>NC_031978.2:20299646-23255102 GCF_001858045.2 Oreochromis niloticus
ACAGTATCAGCTACAATTCAATAATGCACTGCGTAATGCTGTATGCTGTGGTACACTTGTTTATATCTCAACTACCACATAATAACAAGACCCAAGTCACCCCAACAGCCTCACCATGAATTGTCCCAAAGTTGGAGTGAAATGAAGACCACCTTATACCACCATGCATGTGGCAGTAAATCGACAACATCAACAAGCAGAATGAGTAAAAAGATAACAGAAGGCACACTAAGGCCAGGAAAGACTATCCATTTTCCACATTTCCACTGGAATTCAGCAAGAATACAATAAGCAAGTAAGCCAAACGATTGCAATCAGCACATTTGTTCCAATACCAAATTACTATCATAACTCATAATACAGTGAGAAGCTGTTTAAACCATAGGTATTTGCACAGTGAACTTCATTTAGACTCTAAATGACATTTATCCATCTTGGTTCATATCTGATTCTAAATCCATCTAAAATTGCATTCGACACTCATTCATACCTCCACAGCAATCTATAGTGTTTGGCCTCCACTTAAATAAACAGACCAAAAGGTTCTCTGGGATATTAAGAGGCCTTAAAAGTATTGATCAATTAGGATTAAACTGTGGGCCACACAGTGAAATGGTTCAGCTAATAAGGGCCATGGGGTCAGAAGCAAGGTAATGCTTGTGGGGGTCAACTAATTGTCTCAAACAGCCTCCTGCTATCATTGCACCTTAGTTCACCCCACAATTTAGGATGCCAATCACGCAGGTGTGTAGAGGGCAATGGATCAAGGGAGCTGTGTAAATCCTCGCTTGACTGATGACTGAGAGAGACATGAGGAGGACACAACGAATTATCGCATCATACTGGTAGGTTACATGTCAATTGCTGTCTGTCACAGGTTACAATAGCTGATACGGTGATTGAAAGAAAATTAATCTACAAAATATTTTAATAATCAGCTCCCTTTTTTCTTAAATAAATGGTTTAGGCAACTTAAATGTGAAGATTACTGAATGAAGGACATTTTCCCCTATTAATGTCACTTTCTCGACCAAATGACTCAATCGCGAAAGAGATCAGGAGCTTACTCGGTAATAAATAGTCAATAAAGCGCTGTAGCTAAGATGAAGATAAGATCTGGATCAAATAGGACATTTGACATAACAAAGCTCAGTTTGATCAGAAACTAGGCCACATCTGAAAACATTTGCTAACTTGCCAACTAATGAGAAAGATTACATTTTCTTGTTTTCTTCACAAGTAGCAAAGTTTGGCTCATTAAGCTGTCAGCACGATGCACAGACAGTGATGAAGATGGTGGTTAGTGACTGAGGCGCAATTGCTAGTTACAGTACAATGGCACTTCTGCAAGAACGAGGACGCACAGGTGTAAGTTGAGGCAAACATTGTTGAGATAAATAGTGTAAGCATCCTTGTATATGGTAATTTCTCATTATCATTTCCTCAGAACTTTTCACAGCCTGGCAGCTGCAGTGACTGAATGCTGATGGTGTTTGCTATTGTGCTGTATTGAGTGTATTTTTTACTCTTTTCCCCTCGCTGCATAGGGACTGGAGATGACTTATCGGAAGTTTATATTTGTACGGCATATTAAATTAAGTTGAATTAAATTAGAATTCAAGTTGTAAGCCTCCCACATTGATGAAATCTGCTGCTGTTCTGTCATAACATGTCCCTCAGGATCATCATAACAAAGAAAGGGTCTTTTGCAAATCTCTGTGCCACAGTGAATCTGCTGAAATTATTAAATCAGAAGGCGAAAGCAAATCATCTCTCAATTTATCGCCACACATGAGGTATGCGATGAGATGAACTTCATGACCGGCATTACAGACTTGTAGGCTTTTATCAACTTGACAATATTTGGTAGAGCATCATTTGTCATCAGCATACCAATTCATTCTAAAAGCTTCCCGAGTGAACAATACAAAACAAAAAAAACAACAGAAAAATTCTGGAACAGATATTTTACCTGAGAAAGACTGACTGTGAAGTAAACACAGACTTTAAATCAGCTGGCACAGAACTCATTTCTCTGTCCACTCACTGTTAAATTCACTTTTGACAACACTGTGGTGATGGATTTGGTAGATGATGTCCCATTTCAGAGTAGGTTAGAGCAGAAAAAGGTCAACTGCCACCATCATTAAGTGGGTTCGAACAAAGACCGGCTCCTGAACATATTTACAAAGCCAAAACGCTTCAGCTACAAACTAATAATAATAAGAAAACGATCTTTGGTTATTATTTATAACCTTCAAACTGATACAAATCAGCTTTATTACTATATCAGCAGCGGGATGTCTCTGAAACAGCAGTGAACCACCAGCAGGCTACTGGCCACAGCCGGTGCTGGACTGATCGTTTGTGCTCCCTGGGTAGATGTGTGGATCACCACTAATCACTTATAACAATGATGAGCATCCAGGCCTAAAGCCCCCTGAAAATTAACCCGCACATCAATTTTCTTACTCTAAATGAGGTGATTGATGCCAAAGGCAAAACCAATTTTCACACAAATTTCAGGTCTGTTTCCTGAATCATGTAAAGTAATACTGAGAAGACAAGTCATTCAGTTTTGGCCTGTATCTTATAAAAGTGCATAGGAAATTAAACTCCACAGACACCTATTTTTTTGTTCTTTCTGTGCTCTCTAAAACCTTAAACAACATTTGAAAGAAGCAAAACTACGGAATGTTTTCAGGTCTGTAATATCTCAAACCATGGGTTAAATTAGGCCAAAGCCAGCAGCACAACAGCTTTGCCAGCTTGAAATGAATTGCTCTTTTTTTTGTTTGTTTTAGGCACTACCTTTATCAGTCACCAGCCCCCCTGTATAGTCTACAGTGTTTCCTGTTTATTTGGGGCTCTGGAGGAGAACCTCAATAAGTTAAGGCTGTGAGTTTTTGTTTGTTTGTAACACTTGTGCAGTGCTTTGGGGATTTGCAGTATATACACTTTCTGCCACGCAGAGCCCTAAGAGCTCTGCATGAAGGAAATACTGCAGGCACGTCTGTGAGGCAGCTTGGTTATCATGATCCAGAATATGTGGCACACCTGCAGACCAGAAAATTACTTTGGAGAGTTTTGTTTATTTAGTTATTTTTATCCATAGTTTTTCTTGTTTTTCCTGTTTGTTCTGAGTCACCTATATAGAGCTTGTGGCATGCTAATGTTAGGTGTGGATGCTGGAGGTCAAGCAAACACTCTTCTCCATCTCCACCAACTCTTCTCTTAGAAACTTCACTCGAGTGTACAGTATACCTAAGAAAGTGTATTTTCCCCTAAACAACAGATTTGTGTTTTAAATTTTATACAACGAATAGTTTCATGTTTATCAGTTTTTTAATCACCAGAAAAACATGTTTTGGTTTCATTTTACCTAAATAAGCAAGGCCAAATCATCAAATCATCTCAATGGTAGCATATATAGCGCTCTAAAATCTACAAGCATTGCTCAGCATTGATTGGCTCTTCACAAATGTGCAAGTTATCCATGCCATGAGCACTGATGTACCCTCACACCAAACCATGCAGAGCTAATAAACTCATCTTTAACCTGGAGAAAGAATCATTCATAACTTACAAAAAAGGTTTTTTTTATTTTATTTCCACTCAATACTTCTTAAATGAACTTGGGCCCCAGAAAAGCCAATTGCCTTCTGAATCTTGCTCATATGCAGTTCGACTGGTTTTAACTCGTTATAGCTCATATCCGTGCAGCTATATACTGTTAACTGCCAGTATAGTTTTTATTAGCACTGCTGAGCCAGCCAGGGATTTCCACTAGAGTCACTTAAGGTTTTAATGTGATTCTCCTATTCAGTATTGGTTTTGACACTGTCCCCTGTGCACACAGATTCCATGAAACTTTTAATATAATCCCATGTAGATGATGAAATCCCCAAATTCTTTGCAATTTTAAAATAGAAAAGAAACTCTTACATGTTGAACTATTTGCTTGTGCATTTTTTTTAGTGCGAGGGAAAAAAAAAAGAAGAAAACTGAGTTCTAACATTGGATGTATTGTTTATTTTTTAATTAAATGTGGGTTTACTATTTGTGGGTTTACAGCGGAGCATCTGCCTTCATCTCACTCTATCCCTAGCATCCTCCTCTGTCACACCAACCCTCAGCATGTCTCCTTCGCTACCTGCATCAACTTCCTTTGTGGTTTTCCTCTTTTCCTGCTGCCTAGTAGCTACATATTCAAGATCCTTTGTCCAGTAAATCCACTATCCCAGACTATCCCAGCCTTGTCTCTCTTTGTCTCCAAAGTGCTCGACCTGAGCTGTCCCTCTGATACTCTCATTTCTAATCCCCTCCACTCTGGTCACTCCCAGCTTATTGTATTTATTGATCATTTGTTTATTTCAATTACATCTATTTAAATCTCTTTTTTTTAAATTCTTGATTTAGATCCCCATCTGCATGCAGATCCAAAATTTACCATAACCGGTGATTTGTGAACAATTTTCATAACTACATGACTCATTTGAACTAAAATAAAAGTCAGACCAATTTCTCCTAATTTACAGACACTGAATTTTTTTTTACACTAACAATAACAATAATAATAATAATAACTGTGCACACTACTACAACCTATACCAGTCTTAAGAGTTTGAGAAGTTTTACAAAGTTATTATAATGCAAAGATGAAAGACGCTACATTAACTAGATTGAACTACAGCTTAGCATTAAATGTAGCCAACGCGTCCCTCTGCCCCCATCCTGCAAATGCTAGGCCCAGGATTTACTATGGACGGCTAATCTTACTAGTAGGGAGGTCACATGGACCATCTGCTGCATGCAGGAAAGATGCAGCAGACACCTCTCTGCTGACTTGCAATTAACGCCGTTTCATCGTGTGTGCCGGTGGGATATATGCTCACCATTAAGTCGCAAAGGTGTTCCGCCCTGGGACGGTGACTTGTAACATCATTCTGGAGAATCTGCTAGTCAGAGGTGAGATGTGTATCTCCGTGGGGAATAAGACAGCTGAGCCGTCTAAGCGGACACCGGGGGAAACACGTTGCTAAGGAAATGTGATCAGAAGCTGCGGGCTGAAGGCGTGCCTGTCTGCTGAGGAGATGGCCCTCTGTGGCAGGGCAGGGCGGGGATACGGGGCTGCTTGATTGATTATTTAATTAGGCTTAACTAAATATTCATTAGCGAGGCGAGTCATTATCTTGTGTAAACAATTGAACCTCTCCTACAAAATGAAAATGGTTTTTATATAGCCTATTACCTGAGAGGTGAAAAAAAAAAATTAAAAAAACAAAATTGACTGGGGTCTCTCAAAGCCTAGCTATAATTGATCCTCTGCAGGTCTGGATTAGGAACGCGTTTAATAAGAACTAAAACTCCAGAACTGTTGTTTCGTGCATCTGGTTGCCTAGCAGGGTAAATGAATTACTGTAGCACTTTGTCATGCATGAGCTACTTCAATTGCTTGGGCTGATGTGAAGATTACACTAGACTATCATAATGCAACAATTCAGAATGTGAATAGCTTTATCAGCTTTTAATTTTTGCACCGGATTATTGGGAACATTATTTAGGAAATGCGTTTCCTTTCTTGATGAGAGTGAGAGGAAGATTGATTTCATGTAGAGCTTTGTGATTAGTATTTGCATAATAAAAAGAAGCAACAACGCCTATAGCCTGGCCTGTCCGCAGTACTGCACAGTTTCTATCATCGCCTCTGTTCAATGCACATCAACTGCTTCAGGAATGGTTATGTGGCTGTGTCTTTGTGCAGCAACTTCCTGGAATTGTCACCGCGACTAGATTGGCCGGAAGTCAGGGGGAAAACTCCTCAAGGGTACGTTTGGTACCATTTCACAGCTCACTTCTTTTTTACATCCTCTTCCATCTAACGCTCACAGAAACACACACGCACATAAGCAGCAGGAGGGTACATCCATATTGTGTTTATATCATATTTAATATTTATTTGCAGAGGGAATGTTTTGACAGCTTGTGTATGATTTTGTTTTTCGTTTTTCCTTCAATGACCTACATCCTGCTTGCTGTACAGGTATATTCACACCACAGAGCTATACTGCAATCAGTCTTCTGCTGGTTGTTGCTGAAAACAGTATAAGCAAGGGGTTAAGTGCCTTGCTCCAGGGCATTTTGGCAGTGGCTGCTGAGGGAGAGAGGAGAGTGTTTGCCATTTTACATTCCAACCCTGATTCCTCCAGCTGGCCAGCGACTCTCCATCCATTAGCTTGTCACTGGTTTATTTCTGTTCTGTGACCAGGAAACATACCCGCATCCCAATAAATACAATGCAGTTCCTCAAAGATCCTCCACTGTTATTTACGTTGGCACCAAGGCGTTGCTGATGTAACCAATTATGGTGACGAGTTTTATGTAATGGGAAATAATGTTGCAATATCAGGGACCGCAGAAAACTGCAAACCATTTTTTTTCTAGCAATAGAAACAATTTAAACCACATTTTTGTTATTATTTCCCCATGTCATTTTATTGCAGTAATAAAGAGAACATGTCTTCGACCCATTTCTAAGCTCCACTAGGTGAGAAACTGAGGGAGATGACAGATATTTTCATAAAGGTCACTCTCTTCTCTTTCACCTTACTTTTCTTGATGGTTTGCTCACAGTAGTATTCTCAGCACACTTCACTCCTTGCAAGCTCCTTCTGTGGTGTGTCCTCCACACTCCTCCTCTGCTAGCCACAGGCCTTTGCCCTACAGAAGCTCTTCAGATCATCACATCAGTAGTCAGTTTCAAGTAATTTCAGGATCAATTTTTAAGATGGCTGTTCTTATCAAAATACATCAGTGTGAAGCACCTATCTGACCTTAAGAGTTGACATATTCTATCTCCTATGCTTATCTTGGTGAAAGACATTTAAGTTCTCAAATTTGGTTTGCTTCCCCACTGTGACTAGATTAACGAGCTGCCCTTTTGCTTGTAGCATCAGCCATATTTTCTGCAGCTTTAGGTAGCTTCATTATATACAGAAATATTGACCTTCAGCGCTTTTTATGAGAATGTATAACAGGGAAAAGCAAGCATTTATCTATATAGCCCTGCAAACTATTCTCATCATTCCATATCTTCCAGTACTGTTCCAAGTCCATGCTGGTATTTTGGCTCTTTGATATGAAGTGAATATTCTACATTTGAGTCTTGCTTTTTCACTAAATTCACTTTGTAACAATAACATTAATTACACAGTCATTATAATAAATGACTGTAAAGCTGTGTAATTTGCATCATACTGCCCTGTAATCTGGGGTTAAAGTGGTCTAGAATGGCATTCTGGCACCTTCAGTTAATAAGCAACTAAATCTAATAGGCAGGTTAATGCATATTACTTTTGAATTAGTTATTTTTTTCTGTTGCAGCCTGGTGTTGCTTCCAGTAACTGGATGGAGATACTTGCTCAGTAATAACAAAATAATGACATCCCCAGGCTTACACCTTTTTCCACACTGCTTTTTCCTTCTTATCCTTTTGATGCATTCGTGGTGCAGATGTAAAATTCCTGCACTATTTCATCGGCCTAGATGAGATGAGAGATTATTTTCAATGGTAACGCTATATCATTTTAGCATTTTTAAATCAAGCATTAGGTCTATACAGTAAGTGTTTCTGAATTATCGCAACTAACTAGTCAAATACAAATTTTGTATTATTCAAAGGTTGCATGAAAATACTGAGAAGTTTAATGGCTAGTATTTTCATGCAACCCTAAATTCAGTCACCAAATTCTAACTTTTCTAATGGCTTACTACCCCTCACTGTCCAGGGGTTGGAAATCAGCAATAACTCGTGAAACATCTGCTTAATTCTTTTCACACTGAGTTGGCTAAATCCACAAATCTAATCTGTAGGTATGCCAACACTGATAACCTCTCTGAAACCCTACAACATAATCTAAGCAGTAACCTCATTGGAAACGTATCTACGTACTGTGTCGACATAGCTCGCAGCTGTTTTGATCGGCCTGGTTTTTGAATTTATCAGTAAGAGAATAACGGTCATTGCCTTAATATAATGACAAATGTCAGCAAATTCCTGCAGGGAGGTTCTAGGTCCTAGCATTTTATTTGTTTCTGTCATGGCTGGCACCAGATATAAAACACCGGGACAAGACCACAGTGGAATTAACACATAAAACATGACACAAAAGGATGAATGCTGCTAACAGCATCAGCCACCAAAGAAAGTCTAAAGCAAAGAAAATCTGCTGGAACTCACAAAACAAGTTGCAACTTATTTCTAAGCAATTTTTCTCTCCACACTGCACCGCTACACCCAATCTTAGAGTTCCTGCACCTGCCAAATGCCACTTTAAACCCTGCCTGTAATGTATGTATGTCTTGGGTTTGTAATTCTCAGTATCACCGAACAAGGAAATTAGTTTTTGTTGTTGTTGTTTATTTGTTTTTTTTTTTAAATGTAGTGGTTCATCCATTTCCAGTATTAGTACACCAAGAAAGTATAAGTGACACAGAAAGCCAGAAAATGTACTTTAAATCCACAGTGATTCAAGAGCTTCAGTGGAATTTATACACATTAAGCCAACTGCAGCAATCACTTTTAAAGGAATTGAACGGAAGTTAAACAATAATTGATTAGCAATCATTTGGGGTAGTTTTTAGTACCTTGCTGTAGGTTAGAAAGTCTGTGGGCTTGATGCACTTTACTACAGTAAGTGCTGACTCAACAACTTGTTAATCAAGCCTGCAGTTATGCACACACAGTCAGCTGCATGGAGCCCGCTGAGAAATACTTGGATCCCTCTTGAATATAGATATAATTAGATTGTTGCACAAGATCTTGCTGGCTGAATTATCAGCCAAGCCACACGCTGCATGTTCACTAAACAGAATGTAGTGAAGGATGCAAAACGACATCAGTGGGATATAAAAAACACACAAACTCCAGTTTGACATTCAAAAGTTAAAACACTTTACTTGGTTAAAGATGGTCAGATAACATTCTGCACTTCCAATATTGTCAGCCATTAACTCTAACTAGCAGTATAAATGTAAAAACAGACCCAAATAGTCGACATTTGAAGAACTTCCTGCCCAGAATGTCAAAAAAGAACCCAGAAAAGTGAAAATAATGAATCT
The DNA here is from genome assembly GCF_001858045.2 of Oreochromis niloticus. Lineage (NCBI taxonomy): Eukaryota > Metazoa > Chordata > Actinopteri > Cichliformes > Cichlidae > Oreochromis > Oreochromis niloticus. The sequence continues at coordinate 20,308,767 of NC_031978.2, forward strand.
AGACAGACATTACTAAAATGTCACAGAAAAACACTCAAGTATTAATTACTGATTCACAGGCCAAATGCCATGTTGTAATTGCCTCAAAACTTAAATGTTTAAGGTGCTAAACTAAAAAGTTATATTTCATAATTTTTTCCCTGAGAACTGCAGATATTAATCAACATTTACATGTGGCAGCAGTTATTCTGCTGCCCCTGAGTTATGTGACCTTTTCCACTTTCTCAACTGCATACCGCAGTGCCTCCTGAGGTAAATGCTGTTGTACTGTATGTAGCATATGCTCATTTAATAAAAATGCAATATATTATCCTGCAATTCCCCAAATTGACCTACAAAGATTGTATTCCCATCAGGCTTGGGGGCAGAAAATATGTATAAAATGAGTAATTGCTGCAAATGGAAGGAATGAATCTGTGTTTACACAGTTACGAAAATCCTAATAGGCACACAGCAAACACATATACTCACAAATACTGTAGAAGTGGGCAGCGTTGCCTTAAGCATCGCTTGTGATTGGTAAACAGAAGAAACATAAACATATACAAATGCAGAATATGAAATATGAGAAGAACCATAAACAAGCATATTTTTTCTAGCATTTCTGTATGTAATTTTGGGCATTTGTAGTTTCCATGTCATTTTTACAAGTAATCAATCTTAAGTAGTCTAAAAAAACATGAATTGTTATCCCAGATTGTGCTTTGCTGTTTGACTGATTACTCCGGACTCAGTTGATAGAGTAGAGAGGGCGCTTGAAACAAGGACACTGCCATATTTTTTCCTCTCTACCTCCGGGATTTAAATATTAAACATAAAGGATGGCAGATTATTATCCCTGTCACCTTGCCTTAAGCAATGATATTCTGTCTTAACAGTGCCATACAGTACCTGCTGTGTCACATATTGGTGGGATTACTCTGAAAAAGAAAAGAAACTGTCTGAAGCATGCGAGTTAGGGGACCAAAATTTGCTCCATTGGGATTGGCTTATTTACTGTTATAATCTTTGGTTACAGTTTAAAGTATTCAGAGGACCTCTTTAGTGAAAAATATCATTGTGCTTAATATTTATACATAATAGAAAATCATATTTAGATGTTTTGGTGTAAAATGGCTTTTTAAGTCCTTGCTTTGTTGTAATGTCCCCATTTAAAGCGTTACATTCTGCTGAGGCCATAATGATCTTTCAGCACCACAAAGCAACAGAGTAACAAGCACAGAACTTTTAATATTTAACATGTCTTGCTGCAGGAGGATAAAAAAGTTTCCAACATGGTGTTAAAATTCAAAAATAATGGATTTCGAGAGAGCATTTGTCAGAACTGAACATTTAATATATATTAAAAAACAGGGATCCATTGATTTATCAGCAGAACAGCTCTTATTTTCCCTGTTGACTATCATAAGCCTATCAGCCAATAAGATGAAATTCACTGGTGGCAATTTTGTTGTCCATGAATTCAGGCTCCAACCTTATAATTTTGTATGATGGCATATTTGTTCATTTAATGATACAGTGATGCCTAAAATGCATCTTGACCACCCAGTTAAAAAATAAGTGAACAAGTTCCTTTGTGAAATCAACATAAAAATAGGATAGAAAGTACAAGCACTGTATCTAACTTCTGATTGGGTGGCCAGCCTACACCATGTGTCCAAATCGCCCACTGCCAAATCTCTCTTCTCTGTTTGTTCAAGGAAAGCACAGAACTCTGAAGCAGGCCTAACCCAACAGCACCACACTGAATGAACTGTAATGGCTCAGACTGCACACACAGCACCACTGCTTGTAAAAAATACACAATACACAAATATAGTACAGTAAAAGCTCAAATGTATGTACAAACTAGCACATTTTTTATTAGTATTTTTAACATTAGTTTATGTCAGAGAACCACAATATCTGGCGAAATCAACACTGGATGCCTGAGATCCTCGAGTCTTCGGGCGACACTGCATTAAAAACAGCCAAACCTCTTCTACAATGGACTGAGGCAGAGAGAAAAACTGTTCTGTGATCAGGACAATTGAAATGGTAAAAGTATTTCTGGAAAACATGAGTGCTGTGTCCTCCAGGCTAAAGAGGAAAGGGACCATCCCAGCTTTTTATCAGCATTCAGTTCAATAGCCTGCATCGCTGATGATATGGAGCTGCCTCAGTGCCTGCGGAATTGGCACCTTGCACATCTGGAAAGGCACCAGCAATGCTGAAAGGTATATACAGATTTCAGAGCAACATATGATCATTCAGACAATGTCTTTTTCATGGAAGGCCTTGCATATTTAGGAAGACAGTGCTAAACTGCAAACTGTATCTATTACCTATTCATAGTAGAAGAGTCTAGATGTTGAACTGGCCTGCCTGCCGTCCAGACATTTGGTGCATTATGAAGTGATGAATATAATAAAGACGAACCAGGAATGTTAAGCATGTAGAATTCTATATCAGGCACGAATGGGACAACATTCCTCACCCAAATGTCCAGCAGCTGGTCTCCCAGATGTTTATGGACTGTTGTTAAAAGACGAGGGAGGCTGCACAGTTGTAAACATTGCATTATCCCAAATTTTTTAGATTTGTTGCTTCCATCGAAAAAAAACGTGACATTATCTCAGTTTAAATGTATGACATATTTTCTATAATCTATTGTGAATAAAATATGAGTTCAGTGCACGCCTTGGAGTTGCACCAGTTCTTGTTCCTAGATTATAGGAACTATAAAATCTAGAGTTATAGCTATACCTTCCTCTTGTTTTCCCCATTTCCTTCTGCTGCCATAATATAGCATGCTCTAGGTATTCCTGGAGTGATCACTTGCTGAAAGATTTTAAACCAACAAGAGAAAAGAACAACAAAACAACAGTATCAGCACAGAATCTTAATATCGGTGCAACTGATCGACTTGCAGTTTAGTACTACTTGTAGGGTTAACTAGTTTATATTCTAGTGGTTTAGGGTATGATTTTAATTAAAATGGGAAAAAAATGGAAAATTATCAAATGCAGTGTCTTGAACACATCAAGATATGCTGCTGAAATACAAAGAAAAAAGGCTCCAACAACAAAGCACAGCTCTGCCACACAGCTGTGAGAAAATGATGATAAAATCAATGCTCAGAGGTCATTCTACTTAGAGCCAGTGAAAAACATGCTTGTGAGCGCTGGGAATAGAGAGCAAAACTGCACAATGGAAGGAGGGTTACAATATTTACACAAAGCTGGGTTTATCCTGTTCTCAAAAAGCTACCACCAAAGAATGTCTTCGTGTACCTGTATCTCATGCATTTTTAAAAACAACAACAACAACATCAACAACAAATTCAGACTTGCAGCCTACATTTCACGTTGTGCATTTCTGACATGCCAACACAGTACATTTCCAGCAGGAAGAGCTCATACCATTTACTTATTTTCAATAGCTCGTTTCCATGACAACATTATCAAAATTCTGTTGCTGGCATCTCTCTGCTTTACTGGAGGTGGGTATGACATACCAGGGACCATTCAATCCACCCAACATTTTAAATATGAAGCATTTAAAACACATTATTTTACCCAGAATACAGAGTTATTTTGCAGATACACACAGTATTCACAAGTTCAAAGCTACTTTAATAGCTTCTTTTGACTTGTGTGTCTGGGAGCAGAAATGTAACTCCAAAGCAGCTTTAAAGCTATAGCAGTTTTCAAAAGAAAAAACTGGGTTATCTTAAATTCCACAATAGGATACTGTAGAAGAGATATAGAGACTTAACTGCTGTGACCATAAATAGACTCAGATGTGTAATATTCGGAACCACTTCAGCAAAAACTTGTTTTCCCAAACTTTATTCAACGAGCTGGCTGATGGATTTCACGCTAGTTTAAGGAAAGCTACAGAGTCAGAGGCATCATATTACAAGTATCAAACTTTGTAGTGTCCTAAGAGAGCTATGTGAAATCCTCAAAGCCGGCAAAACATAAATCATCACAGAAGACATATCAGTTACTGCTCTCTACACTCACATGAAAGTCTCAGTTGATGCTGGGAAAATCAGTGAAGTAAAAATGTCACTACCTGTCTATACTGGTGTGCTTTCTGGCTGTATCCTCAAAGTCTCCCCACGCCTTCGCCGATCCAATCATTTGGATCCATGCTTCGTGACACACAAAGGAACACTACTGTACCCCAGTTTCCTTGACAGTGTCTTATTTTATAAAACCCACCTAACGAAACGTATGCCACATTAAATAAGCAAAAATGATACAAAATCAAAATATCTGATCAAAGTTGCAAAATGAGCGATGAATTTATAAATGTAGAGGAAACACTTTTGTTAGATGTTCACTTCAATTGAATTCAATTTCTAAGAAATGTTGTTTCACCATTAGGAAATACACTGCCTCTATTCCTCTTTTCTTCCTGTATTCAAATAAACAACCCTGGCCTTATTTTGGCCTTGGCTTTAGCTTTTTATTTATTTCATTTTGACATCAGCTGTAGCTGAAACACTTTCTATAATGGAATTCACTGCAACAAAAGAGGCACGCTGACAGACACCCACAAACCTCAAACCAGCTCTTTGGCTGCAATTACGCTGATACAGTAGATATTTCATGTGATGTTTAAGCAGCTATTCTATTTACTTTTCTCCTTTACTTGTGCATTGCACTTGAACTCCTACAAGTAAGCCTGGAGTTTTCCACTTCCAAAATGTTATAAAATATGTAGTCAGTCGACATCCTGTGTTGTTATCATGGGAAGATTTTTTTTAGCTGTTGCCAACATTGCTTATTTAGTGAGTGGTATTTTGGAGTAAGTGATGCTCTGAGGAGATCATTTATTCAGCTGTGAAGTATTTTAGATATACACGTTGCACAGCTTACCATTGCAGCTTTTGAAGTAAACTCAGATAAGTGGGAGAAATGAAAGCAAGGAAACGTGTGGTTTTTAGCATTTTAAAGGCATCATTCATTGCAGTAGGTCAGTTTTACATCATATAGCCTACTTAAAGCGATCACTGCTATGTTTTGTTTTCTTTAAATGTATAAAAAAACACAATTCCATCCATCCATCCATCCATCCTCTTGCACTTATCTAATTCAAGATAGCGGTTGGGTTGGCCCTATCCAAACTGTCATAGTGCAAGAAGCTGGACAGGTTGCCAATCTATGGTAGCAAATTGCAAATACAAATTGCAATTATTAGCTACATTAAATAGTTCTGTAATTAACCACTTTTACTTCATGGCATGTCAAGTCTGCAACAGTCAGTAGTATTACAGTAGAACTCTGCAAAACATTCATTCTTTAGGGTAAAAGATTTACATGGAAATAACAGCACAGGAAAGGCAGGTGGAAAATAGCAGTTAATTCCAATGGTTTGTAAATCTTTGCTTCAAACAGTTATTGGGTGGTATTTACATTTCCAAACATCACCCTGAGGTCTTGTCAGACTTTACCTGAATATAGAAAATATATCCAGAGATGTTTAAATAACATCAGATTTCATTTTAAATTTATCATCCACAGGTTAGTTTGGAAACTTCTTGCAGATATGTCAAGAAGTCATACTTTCACATATTTGAGCTTGTCTAATAGCATTTCTCCTCTGATGTAAAAGACTAAATGAATCAGCCTTTGAAGTGTTCCATATATTTAATACCATCGGTAAGCAAATATCCCTGATATGTTGATCATGACCTGCACACCTAAAACTCCAATTCCAATTCAGATTCTCTTATGAATATTAATTCGTAGAACTCATTAGCAGTGAGTGCTCTGATACACATGAAATACATTTTCTTTCAAGCTTTTTTATTAAAAGGAAAAAGAGTAATTGAAGCCAAATAGTAGTCATAGGATTGGAGGAAAAGGATCAAGCACATCCTCCTTTTGACCTAGTTATCAGTCGACTTGGCCTCCCTCCAACTGAATCATTACATTTGTGGCGTGATCTGAACCAAACGCCACTACTGTCCATTACCCACAGGTGTCTTCAAGTCACTTCTGACTTTGCTCAGTCTGGCTGTAATTCCCTTGATATATTATCGGATGGTAATTGGATGGGGAGTAGCCATGACTCAGAGAGGCCTGAACATGAATCAAGTTGGACAGAGCATATCTTTGTACCCAGTGACACCTAAGAGGTCATTGCTTTTGGAGTCCAGAAGCATAGTTTTCTTTTTGATGGCTAATGACTGAACTAAAAACATTTTTAGTGTCGTGCTATTATGCCGTAATAGCTGAATATACAAGAGGAAAATGCAGCGGCATTTTTTCTTTTTAGTTCACCCTGACCTAATGCCAAATAAGTTTGTTTGTTACTGTATTTTTATGTTAGATATTTGTGCGAAAAAGAATTACACTTCTTGGTCTATTACCACTTTGGGAAACAAAATAAATTTGCTCTAACAAGGCTGTGGTCATTTGTGTGTGGATTGTCATTTTTATCAGACACCACAAGCCCGATTTATGGCAATAGGAAGCCGTATCACTTGCTTTTCTGCATACTGAGATTTAATAAGGTAATACAAGATGTGACATGTGGGACTCCAAACAATAACACAGTAAGGCAATGTCAACAAAACCACCTCACACACAAAAATCCCAAGATCAGCGCTTGTATTTCAGAATAGGATGCACAGAGTATTGGGTGGCTATGCTCACATCTCTAAAGAGGCTTTGAAACTGGAGTGCATTGCATTGTCCCTGATGCATCCAGTACTCAGCCCTTGGTTATTCAACCAGGTGCATGGACTGGATCAACTGTGCATTTGTGAGGCTGTCCGCTTTGGAGGTTCCCTTAGTCAGCAGCCTGGTTCCTTAGATGTAATATCCTGTTTCTATACCGTGTGCTGCAGGTTATTTGTTATATTTCCCCTGGCACTTCATACAATATGCTGTTCAAATGGAGCTGTGCCTTTGGAGTAACACGCCAATTTACAGTTCACTTTAAATACATAACAAAATAGTCTGTAAAATTAGAGGTCAGTGGTTAAGAGATGATGCTCCTGCACTGATATTTTCTGACTAATCGACATGATGCAAAATGTTGCAAATTTATTTCAACTTTGTGAAGCACTTGTGGTGCTTCAGTCTGTTCTACATCACTGTTACACAGAAATACTACATGGTGCATTTCCATCCTCAGTATTCTGTATAATTCCTAATAAACCATGCAAGGTAAAACTGTAAACAAGAAATAATACACAGTGAAATAGTACAGTGTTTTTTTCATATCTCTTGCTCTCTACATTTTTCTGCCACATTGTGCCATATTTTGTGCAGTGTAGTGTAATTCCCTGAAGACACGTATCTGCATTTGAAATGTGAATTACTTAATGCATGTCATTAGTTTTATATGCACCACACTCTCTGTAATGCTATCAGTAAAATAAAATCAATAACATTAACTCATTTGCATCTCCTTAAGACTTAATATGGTTAATCAAGAGATATGAATCTCAATTTTGACATTTTAACCCACACAGTAATCATTTCAGAACTATGGGAACAGAAACAAAGTAATTTTATAATGTTTTGAAATGCCATCATTTTGACCCATTTACCCATCAGACTTTATTTGCACAGACAGCAACATTCTCTGCGTTTGTGCTTGGAGGAAGAGATTTAGCCTGCTCATTGCATAATCATTTCTTTCTCCTTTGCTTGCTATACTTAGCAAGTAACCTGACATGCCTCACCAACAAGGCCCACAGACACCTCCATCCTCATGCAATGTTTTCCAAGGACTTTTTCCTTTGATGTATGAAGACCCGGTATTGTTAACACTGGGAAAGTGTGTCTAGCATGCTAATACTGCAGATATTTATTTGTACAGCAGTGTTTCAGTAGCCCCTTTCTCCTTGCTGCCTGTGTTGAAGGTTAGATTCTGAATCTTGCTGTATTTAATATGTTTCCATTTTCCTTTAATGTTCTCCACAGAATGTATGCACCATCTTCAATAAATATTATTGGCCCATATATTTTACCTTTGTGCTTTAGAGCTGTTAAGTGATTTCTATAGCTTTAATTCCATGTATATATTATATTATATTATATTATATTGTATTATATTATATTATGCCTAATTACTTTCTTCTTCTTTTTCTTCTACTTCTTCTTCTTCTTATTATTATTACTAAAGACACACACCAAATAGCTACAAGGATTATGTGCCTATAGTCGGCATAATTTGTCATAAGATTTTTCTATTCCTGACATAAAAAAATTGAGTACGAGACCCTCTTGGAAACTGTTTACTCCAAACAGACCTTTTGACCGAAGTAACTGTTGCTACAGTATATCACTGGGATTCACACCTGTCTCTGAACTTCACCTGTTAAGTTACGTGACAACATCGTGAAATGGCTGTGTTCTTGTTGTGTGGATAGAATCAGTTCACACACAGACAAACATAAAAACACATGTCAATGTATCAAATAACTTTGCGGTAGTTCCTGCTACAGTATGTGTCCCTATCGCCACACTTTGCCAATATACAGGACTGTGCAAAAGTCTTGAGTCACCGGTTATTTATTTGTATTTTGCTGGGAAAATAGGAAATAAGTGCAATGATTTACTGTGCAACCATTCATAGAAATGCAGTAAATGGGGCAACAACACCATTTGTATGATTCGATCAAGCATGAAAGTCAATATTTGGTTTTGCCACCTTTCTTCTTCAGCACAGCTTGAACTCTTTTAGGCGAGCTTTCTTGTAATTTCTTTAGGTAGGCTTGTGGAAAAGTTCTTTCAGCTTCTTGAAGGATATTCAAAGCTCTTCTTTGGATTTTGGCTGCCTTTTTTGTCTCAGTTAAGATGATCCTACACTACTTCAATAACTGTGAAGTCTAGGCTGAACATAACTTAAGTTTCTTTGTGTGTTTTTCTATCCAGGTATGCTTTTAAGGCATTGGCAGTGTGTTTGAGAGCTTTGTCATGCTGAAAAATGAAGGTTTTGCCAATCAGAGGCTTTCCAGATGGTACTGTAAGGTGGTTCAAAATGCGACAGTACATTTCTGCATAAATGATGAATGATGATCATCAATTTTGACAAAATCCCCAACATCAGTGACTGGAGGGCCAATCCATGACAGGGCCTCCGCCATGTTTTACAGACCTTCACTGTTGTGCCTCCTGTCACATCACCAAATGATAAAATGGGTTCAGGACAAACAGGCACACAAAATAAAACCTGCCAAAGTATCTAAACAAACACCATAGTGACAGAAGTTTTTCTTTCAGGCTTTCTGGCAGAAAATTATTTCCACTTTTCAATCATGGTTTGGTTAGTTTTAAGTATCAAAACAATTTGGTTAATTTTTGGAAAATTAAATAAAAATAATGAGCCAAAATACATCCTTTCAACAACGTCATAGCTTGTCAGACAGAAAGCTTTGAAAGAAAACGTTTCCCTGTGACACTAAAACAAAGACAGACGCTCAGTGTGGAAACAATACCAACCTCACTGTCAAAGCTGGTAATAATACCAGTTACACTATTGCAGCTGATACAAACAAGCAAAGCAAAGTAAAGCAGAGAAGGCAAACAAATAAAATGTCAAGTCCAAAGTGATGACCAGGAAAGGCGAAGGAACAAGCCTCACTGCAGACTGCAAACTGCAAACTGCAAACTGAGTGTCAAATATAAAAGCATTGTGTTGAATTTTAACAGATGTCATTTTTTGTATGCTTTAATTTGGAAAATGCTCCTCTGGTACCGGCAAATGGAGCTCTGCTACATTAAACCCCCTCGCAAGACAAAGTGATGTGAGGTATTGTGCTGGCTTTGTTCTTTCAAGCAGGCAGGTTTTGCCAGGTATGAATGCAGTAACAATGCCAACCATACACACACACACACACACACACACACAACTCATTTTGGAGGTATGCACATCCCTAACTGGATTATAGGGCTTGTAAATGCTGTAAAATGACTGCCAATGAAATATGCAGTATATTTGTAAGTATATAAAGTATAAGTAAGTGTCCATGACACATGAAGACAAAGTAATCATAGAAGTCTTTTTCCTGGATAAAATAATCATATTTTCAATATTGCTGCTGACCCTTAACTCTAGATCTATGGCAAGTTCAAATGTTGCTGGAACACATGAGCAGCTCTTTATTCGCTAAAGGCCATTTGAGAGTACGTGCAAGAGTGTTTTGTGAACTTGGGAAAGGGAAATTTGATTGTGTCTATCGGGTTATGTGTTGCTGGTCCTTTGGTAGTATGGCTTATCGGGCCCATTGTTATGAACCATTGGGGCAACTGTAGTGAGACTTTTGTTCGCATTGTCGGCAGAGCTGTTCCAAGTGTCCCCAGTGGGCACTGAACAGCTCCACGGCTGTGCTTTCTAACTGACTCTCTTCTTTTTGCAGATGATGTGGTTCTGCTGGTTTCATCAGACCAGTTCACACTGGTGTGGTTTGCAGCGACGTGTTAAACAGCAGGAATGTGAATAAGCACGTCCCAGTCTAATGCCATGGTTCTCAGCTGGAAAAGGTTTCAGTGTCTACTCCAGGTCGCTGAGATGTTGATGCCTGAAGTTGAGTTGAGTTTTACGGGTTTGCTCATGAGAGAGCAGTAGACTGGATTGGCAGATAGATGGGGGAAGAGTTGATAGTATTGTGGACACTGTACCAATCTATTATGGTGAAGAGAGAGCTGAGCAGGAAAGCAAAGTCACCTACTGTAACCTACAGTATGATCATTAGCTCTGGATAGTGACTAAAACAGTGAAACTGCAGATACAAATAGCAGAAATCTACTTCTGCTTGTCTGGGCTTTACTTATGGGGTGAGAAGCTCATTCATTTGAGAGCAACTTTCTCCAGCCAGTCGAAGTGGTTTGGGCTTTTGACCATGATGCCTCATAGGCACCTCCTAGGTGAAGTGTTTTAGGCATACTACAAGGGCAGAAGACTTGGCACACCTTGGGGAGATTATATTTCTTGAGGTCTAGGCATCTCTTCGATCAGATTTTTGATATTTGCAAAGCAGAAAAGGCGAATAGTCATCTACAATAAATGATATATTAGTACCTTGAAAAAAATCCAACCTAATGCACAGAGCCTTTGGCACTAATATGTAGTAACTGAGGTTAAGTTGTCGGTAGCCTCAACATTTTCCTCCAATCAAACTCTAGCCATTTATTTTAAGCTATTAAATGTCAATATGAGTTGACCAAACAGGTTACTTGCTGTAAGGTTAGGGTAAAATAACTGATTTTACTGAAAATGTTATCTTTTAATGACACCTCTTCCTACCCTGAATGCAGGAAAGTTTATTGCAAAATGGAAGAAAAAAAGATTTAAGTTTTATTAGGTCCAGTTCTAATTGTGCTCTGAAATCACAGTGATTCAACCATAAGGGCATGTTTTGAAAGCTTTTTAACCCTCTACACTAATGGTAGGATGAGCACTCAGACATAGCTACCATCTTATGAAATACACAGACAACATACTCCCACTCACTCTGCTCCCAGAGTCTGTGCTCTGCAGAAAAATATCTCCTGCCCCACGCTGCCAGTTTGAACTGCTCCCACTGGGTTTCTGTCTTTGCCATACCGAGTGGACAACAGATAGACATCGAGCCTCCTTCCTGCCGCAGGCCTTCCGGCTACTAAACCAAACTGGACAACAACAATAACTCATGCAGCTAATGTAGAAACAGCTTCTGCCTACCAGTAGTAGCTGAATAAATACTGTTATGCCCAATGCCTTCATATGTTTGTAGTCTAGGTGGATGTGAAGCACTCTGCCCTGAAACACCTACCCATATGACATGGAAAAATACAACAAATATTGAATATAATTACACTACAGTGAGCAGACTTGTATTGAAGCAAAATGAATGAACTTTAAACACAAAGATCTTTGATGATTTAATAATGCCCTATAGTTTAAAAAAAAAATCTTATTTCCATTGTTAGTTATAGAGATATAGATATAGAGACACAAAATAGTGTTGACGTCTGAATGTTTCAGCACTGCATTTGTAATTCAGAGCAATAACACGTTTAAGTCCTGAATGTTGCTGACAGTGACACAAAGCAATCTGGTGTCATTACATAAAAACAAAATTGTCTTGTTTGCACAAATGCATAATAATAATGAGGAATTTTTTGCAGGGAGTAGAGAAGACAGGGGACAGGAGGGGGGCAGAACAAAGGGATCTGTTTTATAGACTACTCGATAAGAGCTTTAAACCAAATAATGATAAACATTGATTTAACTGCATTAGGTTGCTCCTGTGTCCGCAAATGATCTCATCAAACACCCACTTCTGACGAGCATGTAGGTGAATTATGATGGACTGTGAAGTAAGTTTGATTATGGCATTATTCCTCAAATTGTTTTATACTAAAAACTGGGTTAAATACTGAGTTAGTCATTTTTGATAAGGATTGTGCATTCTCATGCTAATTATTATTTTCATATTATTAATTATATTTGTAATAAAATGGTTATCGTAATTGTAACAAACGTACAGTTGGGGTCAGAAGTTTACATTCATCGCGAGCATGAATGTCATGGTAATTTGGGGCTTTTAATGATTTCTTTGAACTGTTCTTTTTCCAGGGTGAAATGAAGGTACAGCATACATCTTTAATGACTTTTAGAAACAAAAATCTGGTGCACAAGTCTAAGCTTATTTTGGATTTCCTCTAATCTACTCAGGGTTAGAATTACACATATAGGCTAAAATGTGCACATGCTTGCTGTGCTGGACAGTTTTCTTACATTTAAAAGTCTCACTTTTTCTCCTCCAAACATTGGCCATGTAGCTAAATCCAGAAGGCATTTGGTTTGTCCATGTGGAAAGCTGCAAATTTCAATCGAACTTGAAGGTGTCTATTTGGAGCAGGGGCTTCTTTCTTGGTCGGCAGTCTATTAGATCTGTTAGTGGACAGTGACGCTGGTGCTCCAGCAGTTTCTGGCTCATGGGAGACTCGAGCCTTGGTGGTTCCTGAGTTCTTCTGAAAAATTCTAACCAATTTCATCTCAGGGTGACAGTTTGGGTATTCGTTCAGACCTTGGCAAAATGGTGACACATCTGCACAATCTTTAGCTATCCAGAATTGTTTGAAACGATGATCTTGGAATCTGCAGCTGTTTAGAAATGACTCCCAGAGACCGTCCCATCTTATGTAAATCTATAATTCTCCTTCTTAGATCGTCACTGAGCTCCTTGGACTTTCCCATTGTTAGATTATTGATGAGATTAGTAGTGGCAAGCAAATTCTTTTTTATATGCTGGCAAAAAAACCCCTACTACTAGTTGTATTCAATCATAATCACTAATAAGAAGCTAAACACCCCTGTCTTTTTCAGGTTCAGGGACCTCATTGAACCTTGAGCACTAAAAGATTTAAATGAGTGTTCATGTATGTATTTGAGCCTGTATGTATACTTTTTGACACTGCATGGATTAAAAAATCCAAATTAAATTCAAACGTACCAACAAATTCTTGGGGTTTTTTTGTCATTAAAGACGTATAGTGTATAATCACTCCACCCTGAAAAAAAAAACGGTTCAAATAAGTCATTAAAACCTCCAAATGACCAAGACATTCATGCCCATGATTGAATACACCCATGCCCGTGAGTGTATGTAAACTTCTTACCACAACTGTACTTTTGTCTCTAAACCCCTAATCTAATAGAGTGAAAAAAAGGATTCATAGCTGCGTCTGTAATGCTTTACTATAACTTATTCTGGATTAGACTACCTTAACTAAAACATGATTACAAGCCTCTCTATTGTCATTCTGTTGACTAGATTATACCTATGGTGTGCTGCAGAGGTTAACCTGAGTGCTACATGTGCAGGAAACGACAATGTAATTACTGAGATGACTGTAAGCATTCTAGAGACCTGCTTTGGCTCACTATGCAGCTGACAATAAACAAGCTCAGCAACTAAATATGACTTGTCATGCCTTTATAGGAAAGTCTGCAACACAAACCAGTAGCCTACACAAACTGATTACAGACAGTGTTGTAAAGATACTGCGTAGAATATAATAAGTGACTTAAAAACACCCTCTTTGTAGTATCTATCGTTTCTGAAAACCTATAGGACAGAAAAGAAGTGTTAAATGATGTATTATATGTTCAACATTCATCGTGTGTGAGAGACATTTAAAATATTAAACTGAAAACATGCAGATGGTGAAGCACAGTATGAGTTTGGTCTACTTACTTCTGCTCCTATGGACTCTGTGAGCCTGTGTGGTGCAGTATAGCTATGCTTCAAGAGTCTGTTTTTGTTGTCAGCAGGATTTTTTTCACTCCTACATAATTCATAACTCTGTCCTTCACTTTCATATAGTTCTACTTGAATGCAAGTCAACCCCCTTTCACACAGACATAAAAATAGAATTTCGTTTTGAACATCCATTTCCTGGCACAGTAAACCTCCTCTCTTACACTGAGTGGAAAACTGAAATCTTTCTGTGGCAAAGATTGGATCAAAATGGAGGTTTGTATGACAATATGATAATCAGAGTTTTAAATATGACATTTAAACAGCTTTTCAGCAGGTTCAAGGCTTGATAATATCTCCTGTTTTGTATCTTCTATGCAACACTGAAAGGCAAAAATCTTTCACCAATGTTAAACAAACCTGTTCAGATTATAGACTAGTTACTGATTAACTGGGCTTGCAACAGTAGGTGATGAGTAAGTTTTGCCCATTTTGCACAAGTTTGTTCAAAGTAGAGTTGTCACAAATAAAAATGATCAAGCATATTCATGTTCATTTCTTGTGTTTTTCTACTTTGTTTTAAATGAGTTCCTTCTACCTTCTACCCTCGACAGAGCCCTCAGTTGCTGCTTCCCAGTTCTCATTTTAATTTGTTAAGGCCCAGAAGTTAGAACACAAATGGCTCTTCAGTACTCTGGTTTAAGAAACAGTTTGTTAAATGAGAAAATGTGTTTCCTTATTTGTGGAAAGGTTATCTTGCCATAGCAAATCACATGGCAGCAACTCAATGCATTTAGGCATGGAGGCATGGGCAGGACAACCTGGTGAAGTTCAAACCAGTCATCAGAATGGCGAAGAACATTAGTTTAAGTGACTTTGAATGGGGGTTGGCTCTTGATGCCAGATGGAGTGGCCTGAGCATTTCTGAGTACTGGGATTTTCCTGTGCAGCCATTTCTAAGTTGTTGTTTTTTTTAAAGAAAAAAAAACCATACATTGAGCAATAGTTCTCTGAACAGAAATACTCCATACCCCACAGGAATAGATATGCTGAGGGATAGCAACAAGAGTGAAACAGAAGGTTTGCAAGATGGTAGAGAGACCTGTCATGATGTGTGGTTTGGAGATGGTGGCACTAACAAAAAGACAGGAGGCACAACTGGAGGTTGGAGTCACCAGAGTAGACAAGATTGCAAATATATCAGCGGGACAGTGTAGGTTAAGCAGTTTGGAGACAAGGTTAGAGATGCAAGGCTGTCATGGTTTGGACATGTGCAGAGAAGGCACAGTTGATCTATCGAACAAGGATATGGTATTATATAGCGCTATTCTACTCTTCTTGAGCACTTAAAGTGCTTCATACAACATGCCTCATTCACTCATTCATACAAGTACTTTTTTAAGTACTAGAAAAAGTACTTTGAATTTAGTGCTTTCCATCTAACATTCACACTCCGACAGAGTATTTTGCCCAAGTATACTTTGCAATGCAGACTGGAGCAGCAAGGGATCGAAGCAGCGATTAGTAGGTGACCTGCTCTACCTCCTGAGCTAAATCCAGCCTGTTGCTGAATAAGGAGCTGCCAGGCAGGAGGAAAAGAGGAAGACTACAGAAGATGGTCATGGTTGTAGTGAAGGCAAATTGAGGCAGACGATCCCCTGTGGCAACCCTTAAGGGAGCGGCCGAAGGAAGACGAAGAAGAAGACAACCAAGGTAAGTTCAAGCTGACATTGGGGGTGTAATAGTGTGTTTGATATTTTTTTTATTACCAACTGAGCATTGTTTAAATGCCATAGCCGGATCACCTGAGTAATATTTGCTTTAAAAAAGGACTTCTTCCTTCCTTGCAATAATCTGATCTATTTCTCACCTTGTAAGGGACAGCCTTACCTGATTTAATATGGCTACAGTCATAATGGTGTCTGTCAATGATCCAAGTTTTGACATCATACCATGACAATTTTTTACCTGAGAGATGATGTTAGGGTTTCAAACACGTTTGCTAGGTGAGTTCTGATCACTCCGATGGACAGCAGCTTTGGGATATAGTGGAACAAGAGATTTGCAACAGGCTGCTATCACGTCAATATGGACCAAAATAGTGGAAAATATCCTTCCAAGACGTTGGCAAATCAGTGCCACATTTCTGAATGAAAAGGGGGCCTGACCTGGTACTAACAAGGGAAGGTGTACCTAAAGAATTGTGTGGTGACTGCTCTAGAACTAGCTTCAGAATACAGACATGGAAGTGGTATTCATGTATTGGTATTGGTACCGAAAGAAAAAGAAAAAACGGATTTTCCCAAATGACTACCTGCTTCTTAAACCACTTTAAAGCTTTTATGTGGTGTGCTATTGAGGAGACAGATTCATATTTTAAGACATCAAAACTTTTAAAAGGAAAACTGTCTCATTTTCCGTGATATTTATCTTGTGCCATATGGGATCCACAGTAAGGGCAAAGGTTTTATTTCGAAATGTGCTAACTCAGTCATTGTATGGGATGTGTCTCCAGAATAGGTCAAATCATGTTGCTATTAATATTTCAAACATGCTAAATGGAAAAAGATGTTCATATGGTTGCAGTGTCCAAATAGCTATCCCTTTTTCTAATAAGATGATATATATGAAAGACAATTTCCCACATCAGATTGGGTAGATGGCCCTATCTATTACTTGTTGAGCCATTTATCTTACCAGCATTGATGAATTCATTATGGTGACAGTTCTTGTCGGCATAATGAAATGCCACCCAAAAATTGGGTGGTTGAAATGGAGATTACGGATATCTACCCCAATTATTGTAAAAATTCACTTGTTGGGAGATCCATCTTTCTCCTGTAGGCTCATATTACTCAGCATGCTATTGTGTCTGCCATTGCTGAAGGTCTCTTTGACATCTAAATGAGTTTAGAGCTCTTCCCCTTCAGCACACATTTTTCTTTAATTGTGCCCTTGTATGCAAATAGGAAACTTCAGTTCAAGCTCGCTATCGATCAGATATATTTCCTGAGTACCACTTTGGATTTTATCACAGTACATTATAAGGTAAAACTAGCTTTTAGCCCTAAATATCAGATTTTTAGACTTAGGCATTACTAGATGGTAGTTTATTAATACTATTAGCATTATGCTATGACAACTCTTCCTAAGATCGTCAGCTTGAGAAAAACTTGGACTTAATGGGATAGGATCATATATAATCAAAGAAAATGCTGAGTAACAATATTTCCAATATGGGAAAGGCAAAATTTTTTTTAGCAAATTTAGCAACACAATTCATTATGCGTCACTTAAAAAGACAAACTGTAGACACCCCAAACACAGTGTTCCTTTACAAGCTCCTTTCACTCCCAATTGCCCAAAGCTGTGAAAGTTTTGATGGGATGTGTGTCGCCGGATTATCGTGCCTACATTCCCCTCCGGGCTTTCATTGTAGGTCTGTGACATGGGCACAGGCATTTAGTGAGACTCCCGAGTGTCACTGGCAGCACAGCAGGACACTGTAAGGCTCCAGAAAACACCATCTATCATTGTCATAAGACCAATCATCCACAACAGCAAGGCCTTTCTTTCAGCAAGAACCATGACACCCATTAAGTGCTCTCACTGACCCCTTTATGGCTCAGATTTTTTTTCTTTTATCTTCTTTTTTTCTGTGGTTAACATAATTTAATTCTGTCTAGATACTATATTTGTCAAAACCAGCTTTTGATGAAAATGTTTATAATCTCAGGGCAGAGTTTACGTTAGGTGGTAATTGCCTGCTAGATATCAAGGTGCACTTGTGCACTTTAAGATCCAGATAAAAGTCGGGTCAGTCGAAATCACAGTTGTTTGATCATCCTGCTTTGTTCCCCACCAGATGAGAGATTGTGCCTATGACAAGAGTTATGAGATACTGGATCTTCAATATTTGCCAGCCACTGAAGGCCCTACTGTAATGAACTTCATGTGGTCAGAATCCAGACAGGAAATAGAAACCATATGAAAAAAAGATAATTTCTGTCATAGAGAGGAAGATATTGGCAGTTTATGAACAGGTGTATGCATGTGTGAGTATGTTCTAGCCGCAGATGTACACTTGTAGAAAGAAATATACACAAGCAGAAACAGGCAAGCTTTTAAAGTTTTTCAATTTGACAATTTTATATATTATATATATGTTATTTTATTACCACAGCTGTTCATTTTATTGTGTTTCTTAAGTTAATATGCTGAAGCTGAAGTTGCCATGTCTGAAAATGTTCGACAATAAAAAAAAACAAAAAACTGAGTCATGTTCAAGTTAAAATCCACTCGTTGAAGTGCCTAGTGAGCCAAGAAGTTAATTTCAAGCCATGCTAGCAGTACACAAATGAAATGGAGTTTATTTTGGTCAGTTTTCATGAGCCTATATTCCTTGCACGCTTGTATTTCACTTTACACAGCCTGGAGCCCAACCATAAAATCCACCTACAAAATGTAAAATTACTGGTCAATCAAAACTGCACATCCTCAATCTCAGTGCACTCATGGTTCTTACAAGACATCACAATTCTTATAGTGCATGCATAGCTCTCTGCCCACGCTGCTCCCACGTTCCCGGAGCTTGTTAATGCAGATCCCAACAAGGAGTCTCTGTGCAGATTATGAAATAGGATGTAAGCTCATTCGGTTTGATGGAGCTTGCTGCTTTGGCTTATGAAGTGAGATGCTGCCTTGGTCAGCCTCTGTGCAAATATGAACACACATCTGGAATAATCCACCTGAACCTGTGGTTCATTTCAGGGCATGCAGCTGTGTTTCAGATGACCCATGTCAAAACAGCTAACGGGCAACGACATGCATGAGTTTCTTCAGTTATCCAATCAGAAAACAGTCAGTGTCATGCTTTTTGTTTGCCATTTGACTGATTTACTGACATCAGCTTGAACTTTACTTCAAAAATAAAGATATTTTATTAATATTTTCTAGTTCTATTTTCACTTTGTACATTTACATTTTTGAATCAGTTCCCAAGATTTATGATGTTGCTTGAAATTTGAATAAAAGCAGCATATGAAATGTTGAAACTGAGAATCTGTCATGGACGCAGCAGGGCCTTTCTCTCATTCTACCAAACACCACTAGCCTGGCTTTGTGCCAGACTGTTATACCTGCTAATGTGATAGCTACACACTGGCCCGCTTATCCGAAAGTCATAGAATTACTGGAAACCGAAGTTACTGTTCTGAATTAGATGCCAGCAGTATATTTCATTGTTCCATTGTGTTTTTGCATCACCACTTTATTTAACAACATACTAAGCATTTGGAAACTAAGAAGAGCAGCTGCTGTAATTTTGAAAGCAAACTTTTCTATCATTCTTGCTAGGACTTCATCTACCAGGAATCTTCGGTATCTTTTTCAAGGATTTTTGTTTAAAAGAAGTGGGAGTTTCCCCCCAAAGAGGGACAAAGGACCCCCTTATGATCCTCCTTTGTCCCCCTTTGGGGGGAAACTCCCACTGGGTTTAAATCTGGGACTCTCCACCATTGACCCTTAGAACTGAAGAAGCTTCTCGGATGAGAAGTGAAACATCTTCAAGCAACTCAAAGAAGTCCAGACGCTTTTCTTTCCAAGCTCCTTAGACTACGATGACCTGGATGACTGAGAACCTTCACAGACAAACCAAAACAAAATAAATCTATCAGAAAGACAACAACTTTAGGAAAGACCAAATCAACAATCTTGCACATTCCTGAAAAGAAGGAATACACTATCCTGCTCAGCAACAGCAAAGAATTGAAAGCTTGCAGAAGACAACCAAATCACAGATGATTGCAGAATGATTTCCATGGGGTTAAGAAAAATGACTTCACAACATCTAACCAAGTCAAAAACACTGCAGATGAAGAAGCTGTGTCACTGCTGAGGTCTACAGTCAAGAGACACATTTATACATGTAGAAATATGTTGAAAGAGCATTTACAACAAAGTAAAAATCACTAATTACACCCAAGAATGAGAAAACTAGGTTTGAAAACAAAAACAAAAACAACAAAAACAGCTAAAAGAGTCTGCTCAGTTCTAGATTTTTTTTTTCAACAGATGAAACCAAGATTAACTTGTATCAGAACGACGGGAAGAGAAAAGCATTGAAAAGGAAAGGGGCTCATGATCTGAAGCACACCAGTGGAACTGGGTCACTAGTGTTTATTGATGATGTGACTGCTGATAGAAGCAGCAGGATAAACTTTGAAGTGTGCAGGGCTATACTCTACGCTCAGATTCAAGCAAACACCACAAAACTGATGAGACAGAGCTTGCCAGTGCAAATGGATTATTTATTTATTTAACCTTTATTCATAAAGGTAGTCCTATTGAGACTCAATGTCACATTTACAAGAGAGACCTGTTTCAGGTAATTACCCAAAGCATACTGCAAAAGAATTTCTCAAGGCAACGGAATGAGATATTATCATCAAGCCATTAGTGCATGCTGTTCAGTTACTGAAGACAAAACTGAGGGCAAAGAAACTCACAAACAAACAGCAACTGAAGGGGGCTACAGTAAAAACAACAACAAAAAACCCCCCAAATGAAACAAAAGCATCCAAAAAAACCCCAAAAAACAACTGACCAACAACTGACAGTGGTGTTTCTGAATACATGCAGTAACTTCGACCACATAATGTATCTGTTTTTTTATATAGCAAAGATCATAGCCTTTCATGATTAGTTTCACAACACTGAGAAACATTCTTTAATTGATGAGATATTTGCTCACATAAGCTTTCATTAGAGATAAGTCCAACGGGTAGCAATAAATGACTGTATTTTACAGTTAATGTTATCATATGATGAAAGTGCATTACTGAGTCTGTGGGCAGCTGTAGACTCTAAAGAGGTCAAAGCTCCAGGAACACTTGTAGGATAAAGAACAGCTTTATCACTTGACCAACATGTTTTGGCGTCGACTTTATCAGGGTCATCAAGAGCTATATTGCAGACAGTGCTTTAAATACCAAACATGTTTAAGTAAAGAAAAAATTCCAATGAGAAAAATTTGACACAAACAAAACTATGCGTCTGGTATTCGTATCCACAAAACCAATCAACTGTGTGATTTTACAGAAAATAAGCCAAAACAAAACAAAAAAGTACAGAAAAAACTTAAAATCCCCAATTGTTTGGATCCAGCATATTTTATATTTCACAAACTGAGCACCAGCAAGGATGGGTGGTCGTGTGATATAAGGCTGAAAAGGAAGAGACTTATGTCAGCCCTAGGTATGTTTGGTACCTACACAGGAAAAGCATCGATTGTTGTAGCAGAAACTTCTGTTCTGGCAGCTGAAGGCTCACCAGGAAGTTAATATTAAAAAATGGTAATGAAACGTTTAAACCTTTGAATCGTTTGATCACGATGTAAACTGAACAAAAAGCAATATGTTCAATTGATCACAAACATGCTCCATTGCAATGTATGACTGTTTTGTGCAACAGAAAATTCTTTATAACAAAAGTATTAGATAAAAGAGCCTTGCTGAGTTGAGTGAAATGTGTGCATCAATCCTAAATGTACGCAAGGCTGGAGAAGGCAGCTGTAACGCCCCAAGCTGCAGAAAAACTACTCTTGTGGTGTCCTTTCCACAGATTTTGCTGTAAGGGTCTGTGTTGAACAGCAGAGCTGGAAAACATCCTCCAGCCTAACAGTCATAAACAGGATTGATGTCCACAACCAAGGCGTTTGACTTTATCCAGTCGAGCTTGAGAGAGATCATTCGGCTTCATTGAGCTGTACTGTGGTTTTGATAGAATCTTTTTTCCCCCATAATATTTTCTTTGCCTGTTGCAAGCCATTATCACAGGGTGGCATGCAATGTGAGGATTAAAAGTTTTCTCATACTATTAGTTAAAAACCGAAGTTCCTTTAAGTCCATACATTTTAAATATCTCATATAGACTATCACAGTCCATTCCCTATCGGTGTGTTTGCAAAAAAAACAAGAAGAAGAAGAAGAAGAAGAAGAATACACGCAAGCTGGAATATTAAACAAATTCTTAAACTGAAGATATCATTTTATTTTGTTGTTATTTTACTGTTTGTTAGTTATGTTGTTCAACAACAAAGATAGCATAAATCTGCTTCCCACTAGCATTCACATAAAATTGTAATGATGCTTACATTAATGGGGCTTTAAAAGCGATTTGACTGCATCCCAGTGTTTATTAAACCACTTTAGAATTCCTCTAGCAGTGTGAAGGGACGTATTAGCATCAAACAATATTGGGCCATAATGAGGGAATACTGTTTGGACCATAGGATACATCTGGTCCTATAAAATGGTCTCATATTCCTTGGTAGCTACTCATGATGCACTGCAATCATGGGACCTATTGTCTCATGAGCTGGCTGTCTATACTATTATAGGACCCCTGCCATCATGTTAAACAGTCTGCAGCAGTCATTGCATTTTGAATGCAGTCTTTTATTTTCTCCAGACTGAAGCTCATTTAGACTTAGAGAAATGACCAAAAGAAAATCATTTTACTGTTTTTCACTTATTCAGAGGTTTTTTGTGTGTGTGTGTGTGTGTGTGTGTGTGTGTGTGTGTGTGTGTGTGTGTGTTTTAGTTCTGCTTGCTTTGTTAAAACATAATTAATATAACAGCATAGTAATTTTCAGTGCAGCACTTATTCTCCATCCTGTTGTATGTCTATAAATATGTGAAACTGAATTTCAAAATAAATATTTACTTTACTTATATATGTTATTTGCTTTTAATGCGAACAAAGCTTAATTACATGTAAAATGTAAATCAGCTCTAATTTGTTTTTGATGTAAATCATGATTTTATTATCAAGTACAACGTTTGTAGGTTTTTAAAATTAAAACCCAAATATTAAGTATTTAAAAAAATAAAAACATTACCTGCCTTTTTTATGCCAAAATGACATCATCCAGTTGTATCATATTGTAATCATGTAGATTAATATCATTTCTTATGGAAATGACAAAGGATGCGTATTAAAATATTTTCCAGACCAGAAAACTGCATGTCCATTGATGGACGTTCATTTATCAAAATAAATGATGCTTTAAAAGTATTGAAAAATATTAAGAGAGTAATACACTAGTCCACTGAAGGCAGTAAAAAATGAGTCTGTCTAATTTTTTATACAAATGTCCTGTTTATTGTATAACTTTACAGATCTTATACCTGCAGGTGGATAGAAAGAGTCTAAAATGACATGCTTTACATCTAAAATTCATTTCTGCACACTGAATATGTTTGGTGTTTGAGTTGAGGCAGAGTTCCAGTTGATTTTCATCTTTATCATCAGCGTTTATGCAGTGCAAGTTATAATATGCAGCCTGAGTCTGGCTCATTTTCCCCAGTGCAGGCCAAACTGTGCTACTGGGGTGTGCAAATCAGCCTGTGGCATAATCTGTGGTAAAATCGACACAAATTCTACACTCAGACTCCTCCTGGCATTCGGTTATCCCAGAAAACTGGTGAACTGCCACTTGCTGCACATACAAAAACTAATAAATAACAGAGCTAAACCATTTATCCTAAAATTTCCTTTCAAAATAACTGAATAAATGATTCTTAAATGTATAATTGAAGATTGTTTTGCATTCCTTCAGTGTACTTGTCATAGAAAAAGGATGTAACTTTTTAAACAAACTTTTACTGACTCATTAATGTGCCAAACGAGCACTGATTCTTTTCAAATTAGATTCAAGCTTAAGTACTTCTTGCAGATTTCATACGAGAACGAAGGCGCAAAAATTACAAGACATGAAGACAGTGAAGTAAAATAACAAAGGGATTAAAAGTGACGAACGCTCTATCATACAACTGTCAAGGGTCTATTTTTATAAAAGCAGTTACTTGATAATGGACTTTAATCTGCAGTGTTTGCCAGAAACCTTGCACTTTACATGTTTAGCGCAACTTATGAAGTTTTGACTCATAACGTCTCATCATCTGCCCTTCTACACATTTTTCTCTGTTATTAATTAGTTTTAATCCACCGCAGGACTTGAACAATGAAAACTAAGTTTTTTCTGTTAGTTTATTTCCATTAGTATCTGGATAAATCGATCCAGCAGGATCCAAGACTGAAAAGCTATCTTCTTCTTCTTCATCTTACTATTACTATATTTAATGTCACATTTAATGAAAAGAAAGGCAATAAAAGAGAATAATTTAGAGCAATTGGACCAGCAAGTCTGAGAAGACTGCCAATCATTGGAAATCTTTATTACTAATGTGTCGAATAGATAAATGTTGGGTTTTCAGCTATATTTCCAATATTTAATATATAATGAATTAGGGAACTAAAAAAATCCCTAAAAGTCTTAATTTGATATGGACCACATGTATGAATTTTTTCTTAAATATTTCCATTGCCTCAGTGCCTTGTTTTTTGCAAGTTTAGTAAATGGCACCAGTAAGGAAATTAATTTATCGCGCAGTGCAGATTCACACCCAGCAGGACAAAATCATGCAACAAGCTACCATAGCACAAGCACTCAAATTAAGCAATATACTTATTAATTAATAGCTAACATGACCATGAACCAAAAAGATAAAGATAAACAGAATAATGCCGAGTCAGCGTTTTTCTTTGCATTTCACTTGCTAAAAGGATGACGGTGAAATCATTAACAGGAGCTCCATTTAAAGCTTGAAGAATGCTGAAGAATGCAACATGCCAACCCACATACCTAAAGAAATTTACACCCTACATTAATATATATTGGAAACAGCACAGAGCACATTAATATAAATTGCTATTTTCTATATGGATCAGTGTTACTGGTCAAATGTCATTAGTGTATCACGGGTTTACGAACATCACTGCAGTATTTCAAGCTACATGAAATGAGACTGTTTTGGAAAAGTGATTTGAGTTACTGAAAATAGTGAAAAGTAAGCGCTACTCTGCATGCATGACAGCTGTGTGGGTTGCAGCGAGCATTTTAGAAATCCTAAGTTCATGACTCCAGATTCTCATATTAAAACTCAACTGTCTGACAAATGTATGTTTCTATTTAAATGTTATCTTTCTAATTTGATTCAAAATGTTGTTGTTTTTTTTTTTTACACAAAACTACGCTGCTGCTGGAGAATTCAAGTGTTTCAGATGTAAATGATATTTTCCCTTCTTTTTTTTCTTTTTGCATAGCTCCTGACATTTTAAAATAGTATGGCTAATTAATATCAGAATCAGCCTTAAAAACAACAACATTTGTTATATGTGGGATGTAACCACCTTTAAATGTCATCCTGGAGCAGAATGGTCTCACAGCAAAACATATAACAGCTTTTTACAATAAAGAATATATTTTAATCTCATTATTGAATCTTTCCCGTTGTAGTTGTGTTGCTTTTGTTGGTGTTTTTTCTTTTCAATGACAAAGAAACTTGACAGATGAGATGATGATGTGGGCAGAAAAAAAGGTATTCCACAAATGTAGAGCTTTTATTATTAAAGTATTAATTTTCTGTTGTAGACAATGTCACTATGCTATATGCTGCTTTGAGAAAATACTCTCCAATTTTTTTATTTAGGACATGACCTCTGTGTCCTATGTGACACTGAAAAGAAGAAATAACATATTTCTTTTCCTGAGGAGACATCTTGATTGTAGACACTGAAAACAAAATTAATACAAAATAAAATGCAGTTATTAACCTACAGTTTTTTGTAGTTTTGCTACTACAGACTTTAGCATAATACCATTGTCGATCTTGGATCAATTATCATGCCAGAAGCTTATGGAGGTTAATCTTAGCTAATAAAGTGACTTGGAGACATCTTTACCACACAATGGTGGAAGAGTATGGAAACATAACACACTCCAACCGTGGACAGGTGGACATGAATCAGTCAAATTTAGCAAAACTAAACTAAACCTGTGACCATAACATATGGCTAAAATCTTCACTGTATTTATTCTACATATTGTACAAAATGTGCTTTTTGAATTTTATTTTTGTGTTTGTTTGTCATCAATCTAGGCAGTTGTTTCATCACGCCTTTGCTCATCTTAATTATGAATTTAACAAAAACTGAAACATAAATATGTATTTTTTTCTCCTTTTAACTGTAAGTTAGCAAATTGATTTTGCAAAAATTCCTATTGTGAATTCTTTTACTTTATGGCGATTATCATGTGTGACGACAAAGAGAGCAAAACAAACACACTGGAACTGGGCCGTGTTACCATTAACTTATTTCTTCGTCACCGTGGGCACTTCTGCTGCTTAGAATGGGAAAAAATTTTCCTTTGAGCTCACAGTTTTTTGACGAAAGAGTAGTATATTTGTATACTTTGGTTCTAAACTATGCCTGCTGCACAAAAGCAAAATGTGCAAAAAAAAAAAACTCTGAGCAGAATCATGCTATCAACTCAGCAGGAATTCAAACCATTAATAAACCATAATAATAAACCAATAAACCATTAATTGAAGCTTTGAAATAAATGTAATCGTAAACCTAAAACATTACTTTTTATGACACATACCCATGCTTTCTTGAGTGTTTATCTGTTGTGAAATAATGCACATATTTGCCATGTATTCAGCTGTATGCCATAGGTGTTTTCTGTATCTGTGTTTGGGAATGTCACACACAAACACACATTCCAATTTATTCAAGCATTATTTACTGAAGACACCATGACTTTTTCTTGAATTAAAAAAAAAAAAGCGAACCTATTGTTCCTGTTCTGACTCTGCTTTTTATCCTCCTTCAACAGGTATTATCTGTTTACAGCTCCCACTCTGGGGACCCAGTAAATATTGCTACTTTAGCACTCTGCAGCCTCTGAGCTGTTCAACACGCTTCAGTTTTCAATGGATAAAAGCTAAATGTGTTTATCTCCTCTCTGCCACTGGAACTCTAGGAATGAATTTTAAACAAGGAACACAAACCAGCTAGCTACACCACAACATTAACACAACCGCATGTAGAGTCAAGTGGCCAAGTCATTACATTCTGCCCACAACTAGAGATGGGTTAGCTTACATTAAAAATTAATGTCCCAATATGCCCGCAGGGCGATTGTTGCTAACCTTGGTCCAGATACAGGATGCACTGTGTCCTCGGGGAAGGACCCGTGCCACCTGGAGTTACTTGGCTGACCTAAATCCTGGGCAACACTGATAGTGCCTGCTGTGACTCACCTTCTGTCTTTGGGTCTAAGGATATAGCAGGCAGTCTACCTGCTCTTTTGTGTGCTCTGAATTCTTATATGCAGTCAATTCCAGCTATAATATCAAAAATAATAAGAGAGTGATCTAGAGTTGTCTTTTACTCCCAGAAATTAGTTACAGTATCAGCAAATGTCTTCACATTATGATTATTTCTATTTTGATGATCAACTAAGACAGATACTAGTTGTCCATATTTGTATATATATTGAAAAATACAGAAACTTGCATCAAATGAATGCTCAGTATTTATAAGTAGCTAAATGGAAGTTGTTTGTGGTTTATTTATTCAGTGTTCTTGCTGAAATATTTCAGTTCAGTCTAGGCTGTTGTCACATTTGAGCAAAAGCTGAAAAAAAAACCTATATTCATTGAAGAAAAAAAAAAAATCAATGTTCATATATGTTTCCAGACATATAACATTATCTGTGTTTCATGATCAAGCTCCTGTCATAATGCTTTATAACATGAAAACGAACAAAGATGAATGAAAAATGATAGATGTCTCAATACGGGCAGCTTATTTATCATCGGAACCTAATTTCTTTGATCTCTGACATCGTAGACAACAACTACTGAATGAAAGCGCTTTTCTCTGCAAACAAAGCCAGCTGCGACTCCACGAAATCATACACTATTTGTCCATCTGCTGGCAGACAATGTTCAAGATTTATCACTGTCAAACATTTATTTCTTTCCCCCTACTGCTCACTAAAGTGTGTGTCATATCTAATACGGCTAAAGTGCACACGCTATCCAGACAGTGATTGCGAATAATCATATTCACTCAATTTGAACTTTATAAAGAAAGGTGGAAAGTCTGTTTAAAAGTACTTATGTTGAAGATAATGTAAAAGACTTCCCATTTCCTGTACTTCTTCATTGAGTTGAGAATTGAAGTGGATAATTAAATGTACTGCCCAGTGTAATTTGTCATGTCATGTGAAGGACCCAAGGCATTTTCACAGCGAGCAGATGCTACTCAGCACTTCTGTAGCAAAATCTTTAATATGGGTCACAGTTTCCTTAGCTGTTGTTCATGCCAGATGGTTAAGTTACAGGGTTTTGCCTTTCAAATCCACCTATGCTCACATTTTAATAGGATATAATTGCCTGTATTAATGAGATTCTAGTATATACTTGTCTCTGTGGCTGTGAGAAAAGTAGCTGAATCCCAGTTGCTCATACCGATCAGTAATGCTATATTGGATAGATAGTGTGTGTAGACATACTGGATAAAAAGGAAGAGGGCTGCTGGGTTGTTACATTCCTAATAAAGTCAAAGACATTCAAGAAATAAATATAAAACTAAATTCAACCAAACAGCATAGTTTCACTCAAAAGAGTCACATCAGCATGATCGTCATGGCTCTGAACTTTAATATACTGTATGTACAAAGAGCTAAACAAACAATCAAGATTTCAACATTTATTTATGTTTTATCCTGAGAGTAACATTTGTTTTAATAAAGGCTGTCTATATTTGCCGCAGATTGTGCATAACCCTATAAGCACACAATTCCACTTTAATAAAAAAAATCCCTATAGTAGTAGATAGATATGTGCACGACAATAAGCCCAAAACAACGAGTTTTTCTTTATCAACAGCCAAAAAGAAATGTAAAAATAAAAAGCTACAGCAGAAAATTACCTGTGACTAATCAGAACTGTGAATTAGAAAAATTATACCAGCCCTACAACAACGAGTCGGTAAGATTGAATCCATTGAAATTCTTTTAGAACATTTTCATTTTTAGCTTGACTGCAAAACAAAACAAATGTTTCATTTTCAGGGAATGTACCGCGCTCGTGCCCATTAAAAGAAAATGGCCCATTTTGTGTTTTTATATTAGCCTGGCATCTGTACAGAAACCTCCAGGATACGAGGAGTTAAATACTGCAACAGTCTAAGACGTTATTACACAATTGCACTGACATTTACACAAATCACAAAGTTTTTCTCTGTAGGCTTTAAAAGTTTCTGAAAGTGCACTTTAGCTTAAAGTTTTTTAGTCAATTAGAAATGTATTTTAAGCCCTTCACAATACAAAAGAAAACGCAGAAGACCTGCAAACAAGCATTTATAGGTGCGGAACATGGTCCATCTTCGGTAGACACAGCATGACAGATAGGTTCTTTTGATTTGGCTCAAATGAGAAGCTGAGAGCAAAAGATGCAGCATGCTGAGAAACAAATGTAACCTCTTTTATCTTTTGCAACAAATACAGCCTGTAATCACATTCTGACCACTTTCACATTTATTGCAAAAACAACTCTGTAAGAAATGTACAAGCTAAAAAGGGATGCTGTTCAATTGCTTTCCCCAAAATAATACAGTAAAGTATAACTCGTGCTTTTCATCACTTAACATTTCAAACAATGCTTAAACATCTCAAAGTGAGTGAGAAAAATGAATGGCATCACATGAATGCCTATGTGAACAGCAAAAAGTCTAAATGTATTTATTCAGGTCTAACAAAGCATGCATTTAAATCCAGAAGCTTTTTAGAACCCTACCTTTTACTAAATTCGCATCTTTTTGCATTTAAAGTATTTAATATGTGGATAATATTAGCACTCAGGTGTCATCATTATATACAATTCCATAGCTTAGGAAAGTGCCCTTCTAGGAAGGGTGCTGCTTTCCCTCCACTCTGTGTTGTGATGAAAAAATCCATTGACTTTATTGATTGTAGCAAACTAGCGGCTGTTGATTAAAAGCCAGAACTGTGAGACTTTGACTTTTCAATCAATTTAAGACTTTCTGGATTCCGATTATTTATTTTTATTTAACATGAAAGATTTTAGATTGAATGATAGACTGAATGTCCCAACTCTGCATTATTAAGTCTGTGGTCATCTTTTACCTTGTTATCTTTTAGTCATTAAGCTCTGCAAACCTAATTTATCAATCATGTCATAGTAAGCCCCTGTCTTAAAGACTGCTGGCTGTGTGCAGGGAGAACATCTGAAGTTATTGATCCACTGGACTCATATGACCTGCTGATCCAAATCACAGTAAGGCCTTATCAGTGACGTCCAGGGATTTCTCTAAATCTCTAATTGCCACTGAAGCTTTAAACACAAATGCTAGACAGAATACCAGAATATGCAACTTCTCTTTAAACTCTGCCTGCTTTTGCCACGTCATACGATGATACTTCCCAGACAAAATGCGGTCCTGTATTGAAAACAATTCACCTACACCTGACACTTCTAAAACTCATTGCCAGCTGCCACCCTGGAGGCTGGCCAAAGTGGCAGATCGTTACGTCAGCTTCCCTGAATTCACCCTAAAAAACACAAAAAACAAAAACAAACTGGGTTGATTTTGCTTTCTCTTATTAAAATACATTAATTTATGTGTTACTGTGTGACTCATGACACATGCTCATTGGCCAATTTTGTTCTTACACTGACAGTACAACCAGCTATTTGCAATCAGCACAGTGTCACACCTGCATTTATCTGTCTTATTTTAGTGTATCGAGCAAATATGATTTAATGTGGATTTCTTTTCTTTTGAAACAAATAGCTTAAAATTCTGTGGTTTTGTCTTCACAATGTGTCTTCTATTTCTCAGTGTTTTTCTGAAACTACACACCTAGAGAGACAACAACCAGACAGAGATGTTTGGCTATAATGCACAGCCCGATATTTGGTGAAAACCAAACACACCATATTAGTGCAAAGACATCATAATAAAGACCTGGACACCTTGCGGTCAGAGTTGACCATGAACTCCTCAGTATACCAGAGTCAAATGTCAGCCCATCTGTCTGACAGCTAAAGCTTGGCCAAAGTGGGCCATGCATCAGGACAAATATAAAGAATGAAAGAATTAAAAAGAAAAGAATCAAGGCGTTGCAACTGCCCAATCAAAGGCCACACCTCAACCTGATTAAACTCCTGCCAGGAGCTTAAGAGAGCTATGCATAAGCTGTTACTAACAGAAACTTTAAGTTACTGTTGCTAAAGAAAAAAGAGGCAACTCTGCAAGCTAATAAATCATGGGGTGTTCTTTTTTTTCTTGTGTAAACTTTCTTTTCAGCATAGCTCAATATATTGCTAAAAACATGTGTTATGATGTGAAAAAACCCAGGAATAATTAAAAATGTGCAGAAATTACCTCC
This sequence comes from Oreochromis niloticus, assembly GCF_001858045.2. Taxonomy (NCBI): domain Eukaryota; kingdom Metazoa; phylum Chordata; class Actinopteri; order Cichliformes; family Cichlidae; genus Oreochromis; species Oreochromis niloticus. The sequence goes on from NC_031978.2 coordinate 20,340,290, forward strand.
TGGTGCACCAGGGGCTTCATGCTGAGGATCACACACCTCTGTCTTTCCTGTCATTACCTGATTGATGTACTATGAATACCCAGTCACAGTAAAATGCCAAACATTACTGTTACAAAATAATTTGTTACCGAAAATAATCAGCCTCCTATTATTCACTTTTACAAGCCATCCAACCTGCTGCTACTACAGCACACAGTTCTGAACTATTGAAATTTTCAATCCACTTTTGTGATCTGTTTAGTCAATAACAGAGTCCCACAGTTAGACTTGAACTGAAGGCACGCTCAGCATTTTAAAACTATTATACCAACACAACACCCAGAATCTTCTGTTTATTTGTCATGTCGGTTTCTTGCCAAAGGGTTGTTCAGCATAAATGCATGTCAGCAGTACAAAGACAAACAGCACCAGCTAGGAACATCTGGAGCACTCGTTTCCTTAGTTTAACATTTCAAGATGATTAATAATATCTTAAATAACCAATTACATGGGCTTTGTCCATTTGCTTAACATTGAAACAACATCAGTGAATGGACACTGCATCTAAAAGTATTGTATTCATGCCTCATGACTAAAATTAACATATACAGACACATTTTATAGATCGTTTGATTGAAATACATAAGCAGGTAGTGAACACAATGTTTCCCGAGCAGAGAGATCCTACTGTAATCCTTGTTGTTCAGGATCAGGGTCAGCCATGGATTTGAGAAATTGCCATTTTCAATCACGAATGAGAAAGGTTTTCTTTTTCCAAGCAGATTTTATAAATTGTTTGTTACAGCAGAGAAGGCTACAAGCAACTGATTCTGTTTGATGAAGCCAGGTGAGGGGCAGCCAGTCGAAAGAAAGTAGGCTTTCACTCATGGGGTCAGGCGCTATTATGGCTTGTTGGAGGCAGTGGATGATTTTATTTAGTTAGTGTTAGTTATTCTTTTAAAAAACTCTGAATCAAGCAAAGCTTCTCTAGTAGACTCCAAGAATAAAAATAAACTTCTATAAATGAGATTAGATAAAGTTTAAGATTTGTGAATGATTAAGGTTTGGATTGAATGTGAATAAGAATAGTGTCTCAAGACCTTGAATAAACCAATAACCTGATCTTCCCCTGCCAATGCCAAAGCATAAGCATAAAAATATAATATTTAAAAGTCATTATGAGATATATAGTATGCCGTTTTTTGGATGGGATATGTAATGTATATGGACACAATGTGAAATATGTGAATGTCTTACTGGTTTATTATCAGCACATTGAAAATTTAACTTTAGTTTCTGGAGACAGGGTTGTATCAGTAAAAAAAACAGCTAACTGATTTATGACTACTGCTGGCATTATCTTGTGCAACACTGACTGCATAATAGAATCCTGCTCTCATTCCCAGTTGGGTCAGGGCTGAAAAGTAATACATGAAATCTCTGTGGTCAGATGACCTGCTTCTTTTGACAGAAGCTCACTCTTTGGACTCACAAGACGCAGTCATTCAACTCACCCTTCCCCTGCTGTCTTTGTTCGATTTAAGAACATCATTATGATTTTCTTTAAGTCGCCTTGTAACTTGTATTTATGAAAAGAAATCTTCATCTCTTCATCTTGATGAATTATTTAAAATTAAGTTTCTATGTGAAAAGAGGCTTCTGACACGTTTCATGAGACATACATAAAAACTCCAAAGAGTCAACCTAATAATGAAATTTAATACTATTTATTTATTTAGGTTATTCACTTTTAATATGTAACAAAGTTTGTTTTTGTTCTCAGGAATTCTGAATGGAACAAATAAAAACTACTATAGTATAAAGTATAATAGTTCTGACTTCTTACCTCTAAAGGGATTAGGATTCATCTCAAGATAGTAATATAAAAAGAAGCAACATAACTGTAAAAATGTAAAAGTTCTACTTTCAATCACATACCATTAAAGTGTGTTTCAGTTTATTTATCTGTTGATCCTGTAAATGTTTGTTCCTATAGCACAGGCACCTGCAGAAAACAAACTAAAGTGAAATACAACAACATCACTGTCCTGAGATGACAGATGGATGTTGTAGGCCCGCATAATCATCACATATTTAATGTTCCCTTTTTTGTAAGGCCAATGACTCATTGGCATTATAGTCTGCAGTTTCATATAAAATATTAATGTGTCTCTACAAGTCTTTAAAGTCTAGCCAACTTAACACTTGCAGCACACCTAAACCCCATATCAAACAGCAGCAGCTGCAGAGAAGCCCCAAGCCACCTCAGCTTAATCCAATTTGACTGGCCATCACTGTGGGCGATGCTGGATGGAACATTATGTGAGGTGGATAGAGCTTTTTACTCTGCATTAGTGGAAAAGGATTTATCACTCAGCATTTGACTTTGCTGTGAAAAAGTAAATTGGTCAAATCTTAATATTTACACATTTGTGTTCAGCGATGGGGCTGTTTGAGTGATAAAATGAGCAATCTAACATTAACAGTAATAGAAACATACAAACAAAATACTGGGTCTTAGTCATGGGAATCTGGTATTTCTTTTATTTTTTCCTTCTGCTTTTCATAATTAGAAACATGTAATTTTTTTAAGTAGCTCACAGGATTGTAAGCAATGTTGGTTATCGCTCTTTGACCTTGAAATGAAATCGGCTGACTCTTTTTAAGGGTAGCTGCACAAGTTGGACAACCTCCATTTCTGCCGCTTGGATGCTTCACAGCCTGCATATAATTTGTAAACTGGTGAATTGTCGGAGGATTCTGAGCTCCAGTGACAGAGAAAGTGCAAAAATAAGCTTTTAGCTAATCCACGCCAAACATATCAGACATCTGTCACTCGCAGTGCCGGCCAGCCTTCTGCTTCGCAAGCTCATTTGGTGCTTGAAACTAAAGATTTCAGGCACCATCTTCAAATTTTGCTGCTATATTGCTCTCTATACCTTTCCAGCTGCATGTACTCTATTTTCACTGCCAACATATCAATGGTTCCCTGTGGTTTAAATGTCAGTAAGATGCTCATTCCAACCGACAGAATTAACTTACAGTCAGCTCAGCAATGGGGGGCCCAAATGATGGGATACACCACATCAGGAGATAATGGCACTCACCTGAGCTGCAGCACGGTGAAAACAACAAAGATGCGAGCAGATGCAGAAGCACGGTGGCACTGTGATGGCCCCAGAACAAGAAAAGAAAAAAAACCCATGTGGGATTGTTTTTTTCAAATTTTATTTGAGGGAAAATATGGTAAAATATGTCATGATTCTGCTCTGTCTTTGACAACAAATAAAGCATTAGCGGGTGCCGTTCCTTTATATTCACACATTCAAAACATGTACATTCTGTTGCATCTCTATTTTTCTCCCTCCCTCCCTCCCTCTGTCTGTCTCTCTTAAAACAGATGGTGAGAAGGATTCAATCCTTGATCAGATGTGCACACAGAACAGGTACCATATATAGCAGCAACTCATTTCTCTTCAGCACTGTGTTACAAAGGAGTGTTTTTCAAAAGTGCTCCACTCTGAGGAACAAAACGTTGCTCAATGGGATAGCCCATAAGCCTAACAGAGCTTGACACAGTTGTTTTTTTAGCACAGCAACTGTTCGTGTCCTAAATGAGCTCTAATTATTAGGAATACTTATGTGATCGTGGCTGAAAGAAAGGAAGAAAAACTGTGCCGAGGAATATTGCAGTATTGTGTTTTTATGATTTTTTTAAGAGTGTTAAGGAGACCGGCCTTTACATTTGGCACCTCCCTCTGTTAACTCGGGGCAATTTGTATAACTCAGCATCTGTATTTCCTTAAAATGTGAAACAGAAACATAATCGTGCGTTTTAATGGGGATTTTTAAAAAGTGTGCTTCAGTGGGCCTGGGAAATGTAAAACTGAAAAGCTTTGGCACCCTCTGCTGTTAAAGTGATTTCTAGATGGCAGACATTTGTGCAGACCTTTGATACGGATATGGCAGAAAGCAGGAAGGCAGTCGTGCAGGCTGATGAAAAGAAAGATGAGAAATTGATTCTTTGTGCCGTTTCAGGCCACCATTTTGCTGTAAATAAACTTCCTATCGAACTTCTCTTTTTTTACAAGAAGATATCTCAATTTGATACATGTTGGCTTTTTTGATAAAGCTTTTTTTATTCATTATTTATAGAAATTTACTACTCTCCATTGAAAACACACATTTTCTTTTCATGTTGTTCAAAGTTCTTCTACCCAGGTGATGATTCCCAAAGGAACACCAGACTAATTGTTGCTGTTGGTTGTTGCATATCCACATAATGCCGTGCATCTTTTCTCATGCTCCCTGGAGTACTGAGCGTTTCCTAGACTGTTATTTGTCGGAACAGCGCTTTGCCTGCATGGTGTACGGTGTGCTCTGGTTATCCAGGGTGAAGTAAGACAAACATTAATTGGTGGTACTGGATCCTTTGCTCTGTACCTGCTGTGAGCCCACACCATGCTTCGGTGTGGCAACCCCATCATCCCTCCCATCCGAAATCTCCTCTGACAGGGCCAGTAGCACAGAGCTCCTGGTTATCATTTATCATCCCAGCAGATTGGCTAGTGTAACACGCGGCAGACTGATGGGTCATCCTCATGCTGGGGACCTGGCTGGAGTAAAGCCGCGGCGAGTTGTCTGCATGATTGGAGAGCTGAGAAATGGAGAGGACGGCTTGTCATTAAAGAGAGAGGCTGGACCTTTCTAATTCATCTCACTAGTCACTGCGTTGTGGTGTAAGTTCTTCAGACAGCTCCAATATTATATTAGCACACCTGCAAAGGCCCCAAGAGGGAAGAACAGGCCTTCGTAGTGGTGTTCCTCACGTGCTCCCTCAGAGATGTACACCAGAGATTGCCCCATTAATATATCCCACAACTCACTGGGGGGGTGCGAGAGGTAGCTCCGTTCCAATGCACATCTGTAGGATACCACAGGTGGCCTCTTCCCTGCCACCAGGGAGGTAGCTTGATGGTGTTTTTCAGGGCTCATCAGCTCAATTGAGAATTTCTGGTGGGCTCTGTTGGCTGCGGTGTTACATAGTTTACAAGCCATCAAATTACTTTTCCCATTTTGAGTGCAACCCTGTGCAATGTTCAGCCAATTTTATTTTTGACTTAAAACAAGACTTTTCATCTTCACTCCCATTCATTTATTGTGAATGCCTCTGTACGATCAAAGGATGGTAGCTGACAGGTCATCATTTAGTCATAATCCCTCCAAAATGCCTTTGCTACTCTTAAGAACTTGGGCACAGCAATAAATACACACTCGTATGCATGGACTGTTGTTCTGAAAAGGTCAAAACAAATATACTAATCAAAGATAGTGTGGAGCGATACAAGCTGCTCAATTAACCAGGAGGTGACTTGGTGGACTCCTGGGGATATTTGATGTAGTCTCTACACATTAATGAGTTAATTTCATAGCAATGCTCAGCTAGAGATTCTCTCTCTCTCCCCTGAACGTCACCATGGATACGAACTCTTTTTCAGTGTTAATGGGCCAAACATGGACAGTTTTGCTTTGATGACAAATTGAAGTATTGGCTGGCTTTCATCTGTTTTAGAAGAAATATGGCCTGAGACACGAGCCTAGATTTCACCATCCAAGTTTATAGCGGCAATATAAACTGTTTTAAGGTTTTAAAGTGCATTTTTACCTTAATGGAAATCACTTTTATATTTCATATTTGGCATCCAGTACTTCATCCGTCTTCCTGTTACACATCTCCTGGGATGGACAGCCTCAGACAGGCCCTACTCAATATTGCAGTGTAAACTGTGCCAGATATTTTTAGTGGTTTAATGAACTAAGCTACTGGATAAACAATCATTTGAATAGGCGAAGGGTCTTTAAAACACAACACCGAGCGAACCATTATTTTCATTTCATGTTGGAAGATTTTAACACGTACTATATTAAATTATTTTCTGAGCGCAAAATCTGTCAAAACTCACCCGCTGAGATACAGTATGCAGACATCAACATATTAGCAGCCAAAATGCTAATGGAAGAAATTCTGTGAGGAGTTGTGTGCTGCGATTCAAATTGACTATCTGGTTGTGATGACAGAGGCATAGTTTTACCATGACCATTCATGCTGCTGAAAGCAGCTCTCTGAGCAGATGTGATCAGCAAAGGCAGTACCTCCCTCCAGTCCAGATTGACAAGCCAGACCAGACTCGGGAGATGGATATCACAAGGGACAGCTGAGCTGCAGGAAACCAATGGTGCAGGCAGTTTTCAGCCAGTCTCATTACAGTGGACAGGTTGATCCAGGCAATTGCTCCTCAGACAAGGTTGTCTCCAAAGTACTAATTGTGTAGTGCAGTTTTGGGTGACATTTATGATGCAATTCTTTGGTTTAAAATTGACTGTTAACAACTGGAATGATTGTTTATACCTGAGAAAAACAAATTCATATCTGAGCTGTAGTCGGCAACATGCTTTGGAAATATTAAACACTAAAGTAAGGTGAGATATACTTTTTATTTAGTTCTTTAGACAGGCCACATTATTCAGAATTGAACCAGTGAATGTCCAATAGATTTGAAAGATGGAAACATCTGATCTGAAGTTTGCTCATTCACCAAATCTAGCTTTCATGCATTGTTTATACTTGTTTACTACTTAACATAAAATCTGCAGATCACTTATAGCCGCGGCCTGTCTGCATTTCAGCCATGTCTCATGTGCCTCATTCAGCATGGCAAAAACATAATCTCTGAGCATTAATCTTTATTATTCAGCAGAGCCTCTGCAGAATTTAAATCATCAACCATATATTCAAGGTCACGATACATACAAAAAAAGAAAAAAATGTGCGCAGATTAAGAAATCATATTGAATGCGCCAATGAAAATGTAAGTAGAATGCTTGCTATTGACTGAGGTACCTTTATTTTGCTCACTAAAACCATATTAAATACATATTTCATGACACATCCAAAGACACTAAAGGTATTCAGTTGAAAGATGCATTTCACTTACTGCTTTTCTGAATGGGGTGATTAAGGATTCTGAGACTGTAGTTTGTAGAGACATTACAGGTCAGTACTGACCACATAAAGCATACATATTGAATTTATCAGAGTCAAATTAGAATTTAAGCTCTTGTTGTCTCTTTAACAGGAGAAAATTCTTCTTTTCTTCTTCTTATTTTAGTCATTTTTTATGAAACACAATATGAAACCATACACCCTTTTTAAAATAACTATAGATAACTCATATTTTGAGTCTACCTAGTAAGCCAGCATGAAAAGCAACATGTTTTTGGCATCACTGTAGCAGACAATCTAAAAAGTCATTGTTTTAAAAAGGAGCCACAAGATCTTTCATTTAGGGTTTGAGTTTTGACACAGAATCGGCTCATCAGTGCCTTTGTTATCTGCTGAAAATCAAGATTTTGGTTTTCTGCTGCTGTCCTTGCAAATGTTTTGCAAAAAGTTGATGTCATGTTAGCAGCAGTGGAAAGCTGTTTCTGGAGCCACCACATCCTTTCATGCAATGCAAATTAAAGTAATGTCCAGGTCATCATTCCTCAGCAGTTGTAGAAAACTCTGTTTTTTTTCTCTTTCCTCCACACAAACTCAAGTCAGCTGATTAGCACAAACACAAGTCCACAGGAAAAGGATTTTTTTCTATCAACCCAATGTTGAGAGATGCATGAATAACTTATGTAGTGCAGGGAACAACATATTTATTCGGTTAGTGTTTGTAAAGTGATTATTAAATGTATTATTTAGAGCAATGTGTTATATTGCATTGCTACAGGAAAATATAATGTGATTATAGTACAGTTATTTTATACCAAACAGTGAATATATGAAATTACAGGTGCAACTGGATGAACACAGAACATTCACCTAAGAGAGCAGGGTTTGCAGCTTTTATGCTAACTGTCTTGGAATAGCACTTACTGTAATATGGTAAATGTGAATAAGAATGTAAACAAACCAGAGGGTTTTTTTAAACGCAATACACTGGGTTAAGTTATCTTTTGTAAAATGACAGGCTTTTTTTTTTCTTTTCTTTTTTTTAAAAAAGTGGATCACTCTGTCATTCACCATTTACTAAGGGCAAACATGAAACCAGTGACTCATAGGAGATAGAGAGTAACAAAGAGGAGAAATTGAAAAGCTAGCAAACAACCAGCTTAGGTAGCTATCTTTGAAAGAGAGATGTTTGCATAAATGAGATTGGTTGAAGTCCTAATGAACAAAATTCTTTGCAAGTGACTAGATGAACCAAGTATTTTTTTTTAATCATACCTGAATATTTCCTGTAGTTGTGACTTTATTACCCAGTAGTCTCTACAATAGGCTGACTGGACCAAATCAACTGTGGGTCTCCTACAAGTGCATAACTTGAAGCCTGGAAAGAATTGTCTCATGAATGGGATCTTGTGGATGTCAGCTGCCTTACACGTGTTTGGAATCAAACTGAGCCGTAGTACGCTGACTTTACCATATACAATATATTTAGATTTTCAATTTAGATGTTGAAATGTCTATAAATACAACTTATTAAACTATCACCCCCACTGAAGGCAGGGTAGGACAGGATGTCGCTAATCAGGCTTTTTTCAGAGTTTAGTAAGATAATTGTGCACATTTACATCTGGAGCACAACAGTGGTAATTTTATCATAATTAATGGACATGATGGTAGGTATTATCTGGATCTAACAGCAAATGAATTGAACCTTTATGCACAGGTGAGCCAACACACAGAGTTACAGTTCATAATTAAATAATTTCTGACAAAATGGCCATGCACTGCTCTTTTGCTCCATCACAGCTGTCAGTATATCTCTTTTTTTTTAATTGTACATAAAAATAAGGTCAAGTTACCCACATCTACTAAGCTGTATATAGATGCATTCCCATAACAACACATATAGCCTACCAATAGAGACCATGTTGTAGTAAAAAGACTCTTACCTCAAATATTACGCATCAGTTGATGTAGGTCTGCTGTCTAATCATATCTGGCTCTCTCCATCACCGCCATGGGCATGTCAGAATGAAGTCACGAGGAACATTATTGTAAGAGTGACCTATGCCTCAGTGACTAAATGCCATTACCAACAGAGCTACAACAGCATTGCATAGGCTATGACTGAAATTGTCTTATTTGGCTTACTGCCACAATAACAAAATAGTGGGTCACAGATTTGGCTTCAAGCAGCATTTACAAAGGAAGATGCACCAGTGTCAATATATCTCCAATTACTAGTCCAAATAAAAGTTGGGACCGATGAGGATATGCCCTCAGCTGCCTCAACCCACAAATCATTTTCCAGGCCAGATTTTCAATTTCTGAATCTAGCAGACGTACTGCTGTGGCAACGGCTGGAGAAAAGGAATGAGGTGCCACATCTTCCTGTGATTACAAAGAAATATGATAATCCTGGTAATTAAAGGTTTGTAAATAAGAAAATATTAACACAAAAACTGACGTGTAATCAGAAATATTAAGATAAAAATGAAACCACATTTCTTGAGACTTATGAATCATTGTAAAATGTCATACATGACAAATTGAATTTACATGTGTTTGTTATAGATTTCGACACGAATTATGATTAACAGTGCCAGAATATGTGCTAATTTATGAGGAAAAAAATTATCTGTATTTTTTTTATGCTACTGAAGTCCTATTGAAGTGTGGGCATGCTCTCAGGTAAGGAAGCTTATACTGTTAATTAAAATATACACACAAGCATTCCAGTCTAACCAAATTGGGGTTGTCCTGTCGGCAGCAAACGTGAAATGCTTGAAAAGTTTCTTATCAGTTCATTTGAGCAAAAGAATTTCGCTCTCCATTGTCTGCCAGAGAGGCTAATTATTTTATCACCGAAATTTTAATTAGCTGAATCTCAGCGTTGTCCATGGAGCTACAAAGCTTGATAGAGCCAACAGTGTGTGTGTGTGTGTGAGGCTTTTCATATGAAAAACTATGCTTCTGTTGGAAGAGTACAGGATGAATAAGAAAATGTTCCTTATGCTGCTTTAAAAAAAAAAAAGTCTGAATGACAATCTGAAATGCATTCAGTACAGATTTTGGGAATGCCCATATTAATGTCGAGCCGATATCACAACGCAGACCTCTCTGATTCTAGTTTCTACAAACAGTAGCATCAGAGAAAGTGATGAATTATCAATAAATTACACTACTCCAGATCTGCTTGCACAATGCCTGAGATCTGAATTTTACAGCCGTAAAGCGGAATTGAGGGGGTTAAACATGACAGAGACTGAATTTAGTTCATGGCTCGTGATTAATTACTGCAACTACAGAATAGAGAACTCAGCGGTGTTAACAGTGTATAACACCAATAGCAAAATTATGGGCTTAACTCACATTTTAGTCTGTTATTAATGACTAAGCAGCTCTTTTCCAAGCAACTCCAAGACTGTCAGTTATTTCTATCCCACCCCTCTCATTTGCTCGCTGCACTGAGTAAAACAAATTACAGACAGGAAAATTAAAATGTGGCAGACGATTTGTCGCAAAGATAGTTTGTTATTGCGTCCATTGAGAATTGATAATTGCCAAGGTGACCCGCGATCTCCTTTATTAACAAGGACAAATCTCTCTATGCTGACTGTTCAGGGGATATTTCAAAAGCCCTTTGCTAGCATGAATGACTTGCTTTTTTTGTGTGGAATGAGTTAAAGTGATAAGCATCAGTCAAAATGGTTAAATTATTATGTGATCATTAGTTTTTTCAAAATTCTAATTTTATATTTATACACATACACACAATTGAACAAATAACAAGACATTACACTGGCTGTTTTACTTATAAAACATCTAACAACTGGAAAGATGAAGCACTGGGCACCAAATCTTTAAGTTTGGCTTCCAACCTGCTGTTTAAGATGATGTTTTTAAGTCAGGAGTAGTTGTCAATCCACAGTGTGGGGGTATGGAATATTTACATAGCCAGAGAAGGGGGTTTGTGGGAGTCTAAGGCCTAGTTGGAACCACATTCAAAGAAAACGGATAAAGGCCCTGAGGATTCATGCAGTGCCGCATTGTCTCTTACGGAAAAAAAAAAAATGGGAACACTGCTGGGGAAAAATACCTTGATTTAAAATTCAGTTCCAAACCCAGTCATGGAAAGGCAAATAGAGGTGCGAGTGGAATGTAAAGCAGAGCTGTATGCACCAGACTGCCATAGTTTAGGTCACACATGCATGACAGGCTCTACATATTTTTTTTTTCTTGAATATTAAACTCCAGCAATAGAAATAGTGCCTGTTGATTCTTTTCCAGGCAAGACTGCCCTGCAATCATCTACAAAGCTCATACACATTTTTTAACACTTCATTTCTAATTATTTAATAACAATTCCAAATTATGCATGGTTTAAAAGAGGAACAGCTCCTTTTTTTGTTAACAGGTAACTCTGTACCTGTGAGATTTGGTCTGGTTTGGTGGAGAGCAGCGTCATTTATCTGAAAAAGAAAATTCCTTTGACTGGAAAGCAGAATAGTATATTCAACATAAAAAAAAACCCTAGCAGAGAAAGTAACCAAAGATGCTGGAAAAAAAATAGACTAGTCATCCTGGGAATTATACAATACGCTTGATGTATGATTACCTTTTTTTTGTGGTTGCTTGAGATAGAAGCCACTGATGATACAAAAGATTGGCTTTTAAAAGTCGCAATAAAATGGGAAAATTAGAAAAAAGTTTTTATACCTAGTTCATAATTGTCTAAAATACAGTGTGTGCATTTCAACAATAAATACCATAAATATGATCAAAATGGTCTAAATCCCATTTCTCAATAGTCTGGTGTTTATATATCAAAATTACACACGATTAGACCATTACCGGTTCCTGAACCCATCCATTTTTGCTCAGCCCTCCCATCATATTAAACCTGCAATTTTCAGAGTGGAAATGTAGCATGTTTGTGCAGGACTTGGTTTGCTTTGGTTTTCATGATTGGATCCTGGTGGCTATAGTGGGTTTATTTTTAAGAAACAAGCAATATCCATAACAATGTTTTTTCTGGGCACACTTTAGGCCCCTTAGTACTAACTGGGGATCTTTAAACCATGCCAGTCCTTTAAGGGCCACAGTGTATGGATTTTCTGATGCTGATTCCAGCAGGAGATTATGTCTTGTCACAAAGCTCAAATGACCTCAAACTGATTTCTTCAACACTGTAATCAAATTGCTTACAAGGTTACCAGATCTCAATTCAATAGAGCACATTTGGGATGTGGGGGAATGATCATCTCATCATAGATATGCAGCGGACAAACCTTCAGCAGCTGTACTACGCTATCATGTCAATGTGGCCCAAACTCTCTGGGGAATGTTTTCAGCACTGTGTTGAATCTTTGTCAGAAAAATGTAAAGCGGTTGAGTAAGGAGCGTTCCGTTTGAAGAACTGAACATGATTTATTGAGATAGAGAAATTAATCAGTGTATTTTTCAATAAGACTCCCGTGGCCGATCATGGCAGAACATAATCCCAGTGGTAATGGGATTTAGAACAGGACCCCTTTGGAGCCTAGATACCAGTGGTGACGACGAAGACTGAGACTTGGATGGAGCTCTTAGTGACTTGAGTGAGGTGGAAATAGGGAGGAGGAGGGTTGCACGAAAGAGTCTGAAAGGGAGAATGATGGAGAGCCCAGATTTAAACCACACAAAGGCACGGCTGATTGGCTCAAAGAAGGCTGGCAAGAAGATGATTGGACTAGAGTAATGATGCCAGTATTAAGACTGACAGCGTGGGAAACTGGTAGCGATGTAAAGAACAGACAAGCAGCTGAACACCCAGGAAAGCAAGCGGATGAGTGATTATAGATCTTCCTTATCGAACTTATGCATAAGCTTCATTTCTGAAGGCAAAAGCAGGCCCAATATACAGTAATACCAGTAAGGTGTACCTAATAAAGTGTCCAGTAACTGTATCAACTAATAATCACACAACACACACTAATCAAATTCTGAGAGTCTAGCATTTCAAATAGACCAGCAACTTCCAAAAACACTTAAAAAATCCCCAAACTTTACCCGTGTAGTACTGTTTACTCCTCACAGCACTCATACAGTAACTTTGTTTCTTTGATTTCCACTACCTACAAAAATAACTGTGTGTTATCAATGGTACATTCAATAATTCTGATCATGTTCAAGGTTCAGTTATGCTTTCAGGGCTTTTAGCTGAAAACAAGCAGCAGTAAGGGTTAAAAGCATGGGAGTCATTCCTGCTAAAAGATGAGATCATATCACTCCTAAGCATTTTTACTCTGCTGACTGACTTTTAGATCTCTTGGATTTCTGTGAAGACAGCCTGGAAACACCATAGGAGGCAGACCTTGGCCTAATGTCTCTGAGCAGAGACATTTCAAGACTTTGTTCTTACCCTGGATGGTATCAGAGTGCACTATGTCAGTACACCATAGAGTTCACCTCATTAATCACGCAAGGTTATTCTAAAGTGAGGTTTTAAGTTGGGAGAGCATGTCTCTGCAAATAAGGTAGTAACGAGTCTGTGAAAAACATCAGAAATACATTTTCCCTTGTAAAAGTAATGAAGACTATTTCAACTTTAATGTTTGAAGCCTGTTAAATGTTTTACACACATTAAAATTTTGATAAAAGTGGACCTCTGATACCTTCCTTTGTTGATTCCGTGTTTAAAAGATAATTTCCTCATGACAAATTTTAGATGATAAAGAATGAATTCTGTCGCTCTTTGTTTCTTTAGGAACTCAACGAGGGAACTTCTCGCTGCATATTGCAATAAATGCAAATATGAGTGGTGTTATTTACACTGTTGCCTGTGTTTGTGAGGAAAACATGGATTAAGGGAGAAAAAAACATAAAACGATATAATGGCATTGTTTTTCACAGCACTGTGTTTGTGAAAACACGACATTTTTTAATGGCATCAAAAATTAAATTAGCACGCTAGCAAACTAAATGTGGTTAATAATGCATTGTTATTGACTAGCAAAGATCATGTGTGCTCAGGAGTCAAAGGGCCTTTTTCATGGGGGACTCATTTTAATACACTGATTGCAAGCGACTGTGCGGTCTTAAAAATGCTCTAACTATGCATCTTTTTTGACAGGCATTGATTAGCTCGTATGGTTAACATACATTTCCCTTTGCGCCCACTTGAAGTGTTTATCATTGCCATACAAGAAGTGTAAGAACTGCCCTCAGCACTTAACCCCATCCAGACTCCAGCACTCTGCAATTTCTGCACCAGTTTTTAATTAAACATGAAGAAAAATGGGAAAACAGCCCTTGAAGGGATGCACTCACACTTTAATTTGTTAATAGAGTTGTACATCATTAGGGTAATGATTGCACTGAACCATAAGACACAAGCCTGTATACACTGATAGTGACATCCAGTAGACATGACGCATAAAAAAGCAAAAAAACCCAAACAACCAAAACCCTTAAAACTAGCATGAATCTGTAATGCAAATACAGCAGTTTATGAATGCGTCAGGTGGTCACACTTGAAATGTTTGTGGACATTCACAACCTTATGGTATGTGTAGAGTCATTGGCATGGCCGTGTCTTTGTGACCGGACTGTTTGTGAGTTGAAGTTGCAAGAAAAAGAAAGCTTTTTCAAAGGTTCACAAGAAAAATTCAACAAGATTAAGAGTCAACATGAATGCAGTCTGCTCACTGAGACTCTACAAAGAACAGCAGTGTTGAATGGAAATGTCATTCGCTTAGCAGGTATTTCATAAAAGACGAAAACAAAGCACTAGCAAGGCAGCATTTTGACACAATAATGCACCAAATTTTCTTGTCTTTTTCAACACTTTGGCTGAGAATAAATATTTGAGAGAAGCACAAAACCACCAGCAGTTCTCCTTGTGGACATTCTGAGCATGTGTGCAAAATTTCATCCAGTAGTTGTTGAGCCATATGACTCAAAACCACAGATGTTAACCTCCCAGTGGCATTAGAGGGAAAAGTCACAAGATCAACAACATTCATTGCTTGGGGAGCTTTTATGCCTGGGTAAATTTAGATGCCAGTCTATTCAGTAGGTTTCAAGTTTTCACTTTGTAAGTGACCTGTGTATAATTCTAGATAAAAACTCACTTAAGCAATTAAAAATTCGCTAGACGTCCTAAAGGTCAGAGGAACTGGAAAGCCAAAATCACTCTCTGGAGGACAAGTAATGTCAGCACATTTCAAAAGTTAAGATATTTCAGCCTGTGTTCAAGTGGTTATCCTCCTACCGCTCTCATATCCATGCTGCTTTAGTGGCAAAAACCCCCCAAACAAAACAAAAACAGAGTGACATCTTTGGTAACAGCAATCATTAAACCTAACTAGCTGTGTGTAACGGAGAAGATTAGCTGTAGCACTTCTGCATGGCAATTTGTGGAAGAAAATGTAGCAGTGCAGAAAACAGCAGTGGAAATAAAACAAAAGAAAATACTCCAGAATCTGACAGAAATGCACAACTTCTGTAATGACAAATGGTGTAATAGCTTCTTCCACAACAGCACAGGAGGACGCACAAAAGAACTGAGCACTTCAAGAAAAACTTCTCTCAGATATGCTCATTTGGGGTTTACCAATAAGTCATCCAGCTGAGATTCCTACAGGGAGGAGCCCATTATCACTGTGCAGACAG
The DNA here is from genome assembly GCF_001858045.2 of Oreochromis niloticus. Lineage (NCBI taxonomy): Eukaryota > Metazoa > Chordata > Actinopteri > Cichliformes > Cichlidae > Oreochromis > Oreochromis niloticus. The sequence continues at coordinate 20,355,921 of NC_031978.2, forward strand.
AAGTAACATATGGACTACCTCGTCGTGATTGAGTTGAGCTGAAAGTCTGAATACATTTCACTGGTGTCTAGAGAATTCACCCTATATGCCTGCATATGTTTATGCACTGCACTATACTGTATGAATTGGTAGGTACACAGAAAACTGGAACCAAACATTTTTCTGTCAGTAATTCAATTTATATATATATTTGTATCCACTCACATTCTAATCATAAAGGTTGATTCACATCAATAAACTGATGTTATCACATGATCAAAAGGCTAATGTTTATCACACTGCATTTTGCAACGGACATGAAATGAAATGCAGCCGTAATATCAGAGATATACTGTTCGGCACACGCGCACACACACAAGTGTTAGTGTAGATTTCAGTCACACAAACACACACACAAACAGGAGCAGGTGATAATAGGGCTATTCTTTATGCGGGGTCATGAATAATTCAAATTCCATGTGCTCAAACAGACTCGAGTTGACTGAATAATATGACAGATTCCGCAACTGCTATTAGATGAAAAAAATATCACAAATGTTTTGGAGATTCTAGCAGATGATAAACTGCTGTGCTGCATGTGCAACTACTACACTTGCTGAATGCAAATCCAAGACATTCAAAAAGAAAATTCAAGAAAAATTCAAGAAAATTCAAAAGCTTCTCGTATGTATATGTATACACACACATATATTAATTTTTTGTAATGAATGTCAAGATATCACATTGTCATTGTTATCACACAGTGCAGCACAACCTTTCACTCTTGATCTGACTGCTTACTTGGGCCACAATTTCTGGACTCACATTTCCTCATGAATGTAATCTTAAATGTAATCTTTTCTTCTTGTTGCAGTGACAACAATGCAACCACACAGCATACCAGCTGGACTCTGGAAATGTCCTTGCAGAGGAGAGTAATGGCTGCATTCCTGGAGCTTGGCAATTGGCCTCCTCGTGAGTCAGTGGAGAGATACTTATTGTGTTTTCATTGTTCAATAAGGCTTTGCATGAATTTCTTCCACCTCTTGGCGTACTGAGCCAAAAGCTCCCTAAACACCCAAGTCTTCATTATGGCCGTGGAAAGTGGGCTGACTCGAGGTCACCCCTGATGTTCCACTGGCTGCCTGGGGAAGACTGGAATTAGAAAGCTTCCAGTCGCAGGCCACAGAAACCAATAGGACTCCAAGCTCCTTTATAAGTTTGGCAACAGATTAACAATGTTGTAAACGCTGTGTGGGATAGGATGTTGGAGATACAAACAAGTTCTTTCAGATTTTCACAACGCTGCTGCTCTGTGTGGTTCTGTAGCATTGTTTTGGAAAGGCTGGCTTAGAAACACTTCAGATTGAAACTTCCTGGAAATAAATAAACAAAAAGCCTCTTCATGCAGCATCTGCTCAGATGGAACGCATTCAGTCAAGGCCTGAAAGAGACGGCCAGGCTAATGAGAGTTAACTATTCGCAGTAAAATGATTAGAGCAGCTGACCAAACTCTCCAAGAAAAAAAAAATCACAACATAAAACTACACTAAACAGTTGTTTCTGTCTGGACTTACCAATTGAATGTCATCCTTTATGAATATGCAAATAACCCAAATATGCAAATGAATTGAGCTCCAAGCTATGTGATAGTCATGCACAATCATTTCTCCATCCATCCAAGCTCTACCCGCTTGTGTCCTGTGGAGAGTGGTGGTTGGCTGGAGCCTATCCCAGCTGGCATTGGGCGAGAGGCGGAGTAGACCCTGGACAACTATCCAGCCCGTGGCATGGCTAAAACAAAGACAGCCATTCCTTTACCATACATTTTCTTTTAAGCACATGATCAGGTCTGTGCTTAGCCTTTGTATGGGATGCTGATAAAGAGAAGGCACATATGAAAACAAAACCCCTCCTCCACCTTCATTTGGAGGGGCGGTGTGATCAGCAGGTGATTTGGATCACTCTGATTCCATTACAATTCCATTCTTCCCATGAATTCGGCCAGTGGGAGATGAAGACTATTGCAGAACCATTTGTGCCTCATTGTCAACGGCCAGCTGATGAAGCCTGGAGCATTTAGTTCACTACTGATGACTGAATGAATGCACATTTAGACTGTAGGAGAAAAAAAAAACGTTTGAAAGAGTTCAGGGAAAGCATTAAGTCGGTCTGTGCAAGCACTCCCCCGAGAAAGCAGAATATAGTGAAAGAAAAACAGCAGCTTTAGAGTTGCACCTGTAAGGTGAAGACACCCCGGAACAACTTTCCACAGACGGCACAAGTTGCCCCATAAGCATTTGTTCTTCCAGCAGCGCGAATTCGGGCGAGCAGGAGGACGTGCAGGGTGCTGCACATCGACAAACTGTGAAGAAATCAAAACAGCGGCTGTCACCCATCAGGAGAGAAGGGAAAATTACCAAACACACCAGCGAGCTCTCAAGTCCCACTGATAGAGCGCTCAAGTAGCATTTATGATCACGTTATTCTCGCACCCTCCTCTTATCCAGAAAAAATGTAAAAAAAAAATAATTTTTTTTTAAAAAATCCGTGAAATATTCCTGATTGGAGAAGGGCGCAGCAGCAAAGCGCAGTATTGTCTGAAGCACAACTGAGAGGGTCCAGTTCAGGGGGGGAAACCCTTTTGACTCGAATTAAAGGGAGGCTGTATGAGGGGGAAAAGAGAGAGAAAAAAGAAGGAAAGAAAGAAGGAAAGAAAGAGGGGAGGGGGAGGAGGAGGAGGAGGGCAGGGAAGAAAGTGGTGGCGGTGCCAGACGCAGCGGCAGTAAGAAGCGTACGTACGTGCTTTATCTTAGCGGCTGAGTGTGACGTGATATTGCAGCCTGCTCCTGGAGCTCTGCAAGCACCAAGCAAAGCGCGTCTATTTCTCTCTGTGTTGTAACTCACTGACCCCCCAACATCTCACATCCACCCACTACGGATCTTTTTTTCTTTTTCTTTTCCCTATTCACCCCTTTTTTGCGGAGAGGGGGGGTCGGTGCGCGACTTGATGGAGAAAACATTTCAGTGGGAAATAGAGACGTGGAGTCTGCCGAATTAATTTATGGTAAATACTGTAAGAATTGCTCTCGTCGTCACTCCAAGAATTTCTTCCCCTCTGTCTCTCCTGGTCTTTCTCCCTTCTTCTTCTTCTTCTTCTTCTTCTTCTTCTCCTCTCTCTCTCTTTTTCTCGGTGGCTGTCGTGTGTTGTTGCGCTCCGTTTTGATGGGAAAAACCCAGAAGAAGGAGACGGGGGGATATGTGCGGGCAGACCGGAGTGTAACGCATTTTATTTTCGTCCATTGAACCATCTTGTTGCGCCGGACTTCTATTGTCGGGAATGGGGAGTATTGATTCACTGGAGGGCTGCAGAATTTATTTATAAAGGATGTGGTCAAGTATGTGGAAAAAATAGCCATAGCTTCCGCAGTGTAAGGTAAGACATTATTATTATTATTATTATTATTATGAGATGAAGGTCTTCGAGCAAGTGCAATGGCAATTTTCATATGTCATCTGTCAGTTAAAGTTTAGCCTCCCTCTCACAAACATTTGCCCCGTATATTCATCACGATGGTTTTGGAGCGTTCATCCGCTCACATTAGTCCAGGGTGCTTAACAGAGGAATTTTAAGAGCTGATCTCTCTCTTAAGAGGCAAAAATCACTTTAAAGTGCCGAGCCTCGAAGTGACACTGCATGAGATGTAGCCCGTGGCCGACGTGTCTCTATATTCAGATTTCCTCTCGAGTCTAAATTGCTCTTAGAAGCCCGGCAATAAAATCAGCGTCTCTTGACCGATTTCTCGTCTCCAGAATACTGATTTTATTTTTCTCGTCTAGCCCTGGTCGTGAATCTTGTGGAAGGACGTGAAATCATGTGAATTTATCGCGGCAGAAAGCTGATCCAACTCAGCACTGCTTCCACAAATCCTTATATAACGCACATATAATTCTGGGGTAATGTGACGGGCGTGATTCACGATTCAAAGAGAAAGAAGTTGGAGACATATGCGCAAATGGATCTATTATGTGAAAACTGGTAGCCCATCTCTAGCCTACTTGCGATTTGAACGCCTACACAGACACACACGCAATACACAGTTCCAGACACACGCGCATACATACACACACCCTCGCGCGCATTCTGCTGTGACACTGCTCACAGCTGCATTGCCTGTAGGATTAAAGCAATCAGGACATCGCATTGCATTCTCTCTCTCTCTCTCTCTCTCTCTCCCACACACACACACACACACACACGTAGATGCGCACATGCACACATGCAAGCTCAGACATACAACACACACACACACACACACACACACACACACACACACACACACACTGTCTCTTTATCAAATTGCATTGTCAAATATGTCAAGCCCTGAATTTCAGAGACATGCAGGTGGTGTGGTGGAGGAGGCGACAGCGGGCAGTGACCGAGCACACGCCAGGAGAAAAAAAACCCCCAAATAAATAATAAAAAATATATATAACGTCAGTTTGTCTTCCTCATATTATCTAACTGTCCTGTGAGCAAACATTCACACAGAACATAGCTTCATGTGCAAAGATACTGGTTACTGCGTAAAATGAGCAGTTGCACATTTTCCACAACTCGCGTGGACTGCGCTGACTTACAAAGGCTGCCACTTTCGCCGTTTCTTCCTCCTTGTCGCCAGATTTTCTAAATAGCTACATTTGTATATCTCCGGGGGTTGTGCCGTACCGAATACGACCCAATTAATAACGTCTAAATGACTCACATTATTGCACCCACCTCCCTAAATAAAAATAAATAAATAAATAATGGCCGAAGCAACCACAAGGTGGCAATGTTTGCACAAAGTACAGTGATGAAGGCTGGAGATGCAAAACACATGTTGCTGAGGTTTACCTATGTGTCTTTTTGCCCCCCTTCTTATCATGGCAGGATGTAATAAGAACTATGTAAGCTCGTTAGTCAGACTTGGTAGTGATAATCTATCATGTGTTTGTGTGCCCTGCTTTAACACCCCTTTGTGTAATCCTCTTCATCTCTCCCTGCAGGCCAAATGACATAGGATGAAGGCTGTTCGAAACCTGTTGATTTATATATTTTCCACCTATCTTCTGGTTATGTTTGGATTAACTGGTGCCCAAGATTATTGGTGTTCCACTCTGGTCAAGGGGGTCATTTATGGATCATATTCAGTGACTGAAATGTTTCCCAAGAACTATACAAACTGTACATGGACGCTGGAGAACCCTGACCCTACCAAATACAGCATCTACCTGAAGCTATACAAGCGAGACTTGAGCTGCTCTGAATACTCTTTGCTTGCTTATCAGTTTGACCATTACTCACACGAAAAGATCAATGAACTGCTGAGAGTCAACGAGTCTATAGTGTATTTGTGCGATTCAAAGAATATTTACGTATTTTTGCTGTATGACAAGAATTTTGTTCAGCTACGGAGAGTTTTCCCTTATGATTACAATGGATTGACGCCACAGAAGTTGGATGAGGAGGAGAAGTCTATTGTGGAGTTTCTGGTGTTGAACAAGGCCAGCCCTAGCCAATTTGGATGTCAAGTGCTTTGTACATGGCTGGAAAACTGCCTGAAATTAGAAAAAGGGACAGTGGAGACATGTGGGATTGTGTACACGAAATGCACATGTCCTCAGCATTTAGGCGACGGAGAATCAGAGAGCATGCTCATGCTCAACAACGTGGTTTTACCTTTGAATCCACAAACAGAGGGTTGCTTGTCACCCCAACTACAAGCCGGGCAGATCTGCAATCTGACCGCAGAAGTTAAACGGCCTCCTAAAGAAGGTGAGTATCCTGTCATCTTTCTTCTTTATGCTGAAATAGTTGTAGATGGAATTAAGTATGCATAGAGAAGATAGCAATCATGTCAAATAAATGTGCACGTCAGTCACTCCTACCTCTGCCCTAATTGCATGTTTGAAGTGTGATGGCCCATGAAACAAAGAGCACACATAGATATATCTAGTGTAGTTGGCTCAGAAATGAGTCAACTTCAAGATAAAAATAAAAGAAGAAGATGAAGGAATAAAAGGGGAAAAAAGCTGCCGGGGGAGTTGGGTGTAGTAAAGACCACACTAGCACAAACCAAACCACCTAAAAAGGGGGTCTTTCATTTGGTTGGACTGAATTCAAAATGCACTATCATTGCTGTGAATTTTAAAATGGCTGTTTTTGTACACATAAGCAGAGTTAAAATGGCTGCAAATCCAAAGATAATTTTTTTTGTGTGTATATACATTTATGTCAGTGTCATCCATACAAAGACCAGCAGCGGTCAATACGGACACATCCTTCATTTTTATTGGCATGCAACCTGTATGGCAAATGGAACGATTGGGATCATAGATGCAGCAGCGTCCAATTGGAACGCAATGCTCAAGCAATGCAACACATAAAGCTTGTGGATGAGACGTAAGGGTTTAGGGTTGTTTAGCTTTGCAGAAAATACGGGAATGTATTTAGGTTATTTCATTTAAAAAATAGCTTTTTCTTATTTTCTTTCAAAGCTGTTCTAGAGGGATGCTACTTTTGCAGTGCTGCCATAGAGCAATGCAACGTGTTTTCACTGTTTGTTGGAACTGAGCAATAACAATATACAGAGGAAAGACGGCATTTTCAGTTGACATGTAATTCACTAATGTGCATACATGCATCAAGCACCCATGCATGCACAAACCACCTATTCATCCACACACATTGAAAAGTAGATAAGCGAATTATTATTTATGATAAGGGCTGTTATTTCTCTGTGTATTCGTGTTATCACTTAGTAGGGGGAGTTTTTTTTTCTTTTGTTGTTGTGTTTTTTTTCTCACGTACTGCAAAGAAAGCCATTCTCGACACATAGCTGCTTGCATTTTAACAGATAGCAGAGAACCGTCCCACCTTGAGGAATACGCTACATACGTCAGGGAAGGGAGGGGTGTTCATCAAGGCACAGTGAACCAAAAATAATGAATCAACCTTTTTTCGGGGGGGAGGTGGGGGAAATAATGATTGCAGGAATGTTATGGAGCTAGTTCCCCGTGGCACTTACCAAAATAACAGTTGCTATAATAACACCCTGGATAACAGGTGGCAGTTATCTTATCACAAAGAAGAGATAAATATTGATTGCAGTAGTTCAGCTGTTCAGTTGACTGGAGATGAGCGCTCCTATGTGCCACGTCACATTTCCAGGCACGTTTTTCAAACGCACATATGTGGAATTTCTTTATCGTAAGATGCATCAGCACCACAGTGTTCAAGATATTTATATGGCTTTCGTAAGAATTACTCTCGCTCTAGATTTCCATGTGATTTTTAAGGTGGCTAACCTCCATCAAGTTGGATGACAAACCCATTTCGAGAATTGTTCAGCTACTGCTCCTCTAGAGCCCTTAAGCCATAATGCATACACCATCTGAAGAAAATTACCATTACAATCCAACCCCCCCCACACACACACACAGTCGAATAGCATGTGGAGTAACAACAGTAAGTATGACTCAGCTGTGTATTTTGTCAGGTAATTTCATCATTTAGTAAATCTTACATTTGTGTCATAAATATTACCGGGAAGCATTATGCTTCTTTTCACAGAAAATTCCCTGCTCTAAAATAACATTTGACATTTTTCTATCAGCATGTTAATAACAGCTTAAGAGCACAGATTATTTTTTTTCTCTCTCTCTCTCAGAAGATTTTCCACAAGCTTCTATTTATAGGGTTGGTTGATGGGAGGTTTGAATAAATCCGTTTTCATCTGGATAATGGGGAGATCACCACTGGGTTTTAAAAGAGCACTGCGTCTCCTGTGGCATCGTGGTGACAGAGTGGGTATTCCTGATGAAGAATAAAGCATTACAAACAGTCGACAAGAGCTCTATTTGATAAAATCATGTGTCTTTGATCTTCAGTTCCTGGTAGCGGGTGGCTTCGGAGCAAATCAAAGAAAAGCAGGGCCGGAGGTTGTGTACTCCAGCCATGCCACAGAAATACCCCACCGGTGTTTTGCACAGACTGGGGGGTGACAGCAATTTGAAAGTTGATGCTCTTGATTATTTAAGATGATTATTCAGGGGAAAAAAAGCAGATCCCATTCGGTGATATTGTGGCATTTTGAAAGCCACGGCAATAACAATGAAATCCAGATGTACTACTCTGATGACTCATTTATGCAGTTTTATTTTTATCACATTCTCCCGTTGCATGAATAAAAGTTGTAAAAGGCAGCACAGTGGTGCAGTAGCACTCACAGCATGACAGATTTAATTCTGGGGTCTGTTTTTTTTTTTTTTGTGGGATTCCTAACACCTTCCACACAATCAAAATTAAGTCGGCTCAAGGCTCCGAGCTGCTCGTAGGTGAATAAGCGAATGACTGTGTTCCCACTTTGTGATTTCCTGGATGTGTTTTTTTTTCCCGCTATCAGCCCAATGAATAGTCAAGAGTGACTCCAGCTAATGTGACTCTGAATTTCAGAGCAGACAAATATAAAACTGCTTTAAGTAAAACCTTGGCAGAAAATGTCTCACACCTTCTATTCTGTCACAAATTTAAAGCATGTGCAAAAAGAGGCTTTCAGTAACCAGACAGCCAGAACAGCGCAACATTTTAAGACTATTTTCTCACCCAGTTGTTTCCCCCCCTTTTCAGCCACGTTCTCTGCAAATGCTGGTACTTCCATGCAGTTTCACTTGGCTTCACAAACGCGGTCACATGGTTTGTCTTGTCTGATCTTTGGCTGAGGACAGATATATTATTCTCTTCCTTCATTTGGTTTAAAGTTGCCAGTTTTCAAGGGTCAGGGTCAAGGGGTGTCACTGTCTGAGAGGGATGTGCTTTGTCATGTTTATGTCAAAATGCCTCACTGTTACATGGAAACAAAACAACTCTACAAAAAAACCCCTTTCTTCCTTAAATCACTGTCACTAAAACGCACTGTAGCGTTACACAGTCATCATTTAGAAATGAAAGGGGAAATCTGACTTTTCTCATCCAAACACGGTTTCGATTTGTCAGATAATCTGCCAGATATGTTAGTTCATCTTACTCCTCTTGCCCCGCCTCTTTTTTCTGTGGCGTGATTGAATTTTAGGTAATAGCGAATAAATCTGACAAATGTGACCGTGGCAATAAGAAGCTTTATGCAGATAAGGGTTAATAATTAGTTTCAAACTTGATAATGCAACACAAAAAAATGAATCTCGTGTCGAAGATCTCGATTAATATTTAATGAGTCCGCACAAACTAGGCCTTCAGATTCATTGTAATCACAATAAGTAGGTTAGAAATGTCTTGATTCTCTTTTTTTCCACGTATGAACATTGATTTGATTCTTTCATGCAATATGCAATATGAATAAACTACATAAATCCTTTAGATGCGTTTTCAGGCTGCTCTTTACAAAGGATAATTTAAGTCGAAGGACAGGGGTTTTATATTTCAGAGGGAAAAAAAACTCTTTAAGACTATATACAAATGCTTATTTGATGATTACAACTTTTGACGACACAGGCCGCGTGCAATGTGGGAAATGGCAATAGGATTTATTGGCAAATGAAATGTGTGTGAAGCGTTATAACGCACTGTCACCCGCCAAAGTCCTGAGCACTGCAGCAGCTCAGCCTCGCTGGCTCACATAGTGAGGCCTTTTATTCACTTTGGATCTCAGTCAAGTCACTCAGTAGTCACACTGCATTATGCTCACCCCCATTGTTCAGTACACTTGGAGGCCATTTTAGTTCCAATTCAGTGAAGGAGAGAGCTCAGATCAACAGCACAGAATCTGTTTTTATCTGAGACATGCATTATTTGTCTCAAATATTTCATGTGCCAATTCCCCCTGAAATTCTGGGCTCAATTACTGCACCTTTTAGGATTTTTTCGAGTTCCAGCCTGTGCCAGTTGTAATTTTTAGAAACTGTATTGAGTCCTTTTCTCTCTCTTTTTTTTTTACATGTGTCTGCTGTTCCAATTCTTCAGCATCCCTCTTACTAATGTAGTTAAGTGGGCATAGAAATACTAAAAGAAAGTTGTTATGGATTGACAAGGTCAACACAAAAAGCGTGCTAGACCGCGGGACCCTGAAGAATTACTATGAAAGAGCCAGCCATCTTCTTTGTCCATTAACTGTCTATTAAATTTTGCCTATTCAAAAAAGAAGAGATAATGCTGGGTGTGGAATGATTACATTTTATGCTCTAATCAGTTACACAGCTTTGGGTCAATTTCAGTCGGTTTTGTGAAACACACGGGAAACTAATAAAATGTGGTCAGACATTATACCCAAAATTACTTCAGGATCCACGAGTCTGGGATTCCCAGGCATAGATAATGGAGTTTGGAGGTGACTGAGCAGCTCGCCTCTGTGTGTGGCACTTAAATATACATATATAAACTTTACATTGCTTAAATCGTCCAGGTGGTGGCTACTTCCAGATATAAAAGTTCATGAGGCTCTATGGGGACTGTTAACTCATTTTACACGATGGCAGAACCACAAAAACTGTTGTTACATTTAAAGGTCTTCTTAAACCACTCACACCGTCATGCATGGATGCAAATGAGCTCTTTGGAAGCACAAAAGTCTTTGTTTTACATGGAATACAATTTGATGATACAGTAAAGGATAAGGTCCAACATATGAGGCTGATCCTAATGTCATTCAGTTATAAATAATCCCAAATAGCATCATCATAATTACTTTATTAAGGGTATAAAAAACACATTTTTTCCATTGACTTCTTTGAATAGGAGATTCAAACTTGAGCCACACATTTTTTCACAGTTAACACACATAATTTAGCTGTAGAAGCTACTTTTGAGTTAATTAGTGTTAATGATTGTGCTTTCAATCAATCATCCTGACAGTTTTCTTTATAACTGGAGCTACTTTATATTAACCATACGCTGTAGGCCGGGCTGAGATTCTAGCTATGATAACCTGGCAGCGAGGTGGATGCAGACCAGCTGTGAATATTGTTGTTCATTTGACATGGACTGGTGATCTCTGTCTTGAGCCTCTTTTTCGGCAGCATGACAATTGGGAGTGAGACTGATAACTCCTCCTCTATATGCCCAGACTGTGCACTGCCAACTGCGGCAGAGTAAATTAAAGCCTTGTGTTGTCGAAACTGCTCTGACGTCAGGAAGCACTGCTATAGTGTAAGTCCAGGAAAACCTGAAATACAATTTAAAAAGTGAGGATATGATTTATTGCATTACATCTTTAAAACATTACACAGCAAGAACATACCCTCATATACAACCCCCCCCCCCAAAAAAAACCACACTGCAAATTATCTCATGATTAATATGTATTAATGTGTAACATGTATGCATTAAAACTAAAATACAAGTAAAAGAATATTGCCTTTATGAGCCTCATAATATAATACATTATATTATTAGTTAATTTTGCACGCTGTTTCATTGTACAACTTGTTTTCTATATATGTAGCTTGGTATTTTTCACAAATGGCGTTTTCATCTAAATACATCATATTTATTGGCTACATTTATATTTCTTAAAATGTAAAAAAAAGAAAGAAAAAGAAATTCACAAAAAACGGAAATAAAAAACTCGATAATATTTTCCTGTGAACTAAACTACCGAGTAGCAAGAATTCAAAGCGCTTTAAAAAATCACATGTAACATACAGTGTTACATTACAAAATAACATTGGAAGCTAAGTTCGTTAAATTTGACTAAACAGGTCCAAATAGCGCATCTACCGAGGGTGTATCTCCAACCTCTTTGCAATGTCATGTAAATGACAGCTTCCCCCTTTCAACTTTACAGCCAGCAATGGACACCACTGCAATTAAATTTGCGAGAAACAGTTGTTGCCTATAATAAAGCCATATTGCAGCAGGAATTGTAATCAGAGTAATGGCTCATGCGGTGTCGTAGCCTGTCTAATTCTCTAATGTTTGGCAGCCACACCCCCTCAAATCTGCAGTGTTTCACTAGCAAAATTCTGCATAGGAAATGAAGAAACGTGCATGTCTGATTTGTTAGTGTGTGTATCCCACCTGTAAACTTGCTCCTTGCTATGAATTCCAAACGGTGGAACATTTGTGTGCTCGTATATCCACGCTGCACCAGCTCCCACAACTACTCATAAATTCTTCTTGAAATGTCACAGATTTGCCTGTTTAAAATCCAAGCTCCCATTCAACTCTTTGAGCTTTCCTATTAAATAAAAATAACACAAAGTAACAAATATAAACCTCCGCTACGTTGTAGGCTGTGAAAATGCTGAACTGAGGCTGGTTTGGTGCACCGTTGACGTCACCACTTAAGTCAGAAACCAATATTTCAGTTTCATGCTGTTCATGCTTCCATCAACTAGCATCATGTCCATCAATTTAAAAGTAAATGTTTTGAGTATTTATGCATAATTTAAGATGTGTGCTCTAAAATCACTGTATTGGAAACGCTGAAGCAACAGCAAGCATCAGAGGTTTTCAGCTGTTAGAGTCTGTCACTGCAAAAGCCTGTGAAAAACTGAAATGCGTAGGTTTTAGGTAAGGCAAACTTCATCAAAGATCTTTTCAGTGTTCCACTCCAAAGAATTCATTTTAAATCCCATCTTGCAGTACACTGCTGTTGCATGACTTTTGCCACAGTGTGCGCATGGCTGAAGCTGATACAGCTCTTTGTCAAAGCCTCCAAACAGTAAGCTACTGCAGTTTTTCATCTCCAACACAACACATATTTATCATGGAAACATTTCCATTTGTAATCAGGTCTTGCTTGACATCACAGTGTATCAAGTCTCTATTTTGCAATTTATGAGTAATAATAAGTGGACCAAAATCAAAGGACTACGCACTATTATGATCTTCTTTCCTTTGAAAAGGCTTCTTTATGAATGCAAACATAGCAAGTAATGAATATCTGTAAAAGAGGACGTCTGTCTCGTGTTTCTGTGATATAAATAAGATTTGTTTATTGCCATCTTGTGTTTAATTCAGTACAATGATTCTGATTTCCTGCTATAGCAAAATAAAATATTCCTGTAGTCACTTTCAGTGGAGCACAGGGAACGCTGTGTACTTGATTTTATTATATGTAACCAGAACGCCGTGCGAAATGAAGGTTTGGTATCTTTGACTCACAGCAAATTGGAGCAATTCAGTACATTGTAAAAACAAATTTGGACAACAGCAATTTGGATTATCATATGACAAATTAATTTAGACTGTTACAGAGCCTCGGCAACTGCCCTATTCATCTTTCTAAGAAAACATGAACAACATTCACATGAGTCTGTTGCGGCTTTGCCCTGCAGTTGTGAAGCGAGAGCATATCTTTGAAGCTCTTATTGCAAGTAAACATTGTGAAATGTCTTAAACATTTGAAAAAAATGAATCATATTCTAACTTTTGTGTGGGCTGGCTTAATATGGTAAATTTTTATCAAGCCCTTGTTGTATGGTGCCAGAGATTTTAATGGGAATTATGCACTGCTTTCAGCCTCTCAGTTGCATGCTTCTGCATTTCAACCCAGTTAGTTTTGGCCTGTCACTGGATAGCTATTTCAGCCCACAGAGGAGAGGCATTTGCATAAACATCCACCCACAAAACCTGGCAAATGAGTCTGTCACTCAAAAACACTGTCTATGTGGTAAAGTGGAGGCAAAATCCAATTTTTTTCTCGAGGGGCTTCTTTAGCTGCTCTCACTGGCAGTCCCTCTGCAGGGTATGGCAAGTGTCCTCATGTAGCTGTAATGGATGCTGCTTTTAAACTTACACGGTATACAGTGATCTAGGGCAGCAAACACTGTACACTTAGACGCAGCATCACAACAATACGCCGTGTATTGCCATGTGTGCAATAATGTTAATAAAGCGGAAAATCTAAACTGAATGCAACGACAAAATTCCTGTGTGCGGTTTGTTCATTTCTTCTATAGAAAGTTATGAACAAGGTTAATAAAATAATATACATTACTAATAGTGAAAGTTTTAGACAAAGTATTTTTTGTCTAAAAAAGGTGGCATTTTTCTTGCAATATATATGACATATATTTTGTATATTATTTTAGGAATATTAACAGTTATTGGAGATGTATATCAATGAGAATGAGAATAATTTGAATTGAATGAATCCCTTTTAACCATGAACAATTTAGAGTACAGTGCAACAAGTAAAAAAGAACTTCAGTGTCATGGTCCTGGGTCGAGCAACCCAGTGTTTGAGTTTTATGTATCTTTTGTATTCATTTGTGCCCTAGTTTAGTTCATCTAGTTTATTTTGAGATTGCTGTTTAGTCCTTTGTTTCTTAGTTGTTTATGTCATCTCCCCCTGTACTCAGTCTCCCTGGTTCATGCGTCATGTCTGCGTGGTTATATTTAGTTCATGTCATGTCTAATCTCCATGTTTCCTGTTTTACTTTGAAAGTCTGTATTCAATGTCAGGGTATTTAGTTCCACTTCTCCTGTCCTGTCTTTAGGTTCATGTGTGTCAGCTGTGCTCCCATGTGTGGCCACTTCCCCTGATCCATCCCTTATGTGTATTTAGTCTCTGTGTTTCATGCAGTTTGTGTTGCGTCGTCTGTGTTCCCACCCTTCATGTTTCCATGCCCAGTCTTTTGTATTCTCAGCCATAGCTTTCCGTGTCTTCATAATTGATCATAGTATTAGTTTCCCAGTTTAGTTATAGTTTAGTGATTCTGCCTTGTTTGAACCCCATGTCTTCAGCCGAAATAAAGGCTCGCTTTTCGTTCAAAACTCAGTTTCATGTTTTCGCCAGTGTCTGCGCCTGAGTCCTCCACACACTCTCCATACGGTCAGAGACCGTGACATTCAGGGATGTCAAAACCTAAATTTTGATCATGTTCGTTAGGCTATATAAAATATATTTCTTTGGATTTACTTTCAAGTGGCAGCACGAATACTTGGCAGATTCAGGATGTGACATTTCAGTGATGGACATCAAAGTAAGACAGCAGACATTTGCTTTCACTGACTGCATGTTTCCATGGAGCATTGTGGTTATTCAGTGCCACAGTGTAAGGAGCACTGTTATGTAACATACAATGAGATTCAGAAATTATCACTCTCACTTTTGTCCAATTGTCAGCTTGTCCACAGTTCTCTGTCCTTCACAGCATGATAGAAACTGAATGGCAGTGATTCTTTTTATAGTCCATCATAACTTAATAACAGTAGCCGGCCATGCAAGTCATGTAAGTCAAAAAAGTGACATATATTTTTGACATGATTCTGGCTTATCACACTTACAGCAAGTCACCTTGGTATTGGAATTTACTGGAAAATTAATATTGTGGCAGGGATAGCTCAGTAGGTAGCGTGGTCGCCGCCACGATTGGAAGGTCAGGGGTTCGAATCCACTGAATGGCTACCCTGAGGTACCCCTGAGCAAGGTACCGTCCCCGCACACTGCTCCCCGGGCGCCTAATTTGCAGCTGCTGAGTGAATGGGTTAAATGCAGAGAGAGTAATTTTCCCACGGGGATCAATAAAGTATACATTATCATTGTAAAAACAAAGTGATTTCAAATGATATTATAAATCCATGGCAAAAAAATGTCTAAGTAACTGATATGTTAGAGAAAAAATGCACGTCTTTATGTAATGCAATGCATATCCTTATTTTACAGAATTCATGCCCTTATTAATCACATCATCCCAAATGCATTAAATGATTGCACGAAAAGAAAGGGTTTCTATTGTTTCCTTGAGTGACACTGGAATCCAGCTTTCCTTCCTTCAGACAATAACAAGCTTAAATAGAAGTAACTCCTAAGTCAGTGCCCATTGCTGTTTGGCTTATCGAGTTAGAAATATATGGACTTACCGTAATTTACAAGTCAGATTTAAACCACATCCACAGCAAATCGGATCTGAGTAGAATTTCTGGACACTGTGCATGTCACAGCCTGCCTTTTTAAATCACATTTCAAACTATCCTTTGCACCACTGGCGACCAACATACAACACTGATGTCACATCCAGAGCATGGTTAGCCTGCCAGCATTGCTGCACATCCTCGACTCATCTGTCACCGATGCTTTTTGGTGCAGTGGCAGAGTTCTGCATCACGATGGCACCACAGCAAGTGCACAGTAAAAAGGAAAAAAAAAAAGGTACATGGCAAAATGTCCTGCGGATTTGATCAGATTGACACCTGTAGGTAATGATGCAATATTGCATCAGATGTTACTCTCAGCTATATATGTACACTCTGCAAGACTGCAATGATATCTTGCTTGTGTCAGGATTGTAAATGGTGAACTTGTCACTCTGTCTTCCATTTAAAATCCTACACTGAGGCAGCTTGTGGGCTTCTTATCACATTTCAGCTGTGACTGTAAAAAGGTTGAGAAAACGTCCACATTTAATATTAATTTAATTAATTACTTTGTTTATACTTTTAATTGTGATGCTAGCAATCAATGTTAAATCCTTAGAAATCGGGTCAAAAGTATGATATTCCATATGATACACTTTCTTCGAATATTAGTAGAGACTGCTAAAAAACACAAAGAGGGAAAATGGGGCTGTTACCTGCCTGTTAACATACCTGGACACTCCTAAGCTCTCACTATGACAACCAACATAGATGCCTGCATGGAAAAGAAACGGACTTAAAAAAATCATTCACTTCTAATAATATAAATAAACAAACAGTAAATAATAGCATGTGATGTATATATATATATATATATATATATATATATATATATATATGTGAAGTATTATATTGAATTATATCTATATATATCTTTTTTTTTTCATACCAAATCTATCAGTTCTAATCAGTCACAAATAGCAGAGTGATTAGCCCTGACTATAGACTGAAGAAGATACACAAAACATATTTTTAGTTATCTAAAGGTCCGGAGAGAATATCTTTTGATTTTGCAACTGCCATAAATGCATTCTGCTTTATCTGTGGACATCAGCGCCATAGCCTAAAATAGCTTTAGGGGTTTTAAGCAATTTTGTTTTCTTTTTAATTAATTTTTGTAGGAAAACAAGTTTTGGATTGCTGCAGTGTCAAAGCTGTGCTAAAGCAGCTAACCTCAAGCCAACAATGGCAGTACTAACATGCTGATGTTTGGCAGATCCCTGCCTTAGGTTAGCATATTCACTAGCAGGCTAACATCTGGCTAAGTTAAGTAAAGGACTGCTGACTCATGGTACATACACAATGCAATGTGTATAAAAGCTTTATAGGTTAAAAAGACAGCAGAGAGATGGTTCCTTCTTAAAAAGAAGAAGAAGAATATACCAGGTTTGCAGGTGGATGGGTGGTTGTGTTAGTATGATACTATGATGTAACTTTTAGGGAAAAAGCTTATGTCATGCTCAGGTAAAGCGAGGTGAGGTACTACCTAGAGAAAGCACAAAAATGATCCAAGTAATGAGTAATGAGCAGTTTCTTTGGGAGCTACTTATTTCAATTCCAAGAGATTTATGAATGAATCAGTACCTGCTTATTCATTAATAGAAAATCAGCTCAGTATTTTCCAGTCTGCTGTCCAATAATTACAGTACAAGATTCAGTCACTCCTCACCAACTACAGCACTATTTAAACTGTTATTATTGATCGCTCCTTCCTAAGTAACCGCTCACATTTTTAGTACTATATTGTTGAGCGTTATCACAGATTTCTGTTGTGGTTGAAGAAAATGAATACCAACACAAATTTGTGCTCTCTGGTATCCGGGTTATTTGCACTGTTGTGTCATGAAAATATTACAAGTTTCCTGTTTTTGCCCATAAGCATAAACGCAGGTTATTTTCACTTGCTTAAATAAATGACCCATGTTGTCAATTTCCCTTAGGAGGCTGCTGCTTTTCCTTTTTTCATGCCTTAATGTAGCAGCACTCTGCAAAGTACTCGAATGACGGACCACTGTTCCTTTACAACAGAATGACCCAATTCACCATAAGCATGCTTTTTTAATCTCTAATTGTTAATTCACTCACAGTCTCCCTCCAGTGTCAATAGCAGCATCAGCGTGAGATCTCTTAACAAAATAATATGAGGAAATCGCACCCTACCAAATTAGTGAAAGTCTACTGCAGGGAGTCTTATCCATTGTGCCAATACACACGACACATCAGATGGTTAAATGCTCTCTGCAGTATTGTATTAAAGAGAAAGAGTTTCAGAGCACAGGAGTCATAATGAAATGTGACAGATAAATCAGAAGCACTTGGGAGATGGCTTCGGATTACTGAATCAATACTGTGGCACGACAGCTAGCCCAGACTTCCCAAACCTGCTCTGATTTACTAGCCTCCAGTAAAAGCCTTCAGTTGGGTTTGCGATTATTCATCTTCGGACACTGCTTGTGATTTCAGATTTTCCCCATTTTCCCACCACAACAAAAATCTAAATGCAGATCATTCTTAGAGAAAGCACATCTAGAAATTACAATTGAATTACAAAGTTCTACAACCCCAAATACTGCATGAATAACAACTTTTAAGATGCTACATTTTCATTTTTAAATATTAGTACCAGCTGGAAAGCTATCAGAAATGACGGGGTGCATTAGTGCATAGTGACATCACTAAGAGCCCTTTACAACTGGAACAGTGTTTATCTCTAATCACAAAATGCTGATCAAGAGGAGGGCAGTAAAACAGTGACTGTGTGAAGCACCTTGAACACGTGAAGCAGAAGATGGCTAGCGTGTCGGCATTTATTTATTTATTTTGGATGCAAAATCGCTGACAAAGTCAAGGCTGGATTTATATAACTCTATTTCCCTGTATGAACTATGCCGACAAATAAATGGCACAGAAAAGCTGAATAAACTCTGTCTTGCAGTGACGATCCCTCCATGAAATACTCTGAAGTGATGGCTGACACAGTTCATCTGTTATTAGAGTTACATACAATCTCAACCAATGCTGGATTATAAGAGAGGCGAACCATGCATACTGAATCAGTATCAGCATTCCTCCCTCTGAGAGTTTTCATTACTAGAAACTGAAGCCATGCTGTGGCCATAGTAACCGTTATTCATCCCATCATTGGGCACTCTGGTTATCTGAGTCACACAGCTGACATAAAGGAGATTCAGAAACTTTATGTTAATTTGTAAAAAGTACTTATATTTTAGAAAAGATTGCAATTAATGTAAAAAAAAAAAACCCAAACAACCCATGTAAGTAACGTTGATTCTTCATTATCTTTCATAAACTCATGATCGCATCTCTCATGTACATTCATCATCATTATTTTTGTTAACTGGCAGACACGACTAGAAGAAGGTCAAATTATTTGAGACAGTGAGTGATTGCTAAGTGCTTTTTAATGGATCTAACATTTGTTTCTTTTTTGGTTGGTTTTTTTTTGTATTCCACTGGTTTTGCTGTCTACCACTCTGTGATGCAAATCAAATATGGCTGCCATGTAAATTCTGCGTTCAACTCTATAATCTGTTTAGTCTTTGATTTGGTGCATTCAAAGACACCTTTGTTTCCAAAGGAAACACTAATAGACCATTTCTATGTGTGAAGCAGTTTTACAAGTCTTTGATTTTGTCTCTTTGAAACACACATCTATAAAAAGAGGTCATGTGATACACAGCTGCTGTGTGTATGTGTGTGTGTGTGAGAGTGCCTGTGTATATTACATCAAACTAATGAATACAGAGCAAATGGCACTCAAGTGATAATGTAGAAAATAATCGCCCTGTGATACTTCGCCCTCTTCTGAAATGCATTTGGTTTCTGTCACTATTAATAAACATTTTTGTACTTCAGTGTCAGTGTAATGCAAAACTGTTTTTTTTGTGCCTACTTTGAAAATTAAACCAAAGTGCAGCGTCTATGAAGTATATGTGAAGATGTACATTAAGTGGCATCTGTAATGTGCCTGCATCTCTTTAGATACACATAATTACATTTAGATATTTTTTAAAAAGCCATTTTTAAAAGAAAAAAACATCCAAATAATGTGCCCATTATTCTTGTGGTAACAATTAACCACTTCATTTCTTCTTATTACAGCAGCGGTGTGTTTACGTTTCATGCTATTCTGTTATGACAAGTGGCATAAATCTTGCTCAGTGTCTAACTATTACAAATGTTGGGAGTTTAAATGCAAAATTCTGCAGCGAATCCTGTGAAAACTATGAACCAAACCAGTTTCTTCAACTTACTTTGAGCATAGAAGAATGTGATGTCAGTAATCCTTGTTGTAAGGCTAGCTCCCTGCTTTGATTTAAAATGTATCAGCACTGTAATGATTTTTTCAAGAAAAAGAACAGTAAAATCTGAACTCCTATCTGTAATCTAGACAGGGGTCATACACAGAGGAGTCTATGGAAGAAAACAATAGAGGCACGGGGTGGGAACAAGGCAAGGTCCATAAAAAAGGAAGTGGTAATACGTGGGGAAATTAACTATGAGCCCAAATAAATAAATACACACACACACACACACACATAGTTTTTCTTTATGTAGTAAACACAAAAGTGTGAAATAACTCAAAAGATGTTTCATATTTTAGATTCTTCAAAATAGCCACCCTTTGCTTTCATTACTGCTTTGCATACTCTTGACATTCTCTCATGAGCTTCATAAGGTAATCACCGGAAATGGTTTTCCAACAGTCTTGAAGGAGTTCCCAGAGATGCTGAGCTCTTTCTGGCACCTTTGCCTTCACTCTGCAGTCCATCTCATCCCAAACCATCTCGATTGGGTTTAGGTTAGGTGACTGTGGAGGCCAGGCCGTCTGACGCAGTATTCAATGACTCTTTCTTGGTCCATTAGCCCTTACTGGAGGTGTGTTTAGGATCATTGTCCTGTTGAAAAATACATGATGGCCCAACTAAACGCAAACCGGATGGGATGGCCTGTCGCTGCAGGATGCTGTGGTAGCCATGCAGGTTCAGTGTGCCTCCCTTTTTGAATAAATCCCCAACAGTGTCACTGGCAAAGCACCCCCACACCATCACACCTCCTCCTTCATGCTTTATGGTGGGATCCATGCATGTAGAGACCATCCGTTCACCTTGTCTGTGTCACAAAAAGACACACCGGGTGGTCAGTTCAGTACCTCTGAACAGTTGGGCTCAAATCTAAGGAGCTGTTAACTTGCAATTACTGAGGCTGGTGACTCGGGTGAATTTATCCTCAGCAGCAGAGGTGACTCTTGGTCTTCCTTTCCCGGAATGGTCCTCATGTGAGCCAGTTTTGTTAGCGTATGACTGCACTTGAGTACACATTCAAAGTTTTAGCTATTTTCTGGACTGACTGACCTTCAGTTCTTAAAGTATTGATGGATTGTCATTTCTCTTTACTTAGCTGATTGGTTCTTGGCATAATATGAATTCTAACAGTTGTCAAATAGGGCTGTCAGCTGTGTACCACACTGACTTCTGCACAACACAACTGATGGTCCCAACCCCATTGAGAAGGCAAGAAATTAAACAAATGAACCCTGACAAGGCTCACCTGTGAAGTGAAAACCATTTCAGGTGACAACATCATGAAGCTCATTGAGATTAAGCCAAAGATTTGCAGCGCTGTCAACAAAACAAAGGGTGGCTACTTTGATTTATTATTTATCTTTTCTTCTTTGCCACATAGTTTCATATATCTTGCTTCATACATTTGATGTCTTCAGTGTGTATCAACAATGAAGAAAGTAGTAAAAATAAAGAAAAACCATTGAACAAGAAGGTGTGCCCAAACTTTTGACTGGTAGTGTATATATATGTCTATATATAGACATATATATACACATAAATATATAAGCAAAAGTGGCAAGATTAAAGTGACCAGGGAAGACAAAATAACACAGGAAGTAATTAAACAGAAACACAGGACCATTGTAAATCCAGGAATAATAGCTAGAGGTGATAATCATGCGCTGCTCATGTCATCACTCATGAAAGCAAAAACTTTTTTTCATTCTATAAGACATAAACAAAAACATAGATGAAACAAAAACCTTTAATAACTTTGATTAAAAAAACAGTAGATACAAAGCAGTGTTGCAGGAAATTTAGACTGAGCGGTTTACAAATGCATTTATTCAAACATCTATATTAGACTCAGTACAGTTTGAGATGCTGGCACAGCACGCAGTTAATGCCACATTAGAGTAGATGTAAATCACGAGTACTTGATTCCTTTCTCCAAAAAAATTGTTTGACAGACAGATTACTAGAAGAAAAGTTTTTTTAAGCGCTCCAATTTTATGTATTTGAAATGACGACTAATGTGTACAGTAATGTGAAAAAGTCTTGAGCCATTCCTCATTTTGTTATACTGTGCTTCCAGGAAGCCAGAGTGTCTTGTAATTGTTTAAAGTGTTCTTGAGCAGTGTTTTTTCCAGGCTTTATGAAGGGTTTTCAAAGCTTTTGGCTGCTTTTTTACTTATTTTCAGTCCAGTTCTTGTAGGTGACCATTTTCAGAGGAATTGCTTTTTTTGTTTTGTTTTTTTAAGCCACTTAACACGGATCTATGAATCATCTATAGCATAAAAAAACAGCTAACTACAGAAAACATAAAAACAAAATCATTTTAAATTGTATGCTCAGACAGCCTGTCGCAGAAACATGTCATTTGTTTCCATTTCTTTGTTTGAATTTACAAAAAAATGAAAAAAATAATAATCTGACAGACATAAAATAGTATTTTTGTACCAATAAAGTACTGTTTTCAAAACTATTTAGAACAGTATCGATCCTATAGAGCTGAAAATCTGACATATCTCAGTATGATGTGCAGTGTATCCCTAAAAGGTTGATGAAAGTGGAGGACAAAACAAGTGACAGACGCTCCAATCTCCAAGTCATGTCAAGAAAAAATCTCCAGCAAAGACCTGAGAGATGCATCTGGCCCTTCAGTTGTTCCAGCTACTGTTTGTTGACACTTCATCAGAAAAGGTCTCCCTGGATGGCTAGCCATCAAGAAGCTATTCTTAAAGAAGGGAAATGGGGACAACAGACTGAGTTTTGCCAAATTACACAAGAACTAGACTGAAAATTCTTCTCAGCAGGTCTTATGGAGTGATTAATACAAATATGACACTTTTTGGTTTAAAATGCTATTAATATGTATGGAGTATGTCAGGAGAGAGGTACAATAATGAGTGTCTAGTGCCATCTGTAAACTATGGTGGATTTTCTGTCATGTTGGGGGTGCTGCATTTGAGACAGTGGTCTTGGAGATCTTGTCAAAATGGACAGAATTATGAACCCAGAAAAGTACCGTCAGATTTTTATCCACCAACACCATCTGGAATGCGTCTGATTGGCAACAGCTTCATTTTTTAGCATGACAGTGACACTGACACAAACACTCTGCCAATGCAGTAAAAGCATACCCGGACAGAAAAACACACAATAGAACACTATCAGTCATGGATTGGCCTCTACAGAGCCTGGACCGCAAGATTATTATTAACAGTGTGGGATCATCTTCACAGAGAACAACAGAACAAAAGGCAGCCAGCATCCAAAGAAGAGCTTTGAATGTCTCCAAGAAGCCTGGAGAGCTATTACTGAAGACTACTTAAAGAAACGGCGAGAAAGCTTGCCTAAGAAAGTTCAGGCTGTGTGGAAGAATAAAGGTGGTCACACCAAATATTGCCTTTTAAGCTAGTTTTGCCTTACATACTGTATTTCCATTTATAGTTGCACATTTCAATAAATCGCTGCACCTATTTCCCATTTTTGTGGAAAAACATAAAGAAATGAGGCATGGCTAAAGACTTTTTGCAATGTACTGTACTAATTTCATCTCAAAACTAGAATTACTGGACTTGAACTGTGATTGACACATTTAATTTGACATTTAATGTAAAATTTAACTCCTGACTGTCAAATATGTTGCTAATAATTGGAACAGAAATATTAAACAAACCCCAATTTTCATGTGTTCAAATTTCTCAAAGAACACTGGTATCCATGGAAACCACTGAAAATGGATTGCACATTCATCGTCAGCGGTGCCAGGTTTCCCGGTCTCTTTAATCACTGTTCACACTGAAGGAGCCTCAGTTTCTATACATACAACAGCATTTGCTTAATAAATAACAAATTATGCCTCAACAATTACCAGCCATGACAGCGCGGCTGGTATTGTTTTCCCCCTTGTGATTCTCTGTGTGTGTGTGCCATAATGATACCTACTGTAGCGGGGACTACCACAAAGGCAGTTTTAAATATTTTGGCAGGTGCTGCCTGTGTATGCTCGTGTCTGTCAGCACAACAGTGGCGCTGCCATGCAAGATGCAATCACAAAACTTAGCAGATTTGTAGCTGAGATAAAAACGAAGGTCAAGTTTGAAGATGGCCGTGGTCTCAGACTGAGAAAATTGAGCCCCTGACCCATTATTCATTGGAATTATTGTTATCTGGTGTATAAAAACATACTATTTTCCAAGGTGGGTAGGTCTGAGAAGTCATAGTGGCTTGTGCGTCTCCACTAAAAGATGGTCCTTTAGAAAAAATGGACTATACAGACTTAAAAAGGCAAACATGCTGTGATGAATCCGGTAGTTCCGATTTGTTGCATGAAGCTTTTGTTTTCTGGGATATTTTACATGATAAAGATGTGACTGAGGTAATGATTGATGGGTTGCTTGTAGTTACTGATGCAAAGTAGTCATACTGTTAATGAGGGTTGGTAGGTTGATTCTTCCTAAAAACCTTCCAGTAGTGGCTAGTCTTTTTATGCATGAGCAACTAAACCGATTAATCCCATATTTATGTGATGCAGGGTAATTGGGAAACCATTAGCAATACTAATTTATTCAAAAGGGTGACTAATGTATTCTGTATCAATATCTAAAATATAACGAATCTATATATGCAAAATACAAAGGATTTTTTCTTTAATGCTGTACATTCAGTAAGAATTATGACTGGCCTTATATTCGTATACACATACATACACACTAGGGACAGAAAATGTTTAGCTTCTTTAAAATCATCCTGAATTGTTTTGCGTGTTTATTTTTCTAAAGAACTGAGCTTTCAATTTGAGTTTTAGTGCATACTGTAAGCAAGAAAAAATCATATCAGCATACTCACGGTTAGAGCTGGGTAACTAAGAACTGACAAAGGTGATTCATGTCTCTTTAGACACCAACATCTGGAAATGTTTGGGTTTACTGCTCTTTGGGAACATTTATGTGTAAATGTCTAAACAGTACTCTCATGCAGTGATCTAAAGCTATCATTTAGCAGGTGCTTTGGAGCTCTGAGATGCTTTAGTTAAAGAGATCTGCTCCTCAGACCATCTTGCCTAACCGTCAGCTCAGCGGTGTCCAAAGCTCGACTGTTGTGATGTTGTCTCAACAGTTACTGAAGTGCAATAATTGCAGCTTTCTTCTCTGATGTGAGGTGACAATTAGAGGAAGGGGGTGAAAGTAGAGGATTAGCTGTGAGCGTGAGAGAATACTCTGCCATTTGGCAATATGAACACACACATAGCGAATTGCGGGAAAAAAAAATCAGAGGATTTGTAAACATTGTTCTTTGTGGGTGTCAAGAGTTGCAACGTTGACATTTTTTTTCCCTGAGTGACTCCAGATAAGCGATAAGGCTTGAATGTATTTTCATACTAACGCGAGGGTTTATTGTGCTGCGTTTTGTTTTCCACTTTTCACACCGGAAATTATACGGTTCGCCGACTGTAAAGTGCAATCAACATATTTAAGGTCGGTCTTTCCTCATGCCTTTGACCCAAGTGACAAATGAAAAATAGTAGATGAAGATGCTGATTTTGTTATCGGTGTTGTGGCATGGCAATAAGCCTCACAGGCCAGGGTCAGTAGGAGGATGCAGAGATTCTTCATCCTAACGTCAGTGCTTATCACAGCAGTTAGCTCCAAAGTGTCCATGCTTGTGTGACCCCACTATGGTAAGTCTCTGTCCATAGGGCCTTACTGTTTCGTCCATAATGTGAATTTCACCCTTCATTTCCACCCATTATGGTTCCTCCTCTCCAGCCTGCTGTGCAACTCTCATAATTTCCACAGCTTACAGATCTTTGGTTTGGAAGCGGTTCTCACAGAGATTTCATAGCGCTGACATATGTTGCTGGTTGAGCAGTAAAGTGGCCAAGCAGTGTTAATTATTGGTGGATATAAGATCACTGCTGATTTAATAGAAAAAGAAACAAACTCACAGGAGAATTGAATATAATGCAGTGTTTAAAGACCTTGATTCTCCCCCCCTCACCCAAACCCTAGTTTTGCATGCTTAGCATGAGAAATTTCTTCTCTTTTAGTCTAATCATTACTTATTGCAAATGATTAAACTATAGTAAAATAGGGTAACTATACCATATGGGTATTTAGCAATATTTAAGTCAAATGAGCCGACAGTTGTTGGGTTGTTTCCTCGTGTTGTAAAGCCACTACTGATGGAATATGATTAAACAACACCCACACGACTGTGATGAAACAATATATTTCAATAAACAAGAAGTCATGCTTTTGTGAGCTCTTATCTGCTACATAAAACCACAAATTAAATTGGACTTTGAACTGGTTGGTTGAGCAACTGAAACAAGCTGATTGCAGATATCTGCCGCTATCTGAAAAGGGGATTTGCCATTCAAAACTATTTTCTGATATTTGGTGGATTAAATAGGAAATCAAAAATACTAGCACTACATGATATGATTATTAACTGTAGCTTAACTTTATCACAGATAGATGCACAGGCTCGCAGGTGCATGCATATACTTGTGACTGAGACCACAGATGCACGCATGTATGACTGCTGTGTTTAATTTATATGCTAAGAGCAGCTTGCGCCATCAAAAGCTTGACCGAATACTACAACAGTACAGCATCTATTATAATATCAGATGATGCCATACACGTATAACTCTTTAGATGGTAAGCTGAAACAAATGCAATAAGCGGACAGCTGGATATAAAGACTACCAGAGCAATGTCGGGCCAGAATTTCCCCACACTTGCTTACACTTGCTGAGGTAATGCTGTGATTAAATTACATCAGAAAATTTCCTTAGGGTTTCACTGAGCTCGCTGGACCATTCTGAAATGTATTTGACAATTCGTATATTGAGCCAGGAGTTATTTTGACAAAGCAGGCAAGTGGAAGCACGGATGTTACTGGGTGGATCATTATCAAAGTGGTAATACCCCTGAACACACAAAATGATGAACAGCGTATCGAGAGAGGTACAGACGCTGCAGTCAGCTACACGCTATACTAGTGAATCAGAGTTTCAGTTTCAAAATACGCTACAAGATTTTAAACTATATACAAAAAAATGCTGTATGACTATTTGGGATGTACTGCGACTGCGAGGCCACTCAGAAATGTGTTAACCGAGGCGACGAATTGTATCCAAATTGTTTAATAAATGCTAAAAGTTCACAGAGAGAAATCTGGGCTTGCTGTAAATCTATATGGTCTAATATACTTTTATTTCATTGTGTTTTCCTGAGATTGCCTTAAAAGTAATATCGGTCAGCTGTGTTATCTGTACGTTATGATTGCTTTCTGACTTGCTGGAGCCTTAGAAATCTCGGCTTTCTCTGAAGGATGAGTGGCCAATTTTAGTTTTCTGTCTCACCATTACCTTCGTCTCTTTCACTCAGTGATTCTTTTTTTTATATTGTAACCATGTCAAGGAACTGATAAGAGGACTCCTATGTGGGTTACTTCATATGAACACAAAACAGTGTACAAATGTCCGTGTATACTTTTTACCCTAAGGCCACACTTGTTCACAGAGAAAATCACGGAACACTATTTTATTATTATTTTTGTCCTTGAGGGGAGAACATATTTGGATGTTTGGCCACTACTTTATTTGTGCCTGTCCTACAAACGCCCTCCATCAATTTCTTTGCGAGTTAGTCTGAAAAAGCATTGATTTATTGGCCTTGCAGCGTTTTTGGACATTAACAGTGAAAAAACAAATTTGATCTCAGAGGGAGTGTTGGTTCGTGTCCATTCTTGCAGCATGTCAGGTGTGTAACTCCAAGCCTGACTGAATTCCCAGATGGACTGAAGCCATCAGCACTGGCCAGACAGATGAATCTAAAGTAAGCAATGAGATTTCTGCCTTTCAGGACAAAATGGCATTCGCAAACTTAGTGTGAAAGAGGTATTTGGTCTAGACAGTGCCTCCCCCGCTTTTTAATGCACAAAATTGAGGCTTTGTTTAGAAGGCCCCCTCACGTTCTGCGGTAGGTCAAAGCATGTCAAACAGGGACTGTCAGAATACCTCCTGTCTTCAACAAAAAAAGGAGCACGCTGATCCCATTTAATTATTCACGACATTGGACTGGCAAGAAAAATAAACGGCACCCATCAGATAATGTCAGTGCTGGCTTCAACCGAATAAACACCCACGCAAATCTGTCACTACCTTGGTATGTTAGTAGTTTTCACAATATTTAAACATAAGTTGAATATCTGGCTACTACTCAGGTTGCCTTCTCTTTTTTTATTAAAACATTTCTTATTTTTGTATTTTCTTTTTGGCAAGAATCACAGGCATGTATACTCACACTGAGACCGTCTAGGGACCACCAGCTTAAATTAGTATGTCAGTAGTGATAAAAAAAAAAAAGAAAAGAAAAAGAAAACACAGCAATCAATCAGTAAAACAGATTTACTACAAAATGGCTTGAAACTACTTGCCCAACCAAAGCCAGAGGTGTCACCACATTACTTTATATTGAGGCTTACAGAATAATTGGTTCTTCTTATTCTTCGAGTTTCCCAAAATCACTGTTTGAAATAGCAATCTGCTCAGAAACTTAGATTTTGAAGTTGGCAAAGGCATGTGTTCGAGGTCTCCATGAAAGGCTTTAAACAGTAAGATTAAAGTAGCCTGGCTCGTGGGCATTGGTGCATTACATTATCTTCGCATATGCCCCCTTTGGAGACAGATTTTGTTTTCTGTTATGCGAGTGTTGCATACAGTTCTGATTATCCCTAGGCTTGCTCTGTTAGAAATTGTGAGAATGAGATCTAGACAAGCGGAGAGGAAGGCTTGCCCTTTAAAGTCTTCACAGCAACACCGTGGGAGTGAGAGAGAACGCCAGATCACAATTCAAAATCATAAAGCCACATACTGTAACACCGGTTCTCAAAAGCAAATCGATGATGAAAAATAAAACAGTGCCAGTGCTCTTGCTTAAAATGTACCACCCACAAAGTTGCCGCATTTCTCTTCTTTTGTTTCTAAAATGTCCAGAGCACAACCATTCAGGGATAGTGCAGCTGATTCTTCAGCACATGCATGGATTACAGTTTGAGGGTTAAAAATGGCAACGCTGTTTTCTTTGTTGATTAAATGGCCTGTAGCTGGGAGGAAAACACATGTTTTATGTATGGTTGTGCCAAATACTGCTACCTTACTACACTATATTACACACTAGGTACAAACTACAATGCGGACATGCGTTATCTAGCTCAGGAACAAATTGTAGATATCACAGAGATAACAGAAAAGAGGGAAGGAGAGGGCTTAAAGATGCAAACAAATAAACAGAAAATCATAGTACACTGCATGTCCCTTGCTTTTTGAGCAACCAGGACGCCCCATGGCATGTTATATTTTGATATTTTCATAAACATGTCCTATTATTAGCTTGTCCTCCAGCACTTGTGACATCAGCCTGACTGGAGCAGTCTCCCTTCATGTCTTGGCTTTGCCTATTGCACTTGGTCTGACTCACCAGTGGACTGTGCCTCCCAGCTGGCCATAGGCTGACACTCTCTTCCACCTCATTACCAGGAAGGCCAGTGAATGAAGTGAATGCACCTCCTAGTCTAGTTAGGGGTTGGCACCTGGGGCTGTACAATACCTTATGTCATTTAACGCAGAAGAAAGCAGATGCAATGAGCGAGTTAGGTAAGTATTCAGCAGCAGTTGGGAGACTTCTTCTGAATTTTCATATTTGCTCGCACGAGATGTAAATACAGGCTGCATGCATTTCCATTTTTTAATATGCCCCTTGCAGATTACTGATTCGTCAGTTGCCGTCTAGAGAAGGAATATGTACCCACACAAGACTCAAAGAATAGCAAGCCCAATTCACATTCTCATATCTTTAATATACCCTCTGAAAACTGCCATGCTGACATTTCCTTTTTATTTTAGCTCAAAAGCAAATTAAAAATGTATTTAAAGCAAGCACGACTGTCACAAAATATTCATGCACCCATTGGATGTAGATCTATACAGAATGCATCATTAAACAAGTAATTTGGTATAATAATTTCTTCCACGATAACACAAGCTTTTTATTCTTGTTTTGTCTGTGAGCCTGATCTTTGTACAATAATTGCAGTCATACTTCTTTTCGGAGAGAAGCACAATGTATTCACTTTTTAAAAATAAATATTAACTATAGTTTGATGGTGATTGTCTTATTCTGTTTAAATGAGCTGAGTTTTAGATTAAAATTTGAATGTTCACTTATCTGCTGCGTTTTATATTTAGCCCATGAAGTCTTTTTAAAGGGCAATCTCCATTACTATTAGGTTGTTTGGAGCAAAAGCATAAGGTCACCTTTGTTGCTTTCAGGGACCACACCAGCTTTGCAATTTGAAACTTTGCCATTTCGCTAAAGAGACTTAATTATGGATGGGCTGAAGTGAGCATTTATCATATTTTATACCCAATATTATGACATATTTGTCAGGGCATTAATTTAGATTAATGGAATGGGAAGGGTTTTGGGTGATCTGCAAAGCCCTTGACAGCTCATCCCTTCAGAGTCAGATGGTTTTAATGAAGATGGTCTGTACAGTAGCGAAATGTACAATAAAGCTCAAACTATAAAAATATTTTATGTGCTGTCTGTGCACATTCTGTTCAAAAGGCAGTGCCAGTGTTTAATGTGCAATAATTGTCTCAAAGTCCGTTCACCTATTTAGGCTTGTGTGCAGAATTAAGAGGAAGCAGGTGCTGAAGCCAAATAAATAAATAAATGACACAGTGAGGGGGGAAAACTGTTCTTTTGATAAGAATAGATACAAAGGAAAGAAAAATAGGTTACTTAACAAGGGAGATATCACCTCAGACAGCTTTAGTGACCTCAGTGTTCGTTCTAATTTTTGAATACTCTTATGCTTAAAGTCAGCACCTTCTCATTTGTTCCATCGTTAGTACAAAGTCATAAAGATAGTGAATGTTAACAGCTTACTTTGCTGAAGGTTAGTCAGGCAGGTGTGTGACCACAAGTAGGAATACTTCAACCATTACCACAGTTCCAGCATTGCACAGCGCCGGGATTTCTGCATTATTCAAATGCATTTTGTGTCACTGTCATCTGTCATGCAGAGGACTGTCAAGTGTCATAAAAAGGTGGGTGGTACTGTCGTGCGCTTCGCGCCCGCTGCTGAACTGAAATGAACTTGACACATAGGAAGAAGCACATAAACATGGGATGAATATTTGTTGTGAGTGTGGATGGCTGTGCAGGGGTGGATGCATTCTGGCCGTTTACATCCTCTCCTGCTGTGTCTTTTAAAGCACTGCGCTCATAATACTAAAGGAGTCAGGATTCCTAAGAACCACAGCTAAGCAATGACATGCTTTGTTGAGCCACAGAAAATTAATTTTAATTAACCCTTGCAAAAAAATATAGATTAAGATAACATGAATGCTTTGTGCTCCCATTCCTTTTACTTAAATTATTGAAATATTGCATTAATTAGCATCCGTTCAAGCCAGTTCATGAGATAGCAGTCAATAGTATTCAACCAAAAACCCTGTCTGTCTTGCCATATCAATATACTGATCAATGGCTGTCTTCTTCAGGTTTCAGTGATATCGTGGTTTGTGTCTTTATCTGGAAAAAAAGAAATAATTGTTCTTTTTTTAAAATCAAAACATAGCAATCAAATATCATCTCTCCCCTCCTTTCTCTTTTCACTTGTTTTAAAACCCCGCAGAGAATTTATTGCTCCAACCAGCATCGGTGGCCAACTGCTTTGGATTCGAGTCACATCAGCTCGGGAGTCTCAATAATGCCCCTAAATGAGCTTAGTTCTCATTGAAGGAATTTCAAACACCCTACTTAGGTTTGATCTGCTGTCCACATTCCTATTGCTTTGTCCATTTACAGAATACGACCAAAAAGAAGTCTTGGAAAACAACAGGGAGCCCCAATTCCACTCATCCTGCCTTTAATATGGACGGAGTGGCATGCACATTGGTTGACTTTGGTTGCTTAGTAACAAGAAACTAGGCATGCAAGTGCCTTCGCTGGTTTTTTTTTTTTTTAGATTTAATTATGAGGCTGTTTTATAAGTGATAGGTGGGTTAGCTCATTTTGGAAATGTACCCATCTGAGACTATCTGTACTGACCCAGCTCAATATCACACAAACAAACCAGACATCTGCTCCGCTGCACTGAACCGAGGGGCAGTGCTGAAGAGCAGAAAGACTCGCAGAAAATATTACTAGGCGATGCTTTTAATCCTTGATGCGCTTTACTGAGATTTCAGCTGCAAGTGAAAGTAGAAACAATATTGCAGGCTCAGTAGCTAACATTAATAAACATTGTCATTTTCCAGGACAGAAGCTAAATCAAGCAGACATCAGAGCACTGAACCCCACTGAGTTAGCAAACAAAAGTCTTCTTGTTCTAACTCCAGAAGCTGCACTTTGTGCTGCTTGTGGCATTGCGTTCTCCTTTGCCCTCCCCTTGCTCGCTCAGAAATGCTGCTGAATAGAGAGATGGTGCGACTCTAGTGGGGTTAGATGCAGGAGGAGGTGGATAAAAAAGGGCATAGCGTAAGTGGAGAAGGCCATAATATGATGAGATTAACATCTCTTTCGTTTTTTGTCTTTATCAGCTGATGTCTGGCCTGATTGCATGAATGTCTCGCATTATGAGATCAAATGAGCTATAGAGCTAACAAGACTGAGTCGACAGCAGCGTTGCCAGCTCTCGTGCTTCAGGCGTGTGGCACGTGCTTTCACCTTTAGTCTCATGCTCTCATGCTGCCCAAACTAATCTCAAGCCAAATACAGGGAAGCCCAAAGCCCCTCTTTTATAGAAATAAAAACACTTAAGTTAAACAGGATGTTTTCTGCACTATGAACTCTGAAGATCAGGCTTTTTTTCTCTGCTTCAGCACCAACACTGATCCATAAATATCGCAGAGCACAAAAGTCACTTCATGTGCTTAAGTTGCCAGAGGCGCGCACACAGACCTCTCTGTAAGAGGTTATTAATGAGAGTCACCAGAATGGAATCCTTGTACGTCAAAGTGTTAACAGTTGTGTTTTATGCTTCCGGCTGTTTGTAGGACTCCTTCCTTTTAAATACCTGCACCTTCACAGGGTTACCTAGAGGATCCATATGCTCTTCTACAAAAACAGCTGAGCACATTAACACACCTGGTACAAGGGTGGTAACTTCATTAATTATTCATAACTATTAATTATTCCAGACACAGAGGCGAGATTGGTCAGGACCTAATGGCAAAACATAATCTGTAGTTTTTCTTACAGTGTTACAGTGTTAGAGTTTAATCATCTGTTACACAGTGGACCTCCTCAGGTGAAGTCATGAACTCCATCACAGAGAGCAGTGTGTGTGTGTGTGTGTGTGTGTGTGTGGCAATCCCGGTCTAGAGGCATACTGCCAGGCTTTATGTCTGAAATAGCTGCCAAGACATTTTAGTTTGAAACATAATTTCAACCTCATGGCGGCCACAGTGGGAAAGTTATAGATTCTGAGATACTTCACAGCAAAAGTGAAAACTTTAACTTACTACTAGCTCTTGGGAAAAAGACATAAAAACTCATAAAAAAAAATAAGTCATAAAAAAATCATCACGTTTGGGTACAATGAATTTAATAGTGTACTGTCTGAAAGTAATCCCTCGAATGACCTAAAGTTCATCTGTGACTGATCGTCTGTATCAAATTTAAAGAAATTCCCTCAAGGCGCGCTTTAAATATTGCCTTCAGGAGAACGTGAAACAGGCAACCCAAAAATAAAATGTCTCCGACAACTGCTGTTGCTGGCGCAGAGGCATAATGCTATTTAAGGTACCTGCAGTTCTTCAATCAGTGATGCTGATGATATGTTTTTATTGATTGTGTCTGCTCTTTTAAACACGCAGGAATATGTACGGTTTACTTTATACAAAGTGCAGGCAACAGAAACAAAATACATCAAATCAGTAAAAACACCACCCTCTCTAAAAACAGTCATGCACAGCTTTCTTCTTCTCACTGACAATCATTATTTATTATTCTGGCTGCATGTGTGGGGTCACTGTTATGACTGAGAATGAATTTGGCACCAATTAGATGCCTCTCCAGTGGTATATCATGTCACCCAAAAATGTATGTCATAATTCATATTTGATTACTGTTTATACATATTTTAACCACTGAATGCATCAGTAAACACTACCAGCTTTATTTACAAGCTCATTTGTGGGTTAATGAATTCTTTCCCTAAGCAGCCCCAGAAGAAACTTGCTTTGTTTAATAAATGCACTAATAAAATATATTTAATAATAACTTTAATAGGCACTGTAGGCTCCCCTTACACTTATTTGTCATCAGGTTTACGACAATAAATTTAATGCCAGAGTTAAACTGTTTATTAAAACCACATTAGGTGGTGTTTTTGCAGCTAAAGAAGTCAGCAATATTAGTTTAATATAAAGCTCTGTGCTGCATCAGCATGAGTGGATACAAGAGTAAGTTGACCCTCAACAGATACACTTTACAGATATGATGATGTATACTGCATTATAAAATAATAGCTGCTGCTGGCTGAGTTTATGGAGGTCTATGGAGGCAACAGTACATTACATTGAAACCTTTACTTGAAAGGGTCGGGTGTTACCCAGATCTCAAGCAAGTGAAGAAATAGAGAAACAAAAAAAGAGAAGTGAGGGATTGAAGCTGTAGTCATGAAAGACTGTGTATCCTGCTCTTTTGAGATTCCCCTTGGAAGTTACTTTGGCTGCGTGCGTCTCATGGTTAAAACACGAAAAGTTAAAGCGGACGTCTCTAACGTGCGGTCCAAATGTGGCTTTAACAAAGCAAAAGAGCCCTTTCAGCTAATTGTAAGTTGATCACGGGGGAGGTCACTCGATGCATGCTGCCAAGCCGTGGTTGACCGAGGCATTAAAAGAAGGAGAAAAGGAGCAGCTCATTTGTAATGAATTATTAAGAATGTCATATAATGAATCCTGTCTCCTGTCTCTGTGGGGTGCCTGGAGACACCGGAATTGCTGATTGCTCTAACTTCAAATGAATGTATTGCATTTTGCATTAACTTATAAATATAGTCATGGAGAAAGTGTCTGGGCTCATTAGTTTGAGCTATTTACATGTCACTATGTATTAGATGAAAAGCTACATATATTTTGCAACTTTACAAATAATTATGCTCAACACACAGAATGAAGCAGTATTAGCCGTTCTCCAAATGCCAGTATTTGGTTTAAATATTTGTAGTTCTATCAGCAGTATACACAATGCCAAATCTGTAATCACAATAAAAGGTGCTTGCCACTATTTCTAGTGGACAGAATTAACACACAAAAAAGAAAAGAAAAGCAGTGTCATTAAAGTAACCTTGATTTATCAATAGTATTGCTGGGTTGCATCCCAATTATAATGCTCTATGCTTGCCCGATGCCCCTGAAGAATAGCCGTCTTTAATGTTCTTTGAGTATTAAAGATTGACTTATGAGGAAATACATTTACTGTCCCTATTTATGTGCATACCGGCCATTATAGATTACTGGTATTGATGCTTTGGAACAGCTGATCTTGTCATGAATAAGAGCTATGCAAATGTGGACAGTGAAACCTGGAAGAAACCTCAACAAGCAATAAAAGTTTGCTTTGAAAGAAGAGAGAGAAATCAATAATGTTATGTAAGCAGACCTTTGATGAATTTGAATTGGTCTGCTTTATGTAATTTACACAGTCTGGTATAACAGCATGGTATGGGTGAAGTGTTACCAAATGGTATCGAGTTATGTGTTCTCTTATGAGAGCAGAAATAGAAGCTCAACATATGTAATAGCATTCTGGGTATGTGCTATCAGAAGTAAAGCAAATGACTGTTACAGAACCGGCTACGGATATGTGCGTGAAACGGTCACTGGTGCCCCTCGGCTACAATTCATATGTAAAAGGAGGTACATCTGTCAAAGACCAAATTAGGAAATATCTTGAATGATTATATATGTTGTGGTGGGTAGCTGGTTGGATGTGACTGGGACTCATGAGCTGGTCTTGAAATAAGGACCGGAGAACAGGAGCTGTGTGGGAGCTGTTGGAATAGTTCTACCAAGCACTGGATAGAAAAGCCAATGAGAAAGACTACCAAGGCGTTTTATTTTAGGTTAGGCTAAAGTCCTTACTGTCTTGTTTTTGATATGCATAAACAAGACACTTTGTGCAAACCACAGAAATACCAAACCGATTCCAAAAAAGTTGGGATACTGTGCAGGGTGTGAATAAAAGCAGAATGCAATGATTTCCAAATCTCATAAACCCATACTTTAATCACAATAGAGCATATAAATCAAATCTCATATTTAAACTGAAAAAATGTACAATTTTCAGAAAAATATAAAATCATTTTGAAT
Organism: Oreochromis niloticus; assembly: GCF_001858045.2. NCBI lineage: Eukaryota > Metazoa > Chordata > Actinopteri > Cichliformes > Cichlidae > Oreochromis > Oreochromis niloticus. The sequence continues at coordinate 20,392,510 of NC_031978.2, forward strand.
CTGATGGCAGCAATACATCTTGAAAGGTAAGACATGTTTACAACTGTGCAGCATTTCCTCTTCTTGTATAAACATCTGGGAATGGAAGAGGCCAGTTGTTGGACTTGGCTGAGGAACGTTGTCCAATTCTTGTCAGATATAGGCTTGTAGCTGCTCAACAGCCCTGGGTCTTGTTGTATATTTTGTTCAATGAGGCGTCAAATGTTGTAAAAGGTCGGGACTGCAGGCAGGCCACTTCAGCACCCTGACTCTTCTACTACAAGGCCATGCTGTAGTAATAAATTAGATGCAGTATGTAGTTTAGCATAATCTTGCTGAAATATGCCAGTTCTTTCTGGATTGAAGAACCTGGTACCTTTCAGCACTGATGGTGCCTTTTCACATGTGCAAGCTGCCAATCCCATAGGCAATAATCCATTCCCACACCATCAGAGATCCAGGCTTTTGAATTTAGTGCTCATAAAAAGCCAGATGGTTCCTCTCATTTTTGGTCGACAGTGTCCATATTTTTCAAAATGAATTTGAAATTTCAATTTGTCTGGCCACAAAACAATTTCCCATTTTGACACAGTACATTTTAAATTAGGCTGACAGCAGCATCATATGGCTTCTTCTTTGCCTGATTGAGTTTTAACCTGCATTTGAAAATGGAACTGTGAATTGTGTTTATAGACAGTAATTTGTCTGAAAGGGTTCCTCAGCCCATTCAATGATTTCCATGATAGAATCATGTCTGTTTTAAATGCAGTGAGCCTCAGCCAGCCTGAGGACCTGGACTCTGGTAACCCTGTGAAGCTGCTAATATCAATTTTCAGCCTTGTCCTTTGTGCACAGAGATTACTCCAGATTTCCAGAATTCTTTGATGACATTCTGTATTGTAGACAATGAGATATTTATTGTCTTCATAATATTATGTTTAAGAACATTATTCCGAATCATTTCCACTACATTTGTAGACTTGGTGAATCTCTGCCCATCTATACCTCTGAGAAACTCTTCCTCTGTATAATGCTCTTTTTTTAATTTCTATTTTTTTATATTAGTTGATAAAAGTCCTTCCAGCTGTTCCTTTGCAGTACCACTTAGTTTCCCAGCATTTTGTTCCACAATGTGTAAACGTTTGAATGTGTTGCTGCCATTAAATTCAAAATTAGCTCATATTCTATTTAAAATGATCAATTTTCTCACTTCTACTGTGAATAAAAAACTGGCTTATAAGATTTGTAAATTTAGTTTTTTTTACATTACTTAAATTTTATGTAGAATTCTCAAGGAGTGTTAAATGTTAACAAAATAATCACGATGTTTTGGTAAAAATGGCAAGGTTACTTGACATTAGTGCCAAATAATACCATCAGCAGATACTGCTTTAGCCATGAATATAAACATGGGCACTAATAATTATAAGCTGTGAAAAGTATGCTAATCTTTGCCTCTTTATCCAACTACCAGAACAAATTCCTAGAATTCCTGACATCTGTGAAGCTGTAACAAATGAATGTGCCAAGATCCCAACTTGATTGATCAGGTAATAAAATAACGTTTAAGAGATAAAGATTTATTCTTCTTGATAATGACCCGGTAATGCTATAATTCTAGGGATCCTGCCATTTCATGGTAAATATGTATAAAGTCTTGATAAAAAAGTAAACTAAGAGCTGTTTTATTTCATTCATTATAATTATTTACTCATATCTTAATCAAATTTTCTGCCCAGTGGTTGGAAACTGGTTCTTGAGAGCCAGGGAAGTAAAAAGACATAAAATGGCCTCAAGCGTGTGTGACTGGATGATAAAAGAAGAAAACTGGGAAAAAAATAGTAGTTGTAGTTGACGAATCCTTGATGACAAGCTTGCCTAAATCTATAGCATATCCCCACAGAATGATGACAATCAGAGTGAAACCTATGTAAATTTAAGTCATAAAATAGCATTTTTTATGTCTACAGTTCGGATTTTTATTCACTCATTTATCTGTTTAGGTACTTTATTAATACACAAACATACTACAGATGAACACGCTACAAGAAACTCTCCATTTTAATATTTCAAGTCATTTTCTTAAAAAAAAGGAAAGAAGTAGAATAAGTAATGCCACATTATTTGTATTGTATTGTATTGTGTTGTATTTGAGTTTTGTATCTAAGCTCCTGTAAAGTTAGAATTCAGACTTCCTATTCATACACACAGCCAACAGTTAAACTGTATGGAGTTTTATTATGGTGCAGTAGGGAAATTTGCTGATTGTGGGGGATATGTAATTGATTAGAATTAGTAAACACCACCAATAAAAAAAATTATATATAGAAATGCTTGCTTGATTATGGGGAACTATAGTAATAATCAATATTATTAAGATAATCAGTTAAACCACAATTGAATTAAGTAAAGTTACTTTATAAAAAGTAACTTTAAGTAACTAAAAGCAATGTCTAAAAGGAGATTTAATTTATCTTGATGCATTCTCAATCATCCAGGAAAGTAAATCTCCAAAAGTTGAATCTGTTCATCTGGACGTAGCGTTTTGTGGGAGAAACGTTTCGTCACTCATCCAAGTGACTTCTTCAGTCTCAGCTGACTGCAGGTTTCCCCAATCTTATAAACAGTACATTTGCATAATGACTGAAACCAGCCCACTGAAGGAACAATGGGCTGTGAGGTCAGTTCCTTAATCATAATTATGCAAATTCTCATGACCATTGATCAACAATCACTGACCAAAACCCACTGATCAAAGAACACTGATCAATGGCCATGAGTACCATTCACAGAGAGTTGGGGAATGGCTGCAATCACAGCGTTGTAAGATGGCGAAAGATGTACCCTTAGGCCCCCTCCTCGATTCAGAGATGGTCTTTCCCTTTTCACGTAAATGGCCTCCTTGACTCCGCGCTCAAACCAGCGTTCCTCCCTATCCAGGATGTGTACATCCTCATCGTTGAAAGAGTGTCCACTGGCCTGTAGGTGTAAATAAACTGCAGAGTCCTGGCCTGATGAGGTTGCTCTTCTGTGTTGTGCCATCCGCTTCGCTAGAGGTTGTTTGGTTTCCCCGATGTATAAATCCTGGCAATCCTCCTGGCACTTAACAGCGTACACTATGTTACTCTGTTTGTGTCGGGGGACCCGATCCTTGGGGTGGACCAGTTTTTGGCGCAGCGTATTTTGGGGTTTAAAAGCCACAGAGACCCGGTGTTTAGAAAAAATGCGTCTCAACTGTTCCGATACTCCTGACACATATGGGATCACTACAGGTTTTCGCCTGGGCAGCGGTTGTCCTTCTCTCCTGGATCGGCTGGAGCTTTCTTTAGGTGCCTTTCCCGCTTTGACAAAAGTCCAGCTGGGATAACCACATTTACTCAGGGCCTTCTTGATGTGCTGTCCTTCTGCCTCCCTGGCCGCTGTGTCAGTGGGGATGGTGTTCGCTCTGTGTTGTAGCATCCTGATGACACCCAGTTTGTGCTCCAGTGGATGATGAGAGTCAAACCTTAGATACTGATCCGTATGTGTAGGTTTACGGTACACGTCAGCCTTTAGATGTCCCCCATTACTGATGGAAATCTCACAGTCTAAGAAGGCTAACCTGCCACTTTTCATATCCTCCCTGGTGAATTTGATGTGTTGGTCCACCGAGTTAATGTGATCCGTGAAATGTAGTACGTCCTGAGATTTGATTTTCACCCAGGTGTCATCCACATATCTGAACCAATGGCTTCGTGGTGTTCCAGGGTAGGATAGCAACGCCCTCTTTTCCACTTCTTCCATGTACAAATTGGCCACGATGGGAAACCAAACAACCTCTAGCGAAGCGGATGGCACAACACAGAAGAGCAACCTCATCAGGCCAGGACTCTGCAGTTTATTTACACCTACAGGCCAGTGGACACTCTTTCAACGATGAGGATGTACACATCCTGGACAGGGAGGAACGCTGGTTTGAGCGTGGAGTCAAGGAGGCCATTTACGTGAAAAGGGAAAGACCATCTCTGAATCGAGGAGGGGGCCTAAGGGTACATCTTTCGCCATCTTACAACGCTGTGATTGCAGCCATTCCCCAACTCTCTGTGAATGGTACTCATGGCCATTGATCAGTGTTTTTTGATCAGTGGGTTTTGGTCAGTGATTGTTGATCAATGGTCATGAGAATTTGCATAATTATGATTAAGGAACTGACCTCACAGCCCATTGTTCCTTCAGTGGGCTGGTTTCAGTCATTATGCAAATGTACTGTTTATAAGGTTTGGGGAAACCTGCAGTCAGCTGAGACTGAAGAAGTCACTTGGATGAGTGACGAAACGTTTCTCCCACAAAACGCTACGTCCAGATGAACAGATTCAACTTTTGGAGAAATTTAATTTAAATTTATATAACTTAGAGAATAAAACAAAGGTCCCGTCTTTAGTGGATAAATAAATGACTGTAAAAGCAGAACTTACAGAGGAAATATGCAACTTTTGAATAAATGTTGAGAAGCAGTAATTGTTCCCTCGAAACACCTGATAAATTCAGTGGAGTGTTAAAAATTGTGTCTCCAAAAAGAAATAAAGAAATAGTAAGTTCAGTATTTTACTCAGTACAGATTGTTCATACCACTGGGATTGGTATATGTTTGAGAAATGACTACATGAGAATGACCATTAACCATTACATTTTGTCAGACAAGAAAACATATTTCTTACTAGGAATGTTCATGGGGACTAATTTGGTAGTCATTTAAATAACAGAAAATCTAGTTTAGACTAGATTAGACTAGACTAGACTAGGGTTAAACTAGTCTAAAAGACAGAAAAAGATTTAAAACTGATCTCAATTTAAATCAATGAATTTAAAGATTACGCAGACAAATATTGTGTTGATATATTAGGAGCTATATGGAACTTATAACATTGCAAACACAAACAACGTGTGATTAGTTTAGAGAGTTTTGTTAAACTTAACAGTGCTAACAGCAGTAGCCTACATACATGCTAGCATCCACATACTGGTGCAGAATATAATTACTCCTGATTACTGACCAGTTACCACTGTTACTGGTTAACACTTTTTATGTTGCCACTCTGCTCATTTACATTCTGTATTAACAAAAAGAGCAGGAGAGAGTCCTCTGGGTAGTGGCCGGAGGCATCTTTGAACCATGTGACATCTTTGAACCAGTAATCGCTGTTACCTATTAATAAAATAAGAATAATACGTTTAAACAACTAGTACTTCTGGTGCCAACTAGCAAGTGCAGTAACGCTTAAATATCTTATTGACTATTTGCACACATACCTATTTCTAACATACTGAAACCTCCAGTAATGGCAAAACAAACAATTTGAAAAGTAAAAAAAATATCATAATTTCAGAATACATAGGATTTTTTATGTCCTTTTTTTTAAATGACAGTGATACAGAGATAATTCGATACTTTTAAAACACCATATACTTTTTACTGAAGTGAATTTTAATTCACTCTTTATAATTAAATTAAAGTTTATAATTCAAGAAAATCTTATTTTTTTTCATTGTTGCTCTTTGGTAAAACAGTTTTTCACATGGCTGTTAACTCAATTACTATGCCAGAGAATGGCCTTTTTCTGGCTTTGGGAGATTTAGCTGTTACCTGGAAGGGAGGTCTGTGCTGACAGGTTTAAAATTAGGTGAAAAGGTGCTTTCATGCATTATGATCCATATGCTTATCCATGTATTGGGAACAGGAAATCTTTATGACTCTTGTGAGTCATGTAGAGTGTATTAATACATTTCTGCAGCTCTAAAACGTAAATGAACAGAAATGTTAAACAGTCTACTTTTATTCCATCCTTTGCATCTTAAATGCATCCTTCTATGTAACCATGTCTTTCTATATATTTTGCATATATTTAGAAAACAGTCTGTGCATATAATTTCATATAATTTACATCTAATACATTTTGGTTTAATCCTGCTGTACTATGCCTGCATAGTTTTCTGCTGTAGTACATGGTACAGTATGCCCTCTGATTACCCTTTTTTTTATCATTTTATGTCCAGGGAGATTCAATTACTGGCTGAATATTGTTGATTTATGTGACCATTCAGTGCTGCCTGGATTTAAAATCAGGAGGAAATACAGAAAATATGCATTCATCAGTGACACTAAATACCATAATGAGGTGAAAGGATAGTCAGGGATAAAATGGTTCCTTCAATGTTGTGCACTATCCTTTTCTAACTATCTAACTCTGTGTTTTGGGGGAAAATGTAGTTATTGATGCCCTTGAACTTCTGCTTAGTTTAATAAATTCTAATTAGATCAGGGAGTGCATGAAAAGGCAGCGTCTTTTTCTTTGTTGATTAGGGTGGAAAAAAATATATGCATATGGCTACATTTTTTGCACTGAGAAGTTCATTAAAACTGCTTTCACAGAAGAGCAAGAGAAGCGGAAGAAAACGGTTTTGTCATTCAGGCTCACATAGAGATCCCGTTTTGTTTGTTGTGTGAGGAACACGAAATGAACAAGCAGTTGCCTTCGTTTGAGGGAAGCGGATTTTCTTTTTAGTGTGACAGCAGTGAATAAGCATTTTATCGATTATAAGTATTGATTAGCTAATGCATGTACTGCCACATTCATCATGAGAATCTGTCAGAATATGAATCAAATTAAATTTAAACACTTGGAGGTAAAAAAAACCGCCAACAAACTGGGAGATATTATATGAACTGACTGTGATGAATTATTTCCTGTAAATTAACTGCTTCTGGTACCATCAGTGAGTTGACAAAGGGATATGCTTTAAATCACCTTCAATTTTTAAGGCTTACTGCACTTTTACCTAGAGGCAGAAGACCTTAGAGCTTTGACTGCATATCAGACAGGTACATCGACAATAATGTGAACTGGCTGACAATAGGTCAGACAGGCTATTCAGCCAAAGCTATTGGGCGGCTTGGGTGTCATGAGCCTTTAAAACTCCACGTTCCTCTGCAGTGAGTGTGTCACCAGCTCCCTATTTCAGTGCTCTGCAGTGCACAGCTGAATGGACAGCAGCCATTGTGTGCCCAGATAATGCACTTCAATCATCCTTAATGTCATCATAGCCAAAAAGGCCCAGAAGCTCAGTTGAAGAGGCTTTATTTCCCTTCATATCCAACACCAAAAAACAGGGGCTTTAATAACAAGATTAAGGACTGTGATTGTTTAGCGCTAATTATGCTGACCAGCTGTAGAAAACCCATGTTGTGTGTATAAAAAGGGAATTGTGCAAAAGTGTGACTGTTGCAGATGCAACGTTGCTTGAAGCCTCCAGGTGAAAGGAGGTTAAGCAGTCACGTTAAGGTAAAAGCTGATGTAACATAATTTGTTGTGTTCAACATTTTTTTTACATAACACTTAATATTCTGGACATGGAAAGCTGCAGGGAAAGCTCGTGGTGTGGTAATCAATTCCATACAATGGCCAACGGTAAGATGTTGAATGGCTAATTGACCGCAGTAATGGTGCATGTCTATGTGGTGGTGGACGATGGAGACGTGCACATTAAAAAACAATTAATTTCCAATACTAATGTCACTCTTGGCTGCCTCTGCTGCTGCATATAACAAGAAGCTGTCACTGAGAAGTCATTTCGTACTCCATCTAGGATTTGATCCAAGGAAGACAAAGTTAGAAGGTCTTTTTGGTGGGCCGAGGTACATTTCGTGTTTACTTTTATCGAGGTTACGTGAGATTTTAGGCTTCTCTTTAGGTTAATGAGTTTATTTAGCATTTCTCTTTCTTTCTTTGCAAAGACTTAATGTCGTGATCCGGACATGGACAGATTACATTTTCTGCTTCTAGCCACTGAACCAAATTTCTTTTACTCGTGTTTGCACTAAACTATTTCAAGCTTCAACCTTCAACTTTGTACTTAGCCAGCAACAAGACATCATGTTAAAATTTTGTAGAATTTTACCATCCATTCATCGAGACATGTCTGTGTTCAGCCATCACTGATGAATGCTGCTTTTGGTTGTGAGGTGAGGTTTTTTGGGGGGGCAATGTTTGTTTAGAGTTTTAATTCATGATGGTTATTAGCACTCACTGCAATTATATTAAACTCCAAAATAATCACAAAAAGACAGTAACCTAATTTTCCCCTTCAATCCACATGTAAGAGAAAAGCCTGATAATGCAGGTATTGTTCTGAAAGCTGTGGGAGACAACAGAAGCATCTTTGTTGGTGTCACATTTGTTGACAAGGTACACAAAGCACCTTTTTTTCTACTGATGAAAAAATTCAGATTTTATCTTGAGTAGTGTGTGTGTGTGTGTGTTATCTCCTATTAGCACTGGCAATACAGCTGTTTGTACATAGACACACCGTGCTGTCTAGTTAAGGAGAAAGTCCAGAGAAGGAGAAATTTGCACATGAACGGGAATTATCTTTCATTTGTTTACTGCCTGGTCTCTTATCGTTTTGTATGAGGTTTATTTCAGAAGCTTCTAGTGGATAATAACCCGGAACCTTCTTCAGGACCCCTCTGAAAACATCAAAAATTAATTATCCTGATTTTTTTTCTAATGTACCCTTCCTTTTCCAATTTCCCACAAGTGTTTTGGCCTATTGAAATGACAATTATCTCTTTAAAAAAAAAACAGTCTAATTTCAGCAGCACTATTCAAAATAATTTAAAATCAAGCTAGCACTTATTTACTCTATTAGTTTAGTATTTAGCTTCTCTTTGATCTTTTCTTTGATATGCAATCACAGGTTTCTGGATGCTGGCATTAAACCTGAAATATTTACCCAGCATCATTTAATCATTGTTTTTAAGACTTTTCATGGTTTTTGTGAAAGAAAGTAGCTTTAACTTTGCTTTTCTGTTGCAAAAAACTTACAGAGAAAGGCAAGAAAAGACTTTGCAGAAGCTAAAATAGGCCAAATTAAAACGTAGTACACAGTAACTTTGTGTTTGTGAATATTATGGGTTTCCAGAGATCATCAAGTGGTTAAATCCCCTGACTCTTGAACTAAATGCTCCTCTTGTCCTGGGACTGACTCCCTACAGACCTTCCTCTCCTATGTTTCCAATTCTCTGTCTCCCTAAACACTTTATTACAGCCTAAACAGAGAATACAGAAGGACTGCCACCCTTATTTTAAAAAGAAAACTGCACGGAGATGGTAGGAGTTCACCCTTTTCATTTCTCATAAGAAAGGAGAGATTTACTTAATTCATGGTTGTTAATAATAAAGAGTTCTGACAAAGAGTTTGTTGTTTGTTTTTGGGGGGGTGTTATTTATCCATCTATTTAGAATAAATTCTTATTAATTGCCCATTTTACCTTAACAAAAGCACAAACACTGCTGTATTTGGTGCTAAAATATAGCAGGATAATCATATGAAATATAATAAAGCTGGAGCTGTTGGTTATATGGTCTTATTTGAAGAGCTGAATATGAAGGGCTACATTATAATGTCTCCATGCAACCTGTGGGGACAAACAAAAAGTCAAAAATAAAATTCCTACTAAACGAATTAAGCCTAAATTTTGTATGTGCTTCCTAATAAAATATAACTAGTTATTGGAGACAGGTACAGGCACGCTTGGTTTCAAATCTTGTAATAACTGAGATGGTCTCATGTTTCCAGCCTTGGCATCAGAATCCATTAAATGAAAATCCAACTGCGCTGTTGTTATGCTCTGACTTGTCTGAGGACATTTCCGCATCGCTTCTACATCCCTTGTAATTATTTTGGAGAGCGTATTTGGTTTAACATGAGCTTAGCCAATGAGCCAAGACAGGGCATGTTGCAGGCATCTTCCTCATGACTAACTTGCATATGACACAATGTTCCCTGTGCTGATAGATGCAGGGTGGCAGTCTGAAGCAGTGGGTTTTACCACTGCAAAAGGATCCGACGTGATTGGTGCTGTGGAAAAGCTGACAACATGAATTATGAAAGTCTCATTAGGGCCTGTTGGAAATGATTTATCTTGCTACGAAATATGGTCATCCGACCACATTTGCTTCCATGGTTACAGAGTTCATATTGTGTTTTGCTCATTTAATTTCTTAGGTGTATCATTTTCTGTTTATTAGTGAGGAATTTCCATGAACGGCGAACCATGACTCTATTAAATCGAAGGTCACTACTTGGTATGCCAAGCAAAATGGCTCAGAAAAGGACAAGGTAGGCTCTTTGAAAATTGGCTGCAGTCACAAAGGTGCTAAAAAATGTGTCATGTTTCTCACTTGACAGATGCATTGCTTGGCATGGTGGCATTGAGCTTGGCAGTGTGTGTGACTGCCAGGTCATCTACTGTGGTTGTACGTTTCTAAACCGATGCCAGGAGTTGCTGCCATAGTTTTTCAATGTCCCTTAGGTGGTGAATTGTAGTAAAGCATATCTCCATGAATAATTTTGCAAAATTTACAACAGCATATTAAGATCATACCCTGCTGCCAGAATAAATACATAAATACATCTCTTGTTTTGAGGTGACTGGCCAAAACAAGAGAATATTTCATGAAATGCTTGAGACTGGTGTCCCAGATTTGAAAGCCATCAGTATTTCTATACAATTCATATAACCTGACTTCCCTTTCTGAAATGGTTTCATTAGTAATCAGCTTCCATCCTTGTTTCTGTCAGTGCACAGTAGTCCTTTCAGTTGTGTCCCTGCAGCAGCCCCACTTTTAGTCATGGCTAGTTCAACAGAGTCGCTTTTTGAAAAGGCTGGTGATTTTGCAAGTTATAAGCTGCAATCTTGGCATTGCTTTCACTTTAAAATGCTCCATAGGCGGATCTATTTTCTGATAGCACCATGCAGCTGAACTGAAAGCACGACATATGCAGTTACCCACACTGTCAAGCCTTGGTGCATCTTTGCAAAAAAGATAACTTTAAAATGCATGTCTATATTTTATCTTGCTTAATTTCCCCCCTCTTAAGAGAACCAACGTGCAGTCTACTTGCCAGAGGTTGATTTGCAAGCATTAGTTAACAACCACAATAATGCAGACGATGCTTTTTGCCTCATTCTTTTAATATAACTCAGCATTTGGACTGTGGAGTCAGCATATAAACTGTGTGGCTTTTGACGGTATACATGTTTGGATCAGTTGAAGTAATATGAAAACAGAATGCTGATGCCCGTTCCCTGAAGTGTATGGAAAAAGAGGAGGAATGATCTGCTCACGGCACCCAGCAACAGGGCTTCTTGATGCAGTGCTTTGATAACGTCAGAGCTCCATCTAGGTTGCTTTGTGAGGTACTGCTCAATAACCTTGTGATTTAACATTGTGCTGTAAATTATCAATGCAATCTCCACTCATTTGCCTACACATCAGTGATGCAAAATATATCCTCGCTGCTAAGAACAGCCTGCATTCTGAGTGCTTGTCTCACCACACTTGCTCCATTTTTAGGCGACTTCACATGACTTTTCAATGAGGTGCAGTGGCAGTTGCACAGAATTCTAATTTGGCTTCAATCTAAGTCATTAGGAGAGTCAACAGGAAGCAAACAGATGGCAGAAGGAATATGATGGATAATTGTGTGTCTCAGAGGACAATTCGTAATTTGTATCTGATTCCGTGCAACCCCCTCATTTTTTTAATGAAGGACTAATTGAGTTTTTTACATTGGCTCAAGCATATGGTCCCACCAATAGTGAAGGGTTTCTATAATGGTGGTAAGGAGATATCTTGAGGACAACAGAATAAATTTTAAAGACTGTTTCCGGATGGCCTAACATGAGTCAGTTTGGACATGGGAGTCTATTCATGAGCTAAAATATGATGCATCTTCATTACATCATAATCATTGTTATGAGTCATCATCAGTTATCATCACATGTGTTTACTTTTGGACGCTGAAAAGTAGTCTTCCACTGATACTCAGAGAACAAAATGTACTGTCCTGTTTGAGTAAAAATAAAACGTGGGAGCCGAATCTGTACTCTGAATAAATGTATATTTGATGTTTTTATATCATGTTTTTCTTATGTGCTCCACTGTTACACATTATGACTGATTTTCTTGGACTTTTTTGTTGTTTTGTTTGTTTGTTAGAACATTTCTTTCTTTCTTTACTGCAGTATACTCGTTGTTAATCAAAGTTATGTTCCTTTTTTGTACAGAACAATCCATAATCCATCAAAAAAGCCTGTGATCATTTTTCTGCATTGATGTTTATGTTTGAATAACAAAGCAGCGAACGGGGCCTTTAGCACAAATAAGACTTTGTTCAGCTATTAATTACAACACAGCTATTTTAGCACATTTTCATTCTTACCTTTTTTAAAGACAAACGTCTAGGTTTTTAGGATCTTTAAATATATTTCCATTTTAATTCATGACTTGAACATAAGTTTTAAATATCTTAAAATGTACCTACTACCCAGAAATATGACTACATTTGACCAAAATTTGTCAGCCTCAGTAGCATAGCTGTTGAGTAATGGATCAAAGTCAAGCCTGAGCTAGGGAGGTATTTCTCTTCCTAGTCTGTGTGGACCGTTGTCTCTATTTTTTGAGAAATTACACTTTTCAAAGTGCAGCTGTAATGAAGTGCTTCTCATTAAAAGCTGCGTTTGTGACAGTCAGTCAGTCAGGCAGGAATGCATGGAGGGCAGTAAGTGAGGTACCCCTGATAGAAGCTACTCATAGCGACTTTGGAGTAAAGGCTCATTTCATGCAAGGTTAGACACATCAGTCATTGGACATGGGTCTGGCTTTTACTACCTTTCAATGAAATTACACATGGAATGTGTCCACATATTGAAGATGGACCTGGAAACGGAATGTCTACCGCTGGACTCTGTGGCTGCCGTGATCACTTTCAGTGTTAAAAATCCACCGTAGGCAGCGAATCAAAGCCGAATGTTGACAAAGGTCATGGACCCAGGGAACTTGTGCTCTCTTTGATAGTGTGCAAAGTCTTTGTTTGTAATGTGTTTTTGATGCAGTCAGTAGTCACACATTAATTAAATCAAGCATGAATATCTTTGTAAATATGCCCACTAATTAAGCTTTAAGCCCCAAAACTCAGGCTCACATAAATAGTTTGCTCTGGGTTTAAAATATAAAAACACCAGGCTATTCTTCTGCTGTAAGCATCATATGTAATAATCTACAGAGGTTACAGTCCTGTGGTGACAAGGTCGGTGCCTGCATGTCCATAATCTGAGCAGACATTTTGTAACATTTTGACCAAATACATATTTCTCATTATTGTTTTGGCTGCTCCACGGTTGTCGTGGCTGGTTCTGCATGCAGCACTGGCTTTTCTGACAGATGCACCTCTGGAAATCTAAGTGGAACAAAGGCGCTATTTTTCTTTCCCTTCCAGAGTGGCCACACATATCTCGCAGTAAGATCAACTTACAAAGCAGCATGACTCGTGAGACTAGCCACTCAATCATTTCAGCTCCTTAAAGTTGAGAGGAAGGTACTTTTGCTCAAAAAAGCCCAATCTGATTCTCAACCTCTTTATTACTCACCTGATTTGTTGATAATCCCAGACGGGCAAGCAAAATGGCTGCCATTATAAACTGATGGCACAGCATGGTAATAGAATGCAACCTTTGCTTGCACCTTTTTAAAGTTTTGGGGGGGGGTTGCACTTACTGAAAATAATTGCAGGTTTGATGCTGCATTACTGAATGGAATGTTAATCCTGCTTCTTCGTTTAGCAAATTAGGAGCTTTTAAAAATGTAAAATGCAAGAAGAGTGTATGCATTAATTTGTCTGAGGCTTTGTGTATGGATTTGATAAGAAATGTTGATAGATAGATAGCATTCCTTCAGTTATCAGTACTTTTATGCATTAACTATAAACCAAACATACTAAAAAAAAAAAGTAGTTAAGGTCTACATTTGCCATGGCCCTGGCCCCATGTTAAAATGTTGTAGACAGAAATAAGTAAAATGTGGTTATTACTGATTTATTCACCAAGGACTTTGAAGCAAATGGACTGCCTTTTAAGCCAAAGGAATTCCACAAGACCTCCACAAAAAAATGTTGCCTATTTCTGGAAAGCAACCCCAGAATTTCTCATTCTGAAATTAGGCTAATAGGCACCAAAGTAGTTGTAACGCCGTAATATTGAGTTTCTTGTCCAACAATTGCATGCTTTGCCAGTGAAGCATTACACCGAGGTTATGTGCAAGATAAACTAAGTGAACGAATCAGTCACTGCAGGGTAGCAAAGAAAGGTAACAGTGATGGATTTCTCTAAATGGCATTGTCTTTCCTTTGTTGCTGAAGCATGATGGATATAAACAATAAGTATGCTCTTTAGTCCTGACTGAGAGAGAGACATCTCATAAATCTTAAACTTAATTTTCTTTCAAGCACACATTTAAAAGTTCTGAATACTGGACCAAACTTCAAAATAATTCTGTCTAAAACGGAGGAAATGTTTTCAAGTAATGACATGCTAAATACATCAACTGCGCTTTCTGCCTTGTAACACAGTGAAGACACATTGTTTTGGGGTGTCTTTGACAAATGACAACAGCCTATCCCTCCAGTTATTAAAATTCTGGTTTGTCTCTCATATTTATCGTTACATGGCTACAGGCTTGAATACAATCCAGAGTAGTTCAATTATACCTTATTTCCCTGTACTTTTCTGGCGTCATGTTTTGACATCTTGCTTCTTCTTTTTAATATAAATTCTACCTCAGGCTGTCTAAATACAACATTAGGATTAACATCTTGGCTTTGTGGCATCAAAAGAGGCTCCAATCTCACGGACTTAAAACTGAGATGTCTTCTGCGCTAAATCAGCCAGCGCTAATTTGTGTACCAACAGGTTGAGCCTTTTTAATAGCTGCCTGTCCAGACTGATTTAGAAATAATCACTCAAATATCAGTCACAAAATGATGAATCTGTGACTACGAAGAAAGACTTGTATTTAAAAATGTGTTAAAAATGTGTGTACTTGCGCTGTAATAATTGCCATCCAAATATCTTACTGACACCACTCTTAATGACATGCTGCAGCGCCTTTGTTGCACTGTTGATCATCAGCTGCTGATTAGGTGTGACTGGCTGCAAGGCTAATATCACCGCTGAGTTGATCAATGTTTTGCAAAGGCACATAATCAACACCATGAAAAAGTATGATAATCATCGATGATTCCTGAAGCCAGCGATGTTGATTGGTATCTAAAAATGACAATACAAAATGTCACAGCCCCTGACACCATATGTCCTTTTTGATACCTGAACTGACACCAAGGTCATTATGCTTTGCACC
This sequence comes from Oreochromis niloticus, assembly GCF_001858045.2. Taxonomy (NCBI): domain Eukaryota; kingdom Metazoa; phylum Chordata; class Actinopteri; order Cichliformes; family Cichlidae; genus Oreochromis; species Oreochromis niloticus. The sequence continues at coordinate 20,407,725 of NC_031978.2, forward strand.
TTTTTGTTTTTTAATCATTGCTTGCACTGAATGCCACTGAAATGGATACTCATTCAAAAAGACACATCACTTTAAGAGCACCCAGCTAGCCCCACTGAGCCAAGTGGCAAGCGAGTTTTACTGTATGCCGTCGTGTAGCTTTTAGTGTTTTCTTCCATTTGTATGAAATAATTAAAAAGCAGCCCGCACTGTTATTTTAAAAATTTCCCACAAAGAAGCAGGCATTCAGACTGACTAAATCAGACAGGCCTTTTATTCTGCCAAATGAGGAATTAGTTTATGATTCAAGACACCACAGGGTAGAGCATGAAACACTGTAAAGCAATAACATGTCAGAGTATCTGCAGCAGTTAGCCTTACACGGCTGAACGTTAGATGAACTGCCTGCTGTTTGTCCAATCATCAGTGTACCTGCTCATTCTTTGTACGACAAAGAGTTCACACTGTGCTTTCTACCTAATTTCAGCAAAACAGATGTGGACATGATCAAATCAGACTGAAAGACCTTTGAACAAGCTTCTAAAGCGTGTTACTTTGTGCAGTCACGGTCCTGAAGATCCCAATCAGCATCAAAAGGCTGCGATGTTTGTTTCTACCTGGCGGCTTTCCCTCCTTTCATTGTACCCTCTTAATATTCGAATTTTTTATGCGAGCACAAACACAGTTTCCTTGATGCTATACTGGGTAGTGATGTTGTTTGAATCTAGCTGCCCTGATTTCTTTATTTATTTTTCTTAATCCAATCATGGAACATGTTTGTTGATGTGATTTGGTTAATGCCAACAGTCTGATGCGCGGATTAGACAACTGTCTTTTCTGTACTCAAGTGATTTACCGTATAATTAGTCATAACATTTCTAACTTTCTGTGTAACGTGATCAGATCAGATGACAGATTTCTCCCTCTATGGCTCACTTTGAGGGAGGTCAGTCTTTCGAGGCTTTCGGCTTGGTGCTGGGATTTAGGAAAATGAGGCTACAAACTCTATTAGGAGAGATCATTTAAGCACTCCTATCAATGGCTGATGCATTGTATTGTCTAATGTACTAACATAAGTTATGTGTAAATCTGTTGTTAATGCATCACCTGCATTGCCTATTTGCGAATGATAAAATCACCTCATTAGGCTCACACTGCCATAAGTAATGCTAGATTTTAATTAAAAACAAGAGTTCAAAAACAATTTGCATGAGCTATTTACAGTATGATACATCTGCTTAAAAGAGCTGATGCAAATTCCTTTCTAATTGCAATATTTCTAGCATCACTTTTCTCGGTGTCGCTTGAAAACACTGTACTCATCGTCTCTTTGTTCCTTTATGGGAAGCAAAGAGGGCATGCATTGTAATGAATACAGCTCAGAATACATTTGTCTAAGCCTCTCAGTCTCCTGGACTTGCCCGACCAAAAAGAAATCACACAAAGATGACAAAGTGTTGAGGAAACCGTGGATCAATAGCATGTTATGTCCATGACCCCCCCTCCTCTGTGGCTTTCTGATGGCTTACACATTTTTACTTTCATTTATTTTTCTTTTCTTTTTTGGGATGTGCAGGAGGGTGGAAGGGAGGGCGGGAGGAAGGGAGGGAGGGAGCTGGTCTAATGAAGTGTTAGTCTTTAAAAACAAACAAACAAACAACAACAAGAAAAAACAATGTGAGTTTATCTGCATGTTTGCTATGTGTCTACGCTGTGCTTTCAAGCTCAATTAATACTTCCAACTCACCCGTATAAATTCGTTGCATTGTTCTATGCCATAGAGAAAAGGACAAATTAAATACAACCTTGTGTGGTCTTTGTTTCTAGCCATGTACTGCAGTTGCTTCAAACATCCTGAAAACAGTATGTAATAAGCTTTTTGTTCTCAGAACATCATGTTTAAGCCTAGCTTTCATATGAACCTCTATTCTGTCCCATAGAATATGGAATGATCGGAGAGCATACAGTAAAAAGTCAGCGGCCAAGATCAGTTCATGACACAAAGGCCCTGCAGGAGCAAGCTGAATCTGCTAAATTTATGGCACAAACTGGTAATACAATAGTTATGTTTCTTGACTTTATTTTGTTAACTAAACTTAATTTCATTATGCATGCTCTCTCTTGTACTGCACCTTTTAAGTGGAAATGTTTTGCATTATTATTTTTCCTACTCATTCTCTATTGCTACATATGGACGAGGAAGAAAATTTCCCATTTCTCTAGGAGTATTTACTTTGAATATAGGACATAATTGGGTTTTGTGGGTCTGTTTGTTTTATTGTCACATAGTGAGTTGGCGAGTGGATTACTCATACAGTATATTCGGGGAACATTAATTAAACAGCAGTTTAAAACTAAGGCCCAGATGTAGTTAATTATTTCCTCCAAGGCGTGATAAATTAAATGTCATTCGATGAAAAAACCCACCCCTTCAGCCAAATATGAAACACATACTTGGCAAAAGTTGAACTGATAGATGTTGCCCTTAGAGATAAAATGAACCTGTGTGGTTTCAGCAAGTGTAGCGAATTCAAAACTTAAATGATCTAAATTCATTATGGCTTTTACGATCCACCATTTTTGGCATTTTTTTTTTAATAAAATCAGAAAGTAGTAAAACAAGTTAGGTACAAATCCAAGCAAAATCTTTATTTTGCTTTCATTATTTTTTTTAAGTATCTTTTGCTTTAATATAGCTAGACAACATTTGTTTTTAGTGGGTGGGTTTAGTTGTAGCTACTATTAAGTTTTTGGTTTTTTTATTTTAAGTTTTGGGAAATGTTTTATTTTTTTCATGTGTTGTTTCATTTAAATTGCTGTCATTGTTTAAAAACTCATTTCCTTTCATTGTCATTTTAATTTATGACGCACTGTACATGCATACGCACCACTACTAACATATACTCATTAACATCTCTTCATTTTCCCCACGCTGTAGGTACGTTGTTTCCCTGTCGAGTTGCATCCGCTGTGCTTTTCTGTTTTCTCATTCTCACACAATTTACTCTCCCTGTACTGCCTCATTTAACAAATTGATCCACCTCTCAGTCTATTTTATGATCTACAAAATTAAGGGCAGGGTTAAGACCCCTATTTGGCTGAATCTATGTGTCCTTGTTACAACATGCTGTGAAACTACTTTAAATTCTGATATGATTTGATGACTTTCAATGACATAAATGTATTCAGAGCTGAAATTGAAAATATTTCGCTTTGTATTGAATTATCCCTCCAATGCATAAAGCCTCAAAGAAAATGAATTCTTCACCTGGATTTTAACATAATCGTAGAGCAATTATTCGGTGACTACACTCATGTGGGAATTTTATTGTCCACTCACTTGTCACCAAATTATTTATTCTTTTTTTTTTCATTCTGGCTATCGTGGCTTTGGAAATCACCCCACTGCCTCATCATACTATGCAGCTTTATTTAGCATCTCATGGCTTTTTGGGGGTACCTTTTGTACCATTAAAATTGAAAGGCTCAATGCGGTTTCTTCCTTTTTATCCTTTAAGTTAACTCAAGACATCTCCAAGTTAATGTAACAGCTATGGTCCTTTACCTCGCTAATCTGCTATACTTTCTGCTACATATGATGATTTAATGATGATAAGTCTGCACGCAGAGTTAAGCAACTGCAAATTCTCCCTATAGATTTATAGGCCTAGCCCATAAAGACAGACTCACATTCACATCCTGTGGCTTAAATACCACAGATTACACGTCCTTCTGGGCATCCACAATTGAAATTTAAGTGTACGGAAAACTTTCTGCTTTGAGCCACTCATGAAAATGGCTGTGATCTGCTGAATAAAATCAGCTAACTTTCTCATTTTCCTCCATCCCTGATTAGAAAAGAAATTTATTTTTTTTAAGCCATTGTCTAAAACACGGAATTTGCTCCAATGTTGTCAAGGAAACTAGATAGCTTGCTGCAGTGCAAGGAAATCCACATTTAAGACCCCTTTCTGAACTAACACCCATTAAATTCCATTTTTATTTTCTCAGATGTTGTCTTTTCTTGCATGCTACCATGAAATTTTGTTTTTTGCTTATAGCGATTTTACTTTTTTAAACATAATATTGAGTTCCACTGAAATGCATGATCTTCTTTTTTTCAATGAATTGAAAGCGATAGATGTAACCCTAGTGTCTACTGTTCATTTTTTCCAACCATAGCTGTACCTTTTCTGTGATCTTTGCATGAATTTGGTGTAAAAAGGCAGATTAATATACAAATTACTCCTACACTGGAGAGCCATTTGTTAATGCTACTACTCCCAGTGACTGCAGCCACAGAAACACTTTTATGCTGCCTGCAAATGGAATCACGAGTCAAAAGAATTAAGCTGCCAATTCAGTATTCATCAAAGATCACATAAAGGTAGAATAGACTGTATGCTAAATTTCTTCTTTAGGACCTCACCCCACCCCGACGTTACTCATGTTGGCCCCTCCCTCTTTTACTCAAACCTGCCCACATTGCCCCACCCTGCCCAGTATAAGCGGTATAAGCCCCAGGACCATATTACTGCATTTAACTAGTGTCACCCTTCTCCCACACAGGTGAATCAGGTGCAGAGGAGTGGTCCCAGTGGAGCTCATGCTCTGTAACATGCGGTCAAGGGTCGCAGGTGCGAACAAGAACATGTGTCTCACCATACGGAACACACTGCAGCGGCCCTTTAAGAGAATCAAGGGTTTGCAATAACACTGCCCCTTGTCCAGGTAGTGTTAGCCGCAGATTCTTGAATATTAATGTTTTGCACCTTTGTTGTTGATATGGGAGGAAATGTGTTGTTCTGTTTTAACAAATTTCTGAATGTGTCTATATTTACGAATGTATGCAGTAATAATATAATGAATCTAATGCTTTGTTTCTTTGATGTTATTTTGTGAATGTTGTTTTTCTTTTTTCATTATCACTTTTGTGTTTTCCATTTCATATAACTGTGAATCAATTCATCAGCATTGAAATGGTTTAATGACATGTGGATCCACATGGAGCCCGGGGAGCTGTAGATACTGATATATCGTCAGCTTCATTTTCTTGAAGGTCAACTGTGCATTTTAAAATAGCTTTCTTCAAACACCCTTTAAGGCATTTCTTCCTCAATCCATGATGGCATGGCAGATGAGTCACTGGCAGTCAGGTATCAGCATCAGATTCTTTGCTGGCTGGTGATTGCAGCATGAAAATGTTTGTCAGAATGAATCTGGTAGAACAGCGTGTCACAAGTAACCCCTGTCAATTTTTAAATTTTTTTTCTCTTTTTTTACTGCCACAAATAAGTTGATTTAGTGTTCGGGTTTAGTCAAAATATTTGATGGCGATCATAAACACAGTGCATCTGAGACCGCAAACTCCTAAGTAATTATGGCCGATCAAAAACACTGCAAGCTGCATCCTCTGACATTCTGATTAGTGATGTATTATATCCTATTTTAGATAGAGTCTGTCTAAGTGGGGAGTTGGTGGTTTTCAAAAGGGTCATTCCTTTAGTGCGCGTCAACACTGAGAGACAGAAAGAGAATGAGTCATCATTATAAAAGAGCATCATTTCAGCCCTGATGTGACTCCTCAATGCCCAGTATTATTCAGTTCAGACAGCATAAACCCTGCTGAATTATCACTGTGGTTCCAAAACTTTTTTCAAATAACAATGGAGAAAATCACCATAGAACTGTGCTTTGACACTTAGGGGAAAGTAAAGCAATTACAAATTAAAATGTTTAAAAGAGCAACAAGATAGAGATTCTAATTTGCTCACTTGTTTAATGGGTTTTTAGTTTAGACCATATCAATGCACTCCTGCTGTGTTGTTAAATTGCTCTGTCTATAATACTTGAAAGATGAGGGATTTGCTGTTCTCTGACTTATACTTGAAATCTACCACTAGGATCAAAGAAGTTGTTTTACCGGGTCATCCTTAAAATACTTACATAGCACTAACTATACTTAGTTACTGTAGCAAACTGCTACAAAGAACTCCAGCCTGGCATGGGGCCACATGAAACACTGAGTATACATCTAATATTCTGTAAGGCAGACATATCGATTAGCTTTCTTCACTCTCTGTGCTATGCCAAGCTTAGAAGAACACCTCCAAAATACATTATGCCTAAAGACACATCACTTCCAGTCAAAAGAAACCTTACCTTATAGTTGCCATGACTGAAAACAGCAACATCGTCTTTAAACGGCGTCCTGAGCTCTGCATCTTGAGATCAAGCATGCTGTTAGAAATCCTGGGCCTACATAAGTTGTGATGCCATACACAACATGATGGAATATGCCAAAATACAGCAACACATCTGCTGTATGAAATATCCCCTGGGTTGTAAAATGCTAGTCCTTTCACAAGCCAAGCAACAAAAACCCATGGCATTTTTCTGTTGAATCTTATTCACTTTATTCTTAGTAGCACAGTCCACAGGAATTCTGATATCTGACATTTCTTCAGTTCAGGGTTTTCTACAGCACTAAAATTCAGTGCATATTTAAGGTTACTGTTAGATTCTTAAACTGTAGCACACAATAAGATATTTATCAGAATAACATTTTTCCTTACATATAAGATAAAACCAGGAGAAGAGCACAAATCTGATGCCATCCTGTCTAATAAAAGTTGGCATCCTATGTTTTTGTAAAGACTAATATTATTTCTCACGTCATCATCAGACATTTCACAATGTGAGGTTTGGTAAAAATCATAAAGCGCTATACCTTTGACATTAAACCCCTCAGGCTTTCTGTTACTTAAGTTCAGTTAGCCGGCAAGCTTTGCAATGTAAATCCACAGGAAGGCTCTTTGATGCCATCCCTTTGAACACGAGAAGGAAGCATAAACTGTGCTAGCTATCTGCATTGCTATGAAGTGTCACCCAAGGTAACAGGTTTATCTTCTTTTTTTCTTTTTTTGTGTTGTCAATTTTTTTTAGGCAGGATTATATTCTAAGTAAAGCTAGCTACATCATCAGGTCGAGGTTAATAATTTAAAGTTAGGTTGCTTAATGCCGCTCATACACTCCATAGCTGTAGCTAGCTGCTAGGTTTCCTGGTTTGGTTTGCAGGATATATTCACCTATGCTTAGCATGGGCATTGAGGACAGTTACAATGGAATAAAAAATGAAGTGTGTAAAAATAGAAAAATAAGTAGGAGAATAAGTAAAACACTGGTCAAAAACCTACACTTTAGAATCAGTTCAAATATGTCAAGATTTTACATGCATGATAATATATAAAATCTTGTTTAGACATTTTGGTTGACAGGTCTTTTTCTATGAAAAAAACCTCTGAATTTAACTGAATTACCGCGTGACAGATGCAAATCTACTCCACTACAGAAGCATTGATTGGGTTATCTGAAGCTACTTCAAACCACTCTGTATCAAAACAGAAGGCACTCAGACCCAAAATAATAAATACTGTATGGTGACTACAGTTGGGTAAAAGGAGCTAGCTAGCAAGTTAAAAAGGTTAAACTTCACTGGAAAGCAATGAGAAGGCCACCTAAATCCCAGCTTACCTCAAATTAATGAAAACATTCTTGGCAAATGCAGTTGCTTTGTCCATCATCTTGTAGTGGTCCAGGAATTTCACCTCTAGCAGACCAATAGCATTGCTCATGGACATCCCTGTAAATCGTGGCTGCAGTTCAGAGAAAAAGCACACAAAGGGACAGAATCCTATTCCATCTTTGCTAGCTGTGGTGACTGCAAGCTTTGAACTCGAATATTTCAAAGTAAAGGCTTCAGTCACCATGGGCCACTTAGCTAAGAGCATCAAAGTAGCGCCTAGAGGCACGGGCTGGGACAGACGGTAGCTTGCCTCATGGCGGACCATAGGCTTGATCCCAAGATCCAACTACTCTACAACTGATCCTGAGATCTAAAAATTTGTACTGCGGGGACTTTAAGCTTCTGCACAAGCTGTGGACAGCGACCCTTCTGAAGAGGATTTATCAAGCCCCAGCGGCCACTGTACAGTAGTCAAACATACATTACTAAGGTCTTAAGTCCTGTTTGTAGTCAAAAGATGATAAGACCACCAGATATGCTGCGTTTACAATAAACTTCTATTAATTGTGCGCATGCTTATTTGCAAGTGCAAGACATGAGGAATTCCTCCCAGACTTCTGAAAATGTAGAGCCTAATCACGGCCGCAGCACCGTCCATCTACTGCAGGTCTCTGTTTAACATTTGCTTATTTAAAACATTGGAAGACACACTGAAGCTGAACGCTCATTTTCAATAGCCATCAGAGCTCACCAGAGCCTATACTCCGATGTCATATAGTATTATTATTTAATACTATGATTTACTCTTAAAAGTGGCCACCTTTCCATTTCTCTCATGTAGAAAATAATCAAGTTAAGTAAGGGTGATATATTAAAGCATAAGTATAAGTTTGAAGATTTATACAGTATATAAAACAGACATTGACTTTTCCCATTCAGGCAATGGGAAATTCCTTTCTTTGAGTTATTCTATTTCCTTTCAGTAAGAGCATACTTTTGGTAACAAACACAGTTTCAGTATTTTCTGGGTTTTATGCAATCCACTTAAAGTTAATGCTGGGCCTTAACTCTGTCAGTAAATGTACTTCAGTGCTGGCATCAAGCTGCCAACAGTTGCATCAGAAACTAATATCAGGGGTTAAACTTTTACATTTTGAAAGCAGTGTGTTCATCACTCCATATCTCTGTGTACATTTAGGAGTACTGCCAAGACAAGACAGGAGGTGTCTTACTTCTGTCTGCCTCTCAGATTTCCACATTTCCCTCTCCAAAGTAAAACTATGAGCCAATAGCAAATATTCTCCGCAGTTCTATGAAGACTCACCATCTGTCAACTAGAACCCAGTTAAGCTTACACACAAACCAAGATGCCAGAGGAATGCTGCCTTTTGCCAGCTATTGTTTAAAATTAATTGAAAAAAAAAAGCAATGATAGTTTAAAAGTTGCACTTTTGTCAAGAAACATTGTGATACATTAGAAATATCTATATTCATATGTGTGTTGAAAATCCGTGATCTGATATGAGCTCCAGCTGAGAAAAAGATGATAACTTTTTTAGAAGCATGTTTCAGTGGAATAAATTATCTGAATAGATAGATTGGAGGATATTAGAGTATTCGTTTATGTCAAACTCACGGTTGACGTTGAATGCTAGATAGATAATCTCACTGATGTTGGCTTTAATGAGCAGCGGTGACAAAGTGTTGTTCAAAAACAACATGCCACAGATTTATAATTCAAAAGGAAACAACACAACCTCTGCAACATATATCATAATGTTCAATACATTTTCTTTTGGATTTATCCGTCTTTCCTGATATGTAGTCTAAATATTGCACACTTACTCTGAGGACTGGAAGCAGGCTATAGATTGTCTGTTTTGTGTATAACCATGATCAGTATGTTAGTGTAATGACAGCTTTCCAGAACCATTGTCAGCCCACATTATCTTGAAGGTCCCCTGCTATTAGATTCTCAGTCAACCAAGAAGATTCAACAGACTGTGACATTGTTAGACCTGCTGTTCCTGATGGTTACCTTGGTGTAGATAGTCTGGACTCTTATTGTTGCTGTTCTGCACGTTGAAACTCCCTTGTCAGAGATTGACATTTTTATTGTGTTCTATCTGTGCTACTGTATGACGCGTTGTTAGAGGAGCAGCATTTGCTGTTATTGTGATAAATGTTTGGAGGAGACTGCAGCTTATGGCTGAGCTAGAGAGTAGCCCCCACAATGTCTGTGTGCTCTGTGTTTTACTTACATTACTCTGTTGCTAATTCTTTTGATTGATTTTGTTTCATTTATGGCTCAGCGCAGTTTGGTGAGGCCTTTGTTTATGCTGTATCAGAGACAGAGACATTGATTAGGCCTGACGCCTTTTCTGTGCCCGCAGTACACGGTGTGTGGGAGGAGTGGTCACCGTGGAGCCTGTGCTCATTCACATGTGGCAGAGGTCACCGCACTAGGACTAGGATGTGCTCTCCTCCCCAGCATGGAGGCAGGGCTTGTGATGGACCTGAGACCCAGACTAAACTTTGCAACATAGCCCTTTGCCCAGGTATCATCTGTCTGCTCTCTTAATCTGTTAGAAATCATTTTATTAACAGTTATGAGTAAAGCATGGACTCGTTTTAAAAGATCAGTTCTGTAAAATGCAATACACCTTACATATATTAGTCAATGCAATATTTTAAAGGTAAGTAAAAAAAGAAAAGGGAATGGATGCAGACTCTGAGCTTACACAATAAAGCGGTTTAGGTAACCCTGTTGAGAGGAATACTGTAATACTGACGTCGAAATCACTTACTCGCAGTTGCCTGTGAATGGTAAGCAGATTAGTGATGATGAGTTTCTCCACACAGTAAATGTTAGCTTTGCTGTCCTAGCAGACTCAGTGAAAACCACTCAATTTCAGATGCTTTCCCTCTTCCCTGACAAGAAGGTAGCGGCACTGTGTGTTTTGGACCTCTTAATAATATGAATCTTAATCTGAAGCTACTCTTCCAATATCTGTTTTTTTATGTCTTATTCTCTTTTGTCTCTGACTTTATTGGGAAATTCTAGTTGAAAAAAACAAACAAAAAACAAAGCAGACACCCGACTGCAAGTCTCAGTCTCCAAATTTGACAAGTTGCCCTGTAAATTTTTGCATTTCACATAATATCTGTTTTATTGGCTTTCAGTATGAGAGAGAATAGTGATCTGAATATTTCCTCCCATTTCTGTCTGCCCTCCTTTTCCCTTCACTTGGGACATGCTTGTTGGGTTGTGGTTGGTGCCTCAGTGGACGGACAGTGGCAGGAGTGGAGCTCTTGGAGCGATTGCTCGGTGACCTGTGCCAATGGCACACAGCAGAGGACCAGGCAGTGCTCAGCAGCCGCCCATGGGGGATCTGAGTGTCGCGGTCACTGGGCAGAAAGCAGAGAGTGCCATAATCCTGACTGCACAGGTAAAAAATCCTGAGCCTCTTAATTCCATATCCGCTTTGATGTCTAAATTTGAAAACAACGATTCTAAACAGGGAAGAGAGAGAGACGAAAAAAACCCAGCCCGTCCCATATTGTCATCATCATTATTACAGTCATTACCATGTAGCACGATCTATCGCCTTTAACTGAGCTATCTTACTCTCCCTGATGCGTACAGAGAAGCCCTGTAGCAAGAATCAAATCGGCATTGTAAGAATCAAGAGTAATGTTTAAGACCGTGCTCTATCAATTGGATTTGAAAAATCCAGTTAGATATACTGTATGCCTTTCACATAATTCAGGGTTAGCAGCCCGAACTGTCTGTCAACATCATAGATGCATTAGAGGCTCAAAGATGTCTGCTTAGAGGTCTCAATCAGGCTTTGAATTGTCTGATCATGTGAAGGGTCTGAGCACTCTCATAATCTCCTGATGCAATTTTCAATGCAGCTGCAAAAAACAGCTAGGTTTCTATTCTGTAGCTCGCCGATATGTGTGTGTGGAGCGTGGTTTCCTCTCTAGTTTTCAAAGTCATTACAAATGTTGTGTAAATAATCAGGCAGCCCTGTAGTCTGCCGGACCCTTAAAACAGTGGCAAATGCTTGTGAATGCGTATTTTTAATTTGTGCTTATGATAATGAAGAAGGTGATGCTGTTGTTTGCCGTTACAGTGAGAGAACGTATTATACAGTTTATTCATTTAATGAGGCCTATCTATTTAGCAAGTCTTACTTGTTTCCAAGGTGAGAGATCAATCATTAGTGAGAAACACAGCCACTATTTAACAAGTCAGCACAATGTCCATTAGTGCTGGAGGCACTGCTTTGACAAAGAGTTCAAGGCAAAAGCAGCATTTTTTTTTCTTTTTAGAACTAGCTAAATACATGTTTGGCTAGTTCCTAGAAAATCTGACATTTTTTTAATGTAACTGAATAGATTAAAGTCTTAAAAAAAGCCTAATAACTACAATAAATGCCTGTGCAGGTTTTTGAATCAATGCTATGTGTTTTCAAATGAAAACAGTTTCTTCAGAACTGCTGGAACAATGAGCTCTTTGAAACACATGAGCATGCATCTGTTTGAAGAATCAGCTGCTTCATGTGCAGGCAAAGAAATCACTATCCACTGGGATTTGATCAATGTCTTGCAGATAGTTTCAGCCAACAGGTCATCGTGGTTTTTCCTGGTTTTTCTTGCTTCCGGTAGCAATCCCGACAGAGGTTAGTTGTAGGACATGATAAATGCCCGTATAAGTGAAGAAGGGGTAAGTGGAGGTTAGAATGAGCGGTGTGTGTTTCCTGCTCACACGGTGTTGTACCTTTCCATTCAGACAAGGGCGTGTGATTTACTACATCGCTGAAGGGGAGCATCTGTTTTTTTTGTCTAACGCAGTTTAACAGTGTTCATTACAAGGGCATAAACCGTACCTCTCGGTTTGGAAACTTCAGCATAAATGTGTGTGTGTGTGTGGTTTTATTTGTTTTTTTTAATATCGGCAAAACGATGTGAATAATCGGCACTCTCATTTTCTTTAGCCATAAAATACACACACCCCTGATTATTACAGGTGATATTGTTCATTTGTGAAATACTGCCAAGAAATTACGTCTTCAAACTAAAAGCATGAGTAGCAAAAGATATAAATGTAATCAAAAGCTAAAGATATCACACACTAAATAAAGACATTTTTATAGCTGTTTCTTTTTAGTTGATCTTTTTTTTAAGTAGTTGTTATATCTGTAATAGTGTCCGTTTCTAACTAGGAATGATTCTATTTTAGCTAATGGCCAGTGGAATCCTTGGGGTCCGTGGAGTGGCTGCTCAAAGTCTTGCGACGGTGGATGGCAGAGGCGTGCTCGGGTGTGTCAGGGGGCAGCGGTGACTGGGCAACAGTGTGACGGGAGCGGAGAAGAAGTCAGAAAGTGCAGTGACCAGCGGTGTCCAGGTGAGTCAGAGCATAATAAGACTTAAGTCTGAGTGGCCACAGAGAAGCTGAACGAAAGTGAGGAGATAATTATCTCTGTGCACTGACTGACATGTCTTGTTATAAGAGATCAGTTAAAACTGAGTCTGAAGAGGGAGTGCAGATTAGCAGAGGTGGATGACTGAAATAAATGAAGAAATTGAAATCATGGTGACGGACATACCGAGAAATTGAAGTATCATCAAAGCTTAAAGTACGGTTTTCAAAATAATCTCCTTTGAAGTAGAGTCTTAAACATGAAGTCACGTAATACTTCTATTCTCTGAAGTAAAGGAAGCAGTGTTCCACAAAAACATTAAAACCGTTTTTTCCGTTATTATAATTAAGAAGTACCTTCCCTCATAAAGACTGAGGCATGTGAAGAGGGTAAATTTTATTATAATCCATAAATGCATCCTCAGACTCTCTGAAACTATACAGCTTTGATCTCCTATATTTCCATACCTCTTAATATGCAGTATGAAGAAACTGTTGCATCATATTGGAAAGACTAAAAAGCTTTTAGCATTGATGTACTAATGTTTGTATCACTTTGCACTCCAGCACCTTATGAAATTTGTCCTGAGGATTACGCAGTGTCGATGGTGTGGAGACGAACCCCTTCAGGAGAACTCGCCTTCAATAGATGTCCCCCTAATGCCACGGGTGAGGACAGAAGCTACGTCATATATTTGTGTTTTGTTTTTTTTGTTTTTTTTAAATATGAGACTTAGTGGTGTTGCTTTATAGTAACAATGTTCCTGGTTTGAACCGCTTGTGGAGTTTGCACCGTCTCCTTTGGCTCTGTGTACCCTGACTTCTACCCACAGTCCAAAGACATGTGGTGAGCTGGTGTTTCTAAATTGGCTGTAGGTGTGAATGAGAGAGTGTGTGGTTGTCTGACTTTGTATTGGCCTGTCCAGGGCATGCTTTTCGCTCAAAGTTGGCCAAGTAAGGCTCCCCTGGATAAGTGGTTAAGAAAATGGATGGATGTAGTAAATGGTGAAAATAAAAGCCAAGTTGCCTCAGGTCTTCTTTCAGTTTGACACTGAACATTTCATTGTTGGCAGCAGTTCCAACACTAGTAAGCTTTAATCTGTGATGTTAGAGCTCCTTTTTGATTTCACAGGGAAAATATTGTGGGATTTATAGAATTTAGGTTCATTTTGTGATGATATTGCCACCCACCTCGGCATGGTCAGGATGTCAAACGCACGGCAAGCTCGGGTTGCCTGGAGCAATGTGCATTGATTTGACTTGCAAACAAGTGGCAGTGCAAATTCAAGCAAGCGAACTAATGAAAAAATAATTATTAAACTGTAAGCACTACTGGCAAATGAATGGAACTTGTCTACAGAGACACAACCCTTGATTTATTTGTTTTTTGCACTCAAATTTTCTGGAAATTTAAGATAGTAATCCCGCATGACAAAAAAGTGCAAAAAGACAGACTAATTAACAAATTTTATATTGTACAAATAAGCATTTTACTAAAAAAGAATACACTGCAATGAAGCTTCTGTTGTAATCACTTTGAATGACATTTTGTAATTAGATTTTCGTTTTATTATCACTAGTTTAATTGTCCTTACAGAATGAAGCTTTATTGGTAAGTGTACTCATCTTGTTAAAATCCTATTACTTATCCTCATTCCCCCAAGGGAAAAAAACATATTGGATTCCATCCAATTTAAAATAACAAGACAAGACTTTTCATACATGTATCAGCGCAATTTTGCCACTTCATAAGGTGCAGTGCTTGCTGATGCTAAATGTCGAAGTTCCATGATCAGACTTCTGCTTTGGAAGTCGCCTGCACGCTCTCCGGATAGTTGATAAAAGCTCTTCATTCCATTTCCACATGCGGTGATGTAATTTATGACTGCGCCTTCAATACACTGCCTGTGCACTGGATGGGGAAAAAAACGTAACTGTGATTCTGAGGGCATTGTTAAAGAAAAGCACACTGAAGTCTGTTTTCAGACAATAAGCAGAGGCTTTAATGCGTGCATGGAGAGGAGAGCATTTGAACGGCGAACTGAAGTCCTGTAACAGATTGAGACTAACTCTGAACTATTGAAAAGAAGAAAAAAGGAAGGGGGAAGCTGGGAGAGGATAAAAAAGGGATGCGGCCTCTGATAAATCTGCTGTGATACAGGTTACCTTTGCTCTTGCTGAAGGTCAGTTTGCTAACAGCAGACAGACATCGGCGCTGTGGAGGGCTGTCGTGTGTAGAAAGTTACATGTGGGTTTGACACAGTAAGCTGTTGCAAAATGGAAAACAGTCTGGCGTTCCTAAAATTACATTTCGTCCGCGACCATAAAATGGCTAACTTGCAAACTAGATGTAGCAGCAAACACACTGTCATTCACAGATGGCTCACCTGCGGCAAAGTTACGCAGAGTAAGATTTAGTAGCATGACATTAGCTTTCCGGCTTGACATTAGTTTTATGGCTAATAACTGTTTGGCACCACTAAGCTATTTCCAGCTTGCGGTGAGGGATTGTGTGTATGTGTATGTGTGAGTGTGTGTGTTTATTTGTGTGATGTTGGAAATGTGACACCTTTGCTGACCTTTACTAAGAATTTCATTTACACCAAGCGTTGTCTTTATGTGCTAAGTTCGGGTCAGACAAGGCGAGGCTCTTTATTCTGCTTTAATGAGCTTTCTTATATTCGTGTGAGCTGCGACTCAAAAGATTAATTCAGACCACGTGTTATTTTCTTACATGCAGCTAATTTGGATGCAGTTTCAGACGTGAGCACACTGTCGCTGCTGCCTGTACTAGGTCAGCACTCTGGGCTGAGTTCTTTGTGACTGCCAGTGTTGGTGGACTCGTGTAAAAGTCTTCAAGTTCAAGATGTGCTATTGGTACCGTACATGCAGTACATCTTGAACCCAAAGTGATGTTATCAGGGATGCTATTTCACTTTGCCAGAGAACTGGGTTATAATATAACAGTGTCATAATAAAAGGGTAAAAATCCAGCTAGCAGACATATTTCATGTTTAAGTATAGTGCATCCTCCCTGTCAAAGCTGGCACAGAGGACTGGGAAAAAGATGGTGATAGACAATAGGTCAGGGCAGGTCAAGTTTATCTCTAAAGCCATTAATCACAGTTCTAGAGTCAGCAGGTTTCGGGGAGCATGCATTAAGGAACCATAAATGAAAACAACTCTTCAAAACCTTTGCCCTGGAATTAGATCAAGGTCAGACTCAAACCTTTAGTGAATTTCCTTACTGATAGTCTCATCCTTCCCGGACAGCCTGATATGAAATGGCAGAGGTAAAGAAAGATGAAATATTGATCAGAGAAGGTAACTGAAATGTCTGGAGTGGGCAACACGAATGCAGTGTGATGGCACGGGTGAAACATCCGAATGTGTTAGGGGGCTTCAACACCTACTCACCCATAGCGCCCGTCGTCATCAAGGTCATCACAGAAAGAGCGCTGGGTGCAGGGGCGTCCGCACCGACTTGGTCATCGCCGATGACAACTGCCACCGGAGGCAAGAATGGGGGGAAAGCGAGACATGTATGGCGCATGAATTTGCAGTGTAGCAGCAAAGCAAAAAATGTCCCTGAACTGGTAAACATGAGAGCTACATTTACATTTGCATCTACTTTTAGATGCAGAGTGTGCTAAAGCAAAATGAAAATTGTAAGATTTTGAGCTTCCATTGCCCATTTATCATAGTCTAGTCCTTCATTAAATAAAGGTGTGCGGTTTAATTTGTTTCAAAAACAAAAGCAATTTAACAATTAGGTACAACAACAAGGTATTATTAATGATACAAGATCAGCTACAGCATTAAAGCCATCTGCCAAATATTGTATAGGTCCACCTCGTGCTAGAAAAACAGCTCTGACCCAATGATGTTTGCACACAGAATCCCTGGAAGCATCATTTAGTGCACGTGACACTGGCAGTAGATCTTTTGAGTACCATGGGTTACTTCTTAGGTTTGTTCAGGCTTGTTCCCAAGCATATTCAGGCCGAGTGGGAGGCCGGGCCAGTGCCTTGGGCTCTTTGTTGTGAGCAGATTTTGCAGTACGGCGTTGAGCATTGTCCTGCTGAGGAAGGCAGCTGATGCCGGGGAGTGCCGTTGCCACGGGGGTGTGTGCTTGGCCTGCAACAACGTTTAGATAGGTTGTAGCGTCAAAGGAACACCCACATGAATGCCAGGACCTTAAGTTTCCAAGCAAAACATTGCATTTCTATGAATGGATCGGCTTTATTTGCTAAACCTGCCAGTGGCTGCTCGGTGCAATAAATCCTTTGAGTTTGATTTATATGCCGTTTCTATTCCCGCTAACACCTGAAGGTACTAGTTACTTTGGCGGGAGATGTTTTGCATCCAAAAGTTCATGTACTGTTATTTATGTGCCCGTGTAATGAGAGCCCCAAATCTCAATTATCAATTAAAGTTCAAGTCATCCAACTGAAAGTGGGAGCAATTAAAGCAGCAACACCACAGGCTATTAAACAAACTCTTCACAGGTTAATGCAGAGAAAATTATCCAGCCGTCTCTAGCAAATAAATTAGACACCATCCTTCAGTGGGGAAGGTATTCATTTTTTTATTTTTTAGTTCTGCCTTTTCATAATATTAATGGCAGCCATTTCAATCCAAGGCCTTTTACTTGTCATATATTGCAGAAAGATTTTTTTTTAAAGAATGTAAGGGATTTTTTTTTTCTTTTTCACCACCGGATGGTAACCACAGAAATTTTGTTCAAAGCCTCTTTTTAATATTGTCTCGTTTCAAACTCCTCAGCTGGTAAACACTGTTTTAGTATTCCGTCTCGGTGAGGATCGCTTGAATAAAAATTCTCTTTTAATGGCACCCAAGTTGAGAGCGCTGTCAAACCAGACAGCGACAGGTCAGCGCCTCAGTGGAGTGCAGCCTTGGTTTTGATCAAGCACATCTCCACTGACCTATATTTCATACTCAACTTACTCCACATACATCACTGATGATGCAAGGACAGATGACAGATTGGGGCAGAATTACAGCGAAGGCCTCGAGTTTGTGTCTCTAACCCTATTTGATCCCACTAGCAACCCGTCTCAAAGCCAAGGCAGATTGATATCTAATTATATATCTGCACAATATAAACTTCATTTAAAAATAGATCAGTTTGGGAGAAATTCAGTTCACAAAACTGGCAAAAGAAAGACTTGCAAATAAATTAGTGTCTATCTCTCAACACTGACCATTCATTAAGCTTCTTCTACTGTTGTTTTGCTGTTTGCATACTGTGGCTTCAGGAGTGCATCTTTCTTGAGCAAGTAAGATGTACTTATGGACATTTTTATATAAAGTGCAAGTCTGCTGTTAGGTATTATTTTTGCACACTTATAAACCACAATCAAGACCCCCCCCCCCCCATTTTTTAAACATAAAATTAGGTTATTTAAATAAAAGATGAGCTCCAGTGCAGGGATTTTACATTAAAATGATTTTGGCCTTGGGTAATTTGTGTCTTTGAGGACTGCTGAAATCACATTAAAACTGCAACATCATACAGTGTATTAATAATATAAACACAGGCTACCGGTGACCAAAATATTACCTCTCTTGCTGTTAAATCCTGCTTTGTGTCTATACGTAGACAAAATTCACATCACTGAGCAACTTTAATGCTTATCAATTTCAAGCAGTTCTTGAATTTGACCTCTTCTTACTGCTCTGTGCCTTTTTGGCAATTCCCACTCAAAGAACCCAACCTTTCTCAGCTTACAGTGACCTTTTGGAATGTCAGAGCCAAAACACTGAAGTGAATGCCTAATTTCTAGGTCTCAAGCCATCATAAAACAGACTTTTTACTGTCTTTTTGATAAAACTTCAGAGCGAGCATTCTTTTGATTGCTGGCATCCTTAACAGTAGATGTGTGGATTGTGAAGCAAAACTCTAAACCACCCAGGTGAAACCAGCTTTGAGGGACGCAGAGGCTCAGCCCAGTGTAAAGCACTGGGCCTCTCCTGCTGCCCCCTGGGTTGTCTCATGGTGATGCATGGTTGCTCCCGGCACACAGCGAGCGTGCACTCTCGGCTTCAGTGGATATCACCAAGTAGTAGCGGTGGAGAAGGTGGGCGTGTGGGGGTGTGTGTTTGTGATTTCTCTTTGTCTGTGTGTGTTAGTGTGCGAAAGTCAGAGAGAGAGCGCGGAGGAGAACAAGAGATAGTGAAGGTTTTATGTGAAGCCCGGACGCCAGGGGAAATGTTTTGTACTGTGGGAATTTTCCTCAGGATGTCAAGCACCTGTTTTGGAGCGGTGGGGTGATGTGTGAAGTGCACTCCACCAGGTCGACAGCTGGGAAGGTGTGATGTTGGACCCCTATGTAGGATGTGCGTGGCCGTGTGGGTGGATATTGGGTAGTTCTACTATTTCAGGATTACTGTTTAAATGCCTGACAGCTATCACAGCTGAGCTGCTGCATGTTTGAATAAGCGACTGCAAGTTGTATTAGCCGGGCACGCAGCGCATATATTAAAAGGCATGGGACTGTGTCGTTTGGCATAATATTAAATCATTTCTGTTCAAATACTGCAATACTTGCCTTCCATAAACCTTTCTTTATCGCCTTCTCTAACGAGTGGGTTACATCAAATTTTGATGGTGAATGACGGACAAAGAGGAAAAGATAAGACTCTCATTAAAAGTGTTAATATTATTCTCTTTCCTTTTTGTCTCTCTCCCCTCCTCTCGTATCCAACTAATCCCACTCTACCCCTTCAATCTGCCTTTCTTTGCCCCACCATTGGTCTTAACTCCACCTACCCCCCCACCTCTTCTGCGCCTGCTCATCTTGTCATCCCCCCCCTCGCCAATTCTCCTCTCCAAATCTGTCGCTGTCTCCTTCCTCCTCTACAGGCACCACTAGTCGACGCTGCTCTTTGGATCACCGCGGTATGGCCTTCTGGGAGCAGCCCAGCTATGCTCGATGCATAACAAATGAATTCAGATACTTGCAGCAATCAGTAGGTGCAAAGTCAGCTCCCTCTCACAGCCTCTGTTTTCAATGCACCATAAATTACCTCCCCAGTGTCCCCCTCCCAATTCTCATCACAATGTAGCCAAAAAGATTAACCACTTTCAATAGAGGAGCAAATTTAAGCACACATTTTTCCCCTTTTTTTCCCCTCTCTGATGTCCTTCAGCTGCTGAATTTAGAGTTCCTGGCATGTTCTCGTCTGTGTTTCTTAATAAATTACAATATTGATGATATCGCGGTTACAATATATGTTGCTCCTCGGTTACTCGTCACTTGCGCTTTGCTATGTTTTTGTAAATAGGATCCACCGCAACAACTTGCAATATTTTGTTCATTTAAAATAAGACTTGCAGCATGAAGAAAAAAGTAAATAAGTAAATAAATAAATAACAGTTAGGGAAACTCAGTGAAACAGTATTTTCAGTTTAATAGAATCATATCTTTCCCTCAAGAGAACCTTTTGTGAATTCTCTTTTTTTTTTCTTTTTCATTTCTTGTCTGATGAGACTTTTTAATCACACAAAAAACAGTTTTCATTGAAGCCCGAGTGCATTTTATTGCACCATTTCGAGTACTTTTTTTTTTTTGCTTTAGTAGGTTTGCCTTCAGCCTGAAAACACAGAAGCGCTTCCACTAGAATAGGTAATTTTGGTAACCCTCCATCACTGTTAAAAATAAAATAATTCAGAAGAGCTGAGATAGCACATATAGCGCTGCACCTGTGAACGTGTATTTATGGACGTAAACCCTGTGCAATGATGTGAGATGTCATTTCACTCTGCAATTTCTGCCTAAATGTGTGTCTTCTGCTCCAGTTAACTCTTTTATTCGTATTGGCTCATTTCAAAACATCCGCAAGGCAGAATACATTTCGGGCCTGGCGTAGATATAAGTGTCACATAAAGGGCCTTAGAGAGTAGAGTCTTTCTTCCTGATTTTTTGCACCCCATTTAATCTAAATGTGTAGCTTAGCGTGTATCTTGCGAACTCAACAGAGGACACCGATGCCCCAAGTTCTGTCCTCTCCTGTTTTTGGAGGTTCAGGGGCACCTTGCCAAGGGCCAGAGGATGCTGGCGGGGGATGGGATGTCCCAGGTCACAAAAAACCTGCTGGATCTCACCCAGAGGAGGAACTTCTACGCTGGTGACCTCCTGTCTTCAGTAGAGATCCTTCGCAATGTGACAGAGACCTTCAAGAGAGCCAGCTATGAGCCGTCGTCCGATGACGTGCAAGTAAGTGGACGCTGGGTTTATTTGAACATGTGGACATGAATCCTTGTGAAGTATGCAAGGAAGTGCATTTATGAGCTTCCATTTATGTTACCTAGGTAACATAAATGTTTTATAATTTTGGGTACCAGAGCTATAATGTGTAATGTGAGAAAAATGATTTCTATTGTGTGTGAAATAGCACAAACACCCAGGGCTCTATTGTATCAGGAGATCGACTCCACATCCTAAGCTGTTTCATCTCATCATGTTGGGCTTGACTGCAGTCTTGATCCTCTTTATGTCAATAGGATGATGGAGATTATAGCAAAAGCCCCACCTCCATCACCAATAAGACAATTTATGCTCCCAGAGCTGTGCCAATTTCAAAGCCACCCTTCACAGGCCTCTTTGTTCTGTCCAGCATGCATACATGTTAGTTTTTTTTTTATATGTGGTTGTTTTGCTGCGTGTGCATGTGTGAATGGTTGTGCTGTATATGTGTGCTATTTTTTTTTTTGCTAATTGAGAATAAAATAATTGTTATTATGTGATGCAAAGAGGATACAGTAACAGCATGCTACTGCAGTTTCTTCGTGAGGTTTCAGGTTTTGTCTGTGTTTGTTACTTCTGCAAAAAGTCATGAGTAAAAGCTCCAGGAAATTAGAAAAATGCGAGACTTGTCTATCAGCTCTTTGCTGTATAAAAATAGGAATAATTTCTCCTTTATTAGCAGGAAAGTTCAGTTATTTAAGTCCCAGACACACAGTTCTCTGCTTACTGATAAGCTCGGTCAGATATTAAATCTGAAATATAGCCGTAGTGTTCGGCATTGTGCTGTTTTCTAGGTTTCAGGTAACTCAAAGCACATAAAGAAAGGCAAAAACAAACAAGCTGTCCTACTTAGGTGATTACAAAACTCTGATCTCAGACACACACACACATATAATTTTGTGAATATAACAGGATTTAGTTGGTATACAGCTTTAGATTAGATTCAGTTAGGACCTACAGTAGGTAATTCAATTAAAAAAACAAAACATTCAACTCAATTAATTATAGACCTCCAAAGCGTGGTGATATTTGGACTACAAACTGTCAGGGATGCTCTTTTCTTTAGTTTCCTGTTGGTTATTCCACTTTTATCAACAGTTTCCTCTTGGTCCTTTTAATATTCTGCAAAGACAAAACCCCAAATGTTCAGTCCATGGATGGGATACCAAGGTGCCATTCAGCCGATTTCCTACCATAGAAAACCTATGAAATGAGGAAAACGTCCTATCTCTGGTTATTAGGAGCGTGTGTGGGCAGACAGGAGAGCAGTCAGCCAGCCCAACCCCTCCGTGTGTCTCTGCGCTAATGCAGTGTTAAAGTGGGCACATTACCACCAGAGGGAGCATAAGCATTCAAGTAGAAAACAAGATAGCCTGTGTCAAGAGAGAGAGCCACTCCCTCAGGCATATTGTAGACCAAACGAAATAACAAGGCTAAAGATCAGACAGGGGTCCTATTACGACTGCAGGCATGCACCCCAAGCAGTCCCGCTCTCCACTGCTGAAGAAGACAATCCACACAGCTGCTCAAACATTCCCTTTCATCTTTTTTTTTTCCTGATTGCAGCTTGTGCTTTTCTCCTGTAGCATTAAGTGTTTGCTGCAAGCTGCAGGAGGTCCAAGGTGTGTTTCTGTTAGAGCTCAAGCACAAATTCCATCATTTCTCCTATCGTTTACCATCACGGTTTCAGTGGCAGATTTCCTGGTGCTATTGAGCCCTGCGGGAGAAAATCATTATGCCCCTACAGAAATCTCTGATTTTCTGCTATCATAAATGTTAGTATATAATCCATAACAGTAGGGTTTTGGAGTGCATGGTGTTTATGTCATGATTTGAGAAAAGCGTCTAGCTGCACTGCCTGTTATGCTGGTGTGTGGGAGTGTTATGCATTTTCCCTTTCATCATCTCCTCAGAACTTCTTTCAAATCATCAGCAACCTCCTGGAGGAGGAAAATAAGGAGAAATGGGAAGACGCGCAAAAGGTAAGCATGTGGCAGTACACGTAGTAAATAATTCAGGTTGCTGCATGAATGCTGTTTGCCTCAAAATTCGACTCAAAGCTTGTTTGCAGTTACTCCATCTGAATAGCACAGATTAAAGCAAGTCAGGTGGATTTAGGATTATGTTACACTTACACATATGGTAGTGAGGTAATTTAGCAGGTGTGACATCTGGCCTCATTTAGAAAAAAAACTAGTTCCTCCGAGCTCCACTTGGTGGCAGCAGCACTGCCATAGACACTGTCCAACCGTCAACACTGCAGGACTCATTCCTCCTGCATTGTTTCACCCAGCTGATGCTGATGAAAGCAACCAGTGTGATTAGGACCTCACTCGGGTCAATTTTACCATAAAAAAAATGAACATTTCAGCAGCTGAGATTCCAATTCTGTGTCTCCCCTCTTGATATATATCATCAGTAAAGGAGGATGGTGAAAAATTGTTTCAATATCCTTTAGAAATAGAGAAGCAACATACTGCAACACAGCGGCAATGTTGTGTATGTCAAAATTTAAGTGCCGAAAAGTACCCATTCACAAGACTTGTTTATTCACGAAGATTGGATTCTAGCATCGTCCTGGTTTAGACACATCTCTCAGTTTGAGAGGTGGCAGGTCTTGTTTTCAAAACAGCCACTGGTGTCTGAGACAGCCTGAACCCTGAAATCACGCACATCCAGACTCTGACAGAGATACCATCTGTGATGACTGCGAGTCTGCAAAGGGCATCTGCTCTGTTGTCACCTTCACAGGTAAATTGGGTGTCACCTGCACTGACACATGAGTGAGGTGATGCCTTAAAATTACTTTTTTTGTCTTACTTTCTCCACACCTGACTTCAGCTGATGCTATAAGGGGACACAGGCAGTTCAAATATTGCTCAGAGTGCCAGTCCTGGCTGTCTACACAAGGAGTAATTAGGTGTTTACTTACTGGAGCTTTAATTTGGCAGGCCCCCTAAAGGGATGATGTTGGTGAGAAGAGCTCACAAACTAGCAATTTCATCAGTGGGAATGGGTCAGAGATAAGGACAGACAGAAGTATAGATAAATAAATATAATAAATACATTGTCTCCATGATTTAACACCCAGAAGAAATGTGTGACACTGTTAAATATTCCCGCAGTTATTAATGTGCATGTCTGAGATGTGCTGGTTTAGTTACATCGTTATAAAAAGTGGACATGGCCAAGCGGCGTCGCCTTACACAGTTTTTCTCACTTGTTGGGTTTCTTGCATTAATGAGTGTTCTCGGCTCAGCTTCCACAGCACCCACACACCAAAAACACGTACATGAAACACCTCACTATTGGGCTTAACTGGCTGTAAAGTTGGCTTTTTGCACTGATCACTATATATTCACCTCCTGCCTCTGTTACCATGGCAAGGAAAGGAACAGCTCTGTCTGCAGAACCTCTGCTGCAGCCATTTCCCTGCGCTGCCTTCACGTCTCGCGGTTGCCATGGAGACCAGCAGAATGAGCATTACTGCACTCTGCGTCAGACATGCCGGAAGGGGCGACATGATGTGCTTTTCTCCCCCACTATGGCTTTCACTCTGCTGTGTCAGAGGCTCTCGACTTCAGCACCGCTGATCCGTTTGCCCGGCTTAGCCGCGGCACATGAAGAGGCATGTGCAGACACACACAAGGTGCTACAGAGGAGGGAAATACCTGCCTCAGGTGTTTGTTGAATATCAACTCAGAGTAAGGTGTTAATTGCTAAATGCCACTCAAAGGCCTCTCTAATTGCCTGACATCACCACTGTGCACTTACACACTTATTTACGCCCCGCGATTACATCAGTCTTATGCAGAACTGAAAAGTGGTATTGCAGTACAGCACGATATATCCCATTCAAAGTCTATGATTAGATGTGAGACATCGCCAGTAGATGGGCAGCCAGGACAGTGATCCAATCTTTTGAAGGTCAATTATTGGATTAACGTGCCTTTGATTTATTGACTTTGGGGAAAAGAGCTGAGTGGACCAGCAGTGTTACCGCTTGTGCTATAGAGCTGTCCGTGGTCCTGAATTCATGCCTCTTCACTCTTATGTGAGAGCTGATGTCCATGGAGCGACACATGAACTGAGGCAATCACCCTTGACTTGGCAGTGCTTTTCCAGAAACAGGCCAGCCACCAAATGTGTTGGCACAGCTGGTGGTTACAGCTCTGATGCTGATGTTACATGAATGGTTCAAATAGGGCTACAACTAATTTATATATCTATATATATGACTGGTTAATCATTTTCTTTTTTAGCAAGCTAAAACATTTTATGTTTCAGCTGCACAAAGGTTAAATAAAATCATACAAAAATAAATGCAGTCATCTAAATATCGATGTATATATATATGTATTCTCTCTCTCTCGGGCACCACATTTTAATCACTGGAGAACTATTTAAATTAAAACTGTCCCCTTGTCTTTATTATCTTGTCCAGATCTACCCCGGAGCAGTGGAGCTCATGCAGGTCATAGAAGATTTCATCCACATTGTTGGACTGGGCATGAAGGATTTCCACAATGCCTATTTGATGACTGGAAACTTAGGTAAGAATCGACCCACTTTGCCTTCGGGCCCACAGCCGCTGAGATCGTTTTACCATTTGTTTTGGCTTGATATGGACACATAATCCCTGTGCTCCTCTGACTCCTTGTGTCAATTTCCCCACCATCATTAATTTAGGATAAATGCTGGGCAGTTGGGTTGGGGGAGTAAAATTACTGCAAATCAATAATGTTGATTAAAAGTGATCTTGCGGTCTTAATGTGCTAAATTCCAATGAAAACATTTACCACTCAATCCAATATCAGTAGCTTACAGCACGGGAAACCCTGCAAGAGTAGTGCCTTCACTAGAATAAATACAGACAATACTTCAAAATAACAACCACGGGTACACATTTTATTGATGCTCAAGTACATTTTAAAACACTGGGAATTTTATAACATAGTTCAGTAAGAGCAGCACTGCTTTCTTGATATTATAAAGCCTCTCACTAATTACAGACTCTATGTATAGGTTCAAAGTTTTTCGGTCAATAATCACATCAAATATTTATGTTATTCTGCAGATGAAATGGTTCTGTTTGACGCTGCACTGAACTGTAGTTCTGTGAGTAAGACTTGATTAGCAGAGCATACCCTATAGCGTGTTTTGCAGTTGTACAGCCGCATGAAAAAAATTAATTAAAAATAAATAAATAAAAGATTGTTTGTCAGTTCCTTGTGAGATTAGCAGTCATGGAAAAAATACTGTAGGAGGGTCTGATAAAAGGCTGTAAAATTGGAAGTGAAATTACAAGTTTTCTTTGCAGCTGTAATGAGCTTTTCTGCAACGCTGATTTTTGTCGAGATTAGGACTCGAAAAACAAAACAAAAAAACCAAAGTGTTGCTGTGGGTTCTTTTAGCTTCGGTCGCGCAGCCTCTCGGATGATCTGAGGTCTCTGTGGCATTTCATTTTTTACTCAGCCATAAATGGTGTCTTACTGGAATGGAAGAGTAGACCGGTGGTCTTCATTTATTCATGCAAGTGAATGCGAGTGTGCACAGCTGTGCCGTTAGGCCATTCCTCTTAAGAGGGAAAGAGATGTTTCATCCTTGTATTCTTTACAATAGCTAACATTCAGCTCACTTCGAGCACACTTGCTCTCTGTGTTTCTTTATGGTATGTGATTTCCATAATGATGAATCGGTAGTCTCCAAGAATAGCATACCAAACATGGTTCAATGAATGCACACATCAAAGTACCATTATGAAACACTGTGCGAGTCAAATTAACTAATGGATTTAGACTTGGAAATAAGGTTTGAATGCATTTCACATTGCCAATCATTAATGACTTCTTTCACAGATGTGAGAATATTTCTGTGCTGTTCTCCTACTTTATACTTATTTCAATTTGTCTTAATGGCCATCATCCAAACTCATTGCCAGTGCCTTCTCCTTATGCTCAAAAAAGCATTAACACATGACCCCTGTTTTATACACAAAATGGAATCTGCTCTGTGAAACTGATTCTAAATTGACGGTTAAGTGTTTTATCCACATTCATACAAGTTCCTAGAGCAGTTTAATGCATTTCATAGCTGGGCTTGAATTTAAATTATCTGACTCTTATTACATTAGTCAGCTGTATCACTGTCCTGGCCTCCACTCAAACCTGCTGGACCGTGGACTAAACCGTGTCCATCTGTCAGATGTGATATGACAGGAAATATTTTTGGTAAGCGTGGAGCAATGATGCAACTCACCGCTGTTTCTCAGTCTAAGAAAGCACTGAGTGGCATAATCAGGGCACCAGATTCAAAACATTCTGAAGTTTTTCTCCCACATGTCCATAGTGTGAAGATATATTGATTTCATGCAACAACAAATGCAAGAAACTGAAATAATGTAATCATTCCAACACGGTCAACAACATCTTCTTGCTTATTACCATCCGAGTTATTATATTTTGTTTGGTTTTTTTTAAAATTAATTTACATGCATGCTCATTGTAAAAGATGACCTTTATTTTGAAATAATATCAGCGTTACTCGGTGTGAGATCAAAAGGGAAGTAATTAAAAATAAAACTTCTGTTGAGAGGAACTTGATTGTTTTGACTGAGGGAGGAACAGCTACACTAAAAATGTGCTCACATAAAGTGCAAAGAACACTTGTCGGTAAAAAGCTCATTTGAATAATCACATCATTTTCTATTAGAAATCTTAAGGAGCATGAGTGAACCTCTTAATAAGAGTATGTGAATGTTGGAAGCATCATTATTATGTTGAGGACTTATGCAGAAATAGAGTGCTAAAGCAGCTTTTTTTTGGAAAATGTGAGCACAAAGGCTCGGCAGAGAGGGGGGGCATTTGGCTTTTGAGCAATTATTTGGAGATATAACATTAATGAGTTGCCTCTGGCTAGAATCAACTTGATTGGCTGCTGGTGGTGGTAAAATACAGGAGCCTACCTGGGAGAAATTATTATGCCAGAGTGGACTCTCTGTTTTAAATTTTTCTTTTTTTTTTAATGTCAAAATTAATTACCGCTTCTTTAAAATGTTTTTGCATTTGCCACTGCAGAGCTGTTTTCAAAAAGGAATCAAGATATGATTCGATACCACATGATTAATACATGGGACTTTCTAATTATCCCATCCGTGGCCAGTGCACTGGCTCAGCCAGCCAATGGCAGTGATTTCAGCTCACACACACAGTGCCTTAGTGGCCACGTGGCCGTTTTTGATTAAAGGAATGGAAAGTTTTGTGGCTCCATCAGTGAAAGCTAAGTGGAGAGCATCTGGCTGAGTAAGATATTGCGGCATCATTTCGTCACTAATTTATGGCAGCCTCTTGACACCTAGATAAATACTGGCTGTCACCACTGTATCGTCCTGTGTCCTCCTACTTTTAGTCAAATAACCTTGATTGGAAAAGGCTGTCCACTGCAGCAACTTGTTCTCCCTCCTTGCAAGCTAACAGTTGGAGGACAAAGTGAAGCTTTGGGACATGCAAAAAAAAAAATTAAACAAGGTCTTGAAGGTGGACTGCATCACGCTCTATTGTCTTTTTTTTCTAGTTGTCTACTGTGAGGCTGCGTGTCATGGTCGAGAGAATATTTTGACAGTAATAGTGATTAATTTCAACTGCACACACAATAGCTGGAAATGCTCATTAATTTCTTTGCAGGATGTTTATGTTGTCTGACTTCAATGGTTTACTTAACGCTGAACCTCTCATGAACGCATTCAGACGTAATGAGCGATGCAATAAATCCCTCTTATGAAAATGAACCATACAGAATACTCTTAGTGCAATGAATCGCTGTTCAGAGGCGTCGCTGTCCGTAATTACTGCTTTATTTGCGCTGCGTAGCCCCATCAGGCGAATGCAAAGCCCCATTTACCTGCAGAATTACCCAGAACTCTGAGAGACAGTCTTCCCAGCACCATGTTGTGTTTCACAGTGTGCCCTGTGACTAAAACCACAAACACGAATAAACATGCACGACCACTGCTGCTCCCGACATCTGGTGCTACGAACAGGCCTCTTTGCAAAAACGGCAGATCTTGTGGTGCTCTGTGATTTCATGCCCGCTGCAGGATCATCCCAAACACCTAGATGCACCTTCACTGTCAGAGATTTCACTCACACATGGAGTCTCGCCAGGATTCAAATTGTATTATTGGCACAGTACAATGAACAATAGAGCTTCTGCATCAATGGTAGGATTAGCCTCAGATTCCCCTCGCTGAAGCACTACCTGACTGGGACTGGATGTGATACCAGGTAGAGAACAGTACAGCTTTATCCTCCCCTTGTAATGCTAAGGCCTTTTCTGTTGATCCTGGGTATTTTCCTTGTCACTGCCTTAGTGCACTGACTGGCCTTTTATGGCACCTCAGCAGGGAGGTGCCATAAAAGGAAAGCGTGATTAAGGAGATTACCTGTCTAGTACTTGTCAGGTGCCAGTTGTAGCTTTGGGTTTGTACTTTGCAGCAAATGAATGCATCAAAAGCCCAGTTGGCCTGGTATGGCTGACAGATGACCTGCATATTTGCATAATGATTCAGTTTCATGTAAAATCTACCTATTAATTTATGAGAGAATGCAGACTCTGCATGTTGAACTCGAACCACAGGACTGCCCTTGTGTTTACTTTTGAATGACAGTGGCGCAGGCTGCATGGTTATGTTCATAATTTCATCTAATATGCAATGTTCAAGCAATGCTAATAATCTGTATTTTCTTGTTTTTCTGTAGTCGCCAGCATCCAGAGGCTTCCAGCAGTGTCTGTGATGACTGACATTAACTTCCCCATGAAGGGTCGTAAAGGCATGGTTGACTGGGCCAGGAACTCTGAAGATAAAGTGGTCATCCCAAAGGGCCTCTTTGTTTCCCAGTCAGCAGGTATGGGACTATATCACCGAGTCATCTGCTTGTCAAATACGTCTTTCTTCAAGAATCAGAGGCACATAAACAGTCTCCACGTGCAAACTCCATCTGTCTTAGAATATATACTCAGTTTATACATATATATATTCTGTCAAGCTTCAGAATTACAACCTGCAGCAACACATCTTAAATGTGCAGGGAAACTGTAGTAGAAACGTAGGATTAATGCTTCATGAATACACAATGATGGATTCACTGGCCACTGCTGAAAATTGGAAAATATATATCTCCACATCTCAGCAGAAGTGGAATGGTTTTAGCTGAGTTGCTTTGTCTGAAAAGTTACTAGACTTTCAAACAGACACATCTGTCTTCTGAAGAATGTTTTTTCCCTTTAATGTTTATGCTTCACCACTCCTTGTTTAGAAAAAGTGAAATAATGGTACAAGCCTCTGAACAGAGCCAGTTTGCTTGCCTGTGCTTGTTCAGTCGCAAGAGTTTTCCATCAGCTCAGCATTTGTAGCATCCTCTCAAACAATGCCAGTTGCCACTCTATACTGCAATCTAGAGCCAGACAATTTGGTTAATTGGTGTAATCAGTCTTATCCTAAATATATCAATGATAACAAAACAAGGAATTGATTAGGATGCCACATGCTTGACCCAAACCAATTCTGCAGTGGACTTTGGCACATCTCTTACTGGACAAATAAAATCAGGTGTTAGTTAATGTGATTTGTTTGGAAATAAAAACACACCTTCAGGTTTTATTGGGCATTTATGTAAATGATTGTATATTTAATGAGCTAACACCTAATTTGCATATATAAAATGAACTTTAGAAAACTTGCATATACACAAATACATTTTTTTAATTCAGAGGCTAATCCATACATCTGTTTGCCCTGCAAAATATGCTTAAAATGTTTTTTTTTGTGGCTGATGACAGTATTTTTTTACTTAAAAATTTGCAAAGCATCATCATTTGCAGTAGTAATAAAAAAGGGAATTCTATCTGACATGACAGCAGCCTTAATCAAAGCTTTATTTCCTCCTTCAGATATGGAGGGATCGCCTGTCTTCATTTTGGGAACGGTTCTCTACAAGACTCTTGGACTCATGCTACCTTCACCAAAGTAAGGGCAACATTTCTCATTGTCTGCGTTTTCTGGTCTGCTAGCAGGAGGAAATATGAGACAGATTTAATCCTTTGGAAGCTGCACAGGTGTCCATTTTTATTCACAGTAGCAGATCAAGTCTGAAAAACATGCTGTGCCTTTGTCGCTCTAGTGTCCCTGAAAGTTCCACTTAATACATTGGATAAAAATCTTATTTTGTCCTTCTTACAAACAAATATTTGCATTTTGCTGCTGGTTTTTTTTTTTTTTTAGAGCTCTGTGTCACTGTAGCATGCAATATGTAGTTAATTAAGGATGACATTAGTGTCTGGAAAAGCAGTGGGATGTCCCAAACAAACACCTGGTGTCAGACACCAATCAACAAGTCCCTGGCAGCAACGTCCCAAGGACAAACCGGTCATTCCAGCACTGTTCGGGCCAGCTGTCACAGAGAGAGCAACAGCCCTGTGGGTAGATGCAGAGAGGAGGTTATAATGGGACACTGAATTGTGTCCTCTGCAGACAAACATGAGGATAAGCTGATCAAATGGCAACTCTGAAAACAGAAATACCAGGCAATGTGGCTTTTAGTGTACTCTTAATTAGAGAGGCATCTATGTGTCATGTGTTTATTACATTTTAAAATAAGTACAGGAAACAGACATATGCAAAAGTCAGATGACAAATTTGAATTATTTGCTACTCGTCATTATAGACCTGCTACATTTTCAGCTCTTTTCTTCATGTGGATGACAATTTTTCTCCCTGGGGAAAAGTACATACTGATTTTTATCTTCATTTCAAAATATAATATGTTCTGTCAACTATACCAAAGCTGGATATCCCATTGAAACATGACTATGATGCTAGCCTGTAAAAGCATCTAACACAAAGCATCTTCAGGTGAGCTTTGTAGACTCTGTTTTCTAGTTTCTTTTCTTTTCTTTTTTTTTTTAAACATAATTACTGCCAAAACATCCTGTATAGCATATCTGATGTCTAATGGGCAGCTCTTATAGTCCTCCTTTACTGACTATAATATTCAGGTTAGTATTCAGTGCAAGCAGCATTAGAGAAACTATGCTGCCTGACACTGAAACTTGAATTTGAAGAACTCGCACTCTGAAATGT
Source organism: Oreochromis niloticus (assembly GCF_001858045.2). Classification (NCBI taxonomy): domain Eukaryota; kingdom Metazoa; phylum Chordata; class Actinopteri; order Cichliformes; family Cichlidae; genus Oreochromis; species Oreochromis niloticus. The sequence goes on from NC_031978.2 coordinate 20,440,064, forward strand.
AGATCATTAGATTAGCAGGCAGAGAGGAGCTTTAAATTCAAAAATATATGCACAATATCTTCCCTAAAACACCAAATCAGGTTTTAATACCAGCGTGGCCCTTAAGCCTCACTGACTCTAAAGTTATACCTAATCCTTTAGTATTAACAGTAATTTTTCAGACATTATAAAAATGCTAGAATCTAGTCTATGATGATGCATGATGTTATTCCTAATGAGGGATTCACTGTAACTCGTTTGTGTCTGTTTGCGTAGGTATTTGGCTACGCAGGATGAAGGATTATGGCCATGCCACCTACTCAGACGTGTTTGTGTGCAGTCCTCCAAACAACCAACAGCATGTGGCCCAACAGGGGTTACACTATGCGTAGTTTGAATGTTGATCAGTTGAAAAGCGGGCCTGAACAGGAAACGGAGCTTTAGCGGAGCTCACCACATAGAGGGAGACGCATGGAAAAAAAATCATCAAAGATTAAATAACAGCATGAAAAGAGCAGACGCTGGCAGCAGTGGACAATTTTCATTGTTTTCAGCACTGGGGTTCACTTCAGCTCTTTATACAACTTTGTCTTCTCCTCAGCTGGCTGAAGGAGCAACAGCAGCACAATTGGGAGTAGCACACAGAGTAGTTGTTCTACATATTTTTGACCCTTGATGGCTTTAAGCAGCTACAACATGGAGGTGATGGTCTGCATAGCTATGCGAGGCCCTTCATAGGACCAATGCACAACCATGCCAAGGTCTTGAGTGCACTCGAAAGCTTAATTTAGCATGCTTGAAGCACAGACAGTATTTCCACATTTTGAAGTTTCAGCATTGGCATTTTGGCTGCCTCTCTGTTGTTGCTTTTTTTGAGCTGGATGTTACCTTTCATGGATGAAAGGATGGAGTGCTAATTGTCAGTGGTTAGCCGTTAACTCTTAAATCCAAAAAGCAAAACAGAAAACTAATAGCACACCAGAATTTCAGTCATCAAAACTGAAGCACAGACTTGTAGGATGGTCTGTACCAGACAGGAAGTCATGACATTAGTCAGAGAATCTATTAAACCTACACAAACAGCTCACACATTCAGTGCAGGGATCCAGTTTAATTATGTCATCCAGTCAGCCCCAGCTGCCTGTGTGGGACAGCTGTCAATCAGTGCGGCCACATCCCAAATTCAACTATGGTGGATGAGTTAGAAAAAGAAAAAAAATCACCCGACCCAGCATTGTTAGGAGAGGGCAAACTGATTTGTTTGTTTGTTTTGTTTTTAATAACAGCTTCTAAATATTCTTATTAGTGCTGTAAAATTAGACAGACTCCCTTTTAGATCCATGCTCCAGTGGCACTTAGGGGAAATGCAGTTTCTGCACATCATTGTCTTCATTTTTCTGCTCTGGGGGTTGCCCCTCAGTGTAAATTCATGCACTGTGCTAACACAGCTAAACTTAAAAATAAGCCACACTGATGAACAACACTGAAATGTTAATTGACAAGGACATCTAAGAAGCTCTTAGTATAAAGATCACAACACATATATGTAAATATGGCTACCTATGCACAAACATTGTTACACATACAGCAATTATTATCATCTATGTTTGTAAAAAGATTTATTATAAATTATTATAATTCTTTTGGTATTTTGACTTGATCTTCTCCCTGTGAATGCGATGTTGAGCATTTTGTTTGCGTTTGTTTCACATGCCATGTTTACAGTGAAATTTTGTTCGAGTCTTGACTAAATTCAGAATGACACATTTGAATAATTAATTTTGTAATTTTCTCACATCTCTGTTTGATTCAGGAACCACACAGTTGTGAACTCCAAGGTCATAGCTGTGACTGTGAGACCCGAGCCCAAGGCCACTGAGTCCCACCTGGAGATTGAACTGGCTCACTTGGCAAATGTAAGCACAGTAACTAAAATGTTCATACACAGATGCACAGTAAATACTGTATATAGTTTGGATCTATAGTTTATTGACCTTCATGTTCCTTTGTTAACACTACACAAAGAGTTTTTGTTTGCTGGCTGAATGTTCTACAAAGACCACAGCACGTATCATCTCCCATTAGCTGACACACAATGGCGGTTAATTGGCTCGATAATTAATTTGCAAGCACCCGGTGTCGGGAGAGAGCACTACGTTCAGATAATTACAAGGACAATCCCTTTTTATGATCCAGCCCTTTTTATTCATCTTTGAGATAAAGTGCATGTAAGTCTGAACGTGTCAGCAAATTTGTGCATGCGTGTGTGTGTGTGCACGGTAGTGGAGTCCAAACCTTTTTTGTGTGATCTATGAAACACATTTTCAAAAAAGCTAAATAAAAGGACAAACATGCACTTGATTTATGATAATGATGATGGTGGTGATGAAAACAATGATGAGTTATCATCGTAATTTACCAAACATTTTGTCCTTTTCCTGCCTTCCAGGGAACAATGAACCCATACTGTGCGCTGTGGGACAGCACCATAATGTAAGTGGGCATGCACTTTCACTTCTTTTCACTTTTGTTGTTGTTGTAGGTATTCATTGTTTTCCGTGTATTCAAATCAGTTCATGTTGAGAGTGTGTTTTTTTGGATAATTTCCATGTTCAAAAATCAGGGTGATACATTTTTCTGGGTGAACCATTACAACATTAATAGAACTAGAAAGAAACTGCATTAAACCTCATTCAGAGCGGACAACATGGTAGGCCAGTTGTAAGTCATATGATTTTAATGCTTGGCTGTAAAACTCACACGTGTTGATTTAAACCTGTGTTCATACTGACTTTGAGTCAATGATGGTGAGGTCCTGAAGTTGCTGTTTAGTGAATGTCATCATGACTCCATCAAGTTTTCTATCCGAACCTAACAGGAATCAAACAAATTTGAGTTACTAATACTAATGAGTTACAAAATACCGCCTCACAGCAGTTGAGACATTTATACCATACCAGTCCTTTACAATAGCTTGAGTGCATACAAAACTAAAAGGCAATTGGCAGCATGCATAGGCTTCAGCAGACATCTTAAAGATATTCATTTTACCAGCAAGTGCTGATAAAAGTCACTGCCTAAGGTGCTGTAGCATCAGTCACAAATACTGCAGAATTATATAACGTATCAGGAGGGAAACTCCCACAAATTATGAGGACACAAAACACAACCGCTTTACCTAAAAGAAACATAGCAGCTCATATAGAATGCTTAATATTATGGTGCAGAAATGTGACACCCCATAAGAATACAACAAATATTACATTTATGTAAAGCCAATGACTTGAGGAACATTACATTTTGCACTTTTGTTTCACGATTCTATCAACAGCCACACATTTATACACAATTCATGCTTATCTGAATGAGCTGTTTGCTGCTTGATGCATAGTCCTCCAAACTGTGTCTGTGTTTGAGGTTGTTGTGCCATTTGTGTTGATTTGATGTCACCTTCTCTGCAGCAAACAGCACAGTTAACATTTGACAGCAGTGTTCTCATCACAATGTCCCGTGATTTCCCATGTTGGAGCACTTCCACTCAAAATTTTCTTCCTACTTTAAAATAAGACTTGTTCATGGTGTCAGTACGTGTTAATTAGCCTCAAAAAGACATCAAGAATGATTGTCCCTGAGGTAGTGTAGAAGGCCAGGTAGACTGCCTCGCGGCTGGAAAGAAAAGAAGCATCACATAGCAGGTGGGGGGCCAGGGCAAAAGAGGTCAGATGGATGGCCTGAGGGCTGGAAATCTTCTGAGCAAAAGAGTTTAGAGGGTGGCTGCAAGGCTAGGGAGAAAAAAGATGGTTGGAAGAGTTGCCAGGAAACTGAATCTACAGGTTATTATGAAGATGACAAACAAAAAGGGCAAGGACAGACAGGACGAGATGAAAACTGTAGAAGCCATGCACAAAGGATTATAGGCACTGGGCAGATATTTATGTCAGGTTAAGAGCTTCTGAGTGCTGCACCGATAGAAGACTTTAAACCAAAGAAGGCACTAGCTTGCTGTTATAGGTAGCACTCACAGATGATGGCTCGAAACAAGAAACATCTTCCGGTAGGGCCAGGCAGGTGAGAACAAGAACTGGTGTGTTGCCATGGAGACCAAAGACCATGAGGACAGACAGAAAGCTGATGGCTGGTTTAAAAGAGCGATGGCTGGAGTGAAGAAGCTTCAGTGGGGTGACCTGGAGATCCACAGTATTGTGATTGGTGGGCAATGGTTTTGATCCAGGACAGGTAGACAACTGGGATGCAAATACTTCTGAAGTGGCAGCAAATTAAACATCAGTGAGTCTTACATTGACAGACACCAGTCTTAAGACCTGGAGCAATTGGGGTAGTGGCCAGTAGTCATGGCGCAGAGAAGACAGGCTATTGAACATTTGAGGGATGGACATCTCACTGGGTGTTGGCAGGGGCGGCTGATGGATGGTTGGGGTGGCCGATTGAACAGCTTAGGCGGCTACACAAGCAATTACCTGATGAAGATTTCCAGTGCTGGACATCAAAAAGAAAGAGAGAGAGAGAACTCTGGTGGCTGTTGGGGCAAATGGCAAGGCAGGATCCAAAGAAAGATTTGCTCCTGGGTGGTTCAATAAAAGTTGATAAACTTAAAAAGAAGCAGGGCTGGATACTGCAAACAGCAGGCAAGTCAACTCAAACTGCATGAGGGATTTACAGGCAACAATGTCTGCAATGGATATCATCGAGTGGGCGCAAGCCAGCATTTCACATAATGAAGAAAGAAAACATTTGGTGTACTACAATAATGTTGTGGTTTTGTCTGCATTTGTCTGCATGTGTTATAGGAAAAACAAGACTTTTCCTCCTTCTGTCGCATTTCTGCTGCACAGCCACCGTTTGCATCATCCACTTGGGCGTTACATGTGTCTTTTAAGCTCAACAAAAATACCAGAATTATTATAGAAAACTACTCGAGCTTACCTGAAATCAGTGGAAGAGAAACCTTATTTTTTAGAACTTCAACATGGACAGTGTTATTGTTTTTTCTAAAATAAGAATAATAACACTCTGGATGGATCATGTTTTTTAGAACGTTTGTTCATTTTTTGTGTATTTTTATGGTTTTTACCTGTAACTGGATGGAAATATATTTAGTAGAAATATATTTGATTCCAGTTTCACTTAACTGTGTAAAACCTAAGAGCAATAGTGGATGAACAGAGCTCTGGCAAAAGCATATATGAGCTTGTTACTTTCACTGTGAAATAGCATCTGAATTGTGCACGGTCTGTCCTCTATCACAGTATTTGAGGGCAACTGGTCTATTTTTGAACAGCAATGATACAACTGGGACAACTCAGCTACATTCTCTCTGTCTGACTTTCACAAACCTAGTGTTAAATATCTAATTTTTTCCCCCATCCTACATTTAGTAATTTTAATCATAGCACCACTGAATGACTCCATGGTATGATAATAATTTCATTTTCAAACATTTGGCTCTTTCTATTATCCAATAGGATCCACTCTTAGGACTCATTGGGGGGGTGATGTGCCATCTGTCAGCCATGTTGGTTCAAACCAAATGAGAGTACTCACTTTGACAAGTAGCAGAGAGAAAATGTTTGCAAGTGGAGAGCTATGGTCCACGTGAGGTTTATGTGAGCACTGAGCTGGACTTTAACATAAACTACACGATCAAAGTATTTTTAAATAAATGTGCTCAAATCTTTCAGAATAGGCTTTATTTATATGAGACTTACCAATAATGAAATGTTAAAAGTGACTATAACTAACTTCAACTGTAATATTAAAGTAGTGACCAGAGTATTAAACTGCTTGAAAACACTGAGGGCTCATTTCACGTTAATATTATGGAGGCCTATAGGTGAATCTGCTGCAGTTGGCTAGCTTTGAAAACAACAGAGAAATATAAACAAACACCACACACTGAGTTCTAAAATATCCAATATCTTTTTTAAATTTACTCTTCCGGTCTCCAGGTCCACAGCACTGAGTGTAAACATATCAGATGCATACACTTTTATTACTTTTTCAAATGTCAATATTTTTTTTTCTTTTTTGCTTTCAAATAACCTTGAAATTACCAATATCCCACCACTGTGCCAAGGGAACAATATAAAGTGCAACCCAGTGACTTCAGATCAGTTAACTTCCCTGTTGTGGTCAAAAATAAATATTTAGGGAGAATTAATCTGCCAGACAACTCACTTCACCTTATCCCTAGCCTTCATAAATAACATTTTAACTATATACATATATATATATATATATATATATATATATATATATATATATATATATATATATTACTCCATCTTAGAATATCTTAGAAGTGATATGTCACTGTGAGTCTACCATAAGGTCTGACTTGTCTCTTTATATTGCTACGATATAAAAACAAACTAGTTGTAAAACTAGACGGTTTTCTTCCTTACTGCCCCCAAACTTGTAGAAAAAATAAAAATGCAGAATGACGATCCAAGCTAGTTCAGGCCTTTTGACGTTGCCTTGCAATTAACTGCTTTTAAAAATCCTCTGATGCTTGGGAAGCAGTGCATAGAAAGCCATATGAGTGTCTTTTTGACATTTTAATCGCAGATGCTTCAGGACCCTTTCTCGGATTATCAAACAGAGTCTCGTGGAAGCTAAACATCAAACGGATGAGAACATTTGCAGATCCTTAAATAAGGATTCACAAGTCAGCATCTTGGCCCTTCATTAAGACATCTTTAAAACAGAGAATTTCACTCCCTTTTATTTCACCCTGAAGGTTATTTTATTGTTTAATGTGTATACTCTAAGCAAGACAATGAAGTACCAAATTATTGTTATTTAAATATTAAATCATGACTTTCTAGTCAAATATATTGATGGATAAAGTCTTTTTTCCTAGCATGCAAAGACACGTGCTTGACATAAGTTTAGAATAAAACAAAAATAAAGTATAGCAAGGACTCGAGTAGTAAAATGTGTTTTAAACAATTACGTGTAAAACCAAAACAAAACCACTGATTACAACAGAAAGCGCTTTCAAGGCTCGTCTTTAGCTTTTACTGAAAATTATGCACCTCGTTAGTTTTATCTGGCATTTCTAAGTGCTGCACAATTCTTAGCAAGAATTTACAGAGAGCACTCCACTTCCTGAGAAATTAAACCTTGTTAATCATTTAGATGTTAACGTGTGAAAGCAGCTGTCACTGCTTCGAGTTCTACAAACATCTGGAGAAGCTGAATTTGAGCCAAAAAGGCTGCACCCTACACTCTCCAACTGCTCCAAAGCCTATGAATCAAGAGAAACCTCTGCAACAGCAACATTTGCTTTCCATTTGGACATAAAAAAAAACCCCAGCAGCTTCTTGGCGGTCTGTCTTAGTGCTGAATCAAAATGTATCTACTACAGCAACAAAGAAGATGCCACCATCCACAAGTTTGTCTGTGTGGTTCAGTGGTAGTCATTTACTCCATAAGCTGGGTGAAAGCTGGGACGGAGCTCATGCAACCACGCCTAACCTAGTTTTTGAATATAACATTAAATCTGTGACAAGTCAAACAGTAACATTACTGCTAAGAGAGAATTTACATTTACTAATAAACTTGTGAATAATGCTGTATCTGTTCACTTCAGTCATGTCCACAGTTAACTCTACCTGCAGCATAATGCCATGTAAAACTCAAAATCACTTCTTACTTTATCTTTCAGTTAATGCAGTATTTGATTTTAAGGTTTGAGGGTTTTTAGGGTAGTTCTTTTGTTGTTGTTGTTTTGAAGAACTCTCCAATGTGTCTGTGAAGGTTCTCAGTCATCTGGGTTATCGTAGTCTAAGGAGCTTGGAAAGAAAAGCATCTGGACTTCTTTAAGTTGCTTGAAGACGTTTCACCTCTCATCCGAGGAGCTTCTTCAGTTCTAGGGTCAAATGGTGGAAGGTTAGAGGATCATTAGGGGGTTCATTGTCCCTCTCAGTGGGTTTCTCCCACAGAGCTTAAATCTGGGACTCTCCACCATTTGACCCTAGAACTGAAGAAGCTTCTTGGATGAGAGGTGAAACGTCTTCAAGCAACTCAAAGAAGTCCAGATGCTTTTCTTTCCAAGCTCCTTAGACAACTCTCCAATGGTTTCCCCTGTTTGACGTCAATCTTATTTGACATTTTCATATCTGAGATCAGCAGCTGTCAAGCTTTTTCACAGCATAGGACCACAAAGAGACACATTTGCTCCATAGACTAGCACTTCATCAGATTAAGTCTCAGGGACCCATGTGGAAAGATTTATGTTGATTTTCGAGGGCTGCTTTTGAATGGAAACTGTTGACGGTGCAGATGTAGAGACAATAATGGTGAAAGCGCCTTTATATCTGGTGGCTGAAATCAATGGCGAGAAGTGACAGTATGAGTGATGTTTAATAATTCTAATTGTAAGCTTTAGTCAAGCAAGGGCTCATAGTGGACTGATAACGACTCTTAACTATGAATTAGTTCACAATAAAAGGTATTTTTGCATTTGTGCATGGGCCAGAGGTTGGGGTAATGCACATGTACAGACAGTGAAGTATGGCATGCAATACTAATGCACCAGCACCTTGCAGGCGATAATTCCCTGATACTTTATGCATGCAGGAATTCTGTCTGACTCCATTTTTATTTAACTTAGATAATAGATGTATTTTTATATTCGTATAGATGACCAAAGAAAACTTGTGTACTTTCAATTATGGCTGTCTGAACTTACAGTTCACAACACAATTTAAATTTACCAGTCACATAAAGCTTTAATATTGGTATTTAACACCAAACATTGGACAGTAGATACAGTGCAGTATAGTGCAGACAGTCGTGGATGCACTAAAGGTCAACTAAACTGAGGATAACAGGCAGGCCATTAAGCCAAGCTCAGCCGGATGTGCTGGTAGATCACCTGATAACAGCGCATCTCAGTTCAAATGATACCCTTTTAGGCATCCAATTGTCAAATCTCATAGGGAGTATTATTTATGTTGCTTTGGGCTGCATAGAGTTGCTGCATCTTCAAACCACTTTGCAACCCATCACCACCCCTCCACCTTCATGCTGTCTCTGACTTAATCAGTTTTCTGTCTGTCACTCATGCATGCTGTTTTGTACTAAGTGCTTTCCATCAATCCATGCACTTTTTTAACCACTTATCCAGTTTAGGACCACGGGGATGTCTGGAGCCTATCCTAGCAGGCATATGACAAAAGGTGGGGTAAACCCTGGACAGGTTGTGACTCCCAGAAGAGCCAGACTGACAAATAAAAATGATTGCTGACGGGAAAAAATCTCTCTGTTACTATAGTGACCCTAATGAACTGTAGTGATGCCGGTTCCTTGGTGTATTTTATTGAACAGATACATGATACATCTTTAATTTGTATGCACCTGTAGGGTTAGTCACACCCTCGCTAATAAATACAAATGTCACGTTATCTTGTTTGTCTGCTTCGTTTTGAAGGGTCTTGTCCCACTCAGAGAATGTTAGGGATTAATCAGATTTCCCTGGTACACAAGAATATGGGCTCATTTTTCTTTTCTCTTCACTCAGTTAACACACGCAATGTGGCCCACAGGCTGATATAAATTGCCCATCATCAAGAGATCCAAGATGGATGGAATCATTTCCCAGCATTGCCCCCACCGTCCTCTGCCTGCCATTGTGTGTCAGTCTTTCAAGACTTTATAAAATTGCCTTAAGTGCATAGCCTAAGGCACGCTTTAAGCTCCCATCTCGGTGTCTGCCTAATCTAATGTGGGCATGCAAGGAATTTAAAGGTTTTTGCATCCCTAGAGAAACATACGGTGAGCCCTGCTTATGTGCAGTGTGACAAGTGAGGCTAAACAACTGCAGCTATGGTCATGTAGCGTGTACAGCAGCGCCACCATGTTGGCTTAATAATAATGATACAGATTTACTGTTTGACTTGTGCTGTAAGTATAATGTCTAAACATGTGGGTAAGGTATACATTTAGTAACAGGATGTGTAGAGGGGCTAAGTCTTTCAAAGTTAAGTTGTGGTTTAGCAAGACTCAAAGGTTTAAATACTGAATGTGCTTAAAACTTTGTGAGCTTTCTATGTAACTCTTGCTGTCACTTATCTTGCGGCTTGACACCGAACTGCGTAAAAACCGGAGCCCCATCAAGTTCTGTCAGAAATTTTAAGTCCTGTAAGTTTTGATGTAAAGTTGTCAATAGATCACTGTGTGGATATAAAGTGGTCAGCAGTTGAGATGTGATGAATGTCATGTCATCAGTCTTACTGTGGTCAACACTGACACTTTCTCTTGGGGATGTTTTATATTCTTGCGCCACCGAGCCCCAATAAGGTCAGGCAACACATCAAACGTGGCATACATAAATCCCCAGGCAGGGATTGTTCTCCTGTCAGCTTCCCCCCTGGCACAGAGGATAAGCAAACATCTAACAAGTCAAAAGTTAGAAACAGATCATGCCAAGGATTGAGTTTTCACCAGGGGAGAGATGGATTCATCCCGAAGTTACAAGGCATCACATATTGTGTCAGTCTGTCACGTCACAAGAAAGCCTGCATTGGAAAGTAGGTTTGCATTGGATTGTGACAATCAGTTTGAGCATGTAATAGCACCCTACTCGTTACCTTATGATACCTCATCACTCTCCTACAGGGATTACCCAAAGTGCTGAAAAGTGTGCACTATTGTTGTAAAATATGTGCACAGCAGTTTTGTCACATTAAAAGATTCTTTTCTAACCTATACTCTGCAGCTGTGCAAAGACATACTACAGTGCTGTGAAGAAGTATTTGCCTTTCCTGATTTCTTAGTTTTTTGCATATTTGTCACACTTACATGTTTATGTTGTAATATTAGATAAAGATAACCTGAGTAAATACAAAGTTTTTAAATCATGATTTCATGCATTAAGGGGAAAAAAGCTTTTTGAACCTACCTGGCACTGGTTAAAAAAACAATTGCCACATCTCCCCAACCCCACTCCCCTTGTTAAATCCTTAATTTAATGGAATTTACCACAATTTTTGGAAAGCTGAGTTCAATTTCAGCAGCTACACCCAGACCTGCTGAATCAAGAAGTCACTTTAGTCACTTTAGAACCTCTCTGATAAAGTAAAGTAGGTTAAAAGATCTCAAAAAGCAACACATGTCATGAGCTAAAGAAACTCAAGAACAAATAAGAAAAAAAGTCACATCAACCTTGGAAGGGTTCCTAAGGCGTTGGGACTTCATCAAACGATGGTGAGAGTCATTTTCCACAAAAAGAGAGAACTAGGAACAGTGGTGAGCCTTCCGAGGAGTGTTCGGACTATCAAAATCACTCCAAGAGTGCATCAATGACTCATCCAAGAGGTCCAAAACAACACAGAAAAGCATCTAAAGAACTGCAGGCCTCACTTGCTTCAATTAAGGTCGGAGTTTATGATTCAACGATAAAACAGAGACTGGGCAAAGGTGGCATCCACAGGAGAGCTCCAAGGAGAAAACCACTGCTGACGATCCCCAAAACCTCTGGAGAAATAATCTGTGGATTGACAAGACAACAGTCAAGTATGGTGATGGTGGTAATGTGGTATGTGATGGTAATGTGATGGTCTGAGGCTGCTGTGTTGTGTCAGGACATGAATGACTGTAATTGATGGATCGATGAATTCTGCTCTCTACCAGAAATCCTGAAAGAGAATGCCCAGCCACAAGTTTGTTCCCTGAAACTCAAGTACACTTGGATTATAGAGCATGATAATGATCTGAATATCAAATGCTTGATTGCAGTTGTTGCTGCCAAGGGTGGCACAACTAGATATTAGGTTTAGGTGGTAATTATATTTTCGCACAGGGCCAGTTTGGTTTGGATAGCATTTTCCCCCCTTAATAAATAAAATTATCATTGAAAACTGCATTTTGTTCTTGCTCAAGTTACCTTTGTCTAACGTTAAAATTTGTTTGATGATCTTAAACATGTAAGTGTGACAAATAAGCAAAAAGAAAGACATTGTGATATTGTGTACAGTTTCTCACTGGGTTCATATAGCTGTAAATATATTTGCGCTGGCTTAAACCAACATTAATCTTAATGTTGAAACTGGAACATCCGGAGAGCCACACACCTGTACAGACAAAAAAAATGATGGAAAGTCCAACATGTAAATTCAACATTTGACTACTTCTGCAATCATCAGCAGTGCGGTATCATAAAATCCTTCTCAGCTATCATCATATGACTCCTATTCCTATGCTAAACTTGCTCCATATTTCACCCACAGGTGCTTCTTTGGCCACTTTGGTGACTTGTAGACATGTTGTTTATATGCTTCAAACATTCATTTTGCACCAGTTTGGAAGAAATTAATGTTTCTAATATGACCAATTCATAGAGGTTCTGCTGTATGTATAAATACATATAGTTTAATTTATTTATAAACTGTGATTCAAATTTATAACTAAACTTTTTTAAGAACTGCTGATGCTAGCTTGATGAGTGGGTCATTCGCTTTTTTCTCTTTTATTCTTTCTTTTTTTTGTTTGTTTTTGTTTTAATTGGTTTATGTTTTTTGTTTTTGCATGCAGTCTACTGAAAAGCACATATCAGTTATTTACACAGAATGGTCACAGCCCAGTTAAGAAGAGAAGCAAAAGGGGGAGGATATCCGTTTATCGTTTCATTGCTGTGCACACACAAACAACCCACAGTGTTGGTTGGCCCTGGCTGGAAATTTGCAACTGGCTCCATGGTCTCTTCCAGGAATAATAAATATTGCTGCCACATTGATCAAATGACAAAGCAGGATTAGCTCGCACAGCAGCCACTGCCCGCTTAAACAAATCAAAAGCCAGTACGTCTTATATTGTCTTGAATCACTAGTATGCATCTTTTCCCCCTTTTTTTTCCTTCTTCTTGGCTTTATAAAATTAGTAGTACGGTGAGCAGAGCGCCTTGCAGGACAACAGGTGTTTGCTAGTGACGGCACGAAGCTCAAAGTCAAGTTGGGTGTTGCGGCAAAGGCTGTGTTCAGAATACAGCCTCAGTGATATTTAATCAGCGAGGATGGTATTTCTGAAGGCACAAAATGAGTCGCGGGTGAATGACAAATGGAAGAGAGACGCTCCTTTCATTTCACCTACTAGTGGTGTGAAGTGGGGACTGGCTGCAACCATTTGCGCTGCCTCCGCGGGGTGGTATTAGTTCTGCGGTGTTTTTTTAGGGGAGCGCTTCACGCCGGGGAGCGACAACTTTCGTGTAAAATGACTTTCAGGAATGACCCAAAAGCATCCTTTATTCCCGTCATATCACTAGACTCGAAGCCGAATAAGCAGACCTTGCGACGGCGTGCGTTTATTTTTTCACTGCATCTGCCTCCCCCTCTCACACCAGCAGAGAGGAACAGAGTATCAATCTGATGCTGTCCACCGTTTCCAGGGTGAAAATCCCCCTAAGGAAGCATTCAAAAGCTGCTAATTAAAACAGCTGAGGGGGGGGAAATCAGCCGAAAGTGGGGGGGTAAAAAAGAACAGGATAACCGGGGGGGGGGAAGAGGATTATAGTCGTTTGGAAAAGATTTCTAGAAGAATATAAAGCACGCAGAGAGGCAAACAGGTAAATATAAAGGCTTTTAACTTGTGCGTGAAGAGGAAATAACGCTGTTTTCTGTATCACTCGACTCGTTGGTATTTATCTGCGTATAGCGAATCAATCAGCACCGGTCTGCTTGGACAGCTCCGTGCGTCCTCCCCCTCCTCCGTCTCTGCCTCTCTATCTGCTCCAGCTGAAATGCTGCTCGTAGCCACACCAGAGCCGTGTCGATTAGTCTGTTCGCTTTTTTTCCCTTCTTCTTTCTCTCTATGAAACAATCTCTCCAGCTCTCGATTCATATTAGTAATAATTAAATAAAAACGCCGAAGCGATGTCGAGAAGTCCTGTGAAGTCGTGTCACCGCTGGAATTAAACCTCTAATTGCCTCTGCCTCCTCCTTGCAGGAACGATTCTTGGGGAGCCTGGTCCACAAAAGGATGTAAAACGGTGCTTACAGATGCATCCCATACAAAATGCTTATGTGATCGTGTATCTACCTTCGCCATTTTGGCTCAGCAACCAAGAGAAATAGTAAGTAGGCTATTGATTTGCTATTCGATGTGGGTTTCATGAGCTCATGTAAAGGAGAAAGGCTCCCTGTTCGTGTGTGTATGTGTGTGTCTGTGTGTGTGCTGGTGAGAATGAAAATTGAATCTTCGTGTGTGCTAATCCTGTTAAATAGTAATACAGTGGTAAAGGGGAGATTGTGGGGGGGAGTATTTTCTAGTTTGGGCATAGACTTAGATAGATAGATTGTGTATGGGCATGCAGAGGGGGAGGGTGTGTGCGTGCTGGTGCTTGTCTTTAAGTGTCTCCTCATCAATCACGTTAGGGAAGGGATAAAGATAAAGTTTACATTTTTTGGCTGCTGTTTTCTTTACTGACCTGTCAACAAAAAAAGCTGACAAATTCTTGCAGGTGAGATCTTTAAATTGTGTTTTGAGCACAATTGTGTGTTGCAATTAGACTGGGGTAAAGAAAGCAGGAGCCTGTAATTTCCTGAAAAGATAAAGTAATTAAGTCTGAGAACATGCAGTACTTACACTGTGGCCTTCCTCTCTGTCAGGCCTAAATCATACAGCATCATTTTTCTTGCTGCAAGGTGCTTATTTTGTCTAGCTTTGATTTACTGAATATGGTTTATAATATGGGAAACCGCATTAGTGTATGTGAAGGAAGCCTCAGCGGCTGGCCCTCGATTGGCCGGCCTCCTTGACTTCCAAGTGTGACTGAAAAAACACAGCGTAAAACAAAAACATTGGTTATAATTACTTCCACTGTTTATTCTCCTGCAACATGATCTCCTGCTACAATACATGGAAAGTTTTATGCATGTATCTAAACAAGCTTCAAGCCCACACATGCAACTAAAACCTCAAAGTAAATTAAGTCTCACTGTGGACTATTCATATTGGTGGTGGTGGTTGTTTTGATTGCTTCCCTCTCTGGGCAATAATAAAGATTTACTGTCCTGCATGAACCACATCCAACCTCCCACTGACTGGTTCGTCTTGCTCTGTCATCCCTACAGACCATGGAGTACTCAGGGGTCCCATCTGTGACATTGATAGTTGGCTGTGGCTTGTCTTGCCTCGCCTTGATCACATTGGCAGTGATCTACGCAGTGCTATGGAGGTAAATGCAACGCTTTAAGTGCATACAATTCAACCACACTATCATAATAAATGTCAGTTGTTATGTGATGTTTCATAATCAGGTGAAAGTTGATACTTTCTAACTTAAAGTCTGACTTTAAATCATAGAACTTTTTTGGTTAATTGTCTTCCCTTTTTTTTAGATATATCCGCTCTGAGCGATCCATCATCCTGCTCAACTTCTGCTTATCTATAGTCTGCTCAAACATATTGATCCTTGTTGGGCAAACACAGACCCACAATGTGGTAAGTGCAATTTAAGGATTTATTGGGCACAGATTCCAAAGTGTGGAGGTGCAGGGGTTAGAAAGATCCAAATGACACTTTACGCTCACCTACACCAGCTTTAACACAGCTCGGCCTTCTTAATTTTCATACTGGCATTTCTTTGAGCTCAACAGGTAATAGCTTACCATGCAAAATTATGCAGAGATGTGCACATTATCATGTAGAATGTGATGAGGTATTGATGATGAAAAGATATGCTACAAATGCTCCATCATATTCACCTGTTCCCAGTCAGCTGGAGAAGTGTTAGTCAAATTTGCTCATCTTTAAGGCAGAGATTTGAATCAATAATCAGTCCCATTCTTCATCAGCCAACTCTTATCTTCAAAATAGCACCTTTTGAACTCCAGATTTCTTTAAAGAATATCTTTTTTTTTTAAAGAATCTAGCAGTTAGAATTTTGCTGTGTTCAAGTAAATTATTCGTTTTCTTTTAGGTCTCACAGAAGCCTTTTATATTCATTCCAAATGGAAAATAACGTGTGTCTAATGCCTCCTTAAGATGCAGACCTACTCTGCCTTGGCTTAGAACCATACATATTACTCTGGTGAAACTTGAGACAACCCCCAATCTGTTGGCACTGAAACTACAGTGATATTCAGACACAGTTAAAAGTGCAAAGCAATAAAATAATTAACATAAAAGACTGTCGGGACCTTCTATATATTATAGAATTCCTTAAAAAGTCAAGATAGGTTGGCAGCAAGTAGTGTAAGAGCAGAAAGGCAGACATTTTGCACACCAGCACACATGGTGCATGGGTCAAACGCAGGAAATTAGCATTCTCTCCTGCTAAGACTGAATGTGGATTTGGCATTGCTGCAGTGACTCAAAAGCATTGCGGAGAGATAGCAAATCATTTTTTTTTCTTCAGATATCAACAAGAGCTGAATTTCTGATCAAGTCACGGCAGGATTCGAAAACCCAGCTGCTGCTGGAGAAGCACTTCCAGTAAAATGCGTCGTTTCCTTCCTCCTGCTTTGTCACTGGCCAGCGAACAAGTAGCTAATGTAAAAGATTGTTTGGCAAAAAAGTAGTTAGGATTTACAAGCTGCCCACACAGATGCCCTTCTCGGTCATTTGGCAGCACTACAGTGTGACACATTGTCTGATTACAGGCATTTTATTGTGTAACCACTTTCTCGGTATATCTTTACCTTTTGCGAGACACACACGGCTTTTTGTCCCTCGTCTCATTATTCCTCACTGTTTCTCGTATTCGCTTCGATTTTGGGGTTTTTTGTTTGTTTGTTTGTTTTTGTTTTTTCAGCTCATTAACAAGGCACATCTGAATATTCTCATATTGCAGCAGTCAAAGATTTTAGAATCTAAATCACAGACAAAAATCTTTTAAAAATGCTTGTAAAAAGGAAAAAAATGTGTCATAGAAAGGAGTATGGAGGTCTTTCGTTATTAGAGGTATTGCTGGTGCTATATAACATGAGTACTGACTTGCCACTCTTACCTTTTAGTACTTTAGGACCAGATGGGCCAACTAGTGTTTCTTACTACTCATAAATCAAAATACTCCCTGTTAATTTTCCTGAGTTCATCAAAAATGGAAATATGGATAACAAATGAATAAGTGAAGTAATCTGATAAGAATTTACAGGATTAATTACGGACAAAATGTGCTAGTTGTTAGCATCGTGACGCGAACCCGAGCTGGTTCATTACACACAGTCTCGTAAAATAACAAAAACAGCATCCGCACATAACAAGTTCATCTGTTTCCCTGCTGGCCCTCGCATCTCTGGCACACTGTAGTAGCCAAGACGCTGAATCCACAAAGCTTCAGGGCATTTTTTTAAAGCAGAGCTGATTTGAAGCCCTGTCAGATTTAATCAGGGCTTCAGCCATCTCCTGTCTTGATTGTAAGGACCACCACTTAACATGGAATACTCACTCGGCTTGCCTCTAATAGGATGTCTGTCTATGAAATCTGTAAAGAGATTAGGTGTTTTTCCCCCCAAAAATCCACTGACATACTGAAGATGTAATTTCAGCATCTGTTAGACTGACTCAACAAGCTACCTTGTCAGACTCACGGGGATCAAAATAAGCAGGGCTGACAGATTTGTTTGGAACGGGCCAACATTGTTATTAATACTGAACTTTGAAGCTACACAAATCAATATATTATTTTAATAATGGATCAAGGTTGTTGATGTACTGTTGAACCCACAGAATTATAACCTGGCTTAAAAATTCCTCTTAGTTTCACTGAAATTTTCAACAGCTTTTAACTTATTGTTTTGTCTGGTTCAGTTTTTATGATCCGTTTTCTCCATTAGTAAACAGGTGTTTTTGTATAAAGCAGAAGCAAGTGGCTGCTGAGCTAAACTATAGATTCTGCATTCAGTAAGTGACTAGAAAAACCACCCACAGTTTCATTTCTTGCAGATTTTGCCTCATATATTTACGTTAGCAGATTTAGAATTTTGAGCCAAGTGGCCAGAAACAAGCACGCTATTATCAAACTGCTGTTGTGGCTTCTGTGCATAAACAGAAAACTAATTAAATTATTGCCATTGTTGTTTTTTGTCTGGTCTTCATGAGCAAGAGAATCAGAAAAGAAATCCAAGGTTAAATTATCTTTACTTCTAAAGCAAGCACACAAAAAGCATAAATATACTTATTTACCATGGCCTCGAGAACCGAAACTAGATTTAATTGGACACCTCAAAACTCAGCTAGCCGAGTACTGTCGTCAAGAGTAGTAAAATGTATTTATTCAAGTGCAGCTGTGCTGTAGATAAAACTTCCCAAACAATGCAATTATTACTAGTGTCCCTTTGCTCTGTATTGAACACTCTGTTGTAACAATATTTGAGAAAATGCTCATCTGTTTGATCAGACACTCTGTAGAAGCCGGTGTTTGAGTGATAGGCCACCAAGAGGAGAAAACAGTCCCTGTGTGGGTTTAATTGCCATGCTGCCTGACACAGCCTCACTTGTTTTTCCTCCATCTCCTGTAAGAAGTGCACATAATTGGCTCCACTGTTTGTGGATTCAGAGTTGCTCATCATCTAATAGAAATCATCTTTTTGCTGTGGAGGTGTCCTCTGGGAGCAGGAAGTCAGTGAATCACCTTTGCCTGTGTGTGCTTTTCCTTTGTCCTCGGTTTCTGTTGATCCTGGTTTATAGAAAGACAAACAAAGACAAGCAGGAGCTGTTGGCTTTGCCAGGGAAGATGCAATTAGAGAGTCTTGGAGATAGAGAGGCCGTTCCACTAAAATGCTCTTACTATGAAATACATAAGGCAGATGGGGTCAAGGTGTCATAAGTCTGCTGAAATGAGAACCACTTTATAGATTTATTTTCATTTTAAACCTCCTGATGTTACAAGTTATCACAAGTGAATTGCTGGCAGTCACTCCCTTTGTGACATTACAGTGTTTATACACTTTGATCTGCGACAGCATTGCAGATGCTTGCCTGGCTCATTTGATATTTGCTTTGAGAGGGGAATTTTTTCTAAACTCCTACTGCCTGTTCCCACTGTCACAGGCAAGTCAGAGGCATTTCAGCAGAGTTAGGGAGGTTTTTCCTATAGATATCGGATAGGTGACAGATTTTGATATGAACTGTGATGTCATCATCCAAAAGCACTCAAAGTTGCCATTGCACTTCCTCTGAAAGTTTTAGTTGGATTGTAAAGATGGCTGTCATGATGAAGAGCCAGACAGAGATTTTTTGATTTTTTGAATGGTGGTTATAGTCCTTTATTGATGCTGCTTAGCAACAGCAGCAACTTAGTTGGGATCCACACTGAATTAGTGCTCTGTGATTTAGGGTTAAGCTCAACCCTCCATCAAGTGATTCACTCATCACCCACTGGTCACTAGTAGCCATTTGAGGCTCACGGTGCTTAGGTCACCCTGCTTTTGTATATTGCTCACCATGCAATGTGCCAGTCAACTTATTCTTCACTCCCATTAATTGTTACTTACCTCAGAGTTGAAGCTACTGTAACTTGGTTCATGGTCACTTTGCATCAATAGCAATTATTTCCTTTCATGTCTTCAATTTGCTGAGTTTTATTGCAACACTTGCTTCTTGCCATATTATTTGAGAATAATAAGCAAATAAGCCCTTTGAGAAATGTTTACACTACTTAAAAGGAATACAGTTAAAGATGGTCATCTACCTTGATGCTTCCTTTAAAGTGTTGATCAAGCATTAGTTAATGTTACCAATGCACTTATGTGAGTCTGCATGCATGAAAGCACTGAATGCTGATGATTCATCTTCAGCATTTGATGATGAAGGCCTCACAAGGCCTCACAAGCCACAATCTCTGATTTGTGGCCCGTCACGCAGCAACAAGTGTCAGGTGTCAGTCTGTAGCTTCATGTGACCGGATCCCTGTGAAAATGACTTGTAGGCTTGTGCTCCTTCACCTGAGACGTAAACATATGTTTAGGGTTCAGGACTGGAAATTGCCACAATGACTGTCCCCTGTTAATACAAAGCCTAAGTCGCCACTGTTACCAGGCAACATTACATGATCCTGAATACAGATCATAAAAGTCAGTGTGACATCATCAGTGCTGCATAGCAACAGTAACCAGGAGATTCAAAGCCGATGACAGTCGGTAGTCTTTGCCGCTGATCTAAAGGCACTCTGAGGATACTGTTGTGGCTTCTCGGTGGCTGATTTCATGTTGTCAGCACCTCATCATAAACAGCATCGCTGAGAAAGCAGCACTTTGTTTAGAATCTATCTTTGTGTTACGTGAACTGACGCCAACACTGATGCCAACAGGAGCGTGACAATGAGGTCAAGAATGGTGACAGGCACACATTATCACTGTACTTTTACTCTTTCTGTGCAGCAACAGGAAGGAAACCATGAAATGAGACCACCCCTCATCCATCCATTCTCTTCCATTTATCCTTATCAAGGTCACAGGGGGGCAGAAGCCTAACTCAGTCATCATAGGGCGAGAGGCAGAGTACATTTCAGATAAGTCACCATTGCAGGACCAACTCATAGAGACAGACAACCATTCAAACTCACATTATTCCTCATCCAAATGACCTTAAATTCAACACTGCACTTACTCGGGTCCTCAGCAGTGCACGTCAAGTTTGAAGTAGACAGGATAAACAGATAGATCCCTTGATTTGAATGTGAGATGCGCAGCATTATTTTGACAGAGTAGTCTAAAATAATGGGCTTTAGGAGTTGGAAGAATTAAGCATTTTTTGCCATTTACTACCAATGAAACATGCATAATATATGCACTTAGTCATCGTTTATTAAACATAATCAAGGGTCCATGCACCACATATTCAACATGCAATAACTGCAACACACAATAGCACATAGTTTCAGCACACTACAGGCTTCATCTCCTTAGGATGAGGTGCACGGAAGAGGGATTTGGTTCATCCTCTTCCCTCCAGTTCAAGGTTTCACTTTAACTAAATTGATGTCACACAGAGTAGAAAGTGACTAAATCAACATGCTGCTCATTCCTACATACTTGGCAGCTGCTCTATAAGAGCAGGAATCCTCTGATTATGTTGGAGAGAATAACTAGATGTACTGTTTAGAGCCTTGGGAGTGTTATATTTTGAGATAAAGTAGGCAGAAGTAGAATTGTTATCGGGATGAGTTCACTTCGGGTTCATGTGAGGCACATCCACAGACCAGGAAGTAGAAGTAGCCATTTTCTGGCTGTAGTGGCAAAGTCAATACATTTTTTTCAGCGTTCCTCTGCGGTTCAACAACACTTTGCCACTACCACTTTTGTTGTTTGGAGTTTTTTAACGTCCTCCACCCAAGCACCCACTGTGTAACGCACTGGGGCACTTGCTGCTTGATTCAGAAGGAGGGTGCTTCAGTCAAAATAACCACCAGCCTCCTCCTCCTACAGTGATTCAGCACAGTTGGGAAGATGAAAGCAATGTTATATAGTCCAGTTCAGATTGTTCTACAGCATTTTAAATTACTGTTGTAGGTCTCCGCTGTGAAAACACAGTGAGTAATCTATTTCTTCAGGTTTCATTAAAATTTAAAGTTTTAACCTGACAGTGTATGACTTTGAGTATTCTCATAAAACCAGTTAATGAACCTATAAATAATGGAAATAACCAAATATTGAATATTAATTGGACCCTGAAAACAATTTCATCAGCAACAGTAATGTGAACAAGTAATAAAATAAGTGAAAGTTATGTATGAATAATATGTCACTGCTCTTTTTTACTTTGTGGCTAGAAGTGGCAGAGACCTTTTAGTCAGAGTTTAGGCAGGACACATTAATTCTTCAAATGTCCTGTCCTCATCTTAAACTGTCACTGCTGAACAGACTTGAAGCATACCCCATCACCACCTACCCTTACCTCAGCGTCTATTAGCTCTGCGATGTTTTAATGTTGGTCCCTTCCTCGGTTCCTCTGTTTCCATGGATACCGACACAGTGTGCTCAGCATCTCAGAGCATTTGCCTTTTTAAAGGGCAATGTGAACTCTAGGTTTCAGCCTCGTTTCTGTATGGCTGCCTTCCTTCAACTGATGCCATCGTAATATCCTCATAGTGTGGCTTCCTCTCTCTTCAAATGCACAGCTTTCATTTTGGAGGACTAATGAGGCTGGACGGCACAGGCATCCAAGTGAACCATGAAGCATAGTGGTTGCATATGACCCGTTTCCAGGAAACAAGGCAGGCTCTATTTTCAGCACCTTGGACAGCACATGAGCAACAGCAATGCTAGAATTAGCTTTGGGTGCAAGTCTACAAGCTGTCTAGCTACTGTATGGTTTCCTATTTCCCTTTTGTCTCCTTCACAAAATCAGCATGTGAAATTGCTGGAGTCTTTTTTAGGTCACATGCTCCATCCAGTAATGATCACTGCCAGTAACAATCACAGTGCATGCTAACATGTGGATATAGGTTACTAAATTTAAAAAATCCATATTGAAAGGTCAGAATTTGTCAAAAGTGGCCAGACTCGCACATACATGCCTTTTCTTAATCTCAGTTTATCAAAGATTTATAGCGCAGCATGTTTGTGATTTCTAAAACGGTACCTGGAATTACCACATGAGCAGGTGGCAATGCGTCATGGGAGTGTCATGTGTTTTGATTTGTTGTGGGTTTCTTTCTTCTTTCTTTTTTTTCCGCTGTTGCTTCGATACTACCGTCTGCAGCATTAGCCACAAGTGTATTGAATCCACCTAAACCTCACAAAAGCAAAATTGTTTTCCTTCAGCATTTATAGTAACATAAATACTATATGTGTTTATGAATTTTAAGGCTTTTAAAGTTACGGTTGGGTTGCTTCGTTTCCAGTTAGACTCTGCGGAAAAAGCAAAAGCTGCCAGAAATGATTGTCACACATGCAGGTACATTTAGGCTGAAATTTTAGCACTTAATGAAATGTGTAAATGAACACACTGCTGATTATTTAACAGTTGGAACCTGCCAAAACTGACTAATATTCTACTTCGGTGCTTTGGTTTATTTTGCTACATTAGCAGAGCATTATTTTACCAGCAGCTCTTTTTTGCAACCAGTAATGAAATTCCTTTAACTTCCTTAATCCACAGTGACTGGTGAATTAAAAAAAAATATCCAAAAGCATTTAAGTATCTAAGAAAATGAGAAATACATACTGCACCTGAATGCATCCTACATGAATTTTCCGCTTGAATGCACATTTATGTAATTAATATCCCTCGTGGGTGTAGTTTAACAGAATTTCCCACTTCCCGGGAATAAGGTAATGCAGGATTATTGTCTCGCATGAACCCCGTGAGCACTACAGGGGATGGATGGATTTAGTGCGCCTTTCGCAGTGGGGATGAAAAAGTGTATGGGAGATCTCACAGCATGGTGTGCACTCCCCCGGACGAGATGATGCACTTCAATCTTTTGCGTCTTTGTACAGTATTACTCAGTTTACCAAATCTTCACAGTGCAAACAGTCTGAACAAAAAAGAAAAAAGCTTAATCTCTTCTCGCTCACAAATGTCAGCGTGTAATGACAAGATTCTCAAGGATACTTCTTCATTTCTAATCCTCTTCTAAACGATCCCATTTGGAGCGTGGGACAAAGATGGACAAACTAATGAAGCTGAAAAGTGGCACTGTGGTATCAAGCCAATGTGCTGCCTCCGACACATGCGTTCTCTAACGTTTAAGCAGTGTTGTGGTTTTTGTTGCCCCTCCTGTCTGTGTAAAACAGTTGACCTTGGTTCACATGGCTCCAGGTGGGATCCTCTGCATACTAATGAGGGTTAGTGTGGAGGAATGCTACGCCGTGTTTTTTTGTGTTGGCTAGACTGGCTTTGATCTAAACTACTATCGCTGACTCTGTTGGTGCAAGTCAGACTTTCCCTGTGCTGCACAGGATACTAATGGATGGTCTGTGTTGTTCGTATGGCTGGAATGATTCAAGGAAATGAGGGATTATCAATAGAATTGATGCATCTCCGCAGGAAGCTTGTTGCTTTAAAGGAATCTATATTTATTAGCTGTTAGTAAGCTGCATTTCTTTTAAATATGAAGCTCTGCCTCTGTCTGACACGTTTTGTTCCCCATCCAATAGAGCGTCTGCATCATGACAACAGCCTTCCTGCACTTCTTCTTCCTGGCGTCGTTCTGCTGGGTCCTAACAGAGGCCTGGCAGTCCTACATGGCAGTGACGGGAAAGGTTCGGACCAGGCTCATCCGCAAGCGCTTTCTGTGTCTGGGTTGGGGTAAGTAAAGCAGCATGTTTCTCTAAACCTCTTCATTATCTCCCATCATCCCAGCAGCTGCCATTTTCTCACAATATCTCTGGCCGTGGTGTCTTTCCAAGTAACCGTATCGTCTTTTTCTATTCATCCTCTCCGTGGGGCAGCTAGATCCTCATCCTGTCAGGCGCTTTTGTTGTGATGCTTTTTCCAGTCAAGCTCTCTAAGGGCTGGGTAAATGGACCAGTCATGAGCAGTGTGGGGGGGAAGGACAGACTGGTGCGGCTCTTCAATTGCAGGTTACAATGACCTTATGTCTGATAAAGAGGGTCTGAGCCGGGCATTCACACTGCAGCAGAATACATTTCATCTGAAACCCTCGGATGTACAGTTTAGAAGAAGGAAATGTTTGCAGAGGCAAAATGCACTGAATGCAACCAGTACAGCGTATGTATCATCTTTCTTTACAGATTTTAATCATAAGCACCATACAAATATCAATAAATACACTCAGGCATAGATCTGTATCAAAACCTACAAGATTTCCCTTCATTTGATAACTGCCAGTATGAATCCCTGTCCAAACAGCCTTTTCTTACAAAAATCTCTCCTAAAAGAAAAAAATCAATTTGATTATGAAAGAGCCCACACTCATTCTTCTTGTTACCTAGCAACAAACAAGGCTCTCTTAGTCATTGCAGTGCCATGGCTTGCAAAAAAAATGGACAAAGCCTGTTCTGCAATCACACAGATTTCTAAAAAAGAACTAATATACATTTTGACAAATAAATGAGATGGTGTCGTCCGGCAGTGATGTTGCATTGCAGTACAGATTACTCTATTTGTTTACTCGTGCCACAACAAGGACATAATTCTTTAATCCTCTACAGATTACGGCCTTTATTCAAACAAAACACTGATCTAAAAGAGACGAGCAGCACAGAGTGCCTGTGGTCTCTTAATTCACCTGTTTGAAGCGCAGTGTCTCCACCAGATTGTTGCCTGCACTGTGATTTATGACATGCTTGCGAACACCCGGCACTCTATACCTCTCCGGCACTGCAGAGAAGCACTGGATGGCAACGGGGTCTTCGGCTCGTGCCTCCAGGAAACTGATTACATCAATAGCACCTGCTTGCGCTGCTTGGACAGGGATAGTGTTAATATTCCAAGTACATAGTAGCAAGAACCAAATCAATTACACCAATCTATAATCAGGAGACGTACAGCCAAATCCCTTCTTGTAAAAGGTGTGGATGGTGGAGACGTGTTGTACAGTACAGTGATGAAATTTCTGGACATGATGCACTGCTGCCCTTTTGTCGAAGCCACGTACAGTCTGTTCTTTTCTGCCACTTAAAGAAATAAATTGAATTGCCCATACTTGATCATATACTCTCAGATGTCTGTATAGTCTCATACTGTGGCTTCTAATGAAATCAATCGGGTTGCACTTTCGTTAATGACTGGAAGGCACAGTTGACTTCTTCTCCCTTGAAGTGGGTTTATGCTCTCAGCTCTAACAAGCTACTAGAACTGCTCAAATAACTATTGATTGTTTTCTCCTTTGAAGGATTACCAGCTTTAGTTGTTGCTGTTTCGATGGGATTTACCAAAACAAAGGGCTATGGGACACCCTTATAGTAAGTTTTTCTTCCTCTCTTTCCAACTGTGTTTAGTATTCAGTGGGCACATCGTAGGTTCGTCTGTAAAATCTAAGGGTAATGATTGCACGCTTCTGCAGTGGCTTAGTTATCCTAAATAGTATCATAAACAAAGTCCCAAGAAGCCAATCAAATTTCAAAATAGCACAGCAAGACCCCAATTCCATGTGAGTTGTATCCCTGCTGGATACCAAATGCATAAACACTGCTTAAAATCTCTTTAGAATTTTATTACCCCGTGAAACTTTGGATATGGAGTTACAACATATGGCACTTCTCCCCTGACAATCGTGGAAAACACAACTGTATGCTGGTGTGCACCATTAACTTGGATGTTAATGCCTTAGTGGGAGTTAACTGTGTTTTTTCCTCTGCTTTTCCTGCAGCTGTTGGCTGTCTTTGGAGGGTGGGCTCCTGTACGCCTTTGTTGGACCTGCAGCTGCTGTTGTTCTGGTATGTCTCAGCCACCACTGTCTGTTTTTTGTTTTGTTGGGGTTGGTTTTTTTGCTTTTCTATATAATATAATGTAAAGGAAATGTGCATTAAAGGAAAAACAGCCCGCACTAGCAGCAAAAACTTTTTTAATAAACACGACTTTGCAGTGCTTTTGAATCATTCTGCTTGCATTCAAAGACCAGCACTCACACGAGCCACACGATTCTAGCGATGGTATGGTGTGAATACGGTACAACTGTGCTGTGCTGAAACCCACAAAAAATGATGCTTTGAAAATGTCTGACTTGAGGAACCAACTGTGGTTTCAAAGTCAAAGTAATGAGCGTCCCATCAGGCAATGTGCTCGACTAACCCCCTTTCATTTACCATAATGGCCCTCCATGTAGCTGTGAGGTTATTAAGTATTTATGCATTAGATTTGTCCAAAATCTAATATACTGGGGTATTTTAATCATTTTGTATTTACATAGCTGTACAGAGAAAATTACACAAAGAATGTGATTATGCAAATCACTAAGTCTGTGTCAGAGGGACGGACGACTCCGAATGTGTAATAATATTGTTCACTGTCAAATTCCTGTTCTCTGCTGGGATTTGAAATAAAGCGATTTCAGATATATGTATTTTTTAAGTGACTAAACCTCTTTGTTTGAGCGCAAAGACTCGGAAGTCTCGCCGCTCCGTGGTTATTATTTGCAGCGAATCTCAGAGGAACACAAGCTAATCTCTGCAAAAAAAACAAAAAAAAAGGCAGAAACAACCATCTGCAGTGAGAATGCACGCCACACTGTACTGCTGTTATCACTATATCGATAGTCAGATGTCTCACAGTAACAGAGCTTGTTGGATAAAAACTTCCCCGAATGTATTTGCATAAATACTTAATGAGTTCTTCTCACAGTTATGGGGGATTTTAAATAGACTACAGTGCACTGTTTTAAACAATGGTCCAGCCAGCTAGTGTAAAGCTCCCTCACTTCTCTGCTAATAATAGGAGAAGGTGCCTTTGAGGAGACAAGTGCTTCTCGTCAGGCAGATCCTTTCTTAAGGCTGTTGTGCCGGGGCTGAGTGTGCGGGGCATGTCTCTTCCATTGGCTGAAATGTCACAGAGAAGAGCAAATAATAGAAGCTACAGGTCAAAGTTAAATGCAGATGGAAAATGACACTAACCATTGGCTACTTAAGGAGAATGTCATGCTGGGAAATTAAAAACATTGCTCTTAAAATCCTCTCGCTGTGGATGATTTATTGAAAACAAATATCCCTGTTCTTCTTTCTTGTGACAGGTCAACATGGTGATTGGCATTTTGGTGTTTAACAAACTAGTGTCCAGAGATGGCATACTGGACAAGAAGCTGAAGCACCGAGCAGGGTATGACAGCACGTCCTTGTTAGTACCTGCTTTTTCTTTTCTTCTCTTAAAATCATGCAAAAATATACATACAGTGTGCTTTGAGTTGTTGTACATATGGAGATTTAGACCTCCTTTTTTCTGCCATTGAAAGGAAATTACAGGCATAAACATAAAGAGGTCAGATCTCTCTCGGGAGCGACATGGTTTTGTATTTCTTTGGCAGAATCAGTCCAAGATGAAAATCATTTTTAAAAACCACACACACACGCCCACACATTGGCTGCTTCTGCTGTAGATAATATGACGGTGGGAGATTTTAAAGTGGAGTTAGTGGCTCTCAGCGTTGTTTGTCATGATGTTGTCTCTATGTCCCACAGACAGATGAGTGAGCCGCATACGGGATTAACTCTCAAGTGTGCCAAATGTGGCGTTGTATCAACAACTGCTTTATCAGCAACTACAGCTAGCAATGCAATGTAAGTGCCTGTCAGTGTCTGTGAATCAATAAGGCGGTGCTGCGGGGAGTCTCTGTATGTACAGCATGTCCACCTCTGCAGTTCTGATCATCTCGCTGCCCACTGCAATGCAAATTTACGTTTCAGTGTTGAAACCTTTGAGATTTGAGATTTTAGTCAGCACTGTAGACTGTATATATCACCACCAGTTTGCTTGGCTTTATTTCTTCTACACGGTGCTCCTTCTTTTCTCTCAGGGCGTCCTTGTGGAGTTCCTGTGTCGTGCTGCCTCTGCTGGCTTTGACCTGGATGTCTGCGGTACTTGCCATGACCGACAAGCGCTCCATCCTCTTTCAGATCCTCTTCGCTGTCTTTGACTCGCTGCAGGGTTTTGTCATTGTGATGGTGCACTGTATCCTGCGGAGAGAGGTAGAGAATGATTTCATTTCCTCCCCCTCTTCACCTGTGATCTCTTTTAGCTGCCTGTATGTCAGCAGATTATGCTCCTGCTAATGCTATTAGCTATTAATTGCTTTCGAATCCTAAACTCACTAACAGCCTAAAGCAACAGTTCTTTCCCTGTAGGGTTTTGCATATTTAAAAAGAAATGTTTAAAGGATATCACAGACATAATAGGCTGTATTGTTAACATATTCCCTAACACTTATTCCCTCTTGTGCATAGGTCCAGGATGCTTTTAGATGTCGGCTCAGAAACTGCCAAGATCCAATCAGCGGTGATGCAACAGGAACTTTCCCTAATGGGCATGCTCAGATAATGGTAGGCACAGTTACCCCGCTGTTATCTGCAGCCGTTAGATCCTCTGTAATTTGAGCAATGTTCCCTGGTTATTTATAATACATGGGCACACCCCTTTGTTCTCTACTAACCTTAATTTGTCTGCCTCTTGTGTTTCTATTATTACTATCCTATTTTTTTTTTAGGTTTCTATGACCTCTACACCATGAGGCATTGTTTTCTATAGGTTAATAATTTTGCACGGTGTGCTTTTATAAAGCTCCGATTATATGCGGTGAAGACACTTGGCCCCTTGATAAATGGTATTAGTTTCCTTTGGTCTTCTTACCCCCTGAGCTCAGTCTTTTATTTCTATTTGATTGAACTTACTGGCCATATTTGCCGTCCATCCCTCTCATTTCCTCTCACTGGGTAATAGAGGACTGTTCCCTCTATGACCTTTGACTGGGACGCCAGTCTCTTCATCTAGCATGACGATGCCACCGGCACATTGAGGCAATGATCTGCCATTAGTATTGTAATACCATCCAGAGTGAAACAGTTTTCACAATAGCAGAATGGTGTCAGGCCCTCTCGTTCAATGCGATCATTAGCAGCAAGCACAAAATGCTCCCCAGCTGCTGCAGCCGCATTTTTTTCCCAGCCACACACGTTTTGCTGATATATTATTGGGATTCTTTTCATGTATCATAACAATAGAATTGATCTCACCTTTGTAGCTGGTTTCTTTTTTTTAAATATGCTTTTTATTTTTAGAAATATTGAGCATTTCACTGTCCTTCACTTACAGACGGACTTTGAGAAGGATGTGGACATCGCCTGCCGATCAGGTAAAGGACACACACTCTCTAAATTAACTAGATTCCTCTTGGTTTGCATGTTAAAAAAAACAACAACAAAAAACCCCAAAGAGGTTAGACAGTAAAAAATAGCTCAGGTTATATAACAACCAACAATCCCCACAGGAGTTTTTTCACAGTTACAAAAACACTGACTTTAATCTGAGAACAAAACAGTATAAAGAGAGCTGTTGGAGTTTTCACTGTAATTTCCAGCGTCACTGTAATAGATAACTGCAGTAAATTGAAATAGCGGCAGCTTTCCTCATCTTTCGGCAGTTCCATTTGCAATTATGTCTTTTCATTAACGTCGTGATACCATCTAAGGATAGGTACGTAGGTCCTTTGTGTCTAATTTTGGGAGGATTTTCTTTCTAAGTTATCTCACTGGGGAGATACAATGTTTTCTGATTCCTCTGTCGAGCTCTTTTGTATTTTTGGGCCACAGTAGTTTTGTGATTTAATAAAACTGAGGAGAATAAAAGAGACTGTGCAAGTTATCTCGCGTTAGAAACCTGCACAGGCTTGAAACCTCTTCTTTCTCCACTCCCTTCCACATCCTAAATGTGCAGGGAGCAACCAAGCTGGCCATTATTCAGAGCTCTCTGAAACGCCGCCTGTTAAGTAACAAAAAGGGGCTCCCTGGCTCTTCTGGCCTGCCCTACTTCATCCTGTGCTCGTCTAAAGCTAAAGTGGGCATACCTGATACAAAAAGGAAGAGAAGACAGGTGTCATTTATAAATCATGACCCGATATGGACCGAAGTGGAGCTGCAGTCTGAGAGAAATGCACTTAACAGACCACTCTGCGGGCTCACGGTGTTAAAGCTGGTTGTTTACAAGCTTGGGTTATTGTCAGCAGCAGAAGTAATATTCTGCAGCGTCACACTACAGAACACAGGGTAAACTTAGATCAAAGGACTTTTTCAGAGCGAATACCACACTGTTTTCCCCATGTCCACACTGAGCATTAAATTAGCCTCGAACAGAGAGGGGAGTATTGCGCTTGTTTGCTATTCTTGTAATGTCCTTGCAGGCCTTTTGTGAGCAGATAATATAATTCCTAGGCAAAGATTAAAATACACACAGGGGAGGATTCAGTGTTTCCTATAACCAGAAGGTATTTCGGAATAGATATCTGCTCCTTGGTAGAATATTTTGCACAGGACAAGGTCACCAGCAATTACTAAGTTTGGATTAGGATGTGAAATGCTGTACTCTGAATGGCGGAGGGAATTTCAGGGATGGATGAAACTATATGAGCCCATTTACAGTAATATCCTCCAGAGACAGCAGTGTCTGCTGTTGTGTCCCTTTGTATTTGGGCGTGATGTCACACTCGGTGCATATTCACAGTTATTTATCCCGTCATTACGGTTTTCCCTCTGTACCGCAAATTCCGCCGAGAGTTCTTTCGCACTGATTTGAATCCCCTTGTTCTTTCAGTCACATGCTGAAAAATATAAAGCAGAGTCTGACATCCATTACTGAGAAATTCCAACTAATCCTTGTATCACCCTGCCCCGCAGCACTCCACAAAGACATGGGCTCTTGTCGCGCCGCCACCATAACAGGCACCCTCTCCCGCATTTCCCTCAATGATGAGGAGGACGAGAAGGCCCCCGAGGGCCTCAACTACTCCACGCTGCCTGGCAACATCATCTCCAAAGTGATTATCCAGCAGCCTTCTGCTCTGCACATGCCGATGGGAATGGGCGAGCTGAAAGAGCAGTGCATGGCGGACACCACCGCCGACATGCGTCGCACCGTTTACCTTTGCACTGACGACGCCCTGCGCCAGAGCGACCAAGACATGGGCATCCACGATAAGGAGGGCCACCCCATGCAGAGTCAGATGATGGAGACAGACTACATAGTCATGCCCCGTGCCTCCGCGGCCGTGTCGGGGTCGGGTAACGTGCCCACCCTCCTGAAAGACGACACCAAGATGAACATCACTATGGATACGCTGCCACACGAGAGGCTAATGCATTACAAGATGAGCCCTGACTTCAATATCAACCCGTCAGGCATGGACCACATGAATGTGAACCTGGAGCAGCAGTATCCGAGCGCTCCAGAGCAGATGCAAAACCTGCCCTTTGAACCTCGCACGGCTGTTAAGAACTTCCTCGCTGAAATGGAGGAATCCACGGGGCTTTCTAGGAGTGAGACAGGGTCGACAATATCTATGAGCTCTCTGGAGGTACATATGCTCATGTGGATGAAGCACAGAGGATTCAGTTGCACTTTAACACTTTTATGTTAAAATACTCCAAACATCTGTATCGGTGCCCATGGCTGCTTTATAACTTTATACTTTCTGATTTTCTGTTTACAGAGAAGAAAGTCACGTTACTCCGATCTGGACTTTGAGGTATGTAAAACCATAATGTTTCCTTCCTTGGTACATGCATCTAGCTTTTTATGCAGAGAAAGGCCATTTTTGCAGTTGTGTTTGTCATTTGATTTACTAGTTCTTGTTGTGCCTCTTAAGCTTATTGGAGTTACACAGCCTTGACTCAGTGAGATTTATTGGCACGCTGTGTAGTTAAGGTAAAAGCAAGGCTGTCAACTGACAAACAGGGCAACAGTTCTCATCTACATTTTGTCCTCCTCCATCTCCTACATCCATTAGCTATATGTTGATTTCCAAAATGTATGCTTTTAAAGTCATTTGCACATTTCACATCTGATTTTTACCACTGGTTTCAGCAGTGATTATATTGGCTTGCAAACACATAGTCAAACCCCCTTTGGCAGGTTATAGCATTTCCTTTGCAATGTTAAATCAGGCTTTGCTGCATATATATTGTAAACTCTGTCAAAATCAAGGAAACATGGCATCTAGTTTGGCTTGGGGTGCGTTTTCTTTTAGCTTGGGCTAAAATGGAAAATCAGTGCCAAGGTTTGATTACGAGGGTTTCCCTTACACCAACAAAACCACGAGTGAAGGTTATTCAGCGTTTAAGTGTCCTCTAACCCTAACTTTAATTACACTGCTGTTTCCTTTATTTTGGCAGTCACTTGTGTATATGCAGTGACAGGTAGATTTGTTTCAAACCTGGCCTATAAGTAAACTACCATGACACTAACAAATTGAGCAGAGTTGGAGGGGGTGGGGAGGAAGATGCATTTCCATTATTGGCTGTCAATACCAAAAAAAAAACCCTTGCTATTGCAGAAAGTCATGCACACCAGGAAAAGACACATGGAGCTGTTCCAGGAACTGAATCAGAAATTTCAAACCCTGGACCGATTTCGAGACATACCAAATATGGGCAGCATGGTGAGTAACAGGAAACCAGGGGGGTGGCGGTCAGCCAGTGAAACAGAGCAACATCCAAATACCCTATTTAGATACCCGGTGCAGGACACATAGTGTGTGATTGTGCAAATGAGTGGTTATGTAGCTAAAGTACATGCAGAAGTGAACCGTCCAGTAAAGCAGCGGGCCTGCCAGCAGCTGGCGAAGGCCGAGTGACGGGGGCCGACCCTTAAAAGCATTGAAGCATTTTCTCCGCGAGGCCAGGGGAAAAAGGACCTTTGGTTTTCTTGTTGCAATAGAGTGCATCCATTCCAATGCAAGGCCATGAATGCACTTTTATTTACATGCACATTTATCTACTTAGCAACCCCATCATTTTTTTCCATAAATGCATGGCAGATTATTTAATCTATCAGCATCTTATACAACTTTGACCTTAATGTCGTTGCACTCCTGTGGCGGCTGTGTGTGTGTGGGGGGGGAACTTTCCTTTATCACGCTCGGTCCAGAAGTCAGGCTGGTTCTATGAATTTGTCCTGACCTCGCCGCAAATCAAAAGTCTTACCATCTGTCTCCGCACTAGAGCTGCAGACTGTGAGAATATAAGGCTTCATGCGTCTGCCTCACGCAAGCAGCATTTAATGTTTATACCGAAAGCACAAATTGGGTTGGTGACCAAACACATCTGATAATA
Organism: Oreochromis niloticus; assembly: GCF_001858045.2. NCBI lineage: Eukaryota > Metazoa > Chordata > Actinopteri > Cichliformes > Cichlidae > Oreochromis > Oreochromis niloticus. The sequence goes on from NC_031978.2 coordinate 20,473,720, forward strand.
AGGATATGTCAGTACCTTTGGTTGCATATAATCCCTTTTCAATCAGCCCTACAGTACAATGTAATTCAAGGCCTGTTGCTTAGTTACCAGTACAGGATCTTTTGTATAGAAAACTACAGTACATTTTCACTCCCCCATTTTTTCTTTTTCTCTCTTCTTTTTTTTTTTTTACCTAAATGAATCTACTGCAGAGCTGGCTGCAGACATTAGTATCCATTTTATATTCCCTGACTGGGAGCAGCTTCTCTCCTTTATTTGCAATAGCATCTTTGGGACTCTCAGTGAGAGCACATTCAGATGAATGGCTCACATATGGAGCCCATATAATAAAGCAGTTTTGGAGCTTTGGGAAAACACAGTTCTGCTATGACTCCATGATAATAGCGTAAGCATGTTCACCTTTAATACACTACCATTATCTTTTGTTATTTGATGCTTTCCACAGCATTAATCCATTATTTTCAATTAGAAGTGGGTTCATATATGAGTTCAGATAATGCCCTTTTGAGTGAACTGACTTTCAATTATGTAAAAGACAGAAAATGGTTTAGCTGCAGAGGATATCATGCCACTAACATCACACCCCACCGGCCATGTTCACAGGACAAGGCAATGCCAAACAAGAATCCATGGGAGAGCTACAATCCAGCCTGTGAGTACCAGAACTACGCCACTATGAATGTACTAGAATCTGACACCAAGGACTCACTGGAGATGACGCCTGCAGAGTGGGAAAAGTGTGTCAACTTACCCTTAGATGTCCAGGAGGGAGACTTCCAAACAGAGGTCTAGAGGGCGGAGAAGGAGAAATGCAAACTAGGGAATGAGGAGAAAAGGGGATGTATTTTGCACTGAACAAAGCAACAGACTTTTCTAACAGCCTTGGCATACATATCTGGATAATACGAGTGTGGCAGGGACATTATGTGCCAATACAATATAAGGACTGGTGAGAGAGAAAAAAAGAAGAAAAAAAAAGGGATAAAAACATCAGTGTTACTTTTTGTATTCTCACTAGTGTACTTAGTGTGGGGCAGCCTGGTGTACAATATTTACCATCATGTGTTTCGAATTATCTTTTGAGGAATTGGCGAAAAGAAAGCGGATTTTAAAAAAAAAAGGTAAACCTCACAAAGCAAAAGACATGCCATGTGGTCCCAGCTTCATCGGGTCTAGTTTTGATTTCCTAAAACTAGACCCGGGAGCACAATGTATATATTTATGCAGGTTTTTAAAAAGTTTATAACAGTCTGTTTGGCCATTACTACACTTTTTACTTTATAATATAAAACATGGGAGGCAAAGAGGATTTTTTCTGTCATATTAAAATGAATGTTTGTCAAGCTACATTCTTCATTGCTTTAAATGCAATAAAGATAATACTCACTTTTATATAAATAATATATTTCACAACTTTATTACTGCAGAATCTGCTTGAAGGATCCCAGCAAGCTCTCTCATCTGCAGCTCTGTATAAAATATTTAAAAACAAAATGTTGTATGGTGTAAATAAACTTTTGTCTACATATGTTTTACTTGTGCCAATTTATTTTAATGAGAAAAAAAAATGCCAACCTGATCAAAAAGTTATAGCGAAAAATGTTAACATTTGAAAAGGAATGTAAATAAAAGAGGAAATATGTTCGTACTGCTTCAGAGGTTGTGTCAAGTTTATGGTGTTGGGTGGCTGTGACATGCTTGGTTAGGAGATTAAGATTTGTGCTATAAATTGCTTTTGTTCAATATCCAATTTACTCCCGGCTTGATGTGAAGTGTCAAAAAAAAGTGCCTCGTGTAACACTGCTGTGGAAGGTTTGACATATAAAGTTTCCTGCCTCGGCTCATAAACTCATATGAAATTTCTGCATTTGGATAGGAAACATTTAAAGCCTTAATATGGCTCTGTGCCTCCAGAAGGTTCGGCTAATAACGTCTGTTTTCTCAGACAGACAGGCCCAGACAGAGCACTAATGGGGAGAGGCTGTGAGGGCTCGGGGAAAATCTTGTTTGCTCTGTCTGGTGGTGAGTGCCGTACAGCTGAATGAATGGCGTGAGAGCTCCAGTATGTGCCCACCCCTGAACCCAGTCGCCACCTCATCCCCTCCCGGGAAACAGCAGTCCAGCAAAGAGGAGGAGGAGGAGGAGGAAGTGTCAGTGAAGAGCAAGGACCGGAGGCGAAAAAGGGGGGTCCGTCCATTAAACGCGAAGACTCGTCTGCGGTTTGATGTCGTCCCAACATAAATTAAGATGATTAAGAGCAGAGCTCGGTCTAGACGTTAATGTCTAAATTTACAGTGCATTTCAATTTAGACTACCAGACATAATTAGGTTAATTATATACAGTACTCCAGCCTGTTGCCGGCGCTGTAAGAGTTTTTTTATTCCCTATTAATGAAGCAGCATCCATTACAGTGCTTTTAAACATATTGCCATCTCCCCCCTGCCTGTGCAGGAGGCCCTATTTTTCACGCAACGCCCTAAATGCATATACAATAAGTGCGTAGCTTGTGGGTTCAAGTATTGAGAGTTCATCACAAAACAGTTTTACAGCCAGAGTGCATTTATAACCAATATAAAAAGGCACACTAGATTGTACCGTGTTGTTTTATTTAAAGGCCATTTCTGGATTGAATACAGTACTGTACAAAAGTTTTAAACTGTCCCTTATTTCTTTAGCTCCAAGGAGCCGGGCTTTCTTGTCATTTTTTAAAGTGGTTTCGAGTGATAGTTCTCCAGGCTTTCTGAAGGTCTTTTATTTCTTCTTTTGTTTTTTGTGGAGCCACTTAACACTGACCTATGAATCATTCAAGCATAAAAAAGCATATTCAAGGGGTGAACCAGTGTTGTGTCTGCATAACAGACACTTTAGCAAATCTTCAGAAACTTTGTTACTAACTGTCACAAAAAGACATCAATTCTTCCAGTTTTTAGCTGACTATGAAACATGGCAACAAAGTGATTCCAAAGAGCCATTAAAGCAAAATGTGGTATATCTCGGCATGGTGTGTAGTGTGTCCTTAACAAAATTTGAGGAAACTGTATAGAACAAAAGTAGCAGGGCTAAAATCTACAGCAGATGAACAATATCTCAAAGTCAGCCAAAAAGAAAAAACCCAAAATAAAAACCAGGAAAGACCTGACACTGGACCTGAGAGATGCTTCTGGCCCATTAGTTGATTCAGCTAGTCTTCACTGAAGCCTCATTAGAAATGCTTTTACTGGAATGGTGCATCATTCTTAAGTAATTCTTATCACTCCATGATACTGATGATGGAGTGATGAATCCAAATTTGAAATTTTTGGTCATCATCAGCATGTACAGAGGAGCTCAGGCAAGAGGTACAACCATATCTACAGCCATCTGTAAAACATGGTGGAGGCTAATGGATGAAATTAGAAACACAGAAAAGTACAGTCAGATTTTGATCCACCATGCAAAAACATCTGGAAACACCTTTGTTTGTCAGCATATCAATGATCACAAACACAATGCTGGTGCGATAAAACCATACCTGGATAGAAAACACGCACAATGGAAAACTAGCAGTCACGGATTGGCCTCCCCAGAACCTGGACCTCAACATTACTGAAGCAGAGTGAGATCATTTTCACAGAGAATGGAAACATCCAAAGAAGAGAGCACATTTGAATGTCCTTTAAGAAGGCTGGAGAACTATTTTTAAAGACTACTTAAAGAAATGACAAGAAAGCTTGCTTTAGAGAGTTCAGGCTGTCATACAAATATTGACTTTCATGCTTGTTAGAATTGTACTGACTCTGTTATTGCCATATATACTGTATTTCCATGTATGTTTTAACTTCCAGAGTTAACTTGTGAGCTTAAGGCCTAATAATATTCGAGTGAGGTGTTCTAAAGATGGCAAGTTTGTGTTTGTATTGGTCCTCTTTTTATTTATTTTTAACAGTACTACTGGGTGAATAATCTCAGTGTCAAGAATCGTCAAAGAGGAGTTTCAAAATAACAAAAATACGGCAGCTTTAATGCAAATCACTTAAAGATTTCCCCCATTAACAATATCACCATCTGTATTGAGAAAGCACATTCTCAAAACAAACCTCTATTTGTATATGCAGTCACCATTTTAACAAGAGGACCATCATATGCAGCCTGTGCCCCACACAAAGCATTTTGTGTTAAACACTAATACAAGAACAGCTTCTAATGTCATTTAATGAGAAATTACTTCATTCTCTGTGAAGCGTTGCTTTGGCAGAGATTCTCTTTGGCTCAGTTAATGAAAGTAATATGGGTAAGAATGTGATGATGACTTCTAATATTTCACACTTGGACAGTCATTTTGTGAAAATCCTGCAGGGTGTTTTGATTTTTTATACACAAGCTTCACATTGATTCCTGCTCACGCGCCGTGTCTCTGGAAGTGGAAAGCGATGTTATTTAGTTGTTTTTAAATCAAGCTGAGATATGTTGACCTGCTGGACGAGCCTTCATTCGATAGTGAGTGGCAGGTCCCACAGGCCCGTGAGAGCACTGAGGTTAACCTGCTTTGGGGCTACAAACACTGAATCAACATAATTACATTGATCCTGTGTCACTTTGCTCTCTGGAGGCATCGCTGAGGGGTAAGGCAAACTGCTCGTCTATCAAGGGCCTGTCAGAGGAGTTAAAGCCCAGAGGAAAGACTTGGGGCCACCCAAAAAAAACAAGGAAAAAAATTGAAAAATACATCCAGGCAAAAGTTATGAAGGACAAAATCAAAATGAAAAATGGTGCAACGTTTGGAAAGAAAATAACAGTTGTGATTTTTAAACATACAGGTCTGTGTGTTGTTTACTTTTCAATGAGCCAATACAGTGATTTGAAAAAAAGGATCTCTACACTCCATGGAAATCATTGGCTATTCCTGAAATATATAAATATTGCATGTTAAAAATTAACTGAACAGAAACACTAACATTTCTCCCACCACAGTTTACAGAGGATTTCAGGTTATTCTTCTAAAATGTTAAATGATACTGTGGCCACACTGATTTGTCAATCCACAGTCCATATTCCAAAAGTTCTGCTCTTTGCCTGTATGTTTGTGTCAAACTCTTATTTTAAGTTCCTTTCAGATGGCAAAGTGTTTCTTCCTGGTCTCTTATGCAGGGGAAATTTGTGAAGTGTCTTCCTGCTTGGAGACGCATGCCCTTTGAAACCTACAATTTCAAGAGATGCCTGAAAATTATGTGATGATTTCTTTTTTCTTTTTTTTTTTGGAAGCCCAGAGTCTGTTCCTGAAGACTACTAAAAGGAAGTGAGCTTCAGGAATAGTTCTGAAGACTACCATCTGCTGTGAAAACAGCAGATGGTTCGGTCTTGGGTTGAATTTGCTGGTGTAGTCAGTCCTGGACGAATTTGAAATCCACACACTTTGTAGATTATCTTCATAATAGAGAAACGAGTGGTTTCAAATTATTTGGGGGTATTTTTAAAAGCCAAGCAAAGGTTTTTTCCAACATCTTGAATTGCAAAAAGGGCCTGGAAATTATGATCATAATCTGGAAGGAAATTATGATCATAATCTGGAATACCTGGCTGTAATTTTACAGATTTGAAGGTATTTAAATTTTTTAAAAACATTTCTGTCTTAACATGTCGTTATTTAGAAACTTGGTGTTGTTACTTTAGCTCGGGCACCACATATACAGTGCTGTCTTGAGCCATCTCTCATTTCTTTATATTTTGCTAGGAAGTAGAGGTGCAGGAATTATGGAAACAATTGCAAATATAATTGGAAATATAGTATATAAGGCAGGTACAATTCTAACAGGTTTGAAATTCAATATTTGTATGATCAACTTTATTCTTCTGCCCAGTGTGAACTCTCTTAGGCAATGACAGTCTTCAGGAATAGTTCTGTGGCTCCAAGTTCCAGGCTCTAGGGAGGCCAGTCTATGACTTATATATGACTTATTTTTTCTATCAAGGAATGCATTTACTGCACACTGCTGTGTGTTTGGGATCACCATCATGCTGAAAAATGAAGCTGTTGCCAATCAGGTGCTTTCATAATGGCATTTCATGATGGATCAAAATGTGATGGTACATTTTCCAGAGTTTATTATTCCATCAAATGCAGCTCCAAGCCACATCAATCTCTCCAGCATGTTTTTACAGATGGCTGTACACACTCATTGTTGTACCTCTCTCCTGACCTCCTCTGTACATATTGATGTCTGAAAGTGGTCAGTATCAAGGACTGCATGAGTGAAAAAGCAGACAATGTCCAAAGAAACTTTGAAAGACTTTGAACAACTCAGAAAGCGCGGAGAACTACAGCTCGAGATCACTTTTAAAAAAAAAGAAGAAATCTGGGTCCTTGGAAGCAAAATATGAAGACTTTTGTGCTGAAAACTTTAAACAACAGATGCACTGGAAGTAAAGAAAAAAGTTTTGAAAGCTTGTAAAAAAGAAAACTCTGGAACATTCTTGGGCAGGTACTTGCCATGCACTGTATAATGCTCTAAGGTCTGTTGTTCTGTGGAGCAGTAAGAGCGATGATGGGTACAGAGGCCCATGACAATAGCTGCAGTGTTTTCTAATTCCTCCTGGTACCTGCAGTTCTCCACAAAATCATATTTGCCTTTTTTGAAAAAAGACCCAAACAGTGGCCAGCTTGTTTGGGTTACCTTTGTGTTTTTTGTTTGAATATTCCAGGTTTGGAAGCAAATATGATCATTTATACAAGCAAAGATGTAATAATTCGAAAATTAAGATTTTTGTATCTGTCCGACTCTAAAATAAGATTTCATTGCTTCTTTTTTCCATTTTTCTGACAAGTTTAAATATTGGTTTAAATTACAGGATGAGCCCACAAATTTAACACATGCAAATTATTTAGGCAGGGAAATCAAATGGAGATTATAGCAATATATGAACACATACACATATTCTGGACAACACCAAACATGATCAAATGCGTTTGTATATTTAATACTGTAGCTCCATGCCAAGATAGTTTTATTTTCCTGCATGAATTCATTCATTTATTCATTAAAGTGTTTTCCCAAAGAAAGTTGTGAGTCGAGCTTTGGAAGACGTGCAGCAAAGAAAGGAAAGAAGATGAGACAAGACTGGCTTTTGAATACGAGGGATAACAAGAGAAGTTGCACTCTAAACAGCGACAGATCCTCTGATCTGACATGTTGATCACACGATCCTTTCTGCTAGGGTCCTCGGGCTCATGTTTTTGGCTCAAGGCTTAGTTAGTCTATTAGTGAAATGTGGGGGTGGCATATCGTATAATGGCTTAACTCAAAGCAGGCTTGCACAATAGTTATGACAAGGTATGCATACCTCAAACTCTAATTGGATATGCACACAAAATTCCATGCAAATCCATCCGACGCAGTTTTATCCTAATCCAGTGGCGAATGTATTTAAGTGCCAGTCTCATTTGATACACGTCTTTATTATGCTAAAACGTTTAATATTGCTGTGGTGGCAATGCAGGCTTCATCGGGTGAGGGCCTCCAGCTCGCACTGGAACGGTTCGCAGCCGAGTGTGAAGCAGCGGGAATGAGGATCAGCACCTCCAAATCTGAGGCCATGGTTCTCAGCCGGAAAAGGGTGGAGTGCCCACTCCGGGTCGGGGATGAGTTCCTGCCCCAAGTGGAGGAGTTTAAGTATCTCGGGGTCTTGTTCGCGAGTGATGGGAGAAGGGAGCCGGAGATCGACAGACGGATTGGTGCTGCAGCTGCAGTGATGCGGACGCTGCACCGGTCCGTCGTGGTGAAGAGGGAGCTGAGTGTAAAAGCGAAGCTCTCAATTTACCGGTCGATCTACGTCCCGACCCTCACCTATGGCCACGAGCTGTGGGTAGTGACCGAAAGAACGAGATCGCGGATACAAGCGGCAGAAATGAGCTTCCTCCGAAGGGTGGCTGGCCTCTCCCTTAGAGATAGGGTGAGAAGTTCGGCCATCCGGGAGGGGCTCAGAGTAGAGTCGCTGCTCCTCCACATCGAAAGGAGCCAGTTGAGGTGGTTCGGGCATCTGACAAGGATGCCCCCTGGGCGCCTCCTGGGTGAGGTGTTCCGGGCATGTCCCACCGGGAGGAGGCCCCGGGGCAGACCCAGGACGCGCTGGAGAGATTATATCTCTCGGCTGGCCTGGGAACGCCTTGGTGTTCCCCCGGATGAGCTGGAGGAGGTGGCTGGGGAGAGGGAGGTCTGGGCTTCTCTGCTTAGGCTGCTGCCCCCGCGACCCGACCTCGGATAAAGCGGATGAGGATGGATGGATGGATGGCAATGCAGAATGCACTTTCATTGTTTACAGAATTTCTGATTGTTATTATAAACTTCAGAGTTCCTGCTTGTGTCGGACCACACTCTGATAATTGTCCCAGCATTAGTCAGCAAATACAATAATGTACTGCACAGTTTTTAATGGTTCAATCCTTTTATATTAAAGACTGACTTTACACTATGAAAGACATCAGAAAATCCACATTGGACATTTTTTGTAGACATAACATGAGGTATATGGTGATGCAAAGAACTACACTGCATACATATAGTCAGAGTCGAGCACTGGGCTAGGGAAAGGAGTTGGAAAGAATTGGATCTGACTCATCCTGAAGCTTTGAGTGAGTGCAATATGTACTGAGATGTATTTTTTTTGTTGTTCATCACCCTATTTGGTTGGTTGTTTCTATTTTGGGAGGCCTGAAAGGGCAGGCCAGCAGAGCTTTTTTGGAGCACAATGACCCGAGCATCTTGTTTGGCGTCTTCTGACAGCCCGGCTGCTTGTTGCCTCTGATTCGTGTCGACATGTTGCAGAAAATACATTTTTGGTAGATGAAGTTTTCAGGTTTATCAAACTCCATTATTCACACACTAACCTAAAATTACCACTGGTGACATTTGTCTCTCTGGCAAGGACATAATATCCCCAAATGTCCTGGCACTGTCAAAAGATGACAGTACAATCACATACAAAATCAGGACATACTACATACTGTAATTAAACATGAGTAAATATAGTGACGGTAAAAAGAAAGTACATCCTCTTTCAAATCTAAGGTTTTGCACCTTATCTGGCCCTAGAAGGTCTTACAATGAGGTAAACACATCTCAGATGAACTCCAAAACCTGACATGTAACACCCTGTCATTATTTATTTAACAAAAACTAACAACAACAGCTGTAAATCAAATACACTCGATTAGCTGATCAAGTTTGAGACCCTCTATAAAAGCAGAAGTTTTGGCAGTTTGCTGGAGTGTTGCAGTTAAAGTCCATCACAGGGCTGGAGCTATCAGTTATTTTAATAATCAAGTATTCTATTGATTCTTCCATCAATCAAGTAAGTGGAGAAGAAAATACTTTTGCCTTATTCATGAGGAACAGTCGATATTTGAAAGAAATACAGGTTAAAAAATCAAACGAACTCCTCATTCGTTTCCATTTTGGAAATTACAGTGTTTAACTGCATGCATCTGTCAAGCGGAGGGGAAACAGGGAGAAAGTAGATATGACAAATTACACAAGAACTGAACAGCATCAGGTCTTATGGGGAGATGAATCCAAATTTGAAGTGTTTAGTTCAAATCGTCAATATGAAATGAGGGCAGGACAGAGGTACAACACTGAGTGTCTACATTTGTACAACACGGTAGAGGTTCTGTCATTGTTTTGTGTTCATCCAGTCATCTTCATCCAGTGAGATTTTGTCAGAATGAATGGACTTACGAATGCAGATTTTGATCCACCATGTAATATCATCTGGAAAGTGTCTGATTGGGATCACTGCCAAACACACTGTCAATGCAGTAAAAGCATGCCTTGATAGAGAAACACACAATGGAACATTATCAGGCCTCTCCAAAGCCCAAACCTCAACATTCATGAAACAGTGTGTGTTCATCTTGACAGAAAAAACATATCCCACATTTCTCACATATTTAATATCTAGTAATCTATATTTTATACTTTACATACATGTCATCCGAAAATACTACTGCATGAGGGGAAAAATGTAAATGTAAGTATTACAGAAAAAACTATATATTGACATTTGCACAAGCATTATTATTCGCAGGCTGGTGATGCTTGTTTTAAAGTGGCGTACATAGTTTCAATAAAAATAACAACTGTATGTAAAAAAGGCGTTAAAGCCATGATGGGGTTTAAAACGGCTTTATTTCTTTAAACGCAGGCATCGTTATATATTCAAACAACTTCCACAACCGATAAAGCGCAAGTATACAAATGATGCAGCTTCTGTCATCATCATCATCATCATCACATCACTGCATCCCCTCTACTGATTCTCACAAAAGGACATATCAAACCAAAAACAACCCGAAACAAAACAAAAACATTTCAAACTCATTCTGGCTGATTTCTGAGTGATTAATTTAGGTTAGCATATCCAGTGTTGTGTGCCCATCATGGTCACACACATTCATGAGGCACAATCATTTGGCTTCCAGAGTAAATTTACAGTTTTTCATCATCTTCCTCAAACAGATAAGTACCTTGCAAAGATTTTAATACGTATGTCTAAAAGAAGCCCATTAATAGATCTGCCACTTTTGCTGTTAATAAATTCTCAAGTGCAGGCAAAAATGAGAAGTAGTAGTTTAATTAAAAAGAAAGTCACATCCATATTTTTTATTTCTATCTTTTCTAGTATTTTTACTATTTTCCTAGCAATAAAGAGAAGAAAGCTGCTGAACCCATATAATTAAAACCACAATTAACTGAATCCTTGAAAATACAGCAGATACAATTGGTCCTTTACATTACACACACACACAGTGCAGGTATGCAAGTAGAGTAACATTTCATTGTGCATAACGGTCTCAGACTGCCAATAACTAATGCAGCGCATCCACTCGCACTATTTTTAACCTCAGATAAAAATCAGCAAAATAAACTGACAAAAAGTGCTACTGCTGTCAACACTTGGGATTTATTAGTCTTATACCAATTAGCTTTTCAGAAACAGCTTGTGTAGGTTCAACTGGAATTTTAACTTAATATGTAGATAACCAAACCATGTAAAAGGTCTAGAAAGCATACAGAAAGATTATAAAGCACATTTAGACCTGAGCTCTACACAAATAAAGCTTAGACATTGTTTTAGATTAACAAAAAAAAAAAGCATCTATGCTGCTACTCACAAATGTGTCTGCTGAAAAACAACCAATTTATTTCAGTTTCAAATAGTTTAACAGTTAACTTTAAGGTAGGACTGACTTGGAGAACACTTCCAGTATCCTGTCATTAGTAACACTGACAGAGAAAGACATTTTAATTCAGTTGAGAGGTCTAATTAAGGGGAGCCATGCGTCAACTTCAACCAAAGATGAAATAGCTGTACAATAAAATAAACAAACAAAATGTATTTAAGAAAAAAATCTGTATTCATTACTTAATGAAATTGTGCTTTCTAGTCCCTTTTCAGTGTTGGTTACAATATCTATAAACCTATCCAAGTGAACAGTGATTCTGCTTTTTCAGTGCACGTATTCATCATCACTGAAGTCTGAGTCATCGGCCTCCACTTCTCCTTCAATCACAGACTTCTTCCCTCTGCAGCAGGACACCACCAGACCAATGAGGAAAGCCTAAAAACACCGATGAAAGCACACATGACAAAATATATCAAGGCTCATTTAATTGCTAATGTGGAAAATATTTAGCTGAGGACTTGAGCGATAAATTCAAAATGCAGACAGTGACATCTCATTCATATCTTTAGACTTACTCCAATAAAAGCCCAGTTCCCAAAGTAGTAGATGGTGCTGAAGAACCAGAACTTGTGAAGGAAAAGATAAGACCTTGTCACAGTGCACTGATCTGAAAAGAAGAAAAGCACAAAATTAATGACAGAGGCTACACACAATGTCTTCTCTCTGTGGCAAGTTTTAAATCAAGAAGCCGCTTTGAAGTATTTGTCTCACAGTATTGTTTGGACACCTGTCATGTATTCAAATGACAGGCTTGAAAATCAATACTTGACTAATGTGGGCCCAAACGGTTTAGTAGTTTCACTCTAGTGGTTCATTGTTTGTAGGTGAGAGGTGTCTGCATGACACAGATAGGTTCTCTGTGGTCTGGAGCACAATTAAATGTGACACAGCCATTGCTGCTTTCTGTTTATAATTGCACAAGTGTATCACTTGTTATACACCTGTGTTATAAAGTAGTCTATATTAACTTAAGCGCTCAACACAGGCTGCTGTTACTACATGGAGCAGGGCCTCAGGCAATTTTGTTATTGTAACTAAAAAAGACAACCAGTCGTTGGAAAAGAGGAAAGCTGTGTCACTGTCAGTGTGAATATGGTTCAGCCAATGAATGAAACTGGAATGAAATGTAACATTTAATGGAGTATATCCACTATAACACACTGAAAACCCAAAAGGCAAAAGCATGGGCCCACAGAGGACACCAGCAAATGTGAAGACAGCGAACCATAGGTTATGGGTTATGCATGTAACCCCAATTCTCTGATGACGCAAATTCAGGCTCATGACTATATGTGTTCCGAGTAGACACTTCAGGCACTTCAGATCTTTAGATATGAATCCATCACAAGTCTGATTGGTCACCAAATATGCAGTGGTTCCTAAAGAACCATTTCCAGCTATAAGAAGAACAAACCAAAGAATACAATCTGGACTATTCATTGTATTTTGCACCAGGAACCATGAAGTGTCAAGTTGACGAGTTTGAATCCAATATCTTAAACTGTTCTCTGAACTGTTTCATACAATCCAGAGATCTAAGTCATCATCATTTCTACATCCACTGACAAAGACACGACCTATGTCCATATAGAGGTAAGGTAAGGTTAGGTAAGGTAAGCCATAGAGCAAAGCTTCTTTGAGTTAAAAGATGACAGTCGATTTCTTTGAAATGACAGCGGAATGACTAAGTGCAGGGGGAAGAGAGGCATATTGTTCAAATGACATTTCTTAAGACAGCTCAGACTGTTCACCATCTGATTTTTAAATGGATGTATGTACATAGATGTATGGAAATATGTAAATTTCTTTATGTATAGGTAATTGTGTAATGACTTTACCTGTCTCGCCCACTTGACATTAAATCAGATTGTATGGCCAATGAACTACAATGTTTGACACCCCCTACTTAAAGCCACAGAAAACCTGCCAAACACCTTGTAACATTGTTTGCAAGTGTACCTTTTATCCCCTTAACATCCGCCCACTTTTTTACTGAACAAAACTAAAAGCTTGAAAGCACTTTGTTTGTTATTCTCTTATGATGAAAATACAGCCCAGCACATAGTGATTCAACAAGTATGTGGCCTCGGAGATGACAGAAAACGTAAGAAACAACCATTTTGCTGTGTACCTACTGTTATTACAAAGTAAAAACTGCTACGGCTGCTTCTTCTCTGGTATTTGTATCTTAAAATGGTTTATACCCTTCATATCTTTGCTTTGAATCGATGACTCAATGAACGGGCCTGTGCCATTTCAAATACACTGGCAGAATTTTCCTTGAGTGCCGTAGTTAAGAATGAAAAGACAGAAGCTCACACTCAGATATCGATTTGATTTCAGTTTTTGTGTGCACTGCACTTTTGCCAACTACTGTGTGAAAACTGATAAAGATGCATTTAAGAGGATCATCTATTTACTTGTAGTGCATTAAAGCACCCGTTCATTAAGTGTATGTGTTACTGTAGCTAGCCTATGTGACTTAAAAGCAACACAAGCTAATTTGTGTAGTGCATTTCTTACACAAGGGCAACCCAAGGTGCTCTCACTAAAACATTAAATGAAAGAAAAGAATTACAACATTAAAATGAAAATGAAAAGAATAGAGAAGAAATTAGAAGAAAAAACATTAGACCCGAGGATTGAAAACACAAAGGAGTGCCAGATGGTTGATGTTGAGCACTGAAGGGTGAGTCAAAGGAAGTGCTGAACATAAATGTTTTAGTGTTGATTTCAAACAAGGCTGAGTTTCGAAAGTGGAAAAGACTAAAGAGGTTAAATGTTGCACAATAGTAATCCATTAAATGAACCAATTTAAAGCTGCCACTTCAAATGTATCAGTTTTCTGGGAGAACCTTTTTGTCCCAGCCTTGACAGAAGTAAGCAAACCTCAACTCTGCAATGTTCCTCAAATGACATTTTATTGCGGTGACCAAAGGCAGCTCAATCATTATTGACTCAGCACTGTGATCATGAATATAAAGCACATCAAAATCAAAAGCCCCAGGAAAGAAACTCGCTTATTGCTTACATAATCCAATTGGCTTCTCTTTTCTGTCGAGCTGCTCTTTTCCTTATGCTGGTGACATCACCTTTGAGCTTCAGCTCTCCACTTTTTGAGTGAACTGATACTGTTATTGATCCGACTGCCGCAGACAGCAGGAATATTATAAAAGTCTTAAGCTGAGTCATTCACCCTTTATGTGTATGAATGGGTATTGGCAGGCATGGTAAAATGCTGGTGACGTCAGAAGTAGAAAGTGCCAATGATATGCATGCCATGTCTGGGTCTCTTCTCAGCTCCCAAATTGTTTCGTGTGAAAACACAGTAAGAGCAGATCGCATTTATTAATTAGCTTAGCCATGCACACTTAAGCAATAAAAAGAACAAAGTATATATGTAAATACACTCCTTATAGGACTTGCATCATTTCTACAGAACAAGGCAAGAGAGAAAGTCCCAAAAGCTCAAGTCTGGCTATGTTAGAGAGCCATCTGGAGCATTAACGCTAACCCTGCTGTGCTGCTCCTATCACACTGTTTCTTACACAGCTCTTCACACTGACTTGAAACGTATGAACGGTGCAATCAGACCTACACAAAGCTACATGACATCAAGGTCCACAGCAATAACACAGTGTCTTTTTGATTTTTGTTCCATTAAAGTCAATACTTTTGAAAGCTTTCCCTACCAGAGTTCGGTGGAAAAAAAGAAGAAAAATTCAGGTCAGTGCTGTTTCATCTATAATACAAATGAGAAGGCACAATCCCACAGGAGTTGTGATGTGCAACAAGAATCAGCTTTCACTTCACCAGGACCAGGAGATAATAGAAGAAGCAAGTCTTTCTTCATCACTGTGACCCCACTCTTTTGCTCCACTACCTCAGCCATCTGTAGCTCTCCAGCTGCTTACCAGAATTGCAGGGCACTGAGTGGGATCTACAGATGGTTCACAACAGTGGTCTGCCTAAATATATTATCATGTACACCACTGACCAGCTTCACCTTGAAATCATTACCGTTCTCTGATAAGAGTATGGGGCAGCCAGGGAGTGCAGGTAATTTCACCCTGACTCATGATACCCGGGTGAGCCCGGTGTAGGATGATGCATTATGCATAACTTTCGTCTGTGCATTCAAACCCAAATACATGCATAGTACTCTGCACACATGCATGCACACAATGTGCTCTTCCAAAAGGTTCTTGATCAGCAAGCTCTTGTGCCAAAACCGTATGCTTTTACTTTCCATCTAAAAAGGCAGAGAACTTTTATTCTAAAGTCCTTCGAGAATACTGCTGTTCCTTCAGCAGAACTATTTTCAAATTTCTGGCTTCACTTATTAGTGTTGTGTGCAAAAAAATCACCAAAAACATATTTTGGCAGTAGACACACACACAAAGAAAAAAAATCAATTTGAGCAGTGATCAAGTCCCACAAAAAGATAACACACATAACCTAACTTGACCTAACCAAAACTACTGATCATACAAACTGAAGCCAAAGTGAGAAACAAACTGTTTTCTAAAGCAAAGGACATAAAATTAAGTTTTCAAATCAAGACGAATGCTAGAAACTATTACTTTTTAAGAAAAACTGTTATTATTTTTACACATTTAGCTGAGATAAAGGGGTATTGGGAGCATCAGGTACAGTCAGGTATTAGATGTAGAAAGCTCACTCTTCTTTTAGCTCTTTTTTGTGTCTCTTCCAGCCCTGAAGGAAACAGCTGGCTGCTAAATGCCCCACTACAATCAACAGGTCTATAAAAAGTGAGTTTATTTAAAAATTTCAATTAAGATCACTTTTAAGCAAGGAGTAGCATTTTAATTAGGTGTCTTTAAAGCTCAACCTCTATCAAAAAGTAATTTTATTTCTATCAGTTAATAGTGGAGGTCTTTCTGAGCAATACCAAGCAAATATACTCTTTGAAAAGTGATTTTTTTTTTCCTCCTATAAAAGGTAAGGGGTGTCTGTGGATTACAAAATGGGCATTTTTCTTTCAGGAGAATTACTTTTGATTGACATATTCCATTGTAATGCAAATTGATGATGATCCCCTTGATGGAAAGAAAATTACTATTAATTTGTGTTGGGGTTGAGGGAGTCCTGTTGAAAATTGCTATGGTACCTGACATCTCAGAGCTAACACATAAAATGGCGACCATCAGCCCCCTCCCTAGCTCTTTAAAACAATGCTGTGGAAACAGGGAAGTTGCTAGGAAACAGACAGGAGTCTATAAGTATACAGTTTGATCTCTGAGATTCAATATAGGGATAATATGATACATCACTCAAGGTAAAAACCCAGCTTTATGTTGTTATTAAATGAATTAAGCTCATGCTGCTAGAATTTTACCCGTAATCACTCAGAGAAGCTCACTGATAAATTGAGCCACTGGGTCAAAAGCAAACCTTGGACTGGATGTATTGATATTAAACGTGAAATATACTTTCCTTGCTGCATAAACATGTTTTAAAAGGTTTTGATCTGCTATTCTCCACAAGTGTTTTGTTTTGGTAAGAAATTCAGTGAGCTGTACATGTTTCAAAGTTATTAAAATCACTGGTCAAACTGTCCAGGGAATGAGTGTAACCACAGGCTGAGGTTCCTGAATTAATGATGTAGGTGTTAACATGACTGCAATAAACAACAGTTAAGGACATTTAATTACTTAAGTGAGGCAGTCATTATTATAAATGGACAAGAAAGAGAAATATGTGACGAGTTTAGCCACAATAAAATCACTGCATCAATAAGTGACACTGAAGGTTATTTAAATAGCCCAACCAATCACATAAATGTCAGGCACACAAATGAAAAAAAATTGAATAAATAATGAAATTCTGATTATCCAAAAAAGGCTTGTATTTGCGCATAGACTCACAGAAAATACAAACAAAACCACCAAAAATAACAACAAAACAAAACCGACTGGGAGCAGTATTTGTTGATGGTTTTAGATGCATATCAGAATTTATGATCAAAGCAAAGCCCCCTGCAGAAGTAGCAGCATGAGCGTCATGGAGGTAAGACTAATTTGACAGAGCAGCTGAAAGTTCTCTGTGTTTCAGCCAGGCTTCATAAAACCTATAACTAAAACTGAACAGGGAGTGTTGCAAAAGTTTAAGTTTGTGCCAGGGCTTGAGAAATGTTACAAATATAAGATATAACACATACCCATTTTTTTTAAACCCTAAAATGCCTTTACTCCCTGTGTTAAATTGGATAATCAAGAGAACTTCAAGTTTCAGATTGTCTGGGGCCATGGCAGCTAAATCCTGAGGATTCATTTCCATTACGCTGAGTAAATGAGTAATGGCATGGTAATGACCTTAGAGTACATAATGGAGAGCCTGGCACTGAGCACCTGCTCGCCAAGATGTTAGTGTCATTACCCCACTGTGACCAATCGCCCAATCAGTCACTAGTTTGACTTCTACCCTCTTTTGTCTTAGCTGTCTTGATCTAATGTCATACTATGGGTTATTACAAAGTGATGCAGTTCCCGTGCCTGGTGATGCAAATTTCTACCAAAGGGTACTGCCATAATTTTTTCTCTTATCATTATTTTTACATCAACCAAAAGGGCCTTTAAATCCCAAGAAAAGATAAATGTCTCCATATCTGTGCTTGAGGTCATACTAGATTAACATTTCAAGAATAAGGAATTTGGACACAACTGGCAAATTATATAGAAATCGCTTCTCACGATGGCACCATAAATTAAAGAACAACTTTAATGCCTTTACTATTTACTAATTATTACTATAACTGTTACTACTGTTTTTGTCATATTTTTAAAATCCCTTGTAACAACAGCATTTCTCAATTCTCAGATAAAAGTATCAACATGGTATGAAAAACAATGAAGAACCAACAGTTTACAAGGTGAGTACATTTTTTAAATAATGAATCAAAACAGGGTAAGTTTTAAAAGAACTCATTTTTTCAAACTACGAAGTCTGCTGGAAACTTGCTTTTGTCAGCTTTATAGGCAAGGCACAGTTCCTCTCCAACAAGTCTATATCAATTACGGTATGAGCACCGATCTCCTGAGATAGTCTTCTCTCTGACACAAGACTCTACCTTCCTGCACCTAACTCAACCGTCAGATTCTTCTGGTGGCTGTCTTCTCTGTTTTGTGCATACTCAAAGTTTTTCAGACTTTCCCAACTTTTGCAATGATTACTATTTGAAATGTAGCAAATGGCTAAATGGCCAATATAAGCTTTTTTGCTTCAACTTCATCATTATGTAGCAAATGTTAGAATACTGCAGTGGGTACAGAATAAAGACCATCAGCGTTGGTCATGTCTGTGTCAACAAAAAATATTTTACCATACATTATGTGGAGCACATTTTTGCTCAGCGTGACACCCTGGAAAAACATAAATTGTGCAAATCAGATAAATGGAGGCTCTCGACTGTTTGCGCTGCATGTAGTCACCCTTTTAACCTTTTCACAACTGCAGACTGTCTAGGGGCAAATCAAATACTCTCCTCTTATAAACAAAAAAAGGATATTATCTAAATGGCAACAGAATTATTTTCTTTTATCACGCAGTCACTTTTTTTTTTTTTTTTTTACTGTTTTAGCTATTAAGTGTCTGATTGCATTCCCTCTCAGTCACATGTGTTATCTCTGCTTGACACTTCCTTCGCCTCATGGTAGGTGGTACAACGGCTGTTGGTCAAAGCAGGAGCCATTTACAAGATGGCAAAAAAAGGACTCATTTTACTACGCTGGTCAAAAGACAAATTACAAATCCTGCCAGACAACTAACTCCAGCAATAACGACACCTTTAGTATAACAGTGCTGAAGAGCTCCAAAACAATCATGAGATAATTCTCACAACTAATCAGGAGCTCTATGGGTCATTTATAATGACCACACGTCACACTGGAGCACCGGCACTGTAAAATACATTGAATGGCCTCATATGTAAGAAACCAATTGATGTTTAGGCCACTCTTGTAAGAACTACCTGAACTGCTGCTTTACAAAAAGCACAACCGAGCAGCAAGAAAGTAGAGATCTATATATTATGCTTGGGTGGCCAAAAGCCGCACATTTGGACCATTTTTTGTGAAAAGCAACAACTCAGGAACACCGACAACAAATTTCATACTTTAGTATTTAGTATGATACTTCTTAAGAACTGTAACAGAATCAAATGATAAGGCAGGAAGTTTTGTCATAATTACATTTCTGCTAAATTCCAGCAGTCTGGCATGAAAGAATACCAAACATGTACTCATGATGATGGTACTTGAATATATTAATAATACTGGCTTCTCTACCAAAATACTTATGATGTATTAAAAGAAACAGTGATATGTTGACATAATAATGCCAAAGATCAATTATAAAATTCTGCATCTGATTTTTCTGACATCCTGTCAATAAGTGTCATTTTATCTTTTGGTTTACTGAACATTAAAAATGTCGGAAAATGAAAAAACAAAATTATATGACATATTGTTTGTATTTATTTAAAAGCAAGCTATAAGGATAACTCAAAGGCTTTACTGTTCTACATGATAATGCATAAACTGATATAAATCTATATTATCCTATATGACTAATCAAATGTAATATCTCTGTATTTGGTATTTTCATAAGAGCAGGTGTTCTAAAAGAATATTTTATTATATTTTCTGTTGTACACTTTGAAGTGATCAGACAGTGCACCTACATGCATTTCAGTATCTCAGACACTTAAATGCTACATGTAGGTGTATATAAACATTAAATAAAATGAATAGATGAATGTGTTCTTAGGGAAAAGCCCTCAGATGCAGCAATATGACTTTATGCTTGTTTGTTAGTATATTAATATTGGCTCTAACAAAAAACCAAAATAGGTTTTAGGAAGAGCCAAAGGAAATCAGCAGCTAAATTATTGTGTGCAGTTTCCCAGCATAATAGAATTTTGTTGAACAAATGGTCACAATAGTCCACAAATTGAGTGTCTTGTGGTACCATCTGATTTGCAGCTATAAAGATATACATAACTTATCTTTTAGTAATGAAGTAAACAACATGAGAAAATGCTGCAGAATCATGATCATGATTACAATCATAACTGTGAGAGGTGGGGAAGAAGAACAAACAAATTATCTGAAATACATACAACAAAAAAGCTATCGCCACTTAATTTGAACAATACTCTCTGATAAGCATGAGTATTACTGGGAGATTATCAGATACCTAATTACTGTATGTCGGTATGTGTAAACATAACTGCTTCAAATGGATTTACTGGATATAACCTGTTTAAACAATAAATATAGGAAATCAACATAAGCATTGCTTATTACATGTAGTTATACATTTCATTTCAAACTATGGTAATTAAATAGGTGTTTGAATGTTTACTTTTGATATAAGGAAAACATTTTAACATCTATTGAAACATAACTTAATTTCAAATATGAAATCATCTGTCTTTATATTCTACATAAAACTACTGTGTGTAATCCTACTAGTTATTTCTCTACAAGGCTTTCCATTTTTATGAGCAATATCCTAATACGGCAATGATCTGCCTAATGAGGTTGGAATAATAAATATTTTGTAATTGAAAGATAACTTCTCACACAATGACAATTGTGAAACCATAGCCTTTAACAAATGCCATTTCCTCTAGTTCAGTGCATTTTAGCCACACACATGCTTTAAATATCATTTATATAGCTCCATAAATAATTACTCACTTTATTCCCAAAAAATAACTCCAAACACATTAAGTACCATTTAATAAATTATATGAAAGCTTATGATAATATTATCACTAATTTGCTGTTAGATTAATGATACTTGATTGTTAAAAGAATGTACTACTTTTGTGAGATGAAAAATGTGTACATTTCCTTCACTCTGGAAAAGCTCACAGAAAGATCCTGCTACTGTTTGGTGCTGCATGCATCTGATAAATTCAGAAAACAGCCTTTTAGAAACAGCCAGATAAGTGATAAGCTGACTTTAGCTCATATCTACATTTTATTAAAATCTAAAAATTATAGTAACAAGAAATGAGTCTGTTGAATCGGAGCAATTACAGGCACTGTTTTACATTTACTTAAGACTACTATAAAGTTGTATTGTAGATATTTCAACCTGTAATGGTCAGAATAACATTACAGAAGCGATTCGTATTTAGAAAGGGTTTAGAAAGCTCTGTGTCCTCCTTTTAACTCAAGTTGTGTGAGGTTTCAGGTATTGGCACTGAAATGTGACTTTGTTGTGTATGTAGAAAAAAGCAGGTTTAACTGTAACAATTTACTTTTCCCCCAGAAAAAAAGGACTTTGAGGATTTAGCTATACAATTTTGGGGTAGGGTCTAAAAGACTATAACAGTGAGTCTGAAAGCCATTTTTCCTCTCATGTTACTACAGTTTAGGGCGTACTATAAAACAACACTAGCTTTGTTTTGGAGAACAAAAATAGTATTAAGGCTATTAAGGTTGGAGTAGATGAGGAATGATAAAAGGCACATGTGTCAGGTATGTTGAAGAATGAAGTAAGTTTATGATCTTGTTTGTTTTTCTTTAAACCTGCGTCGAAATGAAAATAATTCATTTTCTGTCTGTTTACTTTTAGTCTTCAATACTATGTAACCCAATCCAAGATAGATGCTACTGTGGATCTGCATATATGCAGAATAGCCAACTAGCTAGATAGATTGTCATATGTATCATAAACAAACTTATTACACAACGTTCACACATTATTACAAATGTATCTATGGCTTTACACTTCATACAAAGTATCCCCTTCACCACCAACAACAGCCTGACATGAGCATTTATCACATGAATAAATATAGTAGAGCTTATACCTATGTGCATGCACACATTGGTGTATTCATGCCTCCTTTAGTGAATTAAACATTTGCATGTTGACAGTAAGACACTACCTACTGCATTAGTAAACATTTCTTCTTGGTATTATTCATTCTAATACATAATGAATAGTGATCAAGATTACTGAACAGTGTTCTACATTATATGACTTGGTCACACACCGTCCTTCTGTTCCTCTAGCATGAATTCCAAGCTATGAGCAATGAATGTTTTATGTTGTCTTGTAGGTTCTTTAAACATCTCACGATTGGAGCCAGCGCTACTATAGTGTGGTAGAGATGATAAACTCACCCTCAGGTGCATCTGCATCACATATCCTGGAGGTGTTAATAGTTGTATTCCCAGATGTAGGACCTGGTGATGGCATCTGAAATAAAAAAAAAGACAAAAAGAAAACAAGAGTCATGTACGTGTTTACTACAGAAACACTAAACACTGCAGTACACAAATATTTTGGCATTTTATGAACATGGAACTGTTTGAACTATCGTCTCTAAGAATTTATAATACTAAATTAGAACAGATCATCAACATACTTTATTCATATATTATGGGCTGATTTACATTATGCAAAGTAAAATCAAGATGATTTGGGTCCAAAAGACTGTAAAAGTTGTAATAATATTAATCGAATTTTCCTGCAGGTATACAGGTCCTTCTCAAAAAATTAGCATATTGTGATAAAGTTCATTATTTCCTGTAATGTACTGATAAACATTAGACTTTCATATATTTTAGATTCATTACACACAACTGAAGTAGTTCAAGCCTTTCATTGTTTTAATATTGATGATTTTGGCATACATAACTCATGAAAACCCAAAATTCCTATCTCAAAAAATTTGCATATTTCATCCGACCAATAAAAGAAAAGTGTTTTTAATACAAAAAAAGTTAACCTTCAAATAATTATGTTCAGTTATGCACTCAATACTTGGTTGGGAACCCTTTTGCAGAAATGACTGCTTCAATGCGGCGTGGCATGGAGGTGTTATGGAGGCCCAGGATGCTTCGATAGCGGCCTTAAGCTCATCCAGAGCGTGGGGTCTTGCGTCTCTCAACTTTCTCTTCACAATATCCCACAGATTCTCTATGGGGTTCAGGTCAGGAGAGTTGGCAGGCCAATTGAGCACAGTAATACCATGGTCAGTAAACCATTTAACAGTGGTTTTGGCACTGTGAGCAGGTGCCAGGTCGTGCTGAAAAATGAAATCTTCATCTCCATAAAGCTTTTCAGCAGATGAAAGCATGAAGTGCTCCAAAATCTCCTGATAGCTAGCCGCATTGACCCTGCCCTTGATAAAACACAGTGGACCAACACCAGCAGCTGACATGGCACCCCAGACCATCACTGACTGTGGGTACCTGACACTGGACTTCAGGCATTTTGGCATTTCTCTCTCCCCAGTCTTCCTCCAGACTCTGGCACCTTGATTTCCGAATGACATGCAAAAGTTGCTTTCATCCGAAAAAAGTACTTTGGACCACTGAGCAACAGTCCAGTGCTGCTTCTCTGTAGCCCAGGTCAGGCGCTTCTGCCGCTGTTTCTGCTTCAAAAGTGGCTTGACCTGGGGAATGCGGCACCTGTAGCCCATTTCCTGCACACGCCTGTACACGGTGGCTCTGGATGTTTCTACTCCAGACTCAGTCCACTTCTTCCGCAGGTCCCCCAAGGTCTGGAATCGGTCCTTCTCCACAATCTTCCTCAGGGTCCGGTCACCTCTTCTCGTTGTGCAGCGTTTTCTGCCACACTTTTTCCTTCCCACAGACTTCCCACTGAGGTGCCTTGATACAGCACTCTGGGAACAGCCTATTCGTTCAGAAATTTCTTTCTGTGTCTTACCCTCTTGCTTGAGGGTGTCAATGATGGCCTTCTGGACAGCAGTCAGGTCGGCAGTCTTACCCATGATTGCAGTTTTGAGTAATGAACCAGGCTGGGAGTTTTTAAAAGCCTCAGGAATCTTTTGCAGGTGTTTAGAGTTAATTCGTTGATTCAGATGATGAGGTTAATAGCTCAATTAGAGAACCTTTTCATGATATGCTAACTTTTTGAGATAGGAATTTTGGGTTTTCATGAGGTATGTATGCCAAAATCATCAATATTAAAACAATGAAAGGCTTGAACTACTTCAGTTGTGTGTAATGAATCTAAAATATATGAAAGTCTAATATTTATCAGTACATTACAGGAAATAATGAACTTTATCACAATATGCTAATTTTTTGAGAAGGACCTGTATACAATATATAGCTATATCATACATATGAGCCTCTGTTAACAATGACAGTACAGTGACAATGCATTTAATAACCAACACAGCTCTGTAATTAACTGAAGAAATCAACTAAATATCTAACTAATAATGAATAAAAGAATTCCTACCCTTAATTCTCAAAACAAAAATTAAATTTGTATATTATATGTTTAATTTATGTCAATTTTAGACACAAAAATAAAACATTTTTTTGTCCTTAATCCTGCACTTTTGCAAAAATCCATCCAATCAAATGCGATTTGGGGTGATTATCTATCTCCACCCATTATATAAAACTGCACGTGACTATGTGGTGCGCAAGGAAAGTAATATTAGAAATGTAGTGTTTTGATTTAAAAACCAAAAGGAAAAAAAAGAAAGCAGCAAGCGTTAATTAATTTTGCTCCAGTTCTCCTCCTCCTGGTCTAACAGCCCAGATGAGGAAAAGTCTAGAGGCAACTAACCCTTTACTGCTTCTTAACTTGATACTTCTCAGCCTCAGCGCATGCATTTGCTAAGCTCTGTCCACTTTTTAAGCAATTTAATCATATCTAAACGAGGAACCTAACAGAAGCAAATGTGGGAGCTCATCATGATATTGATCACAGGAGAATTCAACCAGTCCTATTCTATATTTAGTCTAGACTGTATGCATCTTTGATATAATGTGATATCAAAATTTAAAAGAAAAGAAACCACTTGATATGTATAAACCATGTTTATGCTGCGAGTCAAATGGACTTGGATTTAAAAAGGCTCTTCTGTCAGATTTAACAAGAGGATGTTTCAGTAAAACAACACATCGGTTCATTTAAATTATGTTGTTTAAAAGATTTTTTTTCTGATGAAGTGTAGATGCAAGGGTGCATCTAAACCACATGCGTACACCCACACAGCGAGAAAGAGCAGAGCTACATTAGATCACATGGAGGGTAGACTGTCAGACAGCAGAGCCGCACTGCAAAAGCCACATAGTCTAATATAGAAAGACGGAACTGAAAACGAACAAGAGTCTAAAAGCCCCGCTGCCAGCCTGTAGAGACCATGCTGCTGCCTACACCAGGCTGAACCAAAGAGGTCTGAACACACTGACTAACTGACACTGCCATCGTTAGAAGCTCTCATCAGGGAGAGTGAAAACAAAGAAACACTCAGGAATGGACATGAATTTTTCCTTACCTGTACAAGGTATTTCTGGCTGCCATACATGACATATTGTGGGGCTAGACTATAGATCATGTAGCTGGTGTGCAGAACGATCAAAAGAAGAATCATACAGAGGAAGAGGAGAGCCTGGGGGCGAGTTTTCTTAGGTCTTATTTTGTACAGCTGAAAAAAAAAGAAAAAATAACACATTATCATGTAGTTAACTGGGCATTTGCAAAAATTTAAATACATAAATAAGGCATTTTCTTACCCTTATCCAGAAGAACCAAATGCCCATGTTACGAATGCCGGCCATGGATGTGAGTACAAAGTACACTGTGATGACTGTGATCAGGATATAATCCAGTGGAAAAACCTGTGACATCCAAAACAAGTCAGCTACTGTATAAATCTTAAATGCACAACAATAATTACTGCATCCGGAGCCAAACATTTAGGATGGTAATCTTTCAAGGAGCAACCAGTAAAAATGTGTAATCCCACAATATCTGTTCAGCTCCAATAAATGCTATCCATATCTATGCTGGTTAGTCTGCAGCACATTCAGACACCAGGAAAAAATCTGAACATCAACAACTGTTATGCTTTGTAACATGAAGTGTTCAGACGTTACCTGAAACTACATCTCCAGTATTTAGCATCCCATGCTTGATGTGGTCTGCTTAAGTTCTAAAATGCCAAGGTCATACGTCTAAACACTGGCCTTCACCTTTTAATCAATGCCACTATCTGTGAAGCAACTATTTAATGGTCTGGGGTGTCAATCTTTTTTTTTGTTTTTAATATCTGCTTTTGAATACCAATTTGAACAGCAGGTATTTCTGACCATCAGCCACGACGTGGAAAAAAGAAGCAATGGTAGTGATTTGCTATTTAACATTTATCACTGAAGTCTTAAAACCACCAACAGCGCTCTGTTGGCAAAAATGTATTCAAGGATGTGGTCATTTAAAAACATTTTACTGTATATCACTATATCAATATTACTCAATATTTCACAATTGCTCGACTGCTCGTTGTTGACACCCACATTTGATGAGGTCCTAATATTAAATCAAAATTAAAACACTGACAGTGGGACACTTTTAAAACAGACAGCGTAATGCATTTTCATTCATTTGCAAGACTTTCTACTTTTCCAAGTTTCAGCAAGGTTTTCCTTGTAGCAAAAAAATAAAAAATTAAAATAAATCAATTTCAATTACATCAATTACTACATCTATGTAAGTTGGGTATAGTGCATGCAGTATAAGTTAGAGTGTAGGATCATTTTTGGGGGCCGATGCCTCAACAAGGAATTCAAGGTTCTTTGAGGTAGAGAGGAACTAAGGCTCGGTGGGTACAGTAGCAAATGGCCAGGCAGGTTTTCACATAAGCTCTCTATCACAAGGGCATTGGTAGGAATGACAAGTATTGAAGCATATATCAACACCTATCGATAATAAATGGATCACCAAGGTGGTAAATGAGGTTGAAGGAAGCATTGGGCAAGAGAGGGTCTACTGCAGGGGAATTTCAAAATCTGTCAGATATGGCTGCTTGTGAATCATGTTCCGGGTCCAAGCTGTAGTGTCTCATCAGGGGCAGCAAATTTCAGCGTTTGGGACTGACTCTATGCCCTTTGTCATCCCAGACCAGTACCTATAACCTTTACATAACCTTTAACATGGCCAGTGACCGGGCTCTATTTACAGCATATATAATCAGCTCATATCAGCATTGGACTACGATCTGTGAGTCAGTTTAGGTATTTAAACCAATTTAGCAGTCATGTTTTGCCAATCTTTTGTGTGTGGTCCTGTCATCAGCCTCGTCAAAGCAGCTGCTTCTTTTACGGCTAAACTTTAATGAAGAGGCAAATAAGCATAAATGATCCAAGTACCGGGAACTGGTAGATCAGTGCAGGAGGAGAGGCTGTATGGTGCAGTGTGAGCTGATTAAGGTGCAGCTTTTTCAATCACCGGTGCTGCAAAAAAGAAAGCCATCATGTCCACTCTGGAAGCTGCAGAGAGGGCCTCCAGATGGCTTTCAATGAGGAGGAGTGATCCTTTCGCCAATGCTGCTGGGAAACAAGCCAGGGTCTGAACAACCCTTGCTGGGTTTCCTGAGTGAAGGTGTATGATGCTGAAAAACCTGAAAACTTAATGACCTATCACTGACGATGTGTATTGTGTATCCTAATGTATTTAATTACTAATTTACAATGACCCAAAAGTCTGTGTTTAAAGTTCAGCACACTAAAGCACACTCCCCAAGTTCTAAACAACATTTCAAGTTCATTTAGGAGTGACCAGTGATAAAGCTTTTAAATTATGCTTCATTGAGGTTAATGATGACAGAAACAAAAAAATATGGATTTAAGCATATCTTCATTGAGTATAATCACCATTTCAACATGAGAGATGGGAGGATACTCACAGGTTGCAAGGCTAAAAGAAGTTCATTCAGAGGATTGGTTAGGTTGGTGCCAAAGATTATGAACCCAGAGCTGATGCCAGCCGAGTGGAGAGCTTTATCCAAACTGAGGAGGAAAAAAACAGAGAGAAAGAAAAAGAAGAAATAAGGGTATCAATCTCCCGTATTAAACTTTAATATATAAGGTTAAATGAAGCAATTGCACTGTTTATTTTGGTACATTGCCTGTCTTACAAGACAAACACTGCGAACTGTATTTTGTGTTACAGGACAAATCATAACTTACTTTGAAATGAAGAGGGCAATGGTGAACAGCAACGCAACCAGGATAAAGAATATGCCTAGTAATATCTGCAAATAAATCAATCAATCAAAACAGAGAAACAAAAATAAATAACTACAACACAATATCAGGATATATTTTTATAAATGACAACTATAGGTCGGACGTGTAATCACAGCGTGACCTTGTTTGTGAACTGCATTAAAAGCTGCATTTTAAAAAAATGTGTATTTTTAAAGACAGCTACTTAGTCAGCAAATATAACCTTTCTACCATGTCTTTTGTCAAACAGAGACCATATGGCATAGCCAGCCACAGTTTGGCACTGTCGCCCAGGGTGACAGGGGGAAGCAATGGCACAGCTGAAGCAGAGTTAGGAGGCTGCAATCAGGGAGGCAAAAGCTGGCTGATCAGATGAACGTAATGGGAGGGAAAAAAGTGAATCTAATGTGTATTGATCATCATATCAATAGTTAGACCAAATTATACCAAATTATCTGAGATAAACCCCTTGCAACAAAATATCAATTAAGATACTGATGACAGAGCTAGGAGAGAAGCAGGCAAGACGGAGGAGAAAAACATAATAATTTAGTTTAATTTAAAAATACAGTAATCTTTTTATGAAACTGCTACTCTAACCAAAGGAATGCCCAAAAAAGGAGTTTACGTGTATTAAATGATAGTAAAGTTATTAAAACAATAAATAAAGCACCTGCCATATATATACTTTTTTAATAAAAGCTCTATAAATAGGTGGCACAATTTTTCACCCCATTATGGTGCAAGTTGCTTACCAAAAAAAAAAAAAAATTGCTTGTTACATTTGTTGCACGATCAAAAGAGAGTAACTATTGTGAGTTCCACGTACTCACGCACTGATTTTAACTGTCAGTGTTTAACATGCTTAGTGAGTCATTTTCGCTCACTGTCGGTGTTGGTATTAAAAGGACAGCATGTGTCTGAGGAACAGTGAGGCTGAAATCGCAATCATTTGGCTTATCACTCTACACCAGTCTCTCAGTATACAGTAAATAAATCTCCCAACTCATTACTGTTTAAATTTGAGTCTGGGGACTATCATTAGCAGCAACCCCCCTGGTTAAAGACAAACTGTTACAGACACTGGTTTAAAATATTTGTGTGAGCCTGCAGTGCAGTTAAGTACTGAAAAATGAACAGCAGTAGGAAAAGTAAAATGTGAAAGAAGGGAATGATGCTAAAATTAATTTTATCCTTAAAACATAGGAAAGGCATTAAAAGTGAGGGGTCTGCAGGACTGTAACTGCGCATTACCACTGATAAGTCATGTGGTAATGCCCAATAATAAGAGCACATAAAGCATGTAAGCCATTCATATAGGCACAAAGTACATTTGTGTGCAGATGTTGGCTACATAGTTTGAAATATGAACAGAAGTAAGTGGATATTCTTTCAGTGAGTTATTACAATAGCACTGCAGCCAGCCACCTAAGTCTTTTATATCAGGTAAAAGAAGAAAAAATGTTTTCTACAACGAGTGAATAATCAAGAAGGAAATATACGACACTGAAAATCTCTTATCAGTCTTTTGATCTTTTTCAGTAAAAAATATATGTTATAAACATTCTGCTTACTGTACTTTAGCTGCAGTTCAATAAAAACTATTAAGAGTAAATACTTCTGTTGATTGCTTGAGGATTTGCAGTACTGTAACTTTATATTATACCTTTTTTCTGACCCTCCACCATTATGTTTAACAAGAATAATAACAGTCATAAGTCTGTTATGCAAAGCCATTTTCATTGTGAGAGCCACTGCGTTGTCTCAAAGTCCAATGAAATGTATTTATGCCATTTTCAATAGCTGTTTCTGCCAATTGTTGACAAAAAAAAGCACACACAATAAATGAGTGGTTTGGAACAAGGATATAGTTTTAAGGATTGGTAAGAAAACCTAGCCACACGGGATTCTGGCTGAATTCCTGATTTTTTTTTTTGCCCCCAAGTGACTGCATGAAAAGCTTTGCTAGAATGTGCTTTTTATTTAACTTCAAAAAGTTATTATAAAGCTCTTCTATTCAATACCATGAAAAATTGCTCAAATGAAATGTATTTAATTGATCAGAACTTTGATGCACTTTGAGTCTCTCCATTATGCTCATCAGTACATTGTGTCTGGATGTTTTGTACTGGGCCAGTAATGTTGGGACCAATATGTCCACTGGTAGCCAAAAAAAGAAGAAAAAAAAAATATGAAAAACAATCAAAAGACAAGTTTCTTGGTTGCTTTGGTCTATCCCTTGGGTACCATGAGATCCTGCCTGAGAAATATGAGACTCCCTGAGAGACTTCAGAGTAAATTAGGTGAATAGATTTCCTGTGGGAATCATATAACTATGCGGTTGTGTAAAGTAGAACTCAAAGTAAATCTAGAGCAGTTCAGATTGGAAATTGAGCACAAAGAAATTGTTTAGGAAGAAGTAGTTGAAGGTGGCTATAAAAATACAAATACAAAGATGATTTTTAAATGTATTACACAAGCTAGAGCAGGTTTTTGCAGCTTCACCTATCCTTAAGCTCAAATATCAATTAAAAGAAGCACTGAATGAATACAGCTCTATCTATGTATGCTTGCATTCAATACACACACATCAGCATAATTTCCCTTTGTACAGAATACTTTGGAGAACATAATTTACTTTTGTGAATGAGAGCCAATTCCATAATGGACACTCACCTTGAAAGGTCTGAGAGCACTGCCCACTTTAGTGCAGCAGTTCCTCTCTGCAATTTCCAGGTGTCTCCCCCTGCGCCGGAGGACCTGTAGTTTGCCCTCCAGCTCCTGCAGGTTGTTTCTATCCCTCGAGGACAGAGGACGTCCATCTTGGCACTGACAAGATGACCAAAAGATATCCCAAATGAATCAATGATCGATATTATGCGTACTTTTGAAACTACACTGCTGGAAGTTTTAATGAGAATATTGAAAAATTTAGATATTTTATCAGCAAAAATATGAATTTAATAAATATTTACAGTCAAGTGAATGAGTATGTAGACTAAAAAATAGTGGCAGTATTATATAAATGCTGTTTTCTAAACATTCTCAAAGCATATACATACAGTGATATACATTTACAAGTATCATATTTAAACTACTGCTCTCACAATATTAAAGCAAACTGTGCGTGTTTTGCATTAACCTCCTTGCTACTGTGAAAATAACCTTTAATGCTGCCCATACCTGGTTTTCAACAAGTGCATTTATGCAAGGGACAAATAAGGAATGATCTGGACTATTGTTTAAACTTCATGTTGCCATGAGCAACTAATAGATGTCTACACTTATGTTTTTCAGTATATGTGGCCTCCAGCTGGGAAGGTGGCTGACTAAAGCAATGTTACCCACACATAACAGAATGCAAAGACAAAGAGGCACATATGAGATAGAAAAATGCAGAATGATATTAAAGAAAAAACAAATAAAAACAGCATTTGATTTCATATGTTTACTAATGTAAATCTTTTAAGCTTAAATAACTCTTTTTCGATGTGCTTTGTGTCTTCTGATGGGACTCACCTTGGATTTCAGCTTTTCAATCTGATGCTCAACATCATCAATGTCCTCAGTGTTCTCCAGGCGTTCATACTTAACACTCCGGGTGCCTTTTATCAGATTCAAAGGCATAACAGACATACCATATGCCTGGAAGACAGTGCAAAACTACCATTATAATCAGACATCATTGTCAGAGTGAGCACATATGGCACGTGCATCCACCCACACATACTCCTGCCTGACGGCAAACCCATCACAATGTGGGACATGACAACAGTCAAATGAGGGTAAGCAAACACACAGAGCAAATCATATAGTTCCTGGCCTCCCAGGCTATGTCATTTTTGGTTCAGGAAAAAAGATTAAAATGGTGGAACCTATAATTGTGCTGAGGTTTTTTGGAGAATTTGCTGCAACCATTTTGTGAGGATATCACTGCCTTATATCACTCTGATGCATTTACAGCTTAACAGTGCCCCCATGTGACAGCACTACCCTCTCTCTAGGATATGAAGAACTTGTTCTAATTATAATTTTCGATAGACACATGTAGATCTGAGGTAGGAAAATCAAGATGCAATCAATTTTCACCTGAATTTAAATCAACAGATGTCATTTAATTCTATTTCTTTGTAAAAGTTAGATACGATATATAAACACTGCACAGTTTCACACCAAGATAGACAATAAGAGAAAATCTGTGCTAAATTCAAAGGGTGCTTTCATCTTTCAGGGGTCTTAAATCACCTGAAGGGACATCTGGACTTTAATCAAAAACGAGGGACATCTTTAATACCAGGAAACAGACCAATCAATACAAATAAAAGTAAAAGCAACAGGCCAATGCTTTCACAATGCTGTCTCACTTTTATCAACTTGGAAGTGTGCCATTTTACGGGTTCATAGTAAAACAAAGGGCCATTCTGTGCAAAGGTACTTTAAGTCCTGTCAAAAGATGCTGCCCTCCTTCCATTTTTCATGTGGGGAAATGTCACAGTCTATATTTTTCTAAAACAACTTTTACTAGTTTTTGAGTGTTAGGTAGCATTAGGAGAGCCGCATGGGATACTAAGTCAGGCTACACTATTATTAGTCTCTGCTGAGGATCTCTGCTACGGGCGAATGTCGCCTCTTGCAATGAATCATGGAGCTCTTAAGGCCAGAGCATGTCCCGAATATCAAACACACTCATAAAAGGAAAACCTGTCCCAGATCCCAAGAGAAACATTTCCCTCCCCTGAAATGTGCAACTACATGAGAGAAATAGAAAAGAAACAAAAAGAAAAACAATACAGGTTTCCCTCTGCTGGAGTGTACATTTTTAGCTCACTCATCGTAATGCATGCTCATTAAAGTTATTTTAAAACCCACCGTGGTCAATAATAACCAGAAATAGCTCAGCAGGGGAGGCGGGAATGTGTATGCAACTCAATAAGTGTGTGTTGGCTGAGGGTGAAGTCACTAGCTGAAA
Organism: Oreochromis niloticus; assembly: GCF_001858045.2. Lineage (NCBI taxonomy): Eukaryota > Metazoa > Chordata > Actinopteri > Cichliformes > Cichlidae > Oreochromis > Oreochromis niloticus. Next base: position 20,506,941 of record NC_031978.2, read on the forward strand.
TCATTCAGTCACATGACTGCTGAGTGGGAAGAGGGAGAAGTAGTTGGGCACAGGTCTCCTACACAAGCCTCTTTGTTTGTGTTTCCACTGGTGGAAGGATGGAGCTGAGGTCCCCCACAAGTTCTCAATGCTATCAGTTAAGAAATAACAAAGCATAAAATTCTTTACTAAAACTACTCTGGATAGATGTCGGTGAAAAGACATTTCCACTCATTTCAACTAACATATTCAGGGTTCTCTGTCATTTGATTCAATTAGCAAAGGGTGTTAGAGCAAAATAATCTTCACAAACATGACACAGAACACTATGGTTACCATGTCTTTGTAGACTATTTGTCTGCATTGAGAGCTAATACTGGATTAAAAACACACGTGTACCCTAAAGTGAAGAGGGAAGAGAGCAACTAGCTTTAAAATAATGATTATTGTAATGTTAGGCAGTGGTTCACTACACTGTCTCATCCTCAGCCCTAAACTGCTTCTACCAGAGGTCTTTTCCTGTTAAAAGGGAGTTCTTCCTTCCTACAGTTGTCAAGTGCTCACTCTTAAGGCCTTTTCAAACCAGACACGTAAAACCCATGTGAATATTTCATTTGTTAATTTTTTTTTCTAGACTCCATTATTGTTAATGCAGCCATTCATGCCAACTGCGTAATTTTACTGGACAAATTTTAGGCATTTATTAATTTATTTATTTTTATAAAAGCACTTAGTGCAAGTTCAAAAAAAGTCACAATTTAAAAAAAGATTATATTGAACCTGACCTGTCTTTTGCCAAAAAATAAATAAATTCAGATTCAGATTATGAAGAAGAGCCTGGCAGAACCACTGAGCTAATTCATAATTAACTACAATCCTTTAAATATTTGGAAACGTTGGAGTTTGTGTCTCTGTACTGATTTTTAACCAGACTGGATCTGGGGTTGGGCAATGCAAGTAGGAGTACTCAGTGTTTTATTGATAACTGTTTATCTCATTATCATTATCTGAAATAATAAACAGAATGTATTTATTCTTTTAACTTGACAGTGAAAAAAAGCTTAAAATGGAAAAATTTTTGCCTACTAGTACCATATAAAAACTATACAGTTTTTCAATTAGAAAATAATGTACTGTATTTTGACACCAGTGCACTGGTAGCTTCCAAGACAAATGAGGAATAACTTGTGGTTAAAGTGAAGAAAAGAGTTAGTGTTCACTACTAACTGGTTAAATAATTAAAAAAAATTTAAGAAATTATGCAGACCTGATATTTTGTACTGATAGCTGATTCAGCATCTGACCTTCTCATATCATGGAGACCTGCAGCTTAATAACACTAATATGCAATCAGTGATGTTTTAAACTGAGGAATCCAAAACCTCTGTAACTACATTTGTAGATTATATACAGTCTGCTGGTAATACCGTCTGTGATTTCATCCTGATAAATAGATATACTTATTACATGAAGTTTATAAAATAGTCATTTCATTCAAGGACATACTGCCCTTCTGTTCATGTCATGGACTTCTCCTTGTTTCGAATTTCAGTTTGTAAGTGCTTATCACACTGCAGTTACGTCTTGTTTTATTCAAAACCCAATCACAATGTCACAAACCTTGAACTTCAAAATGAAATACAAAATATAAAACTTTAATTCAAATTTTAAAAAGCCTTGAGGTGTTACAGAATTCTAGAAAAACAGATATCACTCCAATTTTCTGGGAGAACCTTATGCCCAGGTCAATTTCAGGGTCTGTGATTACACTACCAGACATTAACCAAATTTAATCCAGTATCAGCATTTTTATGGCTTTCACTTTAAGAGCAAGAGAATGGCATCTCAACAGCAGACAGAGCCATGACAGTCATAAGTCAATATGCTAGCTAAGCTTTTAAAGGAAGTAAACGATGCCAAAGGATCTCACATGATGCATGAGCTTTGAGATTTTGCTGATCCCTTGTAATATCATTGGGTTGAGTGAAACAGAGTGGGAGATTACAGAGTAATTAGGGACAAGAAAAAGGTCTTTTTTATGTACTTAAATTCTTTTCATTAAATATTTTCTTATTTATTAACCTCTAAAACAGATTAAAATAGTTGAAGTTGCTATCAAGTGCAAAACTATGTTTGCAGAATATATTAGAAAAATAAATATATTTACTGAATTTAAACTCAATGTATAATCTCTCTAAAGCTGAGCTCTATTTGATTTACAGTACTGACAGGACCATACTTTATCAGAACACCCCAACAATAAAATAGTCATTAGCAGCCATTAACTGTTTCTGTCTATAGAAAGGTAAATAGTATTGCTTGACTTTTGTTTAAGTTGCTTCTAATAAGTGAACTATGCACACAGAAAGAAAGCCGTGCAGCCTTACTTTAATGTGAATGAAATTTAAGTGCACCAGGTTGCAGAGCTGTATAGTGTTTACATCACAGAGCTGTGTGCATTAAGAGTACATGGCAAGTTCTGCACAAAGGGTAGTGATAAATTAGCAAAAGGAGTCATGGACAACATTTCCACTGCTTATGGAATGTGTCACTTGGCTTCCATTAAGTTAATCGGGCTTAGTAGCATAAGATGATAAATCAGACAGTTCTTTGCAAATACCGGTAGGTTGCCACCTACAACAGTTTTCACACTTGTAGTTAGAGAAGAGAGAAGATACAGCAGATAAAAGGACATTATTCAAAGTCAGACACACAAAAAAAGAGTTTCTGTTTTGAGGCTGTGACAATAAAAGAGGTACGGACTGCTGTTGCTGTCGCCTAAAAGCCTGAATTCTTTGATTGACTTTATCAAAACAAGGAACGTCAAAAACAAAGACTCGCTGGGTGTTTTGATTTCCTCAGGGCATTTGGTCCATAGCAGCATGGGCCAGAACATATCTGAGCACAGCTCCATCCTCAAAATGTACTAGGTAATTACCCACCCTTTGGAGAACGGTTACACAAAGGTGAGAGAACAGTGGATAAATTCCCAGATGAGATAGATTTTTTTTGTCCTAAAGGGAAACTGCCTCGACAACTTATTTGACTTGGTTGTGTATTATTCATTAAGCGTTCCACATCCAATTGTTGTTCAACTGTCAGATAGGATTCTTTGAGCTCAACAGAAACTCGATAAGTTGAAGTTGGTTGTCAGTGTTATTCTGAATGCCTGGGATGATCCTAATAGCGCTTTTGTATTTTTTCCCCAACAGACTCTAACCCATGTCAACCACAACCTCCAGGTATTATTCACAGATTAGTTAAACAGGGAAAGCTATGAAAAATAGACAACTTTTCATAAGTTCTTTTTTTTCTGACCCAGCAAAAAACAGAATCAATATATAACCAAATATACACAGAGAGAGAGCGAGAGAGGGAGAGAGAGAGAGAGAGAGAAGAGATAGGTGGCTGATAAGGCTGTGAGGAGGATCCATACATCAAAAGTCTCGGGTTATTAGATAAAAGACAGCAGCATAAACAATTTCAGCAACTATATGCTTTAGCTTTAAGATCACAAGACATTACTAATAGTAAAAAGCAACTCCATCACCAGGTCAACCAATACTATGAGAAACCATTTGTACACAAAACCTGCAGTGCAGCTGAAAGACTTTAAAAGCTAAAAATAAATTATAATCACTGGGTAAATCAAACTTGTTATGTTTGACAAAACAAAGATAACAATTTAGTCCCATTTCATACGTCAAATCATTTTATAAGTCAGTCTGTTGTGTCTTAATAACCACAAACTCTATTAAGCCGCAGAGCTGGTAAGTTTTGGAAGTCATCCCCATTGTATAACTGCTTAATTACCAAGCAGATGAACTGAATGTTGCTCCAATGAACACATGAAATAACACTGACCACTTGTCTACTCACCGTGTAAATGATCACTGCCAACATGCCAATCAAGGTCAAGGAGCTGATGGAGAAAGACAGGGCAGGAAGACCATCTGTAGAAGGAAAAATCAGGTAAGCAATTAGAGATCTGCCATTGACCTCTGAAGGACACATCAATGGACTCTTAACATGTACAAACTCAAGATCACAATTTCTGCTCTTTTAATTTTTTTTAGTAATGTTTTTCAGGCAGCTGTTCGTTGAGTCCTGCTATTAGTTGAAATGTTAAAATTGTTCAAATCCTATTGCAGTGAATGTATTAAATACCACAAACTGTTAACATTTGCTCCAGTTGTCTACAGGGAGGTCTTTAAAGTATCCACAGTGATTGTAAAACAGTGAAAACTGATATTGGGACTAGATTCGAGGCTCTCCACTCTGAAAATAAAGTCCATTTACCTTTCACAGAAAGTGCAACTCTAAATAAATTTTTCTAGGTAATGTATGGTTTTACTTGAAAGTATATATTACAAACAGTGGAAAGATAGTAGTAAGGTGAGTACAGAAAATTAATGACAAACAAATACAGTACTGTGAAGAAGTATTTTCCCCCTTACTTATTTCTTGTTTTTTGTTTAAATGACAATTTTATTAAGGGAAAAAAGCTATGCAAAGTAATCGCCCCCGTTTTTAACTAAATTTGTGGAAAGCTGAGCTCACTTTCATTAGCCACACACAGGACTGTTTACTGCTAGACCTGAAACAGAACCTGTCTGATAAAGTGAAGTGGGCTAAAAGAACGATAAAAGAAAGTTAAAGAAAAGCAACACATCTTGCAATGATCTAAAGAAACTCAGTAACACATGAAAAACAAAGTCAGTGATATATAGCAGTCTGGAAACCTTGTTGAAGGCTTTGGGACACCAGTGAATCACAGAGAGAGCTATTATTCACAAAAGGAGAAAACTCAGTGGTGAATTTTCCCAGGAATGGTCGGCCTACCAAAATTACTTCAAGAACACATCAATGACTCATCCAGGAGGTCACAAAAGAACCCAGAACAACACCTTAAGAACTAAAGGTTTAACTTACTTCAGTTAAGGTCAGAGTTCATGATTCAAAGATAAGAAAGAGACTAAGACAAAAAAGACATCCATGGGAGAGTTCCCAAGCGAAAACGTCATCTCACACGTAAAAAATATCTCCCAAGACTTTCGGGAGAATATTCTGTGCACTGATGAGACGAAAGCTAAACCTTTAGAAAGGTTTGCATCCCGTTACATCGAGCATAAACTAAAACAGCTATTTCTTGAAAAGAACATCATAAAAACAGTCAAACATGGTGGTAGCGATCTGGGACTGCTTAGCCGCTTCAGGAGCTGGACGACTTGGCGCAATTCATGGAACCATGAATTGGGCTCTCTACCAGAGAATCCCGAAAGAGAATGTCAGGCCATCAGTTTGTGCCAAAAGCACTTGGATTATGCAGCAACACAATGATTCAAAACACACCTGCAAATCCACCTCTGAATGCAACAAAAAAAAGGTTTTTGAGTGGCCTAGTCAAAGACTGAAGTGAAATCAGATTGATTCAAACTGGCATGACCTTAAACAGGCCGTCCATGCTTGAAAACACTCCCGAATTAACATAATTCTGTAAAGAAATGTGGGCCAAAACTCCTCCACAGTGATGTGAAAAACTAATTGGTACTTATTGCAAATGCTTGATTGCAGTTATTGCTGGGTGGCAAAACCAGTTTCTAGTTTATGAAAAGAAAATATTTGTTGGGGGAGGTAGGTTTGGATAGCTTTTTTCCCCCTTAAAAAATAAAATCATAATTTATTTTTTTACATTTATTTTAGTTATCTTAGTCCAACATTAAATTCTGTTTGATAATTAAAAAAAAATACAAGTGGGACAAATATGCAAAAAAAACAAAAAAGAAAAAAAAAGGAAAATACCTTTTCACAGAACTGCAAGATTTGGTGGTTTTGGTGCGAGCCTGAAGGGCTACAGCTTAAAAATCAGGATATATTAGTATCTGCTGCTTGTACTACTCATTACTTTTTTTGTAAGCACCCCATACCCACAGATCAACAATAAAGGTTATATCACTGAATGGGGATAATGCGTGTTGGTATTCAGGTAATCTTGGGATTTAGTATGTTATTTTAATGAACAGAATTTCTTTTTCCAGAGATACACCTATTCAACATTTTTGTCATCACTGCCATTTAATACATTGATCATAGCCAATGTTTTAACAGCTGGGTCTCTCAATTCTGATGTGTGGTTGAGCTGATGTGTGTCACCTTTGATTGAGCCAGAAAGGGGACCACCCATAAGGCAAGGGCAACAGTAGGTGTCACACCAGCTGTCAGAGTTAGAGTTAGAAGACAGGGATTGATGAAGAGACTGATTGCCACACTCCCCTGTCAGGATCCCACCTGTCATAGTGCTCCAAGTAAAAAGCTACACATTTGTCCCTCTGTAGATATCCCGCATTTTCTCAGCAGCAGCCTCATAATGCCCAGCCCACCTGTCAACACGGGCATAGGTGGCTCTGCTTGCCTTTCTCCTTGACAGTGGAATTTGAATGGGAATTTTAAGTCAGTATTCAGGGCATGTATAATTTGTGCTGTTTATATCATTTATCACTTTCCTTTATAGGCATCTCACAAGCAGCAGGACAAAGAAGTGGAAAATAGAGATAAATTATATACCTGCTCCCTATTGTATTGTATGTAAAAGGAAAACTTTGAAGTCTGACAGCTGGGCTTAACATTAACATGTGAATACGCGTTTTCGACTCCCGAGTGTTTCATCGCGAATTTGCTGCCTTTGTTTAGTGGTGAGCTTGGTAAAATAGACAATAGCATCATGTTCTGCATAGAGAACATTCTGTTCATGAACTCCACACAAAGCAAAGGATACATGTTTGCTGCCAGTCTTCTTGGTTTCTTGAGCAGATTTTCCGGGGCTTAAACATAGGGAATATTGTCTTTTATCATTGGTGCTTCCACATCTGGACAGCTTCGATTCCAAGAGAAACAGAATGCGGCAGCTCTTATCTCAACCCCATATATATATAGCCCTACAGGCCTGTGTTCATGCATGAGACTTATAAAGAAAGGTGTTTATTAAGGAACTCCTTTAGCCCTAGCACCCTACTTCTGTCGAGTGACTGAGTAATTAAAAGCAACTAGCAACTAGTCATCTATTCAAAGGAAGGGACTTTTTAATAACCACATACTGCGAGACAACAGATGTTTTCTGCTAATAGAGGGAAAAAAATAACAAAAAAATCAGCATCAGTACACCTTTAAAGAGTTTTTTAGAGAGTTAACCACATGTGCATCACATTTTTGTCATGGATAAACAAATGCTTAACCCAAAGGATTTGAGTGAAATTAAGGATCTTCAAGTGATGCTTTACAGCATCTACTTCCAGGGGCAGCACTTAAGTTTATAATTTCTTTTCTTAATGCTGAAGAAAGGAAAAAGTCAAGATAAGTTAAGTGTTAGGAATATTGTTCAAGTACTCATAGTAGTTAAAACTGGACTACTGCCCACTGCACTCTCCCCCTTGAGACATGGCCAAAAATACACGACGGTACTGTATGGTCTTGAATACCAACACGAGAGCTAGTGATCTGGAGAACATTAAGGCATCACTTGAGCACTGTAACAAATGTAATGCTGGAACTATTGAAGAGGTAGTGACTTTAATGCACAGTTGTTGCAAAGCAGTCAGGAGGGTTATGTGGTAAAAGTGCCTTTTCTTTACACAATTAACCTCCCATCTGGAAAGAGAAGAGATGGGGAATTACAAAAGGGATCATCCTCACATTTCCTCAGCAGCAGAGCAATTTCCCCCTGTGCCAAAGGAGGAAGGTTATAGAGAGCATGTAGGGGTCCACTATTATGCAGAGAGGCAGATGGTTCAACTTCCTCCTTGATCCCCAGATGGCAAGAGGCCAAAAGAACTATTAGGAGTCCACATTTGCCAGTGTTTAGCATGAGCATATTCTCAGCCTTTGTTCCATTCAACAAGTGAAAATGCCCAAATAGGGAGTTTTTACAGTGTTGTTAGGCATCAACACAAGATATTTTCTTTATAAAGTAATTTCTTATCACATTTTACATGACTCTTCAGGTAGAAAGTGACTGGAAAAGCTTGCTACATAACATTATTGAGTATTTAGGGCAGTATTGCAATCTGTTTTCAAAGCTTGACTTCTGCTGTCGATCTTGGCACTTTCTATGACAAATACAAAGACTGATTTAAGAGTGATTACTAGACAGCCTGTCTGTAAATCACAAATGAAAGCTGAAATATATATTAACACTAGGAGAGCTAAGGGGGTCGTTTTGTAACTTAACTCATATTTCTTGACTTTTTCCTAAAATGGGTTTATTCATCTTATGGTGAATTTTCAGTTGTGTGGAATAAAAAGAAAAATCACAACCATTTATACCTATAGCCACTCAGGACATCATTTTTACCTAAAAGGAATTAATGTAAATGCTGTACACTCAACCAGTCTGGCTGCCAAGCAACACATTTGCTATTAACCAATAACTATATAGGTCACTATAGTTAGATAAAAGAGGAATAATCATTGTAGTGCTAAATAAGTTGCAGATGGGATATTGAGCCAGGGTGGAGCAGAGCAGAGTCCCGGACGGTTTGCTGACTGTGCAGAGCAGCAGGGATGTGATGTTAATGAGATGATAAACAGTCACTGTTCTACTTTTACAACAATTCATTTATTAAAATGTGCTTCTTATCTTTTGTGGGCAACTGTGAATTAACTTTTTAAATGTAGGCAATGGTCGGCTCAATCGGCTCCACAACTTTTCCACAATTTTGTTCTCCTACAATAAATAAAGTATTTAGATGTGACAGATATTGTGGTGTTTGTTCTTGTTCATTAGTGGATTCTGTACCACTATTGCTGTTGTTGCTTGACAGAGCCTGGCAGTTCTAGAGGGTTTGTGGTACAAGTTGTTACAATTTTACATTACTTTACATGGGTGAGGGTTTTTTCCTAAGTTTCTGAAGGTTCCAGTGAGGCAAATGTGGAGAGGGTATATTAACAATTTCAGTCCGTTTTTGACATCTCGTCTTTGACATGTTCTAGTTCCACTTAACTTTCAATGGTGCACTTTAAATTAACCACATTTCTAGTCTATTAATTTAAAAACTAATTTGAGACTTTCAAACCTTCCATATAATTTTCTAGCCATCCAAGACATGACTACCTGCTCATATCCTCCCTCTCCAAAGTGGAGAGGGTTATGCATTGTATTAAAGTGTTTAGTCATGGTTATAATGGTAGCCCAAAACCCTGTGTTACATAGACAGAAAAGCTGTACTGGACAGTACTGTGATCAGTGATCAGGTTATATGAGTTATCTGAGACTTCCTCTCAGACCGTGTACAGAGAGTTAGAGTGGGGCCTCATCTTTCCTCACCCCTCAGCCTTAACACCAGCTCTCCACAAGACTGTGTACTGAGTCCCCTACTGTACACTCTGTACACACATGACTGTGTTAGTACCCACCCAGACAACGCAGTCATCAAGTTTGCAGATGATACCACCGTGGTGGGGCTCATCTCTGGGGGAGATGAGACGGCGTACAGAGCTGAAGTTCAGAGGCTGTCAGATTGGTGTGTAGATAACAACCTGGACCTCAATACCACCAAGACAAAAGAACTGGTAGTTGACTTCAGAAGGAGGAAGTCTGAGCTGCAGCCTGTCAGCATCAACGGGGAGTGTGTAGAAAGGGTCTCCAGTTTCAAGTTTCTGGGTGTGCACATAGACTCCAATGGAGCTCTAACATCTCTACGGTTTTAAAGAAGGCCCAACAGCGTCTCTACTTTCTGAGAATCCTCAGTAAAATGGACCTGAAGAAGGAGCTGCTGACCGTCTTCTACTGCTGCTCCATTGAAAGTGTGCTGACATATTGCATCGGCGTGTGGTTCTCCAGCTGCACCACAGCACACAGAAAGGCACTCCAGAGGGTCATCAATATGGCCCAAAAAATCATTGGACATCCTCTTCCCTCCCTGAAGGACCTGTACAGCACGCGCTGTCTCAAGAGGGCACGCAGCATCCTACGGGACTGCACACACCCAGGACACCGGGTGTTTAAGCTGCTGCCGTCTGGAAGGAGGTTCAGGCTGCTGAGGTCCCGAACAAATAGACTCAAGGACAGCTTTTACAACAGGGCAATAGCCCTAATCAATGCAAATAGCTGACCTGACTGGCTACCTACCTGGACTTTTTGGGGGGGAGGTAACAACGGTAAAAACAGTAACAATAATAATATTTATATTTATAACAGGGTGCAATAATAATTAATGTGCAATAATAACAGTGTGCAATACAAATACACTTATTCTTCTTTTTTATTACTAAGTTATTATACTGTGTTGTTTTGTTTGTGTTGCGTTGTGATGTGTCGTATCGTGTTGTGTTATATGTAGTGCCGACGTAGGACAGTTTTCCAATTTCATTGTACTATTGTACTATGTATGACTTTGCACTGACAATAAAGAGTTATCTTATCTTATCTTATATATAAAACTGACACTATAATAACTTGATAATAGGATGACAGTAGAAATAAGGAAATTCTACAGGATGAGGTGGAGTGAATGAAGTAGTTTCACTTTCAAGTGATAAAGAGAAAAAATATGATAAGTCATGGGAACAACTGCTATAAAACAAGACATAAATTAGACATAAGTGTAGGCGTTTTTCTAAAGAATGGGTACTTACGACTACTCCCAAGTTCCTCAAAAAGGTATTGTACTTTCTCCCACTGAGTAGAATTCTGACCAGGTGGGGCGGCGAGTGGAACAAACGCTCTGTAAGAATAAAAAAATAATAATTTGTAAGACAGATAAAATTAATGTGGTTTCTTCTAGGCTATCTTTGTCCTCATCACAGAGAGAGAGATTCACAGAGATTCATATTAACAGCACATTAAACTGCTCTTTTAAATGAAGGAAAGTACATGAATAATAATAAGGTTTCCAAAAAATAAAGTTTCCAAAAAGTTGAGATATTAATCAAATCATTTAAAAATTAAGTAAACCTTGCATTTAATTAAAAACAGTACAAAAACAATACGTAAAAATGATTAAACTTACGCATTAATAGCTTCTGGAAAAACATCTATTTGCTTACCTCGGCATAAACCACAACTGTTAAACTGTATGCAACTGACCTACTGTATTCTCCTTACTTTCACAGTAAACTGCTGAGCTACCAGTTCAGTCAGGTCAGCAATTTCTAAGTGTTCTTAAATTAAGACCCATGCAGCTACTCAGACAGATACAGACATACACTGGTGCGAGCCAGTAATTATGGCCTATGTTTACACATGTGACTATGAAACTGACTTGGATAACATAGCTGAGGAGGAATATATTATGGCAATGGATAATAATCACTGAAACTACTGTTACTGCAAAAGAATTCTTACAAGTCAGCAGTAAGCATATAGCTCAAATGATTAACACCTGATTATTCAAAATGAAGCTATTTGCAATTTTTCAAAAAAGCTCCTCAGTTTTGTCGTTTTGAGAAAAACAGCTGCCACACAGACATTAACAAGCGCCACTCTCCTCTCTCTGATAGTCTTTTTATAATGTACATTTTGAGTAATAAAGAGACATGTCAGCAACACGTTTCCCAACCGGGTGATTGGCAGAGATTACTTGTATTTTTTTAGTTAGAGAGATATACAACACTGCAAATAAAAACCTGAAATAGGACAGAAACTACTCAGTTCAGAAAAAAAGAGACAAGGGTTACCCCCAGCAGGCAACCAAGGCAGAAAGAGTTTAAGCAAATGTCACCAATTGTTGCCACAGTAACATCCACCTTAGGCTTGAGTTAGACTGAGGGTTCTGTGTCCATTTTATTTTATTGTTTCCACTTTAAAATTATTTTAGCAAACTCAAGACCAATCTAACCAAAAAATCCCAAACTAAGTCCAAAGTATCCAGACCCAAGGTTTCCAAAGATTTTTTCTGATGTTATATGTATTTCCTCTAGGATTCATACGTGCACTTTATCTTTTTAATGTGAATTCCTTTGGTCATCATATGTCTCACTTTTGCTTTTAGAAAAAGAAAATAAAAAGCACCCGTTAGCTTACTCAACTCTTCATAACTGTGTCTACATAAAGGTTTTTCTAACTTCATTCTTATATCCATCAGATGAGAAATGTTTGGTAGAGTTGGTCATGCTTTGGTCTATTTATTGACATTAATTTCCAAACTTCTGTGTGTTGTGGTTCACTCTTTCTGGAGAAGTAACCTTGCTTTACTTGTTGCAGAATTCAGAAGCCATCATCTTTGATCACCAATGTAACAGTCTCTCTTTGCCACTTAAAATGTATTTTGAAATTTTTAGTGCACATCTTCTATGTAGTTCCAAAAAATAAGTTTGACATAGTGTCTTACTTAGAAAAACCTAGCTTCTCTATAACTCTGACAAAGCTTGACTTCAGTTCCTCCGATTTCAAATAAAGAAAAAATGGGCCTTTTTCTTTGAAGGCACCTTAACCATGAAGCTGACAGCCAGTCTTTGCGAAAAAAAAGAAAGAAAAACTGTTAATATTATTTACATTACTACAAAAAATAAGTTTAGAAAAACTGAAAGCATTACATAATTGGCAGTCAGATTTTAAGAAGCATAGATAAATAAGTAGAAATCCTGCAGCGAACAATCAGGAGCCATTTAAGGAGTCAGTCACCTTGCCAGGTTTAAAGACAACAAAAGCCTTGTAACATCAAGCAAAGACCTACTGAGTGAACACTGCCCAAACAGGGCTATTATGTCTGTTGGTATCAGAAAAGCAGTCTGAGATTAAAGCTATCATGTTGCTGAAAATCAAAGCACCTAAGCAACAATTGCCAGAACAAAGCAGCAATAGTTCCAGTTTATTGGGCAAAGGAGGGGGAAATTGCTTCTCTCTATAAAAACATCCTGACATCCAAACTTTCAGCTGTAACAAAGTATAGTCATGTGTCCTTTTTTCTCTCCCAGCCAGGTAAGCCTTCTCTCAGTGCACCATTTAATGGTTGAGAGAGCGCATTTAATTGTGTAGGTTGAACTTCAGGTGTGTTGCTGTCACGGTTGCAAAGGAAATCTATTATGTTGTGTTGGTGTTGCTAAACACAACCGGTTTTAAATCTGCACATAAACAGAGCATGGCTGAAAATGTGTAAATTCTGAATTTCTAAGAAAGATCACATATTCTATTTAAATGTACTCTGCATACTCAGAACATTCAAAGAATCTAGTTAGCACTCATACACAAAAACAAAACACTTATTTAGAGAAAGGTATATAGCTTTGTCTCCTGAATGGCTTATCATGGCCAGACAAATGGCCCTGTAGCTGTTTGAAGGGATCGTCTTCTCATTAACTCAACACAATGATGTATCCACACCGAGTACCTGCCGTGTACCAAAGCAGAAGAAGCCAACCATGTCTCCAACTCACCCAATTAAAAGAAGCGCCACGCAGACAATGACGAATCCAATTGTGTACTTCAGAGCATTTTTCACTTGCTGTAATGAAAAAAAAAATTAAACTGGTCAATCATAGCCATGAAGTGAACTATTATTATTCATTGTGAGTGAGGGAAGGGGTCATATTCCATTCAGTTAAGGACTATAGAGAGTGAGGACTATACAGAGCCAGTGTAGATCCTGTTTGACCTGGCAGAGATAAACTGTCACTCCTGGTGCTTTTCAAGGCTTTTAAAGTAACAATACAAAGGACCATCCAATCTGTGAGAGAAAGTGCCTCTGTCAGCTCAAAATTGACACATGCATGGGAGAAACAGCACTATGAGATAGCTGCTGTTTGGTGCTCGTGAAATTACTAAATGGTAAAATCCCTCGCTCAAGCATCTCCTAAAGTCTCACTGAATTAATGCAGTGGTTCAGTAAATTGGGGTGACTATTTTCATTACCACAATGAAACACGTGTTGGATAAAATTAGTGAAACATCTGTTGGGTAACTTTTCTTCATGTGTTATGACTTTTTAAGTGGCAATGCCTTGCAGACTGAAATGTTACCTAAAAACTGAGAGCAGGTGAGCTAATGGTAGCAAACATTAAGCACAAGAAAGCCTGTTTTATCAAAAAAAAAAAAAAATCCTGACTGGTCTTTCCTTTCAGAGGAAAACTACATTTAACATCAGTCAGATATTTGGAGTAAATATCATGGAGTAATTGATTTTTTTTAATCAAATCTAACCTGTCTTTTTTCTGGCTAGTGTTAGTTATTACCTGTTAACAAAAATGAACTCAAAAACTCCTAGTTTGAAGTTGGTAATTGTAGCTAATTTGAGTTACCAACTAACTAGTGTCTTTAACTTATGGATACATTTGGAAATGCGAGTTGGCTAGCCTCCTGAATTACTTTACCAGCCAATGTTGATTTTAGCCATCAGTAAATTACATACATGTCACAAAACAAAACTGCATAAATAACACTTGTTTTCTGTGGCATACAGTACATAAAGTAGTACAATGTCTTACTGTTGTAGTCTATGCAAGTTTGCACACAGTGTGTTAGCTTAAGTTGCATATAAACTTGAGTTCAATAAAAAACCAAGCGATGGTGCTTTATTGGTTTAAAACCAGGTTACAGAGAGCTCACTTAAGTTTGTGCCTGCATTGCCAGTGCCTTAAAAGCATGTTGATTGTATTTGCTACCTAACAGAACATTTGATGTCTTTATTTTTTAAGTCTTTTTAATGTACAGAGTACATAGTCTAACTGTCAACAACCATTACAACCTTTTACATTCAGCAAATATGTGCACCTTGTTCCTTCTGTGATCATGCTGTGTGTGTGCGCCTTGTGACAGATTAGAAAACACTGCTCTACAGCACCACAAGTAGTCAAACAATCAACACTGTATCTGCAATTACTTGCAAATGATTTTCAAGCTTGTAAATTTTGGTCACAAGCAGCATAGCAATATAAAAGTAAGTTATTAGGAGAGAATTATAAATGATCCAATTATTTTTTTAAATTCTACATGAAATAATATTAAAGGAAAAACTACTTAAGAAACAACCTATTTTGCTGATAAAATCCACTTTAACATGGGTGCTTTGGGAAGGTTTGTGTGATTTTCAAAGAAATAAAAATAAAAGAAGTGGTGCAAGTTGCCTTGAACTGGCTACAATATTCAAATGAAATTATTTTAGGACATGCACCACATCTCAGCAGTTTACAGAGCTGTGTGTAGCAAAAGAAAGGTGCACACTTACTGAGCATTTGTTCACATTGTTGTCATCCCTTTCTTCATAGTAGAAGTAAACAAAGGGGATCCACAGGAAGACACAGATTAGTATGATGGAGTAAAGAGCTGTTTGGAAAAAGGAGAAATGAATTCAAGAATTAAAAATCACAAATTTTGAGATTTACACTGCCCAAAGTGAACATCACAGACTGTCAAACCTGCTCTATCATGACACAGCAGCACAGTGCATTAAAAAAAAGGTATTGTGCTGACTAAAGGTCATGTGAAGTACACATATGAAAATATATGTTGACCCTAAGGACATGTGCATTATTTTTTTTAACCCTATTCAGGATATTAAGGTACCACAGTATAACAAATTATATAGAAACCCCCAAAGTTTTATTTCTAATACTCCCAAAAATACAGCAACTTTTCTTTCTATTAAACTGGTATGGACATAATGTACTAGGTGCGCATTGTAATCTGGTGCCACCAGCAGTTAAGTTTCTACTGCTGCAACAGGTGGCTGAGAAAGGTGTAACCTGCAACTGAAAAATAAACATGTATATCACAAATGCTATGAAGAAATAACCAAAACAAATAAATAAATAAATAAATAAATAAGCCTTATTCAGAAAGGTGAAAAGACAGAAAGAGGGAGTGAAAGAGATCACATAAGCAAATGTGGTGATGGACAAACTCCAGAACTAACATTTGATGTTCAAACTGGCTTAAAAAGAAATGAACTTTATGTCCAGTTATATAAAGACTAGGTCAAGCAAAATAAATGCATAAATAATAACAACAATATTTCATATAAAAATAATGAGACCATATCACAATGAAAATCTGAATTAGCATACTGGAAAAAAAATGTGGCTTTCACCTTTTCAGGTAGTGCTTTTAATGCTTAGGTATTTTTAACTGCTTATCTTTATAACATATTTGGCCACAGGGTCAAAATTTAAGGAACAATGTTTCTAGTTTCTTTTTTCCTTTTCTTTCCAGTAACTTGTAGTGTGGGACAGGCTTACACTTCTTAAGCTGTGTTAACCAGCGAGCAATATTTAAACACTGTCTTAACTATGGTTGTTAAAACCAAACTACTGCACGCATGTGCGATCTGTATGCAGACACTTCATCTGCAGGAAAAACAAACGGTTATGCAAGATAAAAGCAGATCATAATGTGAGCGGAAAAACATCAGATCTTAGCATCTCATCTGCAATGGAAGAAAAATTTGCTAGTGTGCACCATGTTTGTTGACAAGTCAGTCATCCACTTTTTATTGATTTGCATATGGAGACTGGATTCACTGCAAGCACAATCAAGATAATGAGAACTGATTTTAATACAAGATGTAAATGGAAAAAAATGTATAGAACAGATATCAGTAATCAGTATCCAAAAAATGTTTTCTCATACAAATCATATGTCTATGTGTAAATGGGGTCATTAACAACTGTCAGCTAGTAAACCTGTATCATTAGTATCCTTTAAACAGCCTGAACATGTAAGGAACTGTTGTTTACACACTTTGAGCGTGTTAAACTCAGTAATCTATGAACGGTGCTCTTTCTGCTCAGAATATGATCCAGAACACTAAACAATTGATTCAATTAGAGGAGGAACATGTTCTCCCTTGGTTGTTGCTGTGATTATTAGACTGAGTACCTTTTACAAAGCAGATAATAACAATTTCCGCTTGAATGTTGACCAGACTAATATAAGAAAAAGCTATCAGCTTGAGAAAAAATGCTTTATTCACTAGAGCTCGTGACCTTCTACATGAGGTGCCCTGTCCTTAGAGAAAGGGCCTTGATATTCTCTGATCCAAGCCTTTTTGTTTGTTTCTTCCTATATACCTTTTCTGAGAGAAAAGACCAACACTCAAATGCATTAGGAATTCATAAAGGGGAGGGTGAGGCAAAAAACACTTAAACAGAGAGATGCTATTCTAAGCTGGCGGCTTTTTTTTTTCTGCAGCAAATGGATGTCGATGCAGACAGACCAGATAACCCCAAAATAACTCATAGAAAAGCATGTCGCAACAGTGTGCTCAGCAGCATGGTTACCATTTCCCAGTACCACCTTGAGGTGATAATGTGAATCATTAGCACAAGCTGCAACAAAAAAGAAATGTGCTAGAATAAACAGCTTACCGAGACCGTATCCACTGTACTTTCCCATGAAAACAAGTCCTCAAAATAAAACAAAATAATAAAAAAGGCAACATTTGAAACCTTTAATGGATTTCAGGTTCAGGTATATGAAAGACAACTAAATAAATGCCCTAAGCAATACCCCGGACCTCAGAATGAGAAACTACACAACTGTAAATGTGACTGTTGGATGTAAACTAATAGAATCTGAGCAAAACTAAAATTGAAAACTTGCTCCTAACAAGCACTTAATCCATAAAATCAGCAGTACACTTCAGCTCCAATGGGCATGTGGAAAACTACTGTTCCATATCAGTCAAGAAGGTATGACCCTAAGCGAGTGCAAACATGCCCCTTTGTGAAATGAACAATATTCCACAAAAGGCTCTCTGTGCTGCAGACAAATGAATGCCATTGTTACAGAGGTTTGGTTTTTCCCAGCTGTGATTCTGACAGGGCATTACTTTCAATAAACACATGCTCATTGCTCCACTAAGGTATCCATTTACACTCATTTACAGCTAGACAAACGGAGTTTAGAATGATGCCAGGAGCCAATAAATGCAAGCCATGCACAGTATGCAGCCACTGGCATATGCTTGCAGGTTAAAGCAGTGAGCAAAATTAATCATAACACCATGAATATTAACACAATGAAAGAATAGGTCATACTGCATTGCAATGAATCATCCATTACTCTCCATGCAGATCTTGGGAAGAAGACCTGACCAGGGAAAGTTTTGCATATTTATCCCTGTGAGAGGGAGCATGTATAAATGTCCTTAAACCTTTACACAATTCTTGTGTTGGCAGTGGATCTGTCATGTTCTGTGGGTCACAGGGTTGCGCTTTCCCTGGATCAGCTTTTCTGAGGCATCCCACAGATATCCACCAGAATGAGGTATGGGGAATCAGCACCAAGAGACCTTTGTCACATTCCTTGAGTTGTTTTTGAGGAGCAGTGGAGTTCACTGCCTTGCTAAGAGAGATGACTATCATCAGGTATGGGTACGGGTTTGGCCCAAAACAATGTTTTGGTGGGTGGTACATGTCAAAGTAAGAGCTACACGAGTGCCAACACGCAAGCTTTTGAGGCAGAGCATTTCAGTGTAGCAAGATGATTATCGTTATTCGCTTCACCAGTCAGTGGTTTCAGGATACACTCCCGTTTACTCAGTGATCAAAAACAACAGTATTTATAAATGTGCTATGTGAAGCTTAATGACAACCATGTCCTCACATGACAGTGGCTATCCACTGAGCATTAGCACCTCTTGTTCCTTGATGTAATACCTGTTGTAAAAATACAACATGTATTACTGATCATGTGAAAATTAAATACCATGCATGATATCTCATAGAAAACCTTCCTTACTTGCATGTCAACACTGAAACTATAAACACTGAAGACACACAGGATTTCAGATATTTATTTAAAAAAAAACAAAACAGAATTTGCACATGAGCTACATGAATATCAGGAGAATTGCGCTGACTCATATTTCTTAAAGCTATATCAGTAACACGTTTGCTGTGACTGGCATGTGTCTGGGACTTTCACACGCAGCAGTCTACTGCTGTTGTACATGCGGACTTAGCCTGATATATCACACTGGCACATTTCAATATCTGGTGACTGGCTCAAGAGATACAGACGGTTGTTGGAGAGTCACAGGTACCACACATGGCTCCTCTAGTCTGCCTGTCAAAGTGTCCTTGAGCAAGATACTGAACCCTAAAGTTTAATAACTGATCACTTCAAGTGCTATATAAGTACCATTTACCAATATTTAAAGTCCACTAAAGCAACAAGCAGCAACTTAAGACAGACACTCCGGAAACCTCCAAGTTATGCTACAGGTTTCAGTTCTTTATGTTGAATATGTAGGATTTGCATAGGCCTCTCATATTTTCACAGAAACTCCAGCTTTTTCCAGCTGGCAGCAGACCTTATTACACACACACACTTTGAGGAAAGAGGGTAATGTGAAACTGAATGCATACGAAAAAAGGGACTGGCTGCATTCACACTAAATTTTCATCAGCTCTGTCCTCAAGGTACTTCAGATCAGCATCTTCAGTACCTTGCGTAAGGACACTTTGGCATGTGGATTGAAGAAGCCAGGGGTTCATACCACTAGCGCTCTAATTAGCTAATGACCCGTTTTACCTCTTCTATTGTATATGATACAAGGTGAGGCTAAGTGTTCACTTAAAATCTGTGTCAGTATTTTGAGCTGGGAAAAAAAAAAGAGCAGAAAAGCTGCTGCATGGGTTGTTTCTTGTCCTTGTGTGACTGTGTTCCAATTGTCAAAGGCCCCTCCGTATCACATAAAACTGCCCTCCAAAATAAAACTACAATTTGTCAGTGTTTTCAGAAATGCTCTTAAAAGAAGCATTAG
This sequence comes from Oreochromis niloticus, assembly GCF_001858045.2. Lineage (NCBI taxonomy): Eukaryota > Metazoa > Chordata > Actinopteri > Cichliformes > Cichlidae > Oreochromis > Oreochromis niloticus. Next base: position 20,526,614 of record NC_031978.2, read on the forward strand.
GCGACCACTTTACAATAAAACTCACTCTGCACATGTGGGTGGATCAAAAAAAAGAAAAAAAAAATCACAGAAAAAAAAAACTTATTGTTAGTGTATTTGAAAGAGGACTCTTTCCTCGCTAGCTTCTCTTCCACAAATGGCATTAAAAAAAAGGCAGGGAGAAAGCCAATGATTTATTTAAAGGGCCCAGGGGTATTTTGCCCTGTTGCTTAAGGGTCTGCTTTGAAGTACTGAGCAGTCCAAGGAAATGTATAAATGGACAGAGGAAGGAGATTGAAAGGCTAAGCTTTCAAACTTAGGGTTCATCAAAGATCACAAAAAGGTATTTGGGCTCTAAAAGGAAGTGGTTGTTTCTGTTGCAGACGTTCTTCCCCTTTGTCGACTTAAAAGGTACACTGAATCTAATAGTACACCGTGTAGACTTTGTGAGCAACTGCAGAGTTTAATAAGTAATGGTTCAATCTTGATTCTGGCATTACAGACGTATTCTGATATAACTGTTACCTTTTCATCACTGCTGTTCAGGTTTTTGCTCAGAGTGCCCCCTGTGCAATACTCTATACTCACGCATTTACTCTGAGATCTAATATAAAATGAAACATCTGCTTGAGCAAAAGCTTAACATGAACACACAGATACATTTTAAAAATGGTTTGAAGTAGCCTCTAAATGCCACAACGGCAAACGCTCCCACTGATTCTGTACAATTATGTTGATTCCTAAAAAAACAAAAAAAGAGAAAACATTCATGTGAAAAGGTTCATCAAAAATAAATAAATACAAGGCTACAACAGAATTTTCCAACCCTATAATTGCAATTCTATGACTACCCTATGTTTGTAAAACTCTTAAGGCTGATTATAAAGTAAAATGTGGCTGCAGAGAAGCATGTCCATAGAAAATGCACTTTAAAAATAATAATAATAAAACAGCAGAAATGAACCAAATGACAGCTATGTAAAGCCATCAAATTATTTTAAAGATCAAATAAATAACGCGGGGAGTTCTTCAAATCGCTGGACATGCACATACTTATTAACTGTGACCACCAATGAATATAAAACAGTCTACCTCAGAGAAAAACATGCCTCACCAATACAAATAGAAATCTCTGTCAACCCTGTAATTATACTATTTGTGAAGAGACAAATGGACAGTGCTATCAAATGTTGCCTTAAGGAAAACTCATCTTTAAAGGTTAGACTTGAAAGGAAGCTGTCCACACAATAAACATGGAGCTAGGTCTCCACCTACTGGCAAATAATAAAGTGATGGCCGTTATAAATAAATAAATAAATAAATAAATAAAAACCAAATCTGTCTAGTTCTACATAAACACCGATAACAGAATGCACTATGTAGCTAAAATTAGATTCAGCGTATTTTCACTTTCAGTCTCATGCTGCAGCCTTCAGCAAAGTATGACTTTGCTGAGACGCAGCACAGTCCTCTAATGCCGTCATCTTCACAAGCACCTAGTCACAGTAGACATTTGATCACATAATGATGCATCATGAATCCCTTCTGACTTAAAACAAAGAAAAAGGAGGTAGAAAGGTAGAGCTGACTGGAGAGCTAATCTGTAGAAATCTCACATCATATGACCAACAGTCATCTTATGTTTGGTACAGCAGAAAGCAGCAGAACAACAAGTACAATCAACTGAGGAACATGTCAGGCTGACAGGTTAATATTCTGCACCGCTGAGCTTATAATTCATTTCCAATATTCAAAATATGCAACAACTGAACAAAACGTTGCTCCAAACGAACAGAACCCATTATCAATCTAAACTCCAAGGCTGGGACTTTTGTATTCTAGGCAGTTTTACAAGCATACATCCTTCCATATCAGCAGCCAAAGGTTACAAGCACAACACATACTTACACAGCTCTGATGACATGTGCACATGCTTGAAGCAAACAGCAAATTCCTTCAAGCTTCTTCCCTACCCCTCTTCTGACTTTAAGCATCTATGGCTTTTCAGCTGAATAACATTATGCACATAAAAAAGCCTCTCTTTTGCTCTTTGAATGGCATAAAAGCATATAATGCCTACTTAAGACACAATATGAAACATGTAGTAACCTATAAAACTGTGTGGAATGAGCATCACAATATGAAGTGCTACATAAAACCAGGCAATTTTAGCTGCCACTCAAAGCAATTACAGAAATTGTGACTTAAGATTTACTCTCAAAAGCTCCAACTAGACGTACTAAACCAATTATTAAGCCAACTATATGTGCTTTCCCTTTAATTTGTGAAACATTTCTTGAGTGTAACTACTGTACCATGAACATGGTTTCCAGGCAGTTTGGCCATTAAATGAATTAAATTACTGACAAGACACAGCCCTGCACTGAAGACTAAGCCTACTGAATTATTCATTTTTCTAAATCTCTATAAAGCAAGGTTTCATTTAGGGGGATGTCTAATCCAAACTATAGATAGCAAAAGAAAAAAGTCATCCTTATGTATGAAATCATATGTTTATGTTTAGAGCACAATATACTAAGGCCTGAATGCTGAGGGGCAGTGCTGTGGTCTGTGCCTTTTTTTGTTTTTGGAGGGAGGGTGTCATTATGCCAGAGGAAGTGGTTTCTTTGATGGGACTGTCTGGGCATGGAGACAGCTTGTCGTCCTTGCATTTGGCATTTTTTAACAGACGGTATACAACAGTGTTGCTGACAGCCACTTTAAGCTAGCATCTGTTAGAAAATACACGATCTAGAGACTTTGGCATGACTGAATTTGCTATCAACAAGGACAACTTGTGTTATCCTTTAATATAACAACCATGAAGACATTTCAGAGGCACCAACAGTTTTAAGCTTGTAATTTATCAGTCAAAAAGTCTGGATGTTGTCCATGATTTACAACCACATACAAATACTGGAATTGCAGAGTCATCCTTGGAGACTAGACCTGCCCTTTCTCATAGCAAAGGAATCAAACAGGATTAGTCCAAGATGCTCAACAAACTTCCTAATGATGCAACCCAGTGTCAAACAAAGCCAAAAACAAAGTGTCAATAAATACAAGCTAAGTGTGACAACTACAACAAGCAAATCAAATGAAGCTTGGTGAACAACAACTATCCTGGAAAGAAGTACTGTTGAATAATCGGTCATCAAGCTATCTGCAGATTTTGTAGGTTTTGGATTAATACACAGAATGCAAGAAAAAAAAATCCCCCAAAATATAATAATTAAATTATTATTATAATTATCTTATTTTTTGAAACAAACAGGTTCTCTTTTGTGCCATCCTTAATGTCAATTCCACTATGAATATAATAGTGGGAATACAGTAACCCCAAACTCTAAAATGTATTGGTACATAATATTGAAAAGATTTAGAGTATCCAGAGAAGTGTCTGCAAAGACTTATCTTCAAAAGTAATGTTAAATATCTGTGAGGCCCTCAGGTGGAACTGCATTAAAAATCCACTTTTGAAATTAATACCAGAAAGTAGAGAGTTTCACTGCATTCATAACTGCAATTTAAATCTCTGCCATGAAAAAAGCCATAACTAAGAAATCAAAAAATTTACATCTCCACTCATAAAAAGCAATAAACTAAAAATAATTTAAATCTGGTTACTATCCCCTTCAAAGTTTTTTCATTGTGCACCACTTACAGCACTCCTGCCAAGTTTGAGTCACTTCCTGGAGGTTCTCATCACTTTCATGTACCTCAAACTTGAAATCAGACATCAATTTCTGTATCAAACTTAGTCAGCCTTCATTCTAAGAATTATCAGTGTTGATTAGATTTGGTCTCTGTCCGAGAGGACAGTACTCTGCCATGGACAAGTGTGCAGTGACCAAGCCATCAAGTGAGAAGGATGCTTGGCTGCATTCACACGGATGTGCACTGTGACTTTATCCCCCACTGTCACACTACAAACGTGGAGTACTACTGTCATTACTACTAAGTCATTATGCGTCTAAGAGAGAGCTTCTGACCCTCTGAACTTTATCTCATTTAAGATGAACTGCAGCAAAGTAGAACACAGTCCCACTGTTGGATGACTAAAGCTTTAAGCTTTTTTTTTCTTTTTTTTAAAATCATGGACACTTAGTTTTCTCTGCCAGAGATGAGAGACACTAATCCAGCTAGTTATTCAGGCACATTTCAAAAGACAGCAAAGGACACATGGAATGGGCTAATTGCAGATCTGTGAAGGCATCATTAATGCTAAATGATCAAGTTTTGGAGGAACATATATTACCATCCAGATAATGTCTTTATCAAGGAAGGCCTTCTAGCTAGAAGGCTTCCAACAAGCTAGAAACCTAAAACTACAACCTGCCGCAATTAAAACATCAAGTCCTGGTGCTAAAATGCCTCTGAAAAATATACAACACATTATGCAACAAAAAAAAATATCACACATCAGGTGTTGTTTAGCTGAAATACTGTCAAGCAGCAATTGGAAAAACATTTGCTTTTGAAGATTGTAGTTAAAGTATATGTATGCATCACATCCTTATTGAAATGGTCCATACGGTCATGTGACTTCATCACAGACGGACCGGTTTTGTAAACCTGTTTAACAACTTGTAAGCACCCTTCCTGTCAATTCCTGCCATTTTACATGAAGAGTTGGTAACCAAAAAGCAGTGGCATGTATGACCAACTCAGCAAGCAGCATATTTAATACATTATGAACTTGGTCCCAGTGAAACAGGGACATTAAAGTATTACAAACATATGCTATTAAAGTAAATACTATGACATTACACAAGTATGTAAATTTACTAAATAAATTACCTAATTTTAAACTCTTACGTTGTTAAAAATCCCAGGGTTATGGAACCAAATGATTGGAAAGGCACTTAATTTGTAACAGTAAATTCAATTTGTTTATTGCTACAAAGGACAAACCTAAGTGGAGTGCTATTTAACAGATACGACTTTCTTCAATGACCAACACTGGCATATTGCCCAGAAACACAATAAATGTTTGATCTGATTTACAGAATAATCATGTAAAATTGTTTTTGCTCTTCAACATAACCCTGTGACAAAAACTCATATTTGAATTCAGCTGAATTTGTGATGAAATGCTGGTCTTTAAAAAGGCCAGATGATGCTTTAGAAACAGTTAGCTATTGTTTGGGCTTTAAATATATCCTGAAGTCACAGCCTGACTAAAGCAGCTTCAGAGCAGGTAAGCTCTGCAATCGAAGTTACTACAGAGAGATGCCCTGTGTGAAAATGAGTCACCAGTGTGGGAAACAAAGAGCCTGTGTGATTTCCAGAGTTAGACTGCTAACCCTTTAGGACTGCTGCATAGATGAGACAGGCCCCAGGTGTTATTAAAATTGAACCGGCACCTCATTCAAATCAAAGCAGAGATAAGATCAAAATAATGACGTAACACACTTATAATCATGTAAGAAAAGTAAATAACTCAAAAGCAAACATTGAAAACAATGCAAACTTAACCGCCGCGCAGTTAATAATCCTTTTATGATTTAAGTCTTTATTATATTTTATTTTCACATAATGACATAAATTTTGACAATTTTCATTGTCTGAGTTTATTACCCACATAAACTATGAAAAAAAAACATACTTACTGTAATATCCATACAACACAGTATCTTCAATTTGCCCTCTTGTCTCATTGTTTGCTGCCCATTCCTGCCATGAGAAAGCCAATTGTGAATATTAATTTTTACATTTGTAACAAGGCTGATTCATGACTCATGCATAACAATAAATGAAAACAGTTTGCAATAATAGTTCTCAAAAAATGTATTTAGAATAACAGCACAAATAAATACCATAAAAATTAAGCCTGAGACAAAAGAAAAAATATTGCACTGATGAATGAACAAATTATCTGGTGACTTTATTCAAATGGAACAATAAGACAAAAAAAATACAACTGAGAAATGCATTTAGATTTTAGGTTGAAGAACAAAATACTAACCTTATAAGTACCATTAGGATACTTCATGAAAGAAACAAGGAATATGTCCACTGGTAGAAGTGCAGACGTGATCAAAGCAATAGCCAGAGCACATATTGCAGTGATAGTTGAAATAACTTCACTCTCCCGCCGACTTTGAAATTTCCGAATGTAGATCCAACAGAACACAAGAATTACCTAAAAAAAACCAAAAAAACCCCAATCCAACAGTAATTAAAATAAAACACAGGTTTAATAATGTGATCGCGAGTAACAGATAAAATAAATAACAGAGCAGTAAAAATACGTTTTGGCTTACAGAGCTCTATTACATGTAAAGCCAAAAAAAAAACAGAAGTAAATTCAATCAACTATATGCAGTACAAGGTGGCATTTGCATTTAATTTGGAAAATGTCAACAGGGTTTATAAAAATCAAACTGAAGCAAACAAGCAACACACTAGAGGTTGGAAATCAGTAAAATTATGCTACTCAATACAATACCCCGGCAACTAAGTCTACCTTTGTAGTGTTATATATCCTTGAAGTTTAAAACACACCATTTATAACACAAAAAGAAAACAACTGAAATCTAAGTATTAAAACAACAAGTAGGGCATTATGTAACTTTAAAAGCCTGACTGCAGGTGTTCCGGAGGAGCTGATCCGATTATATCATACTCCCTTCTCAGAGTGACAGGCAATAACACAAAGTCTTCATTTCGTAAGAAGCAAAATAAACAGACTTACTGGAAAGGTGATACGAGTGGTTAACTTTTTAAAAGATTGTTTAAATTAAGTAATAACATATACATGTATTATTATGCTGTTCAACGTTTAAAGGGAAAAAAACGAACAGGAGAGGGATTGACATTGTAATGGGAGAGAAGCTCATTAGACAAAGAAGCAATAAATGGGCTACAAAATGACAAGGTCATATTCCAGGCACATGTGCTTTAAGAGGTGAGGACACTGCAAACACTTGCCCCTTCAGCTTAAGGGCTGCCATTCGCAGACAGGATCAATTAAAGGCCCACAGCTTTACGCCTCCGGCTGCTTGCTCTGCCAGGTAATAGCGAAAGGCTCTGCATCCAAATAAGACCCATTGAGAGGTCTGAAATAAAAGGGTTGCTTAGTACTGGGCAGAAAAACAGAGCAATTTATTGGCATCCAGCCATTCTTCTGGAGGACTTGTAATTTAGCCATGTGATGTGGGTATGAATGACATTTGGGATAATGAGGGCTAAAATGGGCCGCAGATTATCAAACTGAACAACTTGAAGACGTTCATTTAAGTAGCCTACTACAGAAGTCTCAATTTATGTCTTGCTACGGGGGGGAAGAAAACTCTACATAGTTGTCTTTGGTTAAGGTTGGTTAATGTAGTTTTTCCACTTTCAGCACTTATTTGTTCGTAATAAAAACATTGCGTTTAAAAACAAGGAGACGCTTTACAGTACAGCTGGGTGTTTTTATACAGGAAAGATCTAACCGTGGATGTTACATTTTTATGTAATTAAGTAACAATACCAGACCCCTATTCTCCACAAAGTGGTGTTTAACAATTCCAATGTTTCTAACTGTACGCAACACCAAAATGTTCTAAACAGTTCACTGAAAGCCTCTTATAGGGCGACAGCCTGTAAGTGTGTCACGGCTAATGTTAGCTAAAGCCAAAGACAGTGCTGGCGTTAATGCGCTGTAGCCATGTTGCGCCGATTAACTCCGATGTTAAAGCAACGACTTCGCCTACTAGCACAACTCGGGCTAACCGTTTACCGCTCCACTACTTTATAAAGCGACTACGTAATGTCGTGCTTGCTTACCAAAAGTATAATGGTGAAAATAGACCACCCGAGCACAGACTCTGTTAGCAACGGCTGAGCCGCCATCTTCACTTCCTGCAATAACAAACCCACGTGCTCCTGTTAACGTCACCGCGGTGGAGAGACTGGCAGCTGACCGTGACGTCTCCGCAGGAAGCGCGTTCATGCGTCCATGCTGAAGTGATAATCGTAGATGTTTATCGTGATGTGCAGAATTTAAGTATGTGTGATAAAATACAACACGTCTAGTCTGCTTCTTGACTAGAAGCAACACAAAACACGCAGTGAGTGAATGAATATTTAAGCTGTAGGTATCATCTGTATAGTTTTGTAAAACTCCCATCAGCGAGGGGAAAAAGTATTGAACAAGAAAAATATTGCCTTTAACTTTAAAAAAGACTGAATGTTCAACTAAATGTTCTTTTAACTGAATTTCTGGCGTTTTGTTATTGCTGCTATTTATGGCTTCCATCAACAATGAAGGGGGTTAGCATTGATCATCTTGCTACAGTACATTGCGATGTTCCACAAGCCTTGGATTCTGACATTAATGTGCAGTACTTTGGAAAAGTATTGAGCTAACTCATTTTTGTATATTTTGGTAGTAAAATGGGAAATATTGGCAGCAATTTTTTTTTTACTGCTGCTCTTATAAATAGGAATACAGCATGTAAGGCAAAAAGCAGTTTATACTATTCTAGTGAATTTGAAAAGCCAATATGATCACCTTTAACCTTCAGCACAGCCTCACCCTTCTTTGACAGGCTTTCTTGTCATTTCTTTAAGTAGTCTTGAGGAATAGTTCTCCAGGCTTCTTGAAGGACATTCAAAGCTCTTCTTTGGATGTTGGCTGCCTTTTGTTCTGTTCTCTGTCAAGATGATCCCACACTGCTTAAGAATTGTTGAGGTCCAGACTCTGGGGAGGCCAATCCACGATTTTGTTCCATTGTGTGGTTTTCTTTCCAGGTATACTTTCACTGCATTGGCAGTGTGTTTGGGGGTCATTGTCGTTTACTTGACTGTATTTTTCTGCATTCATCAGTCCATCCATTTTGACAAGATCCTGAACACCACTGGCTGATAGAGCTATGATAGAGCCTCCACAGTATTTTACAGAAGGCTGTCAACATTTGCCAGTGTCCCTCTTGAGTTCTTGTATAGTTTGGGATGCCTGTTTCCCAGTTTTAAGAATGGCTTCTCAACAGCCAACTTTCCTTGGATACCATTTCTGATGAGACTTCAGCAAACAGTAGATGGATTAACTCAAGGCATAGATGCATCTCTCAGGTCCTATGTCGGAGTTTAATTTCCTTTTTCTTAAGAGCATGATTTTCACTTTTTATCTAGTGAAGATATTTTTTTAGACCTGCCACTTCTTTTTTGTCCTTCATTTAGCAATTTTTTAAGGACACGCTGCAGTGAAAAAGCAGCTGGTGTCCAATGAAAATTTTCGAAAAACCTTCAGATGTCCTGGAGAACTACTGCTCAAGATCACTTTAAAAAATTTAGAAGAAAGTCTGGTTCCTTGGAGGCAAAATAGAAAGAAATGAGGAGTAGCTTGAGACTTTTAAACAGTACTGTATGTCACTTTGACAGGCACCATACACCCAAACATTGCTTCAAAACCAACCACACCCCGATGGCAACGACACTCCCCGACAGCAACATACTCCTGCAGCAAACTACAGAACCCAAATGATTTGGTGCCAAAATCGGGCGGCATACACCACAGAACACTGCCAGAGGGCCAAAGTCTGTGGCCTGACATAACAGAGCTGTTCTGGCGGCAAAAGGGAAACTAAGTAATGTCAGGCATTTGATAGATTGTATATTATTAGATCGATATTGCCTGAAAGCAGAATTGCTAATGCTGCTGAAGTCGAGGTCAGGCTATTCTAACTATAATAGCTTATGTACTCATTGTCCATAATGCAAAAGTTCACAGCCTTCAGTATTTTATAAACCGATCAATTGTTTAAAACAAAACAAAGTAACTTCCTGTGATATAGTGGAGTATTTTTTACACTTTTAAATGCAGCACATGAAGTAAAACAGAAATGCACAAGAACCTTCTTACCAGAGATTATTCATTACAACACAATACCTGTCTCATTAGCAGAAGGTCAGTCAGTCAACAACTACTTTCCACCATTATATACAATTAAATCTTCTTAAAGGCACTCTCAAGGGAAAATCTCAAGTTGGCCTGTGATGTCCTGAAAGGAAAACAACCACCAAACACTCAGTAAGAGGATGCATTATGCTGAAGAATCTCAATATGAATGGCTGCAATGAATCTGTGCTGTTATATAACTCGATTCCAGCGCAGTGTGTTTCATCACTGATACAAACACAGGCAGTCTGCAATAGTTAGAGTAATTTAAATGCCCATGAAGTGTTGCTAGTTATTTGTTCTTTTTGTCAGAAATCTTTTCATTCTAACCTCTCATATTCATATTCCTTTGCCTACTTCATGTAAGACAGTATCCTGCTCTAGCAGGAAGATTAAAAAGATGTAACACCTCTATTCTTATTATGTTATAGTTATATTTACATTCTGAATGTATTTCGTTAAGACCCACCAATGTAACACCTTTGCTAGCTTATGGGGCAACCCAACCCTGTGTGGGGCAACCACACAGGCACTTTGGCTTACTTGAGGGGCAAATAGGCTATCCAGTTGTCTCAGCCTTGAGTTATGGGACGTAAGCTGAACTGGGAGACTGCTATTTAAATATTGTTGTGAAATTATATAATTTCTTTGTATCCCATTATTTTTATTTTTCTCTGCTTTCTGTTTTTTTTTTTTTTTTTTTTTATCTCCAAATGCTCTTCTGGTACAAAGAATAGTCTGTAAAATATCAAATAGCAGCTATGAGCTGGTGCATTTTCAGACTGCTATGCGGCATAATTTGCATTCAGGACTGGTCCAGTATATTTGGAAAACTTATCTGGTTCATTAACCATTAAATTAGCTGAACGGGAGGAAGTGTGGCTTTAGAAATCAGGGTGCAGTGCACTTGAAGCTGCATTCCCTTGTAGAGCCCATCTTTGGAGTATACCTGCTAATTGTATACTGCAGTGGTCCACACCACCATAGTCACTGTGCTGAAAGTATTCCCTAAGCTAAGTGTATTTTCAGTAAAGATTCATATAGCTAATTAACCTCCACCAAAGTAATTTGATTAGTACTTTTAGTATAGAGTATACGTCTGATCAGTGGCTCACTGGATGAGTGCCTATGATGTGCTTAGCTTATTCTTTTTATTTCTTGGCTTTGGTAACTTGAATGTGTACATTACCTTCATATAGGCGCTTACGTTGGTCTGTGTTATGTGTCTGACATTTGTTGAATTTTTTTACCTAAGCTTCAGAAATACATACAGTAAATATCTACTTTTCTACCTGTAATATCTGTGTAATAACAGAAACAACTGGTTATTTCTGGTGTTACTTAAGAGAGTGTTTTTCATTTTATTTTCATGTCAGTGACTAGAGTAGCTTTAACTTCCTAAAAGCCATGTCGCTGACATTTTCAAAGCAGCTGACTGTGGGCTCCAAACTTGTGCAGTGGTGGGACTATATAAACTTTTCCAGACTCTAGACTCTGTGTGAGTTGTGACATGTGCTCTGGATTTTTTTTATTTTTTTTTCTGCCAGGCTACTCACCATTTCTTTCAGTTCCTATCAAATTTATCTTGCATGCAGAAACCCATGCTATCTCACTATAAAGAATTTTCATCTTTTCATTCTGGCTCCCTTTTCACAATTTAAGTGCAATAGGTAAAATAAATCTATTCCATTTATGAGCTATATTGTTTCTTAAATTACAATAGGCAAGGAATGTGCAGCCATGCTTCACCGTGTATGGAATTACTGTAGCAAAATTAAATTATTACTTGAGTAATTACTTTTGCAAGGGGAACACTGGAGCAGCCTATGGTGACATTGAGACTCTAACGTTTCAGAGAGTGAAAATAATACATTTCTATGAGCACCAGCTATCTATTGTATTGAGGAAATTAGCCTGCAACTAATTGTAATGAAGAACATTCTTACCAGTTAATTAGTTGGTCACTACTGGTTTGGACACTTATAAATTCAACTCACTAAAATCAATAGCCCTATATCTAAGCTTCATTTATGCCCCTGAATTTTAATTAAACTAATGAAAGTTTTTCACTACCCATTACTCACTTGCACAGGGAAGGTATATAGGTCTGCTTAATTCATGCAACCTTTCAAAACTGCAAATGCCTTTATTTAGTGCTGCTTGGCAATGTGCCCCAATGGAGACCATCTACCAAATTCTATTAAAAGTGGGCTTGCTGTTTAAAAAAAAAAGAAAAGAAAAAAAGAAAGCAATTGTTCACACTTCTGTCAGTTAAGCAGAGTTTTCTTTTTAATATGTATTTTGATTTTATAATAGTAGCTGTTTCCTTTCCCCTTTTTTCTTCAGCTTCAGTTAAATTACAGCATCACATTCACCCATCATCCACTTTCTTCTGATTCTGACATTTATTATTCATCTGAAGAACACAAGGCGTGCTGCCAAAATAGTCTTTGTTTCCCTATAAACTTTGAAGTCTCCTCCTTATTGTGTCAGAAAACAGGTGGAGCTCATGGTCTTATAGCTTTGTTGGTTATTTTGCTAAATTATTATCAGTGTCGCTTCATCACTCTCATCGCTATAGACCAGCCATGCCGTCGTGAGGTCATAGGTTTACAGCGTGAGGGAAACGTTTGGAGAATAACTAAAGGCAGCTGTTCTGAAATCTTCTGGCATAAAGTTAAAACACGTTATTTCCTGACCTCTTAACCTGACCACATATAGTTTTGTTGCCTAAATCTTATTAAACACTGAAAAAACCACACATTACATCTACTCTCCTGGATCAAAGTACAGCATTTGTCCCATTCATTAAGCACCGCCTTCTTCTTTGCAGGTGTTCTGGCTCTTTGTATTCCTTCACCTAACTTCCTAAAGTCATTCTGCTAGTCAGTGCTGTATTTTCTTGTCTTTTTTTCCCCTAAAATATCTTCTCAAACTTGTTCTACAAAATATATTTGTATATATGTATATATACAAATATATTCATTTGACTTATCACATTGTTATTATCGTTGTTATCGATCAGTCTTTTACTATGATGCACTTGCATTAGGTACAGTGTGTCACTAGGACACGGGATATTGGCCATTGTATGCCAATATAGATATTCCATTAAAAATCTTAAATTATTTAGAATGAAAGAGTCCATTTAAAATGGGAAATCTCATCAAGTTTATGTAATAATAGATGAACAAGGTCTTTTTCTTCTCTTTATTCTCAAAGGTGCTCTGTTGGATTGAGACCTGCTGACTGTGAAATCCATTTGAGTACAGTGAACTCAATGTCAGGTTCAAAAAAACAGTTTGAGATGTTTTGAGTTTTGTGACATGGTTCATTAGACATCAGAAGATAGGTACTGTGGTCATAAAGGGATAGACATAGTCAGCAGCTCTGGTAGGCTGTAGTATTTAAATGATCCTCAGCTGGTACTAAGGGGCCCCAGAACGCACGTGCGTGTATAGTCAGTTTTATAATGCTGAGTGTTTCTTGTCTTTAGCTTACTCTAACCTAGACAGAGGGTGTGTATCATTTGCAAATTATAAAGTTGGCCATCACAAGCAAATTTATGTAAAGTGACTCAGTGGCTGTAGAAAATTCACAATACAGACATATAAAAAAGTGCACAATTGCAAAGCAGAATATTGCATATACAAACAAAGTAGGTGCAATACACTGTAATATTTTCCAATGTTTAATGTTTTTTTGTCAAATGCAATGCCATTGGTGTAATAATAACATCGGAGTAGTTAATTTAAAATTCTGATGCCTACTGGTTGTATGTACCACATTAAAGCCCAACTTCAGACAGCAGACAGTCAGTTTGCAACCAACTGATTTTCTTTCACTACTTTCAATACGCAAGCCAATTATTTGATCATATTACAAAAATACCCCACAGATCTATAGCTCTAGGCAAAACTGACACGTTATTGTATCTTTTTATTCATGTTCTTTTTTGTCTGCATACTGGAAGCTTTCATGCCCAGGTGAGCTCTCAGAAATGATAAACACACTCCTTAATAGCTTCTGTGATTTTTATGTGCACGTGAAAGGTACACATCAATGGTTATGTCTGCATACAGATTAGTGACACACAATATGATGTTTTTGTCTGGTGCTTTGCCATATGTCAATTTAGTTAATCATCTTGTAAAACAGGCAGGTGTTTTGCCCTTATACCACTTTAACAAGAGTGAAATGAATGAAGGATCAGAGCAGCGATTAGTATTATATTCAAAGCAAACAGGTGCTTGACAAAACAATAGTATTTGCTGAGGTTATGCATGTGCATATCCATGAAAAACAGACACAGGCAGAAACACGTACGCACAAAGAGGAGAGTACTGTAAGATAATTTTGAGATTCAGTGCATTTATATTGTATTAGGGCAAATCAGAAAAAGATTTTAAGCAGTAAATTGTTGTGTTGTTTTATTTACAAACTGCATTTACACGTAAATATGTGTGGAAAGGAGGAATTGATAAGATTATTGCTCTGTCATTAATAACCCCCCAATTTTTTCACCCTTAAATGAGTAATGAAACACTACCTAAATTAAGAAAAAAATTATGTCCTTAACCATACTAATATTAAGCTTACCACAAGATAGATGTATTCCTTAATTTAATTAGCACATATAGATGTTATGGTGACCAGATTTGTTAAAGATATTGAAGCATGTTTTAGTAGTAAAAGCACCTTGAAACCTGATCATTTACCTGCACTTTGTATAGTCTGTACAATTAACTGAATTTGAGAAAAATATCATTCCTATTCTTAAGAAAATTTCTTTGCCTTAATCACCAGCAATCTTTTGAAATAACATAACAAGTAATAAGCTAGCTACTTAACAAAAAATAAAGGAAAGAGATGCTAATGATCTAAGTTTTATAGCTAACTGTAAGCTAGCCCTGTGTAAGTGTTGCTAACAATTTGAGTTCATGTTTTTCAGTTTAGATAATATTAAAAGGTAAAATTATGCCAGCTCAGTCCTTATTCTTGCAACATAAGAGAATATATTCAAGCAGCACGTTTGACCGCTGGGCATGGGTGCACTGTTTACACAGCTTGTCATTGTTAGCAACCAACGGTAGCTCGCTAATTCTCTAATTTAAAACTTGGAGGGATTTGACAAAAGGGTGAAGGTTAAGCTAGAGACTCCAGTGTTTTCACTTGTTACTGTAGTTAGCTAGTCTATCTTAGTACAAGGTACACCATGTATAATTGAGTGATTTTATGATACTTAAAGCTGTGTAGATTAATATATGTAGGCAATATACAGTTGTGGAAATTTAAGTAGTTTTTTTGGCTAGCTACCCTACAAAATTAATGATATGGGTGTGGATCTTTTCTTTTCTTAATTCCTTTATGAAGTAAAAGCAATTAACCAGAACCTTTGTTATAGAACAGTTCCTATTTTAAGTTCATTTTAAACTGAAGTTCTGTGAAAGTTTTTACAATCATTAGGTGAAAATGTAAGAATTTGTGAGTTGTGGGGCTAGGCTGCAATTGATAACATTATTTCTCATCTGATGTGAAAAATCACTGAAACTGAAACAAAAGACAAATTTAGTTTATCATTTTGTTGTTGTTGCATTTTTATGATAACACATTAATCATTTTTATGAGGCAGAAATGGCTTTCAGCTGTCATCTTCCTAAACCACCCACACCATCTCTTGCAGGTAAAACAGTAGATTAGGTCATATACTGTGATTGAGCACACAGTCTCTGGAAACCACAGGGGTTAAAAAATCTCTAAAAGGGCGTTTTCTGTCAAATGTCTTTGAATCTTTTTTATTATTATTATTTTTAAGGGCACTAAACATGTAAACCTAACATCTTGGGGTCAGAATCAGCATGCGCATCTGTCCCCTGCCACATCCCCGATTTTCCCTTGTTATCTGACTCTCCTGACTGTCTATTAAAGCTGAAATGCCAGGAAAAAATATTTCAAAGGGCAAGTCCCCAGAACTATAAGAAGGTCTAGAGGGATATTCTCTTATGATTTAAAAAAAACAATGCTTTTGTATTCCAAGTTTTAAATGACAGTGACTTCTGCTTAATAACTGATAAATTATTTTCATGTATCTCAGTTCATGTTGCATGCATTTTATTCTTTAAAAATTATACAGAAGATATATTAATTGGGGATAAATGTCAACATGATGACCAAAGTGATGACCAGGTGTCTGTTTACAGCAAAACCTCAGGTTTTCAATTTTTAATGGAGAAAAATATTTATATCCGGGAACCTGTTGAGAATTCTGTGTTTACCTCAGTAATACTTTAGAGGAAAGGTGACAAGAATTTAATATGGACTGCTCACAGACAAAACAAAAACATCAGCAGCAATGTGTCTTTTTGAAATTATGTCCTGATTACTCTGGATAATCTGCAGACAATACCGTGAGCAGATTTCATTGGAGCTCCCAAAGAAATGCTTCTGAAAAGTTTTGACAGCTTATGATTTACTGAGGATTTTAGGATAGCACAAGAAAAATCCCAACCTCATACACCACACACAATCTGTCTTTGCCCACAGAGCAGCAACCCAGCAACAGCTTGGCTTTTCACAGCACTGCGAGTAGAGGATTACTTTGCAAGCAAAGATGGCGGAGCAGAATATGCTGGACTTTTATTAAAAGTTCTTGACCTCATTTGTAATCTCTAATCTGGTCAATAATTAGGTATGCAATCCAGACATTACCTGAGTAATTAACAGTGGATTCATTCTATATATTTAAGGTTACATTTTATGTGTATGCACATAATTGTTTAACTGTAAACTGTATTATTTCCTTATTGTAATGGATGTAGCATTCAGTGGATTGTATTTCTCAGCTCCACCAACACATACATAAGTTTAGGCAATGCAATAATCTTGTTTGCAACTGGTGCAGTTCACAAAAAAATAGTGCAATAGTTGAATGTATATATGCTTTTGCCAGTAGTAACACCTTTAGGTTACCACAGCAACAACCATTTTTCCTGAGTAGGACCAAATTATTGTTATAAATAATCTAATATTGTTATAGAAACATTGAAAACAAAGAGCTGACATTCAATTTGACTGATTGTATATCTGAGTATCTGTGTATCCTGAGGGCCATTAAGGCTCCTTGTCATTTTCATTATTTCGCTATTTATTGGTTTTACTTTAAGAGTAAGTTTACCCAAATCACACACACATATACTGGAGGTGGTACAGAGCCTGTTTCTGATTAAAAATAAATCAGTTCATTAAAAAAAATCATGGTGGAGGGGGGTTAACAGTCACAAAACAATTTTCCAACATTTGGATTCTTGTGACTCCAAGTAACACTTTTAAGCATGAGATGAGAAAATTTCTTATAGTGATTCAAAATAAAAAGAACTACAGGAGCTCTAAAGAAATGTTTGTGCTAAAACAAAAGAAATATAGCCATCTGCTTCATTTGAATTTTCATTTCTTCCGAGCCCTTGTCTCGGTTTCTTTTCAGCACAATGCTTGAATGTGTATCTCGGAGTGTGTGGCCCTGTGGTGAAGGGGAGGGTGCACGAAAATCATCTGTCTAAACAATTACATGTGTGGATCTTGAACACCTGTTTGTATTGAGCAGGTGCCTTGACCTTTTTCTTTAAACAAAACTTTAGGATACTAAGTAGTTTTAATTCAACCAACACTTTTAACTAAGACAGCTCTTTTTTAAAAGAGATTACAATAATATGGATGTGACGAAACTCTGTTCAGACAGTGGTAAACATGAGCAAACCCTCACTAGGTTTTGGATAAAGTGTACACTCACAAGCCTGTCAAACCTGCATTTGAAACATAAGTTGTTGGCTACCATATAGCAGTATAGTATTGCAACATGGCATTTGGGTCTTCTAACTAAAATAGTATGTGGATTGAGTTTGTTGCTGTAGCACAGGGACTGCCTCTGAAAGCTGCCTTTATTAAACCTGCTCATCATTCTGCTTTATAATAGAGCATAACGTCTTTTTTATAAAGTGATGAATAGCCAGGTAAGCGTGGATCAGCATGAATACGCGTTAACACGTTTTGTATTCTGCACATATTTACTTTTAAGCTTGACTTGGATAATTCTAATTACTGCTAATATAAAAGTACCTTACTATCAAGTAAGCCACATGCTTAGGGTCTTTATTGGGGATTTTTGATGAAATCATAATACATCAAACGCCGTGTAATACCCGCACCTGGCTCTTTTAATAACAGAGTTTGTTTGAACTGCAACCGGGCATTTATTTTACTGAATATCAAAGCTGTTTGACTGTGTGCTGGTCTTGTTTGCTGAACTCTCTGTCAGTGAACATTTCAGTAATAATGACAGAGTGGGAGGGCCACTCGGTGCAACTAATAAGGACAGCGATCGGGCTGGCGATCCCACTGTGACTTTTATTTCCAAGTCCTGGAATCCGGAATCGGACTGGTCGTATCCACACATGGACTATGCTTTTGTCGCGGTTTTTTTCTTTGTTTTCGCCTTAGAGGAAACTTTGTCAGATACTGTAAGTACTTATAGATCAAATTAATTTCACAGTAAACGAAAATTTTAAAAAAGAAGAAGAAAAAAAACGGCTTAATGTAGAAATCAGCGTGTGAATTTATTGAAAATCCCCTTTTAGCGAGCATATTTTGCATGTTTTCTCATGAAAGTGTGTTTTTGTTTTTTTATTTTATTTATTTGTTTTCCTACTTCAACTCCCGGCTTCATCCGTGTAACTTGTGCTGGGACCCATGCCTTAGAAACGGCTTATTTCTGATTTGCTTGCAGCTCAGCAGTAGTAAACATGCACCATATTTGCCTATTTGTTAACAGCAAATTACGTAATATTCTTAACACTGAACGAATATCAAGTGCTACGTTTCATACTTATTAAAAAAAATGCTCAAAAGCCCACAGCCAATCAGCGGTCGCGCATAGAAACACGCTTCTTTGAATATTACATAGTTGTACTGAGTTATTGCCTCTGAGCGAAAGTGGCTGAATGACTGATGGATCGAGCAACTTCAGTGCGCACGGTTTTGCCTGGTGCCTGTGATACATACGGGCTCATAGCCGCCGCGTAACTACCTTAAACTGCCCCTGTGTCCGTTTAGTTGATGCGGATATAGAGCAGCTGTGTACCATGCTGCTGCACCGGGGGGAGCGTGTGGGTTTAAAGTTGCAGCTTAACTCGCGCACAGACCTCGATTATATGACCGCGATGTGTAAAGGTGTGGAGTAACTGCGACAGCAGGGTCCGCCTGCAGAGCCGCGTCTGTTGCATGCATTTGCAGAAATGACCAGAATAATATTACTCCTCCACGCAGACACGAATGTGATACCTCTGTACTGCCTGTGACGCTTGCATAGACGGGCTGTAGTAAGTGGCATGGTCACTTCATTACCGAGCGCCATGATACTGTAGGCCTGCATGTAAAACTTGATGATCAAGTGGGGGAAGGCTTGAAGGGTGGATGGGAATTATGTATGTATATATAAATGTATGGCACTCCTTTCTATTGCCTTTTTAGTAAGCCAGATATTGGAATTACTTTAATTTGCTGCAGCTGTATTAGGGCCTTTTGAGATCTTTTTTTAGGAATGTCTTCAGAGTTTTCATCCCTGGTGGAAATAGATAAAGTCTTTGCAACTATGCTGCCACAAATTTAAAATCCTCCAAACTGCTTATTCATTAGGAGGTCACTTCATACTTTTAATGCATAGTTTTAATATAGCACAATAAAACATGAGATTTTATCATGCACAGTACCTCAGGTGCATCAATTCAGATTCTTTTTAACCTGTACAACTCGAAGTCCTTGAAAGTCTTTGAAGAAGCCATGCGAAATTCTTTTACCTTCTGAGTTCATCTGTCAACATTATTTTGGCAGCGCACCAGTTTTTCGGGCAGAGCAATCCAGTCGTTTCTAAAAGTGTTAGTCTGAAAAGCCCACTAAAGTTGAGGGTGCTTTACCGACTGTACTTTGGAACAAACACTCACCATCCAGTGTGACTACCCAAAAAATGTGTGGCGCCTCTGCAATGGCACGAGAGCAATCCAGAAGATTTTGTTTGGCAGCATAGTGAAATGGTTCAGGGGACTTAGTTGTAACTGGAGGTTTCCAGGTTTGATACTCGCATGTGATATCCTTGAAGAACAAAGTGTTGATTGAGTACTACATAAATAAAAGATCAAGGCTGTGGCAAAATGATCAAGAAGCCAATCCCATATAAAACCCATCGTACAATTAGTCTGTCACACATACTGTAAATATAATTTGGAATATTGATTAAAAAAAGGAGAGTAGATGAACAGACTGAATGGATTACAAGCTGTAAATGGAGAAGCTTGGCTTGCTGGGTAAGCAGAACTTAAAGAGAAACATAGCTAAGCGTAAACACTGCTGCGGTATAAACATCTGAATTCATCACTGTATGAAAACCTTAATTAGAACAAAACAACGAACAACTCGCCAGCTTCACCATGGTGACGGAAATAAATCCAAAGTAAGGCTTTAGGGACATTTGAATGCACAAGCAAGTTAGGTAAAGCAGGAAAATCAGGCACATGTTAGTGCTGAATTCAATTCTGCAATAATACAACTTGCATATAACATAATGCAGTCATGTTTCTAATAAAGAAAAGAAATGATTAGAATGTGACAGATGTATGTATATTTTTTCTCCCTCACTTGAATGCAGACAACTTTCTACACTAGATTGCTACATGAATCCAAATAAATTAAAAGATACTGTTACCCAACATAACAGCATGCTTGTAATAAAATGGGTAGAGGCTCATTGTTTTCTTGGGCTATTCTCTGTAATACAGTGTGTTTATCCATTGTTTAATTTAACTAAACTGAAGCTGAAATTAAAGCCATGCTGTTTCCATCCAGGTTTTCAGGTGGACTGCTTAATAGAGCCAGAGCCATGATTTGCTTGTTAAGGTGGACTGCTCTCATTTGGACTTTAAATTCCATTCCTTGCGCTTTGGGGATGGCAGTGAGCGAACAATCAGGTACATGGGTTTGTTGTCTGCAACTTTTTGCTCGTAACAGCATATTCTTTGTGACAAAACAAAATGATTGATAGTGATATTTTACTCTGATCTTTTATTATGTCTTTATTATGTCAATTTGAAGAAGATGTAGACAGAAACATTTAGACTCTATTATAATAATAGACATTTGTCCGTGTCCAAATCCATCTTCATCCGTTTTTGTTTGCAATGACTTTACTTGAATCCAAACTTTTGATTGATAAATATTTTACAAAACAATCAAAATGCATAAAGCTGATCTTCATTTCATTTTTTGTGAAGCTGATCTAGCCATGTCTCTAAATTGGATCTGACACTCTCGTTTCTTCATTTTTTTAATGTTCTAGCAAAACTTTTAAAGATTAACAGAAAAAAACCAAAAACAACTTTTAACTGATTTTTCTGGTCTGATGTGTTTTTTCGCCTTAAGAAGCTTTTGCCTTAAAAAAATGACAAGAAATGCACAGTGGAAATTATTTTGTGATGGATTCACTGTCTTTTCCGTAATCCTAGTCAAAAGTGCTTCAAAATATAAATGAACATCTGCACCCAACACAAACAATTTCTCGGTTGCTTTCCCCTAGATGGCTCATGTCCCCCTCTGAGTGTAGAGGAACACAGGTTTTCTGATGTTTTAGATCGTCCCCTGGAAATCACAGGTAGGTACTGAATGAACACGGTGGCTTTGTGGGGCTGTAGACGTCGGCTTGTTCAAATCTAGTAACGCATTGTAATCCTGTCCCGCAGGATTTGATCTCACAGAAATGTTTCTTCTCCGAAAGGGAACAATCGCAGAAGACCTGCCATCATTTCGATTAGGAAGCAGTCCACTTATTAAGCCAACAAAGTAGGTAGCATTCACATCTGTGCTAGGGGTGCATGTGTGTGTACATTCTTCATTATTTATGTTCGCATTGTTCACTGGGAGAAAACCTCACAATGCAACCATGCTATAAAAATGTGTGGCCAAGGCTGTGATCAGTATTGAGCTGCAGGCTATTGCTCTCTGGCTCCTTCATGTGCATCTTCCAAATATAAAGTTCTGCTTATTTCTTATAACTCAAATATTGCAAGACCTTATGATATTTTACTGCTAATGTGTGTCTTTATTGTGGTGGCCATAATGAGAATTTGAGCTCGCTTTCTTGGATCTGGCTGAAGAAAATCTAAATAAAAATAAACAGTGTAGCAATAACTGAATTTCACAGAAGGCTTGGACTGAGGCAACCCAGATACACTCTGCTCAGAGCAATAGTTCTATTTGCCTTGGCTAATAAGGGCAAGCAGTGAGGTGAGCTGGTAGATGGGGAATAATTTGAACAGAATTAATATATATTGCATTTTATTCTTGAAATCTCATAAGGGCAAAAACTGGGACATAAAGGAATGGGAAAAAAAGTCCCAAGCTTGTATAATAAGACAGGAATATTAAAATTACTATGTAAATGACACATTCACTTACTGAAGACCTTTATTCCCCGGTCATCTGGCAGGGTCATGATGTGGCATCACCTTGCTGCTGCTGATGTGACGTGTATAGTAGCATCATATTTTATAGTATTTATAAAAGCCTATTGCCCTTTTTACATTTGTATCACATGAGACCTGGGACATAAGTGAAAGCACGATGGTTTGCATAACTTATACTGAGGTTTTAAAAATGAATCCTGAGATATTCATTGTTTCGTGTCCTCGGGTTGTAACAGTGAAAGAGAACACTTTGTCATTCTTCCAGGAGGGCAGGATATTTTTAGTATTTTTATATGCAACTGTAAACATTTACTGCCTCCCTCTCTCTCCCCCTCTCCCTCCCTGGCTGGGTGAAAAAAAAATCTTTGAGCCAGGTGATTTGTGATCTGCTTCCCTGTTCAGTCAACCAGCTGAAAATACATTCACTTCAGCCCTTCACTCAGTCTGGGCCCATAGTGCAAGAAGATGCTGCTTCTCGGTGACGCTGCTGACAGTGTCATTGGTTATAGTGGCAGGACTGCGATCCCTCTCATATCCAATTATCTAAGTACTTTGACAGGTGATACTGCATGTCAGCTGAGGAGGGAAAGCGAGGGCAATTGCACGAAGCAGGAGGCCCCAGTGCCCCTGCCACAGCCAGTAAAACATTGCTCACACCACTCGCAGCATATGCAGCAATAGATGCGTAGATATGGCTGATGTTCTGCCCACTCCTTGGCACAATACACATTACGGTTCATAGATCACTGCTGACACACTCGTGGAACATTTGTGTGAGGGAGCACATTTGCCCGGCAAAAAGCAACACATATTCATCCACAGAGTATTAAAGCAGAGTGTTGCAGTTGCTCCCAGCATATTTATAGCTTATTTATGTCTGCTCTGGCTCTCTTTGGATCATATACTAACTTGTGTCTCACATCTGAAATGCATGCTGGTCTATGGACTACATTTTAAATATGTTTAAATGATTCTCAACTATCTAGCAACTCAGGCTCTTCGAGCTTCAGTAGAATTTGCAATAGACTTCATTTCTGTGCTCAAATCGGTACCAAGTTCTGCTTTCGAGCAGGTACTGTAGCTTTTTTGGGGTGTTTTTGTTAACAATGCAAATCAAGCAAAACAGGAATTTAATCAGCACTTCTTTTTTTAATGTGACTACAAAATCTCATAATGTAGGTTATGCTGAGATTTTTTTTTAGCAACCCACAGTTTTAACAGTTTGTAACTGTTGTGGCAGCTTATTCATCATACAGGCCTACTGTGGTCTACTAGTTTACTAGTTTACATTCTACCTGGGTTGCCAAAAGGGAAGTTGCAGAGTGCCCTCTTTGCTTTCACATTCATTTGCTGTTTGGTTATGTAGAGCTATCAAAACCATGTAATTAGTAATTACTCCCTTTTAGTGCATTTACCCTACATGTAAATTTTGCCTTAAGGGCAGCCAGCGCGTTAAACGTCTGACCAAGTGTCCATATGTTACGATTTGGACGACAAGCTGCTTCACTATTGCCACAACACCACAAACGCCAAAGGATACTTCTGGGACGTCAGTGGCTTTGACACCATAGGAATGAGGATGAGCTCGTCTTACAAAACCTAGCTACCTTCGTGCACCTCAGCTGTACAAACTAAAATGTCCATATTCTAGATCAAATCCATGCCAGTAAAAACAGCTCTTCTACCGAACGTAAACACAAAAGGTGGGCTCACGCTGGGAAAAAGAAGTAATAGCCATTTGGCGCTTGAATGATGGATCTAGGGTAAAAACTGACACGGTTAAGTCAACTTTGAACTGCGCAGAGATTGAATGTCAGTGATAAGGACGTGAGCCAACTAGGCTTGCATTTGAGATTTGATTGTTTCAGCTGTAGCAATCTGATTCCTCTAGCTCAGTTTAAAGACTCTTCCTGGATAGGATTTCTTACAAGGCAGGAGACTTAAGTCTCTTCCATAAGATTGCCTGCCAGAAAAGTGGTGTTGCTGTGATAATTCTGTCAAACCATTGTGTCAGCCAAGCAATGCAGACGGTCAAAAGCACGTTCCAAGAGTGGTGACAGTTTCCAGAAAGCACATGATCACTCCTTATAAAAATGGAATTAGCTCTGAATGTAATTCTTGAGTGTCAGGGTGCTACTCTGCGTGATCTTGTGTGCTTCTCTTATTATGGTTGTGCACACACAAAACTATTGTAATACTCTGAGGTGTTTTTCCTCTGCTCTCCCTTACTGCTATGGACGTTCCATTGCTTTGGCTTGAAACCAGACCCTACTTCTTCACACTGTAAAATACAAGCCTATAGTAAACTGTCATTATAAGGTTTGCATTGAAACAAAGATTTACTAATGAATGCGATCTGGAACACATTTCTTTTTGTTCCAAAGTGTATTTGCCAATACAAATTATTTTTATTCAAATGGGACTTGTAAAAGAAAATGCTGGCAGGATCACTTACAGTATATTGTGGAAGTGTTTTGCCTGTGTACTAGGGAAATTGAATGCAAATCCTTCTAAGTCATGCAGAGTAGCACTTTCCCAAAGAATCAGACAAGCAGTGTTCAAAACAAGTAACACAGAGCTCCACATTTGGCCACTTAACCACCGGGGCAGTCAACACGAGGTCAGGGTTGGCGTAATCGCATACAGAGATTTTAAAAAGCTGTTTTGGCAGCGAACCAGTGGAAATAAATGGAAATCTTCTTTTTTTTTTTGGTTTTTTTAATTCACTCATTATCACCTACTAAATCATGCTGAGTAGCATTTTACCAAATAATTAAACTGTGGTCAAGGTAACCAACCCTGAACTCCAGGTTTAGCCACTTAGCCATAGCAGTCAACACAATATCATGACCTTTAACCCTCTAGCCTCTCAGAGAGAACTGTGCCAGCCCATTGAAAGAACTTTGTGAAAAAGGGTATGAACCACGACATGAAGTGTGAAGTGTGGTACAAAAACTCTCAGAATTCTCTTTTATTTCATGATGTTTCTCGCTCCTTAATAATGATGTGTAATCCATTTAGCACAAATAGGTACTGTATGTGCAGCCTTAAAATGTTCTGCACTGCATTTATTTTCAGATTCTCACTTTTATAAATTGCCACGTCACTTTTGATATTGAATTGCTGCTGAAATAATCCTTTAGCCCTTAGGCAACAAATGACCTTCCCAGTCCTCGGCCTCTCACGGAAGCATTTGATTTTTCAGGAGCTTTAACTTGGCGCATTTATCATTTTAGTCATGTACCGTGCACACCAAAAAAATCTCAAAGAATTCAAGGGACACAATAGAAGAGGGTAGGAAGCTCTGAGAGAATAGGAGATGATATATTGGAGTGAAAACTAATTTCCAACCTGTCTGAGGAAACACTCTCTCTCGCTTCCTCCCCCAGGCTGTGCTCTGCCTTCTCAATGACCTTATCATTGCATTATTATTATTTTTGCTGATCTTGATTTATTATGTTTATGCTCTTCCACTTTTGGCTGTTAATTTGAGTGTGGAGTTGGGTTATAGGTTATAGTATTTTGAAGGATATAATGTTTTTTGTTTTTTTGTTTTTTTTAGCACAACGTATAAAATAGAGAAAGAGAGTGAGGGTGTGGGCTGAGCGATGAGTTAGTGAATAAGATGTAAATCATTTGGGAGTGGGTATGATTTGAAATATGATATTGTTTTTTGTTATATATTCCAGTTTTTTCTGTGTATTTTTCTTCTGCTGGAAAAAAGGAAAGGTGTGTTATTTGACTTTACAGAGTTGCTGAGGTCATAGACATAAACCCTCTGTAACTGTGCGTGTGCGTCGTATGTCAGCGAGGTAAAAGATTGACTTCTGTGACTTTGGATCAATGTCTATATGCTTTCATCCATCTGAGTGACAGGGAAGCCTGTATAAAATACATCAAGCTAAATGGAATTAAGTTTGTCAGGCTTATTTATGTGGATGTCTCTGCAGCAAGAGGATACTGAAATTATATTGATCACTGAAGCTGATTGGCTGGTTCATTATTCAGCCCCTGAAAGCTTTAAACTGCCTTACATTCTGCACTGAAAAATTAAACCGGACACTGTTA
This sequence comes from Oreochromis niloticus, assembly GCF_001858045.2. NCBI lineage: Eukaryota > Metazoa > Chordata > Actinopteri > Cichliformes > Cichlidae > Oreochromis > Oreochromis niloticus. The sequence continues at coordinate 20,553,050 of NC_031978.2, forward strand.
TTCAATTTTTTTTAGACTATTTCAATGTTAAATTTAATATCGGTGCTCTGTTGGAATGTAACTGTTCCTGATGTTCTTTTTAGATTGATATTTCCAAATGGGCTTCCAAGTGAGTACTCCCTTGTCTCCATCTGGCGGGTAAGAAGAACTACGAAAAAAGACCGGTGGTATCTTTGGCAGATATTTGATCAGTCAGGAGGCAGTCAGGTTAGTGCCAATATATATTTTAATTGTGTGTAATAGTTTGAGTATCTACATGGTGCGGTGACAGTCCTCTTCTTTACATCTCAGGTAACTGTTGTGGTTGACGGCGACAAGAAGGTGGTGGAGTTTTCTTTCCAGAGCCTGCTGAGGAACACTCTCCGCTACACTTTTAAAAGCCGTGACCTCCATGCCCTGTTTGATCGCCAGTGGCACAAGCTGAGCATTTCTGTACAGACCAACGCCGTCTCCATTTACATGGACTGCAAGCTAGTAGAAAGAAGAGCGACTGATGAGAGGGCCAGCATTGACCTCAGTGGGCGCACACTGATCACAACACGAATAGAGGATGGACGGCCTGTAGATGTATGTCCCATGATAAACATGTGTGGAGCATTTTGTTTTCTTAACTGCATATTTAGCAGTTTGTTATTCAATATGTTCAATATGAAAGCACCACTACTGCTTTCAAACAACATTCAAAACATGTGTCAGGTGCGTCTTAATCAGTTTAAGTCTTCTGTGGTAACATATGTGTTTATGACAGTGCTGTGCAAAACTCTTGAGCCACTCCTCATTTCTTTATATTTTGTTCCCAGTGAGACAGGCTGGAGCAATTGCTCTTCAGTCTTTCTGAAGGTCTTTCAGAATTTTTCTTTGGACATTGGATACTTTTTCATTCATTTTCAGTCCACTCCTTGTAACTTCAGGGGATTTTTTTATTTATTTGTCAAGACACTTAAATCATAAATCAATCTTGTGTGTACACATAATGGACAATTTGGGAAAGAACCAATTTTAAAAAATATCTTTAGGCACTTTGTTTCTAGCAGATTGGTGCAAAACACATATTTTTTCCCCCATTTCAAATGCCTGTCAAACAGTCCAGTTTGACAGGCATAAATATTGTTTTTGCACCAATAAGGTGATTCCCCAAGAACCAGAAAACTGGACAATTGGAAAGCACAACTATTTACAACAGATGAACATTATCTGAAAGTCATGTCCTTAAGAAATAGGGTGGGGGAAAGCAACAAAGATCTGACAGATGCATCTGGCCCATTTGTTGATCCATCTACGCTTCACTGAAGCCTCAACAGAAATGGCCAAGGAAGAGGAACAGGGAGAAAAGGCTTAGCTATGCTAAATTACAAATGCAGCCAGTGGCAAAAGGACTTATGGAGTGATGAATCTAAATTTGAATTTTTTGGGTTCAAATTTATGGAGAAGGTTAGCAGAAAAGCACAACAGAGAATGTCTACAATCATTTGTAAAACATGGTGGAGGCTCTGTCACGGTTTCAACCAGTGGTGTTGAAACCTTGTCAAAACTGATGGAATCATGAATGCAGAAAAGTACTGGGATGATATGAGATGATGTGGGATGATCTTGATAATAATAAAAAGCAGCCAACATCCAAAGAAGAGCTTTGTATGTCCTTCAAGAAGTCTGGAGAACTATTCCTGAAGACTACAAATTACAAGTAAGCTTGACTTCAGGCTGTGCTGAAGATTAAATAGTAATAGTGGTGGTCATAACAAATATTGATTTTCAAGCTCATTTGAATAGTATGTTGCATTATAAACTATATTTCCATCTGTATTTGCACATTTTTTAATGAATTACTGTACTTGTTTCCAATTTTCCTAGCAAAACAAAGAAATGAGGGGTGGCTCATGACTTTTGCACCATACTATAATAGATGGATGCTTCTACTGTAGTGTAAGCTTTTAAGATCCCTTTTGAAAGCTTGTTTTTTGGCTGTCAACACCTTTTTTTAATCATTTGCATGAGAGGACGTTTTTAGCTAGCACTAGCAAGAATGGTTAGCAAGCGGCATCTATAGACGATTAGGCTGCTATTAAACAAACAGATGAAACACATGAAATTCACTCAACAGAACTGAAGCAAAAACTTCTTGGACAGGCTTTTAGTAAAGTTTAACCACACAGCAAGCAATATCATTTTTCAGATAATTGAATTAAAAATAATCCAAAGGCTACCAACACCAGAAACACAGTCCAGAGATCCAGTTACGTCCACCTGTGTGACTAGAGTTAGCAGACAACTAGCAGCCTAGTCTTCACCCACCTGTCACTTCAAGCAGCAGCAGAGCTTTTAATGCAAACGGGTGACCTATAAACAAAGTAACTCCTGTACAGCTTTTACAAAAGTGGGAAATTACTTAAAAAGAGCGTATTTGTTCACTTTTACTCAATAATGCACTACTGGAGAAGAAACATGTTTACTGTGCTGAGCAGTAACCGAGTTTATTCATGTTTATTCAAGTCAGGCACTTTAGCGCTGGAGTCTGTTGGGTTGCTTTTGGAGTCAGCCCGAAGTGACTATTCAGTGAACTGCATTTGTTGGCACTTCCGCATTGGCTTCATTTTTCAGCCCCGGAGGTGGCCAAAGTGCTAAAAACAACAAAAGGTCGCCTTGCCATTAGGTCAGCCGTGCCTCTGGATAGACCTTGGCTTAAGGAGGATTAACAGCTGACTTTTTATCCTTTGTGACTGATAATAGTATAAGTAACTACACCTCAAAAAAACCAACAACAACATAGGTTTCAAATTCTCCTCTGAACCAGTTGCAAGTCATGCGGAAGTTGAAGCTTTTTAAAAATATATGTTATGTTTTTAATGTGGTGCTTTGGAGATGTTTTGCAGGCGACAGGAGTTGCAGCGTTGGGACATTATGGCTACAGTAGCTGACAAGTGAACAAATTGTGCTGTCTGAGCCAGTGAAGTGTGGACATTTGTCAGTTAAAAGAGGAGCATGACGAGATGACGAAACTGTTGAATAATGCTGTGATTGTCTCCACAGATTGAACTGAAACAATTTCTAATCTACTGTGACCCTTACATAGCTGAGCTGGAAAACTGCTGTGAGCTCCAGGAGCCAAAGGTAAAACGCTTTAACGCCTCAGAAAACAACTGAACTTACTATTATTATTATTTTTATTTGCAATAAAGACTCAGGGGTAATGAGCTGTAAAAAAAAAAGACATTTGTATTTTGTTATGCATTTCACAAGTAGAAAATCTATTAGGTGACTTTTATTCTTTAAAAAATGAAACACATTTAAGCTTCTTGGTAATCGTGTGCCACATACTGTACAGCTCAACTTTAACCATTACATAAAAGTGTAAGAAGATTTTTGTGTCATCCACAAGAACGCGCGGCCCCAGTTAGAAATGTAATAAGATAGAACTTCTATCATCATAAAATCATTAAGAGCTAATGTTACGGTGATTCCAAATGGAGGCGTGACCTTTGAACTCTTGTCATTGCATCTCTCCTAAAGCATCCTGCCATGTCAGTGTAAAGTTACTCTTAGAGAATTCTCACAACCTTGAGAAGGGCTTATGACAGTTTGTAAGCTTCACATAAGCATAAAAAGGTTATCTGGGTGAAGTGTGCTGCATGTGACAGTGGCTTGATTTGGTTTTTTTGCCCTGAAGCAAGAACACAAAGGAAAGCGTCTAAGTAGTGAAATTTCTGTATTGATCCAGTGTGGAGCCGAGAGGACATTTAATGGGACTGCCCCTCCCCTGGTTACAGCTCAGATCCCCTTGATGCTGTCTCAGCCAGCCCCACAGTCCATTGACAGATGTCACTGTCCAGCTGAAAAGGTACACTCAATTCAACCCAACAGGGGCTTCTAATTGAGTGAATGTAATGGCTGTTGAAACTGAGCCAGCATTTGATTTGACGCCACGTGTACTCAATCCGATATGAGCATTCTAGAGACGGTTAAACACCATTTATATCAAAAACTATTTTCCTGCAATGCCAACCAAACACATTACAGCCCAAATGTATTTACAAATGCAGCTATAATTCTCCCAAGCATGGCAAATATGCACTGTGCAATAGATCTGTGAAGCTGTAAAGGATTCTTTCACCTGCAGATATTAATGTTACCTTCAATAACAAACTAAGACGGTACAGCCGCAAGGTGATGTCTTTTATCAGTGGAAATAGATATGAGATACTGGAATATACTCAGATAGTAAAAAAAAAGATTATATTTTTAAGTAACATATGACTAAAAACATCATTGCTTAATGCAGGTACAGTATATTACTTGTATTTCTTTACTGGCAAAACAGAAGTAATATTTCTGTTATTTCAAATGCAGTTATGGTCAGATGCTTATACACACTCATCATGCACGTGAATGTCGTGGTAATTTGGTCCTTTTTTAATTTCTTTGAATTGTTCTTTTTCCAAGTTGGAATAACTGTACATCATATATCTTTAATCACTTAAAAAAACAAGAATTTGGTACATAAGTTTCAGTTTATTTTGGATTTTCTTTAATCCACATAAGGTGAAAAGTATACATACAAGCTCAAATATATAAATATATTCGCAAAACACAAATCTGGATTAGGTGGTGCTTACAGTATCTTTTGACTTGATAAATCCAAGTCCTATTAACATCTCACTAATAGTATGATTGATTACAACTGGTAGTTTCTCTTTGCCAGCATAAAAAAACTGACGAATACGACAAAAATGGGAAAGTCCAAGGTTTTGGATAAAGCCGGCTAACATTAAGGTCTAGGAATGGCCTCCCAAAAGCCCCGACCTCAGCCTTATTGAAAATCTACCTAAACACTAGGTCTGTGCCAGGACATCAACCACTTTAAATGTACTCTACCAATTCTGCCAAGAAGAGTGGTCAAATAACCAGTCAGGATTCTGCCAAAAGCATCTGGTCGAGGTGCAACTTCCTAAGGGACATTTAATCAAATATTAGTGGGTATGTATGGATATTTGAGGCTGTGTGAACTGGAGAAAATCCAAAATAAATTCAAACTTTTGCACCCAATTGTTGTTTTTTAAAGTCATTAAAGATGTATGCTGCACAATTCTTCCACCCTGGCAAAAAGAACATTTCGAAGAAATCATTAAAAGCCCAGTATTGCCATGGGATTCGTGCCCACGATGTGTGTAAGTAAACTGCTGACTGCAACTGTATGTTAAAAGATTCATGCTGTTGATATAAATGTGTCTACATATAGTTTCAGTCCTGCATGTTATGTGTGCACAGGGAGATGCTGGTCTTCCAGGCGTAGCTGGACTGCCAGGACAAAAAGGAGATAAAGGGGAAAAGGTAAGGGCCAGATTTTTAGTGCTTTTTGATAAATGCATTTGTCTTGACATCTATTCAAGGGAAAATGGAGTTGTTCAGGAAATGTTAGTGATTTCACAGAAGTCTCAACTTGAGCTTGTCAGCATTGTGTTCAGCACCTTTGTTGCAAATGACCATAGTTTTGTTCTCAGATACTCTTAGCTGCAGCTGTGGGTTTGCTTTCTGGGCAGTGTTGCTGGTTTTCCAGGACAGCTACAAGGTCTAAATGTCAAGAAAGACAGCAAGTCCCTGTAGGACACATTTATACTTCATTGTTAGAGGAAGAGGAATAGGGCTTTCTTTCAGCAGGGAAATGTCTATATTGGAATGCCTGAGCAAAGTCCACGTTCTTCAGTCAAGGTCCTTTGGAGAGGCTACTGTGCAATTACCTGCAAGCATTCACATTTTCTCCCAAATATCCCAAGCAGTGTGAATTGGTAAATCATACATTTGTTCAATCACTTGAAAATTGTTGTAGTTTAAAAAAAATATTCATGACAGCTCAATAGACAAGTGGAAATGTAAATTGTAAATGCCCAGTCACTGAAAATTGTGGGTGTCGTGTCAGTTGGAGGACAAGAAAAACATGAAGGAACCATCAAATACCCAGACAAAAAGTGTTATTATTCCCTAGACAAATCACATTGTTTGGAGAGTCAAATCCCCTTTTAGCTGCCTGTACAAGGTTAAAAAGTGACAAAAGGGGGAAAGCTGTGAATGAAAAGAATTCACAGGGACGAGCAGGTGGTGGTACTGTACGCCTGATAAGACTATATGGCTTTTGGGGGTCAGTATCCTAATTACCATGATGTGGCTGTGGGATTAAGATATGTAGGATGACTGTGAGAGTTTTTGTTCCGTGAAAACCAGTCATTTCTGCAAGGCACAAAAGCATCATTTTAAATCATTTATACTTTTAGCATCCAGCTCTGGAATTTGTAATTGGGCTTTTTTGAGCTTTCTACACCCTGAGTTGTTACTGCTGCTAAAGTGGCATCGTGATTAGTGCTGGTAATCCTTTGAACAGCACCAAAAAGGTACTGCCTGTGTGCAAACGTATGATTATAGATCGTTTTTCTTTCTAGCAGAGTAAAAAGGGCTATATTTCGTCACTTTTGCATGCCAGTTATCACAATGTCACTGAAAATCTGGAGACACTGAACATCTGGTATTGTTAGAACAGATAAATAATAAATAATAAAGACATGGATGCTTAATCCTTTTAACTTTTGAGCTTTTTATTTTGTTAGCTGATGTTTAAAATAGCCAGAGATTATTTTGAATATCATTTTTAAACTACCTTTGTTTAAGAAAGAAAGAAAGAAGGAAAGAAAAACAGGTTGCTCTAATCAAATATGTTGATGTGCTATAATTGGCCTCTAATGATTCTTAAATGACCCAGCAGAGATCGGTTCTCAAGCTGTAATGTGTCTGTGCATTTGGAATGTGGTTGAAGTGCTGGTGATTAATTAGTTTCTGGTAATTGGTGTGGGTATTTAAAGTGGGTAAAATGCAACAGGCTGCTGGTTCAATTTGCAGTATAGCAGGCACTGTGCAAGTTGTCAGTGCTTTTGGTACATCAAAAAATAGCCATATAACTTAGCCAATAAGTGTTAACCTGGTACCTAAATGATGTCCAAATAGCACTTTAGCACATATCTTTTATCTGTCTACAAATGAATCAACAATAATTTGAACATGCTTCTTACCCAGGGCCCTCCCTTTTTTTATTGTTATTATTTTTCTGCAGGCCACATCGTGCGCTATGACTCAGTTACTCATACTGTTAACACCTGAAATCTAATTTCAGGTTTTCAACAAATCAATACTTGGCAAGATTTGTTTACTGACTGAACAACAAAATTTATAACAAATCCTATTACTGGCTTGAACACTAAATCAATGGCGTTAAGCAAAGACATGATCAGGGGCCACACATTCATGACTAAGCCATCTCGTTCAGTCAGTTAACACACCACCGTTATTAAAAGCAGAAGCTAAAAAGAACCCTGCTGATTTTTTGGTAGAGATATTAGACCAGCTGTTGCAACTGCTGATCAGATGTGGGGGGTTTTTTTGCTAGAAAGACAATAAGCAGCCACATTGAATAGAAACTTATACATGAGCCGGGCACATTTCAGTTACATTTCTAATATAGTTCTATTTTCACCTTTTTTTTCTTAATCTTTTTATTCACCTCTTCAATCACTTTTTATTCATGCCATGATGTAGTAAATTAGCTGCTCAAAGTGCAGAACACACAAAAAACATCCATCCATTCTCTTACGCTTATCTAATTCAGTGATGCGGGGAGCTGGTGCCTATCCCCGCTCCCGTAGGGTGACCGCTGGGGTACACACTGACAGGTTTCTAGTGTGACACAGAGCTACAAAAAACATTTTCAATAAAAATATAATCTTCAATTTAAGTTTAATACTTGTTCATAGGCAGATGACAATTGAAATCAATACTTCAGCTATAGCAGCCTGTAACCATCTGTGTACTGACAGTAAGATACACTCACTGGATACTTTATTAGGTATACCTGTTCATCTACCTAATGATGCAAAAATCTAATCAGCTGATGACATGGCAGACATGGTCAACACAGCCTGCTGTTAGAACTTAATTATAAGAATGGGGAAGAAGGGTGATTTAATTTACTTTGAACGTTGTTGGTTTGAACGATCTGGTTGGTAGTGCCAAACAGGCAGAACCTGCTCATCTGCTGGGAATTTAAACCCTGTAAACCCTTAAAAAATTACAGGATTTGTGAGGAATGGTCTGAAAAAGAGAAAATGTCAAGTGTGCAGCTATTCTGTGGATCAAAATGCCTTGGTGATCTCACAAGTCAAAGGAGAATGGCCAGACTGCTTTAAGCTGACCAACCAGTGTGTGCAGAAGAGCATCTCTGAACTCTCTGAAGTTATGTTGAAGCAGATGGGCGACATCAGCAGAAAACCACACTGGGGCCCACTCAACTAAAAAACAGAAAAACTGAGACTACAATTCACATAGGGTCACCCAAAATCAGAAAATAGAAGATATAAAAAATGTCACCTGGTCTGATGAGTTTCTGTTGCAACATTTGGAAAATTGTCAGAATTTGGAATAACTAACTTAAAGCATGGATCCATCCTGCCTTTTATCAATGGTTCAGGCTGGTGATGAATGGAGAATATTTTCTTGGTACATTTTCAGCCCCATATAGGCATCATTTTTGCTGACCATATCCACTGTGTACCCATCTTCTGATGGCATATAATATAATGTGCAGTATAATGTGCAATATCACAAAGCTTAGATGATCTCAAACTTGTTTCTTGAACATAACAATGAATTCTCTATACTCGAATGTACTTAAAGTCCCTCCACAGTCACCAGATGTCATTCCAATAGAGCAAGCAAGAGAGTCACATCATGGATGTGTAGCCAACAAATCTGCAACAACAGTGTGATGTCATCATGTCAATATGGACAAAAATCTATGTTAACGTTTTCCATTGTGCTGTTGGATCGATACCGTGAAGAATTAAGGCTGTTCTGAAGGCACAAGGGTCCAACCCAGTACTAGCAATGGGTAGCTAATAAAGTTGCCAGTGAGCATATACTAATGTAGCTAATTTGAAGTTTTAATTAGTCCACAAACCACACATTGAAAGATGATCAATAGTTTTGGTCACCCATGTGATTTCTAGCAAGTTATTTGTGAAATGATAAGAGTTATGATTCTGATTTGTCAGGCTGATCTACATGTGATGTCAAACAGTGTACGCTGTATCCTATTCACTGACAGTAGCTAACCTTTCTACACAGGCTGGGACAGAATCATCAAGACTACCAAGACTAGTAGATATTTAATCACACCTGATTACTGGGCAAAAGTGGTTTTCCTTTTCAAAAACAAGTGAGGGAAAAACAGTGGCAGTTTGTTCTTATAATATTATTATTATGCTTTGATAGTCATTTATTCATTTATTTTATCTTATTTACACTGGCCTTGTTGTAGATTCATCTGTTTGATATATTATGGTAGCATTTCACTTCTTCTAAGTTATATTTAATTCTCATTGATCCCTGAATTTCTAAGGCCAGTTTCTACCTGTTTCTCCCTGCTGGGGTGGACTTACAGGAGCTAGATGTTTAGAAGCGCTGAAGGTTTGCATTCAGGATGTTTTCTGAGAATCATTTCTGTACGAACTCAAAATCCAATTTACAAAAATCTATTTTAAGTTAAGCCAACATTTAGAACTTCCATTTATTATGAGATAGAGTAGGTTGTGTGTTTCAGTGTGTGATTTTTCACAAGCAATGGGGCAGTGTATGTGCAGTCTGAGCCATCACAGTTCATTTTGCCCAGTGGAGGGCTTTGCCTGCTTCAAAGGTCCAGAATGATTTTCATTATGGAAACCTAAAGGAAGCGAGGGAGAAATGCAAGCGTTGAAGAGATGTAGCTACCAACTTACAAATCCTTGGCTCCGTAGCTTCAGTCTTAAGAGACATCATTACTTATGACTTGTGCATATCTGTAAAACTGCATAAATGTTCACCAAACTAATTTTTTTAGGGGCTTTTAAAATGCAAAAGTACCTTTCCCTAAGCAATTTATTTTCTGCTTTTTTGTTACGTGCACAACGATACACCACATACTGTTTAAGGGGGGAAAAACTGCTGCTTCGTGTGATGCCACCACACTTTGCAATTAAATGATTATCTGCTCTTAAGTGTTAGATTCATCACATGTGATGACGGCTTATTATATTTCATCTCACCAACTGTTTTTCTATTATATTATTTGCTTGTTCCTATATATAACACTACAAAGTTGGTGCCATGAAAGTAAATTGTTTTGTGTATGGAGGTACAACATTTACACATCATGCCACTTGATGTAAAGACTTGCATACAGGATACCTTTGTGTTTCTGTCCTTTTAACACAAGCTTCTCCGTCCTGATTGTTGCCTCTGACAGGATTTTGTAAGGAATCTTTAGCTCCTCCATGATTCCAGATAGGAATTTATGTTCAGATCATGGGAAAATGGACAAATTATGCAAGGAATTATACTTTAGCATAATAAAAACTAGACCTATAGGTTTCTTAAACGCTTTTTTAGTTTGGCAAGACCCACATGTTGCTGTCATATTGCTAGCCCAGTAGTCATGGGACAATTAAACAATGAGAAACTCTGATTTATATTACAATACATTTAACAGTGGTAACAAAGTCATAGAAAACTCTGTTGAGGTAATCCTATGAGACTTGAGAATCTCCTTCTGTATAAGATTAAAAATAGTCCGAGTATACTTACTAACAATTTAGATTGACTTTGTAGAGATTAATCAAAGACATCTGGGCAATTTAGAGCATTTAAACAACCAAAATGAGAAGTGCAGGCCAATCATCATGACCTACACAGAGGGTTTCTTGGGAAAATGGGTGGGGATTACTTTTGCTGTGTTACTCCGACAGAAAGTACTATCCCGCATTACAGTGAGAATTTGATGGAGGATTCTAATGCAGTGCAAAGGGATTAAACTGCTATGATTAATCCAGAATCCCTCAGGAAATTAAACAGATAAGTAGTGGGTTATAAGAATGCAGCTTACTTGAAAGGAAATCCATTTTCTATGGCCTTGCACATAAACCCTGGTATTACTAGATTTACAGCTCCTGCATGTACTTCCTCAAAAAATAAAGAAATAAATAAAACAGAGGCGTAATGGCGAAATTAAAACTTCTTTCCCTTTTACAATACCCATAATTTGTTTTGCACCATTTACAACTCTCGTGCCCTTATGGCTTGTGTTTTCAATTAGTACCCCCTAATTCAATTTATACCCATTCTACCTCTAAAGTGAGTTATAATAGGAATTTCATCCAAGATGGTTTATTATTTCACTAACACTTGACTTTGATTGGCTGTCAAAACCTTTCATTGCTCCTATTGTAATAATCAGTGTTGCACTATTATTAGCTTTTTGAAAGGTTCGTGTCAGTGGGTGAAAAGAAAACTTTAGTGGGTGAAGAATGAATGGGTGACAGCATTGTGAAATGTACATACCATAGACAACGCATGAATGTCTCGCGTCTAATATGAATGCTTAACATGCTACAATTGTTCACATGACCAGTGAATTATCAAATGTTTTGTATTTTTAAAAGGTAGAGTGGACATGCTCAGAATAATGGATGCAATAATAAGGCTCATCATTTATCCTCCAGCCTAGAAAGCAATTCATTTGTTAAGTTAGCAACATTTTCTTGTACTTTCCAAACAAACCTATTGAGAGCCAGCAAACAGGGCTCGTAATGAAGATGTCACAATGAATGGACATTATGCTTAATTAGATTCTTAGCTTGCAGCATGTTCTGCATTTGCTTAATTTGCTAAATAACAGTCCAGCCTCTCCTCTTAGCAGCACTGCGGACAGTACCCCTTTCTTTTATCCTCTCTCCAATCTGTCTTTACTGTCTATAAAAGTATATCCCTCAAGACACTTAAACTTCTCTTCCTTTTTTGCCCTGTCTTGTCTAACTTTCTAAAAATAATACAGTTATTAAAACAATATGATGACTCCTAATGGGGTTCAGATATGCACGTTCCAGTTGTTGAGAAACAGTATCCCGATCTGCAGCTGCTGAGGTCCTGTGTCAGCAAGAACTCTTGGAGCAGCTGTAGGAGCGAGATCGTTGATGAAATGACAAGTGTTCATAAAGCTATTTACTAATGTGTGAACGAGAGACCTTTCACTAACAGTTCCCTGTGTTGTTCCTGTTGCAGGGGAGCACAGGGGAGGCTGGGCCCGCAGGAAACGCAGGACCCAAGGTAGGTCACTCACTGAATGACTTGCAAAGCTAACACTCCTCAGTGTTGGTTTGCACTCACACTTGTGACTAAAGCTTTGAGTAACGCGGGATTCACGTTTTGTTTGTTTTTTTAAGATATGTTTTAGTTAAAAAATTGAGTTTGTGTTGCTGTATGGTATACAGATGCTTAAATAGCAGATGGCTCTTTTGATTAAGTGATTTATGGAATCTGTCAGTGCCCCTCTCTGAGATTATTTTCTAACATTATTGGATTGATTTACTGGCCTGCTTGTGGTGACCTCATCAGAGCAACACAGAAAACAAAGCAATATCAAAATCAAATTAAATATCAAGTGGGTGCCCGCTCGGTACTGCTAACGATATCCAAAGTTCAGGTACAACCAGCGGCATTTCTAGCTTGGCCGTGTGCCCCCACCGGACATAGTTGGCAGTTCTCCCGAGTGGGACGCCAGCGAGAGATCATGTCCTTGCCACTGCACAAGCAATCCCGGCTAGATGTCTGGGCTGTCTGTCCTGAGAAGATGTCTTACGTGTGTGAGCCTCAGTTGCACCTTCTTAATGAAGTCCTTCACTGTTGAGTGAAAAACAAGTGACTTGAATAACTTCATGCGCATTTGTGAAAACATGTAATTATGTACAGCCTCCCTGGGTAAAAGTTAGGACTCAAGATTGACAAGCAATTCATGGGAAACTGAAGAAGAAAAATGCAGATATCTTTCATATGACATTTTAGATTGACGCAGCGCTTGTTTTGTTCTTTACTAGTCCAGTCTCGTTCCCGAAGGGTTGAGAAAATGACCCTGTTTGCAATTTATTTCACTGCAGTTGCTATTTATTCCCTCGCATTTTGCGTTCTATGATATTGTCATCAGTTAGGTTGTTGACTATCAAATGTGGCATCTCAGATGCATGTGTTAATCTCCTCTGCTTTGGGAGGCCAGCCAACTACTTACAGTAATGCTAGTACAAGGGTGTTGTCTCTATATCTTACACGGAGAATACCTTGCAGTATATCATGGAGTGGAAAGAGGGGGTGTGGGATTTTGATTCTATTCTCAGAAAAACACAGCTAATGCATAACAAAAGAAGAAAAACACACATATATCCACCAGATACTACATTGAATCTAGGGATCGATTTTACCGAAGATCGTTGTGGAAGCTGTTTATGCATCGTCAGTAAACAGGATTATTCCTGAATGTGGAATATGGCTTAATCCTGGATCTATATCCGTTAAGCTCACTGTGGGACGACTTATTTGCTCGGGCACCTTGATTTGTGAAATAAGGAATAGCACTTAATGGCATGGCTCTCTCCACTTGTACAGGAGCCAGCGAAAGCTATTTTGTTACACAACAGTGCACAAGAAAAGCACCAGCCGTAGCAGTAGTATTGATAAAGATGCTAATGCACAGTGCCATGTATTGAAGTGTTTTGTAGCTTTGCTCGATTTTGCATCAATAAGGTTTCTTCCTGACCCAGACATATTTTACTGAAACCTGTGTGCGTGGACTATTGTTATACTCGCCATTTTATCCATCTGTGGGCATCCAGTATGCGCATATGCTCTGAACATGCTGCATGTTCGGAGATGTCTACAGATGGCTGTGGGCACTTTTAGCTAAGACACACAGATTTTCAGACTCTTTTGGTCGTCTTAATGTGAGAACAACAATTCCTGCAGCTGTTGGCATTATAAGAGTAATGATATGGTTGCCCTTGGACACTGTAATACTGCAGTTTGCTTGAGCTTTATGGGCCAGCTGAGGTCATTAAACTGTATAGGTTACACTTTCATAATGGAGCCAAGAGGTTCCAAGACAGCTCACACATTTCTGGCACAGTTCTCCGAAATCACTGGCTGGGCAGCCTGAGTAGAATCACTGATCAGAAAGATATTTGTGGAAATAAGCCCCTAACAGCTTTTTTACTGACTACAAATAATCCCACACATGTTATAGACTTTCCTGAAGCAGAAATGCTGCAGGGAGCTTAGTAGCAAATGATACTGCATGCGATTCCTGGATGTGTGGTGTGTGTGGTCTTTCTTCTCCTTAATAAATTCTTGTGTGTTTTTCTGTTGCCATCGCCAAGATCCTTAACTTAGATTCTTAGAACTTCTTCGAAGTTCAGTATTTAACTTTATTCCTTCTTTTTGCCTGTTTGTATTCATGTGAGTGTATTAACATCCACACAATAACTCCAGTGCAGCACATGATAAATATCATACACCACCCAGTGCATCCGTACAGTGGCGTAATTATGGTAGCGTCCCTTGGGGAAGGAGAAGGGTGGACCTTATACTTACATTTTTATAGGGATAAATGAAAGCACTATAACTCTTTAATGATTTAATTAAAAGTATTTGTGGACTAATGTGCTCCCTAGCTTATGCAATAAATGTCTCATCAGCCACTTATGAAACACTAAAAACTTTTAAAAGCTAACATCTTTTCTGAGCCACCATGTGTCTCCTTAACCCTACTTTAGCGCTGCTGGGTGTCAGAGTGGGAAAAAAAGAAAAAAAGATGAAAGCATAAACTTTTCAAGGGTCTTTTCTGCACCTTTTAACTTTCAGTCTTGTCATTGCAGGGGGAACTTGGATCAGAAGGGCAAAAGGGAATCGATGGAGAGAAAGTAAGTACCACTATCTTCAGCAGACATATATTCCATACCTAGCACATCAACCAGGTCTAGTTTCGTCAGGGAATCAATTCTTATAGGCTTTTCATTTTCTGTGTGATGACCTGGGGGTAGGAGCGCAGCAGAGTTTTTCTGTGTGGCTGTTTTCAGGTGCTTGTCATATCTGAAGCAGAGCAAGGAGTGCTCTAGCCGACATTGTCCTTCTGCAGTGAAATTAATTGATATGCTGCCATAGGCTTGACATACTAATGGACTAAACTCATTTCCCAAATTACTGTAAGCCCTTTCTGTGTCATTTTAGGTTACATTTTATTGCATGCTCTTAAGTCTGGCTGCAGTGATTAGACTAATGTATGTAATGTACACTCTGATAAGGCACACTATTAAATGATAATTGTTTTGAATACATATCCATTAGAAAGAAACAACAACAGCACCACTTAGATCTTAGTAAGCGTTTTTAGCCACAAGCAAATCAGTTTTCCTTCCTTTAAAGCATAAATTGAATGAAAGCGTGTTTTTTTTCTCGCTTTGTTGTTTTTTGCTATACTGCTTTTGTTCGCTCACATAGCACAATCTCAGTAGATGTACTGAAAGCTGTGCAGATGGTCAGTTTAAAGTGGCTTAATAAAGGGACTTCTTTTCATCACCATCTCCCACTTGAGTCAACAAACAGCTGCCACAGAAATCAGCCTCCCTGCAGGCTGTGGACCCGTGATCTGCCATATAACAGAGAGAGAAAGTGGATAAAAAAAACAGGGATAAACATGAGTGTGCACAGCCAAAAGCGTATTTACCGATTTAATCCGGTAGAATTACCTTCCTGTTTCTTGTAAGTTCTCAGACTGTCAGACACCGATGCGATGATGCACGCTCCTCCTGATTTAAAGAGAAAAACACAGTGTTGTGTGGTTGGATGCCATACAGTAAACGTGAAAAAACCCCCACAAAAACCCCATCTACTGTTTATATTATTTCCTAAGAATTTTTTAAAGAAGTGGTTCAAATAGGAAGGATTGGCTTTGACGAGATAGTCTGTTTTGTTCCTTTTGGAACTGATGTCACTATCGGGTGTTTGAAAAGTGCAGTGAGCTGCTACATTGACAGGATTGGACCAAGGGTCTGTTGAGAGGCGATCCTGCTCCCCTCTGCTCGCTCTCTCTCTGGGTGGCAGGCGTCATTGTTAGTGGTGCTCAGTCGTAAACTACTCTGCCACTAGTTTGGTGCAAGGATATATGTTTTCCTAGAGAAGTGACTTGTTTTGATCTTTGTGCATCCCTAGGCGCCGGGGCTTTCTTCGGTCATGCTCAAATGGCTTTTCATGCGTACGCTGAAGGGATTTATTATACTGTGCCCTACTTCCTTGAGTGATTCGAAACAAAGAAAAAGTTGAGAAATTGAGATCCTATTTGTGAAGCATTACTTCTAGCAGGCGTGTTGGTCCAGCGTCTCAGATGCCCATTATGGATAATAACGTATGGATCCTGGACGTGCTTAGCTTAGCTTAGCTTGAAGACAGCTGTTCTAGCTAAATCAAAAGTGAAAAAGAAGATACGAGTCCGACCTGCTGCATCTTGTTATCTGGCAAGCTTGCCACTAGTTCATCCAAGAGGCACCTGGGGTTTGCCTTTGAGCTGAGGTCCGTAAACATGTTTTGGACCTGTCTTTGTAGAAAATCACAGAAATGACACTGACATCTATCTTTTCATCTGATGCTGGGAGAGGAAAACAAGTCTATTTTCCCAAAATGTCAGCGCGTTCCTTAGAGAACAGCAAATTTCTGGAGTGTATAGAGAACTTATTCTGCAGTGGATACAGCTTTAAATCAAGCCAAATGCCTTGAGTATTTATTTTTAATTAAGTGATAACAGTTTTATTTACTAAATTGCTTTTTTTTCTGCCCCACTTTACTTAAACTTACAAATTTGTGCTAGAAAGCTAAGATCTCGATTCCTTGCACAAGAAATTTGGGGGCACAGCTGTAGCCACATCCTTTAACATACTATATCATCACCCTTGTAACGATATTTCTTCCTCCTGCACCACCAGTTGACGAGCACTTGTTTTAAGCTGAGATTTTTAGCTATTCACTCGGCGTGCTCTGAAATGGCCACTAGCTCGTCATCTGTCATTATTGCATCATAGATAACAACAGAGTAAGCTTTCAAACTTGGTGCTGAAGACAGCAGTGAGTGACAGTGAACCAGAATAGCAACGCTGAGTGTCATTAAAGCAAGACAATAAGCTGGGAGACTCCAATGCTCTACATGACATGCAGTCATGTGATAATTTCTTCAAATAAACACAAGTTTCAGCCATTCATCAATATCAACACAATGGATTATGTTTCCAGTACGTATGGTTCTAGAAAGAGAATAAATTATGGTACAAATCAAGCTTTCATTATTTGTTTTTCCCTTTTTTCCCACAGCTATGCTTTTTCTGTGAGTCATTTGACTTCTTGATCTAACACTTGCATTCGATTTCGAATAATATGATGGCAGGACACTGTAGACAAATAGATGGGATTTAAACTATCCCCATGTCTCATCAGTGTGCAGTGAGCATTACAGGATTAAAAACCAGTATCCCCAGTGTCAGGTGAGAGGATGAAGCTGAGCCTCATCGACTAAATAAATCTGCAATAAAGCTGGGCCGTCCTTCCAGTTAATCACTTACAGAAATTAGTGCTAAGAGACTCGGAAGTCCTAAAATCGTCATTTGTAGTGATTAAACAGCCCCCAACAGGAGAAATAAATACTGTCCTTTGTATTATAATGTCACTTTAAATGAATATACTGTAATTATTGTTTCTGCATATTTAGAAGGTAAGAAGCAGGGAGCACGCTCCCTGCTTAATAACAACGCAGAAGATGTTGGTGTCTATTTAATGTAAATAAATGAAAAGCTGTTTATGGTGCACAAATGTATCTGATGATTTCAGTTAACCTATTTACTCTGACCACTACTGTGACAGACTTCATCACCCGATCTGTCCTTTTACTGCAATTAGCTCATATCCCATTTTTAAAGCTGGTGTGTTATTTAAAGCTAGAGTAGACACCCGAGAAGCCGGAATTCTGTGTATGAGCATGTGCTCCGGTATCATTTTGCAGATACACCTCCTATGGGATGGGACGTGTCACTTTGTGGGTAATTCAAGTTACATTCGTGGAGACAGGATGTTCAGCTGAAGAGTGAAGTGTCATAGGAAAAAACAAGGGACTAGTCACACCGATGAAACATGATATCCCTTGTTCCAGATGATCTGTGACAGTGTAGTCTAATATCCTCGCACTATGAGCCATTGTTTGGGTTACCTGGGTAAAATGTGTTTATTCAAAAAGTCTAGAAGCTGTCAGTGCTACAGCCCTATGCCAGTGTGATTAGTCTTATATCAGAATGTATGTGGTAGTGCATTGCTGAGCAAAGGGAAAGTCACAAAAGGCATTTCCTTCTGTAACCTCCATGGCATTTGTAGGCCAGCACTCAAGATATCTATGTTACTTACAGATCCTGTTCCATGGAGCTTTAAAGGCCTGTCATTCGGTGTAACAGCATTTCCCCACCATAGCATTCAGAATACTTACTATAGTTTTTAATTTAGCCTTCACTCAATAAGGCCAAATCTTGTTTGTGATGATTAAGTTGTTTACAGTAGTTAGAACTTGCAATCATTCTCCTGCTTCTTAGACAAGGGCACCGACCTGCAGCTGCTCTAGTTGGTAAAAGGTAAAAGTAAACACAATTAGACCGCATTTGTTCATCCCTACTTCTCTGGCTCTGTTTATTTGCTTGCTTTAGTTGTCTTGTGCTGGGGAGTTGCCAGATTGTCTTGTGGCCCCTCCGCTACCTGAGCGAAGAGACACAGTGGTGTGTGTAATTAGCAGGCAAGTGTACACAGCTCCCCACAGTGTTCTGACCTCGTGCTGCAGGAACAACTGCCACACAGTCAGCACCAGTTTATTCCCAGCCCCTTCTGCCTCCTTTATCCTTCCCTGTAAATGCAACAAAGCCCCAAGCTTGCAACAGAAGCTAACAATATATCCGGCCCCTCAAGTCTGCATCTCGCTCTTTGTCATCGTGCACCTAAATTAAGCCTATGGGCTCACGACTGAGTCCATTAGATAGAGAGGAAGCCTCTTAACCAGGCTGTAGTGTAGAAGGAAGGATAATAAAAAAGAAATAAAAATGCACTTTTTTTTCTCTTAAGGGGTCATTAGATGCTCTCTCTTCAGGTAGCATTTTAGCAATTTAGCAACGGTCAGCTGAGATTATTTTAAACAGCATTATTTCAGAACAATCGCTCAAGTACCGCTTCTTTAACGCCTACATTCATTGATTTGCATTTTAATTAATTGTTTGTTTTTGACTTAGTATCTTATCCATTCCTTGAAATAAATCAAGGACGGGCTTGTTCTTAGGAATCACTTTACATATTGTTGGAGATATTTCGTGTAATTACTGTGTACATGAATGGCTCAAACTGCACATTCTTGCAAAGTATGGATTCAAATGGCAAACTAGTATATTTGTTTTTCCTGTTAACCACTTTTGTGCTGAATCTGATTTGACCATTTTTCTATTAACAAACGTATGTATTGTGTCTGACATTTAACTTACTCAGAGAGCATTCTGGGATAGCTTTACACGCTGACAACTGTGTAAAACTGGTAGGTTTCAAACGTACAGTGTTTGCAACAGTAACAACATCAACACCAAAAAAAAAGATTTTGGCTGAGTGCTTTAGGAAAAAGTGGTTCCATATCTATTTTTATGAAAGAGATTATTTAAAATAGTTGATCTGAACTTCTGATATCCTAAAGGAGATCGTGGAATTAACTGAAACCTTTTTCTCTTAACTCTTAATGGTTATCCAACCAGTGTGTTACAAAAATATTAATACTGTTTCTAAAATATCAAATAGTAGCTTTACTACAACATAAAAATATGATATTATATATGTACATATTTTTTTGCATTTTTTGTATTTCTTTTTCCTGTTTTGCTCAGCAGTTTTCTTGTAAATTTAAAGCACCGGTTTAATTTGTTTTGGGATGCTGGTGCTATAGTTTAACATCCACAAGGTCACATTATGGCTATTTAATACCAAAGCTTTAGTCAACAGACTCAAAGTACAGTTCTGAATTGTATTTTGATTGGCTGTAGGGAAATGTGAAACAAGAAAAAAGCTTATTAATTGGTACATTTTTTCCCCATCTTTTCATTTTTGTACATCTGTGAAAAAAACGTAACGAAAAATGTGCAAGACTGCCAAAAACGTCATCCAAAAAAATATGAAGGTTTACTTTTTAATTGCTCTGGTTGTTTTCCAGATGATGTGTAGGCCTGCAGTGCATATCTTAGAAACCTTTATAGGTCAGTCATCTGAACATCTGCACAGATGTGCCAAGTTTTCTATCAAGCAAATTTACATTCTAAGCCAACGTGTCTTTTACTACAGTGTGTATTTTTAGTATTTGGAAGAATTGAGACATTCTAAGTTTTTTCTGTAAAGCTACTTTGTTAAGTTTTTTAGTTAAAATATTTACCAGAAGGAAACATTTTTGTAGCTCGCAGATTGGCTATGGCAGTTGCAGAGCTTAGTTTGACTGTGTGAATGACTATAATTTAAAAAAAGGTGGGAGAGTGACTTGTGGGCTGACTCAATTTTTGTTTGACCTGAATTTTTGACAAGAACATGTGGTGCCACTGGAAAAATAGCTCACCACTTTACAGAAGCTTATCCCACTTGTATTATTCGGTTTGAATTATGGCAGTTTCCTGTCAGCTCTTTAGTAAACACATTGTTTTGTGTCTACAATTGGGGAAAAAAGTGCAGCAGAAGGCCACAGTTCCTATTAAAAGCCTTCAAATTTTCCCCTTTTATTGTAAAGAAATTCTCAAATTCTGAAAAGTTCAGAATGAATGAATCGTCCATTCATGTAATGAATGAATATAATATAAGATTGCAAAGAAATCCTGCTGTTTTATTCATACTGTATTAAAGAAATGCATCAGCATCACTCCCTGGCTTAATGATGTTATATATTTGAGAAGTTGAAGTCTGAGGACCCAAATGCAGGACTCACAGGCAGAAGCGGACATCAACTGGAAAGCGAATCTTTATTGCAGCTGGTGAAGTTAGAAACATAAATCCAAAACGGAGGCAAAACTGAGTTGAAAATCATGAGAGCCGAAAATCTAGGAAGCTCAGCAGGGAGACAGACAGGCAACTACACAGTACGGCGTGACAAGGAACAAGTGAAAGACACTGCTATTTATACAAGGATTACTGAGGGGACTGGAAACATCTGGGAAACAAGAAAAAGGTGACAGCAGTCAAGACAAAGACGCTGCGGGCGGAGTAAATCTAAACAGATGAGACAAGAAACAATCAGGAATACAAAATGAACAACATCATAACAGAAGAAAAATACTGATAGCTAAAATGCTATACTAATACCAGAAAAATAGATTGAACACTAGGAAAATGTTCGAAATTCTACAATTAGTGAACCCAGAACTAGCTGAGAATATAGACATACAAAAACCAATCTAAAAGAAAACCTAAAATACAAAACTCAAAACCCTGAAATTTTATTCTTCTGTGTGGCATGGATGGCCATGGGTAAGATCATTATGAAGCCTGTGAAACTGATGATTACTTAGACTTCTGACTGACATGCTACATCATTATATGATGCGCTTTTAACAACTTGCAATCCATTGCTATCTTGTGTCAGTGTAGTGGAAAGCTTTGGATCCTTCATTTCAATTCAAAATTAATAAAGTCAAAGTCATCTGAGACACAGTCATAAAATATGCCAATATATGGGTTTTACTCAGTTTAAATGTACAAATTTATTGGAAATGGCAGGAGTAAGTAATATGTTTCTATAACTTTGTGAGTGAGGGCTGCAGTCTGAAGGTTAGGAGTGGTCCTCTGTGGGAATGAAGAGGAGGGCGATAACATTTTGTTAGAGAGCTTGCTAATGATCTTTTAATAGTGGCTTACAGGAATGAGCAGCGTGGGATTGACAAAACAATCTCAGTCAATCTTCAACTTTAGACAACCGAAAAGAAAATTGCCCGTAGCTATAATGTCCTGCGCTCTTATAGATTTCAGCTGTATGGAGGAGTGATAGCAAATGGCTCATAATTAGACTTAAGCACAGCTATGCTAAAATATTTTTTGTTAGCTTACTGTTTCAGAGCCATGCAAACCGCAGCTCTAACACCTCCTAACAACACTTGTCAGTGAGAAACCTGTAATGATTTCTAAATCGTCTTCTTTTGATAACAAACCCAGATTTAAACCTCAAAAACAAAAATGACCTCAACACGAAGTTGTCAGATTGCAAATATAGTGTTGTGTTGTGATGTTAGATATGTGCGTAAAATTTCCCAGTAACCCAAAAACACAAAGCTGTGAAAAGCAGCAATGCCCGCCTAATGGTTCCTTTTCTAAAATAGCTGTTACAGATCACAATAACAAGAAAACATGTTTATATTACAAAAGGCGTTTCATTGTAATAAGTCCTCTCATATCGACAGAATCTGCAGTTGTTTTCATCCTCGTTATCAAATGAGCCTTGCGCTCCGATGCTCTTTAATTTCTGCCACAGCTCTGGTAATACTGAAGAGGGGAATTTGCTTCTGGATTCCCTTGTGTCAGATTGCCCCAGCAAAGTGGTTAGGCTGTTGATTTAAATAAAGAACTGAGCTCACACATGTGCAACTATGAGACAGCTGTTCTATTATTGACAGTGCATGTGGGCTGAGGGACCACATAAATTGATGCAGTCTGATAAAATCATGTCGTTGTCATTTCACTGTTGGTGCAACTTAAAGGGAGGCTTCACTGTAGCTGTCATTATCTTACAGAAAATAACTTTCCACCACTGTTAGCAAGGCGTCTATTTTCCGAATGGTGCGGCTGAAGACAAGGCTTGCAGGGAACAGGCAATGAATTTGCCATGTCTCTGGTAGCAAGACTTAATGTGATAAGGGTAGGTAATCATCCTCTCCAGATATATAATTCACTATTAATAGCCTATCTGACTCTAAATTTAACCATGACAAATTATTGTATTTCTGAGTCATTTTACAGCCCGCTCACGCTTCCCATCTTCCCTGCTCCCCCCTAACCTATTTCAAAGAGTTGGTGCTACTGGCCCAAATGTGTCACACCTAACAAGGCTCGCTGCAAATTTAGCCTGTCAATATGTGTCAAGCCTCATTCATCAGCTATCACTCTTCATCTGAGCCGTCCTCCTACTTTCACAGTTCACCACCGAAAGGTTTGACTTTGCCCCGAGCTTGCGTTGGTTCAATCCCATCCCCAGGTTCTTTGCTTCAAGGTTTAAAAGCAATGACAGTCACTGTCCTTGCTAAACCTAAGTGCAGCAAGGGAACACAGAAGGAAGGGGCTGGGGGGGTAGAGACAGTGTAACCAGCTAATCATGAGCCTCTCACCAGAATTCGGCTACATGGAGTGTCCTGTGACTGACATCACCTGCTCTTTTCTCATTGACCAGTTGTGACAGGCATGAGAATCTCACATCTGCATGGTAGATTTGTTTTCTGAGTGTCAACATACTGACATACAGGAAAAATGAAGAAAAGATGTGTTGTATATTTTTTGTCCCCAGGGTTTGAAAGGTGACTCAGGGCCAGTTGGTCCCAAAGGAACCCAAGTGAGTGAGTCTGCCGTACATGCTGGGCTGGACAACATTAGAACAATAATCTTTTTAGTTTGCTTTTCTGTCATCAGGGAATCTGCTTTACTTTCATGAGCTGCAGTCTCGATAATGTGGCTGTCCATCTGTTTGAAGTGCTGCTGTGAATTGCTACTCCAAACATGGCAAACTAAAGGGTATTGTTATGGCTTTCATAACTTAGCAAGACCTTATTGATGGTCATATAGAGTAGCTTTTATCCTGGCAGAGGGAAAATGCTCCACTCTCTCTATTTGTGGAGTATTTATATATTCAAAGTGATATATTTTTGTAATGGGCATACCCAACAAATCCCTTTATCTTTCCCTTTCTAAACAGGTCTTTTGTGATACTGAAGCTTAGAGATGAAATGGGAAATGCATACCGTTGCCTGCAGTTTGCTGGACTACTCATAGGAATAGTATGTGCCATTAGGTTTTTAAATCAAGGAATACAATAGTTGCATAGGTATGCCCTGCACAGGTGGCTGTAGCTAGTTCCATAAGTCTGGGGTTTAAGACAAGAGTTTGATGCAAAACCTTGTTCTCATCAGTGACATGAATTAGATTAACTCTTGTATTGATGTGGAAAATATTGGTCTTTTTAAACTTTTCTTTTCATGCCACAGTGGGATTATTTCCCATATATGAGTTGGAATGTTTTTCCTGTAATTAGTTGCCATATCTCTTCCTCTTTTATTTTTCTTCCCTTATTAGGGCTTTTTTCCCCTTTTTTTTCTCTCTTTGCTGTTGTTGTTGTTGCCTTTTGGTAGAACTCACCGCATAATTGTAGGTGCAATGCACTGTCTGCCAGCCTTGAAGTTATAATGAGGTCTGTGTGTTTCTGTGAAGACAACAGAGAATCACAGCGTATTTTATCCTGTTTTCCGGATGGGAGGGTGAGAGAGGGGGTGGAGAGAGTGTTTGTTTGTATGGGAGCTGACAGAGAGAGGCAGATTTGGAAGCATAAAGTAATGAGTCCCCTGAATATCCCATAGCAGGCATATTTTAGCTGTGACATTCATTTAGACAACAAAATGGATATGAACTACAAACACCTTCTTCTTCTTCTTTTTTTCCTTTCATGCACATCTGATAAAAGAATATTGGCAGCAGTAAAGTCATCTATTTCTCAGCTCAGTGCTTTATAAATGTTGGGACTGCTGTGAAGAGGGGATAGGATGGCAGTAATACTGATCTGTGATCTACAAGTTTTATCTTAAAAGACAAAAAAAGAAGAAAACAAGACAGTCAGCAAAAAGGATGTGAGCTCATTGCTTACATTAGATCATGTTGGCTTCAAAAGGCGTTTTCTCCTTCCTTATATGACTTTTTGTGACCGCCTGTATGTAACAGTCAGCGAACAGTGTTATCATGCCTGCCCCTTGTTAATGCTGCAAAGCTCTCTCATGATGTAGTGTGCCTGCATTTGTTTTAAAGCCTGTCACATTTAATGGCCCACCTGCCAGTGTGAAAGTCATCAGACATGCTTCATGTAGGGACATAGTGTAAATACCAGGTAATAGCCTTCTACCGTACATAGTGCTTATATCTGAATATTCCTGCTATGAAATGTCATCTTACTTGAGCTGACCTTCAGGGTTTTTTCTCACAAACATGATAGATGGCCTTTAGGTTTAATGTTTGTCAGTCAATAAAAGATTTTATAAATTTAGCTGAGTATGATAAAGAGTTAACGCTGCGCATTTTATTTATTTTTAATTATTGTCTTCTCTTGCAGGGTGATACGGGTCTGCCTGGAACTCCAGGGCTGCCTGTAAGTTCACACTTCTTCATTTACATCTCATTATGCCATCTGTGTGTGTGTGTTCAAATAAAGTGGTGATGTTAAAATGTACTTATGAGGGTATGAAATGAGATGCATGAAATGGCAAAACCGAGCTTTGTAAATACCACAGCCTTTTGGCAGGCTCTACACATAGTGTTAAAACATCTGGCCCACAGAGATGGAAAGTGGGGCACTCCGGTGAACGCTCTCTGTGTCACATTACCGTCGCCTGGGAATGGGTCAAACGAGGAGCAGATAGATAGGGCTCAGTGGGCGGTTTCACTGGAGCCAAAAAGGATAGGCACGAGCAGCCAGGCAGAGAAGAATGGAGCTCCAAGCCTCGGGCTGGGTGTGGAGTTTGACAGGTAGTCACTGGCTGTATCCTACACGGGTGAGACAAGCACTTACTGGAATGGTATCTGTCCCTGCAGACTTTGTGCATTTACAGACACCTGTGACAAATGACACCGTGGTTTACGTCTTTCCATCTTGTATATTTCTCTTGTCTGGCAACATCTAGCAGAAAGAAAACATAAAATTGGAAACCGGTTCCACTTCACAACCAAACAGAAGCCGTAGCAGACCACATATACATTATGTCTATTTACTTGCACAGTCACATACAATACAAACAGGTAGCCCCATAATTTGTTGGACACAGTTTTTGTAGTTTTGCCTCTGTACACTGCCACAGTGGACTTTAAATCAGAAAATCATGATGTTTTTAGAAACCTTGAACATCACCAAATGCCATATTTCTTCCACTGAGAAGCTCCAGTAGGCCTTCACTGCCTTCAGTTTTGTCTTCAGTATCTGAAAAGCGTGATCTATATCGAGCTCAGACTTGGCCACTGAAGAATATCCAGTGTCTTTGCCTTGAGAAACTCTTGGGTTGCTTTTGCAGTATGTTTTGGATCATTACACATTTGCACTGTGAAGTTCTGCTTGATCAGTTTTTTTTTCAATGTTTGGCTGAATCTGAGCTGAGAGTATATCCCCGTACACTTCACAGTTTATCCCGCTACATCTATCAGCAGTCACATCATCTTTAAACACTAGTGATCCGGTTCCACTGGCAGTCATACAGCACATGCCCATGCCATAACAGTGTCTCCATCAATCTTGACAGTGTTTCTCTCCTTCTTCATAGCTTTTTCCTTCCCATTATTCTGGATCCATAAATCCAAATATTTGTTTATTTATTATTTTTGTTAGAACTGTGCACACTTTTGTAGATGCAAAGTCTAATCTGATGTTCTCATTCTTGATTGCAACGAGTGGTTTTGTGCCGTGTTGTAGACTTGAGAGGGTTAGTGCGATTTGGCAGGTGGGGGAACCCTGAGATTGGATGTGGTGGTGCAAGACAGGGAAAAGAATCACTTAGAAATCAGTCCCATAATAAGTCCAGTATATTTTTCTTGTCCTAGCTGACCTGTGCTGGTACTCTGATATTCACTCAATTCAGATTCACTCAGTATTCAGTGAGTTAAACTAATCAGCTTGAGTAACACAAATTTGGTAAAGACCTGCTTCAATTTGTTTTTGCAAGCAATTTCACAAAAACATAATTCTGCAGAACGTCGCATTTGGATTGAATATCTGATTTAAGAACTGAAATGAATGCAGACGTTACATGCAAGATTTAAATTTCCAGTTCATAAAATTCGACTTCCTGAGCAGTGCTTACCTTTGAGAATAATCTCTCATCTTCGTCTCATCTTTCTCAGTCCCCGAGTGCCGCGCATGAACTTCCTCTCCCTAAGACATACAGGAGCTGTACATTTTTCCTAGCAGACACATTTTGTGACAAACTGTGCGGATGCAGTGTGTTTGTTTTGTGATATTTGTTTAGCTCTTACCTACCACTTACAGAAAAATGTTAATCAGTTTATGCTGGCTCCTCTTGTGTAACACTAGATAGATGATGAGTACTGCAATTGAAACTTTATTTAGATCTGCACCATGAATCATCTCTGGGATGAAAAGGAGAATAAAAAGAATGTATTGAAGGTGTAAGCAGGCCATGGGATGTCATTATTTTCTTATTACTGAGCGTATTACTGAGTATCTCCGCACCTTCACCTAAAGCAAGGCAAGGCTGCTGCACACAAAAAAATTAACTGATTCAAGAGTAATATGCATTAACCTGCCGATCAGATTTAATTGCTCATTAACCGAAGGTATCGGATCGCCATTCCAGATTGCTCCGGCCCACGCTGACCCCCTGTCCTACCGCCTTGAGATTGTTTTTAACTTGCTAGATGCTGTGAAGTTTTTTTCCTTAACCAAGTAAACATTCTGCAATTGTGCGCTTTAGTTGTCTTCTGTGGTCTTTCAGGTCTTTTCTTGTTGGTGAGCTGGTCAGTGCATTCAGTCTTCTTAACAATGCACCAGACTGTTGATTTGGCCACCCTTAAAGTTTTGCTGGATTGCTTATAGGTTTATTTTGCTTTTTTTTCCCGCCTAATGGTGAAATTTCTGCTTTGTCATGGGAGCAAGCCTCACCTGTCCAATTACTTTTAGCATCTGGAGATGAGTGTGTGTAAAAATAGCTTTAATTCCTAAACAGTTAATGCAATCCTTTTGCAAACCCCCCTTGAATTAAGGCTGAAAGTTTGCCCTTCAATCACATACTGCTTTTTTGATTTCAAATGCACTGCAGAGGTGTGCAGAGGCAAGTCTACAGCAAGAAAAAAAATAATGCGTCTTTGTCGAAAAACTTACAGATCTAACTGTATTGTGAGTGTGTGGGCACAGTGTGTAGGCTCAATACGTTATTGCAAAGGAGTTGATTGCTGATACAGAGTAAAGGTATACTGCGGGTGGTTAGCTAATTATGTGCATATCATGAGGGGATCAGCCTGCCAGTTTTAATCAGCACTGGTCTGTTACAAAAACTCTGTCCCACTGCTTCTGGCCTGCCCCTTTTATGTCACCAAAGTGCTTACAGTGCCCACAGAACACTGCCACCATTCATTAGCTATTCTCTAATGCTAATTTCCCATTTGTAAGGACAAGCAAAGCAACAGTCTTTCTCCGACAGGCAAACAGGATTTTAGCAAACTTTCTAACATCATGCCAGTAAATTGGTCCGCGAGCGTGAGCAGAAAACGTTGGGAGGAATTTTTTAGTGCAAACGTGCTGCCAGTGGATTTGCATTGTACTGCTTGTCAGCCATTGTCATGATTCTGTGCTAACAATCCCAAGCAAAGACCACTGTACCATTGTACATGAATAATTGATTTATTAGCAAAACAACTGCAGGGGACTGAGTCATGTTTCGTTGAGAGTGTCACAGGTCAGAGCTGGCTTTCTTTTTATGGACACAGCTGCAAAAGTCTGAGAGTTGTCAGCCTCCTCGTTAGCTTTTTTTTTCTTTTGTTACTTTGGATGAGGCGTCTGACTGACTTGAAAGACGTGCGTCATGAATGTCCATCTGTGCAGCTGTCTCTGTGAAGAAAATGAGCAGTCTTTGACTTGTGGATGCCAATTGAAAGACGACACCAATTATTTGGGTTGTATTTGAAAGCGGAGATGTGGTGCGTGGCGTTGTTTTGGTTCTGAGACGACTCCATTTGGCCTTTCTTGACAGTGAACAGCAGGGTGTCAGGAGAGTTGTAGCAGTCATGCCCTCATTTCTCTACAGGTCATTCTGGTCAAGGATAATTATGTCATGAACAATTGTGTGGCATGTATTTTTATCCCCTACTAATCGTGTTGCATTTTCAAACTGACTGAAGTGCTTTTTTTTATACAATTTCTTTGAATCACAGGCTGAGAAAGAATGTCTGAAAGGAGATCAGGTACTTTGAATTTACTTAATTGTATTTTCTCTGAGGCCTCCTGTACTATTGTGTTTTTACTTGCATTTTTCTTGTAAGCATAAATGTCACAATTTGCTATTTTCAGGGTCTCCAAGGTGAAAAAGGAGAGAAGGTAACAAATATTGTTCTTGAATTTGCTGCTGCAGAAGGTGCATATAGCATGTTTTCAGTAAAGTACAGCTACTTGGTTTAGCAGCCAATTACCGAAGCACCATATGCATGCCCTTGCATAAGACATTGCTCAGCAGATACCTTGATTAACTTGCTAATAGTTTCTTATCAAGATACTTTGTAGAGTAATGGAATGAATATCTGATCAACTGAGGCTGCAAATTACCTGTTCAAGAAACACTACTCATGTAAAAGCCATTCAGAAGTGAGAATGAAAGCTACAGCACTATCTATTGTCTTCTATTCTTCATGCAGTTCTAACTAAGCTAATGCTGTGTTTCATATCACTGTAAATAAACCCACTAGCAATCCACTGGTCTGTTGAGAACTTGTGGCACAAACATCTGTCTGCATCAGTTTTTGCAAGAAACAAGTTCTAGTACCGTTCTGCTTTGCCAATTGTAGTAGCCTTTTCACCATGATAGATGTCCTTTCCCTAGGGATCGGCTGGAGTGCCTGGTCGTCCAGGGGAAGCGGGGAAAGAGGGCAAAAGGGTGAGTAAACAGAGACAGATCGCCAGTTGTGTGGCCTGGCTTGTGGTTGTACTGACTGAGAGGACCTGGCCTGGGGAGAGGCCAGGCAGCAGCTGAACGGCTGTTGTTGTTTTAGAAGAGGCAAAGATGATCTGTGGCAAGGGGATTGCAATGGGCCTGCAAAAGGAGATGGGTTGGTGTGGGCTAGCTCTATGACAATGGGCTCACTGGTCAAGGGGTCACACACACACACACACATACTCATAATATCACTGGCAGAACACATGGTTCAGTCCCATTGGGTGACAGTATTTGGTTTCTTAAAAAAGCCAGCTTGATTTGAGACAGACACAGCATCCATTACTGAATCAACTGAGATGTTTTATATTTATTTGTCAACTCTTATTCTAATAACTTTATAACTACATTTTTTTCAAAGCCTATTTAACACAAAAATTCAGTCTTTGTGGGAGCATATGGTGATTTCCAGTTGATTATACTTTAATTGTTTTGGAGCATTGTTAATTCATGCGTGAAGTTCTGATATTAATAATAGATAAACATAAAATACTGTGGTTAGAAGCTTGAACAAGAGCAAGAATGTTATTTTTCCTTGCCATCACAGCTGAAAGGCAGCTCTCGGGCACAGGTGGAGAGAATGTCCTTCTGCGTGTGCCGTTATTGACTCGGTGCGAACACACTCGCCTGTGATCAAAAAATAGCTGCTTCATGCCACTCAGTGTTGGCGTTTGTCTTACAGAGAATGGTCATAAAACAGCGGGAAAACATTCGGCTCACTGCAGCAAAACATAAAATATATAGCAGGTTCAGCTGTAGAGCACTCATAAGTAGGTCAGGCAAATGTTCTTTTCAGATTAAGGCGAACCCAAGATGATGCACAATACTCGTGACATCTGGACACGAGCATCTCAAAAATTCCACCCTTCTGTGTGTTAATGCATTCCGACTCAAAACTTCTAACAATACCATTATAAATTTATGACCTATCATCGACCGTGTTATTTCTCAATGGCTCATTTCCCACAATGCATAAAGTATCCGACTCTATTGTGAGGGAGAGAAGTCACGGTCAACGAAAGCGATCTCAGTGAGTGCAGATGTTTTTTCTGTTGTTGCTGTTTTTTTATGCTTTTGCTTCCTCAGCCTCATTAGTCATTGTGTTATTTTATACCTAGCCTGACTTAAGTAGTGGCTCAGCGTCAAAGGGACCGAGCGTCAGAGACATCAATTATGGTGTGTGCTTTTCTTCTGGAATGCAGTTTCATTCAATCATAATTGGGTTAGAAGAAAGAGGGGAGTCTCTCCGTGTTTGATGTTGTGGCTTCTTCGCTTCCTATATCTCTATCTCCTATGTCCCCATAATATTTTTTTGCACTAGCTATTTCTTTGAAGATTTTACAGGTTAAACTGCCATAGGGCTTTAAACAGGCGATCACAGACTCTCTGGTGTTGTTGTTGCTGAAGATACCGTCCTGAACTACTGTCTTTGATGACTGGCTGACTTCACGGGAACTGTTAACACGCTAAGGTTTCTGCCTATTCTTAGCTTGAGGAGTCACATGGAATCCAAGTTGTTGACCAACCTGTGCTTCTGCAGTTTGACGTTCCTATTTTAGGAAGCTGGACATGGATCATTATCAGGGGCCAGCGAGTGGCCTACTGATACAGCCGGAGACTCTCATCTAATTAGCAACTCTCGTCCGCGCAGGCAACTTTTTGGTTTTATGAGAGCCGTAGCTGCTGTACCACTGATGCAGAATATCTTGATGTAGACTGACCGCCCCGCAACCTTCATAGAATAGCCGGGAGTGGAAAGCTTTCACAAAGGCTTAGATTCAAGCCAGACCATCTCTCAAACTGTCTGCTTCAATTTGTTGTTGAAAAAAATTGCAACCACTCTAAGCCATCTAGCTTTACTTGAAGGAGATGTGGAGGGCGTTGTGGTGGTGGAGAAGAGGAAGGATGCCGTTTGCGTTGCTCCTTCTCCGAAGCTTAAAGCAACATATGCAAGAACTGATATCAGTCACTCAAACCCCTGTGATCCTAACTGTCTTTATTTCACCTTATTAACATGATAGAGAGCTATTTAAGTTTTGTCAGGGTGGAGGTATGAGCCAGTCCAACCTTGTCTAGGAGTTTATGGGAATGTATTGCCCCTACATTACACATTGCCATTAATGGTAATGTGAATGACTTGGTTCTGTCTATTATGAATGGAATTGACACAGAATAGCAGGCAAAGAGTAGGACTTAGGGATTCAGTGGTACATTACAGCCGATCAAAAACGAAGATAGGGAGCACCTGTAAAAAGGGATATGTCCCCCCGCTGACTATTGCGTGCTAAAATATTCATCACACTCTGTAATGATGTGCTAAGCGCTGGGTTGTCACTATAGGCTGGCTCTGTCCTACAGAAGTTGAGGAGGTGAAAGACATGCATGCAGAAAGGAACCAGAGGGGGAAAATCTTTGTGTGCAGGTCGGAGAGAAGTCTGCTTCATGTGACTGTATAATAAAGTTTTAAATGCATAAAAAAGTGATGATTTAAAGTCAGGAAGAATTATAAAAGTAACAAACGCCATCATTTCATCTGCTCAAAATAGATCTGAAAACCCACATTTGGTCAGTGCATGTTTATCCTTAACATCAACACATATAGAAGCACCAGAGTGAGCACGGCTCATTCATGTTGTGCCAAGACTTCCCAGCATGCCCTGCTTCTGTAGTTGGCTCAGGGTTGTGAGTTGGTTCAGAGCTGACATGGGTCTCTAGGTAACTCAGTAGGTTCCTGTGGATTAATAAGTAATCACCTTAAGAAATCCCCCTGTGCAAGGTGGGTCTTGGAGGTTTAATCCATGCCTAACACTACATTAAGCCTTATTAGCAGTATAAATGTACCTGTATATAGAAATACATTTAAATCCTGCATGAAGTCACTGACAAATGTCATGTTGATTCTTGGGTTTTCTATGAAAAATACAGGATGTGATGTTGCCTTATAGCATGACGGCACAGTTATATGTTCTGATTAAATGTTTGGGAACTACTGGTAAGCACTGTAAAACATTGAATTTCTCTTATTGACAGACAACACGTTATTTCCATTTATGCATTTTGCAGAATGTAAATACTGCAAATACAGAGTATTTGAAATCCTCCTGTAATAAGCTGAGGGCTTGTACCGTGTCAAGGTTTCCTAGTCTCCTGCTTTAGAAAATGCACACATCTGACAGATGCGCTGCACAGTGTTTGTTCTTATTAGACATAGCTATACCAGTGCAGAGATGATGAAACTCCAGCAAGCCCTTGAGGAAGGAGAACATTGCAACTGCTGTGTCTACAGATGTGTTCTCTTCAAATGAATTATGCACTCAAGATCCTCTTAGTCATTTATTCATTCGTTTGTATATTCAAATCTAGTTAGCTGGTTATTTATGCGCTGCTCTTATTTAGGCAGTGAACTACCTGACACAGTTACTAAGCATATGGATAACTAGCTGGTGGGCTAGCAGCTCAGTAATAAGCATGTAGGCGTCTTTTATTGTGCATGAGGTAAGGCGATATGTGTAGTGTGCTGCTAAGAATCGACCATGAGGTAAGGGGGGGCTTTCTCAGCTGACTGCCTTTCAGTTATTGATTATTTTTATTTCTATTTTTGCAAAAATAGTGTTTGTCATGTGCATATATGCCCATGTACCTAAACTGGAAATGTGGATGGACGCCACTGTGCCACAGAAGATACCTGCCACATATGTCAGGGAGATAAGAGAGGACAAAATGTTCAAATGAAGAAAACACCTAGATGTCTTTGCTAGGCAGGCAACGCAGGTGGAGGGAAAAGCCATTAAAAGTGGGACTTTTAATCCGGGAGGAATCGTTTCTCACTAAATAGTATGATGTGGCGCATCAATGCCACTGATAAAAGAATCCAGTGAGATTATTGATGCCTGCTGAAGAAACATTATAGAGTTGAGCTGTAAAATGACAGGGCTTTGATTTTACTAACAGGTTTTTCATCCTCTGTTGAGTCAGTTCCCTTTTTATGACTTTGTGCATTTAGAACCACCGTGGGTATTAATTACAGTGTGCACCAGATCATTCATTATTTATTTCCAAGTTGTTGTGTGTTTACAACAGTTGTCCCCTTAATAATTATCCTCATGAATGTAAAGATGGTTTTTAACTTAATATTCTTGTTGTTTGCTGAGTAATGTTCTTTATAAAACTGGATTTAATACTTCCGAATCCTGTGACGGCAGACTTGCAACAGGATGGAGCGTTGGGTTTCTGAACCTGAGAGTAGTTAGACCTCTGACCCTTGTATCGGAAGTCAAGTGAAACTAGATAACAGCTTAAGTGTGAAGATGATGCTCACTACTTGGGTCAGTGGGTTGGAAGACAAGTTCTCAGTTAAGAGAGTCCCGTTAAGCTAATGGCGATCTGTAAAACGATACAAGTCTTTACCTCATAACGTCAGCTGCTGTTGCATCACATCCGTCAGCTGTCATCACTTCATATCGTCTGATATCATAGTCTCAGATCAGTGCACGTCAGTAATTGTATTGCAGAAACACTTTAAGTCCTTCGCTTGTGTCAAAAATCTTGAAAAAGTAACATCAGTGGCAGCTGCCTGAGCTCTTTACTGTAGCACGGATATAATCTGTCAAAACAGCAGAAAAGATCATCTGTCTTGTCTCTGCTTGGAAATATGGACTGATCCAGTTTTCTGCAGACAAGGGACGTAATTGCTGTCTTTTGGAAATGATAGTCGTACTTACATTTTCCATTCATGCCCTGTGCTGAATGACTGAGACAGCTGTCTGTAAGTCCCGACCAAAGGCACAAGCATATCTTTTTCCATATTTTCCTCTTCACCCTTGTGTTGACACATGTCTCAAAGAGTGTCAGTCCATTAGATGTACACTACAGGCCAAATGTTTTCTCCCAGACGAGGGAAAAGCCATGCAATCTTACACTTAGGTCATTTTATCTGCTACCAAACTGGTGGTCATTTTCTTTTGACACAAGATCGGGGACCACTCTCTTTTTAAAAGGCTTCATGTGGGTAAGCTGAGGTCAAACCATTAGTGCCAGATTAGATACAATAGCATTCATCTATTTTAAAACTAAATCTATGTATCCTCCTTGCACAGTTGATAGCTTTTGTCATTTAACCTAATTTGAATGAGTATGCTGTTCTCTGAGAACCAAATGCATGCTCTAACTGTAATTTAGATGCTTCTCCTCTACGGGACAGAGCAAATGTTGTTTTGAAATAATTGAGCCACTCCAGCATACATATATAATATTCATATTGTATCTAATGGACTTGGCTAAGGTTCATTTCGATCAGTCGGTGTGTCTGCAGAGACACAAACAGGCAGTGACAGTGATAGGGAAGGAGTAATGGCTCCGTTTGTGGGGACTGAAACATTTGGCAGCGGTTTGCTGCTTCATAGGTGGAGGCAGACATGAACAGCCACTGTAACAGACTGTTGACCTCTACCAGAGCACCTGCAGCGTGAGATTATTAAGTAACGAGTCCCTGGTGAGAATACCAGCCTTCCTGCCAGAAGTTCTCCACGGGAGGCTGCCACTGATTGGGGTGAAACAGTAAACGCATGAAATTACAGCAACTATTTGATTGGAGCCATGTTTCTTTGTTGTCCAGTTCACTATACCGAATAACGATACGCTAAATTAATTTCTCAGAGAAGGTGAGGTTAGAGTTGCTTAGTGGACTCACATTTAAATGCAAGAGGACAATTTGTGCATTGTTTTGTTTGCCGTGCTTTGCCTTCATGGGGATTTGATCTGGTATGTTTCTGATCTGTGTACATTTAGATTTTTACTGGGAAAACTTTAACCGTATTCAAAGAAATGATAAATCAGAAGCAAGAATGTGTCGTCTTGATACATTTACTGGCTTTTTTGTTTTGTTATGACATTTTGGGGGCATATTTTCGATGTAAAGAAACTCCTGTGCCTACTGATTTGTGTTTATATCTGTTAAACTTACTGGAACTCGGTTTCTGTTTAACCATAAACCAACTTCATGTGGTATATTAAACTAACAGGGGTACAGTTGGTGACCACAGCGATGGCGTGTGACTTCACAGCTGTGCTTAAACGCGGTAACGTGATGTCCATATGTAGTTACAGTTTTGGCCTGACCCGTTGGAGCCCGGTGGCAGAGAAACATAGAGAGAAGAATTTACAGGTCAGCAGGGCTCACAGCTGAGATTTTATGGCCAGATTTACACCCTGTGTGATTTTACAAGGAGGGGGGTGGGGGTGGTGAGGGGGTGAGGATTCGTTAACCCTTTGCTGAGCAAAGTGAAACAGGTTATTCTCCTTTTTCTCTTGTTGAAACTCGTATTGAGGAAATTCGGCGAGCCGTGCTTTTGACACCTGTACTGCACCAGGGGGTAACACGTTTGCCCAGCGCACAAGGCAATTAATCTTGTCAATGTCAAGTGCATTGGGAGGGAGGATGAAACAAAGATTTGACCTGATTGGCTCTGAAAAGGTCTCACATTTGGGGCCTGTTGGGAAAGAGGAGGGTTACAGGGGGAAGCGTTTGGCACATGCGAGGACAGATGCACAGCGCTTTGATTTATCTGTCTGACTCTCGTCGTTCCCAAAGAGCCCCAATTTGGCTACATCCATGGGTGTCCAGAATAAACACACATTAATTGGCCAATTAATTACAGGGACGAATACAGGGGGCAGGTCTTTGAGAGGGCCACTTTGATTGCACCTTGTTCGCCGGCTTTTCTAATGATTCTCCGCCCGTTTTTGTGGGCGCCCGTAAGTCGATGTGTGTATGCATAGGTGTGAAAAGCTGATCTTGAACGAGGGGTAATGTAGGTCAACGCATCCTCTGAGCATTAGATAGACTTGCTATAGTTGGCTGGAGCATGGCCCTCATTCACACATCTACAGCCTTACAACTTTTTTTTTTAGGAGACAGAGTTGTACCGCTCAGCAGGGACGCTGCAGGCAATATATGTATCCCTGATGCTTTAGTGTTCAAATTCTTCATGGCCTGCGAGCCCCCCAAGGCCTGTGTCTAATGCTTTCCAAGCATCTTTAAATGTTGTTTCAGTGTCTGCCAGGTCATAGCACCGCCACTGGAGTGTCATGTATAAAACAGGGTCAGCTGAACTGAATTCACTTTTCTTGTTGAGGTATGTACAGTAAGTGGACACGAGCTGATTTTACCCCCTCGTGACAGCTTGATCTCATGGCTAAGTTATCCAAACAACTGGGATTTCTTTGGCTCCGAACAGTCTGGCAATATGCAAAGATACCTCCCGACATGCTAGGTCAGTTGCAGTAGTGTGAGAAATTCCAAGAATGTAAATACTTTTAAAAGGATATTTCTTGCTATCTAGGAGCCATTTTGGCCAAGTTGGCCAAGGAGAGGGAGGAGGTCAGTGAGAGCTGGAGCACAGAGGGACGAAGGCTGGTCGGTGGGGAGGGGTGAGGGGGGCGGTGCCCTGAACACTGCAGAACACAGAGGCGTGGTAGTGGGAGGCTGCATCGCTTATAGCACGCCGTTGCAGCCTATCATCTATATTCTGATTTCCCACACTCTCCTCCTGCCTGCAACCAATTTACGTACATACATTCATCTGCGTCCACTTTAATGGCATGCCAGGGAGCGGCGTATTGACAGTGGCCTGATATTATACAGATGGTAATGTGAGAGACCTTTGTGTAATCTGTTATGCGTGGCAAGTGATATGAAGTATAAGACTCGCCGAAGGCTACAGTACCCGGGGAGAGCGCTTTGTGGATCTTTGCACAGTGTATTCTCTCTGACCTCCAATATTTGGTTTGTAAAATGAACCGGGGTTTATTCAAAGTAGATTTCCAGCCTCTGCTATTCACTTGTTGGATAATGCATTAATGAAACACTCAGTATCTGTAAACATAGGATGGGAGCAATCTGCTCTGGATGAATAATACGGCCAAAAGTCCAGATGAGACTGTGAAATTGTGAAAGAGCCAAGACTAATAACAGCATCCATTAGGAGATGAGAACATTCAAGAGGCATTGCTGTCCCAGCGAGGAGCCAACGCAATAGGCAACCAGCTTGCGCGGAAACGCTGCACAGACATTCGGCGGATCGGCGGGGAATTGAGCTCATAGTTAAATATAGATTTATCATCACTTCTTCACCGCATAAAAATGCAAATTCAGATAATATCATCAAGCTTCTTTCCTCTCCGTAGAAGTTGTTAAAGTCAATGAGCTCTTAAAACTCATCTGTGAAGATATGATATAAACGTGGCGGTTGTAAAGAGATGTTTCTGATTGTCCTTTGGGACTTCCAGGGCTTAGTTTCCATAGACATCCACTGTCTGCATTTCCTCTGTTTGCCTTCGGCTCCAGTGTTTGCACACTGTGTGGTGGTGAAGAGCTGGGTGTTTGCTGAAATAGCTCTATAATAGTTATTTTACCCAATGATATGCTGCGTTCTGTGACTGTGTACCCATGTAGTGCCACCTGTGTCCCCTTCCATTGTGTGGCAGCTGAAAAGAGGCATAATGCGGTATGAGAATTATTGTCACTCTCTGGCTCTCATGCAGCTTCTTGCTCTCGTCCATTTCCTTCTTCTCTCATCTTTGTAAGCCCTCCACTGAAAAATCTCTTTTACGGTATTCAGTGCCTAATTGCCAGACTGCCTAATTAGGGATGTTACCCAACACACATCATACATTCATGCATTGAGGACATCCATCCTCTCTTAGAGAGAACTTACAGTTTCCTCATTGGCTCTGTCCCCTGCCATGCACAACATTTGTGATGAAACTAGTTTGCCATCTAGTGGCACTTGTACAAATAGCCATTCACGCGGGGTCTATGATTGAGTCTCTGTGAGGAAAGCCTTCATGGAAAGCTTAAGCCAAGAGACTATAGGCGCAATCTTGGCCAGCTGAGCTGTGTCTTAAGTCGGCTGCAGTGTCAGCCATCTCTTTATACGTCCCTGAATATTTAGATGGCTGGGAGTTAAAGAGAGCATTGTGTGCCAGTCAGAATGGTGAAAAATGCTAAGCTGCATTTGAGCCCCTGCCAGGCAGCTGTCGGCTTTGCCGTTCTCTTCCTGCCCCGGCCGCTCCTCTTAACCCTCAGTAAACAACTGGAACAAATCCTATTTTATTGAGGCTTTTACCAAGTGCAAGGGATCTCTGCAAGCTCCAGTGCCCAGGCATTTTCTGAGCTTGTGCAGTGTCCTAAGATGGCACCCAGCGAGGGTAGCCGGAAAAAAAAAGAAAAGGAATTTGCACTGTCTGTCTCTAATTGGATCCTTAATAACAAGCAGGTGGGGCTGTGTTCTCCGCAACATGTTTTGTGACATTTCAAGCAAGCGCCATGATCGATATTTGCCTTACATAGGTTGATAGCTGATTTGACACAGTGAAAATAGGTCTGGCGAAGATTTGGACAAGTGAAGGATATTTAGCTATATAGCTGCTGGGGATTTACTGAATATGTTTCCCTTTCACCAGCTTTTTCTCTTTTATTTTGAAACTACCATCTAGGAGCACCTGTGCTTAGGCTAATGCACGCGTGACCAGTGAGAATGCAAATGTGGCCATTTGATTTAATTTACACTTAACATAAAATTCAAAATCACAACACTTTGCCCCACATTTGCAAATAAATAAATAAATAAACCGAACCTCTCACGACGTTGCTGCACAGCCTCCGTGTTTTACAGATCCCCTGCACAAACTCGCTGTTTTTCCTAGCTTGTGCGGATTCTCGTGGTTCATCCTGCAAATTGTTAAATGAGAGATGAGAAAATACCTTCAAGGGGACAGAATGACATTTCACCATTAATTACAGAATAAATTAGCGTTTGCCAGGAGTGCTGAAATTGTATCTCCTCTGAATCTGGATGCAGTAAGTGCTGCTAAGGAACATGAGGTTTGACCAAAGGACTGAGGGGATCAAATGCATGTGCGTGTGTCAGTCCCTTTCCCCGTCTTTCACAGGCCAGGAGCCGACAAGCATTTTCACTGGGGAATAAATATTGTGACAGGCAAGCCTCCTCTAACTTGTTTTTGTGGTCGCATGAAGCATGTGAGCATTCATCTCCCCCTTTTCTTTTTTCTGGGGTGGCCCTTAAAAAGACATCATGTGTATTTTTAACAGCCAGCCTCCTGCTCTTTGTCCTATGGATGATCGGTTCAGCTTAAGTATAGTGTGACAATTTATCATTTTCACTGTTTTCTAGACATTTATTTACTAAGCTAATGCAGCTGCTGCTCATAAGCTAAACAGTCAGCTCCTGTTAAACCCAGCAGAGCATTTAGAAAAAAAGGCTCGAGAGGCCCGAGTACATGTCCCCAGAGGGAGACGGGTCTCAGCTCAGGCAGAGTGGGAGAGGCATGGGAGTTTTTTCAGTTAAGAAAAGGTCATCTCTCCTGTGAGCTACATAACATTGTTGCAGACCAAGTTGGCTTGGCAATGTCAGACAGTTTCCCACTCATGACATTAAGGTCCCGTGGTGCCATATATGTCAAACTTATCAATGAAAAGCCACATTTCTGATTATTCTTTCACCAAAAGTCAGGTTGGTGAAAGATTTGGTTGGGTGTATGGAGAAACAGGCTCGTGCAGATGTATAACCATTTAAAGGAGACGACTTTAAACTGACTCTAGTTATCTAGGTAAACTAGAGATCAAATAATGCAAGAAAATAAAGTGTCTTTAGCATTGATATCTATCCCTGCTTATAAAAAAAACATCATTTTGGCTCTCTGTACTGTGTGTCAGGTCATTTCTGAAGGCTTCTTCAGCTTATCTACTGACCCTTCGTGGCAGGGTCATTTGTCAGGTGGATTATGAGACTTTTTGATGGTATGTCTGCTTTATTGCTAAGAAATGCGACACGTTCTGCTTTCTCCATTTTATGCTACTGAGTTATCCCAGTATGGGCTGCGAAACGTGGAATGTCTCAGAGAACATGTTGACATTTGGGATAAGGATTATGGAGTCATCATAAAGGAGTGTCTCTGCTGTGTGTCACTGTCGCTGTTGACTTTGCTCTCAGATTGGGGCTTGTATAGCAGGACTGAGCCGGGCCCCGTGTCTGCGCTTTGCTTTTACACTTTACAACTCATAGCAGACTTGAAGCAAGTCAAGGCTCGGATCCATGTGGATTAAGTCGGGAGTTCAAAATATGCTGTCAGTCTACTGAGGTCTCCTCTTTTCAGCTCAAATGTGTGCCCACTCCAGCTTTAGCTATTGAATTAGTAGTTAATCCGGTCTGCTTTTCACACTTATGGTTTGCAGGTTTTTAGAGTGGGGCAGATAAATAGTACATGTGAATATGTGTTTGGTCGTGCCAGCCTATCTTTCATTAACTCAAAAAGCTAACTCGTCTTTGACTCCCCCTCCTCTCTTCTCCTTTCCTCTCCTCTCTTCCACAATCCCTTCATCTTCCTCCACCTCCTTCCCTCCCTCTCATCCCTCATTTCCTTCCTTGCCTTCCTCTGTCTCTCCCTCCCTCTAATCTACTGCAATGACCTGAAGGAGGGCTTCACACTGCAGCGCTCAAATAATAATCAAGCACTAGGATGTTGTCAAATTTATAGGACACTGAGCGTTGCATAGCAACAGAGATTGCCAGGGTGATCCAACAGGCGCTGGAAGTTGGATGAGGGAGAAACGGGGCGAGTGACAGGAGACAGGAAAGGAAGGAGAGCTGACAAGAAAAGCGGGAGAGAGGGATGAGATGGGAGTCATAGAATTATGATGTACACAAAGGGAGAGATAAATTAGGAATGGAGAAACACAAAAGGAAATGAGAAAGTTAAGGTTGGCTTAGCTGAAAGAAAAGATTCAAAGACACTGCTGGCTGCTCTTGCACGCTGTTGAATTTATAATTATTGTGTTTGCATTGTTTAATATGGTACTGGCGTACAGGTGGTGTTTCGTGAAAATGCTTTTTGTTGGATTTTGGTGTCACAGCTTTGCTTTTTTCCTTATCTCTTTTATTCTTTCTCTCCACTTTTGGCCTTTTTCCTCGTAATTTGAGTCTAAAACAATAAGAGAACTTTATAAAGTTGCAAACTTAAGGTGGGAAATGGTCATGTACAGTTCAACTAGAAAACAATCTTCATATGAATAGACTAAAAAAACTTATTTTTTAGCATCAAATGTAAAATTAGATATTTTTTTTTACACTTAAGTTAAAACAAAGCTGGTGGTTGTAGTGTCAGATTAGCTCCTTAGCATGAGAAACTTTTAGGAAAGTTTGACTAAAGTAAATGTGCTTTAATTGTGAATCCAGAATTTTTGTTAGACTATTAAACAACACTCGAATGTGTTCTATAATATATTTTTGACCAATTAAGGTAAAAATAGGTGGTGACATTGTTAAAAATCTACTCCTGTAAAAAGAATTATGGACTCTCTGTGGTTGTTGTGTCTTAATAAAAGCATGCCTGCTTGGAGGTAGTTGTAGTGCTGTGTCACTGGCAGGTGTTTCAGTTTGGAGAGTCAATTGAGTGCAAACGGTGATGACAGCTGTGCTCCTCGCTAATTATTTCTTGTCACTGTGCACAGATTTACTAACCAGAGGCCCTCTGGACAGAAAAGTATCAGTTGAGTCCCAAGGTCACCTGATGTAGTCGTTTTAATGGATCACTTTGTCGTGAAAAAGATTATCTGAAGGTGTTTAGAAATATTAAATTACTATAAAAGAAGAAATCCGACATGTAGTTCCAAAATAGAAATCCAGGCCCGAGTTTATCTGTACATAGCTAAATTAGATGTCTGCCTTTTACTAAACGAGGATCGAGTTACTTTGATGGTAGTCTCATTATAGCACAATACAACCCAGAGGACAGTATAATTTATTGTATTGTGTATAAAATAACGTCAGTATTCAGTAGTTGTGCTTCAAAGGCCCAGAAGGCCCATCAGGACACTTCCTGAGGGTAAACAAGAAGTACACACCTTTAGTATTTCTTTCCTTTCTTTGGTTTTTTGTTTTTTTAATTTGACACCACCAACGAATGTTAAGAGCTGTCATCTAAATAACTGCCACTTTACCATTGTTTACATGTTTGTTTTAAAATGTCAGCTGAAGGCCATCTGGGCCTCTCATGGTTCATTTACTGCACACAAAGATTTCTTTTGTGCTCTTTCCCAGAGAAAGGAGCTCAAAAGATCCAAAAAAGACTGAATTCTAAGAGCTGTGATTGTTTTCAGGTGTTGCAGCATGTACACACAAAACACAGGTACACTGTACAAGTGCATTTATAGTCATTAAGTATACACCAGAGATATACACCAGTAGATCATCCATATTGCTACCAATATCATCTCTTTTAACTGATATTGATCTGTCTTCAAATATGATGTGATTTATCAGTTTTTTGTTTAATCAGTTGGGCTTGTATTAGTGTATACTCTTCTTCTACTACTCCTTCTTCTTCTACTTTGTCTTCTTCTTCTACTACTTCTGCTTCTTGTTCTACTTCTTCTTTTACTTCTTCTTCTAATACCTGCTCCATTAAGGGGTCATCTGCCTAAATCTCACCGTCTCTAGGGTCCTCCTTCACTACATCCATCAACCTCTGAGGTCTTCCTTTCTTCTGCCTGGCACCTCCATATTCAATGTCCCTCCTCTATCATGTCTAACCCGTCTCAACCTCACCTCTCTACCTTTTCCTCCAACCTTTTCCTTAAACCTGAGCTGTCCCTCTCTTTTCTAATCCTGTCCATTCTGGTCACTGCCGATGAAAATCTGAACATCTTCAACTCTGTCACCTCCACCTCTGCCTCCTGACTTTTTGTTAGTAGAGCTGTCTCCATGCGTCATAGCAGGTCATCTACCATCTTATAAACTTTCCCTTACTCTCACGCTCGCTGCCATTCTTCTGTCATTATTAGCGTATAAACACCTGTGACTATAAATTGACTATTTATACACAGGAAAAAGGTTGGGTGAGGGAGACGTATTTAACTGGTTGCGATCAAAAGTTGCTGGTAATGTGGCGTTAAACTCAGATACAGTGCTCCACTATTTATTTTGATGAACATATGCAAATACATGGGCATAAAATTAGTACGTACTTTGGAGTTAAAAGGGATTTAAGGGCAAATGTGGAGAAATAGTTTGGAAAACTGCATAATTCATGACCTACTTGAAATAATAGCGTATGAAATATTCATTACCTAAATTACTTATATGTGTAATCTGCTTTTGTTGTTATGTTCAGAGGGGAAAGGGCAGCAGCGGGGACAGAGGGCTAGAACAAACAGTCTGGTCTTTTTTGCAGTCGTAGCAGTGATGCAGTGTCAGCCGAGGAATTATCAGTGTGAAAAATGAGCGCCATCCACCCTCACAGAAATGCTATAATGTGACACATAGAAGTCTATTATACAAGTCAGTTTTGAATCTGCATCTTAAAGCGTGAGCCCTTACCGAATGGTTCGGCTGCCACTCTGCCACAAAGGAAACCAGCC
Source organism: Oreochromis niloticus (assembly GCF_001858045.2). NCBI lineage: Eukaryota > Metazoa > Chordata > Actinopteri > Cichliformes > Cichlidae > Oreochromis > Oreochromis niloticus. Next base: position 20,597,357 of record NC_031978.2, read on the forward strand.
TCAATTACATTTCAAAGAGGTTATTCCAATATAATATATAATCTCAGTCATATGAAGCAAAGGATTTTAAGGTTTAAAGAGTCTGTTTCTTCCCATCAAGGCAATTCAACTTTCCACCTCTTCTCTATGTAGCCCTCGTTCGCGTTCACATTAAAGCACACGTACAGTAGCCTCAGAAATGCATTAACACTGATGATCAAAAGATGCTGGCCAGAGCTTTGTTGGTACATCAAACAGCACGAACAGAGGAAAGCACACAATTCCCGAGAGGAGGCTCACATCGGTTCTACTGTGCCATTATTAAGTTTAATATTTACTGTACTACACTTTGTCTTCTCCCCTTTTCATAATCCTGTAATCTGAGAGAGAAACACACACAGGGTAGGAGCATTAGCGCACAGGCAGATGATTAAAAGCAATAGCTCTTAGTGAAGTTTCTTCCTCTGTCTTTGTTGCAGGCAAACGTACATGTCAAATTCGACCCAGATAATCAAAGTGCGCACACATGAAATGTCAGAGGGAAGCGTCGGGGGCGTTGCTTTGTGATTCCCAACTTTTCTTTCAGCAGCCACTGAGCCTTTCCTCTCCACAGATCTACCCAGCTGCTAACTCGGAAGAGGAGAGCAGTGTTTTTGCGTCGCCCGTGCTGACACATACAGTAGAAGAGAACTGCGATGTTATTAACATAGCAGCACTGTGTCAGATGATGACACTCAAATTAGAAAGATGTAATCGTGTTTAGCCTTATTACAGATCTCCGCATTGTCTCACACTTCTACCATTGATTGCCGCCAGAGTATTCTCTTAAATAAGTCGATTTTACATCGGTTTTGTGTGCACGTGCACTCGTTTCAGGCAATCCTCAATACAGAGCCACCGATGCTCTGCCAGTGGATATCTGCAGTTCTATCCCACAGAGCTTTATCCTCTTTTCTCACTAGGACATAAACCCTCTTGATGTAAATTAAACCAACTTTGGTTTGGTTCAGATAGTATTACATCTCATTTACATTTCAGTTTTTTCCAAGGCTCGCAGACTCTCAGAGAGCTGGGGGGGTTTAATTTTCAGAGAATGTCAAGAACAACTCAGAACAAAATGGTTCAAAATGTGGCTTTGTTCTGACTTTGTTTTGCAACGCTGGACAGTGCTGGCTTGCTTGTCCTGTTTGCTTCTGTATTCACTCCTCGGGTTGATTGATGCACTGAGGGACTCGCACAGCTGGAAAGGAGACAGTAAACCAAAGGAGGGAACAAAGAGTAGAGGGCCACACAGGGTGCAGCAATTAAGCAGTTTTCTTGTTGTTAATTAAAAGCAAATTAGAGACTGTGACAGGAGTTGCTGTCTAGCCTTAATTGCTGGCAGCATGCATGCCCAGCCACACCTGTTATTGCATATTGACTCATCTTGGTCCACTTTTTTTTTTCCCTATGCTTTCCTAAGGGGCGGAGAGGAAAACCTGGACCCAAAGGCTCGCCTGTAAGTTATCTACTGCCACTCTCACTTGTGTACATAGGCTCTTTCCTTTTGATTTTACATAAAAGGTCAAGATCTATAGTACTATTGAAAATATCCAAATGCATTCCTTTCAACTTAATAGATCATTTGTTTGGTTTGCACATCTACTCTGTCTGCCTATAACACTCAATTACCAGCAGTGAAAACAGAGTTCGGCTCAACCTTTATTAGACCGGGAATTCTCCTGAGATCACAAAAAGTTTTTTTTTTTACTGATATCCAACTAAAGTCAGACACATTAAAGAAGTTACAAATTTATTACAACTTCAAAAGCATATTAAAGCAAACAGTCAATAAGGCCAGCGCTGCAGAATACAAAATCTGCCCCGAAAAAGAGCAATTACAACGACATTGTTCCTTAAAGTATCTATGTTAACTAATTTCATGCTTTCTTGTGCTTTATTGATCTGCTCAAAATCTTCTCCCATACTGCTACAAACAGGCTACATTATCAGCACCAAACCACAAGGGGTATATTAAGGTAGCACTTTAGAATGTTTGTATTGACAAGTAGGACAAGTCTGCCTAGAGGGCCCATTGACTCCTTGAAATATGGTCTTTTCCTTAGGCGACCGAGCCAATTCCAGACGCCGTTTGTGTGTTTGTGTAGTGACCCACACACTAAAGGTCACAAACACCGTGATGCGTTAAAGGAGACAGCTTGTCAGATGCTTAACTGCTCTGACGCCAGGACAAACAGGAGTGTTTGGGGATTGTGTAACTCTGATGTTTTGGGTGTCCAATTATTTTCATGCACGATTGCCTTGATTACACTCTTGATCAGAGACATAGGGTTTGTCTTATTTTATTTCATCCACAAATCGAGAGAGATTCTGTGCTGCGTCTGTTACCAGTGCCCAGGTTCAATTGTCTTCATTATAATTGAGCCACTCACTGTTAAACAGTGTCTCCCACGTGTGACTCATTTTAGCCCCTGCTTCTTCTTTTTTTTTCTTTAATACCTCATAAAGTTGTGGAACACAAAGTCATAAGAGAAAAGAAAGGCAGGATGGAGAAGGTGTGACATTTCTAAATGGCAATATCCTGATGATACCCTTCGCATGTGCCAGATTTGCCTCCGTCCCCCGGTATTGGCATTTATGAGTCACCTGTTTTGCTGAGGTAGATCTCAGGGGCAAAATCATCTATTCAAAACACACTCCAGGGCATCACTCTCTCTTGTCCATTGGCAGCAGGACGTGTGTGCGCAGTTGAGGAGGCAGCGGTTATTTTTCAAAGTCAAATTAGCATTTGACGACAACAGGGGAGCCTGTGAAAGGCGCATAACAAAGACGCACTCAAAGATTAGCTGCCGACTAGAGGGATCCGGCCATGTCTTTATGAAAGGCAACATCAGTGCAAAGGTTAAAAAAAATATATAATATATGGAAAAGCCACTGTCACAAGAATATTTGCAGGAATAATTTATATCTTCATAAGGGTCGGAATAGGGTTATGATTGTTATGTATTTGTGATGAATAACATGTGCGGCGCTCGCGTGAGTTTTCATATAATTGTCTTCTTATTTCGCAGGGTCCCGCAGGAGCCGCCGAAGGAGCAAGTGCCAAGGTATTACCCAAACATTTTTCACCACAAAACAAATACTGACAAGCGGCGTTTAAAGTAGATTCGAGGTGTCTCCCGCTTTTGATAAACTGGCCCTTACCTTCACTTCGAGCAAGTGTGAATTGCCAAGATGACTGAGCAGTGTTCACTGTAGCAGCCTCCCGAACAGCCAAGGAGTTTAATCATCTGCAAAGTGTTGTCTGTATAAAGATGTGCCAAAGTTGTTGTCCCAAGAAACTGATCCGGACAAGTCTGACGTGTGTGCAACCTGAAGTAGAGTCTGCTCTGCCCTTGACTGACTTTTGCGTGTGTGTTTATAGTCGAGAGCAGATATCCGTCTTCAGAGGTGGCACCTTTCAGTCAATTGTACACTATCTACTGTGCAAGTTAAATAGCTGTTCCCACCCTGCATCTCCCGCAGTGCAACCCAGCATGACTCACTGCCCACACTCCAAACAGACAGATGGTCATTACATACAGTGCTTTGGCAAAAAAAAAAAAAAAACAGGCCCTGCAATCATTTTCATGAAGCCCAGGAGTGCTGTAGCTCACCAGAGGCTGCATGACATACGCAGTGTAAAGGAAAAAAAACTTGTACCAGACCTCCCGTTGTCTTTCTTGTAACCTGCTTCCTTCAAAAAAAATAAAAAATAACCACCACCCCCCGCCAAGCCTCCAGTGGCCTACTTGTGATCATGCTGAGAGTGAAAGCCATTGTGTAGTGGACACCCTCTTGACCGCAGCTGTTCATTTGATGTATAGGTGTATGGTTTTGCGGTGGTGTCAGCTTGGGCCGCAGAAAACCTCCTGCTCCCTCTGCCCAGAGGAAGGAGAAGTGTCAGCTGGCCAACCTTGAAAAAGAAAGTTGTCTATATGAGGACACACTTATTATACTTCAAAACAAATGGGATTGCAGTAGATATACCACAGATGGAGGTGCAGCACCTATTGTGGTTCGTGTGAATCAACTGACAAGCGTTTTCATGTTTGACCAACTGGCTGCTCAGTTGTAGCTTTAGTGTTTATACTTGAATCAGAAAATGAATCCATAGAAGTCCAAATTTTATTTGGCGGAAATGAAAATAACGCTCCGATTGTTGTCTTAGAATTTTCTTTTTTAATTTCCAAATGCTGCTTCCCTTTAATGAGACCCTTTGTTAGAAAAAAAAACAAAAAACATCCTGAAAGTTTGAACATAGAGAAGAAAAAGACTCGCTAAAACCAAAAAACAGTAACAAATAATTATTGTAGAACAGATTCAGGCAGAGAAAATAAACAGTATTCTGTCCTGATTATTTGACTCTAGACTTTTAAGTCAAATGTTTCCATTGGTGCTGACAAAGAAAACGTAACTTATTTTTGACTTGTCTCTTCTGTTGTCAGGTATTATAAGTTGACTTACAGACACTCGTGTTACCTTAACCAGGCAGTTATTTGTGTCCTTCAAATTTTTGTATGCAGACTTAAGCAGCATCACACTGTAACAGAATAAGCATTATTTTAATCTAGCAAAACCTCAATGGAGACAAACAGGTCTTTATTTTCACACCCAGCAGAGCATTACTCCCAACATATCACTTCACCTATGGTGTCACACCTTTGCTAATCTGACACAAAGGTAACTGAAACAACTGGAGCAAGTTATAACTCAACACAGAGCATTTTTTATTTTAAAACAGGCGTAGCTCCACCCTTTTGCTCACCTTCCTCCTGGCTTTCTTGCTCATACTTTAGTCAGTCTATGATTGCGTGTGTCATATTCTCTTCAACCTGACGGGCTCATGCCCCGTTTACTTCTCAATGTAATCAAACTGCAAAAGAAAAAACGGGAACATGTCACATGAACTCAAAATATTTAAGATGGTCCAATTTCGAATTTTTAAATATGAACTTAATCTGTTTAATTTTGAGCGTTTGGGTTTATGGCGTGTGCTACAAGTTTACAAGTGCTTGAGAAAGTAGACCTGCAGGCCCGCTTTGACTTAAAACATTAAAATGAATTCTTATTAAATGTAGCGTTACGCCTGAAGGGGACAACGCTCGCAGGAGACCAAAGCTACGTTTGCGATTAGATTAAACGTAACATTTTGATTAAAGGACATGATTAAAGCATTCATTTTAATGCTTATGTAGATGTTAGATGAGACATACGCTGCTAAGCACTATTGTTCCCGTGCTCTAATTCTTCCATTAAATGTGCATGCCAACCTTGCCCTTGCCATAAATCAGTCATGCCCCTACATCACGGATACGTCTTCACTTTATCATTATAAATTTATGCTTTCTGTGGCTGACAAGGAAACTTGTGTCCCAGAGAATCACTGCACGTTTTAATCTCCCATAATGAAAAACAGAACTGTAATGCATTTAAAGGAATTTAAGCAAACCCGGGACGATAAGCGAGAGCAGATAAACCCTCGCACCTCCAAGAGGAATGAAAAGTAACAGTTTTCACGAGCAGCAATAATTGAACAGCGCCGGGGATTCTCCGTACCTCTCAGTGCCATCCTTGTGCATTTTTTAACTTGGACAAAATAGACGCAAGTTAGACTAAACTGCAGCTTGTGCAACATCTGTGTGAGCTGAGCCCCCTCTCGCTCGCTCACTCACTCACTCAACAGCGTGTGAATGTTTTAAAGGAGACAAAAAAAAAAGGGTCTGCAGTGGATGATGTGCTGGGAAGACGGTGTTCTCATGAATTACATCTCCATAACTGCGTCTCCCACTGACAGTCTCAAATGGGCTCTGACAGAATGCTGCAGATATTGATGGATAGAGGGATGCAAGACAGGCTTAATTGCAGTTTGATGAGTCAAGGTTTCTCAGAGGCAACATATCACCCGCAGACATCCACAGGTGGAGCGCTTCCCTGTCTTATACACGGTGGGCTTTCTCTTCGTATAAATACAGTCATAATCTACATAAATATTGGCTGTGGCACAGTTAATCTCGTTTGAAAGGTTTATTAACTTGTTACATACACCTCTGCCAGTAAATTGACTTTGAATAATCTTCCGTGGAGATCAAATAAAGATAAAGATAGAATTTTTTTTCTTTTTTTTGCCATGAGTCTGCACCAGATTACAGTGTACAAGTGACAACTCGGGTAACAGTAGTTTTCCATCTTATGTGTTACACTGAATGTCAGTCATAACTCACCCGTTAACTACCTCCACAATTCTGTGTGCAGCATGGTGGGTTGGCGGCCTACTTTACAGCCTCCCAACATTCATATAGGTGATTTTCTTGTAACGTCTCCGCAGTAGTATGGTGATTTTCCGCATAGTTGATAAAGCTGCAAAAAATTAGTGCTCAAAGTCAGTTTTGCCACTTGTTCCTCCTCCCTGACTAAAATATTAATAAGACAATCCATCTGTTCATACATTGCAGCCACTGCTGACTTAATAACAGCTCCTAATTTGGATGAGGAAACACTGACTATGTCTCATTAAATGAATATACCACGGCTGTCATTAGCAAGTCGAAGTAACTGGGGGGGGGGACTGAATGGCAATTATTGTCTGTTAGCGTCCAGGCACTGTTAGTGAGCGTACAAATGTGCTGCAAACTTTCTCAGATGTCTTTTTGTCGTATGAGATTGGTAAACAGATGTTCCATAATGTCTCTGCACAGAGTATGTGAAGCAGTTGCTACAAATCTTTACACGTGTGCCATGCATGACAAAAAATATGAGCAATAAAGGTCATAAGTAGGTGCTGAATGGATGCAGATTGTGAGAAAGCTAGTTCCTATGTGTATACGATTACAAAAAAAAAGATATTTATCACAAATTATTCATTAACTATCTGTCTTGACCAAGGAGGGAGCACATTTGTCTTAGAGTTCTGTTTATTTAGCATATTCGTCACATAACTGACAGGAAGAAATCCTGTCAAAACATTTCAAGGGCAGCTCACTGGCAGTCATGAAGTGCCATCTATTGGCAGGCAGGGGAACGGCATCATGAAAGTGCTGCAGTGCAACAGGGAATTAAGTTTTTCATTATCCTGCAAGTCCAACATAACGCCACAGGCTCATAAAGCGTGTGCCACTGTGTTACTTTTCGCCCCTTCCATAATTACAAACTCGTTTGATTTTGAGATGACACGGTACTGTATGTTTTTTTTTTTCTGATTACTTATTCATAGCAACTGTCCTTACCTAAGTTTCACTCTCAGAGCTTTGTGTCTTTGTGTCTTTTCGTCCTGCTTTGGCTGTCAGTCACTGTCAGAGATCTGCTCTGTTCATATAGGGGGAGAAGGGGGAGCCTGGAGTCCTGGGGGAAAAGGGGGAGAAAGGAGAAAGAGGAGATCCTGTACGTATTTTCCTGCACTGACATTTACAATGCCGCTGCGTTACAGAGTCATTAACCGAGGCTTCCCTCCCTCTCCCACAGGGTCAGCCAGGTGCCGAGGGATCCGGCGGCATGAAAGGACAAAAAGTAAGTCACATCAATGTCAAGTGTCAAATATGATGATTCCCTCTGTTTCTGCTCCCTGAGACTCTGAGGCTAAACCTCCTGAGATAGTTGTCTTCTTCTTCTTCGAGTCCGTTTATCCTCCAGTGATCTTTAAAATCATCTGCCAACAAATAATGAAGCTGCCGATGATTTGTTGTGCGTGTTTGTTTTTTACATTTGCAAGTGTTTGTATCATTTGCTCCTCTAAGCGTGGTCCAGCTCATTTTCTCATCACTGACAGGTTGTGTGTATGTGTGAGAGTGTGTGTGTGTGTGTGTATTTTTGTGTTTTCTACATGTTAATATAATAGAGTCAGAGCAATAATTTGCAGAAGAAATCTCTTGCGGTAAAGACAAACAAACCAGGACCAGAGTTCTCAGTGATGTCTGTACGGTATTTTCTTTAATTATCTATCTCAGTGTGCCTCTTTATGTGTCACTAAGCAGGAAGTTAGATCTAAAGAAGAATGAAGTATTATTGTTCAAGCAGACAGAGCAATTTACACATTTTACCAGTAGCTCCTGGCTTTTAAACTGTAAGAACTTAACAAATACGCAACAAATTCTTTTACTGCGTTGCCCTATTTGGAAATTCCTTTACATACATTCAAAATGATTGCATTCTGTACTTTCAATAGGTAGGCTCTGAGAGGTAGGCACAGCTTATAATGCATGCAAAACTTGATTTTGAATAGATGTATCTGGAGTTCAGTTGATTGCGTTTGTTTCTAAAGCAGTCATACCTGCAGAGGTGTGAGGCTGGAGCTAAATTGCTGACATTTCCATTATATCAGTGCTGTCATGTTGATCCAGAGTGTGTATAATTCTGGCTGTGTTCTGCATATTATTTTAGATAGCTGGGGAAATTGAAGTTTTGGCCTGATGCTGGTGGTGCTAGATGATGAGTTGTTGAATCACCAAAACCATTAAACTCCTCGATTAGGTTTATCGCACTCAAAATTTTCACAGCAGATCATACAGGTGGAGGTATTTCTGTTAGAGGTGCGGCCTGGCCTCAGTAGGCTGTATTGGCAGTTTGATCCCCTGCTCCTTTGGGACTGTGAATGGGCATCCAACTGACTAAAACAATGCTTGAAGGATCTAAGGACAAATGTTAGACATGTGAAACTTTGTGCAATTTATTTTAGAAGGAGAAGAAGAAAATATGACCTGTTCATGACAGTAGAGGAAAACTTGGTACTATGTGGCCAACTGTATGGCTGTCCATCCCAGTGCTGTCAGGCTGTTGCACTAAAAGTCAAACATTTGCTTGTATTCCAAGAGGAACAGTTAAAGGATGACCAGAGTCTTTTGATATATGGCACGGGCAGCATGGAAATGTGAACCATATTTCTCGAAGTCTTACAGTCCAAAAGTCAGCCAGATTCATCATCGGGGAACAATGCATACCTCTGTGCAATTTCATAGCAATCTATCAAACAGGGGTATTTCTCTCTGGACCAAAGCGATGGACTTACTGACATTGGCATCCCAAGAGCCGTGCCATAAATGAGTTGTGTGACTTTTTTAACTTGTAAGATGTGGGTATTTTTAAACTGACATTTAAATCTCTGGAAACCTTTTTATGTTAAAAAGTGGTAAGGTACAACATGTGTTTGTTTGTTTGTTTGTTTTTTTTGCTCTATTACAACCACAAAAATTACAGTTTGTAAATTGCAAATGAAAGAACTGATGCTCCCACATGCTTTGCCAAATGAAAAGGTTCCCTGGGGCACCTAATAAACCCATTACAATGCTCACAGGTTACATGGTATGGACATACACAACATTAATTAGCATTCTGTGTGAGACACCCGAGAGGCGGTATCCCAGCACGCTCTTTAAGGAGAATTATTGAGTGTTTTGTTTCTGCTCGTCTTTTGGCTGTGGCAGTGTTTTCACCAAAGACTGCTCATGTTATTGCTTTCTTAACTGTTGCTCTTAAACCTATTGATGTAGTTGTTCCAGGTAACCTGTGGCAGCTTGCTTTCAGCACTGGTTTCTCAAGTGCTTTTTTATGTTCTTTCTTTTTTGTCACTGCCAGCTTGTCGCTCTGTCACCGTCATAAGCAGCCACTGATACAATGTTTCTGTTGGGTTTTCAGGGTGATGTCGGCCCTCCTGGTCCTCCCGGTCCTGTAAGTAAATCTATGCAACCTCGCCTCACAGAAATAGTCTTTACTATGAGTTGGCATGAAATGGCATTCTTAGGTTTCATCCTGAGAGACAACACACCGTGCTGGATGAGTCACGAAAGCGTTTGTTTGTACTTTTTCTTTGTGACGAACACAAAAATATGTCCGATGTTTGTACGTCAGCGAGCTGTTCGTAATAGAATTTGAGAACCGAGGAGAAGAAATCAAGAGCGGTGCAGTGTTTACCTTTGCAGTCACGCCTCGACCATGGTGGCATGTCATCTTGTAACCAATTTCCTTTCTTTGACAGTCCTCCAGCTCTGTTCTATCATAAATATATACTTTTTTCTTTCTCTCTTTCTTTCTTTTTTAATATGAGCAGGGGATCAGTGTTGATAAAGGGCACCAAACATGGGCAGCCTTTTTAAGGCAGATGAGATTAGTCATGTTGAATTTCTCTGGAAATAGCTTCCTCTTTTTTTCAGATAATGAATTCACTGATAATTGGCAGCTCCCTGTGAACTATAAACCACATGCATATCTGGGAATTGTGCACGGAATAGCTTTCACGGCGCTGAAAAGCTACAAACTGTGACTTTTTGTGTGTCTGGCATCAACAGAACGCATTTGCACTCGTCAGATGTTAAAATCCGTCGCCTGGAAGTCTTTGTCGTGTGAAGTAATGGGGGTCACGCGGCACACGGCCCAATCGTGGTGCTCATCATTTTAAATTACAGAATTACAAACCATTACAAGCCAGAATCTTACTTTTTTTTCCGTTTTCGCGACAGTTTCAGCTGAAAGGCAGATCAGAAACAGAGAAACACTGACGTCACAGTGGATGTCTGACATACGCTGAAGGTGACACAGAGTGGGTGGCGCTGGCATGATAGAACTCATTGCTTAGACATTTTAAAGACAAAAATACACTGTGACGAATCAGGTAAAGATCTCTGAGGCGGCAGTAATGACTCCAAAGGGAGGCAGCAACTATTTGTAGCCTTTTTTTTTAAAGGAAAGAAAGAAAGAAAGGATAAAAAAGTATCAAATAAAAACAGTCTCAAAGTCTTTGTGTCTCAAAATGAGGGCTTTGACATTTAGATGACTCGGCCCTAATGGGTTTTGTTCTAAAGATCCGCTTCCTATTGAACTTCTGAAGGCTTTAGACGTGAGCTTGGAAACAAAGTTTGATGGCTTTGATTCTTGTTCTCACTTTCATTGCTCGTTAGCAAGTGATTCATAAGGAAATTAGACAACTTAATTATAGAGTGAATAAATATCAGTCAATTTCTGCTGGTTTCACTGGTTTCTGTGTACCCAACAAAAATGTCATTTGATAAAAATGTACCTTAATGCAAGTGTCGTTATCTTATTATTTTTTCTTTGTTTGTTTTGTTTTACCTAAATTTCATTTCTACTCATGGATTAAGATTTTTTCTATCAAAACAGAAATACTCACTTGTGTTCATTGTTGTGTAGTGAGGTGTGGGCCACCCAGGATATAGGAGATGTGTGCTAGAGCACATGGCAGAGAGGAAAACATTAGTCATTTGATAAATGAGGCTATTTGAATATTTAGTACCAGGCTCTGTCTGTGCTCTCTGCTTTCCCGTGGCAGATAATTTTGGCAGTTAAACATTGATTTCCCTTACACAGCAGAAGCGAGGGTTCAGATCATTACCCTCCCTTCATAAACCTTCTTGTGCCTGTGTTTATTAGTGACAGGGAGGAGCAGTGTGCTCACAGGCATGCACGGTCATCACTTCCCCCAATGTCCTTAAAGTGGCAAAACAGTCTTTTTAGCTCGGAGACTGTGCTGTTTTTTATTGTCCCCGCCTTTACAATAGAGCTTATAATCTATTAAACTGAATCTGTTGTGCCACGTTATGTAGAGCAGTTATTCATGGCTCTCAAGTAAAAATTCGGACAGAAATTGAGTCACATGCTGATGACAATGAGTAAAGACATTGAGAATATGCAAGTTGAAGGTTGACTGATTGCTCAGGGATGCGTTAGAGGTTTTAGTATCATTGTCAAATCTTAGTTTGACCATTGTTGCTAAAGGAAGAGAAAGCACCCCAAGGTCTGTAGCTTCTTTGCAACAAAATTTCCAAAAGGCTTAGAGACACATTCAGTAAGGAAATAAGAACAGCTGTAACAGCTGGATAGAGAGAAAAAAATGATCAAAGTTAAACGAGAAACAGTCCGGTTACTAATGAAAATGATGTCAGCTGTAGGCGCATGCAGAAATCTCCCCACACAGATATGGCTTTTAGTCCCCAGATTGCTGCTGTTTTCTCTTGCTTCTGATATCATTAAATCTTGCAAGAATGACCGGGTTATAACTGCACACAGGCACAAAACACATGGTTAACACAAGAGGCCTGAGGACGTTCAGACGTAATGAGTTCTGGTGATTGCAGATAGATGCGCTAGGCCTGAAACATCAGATCCACTTTAAAACCTTTTGTCCACTTTATACCAACATTTCTGTGGTGAAGCTCATATCCAGATTGTATCTGCATCTGCACAGATAGGTCTGCGGAAGCCGCCTTCGGTAAATGTCTCCAGTGTCAGCGCTGAAATGTGATTGTGAGCAATCCAACTGAAACAATCGCTCGTATCATCGCCGGCTGAACCGTGCCACCTCTCCCCGGCGTGTGCATGCTCTGAAAGGCAATTGTGTTCTTTTGTGAAACTGGATTTTATGGAAAACATCTTTATTTTTCAAAGCGAAGGATTTTGTGGAGTCACACTTTTGCATGTTTGCTTGTTTACAATTTGTCAGCAGTTTAGCCAGTTCGCTCACAGGTGTATCGACACCTGCGCTTTCATTTCAAACTGTAATCTGATTTGATGGGATGTGCGTTAATGCCGGGTCTAAGCGACAATATGAAACTTGGAGCTCCGTACAAACACTTTGATTTGCGACTTTAATTTCGGTGCATCAAGTGGTCTTGACCTCGTGCATTTCGTTTAATTTTGTTGTAGCAGGCTCTGCCGAGCTGCACTGTCACCCCATCTCTGAGCTGTATTGAAAGTATACCACGAAAGAGAAAGGAAAAATACAGATTTAATCTTTTCTTATCTAACCTGGGTTCAGACTGGTGGCAAGAGAGCCATTTGTGAATTAAATAGAAGCTGCCACTCATGCATTCTTAAAATATTCAGTAGCTCAAATCACTTTGCCTCATTTTATTTATTTATTTATTTCAGTTTTCACTTGCACTAATTGCGAGATCAATGAACTTTTTAGAGAACACTGTGTCTTTTTCATTACTCCTAGGTGATGACAGCACATGGATTAAGACAGCTTTCTGGAACTGTAAGCAGCTGTTTATGTCACCGAACATGAAATGTTTATGTAGAGCGTCTTATTTCCTTGTGCTCCTTGTTCAGACTGCACACAAAGTACGGTACAGTCAAAATTTAAAGTCATCTGCTTTCTCCTGTTCTTGTTTTGTTTTCTTTTCTTTTTTAAGGACGAAATGAAGGAAAGAGCCCTAAAGGGAGAAAAGGGAGATGAGGTGAGATTTTCTGCCATTATTAAGACAATTTAACTACAGGAAACTAAGCATTAGGTTTCAGACATTGCCTCCAACACCACAGTGTGAAAAACACCAATTTCTTACGTAGCGTCAACAAAAGCGGGACTGACATTTGATTTTTGAAAGAACAATGGGACTTCACCTGCTGTGCAGTTTCTGAGTTGAATTTCATCCTTACGCTTTGTAAAGAAGCACAAGGTGAGCCGCTGAATAAATTGGCATGCAATTATTGTTTGGACCTCAAAACAACAGACGCATCTACTGGAAGCAAGCAGATTACAAAAGGCCACTGACGCAGCTATTGACCAAAACATCAAAAGACAGTCAGCTAAATGAAAAGAGAAAAAAAAACAAATCAAAAGCAGAGATGCAGTCTCTATCATCAAGAGCATGAAAAGCGATACTTTTTTTTTTTTAATCAGACCGTCTTTGTCAGTGCGTCAAGTTTGAGATAATCTATAATAAAGTGTCAAGTCTCTGCCTTAATTAAAGTACATTTATGTCGATGCTGAAAGACTCACATGTGAAATATTTGAAATGGAAAGGTTCAACAGTAAGTAGACACGCCCAGAAGAGCGGAAGAGTGGAGCTGCCTGTCAGATTGAGGCATAAAGAGGTCATCATTCACATAAAGGAGATCTAGAATCAGAGAAGCGTCATAGGTTGTTTGCCGTGAAGCAGCACAAAGTGGGAAAATAACTGGTACACAAATATCGTTGATGGCTGGGAAAAATATTTTTGTGGTTAAAAAAAAACTGCACGGCAAGTTAGATATGTTTTCTGTGTGTCGGCATACATGTGTCCCCATCAGTGATTAAGACGCCATGACCTCAGAGGATTCAAAACAGGATGCAAAACCATGGTAACCCTGCAAATAGGAGAGAAAAGTGTGCAATTTGCAAAAAGAAAGACCAAAAAAAGAACAATAGGAAGCTACGAGAGCTGTGGAACAATTTTCTGCAGTGACACAAAATGACACAAAATTAACCTCAATCAAATGTTACAAAGAGGAGAATGAAGTGGGGGGGAAAAGGGAATAGCTCAAAAACCAAAGGTCATGTGACCTCACGTGTAAAGCATGGTAGCAGTTCTGAAGCAACAGTGCTTACAGGAGCATTATGTGTGTTAATATTCAGAGCAAATATAAGAGAAAAAACATCCTAAACATAAAGTAAGAGAGAGCTTTTTAGGGTGAAGAGTGGGACTATCCTCAAGTGACTGAGTCAAATACTCTAATCTAAGTGTGATTCAGGATGCAATCTGCTTGCTGAAGAACAGACTGGATAGCAGACTATCAGCAGAGAGACCACTCAAAGAGGAAAGTGGAAGTATAGGAAAGGCCTGGAGACTGCAGCCGGTCACCGAGTGTATCAGCCCCCCTGCTAATCAACCCGTAAACACTGAGCGCCGTGTTTGTGTCATAACAGCGTCACATCATAGTCGGAGTCAAATTAAAGCTGAGACTTGCCACATTAATCATATTTCAGTGTTTCTTTGTTGAAAAGGCCAGAAGAACAGTGCAAACATTTAAAAAAAAAAAAAAAATGCAGTGTGGTATGAAGGCAAGAGAAAAATTTCACACACTTATTTTTTTGTCTCAACAGCTGCTGATTTTATTATATTCACATTCTCAGTGCAAGAAAAAAGCTAGCTTGGCAAAGGAAATATTCAGTGTTTTAACCTTCACATCATATGCTAACTTCACGAAAGTCCTTGAAGCCTTTTTTTTTAAAACCTTAACCACAGTCAGCCAGAGAAATGGCTTGGATCTTTATACACATCTTGAGAACGGATGTTTTTCTGTTTCCTTTACTTTCTGCAGGGGGAGAGAGGCGCTCAAGGACCGCAAGGCTTCAAGGTGACTTATCAAAGACTTAGCCTTTGCACTAAAACTTGAGTATCTACTGCCAAGAAAATAAGGCTACAAAATTCCTTCCTGTCCAACGTAGTACTCTCTGTAACCCTCCACAGTGTTTGTACACCAGTAGTCGCAGCAGGGTATTGCTGATTTCTTTGTCAGATTCTTTTTTTTAGAAGGGATCCTTTCTTTGGTGTATATTTGTTAGGCTAGGCGGTAACCCTACGAAGTCCAGTGATGTTATTGAGCTGTTACCGGAGGGTACTGTGCTGCACAAAGTTTCTTTCCGTTGTTTAGGTTTCACCAAATACTCCAAAACATTCATGGAGCGCACAAAAGTTCTGCTGAACACTGAACTCAGAAAGAAATCAAATCTATGTAGTTTTTCTCTCAGCAGTGTATGACAAAGCACAGAGGTCAAGATGTTTTTCCTGCAGTTTCCTACCTCCCGTGTGCGTCTTATTCACCCTTTTCGGTGATTTAACAGGGAAACATGGGGCCGCCAGGACTACAGGGAGATCAAGGACCAGAGGTGAGGCTTTGTGTTTATCTCTGGGGTGCTGTGCCATTTAGAGTAGGTCAAACTTTGATGTCTAAAAATGTGTTAAATACAAGGTAAAACGATACACGTATAGGCATGAAAGGCCATTATAGCTTTGACTCTGGAGCAGAATAACAAGGGCTGCTGAGGTTTTGGTCATTGATGGAAGGAAAATAAAATAAAATGCACTAAAATTCAGTCCAAATTAAATAACTCTAAATCTGCAGTTTTGTAAATGAAGTCTTTTGAATAATGCTCATGATGAAATCAAGTGTTAATTAAGAAGACTCTGTCTCAGTGCTACTGTAAAAGATGTACTGTGAGATAAAAGCCAAGATACAGTAAAAGTTCCGTTTCCATGGTAACATGTGAATCATTTAGGTCATCCTCATATATAAAAACAATACAGAGTTCAAAATGGAAGTGAATATGAGGAGCTTTTACAGAATAACAGCGTAGCTTTAACTTGAAATACCGCATGCATGCAAATATACTGTTGCTCAGTCGCGATGGGATCCCCAACATACACTAAAAAGGCAATGTTTCATGGAATTCTTTGGAAAGTCAGTGTTTGCATTGTAGCTGGGCTGGGCAAGAACACTCAATGCCCAGAAATCATATCTATAACCAAACAAAGAGAATCGAATATCCATAGTGTTGGTTTTCCATTGTGTTTTTCCAGGGGAAGCAAGGCCCTCCTGGATCCACTGGAGCCCCAGGACTCCCGGGCAAGCCAGTAAGTGTCCTGGCATCATAAACACCAGCACTTCATGTCAAGTCTTCCTTTTTCTCATCGCCTTATCTGTCACCTTGCGGTATCGTCCTCTTTCTTAACTCCGCCAGCCAAATAGAGAGATAAATAGATAAACCTCAGCAGGCAGAGATAGAGAAGAAGTAGGGGAGAAAAGTCCAGAATTTTTACACAGACGATCAGTAATCAAATTTAAGAATTAATTAGTGGAAAGAGGCAAATCTAAGCGCTTTATGCGGGAACGGAGGCAGAGGCCCAATCTGTTCTCCACACCTGCTTCGGTAATGAGCATCTGTCTTTATTCAAAAGCAGGGAGGGAAAAGAGGCATTTCATAAATCCTGGCTAAGGGAAATTATGTTGGAACACAGCAGCCTGCTAAAGCAGTGAGGAGGAGGAGATAAATGTGTGTGAGAAGATGAAGGCCTGGTGATAGATGTGTCTCTTTTCACCACTATTTACAGGGCTCACCAGGGGAGCCAGGGGTACCTGGGAACGATGGACTGAAAGGAGAAAAGGTAGGTAAACTTCAAATCAAGTCCTCACCTGAAAGCAAAGAAAAATGAAGCTATGATGTTTTATTACAGGTTGAACATGCCAGACAACTTGCAAAGATGCCTTTTAGATTCCTTGCCCTTCGTCCAATCCTCAGTCATTGTGTAACTTTGTGTTCCTGTCTCTGATGCCTCTCACTCCTCTGTTTTTGTACACAAATGGTTTTTTCTTATTGCAGTTATATTCCAAACACTTTGCTCAAAGTGGCAAACTAGAAAAGTAGAAAAGTGTGCAGCTGACATGCATATTTGATGGGGTTTGTTACTTGTCAGAAAGAATGAAGATGCACTCAATTCTGCCCACCCACCAGAGTCACTCTGTTATTCTCCAGAGCAGAGAAATAGACCTAGAGTGCTTAAGCCTCCTATATTCATTCACATAAAATGCTTAAGCCCCTTTTTTTTCCATTGTATAATCCTCCTTTGTCAAATTTGCTATACTGACTCCAATCTAAGAGGCACTTCATTCATGTGGCGCTCATGAATAAATGGGAAAAAATAAGCAGTGTCTGTGGCCTAAATATGAGGCTGGGGCTAGAAGGCAGTTAGCGTAGCTTAGAATAAAAAATGTTAGCAGATGCAACAGTTAACAATGTTTATACATACACACACATATATATATAATCTTAACAGGAACTGTAAAGCTAACTAATAAATATAGTATATTGTCAGCTTAATCAATCAAGCAATCATGACTTTTTTAAATGGGACTTTACTGCACAAGACTGTCTCTTGAGCAGTAATAGCTGCTAATATTATTGACAAAACAATAAAATGCTACGATTTATTCATTCATTTTTCAAGCAGTATTTTCCAAAAACAAGCAGAAAAAGAAAAGAACAACTGTATGAATGCAAAGCATTCAGCTCATTTATAGCAGCTAGTCTTTACCACCATGCTAAAAACTGATAAGGATCAATAAAAACAGGTTAATAGCAAAAGCATAGCAAAGAACTGATGAGGAACAAAGTAACTCAGTTAAGGTCAAACTTACTGTTTCAACAATAAGACGAGGAAAAAAAAGGCATCTGTGGGAGAGATCCAAGGAGAAAACCACTACTAACCAAAAAGATGAAAACATCTTGATCACCCCCAAAATTTGAGGGAAAAATCATTCTCTGAAATTTTTCAAAGCTTTGAGTCCCGTTGCATCTGCCATAAGATAAACACCGCATTTCATAAAAAGATCACCGTAGCAACAGTCAAACATGGTTGTGGTAGTGATTTAACAAGGGGAGAAGTTATTTTTTCACATAGGGTCAGGTGGGTTTGGATAGTTTTTGGGTTTTTTTGCCTGAAATGAAATCATCATTTAAGAACTGCATTTTGTATTTACTTGGGTTATCTTTGTCTAATATTATTGTTTGATGATCTGAAACATGTGAGTGTGACCAATATGCAAAAAAAAGGTTCTCCCACTAACGTAACGTGTTGGTGTTGACATCGTTCACATGTGCATCCTTGCATCTTCTCACCCTTTTATTTTACCTCACTTTGTCTAACACTGCACTTTCTTTGTCTTGTTAAGAAGACAGGGTTGATTTAATTGGGGGGTTTTTTTATGGAGAAACTTCTAAATAGCATCTGTCTTTCTGTCTGTAGGGGGACTCTGGTGGAATGATCGGGCCACCAGGACCTCCAGGTCCTAAGGGTGAGCCTGGCGAACCTGGGGGTGGATATAAGGTGGGTATTAAATCAAGTGTAGACAGTAACCTCACCTTGTTGGGTTCAGCCCTGAAGACACAGGATACAGCATTAAAAACCATTAATGCAGTACAATAAAACAGCAGATGGAAACACAACAGACTTTCAGAAATGCAGATCACCTGCAAACAGCTCGAGTAGCAGCAGGCAAGTTAAAGAAACTAGGTCCTCCAGCAGCGCAGATGCAATGATGTTATGAAGTAGCAATATCATTAGACAGTCCACCATCACATAACCCCATCCTGGATAATCACCTATCCTCGTAATTGGAGCACATAGCTGTTCAGTTTCTTTTATGGACATGGCTCTGCATATAGAAATGTTCATTATAGCTTTACCAAAGAGGCTGTGCATGTGCAGCCACAGCCTCAATCCCGGTTGATGGCACTCACACTTCTCAATCACCTGTGGGCTTCTGCAGCTTTAAACAGTCGTGTTTGTTTGTGTGTGGAAACACCAATCTGAACATTAAGCCCAACAGCAGACCTACTGATCAAGCAAGCCAAGGGTACCGTGAGCAGAGTAATAAAGGAAAGATTGTGTTCAGGCTGACGTATTTAAACCTCTTAACATTCTCCTGCACTGGAGGGATTGAAAAACACGGCTGTGGGTGTCAAGAGGGGGTGTTTACCACGTTCAAATGACCTCTCATAGTGTTGTATGCAATAGGTGAAAAAGCTAAACTAAGAAAAATGGCTTTCATTTAAAGCAGACATATTTCTGTCTTTTGAGAATATCATTACTGTGTGGAGATGTAGGAGGAATAGTTCTCAGCATTAATGGACGTTGTCATATAAGACAAAGATAAGGCAAAAGGAAATAAACAAAACATATCTTTAATGAGTTAGCCTGCTCAAGCAGCTAAGGTCAAAGCCACTTTCATTCATACGGGGTCGCCACAGCAGGTAGCACCGCACATTTGATTTGGAGGTTTTCGTATTCAGCGCCCTTCCTGACACAACCCCAAAGGAATCTGGGTCTCCTTCCACGATCGTTTCCTTGTTAGGCAAATGTATAAACCACTGCACTAAGGTGTCACACACTTTGTTGAGCTTGCCTTCAACTGAATAATGACCAGCTAAGTCTTTGTACTTTAAACATACTGTTTATATACATTTCTATAAATTTATGATCTAGTCTCACATACTGAGGGAGAAGTTCTATTTCAGTAGAGTGGAAGTGCACCACTAATGTCATCAGATCTTGTCGTTTCAAAAGTTCTGTACTTCCCAAACTTTAGTGTTTTACTGAACTGGTCCATTTCTCCCCAAAACTGTAAGAACTGCTGTGTTGGTTCAAACCCAGCTTCTGCCCAGCTAATTTACATTGTGCAATGTAGGACTTGTACCACGAATACATGCTGACCACAGAAATCAATGTCTCATCTGGATGGTACAGTAAATAATGCCCACACCTCGATTCCAATCAAGGTTTTTTGTTTTCTCCCCCACCCCCCACCCTCTCTGTGGTACGGCATTATCACCTTGCATCTGTACAGTGAAACTAATAAAATTGTTGTAAGCAGTATTGAACATGTGCTCATAAGGCAACACTGTAATGTGTGTAGCTCATACTGATTCAAGACTCCTGTTTGAATTGAAGCACTATGGCTGCTTCTCAGGCCTTACCTCAGTTCTCAAAGAGAATTGCTGATCACTGTGCAGTGAATTTCTATTCTAAAGTCTTCTTTGTTTTTTTGTTTTTGTTTTGTTTTGTTGTTGTTTTTACAGGGGGACGGGTTGCCTTTAACTAGAGGGTCTCGTGGACCTAAGGTAGGTCCTCCAACATCACCAAATAGGCAACAAAATGTGAAAAAGAAATAATTCAGCTAAATAAATTTAATTGTACTACAAAAAAGAAGAAATTGTAACAAATAGCTTACCTGGCACCAATTCCAGGATAGCATGAGCTTGAAAATGTGTCACGGGAATGAAAACGTCCACACTTTGCTTTGTTCTACAGAACCTGACACTGGCTACATGTGTCATGTTCTGTAATGATGTAACATTATGTAATCCCAGGCTGAGACCTTAGAGCTCTGTGTGGCTATCTGAACACTTTGTTCAGATCTATTGATGCAATATTCCTCTGTGGGAAAAAGTAAGTGCAGCCTTGGCTTTACGCGGTAGCCCTGCCCCGTTTAGCTCAAATAACTTCTTACAGTGTGTTTTGCATCATTGTCCTCCTGGTCATACCGTGCCTCACTCAACTTCTTGACCACCCTTCCATGTAAAGTTTCCTCATTTGCAAAATGTTGCTCGTGCATGCAGTGCCCACGTTAAATCACCTCCATAAACATTCCAGTGAGATTCTGATAGGATCTTGTGTGTAGTTTTTATTTGACCAGGCCCTTCTTTAACCTTTAATTTTCTTCTTTTTGAGTTACTCTTTGCTAAATTTACCCGTATGCTTGAGGTTATTATCCTGTAGAAAGGTTGACCTCTGGTTCAGCTTCAGCTTTTTGAACACATTGCCTTCAAGGACACTGCTTCTCCTTAAAACTGGCCTGTGGTCTACTGCATTTAAACCATTT
Organism: Oreochromis niloticus; assembly: GCF_001858045.2. NCBI lineage: Eukaryota > Metazoa > Chordata > Actinopteri > Cichliformes > Cichlidae > Oreochromis > Oreochromis niloticus. The sequence goes on from NC_031978.2 coordinate 20,618,519, forward strand.
CCTCTGATTTGTTGGAGCGCATTATTCCAACAAACCTACCTTAAAGTTTATTATCAAACTAATTTTGTTTTGATGGTCTTTTTTGGATGGCAAAGCTTTTTTAGCACACTTAAACATTCCACAATAAAGTTTTGAGGTTCTTGGAGACTTTTTTTACTGCTCTACATCATCTTCCATGTTATTTACTTTTTTTTAACATGAAGATATATCTCCTGAAGTGCATCTAATACCAGCTGGAAATCACTAATATGGCTGATATCACTGAAATTGTCATAATATGCTTGGACATCAAAGAGATTTCATTTTTTCTGATCACTTTGTACTATCAATATCAGTGGATTTGACATGGAAAAATAATTGCACAGTTGAGTATCTTATGTATCATACATAGGCAAAATGATGGACATAATTAAAATCTGCATGATAACGGCCTTCACCGCAGTTATGTTTTCTTTCTTTACCCTTTAAGCTAACAGGCACAAGATAACAGCAAATGGATTCTGGCAGTCTTTGAATACTTAATGAGCAATGCAGCAGCCCTCCCTTTAGCTGGATTCACCATCATTAAATCATCACTGACCACTCCCTTGTGTTTGTTTTAGGGTGAAAGAGGCATCCCGGGATTGCCCGGAGACCACGGTGAAAAGGGCGAACCTGGGGAGAGCATTACAGGGTCACCTGTGAGTATGATGTCGTATTGATTGGTCAGTGAGCACCAAATCATTTATTATTTTGTGGCACCCTTGAAACATTCAGATTCCTGCTTTTGTCTTAGGCGTGGAAAGAATGAGCTACTCTCTGAATACTGGAGACGTGTTTTTATTAGAAACATCGGTCATTACTTGCTCTCTCGCCTCATCGTGCACGCTCTGGGGTGCTAGTTTGAAACTCAGATTTGACAGTGAGTGAGTCTGTGTTCATTTTTGAAACACAGGATTGCAGACAGAGAATCAATAGAGCAAAAGGTGTCTAACACAATTCCTTTATTGGATCCTGGGTGCTAGAGGGCAGGTGGTGTTAACAAGATGTGTGATGTGTTTTTAGGGCCCCATGGGACCCCCCGGGGAGCCAGGAATTGAGGTGTGTGTGATAAATTTTCTGTATCCACAACACACAAACAAGATGTTCAAGTTGATTTTTAAAGGTTTTCGTCCAATTAGCCGTGGTTCTCTCCTTGGCAATTTTGTTACAGTACTATTAACACTAAGTGTGGGTGACTGTATAAAGCAAGACTGCTAGCCTCTATCTTGGTATTTTTCAGGGCTCTCGTGGACCCCCGGGTCCATTCGGCCCCCCTGGAGCTCCAGGAAGAGAGGTGAGTTAGAGCAGCCTGTCCTTCCACTGTTTTTCACTCCCTTGCACGTTTACAGATAAAAGATGGCCGGAAGCATGGAGGAATGTCAGCTACCAACTGTGGATGAACAAGTACAATGTATCACAGCTCCTGGACACAAATCCCCACCAACTGAGAAGAGTGTGAAAGCTGAAAGTTATAGCCTTGCCTGTGTGCTTCATATCGTAACCAGAAGGGCTGTTAACTCCTTTTTCTGTCTCAATTAAAGGGCTCCCCTGGTAGGCCAGGTCCACCGGGGCCTGCCGGACCTCCAGGTGAACCAGTAAGTAAGAAAATCTCTGTTTTGCTTACTGCGGTTCAGCATCACTGATCAGCCATGAGACCTACTGAGATCACCTTAAAGTCAAACTCAGTATTCAGACTGTAGCTCCAGTTTTGGGATAATGAGTAGCTGTAGTTCTAGTGTTCAGCAACCGACACCACATTCAGGAAAATGTTCCAGTTTACAACAAATTGGCGGCACCCTGTTGTTAGAGCATATTTTTATTCCTTTCTTGTGTCTTTGTGAGTTTCAAATGAGGAGCATTTACTATAGTGCTAATAGCTGTAGTGTGAGTACCTCACCATTCCTACCGCTGCTGCATCAAAGCCTTGAAATTTTTGCATTTTAGCCCATTTATATTCATGCATTGTAAAGATGCATGAAAACCATTTATACCATTTTATGTTTTTTTTAAATACACAGGCTTCACATCAAAATGTTGTTTTTTTTTCTCAGCTTCAGAGAACAACAATATTTTGAAGATTCGAGGATCATGTCTTCCAGACAACAAAGTTATTAAACGGTTTCCTCAAGCAATCCAGATAAAACTGAGAATGAAACACTTAAAGCAAACTTTGTTAAATATGTTCAAGGAAAAAAATCGCATTTCAGGCATGTAAGACGGTCTTATGTGCCTTGTGATGTTTTATTAAAAGAAGCAGTCAAGCAAAAATAAACAACTGCAGAATTCTCAAAAAACAAGAGACGAGATTTGAAATTAAGGCTTTTTTTTTGCTTCTTTTTTCCTAACAGACTGCCCTGCCGATTTTTGGAGACATGGGTGCTTTGCTTAAGGTATTTATATCTCCATAGTTGATGATAATTGCATTGTTTTCACAGAACAATGACATGCAAAAGCGTGAGGGTTGGTATTTAAAATGAACAGCGTTTGTCGGGTTTAAACAGTACTATCCCACTAATACATGGATGCAATCACTTGAGAGAGATATTGTGAGAAAGCCCTTGAGTGCCTTCATCAGGATGACTGGGAGAGGGAGATCCAGAAATAAAAGAAAACAATTTCACGAGAAAGCCAGGATTACTCATTCACCAGAGGTGCACAGTGTGACAACATGTTTAGTAAAGCCTCTCAGTGTGACAATGAAATATTGAAATATCGCACAAGTGCAATGCAAATAAAGTGAAAAACAAGATTATAAAGAGATTACCGTCTCAAAAGATAAGATCGGCTTCAGATATGTATTGTATACAGTTTTACAGAAGAATAATTGCTAAATAGCACTTCTCCATTCAAACAGTGTGTCACCACTTGACCCAAAAGCCTCAAAACACTCACACAAAATGACTTCTCTTCTGCCCTACCTCCTTTTTAATTGTCTCCTCTCTATATTTTACATTACTTAAACCTTAACCCTCAATATGTAAATCTGAAAGAATGTTAATTTTTGGGACATATTTCTAAGTTTGTCCCAAAATCAGCAGAAAGGCAGCAATGTTTTCTAACATATTCCTCATACAGCTCAGGATCCCAACCTTTTCTGACCAGTGCTGAATGTGGACCAGGACTACACAGTTAAACCTAATGCCAGACACTCCTCAGCATCTCCTGAGATTACAGTACAGTGTTAAAATGGGATCAAGTACTGCTTTAGTAGCTTTTACCTTTCATAACGCGAACACTCTGTCAAAATCAATGCAATTTTTGTTTCTTTTTTCCACTGACGTAGATTAGTCACCTTTGTACGTGTCGTTACCTGCAGGACAGCACTTAGACGACTTAAAGCTTTTTCTTTTTAATGCTTAACATATGTCAGCTCTGACAATAAATATAATGCCTTCACATGATTAATCATTGATAGATAAAGCCAGATGTCAGCAGACTTATTATTTTCTGTCAACCCTTCCTTCAGAGTCAACTTATTTTGTCCATTAAGTGCTCCGTTACATTCATCTACTGTTTACAGCCTTCATCAGCGTCACGTAACGCCGCTGTGATTAGTACTTTTGACACCTCGATGACACCTTCAAAAAAAGCGCTAAACACATTTAACACGGGTATTGTTTTTCTTTTCATTCATGTCAGTAATAGCATGCTCTTATTATTTTGCCGTTTTGTTGAAGTCTTTGAAGATTAGGCTTAAATGGCAATATTGAAACGATGGCTTTTCATTTTATTTTTCAAATTTAGTGAGATTTTGTTGTTGTTGTTATTTTTGAAACACATTCGTTTTTACTGCCTTTTTCCAACTTAAACTTCCTAAGAGTAGAGTGTATACTGTATCTAGAATGGATCAAGATGCGGTACAATGCAATGCGATATGATGCAATATGATACAATGTGATATGATAGGATGCGATAGAATGCAATGTGATGGATTATGGGCAATACAATACAATGCAATAGGATGAAATATGTGCAAGTGATGTAAAATGATACGATATGATGTGATATGATAAGATGTGATACAGTTCGTTAGGCTGGGATGTGATACAAGGCAGTACAGTACAATGTAATGCAATAAGATACAGGGAGATGAGATGTGATACAATATACATTTTTCTGGGGTCAGTGCTGAAATGTCATTCTAGATTTTATGTGCACCGTAAGTATGTAGCTGGCAAAAAAAATCCAGTATCCACATGTAAAAATGGTCTTAGTAAAAGCTGTAAAGCAGCACTACTCAAAGTCACTTGAGCAAAATGTCTGGAAAGTCCTTATCAAGATCAAGTAAACTTGCTTTGTAATATTGAAATACAGCATTGCAACAGCCCACTAATCCTGCTGCACATACAGTAAGTCCGAGTCACAACGTGCAGCAGTGCCAATGGAATTGGTCCAATGATATTTAGGTTCTCACCTAAATGTCACAGTCAGTGAGTTTGACAAAGTTCACCACTCACCTCAGTGAGAGACACTCTTGGAGGCACTCTAGGTGGGTTCACATTATTTCTGCTCTGTGGACATTTTGAGAACACTTTATGTCAGTTGGGGTCTTGTCCTCCACCCAGGGGATGTGACATAATAAAGGGCGAAAATACAGTGTTCCAGCTCAGCCTGATGAAATCTTATCTGTGCTTCCACTTTTGCTTCCTGCCTTGCCTGCGCTGGTAGAATGCCTGCAGTGTGTGCCAGACGAGAGTCCCAGGGCTCCCTGGACAGAAGGGAGAAAAGGGCTCCCCCGGAGTGCAAGGAGTAGAGGGCTTGGTGGGAGAAAAGGTATAAGTGACTCATTAGCATAGCAGACAATTTAGACAATTTACAAAAAAAAATGTGACTTTGATTTGCATTGCACATCATGCTTTCAGTGCTCCTTCATGAATATTTTGAGTGCATGCATGCGCTGTTGAACACAAATCCATTATGGACTCCTTTTCCAAACAGGGAGATCCTGGGGTCAGAGGTCCCATGGGTAACCCGGGAAAAGAAGGCCCAAAGGTAGGCAAGAAGCTGTCAAACGTAAACTAGTGAAATAACAAAAACAGATTTTATAAAAATATTACTATATGGATTACCCATTTTATCAGCATGGCAAGAATGTGTAGAAGATATAGCCTTATTTTATGATATTGTTGCTTAAATGTGTATTTAATCTGCTAGACAAAGATTTACACTGAAAAAAGCTTTTCATAAATTTCTTTTTGCATTATTCCTGAAAGCCTAAGCAGCTGTTCCACAACTCATATTATTCTGAACACACTTAGGTTTTCACTGCAGAAGTTGTTGCTATGGATACAGTCTTGTACCATGGTGAAACAGACTAGGCAATTTCAAGTTGTGTGCTGGAAGATACATTTTGAAGTTTACGCCCATCAGACTTTAGTTTAAGGGGGTTTTTTTCTTCCTTTTTTCCTTGTGAAAAACATTCACTTTTCCCTACTTTATTGCTTCTGCTTTCCTGCAGGGACTAAAAGGAGAGAGAGGGTTCCCAGGCCCTATGGGCGATAAAGGTGATGAGGTGAGTGAAGAAAAAGTTGAATCTAAACAAATTAATCCAGTGGTTATCTAACCAGGTCAGAAGTCACCGTGACATTGAGAAAGAGGTTTTTCAAACGAATGTAAATATATTCTAATGTTGGCCTCATCTTAAAGTCTGTCTGCTCTGAGAGTCTGTTTTCAAAAGAATCTATCAAAAGCTATCCGCAGAGCTGCATTTGCACTATGCCCTATGTCTTGCTCTCCAAGGAACTACTTTATGAAGAACAAAGCCTGCCCTGCGTGTTTGTGTGTGTTCATTTAAAAAAAAGACAGTGTTGAAAGCAGCTGAGAAGTTTCCCATAGGTCAGCTTTCAGCACTGAACTGCCATGGCAGAAGAGTTTTACTAGCAGGCACACTTGCTACTAGATTATAACAGCTCAATAAGAGACATGTTTTGGTCAGATAGCATTTTTTTTTCTTTCAGTGATCAAAGAAATGCATGCAATGGCATCTCTAAAATATAGCAAACAATGCACTATAGGGCCTAGTTGCCAAATAAATTAATAAAGTTGTTGCATGATAAAGTGCCCAACAGTAGAAAATGTGATGTTTTGCTGCTTCTGCATGCTCAGATAAGCTATAAAGGAAAGAAAATACAAGCATAAGCTCAGAAGTCATTACAATGTATAGAAAAGCTTTTGAATTCTTCCTTTAAAATGTAGCATAGATGTTAACAAAACAGATGTGACACCACGTTGACCAAAAATTTAATTTATCCACATTTTAAGAATATATGCTTGATGTGCAGCACCGTGCTGAACATCAGCAGCACAGCTGATGTTCAGCATGGCCACATAACTCTCCATCAGCACTATAGTGTTCGTACAATATAGGATCCAAACAGAGAACTCCAAGGTAGACAAAATAACAAAAGGCATGCCTTTTATTAGGTTGACAGAAAAGTCCAATAACTACATCCAACAGGGAGTTAATAGAGATCCTAGAAAACCACAGGGAGCCAGGAACAACAAGGATACACAGGCTGAAGGAATGGCTCTATCTACACACACTGAGCACTGATAGGAAACTGGAGACTAGTGGGGAACAGGACACAGCTGAACATAATTAATACAGGTGAGAATAGTTAGGACACAAACAGGAAGTAAAATTAGAATGAGAAACAACAGACAACAAGCCACAAAGAGCTTCCAGGTCAGAAAAATGAAGCAAGTGCAGAAGTGCCCAAAATCTACGTTCTATGTAAAGGCCACCAGCTGTGGTTGAAAATAAGACTTTGTAAAGTCTTTGGAGAAACGTCTTTCCGTCTTGACCTCTGGAAAGACTTTCCTCACGGGCTCACTCACTCATTCTGATTCATACTAAATAAAAAATTAAGTCTATTTTGTAAATCTCAGTCATGTTTGTTTCAAATTGGAGACATTTTCTATACTATGTAACCACATGTGCATTGGCTAGCAAATTAAATCACAAGTCATTAGCCAGTGAGTGTGCGGTTTCACAGTCAGACCCGCCCCTTCTTGTCATATCTGTTTTTTTGCAACCAAGATGTTGACGGTAGAAACATTCATCTAAAAGCTTGAAAGCGGGACTTCAGAAGCCAGCTTTCATGCTCTCTGTGGCCACAGCTGTAACAAGGAGACACTGAAACAAGACGTATGAACAAAACATAAATGAGCTCATTCAGGGAATGCAGAAAGACAAAGACAGAAGGAGGAACAGATTGGGAAACACTGAGAGAACTAAACAGACAATTAACAAACTGAAAGAAGGAACTAAAGTGAAATACAAATCAAAATTCAGAACTAGACAGGAACCAGAACTCAGAACTGCAGAAAGTTATTACCAGAAATCCATGAAGTAAGCGCAGAAATCAGAGACTATTTCTGCAAATGTGTAAAGCACTACTCTATGAAGCCACTAGTGAAGCAGAAAAATAGGAATGTAAATAATCTTTTGATGATAGTAGGAAGTAAATTTTGAAAAATAATACCTCATTTTGTCTCCTTTAGGGGCCTTCAGGAGCACCAGGGCTACCAGGTGTGCCTGGTCGAACAGGGGCCCCGGTAAGAAATCCGTCCTCCATGTGGTCTAAAATTATGCAAAATCTCTTTAATTGTTTCATACCATAAAGTAAATGTGCTGTTCTGTTTGCAGGGACTCATGGGTAGACCAGGTCCAATGGGCCAGTATGGACCCAAAGGAGATAAAGTAATGTTTTTACTATTTTGGTACTTTTCTGCATACCATAGGCAGAGTGCACGACTTCTGGATTTTATATACAGTGTATTGTCAGTGGGAGCGCACAGTAAATGACCTGCTGGTTACATGAGTGCTTATAGGCTTTCAGCCACTGCTTTAAAGCCTGCGGTAAATTGTTTTGACAGAGTATATAAATGAAATTGCACTGTCCTCTTGTCTCCATGTGTGGTATCATGAATCTTAAAGACAGATTGATAAAACAGAAAAACAAAATAACTGCAGCTGATGAATACTTGAAAATATTAAATAATTTAAGGTTTTTCCCCAAATTTTGATATATGCATCAAAGTGCTAGAAAGCAGATAGACGTCTCATGAGTTGTTTTTTTTTTGTTGTTATTTTTTATTCCCAGGGTTGGCAAATGAGATTCACTAGATTACATTAACATGGGACTGTGCCTGATAAACATTTCCATTTTCACAGACATGTTTAAAAATTCCTCTGGCTTGTGTTTGGCAGGGAAATGAAGGACCTCCAGGGCCTCCAGGGCCTCCGGTAAGTTCCTGGTGCCTCAACAAGTGCTATCTGTTGATAATAAGTCTCAAAACCTACATTAGTGTAATAGATTAGACATTATTTTGTTACTGGCACTTTATCCTTTTGGAAACACTCTTATGGTTAGCGAGTTAAATGCATGTCCTCAGCACTTATGTTTCCTTAGTCTAACAGTATTTATTGTATCAGGAAAAGCATAAATGACAAACAGGTACAAATACGATGAAATCGTGACGACCTGCACGCTGGCATTGAGTCATGTTTCTTTCCTTTAAAAGGAAAGTGAGTAAGCGCTTCCAAAGGCAAATCTATAATTCATCAGCTGTCCCCTTGAACCTGCCTTGCCCCCCTCCCCTCACACCCTGGTCTCATAAACTGCAGTCTTGGAGGACAAGGGATGGCTCAGTGGCCTGAAAAGGGCACGGGCATTCACTTGCTTCTAAATGAGAACCTTGACTCCTTCTACGTTTACAATAGCTGCCCTCTACCAATCTATCATGGGAAAAACATCATTATATGTTCTAATACTATACAAGAAGAGCAGATTACCTAGTTCTCATACCCAAATCTTTTTAATCAGTGTGCTCTTTTGTATTTCTGAGGCACTCGTCTTTTTGGAATTACGACTGGCTCAAGGATTATTAAGTCTACGCTTCTCTGTTTTTTTTTCTCCTCTTTTCACTTCTCACTCTTTCTCGCACTCTCTTCCTTTCTCTCTCTGTAATTACCAAATGAGCTATTGATCTCTCTCATGTAGCTTTTAAGGGCTTAACAGTGTATAACTGCTTCAGACCTACTGTACAGTTTTCTGTATGGACTCCCGGTGCCTGGAACTTACATTCACAGTGAAAAGAGCCTCTTAGAGAAGATGTCTGATTTACTCTGGGTTGTGTTGTAGGGCAACGGAATGAGCAGCCTGTACAAGCCACAGGTAAAGATTTGAAAAACTTCAGATCATTGTCATTGTGATCTTCTGAATGCATGGTGCTGTGCAGAGCCTTAAGTCAAATTTGCAAGAAAAAGATTCTGTGCTTGTTGTTTTTGACCCGTGTTATAAAATATGTAGTCATAACATTAAAAAAAAAAAATCTTTGCAGAGCGGTGGAGCTATTTTAGGACCCCCTGGAGCTCCCGGTGCTCCGGTAAGTATAATCATTGTTGTGCCTGAAGCAAATCCTTTACACTGAATTGTGGAGTAACACTAGCAAACAGGCATGTGGATACTGTCTGAGCTGCAGAGCCTGGGAGAGCTGAATAACAAATAACCTGACCAGCCCTCTGGTGTTATCTTGGCTTCTAAGGCTCTTATATCACAGTCAATCATGCTCATTGAGATCTGGTGGTTGGTGAAGGCCAAGAGGCTTCCTGACTCTCAAACAGGTGCCTCTTATCCACCCCAGGACACACAACATCATTGAAATGCAAAATGGACTTAGAAGTTCGGCTGCTCTGCACAGTGCCAAGCCGAAGTGACCCGATTTGCTTATCGGGTTCCCCCTGCTCCTCCTTATCAGACAGTTTGTAATCTTGTCCAGTCCTGAGAGACATTCAGTCACAGGCCCTGCAGGGATCCATCCACCAAAACGAACACTTAAGGTGGTGACAAAAAGTAGACACTCTGCTATCCCCGGTGCACAATGGACATGAGCCATAGCTACATCTTAAGGATGCTTCTCCCTGTACTGCATCCATCACAGGCCAACAGCACCACAGGAGCAATCGATAAAGGAGCATCTTCATCAGTGTTAAGGAGGATAAGTGGCCCAATTCATCAATAATTGCTTGTGTTTATAAATGTGGAAAATTGCTGGCTGGTGTTGTTTTAAGCCTTTTTGACTGGATTATATGATCCTGATCATTTTAATTGCGCTTGAGACAATATTACACTGTTAGTGTGATTTACACACAGAAAATAAGAGAAAAGGCAAGTAATAATGACTAATATAAATTTAAATGACAATAACATACAGTAACCACATGCCATTAAAGATGATATTTACGATTTTTATGGAAGCACTTGTCACATTCACGGGGGTAATATGTACGCTCTCCCTCTCTCTCTCTTTCTTTTTTTAAGGGTCCCAAAGGAGATGAAGGACCTGCAGTAAGTTGAAGCTTTTCATCGTGGGCTATGTTTTTTGAAGCATTTGGCTGTTTTTGTGCTCCTCGCAAAAAAACTGAGAAGTCAAAGTTGCCAGTTGCTTGCTATAATTATTTCTATGGCTTTCTCCTGGATAAAATAAGTCAATACAGCCTCAAGCCCGAGCACTTAACCACTTTCAGAAGAACTCCAACACATAGAAAAAAAAATGATCTCGACTCCTACAAATATGAAACCTTTGTACCATATTGTCTTGCCAGTGGGAACCCACAAACCCTCACTGCACTTCAAATGCCCATCCCCCCTGACTCTGACACCTGAAAACAGTCCACACAGACATGGGAATAATCAATTTTTCTCTGGCCCAGTTGCATTTTTTTTAATTTTTCTTTATTTTTTGTTTGTTTTGTTTCACAGTGATTTTTCACTAGCATGTTAATTTGACATTTTAATAAATTGTTCAAGCATCCCCAATGCCGTGGTGGAATTGCCCCAATCCGTCTCACAGCTGATCCTCTGGCTGGCCCGCTCTTCCCCGTAGCCTGAGTAATGTATTCGTGACAATCTACATGTGTGACAATTACCTGGACAATCCGTCTGTGTCAGTGCCGGTTGCCCCTCTATTCTGTGTAATGGCATTTTTCCATGGCAGCGCGAGCAAGATGAGGTGGATAGAGGCCATCACTTGCTTCAGCACTGGGAATGGCTCTCTATTTTTAGTGAAGAAAGCAGGTGTGATTGTGATTGTCAAATGGCTTTCGTTTTTCTAATGGATATAAAGCCTTCAAGGTGTGACAGCATGTGTCCTAGGTCATTTGAAGTATTGTCCTCTCAATACCTGACCGAGATTATCAAGATGAGAGCGGGAAATGTGTAAAATCTGGGCCCCTGCAGAATTTAATTTACTCGCCTTCATGCATTTTTGATCTATATCTGCACATTTATGCATGATGGTCGCTTTATAATGACACTTGTTACCTTCCAGTAGCTTATCGAAAGCCTCACTCTAGGACTGTGAGACAGAAATAACCTCATTCTTGGTTGGAAAAAAGGGAAATAGAGGAGGGTTTTTTTTATCTTAACATAACAGTTGGTGTATTTTTCTCTCACAGGGGGAACCAGGGCCCATGGGATTACCTGGGCTTGAAGGGCTGCCGGGTGCTAAGGTAAGCGTCAAGATACAAAGTTTTCACGATGACCGCCTGTTAAATTATCGGAATTCCACGTTTTTCTGAGCTGGAGCCAAAGTGTTCATGTAATAATTAATAATTTGCACAATTACTTAATGAATTTTCCTTCATTAAAAAAAAGTCCTACAGGCAACTTTCCACAACTTCCTGCATTTCCTGTGCAGAAATGTTTCCACTGATTGGCGGTGTGTGACTGTGTGTTTTGTGGAAGGTTGATGGGGGTGGAATATTTCAGTTTCTCTGACATCCAGAGTAATTTATCCTTTCAGGGCCTGCTGTCAAAGGTTTGACATATGCAAAGCATTTGCTGTTGAAATATGAAGAAGAGCTAAGTTCTTAAGGAAGTCATTTATAATAAATATATGTGTGTGATTTTTCTGAGGAGATATTTATAGTATTTTCTTAAGTGTTTCAGAATTTTTGCATTGCACTTGTCCAGACACATAGGAGTCCAGCAGCTTTCATTATACAGACTTTCTGATACCACTTTCTGTGTGTCTGCTTGATGTGACAGTGATTTATAGTATTCTTTATGTTATGTGTACATTATCTACCTAATATGTGTTGTGCTTCCAGGGGGATATGGGTTTGTCTGGTCCACCAGGGATGCCAGGTCCTCCAGTAAGTCTTCCATTTTTTAAAATTAATTTAGAACATACTTCTCTCTGATCAATCATCTGTGTTATTTAAGTCTGCTCCTGGCAACAAGTCAATGATGTTTTTTTAAAGTAGACAGAATAATAGCTCTCAACTCCTATAGCACCAAACTACTTCGATTAATAATGCTGCCTTACACCTGCTGTGCAGTGTTTTGTTGGGAAGGTTTCTTTTGTGCAGCTTTGGTATGCTGGTCTCTGTATTTTAAATGGAAGGTTACAGGGGTGCTGTAGATATGACACTATCGAGGACCTGTCAAACACGGTCTGTTCTTTTCCCATACTTGTGATTGACAGGGAAAGCCCGGCGCTCGTGGAGAGCCAGGGATCCCAGGAGAGCCGGTGAGCCTGAGCCTCTAACTCTCTTTGAGCTGTCAATCTGTGCGTCATTCCTTTGTCACTGCCGACTGACACATTGGCTGTCTCTGTTCTGTGACAGGGTGAGAGGGGTCCGCTGGGAGAGACAGGATTCCCTGGGCCCGAGGGACCCCAAGGTCTTCCTGTAAGGATGCTACACGAATTCTGTCGCTCTTCCCTTTATATTATCACTACTAGATGTTGACAAAGCACCTTCCAATACTGTCCACACTAGAAACAGTGCTATTAAAAACATGGCCGCATAGTTGTTTTACCATTGTAGTGTGTGTCTGGAACAAAAGCAACATGATTCAAGGACAATGTGAATAAAATACATATGTTAGCTTCCGCTTGTCCTGTAGATGATTACATTGCTCCACGTAATTACCATCAGAGATGGTTTCTGTAATTTTCCCTGTAAGCGCACAATGGAACAATGTTCGCGCAGCAATCAGGATCATTATCCCTTGGTTGAGATATCTCATTAACTGTGGAGATTACTAGGAGTGCAACAGTGCTGATCCAATCGAAGGCGGGAGCTGATACAGAATGTCTTTGTTTGTGTTGCGCTCCTTGAGCAGGGGAGACCTGGAAAAGATGGAACTCCGGGATACCAGGTGAGTTGTGCGAACGCGTCGCAAATCCCCTTATAGAAAGTGCTTTACATCAGCCAAGCTACAGAAAGATGGCACAGCAGATTTTTATCCCCCCTCAAGCTACAGCGTGCTGACTGCATTAAAGCTATTTGCATATTTGAGATTTTAACGATAAAAAAAACTAAATGGAATCCTGCAGATTTAAGGCTTTGTTGACTTTTAGTCTTTTCACCCTCATTATACAGTTAATGCTTTCAGGCAATGATAAAATGTTTGTAATAGAGGGCAGTAGACGCTTCAGATTAAATATGCATTTTTCTGGCTGATGAACCTGGCCAAAATTGAAATAAATATGCATAAAAGTCTACTTTTATGTACCTGATCAAATCTACACTGTTTACTACATAATCACACAGAATGGTCTCACAGTATGGGCTCGAATTGCCATTCACTGCACATTATACAATCTAATACCCAAACTCGATTGACTACGATTATTACAGCTTTGCTCTGATTTACAATTTTTTTTTCACCTTACACCTTAATGACAGCCCGAGTACTTTATTGTTTTTTTTTCCTTCCATTTGTTCATAATCTCAGCATCACACAGAGCCTTTCTATAGACGGGCCTGACTTTTTGGTGGGGCAACAGTGCCATCTAGCAGATGACACTGTTGCCTTCTTTAGCAAAATTCCTTGCACACTGCTTTGAGGTTTAATGTAATGCTCAGGGAAGCACATTTCAGTGGGCAAGATGATAGATTTAAGCCTCCCATCAGGCAGCGGGGAATACAGAGTACTGCAGATTAAAGCAGGCAGGGGAGAACGGCATCACAAAGCGATGCCCGCTTTAAAAACCACATCATGCCAGATTGTCTTTTGCATGGCTCCTGTAATCCAGCAGGAAATTGATACAAAGATGCTCCCAAAGGTATTTCTGTGAGCAGAGTAAAGGGAAGCAATGAGGAGTGACAGAGAGGGATTGGAAGACACAAGATGTTGTGACACGAAACCAGAGACAGGTATTTTCTCCCTGCTCCTCTGTACAGTAGAGGCAGCTGGTGGGAAGGCGTTCGTCATACAAACCAGGAGTGATGCAGAGGATCCGTGACATTGCAGAAGGTGAAACACTATACGGGGAGGAATTATGCCTGAGCTGAGTAAGACGCAATCAATGCAGCGTCATCTGAAAAGTGTGCATTCCTCAAAGTCAAATAACTCAGACGAATCCTCTGCAAACATCTCATATAGTGGATTTAACAGAAATTCAAATGAACAAATTCCAAATGAACATATTAGAATGATTGAGTGTTGCTCGCGCCCTTGCACAATCCCGAACATCAATGCTTTGTGTGCAGCTACTAAAAAGTTTCAGGGTCAGAATAATTTCCTTTTTCTGTTTCACTGCCTTTTTTTTTTTCTTCTTACTTCTCAACAAAGACCTCAAATATAATTTTTTTTCTTTTTACTTTCTAAGGGAGCTACAGGTAGACAAGGCGAAAGAGGATCCAAAGGAGAGCGTGTAAGCATTCCTCTTTTCTTAAAAGGAAGCTATTTTTGTGACTCCAACTATAACGCACAACAAAAAGATTTTGATGAATAGTAATGAATAGTAATGAAAGTCTTCACTTCAGCACAAATATGACTAATCCCCACAAGCACATAAGCGCTAGATAAAGGCATTTAACGCTCAGTGCAGTTTGCTATTGTGTTTGCAAAAGCTTGGTCACACTTCCACAGTAATCTGTTGCAAACGCCTTTAATAGAGGATGCAAAATGAGGTTTTAGCTTTGTGTTTGGCAGCAGAACCCCAGGACCAGCGACTAACTGGACACATTAGGAGAAATGGGTCATTGTG
Source organism: Oreochromis niloticus (assembly GCF_001858045.2). NCBI lineage: Eukaryota > Metazoa > Chordata > Actinopteri > Cichliformes > Cichlidae > Oreochromis > Oreochromis niloticus. Next base: position 20,633,546 of record NC_031978.2, read on the forward strand.
CACAGTATGTAAAGTGATACAGCAGGACCTGAAGATTATAGTGACACTGATGCAGCTTTTTCTAGCCAGGAGTGGTAGCTGTAGCACATTCACATGTTTGGTGCCTCTGCATCATACACAAGTGAGATATATCTGAGCTGCTACTTTTTTTTTTAATGCTACAGGGTGATCCAGGAATTCCTGGAGAAAGAGGCGTTCAGGGCGAGAGGGGTCGCCCAGGAGAGCCCGGCCAAATTGGACCCATCGGACCCCAGGGGCAAAAAGGTGATCCCGGCCCTCCAGGACTCCTGGGGAGTGAAAGCCTCCTGGTGAGTTGAAAATTTTCACCGTAAACAAAGACAATCCTCCCAGATAATTAAAAAGCTTTACCGGGCAACTCGCACCTTGGAGTTACCACCTCAGTTCTCATACACTGGGGAAAAAAAAAATGGTGTAGCTACAGCTTTCTGCATGAAACATCAAACAAGGCAGTGCAACGGGAACTTGCTGTTCTCTTTCTGCTCAGCGCTTCCCACTCCTGATCATCTAGGCGCAACAGAAGGTCAGAGAGGGAGCGAGACGGAAACAGAAAGAAAGACAGATATGTGGGCGTGCCTGGAGCTCTGCAGAGCAGCGAAAACACCTCCATCTGTCACAGACATTTTACACTTACTGTATGCAGCCACAACCGTTATATAACACTCGCAGTGATGAAAAACTGTTCTGAATGCAAAGATTCGAGGTCCAGGGCTACTATTGTTTGGCGTCCTAACTGGTACGGCACAAAAAAGCACCAACAATCCAGCTGAGAAAGGTTCACACGGCGTGTGCTGTGTGCTGTGTGCTGTGCGTACGTGCTCTATGCATGTATATAATTTCTTTATCCTTCCATACATATGGAGGCAAATAGAGCCAGTGTGACAAGCTGCACTTTCAGTCTAAATAGGCAGTGCATTACTTCAGAATTGGATATAAAGTAACACCACTTTAAAGCTATAATACCAAATTTAATATTCGCCTGCTGAGTTTGGGCTCAGACGTTATATTAAACTGCAATGCAAGGTAGGCTTTCAAGTCAGGAGGAAGCTTTAAAAGCTGAATTTAAACTGAATCACTCTGCCCTGCTTTTTGTCAAGTTTGGTTTGAACAATCTGTGTAGAAGAAATGTTTTATTTAGTAAACGTTCCAGATATCCACTTAATTATCATTTTTACTCGTATCTTTTTGTTTTTAATGTCCCTTAATTGCTTTAGTTTCTCTTTTGTGTGTTAAAATAGTGAGCGCTTTGTCACTCTTTCCACTCGCAGGATGACTCCAGCTTCACAGAGGAACTCCGGATGTTTATCCGAAATGAAGTATCGAGGATTTTTGAAGGTAAAAAAACAAAAGAAGAGTTTATTTTCCAAAGTTTGGAGTACTTTTATTTTTCTGTGTTGTGTTACCTCTAAGCATTCTTCTCTTGCTTCTCAGAGAAGCTTTCTAGCAACGGCGGGCTACAGAAGACACCTGCAGGCATCTTAGCGTCGCAGATCCAAGGACCTCCTGGACCTCCTGGAAAGGATGGATTACCGGGCTCACCAGGAGAGCGTGGACCTCCTGGTAGGATGGCAGGCGGAACGGCTGCACCTTAACACCACTGCTGGAAAAATACTATAATTTAAAATGAATGAATGAATAGAAATAACACTTGTAAAACCTGATTGCTGTTAATGAAACATGATTAACCTTAATTTCTTTAATGAAAAGAAATTATATATGTACTCCTATAATTACTCCAGCAAACACACTGTAGGGTTTACCGAACCATACATTTAGCCAATTATATTTTAGAAAGGAAAGCGTAACTTTTTTGTGAGATGCACCCTGTTGGTTGGCATCTCGTGTTTTCTGTGATGTTGATTTGAAATGTTGGAGACTGGCTGGATTAGAGTCGGGTTTACACTTGCAATTTTTGCGGATTCATGGGTATTTCTCTCTTGCATAGACCCATATATCAATGCAGACTGAGGGGCGGGGAGCAGAGGAAAGGCCAGGAGTGTGGTGCACAGCGGCTCTCTGGGAAATATGAAGACAAACGAAGAATTGGCTGTGAAAAAGAGAAAGCGTTATCAATGTGGACAGGAAAGAGCCTCGGTATTGATACCTCACTCCAGGAAAGAAAGCCCCTAAAATGCAAAAGGAGCGTAGTCAGGAAAGAGGGTTGACATTCTTTTATCAAACTAATACAAATTTCTGACTGCTCATACAACACTAATGGTTTGCCGGTGCAGGCTTTGTACCTCAGACTTGCTTAGATTTGTACTGTGTCCGCAGCAGAACTATGGTATCTTAACTTTTAAAGAGGAGGAGTGATTTGATTGCGTTGGTGCAGATCAAAAGCACCGCTGCATTGGCCTTTCTCTTTGAGCTTTGTTATCTACCTCACATTATTCAAGACCATTTACATTTTAACCCACCGCTATAATATAAAGCGCTGCTTTCATTCATGAATAATGTCTCCAAATTAGCCAGCTACTCAACTCTAAATATTTGTGCTGTGTTAATGCCACTGGCGTTTACACATGTCTTGGACTTTGTTTTGCTTGTTTTGTTTTTTTATGCTTCCAAAAAAAAGTGTTTTATAGGTGATCTTTAATGCAGCTTTGCAATAAATATTTATTGAAAACAAAGAGGAAAGTTATTTCCCTTGATAAATCAGAAATTCAACAACTTCTTAATTTTTTTTTCTTTGTTGACTTGGGCCTTGAGAGTTTGGGGTAATATTTCCTCATTATTTCTCGTCATCCTCCGCTGGAGACCGTGCTCCTCTGGAATATCCAATTTGACTTCTTCTCCAATATGCCGAAATGAATTGTTTATGGAGAAAAATAACCCCTCTGTTGAGTTCACAGTTTTTTTTTTTCTTCCTTTCTTCTGTCTTTGGTGTGATTTCACATGGGTGAAAGTCTCAAGCTGTTAAGAGAACGCCCATAGGGGCTCATGCTGGAGAACACCATTTCTTTATTTCCTACTTTGTTGTAATTAAGTGCTCATTTGTGATTCATCGTTCACTTTTGGGATCTTCGCAAAGTTTCTCTTTGATGAAAGCCATTGTGTTCAAGTGCATATTTCATCAATTTTGCTTCTTTTTTTGTGTTCTTGTTTTAACATTTGTTTTGTATTTCAATGCATTCTGTGTAACATTTATACTGAGTGAAACAAACGTGTCTGTAAACTCTGTTTTAAAGCTGCTCTGTTCTTCCTGCGAGATGGACATATCAGTAAATAGAAAGAAAGTTGGTTTTTTTTCTTACTTTTTTTGTAAGACACGGTACAATTAAGTAGATGTGTCTTTTAATATTGTTTACAACAGCGTACAACAGGTGCAGGTTCAATCAAGCATGAAAAACCACTGTTTGCCAGTATTATATTTTGTTAACTTACTTTGTCCATTAGTGCCCCAAGACACAATTTGTTTTCAACCAAGTACGCAGTGTGGCATTTTTCGATTTATCAGAGTGCACCAATCCACCGTGGCCCCCAAGCTTATTGCCCTGTGTGCTATTCAGAATTTTTTTTTTTTTTTTTTTGCTCAAGGTACAGTGCACTTTTCTCCATGGAACGTCTCCTCCCTGAATGAATGCCCCAGGCTCTGTGAGTGTTGAAAGAAGTCTCATTATTGTGGCAATGTGTGGATAGCCCCCCTGTTTTTTTATTTCTTTGAGATTCAGTTTTGGAGCGTTCATAAGCCTTTTTTCTGAGATTTTCTCTGACATGTAAGCGTTGAAGCGTTTCCCCTTTGGGCCAAGCAGTGCAATGCTTGATACTCCTGTCAATGTTTCTGATGCACTCCATGCAGCCACTGGTTGTGAGACTCCATTACTTTAAGTGCCTCGTGGGGAAATATTTTTTGCAGCCTCTCAAATTCTTACTCGGTATGCTGCTGTTTTGAACTGTAGATGTACTGGTTTTTGCATGCAGTGAAAAAGCCCTTGAATAATATGATTGTTTGCATACAGTTAAAAGCAACCGTCTGCCTGGTCTGACTTGAAGATGCGCGAATGCTTTGAATTTTCTTTTGACACACTGAGCATGCTCACAGTTTGTGTTCTTTCTTGGAGGTAGTCAGGCAGCAGCCAGTCTCCAGCATAGGACACAGTGAACATAATGAGCATCAGAGTAAAGCGTCTGTCATGAATAGCCACGATTGCTTTCGATTGTTTGCGGAGTTGACTTGGCCTACCTTTTCACTGAATGCCTTTAGTGACCCACGTGTCTGATCTCTGATTGTTAAAAGCCTCTTGTCTGTGTTTTGAAATCATCAAAGATGTGATGTCTGCTGTTGTTAGAAAGCTGCACAAATCCACGATGCAGTGGTCTATTTCCACTTCACCTACTAAGGGTGCATCTCTCAAAATAAGTGCATACTTGATACCTGACACTGCTGTCATCCTGATTATACATAATCTAGAAGCTGTGCAGTGTTATTAGGAGTCCGTTGACAAATATAAAGGTTCCACAAGTGTGTCCTCATTTTGACACTTTGACGTGCTATGGCATTTGTACTAATCTTACTAACTGTATTTCAAACTGTGTAGAGATGGCACCACAACAGGACTGCTTTAAGTTTGTAGTATTTGTTTTCTCAGCCACAGTGTTATGTGTGTGTTTGTGTTCACAGGAATCAGGGGTCAGAAAGGAGAGCGAGGCCAGCTTGGACTGGGGTTACCAGGAGATCCAGGACCCATGGGGCCAGCAGGTAAGAACACCTTATGAGTAGAGGCATTTTAGTTTGAATGTTTAATTTGATATGCTGTGCAAAAGTCTTTATCCACCCCTCATTTGTTAGTATTTTGCTTCCAATGAGTCTTTCTGGTCATTTTTTTTAAGTGTTCATGAGCAATAGTTCTCCAGGCTTTCTAAATCCTGAAGATTTCCAAAAAGTCACCAGTAGGCATCTTGGCTTTTTTTTACATTGGAGACTTTATCTATATACCACCTTACACCATCACCAGCAGTTTTACAGCAACTCTGGAACAAAGGACAATGCGTAAAGTCAAAAGGGTCAATTATAGTGCTGAACATGCAGAGAATTACCACCCATCTCTGCTGTTCTCCTCAGTTCTATGGAGCATTTTACGGTCTTTAAGCTCATTGTTTTAGTTTTATGGACTGCAGAGTTACTGTTTTTGTTCCCCCCTCACCTCTATCAACATTGTTTCAAGCCACAGTCAGCAACTGGATTTAGCATAGCTCATTATATACTGATTGCCTCTTTTGACACAGTCCTGCATTTTTAAAATGTTCAAATAAGAACGCATTTTAATTGAAACCTCTCACTAACCATCAGCCATATACTAATAGAATGGCAGAAACTATGCTATTTGCACCTATGTATGAGGGCACTTCTGAAAATTGTCCTCGTCGTGCTTTAATTATACCACAGGCATCAAAAAATGACCAGGAAGAATAACCATTACATCGACCGCCCTCCTTTCTCCATTATTTATCAGGATTTTTAGCTGCCCCCAAGAAGGAAGGAAATGTGCCGGGGCTGAGTCAAGTCTCCAACCTTTAATTCTATTTCCGCCTTCATTTGGTTTCTCAGCATGTTAGAGTCAACTTGGCTTCTAGATTGCATTATGTTCTCAAAAATCCCCTGTGCTCCTGCGACATAAATAGGACCCCAATAGAGGATGAATTCGGCGGTGGCAGAAAATGACTTCCGTTTTATAAAACGAACTACTTGGTGTTGCCGTGAACAAAAGGAGACAAACCTAGATGTCAGCACGTCCTTTGTCGTGCAGAATAACTTAAAAACCCCAAACCTCACCGTATCTTGATGGAAGATGAGAAGTGGGGTTAACTTGCTGATTTTCAGCCTGTGACTGTAGGAGTGTATGTATGTGCATAATGCATGTGCAGGGGAAAGATATCTTGGCTGTAGCTCCACTGGAGAGGACAAATCACAGCTTTTGAAAGACATCATCTCTGTAGGCACACAGTTATAAGAAGCACCTGCGGCTCAACTGGTGGGGGTTGGAGTTAAGCTGTAGTCACGTCTCGGGAAGACTTTGAAAGTGCTTAAACTAACTGCTCTCAATGGGCTGGCCCACTGCTCTGGTTTTCCTGGCGGTATTCTTGACACTAGCTATACATAGAGCAGCTTCCCCTCAAACTCAGACTGGGATATGTGAGTTACATAAATGAGACTTGCACAACTTTGATTTATCAGTTATAATATAATAAATATATAAAATAAAGGGTAAGAAATCTGTCTGGCAGGCTCCACAGGTTGATGAATGAAAGCACTTCTAATCATTTCAAGTATTTTTTTTTTTTTTTTTTGAGAAGTGACCTCATACTGTAGTTGCTATCTTTGCCCCCACGTGTTCGTTCCCTGATGTGCTCTGATGGTAATTAGACCTGAAGGTGCTGCCGCTAAGTCATGCCTGCCTGCAGTGCATTAGTTCTGAATTGTGGTAAATTAGCAGGGTTAAGCTATCAGCTGTACAAAGCCACTTAAACCTGTTGTATTAACAAAGAGAATTAACAAACTGGAACATAAGGTACTTTAGATGATTGGGTTTTTTCTGTATCTTTCCACCGCCACAATACTGTGGATAGTTTGTCTGAGCACTTAAGCAGTAGATGGATGTGGCTCTGATGGAAAGGGCAAGTTGTGTTTTCGCAGGGAGGTAAAGGACAAGGCAGTACCTGCAATTCTCTTTGTACAAACTATAGTGGAGGCAAGGCTCCCTCGAGCTGTGAATGGGTTGACTGATGTAATGGACACTCCTGTGGCAGGACTGCAGTGGAGGGCTTTTTTTTTTCTTTTCGTCTCTTGTCTTTTTTTGCAGGCTTTCCGAGAAAGAAGGTGTTATTCTTGGTGTTGTTTTTGTATATGAACAATATATGAGAGACCATGAAGCAATGCAGACCGCTTTGACACTTCAGCAAGCTGTTGCTAAGTAACATGAGATACTAATGTCTCATCGGCCGCGATGACCTCACCATATCAGAGAGCGAGGATGTGTTCTTCCTCTCTCCTCCATTCTCATTACAGAGAAACTGGAGAATTCATTAATTGTAAATGAGATATCCTCAGTTCTGAATGATCCTCCAGTGCAGCTATATAGTGATCTATTGATACTCACTGCAGTCCCACTTTGCATTACATCAGTGGAGCATTTCTCAATTAAATGAAAGTAAAAAAGAAGAAGAAGAACTGAGACTGTAATTACAGACTGATTTTTTTAATTGATTTTAAAACTAAACAAATTAAATACAATTTAAAATGTTCTAAAATAAAAAGACCGTGTAGAAGCTGCACCTAATGTTTGTTTTTTATTTTAATTAGTCTTGCAATTAGTCTTTCACACTTTGAGAAACTGGAAGCAGCAAACCTTAGAATGGCTGACTCATTTTCTGTTGATCAAATATTGACTAAATTAACTAAGCAGGAAATTTTATCTCTTGTGCTTTGAAATGCTGATGAATAATTCTCAGTAGGAATTGTCGCCTGCTTGACACTTGATTTCAAAGACACTGGTATTGGTTTAAAAAAAATGTATAGAAACAGTATTGAGACTGTGAGAACTTACATTTACATTAGTGAATATAAATGGAGCATATCTGCTAACAAACCAAAGGTAAAAATCTGCCTGGTTCTTGTTTTAATTCTTCTAAACATGTGTACAAAGGTAACACTACCCTATTAGGATACACTGGCTAACCTTTTTGCTTGTAACTTATGTGAAGAATAAAATGCATTTAAGTAAAATAAGAATACACAATTCCCCAATGCTTATTTCCAGTGGTGAGTTCAATTTAGGGCTTGCAATACATTCACGATAATAAAGAAAAAGGCCCTGCTAGCCAGCCCGCTCGTTAGTCGAAGGAAATGGGAAAATGCAACTTTAACAAGAAATGGCTTGAGAATAGTGATTTATCTTGGTGGTTAAAGCTGGCGGCTGGAAATACTTACAAAGCAGATTGCTCTGTGAATGGAAGGGGTTTCTTTGTCTTTGTTTTAACATTAATAAACATATTTGTACATGTGTTTGTACAACGAATTTATCAAAACCTCACTGCTAATTTTTAACTCATGTAGCTTTGTTTACTTGGAGTTAGTATACTTTTACTTCTCCGTGCAATTTCGAGGTCCGTGTGAGTGGTGAGACTTCCAGACGATGATCTAAATGTAGCAGAAACGCTGTAATGTTCACAGCTGGCAGTGGAAAGTTCTGCCTACCCTCCATTTGTAATTCTGTACAGCTCGCCTGTATGGACAGTGAATGGCTGTGAGTGTTTGTGCAGGGAACATGTGCCTGCTTTATCACTAATTGAAAGCTCTTCTGAATGATGATAAAGTGCAGCCTGGTGCCGTAATTAATGCACTCTAATTCTCTGTGAAGGCCCACCTGGGATCTCTTCTCGGGGCCCTCCTGGCTCTCCAGGGCCCCGTGGACCCCCCGGTACTTGCGACCCCAGCAACTGTCTTCTTCCATCTTTGTGAGCCCAGCAGAGGGGTTTGAGCTATTACGAAGACAGCCATCCGGCTCTGAGCTCAGTGCTGCAGCCACACAGCAGGGGAAGTCGGAGAGACTCACCGCTGACCTCTTTTTTTTTTTTTTCACTTTACTAAAACACTCAGATGCTGTCTGGGTTTTGTTTTTCTGGGATTGCTGTTGGGTTTGTTTTGAATACAGCTGAAATCTCTTTGCAATGCAGTACTTTTAAGTTATTTTCCTTTTTTAAAATTTCACATCCTCTACTGTGACGTGATGCATTCCTTGTCAACTCTCATGTCTTTCAAGACCATGAAATGACTCCTGTCTGAAAAAAACACCATCTTAATTATGCGTTTGCCTCTTTAATGGGCATGTCTATGCACTCTTCTGTTCGCACTCAGATAAGCTGTTGGGCCGACAGAAGGTACATCTCATGTTTCTGTGTTCTCGTGTGTGTTTGCACGAGTTTCTGTGTGTTTGAGGAACAGATTAGCTGAGCGAATGTACTTATTGTACGTGTAGGTGTGAGAAAATAGCAGATTTATGAAGCGCCTTATGTAACCAAAGTGCAGCCGACGTGTCTGATATAGAAATTATTTATTTTAAGCCGCATTCTGCCAGAATGTATTTTCAAAATGGTAATAATGAATGTATGAAATGTAGCATGAATATTGAGTAACGTTATTACTAGAAAGTGGATTTTCGGATTACGCGTAATCCCGATGGAGTCTCTGGTGACACGTTTGCGTCGTGTACAATGATCACTTTTAAAAGAAGCTGCCGTATAATTGTCGGTTAACGCGTCTTCCAGTTTTCTGCAAGTCACGAGTTGTTAACTGAGCGCTCGTCGGCGAGGATTGCCAAAGCTTTTGTAAGACAAAACCAACAAACAGCTCACTGACACTGTTTGTCTGGAGCTTCTTTTTTTAGCCTTTTACATCATTTTTTTTCCAAATGAAATGAATGTAATTTAAATGGCGTTTGTGTTCAGTGAGTGTAGCGTGACCCTTCATTTACCTTTACTGTGGAGTTAATCTGTAAATATTGTGTATTTTCATTGTTTTTCATTTTTCCTGTCTAATGGGGTGCGTTAAGGGACCTGAAAACATCATTTTCATGCATTTTTTGTCATTGTAACAACACATTAAGGTTCTCACCTGTCACACAGTGCTGCAAATTATTAACACATATTGTTTACAAGGTGTCATGTATGACGATTCCTCTGGTTTTTATGTATATTTTTGATTTTCAGAAACACAAAGGAGATCAGAATACTACACTACAGCTAACAGACGCATCAAACTTTTCATGTACTTGAACTTTCTTGTAATCGCACCGTGGTGTTTTTAACAGTTGGGTTTCAGGGAGCTTTGAGACTGGAGTTTCGATTTATTTATGTGCTATGAATTTTCTGAAACCTTTGAAACCTGTGCATTTTATCTAAACAGGCCATGTAACCGTAGTGTAGATCTTGTGCAGAAACACACATTTTAAGAACTTAAGTACGCTAAGGATGATAAAAAAAATTATAACAAAATCCAGCATTTACACATTGGATTTTAGTTTATTCACTTCTTTAAAAAGTTTTTGTTCTTTCAAACTTTATAATCTTACTAAACAATAACTTTTTTGTGTAGAAGAAAAAGATAATTAGCCTGTAGTGTATATTGGTTTCCTCAGGTTTTCATTTTGAGCTCTGTTTAATTAGAGCTTGATGCAAAGGCTTTAATTTTACTTTTAAAGAGTCCTGCTGTGATTCATGTTTGAAACGTTCTGTGTGTGTATCTGAAATTTTGTGACATTAAGAGCTCACTTCTTTCTGTCTCTCCTTTAAGATCTGCTGTTTGACACTTTTTTCCCTTTGTACTTCACAGTCATTATTCTTCTCTTATACATGTAAATTTTAACTCACATCTTACAGAGTATCTGGAGAGCTTTTTTTCCCCCTTTTTTTACATTTTTCTCAGCATGCCAGCTTGGTTTTATCTCTGCTACATTTTATCAGACTGAGTGGGTTTAATTTTAGAGGAGTACTGAATCAAACGCTTGCCACAAACTTCATTTGTGAGTTGAAAGAGCCCCCTGCTGGACATGTATTTCATTGCTTTTGTAATGTGAATGGGAAACTATTATTCTTTGCTTTTGTAGGCCACATAAAATCCCCTCCTTCTAGGGGCTCCTGTCCTTTCATCAAAGTAATTTTCATATTCGGTTTTAATGGGTTCCCGTCAGAGACAATAACACTGACCTTGATGAGATTCAAATGAGACAGCATCAGCAAACTAATGTGACCTAAACTTTTTCAGCGTGCTGATGAGAGCACCTCCCTCCATATATTGAATTTAGCTTCAATTGATATTAATGTGCACCAGTTTGTGACTTCAGTTTAGCTAAACAGCATAATAAGTAGGGAGGACACAAATTGGCTGCTGATGACACAGCTCACTTCACTAGAAATTTGAAACCATTCATATTACTCCAATTGTTCTAAGTGGAAAATGTCAGATGAAAGCAAACTCGTGGACGGAGTCATTGAAGGTTGAAGCGTCCTAAAACAATAACATCGCTTTCATACGTGCACGTGTTTCTTTCTTTTTTCCTTTTTTTTTTGCATATTCTCTCCAGTAATGTAAGTCGATCCGGTTGCCACATGTGATCTAATCTTGTAAGCAAGCCTGTAATGAGATGTAATATGTAGCAGACTCTCAGCGTGGTCCCTAGGATTAAAAATGTCTGCCTGCTGATCTCAGTGAAACTGATCTCTGCTCTTTTATAAGCTCATGTTGTGCCGTGTGACTTCAATGTTTGTTCTTTGTTTGAACACCTACCTCAGTCTTGGTTTACCACAACTACATGATTAGATTTTTTTTGTTGTTGTTGTTGCCTTTTAACTGAAAAAGCAAATGAAAGCCTCGTGTCTATGTAAAAACACACATATTGCAGTCCTGTTATCAGCTGACGTGCTGACGTGCTGACAGAGAACAGGCGCAGTGATGTTCCTGTTGTTGGGGGAGTGTATGAGGGGGTCAGGGGGTGGGTGGTTGCCAGGCATCAGAGGTTATACTTTACAGCCTTCTTTGCAGCTTCTTTTATTTACACTGATTAATGGCATCTGCCTTACACGTGTGCAATAAATGTTATTCAGTGCGTGACTTCCGGTGTTACCTTGTATATTCTGCACTTACACTTCTTTTCAATAAAACTTTATTCACAAAACTGATGCTGTTTCTGTGTTAATTATTGTTCCTTTGTTTTGGGGGGGTTGGTAGCCAGGTTACTATTTCAACATGTTTTTTTAATAATGTGGTTGCATTAATAGCAAGCGATATGTGTAAAACTAGTTTGGAACTGAACTTATTTAAGCAGCTGTGACATCAGAGAAACAACTGAGGCAAACATTGTCACTGCAACATTTATTTAGTAGCTGCTCTGGAGATTTTTGACTATGTTATGGGGAAAAGTGCTTATTTCTTAGAAGAAAATGGAAATTTGTACCTCTGTAACTGGGAAAGCGCCATCTGCTGCAGAGGATCTGGTGATGTGATTGAAAGGTGCAAACAGCTGGCAGATTGTGAGACTGTTTAGTCAGTTGTGACATTTTTATTTGTATTTTTTTTAACTCCGAGGTTCTTGGAAAAATGGTTAAGAATCATTTCCTGATACTCTTTACAAAATATCTTTTTATCTTTAATCACACCGGTATACAGAATAAATTAAACACTCCATATGCTGTCCTGTGTATTTCTTACTTTGATGATGGTTTCCCTCATTCTTCAAATATACTCCCACATATGCACAGCTGTGCTCTGTTGTCATTCTTTACAATGAGGTAACATCTCACATCAGGGGGTTTGTAGGAAATAGAAGTAACCACTTTTCATTTTTTACAAATTTACAACATACAGCAAGCCTGAAAAGGCAGTCAGACATGTAAAACTATATATTCAAAAGAGGGTATTGGAAAGGTTATCTTTGGAAGATCAGCTCATAGAGACCATGATGGTTTTGAAACCCTCAGCTCCCCCACCCAAAAAAAATCCTCATCCTGATTTAATTAAATTAATTATTTGAGATGTTCTGGAAAAAAGTGGAGGAAAAGGAAGAGCTTTTATTTCAGAAAACTGTTTAAAGGGAGACCACAAAAGGAAAATTCAGGCAGAGGTACAAGGAGAGTGGGATAAACAACCATTTCTGGTCATTTTTATATGTCGGAAATGGGAGCACAGTCCTGAATATATCAAAACATCTCTCAGGTAGAAAAAACCACACCGGAACAGGCTAGATTTTTGCAGCACATAAAAAAATATATATATGTGTGTGTGTTTTCACGACTCAAAGAGGCTGGCTGCTTCTGATGGAGATGTGGCTGGCACAAAACATGCTCGCAAGACAAGAGGTTAGCGAATCAAAGGCACTGTGCCAGCTAGAGCCCCTGGGAAGAAACTGTGAAAAATGCTGTGTGCTCAGGGGAGATAATTCGACAGTCTTTCTGTTTCTTGCCAGAATGTCTCTTAGTTTCCTGCAGGTCCCTTCACATCCAAGGACTGCTGCGCAGCTCCTGCCTGAAGGTTGCAGGCTGATGGGTCACAGTAACCATTAGGACCGGCTGGACCTGGAGGCCCGGGCACACCGAGCTGTCCAGGAATGCCAGGAGGTCCCCTCTGCCCGTCCTGACCATCACGGCCATAACCAGGCCTTCCCGGTTCCCCTGTGATGACAAGACATGCTTTACTTAGTTACTGACTTTAACAAACAGGTTAGCATTTATCCTTAATGTAACAGCTACACACATGATTTATTATAAAAGACTGTTGGTTGCTGTAATCACTCTTCCGCTCCATACACTCTTTCAAGAAATTCATTTCTTAATGGTTTTTCCAGCAAGCAATAAAAAGCAAAATCCATAAACCTGGTTCTGTGTAAAATGAGGCTAACAGTAAAGCAAACAAATCGCTTGAGCAGTACAAGCTGGCCAAAGTGTACTTTTTAGCATCAGGAGTTCTCCTTATTAATAATAATAAAAAATACTATAAAGACCAAAACATTGGTGGGGCTCCAGGTGATTTGTGTGGCTCAGACTTCTAATATTAGTTTGAGCATGAACACATTAGTCTATCAGACCAGTGTGCTGTGGGTGTCCTCAATCACAGTGGAATTAACAGATCACTTTAGGCTCAGTATGGCCTGGAGAAAATACCTTTTTTCAATAGATTAGATTTAGCAATGTAGGCTTTATTATTTTATTTTTAGGTTGTTTAACTTTTGTAATGTGTAATTGTGCATGATGATAGTCATACAGAGATAAAAATGTACTCACCAGGAAGTCCAGGTGGTCCTGGTTGACCTTTCGGTCCTCGAACAATGGGTCCTCTGGCCCCTCTGTCTCCCATGTCACCTATAAGACGTATTATGCAATTAATTGATTTATTTACAATATTGTTTTGTTTAATGTCTAATTCAAAAGCAAATAAGGAGAGTGCGTTCATCACCTTTGGGTCCTTTTGCTCCCATCTGTCCTGGTGGCCCTTTGAGTCCTGGAAGGCCTCTTGAGCCAGCATGCCCGGGGAAGCCGTTGTCTCCTGGAGGACCAGGAGGCCCCGGTGGCCCGGGTTTTCCAGGTAAACCAGCAATGCCAGACTCTGGCCTCCTTAAACTAGCAGCTAACTGAGCCAGCTGTTCTGTGGAAGCGCAACAGAAAGATGATGAACCATTAGATGCAAAACGGTCACCGAATGATTCTCAACAGCTCTAGTTGATAGTTCTCAAGGGAACTTTCAAGGCATAACACTTGAGAATAAATCATTTGTCACCAGAAGGCTCATTTCTAAAAACTGATGTCACACTTAGGTCCAAAACAATTCTCGTGTGGCAGCTCTTAAACTTGAGCACTGGACACGATGGAGGTGAAAGTGTGGTCATGATATCCCTCAAGCCTTTCCTGCTTTCAACCTTTTTCCATAGGACACCAGGAAATTGAGCAGAAAGGAGATAATATTCTTTATTTCAAGCAATCAGTGACAGAAAATTTATGTTCATGGTGCAAAGGATCTAATATTAAACTCCCGTAGCTCCTTTCTGCACGGTATTTTGCACTTAAAATTCCAGTTTTCTGGCTCCTGATGAAAATTCATGCTGTAGCTGCTCGACTGCTCTTTTTTTTTTTTTTTTTTTTTCTTTAAGATTTCCTTCCCAGGCAGACTCTTTGCTTGGAGCAGAGGAGTGTAGGTCTGCTGGAGGTGAAATTAATTTTTCAGCACATCGGGTATAAAATAGTCATGAGGATAGGAGATGAGTTGTGAAGACGTAAGAGCAAAAGAATGAAGAGAACAGAGGTTGTGACTTCGGTGAAACATTTCTAAAACTCGGAGGAGGGATCTTTCATCCATCAAATAAACAAAGGCTGAAGCTTATTTCATGTTTTGGCTATGAGACCTTCCCTTTTTCAACTTCAGAGTATTCAGCAACCACCCGGATAAATGAGAAAATGCAGCCGTGGCTCTGTGTGTGGTTGTGTAATGAGGCATTCTGGGACGTATTAAAGTCATGAAATGAGGCACGGGGGAGTGATAAATGGGGTCAAAGGCCTATCTTTTCTTACCTTGCATGACTCGCATGCAAACTTGTTTGATGTGCTGATCACTTGGCTGTTTACCCTTGAAGGGAAGAAGGAAAAAGACGGCTTAATAGATTTCATGACAGAGTTTAAGGCATTTAATGTAGAGACTCAACAGTGAAGCAGACTAGCTTAAAATGAAAGATTATTAGGTCCTCTTTATGTTGAGAAAACGCTGCTGTTCTTAGGCTTATATAACAGGATTAACAAACACAGAGTGCACAGCGTAGAGCAGAATATGAGGCTTACTTTCTCCTCTCTTGAAAAGTTGACATTTGTGGAGATACAAGTGTTCCCCTTACAATCGCGCAGGTGTTGAATTTGAATTTGGGATTTCACTGATCTTGATAAGGAAGCATTCCTTTTGCTCACCTCCCTTTAGAGGGATGCCAGAACATCGGCAAGCCGGGGGCAAGTGGGGATTCACTTCACGCAGACTGAAGTATCAGGTGGGTGCAGACACTTCTAAGATATCAGTGAAACAGTATTTCAGGAGCATCTTGAATTTTGAAAGTTTGGTGTACTCACTGTTGCTATATGACACTTGTCTGTGTTATTATTTTTTTGCAGTATTATTAGTATATCAAAGCCATCAAAATAAAAAAGTGTGTATGGCTCTGATGAACCCTATATTAAGTTAAATCTTTACAATGTGTTTTTTCATTAACCTGTTTATTATTATTCTGAGGAAAAAATATGTGAGATTATATAATCACTTCCTAAATACATTTTTAAAAAAATAAATACATACCTGCATGCATAAATCTATTTCTAAAAAATAAATGGATGGCATGATGACGCAGTGATGTTAGCTCAAAGGAACAACGCCAGGAGTTCAAATCTAGGCCCAGGTACGGTGGCCCTGGGAGGTCAAAAGTACTACGACTTTTAAAACAATCACAAAAACACAACAAAGTGTTTTTGGGGAAACATTAACGTGACAGAACAGCTGCAGGCGTGAGAAGCTAACAGTAAGCGGCTAATAGCAAGCATGTAGCTACAGTATTTAATGAATCATGTGACTAAAACACACAGTACCTACATCGTGTTCTCCCTCAAAGCACAAATGAATCTTCCGCTTCTTTTAAAGCATCTCAGAGCGATCCTGCACATGCTTTGGTTGCTGTCAACTTCTGCATGTCACATTATTGTCTCCTCAGAAACACGCCTGTTTTTGTTTCGTTTGTTTGCGTTTTTCCACTCGCTGGTGTGTTTTTTTTAAGTTGCAGTGCATTTGACCTCTCAGGGCCACCATAAGTCTGTTGAATCTTATAGATTTATCATTTCACAGTCTTAAAGTTTTATTCAAGTTCCATCTGAGTATTATCTTGTTTTTTAATTCACTTATTAATTATACCTAGAATTCTTTGTGGGGGGTTTTAAGTAAAACATTAAATATACACTGAAATCACTGCATTATATGCATTAATCGTGTTTTTGTTTTCTAGCACTGTGGAAAATGTGGCATGTTTGCATACTCTGTAACATATAAGGCAAATCCTTGAATCATTTTAGAAACCACTTGAAGAAACAAATGACAGATAATGAAATTTCAGTTGGGTTCACATCACTTCTGATGAAAAACATTTATATAAGACAAAATTGTTATTTTATGTAGTAAAATTTATTTATTTATGCATTTACAATTTGACTATTTTGTTTATGTATTTAAAGTTGATTGTAAGCCTTAGGCCCGAGAGTCTGAGTCATGAGTGGCAACTACTTTCTCTTGGACCTACCGCAGGACCCTGAGTTCCTCTGACTCCAGGTGGGCCTCTGTTTCCCTGCATGCCCCGTGGTCCAGGTGTGCCAGGTGGTCCTTCAATGCCAGGCTGTCCTCGACTTCCCTCGGGACCTATTCTGCCAGTCTCACCGGGGTTACCAACCTAAAAAGACAATACCTATGAGACTAGACGCATTTTAAAACCTCAGCACATTGTCAGTCACTTGGCACAAAAGGAAAACGGTGATGCTATAAAGGTTAAAAACAACGAATTTCTACTCACTTCTCCTTTAAGTCCGGGTTCTCCCGAGTCACCCTGTGACAAAAATAACAACCACAAATGTTGGAAACATTACAGATGTGCTTTGGTAAGAGTGAACGTGTAAAATATGTCAGATTTATTCTGTTAGTGCTAGCGTAACAACTTACAGCATCCCCCTTTTCTCCTGGATTTCCCTCATCACCTTGAACTCCCTGTGAAAACAAAGGAAAAAGTTTGCAAATGATCTATGCAAAGAAACCCATTTGTTATTTAAATTCATTATTTTCCTGTTAAGAGAGAATTAATTCATTCCTACTTGCTCTCCTTTGGGTCCTAGTTCTCCACGATCTCCCTGTAATTTATAAAAACAGATGAAGACGCCATGCAAAACTCAGAAGTACAAAATATTCCATTTGTATACTCTAGAGGGAGCCGATCAGCTGGTTGTTGTTGATTATTGATTCCATCTTTACCTTTTTAGCATTTTTTAAGCAAATTGTCTGACTGTTTTATTTACTTACCCTTTCTCCTTTTATTCCAGGCAGACCAGGAGGACCTGGGAGACCAGGAAGACCAGGGTCACCTTTGGGTCCCTATAAAAAATAAATATGTACATCGGAGAAGTCGAAACATTTAAGCAAGGATAAAGAAAAAAATGTCCAGCACAGGCCCCTGTGGCACCGTGCTTAGAAGTAACTGTCGTAAAGCTTAGCATTGCTAGTCATTCTCTCCGGCGTGTTTGTGTGTGCCATTCTCCGTTTGATCACCGTCCGGCTTTCTGAGGAATGCCAGGAGAACAGAGAGCTCTTTCAGCCCGCTGCTTGGTCTCCCCTTACTGTGAAAATAGACCTTGTGTGAGATCCGGCCTCCATCTATTCTCTGAGACATTCCAGCTAAACAACAGCCAGGACTTTAGAGTCTGAAGTTTCCCTCTCTATGGTTTCTTTCATTCAAAGTTTAAAAAAATCTATAGATAATTAAGGAATGTAGTCTACCAGTTTTTCTACTGATTGCTGTTGTTGTTTGTAGGGGACACATTGGCTGCCAGGCCTTTTAAAGTGATGCATTTTCACAATTAAGGTAAGAATATAAGCTAATATAAGCTAAAAAGAATAAAAGTTTTCCCAATCAAAATGATTCACTTAACAATTACAGTCTAATGAATTTTTCTTTATAACATACCCGGGGACCTGGCTTTCCAGCCGGACCTGCAGGACCTTGCTGTCCTCTATCTCCCTGTAGGTCAAAAAGAAGATGATAAGAAGGTGAAATGGAGTAAAGTTTAAATCTAAAACACAAGCATAACAGAAATTCTTCTTGGGAAAAAAAACACTTACAGGCTCACCAATGGGCCCGACAGATCCCAGCTCTCCCTGTTCTCCACGCTCACCCTGCAGTAACATGATACAGTGTCATAACAGAGGTGACACTAGCTATACTGATGTTTCCACAATCCCTGTTCATACTTACGGGTTTGCCAGCAGATCCTATTGCTCCAAAAAGGCCTGGGTTACCAGCATCTCCCTGTATAGAAACATCAAAGCTTATTTCAGATAATAACAATTTGAGAGAAAAAATAATGAAATCAATTTACAGAAAAATCTTTGTTTTTTAAATATATTGATCAGGAAAAACACCTTAGGGCCACTTGTGCCTTTTGGTCCAGGTACACCAGGCAAACCCTACAAACAGAGGACATGCATTGATATGCGATACTTGAAAAAGGAAAACTGCTTTCAACCAGAGGAGCAATGTACCATTCTTAAAATGAACATCACCATAACAGTAAGAGAGGATAAAATCTGGATTAGTGGATATAATTACATTTTGACACAAATAAGAAGATAATAACTCATAAGGCTTTTGCAGTCATTCAAAATTTCAAGATGATTCTCATAAATTCCCTAAACTTGACACATCAAACCTCTACTCTGGCACTTGTGCCTGAGGATGACAGTAATCACTACCTGACAGCACCGCCCACTATATGCGCACTGTGTAATATCATTATAAGATGCGACCCAACAGTTCTTTACTGAAATGTAAACCCAGAGAAAACAGATGAGCTTAGATATACTGTACCCGTTGAAATGACTTAGTTGTGACAGTTTGAGTTCAGAGGTCATACTCACTGGAAGCCCTTGAAGTCCAACTTCTCCAGGGATGCCCGGCTTCCCAACGCTTCCCTACAGGGAAACAGAGCAAAAGATTAATCTACTGAGAAAAATAGATGTGTTTACTTTCTATAATATTGCAAGTTATAACACAAGTTATAACTATTAAACAGTGTAATTAATGCTAAACCTTTGCTCCAGGCATTCCAGGAATACCCTCACGACCATCCACACCTGGTAAGCCCTGATGAGAAAGGAGAGAAAGAGCAATGCATGGTTTGCTCACAATGTGCACTATCTGATAATTACAGGATTATTTGTCATCGCTGATCCAACACTCACAGACTCGCCCTTGGGGCCTGGAACGCCTGTGAGTCCTCTCAGTCCTGGACCACCCTAAACAACAAAGCAACCCAACAGTCAATAGTTTCTAATGGCCGTAAACAAACAGTCTAGTTATTCTTATATTTTATTTATGAAAATATTCATATCTGTGATGATGAAGTGCTGCTACTTACTTGTTCGCCTTTAGGCCCGGGTTCACCCATAGCACCTCTTTGGCCTACATCCCCCTGAAATAAGTTGTCAGGTTATATTTACATGCCATCTTTAGTTCAAAGCAATCTTATTTATGTAGCTCCGTTTTACAACAAGTCTGCCCAAGGGACTTATATATAATATATAATATAGCATGGAAAAGACCCCTCAATATTCAGGCAATCCACAATGAGCAAGCATTTAAGGACAATGGTGAGGAAGAATTCCCTTTTAACGGGATGAAACTTTTCAAATAACTAGGGTCAGGAATGGGCAGCCATCTATCACAGGAGGGTTAAGAGAAAGAGGAGAGAGAAAAAAGGAACGTAGAGACTGAGGACAACAAACAGGACAAAATGCAAACTATGAGAAAGAGTAGACTAAAGGTAATGACATTCAGTAGTTGCATATAAACAAATCAGGAGTGAAAACAGGGGGAGTGCAGAGGAAATCCTCAGTGTTTCATGGGAAGTCCTCCCAGCAGCCTGGATCTATAGCAGCATAACTAATGAATTGTTCAGGGTCACCTGATCCAATGCTATCTCTGAGCTTTATTAAAAAGGAGAGATTTAAGCCTAATCATGAAAGGAGAGGGGATACTTGTCTCCCAAACCCAAGTTCAACTTAAGAGGAGCATCAACCCTCTGCCTCTCATTCTAGTTATGGTAACTTTATGAACCACAAATGTATTTATATTGAAAACAACTTACAGCTGCCCCTGCAACGCCCTGTGGACCTGAATCTCCATCAGGACCTCGAGGTCCCTGCCAGAGAACAAAATACGTATTAATATCATTTAATTACAACACTTTACCAATTAAACATTATTGATCTTGATTATTTTTTTAGTAAAGTATTTTTACGATATTTTAAGTACAATAAAATACTGTACAGACTATTAAAAAAAACAAGAAAACAATTTAAACACATGATCTTGAATTTGAAATCTAGCTAATGTGTTTGGGAAATGTTGTGGCAGGTCATGTTAACCCTGTGTTGGTTTTATAATGTGGCATATTATAAAACCAACACGGTGTTTTTAATCAGTGACAAGTCTGGACTGCAAGCAGTTAAGCTAGCACCCACAGTCTTTAACTGTGCAGCTATGCTACTAAGACATGGGCGTAGTTTGGTATTGTCTTGCTGAAATAAGCAAGACAATACTCATAAAATATGATAATATTGATAATAGTAATATATGATATTCTGAAATATAATTTGGCACTAATTGCGCCTTCACAAATGTGCAAGTTACCCATGTCCCATCAGTTGTACCCAAGTCGCACCATTAATACCATAACCAATGCTGGCTTTTGAGCTAAGTGCTAATAACAAGCCACACAGTCCTTTTTCTCAGGAATATATTCCAACCACAGGATAGTTATTGATCATTTTGTTTCAAATGAACTGCAACAACATTTCTGGATCCTTTTTTAGGCTATCTTTTCACTTTGCATTTATGGACGCAAGAAAAAAAAATTGTGTTTACTGCCAACTGTTTTCATAAGTGCTTGTGGGCGACTGTAGATAGAATAATGTCTTTTTATTAATGCAGTGCCCTCAATAATATTATTCAAGACAGGCCTCATTCAATTTATGGATCATGTTACTGCGTGTTTGCCAATCAGATAAGTTCATCTCTTTTTAATTGCTCAACTTTTTTCACTTTATTTGTGACTACTGGTCCATTTTTTTTTAATGAACTCATGGTATCAAATTCAAAATGAACTCATATTTTCTCTGGAGCTTATATTTTGTCTTTTAAGAATATTTAATTTCAAAATTAGGGTTTATTTAAATGATTTACCAATTACTGTTTACATAGATGGTGTCGTGGGCTTAAAAATGAAAGAAACATTTACCCCCTCTCCTTTTGGGCCCATCATTCCCATAGCTCCACGAATTCCCTGAGATCCCTGGATCGACAAACAGGTTAAGCAGATGCCTTGTGAGCTTATAACAGAACACAGAACAGTAACAAACAAATTGTAGCTTGAAAGACTCTTAATTCACTGATTAAGCACTGTATCTCACCCTCGGTCCTTGGGCTCCAACCTCCCCTGGACTTCCCTGCTCTCCCTCCGCCCCCTCGATGAGTGAAAAAAGAAAGAAAATCATTTGAAAAGCAATATTTAGTTAATCAGATGAAACATTGGGCTGCAAATTTAACTACGTTATAAGAGTGTGGGCATACTGTGAACCGTGATGGCACTGGCAACCTATCAGCATGTTTCTTTTGCAGAAAAAAACAAATTGATGTTGCTCTTATCCACTGTGTGTTAATTAGAAAATGGGGGCAGCCATTCTGAAAAGTGTTTAATACCCACTTCTTAATGGATTGCAAGTGGGGAAACCAGACAAGCATTTAACCGCTCCCCAGCTTTGCAAATTACAAATAACATATTTGCTGCCTCTGTGGTACACCCGAGAAAGCATATCCATTAAGACAGATATTTATCAGGACCAGAGCGGAGCACATTTTCTCTTGTTAAAAAGGGCAATTTATTCTTTTAAATATGCGAATCCAAACCGGCAATTAAAATATGTAAACAATATATGGATGATAATGAAATGTTACATAACAAGCCGAAACTAATGCAGTCAAACAGGTCAGCCGCCGCTTTTATTACGAGAGGAATTAGAAGTGCTTGATCAACTACCATCTGATGTAAGATTCAGAATTCAAATTCTAGCTCTTTAAGAAGAAGGTAAAAGTTATCTAGACTGTTAAATCATTCAAAAAATGTCTTGATTTTCTGGTGATTGGATGTTTTTGAGTGAATGAAACAATAGTCTTCATGTTGGGGGAAGGTTGGAGTCGGGTCATATGTCATATGTAATATGCAATTTAGATTACCATTGTCTCCTTTGACTTCAAATCTAAATACCCCCCATGCTTTTATAGAAATAGCTTTGCTTTCTACATCATGCCAGTTTCTTCCACATAAACGCAACACATACTTATTCTCTACTTCAACATTACTTCCCAATATCGTGAGATAATACACTTGAAGCCCCGCACAGTGCTGTTCTGTTGTTAACTGTAAATATCTTTGCGTGTGAGAGTTGTGAATTGCAGGCAGGCAAAAGGCGCCTCAAATGAAACTTTCAGTGAAGGAGAAAATCACTCTCAGCGAAGGAGTGCAAGCTGACAGTAAATCATATCCTGGCATGGGGGTGATAAAGGGAGATAGCCCCAGACTCATTTCCATTTATATAGTGCGTGGACACATTACAGGGAGAAGCTAGATCTGCTTGAACGTCATTTCGAATAAATCATCCCCCGTGCATGACAAGGAGTCAGAGAAATTGCACACAAGCTTGTATCACTTCCTCTTGAAATTGAGCAGCACAAATAATCCTTGTCTCAATGGTGTCGGGAATCAATTTTTTAAAGTTTAAGTCACGCGTATTTTTTTCCCTGATGTGCAACGTTGTGACAGTTGCGGGGGGCAATTCTGTGTTTTCAGTGATTATTTACACAGTTATAGGAGTATAAATTCACTTTGTTTATGTGCCGACTGTTTATATCAGTTCATGTGGCTAGACATAGTCGTGGGGTAGATTTCAGTTTTCAAGCATTAACATATTTTACCTTGTGTCCTTGTTTCCCAGGTTCTCCTGCTTCACCCTTTGCACCTTTGTGGCCCTAGAAATAAGGCAGATCTATTTAAAAAACAACAACACTATTTTGGGATACTAATATGATGTCAGAGCAAACAAAAGTGACTTCTATTCACCTTCATGCCAGGAAGACCAGGATGTCCCGAGGTCCCAGGTGGACAGGAGTTGGGACACTAAGCAACACAATAAAAGTCAGAAAGTATTGCTAAAGTCTAGTGTAAAAACAAAACAAGAAATACGGAAAGTAATTTTACCAGATCAGTGCTGCCAAGCACTCCAGAAGCACCCTGAAATGGAGTGAAAACTGCAGTTAACATTTTCATAATTCAACATCATCAGTGATTAGAGGAGCTTGTAAATACACTAAAAGAAAGACAACAGTGCTTATTGGTGGCAGCTAACCAATTAAACCTAATGGCTTTAACATGTACATCTAGAAAGTTTGGAAATTTCATCAAATCCTAAATGAATGTTTAATCACTTACTCTGGGCCCCGCCGGTCCACGAGGTCCCTGTGGCCCTCTCACACCCATGGCCCCCTGTGATAAGAGATGTAAACACATCAAGTCTGCACAGGGAAGCTGTGCACATGGTGTATAATTGCTAACATGCAAGAGGATAAAAGTACAGCAAGACATTTCTTGAAGTTTAATCATATGCAAACCAACATTACCAGCTTACAATGTGATTTTCAGAATAAAAGATGCGGATTATTATCTACAGAACACAACAAAACTATTAACACTAGATTTTGACTCTGATGGTGTCAATTATATTGGTATATACAAAATAAACTGTAGCACAGCTGGGTCACGGGAATGTGGATTGATCTTTTTTTTTTCCTTTGGATATTTAATGTACTGTTTCATGTTTCATGGGACAAAATATTTTTACTGTGATTAGAAATGTATATTATGATTATTTTTTTTTTAAAGGCAAAAGTTTGATTGAAAAATATGATTTACATTTTTGGGGGTTGACTTTTTTTAGCCAAAATAATTATTTGTAGAAAAAAGAAAACTGAATTGATTAGATGATACTTTCAGGTTGGTAACAGTGTGTGTCAGTGTGACTGCATTCTGCACGTGCACATATGTATTTTGTCACTTTATAGGGGTATTAACGCATCGTACCTCTGTCAGTTCACTGACATTACAGGGTGTAGAGATGTACAATGCAACTTTTATATGTTTATGTATTTTTGGTGGTTTATGCATTCCCCTAATAAGCTAAAGACCCCCGGTGAGATCCTGGAAAGATGCAAAAATCCTTTTAAGGATGTATCAGTAAGGGCTGCCAGATCAAACATGTGGAGCTACCTGCTGTGGCTATTTCTTGTGAATAAGGAAATGGCTGTAACAGTAGCTTCTTCTTCTTTTATATTATCAGTTTGTAATCATGGAGGATACTTGTATCCTCCTCACTGTCTCAATAAAAAAATAACTACAATGGTCCTTTTTCTCTGCCTCTACTCACAGGTGGTCCAGCTTTTCCCAGTTCACCCGGAAGTCCTCCAGGTCCCGGTGGCCCCTGCTCACATTTCAGACCATTCAGTATTATTGACACATGTTGAAGACAAAATAATTTAAACTTTTAGAATTACAGGGACTTGTATTTGTTGTGTAAACAAATTACTTACAAGGGGTCCATCTGGCCCAACACCCTGAGGAGACATGTGCAATATGATGAGTGATGTACAGGGTTTGGTGAACATAACAATGACTTAAACACTAAAATTTAGACAGCTTCTATATTATATGACTTCCAGGTGGCCTTGATTGGCTATTTCCTTGGACTGGTAGGGTTCAAGAGGAAATGTTACTTACAGCTGCTCCACGAGGTCCAGGTTTCCCAGGTTCCCCCTAAAAAACAAACACAAACTTTAGGATTAGGTATGAAATTCCATGTTCAGGTAAAACTGAGCTATTTGATCCTGCAAACAGTTCAAATTAACATTCCTTCAGCTCATCACATGACTGAGCTGGGCCCACTCGACCAAGCAATGTTTAGCCTAATGAGGAAAGATGTTGGGGCTTCGTGCCTCACGGGGATTACACAGAAGACTTGCAGGATTAAGTCTCATTTGTCATGAGGAATTGGTTTATGCACTGCGGCTCTTTCTGCCATGCCAAAAGACTGGACAGCAGCTTGGCACCATTTCACTGACAGTCTCTGAAGCAGGAAAGCAAAGGCTCATTAGTCACTCACTTTCTGTCCGGGGGGACCGTCAGGCCCAGGATCTCCAATGGGGCCTGTCAAACCCTGCAGAGAAGAGTCATCGAGCGAAATTAACACATCGTGGCAAATCTCAAAACAAATCAAGTGCCTGTTTTGCTCTTATCTTTGAAAAGACACTTTCAGAATTTAAATATGTTGCTTATGATGTCAAAAGGAAATGCCTTTCACCCCACCATCCCAGTCGATATTTCCAAATTGATCAGCTGATCCCCATATTTTACATCATCAAAATACTTGTGTGGGAGGAATTCTGCTCTGTTCTGTCGGAAGTGGGAATAACTTGACTTTAACACCTCAGAATTTCAGTTCACACTTCTCTGCTGTGTCCACAAAAGGGTTTTCAAATTATCGAGCACACAAGAAAATATAAGCGCCAGGTCAGAGGGCAAAACTTTAGGACTGCAACATTCCTCTGGCTCTTTTCAAACACGACATTGAAAGAAATCATTCCACACTGCTTTGAGGATTTTCAACAGGAGACACCAGCAGTGGCCTGCCAACAAAGCTCCTATTGTTTGTCACTTTGGGTGCAGTTTCTATACAGGCAGTGACTTTTTTTTATCTTATATTTTGAATTAAGTAACTGATTTGGTCTGTTTAAACCTCTAAAGTGAAAGTGAATTCACCTAAAGACCAAAATGTAAGCATAATATGGGCTTTTGTGTTTTCCTAATCCACAGTTAAACTCTGAAAGGAACCTAAAACATGCAGGCCGTGATGCAAAGGAAACTGGGACCTGTTCATCCTGTCAGATAAATTCCTCAAATTTTTGCACACATGCACTAAGATCCCCTTCTACGTCTAAAATTTCAGTGGTCACTCCAAAAGTCTAATGTGCAAACATGACCTATAATGTGGGAGGAACACACCTTGTGGTCCCACCCCCTTTGCAGGTTTCAGGGTTTCTTGGTAACTTTATAAAATAATGCTGATCCTAATAGTACAAAATATACTTCACTCACATCATTTCCAGGAATTCCAGGTAATCCTCCAGAGCCAGGTTTACCTGCATCTCCGTCGGGTCCCTAACAAAAGTTACAGATATTCAGTGAAAAAGACACAATTAAAACAATTACATAAATCTCTCACTATATGTAATACTTACAGGAGGACCGTCCTCGCCATCGTCTCCCCTCTCTCCCTGAAACAAAAGAGATTTAATATTTTCAGGGGCCCAAACACTGAACTATTTTTAAAGTGTCTGACAGATTATACTGACAATGGTGAAAAACTATAAGCACGTACAGCAATACCGTCAATTCCTGGGACTCCTGCAGGTCCAGGGGGGCCAGGGGGTCCTTGGTTATTCTATGTATAATGAAATTAATTGTAATGTAATAGGAAAATATCTGATTACGTTTCTGATAAATACCCTATAATTTTGTCCCTCTGACAAAAGACAATATGAAAAGAGCGAGAACAGGTGCACTGCCATGTTATAGACAGGACTGTCTCTGAAATACTGAAACAGAATTTCGGCTTTAAATTATTGAGCGGCTGACAAAACATTGAAACAAAGAACCAATTTAAATGAAAGCAGAACATCTTGCATTTTCCACAACAGATT
The DNA here is from genome assembly GCF_001858045.2 of Oreochromis niloticus. Taxonomy (NCBI): domain Eukaryota; kingdom Metazoa; phylum Chordata; class Actinopteri; order Cichliformes; family Cichlidae; genus Oreochromis; species Oreochromis niloticus. The sequence goes on from NC_031978.2 coordinate 20,660,695, forward strand.
GACGCTCAAACAAATTAACTGAAGAAAGAAATCCCAGTCCAAGCATAATTGCAGGTAAATTAACTTTTTGTTTGACATGCACGCTTGCAGAAGAACTTACCAGCACTTCTGCCACATCTGTCTAGAGACATAATAGAGAAAACAGGGAGAGAGAGAAACATAATGAGACTTACTTGAGAGGAGCAAATAAGGACAAGCTGCAAGAGCAGCACCAGAAATGGCCCTTTAATGCTCTGGGCCCCTGTCATGATCTCCCCTGTGCAGGAAAGGTAAAAGTTGTAGTCCTTTCTCTGGGGTTTGTTGGGTTGAAGGAGCCCCCTGTAAAACAACCCAACTGACTCCGGCTAGAGCTGTCTAGACAGCCAAAGGTCCCATAGCTTTCAGTGGCTCATGTATATTCATACAATGACCGGTTACAGGAAGTGATTGGAGGGTTTGCAGGGGAACACCACAGGGAGGGGCTACATTGCAGACACTACCAATAGGCAGGATCAGCGGTTTATTTAACCTCTGCTATGACCCAAAATGAATTTTATTCAACATTTGGTGTTACTGTTTATCTTTATAAAGGAATGAAAAAAAATTAAATTAAAGACACAAAGAGATAATAGTGGTCAGCAACTTATTCTGTGAAGCGCAAATCTTGGACGCTGTTCTGGCCCATTCCCCCCTCTTCATTACAACTGATCATTCTTACCGATGCCCCGGCTGGGAGGTCATAACATCCTTCCTTCCGGGCTCGAGTCACATCGCAGTGAATCAGCATTGACTGCAGTTCAAACTAGAGAAATAGAAATGAATACAGTTAATTAGCACAATACCATGAAAGTACAGTACAGTCTGTGTCCCAAAGGTTAGGCCCTTTAATAAGGGCTGACAAAAAGTCAGAGCTCTTTTGAGCCAACCATCCCTTTAACGCTAACTAGTAATGACTTCATGAATTTCTTCACAAATAAAATTCTTATCATTTGAGAAAAAATTACCAATAATCATCCCACAGATGTAATATCGTCTACAGCTACTCTTAGTACCATTGATGTTAAGTTAGACTCTTTTTCTCCAATTGATCTTTCTGAGTTAACTTCAATAATTACTTCCTCCAAACCATCAACGTGTCTTTTAGACCCCATTCCTACAAAACTGCTCAAAGAAGTCCTGGCATTAATTAATTCTTCGATCTTAAATATGATCAACCTATCTCTAATAATCGGCTATGTACCACAGGCCTTCAAGGTGGCTGTAGTTAAACCTTTACTCAAAAAGCCATCTCTAGACCCAGCTGTCTTAGCTAATTATAGGCCAATCTCCAACCTTCCTTTCATATCAAAAATCCTTGAAAGAGTAGTTGTCAAACAGCTAACAGATCATCTGCAGAGGAATGGCTTATTTGAAGAGTTTCAGTCAGGTTTCAGAGCTCATCACAGCACAGAAACAGCTTTAGTGAAGGTTACAAATGATCTTCTTATGGCCTCCGACAGTGGACTCATCTCTGTGCTTGTCCTGCTAGACCTCAGTGCTGCGTTCGATACTGTTGACCATAATATCCTATTAGAGCGATTAGAACATGCTGTAGGTATTACAGGTACTGCACTGCAGTGGTTTGTATCATATCTATCTAATAGACTCCAATTTGTACATGTAAATGGAGAGTCCTCTTCACCCACTAAGGTCAATTATGGTGTTCCACAGGGTTCGGTGCTAGGACCAATTCTATTTACATTATACATGCTTCCCTTAGGCAGCATCATTAGAAGACATAGCATAAATTTTCACTGCTATGCAGATGACACGCAGCTCTATCTATCCATGAAGCCAGGTAACACACACCAATTAGTTAAACTGCAGGAATGTCTTAAAGACATAAAGACCTGGATGGCCGCTAACTTTCTGCTTCTTAATTCAGATAAAACTGAGGTTATTGTACTTGGCCCTGAAAATCTTAGAAATATGGTATCTAAGCAGATTCTTACTCTGGATGGCATTACCTTGGCCTCCAGTAATGCTGTGAGGAACCTTGGAGTCATTTTTGACCAAGACATGTCCTTCAACGCACATATTAAACAAATATGTAAGACCGCTTTCTTCCATTTGCGCAACATCTCTAAAATTAGAAATATCCTGTCTCTTAGTGACGCTGAAAAACTAGTTCATGCATTTATTACTTCCAGGCTGGACTACTGTAATTCTTTATTATCAGGATGTCCTAAAAACTCGCTGAAAAGCCTTCAGCTGATCCAAAATGCTGCAGCAAGAGGGACAAAAACTGACAGGGACTAGAAAGAGAGAGCATATTTCTCCTGTTTTGGCTTCCCTTCATTGGCTTCCTGTTAAATCCAGAATTGAATTCAAAATCCTGCTCCTCACATACAAGGTCTTAAATAATCAGGCCCCATCTTATCTTAATGACCTTGTTGTACCATATCACCCCATTAGAGCAGTTCGCTCTCGCACTGCAGGCCTACTTGTTGTTCCTAGAGTATTTAAAAGTAGAATGGGAGGGAGAGCCTTCAGTTTTCAGGCCCCTCTTCTGTGGAACCAGCTTCCAGTTTGGATTCGGGAGACAGACACTATCTCTACTTTCAAGATTAGGCTTAAAACTTTCCTTTTTGCTAAAGCATATAGTTAGGGCTGGACCAGGTGACCCTGAATCCTCCCTTAGTTATGCTGCAATAGACGTAGGCTGCCGGGGATTCCCATGATGCATTGAGTTTTTCCTTTCCAGTCACCTTTCTCACTCAGTATGTGTTAATAGACCTCTCTGCATCGAATCATATTTGTTATTAATCTCTGTCTCTCTTCCACAGCATGTCTTTCATCCTGTTTTCCTTCTCTCACCCCAACCGGTCACAGCAGATGGCCGCCCCTCCCTGAGCCTGGTTCTGCCGGAGGTTTCTTCCTGTTAAAAGGGAGTTTTTCCTTCCCACTGTCACCAAAGTGCTTGCTCATAGGGGGTCATATGATTGTTGGGTTTTTCTCTGTACCTATGAAGCGCCTTGAGGCGACTTTTGTTGTGATTTGGCGCTATATAAATAAAATTGAATTGAATTGAATTGAATATATCGTCAGTTAGGATAAGACAAAAAATATTTAAAGAATAAAACCAAAAAACTAAAACTATTGAATAAGTTCATGCTTATGGACAGGGAGCAATAAATAATAATAATAATAATAGTTATCAGTAAAGTTTGAATGAGGAGACCACAGACTACCACAGGATGCTGGAAAACCTTGCTAACAGGCGCCCGGAAGGAAGAACTCCTGTGCATATAAATTAAAAAAAAAAACTGTTTGGGGGGCGTTTTTGTTGTTGTTTTCATAGTAAAAGCTTTGGCGCTTCAATCACTTGAAAAATGTTTAAGTTGTAATGTCACTATATTGAAGTTTATGGGAATAAACGCAAACGATTTGTACATCAGAATGAATACATTTGAAAAAGTGTAGGCCTGGGGTCACGTGGGTGGTCAATCAAAACAGTCCTTAGGCTTTAATTATGAATTCTATTTTTCTATTATAAATAATGAAAAGTCCTTATGTATCAGGGAAGTGTGTCTTTTATGTACCTAACAATCTGCCATACTATTTTTTGTGTAGCTTGAAGCATAGCCCACAATAACAAGAAAGAAGGAGGGGAAAGGAAATGATCTGTAATGAAATAAGAAACATTATGAATCGAAATATATTAGGTCTAAGACCAATTATGGTGTTAAATCCCAAATCCTATGGTTCTGAAAGTGGGTGAACTTCATCAACTTTAGTACTAAACTAAGTCCTAAAATAGACATACCGGAACTGCTACCACCGGGTTATCCTTGAGCTTTCCTATTAACGTGAAGCCATCAAGGCTGACTTCTAGTCTGGGTGGAATATCCTGAGAATCGATCAGGACACAGTCAGCGAAAAGGGCCACAGAGTCCCTGCTGATTTCCAGGAACACTCTGTGCCACTGGTCATTGAAAAGAAACCCCAGGGGGCTGAAAACAACAGTCTGCCTCCCCCCGTTGAGCGCCGTGAAAGTAAACTCCAACGACTTGGACTCCCAGTTGAGCCTGACGGCCATCTGCTCGTCGCCGTTCACATCTTGCATTTGCCAGATATTCCAGTTTTGATTTACGGTGCTGCCACTCATGCGCAGCACTGCCACAAAGGCAAACTCCTCCGGCAATCCAAGCGGATAGGCTGATCTGCAGCATAAAGGATGCACAGTTATTAAACCCTCAGAATATTTTTTCAATTAAAAATCAGCGGATCGATCAGAATGTATATTTTTTTAGACTGTTATTAATGATTCTGTTATAAAATGAAACCTATCGACATCTATTGTAACACGACGGGTTTATTCTGTGTGTGATTTGTGTGAAAGTTAAAGATGGGTCACAAAAGGAAAGGGGTGGAGCAGGTAATCGCGCCTTTGATGGTCAGGACCATGGACAGGGTAAACGGCGTTAAACCAGATAAACCACTAGGTGTCGGTGTTCACTCACACATTTCAAAGCACAGCACCTTACCTTGTGTTGATTCCGAAGTTGAATGCTGGGCCTATTTGATAAGCAACATTCTGAGGAGATGGTCCAGCCACCTTTTTCACAGTGCCCCTTCTTGCCAGCTCAGCAATGTGGAACTGTGACATGATATAAAATCCTGAAGGGCACAAGAGTGGTTAAATATACATCTTATACGGCTTACAATACAATAGTCCTTATTGTTTATATATGCTGTTAAAGTGTTCCTTTAATGTCTCTTTACAGAGAAAATGTTGGGGTCATTCTCATTATACACTCTTTACTTCATCTGCATTATATTTTTAGTCCACCTGGGAAATGATCCTCCCCAATGCTGATCTGAGGGCACATAGACTGCTGCTCCAAATGAATACCAACTTGAGATGAAAATCTCACAGCTGCAAGAAGGAAAGAGAAAGTAATCAAAGGGTGTGTGTGTGTGTGTGTGTGTGTGTGTGTGTGTGTGTGTGTGTGTGTGTGTGTGTGTGTGTGTGTTTTGTAGGAGGGAATAAAAGCTCAGTGTTTGGAAAGCAGCACCAGTGCCTTGAATAAATATTAGGCTATCTCTGGCTGTTTGCCATGTTCTCTTTAACACTTCAGTTCTAGATTTGCCTGTTTTTACACATCGCAGAAAGTTTAAGGTTTTCATCGAGCGTGAAGAGAATCTTTCCTTTTTCTGTTTGCCAAGATGAGTCTCAGCATTGCATAAAACACCTCACTCCCCCCAGATGTATAACTCTCAGTTGATGCTGTAGCGTTACACTTATATGTATTCGGCAATTTAATATACTTTGAGAATTCAATGTACATTTGAATCTACATTTATATGTACTTGCACAAAAGAACTCCTAACCAAGTGATGTTAGTCCTTCTACACATACCCATATGCTGGCTATATGTCATAAAATATAGATAAGAACAGGATGCGGTAAAGAGGGAAGACATATGGAGAGAGGAAGGAAAACAAATAGTGTAAACCTAATGGGAAAGAAGGTCATAAAATAAGTGCCTAAGTCAATACATGTCGATTTATTGATTTACTGATACTTATAAAAATAAATGTGGGTCTCCAAGTCTTTTGGCTATAGAAAAGAGCGCTATAAACTCAGACCACACTGTTTAGAGCAACAAAAATGTCACAATTATTCAACATGTTAAGAAGATCATGCAGCTCAGAGAAACAGTCTGACTAAAGAAGAACAGCTGCCACAAGCACAAACTAATGATTAATATGTGTAGTATGCTGCGGTTGACAGATACCAAACATGACTCATATTTGAGGCGACGCACTGCTCTGGTAATCTTGTTACTTCGTTCCTGTTTTTTTTTTTTTTTTAATGAAATGCCAGCTTCATGTGTCATTGATTTATCAGCAATTGCACCATACAGCTCAGAAGATTACTTACTCTGGGAATGAAGTCCAGTGCAGAGGCACAGTGGGATCACATAGCAGCAGCACAATGAATAGAGCAGGATATTTCTGGAAGTTAATCAGAAGAAATCCTTGGTTCAGGTTTCTGACAGCACAGCCAGACACAACTCGTATTATTCTTGCTGTTGCAATTAAGTAAAAAGTTTACCTTTCGATTCCATCCATTTAAAAAAATCACCTGCTGCAGGATTTATTTTCTGATTTTCTTCCAGCAGTGAGCAAAAAAAAAAAAAAAAACGCTGAAGTGTTGCTCAGTCAGCAGAAGTGAATAGCTTCGGGTCTCAGTGAGAGGTCTCTTATAAGCTTGACTTTTGTTATTTATTTGCAGGAGTGAGTCAACAGTCTCTGCAGTGTCAACTTCACTGTTCTCTTGCACCCACCTTGGATTTTATGTTAAGGCCTTTAATGTTACTTCAGGCATGTATAACCTCGGTATTGTACCCCATTTGTAGTTCTATGAGCATCATTGTGTATGCTAAATAAAATTTAGTTGGCTATGAAAAAGATCATGTTACCCTGTGGTGACATCATTTCCCCTGAACTTTTGGTACTGCATTCTTTGTGATCTCTGTGGCTGCATGGTATTCAGACGACATTGTTTCCAGTACAGTCCAAACTGAAAATCAAGAGACTCTGACCAGGGAAGTATTCAAGCTGTGTTTGTTCTTAGAACAAGGCAATAAAGTGCAGGACTTGCATTTTTCACAGTAGTCATAACACCCAGAGCCTAAGAAATGTCTTGCGTGGATTTCTAAGAAACTGGGCCCTTTTTTTCAAGATTGCCAGTGATTATGAATAAGAAATGAAACTGTTGATTGTGAATTTGTGTTTCTCCCCCACATTTCCTCCTTCTGTCGTGTCATTTAAAAAAAAAAAACTTCTGTAAGTGATATATATTAAGTGGACTCTACACTGATGAGTTAAATTAGATCTGGGCTTGGTGATCAGACCACAGCAGTGATGTGATCTTTTTGGAAGGTAAGAGTCCGAGTTTCTTCTTCTCAGTTTCTTCTTCTCAGAGTCCATGCTTTCTGAGAAGAAGAAACCAAAGCAGCAGAGATAAATAAATTAAACAAATACATACATAAATCATGTCAGAGACCTTTAGATTCAACCTTATCTGGACTTTTTATTGAATCTAAAGAACAAAAAATCTTCTTTGACATCAAACTAGTGCTTCCACATAATATTCACCAAACATGGCTGGACTCTGTAGGTACAGGTGGTATACCTGTACCTACAGAGTCCAGCCATGTTTGGTATTCTGGCAGACACAGACTATATGCATATCTTTTTAATCACACTGGCATTTGGTGTTTCAAGGGATTTTATATATGAATTATTTCCTTTACCTCTGTATTATATGTAAGTCTGTGTGTGGGGGTGTTTATGTATGTATGTATTTCGGATGGCTTGTTGAAATGTCTTTTTGTACATGTAACTGACCACATTTCCTTAAATGCTTTTATGTCTGCACCTCTATTTGTGACATTGGCTATCAAAAATAAAATTAATTAAATGGAACCAAACTAAACTTAGTAAGTGAAATGGATGTGGTCACAAGAACAATGAACAGGCTTGATTATGACTTAAAAATAAGTCACAGTGTTATGCAAAAGTTCTTTAACATAAATAAACATACGTCTTTGCAAAAAAAAAGGGGGGGGGTTTTATTATTATTTTAATTATTATTATTATTGTGTGCTTGTTGAACTTTTCGGTGTTCCATTTAACGGTAGTAGTTTTGCATAGTGTCAGCTGCGTCTCTGGTATGTGCAGCTACGCGCAGTTGAATGTTCAGAGGCGTACAGCTGGAGCAGCGTCTGCTGTCAGCTCTTCAGATTGAGCACAGTTAGCTCACTGCTTAGCAAACACTGCTCACAGACATAACTACATGGACGAGTGACGCTGTGTAGCATTTTAACGCCAATTTTTCTATCAAGCTGACCGGGCCGGGAAGAGAAGCAGTCAGCGGGGCATTGTTTTCTCTGCGCACTTCACTGTGAGAGGACGGCGAGAGGACTGAAATTTGAGCTAACGTTGGTTAGCCGGCTAATGTTAGCTTCCCAGCGCTATGGTGAGTAGCGTTAGCTTGACTGCGCAGCTAATGTTACCCGGTGACAACTGTTCAGTGGGTGGCTAACGCTGCTAAGTGTTACCGTTAGCTAAGGCACTGTCAAGGCAGACTGTTTTTCGGGGGGGGTGGTCTGTTAAAGTGTATTGTCTTTGCCGAATCTTTGCAAACATTTTCTGATCCTTTTGGAGGAAAAAATATGTTTTGTTAGCTTCCCATCTGTAACCGAAATGAAATCCTTGCAAGGATTCTACCCTTCAGCTAGAGACCTTTGCTGCCTTACTCCTTCTAGTTATAGCATCTAAATCTTAAAGCTAAGTTACAACTTAAACAGCTGTTTATTTCCTTGTCTGTATTGGTTTGGGGTTTTAGCTGTTGGCTCTTTACTAGAAGAAACCATCGAGCCGACCGATGTCTTAAGGCCTTGTCATGTATATTTTAACAGAACTAGATGTTTAGATTTTACTTTTCCTGATGTGTCTTAAATTTTCTTAAGTGCCGGAGACATCGTCTTATCACCAATCGCCGGGTTATTGGTCGGGGAAATGTGTAATTTTGTTTTGGTGGTGTGTTTTTTGTTCTAAAAGTAACAATTTTGTGTTATTGTTACGTTTGAACAAACGTTTCAGTGGATACAGCTTGCACTGGCAGGTTGTTTGGTGTATTGACAGCAACGCTTCACGATTTCGGTCAACGCCTTACTTAATCTTTTGTGTTCTCCACGTAGATAACTTTTGCTTACAGACCTTGTCGGATATGGGCTTTTGTCTAAAGACTAAACCTGATAGACCAGTTGCTGCTACAGTCCCAATACCCAACTTTCAATGCATCATAAATCCATAATGCTATCTAAGTGTTTGTACTGAAACATTTACACAGCGGGGAACTGTTTGACAGGGTAACGATGTCAAGTTTTCCATCACATTATTATAGGTCTTGCAGCTTAGTTACCAAAAGCTTAACAAAAGCTGCAGTCACTGATTTGATCTAATTTAGTTTGGTATGAATTGCAGCTGGCTGCTCAATTCATACAAACTAGTTAATCAGTCGACTTGCAAACTCAGTGCGACCATAAAGTGTTTATGCTAGGCTTGCAAAGGGAATTGATACCTAAAGCAAACATGACCACAAAGGCAAATTTACCCGACGGTGTCCTTGTATGTCCTCTGTGTTGTGCCCACTTAATTTGCAGGGGTTTTTTGTTTTGTTTTTTTAAAGCAACAGTATTCAGAAAGAGATATTAACCTTGGATCTTGTCAGGCATCTGTGTTAACCCGATCAAGTTCATGGTAGCTCATTTCTTTTCACTGGCATGAACAGCTATTATATCTCCCAGTGGATGATTTATTAATTTAATATATGACTAATTTAGCAAGCGTCTGTATGATTGTTTTTGCCAGCTTTATTTTGTCTCAGCTACAGCCAGAAATACTATACACCCTTGTCTTAAATAAGGTCTAAAGTAGGTCTGTGTGTATTTCTAACACTACCATTTGGTAATATTGTATTTCAGGGCTATTTTGTGCAATGTTATTAATAGTATTTTCTCTTATCCTGTCATATCAATGCTATAATTGTTATGGGCTGTTAACTAATTAGGCCCAGAGGACAGCATGTCTCGTGTGACAAATTTAGACCTTATCCCTAATAACTTCTCTAAAAATGAACCCAACTGTTATATATTCTTAAACTCACTCTTGTGACTGCTGGTGATGTTTTCTTTTAACTGATTTGACCTTGGGGTTTCTTTTTGTAAACCTAGGTGAGTCGTTTTACAGCTTTTTAGAAGTTCTCATTCAGTTTAACTCTGTGGAAATACTGCACTTTCAAGTGTAAAGGTTTTGCAATAACGTGATTGCTGGAACTAAAATGACTAATTTGATTACTTTTGCCTGCAGGCCTACAGGTGTATCCCAGATGATGTAAGGCACCTCTGCCTGTAGAGACCAAGATGACTGAAGTCCAGGCCACAGTGGAGTTCTCTGTGGAGCTCCACAAGTTTTACAATGTGGACCTGTTCCAGAGAGGGTGAGTTTTGTCTGAGTGTTTGGAAAAGTAATTCCATGTTTTCTTCCTGGCATGAGTCTAAGAGGGAGTTTATCCATGACATGCATTTCCCCAGAATATATTTATATACTTTTACAGTGTGTTATGCTAAATAATGTTCAACTGTGCTGGAATGTTTTTGAAGAAACCCGAACAAGCTTTGTCTTGCAGTTTGCATTAGAGAGGATCAGGAAGTGTTCTCTGAGTGTCCCAGCCAATGTAGGACACCTGGCAATGTTGTTCAGACCTTCAGGGCACTCACAAATGCTCTTGTACAGACAGTACAGAATATGCAAATCAGTACTTGACTATACTTTTTCAGATATGTAAATCTACCTCTTTGTTTTGATAATTGTTGTTATTGCACCACAGTGATAATGGAGATAAAGATCATACTGTAAATGTATTTAAACTATAATTTTTACAGTTTGTAAAAAGTACTCTGTAAAGAAGTTTAGTAACTTTTGAAGTCATGCAGTGAAGTATACCATGTGAATACAGATGGGGAGGAGTTCTTCTTTTCTAACTCATTAAATTTGAATTTGCATCTTGATTATCATATTGCCGCTGGCATGGTAAAATAGTTAAATCATCTACCGTTAATTGAAGCATGAGCATTGATGCTTTAGGATGCCTAAATATAGCATGCTGTGAATAAAAATCAAACAGAACTTGAATAAACAAAAACAGATAATGTTGTTTTTGCAAATGTGCTTTAATTTTGTAAAAGAAAGCTGACTGTGGTACAGCAGAATAACATTTGATCTGGCACAGGTTGGCTACTTGGCTGTATTTAGTAATAATTTTAGAAACCAAATTAATTAGAGGTGGGAATCACCCCACAATATGATATTATTACAATTTTTTAACATTTTACAGTTATGCAAAGTCACAGTATAAGTGATTATACTATGAGTATTTCAGTAACATATGTTACTTATTAATCTGGCACAAAATGTGGAGGGGAAAAAAAATCAATAACCAGGCAGCCACTTTTTTTGGGGGGGCATTCAAGGAGGTTGCTGTCCTATTTTTACTCATGTGACTGAGCCACTAGCTTGCTCTGAATTAGGACGTAGCTTTGTCAAGCTTTGTGTCCAGTGTTGGAGGATTTTTTTTTTTTTTTCTTTTCAGTTTAAAGTTATGTCAGGATGGTGGTGCATTAGATGAGCCCTCTTATTCATAATATCCCCAAAGTATTTTAATGTATTTAATAAAATACCAATATTTGGTGTCTCTAGAAATTGGTGATTGTATATTTTTGGTTAAATACATTGTTTTAACTACAGCATACTATGTATGTGCCAGACTGGATCTAAGTAGTAATGTAAAGGCAGAGCTTGAGGTCATCATGTCAGATTTAAAAGATACATTTATCATTTTTATGGGCTGAGCTCACTTAGCAGCATAGCACATACTGCTCTAAATAAACCACTTACTGGCTTTTAATATCTTCATTTGGAAGCAACAGTCCAACTTTCCCCTTTGATTTGAGCTGTTATTTCCTGGTCCCTAATACGATTCCTCGTGGCTCTGGGCAGGATGGTGTCCAAAGTTTCCGTCATTCTGTTAGTTTGGAATAATACACCCCATGCAGACATTCTTTTCTTTTTGTAGACGTCCAGCACTGTGCAACGTTTAATAGTGACTTGTGTTGTTTAAGCTGCAGTTTTGATCTTTAACATCTGGAAATTATTTTTTATAACAGCACTGTAATGATATTTTCCCAGTGCTGAGATAAAACTCCTGCCCAAAGCTCCTGACTCATCAGTGCTTTAAGAGCTTAGGTTTACTACATGAGTGACTGCAAAAGAAAGTGCTCATTATTCATTTATTAGAGGTGAAGTGTCCTTTTACAAGTAGAAGCACTTGTAGCTAACCTGTGCGGTTTGTTCCCCTTTTACAGCGTGTCTAATAATGTTCAGGACCAAGCACATAGAGCTGTCTTTCATGGATGTCTTCATTTTAACTCTTTACTGCTAGTAGGCTTTTTAAGGTTTAAAAACTTGAATCTTTATGCTGAACTGAGCAGTCGTTATCATATTTCCGGCCTGCTTATAGAAGAACATGTCTGGGTGTTCTTTAGAAGTTAATGAAGGTGGTCTCTGCCTGTGCAGCTAGGGTATAAAAACTTGTCGCATGCAGGGGAGGGTGTCAAATGTCATCTTTATCGGGGAAAGACGTAAAAGATTTATATGGATTTACAGGTTCTACCAGCTGCGTGCCAGTCTTAAGGTGCCACCCCGCGTCCCACACAAGGTTGAGGCCAGTCTGCTTCACCCAGGAGGTAAGTTCTTTAAAATGTGGTATGTAAATGGTGAATGATAACATCATGCAGAATACTAAAGACACAGTGTGATTGATTGGGAAGCAAAGTGTGGTCTATAATGTCTCTGCCATAAAAAGGCAATATTTTATTAATACATTTGTCTAATATGACATACAGGGAGTGCAGAATTATTAGGCAAATGAGTATTTTGTCCACATCATCCTCTTCATGCATGTTGTCTTACTCCGAGCTGTATAGGCTCGAAAGCCTACTACCAATTAAGCATATTAGGTGATGTGCATCTCTGTAATGAGAAGGGGTGTGGTCTAATGACATCAACACCCTATATCAGGTATGCATAATTATTAGGCAACTTCCTTTCCTTTGGCAAAATGGGTCAAAAGAAGGACTTGACAGGCTCAGAAAAGTCAAAAATAGTGAGATATCTTGCAGAGGGATGCAGCAGTCTTAAAATTGCAAAGCTTCTGAAGCGTGATCATCGAACAATCAAGCGTTTCATTCAAAATAGTCAACAGGGTCGCAAGAAGCATGTGGAAAAACCAAGGCGCAAAATAACTGCCCATGAACTGAGAAAAGTCAAGCGTGCAGCTGCCAAGATGCCACTTGCCACCAGTTTGGCCATATTTCAGAGCTGCAACATCACTGGAGTGCCCAAAAGCACAAGGTGTGCAATACTCAGAGACATGGCCAAGGTAAGAAAGGCTGAAAGACGACCACCACTGAACAAGACACACAAGCTGAAACGTCAAGACTGGGCCAAGAAATATCTCAAGACTGATTTTTCTAAGGTTTTATGGACTGATGAAATGAGAGTGAGTCTTGATGGGCCAGATGGATGGGCCCGTGGCTGGATTGGTAAAGGGCAGAGAGCTCCAGTCCGACTCAGACGCCAGCAAGGTGGAGGTGGAGTACTGGTTTGGGCTGGTATCATCAAAGATGAGCTTGTGGGGCCTTTTCGGGTTGAGGATGGAGTCAAGCTCAACTCCCAGTCCTACTGCCAGTTTCTGGAAGACACCTTCTTCAAGCAGTGGTACAGGAAGAAGTCTGCATCCTTCAAGAAAAACATGATTTTCATGGAGGACAATGCTCCATCACACGCGTCCAAGTACTCCACAGCGTGGCTGGCAAGAAAGGGTATAAAAGAAGAAAAACTAATGACATGGCCTCCTTGTTCACCTGATCTGAACCCCATTGAGAACCTGTGGTCCATCATCAAATGTGAGATTTACAAGGAGGGAAAACAGTACACCTCTCTGAACAGTGTCTGGGAGGCTGTGGTTGCTGCTGCACGCAATGTTGATGGTGAACAGATCAAAACACTGACAGAATCCATGGATGGCAGGCTTTTGAGTGTCCTTGCAAAGAAAGGTGGCTATATTGGTCGCTGATTTGTTTTTGAATGTCAGAAATGTATATTTGTGAATGTGGAGATGTTATATTGGTTTCACTGGTAAAAATAAATAATTGAAATGGGTATATATTTGTTTTTTGTTAAGTTGCCTAATAATTATGCACAGTAATAGTCACCTGCACACACAGATATCCCCCTAAAATAGCTAAAACTAAAAACAAATTAAAAACTACTTCCAAAAACATTCAGCTTTGATATTAATGAGTTTTTTGGGTTCATTGAGAACATGGTTGTTGTTCAATAATAAAATTATTCCTCAAAAATACAACTTGCCTAATAATTCTGCACTCCCTGTAGTAACCAAAACATGTATTCAAAGGTTGCAATAATATTGGTAAACCTGAAGCAGTGACTATTCTCAGATTTTTCCTAATTAAAGCCATTAAATAAGGCTTTGGTAGCCTGCAGTATGCATTAAGTAGTACATGGCTAATTTTCTTATCAGAGGGCTCGATTTATACCTGTAACTGTATAGGTGATGTTGATTAACTTTTGCTAAAAAGTCAGGTAGACTTGGTGTATGTTATACCATTTTTATTCTCGGTGTTTATCTAAGGTTTTGTTTATCTGCCTTAGGAAATGTAACTGTTGTTTAATACAAAACATTTGTGTCAGACATATAGTATCCTCTGTAGGGGATGGGTGTTTTGATTTCAGTTATATCTTTATTTTGTAAAATTGTTGTTAGGACCAAATCTGCTACTGCAGCTGCAGACATGAGATATATCTTGTCACAAAATTCCCAATGTAGTTTCTAGAAATACCATTACATGCAATAGTGTTTCTAAAGATAGTAGAAACACTATTATCTTTTAGAAATAATAGTGTTAGGGCAGGATAGGTTATAATTTTTTTTTTTAATGATAATTTTTCATGGACCCACAATTAATCATTATAGTTTTGTCTAGGCTCTGATCTGGCGTTTCCTGCATCAGTCCAAGATGACGTCATCTGCAGCAAAACGTTCCAGATCCTGTATAAAAATGAAGAGGTTGTTGTCAATGATGTCCTGCTCTTCAAAGTGATGATGCTGCTTGATGAAAAGAGGGTAAGTTTAGAAAATAAATATGTTGTTTTTACTTAAACAAGGCATGTATCTATTACAGTGTATTTGCCAATACGTCACATGAAGCAGAACCAATTGTTGCACAGCTAAATATAATCAGCGTTAAAGGTTTCTTGTTTTTCTGTATTGGATACTGTTGTGTCTGTGGTTTATGAAACTGAGAGCGAGTCCTCCATACAAACATCTACCATCTGGAGTTGCGCTTCCCTATTCTGTGTTTCAGGAAAGGGAAAAAAAACTGTTTGAGCTGAAATGTGGATGTTGAGTAAGATTTCTTCTTTTTTTTCCCCTCCCTGCAGAGAAGAAAATCAAAATAAATGTGCAACAAACATGCAAAGACAACTTGTAATAAAACATTTCTAACAAATTTTGTCAATTTTGTCTTGTTAATTTTAATATGCAGTTGTATTAAAGAAATGGTCTTAACAGGCAAAAACATTTTTGTCAAATTAGGAATCATAGACTCATTGTCCTAACTGTAAAGTAAAATCTAAAGAGTTCGTGTGGAACATGTTTTTGGTAGAAAGGCTGGGTAATTCCTCCTTGAGACACAGGAGCACAATTTGGAAGTCCAGATGCTGCCTTCAGCCAAAAGCAGCACAGTATGAGGGTGATGCGTCTGCAGAATATCACAGAAATGGAGACAAAGTGATTTTTCTTTCTTACTGACCCAAAGCAGTGCTGCTGTCAGAATGAATGTCTTCTCTGAAATTGCTTCTAAGTTATTTGTGCCACTTTGCTTTTCCAGTGAATAAACAGATATGTGGAGTTTAGTGCATTCTGTTAGAACAGCAGAAACTGTTTTGACACCTGGTGTGCTCTTGGGGCATAGGTCAAACAAACAAATGGTTTCAAAATGTATTAGGCTTATTAGAGCTGATACCATCAAATTACAAAAAACATCTTGGTAGCTTCAAATCAGCCCAGCACATACGTTGCTTTTTGCACGCAGGCTTTGAAGTTCACTATTTAACCACCAATTACTGTTTTTCATTCTCTTCAGGTCGAAGAGTCCCTCAATGATATGGATTTCCAGCTCTTCTTGGATTTATATTTCACAGATGGTGATTACACGTAGGTGTTGAAATATTTCATGTGCATTATACAGTGTTTTATAATTTTGACATTTAAATCTCTTATGCAAATAAGGCACTTCTAAGGTTCTTCATTATATAATTTCTGCAGGCCAGATGATCCAAACTCTCTACAGAATATCAGTGGTCGCACACTTCGTTTGCACTTTAGCCTTCAGCGAGGCATCCACCAACACATCAATGTCATGTTTGACTACTTCCACCTGTCTGTCATCTCGGTAGCCATCCATGCCTCCCTTGTGGCACTACATCAACCCCTTATCAGGTCAGACAAGGGGTGATTTACTTCACTGAATATTCAAGCGCAGCTCTTGAAGCTCTTACATGATTTTATGATGTCATTTGGCTTTGTTGTATGCAGCAAACTTCAACATAATGCCTTTTAAAATTGTTTTTAAACATGCCACAAGATTGTCTGTTTGAAGCAGTTAAGATAACTTATGACTTTGGGTTAGAATTAAATATAAAGTAGTCAAAAGCTTACTAAAATCTTGTGGTGATTGCATGAGTTTGACTTCAGCGTCTCTTTTCCTAGTTTACCTCGACCCGTCAAATCCACATGGCTTAACCGCAATGCTCCAGCACAGAGCAAAGACTCAGTCATCCCACCTCTGGAGAATGTCGTGTTTGGCAGCACTTATGTCAAGCAAGTATCGTCAGATGTAAGTGGTCTCTTATAGCAAACCAAATGTATCTGGAAATATTTGCTTTATTTGTAAATGATTGAAAACCTCAGAGTTGATCTAAAAGATGCCTTTTTTCGTATTGTTGTTCCACAAATAGTACAAAGACTGCATTAAGTTAAGTAAAAAATGACTGCAATCTAGTACTCATTGTGCAATATGTTGTGGAACCCTAGTTATACTCTTATAAGGAAGAAAATGTAGACTTTGATTATTATGTTGACACAGTGGTGAATTTCACAGCTCTACACATCAAGAAGACCGATGTGTTGCATAAATTTTTTAAAAAGTTGAAGACGTGTCAAACCGTTGATAAATGGGGCACAAGAAAAGTATCAGATTACTTTCACATATGCCCAGGAATCATTTATCGGTTATAAGAGAGGTGGGCTGTTATAGCTTTTTCTAAGATTCATTAGTGTAACTATACCAGAGTCGTCCAGGCAGAACACTTGCAGTTCCCTTCATCACTGCACTAACATGCGGCATGGGGATAACAACCCATCGACACATTTCACAACAACGTGTACAGCAGCCACTATAAAATAACTATTATAAGGAAAGCAAATGCCTGGAAGTAACTCAGAATAATCTGTTATGATTCATAGTGCTCTGTGGAGGTACTGTAACACCAGAGTAAAGAGGCATTTTTAAATCATTTTCTTTCTAGAATAATTCTGTGGGGATGTTATACATCAGTCAAATGCTCTACCAAAAAACCCTAAAAAACAGGTGCCTCTAACTTGAAATAGGGGGAAAAATATACATTTCCAAGAGTTTGTTTTGGCAGTGGCTAATGAGTGAATTATCTACAATGTTAAGGTAATAATAATGTTCACAGAGTTATTTTTATAGCCTTTTCTTTCCCGTTTTTGTTCCTCAGGGCAGAACATTCCTGGTATCTGACCCGTGTCTGCAGCATGCCTTCAGTCTGCACCATAACCTTTGCTCCAATCTCCTAATAGCCTACCAGGGCCTCTTTGGCTACTTCACCTCCATTACGAAGGACCTGCCCTCCTCTCATCGTATGGAATTAGGTATGCAGCATTGTGCCTTAATATCAGCATCAACAGTTGTTACTCCAAGCTGTAAAGCAATGCATTATCCCTAAATACAAGATTTAATTAAATAAGAATTTATATTTATTTTTGCACACTTTTTCAAACTTGTAGCCTCTGAGGACAAAAAACTATTTTCTCGGAGTTACGCACAATTAAATGTAATACTTATAGCTTCTTAATCATTTTTTTGCAATCAGTGGATTGTCATTGTTTTGTTTTTCTTTTGTGTTTGCTGTGTACAAGTTTATTGTGAGGCCATATCATTTCACCTGATCCCTACACATTATCACATTAAACCCTTTAAACAGGCTGCACAAGCAGCTTACTGAGTTGTTTTAGAGATCTAATCAGCTGATCTTAGTTCATTATACTTACACTTGTTTCCAGTAGAGACGTCTGTTAACCAGTAGATTAAAGCCAGACACAACTCACTGTTGTAACTATGGCTTGGGAAACCCAATCCACACAACTGGCAGATAGTAACCCATCCTAGGGGGAAAAATAATGAAAAAGGTTAAACATGACTATATGTGCAATCTTACTAGCCAAGCCCAGCATGCAAGTCCTTTATGAGCGAGTACTCAGAAGACCCTATCCCCGAAGTCAAAGGCACGTCTACATAGGTATGTCCCAAAGTACTGTACCTCAACTCCGCTTGCTTTTTTCCCGCTTTTTCTTTTCACTTCAGTTTCCTCCTTGTTGAAAACGCCATGGCCTCTCTACAACCCACTCTTTAGAAGCAAAATAAGCTGCTGTCATCTTTTTCATTTCTGTATACTCATCCTTTCTTTCCACCTTAATAACCAGGCTTTGGACGAAGAGTTTCATAACACATTTAAAACTACTTTCTTAAACAAGTGATACAACTTTCTTAATTTGGATGGATTACAAGGTCAGAAAATTTCTGTATGATTAAATAATTTGTTGAATTTGCTTCCTCAGAACAACTTGACTTAGAGGCCCGTCTGACTGAGTTATGTGAACAAGTCAAGGTAAGGCCTGTTCATTTCTGCTATGGGTTTTTTTTTTTTGCATAGAAAGCTTAATTTGCCTTAGGAGGGGAATCTTTTATTATACCAAACGGCTCAAGGTGAGTCAACAAATTATTGATATACCATTGCATCTGTGGCATTTATGAGCAGGCATTGTGTTGCTTCTGAGTTGATTGAATAGCGTTTGAAACTGAAAGTATTTCATATTTATGTAGATCAGATAACCAGTCTTTTGCAGTTTGCTCCCTTAAGTCAGGTCCAGATAGTTGTGCCCTCTCTGCATTAAAAGTATTAGAGCATGTTTTGTAGAGCTTTAGAGTAATTGTGATTGTACATCTTGAAACTTGCTTTTAGTTTCTTGCTAACTTGAGCCCCCTGTTGGTTGACTTGTATGTTTGTACTTCTAGCAAAAAGCAGAGTCACCTGATGAGCTGGCAGAACTAGTTAATATGAACCTGGCTCAGCTCTGCTCTCTGCTCATGGCTCTCTGGGGACAGTTCCTAGAGGTTGTGTCCCTGCAGGAGCATGTTGCTGCCATACTAGCTATGGAGCATCATACACTAAGAGTGAGTCCAACTTTTTAAACCTACTAAACATTTTGCTAGATATCTGCTAGTGATGATGATCTTTACTGTTTTAATCCAGAACTATTCTCTTACCTCCACAGTATAGACTGAATCCTTATTTTATACTGTTATTACAGGTAAGGCGGTTTGCTGAGGCTTTCTTTTGTCTTGAACATCCAAGACAATCCGCACTGGCATATCAGGAGTTACAGTAAGTCAAGTTGGCACGCGTGCCTTGATTGTGAAATGTAGCATTCCTTTTATCAGGCCTGGACCAGTACTTACTTGCCTGACATACTATAATTTTTCTCTATCTGAGTTGTTGTCTGCTTTTTTCTTTTTCTTTTTCTTTCTGCTCCCTCCTTCAGTGCTCACAGTCACCAACAGATGACTAATGCGGTCAAAAGCTCCAGCTACTTCTTGTCTTTGCCGCCACTTCCAGTGGAATGTGCTGACCTGGATGGTGATGTTAGCTCCCTACCAATCATCTTTGAGGATAGATACCTGGACTCTATCACTGAAGGTCAGTAAAATTGTTTTGTTGTTTAGTCATTATTTTGTTTAATTAGGTATGTTTCTGAATTTTAAATGTATTTATATTTTGGTTTTGTGTCCTTTTTGGGCTTTTTTTTTTTTTTTTTTGGGGGTTTAACTTGGTTGAATCTTGAAGATCGGGATGGACCCTGGCTGGGCATGCACAATACAAGGACTGGCTCAGTTTCTGCTAAAACGGACAAGCCTAATGCAAAGGACCTCAGTGCAGTAGCCAGCCCAATACCTGAGTCACGATGTGTCCCTGTGGATAACCCCTGGCCTGACAACTGTGATCCACCACCTAAGTCCAAAGGCAAGTCAGTCAAACTGAAGAAAAATTCAAAGACTGAAAACTCTAAGAAGCTGATTAGACAAGGCTCTAAAGACTCTGTGGTTTTGGTGGGCTATAAGAACCTCAAAGCTCCCTATGGTGCCAGCAGCTCAAAGTACAAAGAAGGGGAAGTTGCACTTAACCAAGATGAGGAACAAGGTACTTTACTGGGGGACACAACTAGTCATTTAAGGACTAATGCCAGTTCTGTTTTTGACTCTTTTGTCACATCAGTACATTCTGGAAACCGTGCTGATGATTCTGTTGTGGACAATAATGTAACTAATGCTGCTTGTCAGAAAGGTATTTTTACAAATCCTACAATCTTGGACACTCAGAGTAATCCCCAGGCGGGTACTGGGGCTGTTGCTACATGTAACCAACCGATTCCAGAAGACAAACAAGACCACAGTGGCCAAAAGGTGCCACAATGGTCTGCTGGACTAAAACAAAATGAGGTGGAAGGAAGTAACAAGGACCCATACCAACGTGATAAAGTAATGGTTCTACCATGTCAGGCTGAAGGAAGAGTCAACAGTAATATTCCTGAGATTACCCAGACAGACCTCTGTGACTCACAACAGTCTTTTGTGGAATCTGTATTTGAAAGGCCAAGTAATGAGACAACGCAGCGCAGCCAGTCCTGTGTAGTCTCAGTACAGGTAAAGAGTGATTGTATCCGACTAACAGACGGAGGAGCCCCCAGTGCTTCATCTCGCCTCTCAGACTCAGGCATTGAAAGTGAGCCCAGCTCCTTTGCCACTCAGCTTGTTCTAGGACAAAACACCTGTGGTGGCGTATGTGTTGGGGAATCAGGTGTCGCTGCGGCCCCACAGCCTGAGAGGGCCCTCCAGAGTTCTGCACCACGACCTGTTCAGCATAGCACAGTGCAGAAGCCTGGAGGGGCCGGAGAAATTCTGTACCCAGAAAGTATCAGCGCTGTCAGTGGAGTCCAGTCATCTCTCACTTCCATCAACTCCTTGCCTTCAGATGATGAAGGTGAAGGCTCCTCTAGGGCCTCCAGTGGAGCTGAAGTCCGTGGCAGGAAGTCGAGCATCTTGGTGCAGGAGCAGAGTTTAGTCTTTTCTGGAGATATGAGCGGACGGCCTGATGCTGCCTGCAAACCTGACACTGTTGCAGGGGATTCCCACCTTGGAAAGCCTTCTTTGGATTTGGAAACAGACCCCAAATTAATATGTATTTCTGACTTGGGACTACAAGAAGCAGCCAGCTCTGGATATAAGGAGTCCCGTAGTGAACCTCATACAGCCTGCCCCTCCAGTAACTCTGCCACCACCAGTAGCACTGACCTGGTAAAACGTGGAATGGTTGAGAACTACTTCGGCTCATGCTCTAGCACAGATGTGTCTGAGATCAGCCCTATAGAAACATCTGCTATCACACTGGGAATTCAGACAGGGCCACAGGTTGAGGAGGATGAGGATGAGACGGAGCATGAGATGATAGAGAATGGTTACTATGAGGAAGGTGACGGCTACGCTTTTGTGAATGGTGTTGCTGATGACGAGCAGGTTGGGGATGCAGCTGCTCAAGAGACAAATCTTTCATTTGAACAACTTGGCATTGGCTACCTCCATGAAACAAAAGATTTATCAAAAGCTCCGATCTGCTCAAACATAACCACCAGCAGTGTTGGATATAGCTTCGGAAGACCTCCCTATTCAGCCACTTCCCTTTCTTCGAGCTTGCAGTGGTATGAGTGCGCACCCACACCACAGATGAAAGCGTGAGTCATCTTTTTTTTTTCTTCTTTTCAAAATATCACTTAATGTCTTCATGCACACACTTGTCAAATTTCACATGTTACAGATGAATATTCATCCATCTGTGGCTTTTGGGGGGGTTTTTGTACAGGTTTATTAAGGCCAAGGAAGAAATGAAGCAACTAAAGCTTCCTGGTTTCTTGTACAGCGAGGTGCCTGAGCTGGCATCCACTGTGCCCTATTTCAGCATGGAGGAAGATGAAAGCTGTGAAGAAGGCATCCATCTCATAGTCTGTGTCCATGGTCTGGACGGTAAGAAAAAGTTCTGAGAGTTGCTTTTGAAATCAGTTTGCTTTTTTATTAAAAAATTAATGGATGCATTTTGTTCCCTTTATTGCTGCAGGCAACAGTGCAGACCTCAGACTTGTGAAGACCTACCTGGAGCTTGGACTGCCTGGTGCTCGTATAGACTTTCTAATGTCGGAGAGGAATCAGGTATAGATATGAAAATAAACCTACATAATGTTTTTTGTTTTTTGTTTTTTTTTCCAGATTTTCATTGGCTTGTTTATTTAATACTATTTTTATCTGCAGAATGACACCTTTGCTGACTTTGAGTCAATGACGGACCGACTGCTGGATGAAATAGTCCAGTACATTCAGATATACAACCTTACAGTGTCAAAGATAAGGTAATGCATTCTGTTAATCCACATCTAATATCATAACATAATTATTAAGAAATTGCTTGTATTTTATTGAACTTAATTGAATCACCAACTTAAATCTAACTGATTTCCAAAAGCATGTCTAATGCTGTCAAAGCATGTCAGTGAAAGTGTTGCATTTTAATGTTGTTTGTTGTTGTTGTTTCAATCGATGTATCCTTTGCAGCTTTGTCGGTCATTCGCTGGGAAACCTCATAGTCCGCTCAGTGCTGACCAGACCCAGGTTTAAATGTTACCTGAACAAGTTACACACTTTTCTTTCCCTTTCTGGGCCTCACCTGGGGACACTATACAACAGCTCTGCTCTGGTGAATACAGGTGAACGTCAAAAGAGCTGACTGTATTTTCAGAGATTCCATATTTTAGTCAGCTTATTGGTAGCTGATGTTTTCTATGTATTTATTTTTGTGTGTGTTCTGTCTCTTTTGTCATAGTGATGGATCCTGTTAAATAACTAATATAACTTTGTTTTTAGGCCTTTGGTTCATGCAGAAGTGGAAAAAGTCTGGGTCACTTTTGCAGCTGACATGTCGTGATCACTCTGATCCTCGCCAAACTTTCCTCTATAAGCTCAGCAAGAAATCTGGTAAGCTTTTTTTGTTTGTTTGTTTTTTAAACCAGATGTGTTTTAGCTTGTATATTTGGAAGATCAGATTTATTTATAAACCTTATACTCATACACCTTTCTAGGTTTGCAGTTTTTCAAGAATGTGGTGCTAGTGGGGTCACTGCAGGATCGCTATGTGCCCTATCATTCTGCTCGAATAGAAATGTGCAAAACTGCATTAAAGGACAAACAAACAGGTGGGTTGAAACAAGATCCTTGCCATGTGCATTGATATGACTTGCAAGTTCAAGATGTCTGGTAAACGCAGAAGAAAAGTAAGAAAGCCTGAAAAGCTGAGTCTTAAAGGCTCAGACACACCAAGCAATACACTTTATATACAAGTACACTGCAGACTTATTGTTCAACCATGTAGTGTAGTTTCCCCGAATGTGTGACCTTCAGTTCCGGTTGTGTGTTTAGACAGTGACTAAACTATTTTTGGCTCTGCCTTTTTTTTTTTTTTCTCAAATGATTTCTCCCTTCCTCATTTTCAGAATTCTTTACATCCTTTTTTCCTTTTATTTCTTTACTTGTCTTTTTTGTACATAAAGCAATAAAGAATACATTATGATTTCTAATTGATGTTGGCAAACTAATGCTAATGTATACACTGCTCAAAAACTCTTTAATCAGAGCATCAAGTCACTTAAACTTTTGTGGCATTGATATTGATCTGGTCAGTTAACTAGCGGGCGGGGGGGGGTTGTTAATCAGTTTCAGGTGCTTTGGTGTTGACAACAAATTAACAGGTGCCCCAGAGGGTTAACAATGAGACAACCCCTAAAAGGGAGTGTTTTTAAATTTTAAAGATGAGGAGAGACATTTTTACCCTCATTTTTTTTTTCTTTCTTTTTTTTCCCTACCATTTTTGCAGTTAGGGTCAGTGTCACTACTGGTAGCATGAGGATACAGATGTTAGTCCAAATCCTCTTATAAGGTACATCAATATGTGCCATTGCCGGAAGGTTTGCCGTCTCTTCCAACACAGTCTCAAGAGCATAGAGGAGATTCCAGGAAACGGCTACTCTTGGAGAGCTGGACAAGGTCTTATAAGGTCTTTAATCCATCAGCAGGACTTGTATCTGTTACTTTGTGCAAAGAGGAACTGGATGAACACTGGCAGAGCCCTCCAAAATACCTAAAGCAGGCCACTGGGATGAATGTCCGATGCTGCGTGGTTGCACCTTAGACTGTCCAAGAGCTCAGGGTTGCACCGGTCCAGTTCTAGAGGATCCCCCAGGACATCATCTGTCGTCTTATTAGGAGCACGACCCGACATTGCCAGACATGAATAACAACATAATCGGGAAATACAAACTACTTGAGTACCATGTTTGAGTTGCTCTAACTAAATTCTGGCAAATAGACTAGCCTGTTGCATTGTTTTGTTTGTTTGTTTTAGTTTAAATTCCAGGGGGTCTATGAACTCAACCCAGTTTTCATTTACATCGAGTAATGTGACATCCTTTCACAATACCCGGTCCATATCAGTATAGATATCAGAATGATTTTTTTCCCATTGTGATCTGAAAAGTGACCTTTTTTTTTTTTTTTTTTTTTTTGTGTTTGGTTTTGTTTTGTTTTGAGCAGTGTATGATTCTACACTATGATTCTCCTGTCTTTTTTAAAAGTAGATGACTATAACCAACCTCTTTGGTCTTGCTTACACCAGGTCCTGTGTATGCTGAGATGATTGAAAACCTGCTGCTGCCAGTGCTTCAGAACAAAGACTGCAATCTAGTGCGATATGATGTCATTCACGCCCTGCCCAACACAGCCAACTCCCTTATCGGCCGGGCTGCTCACATCGCCGTCCTCGACTCTGAGATCTTCCTGGAGAAGTTCTTCCTTGTTGCAGGCCTCAAGTTCTTTCAGTAGAACTGTGACAGATTCGGACATTTGGCTGGACAAGAGGAATGTGGAGCGTATACCTCAACGCAGCTAAATTTTATTCTGATTATAGTACCTGGATTATCTCTTTGTTTTTAAATGCATATAACTTCTTTTTTTTTAATTATCATTCATATAAGGAAAATTGTGGTTTCTGTCTGATGATGTTGGAATCAGTGGTTATGGATCTTGTTATTTTTATTTTTCTACTACTACCTTTTCTTTTTTTTTCTTCGGAGGGGTGGTTAAATTATTTCCCCTCCTCATATGCTATATTTTCAGTGTTATTTATGTGCTTTGTTTTTACTTAAAACATTGTTTTACTCCATGTTATTGAGTTAATTTTAGATGCTAAACTGGAAATGTAGCTGCTACAAAAATGAAATGGCTGTTTTGGTGAGCTGGCCCAAGTCAATTCTGCACGTACTGTCCTCACCATTGCAAATGATTTTTTTTCCACCAAATTTAAGAGACACTGCATTGATTTGCACCACAACTACATTTTACAAGCTTTTGTACTGAAAATGGTCATTTGTACAAGTTACTTTTTTATCAACAATTTTCCATCATTTTTAATGGCAAAGATTGCATTTGAAATGGGATTGTTTCTCAGCCTTGGCTTTGGTTGAAATCTTTATGCTGTCTCTAACAGTTACAGCATTCTGCACATTTGCCCAGCCTGGCGTTGGGAGCGTAAAGCTTTGCCGACAACATGTTATTTTATTACAGGGTTTTAAGCAATGATCATGATTCAGGAAAAGCGCATGTTGGTAATATGAACCTTTTATCGAAAGCACTTGGTTAATCATTTGGTGATTATTTATGTTTAAACTGGAAGTGTTGGTTGAAACTGAGAAATGTTTCTTGGACAGTTGTTTATATATCATCATAATTTACCATTAAATATGCATACTATGAAGTAGGTATACGACTTGTCTTTTTTTCTGGAGTTCATTTCAGGATTTGGGAGCGTTGTCACTCCTAAGCATTTGGTGCATGTAGGCAACATCTCTGAAATGTCAGTCATTAAGTAATACATCCTTATCTGCTAAATTTGATTAAGAGTAGGGTTGTGTAGTATATTATTTTAATTTTAACATTTATGTGCAACTTGTTCTTTTTCGATTGTGTTCATTGATCGTATTCAATGCAATGCCAGCAACTAGCCTGCAGATGGCGGTGTCATCACAGTTTGACGTGTTTATAGAGGTTCTTGTGCAGTGTTTTGATCCACATGTTGTTTAATTGGAGTTTAATTGTGTAAGTAAGTTGTTATTCCTAGAGCAGTTTTACTCTACAAAAATCAAAGTCTCGGACAAAATGTATCATACCCGTTATAAGTGGTATTAAGTAGATATATCTGATCATTTAAACAGAATATCATTTCAGCGCAGTTCTCTGAACCGTAAAATCAGCCATTCAGTCTGATTAAATGATACCCCCATTTAAAAACCCTGGATACACTCAACGCGGCTCACTAACCGGGATGGTGCACATTCACGTCACGTGATTTCTGGGCGCACCTAATGCACAACATATTAATTTCGCAGGAAACAGTAGAAGTACACGTTGGTAACGAAAGGTATTTAAACCGTTTTAAAACCTAGTCTTGCACAGAGTTTTATATACAGGTCGTGCAGCTCCTGTTTTCAAAGCCAGTGCTTGGGACCTCTAATTAGCACGTCTTACTACGCTAACATAAAATGGGGGGAGTCTGCCCCGTCTAATCAACAGTATCCAACTGCAACCCGCTGTAGGAATGTTATAGGTTATATGGGTATAGAAACTTGTTTATCTAGAAAATATAAGCGTGACAAGATTTCGCATATTAATCAAATATGAAGTGAAGGTTTTACAAACATTTCGATTACAACAGTGCACCCCCACAACTAAACAAAATGGTTTGGCTCAAACGTTCCAGGCTTGGGATGGTTGAGCAAAGCCCTCAAGAAGCTACAACACGTAATGGCCAGGGAGGTGAACGGCAGTTCTGGCTTCTTATGTTGGTCATGTTTTTAAGTGGGTTACAGAAGAAATGTGTTTTGAGAAGCCGTGCGACTGAAAGTTGAACTCTATCATCTCTTATACTGTGATTGTAAGTAATTTAGCGCTTTTACCTAAGTAGCTAAAAGAAAAGCCAGACTTAGTGATGCACTTGTTGCGCGTTAAAACTCTATCGGGCCGAAAGCACGTTTTCTCTGAGGGAAAAATAGACGTAAATGGTATAAATTGTTTGTTGTCAGCTACTTTTGCCTTGTACTGATTTGTCGCTAACTCATAAATATGTGTAATCATCTCAAGGTTTATATTTAAACGACTGCTAGCTACTTTAAGTTGCCTGGAGAGCGTTGAGGACCCTTCTGATGCAACTTTTAATGCTCATGGGCCATTATCAGCGAGCAGTTGGTGAGCTTTGTTAAGCTTTTTATGGGAAAAAGAGAACTTTTTCAGTCATAAGAAATATATACTAGTCCCACCAAACTGCTACTCATAAAGTGGGATGAGTGTAAAGTGGGTCCCCACCCCCCTGCGTTGTGGTTTTAGCGGGCAGTGAGTATCCCTGCTCCTTCAGAAAGCTTGCTTACTGCACAGGGGATGTTGTTTTTCCACCAGCCAGCAGTATACGCAGGGATTATAACAATCTTGGAGGGGAATTAAAGCATACAGATGGTTGCTCACATGTGATGCCAGGTTCCACATTGGTCTGCAACATGGGGGATGTCTGAAGACTTCAAGTGGCACCGTTTGGGGCTGATGGTAAATGTGTTTTGTTGACAGGATGCAGCGTAGGTTATGTAGATAAAATGGGTCACATTGGTTTTGGTAGTTGCTCACCTGTTACTTATTTCAACCATATGTTCATGAAATATGAAGGCTCCAAATGATTTATTAAACATATGTGCTGTTGAAAATAGACTATAAAACTTAGCCAGTGCTCAAATAAACAGCAAGAACATTCAGATTAGTATAATTTCTGTTAGAGCGATTGCGTCACATGTCTCTTGTAAATTCATACGTGAAGCAATGATCTGCAGCCTCTGCTTCCATTGTCTTAAACAAAAAAGCAAGCTGTAATGTTCAACTGTTTTCCTATTGCTCAAGGCTGCTTAATTATCTTGCATCTGTTTCACTTATAGTCTGTTACATGTTACAGCTCATTTGGCTGATCAGATTTGGTGTGTTTACTGTGAATAAACTTCAAGCCAAGCCTCCCAAAAGGCATAACATTTTTTTAAAGTAACACATGTTTGCATGCATGATAATGTACATGCATCTGTGAAATTTTTGTACTTGTTTCCCACGCTACATTTTCAGTGTAAACGTACGATTTCATTTGACTTTGTCAATAGTAAGTCAGATGTTGGAGCTACTGGTATTTCAGGTTTATTTTGTCTGTTGCGCTGACACCCAGGTGTCAGTGGGGCTGTGTTTGAACATGCCCATAAATCATATTTGGTACAACAAATGTTTTAAGCCAAGAGTTCCCACAACTTGTTTTGTACACTGACAACACCTTTTTTTTTTTTCATACATAGTTTTGTTTGTCTCTCTCGTCATTTAACACAGATAAACACCACTGCATCAGGTGATTTTGAATGTACAATCTTCCACACCTCAAAAAAAAAGGAGGGTGAAGGGTGTAAAAGACAGAAGTATGACATAAGAAACCATTTTTTCTGAAGATAATTTGCACAGGAACCCCCCTTCCCTCCTCCTTCAGTGATGCATATATCTAGTTTTGTTTTTTGTTTTGTTTTTTTCCTGTTAAACTGGTTATAGTTCGGAGGATTTAAGGGAATCTGAGTGGGCGTACGGCAGTAATTAACCTGATTAATTGATTCTTAGACGTTAATCAGATGAGCCTCGTACCAGTTGGGGCTTAGGGTCAGCGTGGAGGGGCATGTTTCAGGTTGATAGTCCAGTGCCCTACACTGTGACTATTTGTAGTGTTTGATAAGGCACAATGAGCAATATTCTAATTCATTTTTAATATGTTTTGCTGGAATGGAACAAATGCAAGAGGATTATCTGATTGCTTTCAGTTAATGACTGGTAATTAGAATGAGCTGTTACTATGAGATCATCGAAAAATGAGTGGATCAGCAAGTTCAGTCATACACGATTGTCACGTTTGTGGAACATTTCCATGAAGATGACTTTTAAGACAATGTAACTCATGTTTTGTTGGTCTCTCTCTCTCTCTCTTTCGCTCTCTCTTGCTCTCTTTCTCTCTCGCTCTAAAACGTCTCACTGGGGTTTTCTAATTTGTTCAGTTTTGTTAGTTTGGTTCAGAGACACGTGCCGATTATTTCTTTAATTCAGATTACTTTACTACATGTTTACTCGTGTTTTTCTTTCTTCGTTTCTTTACTTTTCTTACTCTCTTGTCATCTATCTTTTTTTAGATGCAATATGGATGAACTGTCCTTGAAGAGATAAAAGTGAAGAGTAAAGATACCCAAAGACTTGAGTGTTAAAGACAGAGCATATATCACGAACTTGTACAAGAGATCATGTCCACATTACTAAAGCAGGAGAGAACTATTTGTGTTCTGCTCCCCAACAAAGAACAGCTGGACATCACTGTCGGGGTGAGTGTTTAATATCTTTTTTTTTTTTATTATTTTTTATTTTAAATGTGCTCTTAAGAGGATCTGCTCAGTAAGAGGACTTAACAGATGGCCCCGGTTAGATAAAGATATGTATTTTGTGAAACTTACAGACTTTCTTTTTCTTTGCTCTACTCTAGCTGAAGTCCACAGGCCAGGATGTTCTGAAGCGTGTGGCAGAGCTTCTTGGAATCAAAGAGCTTCACTTTTTTGGCCTGACAGTAGTTAAAGGTAAATTAAATCCCCACTGGACCCCTTAAGCCTGCGAACCTGACAGGACTCTTCACACTAGATCACACAGTAGTTATAGACGATACAGGTATTTATATAGGGTTTTAAAGAGGGTTATGTTTAGGTTACAATAATGTTTTACTTCAGTGTTACTCTTTTTGCTTCTTTACGTAATGTTGGGGAAACGCTTCTACCAGGAAGCCATTTCACTGAAATAAACAAGAAAAATCATGTTGCCCAGCCAGTCTGCATAATTGAATGGTGTAATCCACTTTAGCTGCTGAACAAAGTTCTAAACTTTCTGTTTTCCAGCGTTCCTGTTGTACAAATAGATTGAAATGCTTTGGTAATCTTGTGTGGCTCACCACTTGAACAAGCAGCCTTTTGTTTTTGTGGTGTTGGGTCAGCGATCACTTAGTCCTGGATTCCTGCAATATTAACTTCATTAAGCCTGGAATGCACAATTGCATTCCTCCGCTTCACTGTGGAGGGATGGATTGATGATGGGAAGAGGAGGGTAGGAATGGAGGAATAAGAGGTAGGGGGAGACTATTACTCAATTCTTACTCAAAGGCCTAAACAAAGGGTAAAAATTAGAGAGAGTGAGTCAGAGTGGGAATGAGATGAGTGGTTTAAGTAAAAAATTGTGAAATGGCATGATTTGGCTACACAAGGGTGAACTGAAGAGATAAGTTGGGTCAAATTGAAAATTCCTGTGGTATGACTCATAGAACCAGGCGGAGATTGATACAACATCTTTGTGCTTGGAAAAGGGTTGCAACAGGTTTTTGGCTCAATGATGAATTGGTGATTAAAACAGCATTAACACAGCCTTATATTCAGGGAACTTGCACGATAGACTCAAAGCAGTGTATATAGATATAATCTGTTTGTTGAATGCATCTACCTGTCTGTTCAAGTGTCTGCACAATCTTAAAAGAATCCCACAGCTCTTACCAGCAGTGGTTGGTCTGTGCTGCTTTGCTGATGCTGGAGTTGGAAAATGGATACATTAATGTTGGCATTGTTTTTCCTTGTAGCCCCATTGAAAAGTAGAAGAACAAAAGCTTTTTCCTCATACCCTAATGAATCCCATTGTTGAGTAAATTTTACGCTTGGCTACATTACTGTTTTGTTTGGTTACTAACTGTCTCCTTGTTTCCTGATTGTCTTTTTTCCATACCAGACAATGAGCACATATTTTTAGACCTGGAGGAGAAGCTCAATAAGTACTTTTCTAAGGAATGGAACCAAGATTTAGGAAAGGTATTGTAGTATATGGCATTGATCCACTCTCTAAATCACTCTCTACACATCATTTAATTGGGTGTTTAATAGCCTGTATGGTACAGCTTTTTATCTGAAGTGCATCAGCAAAACACTAATGTAACACATTTCTTTTTACAGGGATTACAGAAGAGATCATTGCCTCTGATTCTCTGCCTTAAAGTGCAGTACTACGTAGAGAATGGTAGACTTTTTTGGTAAGTCTTCCTGTTTACATTCTACACGCATCTTTTTAATTCTTGGATGCTTCTGTTTTTCTTTATTTCTCCCCATTAAACATTGTCCTGCTTTCTCTCAACTTTGCCCCCTTCCCTTTCTTTTTGGGTGTGTGTTGTTCCAGTGAGCGAAAGGCACGGCATCTTTACTACTCTGACTTGCGGGAGCGAGTGCTACGCTCTGAATGTCGTCAGCAGGAGGAGGTCTACTTCCAGCTGGCGGGTTACGCCCTGCAGGCTGACCTTGGCGACCACCCGGTGCTGGAGGAAGGCGTAAAGCTTTCCCGTTATTTTGAACCCAAGGAGTACTTTCCCCCATGGGTAGGTGTCACCACATAGCAGAAATACGAGGAAATGTTTTTGCCTTTTCATCTCTCTGAAGCCAATGTTTGTCTCTTTCTTTCCCCCCCTTTTGCAGATTATAGCTAAACGTGGAGTGAAATATCTCCACTGCCATGGGCCAAAGGTACACCAGGAGCTGTGGGGCATGTCTACTCGTGATGCAATGCTCCACTTCATCAAAGAGTCATGCCAGTTGGAGGATGTACCTGTCACGTTTTACAGATTGCAAAAGGTTAGGAGTCAGTCTAATCATCTCACTTTCATGGATTCTAAACTAAGTTTTTAAATGCAAAGCTCATTTTGAATCTATTCCACATATATTTCTTCCCTCTAACCTAAATACCCCAACAAATGCAACAACAGCGCACTTTGTTTCGCTTCATTTGCTTTCTGGACAAACGGCTATAGTGCACTTATATAACCATTCATCTATACCAGTTCCTGTCCTCCCTATTTATAAAGTACTCATCCACTGAGTGAAACTTTGAATCCTGGCCCATCCATTACGTAATCTGCTATTGCTTCCAATTTGTTGCTAATAACAACTCATATTTTCCAGCCAACTATGAGCAGGGCGTAACAGTGAAATAGCTGTGTTATCTGGGACACACTGCCTCTCTGACAGCTCATCATTTGTTTTTTCAGGATAAGAGGGAGGAGAGGGGAACAGCATTGCTTGGTCTGACCCTGCGAGGAATGCAAGTTTATCAGGTGCGTGCATGTGTGAGCGTATTATTAGTGCACAGTATGTAAGCGAAAAGTCATTTTAATTCGCTCAGGGATTCGCTCTTTTGTATCTGTAGTCTTATAAAACCTCTGACTAGATGTGTGAGGAATGTGGGGGGGATTGCCACCACCAGCAGTCCATCAGGAGATAGGAGCTGCCTGCCATGACTGTCAGTTCTTTGATCTGTCTGTCAGGGGCCATCTGGGGGGGGGATTAGCACTCCAGGCCTGGCTGATTTCAAAGCCAACAGACCGTGGCATACCTCGAGAAGCCTTTGGCCTCTTTTGAGTCCAGATGGCTCCAAAAGACAGTTGATTATTGATCTGTAACTTTAAAAGCATCAAAGTAGATTATACAACCAGAAATCCTTTTTTTTTTTTTTTCCTTTGTAAATGAAGTGTGTATGTGTGTTATGTATTCTCAGGAGGTGAACAACATACTTGAACTAATATATGACTTTCCCTGGTCAAATGTGGGACGTCTTACCTTCCTGGTAAGCACACACAGCTCATTTTCTCTGTTAAGAAGAAGTAGAATTCTGGTAATTATTTAATGGGCCCTAGCTTTTTACACTGTGTATAATGTGTTAATATCATTCAGGGTAAGAAATTCGAGATCCAGCCAGATGGCTTGCCATCCGCCAGGAAGCTGGTTTACTACACTGGTTCATCTTTCCGCTCTCGCCACCTCCTCTTGCACCTGAGCAACAGCCATCAGCTCTACCTCAGCCTCCAACCTGTCCTCAAACACCTACACCAGCTGGAGGAGAGCAAAGGTAGGAGAGGGAAAAGTGTGTCAAAGGATAAGAAAAGTAACGGAGCACAGTTTGGCTGGTGGCTCCTTGTAGTCACAGTAGCTTCTGGAGGTTAATTGGTAAATTAAAACTTTGTTCCAAGAACAAAACTGTTCTGTAATCACATTTGTAACAATTCCACTAGCAAACATTTTTGCACTTTTGTGATGCTTTAAATGGGTCTTAAAGTATTTTAGATATAACTATATTTCTGATTTTATAGCTGAAGTTTGGTGTGTACTGACAAAAACCTTTTATAAAGTCACTATTGGCTTCTATTACTACTAGTAATATAATGTATAGATTAGTAATAGTAATAATTAGTACCTTAGGTTTTTAGTACTTTATATCAATTTCTGAAAACAAAATGGATGCTAATTCTTTCTTTGATGTTTTTGTTTATTTAAAAAAAAAAAAACCCCACTGAAACATGTTTATTTTTTCATTTTTAGAGAAGCAACATTACAGAGAGTCCTACATCAGTGATGATCTGGATTTGGATCCTCAAGGCAGTGAAGGCAGTCCTGGTCTCTCCCGACACTCCACCAGCAGCTCTGGAATCGAAGCAGACGCTCGCCAACACAGCATCTGTGCAGAGATGGTCTCCATGGGGGATGAAGGTCATCGGCAAGCTGAGAAGTGTTTCAGCTCAGCAGCCAGCCGAGGCAGCTCCTGTACCTCAGGGTTTGACACGAGCAGCAAAGCACGAATAGAAGATGAAGGGTGGCAAGAGGAAGGTGAGACCATTCTTAAATGAAACCTTTACACAGGATCTGTTCATCCCACTGCAGATATTTCTGAATTAAACCAATGCTTCCAGTCTGCTAGCCTGATCTAGCAGCATTGTTACTCTTAAATATGGTGCAATTCTCAGTGTTTCATTCAAAGATACATGCTGGTAGTGGGATCATAGGACTACAGAATGTGAAATTTAAATGTTGACTTTGCATACATAAAACTGGCTAAGCATGTTTTGTGCATCATTGCTATCTCTTTTCCATCTGGTCAGGCCTTTCAATGGTGCTAATAGAAATGTGGCTACTAGTACTGTGATAATTGAACAGCACATTCTTAGGCTGTTGGCTATGCAAAACATATTGCTTTATTTGTGTTTTAATAAGCATTATAATTTCCTATGTAAAATTGGGTCTTTGGTTCCTCCAGGGTTTTTTTCCTTCCTTTTTTATTTTATTTTTTTTAATGAAATTTCCTTTAAGTCTGGGGAAGACATTCAATAAAAAATATTTTCCTGTTCAGTAATGCAAGTAAACATGTTAGCATCGCATTAGCATCTTAATGGAAAAAAATGATATTGTACTGCCTTGTTTTTTCTACATTTTTCGGGGGGGGGGGCTAAATTTGAAAATTCATGGATAACAATAATGAAATATTTTAGCATTAAAAATGTCATTTCAGTTAAAGAGCTTGTGCACATTGGTGGATTGACCATTACAGAAAGATGAGAGATTATTTTGGTAATAAACATTACTGTTAATT
Source organism: Oreochromis niloticus (assembly GCF_001858045.2). Classification (NCBI taxonomy): domain Eukaryota; kingdom Metazoa; phylum Chordata; class Actinopteri; order Cichliformes; family Cichlidae; genus Oreochromis; species Oreochromis niloticus. The sequence goes on from NC_031978.2 coordinate 20,695,425, forward strand.
TGGGGTAACTGTGGAATAAACCTTTCATTTGGTGGTGGTCTAATAAAATTAATCACTGTACTTTTTGGCCTTTATGAGGACAGGACAGTTGAGAGTACAGGAAAGCTGGCAGAGACAACGGGGAGATGGTGCACATTAAAAGATCTGTGTCAGATTGAAACCCAGGCAATATTCCAGCGAGTTATATGGGCACCCCTTTATGAAATTTCTAAAACCTTTTTAATTTTTTTTCCTCTTATATTCTATTTTTGTCCAGAGATCAAGACCAGGGTCCAAAGTCCAGACGAGGTTCTTGTGGATGATCCTGATGAGATGTTCCAGCTGGCTGATCTTCTGGGAGGAGTTTCAGTGGATTGTGGAGAACTCTGTTCAAAGAATCATTCACCAGGTATAAATATTTTAAACCCTGCAAACAGTTGGGTTTTTTGTTTGTTTGTTTGTTTCCGCTCAGATGCTGTTTGCTAAGTTTGTAATCCTATGGTGTGTTCCACAGAAAACACAGGCTGTGCTCTACACGGTGATGAAGATGCTGGGAAATTGTATAACAAGGATGTGTTAAAAGAGGTAGGTCATATTTTCTTTCCTTGCTTGGTTACCTTGGCCTCTTTCATGCATTGGCTTACTTTTTGTTCTTAACTCTCTTTCAGGTTCTGAAATCTAGAGCGCAAGTTTGTGTGGATCGGCACAGCCACAGCCTAGATGATGTCCGCCTCGTCCCTCCTCCTGCACCCCTGGGGATGGCAGTGCCACCTGATTCTTCTCACAGCTACACCTTTGGACTACCAGATGCCTCAGCAAACACAAAGACCACTGTTGATCACAGCTATTACCCCTTCTTGCACTGCCAGCCTAATCCTATCTTCTATGGCCGCAGGTCCACCAACTGCCTCTCCCTGGACATGTTGGGCGATGAACAGTTCATGGAATACATATTTTGAACACATCAAGTGCTGACAAGTATACCTGTCCCCCTTTCTGTACAGTGCAACGTAATTCACAGGTTGCCAGCACGTGTTTTTTCTGTAAAGATGGATGTGTAAGCTTCAAACAGCAGACATATTATCCTTCTTTTAAAAGCTGTGGATTACTTCAGCACCATTTCATGTAGTAAGCAGTTCATATTTATTAATGTTGTATATTTTGTATATATTACTTGCACTATTTTATTACATTTCAGCTTTTCTAAACTGAAAAATGCCTAATCAAGTTTGTCTTTTGTAAATTTCACACTGTTTAAACATTTCCTGAAGTGGCAGAATCGGTTGATATCAGGGGCATAAAGATTTGATGGTAAAATTTTACAGTCATGCAGTTGTTTTATGCATCAGACAGCCATAAGACATGATTTGCATTCCTCTCTATGTAAATTTACTCATTTTATCTATAGCCATGTTTGAGCTCTGTTGATTTGTTTTATCTTGTTCATTTTTTTTATTACTTTAACACACACTTTTGTATAGTGTGCACTCCCATGTCTTTTACAGCTTTGTAACTACCGATGTGGAAAATTGAACTTCTTTACAGCTCAGTGTATTCAGCCAAAGCTTTCCAAATATCTGTTTGCCTTCTGTTTTGATGATTACTATAGAAAAATTTTATTTGTGAAACACTGTTGTCAATAAATGTATAATGAAGCTACAGTATTTTTGTATTATGTAACCCACGAACAAAGAGCATTTGTTTTTCTTTTTTTTCCTTTTTTATTATTGTGTTCAAATGAACTGTTGTATTTAGCCTGTATATGGTTCCCAGTCATTAAACACAAACTTTGACTAAATGCCAGTAAAATGAACAAGTATAAAGTCAATGTCATATTTTTGAAAGCACTATTTTTTTTTTTTTATAATGGTGAAAATAAATTCTTTACGCTCTTAAAATAAACCAAGACTTTTTCTTTGTACCGTGTCACCGATATACTATTAATTTTCTATTTAAATTTGAGCAGTTTGCTTTTTTTTTTTTTTCAGCCTTAGATTCTTTTCTGCCTCACATTTCTCGCGAGAGTTGGGGGATTACGTTTGCGGAAGTTTACGTTCTGTTTCACTAAAACGTGCTGCTACTGGGGAGCAGCCGGTAGCAGCTCACTTGCTATGCTCACACCTAGCAATTTAACAGACGCTCACAATGTATTCCGCTTTAATTAACGCAGTGTTATCCAGCTCGCCTGACTACGACCTTCTTTTTGAATCTCTTTCCTGGCCGAGTGAGTCATGGCCAGACACGGAGCGGGTGGAGGCGCTGACAGCTTTCATTGAGGGACTCGGACCGCTTTTGACCGAGCCGGGCTCGACCTCGTTTCCAGATGCAAAGAGACGCTGTGTTTTAGATAAAGTTGAGTCGGTCCTTTGGACCAAGTGTCTGCCTTTCCTCTCCAGAATTTCGGCTGAAGCAGGTGAAGGTGTGCGGTGCAGGGAGAGCACAGCAGCTGCGTGCAGACTACTGAGTGTGTGTGTACCTCTCTGTAACGAGGCTGTGTGCAGGCGAGTCTGTCAGTCCATCCTGCCCTCACCCCATCTGTCAGAGGAAGAGCTAACCTCTCCAGGAAGACTCAGTGTGGAGGTTGCGAGTGAAGTGGTAGCTGCTCTTCTGCCGTTTCTGGCAGCAGATGAACAGCTCACACACACCACCGTGTCTTCTAGTCTCTCCTCCATCAGGACACTCCCTGATGCACTGGTCTCCAAGCCAGTCAGGGTCATCTTAAGTCTGCTGAACTGCCTCAGCAGTGCGCGGTTAAAAAGCATCCTCAAGCTCATCCTGGATGATCTGAACAGCTGGCACTCCACCGACCGCACTCCTGCGGTTACAGAGCGGACTCTGCTGTGTTTGACAGCCCTGTCAGACCACCTCCTTAAACCTCACCACCACCCACCCTCTTCTTCCTCCTCCTGCTGTGACCTCGACCCTCGTCTGTCCCTTCAGTTCTGGACGATGGTTCAGGATGGACTGATCCACAGTGACAGCGTGTCACGAAAGAGAGCACTGTTCCTGCTGAAAAGGTGTGCAGCCCTGTCTGAAGAGGATGGATTAGACTGTCCTCTTTCTGCAACAAGGGAAGGTAAAAAAAAAAAACTGAAAGCATACATTAGACCAGTTTTAGGTTTACTGTTATTTTATGGCTTGTCAGACAACTTTTTTTTTCTAAACTGTTGCAGATGAGAACTTGTTTAAATGGGCTTCCAGCAAGAACAAGCTGCTCAGAGAGTTCTGGGAGGATTACGTACTGGTGATGGAGACTCTGGAGGAAAACCAAGTAGGATATCCTGCACCAGTGTTTGACTGCTTTTTCCAAGGAGGGCGTCTCGATACATCTGTTGTACTGTTCCTCCTCTCTTCTTCCTTTGCAGATTCACGTGGTCCGGCCAGTTTTAAACAGGATAGACACACTGATCCAAACAACAGCAAATGATGATCAAGGCAAGGGAAAAACATTACTTCAGACTTTTAAAAGTAGATTCGATGTAGCGATTCTTCCAGCTTATTAGGCCTCTGTGAATGAAAGGGGCTGAACTGATTATATCTTGTTTTCTTGCAGCCAATTTAAATAAAAAAGTTTTTCAGAAGTACATAAGTCAAGTAGAACAACCCTTGGTCAGTTTTTACTCAATTAAATTCTTTGAAAAGTAAAGTAACTCAGTGTGAAAGATCTCAGAGTGGTAGTTTGTGTTTCTAATGCTTCAGGTCAAGGACTCTTCCACCCCTCCTGGCTGCTATGTGTGTACCAGCGCATGTTCCACAGTGAGAATAAATCCTTAATGCGAGAAGGAGTGTGTCATCTGCTCGAGCTCCGGGTTCTTCAGCAGCCGACTTTTGCTTTGGCCTTTTCTCAGGTACAGACTTAATTTGTTTCTTGGTTCTCGTTTATTTTCATTCAGTACAAAGTAAAAAGCATGCATTAAAGTTTCCTCTTCTGTTGCTTTGCTCTTAAGTTCATCGTTGGCCCCTTTATGGATGTTCTCTCTGAAACATCCCTCTTCCACAGGTGAGAATTTAACATTCATTAACAATTGGAAATAATCGTAATGCAGGTATTATTATATTAAGTACTGCTCTGCACTAGCCTTAATTAACCCAGCTTCTTTCCACATATAGGTCAGTTGGTCAGAGTGTGGGAGACTGTCCCGAACTGGGGGTTAAACTCGAAGTCTTTCTGGCTACCTTCTTCAGTAGCCTGCCAACAGAGCATAGAGGTAAAGGGTCACAGAAGCCACAGCGAAGACCTATGAACAAAGTCCTCTCACAGCTCGTGGTTAAATTGCTAAATCCACCTCTGATTGCTGTGTCACATTGTAGGTTGTGTTTTGCTTCAGCTGATTCAGCAGCTGGGCTCTAAACACTGGTGTGCACTTCCCCTCCTCTTCCTCTGTCAGGCCCTGTCCAAACTTCCCCCAAGTCCACTGCTGGGGACCAGTGGGCTCACTGCTCTGAGGTAACTTACAGTGGTTACACTTATGCATACTGTGTCGAAGCTGGTGACACTTAATAAAGTGGTCATTGTGTGTCTTTTATCTGTACAGGGACGTCCTGCGCTGCACCATGATCACTCATCAAGTCCTTTTAAGAGGAGCTGCCCAGTGCTTCCTGCTTAACAGTGCCCTCTCTCTCACAGTTGTGGTAAGACAGAAGTGTGATGCACAATACTGGACTCTTTATTAGGTACAGCTTCCAAGTACTGAGTTGATCAAGCCTTTGTGCCTTCTACGACCAAAAAATCAGATATTTTGGTCCTTATGGCCATGACAGCATCACATGGATGTGTTTACTTTAATTTACTCTTTTTATTGATCTCATCTACTAGATTTTCTGTTATTCAGTCCAATAGCTGAGCTTTTGTGCTTTTTTTTTTTTTTGTCAGAGTGAAGTTACCCTCGATGATGTTTTTAGCTTCCTGACGCATTTCCGTGCAGACGAGTCGCTGTGTAGAGGGACGCAGCTTTGGAAGCAGGTACGCTGTATCAACAATGGAACATGATTCAGATGGCAAACTGTGATTACCTAATCATTATCCTACATGTTGGGGCATCACTGCAGCTGTGTGCTTGGCTGTTGGAAAATGAAGGCAGTTTCAAGCCCAGGATTACAGATGAAGATTGCACTGGTGCTTCCACGAGTAACGAAACCATAAGAGCTCATGTTCAAGGCGAAATAGTCTCCTATCTTCGAGTCCCAGCTAGCACAGGTGAGTCTGAAGTGATACAGTTGCTGGATAACTGCTGTATCTGCTGGTTTGATGTGTGTATATTTTAAGGCTTTTTATCTTCTCCCCAGGTCAGACCGAGAGGTTACCTGACTCGAGAGAAGCTGATAAGTTGGCCAGAGCTATTCTGCTGTGTGTGGACATGGAGAGGAGTCAATCTGGGGCAGAGATCAGCAACACCCTGGAGTCGCTTTTATCACCACTGCTGGAGACCCTGAGCAGAGTCAGCACCAATATCTACTTGCCTCAGCGTAAGAGTGACAAGAGCCTGCAGCTGGTGCTCAGACTGTTCCAGCTCGGAAAAATCCCAAGGAGTCAACGGGACGGAGCGGAGCAAGGTTTGTAAGGATAGCAGTGAATTACTGTCCGAGCTGTTCCATCTGATTTGTGTTTTTATTCACTGAACAAATCATTAAACCTGTCCTCCCAAATTATTGCTTGGTGTTATATTGTAAAACATACATCCTTGTAAATGTCACTTTTACATCCGTTTATTTGATGGTGAGAGATCTCCATATTTTATCTTTTTCTTTCATCTATTGGTGACATTTATGATATCAGATTAAAGTGGGCTGTATGTTGCATGCGATGGGAAATGAGTTTGATATCACTAGCTTTGATTATTAAGCTGTTTTTCCCAGTACCTCTGCTACCTTTATTAGGAAACGCTGGTATTTATAGTTTGATTTTATCCCTTTATTTTTTGAGTATTTTGGCCAGAACCGTCACTGTCATGTTCATTACTTTCCACCTCTCTCTCTGTTTCACAGGGGACAGTGTGATGGTAACTATTGAGACGGTGATTTTAAGGCTTCTTGATCCCATCCAGGAGTTCATCTTTAGGCGGCTGTGTGGGGAATTGCAGGAGGTATTTAGCAAGTCAAGCAGGCCAGTCTCAGTCCAATTACACAGATGCCCCTGGTGGCCAACTCTGACGTCTGCACGTGTGTTGTCTTTTTTTTTTTAACAGGTGTTTGATGTCGAGCGAGCAGAGCTCTATCTTTATGTCCTGAGGCAGCTGGTTGTCATGTGTCGCTCTATGCCACAATACCACAACAAGATTCCCCACAGTGGTTTCTCTAAACTGATAAAGTACAGCCTCACAGTCCTGCGAGAACCAGACCAGCAGGTACCAACCTAAACTTTAATGTCTCTCTCATTAGGCCGGGATTTCAGTCACCACTTTGACTGTTTCACTGATTGTTGTTGCCAGGTCCCGTCTTTAGCATACCAGGTAACTAGAGCGGTTACTATGGCGTCCCTGGCCACGCTGTGTGGTCTTATGGAGCATGAAGTGATTGACAAGCGACCAGAGACAGTTTCTGCTCTGAAATCACTGAATGAATACTTCTACAGTCCAAAGCTGCCTTCCTCACACAGTCAGACATCTCTAGGAAATGTCAATCAACGTCTACTGAAACCAGAGACAATAGACTGGTTAGTGGAAGCCGTTTTTTTTTAACTAAAGTAACTAACTAAAAACTTTAATTCAGATGAATGTAAGTTCTCTGCTGCTGTAACGAGCGATGGGCCTGTTTCTTCCTTTGGTAGTGATCTGGAAGTTCAAGATCTGCTACAGGACTGGGGACGCTTCTCTGCCAACTTTATGCGAGACCAGTGGATTTGTCTGAATTTCCTGATTAAGGTTTTTGGAATTCCTGAGTCTGTAGAAGCAGCTGAGACTCTCAAGGCTGCTTTGAGTTGCAGTGTGGAGGCCCTGGCTCTCCTGCCCAGTGACTTGGTGCTCCCTGTATTCACCTTTATGGAGACAGTCCTGCCGCAAGTGAGGCTCATTTTACTTCAGTCATTTTTCTTCCAGCTTTTATGTGAATAATTTGTTGTAAACTAACTGCCAATGGAGCGATTTCCTCATGGTGTGTCTGTTGTGGTGACATTTGATTCCAGTTAGTGCGTGATGAAGAGGCCCTGTGTGTGGAGGCTGTGAGTCTGAGCTGGGAGCTGGTACAAGGCCTGAGCACTAATGCCAATGACTTCTGGCCGGCCCTTAAAGGCTTCATCTCCATGGCTTTCCACCATAAACTGCTTCAGCTGACGCACGCTCAGTCCCCGACCCTGACGGCCACTTTGAAACAGGTGATTCACCTCACAGTAGGAAAGGAAGCGAGACAGAAATTTGGACTTTGAAAATGTATTTTCAATAATTAAATATTTATATATGTGGTGGCGGTGTTTGTTTTTAGATCGCCCGTGAACTAATGGAGTTGTCTCAGTCAAAGAGTGGAGTTTTTGGCGTGCTGCTTCAACACTGCTGTCAGATGTGGCTGCCTGCAGGTGGAGGCAGCGGTGACCAGGCCGACACGGTGTTTTCTAGTATTTTCAACCACATCAGCATAATTACAGAAGCTTGTGTTTATGGTCCAGTGTTCAGGAGAGATCAACGGTAAGGCTTAGCAGCATTTTTCACATTTATTTAGCAGCTTCTTAGAGCTGTTTTAACTATTTAATCATGCTCTTTCCAAGACTCGTCCAGGATGTCCAAATATATGTGGAGCAACTTGGTGAAAAGTGTGCAGCTAATGTCGCAGTAACGAGGTAAACAATTCAGTGAAAACTCACTTCTTATTGATATGATTTAAAATAGTGCCACTAGAGGTCTCTCTTGCTGTGTGGATGTTTCCACACCTGAACAACTGTTTTTATTTTCCAGCGATAACAGAGATGATCAGTTGCCTCGCATGTGTGTTCTGGCTTTCCTGTGCCACCTGGATTCTTCTAATCTCCAGCATCAAAGACTAATGGAGGAAGTAGCAATGGAGCTGTTGAAAAAGGTGCATTTGGCCTTGTCAGGTTCACAGCAGTGGGGGGTTTTTTGTGGTGTGGTGGGGCTCCAGATCTACATGACTGCCAGCAATCAAACTTCCAAAGTGGATCGCTGTATGATGATGGGTTTTTTTTACTCTTTATCCATCAGTTGTGACTGATTGGAGATCACAAATATATGCAAATTAATATATACAGGCATTAAATTGAAGTTAAACTCTTTACGCAGCTTTCAAAGAAAATCAGAATGCAGAATTAGCCTTAGAGCTTATTCCACGGCGAGGATTTGTTATCCGTCCATCCTTTCACAGTTCACAAGAATTATTAACCCACAGTTTTGGTCATAATTTTATCAAAGTTACACACGATGATCACCTCATAGATGTTCACCCAAATGCTGCTCAAGATCAAGGTGACACTTGTCGTTTTACGGGCAATAACCGGGGAATTGCGATGGATTGTGGACCAGATGAGCTCCTGATTCTTTTAAATAAATGGCGAAGTAGCAGTTACAGCCACTTTACATCCTTTTCCATGATTTTTGTTTCATTTCTCCAGGATAATGATATATCAAGGTCAAAAGTGCGTTACTACAGCAACTCCCTGCAACATCGTGTTAAAAACAGAGTATGGCAAACACTGCTGCTGTTGCTGCCCAAACTCCGAGAGGTAAGATAGTCACACACTCACCTTAAATCTTCCAGGATCGACTGCTCCTCTCTGTGAGTGACTGCGCTTTCCTTTGCAGGAGTTTGTTGCCACTTTGTGGGGTCGTGTGTTTGAAGCGGGATTTTGCAGTAACCAGGCTTCTGTCAAGTACCTGATTGAGTGGATGATGATTCTGATCCTTGTCCGATATCCACAACACACTGACAGCTTTTGGTCCTGCTTTAGCCTGGTGAGCTCCAGCTCTTTCAAACTCTGTAGAACTGGTAGAACTGGAGTGAATGGTTTTTAATTCTAAATTAAATTATAAACCACTTCCTGTGCTTGTTTCTGTGCAGGATCACGAAAAGACTAAGACGAGCGTCTGCACTTTCTTATCTGTTCTTGTACATTTCAGTGTCATCTTTCCTAAACTTAAAGAAAAGGTAGTATCTCTAATTATTTTTTCCCACCTAGACAGTATTTGTTTATTTATCAACTCTTGAGTATTCACATTATGTTTTTTTCTTTTGTTTCTTAAGGCGGCGCAGTTGCGAAAAGCACTAGACGTCATCCTGCAGTCGTGTTTTAACCATAACTTTAGCGTGCGCCTGTACGCCTTACTGGCTCTGAAAAGGGTGTGGAGCCTGGCGGAAAACCTTGTGGAAGAGGCAGATGGTTTAGGGGGGCTTTCCTCTGTCATCAAGGCCTGTCTGAACCAGGCTGAAGCCATGCAGAGCACTGGGTGAGAGCAGAGCGGTTCAAATGTTGGCAGGTTTTCTTTGCATCAGGCTAATATGCTTTAGTACATATTTGCTGTCTTACATGTAGAAATGCCAACAAAAACTGGACGAGGATTCAGGAGCACTTCTTCTTTGGTGCCTTTCATCCAATCAGGGATTACAGTACTGAGGTACGCTATTCTGCAATTAAATCCTGCTAAAATATAGTAACACAGTCTAACATGCTTGTTTTCTTTCTTATTTTGCTTTCCTAGACAATATTCTGTACGTTTCCCAGTCTTTCTGAGTTGGCTGATGATGAGTGGATACCACCCTGGAAATTTGAGAAACTCTCATATTTCTCAGAAGATCCATCTTTACCTTTGAGAAATCCTGCTCCTGATCTGAACCAGCTTCAACCTGGAGACTGGATCCAGCAAGACAGAAGTACAGTAGCAGCAGTAGCAGTAGTAGTAACACTCTTAAGCACCAGTCAGTGATAAGGTTTCTCTTACTGACCGTCATGGCTTTATGTCTTCCAGGTGAGCAGGATAAGGAGGAACGCTGGGCTGAGGTGCAAAAGAAGATCACGCCCTGGAGACTGGGCATCCAGGAGCAGGAGCCTGAACTTCAGCTGGTTCCACCACAGAGGGCTGCTAGACTGGGAAAACTGCACGGTGCCTTGCTGGTTGTGGCCTCGCTTATCGACAAGCCCACCAATCTGGGAGGTCAGGAGCACCACAGATCAATGCATTATTGCACTATTTTGGTCACTAGTGCAGGTTATGTTTAGGGAGCGAGTAAGCAGGGTTGTTTTCTGCAGCTACAATTTACAGATGGCCCCTGAACACCTCACATGTAGACAGTAGGTAGACATAAAAGACAGCTGTAGAGATATATACACACAACATGTGCGTGTTGCTGCTAGTAAACACAAAGTGAGCCGTTAAACAATAAATCATTTAACCAACTTTTATTACTTCTGTTGTTTATTTTGAGAGCACCACAATTTTACTGCAGTTTCCACAGATTGAGAACTTGAGGTGGCGAGTAGCATGACTACAAGTGACTCATATTGCCCTTATGTGCTAAATGCAGCCAATCAGGAGTTGCAAAACCACAACTGAAAACTCCTTTTAGCCAGATTATGAGAGCTGCTTTTCCAGAATGACTTGAAATGACTCTGCACTTCCCTGGATCTCTGCTCTCAGTTTTACCTTGTGTGGAAGCCCCTCCCCCTGCACAAACCCCTTACACAATGTCAGTGTATTTCTGTTTCGTAACAGTGATATAGAAGAACAGAGAAACACATCCATTTGAACCATCTTATCTGGTTTTACACGGTTTTACACCTGCCTTCATCAAGCACATAATATATGTTCTCTGCAAGTGTACTCGAGTGCTGTTGTCTCAGGTGATAAGGCACGAACACAATGAGAATTTGTTTATAGAGGAAAAAGATTTTTTTAAGCCAATATTGATACTGTGTAATGCAAGAAAGACTGTTAGCCTGGTCCTTCTGTAAATGTTTTACTTTGAATCCCAGACTCAATTTGCCAGTGCATCTCTTTTTACACGCAGTGGTGCTCTAGGAAACTCGAAACTGGAACAGTCTTTTTATTAACTTCCTGTGCTTTGGATGTCATGGAGCATTTTTATTTAAAAAAAAAACACCCAAATCAAACACACATTAATCTGAATCTGTCATCATCTGTCTTTGTCGCTGCAGGTCTCTGCCGGACTTGTGAAATATTCGGTGCCAGCGCTCTGGTTCTGGATAGCCTCCGCCACGTGAATGACAAAAACTTCCAGTCCCTGAGTGTCTCAGCTGAGCTGTGGCTTCCTTTGTTAGAGGTGATGTGCAGAAAATAAACTTATTTTGACGATCAGAAGTGCACATGGTTAGATTAAGGTTAAAATGGATTGTCAGGAACACACACAGACACAGAGAATATCTAGACAGCAGTAGAAATAGATGCTGTTTATTCAGTTAATCAGCAGATGTGCATTATTCAGAGTAACAGTGGCTCTGTATTTAAAGGCCCACGTGTCTAAAATGTTCATTCTTTTTGTATTGTTTGGGAATTTTAATGATGGATGTACCATAAGACCCTGAATATAGATGCCTTTTTAATACATGTATTTAATTTAAACAGTGGTTCACAAAACTCTGACAGCACTACTCTAAATAAAAGCATAAATGTTTTTTTATATTGAGTACAATAAAGGGTGAGTAGTAACTTCTAGGCTCAGTGTAATAAAATGTGACTGACTGCGATGAAGCAGTGAGTCGGTGATAAAGTGGTAAATCTTATCGAAATATCCTGAAGAAACTGAACTCCAGGTTGTTTTTGATGGCAACCCAGCACAAAGTGTGACTAAAACACAGGGAAAGGTAAAAACACTGTGTATACATGCAGACCATTTGTCATCATTAAGCTCTTTGTTGCCTTATGATGGGTTTTGGTGGGTTTTTTCAGTGCTTGCCATATATGTTAGAATTAGAATATATTATTGTATTTAAACAGCAAAACTGGAGACTGTCACAGATAATTTGATGCATGATTCCCGGGATGAAACAATATTTGGACTTTTGCTGAAAATTAAAAATGCTCGATCATTCTCAGCACGACTGTCTGTGATCTTTACTGTAGAACCTGTGAATACGTGCACAGCAGCTTGGTGGTTTGCCTGTAAAAAAGTGATGCAAGTTCCTAATAGATCTTCTGGGCCAGCTGTGTAAATTGCACAAAGCTCCTTTCAGAGAGGATGCAGTATTGATCCTGCTCCTGGGATGATGTTCAAGTCATAGAAGCTCACATTCTACACCGAGCTCAAGTCTTTTTAAGATTTGTATGCAAGTTGGCCCTCCAGACCAATTTAACCTCTGGTATTAATGTAAAAGTGCTTTCAGTTAAATTCTAGGCGAATGGTGCATTTCCTCCGGAAAACCTAAATTGGTCTGAAACATCTTTTAATCCACTGTAAGGAGCAGAAAAATCTGCTGTTGATATCACAGCGTGAGAGTCTGTAGCAGAAGGGTGCTGAACTTACCGTCCGTCCTTATAAATATACAAGGACAGTTTATCACACCTTGATTGTTGGAATTGTTGTTTTAAAAGAAAATTTGTGTAAACAATCTCTAAAATCTTACGCTGTTTCTGTCCTTTAGGTGAAGCCGATGGAGCTCACTGAATTCTTGCAGGTGAAGAAGAGTGAAGGTTACTGCATTGTGGGAGTGGAGCAGACAGCCAACAGTCACAGCCTCCAGGAGTACCAGTTCCCTGAAAAGACCCTGTTGCTTTTAGGGTACAGCAGCTTTTAATTTTGTCACACTCTAAAAAGGCTCTGTGTGGTGTTTTTCCATCATTCAGTCCCCTAAACCCAACCAGCTGTGCCTAAACATACGCAGGCCTCAGTGTTCCCATGCCATTGTGACTGTCACATAGATAACGGTTAGCGCTGACGAGGCCATTTCATTTTATCTCGCCAGTTTAGTGTGCGTCCCTGTGGGGTTTGCACATCTCCTCTCAATTGTGTACCTGTCTGGGCATGCTGAGATATAATTGGCTGTCCCCGAGAAGCAGAGGAAAAGCCATGAATTATACAGGAACAGCACAAGCGGTGCAATGATTGAGAAATGTCTTAATTTTGGCCCAAAATTTAATTATTCCTAGTCGGTGCGTGTATTTTTTTACAGTTTGTAGCAAACTGAGGCATTAGAAGCTTGCGTGACAGGATTTTTCTAGCAGTCAGCCTCATTCAGTGCAGCTGCCCTGGCAGAGAGGGAGAGAGTAATAGTGCTGGCTTCTGTGTGGGTGTCTGGTTTTGTTCACCCCCACCATTCAGGCGCTGAGGTGTGAGCGGCGCTGTTAGCTTAAGCACCCATGCGAGTGCTTTCACAGCTGCGCTCTCCTCAGCGCAGCATGGCCAAGCTGTAATTTCTCATCAGGTTGCTATTATGTCACCCACTTTTACAGCGAAGATAAATGTAGCTCATCAAATCACGCTTTCTTACTGTGCAGCACCCTCAGTAGAGACTGGGTGTCAAAGTCATTAAGTCTTTGTGTTTGCTTTGCTTGGCCTGTGTTGCTGGAGCTCATTTGATTACAGTTTGAATTGGACTTGCACTCATTAGCTGTCTGTATTAAGAGCTTTTTCACTCATAATTGTAAAGACTTGAGAAAACGAAGGCTGATTCTGGTAAGGGCTCTTAAATGAAATAATATGGGTAGCGTCATAAAGCCACAGGAAAGTTTAAAAAAAGCATCAGCTGCAGTAGATACTACCTTACATTTAATCATCAGTTGTTGTTATTAATCTCTGGTTCTTTGTCCCATCTCTCTATCCTCACCCCCAAATGGTCATGGCAGACAGCTGTCCCTCCCTGAACCTCTGGTTCTGCCAGAGGTGTCTTCCTTTTAAAAGGGAGTTTTTCCTTCCCACTTCCGCTTCTCTATGAGTGCTTGCTCATAGGGCATTGACTGATTGTCAGGTTTTTCTTCTTGTTATTTTAGGGTCTTTACGTTAGATTATAAAGCACCTTGAGGTGACTGTTGTTGTAATTTGGTGCTATATAAATAAAATTGAACTGAATAGTATACTCACTAGTTGCATGCTGCACAGGATAATTTCACAGAAGTTTTTGTGGAAAGGATGCGCTGCAAGTTCTCTAACTGAGGTGTAATATAGTTATAAGATAGTAGCATATCCCAAATGCTCCACTTGCTGAAAATATAGTGAGTAGCCTTTCTCAAGAGGTTAATCTGGATTTTAGTAAAGATTTATGTGCTCTCCTTTTATGTGAATTGAATTCGAGACGATTCATCTAAATGAAATTAATTTTACTGATAGCTATTTATGTATGCGCTGTTACATTCTTCATTCTTTTCCCCTCTTTATTTTTCTTCCTTTTAGCAATGAACGTGAAGGTATTCCTGCCAACTTACTCCAAATGTTGGACGTGTGCGTGGAGATCCCTCAACAAGGCATCATCCGCTCACTCAACGTGCACGTGAGCGCTGCCCTGTTAATCTGGGAATACACGCGACAACATCTCAGCTCTGGCTCGGCAGAAGTCGACTCGAAACGCAGCTGATGAAGACACCTGATGCTGACCTCCCTTCATCTCCTGAGAAAAGTATTTCCTGGGGAGACTTTAAATGAGGGCGTAGAGCTTCTTCACATCATGACCTCAAGGGCTTTCTGTCGAGACAGCGTGGTCAGGAGCCATCGGCGCTCCTCTCAGGCCTTAATGAGAGTCATGAATAAAGATCAGCCCTCGCTATTATGTCTAAATGTTCCACTCTACTTGCTGTCATATTAATGAAGACAATGTCTGTGTTAGAAGAGCCAAAGCGTCTATGGAAATTTTCCCCTTTGGAGGCTGACTGTGGAGCATTGGGACTGAATTATAATGTCAGTATTCAACGACATGTACTTAATCTTTAAATACTGCTTTGATTTTTTTAAATGTATAAATAAACATGACTTTTGTTTTTCATGTTGACCTGTATTTAATGATTTGTGATTTTATATAACAATTTCAGCACTGAAAGAGTTAAATAAGGTACAGCAGGTGCTCATACGTCCCCCTCCCTCCCCTTAAAACCTGCAGACCTTCCGGGCAGAGCAGGAGCAGATGGAGTAGCTTACATGTGATAACAGTCGTGTATTTTTCTGTCGAGACGGGCTTGTACTCGACTCATCATGTGAGGATAGCAGTTATTTGACTGGGATATGGACGATCTGGATGGCTCCTGGTTGGAGCCCAGGTTGTTCCTGCAGGTAGCAACTACTGTGAGTGCAAACTGGACTGAAAGCTCGGAGCTGGGGGTGTCCAAGCAGACCCAGCTGGTCCTGGAGATCCTCATGGTGCTGATGTGTTTGGGCGCCGTGACAGGTACAGACTCATCTGCTGATACTTAATTACCAATTAAGGTATTTTAATTACTACAATTTTTTGATACAAGATACAAGATCTTGTGATCTTCTCATAGCTATACAGTGGAAAAAAGCACTTTCAGGACCAGAACAATTCATTGATTAACACAGTAGAGTTTTAAAGATTTGTTAAAGGTTAATTTACCTGCATTTCAGTATTTTAGGTGTTTATTGGATCTTCTGTTAACATAGTGCTTGTAGTATCCACTAATTAGAATTAATTAATTTCTGCCTCTCTGTCTAGGTCACAAATAAAACAAATATATATTTTTTTAATATCCACCCACTAGTCTGACCCGTGTGTCACGGCGTGTTTGTGCTTGTGTTGTTGTCTTTCTGTGTAGGCAACATTCTTGTTATTGTTATTGTGGCTGCAACCAAAACTTTCCACTCGGTGACGTCGGTGCTCATCATGAACCTGGCCATCAGCGACCTCCTGGTGGGCATCGGGGTCATGCCGTTTGTTGCTCTGTCCGTCATGAACCGTGGATGGGTGGATTGCACGGTACGTCACCCGTGTCCAGTCTAACATGCTTTACATTTTGGCCTCAAACGGCATTTTTGCTTTGCTCCACTGTGTGCAGGTGTGATGAGGTTGTGTCTCTCTGTCTGACAGGACCTCTGTTCGTATGTGGGTTACACCTCCTCTGTGTACTGCACAGCTTCTGTACTCACCCTGGCTGCCATCGCCCTCGACCGCTACCACTCCATCATAGACTGCTTGCGCTACAGCTCCCGCTGCACCCTGTGGAGAATTTGTGCTGTGGTCCTGTGGATCTGGCTGCAGGCTTTGGTCACCAGTTGCCCCCCACTGCTGGGCTGGAGCTCAGTCAGCTATGTGGACCCCATGTACAGCTGTGCAGTGAACTGGGCCAGCAGTCCTAGTTACACCGCTTTCATGGCTTCCCTCTCGTACGTCTTACCTGCAGTGGTCATCCTCTTCTGCTACGTGAACATTGTCAAGGTGGCCCGCAGCCACGCCAGGAGGATTCACACTCTCGAGGACTCCGTGCAGCGCTGCAGGAATCTCCCAGACTATGCTCCTGGGGATTCTTCCAACCAGCACAGCAGGTGCCACCACACCCCATCGAGACTGATCTACCACATAAGTGGACAGTTTGTGTCTCAAGTTGGTACAGGGGAAGAAGATTATATCAACGATGCTCTTCCTGAAGCTACCACAGAGCAGAGAAGATCAGCGTCCAGGCGCTTTTTCTCCTTCCTGGCTCAAAGTGCCTCCCAAGTTCCTCTCCAGAACTCCCAGCAGCATCACAGCCACCATGGTGTGGTCCGGCTCTTCATGGTCATCGCAGCCTTCTTCCTCTGCTGGACACCTTACATAAGTGTGGCCCTGGTTCAGGCCACAGAAACTGCAATTTCAGGCCAGTCCACCCTCGTCCCAAACTCTGCTGTTACTTTCTCCTACTGGCTGGTGCTGTTGAACTCTGATATCAATCCTCTACTGTACGCACTGCTTAGCAAGCGTTTCCAAAACGCTCTTCAGGGACTCAGGCAAAAAATAAGCACTCGTCTGGGGAGCGTAGTGGGAAGGGGAAATGAGCTCAGACCAGAGGGAGATGATGGAAGGAGCAGCGAGCCCAGCACGCTGACCACCACCCATCCCGGGCTGGCCTCCAGCTCTGAGAGCAACAGATCATTGTGTTCTCACTCCATCTTCACTGTCAGCACCGACTTCAAACATCAGCCTGAGAAACATCTGTGCAGTGTGTGTCATCCTCAAAAGAGCTCTACGTGGCAAGAAGCAGCAAGTGACAGAAGAGCAGACTGCCTGCAGGTCCCCTCGCGGCCACAAGAGGGCAGCAGACTACCTTTTTCTGCTGTGACCGAGGAGCGGCAGGCCACTTTTTTCTATGGCCAGATAACAGTGAGAGTAGAGCATGACATTCCTTAGTCAGGATACCTGTGGCATCAGACATGAGACCACAGTTAACAACTATTTTATTATTTTTATTTTATCCGGCAATGAATTGATTGTTTGGTCAAGAAAATGTAAGAACAATTGAAATTTCCATCCCAGTTTGACCTAATTTCTGATTAATCTTCCGGTTTTTTTGTTTTTGTCTGACCACCAGTCTTCAACCCAAGCAAACTGACGTTATTATCACAGAAGATCAGTAAAAAAAAAAAAAAAAGCTAACAAATAATTCATTTGTCCTAGAAAAAAAAATGGAAGTAGTCACTGGACAATCCAAGGTCCCGGGCACCTTTCTGTGTGGAGTCTGCATCATCTCCTCCTTGCCTGTTTGGGTCAGGTTCCCACAGATACCTGCATGTTAAGCTAATTGTTGTTTCTAGTTTGGCTTTATTGGATAACTCAGACTTATAAGCTCAAATCAGACTGATTTGTAACCAAGACTACAGTTGTTTATATAACTAACCAAAAAAACCCAAAAAAACCAGCAGTGTACTTCTAAATTGATTCCAGATTCATTGATTTTTTATTTATTTATTTATTTTTAAGTGTGCTGTCTCACCCAACACTTGTTAAACCTTGCCAAGTTTTTTGGTTTTTCACTCAGTTGTTTACTTGATGAATTGTACATTTTTTGCAGAGGGGGCAAGAAAAAAAAACCTTGACAAGGAAATGTATTGAAAAGAAATATTTTTATATAGTACATGTGATTACACTTGAAGACACCCAACAGTAGCTCTAATAAACCCGTCATTTATTCATGTTCGGAACATCTCCTCCTCAAATGTGATAATCATATGTTGCATCTCAGTGTAAAAATCGTCATTCCTTACAAAGGTTTACATTTATGTCTAGCAATAATTCCAGAGGAATACATTATTATTATTTATTGTCATACAGAATGACAATGGGAAACAGTGCTAATGTACTCTATTGCGAAACAAAGAAAAGGCAGTGAAGTGGACTTTTTCGGCTGCATCTGCTCGTACAGTACGTGCATGCTCGTTCTGCAAGACGTCACTCGCTGTCTTCTCAAGGTTAAGTCGGCAACCAAATGCAAACAAATATAAATGTGTCAAGTTTGTCTCAATAAAGAAAGAAGGACAAAGAAAATCATTCAGATGAGTATAAGAAGGATAGTATTAAACAGTCTCTGTGCAGCAGTCTGTGGTGGCACTGTAAAAAACAGATAGCACATTGCGAGCGTGTGTGTGGTCGAGTGATGTTCGTACATTCACAACAAGGCAGAGTTTCCACCGTTGCTTTACAAGGCGTGCACCTCGGTTTCTCTCGGGGGTCAACCTGGTTGTTAACTTGTCTCAAAAATGTGATAAACGAAAGCGGAAAAACAAAGGTTTCTTTTTTTTCTTCTTCTTCTTTTTTGATCACGAGAAGAGCCGTGTGTCAGGACTACTCTCCTCAAGCCACAGTAGGACAGTTTTCTAGTCTGTAATTCCCACCCGAAATGAAACGATGTAACTGAACTGCTGCACATTTGTCTGTGTGCATATGATACTAAAATGTTAAAAGAGAGGCTCAGAGATAGCTGTGTTTAAAGTAATTAAAGGGGTAGTTCCATTAACCTGTCAGTCTTATTTTGAGATATCAAAGCTTTTAACAATATTTGAATGTGTTTATTTAAATTGCTTGGTTAATAAAATGTTCACCCTATTTCCTACCGGTGTGCTGGCAACATAAAGCAAATGTTAGGCAACTGCTTTGTGGATGGATTGAAAGCAATCCCACTGTTTGACAAACACGTCAATGATATAATGCATTGAAAGCGAATGTAGATATCGCGTGACTAAACTGTGGGGCCCGAACAATGAGTGAGTGTTTACAGAAGTGGGAGTCTAGCCCAAGGAAAGCACATAACCACGGGGAGCCAATCAGTGCGGATGAAATGAAACTGACCTCTTCTCTAAGAGTGAATAGAGAGACGCATTGTGAAAGCTTCTTCAGCTCAGACTGATCCTCAGGCGTCCAGACAGGTCCCTTCACACCAGATGAGCTTGACAGGTCCACAGCTCCGGGACATCCAAGGTGTGAAATATAGCTATGTACAAGTGCACAAAAGGCAGGTATTTGTCACTAAGTTTACACCCGCAGAAGGCTACCGGGCCTCATGTTCTGTTTTCAGGCATTCAGCTTTGTAGGCATTCTTCTTTGGATCTTAGAGGTGTGTAAATGTGTACATGTTAAAGCCAGCTGGTCTACAAGGTGTTGGGGCTGCCTTGAGAGATGTCTGCCCCTTTATTCCTCCTCACTGAAAAATATCAGGCAAGTTGGCGAGTCTTCCCAGAGGCGAGGAATCAGAGGAATGATTAAGAGGTACAGCAAAATTAACACATGGTTCAATCAGTTATACCTGATCATTTTAGGGGTAAGAAGGATTACAAATGATATAAGTCCATGCACCAACTCGGTTAACTTGTGAGCAGGAATGATGCCAAATGAATGAAACGCAATCTGAGCCTCCTTCATCTTCCCCTTTGGTTGAAAAGCTGCAGATCAGAGGGCAGTCCAAAAGGCAAGGAACCAGGCGGGTCACGTGGGTTATTGCCCCATTTCCCTCCCACCTCATGTATATGTGTTTGTGTGATGATATTTCATATATTCAAAGTGCATATGTTGACATGGAGGTCCTGGCTCTCCCTCTCCAGTTGAGCCCTGTGCCAGCTCCCGCCTCTCCGCTGCCTTCTGCTGGCTCGTCACGTTTGCGCAGCTTCTGGCTGAGCTGGATGATGCACTGGTCCCAGTCCTCTGGTAACAGCAGCATTAGGAAACCCAAGCAAATGATGAACACGGCAATGAGGCGCACCGAGTTAAAGTGAATTTCACACGTGTAGAGGTCCACCACTGTAAAAAAAATTAATAAATAAAAAGGTACTGTGTTAATAGAAGTCAAGAACTGTGTAAATGAATGCAAATTGTAACTGTGTGTGTTTGTCAAATAAAAATGGCTAATTGTACATCGAGACGGAGCGTGGTTTGAAAATTAAATGGAGTCTTTCATCAAATATAGATGGAAACTTTTGGGAGAATCCAGTGCCATCAAATATTAAATGGTGACCAGATATAAAAAGCTAGCACTCTTAGAGGAAAGCCAAGAGACTTACTGGCGTTTACAGGAACACTTAGGACAATGCCAAGGGAAATTAATGTCGGGTATGTTATCGCAATGCCAAAGTTCACCAGGACGTTGAAAGCTGTAGGAACAAAGCAGAATTAGAGCAGCAGCGGACTACACAATGAGAACGTTGCTATTTGTAGATTACACAACCAGCTGGTGCACATTACTGCTCTGTCTCCATATACCGAAAAGCAGGGCTGCGACCCCACAGAGGTAGGCCCATGGGATGTCTCTGAGTGACTCGATGTACTCCACGTGTGTAAAATACAGCATGACTGGCACAAAGCTGACGAAAACAAAATTGGTGCTTCCAACGATGCTCAGAAAGAGTGCAGCCTCTCCAAATTTGGCACTTCCCAGCACCATCTTAAAGAGCACCTGAGAATAAAGAGGAAGGAGAGAGATGCATACATTGAATCTGCCCTCTTCAGGAACTGAGGTATATTACAGAGAGTGAAGCCTGCCAAGTACCTGCCATGTCTCTGGCCCAGGGCCACTGCTGTCTGTTTATCACGTTAGGGCGGCACAGACAGCAGGGCAAAGGAGACCAGACCCGTCAAAACATAGCTATATAATATCTGTCCTGTAACCCCCTTGATCAGGGTAACACAGCCTGAGGCCTGCAACCAAATGCGTAGGTATCGCGTACTTCTGGCAGGTGAGTCTCACACTACATAATCCCCTTCTGTCTTCTGCCACCT
This sequence comes from Oreochromis niloticus, assembly GCF_001858045.2. NCBI lineage: Eukaryota > Metazoa > Chordata > Actinopteri > Cichliformes > Cichlidae > Oreochromis > Oreochromis niloticus. Next base: position 20,716,477 of record NC_031978.2, read on the forward strand.
GGTTACATAATTAGAAGGGAGCTAGTCAGGGTTTCTTATAGAGATGTGTCCATACATACAGCACGCTTACCTATTTTTTTCCACCGTGAATAAAAGTAGCGCTACAATGGAACTTTATGCTCAGTGGTACAATAGGCACTGATGAAATGCAATCAAATCCTAGAGGTTTTGCGGATCGAGCTAAATACCGATAGCATAAAAGAATGAACACTTTGTTTCTGTCCTCCAAGTTCAGTATGTAGCCCACCGAATTGTGTGGAAAAATAAAAATAAAAATGTCCTTTTTGTGTATAGTCAGGGGTGCACATAAGTGGTCCGCAGGTGCGCATGCGCTGTCAAAATAAAAAACGCGCACCAGATGAGAAGTTGCAACGCGCGTTTGCGTACATAAGATTTTCTGGAGGAGGACAGACATTTGTTTAGAACTCTTAAAGATGTCGAAGAAGCAATTACTTTGGTGTTCCTCCAACTCCAAAGAAATGTCAGAAGGAGTCCGAACCGCAAAAGAAGCGCGTATTCTCGGAAAAGTGGTTGCAGGAGGTGAGCTGGCTTCAAACAAATGATGAACGCACAGAGATGTGGTGCAGAATATGACGTGAAAAACTTATGTACGCAAACGCGCGCTGCAACTTTTTATCTGGTGCGCGTTTTTTATTTTGACAGCGCATGCGCACTTGCGGGCCACTTATGCGCACTGAAACAACAGAACCCAAAGTGTTTTAGAGACAGGCAGCTTCAATATACACGAATATCTTAAAGGTGTGTTTTTGTTATATCACTTAATTATTCTGGAAAATAAATTTGCAAATTGATGATGATTCATCTCATAAATCATAAGCTGCTTTTATAGTTTAAAAGTATCGATATCGGCAATGCTGGCCCTGTATTTAGTAGCTGATATCACATTGAAACCAAAATTTGCAGTATCGCACAGCAAATACCTTATAGAGCGCTGACATCGAAGCAGAGGCCACGACCAAAGCAATGCCGATGACCGAGTGGCTGTGGAATCCATCGGCATAGGTCATCATTACGATGCCTGCTATGGCCAAGATAGCAGCTACTATCTATACAGAGAAAGGGAGAGAGAGAGAGAGAGCATCAGTGAGTGAAGGATGGACAACATGCTGCTCACAGTTTGGTGAAAAAGGCACCTTATCCCCTTACAGCCGCGGCGGGACACAGCAGGCCCACATGGCCTCAGCTTTGTTATTCAGTGCAGAAATAACAAGCCTCACAGAACCAGGCTTGAAGCAGTCTAATTATTGGGTGGGTTGTTATTTCATAGTAAACAAGCTTTTCATTTGATATTTACGTTTTCTACGTGCAGTGCAGATCTGCTCTCAGATTCACCCTGTAAGCGCTTCCAACACAGGACAGGCAGCTTTTACAGTGTTGGCTTGATTGTGTGACATTGATTTCCATTACAAAGCCATCGTGTTTACAAACCAAATCCCCCCCCCCTCCCCACCACTCAGTCCAGCAGCCCCTGCTTTTCTCACCCACTCCCTGCCTCTGCAATTATCACAGCTTCAAGATGGCAAGAATCCATCAGCTTCACCCTGCTCTGGGTCAACTGTGATGCATAAAAGGCAAACCTCTTGTGTTTTATTGCATTAAAATCTGGTTTGTCTCGGGTATATGTTCATAGTGTATATGTGAGAACTGTACAGCAGTGATGGGGCTATGGTGCAGCCCAGCTGAGTGGATTAGCACCGCATTAAGGAGGTGTCGGGAAGATAAATGAGCCGCGTGTTTTTGCTTGGCCAAAGCACCTTAGGCAAGTCTGGCTAAATGTCTCTTTCTGCACTGCAGGCTGCCTGTCAGTCACTGCTACACCTTTCATTTTAGGAAATGGCCATTTGCTCACGGCGTCAGCAACAATTTAAGATGTTTCAGCACAATGTGGAGGGTAAGAGGGAGGAAGGACTGTGGTTTCACCCAAACTTGTTCTGCAATGGGCAGGCGTGACCGATGAGTCCGGTGAGTAGCTTATGTCATTACGGTGGTGTAACTGCAGCACATGGACCTTGCACTTTTTACTAATCATAAATCTAAACATGGGTCACAAAGAAAAAATATCTCCCTGATTTCTTTGATCATTCTGCCAACCCTGAGCCGAGCTAGTCATTGGTTTTATCCACACAGTATCACTGAAAAAAACCTCCCTGTTTAACGAGGTTGATGTAGCATCCCCCTCATCGCTCTCTCTCTCTTCCCTTTCTGTTTCTCCTCCTTCACTTTCATGACAAACTTGTTCAAGTTCCCCTGCATTACTGCAGACATCCAAACACTGCAATCCTCACTACCAGGCAACAGAGAGCAAGAGAGGGGAGGGTGTGTAAGAGAGAGTGAAGCGGGACTATTACTGTACTTGTCTCTTACCGAGGCTTTTCATCACGAATAATGGGGGTGACGAGTCGGGGCATACACAAGGGAGAGACGGGGTGCTTGTGAGCGTGAGAGGAAAAAAAGGGGAGGCGGGGAGGGGCATCGTGCAAAGTGCGGGATGGCTGCAGATGTGAAAGCATCTGAGGCGCGCAGTGAGAGGAGATAAACCGATATTTTAATTCACAAAGGTAAGTAACCCCTTACTGTCCTGCTTCTCTGTCTTTATCTGTGACAAGCTTGCCGGCGAACACACACATGCACAGACCAGGTGGCACATTTGAATGACACTGTGATCACCGGTAGGTAATCATCCCGTCGTGCTCACAACCTGCTCTCTACTCAACCGTGCTGTGTGTGTAGCTCACACATTCAAATGGAAATTCAGTCAAAGCAAGTCATCACAAATTTGCATTTCTTTGCAGATTAGAGACTTTTTTTGTAATGGTGGCTGATGAAGTGTAAAACTGAGTTTAGTATAAAATTTAAATACACATTTGACCAGAGACAGTATTAGAGATGAGCGTAGCTTCTAAGAAGGTAAAACTGTGCAGGATTGCCTTAAACCTGCCAGTAGGTGGCAGCAACTCTGGTTTCAAAAAGAAATCTGGTTGTAAAGTAAACATCTATGACATCACCACCTCAGTAAACACTTTCCCGATAAGTTTATAGTGTCAATCACCTGTTCCACGTTTAGTAAGACTTGGAAAGTATGATCCTGATAAGAGCCAAAAGGAGAATAAATCAGGGTCTGCTTTAGGGTGGGCCACTGTGACTGAGAAGTCCCTACAGTCAATGTACAGAGCATAAAGTGTCCTTTGATTTTCCAAGGGATTTACCGCTTTCTTGTAATGTATGATTTCAAAACGCCAATATGGAGGTGGCGAAAATACCTCGTTTCTTTTTGGTCCAGTCATAAAGTAATCAGAGGTATGTTGCCATCTCATGTAGAGTCATGTTAAAGAGTAAGTTTCATAAGATTATACTGTAATATTCAAAATATAATAAACAATACAGAAAAACAAAGATAATTTTTTAATCTGTCCATATCAAACTTGGGATCAGGACCCAAACTTGTGCATCGGTTTGCAAGATAAGCCCTGGAGACATTTACATTCCTGTAAGGAAGAGAGAAGAAGAAAGAACATTCCTGCTACACAAAATGAAAAATTTGCCTTTCCCCCCCAATCTTGTCTCGTGTCTCATGATGAACAGGATACTTTTGTATCTTTAGGGATCTGAACATAATCAAACTGATTCAATCTAGGAAGGAAAAAAAATAAAATGTTTGGTGGAACTAGTCATAAATCACATAAATCAACATGTGACAGTCAGCCTGTGAGGCTAATATTGGGCACGCTCTTATCTTAAATAAGTTTCGTCATAATCAGTGAGATTCAAGATAAATGGGACGCTCACCAAAAAATATACGAGTGCAGTGCCCGTTCTAAACGTGGGAGTGCAGAATGGGCTGATAGCAGCTTGCAGTATTCTTCAGAACCGCATCAGCGAGCGACTAAAGCCATTCGTCGCAGCTCACCGTGCCCACCCACGGAAAAGCAAAGATTTTAAATATACCGGTGTTGTATATTTAGACTTTACAATCATTTAATTTACACTCATTGTGCCTTTATTCTTTTTAGCTGTCATTTGTTATGGATCTACTGTTTCTCATAGACAACAAAGATCCAATGAAAGCCTGAGCAGATATTATAACATTAACGTATCTGGCTGCTGATGAAAAATCGAACAAAAACTCGAGTTTATTAATTCCCTGTTTTACAGAACAACCGCACTAAAAAACAGGATGATGGGACAGATGATAGTGCAAAACTGCTTTACAACATATAATATTCATATATATATTGATGTGCTCATCCCACAGCTCGCCAATTACCTACAATGATGTAATTATAAATCATTCATTGGCTGTCTCGGGGGTGAGTCGTGGTTACTGCTGTTGCCACATTAAGTACAAAGGGTTAAATATCTTGTTGGATATAGCGACTTTATATAAGATAGTAAATTATTCTTCAAAACTAATTCAAAAGACACGCTTTTGGTTATTAGCTTGTTTACTACAAATAAAACTCACAAGCCAAGAGGGGACAGTGTGAAAATCCTTGCTTTCTGTGTCCTGTGCTCGAGTTAGACATCTTAACTAAAGATTCATAATTTTCCCTTGGAAGAGAAAAAACACACGCATGCAGATGTACTCACCCTGACCCCCATGAAGCGGTCTCTGAGCACGATCCATGACAGCAGGAAGACGAAGGCCTTGTTACAACAGAATAGCGCTGACACATCTGTTGTGTTGATCTTCCTGAGGGCCTGCAGGTACAGGTAGTTGGTGAGGATCCACAGCAGGCCAAAAGGAGCTACCTTGGTGAAAAACACCTTCGGCGTCAGCCCATCGTCTCCGAAAAACCTGCAGCACTCCCTGTGTGCACGACCAAAATGAAGACTGTTAACCTTCCAAAAATGTAGTATGATTTTAAAGCTGATAAGTATTATCACTCTGGGACCAATTAACACCAGTGAACACAAACAGCACAATCTGAAAAACACACTTAATGCCAATGAGTGACTGCAGTAATTCCCACTTCAACAGTTACATCTAAATTATGTTTGTCCCACATTATAGACACGTGGGACCGATGCTACCCTACTAGAAGAATGACTTAATATTTAATTGCAAATTAAGATCTGCCACAAGGCAGTAAAGTTAAATATTCAACTGTCCCCATTAAGAAATTAAACAACCTGTTTGCTCCTCAGGTGTTTTGTCTGGTTACATCTGACAAATGTCTCAGTATAGCAAAGAAATTGGATAATCTTTGCTGCTACAACAGGACATATCGAATGACTAAATCGAAGAAAAAAGCTGTTTGGTATTTCATAGTGACAACAGGCAGAAATGTATTTGATGTACTCAGAAAAGTCTTCTTTCATCTTCCTCTGTTCTCAGCATTACTTGTGGACACTCAGGGAGTTCAGCTTCTGGGTATGAGTTTCTGTATGGATTTAAACATGAAGGAAAAATGGGGACAGAAATAAATGTTGCTGTGACTTATGCATGCGATGAATAACTCAGGCAAATTTGTAATGACTCAGATAACAGCCATGCAATTCTAGGGTTTTACGTATGATAAAAATCATCTGGTCTTAGATTTAGGTAAATAAAACCTCAGGTGAATTACAAAGCATGACATATTACACTATGACATTATTTATTTAACTAAAGTTGAGCTAAAATGTAGAAGATGTGTGTGAAAAACTAACTACGCCTTTATCGCTTCCGAAGAAATTACGAGGTTGTATTAACACAATGCTGAAGAGGAAAGACATCAGCAGCGATCTTAGAGAAGCGACTATTGCTGGCAATCAATTTAAATCCTTCATTCTGCAGTGAGAACGTTTATTCACAAGTGGAAATATTCAAGGCAGCTGTTAGTCTTCCTACAAGCGGACATCCTAGCAAATTCACCCCAAGGTCAGACCATGCAATGCTCAGAGAAACCTCAAAAAATCTCTGGGAGCTACATCTCAAAATCTGCAGGTCTGAGTTAGTTAAATGTTGAGGTTTATGCTACAATCAGAAAAAGACTGAACAAATATGGCTTTTTTGGAGAGAAAGCCTCTTTGTTACAAAAAGAACACGACCCCACAGCTTAGGTGTGCAAAGTTGCATCTAAACAAACCACCAGACTTCTGTAGTGGTGTGGAGATGTTTGGATATAATGCACAGCACCATGTTTAGTAGTAACCAAGCACATATCAGCACAAACACCTCAAACCATCTGTCAAGCACGGGGGTAGAGGGGTGGTGATTTGAGCTTGTTTTGCAGCAACAGGACTTGGAAACCTTGTGGTTGTTGAGTCGACCTCTGTATACCAAAGTATTCTACAGTCAAATGTGAGACCATCTGTCTGATAACTAATACTTGTCCCAAATTGGGTCATGCACTTGGACATTGATCCCAAGCACAACAGCAAACAGCAGAAAAAGAAAAGAATCAAGGTGCTGCAATGGTCCAGTCAAAGTCCAGACCTCAGCGTGATTGAAATGCTGTGTTGGGGCCTTAACAGAGCTGAGCGTAAATGCCCACAAACCGTGGGCCAAGAGTGGGCCAAGAGTCCTCCATAACAAGGTGAGAGACTGATAAAGTCACACAGAAAATGTTTACTTCAAATTATTGCTGCTAAAAGCGATACCATGATTGTGTGAGGAATTCTAACCAGTCAAGTTTTAACAGATAATACTGAGAAAAAAACACTAAATCTGGAGACGTATGATTAACAGTCAGTCTGGCAGTCTGCTATGTTGAAGAAATGATTAATCTTTAAGTGCTTCTGCATGAGGCTTAGTCATCCACTATTCATGTTTTTCAGGCGCTGTAACTACGCACAAGAAGCTAAATGAAAATACCCTTGAATAAAAGCTGACAGTCCAAAAGCTATTGGCATGAGTCAGTAATGCAAGAGAGGAACCAAACCATGACATTATGTATCAGTATCAGAATACTGCATAGTGGTCCTGCTCTGTCGTGTTACTACATCGTCTGCTGAGTAAGACCTTACGTTGCTCTGCTGTGACGACAAGAATTTTCTGTTTCACCCCCAACTTGAGTGACTCCGCCCACACCGGACTGCTATTGTTACCATTACTACTGAGTTGTACCGTTTACCCTGAGCGCATCTGGCTCAGTGAAAAGTGATGAAGCAGCAATAAGTGAGGAGTGGCAGGTAGCATATTTGCCAGGGTGTCCTGCTGGATACTGTAGAGCAGCGCTGCTATGAATCAGCTCCAGAGAGCTGAGTCTGCACTAAGAACACACTGCTCAAACCTCCTCTGTGGACACGACACTAATTCTGCGACAACCAATTTATCAGCGTTTCATTACAGACACTGGTTGCACCACCTTAAAGCCTAACCGGTGACTGTGTTCACGCATTACTGCTGCACTTGTGTACTCGTGCACTGTAATCCGCAGTGATTTTTAAGATACGTCAAACCTCTGCAAAGCTCCCAAAGAGTTGCAGCAGCAGATATTAATACACCTAGCAGCGTGTGGATTAAACAGTTAAGCGCTGCACTACCAAATGATTTAGTATCACTTTCTAGTGCCTGCACAGAACTTTTATTTGGTTTCTTTAGAATTTGGCGCAAACTGAGTTAATCCATCCTTCTTTTCATACTTACATCTAAATTGACTCAAAAAGGTTTCGCATTACCCAAAAGCAGTCAGAGGGTCTCAAACTACAAGCTTGAATTTAAAAGATGCAAAATTCAAAATGACACTTTGTGAGGAAAGAGATAAATCCTTCCACTGCTGCTAAATATCAAGTCAATATAACAACAAGGGTGATGAGTGCAGTAAAATCCTCTCCTCACAAATATACTGCTAAAGTCAGGTCCTTGCCTCTCGTTCGGCTGCCTGCTGTCACGAAGCTATCCTTTGGTTTCTATTTCTCTGCACTGTCAGGTTCAACAGAAGATGGTATTGTAATTTGTAGTCAGTTCACATGAGCTGCAACTGAGGAGTGGGAGACCCACATCCTCATGTAGGCCTCTAAAAAAAAGGAAGGATTACATCACAGAGGAGCATCCGAAATACAGAGCCAATCCCCCGAGCTCAGCAGCACACCACAGCTTCTAAACTACCGCTCTCTTTTGTCTCTTTGCACTAATGTAGCACTGCAGGTAGCAGAGATAAGACTTTTGTCTAAAGACCATGATTAATGGACTGCTTCAACTGTGAAAGCCACTGTAACACAATTAGGATTACAGTCTCGTCAGCAGGGTATGTGAGATGGCACGGCCTGCTCTTCCAAACAGGTAAATATGTGGCGGCGTTTTGCAAATACAACCTGAAGAGAGGATGACTGTGTTTACCTGACAAGCAAAAACAGAAGGTAAACAGAATTAGCTCATTCAGCGAGATTGAAAATGGGCCTAAATGATAAACTGTAAGCAGCTGGTGAAACAGGCTGAACATGTGGCGTTTGTTCTGTCAAACACAAAGAGGATAGAAACTGTCACGCAGTGTTTGAAAAAATTCAATTAGTACATCTCTATCATCTCACTGGTACACTGCTAGATGCCATGTACAACACCTCTGATGGTTAATTTCATCGGGGAATCAAAGTGACCTTTTGAATGGATTTTTTGGTAACTAGAAAAAATGGATAGAAAATAAAAAGGGAGAATAAAACTCATATGGGATTTTTAATACCGATACTGATACCGATATTGGGCAATCTAAAAATCAGATAGTGACGCGGCTGCCCCTCTGTTGGTCTTCCTTGGTCTCTTGTGTTCTGGGGGCCTCTGGATGTCTAGAGTTTTGATCTCCTCCATACCTGCGTCATGCCCTGGAGGACGGGGCAGTGGCCCCCCACACCCTCTAGCAGATCATTACATGAAGGAACCTTTTAAAAAAAAAAACAAGCGCGTCCATGCTCACAGGTGTACACACAGGTGATCACACACAAACTACACCCTTTTTGGCTCCTACCTCAAAGCACACTGTGCGCTGTCGATCTCACGTGCTGCACAATAATGTTTAATATTTAGTATTTACTGTCATATTCCCATAGATCATTGTGATGTTGTTTATTACTCTCGTTTTCTTCTGCTTGCTTTCTTCTTTCTTTCTCAACAGGTGATCCAGGTGATCGATATATGTATTTTTTGTCTGCTTATTCTGTTGGTTTTTGTTTTTTTGCCCTTTTTCCCCGTCCCTCTTCCCCGCTGTTTTTCTTTCCCTCTTTCTTTCTCCCCTTTCCTTCCCCCAGTCAAGTCTGTCCCGTATTCAGCAAGTGAAAATAAAATAAACAATAAAAGGTGAATCAAATGGACCATTACGGCAAGGCTGGGATGGTCCATTTGGTAAAGTAAATCCGTTGGGCATCTTTCTTCGCCTTTAGACAATAATTCTGATGGCAAAAGAACCAAACGGGACAGGTTAAAAAAAAAAAAAAAAAAAAAAAAAAAAATCAGATATTCCTTTATATCGGAGGATATTTTTTGATGTTAGGCACAAATTTCACTGACATTTAAATTTCAAAGCCCAACTTTGCTCGGATCAGCTGGTTGCTGTTTCCAAACATTTGGCTGTGTAGCCAAAAGGGAAGTTGCGGATTGCCTTCTGGTAGAAGAATTATACAATGGCGTCACTCAAAACATGGTTAAAGTGTGTTTCTCCCATTTAGTCTTCACCTTTTCACTTATGGGCCATTACAAATTCTGATACAGATAGATTAATTGTTTGTTAATGATCTGATGACCCCTCAGGTCTGACTTGAGATAATATTTTTAAAGGTTGTAGGTTTTATCTATATAAAGACAGGAAACTTTGCTTTGATTTTTAATGACTGCGCTGTAATCTGGTCTGCTGTTGCTGTTGCAAAAATTGATTTCTGTTCTGTCTTATAAAACTGTAACTGCTGAAGTCTCTGACCTTAGAAAAGAAACAATGCCCTTTGACTGAAGTCAGAATTTGTGTGAGAGCCTGTACTGGACTTTACAGTCACTTAAGGGTTTTTTATATCGTTTGTTTCCTCCACTGTCACTGTGCGTGTTGGTGGGTAGGGGCACAGACCCGAATACAGACTTTATTCACAGTCCATGTGCACCAGGAAAGGCGAGACGGAAAAAAGAGAAACAGTGACTAGAATTGATGACAACCTACTGCTATCGCCTACTTTAAGTGCATCAAAAGCTGTCAAACAAGTGTTAATTCATCTAAAATCCACCATCTGTAAGACTGGTCACAGGACAACTAGTCTTGGCTAAAACTATAGCAGAGTTTTTGCTGCCATGAAAGAAGATCATGGAGAAGATTCATGGATGTAATGAAGGAGGATATGTAGAAAATTCTGATATTAAAGGATGATCACAACATGTCAGAGCACAAAAGCAGATTTATATATAAAAAGATGTGACAGCAGCTTTAGCACTTGGACCTCTAATGGAGCTTGCTCTGAAGGAGAGAGTGTCTTCTAACCTTAACCTCTGCCTGGCTGTCTGCCTCTCCGGACTCTTGCACAGGTGGCCGATGTAGTAGAGGGGGAAGAAGAGGCAGTTCCACGTGGTGGCGAACCAGGTGAGGGTGAAGGGAGCATCAAACTGCTTAAAGGTCAGCTTGGCCAGCTGGGTGGAGCCTGCCCAGGAGGAACACACGCACATCACCATGGCGACTCCCCATAGAGCCTTCCGCACTTGTACAGCTGTCACTCGGATGCAGCAGTGAAGCCGCCGTCTGCTGGAGCCGGACTCTGCTCCCGCAGCACCGGCCGACTGCGCGTCTGTGGTGCCCACCACATTCTCTCTGGAGCGATCTTCCCCTAAAGACGGACACATACATGACAGACTGATGGCCAAACACACCGATACCGCAGACCTGCATTAAGATCGCTCAATCATTATTTGACACATTTTAAATCATACACTAAAAACATATTTGTCCTTGCTTATTACTGAATTTTTCTCAACTTCCTCTTCCTCTGCATGTGTTTTAGGTGCCTGGTGGGCAGGAAATCATCAATGCCAAATGGGAACATCTGGGCCTGGTGTTTCCAGACTATGAAACCGTTGCTGGCATGCCACTTGATTCTTTCTCTCCTGCCTGGCGTCTGAGTTTCTGCGTGTACTTACTTTCTTTTTAGTTCTTTCATGCTGTTTTCCACCACCTTGTAGCACTTTCACACTATTTCCACTCCCATGCACATCCTGCTTCACTGATGCCTACTTTTACACCTGATTTGAGCAAATTATTTTGATAAAATGTCACATAAAGTGCTTTTTGTCCCAGCCTTCAGAGGTTGCCAGGTTGTGCCTTTTTTTCTCTCCCTAAGCATCATGTGGATACAGTATATTATCTTTTGCAGCAAATCTGAGCGAGTAGCTTGAGAGACTGACTCCAGATCATACCAGTCTTGTCATCATTTTCCGGGTAAAAATAGCTGCTTTCAAACTTAAACTGAACTTGAAGGTAATCAATCCGAGTTAGAAATGTGGCGATCAAGTGTGACAGGCGGCAGTGAAACAGAGGGCATATGAGGGCAGACGTGATATCCAATCCAAGATGACCTCTTCTCCACTGCATGAGCTGCAACGGCATGTGTGTTTGCCCTAGCGTGCAAAGACACACACCGCAACACTTAACTTTTCTATTTCTCTTGTCAAAACCTGATGGCCTCCATACTTCTTCACTAATGTGAGAACTGAAGCGAAGTGTTGGCGTACAGTTTTCGGCCCCACTCTCACCCACTCTGTGCTTCAAAACCAATTCTCTTACCAAGATCATTTTGTTCTCTCGAATCACTGAACTTACAAACTTTGTGTCCTCTACGAAGTTCAGACACAGCTGCATGATCATGGATATGACACACAGTGTTTTACAAAAATATGACAGTTAAATGCAACATTCGCGATGCTTTATGGCAGCGCTTAACCTGTTAAAGCCAGAACAATTAAATAATTGCCATAAAATTCAAATTTGTTGAAGATAGGAGGGGTTATTGAACCTTTAAAAAAATAAAATAAAAATGTATTAATATTAATTTACATGTATGAGTTTTAATTGTATCATATTCGCTACATTTGACTTTTTTTTAAATGTATTGCTTAAAACAGAAAAAAAACCTAATGTATCAAATATGACACACTGGGCATTAAGGAGGTTATTTTAGACAGATAAGCTCTCACTCGATGTGTGCTGATAATTAACGTCTTTCTAAAACTAACAATAACAAGAGGGCTTAAAGAGCACAATTCCCCCCGATGATGTTTTTATTCATGCTGACATCAGCCTGTTATGGTGTGATTGTGATGTTATATGGCGTCAAATTGAAAAACTAAAAAGTGTATTGTACAGCCCTCTCCATGCCCTTCCATATGATATATTACTCAATATGGTTTCTTGAATTTTTTTAAAGGTCAACTTTGACCTTGAAAGTCAAAAACCACAATCAAGGTCAAACGCTTAGCCAACTTATATACTAACGTCCCCCGAGGCCTATAATATTGTTGTGACGTTCAAAGACAATCAGTAAAAAATTATGGGTAACATAAAGTTTTTACTGATTTTCACATTTGTTGCGACCTTGACCCTTCACCACACTTAAGTCAGCTGGAGCCGTGGATGCTGGACTGCTAACAAACAGACAAACAAACAGAACATACTCCCTCCCTTTATCACTGGCACACTCCTAAAATCATTTTAGGCTGTCTTTTTGACCGTGTAGCTAAACCCGCACCACCTAGAGCAAAACTACATGACCGCAACTCTGCAATCGGTTTAGTGAGAGTGCAACACAATAAACAGCACAACCTCATATCAGCTCTACTTCATAACAGCTGCATAATAGGCATCATGCATCTTCGGTCGCTTCCTACCTTCCAAAATGTTGAAAATGAGCGATCTCCCTAATGGTGTTTGCAGTGGTAATGATGTGCTGCGGGGAGCCTTTTGCCAATTCATCACTGCACTGTATGCTGTTGACTGGAATACTGAATGCACTTCAAAGGGCCTCGGTGAGGGAAGAATAAATCTAACTTGATTTGATTACTCTGTGGAAATGATTGTCTGACGGCATCAACAGGACACTCAGCTCTCATAATATTGTAGCTGTGCTGTATCAGTTGTTGCCGTATACGCGCCACTGTCTGCTGTTCTGTGAATGTGATCTGTGTAATAATAAAAAACAAAAAACAAAAAAACAAATAAAACCACCTTTTCTAATATAACCTGCATATTTTACAAAAGAGCTGTGTAAGGGGTCATCCATCACAGCCAATGAGGCAATTCACTGCTACTGGAAGAGCTGACTCTGACCTTTCCAGGTGGTCTCATCATACCATAGATTAACTCCCCTGATGACTATCGCCTCTTATGCTAATGCCCCGGCTTCCCCGGGCTACCTATACTGACTGCACGAGAGATTCACGTTCTGTTTATCTATCGCAAACGTCAAAAAGAGATGGAGTTAAGATGCAGCGCTGTTCGAGGAACCTGAACAATGTTCCCTGCTGCTGCGAAAGCAACTGACGGGTCTGACAGCACAGAGGCACAAAAAAAACTAAAGATGATTCGAGATCGTTGTCATTGTCACTGCAGTGAAGTGATGAATCAGCAGTGGCCAAAAAAAGAAACAGGCACACATGGATGTTTATCAAAGTCTTGGGCACAGGGGTGAGAATTAAGTTTCTCTATTCTGAGCTCTGAGGCCTCTTTGTCTTCTTCTGAAGGTCATCTCTTTGTTGGTGCTGCCCATTTTGTGTCCTTCCAGGGCCTCCGTCCCGCATCCTGTGGCTCTGACCACATCTCTGGACTACACCGCAGTTTAATCTCCCAAATGTGATAATGGGCCAAGCCAATCAGCCCCCAGGCAGACTCTTGGGCCCAGCTAAGCATTATCAGCTCTGGCACACTTAGTGAAGTGACAACATTAGTGATATTATACAGCCTGTACTCCAGGCTGTGGCAGTTACCACAATACTTAAATACAGTGTTCTGTCTCTTAAATATAATATTCTGTCTCTTATTAAATAAAAATGTGTCATACAATAAAATACTAATTAAAGCCCCTGTAATTAAATGCAGAGCTGTGAGTATATCTTCCCAGACTAATGACTTAAAAGGGACTCTATCAACCCTGAATGCCAGTAACGAACATATCGACTGAACTCATCAGTGTGCTGGATCTGAGTCGCTGGAGTGGACCGGCAAAATCGAAGGGCCTCTCTGCTAATGACATTTGAAGCTATTATGACCATAGATGAAATACTCAGACCGAGTCTTCTTAAAGTGTTAAATGATTAACTCAAAGCTCTTCACCTTTTTAATTCATAATCTAATGTCAACCGTCAAGGTGAGTCTGTCACACTAAGCTGTCTATAGCCCAGGAACAGTGCATTTCTGACATTTTAATAATTAATCTCAGCCTTCGCGTGCACTGGATCGCAAATTAGTTTTAGTTTTAGATTACTGTGATAGAAAAATTAAACCCTGGATGAAAATGTCTACATTTGTTCAACCCATTCTGTGTCCAAATGTACTTCATTGGATGCTAACGGACATCTGCAAAATTGCTGGAGACAAGAAGAAAGTGTTTCTAGGGGCAGCTTGTGATCTGCTCTGACAGCTGTGTATGGCTTCTTCTTGTTGCTTCCTCAGATACAGTCATCCCTACTGCTCAGTAGAATGAAAGCACGCTAGAATCATAGGATTTAATAAGCACAGGTAAACTAGTAGCCTATTAGCATCTATCTATCTATCTATCTATCTATCTATCTATCTATCTATCTATCTATCTATCTATCTATCTATCTATCGCTCCACAAGTGTATATTTGTTAAAATATGGCACAGTAAATCAGTCTTTGTGGTGCAAGCTCATATACTGCCTGAAGTATTTTAGTTCACTGAGCACCTCGTATGCCGGATACTGAACATACATCCCACTCCCAGTAGAGGCAAAGGACTCCAGTGGATGTTGAGATTAATCTTGCCACTAAAGAGCCCGTTTTCCAGCTCCTCTCTCTCATAAGTCTGTGCTTCCCTGCTTCCCAGCCAGCCTTCCCACTTCTGCTATCCTCCCTCCCTCTGCAGTCTCTGCAGTGCAGATCTCTCCTGCTGATAGCTGCAAATCCCAAACGTGCCAGCAGAGCCCTGCCTGACTGCTCGCTCTCACACTTCACAGAACCTGGCCGTGACAGGCTGAGAAAGTGTCGATACGTCCCTGTCTTTGCTCCCTGAACGGGCCACCGCCCAAGCCGTGGACTGCACTCTCTGCTGCCCCGCTTCCCCCTGAGCCAAACAAAGCTGCTTGCAGGCAGCGGCAGCGACAGTGGCGTCAGGCTCAGGCTGGTTTGCCAGGGCGGCAGGGTGCAACAGTAGGGAGTGTTTACCTGGGACCTCAACAAGGGGAGACGTAGAGGTAGGAGAGTTTTGTCTGTTTGGCAACACCTCCGCGGGAGCAAGAGTGCTCTGCAGTGCTCTGCCTCAGCGATTCAAGAGGGTAAACAGATCAATCACACAGACACACACACTTCAGAGAAACTCTTCTCCTTTTATTTACTGTCTTTGCTTTTGCTTGGTGATGAATACAAATTAAGTAGTTCAACTTACTCAAGCCAACCTTGTAATCATCAAACATTACAGCATGAAGTATTTGTGTAAAAACCTTAAGGAGTCAGATCATCTTAATTTTGACACTTTTACTTTTTAGTGTCATTGTACAAGGCTGAGGGAAGAAAATCTCTCATTTTTAAATAAAGTTACCCGCATGGTAAGGTATGACTGGGGTGTCTCTAAGTAGGTTGAACTGAACACATTTTTTGTGTAATTCTCTGAATAATAATAATAAAAAATAAGCAAACAAATTCAAAATCACAGTTCTTCTTCTTTAAACTGGTTTATGGCTGTCACACAGCATCAATCACTCAATAAATACCTCAATAAAAATAAATCCTTCAGATCCATGTTGACTTATTTGGTTTGTCAGGTCTGACAGTCAGAGGCAGAGTGTTTTAGAAATACTGTTTTCTTTTTGCTTGGGAAAAAAAGGCAATTTATATATACATATATTTTTTTTTAAAAAAACAAAAAACCATAAACTGTACTTTTATAAAGAAGGATGGTAGTTTAATCGCAGAGACAGCTAGAAAGACAAGCAGCACACAGACAGCAGTTACTGTCTTTGTGGCCTCAGAGTCTGACAGACAGTGGGAGTCTGTGATAGTTTACTGTGACAACTTGGTCAGGCCAAGCTGTCAGTCAGCGTCCTTTCAACACACCAGAGCAGGCTCATCTGACAAGCCTGTCCCACTCAATAACACAAAAGAGAGACAGGCGGAAAACACACCCTGCTGCGTCAACCAGCTGATAGGTAGGACCACATGGGCTGAGGGGACTAAAGGCCCAGAAGGGCAGACAAGGGTGGGTCAGCTGTTACTGATCCTGCTCTCCTTCGTTCTCGGTTTCTCCTTCAACCTCAAAGGACAGCGCGGCGACTTCCTCACCGAGAAGCGAACTTGTTGTTTGTGTCTGCCTTGACCTGCCCAGCTGGTTCAACAGATGCTCATGATACAGGTCAATGCTGCAGCCCCCTTCATGCCTTATTGGTTACACTGCGTGCATGCAAGCAGAGAGTGATTGTGTACGTCTGCGCACTGTGTTTTGCAGCAGAGTAATAGCAATCATATTTGGCATCGGGTACACTACAGGATAACCCCCTGTTCTGAAGCAGCCCTCCCTCGCTTGCAGTGCCTTAAACCAGTGAATGCACTGTGATGTACCCGCAGTTTAACAGACTGGCAAGAGTCCCAGCACTTTCCGCGACAAATCAATATTTAAAAGATTGGCCACAGCATTCCTGTTAAGGTAATGGAAAGGCAACCACGGCAGGTGTATGCTGAGTGTCTGCCCAAACTGTGGTTTTACTCCCTCTATTGCACCCCAAGGCCACTGATGACACAGGGACTCCATCAAATTACACAATCCTGAGTCACGACTGCAGCTTTTTTAACACATCTTAACCCTTTTATTGTGTCACTGCTGTGAGACGCTCGCAGTTTGGCAATTGCATTTTTAATGGCATCAAAAAAGTATGCTCAACAAACTAACTGCTTACTCACTTTCACATATGAAACGCACGTTTGCACACTCGAGTATTCAAACTTCTGTCGAAATGGCTCAAATAAATATTAATTTTTACATTTTAGTTGTTAAATTATTTGTCATAAACAGCCTGTCAAGCCCACCATGGTGTAGCATCTAGTCTGCTGGGTGCATTGTGTATTTGGAGAAGACAGGCAGTCTTCCTTCTCACTGAAAAGCTTTTGGATCAGCTCACTCGATTTAGGATTACCGCTGAGGAGCTTCGTCTTTACACATATTTGTAGCAGGCTTTGCTTAAACGCACCGCTTTTACTATATAAATTACAAATATAATATACAGAAAAGGAGTCGTGCAACAAACCTCCAATAACGTTCGGCTTCAGCTGACAGCCCTCTCTGCACACACGCATGCTGTACTTAATAAACCTAAGCAAAAGCTTGGCCTCTTAATAAAACAAAAGCCCTGTCACTGTGTATTCAATGCACACTCATCAAGGCCCAAAGACCCGTTTCACTGGCTTTTAAATACATTTAGCACAAAGATCAAGATTTACTTTTGCTCCTCTGACAACCAACAATTTCAACTCCAATTACGCTCAAAGAATGAATGTGAAGAATTTAATGGAGCTGAGGAGGAAACTCTAAAAAGAATCCCAGTAATACTCTAAGTAAGCTTTTAACTGATGTATCTAATACATGCACAATATCTACATGCAATATGTTTGACCTCTGTCCGGCACATGTAGCCTGATCTCCATACTGAGGGTGCTGCTGCACATTTACATACAAATAAGACACATGCAAATGAGTACAAGATTCAAGATTCTGTCCTTGAAGCAAACATGCGGTGTTCGCTTTCTGTAGAGCAATGATTGCAATTCAGATTTTTATGTTCTCTGTCTTGAATCGTCCAAATCATTTATGTTTTAAAGTTGGCCCGTATGAACATACTTGGATCAGATAGAGATGCACAGGCGCAAAAAAGCAGAGCAGGAAGGTCAAAATAAGAGCTCCCAACATTGCCCAGCTCTCGAACGTCCAACTGCTTTAATCAAGTTAACCTAAAGGGTCTACTTCTCAATACAAAGGCTTTTAATTTGCTATCGTCTGAATGGCACACATACAGAAAATCATGGTCAAAGTGCATGAAGCCTTTTGGGAAAGATTTAGTGTGCCCATAACAGCAGCTGGTGACCAGCTTCCCGGGGGGGCGTATGTGTGCTGAATCACTCTGAAAACGTGTCTGCTCAGTTTCAGAGGATATAATTAAATTGCTGAGATTAAAGGGACGTTTATGAACTTCTTACCCCTGCTTCTGATGACAAAGGGACCACACAGACATTCCCTAAAGACGCCATGGATAGAAATACATTTAAAAGAGAAATCAATAATAATTATTGTCTATGAGAAGAAAACACAGAGGAAGCGGTAAATACTCCAAAGGAATGAATTAAAGCTGTAAGAGACAACATTGAACTGGATAACCAGAACCATCAGTCAACCAACAAAGAGGAGATCATAGGATGACTATGGAAATGGTTTGTGATGAAGAACAGATTGGTTACTATCCAGTAAATGTATCAATTCAAGCAATAAATATAAGAAAAAATAGAATTTCATGTTAAAATCAGATACTGTACTTGTTGCTTCACGCTGCGTGGAGGTGTGCCTGTTCACTGGACACAAAAAAGAAGAGAAAAGACAGACCACTGACGATTCAAGACTGGGGGAAAAAAAGTCTTTGACAGTTTGCTGCAGGTTGTTAGTGAGGAGAACAGAGGTTTCAGTGCTGGTGTTACATAAGCATGAGAGACTCTGAAAAGCTGCGTGTTGATATGCTGTGGCCCCCTGTGATCCCCCCCTCCACCACCACCACCACCACCACTCCTTCAAAGCAGCTGCTAAAAACGAGCAGCCGAGCGCTCACATCACAAACTTTACCGCTTTGACT
Source organism: Oreochromis niloticus (assembly GCF_001858045.2). NCBI lineage: Eukaryota > Metazoa > Chordata > Actinopteri > Cichliformes > Cichlidae > Oreochromis > Oreochromis niloticus. The sequence continues at coordinate 20,735,442 of NC_031978.2, forward strand.
CCCCTCAAAAATTTACAATACCGTTTCATTCCCAACACAAGACCCCTATATGCACGTTTTCTCTCCCCGCTGCCTCGTGTCACAGCAGAGTTTTTGTCAAGTCTGTATACACGAGCTTGTCAAATAACACCCCGCCATCCCAGCTATTCTGAAAATAAAACCCGTCGAGCCTGAAATTTACACTAATGAGCTTAAAATCTTTGGTAATCCAGCAGCACGGATTATTCTGAAGTTACCCGGGGCGCCTTGTCTGAGTGTATGCAATGCAGACTAAACACCTCGGGCGTCGATTTCATCCATGTCCATTTAAAAACCTGCATAAAAATGTGCCACTCACCTTCCATCTGCTGGTTGAGTGATCGATTATGAATAATGAAGCATTTTCAGATGGTTTCACATTAACGCTCCAGACTATAGCAAACTCCCAAACAACAGGAGCAGAGACAGAGTTAAGTCTGAGTCAGCAACAGCTCGAGTCCTGCGTGACGGAGGCAGAGAGGTAAACAGTTTAACAAGTATTTATGTGACTGTCCTCTTAAATTTATGTGTTTTATGTAACCTGAAAGCTTTTTTTAGTGGCTTCACTGATGATCAGTCACCTTGAGCTTCAATGCTGCACTGCACAAAAGTACAGCCGCCACCAAACCCGTCATGGTCACACAATGTGTTTGTCTATAAAAGCTCTGAGGTTCTAGTTTCATGTTGTGAGTTTGTCATAATGAGGCTCTATGAAACCCACCTACTTTGGTGGCAGTTATTTCTCTATTTGATCCAGCTGAAAGGTGAACATCTTTTCTGTGAAAACACTGATGTTCAGTAGTCTTGAGTAATAGATGAGGGGGAGCATAACATCAGCTCTTTGCACAAGAATCAGGCAGAGGAGAACATCATAGGAGGGATACTGTACAGGCATCAAAGGGACTATCACACTATACTCTTTCAAGAAGGTGTTGAGAATGGTGCAGCAGACACACACACGGACACACAAGAACTCTGAGAGGTGTTGTCTCTTAATGATGTCAGCAGGAAATGCCAGCGCTCCTGCAGATCAGAGGGATTTTCAGACGAGACAGGGGAGACCCAGTGAGACCCAACATCAAGCTATGAGGAAGACTGAAGGACACTGCCACGGAGCGTTTACTGGGACCACCGATAACACGCTTGCTGCTGGGTTCATGTCCCAGTTGCTCTGGCATTATGCGCTGGCATTTTAAGCAGAGACTCCTGCAGCCTGTGATGATGGGTACACGGGGGAGAGTGCGAGGGGAATCCCTGCTGCAATAACAACTTAAGACCCTCCCCAAGGACCAGTAAATTTTTAGCACAGCGAGTCGCGCTCATTCCCAAAAATCAGTGCGTCAATAACGCAATCATTTAAACGCAACGGAGCAAATTTGTCATCGTTGTCGTATAACGAGAGAAATAAAACAGCCTAACATCCAAGTGAAGCATCTGACATCACTCATGTGAAGAAAATGGATCTTGAGCCTTGATGTCAAAACAACCCACAAATATTGCATCACTGATTTGAAGTTGAGCGCTTGACTGATTCCCGTCGCTTCGTGTTGCTCACAGTGAGATTTTCTAAAGTTGATCCTTGTCTTAAAAAAACAAAAAACGATTCGTGAACAGAAATATTTGAGCTGAGCTCCGGTCAGAGGCACACCGACAGCCCCCAGTTTGCGGGGGTACAGGCGGTCTCAACGGAACTCCCTACCTTCCACTTTGGTGAGGGTGAGCACCGGACTGTTGCAGGCGGACAGCGGGGCAACCCTTGCAGAGTGTTTCTTCATGATGATGAGCTCGGATGGGCAGAGCTCCGAACCGCTTCGACTACATCCCTGAGGCTGATTTGGTGCAGACACCAGACCTCTTGATGGGACCCTTGATGTTTCTAGAGCCGGTGTCCTGCTGTCTGTCCCCTCACATCCATCCAACCCCCTGTTTTTAATTTCTCTCTCTCTCTACCTCTGTCGGATCCCCCCACCCCCTTCCTCCGCTTCCCTCCCCAGATCTGCTGTATCCAGTGCGTCCTGGCCGGTCTCTCCTTCACGTACAGTTTGGAGATTGCTGCAATTCGCCAACGTCACGCAGCAATCAGCTTCATAACCACGTCCCACCACCCATCCACCCACCACCCTTCGTCGTGAAGCTCGGCTTTCCTCCCACACCCCCAGCAGCCGCGATCCCTCCGGGGCAAAGCAAAGTCTGCATGGGAGTGAGTAGACGCAGTCGCTGACCCGGAGGCGTGCGTTAAAACCCTGGGCTATAAATGGACTGTGTGACAGATATGATGGGACCAGTACAGTTTAAGTGGGAGGCTGGTGTGGGTGTGTTTAGTCTATAAACACTGCAACTATAGCTCATGATTATAATGAAATAATATGATGTTTTTTCCCCTCTGGATGAAGTGAAATCCTAACAATTAAAGCTTAATGATGCTTCCAGGATCTCTGTAATACAGCTTGCTGATGGGCTTTTAACGCGGTGGTTTTACACGCTCATGATTTTTATTTGTGATTTAGTTGTGAATTGCCTTCAAGGTTATGTAATCTCAAAATTGCACAGGGAATTGTATGTTTTTGCATTTACTGCAAACTTCTTAAAAGGAATGCACCCATCCAGTCTTTTCTTTTCTAGTTTCTGATGTCGCAACCATCCAGATACTGATCCAATCCTATGGCTTTCCTTTCACATGAAGGATTTTACAATATGTCAGGTGACATGAGGTTATGGATTGCTGTGCAATTAAAAAAACAAAACGGCACAGGCAGCCCACCCTTTTTCTAAAATTATGCAAATGAGAGCAGAAATAATACATTTTATGATGAAGTCAGTTAGCTTATTGTGGATTGGTTTTGTCAGGGCTAATAATATATAAGTTGCACTGATACCAAGCTGACATATCAGCGTCTACCTAAGAAAACTAAGAATATTGTGATACCTACGTAAATGCACATGGTCTGCACCTGTTGTTACATAGCCATGAATAAATTGTACATTAGATTGTAGCAAATCATTAGCATATTAGCAGGTAGGTGTACAAATAAACTGAGTGACCTAAGTTGTTCTCCTAATACTTGTTCTCTGTGCTTGTCACATCTATGATTTGATAAAGACGTCATTTCCAGTTCCTTGGACTCTTGTCTTTTTGATCTATCAACAACAAAACTTGGCCTGGAGTGACATTTCAGACTTGTGTGTGTTTCATAACTCTCTTAAACTGAAAGCTGTCCAAGGCACCATTACAGCAGCTGGTCAGCTGAAATTGTGCCTCGGTGTATCTGTGTCATGTCATTCCATGTTTTGCTTGTGTTTTATTCCTGAGCAACCATCGGTGGATACATCAGAGAAGAGCTGTCAGCGGTTCAAATTATCCAGCTCCATACTTATCAGAGAGTGCCTCTGATCCCTGTGACTATCAGAGTTAATGTCTTTGTAGACATACAAGTGTGTGTCTGCAGAGGCTCTTCATATGTGAGTGTGATCCAGCTAAAGGAAACTGTGCTGAATAATTCACTTTTTAGACTCACAGTCAAGCAACAATCCCTTGACCGTGCCTAACTAGGACAGGGAGCTCTAAAAACACTCTGTCCAGACGCATTCTGGCATCCCTCAGCAACCACTGGAAATGCTGCACTGGATCCACTGGATCCTTTACTATTTTCCACTGCTACCTACACCTCCTGTGTTTGGGTTTGAAAAAGGGAAATGTCAGGGAGAGCGGATGGGGGCTAATGGATGAAGTGCAAGAGCTCACCGTGAATGAACTAAAAGAGCAGAACAGGATGCTTGATGGATAAACATTATAAACATGTCACCTGTGAATTATATTATTGTGTGTCACAGTAAAAATTTCCACAGCGTGTATGGGTGTGTGTGTTTGTGGTGTGTGTGTTTAAGGCTCTGCAGCTGCTAGATGTCTTTGTGAGCTGATGTTTTCAGCTCTCTGTACCTTTGTGTGTTAAAGACATGACGATTCAGAGACTGTATACATGTTATTACTGAAAGGAAAGACAGGGAGGTGGAAATAGGTGGAGTGGGTGAGATCATTAACAGATCCCAGTCAGTGACTCACAGACTTTTATCTGCAAACACGGAGGAGGATCAAACCAGTCCATGCTCTGAGACACCACATGACAACTCCCTCTCTCTAACAAACAATCTACAGCAATCAGTGTGCATGAGCTGTAACGGCACGTAAAAAGCCAAATCCTTTGAGGTCCTGTCCCTGCACCAACACAGCCATATGAATCCTTTTTATCCCTAAAAGAAGCAGATCCGCAAAGAGAGGCGATTATTCTTCCATGTACACAGGAATGTTCTAGTGTGCTCCAAAGAGCGGCTTGTACTTTTCTTCCTTTTGTTTATTCATGCTGAATAATGAGGGAAGCTACAGTAGCCATTTTCCAGCTCAAACAACGCAGTTTAGCAGCGTCAAACACCACTGTGTGTTGAAAGATCAGGGAAATATTTGATCTAAAACAACATTAACACATACAGTAGTGTGCAAAAATCTTGAGCCTCCCCTCATTTTTGTATATTTTGCTAAGAAATTGGGAAATACATGTAGCAAATTATTGAAACATTGTAGACACTCACTGTTGTACCTCTCTCCTGAACTCCTCCATACTGATTGACAATCATTATAAATTTGGATATATCACGGATTTTACATCTAGCTCTTGCGTAATTTGGCATAACTTAGCATTTTCTCCCTCTTCTCTCACATCCTGTGTCAGGTATTCACTGGACTTTTTCCTGTTTCTTTTTTTCTTTGTTACTTTCAGATACTGTTCACTTGTTACTTAGGTCTGCCACTTCTTTTTTATCTTTCAGTTGTCTGATTTTTTTTATGTTTTTGAAGGTCACACAGTGCACCATGCGAAGATATGCCAATTTTTAACTATTAGCTCTTCAGGAATCAATTGTTGGTGCAAAAATACTATTTTATGCCAGTTAAACTGTGCCATCTTTTGGCATTTTCTGTAGATTCAACTAAAGACATTGGAACAAACTGAGTGTTTTCCCAACAGACTGCTGGTAACAAAGTAACTAATCAAAATTGGTTGATTGTTAAATTCCCTGTTATATATATGCACAACACCAGATCTTCCCTTGAGTTATGTTCCTTTCCATCCTGCATGTCTTTGGACTGTGGGGTGAAGCTGGAGTATTTGGAAAGAACCCACACAGACACAAGGAGAAGATGCAAACCCAGGAGCTTCTTGCTGTGAGGCAACAGTGCTAACCACCAAGCCACTGTGCGTCCTCTGAAAATAGTCAGGTACAGGAGCCAGGACTGAAAATGAGTGAAAAAAACAGCATGTCCAAAGAAAAACTTTCAAATGCTTCTAGAAAGTCTGGGGGGTTACCACTTCATAAAATTACAAATAAATCTGACCATTTGGAAGAAAAATATAAAGAAATGAGATACTGCATTCCCCCCAGAAACGTGGTGGCCTTGGGGAAAACATCTACAGCTATGCAAGGAAGACACAGAAATCCAGCTAAAGTTTTCCTTGTAGCTAGCAAAAATCATAACAGGAAAGTAGTTTGAAGCAGAATCTCCGGGGAACAAAGTTCATGAAAACTGACCTACCTTCATGATCAAAGGGCAGTTTTTGCTTTGGGTTAAGATGAAACAAGAAGCAAATCTTTTGATATTTACTCCCTACTTGATATAACAAGTATTCACCCCTTTTACAGTTTCCAGACTGTGTAAACTTGGAGCTGGATGGGAAGGAGTAGAATAAGGTGTGGAAATCTATTTCACTGATAATGCATTCAAGTACTTCAGCTGCAAGTTGGACTTGATATTGGAAGATGATTGACTCGGACTGCTAAAAGGTGTCCAAGAGTAAAAGTTTCAATGATTTCTTGTCTGACCTAAATAAAGTAACAGTGGCAGTACGAGTAAAAGTGCCCAGATTAATTTGTGCACAGCTGGGTTTTTTTCTTACAGACAGTCCAAGCTGTTGTAGTGCATCTTTGCCAGACACTGACAGATTTGTTAACGGCATTTCCTTATCCAATGACGCTGCAAACCCTGATTCAAAACAAATCAATTTCTCGTCTTCACACCATGAAAGCCTCAGTTTGATGAAATAAGGGAACATTGGAGGCCCAGTCACTTCCTAAAGGACGTGATGCAGTTCATTATGTAATTTTATTAACTTAGTTAATATTAACAGAAACAAATTACCGCTTTACCATTGACAAATTCTCTATGGATAATATAGGCTTAGGGGGGGGGGGTGCCAAACACATGACCCAGGAGCCAGAACTAGCCTGTCAATTTATTTTGGTCAGTTTTACAATCTTCCTACTGACAAAGAGCCACAGCCTGGTACACTACACTAAAGTAAAAAAGTAACAGATAAACCATCAAATAACAGAAACCATTTTCTTACCATTTATCATGGGAAATTTCAATTTTTTGGGACTTTAGTAGCTCAAAATAAAAATGAAAAAGGACATTTCCTGTGAATTAACAGAAAACTTCATTTTTTTCATTACAAGTACTGAAAATAAAAACTGAATGAGCTGCCAGTGTTGTAATTTTGCACTTTTATTTCTTTACGTTTAAGCCAAAAGAGCTGCGCTGACATGTTTCTTTGGTTTAGTACAGCAGCATTTCCTAGTAATGTAGAAAAGCTGAGACATGTTTTTGAAATTGCACTTGTTTTCCTGAACATATATCAAGGATTAGTCATGTTGTTAAATGTCTTTACAACAAAAGTGAAGGAAAAAGGTGGAAAATGTCGGTTTTTTTGCAGGTTGTTAGACGATACTGCAGCCACACTGGTCCAGCTCACTTCAAATTAAATTAGTCTGCAAGTGGTTTACAATGTAAAATGAGTTTGATACAAATAAAAATATTATTTAGGATATATATAGGATTAAACGTGCCAAATCCTCACAACCCTGGCTAAATGATACTACTCGCGCCCTTAGGCGCGAATGTCGTCGTGCTGAAAGAAAATGGAGGAAAGACAAACTCCACGTCTCTCTGGACATCCTCCATAATTGTTTATCTAAGTATCAAAAGTCTGTTAAAGCTGCCAAATCTGCCTTTTTGTCTAGTATTATTATGACTAATAGCCACAATCCCCGAGCCCTTTTTAATACTTTTAACTCTGTGATAAACCCTTGCACTGTCACTTTTAGGGATGCCTCCCCTGCTCTTTGTGATAAATTCTTAAAGTATTTCTCTGATAAAATCTCAGCTCTAAGGGCTTCTCATCCATCTCATTTTTCATCAGTATTAGACCCGGTTCCAGCCGCTGAATGCTTGACTGTCTTTCAACAGTTTCAGCCAGTGTCTTATTCTGCTTTAAAAGATATAATTGATCATCTCAAAATCTCTGGTTCCCCGCACGATATTCTTCCTTCTCGTTTCTTTAAGGAAGCTTTATATATTATTGGTCCTTGTATTTTATCTCTGCTGAATGCATCATTGTCATCAGGTTGTGTACCGTCTGTCTTTAAGCATGCTGTTGTGCAACCTATTATGAAAAAGAAAAATCTTGACCCTAATTGTCTTGCTAACTACAGGCCGATCTCCAAACTCCCTTTTATTTCCAAAATATTGGAAAAGGTCGTTCTAAAACAACTTCAGGCATTTTTAGATGCAAATGGTATAAATGAAAAGTTTCAGTCTGGTTTTAAACCTCGCCACAGCACAGAGACAGCCTTACTTAGAGTTTTTAATGATCTTCTCTTAACTGTTGACTCTGGTTATTCCGTGGTTTTAGTTTTACTTGACTTGACTGCTGCTTTTGATATGGTTAACCACAACATTCTTCTATCAAGATTGGAACATGTTGTTGGTCTCAAAGGTACGGTTTTATCTTGGTTTAAATCCTACCTCTCAGAGAGGTCATTCTCTGTTGCTATGGGGCAACACTCCTCGGCTTCTGCCCCTATTCATTGTGGTGTGCCTCAAGGGTCCGTGCTCGGTCCTGCTCTTTTTTCTTTGTACATGTTGCCGTTGGGATTAATTTTTAGAAAATACAACATCTCCTTTCACTGTTATGCCGATGATATCCAGATTTATTCACCTTTGAAATCCGATGTGTCTGCTTCTTTGCAACCTCTGTTCAACTGTTTGCATGAAGTAAAAATTTGGTTATCACATAATTTTCTTACATTAAACGAGAATAAGACCGAAATCATAGTCTTTGGTAGTCACACCCCGCTAGACCAGTTGACTGATGCCCTAGGCCCTCTCGCTAGCCATCTCTCGCCCACTGTAAGAAACCTCGGAGTATTCCTGGATGGCTCTTTTAAACTTGAGAAACAGGTGTCCACTGTGGTGAAAAACAGCTTTTACCAGTTGCGTCAGATTTCCAAAGCAAAGTCGTTCCTTCCTTTAAAGGAACTTGAAAAGCTTGTTCACGCATTTATCACATCCAGATTGGACTACTGTAACTCCCTCTACTCGGGCCTCCAACACTCTTCTCTTTATCGGCTTCAGTTAATTCAAAATGCAGCTGCGCGTCTTTTAACAGGTACAAGAATCCATGAACACATAACTCCTATTTTAGCCAAACTACATTGGCTCCCTGTTAAATATCGCATAGATTTTAAAATTCTTTTGTTCACTTTTCAAATTCTGAATAATTTAGCGCCCACCTATCTCTCTGACCTACTTCACCTATATAATCCCAACAGAGCGCTTAGATCATCCAATCACTTGCTCCTTGCACAACCTAGGTCTCGAATGAAGTCGAGAGGAGACCGGGCCTTTGCGATCATGGCACCTAGACTCTGGAATAACCTCCCTGTACATATTCGTATGGCCGAGTCTATCCAGTCTTTTAGATCTCGTCTTAAAACTTATCTGTTTACTTTGGCCTTTGATTCTAACTAGTTGGCTGATTTTAGCTTATTGTGTTGTTACCTATTGTTTGTTGTCCTATTTTATTGTTTGTTTTAATTGTCTTGTGTTTTGACTGACTGTGAAGCACTATGGTCAACACTGTTGTTTTAATATGTGCTATATAAATAAACTTTGATTTGACTTTGATTTGATTATTTGTGAATCCAGTGTTGTTGTTGTTTTGTTTGTTTTTAGATTAAACATAATGCCATGACAATAAAGGCATTTTAAAAGTAACTTGAAGTTTTTGGATGTTTTAACTTGTGCATTCATAGCATCCACTTTGCTCTAATTAGCATCTATGGCATGCAAACACACTAAAGGTGACTGAGCTTCATTATATCCACTAAGTCAGTAAGTTAAACTTGCTGTGTTAGATGCCATCACAGGGATGGTTCATGATTCAGCAGTGAACTGGATGATTTCCAAAGGTTCACTTTCACAAACTTTTTCTACTTCATTAAAATGATCAAGCACAATCACAGTACACGCAAAGACAATGGAGTATAGACACACACATACAAAACAAACAAAAAAATGGGACAATTAAATTTAATGTTGCTATAAATATTAATGATTCATTATTATTGATGTAAAGTACTGGCTGTGTTTTTGTTCTTTGTTTCCTTTTTAAAAAAAAAATCTTCCCATTTCTGTCTCCCAGGTGACTTCTGACTCCTGATTATCGGAGAAGAATACGGGGCAAAGCAGCAAACATAGAGGCTGGGACTTCATTACAAACCTGAAAGAGCGTGTCTTGCTATGCAATAATACCTCCCAGGGTGTGGAAACAGAAGATGAGGTTGTGGCATAGAGTCCTAAATAACAGCTTGTTCCCAGCACCGGAAAGGTCAAGTCAAATTAACTTTCCCTCTTCTGAGGTCCTTTACATCTTCAGAGAAAGACACAGCTCATCTGTAAAGGCAAGTGGCTGTCGAGGTACCGCAAACAGTGGCAATTCATAGGATTAATGGCCTTAGTGGGGTCCCCTGAGAATTAGAAAACCACTGCCAAACCACTTTCCCTGTTTTTGTGACACTGCAGAGCTACATGGCTCGCGCTGGTCTTTCACATAATCTGAGATACACTCTTGGGACTATAAATCTCTGCTGCCATAGTGTAACTAATAACACAGCTGCAGGGACATTTCTGTTAAAATACAGACTGAAAGTCATTGAAAATATGTGTTTACACAACACATAAATTCAAAATGATTTTTTAATGGATTTCGCAAATCCCTTGTTGCCTCGGTGCATTGCAGTCTTATTGCTTTTCTTTCTCTATGCAGGACAAAAGCGCCATAAATATTTCATGATAGAATAAACAATAATATTCTGATCCAGCGCTTCCACATAATTAAGCATCTGTGGTGTTGCCATCCACAGTGTCTGGCACTCCCCACAGTAGCAATGTGTGTGCAGTCTGAGGGTATGCAAACACAACATCTTTCTTCAGTGGACTAGTTCATTTTTTCGCTGGCAGGATGATTTGTTTTACTGAAGTTATGGAGAAAATAATCATAGAGTTTGACAAAAATGGATAGAACTAATAACCCATATTCTTACATATGACCTTGATTATCCTATTATCCTGATATCGGGTTAGTTCTTTATCTATTTATGATTACATCAAAGCTGCCAAATTTCTAAAAATTCAAATATATTTACTTTATTCGTTTAATTTCTCAGCTGCTTATTAGTGCTCGATAACATTTGGAGTCTAATGCAAACCAAAATAAGCAGTCTGACTAGCACTTTGCAAAGGTTGTAAACGGGTCAAAGAGATTATGACCTCCAACCACTCAAAACACTGTCTGAAGACAGAGAGCCACTTTAAAATGTGGGACTACCTCTTAATTACAACCACAGCTAATAAAGTCCGTCCGCATCTCTTAAATGCCGTCAAGTTGTACCACCCAGTGATAGCACTTGTAATCACACTCTATCCCGGTGGCCCACGCTTAATCGGGAAGAGTGAGTCTCCATTAAATTTACATCCCACCAGAGGAATCAGCTCCTGCCAGCACATTTCTCCTTCCTAATTAAGGATGTTTCAAGTTCACCACATGTGAAGTGTAAAAGTCTTATTTGTGGTGCAGCTGTGCACGAACACCAAAAGGTTTTATAATCCTGTAAACAGCCCAGCACACTGGGCAGTGATAAAGCACGAAGGCTTTGGGCCACCACTACATGTTTATGCCAGTTTGGAGGGCTGTGAAATTTAAACTGATGCTAAGGCAGGCATATTGAAGGTTGCTTGTAAATGTAACGTGACTCTTATCCTTATTAATACATAATTGATCTTGCCTTGTCTTAAACACCTCATAGTACTATTTCATTTCGGTAGAGCACTCCACTCTCAGACTGCGGGCTTACTTGTGGTTCCTAGAGTATTTAACAGTGAAATGGAGGCAGAGCCTTCAGCTTCAGGCCCCTCATCTGGGGAAACAGCTCCTCCTTTGGATTCAGGAGACAGACATCCTCTCTAAAGTTTGGGATTAAAACTTTCCTTTTTGTTAAAGCTTATAGTTAGGGCTGGGTCAGGTGTCCCTGAGTCCTCCCTTAGTTATGCTGAAATAGGTCTAGGTTGCTAAGGGGTTGCATTTAAGCATTAGTTAATGCTCATCTCTGGCTCTCCTCCACACACTGTCTCCCTCGCCTCATGCCCAACCAGTCACAGCAGATGGCCTCTCCCTGAGCCTGGTTCTGCTGGAGGTTTCTTCCTTTTAAAATGGAGTTTTTCCTTCCCACTTTTGCCAAGTAATTGGTAATAGGGGGTCATCTTATTGTTGGGTTTTTCTCTCATAATTTTGTAGAGTCTTTACCTTACAATATAAAGCACCTTCAGGTAACTGCTGGTGTGATTTGACATTATTAAAAACAAAATTTAATTGAACTGAACTAAATTGAATTGAATTGATATTGTTTCACCTACATAACAATCCATCTGTTATTTACACGTATAACAAATGTGACAGAAATAAAACAAGCATTCATCTTTTTATGGCAAACATCACTGAAATCAAGAACAGGATATAAGAGATGCAGTAGGCATCGTAATGTTGGTTCAGCTTCAATTTCTGCTTCAGGTCCAGTTTTGCCAACAAACTGACCTCAGGTCAGTTTAGTGTGGCCACTAAGCAGTATGTAAAGAAGGCATTTTTCAGGGTTGAGCTTAATATTATTAATCAGATCATTAATGAAAAACATTGTGGATCTTTTTTAATGGCTTTCAGCATCCGGTTCTATCGTCCTAGTCTCTAACTGCCATCTTCATCACATTTCTTAACAAAGCTACTGATGAAAAGAGCAGGTTACCTTGGTTTGAGGTTACCTCACCACTGCCACGAGCTCTGGTTTCATCATTTGCATGATTGTATTTGCTTCCTCTGCTCGAGGAAGTTATTTAACCATGACTCACTACATGAGCAGAGACTTTAATCCTTGTACCACGCTTACCGGTTAGAGTGAGAAGTTTCCCTTAGGAGACGGTTTATGTCTGCTGAGAAAGATATTTTACCTCCACTAAATGGCACTGGCTCCCTCTGTTGTCAGGTTACAGTATGATTAATTCATCTCTAAGCCTTACTGGGTAACTTAGCTGGGAAAAAAGTAAACTTTGGGACATGTTAAACTGATTTTCATTTTAAACCCGTCCAGTGTTTAATTGAGAAAAAAAAAGAGAAAAAACAGAAAAAAACATAATTTAATGCATTTTCATTTTCCGAGCTGTCACCAGCTATTTTTGCTGAAGCTGCTCTTCTTTTGACTGCACTTATCCCGCAGTGCTTGAAATTATTCAGATTGCTCTAAATTGCTGTAATTATGGGGCAGCATTTCCAAAAGCTTCTCGTTGCCACTTGCATTCATATCAGGCTGTTACCCAAACCGGGAACGTGTGGGCATGAAATTCTAAAACATTATTATACATGAGCCTTTATTAAGCAAAAAACTGTTAAAAAATTGAATATTATTACAAGGCTATGAGCTCTTACGCCAAAGCTAAGTCTCTAAATGCATGCATCATATTTTGTGTATAAAGTTGCCATGCAGTATTTTTAAATTCCCGTTTTAATATATAAATAATAAATGAACTGAAAATATTGGGTGTAGCCTGCTGATAATTGATTTGACAACAGTTGTTTAGACGCTCAGTAACATCCCCACATTGCAAAGTGCTCATCGCGCCTGCAGGGGGCACTGTGACCACGTCTACTCGCTGATACATAAATGACACTTGCTCAAGCTGTGGATGAAAAATGACCAAGAAATCCAAATACAGCCCAGCAGTGGAGAAGAAATAAAAGTGGAATAGCAGTAATGAAAGGTGATGAAGTGACCCACATACACAGGAAATAGCAGACAGAGACACACACACACATATAACCTGTACACTTCACTTATGTAAGAACCAATAAACACCTTTAACACACGGTGAAGAAAAGACAAGATCCTAAATGAATACACACATGCACACACACGCACACACAGGTAAAAATAGTAACAAAAGCCATGTCAGCTCTTTGTACTCACTTTCTTGTCCTTTCTGGGGACATGGTTAAAGCTCTGCCATGCTGTGAGGCAGTCACTCCAATTTTGTATTTGAGGGTTTGTGTTTCTTTCTCTTTTCCACCAGACATTGAGGTGAGGTGACATAAAGGCTACAGAGACTCCAGATTGACACAATAAAACAGAGACAGGTGAATTTTAATGAGTTTCTATAAATGGAAAACAATTATATACATATAAAAAACGATAATCTTAAAGCTTTCAGTACCAAAAAAGAGCATAACATTAGATGTTACTCGATTGGCAGCCAAATGTAGTATTAGCAAAATGTATTTAAAAGGTCAAACAGCTTAATTGAGACAGCTGGACACAGTAGATGTTAATCAAATGTTGCACATATGGTTGCAGCGCAGTCTGGAACAGAGAAAAAAGCAATATCACACTGCAGCTCCAGAGATAATTCATGTTTGTATTCACCTTTGCATGGGCTTGCTTATAAATATATATATATAATAATAATAATAAAAAATAAGAGATATCCTATCCCTAACTCAAAAACTGCATAACAGTGGTAATAAGTAAATAACAAGTACATTATGGATGTATATCACTGGTGCACCCTGGATATGTGAGGAATCTTCATGTATCGCAGCAGCTGAAGGTTATTTTACACCAAGTTGCAGTTGAATAAAAGATTCATTATAACATGAATAGAGTTTGGCAAGTCGAATCTCAAAATAAGGCTTCGCTGACTGTCTTTTATCCCCAGAACTTTTGATATAGTTTTATTGATCCCTCAAGCATAAAGCATAAAGCATTTTACCCTCTCTCTCTAATTTGACACGCAGCACTAAAAAACTGGGAAACCACAGTCGATTAAAAGGGTTGCAAAGGCGTGAGGAGTTATTTATGTCTCCTCAACACTTATAGGCAGGTGATCAAACCCCAAACATGCAAATTAGGCTCGCTGCCAGTCACATCCTGCACATCGGCTTTAAATGACAGTGACAATCAGCAGTTAAGCCCAGGATCCTGCATATGAAATGGAGAACCTGTTGAGAACGTTCACTCCGTGCTCCGACAGAAACAGCCTTTAACATGAGACCTTAGATGAGGGATTCAACTAATCTTCATCTTTGTTCCAAATGGCGCGATGGAGACTCCCGACAGCTGTGCTCGCATCCTCGGCACAAAATGAGAACGGTGAATAATAGTGAAACAATACACCTGAGACTCGACACCTCAATTACACCGAGATTTGGTGATTTGCTTGAATGTAACTGAGCCTGACAGACTCACAAAAACTGGGCATAGGGCTCTATCGCTCTATCATTAATAATTCAAAGACGGGGAACAGGCTCAAACAACAGAAAGCAGCAGTTTAAAACAGTTGTCAGTTGCAGCAGCGACAATATAATAGCCTTTCCCGGGGAGGGAAAAGTGTTCTCTTGTTAGAGGCCAAACGAAAAAAAAAGATTTATTATTTAGCTTTTTGTCTTTGAAGTGTTGATTAGTTGCCGGGTCCAGCTAGAGCGCTTTCACCACTGATCAAACTGGTTTTCTGAACACTAGCAAAACCTATCATCCCATCCACTACAGCAGAAGGTGTTTGGAGAGCCTTCAAAAGGCCAGCAGGTGTGCGTGCTGTCATCAGTGTAATATTCACACTCTTTTTCTCCTCCATCTCCCCTTTTTCACTCCAACCTCAAACACTGAGAGCAGCCAGGCAGTGAGTGAGCAGTCAGTGCTGGACAAAAATAGAGCTTGATGCCTTTGTGTTCCCATAGCTGTAAAATGCACAGCTTTGTGTGCGTGTTATAGCATTTATGGAGGAGCTGCTTTCTTCATCAGCTGCTGATGGAGTTTCCTAAATGAGGCAATTCATCCTTCAATTGAAAGTAGATCTTATTACAGGGAAGTCTCCTCATTATAAGCGTAGCGTAAGAAAGATATGCGAAAAATATCATGTTTCATTCTTTGTAGTAATTACCCTGGATTCAAGCTGAGGAAAGGAAAGAGAGGTGCGCTGCATTTCAGGGCTTATCTGCGTTTCAGACCATTTACGCCATTTAGCCAGGATATAAAATGATCATTTTCAAGCTGGGGAAATGTAAAACTCTAATTTAAAAATAGCAGACAACTCAATAAACTCAATAGCCTGTCATAAACACCATGCTCCTCACTAATTCAATACACAAATCATTAAACTGATATAATCTAAAGTTCTCTAGGTAAATGGAAAATAGGTGCAGCATTTTAATGGAACTTATATGGAAATACAGCATATAAATAAGGCAAAAACACTGAATCTCTTAGCCAAGCTTTCTTGTAGTAGTCTTCAGGAATAGTTCTCCGGGCTTCTTGAAGGACATTCAAAGCTCTTCTTTGGATGTTGTCTGACTTTTCTTCCTTTCTCTGTCAAGATGATGGCACGCTGATTCAATAATGTTGGGCTCCAGGCTCTGGGGAGGCCAGTCCATCATTAATATTGCTCCACTGTGTTTTTTTTTTTTTCCCCCCAGGTATGTTTTTACTGCATTGGCAGTATGTTAGGGATCATTGCCATGCTGACAATTTAAGCTGTTGCCAATTAAATGCTTTCGAGGTGGTGTTCCATTTAGTGTTGTGGAAAAATCTACCATACATACTGACAAATATTTGAGCCAGAAATTTCATATTGGTATTCATTACTCCACAAGATCATTATTTCCATCCAGTTCTTGTGTATTTGGAATCCCTCACCCTTTTCTCCCTGATTTCCTTCCTTAAGAATGACTCGAGACCATTTCTGATGAAGCTTCAGCAAACAGTAGATGGATCAACTGAAGGGCCCGCGTATTTGTCGAGTTCATTTTAGATACTGTTCATCTGCTGTTTCTCCTTTGTCCACATGGCACGGCAATATATGAAGCTTTTCGCTAATATCATTCTTTAGGACTCTCCTTCATGCCCGTTAAACTGTCTTATCTTTGTCATTTTTCATAGGCTGCACTAAATAAACATGCTTGTTTGCAAGTGTTTAAATATACAATTTAACATTGGTTCTTTGCTAAGTCGTCTGTTAGGTGTACACACAAGATTGGTCTGTCCTTTGAGTTACTTTTTCCATGCTTGAGGGATTCATAGGTCAGTGTTAAGTTGTTTAACGAAGGAAAACAAAACTCAAATTCCTCTGAAAATGGTCAGGTACAAGGATTAGACTGAAATGAGTGAAAAAGTAGCCAATGTCCAAAGAAAAATGTGGAAAAAACCCTCTATAAGCTTGGAGAACTATTGCTCATGGCCACTTTAAAAAGTTACAAGATAGTCTGACTCCTTGGAAACAAAATATAAAGAAATTAAGGCGTGAGACTTTTGCGCATTTCATTAAATGTGACCATATTTATTCTTGATCAGGAAACAATAATAGCAGCAAATTCTCAACACAGTTTTCATCCTGTGAACTGATCTGTCAGAGTACTGGTTTTAAATGACAGTGTGATACTTGTGCAAATGGAGGCTTTTGCTTTCTTTGATTTGAATAAGCATTCTGATTAAGTAGCTGCTCTGTGCATGTAGTGGGCTGAGAGATGTGGACCAGTCAGTTCCCTGAGGGTAGAGGAGGCTTAAGCCTTCCTGGCTCCTTCTGCGCTCCCCCATTGGCTGTCAGTTCTCATCCACGTCCGCAGCTCCTTTAATTGCCTGATTTCCTGACCCAGCGTTGGATACTTTGTACGCTGAGGGCTGGAAGGCTATAATAATGACTTATAGTGACATGCACGGGGAAGATTCGCTCCCTCGGCTATCGCAACTCTCACCATCCAACTACAGCTCCATTACAGACCTCTTAATTTAATACTTAAATCCTCCCATTATGCTATAGAAGAGTGTTTCTCACAGAAAATTGACTTTCTTGGAAGACACCAAAAAGTTTAAGTTCAGATGAAACCATCTAAACCAAATCAAGGAAGATACTTTTTTAATCCCCTCTGTGCAGACTTTGCATAAAACTGAATCTTTCTGCATGTTTTAAAGAAAACTGAGATGCATTGATATTGCTATAATCACAGTACAGATCATTTTCTTTCAATTATGTATTAATATACTGCACAGAGACTTTAAAACTTATAAAAACCAGTCATCTGGGGAGTTTTCGAAGCTTACATGGGGCTATCGTTCATCACTGAGAAACTCATTGAGAAACTCGAGCAGCGAGAAACCAGGGAGATAGCTGGATGTCTGGTGGCTCATAGCTTCTAGAGTCCACAGAAAATCAACTGCTTACACTCACTCATTAGTGATACTCCTGCGAGCGTGCCAATAATCTGTGAGAGACTTGCCTTGACAGCAGCGTGCTCCTTATAAGTGTGATTCTGATGTGGTATTACATCTGTATAATCTTATCTATTTCAGTTTACCACCGCCATCCTTCTATTTAATTTGAACCTTTCGGCTGGTTGAAGTCCAAACTTGTAATACGGTAATTAGATCTCGTTCTAAGCAGGCCATAAAACCAAAATATCGCTTTCAAAACAGATTAAAGGCGCTGCCTGTGCAGTGCTCACTGATGATTATTCCCCTCTGAACAATTTTAGACAAAAGGAATCAGCTGTCAAATGTTTTACCAGTGATAAGCCGTGATCATTTTCTCTTGCAGAGACACCCATTAGCTGGCCTATCATAGCCCGTGGCCTATCACACGTTATGCAGGGTGTATAGGAGGTCTGTATCATCTAGATATAGAAATAGATTCATCCTGTTAGTCTTTATTGTTGCTATTCTTCCAAAGCACGCTCTTTTTCTCTGACAGATCTGTTCAGGCTTTTCGTGGCTTTTGTTCCTCTCTTAGGAAGCAAGTCTGTCTCACACATTCACAACTAGCTTGCACATCGAGTATCATCAGGTAACACTGGAAAGAAAAGTTTGACATTTGGTGAAATGTGCTTACTCGCATTCTTCCTAAGAGTCAGGTAAGAGGATTACCCAAACTGATGTCTGTGTAAACAAATCTGTGCAAAACACTGAGGCAGGAAAATGTGGGGTTTTATGCCTGGGTGAAAAAAAAGTATGCACATTTCCCAAAATGTCAAACAGGCCCATTAATCCTGGGATTTAGAAAAGTGACAAAGAGTGAAGCTGCTTCATTGTGAAGAGTGATGTACAGTGTTAGCATGAAAAATTATCCGTCAGTTGCAACAGCTTCCTTGTGCTGTCACTGTAATGTTTTATCCCTGCTTCCCCCGGGCTGCACCATTACAACCCTCCAGCCCCAGAGCACTAACTGTTTGCCATCTTTTAAAGACAACAGAAAGAACAGCAAAGACCAGCTAATAAATAAACATCGTACCAAATGAGTCTGTTTACCAGACCTTGCAGCATTCATGGCTGTTCTTTCCCATGCAAAAGACCACAGAACATGCATCCAAGTGTCATACTGTATGCTGAGATCAACAGCAGTGATGGTACAGGCCAGTTTCTCTTTAAGAGTAAAGATACTAAGCCAGATGAACTTGTGGCTGGGAGTGGCTGGACAAGTTTCAAGAGTATATCACAGAGGGTTTGTCCAATAAAACTGCAGCTCTCGCTCTGTTACAAAGCTTCAGTCACAAATACATTAACATATATAAAAAATAACTTCCAGACATATAAATAGGTAAATAAGAAAGAGGTGTACGCAGATTTTGCATGACTACAGTGCCAGAAAGTAGATAATAGTGCATTTTTTAAAAGGTTCTTTAGTTTTGTGGATAATCATGCACCATAAACTATATGGCTATGGGTTTGTGCATCTTTGCTACCAGCAAAGTCTTGTATCTGGACCGTATGTAATCCAAACATATAATGCCCTCTGGTATGGTAAAGCGATGCCGAGTCTGTCAATGCCACAGCTAAGGTCAGTCAATAACTGGTTCAGTCGCTGGGCATTTTTAAGTTGCTTGTAAATCAGCAACACTGCCAAATAAAAACTATAGATCCATTATTAAATACTTTATTTTTAATCTGTATAATAAGGTTTGATGTAATTGTGCCCTGAAAACCAGGAGAATCTGTGCAGATACTGAACCCCAGGATGCTCTACGTATGAATGTGTGTGAATGTTAGATAGAAAAAAAAGTGCTCTTATGAATGAGTGGATCAGTGGATGAGACATGTTGTATAAAAGTGCTCACGTAGAGTAGAAAAGCGCTTTATAAGAACCGGTCCATTCACACAGTCTTGATTGCAATGGTGCAGTCTCGCAGCCCGATGTTGATGATCAACAAACAGTTAAATACTGACCGTATATCTGCAGCAACACATCAGTTTAGCACACGCAAACATAATATTACTATTCGCTTACATAAAGTGATCATAATCAGCTATGACCTTTAAAAGCTGTCCCTTTATCCTGCTGGAATACTTTATGCAATTTATCAACATCGGTGTTTATTCCCGGGGACAAAGTATCAGGTTTACAACAAACACAAATTAGAACTTGAAAATGAGTCATCAGCTCTTTGCTGTGTGCCTCTGGTTAACGTGACTCACTAATGCAGATGAGAGGAGCGCTGACCCTGGAGAAACTGTACAGAGTGTGTAGATAGTGTGCTCACAACAGTGTTCAGCAGATTCACTGCCCTTTGTTCTGATTCGCTGGTGGTAAACGGGCTCATTTTGCATTTTCTGCTTATTTGATAATTACCGTGTTTTTGGTGTAGATGACCCACATTACTGCATGTTTTTTCACTGATAAAGCCTTAATGCTCGCACACAGCTGATCTTTGAAGCAGACTTTAGTGTGATGCTGACAAGTGATGCATGCAGCTGCCAAGTGTTGCTGGGGAATCCCCCCATGAGAAAGAAAAAAAAGAGAGTCAGGGAGGGGGAAGGTAGGAAACTCTAAACTGAGATTAAGCAGGTGTGCAGGACAAGTAGGCATTTATAGATTTATGACAGTATTAGCTGTGGTCCTGCTCCTGGAAGCTGGCTAAAAATGTACCTCCACATGTAATATATTTATCTACAGTACTATCTTTAGGCCACTATACTCTCAAAAGAAGGTTTTCAAAACTCTTGCAGTAGTTTAATACATACACAAATATATTTATTATTTTGTGATTCCACTTCTAACAATCCATCCTTCCCTTTTACCTCTCTTATCCTCAGGAAAATAACTTTTTAACCATGTTTATTAGTTGGTTGATACTTTAGTTTTCCTCTCATTTTTAGGCAGATAGTCTGCATGGCTGGTACAAAAAAAGGTCAGTTCCAGGTCTGCAATGAAATGCAATGACAATGTGCAAGCGGCTTGAGCCTGCATTCTTTCTAATATGCAGCAGGTAGCACTTATCTGGTTGCGAAAGCACAGTTTTATGTATTTTCTGTTAGAAAGCACATTAGATCTCACTTTATTGCCTCAGTAAACACGTTTCTCATATGTTTCTATGCTAGATTAACATATTAGACCACCAGTGGGTGATGTCAGGGTGACTACAACTATCTTTTACATAAAATCTAAATTTTGCAGTTTATATAGTACATAGCTGTTTGATCCATTAAAATAAATTAATAAATAAAAATAATAATAATGACTTTATTTGTATGGCACTTTTCAAAATCCATGTGCAAAGTGCTTCACAGGAGCAACAGAATAAAACAAAAGTGCATATGGTGCTAAGAGGTCAGGCGTGTAGCTGGGAGCAAGGCCACGTAGGGTCTCAAAGATAATCAATATATTAAAATTGATTCGGAAACAAACTGGCAGACAGCGTAAAAACACCAAAATGGGAGGGGGGGTGATGTAATCCCATCTCTTTGTTCTAGTTAAAAGCCTGCCAGCTGCAGTCGTTCAACAGATTTTCTGCTACGGCGCGAAGAAATAAAAGCACGTACGAGCACGTTTGTGTCTCTAAGTGTTAAAAAATTTGGATTCTTAAAAAAGACTGTGTTAGTTGTTTTGCAAATAGCTTGAATTTTTTCCTCAATTTTTTTGAGACATACTTCTCTTTTGAGTATGTAACTAACTTTTCCGGGTCATTGCTGAATTTTTTGGCACTCTTAGGCCTGACTATAGTAAGAAATTGAGCACTGGCGAGGATAATGTGGTGATCATGCAAAACCAGCAGAAAAGTAAAGGAATCTTTGTTTAATGTGACCAAGAAATGGAAAGAGGTGAGAAAAGAGGCCGTAGGATATGACACAGTCCAGGACTTTTTATAACTAGATATAACACGGCTCCCTAAAACCACAGGACTGACATATAGAAGGAACTTCTTCCTTTTTAAGTTTTCCACACTTTCACTCTTGACTCTTACATCTGTGCCAAGCATCAAGATTAAATTCCAGTCTTGTTTTTTAATGGGGCACCAGTTTTTTAATGATGTCTAAAGGCAATGAGCAGAGCGAGTGGAAACACAAGTCCAATGTATCAACATGTTGTGGTTTGGAGAAGTTACTGAACCGTTGTGTTTGTGTGTATCGGTGTTACGAGCTGCCATCTGTATTCATCTTGTATATCAAGCTGCCCAAAATAAGCCTCCTAATTACTCGCACAACCCCATTTACACTTTGCTCTTCCGGCTCTCAGGCACTGCTCTTCTGTGGCCAGCGCAGACAATGATGCACTGTGTAGGGCCACAGCAGACCCTGGATTAATTACGCAGAGGTAGGAGTCATCATTTCCCAACTTCTAATTAACAGCAGATAAAAGGAGTGAGAAGAAGAAAGGGGTGACAGCAGAACGGATTTGGCATTGAACTGGCAGGATTTCCATTACAAGGAAGAGCGAGCACTGAGAACCGAGCACTACAGCTGTACTTCAGTTTGGGCTGTTGTCTTCAGGATTAATCCTTTAAAACACAAGCACCAACAACAACAGCTATACAGCCACACCGCACATGCATGCAATACATCTCTGCGTCCCTCTGCATGAAGCATCAAATCCTAACACTATACTATGTCAAAACCCACTGGACCTGCACACTCATTTACTCCTCTGCATCCACCACTTCTCTGCAGTAATCTGCACCACTTTGGATGCCACTGAGAGCAAAGACAAGATTGGATTTTTTTTTTTCCCGTCTTCAAAGTGCTTCTTCAGTAGCTGAACTGCAGCGCCACCCGTTCAATAAGCACAAGCTGGACTTTAGGAGCAGGTGTGTGATGATCTATGCATCCTCCTCAATTATGGATGCGATGTTACGCAAGAGGAGCTGCATCTACTGTACTGGAGATGGTAAAAAGCCAAAAATACACTTGTTCAGGGGGAGCTTTTGCTTGCAGCACTTGGGCGCAACGTAAGACTAGAAACATTCGAGTCAACGTATGTTTTGTTGAAACACAGTAGGGACATTGTTTTGCTCGGGGACAGCAATTTGAAACTTTTGGCTGTAGCCCAATTAGATCATGTTGGACCAAAATAAAAAATGTGTTCCTGATATATTCCAACAGAATCAGGCCAAAAAACTGTGTTAAAAATACACATACCTTGTTTTAAATAAGGACAAACTGTCACAAATGTCTCTCGGACTGAATAGTGTGCCAGTTCTCTTTACTCTTCATTTCTCAGTCTCTTTGGCTGACTGAGAGCCAAGCGGGGTAATTTGCTGTTAAGTGCTGGTACTCCTGCAGACACAATGCCTCTGCTGCTTTGGTAATTTGTAAGACTGCACTGTTATAGATTCTTAAATACCCAGAATTGTAGCAAAGCCCACTGCGTGTGCCAACATTCCCACTGTAGCAACATGTCAGATTTTGGCATTTGCACCAAAATGATCTAATAGTTTCTTAAAACTCATAAATACTGTACATGCTCCACTGTTAGACCATTTACATAATAAAATAATAAATATATCATGATTTTAAAGTCCTCTGGGTATCTAGGGTTTTTTTAGTGTGTTCTATGTTATGCATATCACTAAAACATGTAGCAGTGTTTTAATAATGAATGCACCAAAGAAGAAGAATAGTTCACAGAAGAAGCTGTGCAGGGTACCCAATGTTTACCTAAGCACTGCTCTGCTGCCCTCTCAATTCCTCTTACCTGTTTATGCTTCTTTGTGGATGACTCTGCATGTGAACAGGCAGAAATTTAATAGTGAATCTGTAAACAGATGTTCTCCTTCGACTGAACACGATCACGACCCGTGCCTGCTCCGTGCGCCGAGTCCCTTGACTTGAACAGTGGCTACAGGATTGGAGAAAGCTGAGGTTTTACAGTGATAGTTCCAATTGGCACAGAGAATAAAATAAGAAAAATCTGTTTTTCATTTATTCATTTTTTCCAGCTAATGATTGACTACTTTCCCAGAGTACCTTTCAAAATTCTAAGACAAAACCTTAAAACCGTTCTACTCAGCTGTGGACCAGACTTCTACATAAAAATGAAGACTGATTAAATCTGATGAAATCCTGGCGGTTTTTGGATGCTGTGGTGAAACTCTCAACCTGACATCCAGATTGCTCTGCATCTAGGAATGATGCCAAGAGGCTTATTCTTTTAAACTGGAAGTCTATCTCTCCAAGCACCTTATCACACTGGATTAAGGAGCTTGGTAGATATAAATATATATATAATGATCCCAAACAAACCGGCAAGTCCACCTATGAATGGTTCAAAACATTGAAGGCTTGGGAGGCGGCACTTAAATGTGATTGAGTTGCTTTGATATGACCTTAAACAAGCCGTCCATCCTGGAAAACCCTCCAATGTGACTGAATTCAAACAATTCTGCAAAAAAGATGAAAGATGAAATGACAAAGTCTGTAAATTTTCATTTGCAGATAGATAAATATGAACAGGGATGATATCAGCTAATATCAAAGTCTGGTCCCTACACTGCTGCAACCTAAGGATAAGTACACTATGTCTATTTTTTGCTTTGTTGATTGAAAGCTGCATTTACTGCATTTATGCCTTACATCATTTGTTGAACACTAATGTAGAAAGGAAATCTTTAGCTGTCTTTTAGGAGTTTTTAAGCTAGTGTGCAAGCTGAATTCATCCATAGGCAGCTGGGCAGGTGAGAGAGTGCATCTGCATAACTATTTCCATCTTTCCCTTCAGCTTCCAGAGAGTTGAAAGGAGTCATTCTCACAGTAAAGCCACACCTCGCCCACCCCTTCCAGCTGTCCTGTTACTGCGAGCAGTGAATCTGCATATGCGTATAGACTGCGCTTTCTCCAACCTGCTCCAGCGTTTGTGTCTCACCATGCCCAAACCCTGAGCTCAAAATAGAATCCAACCGCATTTCATGCCTCGTGAAGCTCTAAATTTGCACCAGAGGGGACACTACATTTGTGATAGATAGTGCAAGTATATTAGAAGAAAGAACAAAGTCCATTTGTCTGACAAATTGTTCCCTTCTCTGAGAACCTGAGAAACCAAAGGAGGCAATTACACAGACAAAGAAACGGTCTAATCTTAGAGAACAGCAGTTCTCTCTGTGGGGATGAAGTATGACGAGCAGACCAAACTTATGCCTGGAAAACCCGTCTTAGCAAAACTCTGAAGCGAGCAGCAACAGCAAGCAAACTCTCCTTTTATGATGGCGCATTAAAATATCCTCAACATGTTCAAAAGCTACCACTTCACATTTTAGCACATTTTATATATCCAGCAAAGGTGAAAGAAGTTTAAGTAACTGCCCAAAAACAATTAGTTTAAAATGGTTTAAATGGTATTAAGTGGTAAAATATGTCTATTTTTTGTTAGTGTGTGTTTCACGGGCTCCTGAGGTAAAGAAAAAAGCGATGATACTCTCTTAATAAAGTTTTCTTGTACCTTTGAGCGTTATCCTGCTTCGGGGAGTCGCTCTTCACTCAAAATTTTAATCAGTCTTAGAAGAGGACATTCAGTTACACTTAATTAATCATGATGAGGGCAGGTTTTATAAATGTACATTTTGTTCAAAGTCAGCAGAAGCAATGCCCCTTGGTGGTGCACATAAATGAGTGCGGTAAGTCAAAAGATATGTCTGCAGCACTGAGACTACATTTGCTCTTCCACTTTGTGGCAAAGGAAGTTGGTTAAAGTGTCTTTTTCCCTTCTGTGCTGTCCAGTAACGGCTTCTTTAATCTGAGTTACAAAGGACACAATTATATGGATTTCCTACTGAAAACCATAGGCATAGAAAAATTGGGATTTTTATGATGATGTATTGACTGTAGATATCGCGGCTTAATATATTCTCCCCAGTAACCAGTGACCTTTCCTTTGATGCAGACATCAATTTCTCCATCTGTGGCCGGAGTATGTGTGTTTTTATCCCAAGCAGGGAAAATGGAACGATTTGTTGATCTTCACTAAGAGGGGAATTGATTAGTGGTATTTATGTGTTTGTCAAAAGGTTAAAGTGAAAGATGCCACATTAGTTAAAAAGAGATTCAAGATACATGGTATGCAGCCAGATGAGTGTGAAGTGTGAACATCAACAAGTGTTAAACACAGCCCAGCTGTAGCTCCATCACACCCTAATAAGGAATAAACTGGCAAGCTAAATTACGTGCATCTAACACATCAAAAGCAAAACACTAGATTAATGTGTCTAGTGTGAGTTTGCATGTACACCACTAACAGGAAAGTAACTCAGAGCCAGGCCTGAAAAACAAGCAAGGTTTTCATGCTGTGCTCTGTTGCACGTGCAGTAATGCTCAGAGGGCTATTACAGCATCCTGCATGCGTGTGATCCCTGCAGACTCATATTCAGGATATTGCTATGATCCATTAAGTCACACACACAGCTTTCATTCCCAGCCTGAGTCATCCCTTACTACTAGCTCCCACTTTCTCTCTCTCTCTCTCTCGCTGCTCACTCCTGTGTTAAAGAGCACATCTGCCAATTTGGTAAGGCTGGTGGTAAATGAAACAAACAGGCAACTCTTTGCACTCTGCTGAGATGTACTCAGTCCCCCCACCTGTCTTGAAATTGGCTGCTTTCAGCATCAGTCCTCCACTCTTTAGCCATTAGCTACAGATTTTGAGCTGCTCTCCGATCAACACGTAGCCTGCAGCTGTGTGCAAAAGATGGCTAGTGGGACCTCTGTCCCCACGAAAAACACCTGCGACATGGTGGTCTCAGAGGATCTGAAGGCTGTATTGATTTGGCCTGTAATAATTTTACTTTAGGACTGCTTTGTTAGAAACAGAAGAAAGCTAAAAGAATCCAATTTGTGTGGTACCAATCGATGGATATAAAAACAGTTCCAGTTTAACAAGCAATCTTTAGTGATGTTGTTCCAGAACAGCTACTATATTTATAATTACATTACATTAAAATTATGCAGCTACAGTTGTATAGAGCAGAATGAAATGCTGAAATAGTTTAAATCATAGTTCTCAATGATGTATTTAAGTCACCTGCACACAAAAAACATTGCTTTTATATGAATATGTAATTTGAAACAGGCTGCTAGAAACAAAGTGTCTAAAGACAATTTTTTAAATTGGTTCATCGCTTGAGATAGGTGCTTTTTTATTCACTCATAGGTCAGTGTGGCAAACAAACAAACAAACAAAATGTTTGGATATGTGGACTAGACTGAAACTGAGCAAATAGCAGGCAATGTTCAAAAAAACCAAGCAAACAATCAAAACCAAACCCTGGAAAAACTTTCAGAAATCCTGAAGAATATTGCTTAAGACCACTTTAAAAAATGACAAGATAAATTCAAAATGATTGAAATGAAGAAGAAATAATGGGAGGCTTGAGACTTTTGCTTACTGCTATATGCATATAAGGCTCCAGAGACCAATATTTCTCTGTATTTACTTTGTCTTTGTTTAGTTTATTGTCTTGTTTACTCTTGGTATGGGTTAGCACTCACAGTGTTGAGTACTGTCGCCTCACAGCAAGAAGGTCCTGGGTTTGAACCCATGCTGCTGCCGTTCTGCCTTGCATGTTCAGCATGGTTTTCACCTGCTTTCTTCCACAGCCAAACACATGCATGGGGTTAGTTTAATTGGTGATTCTAAATTAGCTATAGGTGTGAATTTGAGTGTGAATGGTTCTCTGTGTCTGCGTGTTAGCCCTGTGATAAAGTGGCAGCCTGTTCAAGCATGTACTCTGCCCTCACGCCCTATCATAGCTGGGATAGGCTTCGGTGCCCCCCTACCCCACGCTCACTGCAGCCATGAACTGAATAAGCAGAAAAAATGGAAGGATGGATGCTAAGATTTTATGAAGAAAATGTGGGGCTTTTTAAAAAAATTACTTAGGGTCCGTTATTGATATCTGTGTTTTTATTCCATTCTTTACCTGAAACTTTTTATTTGAATAATTGAAGCATCTCACATGCTCCCTTTGATCAACATGCATATTTTTATCATACTATATAGATGTTATTTTGTAAGGATATATTTGAATATGAAGAGAAGCTGTCTTTTGAATTTTATAGTGCTCTGAGTTCAGGGTGGCTATAGGTCTGTGAATTTTAAAGGAGCCTTGCAGCTGATTTATATTGCAGTCTCATGTGAAATTTACAAAAAAATTGCCTTTCAGCTATTTGGTGTCAGTCAGCATAATGTTATCTACTAAATATTCACCCCAGTGAATATTTATTCATTAAGATAAATGGAGAGAAACTGGTTTGTCATGACACTACCATGCCAAGGAAGTCCAGGAGGCCACAGAGCAGGTGAAGCTAGAAGCAAGACCATCAAGCCATCATCAGTAACAGGCTATAGAGCAGTTACAGGCAATTGATGTTCTGTGTAAAAGAAAATATGCAAATCTACTGAAGCAATGCAGAGAAGGAAATGAAAGATGAAAATAAAAGCCACGTTAGCAACTTTTCTTCAAAGAATGAATTGCTCTGAGCAAAATTCTCCCTGTTTGACTTCAAGCTCAGCCAGCTCCACTGAAGCAAACATCAGCTCCACCTTCTGCAGCAACCAGAAACACAGACTTTAACAGTTAATTCTCTGA
Source organism: Oreochromis niloticus (assembly GCF_001858045.2). Taxonomy (NCBI): domain Eukaryota; kingdom Metazoa; phylum Chordata; class Actinopteri; order Cichliformes; family Cichlidae; genus Oreochromis; species Oreochromis niloticus. Next base: position 20,763,716 of record NC_031978.2, read on the forward strand.
ATGGAACAAAACTGCACCCACATATTAGTGTAAATAATAATGAAGATGCTGACTGATGAGCTTTCTCTGTGAAGGCCTCATATTGTACAGTGCTTGGGCATGCTATAGTACCAAGTTCCGAGTCACCATAAGGGAAGCAGAGGGTTGGACTCAAGGGAACACACCAGGCTGATCTTAAATCTGTCAAGACTCAACATTAGAATAGTCTGAAAGCCAAGCCAGTGTCCAATATAAGAAGGACTTTATAATCTGGTAGTACTTATATTTGGGCTACCTGACCTGTCTGGGCGCTACATAAACCCCTGCATTCATGACAGCTAGAGAAATGTAACAGCTCCAGGTGTAACTCACTCTTGTAGCTTGCACTCCAAGGCTGATATCCATAATATCCGGTGATGCGCAATATTCGCTCTTCTATGGACGCGCTGTTGATGTCCTCAACTGAGCGGGAGGATTTGAGGTCTTCTTTGATAGCCTCGTCAACCACCAGGTACTTGAGCTGCCTGAGCTGAGGGCTGATGTCCGAAAGCCTTCTCGGGCTCACGTCGGGCGACTTGCGCATCCCGCTGGAAAGAGAGCACAAGGGGTGTTGAGACAAAGTGAGGCCAGTTGGCAAAGGGAAGTGGGTCCGTAAAGCGTGTATATGAGTCGATGATGTAAGACTTCTCCTTGAGTCAAACAGGAAAGTCGGTGTTGCATATTCCACGGAGACCGGGGTTAAGGGCCGCTGCAACGCCTCCTTCGTACAGTACAGAAATCATCATCCTTCAGTGGCCCTGCGCGCGGCAACACTGTGAAGACACTAAGCAAGAGTGACTGCTCCTGCACTTGTTGTATACTATGCACTGTGCAGCGCCTATTATAGACTTATATGAGTGTGAAACTAATGAATCGATCTCGAGTGATTTGTAGAGATGGAGAAGCGACATTTGTGACAGCTTCATGTAGGCACTGGACCACAAAACTGCGCCTACCCTACAACAAATGTGCTTCTATCACGCAAAGGAGATGCATACTTGGTGCCGTCTGTACACCACAAAGAAGAATGGTCGAAATCTGCACTACTGTGGCTCTGCTGTATGGAGTACCTGGCAAAAAGTAACGCTGGGATGACCTGACAGCTTCTACTGGCATAATGTGACAGCAAAACATGATTTACTGACCCACTCAGAGAAAATTGGTGTGGAAAATTTGCCCCTGTGCAGACATCTCTTAAAGCACAGACCGTATAACCATTGCAGAACTGTATTATGACTCCAAACAATTACTACCAGGCAGCAAAAGCAGTTAAATATAAAGCATCAATCAGGATTTGGATATGTTTTTGTTTTTGTATTTTTTACATCTCAGCTCAATAAAGTCAATTTATTTGATCGTTGTAGCTATGAAATCAAGTGCGCAACAGGTCGTCCTGCCTCCTATCGATTGGCTTCACTACATTAGTAAAAGTTTAAATGTCTTACAGCGGCATTAAAGTGGTAGGAGGTCCAAGGTAGCACATACAGTCCCGATGGGGCCGTCCGACCCGGTCCCACACAGTGCCCTCTCCATCGCCGTACATCCTCAGGGCCATGCAGCAGGGCAGCTACTGTGAATCCAAATCCTCACCAAGGCTTACGGAAACAAGTAGCATCGTCCTGCTTCTTCCCACCACCACAAACATATGCCTGCCTGGCTTCTACAGCACACACTGTCTCAACATTAAAAGGCAGTGCTGCGCTCTGGATGATGCCGAGTCTTGGAGGCACAGCAACAGCGTCATCTGCCGGATTCACGGGAAGCATCATCATGTGGAACATGCAGAGTGGACATTTGTGAAGTGTGGCAGCTGTACATTGCAGCACGATTTGCAGCTTACAGGGTGTAGCAACTACAATACTTTAGAACTAGTCTCTCCTTTTTAACAGTTCCCCTAAATAGTTCAAACAGGAGCAGCCAGTCTCCCCAAGCTCAAGATGGAAAAAAAGACAAATAAACTTGCTTTAAATGTGAAGTGTTTTTTGTATTTACTAATTGTGTCAGCTATTTCTGTCTCAAAGCCTTATCAACTCCCCTGAAGCTTTTTTTTTTAATGACAGTGAAGCAGAATAATAATAAATCAACCCAACTGTCTTGACAAAAACAAAAGTGTTTTTCCTACATAAATGCACAAAAATCTGACATTGCCTCAGTCATTGTCCCGCAGTGCTGCTTTTCTTTCCTGCATTGTTCTTCCAGCCACAGTGGATAGATTGAATTTTCCTTCTTGAATGTTTGGGCTGTCACAGAAATATAAGCTGCACACATCCAGGCTGTTCAAGATGTTTCTTAGCACGCTGCCAACATCTTTACCAGGCTATCTTGTCCAGCAACTATTACTGCGGATTTGACAAGCCTCTGGGGTTCGCTTTGTTCTATTATTCATAAGTACTTTACCTAAGATCTCCAACAGTGTTTTAAGGCGATAGCAAGGCCTGCGCTTCAAATTTCTGAGTGAACAGTGGCAGAAATGAAAAAAGAGGAGAAATCAGGCTTATCTTCACGAACACAGAATCAAACACAGTCTGATGTGGTTGATTACATCCAATCAGAAGTATACTCAGTGAGGTAATTGCTCACTGGTGATGATTGTATCTACTAGGAAATTCAAATCAACTTACTAGAATAGTCCTGAGTATCAAGGTATAAAATGAATGTGGATTTATTAAATGAGAAACGTCCTCACTGTTCAGCCTAAACATGATGCTCATTCTCTAAACATTTGACAAAGTTTAAATGAAGTCTTTCATTTTCTTCTTCTTTCCTAAATAAACTGAAACAGTGCATGCAGTTCCAGCAGTCACAAGACTGAAACTCTACCTTGCTTGAATTGGGTAGTGCTGTCCATACCTCTTAGGTCTGTTCTCCACCCGCTGCATTGCGTCTGCATGCTGTGAGCTCCTCACTGCAGCGTGCCGGCTGTGTTTTGAAGATAGGTTTTGCATGGATCAATGCAGCCACACCTCACACATCCACGGGAGTTGTGGTAGGTGGTTGGCAAGGGCACCTGCCTTTACTTGAGCCAAAAAAAAAAGTAGAGTCTAGTCATCGATAAGGAGGTCAACACCTCTCATTGACAGCCTTGGGGAGGAGAGGCTCAAGTTCATCTTGTATAATGCACCTCTCAACTTCACAGCTCAGCCCAAGCCAAATCGATTCTCACAGTTTGACTTTCGTCTTTGCCAAAACGTAATCATGTGGACACCATCCCTGTGAGGCGCGGCTCGCACATATCAAAGCAGTCATTCTGTGCTATCCAGTACACCATCTTCCACTCCAGCAGACCTCTGATAGTGATCTAATTGATGCCCCGATCTACAGGGCACTGCACTCCTTTCTAAATATGGCTCCGTCTTGAAATGAGAGCCAAAGCTCAAGGCCAAGAAACATAAAATTAGCACAGTTTTTTTTTTTTTTTTTTTTTTGCTAAAATAAATTCTTAAACAATCTATTTATTTCCCTAAAAGCAGGTCCAATCAACCTTTACATAGCTGACATTTTGTTCTGCCATTTCAAGAAAAGCAGAGGTGTTACTAACAATTTCTCCCTTCCATTAAATGTCAAAGCCCGCCTTCATAGTGGCAGGGCCCTGCATGGAGCTGCCCCACTTTAATAGAGCGCAGTCATTAATAATATGTGACGTCTGTGGGTTTTGTTGCTATGTGACACGTTGAATAGTAAGTCATGAAAAAAGTATCTACAGTTTTCTCACAGAGAAAGGTGTAATATTATTAAAGGTGTAGTATTATTAAAGGTGTAATATTATTAAAGGTGTAATATTATTTCATAGTTCGTGCTCCCTTAAATCATCCTATGTTACATTTCTAACTTTGAGAGAGAGTTCATTACTTTTGTGGATTAGAGTTACTCTTAATAATGCTTCTTTGGCTTAATAAGGATATGGATGTGTAAATTAAGCAGCACATTTCCCCCATCCATCCATCCATCCATCCATCCATCCATCCATCCATCCATCCATCCATCCATCCATCCATCCATCCATCCATCCATCCAGTTCAGGGTTACTGGAGCCTATCCCTGCTGTCACTGGACAAAAGGCAGGGGACACCCCAGGCAGATCGCCAGTCTATCACTGGAATAACACAGAGAGACATATAGCGCCACTTAAAAATGATCAGTTAACCTAACCCCATGCATGTCTTTGGACAATGGGAGGAACCAGCATGATCACTTGGAGAACACACAAACTCCACAAAGAAAGGTCCCCAGCTTTCTGGCGGATTCAAACCCAGGAGCTTCTTGCTGTGAGGTGACCCACATTGCCCCAGCATGTTTTTGTTTTTGTAGTTTGTGGTCCTAATAAAGGGCTCAGAAATCATCTTAGAAAGTACTCAGTGGTTTTCATGAATGTAACAGGAGAATAGATTTGATTGTGAGAAGCACAGGTGTTACTGGTGCATTAATCATGAATCCTCGCTGTTCGAGTGTCCTACTATGGAATCAAGTGACCCAGTGAGAAATGGAAATCAGCTAATAATTTCTCGATTTACACCTTCTCTTTTCCACTGAGGTCTATTTTCTTAAGGCACATTTCTCAGTGGACCGTGTGAATGACTGCAAAATAAAGGACACTGAATCCAAAATTACTGTTCTCCCTGAATACAGGATGCTCCTGGAAAAGCAGCAGCACTGATGCAGTGATAGAAAGGTAGTCATAGATTTTCCCATCCTTCAGCAGAAGCTCAATTTGAGCTATTTTCTGTTCTGCACGTTATGAGCTTTGATCTACTTTCTCACTCTTTTGTGTTATTCCTTTTTCTGTGTCCAGGTTTATACCATTAAAAGAAAAGAATGATGCAAACCCTGTCTCTGCTCGATATCAATATTTAATGCAACATTCAGCCTGGAAACAGTGCCACAGGCCACTGCTGATTGGCCGATGATGAGAGTGAAGACAAACCCTGAACCAGTAAAAAGGTCACACTTATTACTGTGCATTTAAGAGGATTTATAGACATTTTACATTTCTCATCACGCTGTAGTTTGACTGAGGAGCATTTTGGTTTGTTCTAATGAAAACAGACATATCTATTTCTCCGTCGCTGAAGAAGGCATCATCTGTTACACAGTTATTTCAACCAGAAGGGCTCATAACTTTTATGAAGGCAGCACAGTGGAGACTCAAGAAAACAAACTAAGAGCTGCTGAGAGGCTGAAATGAGAAACATTTATCCCCATTTAAAACTACATACGTTTCGAATGAGGCTGTCCTTGAAGAGCTGTGTCTCAGAATGGTTCCCCCAGCACTCCTCTGTTTAAGCCTTTGGCAGTTCCAATAAATTAGTCACCTTCAGTCCTTATAATTTTCTCCTTATCTATTTTCCATAAGAAAAATAGGACTCCCAAGCTAATCAAGCCCTCTTCAGGTGATTCCACTGCACTCACTTGCTTTGAGAAAGCACGGCTGGTAACATCCCAGCTGCCCTCCTATGACTTGATTTGGATCAGTGTGCTGCCCACTGGCACATCTGGTTTCCTCGTTGTTTATTAAAAGTCTTTTGTCTTTTTTGTTTATGGTTGGATGCTCAAGACCACATGGAGCAGAGCAGATCTGTTTTTTTGACAGTCTTTCCTGATGCATTCAGAACACACAATCAAAACAGAAACCAGCACGTGTCACGAAACATATGTTCTTTGTCTCGTACGCCTCTTTTCTTATGTATGAATCTGCAGTGCAGTTGGATGCTGGAGACCACATCGTGCGGAGCGGATCTGCTTTCGCAATTTGTGCTGATACGTCCACAAACAATCGAAGCAGAAAGCATTTTACATCACGAAACATATGTTTATTTTGCGTGCCTTCGTATCTGTGACGCAAGCGCAGTCTGTGTCCCCGGCAGCAGAGTCACGTCATCCGCTCTGTTTCAATATGTTCCTTTTCTTTGATTCCGTGCAGAGTTTTCTTTGTTTTCCAGTTGCGGTGAAGCTGTTTGTTTTTATTCTGCTTTTGTTTGCTGTCAGTGATGAAATATCGTTTATAATACTAAACAGTGGGTACGCTGCACTTTTCACTTTGTCTCTTAATGAATGCGTGCATGATGTAATTGAATATGGCTTTCTGGTGGGCTCTCTTCTGAAGTTCTCCACTCCTCCTTGAGCTAAAGCTCGTGTAACTTGTGCAGATGCTGCAGCTCTTCCACGACACCAGAGCAGTCTCTGAAGAAACAGCTTTTCATCTTCCATTCTGATGACAGAGACCCTTTTCAATGCACATGCAACTTCCTACTCATTTTCCTGTAATATGCTTTATCTTTAACATATCCTCTCTCTGGAGTGATGTGCTGGCGGCATCTCACAAGTTCCTTTCATTGACCTTTATTGTACTGCTGCAGGAAACTGTACCACTGACACTATTCTCAAAAGCATTAAAAAACAGATGACATTTTGACATTGGCGTCTCTCGTTTTTGTTACTGTTGAAAGGCATTATTTGTGGTGCACTGAACGTTGTTTTCATGACATTTAAGTGGCATAGGCTCAGGGGAGCATGGACTGATGTGCGATTTTCTCCTTAGGCCTTGTTCTTTTTCTCATTCCGAGTGGTCATATTTAATTTCCTTTTTGTATCCCTGAGTGCTTTGTTATTAATCGTTTCCACTCTGAGATCTTAACACATCTAGTCATGTGTGCTGCAGTCTCTGCATCCAGTCAAAGCTGCCCCTTCTTCCCAAGAAGAATTTCTTGTGGCTCAGTTTTTGCTGTAATAATTTCTGTTTCGTCATTAATCCTGCCGAGTCAGCCTCTCCCCTAAAACATGTGCAGATGACAAATTAGAAGCAGCAGATTTTCCACCGTTTACTCTGCTACCAAAATCTGACACGCATCATTTCACATCATCGGGGGTGGCTGCGGCTCAGGAGTTAGAGCATGTCACCTACTGTTCAAACGGTTGGTGGTTCGATCCCCGTCTGCTCCAGTCTGTGTGCATTCTAATGCATCCACTGGAGTGATTGCGTGAATAGCTGAGATAGAATATGTAAAATCGAGTCCATTTACCATCATCTTGAAGGTTTAAGTCTAAAACTGGAATGAATACAATAGATAAATATAGTTATTATCATTTAATTAATAACTATTGACTTTATCTGTCTGTTGTGTGAGTGAATTAGGTGTATTTAAAATATAATTTACATAATCACAGCTATGAAAAGAAGTTATGAAAAAACAAAGTAATATGGTGAACCACTGACCGTCTCTGCACACCTGTCGAAAGCAGATGTAAAATATTCTCTCATTTTAAAACCCTGAATTCTGTCACAACTTTTGGCAGGCACCCTGTAGTTCCAAAGGCCTTTGTTATTTCTTTAGGGTGCAATTGTTATTCATCTGCCATTACTGGTAAGGCTGACACACAGCTGGAGAGAAGAAGCAGATTCCTCAAGGACTAGAGTTCGTGCTGATGCTAGTATGCGTCAACATCATGGACCAGTGTGCCGCACACAGCACAGCTCCGATGGGACGAAAAGATTGGCATCAACCGTCTTCTTTTTCTGGCAAAACTTAACTGCCCTGATTTCCATTATTAGATATTCTCTTTTTACTTTTGCTGACAAACGGATGAATAAAGTAGCCACAGAAAGTTCCCTCTCTGTTGTATAGAGTCAACAAACGAATGCCTCTATAGATTCAGTCAGACAGCAGTCATTCAGCTAATGGCAGAACTTTAGCCTCTCCCAGCTGAAACACATTATTATGTCCATTACAGCCATGTTATTATTATTGATAGCTGGTCACAACTGGTCGCCCCATGCTGCACAAGGAACACTTAGCAGCATGCTTCAGGTCCAGAAAGGCGTATGACAAATGGCTTCATATTTATAGCCAATTGTTTATTATTCATTTCTTCTTTTTTTTGCAAGTTGCGGGGGGTGAGGATAGTCTGCAAATCAGAGCATTGTGAGGTTATTGGTTAAGTTTAAGACGCACTGATCATATCAGAAATTTACATGGCAGTTAGTCAGCTTTCTTTCTTCATCTTCTTATTTTTTTGATGGCAGTTGTGTTGTTAAATGCTTCATTTTGTAACTTTTGTCATCTAATTAATGTCCACAGCATCTTCTCTACATCAAATCTCTTTCAGATGTCTTCTCAGTACAGCTTTAGTGGGATATAAAGGTAGAAAACACAGAATAGGAGCCCTCTGCTGTTGCTTTCCCAAGAGTTTCTTTGTATTCCCCGGGCATTCATATCTATTTAACCCGACTGCCAATGTATTTCATGTTTTTTTGCTTTTTTCCCCCCATTCACTCATGTTTGTTATATGTATATGTATATGTGCCTGCACGAAACTTGATGTGAGCTCAGTCTTGATGTCCTCCAAAAATCACACACCACAGAGATAGTTTTTCACTGCAGAATAGCTGCGAGAGAACAAACGCCTGTGGCTACATCATCCAATTAGCATCTTCCCTCTCTTCTCTCCTCCCTCCTGGTACTGTCAGTCTGTCTCACCTCTTATTCATTCAACACATAGTTAACTGGAGCAATCTGCAAATGTCTTTACATATATACAGCTTTAAAAAACTGCAACCTGAAAGACATTGCTTGGTGTAATTTTAATCAGTTGGATCAATCTTGAGTACCTTTTAAGTATAAATAACACCCACTGTATGTCAGTAAAATGAACATGTTGTGTTTGCTGTAGCAAATGAGAGCAGTTGCAGACTTAGCAGTGGGGAATAGTTGTGCTTGAGGCCTCTCACATTCACATTGTCCCAGTGTGTGTGTGTGTTTGTGTTTGTGTGTCTGTGCGTGTGTTTCAGGATATAAATAGAGTTGCTCCACCATCAGAAAGCGGTGCTATAGGGTAGATGCCAGTCGTCGCCTCAATCTAGCCCAACCCACCCCTGTCCTGCCTGACCCCTGAGTGCCGGCACTGTGAGCATATGAGGACCAAAATTGTTCTAAAAGCAAACTCAAGATGAAATGTCAAGCAGTATGCGATATATGACTGGGTGCTACTACAACAAGTTTTACTTTTAGGTTATGTGAGAACAAGTGTTTAATTTAAGCTGGAACATATCAGTCTTAAACGACGTGCAATTAACACCAGATGAGGACTGTTTAAAAACAAACTTTACATGATAGGTAATACTGTCAGGATGAGACTTCATATCTGGTTGTTTGGATCTGGATCCCTCAGACAGCTTCCCGTACGCTTATAAATCATGTTAAAAACAAAAAGGTCAAATGGCAATATTAATGACAAGAAACTGCTGGTAAATTTCAGTCAAGTGTGTAGAAATGAACCTTCAGGGGATGCTTCTGTTCTGCCCCGTTACATTCTTGACTGACAGCCCGGCTGCGTCTTCTGACAGTTATACGTATGTCAAAAGACGCAGCCAGTGTGGGTACAAACTAATAGCAATAAAAACCACACAAAAAAAAACTGAGACAATGAATGAAGCATCTTAAGTGGTAATAGGCAAATGTAGAGGGGAAAGTAGAGCTTTAGCCAAAGATGGAAGCTATTTGGTTGGAGTATCTGGAGTCTGGAGTGACTCCAATCTCATTTTGCTGTAAGCACAGATGTTGCTTGTGCATGCACAATGTTTCATTTTCAGTGAGGGGGCGATCTCGCTACTTTTTATTCAGCACTGTTTTCTCTGTGTTGGCAGTTAAATGTCATCCATAATTTACAGACATTATTTAACAGCGGAGATGGAGAATTTGATTAAAATGAAGACGGACGGACGGACGGACGGACGGACAGATAGATAGATAGATAGATAGATAGATAGATAGATAGATAGATAGATAGATAGATAGATAGATAGATAGATAAGACACAGCTATTCCAGTTACAGTTTGAAGACAGATAATTGGCTTCCAATAAATACTTGCTTCGAGCACGTATTCTATATTCATGGAGTTAATAACATGGATGTCAGCTCAGTGGCTGCTGCAGTGAGAGGTGCCTGCATGTCAAAGTTGGTTACACTTCTCTTTGACATGAAGCTGCTTACAGCTGCTTAATAAAACAAAAGCACTGCACAATTAAATTGACTTTCCTTAGAGAGATATGTGCCACCTGCAGCTAGGAAAAACAACAACAACAACAACAATAAAGCAATATAATATGTAGGTAGGATCAATGGTGAGGCTGGAGGGCATCACAAAATCACGGACAAACCAAGATGCAAAACAAATATTTCAAGAGTATTGCTGTGTTTGCTTTATATATTTCATTGTACCGGATATTGTCTGGTCCTAAAGCCTCTATATGTTATGCAAATTCAAATCCTTTGCATGATGTTGTGGGAAGATGTTGATTGTAATCGTGTGTAATCGTGTCTTTCAACAGCTACCAATGTCCTTTCTCTCATAAAGTTTCCCAGGAGCCTAACTATTGTTTTTTTGCTGAAATGAGAAATAGTTTCAGATTAATCACTTCTTTCAGATCCTGCAGAGCCTCGTATTCACCTCCAGCTTGAATTACTGGCAGAAACAAAGTGTGATGAACACCCATATCCATTTTTAAGGTCGTAATGGTGCATTCAAGCATCAATACATATATATATTTAAAAAGCCTAGAAAAGACCCTGTGGTTATTTGTTCTGCTTTTACTTTTCAATTCCTCCCACACAAAACCAGCAGAAAGTGACTGCAAATTTCCCCTTCATATTATCATGTGTTACTACAAGAGACACACAGGTGTTGGGGCACATTTCCTATTAGCTAACACTTAATTTTCCTGCGTTTAAATTTTATAGCATTTTGCATGAAATGCCTCTCATGATCCTGGGTCTTTGAACAAGTGTTTTTGAGTTTATGACAACTTTTGTTTATTTATATATTTTCCGTTTGATTCTTAGTTTGCTTGGTGGTTATATTTGCAACTTTATGTATTTGCTTAGGGAATTTACTCGTAAGTTCTTACATCCTCTTTGCATAACAGTTTAATTGTTCCCGCAGTGCTTTTTGTTCCATCCTCTTGTGTCAATTCCCCTATATTAAGTTCACGTACATGTTTGTGTTTCCCTGTTTAGTTATCACTTCCATTCTCGCTTCAATCACTTGTGGCGGTTTTTTATTTCTAGGATCTTACATTTAGTTTTACCTTCTCTCCTGTCTCGTTGTCTTTGATTACTATCACCTAAATCTCATTACCCAGCTGTGTTCGCTTACCCCCTTAATTGCTGTCTTGTGTAAAGGGAGGTCAGTGTCCCCTTTAGTCTTTGTCACATTGTGTTCTCCCAGCTATCCAATCGCCTCTGCTTATCCATTTCAGGGTTGCGGGTAGGTGGCTGTAACCTATCCTGGCCGCCGTAGGCTGAGAGTTGCCAGCCTGTTTCGGGGCTAACACAAAGAGACAGACAACCACTCATATTTGCATTCACACCTACATCCAATGTAGACTCACCACTTAAGCTAACCCCAATAACTGCAGAGGCATCCCGGGAGAACTCACACTGACATGGGGAGACAATAAACTAGAAAGGCTCCGGCCAGATGGTGTATTTGAACCAAGGACCTTCTTGCTGTGAGACAACAGTGCTAACCACTGTTCTCAACCAGCTGCTTTGTACTTTAGATTCAGTTAGCTTGCCCAATTTTGTGTTGGATTTTGTTATTAACTTTGTTGGCTTTGGACTTTGCAATTGCAAAAATAAAGGTTAGTATTTTGTTACTACATTTTTTACACTTTTTAAAAAATCGACTTTAAAGTCAACTGTGTTGTGTTGCGTTTTGTTGTTTAGTTGTGCTTAGTGCCAACATGGACAGTTTCCAATTTTGTTGTACTATTGTACTAAGTATGACTGTGAAATGACAATAAAGAGTTATCTTATCTTATCTTATCTTATCTTATCTTATCTTACTTGTGTCATCCTGAGAGCCAGCATTTGGGTCTGTACTTTTTGGGTCTGTACTTTGCAATTCATCACACACAAAAAAATGAAGAACTCCAATTAATTATTAACAAACACTTTATTTAAGACACACTTTTACAGTTTATTTGTTTCTTATTCCTATGCTGAAATGAAGTTCATGTAAAACTTTGATACACAATGGTATTCATGTACAATCATAGTATTGCAACACTAAAATACTTAACAAGAAATGTGAATCTATAGCATCCACCACTGAAGAGATATGTACAAAAACTCATGAATACAAATACTCCAAACATGCCATTTCTCAGCATGAATAAATAATGTCAGTGTACTTCCATTTGTAATCCTTCATATAATGTTTATTCCCTGATCAAAGCTAGAACTACCTCACCTGACAGCTTTTGCCTTTGAGATAACATGTAGGATCAAAGCCTTAACATCAATTTGCTTAATCTGTCTACAAAGCAATTAAACATCTTACAGTAAAACTAAGGTGAGTAACACCCAAGTTTCAAGTTCTCCTTTTTCTCCTGAAGAAATCTGAACAAAATCAGTGTTTCACAGTTCCCATGAAGGACCATACTGGCATAAAAATAGAAAGAGAGAAAAACCACTGATCTACAGAACACACTGTTACAGATCAGTGAACCAACTCAAGTGGTAATCTTTCAGGTCATGACACCTGTATGCACTGTTCCAAACAAATGAAACTGAAATTAGAGTCAGCAGAGCAGTCAGTTTTTCTGCACTCTCACGGGGCTTTAAATGTCATGTAGCAAAAAAAGCATTAAAAAACATTACATTCAAAACCTAATGAAAAGCTGTAACCTGATGCGAAAGACGAGGTCAGAACTTTATCTCCATAAAACAGATTGTGCCAGTGTCACTGTTCACAGAAACGGGAGGTGCCGTAATTGAAAACGAGGTTTTTCATTACAGCAGCACGCGTTAGAGGACGGATGATGACCGTGAAACTGCTGTATCTGACATAACACTTTCCCTCAGTCCTAAAACTCGCTCATTTAAAGTCACTTAATTCGATTTAAATCTGAGACAATGGATAAAAACTGGGATTTAGCTGCGCTCCTACTGTGGAGTTCATAATTTCCTCTTTTCCTATTGCACCGTGTATAGAAATGAATTGCTTAAATTAATTACCGAGAATATTTTGTAAACCTTCCCCAGTCAATATTCAAAGACGTACACTTCTTTATTCAAACTTTGTACATACGCTAAAAAATTTGCTGTTCAACACTATTCTTTTCTAGCTTAGAGCAATTCTCAAGTTTTACAAAGTATCTATGAACAAAAAAATGTCTTTCCAATAGAAAAAGAAAAAAAGGCTTTCAGGAATTCTTGTACTCGGGTGTTTGTGCAAACTGAGCTCTCTTTGTTGAAGGTAAAACGCCACGGGTCAGCCCTCTGCAGTTCTCTTTTTGAGCTGGCTAACGTCACATCCCTTTTCAGACACTTTAGCACACGTTAAGCCATTCAGATGAATCAATAAATTCTAGTTCTTGACACAGTAACAACTCCCAAACAGAGCTGCAGCATGAGAAAATCCACAAATGTTTTTCCCGATGTTTTTCCCGATGTAATATGACAATGTGGAGTGTGACCGGAATATTTAACACCTCTATGAAGATGACCCAAGCAGACTGAAAGAGAAAAGCAACATGCTTGTAAAGTGTTTCTAATCGGCTGCCCGCCGGGGGAAAAAAAGCCTGCTTTTTAAAAAGCTTTCTCAAAACGATCATGTTTTCAGGATATATTCTGATGTCAACCTCATAAATCAATCGTGAAAAACATAATATGCAACGAAAACAGGAACCTGAAACTCAGCGGGAGCCAATTCAACAGCGAGGAGCGCGACAAACTGTGCCGAGCAATAAACTAATTAGACTTTTAAAAAAACAACTTTTAAATAAAAATGTGATGACACGTTTCAAGTAAACAGCTTAAAATAATTCGTTTCCTTTTAGATGTATCAACATCACTTTGAATCATCTTCACGGCGTGGAATAATTGGAGGTGTCACCACACATTTACATTTTCAAACATTAACCTGATTATGTACATTCCACATATCTGTCAAGCATCTCTATTTACAAGATGCACACATGTTTATGTACTATTTTAAAACAGACAACAGAGATTTGTCCTGCATTTTAGCTGAATTCAAGAAAGCCTAACTTTGAAAATATTCCTAAATATGCAATAAATAATGCAGCTTTCAATGGTGCCGAGCGTCTGTAGGACAGAAATACAGCAGAAGTTTTTTTTTCTTTTATCACTGCCTCTGTATTTATAGCCACTGTTACAATATTCATTTTCTGCCTTATTAATATACACAATTTTAATCTCTGCTGCGTAACACTATTGTCAGTATTGTGGTTCACTAAAGGAAAACGTTTGCTTGATCTGAGAAGTCTCTTTTTTTTCTTTTACGACTACAATTTGCAGGGCTGAGTGTTAAACAAAGCCTACAGCTAAGATCTACTCATTCTCTCTGCCAATAGCCTTGCCACCCCACTTCTACATTTTTAATCCCTTAATAAGTGAATTTTACTGGATCATAGGATCGTCGTTGGGAGAGGCCAGAGTCGGGACGCTAACAAACGTCTGGGATTTGTCCTGGCTCTGGGTTGTGCCGCTGTTGGACACCGTAGTGAAGGAGAGTTCATCGTGTTCCAAAATGGCGAGGCGGTCGACCGGCTTCTCCTTCTTCAGGTAGAACATTTTCCTGAGCTGCTTCAGTTGTTGCAGCTCACAGAAGGTCTCCAGCACCACTAGCATGACTATGAGGCCCAAGATCAGGTAGACTGATGAGACAAAAAAAAGAACAGGCAGGGATTAGGAGGCATATGAGTAATGATCTGCAGTGTAATTAACACCATATTAAAAGCATTTTCTTTAATCCTGATGTGAAATCACTTCCCTTGGATTTAAATAGAGGTTTAAAGCCTGACTTAATCTCATACCTGCAGCATATTTATCATTTATAATGCAGCATATTTTTTCAGCATGGTGGGTGCAGATGATGTTTTGCTACTTGATCCAAACACAGTGGATTTACTCATAAACACTGTTGTTTTATGGATCAACACAAGAGGGCAGTGCAAACCATCCACGTTAACAAAAACAAGGAGCATGCTTTAGAATACTGAGACAAAGAGAAAATGGAAAGGATAGTGTAACATTGATAGTTGGTGGTTTTTTCCATATCAAAACAGAGCCTGGCATTTGTAGGAAATGCTATTCTTTACTGTTGTATCAATTTAAGTAACAGCATTTTCTTTAGCCTCAAGTAGGGGCAAAATGCACATATACAGAATGCACTGAATAGTGCAAAATCCCGAGTGCAACTCATAGAAGGAGTGGCTGCTTAACCCCAAAGGCAAGACTGAAGAGATTTTAGCAAATGAGGTAGTTTGTTCAGTATATGCTGAACAAAACGCCTGCTGTTTTTTAGTTGTTCCACTTACATCACAATGGTAACACAGTTATGGTCATATCACTTCCGATGCATGTAATTTTTCACAGAGGAAGTTGTACAAATGTGTCTGAAGCCATTCATGCAAACAGACGCGTTCTGTTCCTGCCTCGTCTCCTCCTACAGACTGGCACATTGTGCCTACAAATTGACGTCTATTTTTCTCTCTCTCTGGCTCTCTGACCACACACCCACATCACAAATGCTGGAGACAGTCGAGTGGAGTAACATTTGACATTCGTGTGCACCCACTCCCTGCCAAGACTCTATGGGTTTAAATGAGTTTCACTTTTTTGCACTCTAGCTACCATTAACTCTCAGGGTGCTGCTAAGAATATGCTGCACAAGACAACCAGAAAATGCAGGCACGACCTTCCTGCTGTCGCCAGTAGGTTATCGTCCAGGTTTAAAACTGCTCTAACCTTGTTTATTAGAATAACTAATATGGCTTTAAACACATTAAAAAACATGCATATAACTGGCAATTGTAACTGAAGGTTTTAAGAAATTGAATGTGCAGACTCAGCTAGAAGGCACTGATTACTTCTACTTTACTGTAGAAAAACTATATCCTAGACACCACGTGTTCTTTGATGATGACATAAAACCTACAGCTGCACTGTAATTCCTAACGTGTGTGCCTGTAATTCTGATGCATGCACTCACAACACGGCGCATGGTGTAATTTTCACAAACAGGTCAAAGATAGACCCGGCTAACTGTGTTACAAAGTGGCAGATCAAAGTTGGCCATATTAAAACCCACTAAAAGTGATTTTTCTCACATCGGAAAAATAACAGCATTCGTTCTCACACATTTGCAATTTAAATGAAGCGAAGCCTGTGAGCTAATTTGGGCAGGCAACTGGCTCACTCACACATAACACTGCCCTGCTTTCATCGTACCAAACACGCCCTCCTGATCTGCTGGTCTATTTAAACAGCATAAGTTCCTGTCTCACCCTCTGACGTGTTAGTCCTGTTGCTGTCCTGCATTATCTGCTGTTTTATCCCTTACACCACCCTCAATTTAATCCGTCCATGATAATGAGCTCAGATGTCAAACTCTGGCTGTATTCTACAGCTGTTACTTCCAAATGAGAGTTGAACAAATAAAGACTATCACTTTAGCACATGTTACACATTCTGACACTATGTGTGACTTGTTGAGGCTCTTTCCTCACTTTATAGCTTAATTAGGAAGCGAGTGCTGTTTTTAAGTGTAAACAAAGCAGGTCCTAGTTTATGAAGGATGTTGTAATTTTGAGGATCAGAGGCACTAAGAACGATATCGCAATCCAAAAATGTATTTTCTTAATAGTGATTAGACCAAAATAATAGAGCTACAGAATAATTTAGTTATATAATATCACTAAAAAACCTCTGATAAGAATCAAAGTGGACAGTCAGCTAATAACACTCTCAAAAGCGACACTCACCAGTGATGCCCACTTTGTAGAGCTCCCTGAACTTCTGATTGGCCGCCTCTCCGGGCACGTAGTCTCCGAGGCCAATGGTGCTGAGCGAAATGAAGCAGAAGTAGAAGGACTCCAGGAAGTTCCAGTTTTCTTCCAGCGCCGAGAAGATGGCGGCAGGGATAAGGAAGAAGCAAGAGACTGCCAACATGCCAAGCACAGTGGCATGAACAATGGCCACCAGTGGCTTGGACAGGCCCCAGTGTGTGTGGATGTACGTAATCGGCCTCCGTGTGCTAAATACCATGATCCGTTGCACCACAGCAGTGAGGAATAGAAGGGTGAAGGGGATGCCGATCACGGAGTAAATAATGCAGAAGGCCTTTCCGCCGTCTGACAGTGGTGCTGTGTGCCCATATCCTGCAGAGGAAAAACATTACGACCATCAAAAGCTGCAGAATAATGTAGGATTGCAACGCCTCTGTAATCACTGCTATAAATCATAGTCTGTTGTTCTTTCTTCTGCCATGTCAGGTGCGACTGCAGGAAAGAACCAAGCAAATATTTACCATGAAAGGCGATCTGTAAGTACACAGTAAGATTGTAGCTTGTGTGTATTTCATGGGAAGAGAGTTCAATTTAACTAACAGGAACATCCTGCATCACAGTTACTGAGTAAACCAAACGTTTGGAGGATATAAAAGTTATGACTTCTTCTTTTAGTATTTAGTGGCACGCAACAAATTTATTTATTTATTTAGTTATTTAATTTAATTGTTTTTTAATGCATTTTGTGTTGGACTTCAATCTAAATTTAAGATAACTGACTAACGTTTTATTTCATTAAAAAAGTATATATATTAGCTAATTTTCACTTTTATAACAGCAACAGATCTCAAAAGTCTAGAAAAGTGAGTAGTATTTTTTTTGCCAACTAACTACATTAAATTGCAACAGGTAGGTAACAGGCTTGGGTATAAACAGAGCATCTTATAGCGGCAGAGTTTCTCAGAAGTAAAGATGAGCACGGGTTCACCAACCTGCAAAAAACTGTATCAGTAATCTGCAGAACAATCTCAGAATAATGTTCCTAAATGTAAGACTGTGATGACTGTAAACATCTCATTACCTACACAGTACACAGTGTCATCAAAAGATTCAGAAGAAGTCTCTGTGTGCAAGAGACAAGGCTACAAATCAGTAGCAGACTTCTATCATTTTCAAGCACTCAGGTGAAACTGCAGTGAAAACAGGAATGATTTTGTTGTCACAATCACTGAATCTGCTCAGGAAAACTTCCAGAAATCATTGTCTGTGAACACAGTTTTCAGGTTAAAGTAGGTCCTGTCTGAGCCAAATCTCATTTTGTAAGTTTGAACAAACAAATTGTAAGGTTTTTTTTTGGAAAACATGGACACCAGATCCTCTGGACTACAGAGGAGACGGACTATCTGGCTTGTTATCAACGATCAGTTCAAAAACCTGCATCTCTGATGGTATGGGGGTGCAAACCAGTGACTATGGAAATGACATTGTGCACATCTGGAAAAGCACCACAAATGCCAAAAAGTATTTCTCTGCAGCTGGTCTCCTTCAGATGTTTAGACTGTCATTAAAAGAAGAGGGGAGGCTAAACAGCGGAAAACACAGAACTTTTGTGACTTTTTTCAGACATGTTGCTGCAACCAAATTCAAAATGAGCAAACATTTTTCCTAAAATGATGCATTTTCTCAGTTTTAAACATTTTATTTTTTCTGTGTTTGATTGTGAATTAAACATGAGCGCATTAGATTTGCAAATTC
This sequence comes from Oreochromis niloticus, assembly GCF_001858045.2. Lineage (NCBI taxonomy): Eukaryota > Metazoa > Chordata > Actinopteri > Cichliformes > Cichlidae > Oreochromis > Oreochromis niloticus. Next base: position 20,782,298 of record NC_031978.2, read on the forward strand.
CAATTCCAGGATTTATATTTTAATCGTGCTTTATATGAGTATGCATACAGTCATTCCTACACCTTCTCTGCAGCCATGTTTCTGTCTGCTTAAGCTTTATCAGTATCTGTGGTCTGGTTTAAGTCGTGCTGAACAACTTTCTGCTGACTTTTCTAAACTTGCATTGGTGTGAACATACCTGACCTAAAACAGACCTAAAAAGAGCCTGAAAACAGAGGACTACCGTCTCACAACATGCAAATGATAAAACTGTTTCCTTGTGACAAAAATCCCAAATAGTTCACCTACACTTTCCCTCTTGTTATTTAGCAGCTACAGTGTAACTACATCACTTCAGAATAAGACCTGCCCTAGGTAATACCATAATTGTCACTGCACATTTACTGAGTAATGTGTTTTTGTAACGTAACAAAGGCCACAGAAAATATCCAACAATAACAGGGAGTGTCTGACACTGAATGGTAAAATGACACGCAGGCAAAAACGCAGACCTTAGTCAAGTCCTGTTTACTGTCATCAATTCTGTTGAGACTTAAAACAAGATACTACGATCATTATTTTCCCATTTAGGAAGAAACTGGGGCACAGGGTACCTTTACTACAGTGTATGTTGTAACCTCACTGCTGCCAATCTGTCAGGCTAAAGTTCTTCCTGTGCGCCGACTGATCAGCAAGGCACGTATGCCCTTTGTGAAGTTATTTGGGAAAACAAATACATAACTTCTAACTTAACAAAGCTATTTCTTACACCTTAAGAAAAATGACAGAAAACCACGTGTCTGCTGATGCACTTGCCTAAAGCAGAATATGTGTGGCTGACTGGGAGGGTTAAGGCCTGCTTCTACAGCTATAGCTGTTAGAAGAAGATGTTTAAATTTCTATCGCTAGCTGTAAATACACACATATATATAAATATACAAATATATATATATATATATACACACACACACACACACACAATGTGTGTGTCCCATTTGTACTAAGACCCGTGGTTTGTGTGGCCTTGTCAGGCGCTTTTTCTGCGCTATGCTGCGCACCTGCTCGGCTGCAGCATCACCCGGCCTGCCCAGGACCCTACCTGTGGTGGACAGCACCGTGCTGGCGAAAAACAGCGCTGAGGTGAAGTCCCAGTTCCAGTTGGCCGAGGCGTTATTGAGGATGGAAACCCCGTAATTGCTCGCCTCCAGCGCCTTCTTAAGAAACTGCTCCAGCCTCTCCTCGGAGAGGCAGTCATTTTCCTGGAGAAACTGCTTCTTAATATTCCTCAGTTCCTGCCGCAGGAGGTCTTCGTAGGGCAGCTCGACCGATGAGAAAACAACTGCGCCGAATATGAGATAGAGGAGGTAGCCCACCACCAGGGAGACGAAATACCACGTCGATTTGTGAGTCTGTATCAAACGCACACAGGAATTGCTGGCTAAAGACTGGAGCATTTTTAAGAGGTGTATCACACCGGTGTGATACTAAGCTACGTTTGTCTACGGGTGTTAATTTGACCGCCTAACGTCCTAAATTGACAGCATATATCCTACACGCAGGGATGTAATAGAGACAAAGAGCAAAACGAGGAACCGCTTTCCCCTGACTGAAACCTGCCACTTGGTGCTTTCAAGTGCAGTCGGTAATCTCGCTATAATACCTTTACAAAAAGAGTGTTTATACTACAAACGCGTATCGAGTTGGTACGCTGTCGTCCCTGGAGTTCCTTTGGATAGATAAAACCCAAAAAAGGCACACTGCTAAGAGGCTGGCTCCTAATCTAAGCGTTTAGCTTTTACTCTGTGGGGGAAAATCCGAGCTTCAAGCGCTTATGAAGGCATCAAATGATGTGGCGGCGACAAAGGGCGTGTGACGCAAGAACTTCCCCTTTCTCCCCTGGCAGGTAGCCGAGCCTGTCTTTCGATTTCCAGTCAAAACAATCGAGAGACGTCAAAAAGATATTTTCGCTAACCACAGATGGCTGTCATGGTGGGTAGATGAAGAAACGCCCCAGTGTACTCACAGGGGGGCCTGGGGTTAACTGAGGCGTGGAGACTCAGGTCCCAAACGGCAAAATTATTATTGGCCCAGTTCTGTGACAGCCAACACTTACTTCTGTCCTACATACAGAATGACGGCCCATTGCTGGTCCACTCCTGCCTGCCAGATCTCAATCACATGAGCTGAGGTTTGTGGTGACATAATACCTAAAAAATCAAAGTTAAAGCTAATGCAGGTAGAATGGCTGTTACATCATTGTTATTAACAATGAAACAAGAATATTTTGGAAGACAACACAACTAAATATGTCAGATAGAAGTGACAGGTCCAGTATGTTCCATTGTAAATATATTGGAGTCATCATCAGGCAACATACAGTCGAAATACACAAGGGCGACTACATCACAGTTGTACTTACTGAAGAGTGTTCTTTGCATTGATGACATAGAAAGGAAAAATACTATTCAGCGTGTTACCACTGAGTCAAAGGTGTGGTATGGTTTAAAACGATCCATCAACCGTCGTTATGCATAGATTACCCTGTCAAAGATCTGCTTTTGTTTCTTTAAAGTTACCTGCCCTTCGAAAATATGTTTTGCGTTACTCGAAGTGTTTTCCTGTCACACAGCATTTTTTTTAGTTTTTCAAGTGTTTAAAAGTTTTTCCGGGATTGCTTGTACCAGACAATACACTGTTTAAAATCAGATTATATAAAACTCTTCACTTTGTTTCCAACGCCTGAGCAACGAGTAGCTAAATCTTTAATTGCTTCTCTTTTTCCACAGAACAGGAGAGATCCTGGTCACGTAACTGAGACCGATGGGAGAGGAATGACAATAAATTATTGATTAAAAGACTAGGCAATTTACCTAGGTTAACACAAATTCAAATAAGAGCGCCACCTATCCAAATAAGACCGGTAGAGCACCCAGATTCCATTTAATTTAACGTTTTACATTGTACTAATGCAAAAAATGACTAAATTTACATGTACTTAAATCGCATAACATTATCATTTGGGGCATAAATAATTTGTTTTGAGTGTATAAATACTTAGAACTGTGCACCCAGTTAAAAATTGGCACTTCTGATTGTCACTCAGTGTTATTCCTGCATGAGGGCTCAGATTTTGCGTAATACACACTTTGTAACAAGTCCAGGAATTACATACAGTTGCGTACATCCAATCTCCTAATAAAGCCTGAATTTTAAAGATGAATTTATATCTTGAGGCTCCATGTTGTGTTTGCAAAATAAAAATAATTAACTACAACCTGAAATACAGCAGGGTGTTGATGCCTTGAGTTAGCAATATGTAGATAACATAATTATATCAGCTAGAAAGTAAACTGAGTGACTACCTTTGTACTCAGTTTGAGCACTCAAACCACTTTCTATTTGCAAGTCTCATTCTCCCAATCATGCAATCCTTTACCTTTACATCTAAGCACTTCTTCTTACATTCACACACAAACTCACTCTCTGATGGATGCAGTGGGGGTAACTTGGGGTTCAGTATCTTACCTGAGGATATATGCACTAGTGATCAAACCATAAGTCTGATTGACAACCTGCTCTACTAGCTGAGCCACAGGCGCCTGATGAAGGATATTGAAGATGCTGCTGGGTTTGATATGAAACTGTAATAACTCTATTAGATGACATACCAGGTAATACTGGAACAGCAGAGGAAACAGTGGGCTACCAAGGTACACGGCTGCAAAAACAAAACGCAGAGAACACAAATCTATTGTCACTGAGAGGCGAGGCATACCAGCAAGAGACCTGCAGGTGGCAGGCAAGAGTCAATAATTAGAAGGGCTTTCTTCAGTTCTATACAACCAAAACTGTTGCTGTCATTAGATTAAAACTGAGAAGGTAAAAATAATGACAGATCATTAGATCATCTGCAAAATTTGCATGTTTTTTATTTCATCTAACACATGGATCTCATTACATGAATTGTTTTCTTTAACCATCTGAGCCCCAACAGCTTCTGGGTGTTTTTGTTTGTTTGGGTGTTTTTTTTGTTTGTTTGTTTGTTTCTGTCACACTTTTGCTCACAGAAGGTCTTTTTGGTTTGTTTGTTTTTTCTTACACCCCCAGAGACGGTTTACTTTACAAAAACTTCCTTAATCTTAACCTGACCTATTTTTACGTGCAACATTTACTGTGGCACTGGGAGTTTTTGTCACAAAATTAAAGATACTTACTGTACTAATTACATGAATGTACCGTTTTTTAGACGTTACCTTTATTTCTTCAAAAAACAAGATGATTGATATGGGTAATCCTAATCATTTCAGGTATCCACACAATCTCTTGTTCAACCTACTCTTTTACAGTATAATTGCTAACTGGGAGAATATCATGGGACTGTCCTGGATCACATTTTCTGCTAAAATTCTGCAGCTGCCAGTAATTATTTTAATTAATTTAATTTATTTGTTTTAATTCCTGGATATTCTGTCTTATTTTAAAGGTCAAGGAAAAAACCCATTGTGGATAAAAGCTTAAGGAAACTGTCCTCATAAATATTGTGTTTACAGTTCAGTTGCTCAGGTCAGATGATTTATTTTCCTGCATCAGCAAATCCGTGACACCATGAGTAAGGCCAGTTCCTAAATTCACAAGGAACAGATGAGCTCATGTTCTCATGCAAGTCAAAAGTAATGAGTTGCAAAAAAAAAGCAGGATATCACTCTAAGTAACATAAAAAGTTAGATATATGAAACAGTCCAATACAAATACCAGAGAAAAACAATAGAACTGAGCTGACTTTATTTTCATTTCTTTTTTTGCATATAAAGAAAACTTTTATACAAAAACTATAGATTAAGATCTGCATAATAATCCTATGCAAAAATAAACACTACATTTTATTTAAGTTGGTCAGCAAGGAAGTTTTCTATCAGTGTGAATAAGAACATATTGGTGTGCTTAGTGTTTTTGATTTAAGGATTCTAATTTTGACAACTCCAGGTTTATAACTCATGTTTTAACGTATTCTGACAGCAGATGTGTTTGTGTGTCAGCGGTTCACACTGAAGGGATTTCCTGCTAAACTTCCAGCTAATAAAGCTGTGGTAACAATGCGGGGAAAGCCTTATAACTTTATCAGATGCTCTTGTACTCTCACAGATGGACAAGTAGAACGGATGCAGACGGAGTTTGAGTTTGAGATTGGTTGGAATGATTTTTCTTAATTACATTATCCATTGCCATGCATGTTCTCTTGATGAGGCAAGAGATTCATCTTCTTATCTCAAGAAAACACAGGGCTCATTTAAACAGATAAGAAGGTGATTAATCACAGGAAAACAACTTTTGTTTTCATTACATCACATGATTATGGAGGCCTTGGTAGCCACGAAGGTGGCCTAGTCCCCTTATCTGGTTACAGATGAAGTTAATAATCACTGAAGTAGGAGACTAGCACTTCATTCATGAAACTGTTGCCATTTTCTTCTTTAATGAGGACTAATCTGATTGTTATCTTTGACTTAAAACATGTTTTCCCCGTGCCATTGCTTAATTCAAAAGGTACTTGATTTGCCTTGTGTTTATTCTTATTCATACTTTTAAAGATATCAATATTAAAAATTTCAAAGTTTTTACAGAGCAAAAGTGAAGTGTCTCTACATTAATACACGGTCTCGGGAGGTTAACACACACACACACATACAGAAGTAATCACTGCAGTCTTCTCTGGAAAATGGGAGGGCTGTTTATCCCAGCAGTAATGTCAGCAGTTCACTTTCCTGCTAAAAGAGAAAGAACCTATGGTGCTGATCCAATCATTCTCAGTGTTGTGATTCATACATTAGTTGAACGAATTTTTGTTTCACAAAGGTCAGAAAGAAAGTAAGCCATGTTTTTTTATATTGTCTTTATTTAGGTAAATTCTTGAATTAGTCCATGAATCACATATGAATGTTAACCAGATTTTACACAGGATCCATGACAATGAAGATGATACAGTGAAATTCATTAATAATAATTCATTTATTTATTTTTCTCTATTCTGTCGCAAACACACCCACTGGTGAACTTTTAATTAAAAATAACCAAACGCAACCACAGTCTTTTCACGCAATGAACACTTTTTTTCACAGCTCTGTATAACAAGTGGTTTCGAGTGTAATTCATCATATCAGTCAAGTGGTGACAATGTGATGACTGTTGTAAGTGCGACAACTGCGATTGCTCTCTGAAGAAAAAATACGAGCACTCCGACCCTGCACTGATGGCCGAAGATGATCCCTCCGAGTTGCCGTAGCGCTGCAAGGCTGTGGCACTCCTCCTTCAATGAACGGTGGAAAGATGGCGACAGCATACGCACAAGCGAGAGTCGACTGTACCGGCGGATAAAAAGTGCTGTAAAGAGACAAAATCCACCTCCTTTGCAGAGATTTAGCGGTGCAAAGTGTGTTTGATATAGCCAAGACATGGTATAACCCATGCACAGCTTGAAATAAGGAGCCACCGCTTTGTTATGGAGCCGCCGGATCGGAACAAGCCCAGCAGGTAAGCGATTTCGTTGAACAGACACTTTATCGCCAGGATTTCACAGTTGCCAAATAGTGAGCTAGCCATGACACTGCAGTCGGAGCGCTTGCGCATCCAGCAGAAATCGACTTCCTGTCAAATAGTGATACCCGTGCAGTTAATGCATTTGCAGAGCACTAGTTGTAAACTTTTTGGAGAAACACTTTCCGGGGGAGCTTGCCGCATATAATTTATTCCCAAGCAGTCCTCGGTTGACCGTGAGAGAGGCAAAAATGCTCACCAAATGCTGAGGTAACGTTATTAACAATTACCAACCGCTATAACAGTGCAACAGTCCCAGCTAGCTAACATCCACATTAGCCGCCGCTGGTCAGTTTATTGTTCAGGCGCAAGTTTGTTGACAGAAACTGACGAGGCTGAAACTGCGTTAGTTTTGCACTGCAGGGGTCTAAAGGGGACTTGAGTATAATTTTTTTTATTATTTTGTCTCGCCGGGCTGTGCATTTCCCCTCCAGTAACAGTAAAGCAAAAACTTCGCTACTGTAGCTAGCATGTTGCTTCACTGTTATTGTTAACCCCGTGGATACATTCGGCGTCGGTGCTGGACGTTGAATCTGCGCTTTCAGACTTGGTGCATTTCATGTTGGCTCGCTATTACTGCAGGAATAAGAGTGCGGTTGATAACATGTCGCAAACGTGCCGCGCTGCGGATGTTTGGGCGTACTGTATGCACTCAAGTGCAAAGTTAGTGCGGGATATATTTTGTGCAATCGCGCAGGAGACTGCGTTTTAACCAGAGTCTCAGGAGATTTCGATATGGGCGCATCTGGTAATCGAAATGCCGCAGTGTTTGCCCCTGACCGCTGGCGACAGACCCTCAGGAATCTGCTGTTGTGTCTTCCCCTCTCCTCCTCCTCCTCCTCCTTCTCTCATGCAGTTGTGTTTTGGGGGGGCAGAGCGAGCAGCATTTTTCGTGTTGGATCAGCTCTTGTCATCAGCCATAATCCATTTTTTTGAGTAAATAGCCAGTCTTTTTCTTTTCCTTTTTGGTGGCTATTTCAGTAATGATTGCGTAGCAGCCACTTGTTATTACCTTGCGCTTTTGTGGTCACTCAGTCGAAGTGGATACACAAACAGCTCGCGTGATTGTGCAACACTGGCCCTGAGTTAGGGTTATTGCTGTCCGACATGACTGCATGAAGAAAATTGATGAGCCAGTGGCCACATTATTGCTGAGAGCATGTCGGTTATGTTGATGTTACTTACATGCTTATTAGACCACGTTTAGTTTTTGCACCAGCAGATGAAAAGGTAATCGTTGCTCTAGGGGAGCTCACGCAAACGCTCAGCGGTGTTTTACCAGTTAACAAATGTTTTAAGTGAGTCTAAATCTGTCTCTCCTGCAGAGTTTGCTTTCCTGCTGTTTCTATAGTAATGGGACTACTATAAACTGCCAGCAAAACTTGTAAACAGCAGAGTTTACATGTTCCAGGCTGCAAGGTTTGCACAGAAGCGACATTAGTTCAGCTTCTAGCGTGCTCCATGATGCATAGCTCTGTATATACATTTCAATTGCAGACTGAAAAGACTACAACAAATACGTTTGCTTTTAGTCTTCTAAGCTATCTACCTCTTTGAGCTTATATAAGATTGTTTCGCACCAACAGCTATTTTAAGAAACATCAGTTATGTGCTCGCTCTGCAGTTGAAGGCTATCCCTATCTTTGCAAGTACAGAGGTCCTTTGTCAATAATGTCTCGTTCTCAAAGTCAGTCTGAAGACACTGTGGCTCACAAGCATTCCAGAGATTTCAGGATGTGGTGTACTATGTGCAGTAGATAGCTGCCTGGAGCCCCGTAGGCGCGCATTGGGCAGAACTCATTAATGCCTCGCTTTTGCCAGGAGCACAGGCTGTAGAATACAGATGGACCATCCTCTAGCATTTCCTATCTGCATCCTGTCTTTGCCCACACCTGCTTTAGAGAAAGAAACTAACACTCTCACAGGCTGCCACTCTCATCTGTCATTTCCTTTTAAACAATAGCACTTTTGTAACTGCTGAACTGTGGCAACTGATGTTGCTAATGCAGGAGAGCGACCGTGTAATAAAAATGATTAAGCACTGCTGAATACCATGTTTGTCTACTTTGAATACATGCTTTATAATGTGCACAGCTGCAGGACAGGGTGCAAGTTTGAAACTAAAAGAGGTGTTGCTTGTTTCTCTCTGCAGTTTCAGATTACGTTTCAAAGGTGGAGCAGACTGCTGCTTTCACCGCATTTATAATGCATGCGTCATAAGGTGAAAAACATGTCATTACACCGTTTAGCGTTTAACTCGCGCTCCAGCCGACAGTGTGCAAACAGCATCTGCTTTAGCTGCCGCTGGTGCCGTCTTTTCTTAGACCAAGACTGTTCCCTGTGGTGAGCAAAGTACAAGTCCAGATAGTAATCAAAGCAGTGTTTTAGAAATCAGTTCACTTTTTTTCTGGACCTATGAATCAGAGTGCGTTTAGTGACAAAATCAAACTTCTTAGCTGTGCGTTAACAGTGTGCTTTGCATAGTTAGTGCATGCAGGAGAAGTTGGGAGGTCACGCTGTTCCAGCAAAGGGTGTGGTGAAGTACATCTTGTTCATTGTTTCTGAATTCTGTCAGCTTACGGTGCAAAAACTGATTGCTGCTTCAGCTCTACCAGTTTATCAGGCATTAACAGCACGTCAGAAATGCTAATGTTGCGCACACGTGTGCTGCATTTCCACGGAGCACACCAATTGCTTTTTAATCTTATGCGCTCAGCGGTGAATGATGGTTTGAAATTAGTACCCCGCAGATGCATGCTTTTTACAGTGGTAGGGGGGTAATTCAAAACTGTATTTAGCCTACCAGTTAGGCATCAGTTATGGCAGCATGACCTAATTAAAGCAAAGTGTGCTCTTACAAAAACCCGACCACCTTCTCCTCCTTTTCCTCTCTCTGGAAAAAAAACAAAAACAAAAGTCCCCTTTAGTTTGGGCATTGTGAGCAAGTGTGCTCACTAACCAGCTGTGTGGTATTCAGCCGTGGGCCTCACGGGCCACGTGTCACCGTTATACAATAGAGAGCCCCTTGCTGGTACAATAGTGTGGATGGTTGGTGTCAAAGGTCAGCCCCCCCGCGACTCTGGCAGCCCTTGGTATCTCTGCTTCAGTCACTATACAGAAAAGACTCTCGATTTTTGTGCCGTTTATTATTCACTTAGTGTTCTGCCCGGGGCTTTAGCATTCCACTGGCCTTTATGGGAGCCCCAATGAGCCATCAGATGAGCCATTGAGAGCAGCCAGACACCATCTGCAGTGATTATTCACTATCAGCAGCCAGGCAGGGACAGCTTGAAGACCACAGTGCTGCTATGGTTAACTGCAGGACACACATGCTGGTAACTTTGTGCAGCCTGTAAGTAGGTTAAGAAATTCACAAGACAAATTTGCGTATCCCTTCCTGCAACGGCACAGCCTGTGCTCGAAGCGTGTCATGGCAACCTAACAAACAACCGGCCCCAGTGGCGTCATTGGTTCCGCTCTCATTCCTGAATGATTGAATCACTCTGTTCTGCGTAGAGGAGTACGTTTTTAAAAACTTGGTCTCATTCCCTCGCTCACATGTATGTACTATTTCTGTCCTCTCTCACATGGAGACACACACACAGACACACACACACACACACACACACACATCCAGGCTTTGGAATGTTTACAAATGCACACACATGCCGTAGGAGTTTTTGAAGCATAACAGGTTTTTAAATGCATTCTTGTACTAATGCAGGAGTACGATTTGTACTCTCGCATTCAGCAGTTTTTGAAAATCTGCTTTCTTCTTGCAGCTTCCTGATACCTGTCTCAATTATCTCATAACAAAAACCACACTCATTAGTCTGTTGTTGTGCTTAATGCCTTTATTGTAAGGAACACAGTTGCCTACTGTGCATGCACACTGAAAAGTACTGCACGCTGTTTTGTCCGTCTCTTGCAGAACAAGTTCCCTCACAGTACACTCATAGAGTACATTCATAATGAAGTCAGTGTGCTTTCATTTAAGGGTTGATCTGCGATTTGTTCTGTGACTGTTGTAGGTAAGCTGGTTGTGCTGTCACAGAGATGAACGGGTTGTTAGAGATATTGACAAAAACATTTTTAAAACAAAGGGGCTTATTTCCAGTGTAGTTACAAGAACGGAGCATTTCATCATATCTAAAGCACTCAAGTTTGTAGGTCCTTCTACAAGTTAACATCTGAGTTTATAGGCTGTTTCACAAGATGTTTCACCTTCTAAGTGCTTTAACAGTTCGAAACATTTTCCATGAACAGAAACTGGCTGTACTATTGCAGTGACTCTGAGTATGATCGTTGTTTTGTGAGAACAGGTATTCGTGATTGCAGCTAATCTTGCACATGCAGCATTTTCAGCAGGTGTTCTGACCTGTGTCTGCCTGCATGTAGCTCCACAGCTGCTCCCACACTCACTCTCTCTCTCTCTCTCTGCATGTGTATGTGTAGAGAGTCACATAGGCATTCTGCCGGGGGCAGATGGGTGAAAGAACTGCAGCCCCCCCTCCCAACAGATAGTCACACTCCGCAGGTGACAGCGACACACCCATCCCCCGTTTGAAGCTTCCGGCACACAGACTAACAGGCACGTGTAGGGGAATGCCTTTGAGTCAGATGATCAGCAGAGGCACACATGGTGACTTGCATAAATATAATAGATATCACCCGTTTTCATTCGTCTCCCCTTCTTCCCCATTGTTTTATTTTGGCAGGGTCAGCCCTTGTAACCTTTCTCTCTAATCCTATTAAAAAAAAAACCTCTCAGAAAGGCCTTAGGGCACAGAGCTTTGACATTGTAATCTGGAAAGGCGTGGTTCTCTTCCACATTACTACCCCTCCCCTTTTCCCCCTTTCTTTTCCCACAAGGAAGTGTTTCAAGTGTTTGTAATCTTTCCTTTCTGCAGAACTAGCGGCTACAGCCTTTCAGAATGCTGGTAAGCGGCCATGGTATCCAGTATTTATTGTTTCCTCAAGATTCACTGGAATCTCCTGGGGGTGTTATGCTGTTTTGCATAAGAACCATTTTTGCATGCAACTGTGCAGTATGACTGATGACTTAGACAGATTTAATGATGGGTTACTATAACTCCCTTTTTGGTCAAGCTATATGTTTACCAAGACACACACAAACAGTTTGATATCCTGCACCTGGATGCCTGTGGTCATGCACAGACTATTGCTGTTATACATTTAGGGGGCAGCCAGAGAGACTCCCCCCTCCAGAGCAGACAAGTCGTCACACTGCTGTGGGTAGTAGCAGACGTTCAGTCTAGCTGCAGTTTAGCAGCCTGTCTCCTGTGGCATTGGGGATTTGCTGCACAGTCTGTTATTGGTGCAAACAGACGAGCACTGTTTGACCTTGTGCACACATTTCTTAGGTCGTGCTTGTGATATGAATGAAATGGTTTCATAATGCCAAGTCGTTGCGTCTCCAAATCTAGTTTCTGTTCCAGGTAACAGTTCTTATGCATATAGGCCAGTTTAATTTAAATATGCAGATCTAGCTCAGACCAATGGGTTGTCTTTTCTGTTGTCATTCATGCCTGACAGGCAGGCCAAGCCAGTGGAAGATGCATCCCTACAGAGCCAAGAAGTGGCTGAATCCTGTGACTCTCCCAGTGAGGAAGAGGAAGCTCTGTATGGGACATCACCTCCATATAACGCCCGTCAGATGAAACACATGTCTAGCAAACACCCGAGGAACAGTCAGGGGAGGAGCGCTGGGGGGTCTCCAAACAAATGTAAGTTAGTAAATCGATTTTACAGAGAAATGTGTACATAGAAACCCCACATTACATGCAGGTTTTACACACAGTGTTCTGACTGGAAGTCTGTTTCTTTTCCCAGCTGACGCCAGCTCATCTGCCCTGAAGGACAGTCCCAAGGCAGTGGAGACATCTAAGGAGCACAGCTACAAACAGGGCAAGAAGCAGAGGTCTGCACAGCGCTCCACAGAGAGAGACCACAAGAAGACATTTGAAGGCTCATTTATGCTGGATCCCCTCTCAAAGCCCCTCATGGAAACCAGAAAACATTACTTGAGTTTGGGCTGCAGTCGCAGTCTTCCTGTGTCTATGCCCCATATGTCCCGCACCCACCGGCAGACCTCAAGGACAGACTGTCCTGCTGATCGCCTCAAATTCTTTGAAACTCTGCGGCTGCTGCTCAAGCTCACGTCTATGTCCTCCAAGAGGAAAGAGAAGGAGCAGAGAGGCCTGGAGAACATGCCTTACTTGGGTCACAACAATGAGGTTATTTGGCTGGAGCTGCAGGCATGGCACGCACGGCGTTCCACCGGTGACCAAGACCTTTTCCTTTTCACTGCCCGCCAAGCTATCCCTGACATCATTAACGAGGTTCTGCACTTTAAAGTCAACTATGACAGCCTGAGAGGGGCTCAGTGTTCAGAGTCTCAAGCAATTCAGGAGGACTATCAGAGAGTCCCTGATCTAGTTTGTGAAGAGAAGAGGGAGCCTACTGTAGCAGAGACCAACCACTGTGGAGTAGATCCCTGGGGCTTTAGGGCCTGCCCCTCATCAACAATGAATGCAGCAGAGCCTCTCGGCTCTGGCTCTGATTGCAGGGAGCATCTTCAACGTCAGCGGCTGGCATTTGAGCAGGTCAAGCGAGTTATGGAACTGCTGGAGTCTGTGGAAGCTTTGTACCCCTCTTTGCAGGCCTTACAAAGGGACTACGAAAAGTATGCAGCACGAGACTTTCAAGGCAGGGTGCAGGCGCTCTGTCTGTGGCTCAATATCACCCAGGACCTAAACCAGAAGCTGCGCGTTATGGCCACAGTGTTGGGCATCCATGACTTATCCCGTATCGGGTGGCCCGTCTTTGAGATCCCTTCACCTCGTTGCTCTCGTGGAAACGAAGATGAAGAGAACGAGGACGACGACGAGAACGACTCGATAACCACTTTTACCACAGAAAGTGACGTCGAGGACAGAGATGGCGAGGACAACGAAGAAGCGAGTCCTGTCACAGAGGGAGAGTTGTCTCCCACCCTGACTCCTAAATTTGCCCGTTTGTTGTCCGAAGATGAATTTCTTCCAAATGCTACTTCAGGAAATGCAGAAGCATCCGTGGGAGGAGGAGTGTTCTGCCCCACATCCATCTACAGACCATTTGTGGATAAAGCTCTAAAACAGATGGGACTACGTAAACTGATCCTCAGACTGCACAAACTGATGGATCGCTCTCTTCAGAGGTCCAGAGCGGCGCTGCTCTGCCACACTTTTGCACTAGAGGTGAGGCTGTTATTCTAAGAAATCTGGTAATAAAAAGGAGTCACATTAGTAAAGCTACATCTGGGTGTGTCATATCCATGTTTAAAACAAGGCCCTTCTGGTTAATCACTTTATTGATGTATAGAAAAGTAACAAACAACCATATGATGTTTTGGTTTGGTTTTTTTTACAGATTTTTTATTGCTGCTTTTTGTTGTTTACAAAATGTTTATAAACAAAATAAAAATACAACCAAGTTATAGAAATGATTAAACAAATTTAAACCAAATGAATTTTAGCACAAGCTCTGTCATAGAATTAACTGAAGTGTGATCATCATTGTATGTTAAAAAAAAAAGGTTAATTAAGCTGTTGTGACCATTTTGGTCATTTGAATCTTTAATATAAAAGAAGAGTATCATTCTACTGATAGATACTGGTACATCGATTTCTAAAATTGCTTTGGTAGTTAAAGTTGTCATTGAGAATGGCTTGTAAACACTAAATACTCAAAAAGTTTTCACAAGTCGGCCCAGGTAAAACCCCCTACTCACGCCAAGCCACAAACAGTAGGGCTCTGACTTGTCTCATCTGCATTACCTGGCACGTTGTTAGCATATGTATAGAGTTTTAAGTAGGGGGGTTATGTTTGCGCTGCCCTTAAGGAGTGTAGTCTGTGAGATGTGGTTAGCTACACATCTGCTTGGCACCTTTTTTTAGATGCTGATGAAAGGCTAATTATTTCCTTTGTTTAATTTATTTAAAGTAAAATACTTTGAGGTTCTACCAGTTAATATATTGATATATATTATACATTGTTTGCATGCTGTGGATTGCAACAGACTGTTTCCCAAACATTACTCAATCATAATTTAATGTAAACAGTGAAACAAGATAATCAAATGCATTTTTCAGTAACAACATTCTTTGTAGAAAAAAAGAAAACACTAGGAAATGAAAATTTTGTTTTTAATCAATTATTTACAAGAATTCATTTCAAGGAATCAAAGTTTAATTCATTGCACTCTAGAGCTGAATTGCAACGTGACAACTGAGTGGCCTCATAATAAATGCAAAAACATATTTGGTATTAAGTATGTTTGATTTTTCTAAGCGGATCTATACCCAGAAAGTTGATTCTGCTCAGTGGGTGAAACATTTCGTCATTCAGGTGAGAAACGGTGAAGTTTCTCCCACTAAAAATGTGACGTTCAGATAAACAGAATCAGCTTTCTGGGACTTCCTTGCCTGGATGATTGAGCATGCATCAAGACAAATGCACTAGCAAAAGATGCCTGATTTGACCCCATGTGGAGAAAGAATTCCTTTTAGGGTTTGCATCAGTGAGAAAAATCAAACCTGCAGAGCTGCCTGCTGTTGCAACCAATTGTAAATAACAGAGTAGACAAAAGTAGAATTAAGTGTGTGTGTTTTTTTTCTTTCCCAGTTAAAGCAATGATACAGTAAATTAGTTCCAAACAGCTGAATAGCATTTTTGCCCACAGAAGCAGTGTAGCAAATCATTATATTGTTTGTATGTTAATATAATTTAATTAGTCACTTGAGGAAACCTCATTTCGAGAAGTTCTTACAGGTAGGAGCTTACGAGAAGTCCCCTTCCCCCGAGACTTTCTTAATTAAGTTCACACTCCTCTTCCACTTGCAGTTTGCAGACTTTCCAGACCCAATGCTGTACAGTGATTACCTGCCTGAGCTGTCACGACACGATCAGTGCAGCGGTCCGGCTGACCCTGAGCTCGGAGCGGACCAGGTGTCCTGGGCGGATCTGCTGGACATGGATCTTCCATCCTTCCGGCCAGCGTTCCTCGTACTGTGTAGAGTCCTTCTCAACGTCATTCATGAATGCCTTAAACTGCGACTTGAACAGAGGCCCGCTGGAGAGCCCTCGCTGCTCAGTATCAAACAGGCAAGCAGCTGTCCAAGTCCTTGCTTTTTTCTCCTCGGTTTTAGTTTATAACTTCTCAACAGTCCTGTGATGCCTGCAAACATGCAGTTTAAACTTTTGGTGAACATTTGTTGTACACAAGTGTTCTTACATGCGTTTGCTTGTGCTCTGCAGTTGGTGCGCGAGTGTAAAGAGGTCCTTAAAGGAGGTCTTCTGATGAAGCAGTATTATCAGTTCATGCTGCATGGCGTGGTGACTGACGCTCAGGGCTTGCAAATAAACGCCAATATTGATGAGTTTGAAGAAGATCTTCACAAGATGTTGGTGGTAAGTTTCCCAGCCATTCTCCCGCCTCCGTTTTCAAACTATAGTTTGTGATTATTCACCGTGTGCTGCTTTTTGTGCAGGTTTACTTTGACTACATGCACAGCTGGATCCAGATGTTGCAGCAGCTGCCTCAGGCCTCTCATAGCTTAAAGAACCTGTTGGAAGAGGAGTGGCACTTCACCAAGGTCATCACTCCTTACATCCGTGGAGGAGAGGCCCAGTCTGGGAAGCTTTTCTGGTGAGTGAACCCGCAGTCGGTCAGAAATGTGCCATTTTTAAAACCGAGTGACCGCATTCTTGTTTTAGTCACGGCGCCTGCTTGCAGAAGGTTATTAATCATTTATATAAAACTGAGCAGTGTTCTGCTCTCTGCAGTGACATTGCTGGGATGCTGCTCAAATCCACTGGAGAGTTCCTCGATGCTGGTCTGAAAAAGAGCGATAATGAATTCTGGGAAAGTGCAGATGACAGCACCGCCTCAGATGAGATCAGGTGGGGAGGATGATTATGGAGTTGTTAGATTTCATTGAGTTTATATTGACATTTTTGTCCCAGTGGATTTTAAATTTTAAACTTTGAAGCTTTTGTTTTTTGCAGGCGGTCCGTTGTTGAGACTAGTCGGTCTCTTAAAGAGCTGTTCCACGAGGCCAGGGAGCGAGCGTCTAAGGCCCTGGGCTTTGCCAAAATGCTTCGTAAGGTGAGAAACTGACAAAGTAAAGAATATTCACTTCCTTGACTTAAAAAGAAAAAAAGAAGATGCAACAGTACTGGCTTTGTAGTTTGTCTGTGACCCTGTTTTCTCTGTTTACCGAAGCACCGGGATTGTGTGTTTTGACACGTACTTTGTTTGCACCCTTCTCTGCAGGACTTGGAGGTTGCTGCAGATTTCACTATCACTAACGGTGTTACTTGTCTCCTGGAGGCACTGAAGAAAAGAAACTATGTCAAGGTGTTTATTTTGTTTTGCTTTTATTACATTTTATTTTGCCAGTTTCTGATCTTCCTTCTGCCCTGGGGTTATTTATGTAACTGTTTAACCTCCCCCCCCCCTCAGGTTCAGATACCGGGCTTGGAAGAGCTTCAGGTTTTTGTCCCCTGTGGCTTGATGAATCAGCGACCCGTCATCCTGCAGCTTCTTAATGCTGCAGCTGGCAAAGACTGTTCTAAAGAGCCCGATGAAATCGCTGAGGACGAGGCCTACCTGCTCATGAGCAAACACAAAGCCGGGGATTCCACTACTGATTCTGACTGGGCTCAGTGGGGTGGAGAGCTTCTCAAGCTGGTCCCACAGATGGAAACTGTTGACACTTTAAGGGCCATGAAGGTTTGTGGCATTTCTAAATTCAGTCTCTGCATGCAAGCGTGTCCATCTGCCTGTTTGTACCTGACGTTTATATGCCTCACGATGGTTCGATACGCTTTCAGGTAGAGAACATGCTGTTGATAGTGATGCAGTCAGCTCACCTGGTGGTTCAGAGAAAGGTTTTTCAGCAGTCCATGGAGGATGTGCTCACTCCTAACCGAGAGCAAACATCGAGTCAGCCTCTCATCGCGGGCGCTCTGGAAGAGCTCAAGGTGCTTATATAACCACATGCTTGACATCTAACCCATGGTTTATTCTGTGCTGTCGTGCAGACAGGTGCATGTCGGTGTCCTACTTTCAAATCTGTTTTTATAGCAACTGCTATCAGCTACCCTGAATTTCTGCCCTATTAACATTAGATAAAAAGAAGAAACAGAGTAACTTTCAGGTCATATTTTAGAAGTGCTTCCTAAATGGAAGCCACTTAACTTTCAGCAACTTTCTCTGTTACTTTCAAAATAAAAATCTCACACGATCGCACGTGATAATAAATACATGCATTAATAATCATTTTTATGAAAAAGGTTTTAAACATGTCTCTTTCTTTTCTCGTTTTTCTCTCTCCTTTTACAGAACGAGGCACTGCAGCTATGCATTAAGATAAGCCATGCCATTGACCGCGTAGATTACATGTTTACCACAGAGTTTAAGGCCGAGATCGACGAGTCCGAGTCAGCCACTCTGAATCATTACTATAGGGAGGCGATGACACAAGGCTACAACTTTGCCTTCGAGGTAAAAGACTGGAAAAAATGGAAAAGTGTGGCAGATGCTGTGTCTCAATTCCTGTTGCCGCACGCTTTCTATTTTAAGTACATAAATGCACTCACACTGAGAAGTACAGCTACATACAGTACTGTGCAAAGGCTTTGAGCAGAAGCAGTGATTTATTGAAACATATGCAAACATACATAGAAGTGCAGCGTGTAAGGCATAAGAACAGTTTTCCAGGCTTCTTGAAGGGCATTCTTTGGATGTTGGCTGCCTTTTGTTCCACTCTCAATCAACTTGACTGTACTTTCATAATTTTTCAGTTTTTTATGACTTATTTCATAAATGTAACGAAACAAATTTCCTCTGAAAATGGTCAGGCATAAAGACTGGACTGAAAATGAATGAAAAAAGGAGCCAGTGCCCAAAGAAAAACTTTGAAAGACCTTCAAAAAGCCAGGAGAACCACTGTAATGTAACTGTATTGTAGTCTGGCTCACTAGAAGCAAAATACAAAGAAATGAAGGAATGACTCAGGACTTTTGCACAGTTGTTTAGCATCTTATCAATCTCTTTTTTTGCTTCCAGTATCACAAGGAGGTGGTGCGTCTGATGTCAGGAGAGTTCAGACAGAGGATCGGGGAACGTTACATAACTTTTGCCCGCAAATGGATGACCTATGTCCTGACCAAATGTGAGAGTGGCAGGGGCACCAAACCCAGGTAAGATGTTCCTATGAGCTGAACAATTATTGTTCACTGTGCTCCTTCTTGAGCATCTGCTCTGCTTGGTAGTCTTCTGGTCTGCAATATGCTATTCAGGGATGCTTTTTGTAGCTAAAGCCAGGCCTACTGGTGGAGTATTAAGCTATAAGATTTTTATTCTGCTGCTGCCATATTTATTTACTGTGGAAAAATCACAATGTTCATTAAAGATGTCCTCTTTGTCAAGAGCTTTTCCTTTGAGCCATGACTCGTTACTATGGCAACCTTGCACTCTTAATGCAGTGAAGACTTTGACGGACATTTTGGATAGTGTCTATTAATAGCGTGACAAATACTCAAACAAAAACAGTCCCACTTAACTGTGGGTATGAGTCAGTTGTCATGTCAGTGTTTCCTGTCTTAAATGCTTAAAAAAACCAAACCACCCTCCCATAAATCATTAACTAAAGATTCTGATGTTGTTTGTTTTTGCATGCACGGATTAACATGCATGTTTCGCTTCCACAGGTGGGCGACTCAGGGTTTTGACTTTCTTCAGGCTATTGAGCCTGCCTTTATATCAGCATTACCAGAGGATGACTTCCTGGTAAGTATAGTTTCCTACGACATACACAATAGGCATGCTTGGAATACGATATTTTTATACTAACTGAATATTTATGTTGTGTTTCTTCAGAACTTACAAGCCTTGATGAATGAATGTATTGGACATGTGATTGGAAAACCCCATAGCCCTGTTACTGGCCTGTACTTTGGTAAGAAGCTTTTCCACGATAGCATCTTCTATATCAGGATTGATTTCAGGTTATACGCTGCAAGATTACAATCTGGATGCCATGGAGAGGACACTGCTACACAAAGCAGACACAACAGCAGTGACATTACAGTTCAGTTCACATAGAATATTAAAAAAGCGTGTGTGTGACTTGAAGTTGACTTTAACTTCTTTAAAGTAAATGAGTAAAAATATTAAAATCTGAGGAGTCTTGTTATGACATTACTTGTTACGTAATGCACTCTAAGTGTTTATGGAAAAATAATTCTGCCACCAAATAATGATTTTATGTAAAAGGTGTTATGTTAGTGGAAAATTAGATATGAAGTTGGCAAACTAGTACCAGAATAAAGCAAAATGCTACTACATGTATGTCTTTGATGGAGTAAAGTAGTTCAGCACAGTGGTGTATGATTATAGACCACCAATTCCAGTAAAGTTGGGATGTTGTGTAAAATGTAAAGAAAACTTCTCATAAACCCAGATTTTATTTACAATAGAGCCTAGAAAAAAGCTAATTTGATGAAATTGATTAACTAAATTTGATGACAGCAACATGAATCCAAAAAGTGGGAACAGTCATAACATCCCCTCTTCCTGTACAAATGCTCCATAAGTGTCTGAACTGAGTTTCTGGACTTTATTGTCCCATTCTTGTCTGATATTGTCCTGTCTGGATTCTAGCTGCTCCGCAGTCCCTGGGTCTTATTTGTTATATTTTTTGTTTCATGGTGTGCCAAATGTTTTACGTTGGAGAAAGGTCCGGGCAGCAGGGAGGCCAGTTCAGCACCTAGATTCTTCTTTTACAAAGCTACGCTGTTGTAATAGCTGCAGTATGCAGTTCAGCATTGTCTTGCTGAAATTTCTCTGAAAAAGAAGTCATATGGATGGGAGCATATGTTACTCCAAAACCTGCATTGATGCTGCCAGTTCCATAGGCGCTGGAATTACCCATCAGATATGAACAGAGCACGGATGACAAGGCAGATGGCCCCTCTCCTCTTTAGTCCAGAGGATGTGGCATCCATGGTTTTCTAAAAGACTTTCACATTATGATTCATCTGACCCCAGAACAGTTTAACGCTTTGCTTCAATCCATTTAAAAAGACTTCTGGCCCAAAGAAGACGACGGCATCTCTAGATCACACGTCGATGTTCACATGTCTTCATGTTTGCATGTTAGAGCTTTAACCTGCTTTTGTGACTGGTACAGTAAACTGTGTTCACAGAAAAACAGAATCATGTCTGTTTTCGGGCCTCAGGGCCCAAAGTTTACCGGTATCCAATTGATTTTCAACCTTGCTCTTTGTGCCCTTCGAATCCTTTGATGATATTATGAACTGCAGATAATGAGATATTCAAAGTCTTTTCAAGTTTACATTAAATTACATCATCAGTTAAATTACTTCCAATACATTAAGTTACATTTTTGCTCTGTAATTTGTAGAGAGTCTTTAGCAGATTAGTGAACCTCTGCTGATCTTCACTTTTGAGAAATCCTGCCTCTCTAAAATACTTCACTGACCTGCTGCCAATTCATCTCATTAGGAGCAAAACGTTTCTCAAGCTGTATTATTTTATTACCACTTACCTTTCCAGCCGCGTCTACCTCGCACCCCAATATAATATCATACGGATGTATTTCTGCCATCAAATTGATGAGCTAATACTTTTATGAAATAGTAAAATGTCTCACTTTCAACATTTTATGTGTTTTCTGTGTTTTATTGAGGACAAAATATGGCTTTATGAGATTAGTAAATCATTGCATTTTAATACAGCGTTCCAACTTTTTTTGCACTGGAGTTATAAAAACATGACTTAGATATCTTGTTACTGCTAACTAATTTCTCATTGCCATGATTTACACCCAGTGATGATCTGTTTTTTGGGGGGAGGGTTTGGACAAATTGAATAAATTTAGCATTTGTTGTTTTTCTTTTAGGTCCCAGAAATAGTCCTCGTCCTGTAAAGTTGGTGGGTCGTTGCCATAGTGACCCACCAAACCCCCCTCTGATCATCCCTAACGCTGAAGGGTTCAGGTGGGTGACTGCAGTTGAAGTTTTTCAACACTTTTTCTTTTAATGTTTAAACTCTGTCCTGCATGGCTTTGCTTTTTTACCTTCTAATGTTTTTTCTGTCTAGTTAAGCTTGTGAACCATTTGAGCTTCTTTGTTTGTGTGTGTGTGTGGTGTGGTGTGTGTGGTGTGCTCTCTGGGTGTGTGAGTGAGTGTGCATATCTGTCCGTGAACCAGCCACCCAGTCACACACCTACATATATCTACACACATCCCATGCAAGCCACCTTACCTCCCAAGGCAGCGCTCCTCAGTTTGTTTTTTCACCACACAGCTCTCGAAGTCTCCCCTGTGATCTCCGGAACCAGCTGTTCCCAAACGGCCCTCGCCCTGTCCCTCAGGGACCGGGGGAACAGAGCCACACCAAAGCACCCGGCAGCACCCCCAATGACGTCAGGTAGCTTTGCCCCCCTCCCAAAGAAGAAACTGTTGTCAGAGCTCAGCTCAGTCAAAAAAAGGGGGAAAAAACCCAAAAGCTGTCAGAAATGTTTTTGTAAGGCTTCTGTAAATGGAAAGAGGAAATGCTTCATGTTATTTATTAACTGCAAGATCCAGGACATTTAGTTCTGTACTGAAGAGTTTAAAAGCATGAGTTTAGAGCCAAAAAGTATTTTACCCACTTATCAAATCTGTGATGTCCTGCCAGTGTATATCCTTAACAGTGAATTAAAAAATGTAAAGAATGAAACACTTCTAACCTTCTGATTGTATATAAACCAACAATATTTGGGAAATTCGGTGAAATATTCGATTGACTGTTGTACAATGAAAATCACGCACAGGCTCCACATCAGGGCATCACAGATGCAGATTATCAGTCTGTTTGATTTAGTTTAATTGCTTACATTTTTAAGCTATTTGACTTCAGATCAAATGAAATAACAAGGCATTTCCATTTTACCTTAAATGTATGTGTAATTAATTCATAGCATGCCTGTAAGATTACAATTATTCTAGTCGTGAGGCTTGATACACAGTGATTTGCATGGTTATAAAAAAATACAGATTTAAATCGTAGCCTCCTAAAATGTAGTCCTGCAAAAATGTCAACAACTCCAAAAAAAGAAGACTTCCACAGGTCTACTGATTAAGGGAAGAGGCTGTGATTGTTGTGCATGGTGTGAAAACGAACACTACCTCACTGAAAGAGTTGGCTATGAATTCTGCTTTTTAGTGTTATCCACATCTGTCTTGCTGCGGTGCTGGTGACTGACTGCTTTTAGAATTCCTGGTGCATTAGTACAGAAATCAGAGCATGCATACTAAAGGTCTTATCTTCAAGTGTGAATGCCACTGATGAATGCTGAACTGTTAATGGCTTTCATAAGGCCCTCTCTAATTAATCTATATCTTCAACATCTCCTCAATTCAGATTCTTTCCCTCTGAATTTGTAGTAATCTGTTAAATCATGTAATTTACAGTATTAAGTTTAATTATGAACACAAGTCTGGGAAAATTGCTTTAATTAAGATGCCTTTAGAAAAAACGTTACATTTTCCCAAGTTAGTTTAAAGATAAAGAAAACATTCAGTGCATCAAAATGTATCTAGAGTGCACTGTTAAAAAGCTTATAAAGTTCCTTCTTGGTAGACGAGATTGCACTAACTTGCGCCAGACCGAAACACTCCATCTGAATAAGTAGTTTTTGATTGAATCACAGCATTGCATCAGTTTCTTCTTTGCTTTTGCAGAGGATCCAGTTTCCATGAGAATGACCGGCTGTCATCAGTTGCAGCAGAGTTGAATTTCAGGTCTCTGAGCCGCCACTCCAGCCCCACAGAGGACAGAGAAGGTGGGAGCTTTCAGCGATCTATGGGGTTTTATCTGCTTTGCATATTAGCCTTCCTTGTCTGAAATTTCTTTTCTTTTCCTTTCTTACCTCAGAACCTTCGTATCCTAAGGGGGACCCTAACAGTGCTTCACGCAGAAGTTGGGAGCTCCGCACCTTTATCAGCCAGTCCAAGGGTGAGATTATTTAGGGATAGGTACCAAAATCTGGTGCTACAAGTCACAGAACTACTATTAACTAAATCACACAGCAGAAATGTTTCCGAGGCTTAAACATCAATCCTGTCTCCTTTCTCAGACACAGCAGCGCGGCAAAGCCCCATGGAGGCCGTCCGTCTCTCCATTCGCAAGTTCGAAGAGAAACGCTACGCCGTGATGAAGCAACGCAACATCATCGGCCAGGTGTGCCACACACCCAAGTCGTACGACAACGTCATGCAAGTTGGGCTCAGGAAAGTGACCTTCAAGTGGCAGAGGGGCAACAAGATAGGTAGGACTTTGGTGTGACTGTTTTTGATTACGATGCAGTTCAACACTCATGCAAACACTGATGTGATGCCTTTGTGCTTGATCACAGGTGAGGGCCAGTATGGGAAGGTGTATACCTGCATTAATGTTGACACCGGTGAGCTAATGGCTATGAAGGAGGTATGCGTTTCACCTAATTGGAATTCAATAGTATTAACAGATCATGGTGACTGTTGATGTTAACAGACATTTCTTTTTTTTTGCCTCCAATAAGATCCGATTCCAACCAAACGATCACAAAACAATCAAGGAGACTGCAGACGAGCTGAAAATATTCGAAGGCATTAAACACCCGAATCTCGTGCGCTACTTCGGAGTCGAGCTTCACCGGGTAAGAAGCGTCAGTTCAGGAAGCCACCTGTGGCACGTGGAAGTGGTGTGGTATTGATGTTTGTGTGCTCACCTGTAGGAGGAGATGTACATCTTCATGGAGTACTGTGACGAGGGCACTCTGGAGGAGGTGTCCCGGCTGGGGCTGCAGGAGCACGTCATCAGGCTTTACAGCAAACAGATCACTATAGCCATCAACGTCCTGCATGAACACGGCATTGTCCACCGGGATATTAAGGGTCAGCGCCATGCACTTATTCTATCTCACTTTTGTTTTTCTCTTTATTTGATCAACAACCGTTTCCTCAACCTCCTCTTTGTTTTCGTCCCCATCAGGAGCCAACATCTTTCTGACATCATCAGGCCTGATTAAGCTGGGTGACTTTGGCTGCTCAGTGAAGTTGAGAAACAACACTCACACAATGCCAGGAGAGGTGAACAGCACTCTGGGAACAGCAGGTAACAAATTAAATAAACCTGCAGTGTCAAAATATGATAATCGTCCCCCCCACAGACTTCAGTCTGGCTCACTGGACGGCTTTGAAAAATGTGAAAGAGCACTGTGTTTTCATTCATTTTGCAGCTTTTGCTTCTGATAAAGACCTCCCCCATGACCATTAATACAACACCAAAGTTAAAAAGTAACAGATAAACATTAAAAAACAGAAAGTTCTTGTTTTTTCGCAGTCTCCTGTAGAAATGTGTGATTTTTAGAGTTTTACATAATTTTCACATTTTCATGTCCTGCATTAATATTTCTGTCAAATCATTATTGCATTGTTATTATGCATTATATCATACTATTGCTATTAATATCAGATGTGTTGATATTCTTTCAGCATACATGGCACCTGAAGTTATCACCAGAGCGAAGGGAGAAGGTCACGGGCGGGCTGCAGACATTTGGAGTTTGGGCTGCGTCCTTATTGAGATGGTGACTGGAAAGGTAACAAGCTAAAGAGAGGGTTTTCCTTTTTGCACATTCAAAGTTTTAGTAAGCTACTTAAATAGAAAGGAAATTAAATTTAATGTCATTTTGAGCCATCCTGGTGGCAGTGACCACCACTGCTGTTATTTTCTAATTTTAACTTAAAACACTCATTTTGTAAAATCTAAGTTTCAATTTTTAGAGGCTTTATTAGTTTTATCAATGATTTAGATCATTGATTGTAAAGTTAAAATACACATTAGAACAAACTAATAAACAAAGCATATAACATATAATTATCATCTTGTCCACATCCGCCACATCTGCCACCAAACATGCAACCTCATCCAGCCTCCACACTGCTCCACCTTGTCTCTGCTCTGTGGATTTTACTCTTTATTTGCTCAGATTTGTTCGCCACACTGTGGACTCAGCTACGGTTCCCCCGATGTTCAGAAAAGCCAGCAACTTGCCCGGTTCTCTACATGTTGAGTCACACACTCCTCCGCACTGACCCGCTCTGCTCTGGCTCAAAATCCCATCCTCAGCCTGGCAGCAATTATTCATCTTTTATCTAACTACAGTCCTCTCCATATTTATTTATTAATCACATCTAGCTGTAGCTCATGTTATGGCAGCACATCATGTCTGTAAACAGTCTGTAAACCAGCATGCCGCAGTAGTGGTTTTACATTATTTTCTATGGCGTCAAAATGACATCCTCCATGGTTTGAGGTAAAGGTCATAATTTCTTATTTTTTGAAGTCTAAAGTCAAAAATTCAGTATTTGATGAATAATCCTATTTTAGGAAAAGTTACACAATTTTTAAACTGCCAAAGGGGGTCAAAACGACCCCCTTTGGCAGTTCTAATGTTTAGCTATAAGGTGCTGTTTCAGTCTGAGCTGTGACCACTTGTGCAGAAACCACTTCCAGAGTGAAGTGAGCATGGTTACTGTTGCTAATGACATGTTTGTCCCCAAACTACAAAACATATTGCTTATTAAGCATGACTTTTTTTTTTTGCAAACCACTTAACAAAATTCAAAGCCACAAGTAAAAAAAAGTAACTCGTGTTGGTACTTTTCTGTCTGCAGAGGCCCTGGCATGAGTACGAGCACAACTTTCAGATCATGTACAAAGTGGGCATGGGCCACAAACCTCCCATCCCCGAGAAGCTGAGCACAGAAGGGAAGGACTTCCTCGGTCACTGTCTGGAGAGTGAACCCAAACGACGCTGGACAGCTAGCATGCTGCTTGACCACCCATTTGTTAAGGTGAGATGCTGGGAAGGTTGAACATTTCTAAGCTGTGATTAAAGATTTCCATGGAATTCACATTATATCCCCTACTTCGCATCTGTTTCAGGTCTGCACGGATGAAGAATAAACGAAACCTCCTGTGTGGCTTTAAAGTTTACAAGTTAAAGCACTACTGTACATGTTCAAATAAGAAAAGAGAACTGTGGACACGGAGAAGCAGGAGGTTACTGCTGAAGGCACATGGATTTAAACTGAGGAAGTAATACAGTATCATTTCAGAGGACAACTGGATCTATATAGTATTGATTTGTTGTGTCTTTATCTATGGAGTGAGAGAGGACGGGTGGGACTGTACATACTGTAAAAACAGAAAAAAGAATTAGTTTTAATTCCTGTATAAACAATATTGTAAAGTTAAATACCTATTGCCACATTGGTTTGTTCTCACTGGTGAAGAGATCTCTGAAAAGGCATTGAAGAATACTTGTTTTTTTCCTTTCATTTTTTTTAACAAAGGGGAATGGACAGGTGGTTGGGGGTGGGGCGGGGGTGGGGCAAAACCTATAGCACTTTTAAACTGTTTACCCATGGGGACAGTGGAGTTACCACTTGTCTGTCCCTCTGAGACTGAAAAGGTGTGGTAGGCCTCACAGAATGGAAGGAGAGGCTGCTTTACCTTTATGAAATGAACCATCCAAATGTAATCAACAAATCATATTGCTTGCCTATTTGGCAAGCGTGGGCACTGGGAAGGATTTCTTTTTGTTGTTATTGTATTTTTCTTTGCCTTTGCTGAGGAGAAAATGTCAAGTTGGAGCAATGTTCAAGTCTACTGGCCGCCAGTGAAGAGCTGTTCATGTGACTAGGGCGTTACAAAGAAGAGGAGAAACGGGGCCTGCTCTTCCTCCCTGCTGCTGAACATAAAACATCCTCACGGCCGAACACAGACACTGACACACAACTTCTGGTTCTCTGCTGCTCTCACAGTGTTTGCCATGTACAAACAATATTAATAAATGAACTCTCTTTTTTTAAAGACTTTGTTCTGTGTGTCTCTCGCCATGAAATTTTAATTTATTATGTGTTATACACTCACCAGTAACTAGTACTGGGTCAGACCCACTTAGCCTTCAGAAATACCTCAATTCTATGTGGCCCAGATTCAACAAGGTGATGGAAACTCCTCAGAGATTTCGGCTGTATAACCATGACATGACTCTCCCCTTCTACCACACCCAAATGTGCGCTATTGGATTGAGATCTGACTACAGTGAACTCTGTCATGTTCAAAAGAAACAGTTTGACATAATTTAGGCTTTGTGACATGTTTGAAGTAGCCATGAGAAGATTGATGCGCTTTCATTATAAGGGATAGAAACGGGGAACGACAATACTCAGGTAGGCTGTGTGCTTAGAAAAATTATCCCCCACCTTATAGCACCTTATGCTATGTTGTTTAGGACTAATTCTGGCCCTACCATCTGAATGTTGCAGCAGATATTGAGACTCATTAAACCGGGCAATATTTTCCAAACTTTTGTTGTCTAGATTTGGTGAACCCGTGTGAATTAGAGCCTCAGTTTCCTGCTCTTAGCTGACAGGAGTGGCTGTGGTGTGGTCTTTGTAGCCCATCTGCTTCAAGGTTTGATGTGTTGTGCATTCAGAGATACTTTACCTCATACCTTGGTTGCAACAAGGGGTTGTTAGAGTTGCTGTTGCCTTTCTATCAACTATAAACCCTAGACATGGCTGGGCAGGAAGATCCTAATAGATGAGCTGTTTCTGAAATACACAGACCAGCAAATCTGTCACCAACAACCAACCATGCCACATTAAAAATCACTGAAATCACCTTTCTTCCTTATTGTGATGTTCGGTCATCTTGACCTGCATGCCAAATTGCACTGAGCTGCTCCCATGTGACTGGTGAACAAGCAGTGCGACCGTGAGTGTATTTCATAACGCAATCTTTTATCCATAGCAAAACAGCTCTGTGCTTTTTCTTTCTCTTACATTTTCAACATCTGAAGACCAGTGCCAAGAAAAACACAAGTGGTGAAACTGGTAGTTAATGTAAAATCATCTCTGAATTGGAGGAAAGTGCTGAACTTTGTATTACCAAAGCGCCTCTGCCAGTCTCAGTCAAACTTCCTGTGGCGCTGAGAGTATATTTAGAATTTCACATGCGCAAATCAGAATGAAGGGAGGACAGTTTTGCGCAGGACATTTCCCACAGTAAATTTCTTTTATGTGAATTTCTCCTACGATACATGAAGAAAACACAGAGTCAAGAACCCAGTTGTGTCTGCCTGTATCAACTCTTAATAATCCATTAGTTTAATGTGTCCTTGGCCTTGCTTTTACAAGAATACTCTGTGTTTTCTCAAGCTAATGACATTAGAAAACTACATTTCAGGTGAATAAATAAGATAAACAGATAAGAATAGACCTTAATTCGCTAGTCTTATTTTCTGTATGATAGTGTTTGCTGTATTTTACCTCAATAAGCCATCCTTTGATTCAGAAGTTTAGCACGCAATTGCAAACAGCTGTAGCCACACAAGCGAAGACAGCAGCAGCTACAGAAGTGGTCAGAAGTTTACATACACTCATCATGGGAATGAATGTCATGGTAATTTCGGATTTTTAATGGCTTCTTTGAACTGTTCTTTTCCAGGGTGGAATGATAGATCTTTAATGACTTTAGAAAATGAGAATTGCGTGCATTATTTTGGGTTGGCCATAATCCACACAGGGTCAAATATATACATAGACACTCACAGAAATGTGGTTAAAATGTCCCATACTAAGTTGGACCTCAATCAACTTAGTATGGCTTTTGGTAGCCATACAAGTTTCTGGCATGATTTTGGTTGCATATTTGACCACTCCTCTTGGCAGAATCCCTAAATTTTATTTAAACTTGTTGGTTTCCTGGCACGGGCCCAACTTTGAAGTTAGTCCATAGTCAAAAGAATTTTCAATAGGATTAAGGTTAGGGCTTTGGGAGTCCACTCCTGAAGCTTAATGTTAGCCTGCTTTATCCACTCCAAAACCAGTTTTGATGTAATTGTCCTGCTGGAACACCCAACTGTGTCCCAGTTTTAGTTATCTGGCTGTTGATCTGAGGTGAATTTGGAGCCAGTCCTCTTTCTTTATTATTTCATCCACTTCACCAGTACCAGCAAAACAGTCCTGGAGCATGATGCTACCACCACCATGCTTGACATCCGGCACGTTGTTCTTAGGTTTGATAGCCTCACTCCAAACATGCCTCATCATTGTGGCCAAACAGCTCAATCTTTGTCTCATCTCACCATAAATCGTTTCTCCAGCAAACATTTGGTTTGTCCATGTGGGCAGCTGGAAATTTCAGTCGCGCTTGAATCTGTCTATTTTGGAGCAGGGGTTTCTTTCTTGAAACACCCTCTCAGACCACAGTTATGTAAAACTTGCTTCATTTTGGACAGTGACTGCTGAGGTTCTACAAGTTTCTATTTCATGGCGGGCTTGAACTTTCCTAACCAATTTCCTCTCTCTTCTCTAAGGGTAACAGTTTCTTCCACACCATGACAAAGTTGTGACACGTCTGCATAACTTTTACTTATGCAGGATTGTTTGAACTGACGATTTTGGAATCTGCAGTGGTTTAGAAAAGTCTCTGAAAGAGCTTCCTGACTTCTGGAAAAATAAAAGTTCAAAGAAATCATTAAAAACCCCAAATTACCATGACATTCATGCCCATGACGAGTGCACATAAATTTCTGACCACAACTGGAAGTAGCATTTGTTAAATTCATTTGATTTACATATACAGCTAGTGTTTTCTGCTCAAAGACCTGTGGCCATATTCACAGGAATTTCCATAAACAATCTGGGAATAGTGAACATTCTGTCATGAACCACCACTAAGCTGGAAAGCCTGCTATCATTTTAAAGGTTTTATTTATTTTTGAGTACTGCTGTTAAAGTAGTTTAACTGGTGTCATGTGTCATGCAAACGGATGTCTTTGGATGCAAAAGTGTTTCTTGAACTTGTTTACTGCAACAAGGTGAAATTACAAGTCTTCCTTTTAGCAACAACACCTAACATCCAAGTGTGATCTGTGTAGCTAAGAATGGCATTAGTGTACACAGCTTGTGATGCAATAGGCCATTCTGATGCTGATTATACTGCACAGGAAGAGGGATTTTAGCAGCTGCAGTAGGTCTATTGTGCTGTACTGCACGAATCAAAGCTGTAAAACACAGCCACGTCTTCATGTCACACGCCTGAATTGATGGGCGAGGCACAGCATTATCAGCTCAAGGCTAGTGCTTTCATAAGGTGTGACAGCAACTCAGGCCACTATGACATAAAGATAAAGATTAAACCTGTAGAAAGGACAACACCATTTGTTGTGAGTCACTACTCATTTCTTTGTGTTTTGGTTGCAAGAAACCAGGCTTTCTTTTTTTTCAAAGTGGTTTTGAGCAATAGTTCTCCAGGTTTACTGAAGGTTTTTTAAAGTTTCTCTTGGACATTGGCTTCTTTTTCACTCATTTTCAGTCCAGTTCCTGGTCCTGACCATTTCCACAAGAATGCTTTTTGTTTGTTTGCTTGTTTATTAAGCCATTTAACAACTGGCACATCATGCACTGGGAATTGGAGAACAAAAGAAGACATTTTAGTTCTGAGATAAATTATCTGCAGCAGATGGACAGTTTCTGATAGTCATGTCCTTAAAAATAAGAAAAAATTCAATAATTTACAGTTTATGGTTTCTCAAAAGAAAAAAAATGATATGGTTGTTGTGTCAAATTACACAGCAGTTCTTGTGTAATACTGTAATTGTGAAAGTCAGTGGTGAACGGACCTTAATATTAATGAACCAGTGTGCGATGGACTTGACACATGACTGAACAAAAGGCAGAAACATCCAAAGATGAGCTTCAAGAAGCCTGGAGAACTATTCCTGAAGACTGCTTAAAGAAATTAGAAGAAAGCTTGCATAAGAGAGTTCAGGCAGTGTTTAAGAATAAAGGTGGTAATGCCAAATATTGACTTTCCTGCTTGCTGGAGTTGTGCAAACTCTGTTTTTACCTTATATACTGTGTTTCCACAAATGTTGGAAAATGATTCAGTACAGTGCTGCACACATTCCTTATTTTTTTAGTTAAATATACAGAAATTAGGATATCTTATCTTTTGATTAAGAGTTAATCAGAAAACAACCTATATCTATGCTGTGAAATTTTCTGAGGATTTCTTCCAGGTTAAGATTAGAATTTAATAGTTTAACTACATGTTTTACATATTGTGTAAATGGAAAATGGGTTTACATTATGATGAATCACTACTGGACTGTGGGCACGTTTGTTTGCATTGGAAAATGTTCTATAAACAGAGGCCTGACCTGCAAATGTGTGAACTTTAAAAGACCTGTGATGCATACAGAGCTCATGTGTTAATGTGCTTCAAGTGGCTCAAATTTATTAATTTTTTCTCAAAGGTCAAGAGGTTTACTCATCCTTTGTTTTCATTTTTACTCACCATTTCCTGTATAAAATTATTCATACTTATTTATTAATTTAACCATTGCCTACACATGTAGGTCACTTTTCCTAAAATAAACATGGAGCTGTGCAGAGATACCATCTTTCATAACATCAGCTAATATGAGGCTTGAGCTTTGAGTTTGTATCCAAACTTATTGATCCACTTGTTTCTCATATATGTCTAAATCGAGGCGTTCAGCATCAGCCTCCCTATTAATATTTTTAATTCTGTTATTGAAGATATTGATTCACTGTTTACTTATTTACATTAAACCAGCACCTGAGGACATTAGGATGAGCAGGTAAGAAATTTTAGCTTGTGTCCTGCTGGCGTGCTACCACCAGGTGTCTCTGTGGTTTGGCATTTTCTCTTTGTCTTCTTGTTGCATGATTACTTTTCCTCACTGGATGCTTGCATCACTGTTTAACAGTTTATTTTTACCATTTTCTCATTCTTTATCAGCATACGCTGAACAAAAGGTCAGGACAAGAGCTAAGGATGATGATTGTGGGCAAACAGGAGACACATGGAGTTTGAGCTTTGTCCTCTCAGACCATGCAAATCGCACCAACTTCAATTACTTTGTCACACAGCCGTAGATGGAAAGACTGCGATAGTGAATGTCAACAAAAAGTTACTGAAACTTTTGCTTTTACTGTCAACATATAAACAGGCGGAGTATATTTATGGAACTGTGCGGCACATCGATTCACTTACTGATTTATTTAGAAAAAAACGAAAGCCACACGTGTAGATTAGATGTAATTGAGGTGGTGAATCTCACTCATTACTTGAAGAATATAAACTGACTACGAGTTTCTACATTACGTCCAGTGTAGTCGCGGTTGAGACGCTGCTTTAGCATCTATTTAATGTCTTAATGCTCCAAAAATATTCTCATACTGAGAGTTAAGTCATCCTTGCCTTAGCCGAGGAGGAAATATCAACTTGAAGGCTCAGGGTGTTTTTGTTTTTTTTAACAAACTATTTGCTGGTGAAGTCCTGTTCTTTTGTCTGGATTGTAGCCAAATTCGAGCAGAAAAAAAGGCCCTGATCTTCCTCATACCATTCATTCACTACTTTTTTTTTTTTTTAAGTACAAACATCAACAAAGGCTGCTTTTTTGTGCAAAATCTTTATTTTTCTCTCACCTCCAAAATGTCATCTGTGCATTACAGTGCAATCATAGAGGTAGTCTATTTGTCTTTTGGTTGAATTCAATTTGTTTCTAGAGCAAATGTTGGTCTTGGCTATACTCAAATATACTCTGATTTTAATCTGCATTTCATCTTAGCACTCCTTCGTTTAGCCTGCTTACCAAGGTCCAGTGTCTCACACCCGTCTCCAGCCTTCCGCAGCATAGCGTTAATATAAAACTACCCTGTCTGCGCTTGCTTTGAGGCAGGTCTGCACTTGTAAATGGCAGTCTGGCAGGACTGTGTTGGTACAAGTTTTCCTGAGGGCAGTTTGCAGATTAGTAGCTGTGCAATAAAAAGAGGCAGTTTCCAGAATCCACTAGTTGTTGTTTAGAGAAATCTCCTTATTCCCATAGTTTGAGGCTCTTTTTATCTCAGTCTGGCCAATCATCCAGCGAACTCCCAGTGAAGCTGAGGGAAGAAAACCAAAACAAAACAAAAACAGGATTCAGAGAAGCTACAGCATTGTTTGAGTGAGTCACAAAGAAGTGCTGACAGGTTTTGAAATAGGACATTTTTATTTCCACAGTAAATTTCCCTTTGAATTTGGTGCTTATGCCCTTTAATTATCAAGAGTTTTTATTATGACAATTTAGCGACGTGGCTGAATCTGTCACTTTGATATGAGAAGCAAAGTGTTACAACTGTTAACATTTAGTTGCACATTAACTGGCTCTTTTAAATAACTGATAACACCTAAGCCATCTCCTCCAAGTCTGTATCAAGGCCTCTTATTTATTGTGGAAACTGCAACATGCTCTTGAAAAACCCGTGCTGTTAGAGTGATTATTTCCATTTAACATCCCAGTGAAAAAAAAAAACAAAAAACAATCAGGTGGATGACTTGATGTCTAACTTTGATATTTTAAGCACATGCCTGAATGCTGTTATGGACATGCTCCCAATACTGATAAATAAATAAAATAAAAGAGGGAGACTTACATTGGAGGTGTCAAATCTGCCGCTTTATGTAACATTTGGACAAAAAGGAGCTGGTTAAAGTGAGGGATGGGCCGTTCTAGCCATATTAGGGTGGCTTGACCTTGCCTGTGAATGGATGACACAAACCTGCAGAGCAGACAGCCACGGAAGCTATGATGGTAAATACAGATCCAGAGCTGATCAGCTGAGTAAGCAGCAGGCCTAGAGGGTACAGGAGCAGGCAGGACCAGAATAGCCAGTTGATCAAGGACCACGGTCGACGAGGAGGACTCATTATGGGGCCCGGGAAGCGCCCAGTCTTTGCGTAGTGCTCTTGAAAGCTATCCTGTTAACAAATTAATGCAAAGACAGCTCAATACCAAAACCCACAACAGGGAAGCACGGCTAAAGTTGGTTCTTTTAAAGCCACGTGGCTGCCATGTGTCTAAAAAAAAAAAAAAAAAAAAAAAAAAAACAGTAAGAGCTAAAATGGAACCAAGTGTGTACAAAGTTTAACATTCCCAAGTTCAGATTCAAGAGTTCAGTTATAAAGCGCA
Organism: Oreochromis niloticus; assembly: GCF_001858045.2. Taxonomy (NCBI): domain Eukaryota; kingdom Metazoa; phylum Chordata; class Actinopteri; order Cichliformes; family Cichlidae; genus Oreochromis; species Oreochromis niloticus. The sequence continues at coordinate 20,817,040 of NC_031978.2, forward strand.
TGGATTGAAAAGTAATTAAAAAGGTGGCATGGCAGTGAGCAAAAACCACAGATAAGCTCACCACACCTTCAAAACTGTGTATAATAATAGAGTCAATGTCATTTAACATATTGACCTATCTCCATTTGTGGTCAGCAATAAATGTTTCCTCACACTAATCTTTTACTCAAGTGCAAAAGCTTCCAGCTTTCTAATATTGTTCGTAGTCTCTGCTGGAGCTGCCTTCTTTAAATTACACCAAAATTTTTAGGTTTTCATGTGGAATTCAAATCCGAGCTGATTCCAGATCCAGGTTTTGGCTGTCTGGGCATATCTGCAAGATCAGTGGCTGGATCAAAAACTTCAAAGACACCGTTTACCAGTTCCTGCAGCACCAAAAATACCCCTACAAGAGGATGGAGCCACCCATTTATTTATAGTACTACTATTCAGTGTGAAACAGTGCATCAGCCTTCAGGGGGAAAAAAGAAGAGGTACTTATTTTAGGCTACATATTTAATCAGTATGGCTTCTATTTCAGTAATAAGAAACTGGGTGATTTAGTACCTCTACCTAACGCGTCTCTTTTGGAAATCATGCATCCATCAGAAAATTTAAGACTCTCACCTTCTCCTGGTAAAGTTTGTGGAGCCACTCAGCACACTCCTTCTCATCTTCTGGGATTAACTCTAGAGGAATTCTCCTGCATGTCACAGAGAAGAAGGTTACACCAGCACACAGGAAATGAAAAGCAACAAGTGTGTGAAACATCAGTTCCTACCTCACATATAAATCTGCGTGATATTTTTTCCCGTTAAGAAGCCCCAGCAAAGTCGGCATTTCATTGTTTCTGAAGTTCAGCGTGGAATCGTAAACAGCCGCAGCTGCACAACACAGAACACGCGGCGGTTAGTCAGCGCCACCTTTCATTTGATTTGCAAATCCACCCCCTCGCCCCATAAAACTGATCGGGTACTTTCTGGTGGCCACATTTAAATACACAGACAAAGAGACTCTCACCAGTCCCTCTGAGGCTCTGAACTGTTACCCAGAATCCTTTGGTTCTGGGCAAAAGATGATACTTTAGTTTGGGCAACCCTTTGCTTTCAGCCACCTGCATGCTGACCTGGTGCTTCTTTGGTGTGAAGCGTGTCCCCTCGCAATAAAGCAAGAACTTTTGTCAAAAAGAAAAAAAAAAAGTTGGGTGTTATATAATTATATTATAATTATCGCCACAAAAATATCACTCTCACTTCTCTTGATTCTAAAATTACCATAGACTGAAACCCACCCAGAAGTTTTCTGGGTAATCCCGCAGTTTCTGAAGACTCTCATTCACCGTCCTTCGATCTTCCTCCCACTTCCTTTTGCAGAAAACTATCTCCAAGAAGTACCACATCCACCCGATGATCGGTACATAAGCCAGCTGTTTTTTGGCTAACACTTTTGAGCTCTGGAAGTTGAGAACACATTAAAAGAACTGGAGGGAAGCATTGAATTGGGGGGTGGGTGAAGTTTTCTGGGTTACTTTCACTTACCCCAAGAACTCCAAATCTCTCACAGAAGGTCCAACCACACAGGAAGTCTATCTCAAAAGAGTGGTTGAGAACCACAATGGCGTTCTCTTTTCCATACAGTGGATAACTCTTTGGGTCAGTGTAGAGTGTGCACTCTGTCCCAGACCACCACTCCAAGGTAGCAACCATCTCTGAGGACAAAGATGCGAACAGGTACATGTGAGTAAAGGGCACCTGGATTGCTTTTGTAAAATGATGCTATGCAGTACAGAGTTCTGGGAACTCGTGCAGCAGAGGGTTATCGCAACATCACACCAACAGCACCACTGAAACCACTGAAACTAAAAGTTTCTTCTTCCCAGAAGCGGAACACACATTTACATCAGCCAGGTTGTAATGGTACAGCTAAGGTTATACATACGGCTGGAGATGCAGTAGGCCAGCCTGATGTTGATTCTGCGGGCCAGCTGCTTACTGACCAGCCACACAGGTAAAGTACAAAGCTGCAACAGGTTGATAATAAGGCCGCTGACCAGGAAGACATAGCAGATGATCAGGTGGCACAAGAACTGGGATTTTAGCAGCTGAAGAAACCCCATGTTCTGTAAAAGTTCATAAGAGGACATTTAATTACATCAGGTAACAACAATAAAATAAAATCATCACTTGTTCTTTGTTGGCTTCTGATTGCTTGTGTTTCAAAGGTAGAGAAACTATGTACAGTACTGTACTGTCCTAAAGTCTGGAACCAACCTCATTTTTTTATACTTTGCAAGTAGCCGAACCTTTTCATTTTTTTTAAAAAGAAGCTTTGAGCAACAATTCACCAGGCTTTTCAGTCCTTGTACATGACCACTTTCAAAGGAATGTTTTTGTTTTTTGCTTGTCAAGCCACTAAAAAAAGGATCCAACTCTAGAACCAGTGCCGTCTCTCTGTTTCTAGCAGCCTGTTGCAAACACATATAATTTGTTCCCATTTCTTTTGTTGAAACTATGAAACGTCAAAGATAACACCGTTTGACAGAGATAAAAATAGTATCTTTGCACCATCAAGGAGGAAAAAAAAAATCAACAAACAAACGAGGAAACTGGACTGAACCAATTGCCATATTTCTTTCAGTCCAAAAAAATAAAAATATAAAAAAAACAACAAACAAACGAGGAAACTGGACTGAACCAATTGCCAAATTTCTTTCAGTCCAAAAAAATAAAAATATAAAAAAAACAACAAACAAACGAGGAAACTGGACTGAACCAATTGCCATATTTCTTTCAGTCCAGCCCAGATCATAGTCTTTTTCTCCCTGTTTCCTTAAGAATGAAACCCACCCTCTCACTGAGATCTTTCCTCATGAGGCTTCAGTGATCAGTATCTACAGCTATCTGCAAAACATGGCAGAGGCTCTGTCATGGTCTGCATTTCCAGCAGTGGTGTTGAGATGACTTGAATTATGAAGACGGAAAAGTGGCATCAGACTTTGATCCACAATAAAGTACCATCTGGGAAGTGTCTCAATGACAGCAGCTTCAATCAACGGACTGGTCTCCCCAGAGCCTGGACCTCGACACTGAAGCAGTGTGAAATCATCCTGACTGAAAATGGAACAAAAGGCAGCCAGCATCCAAAAAATGGCTTTGGATGTCCTTCAAGAACTCTGAAGAACTATTCCCAAAGACTGCTTAAAAAAAATACAAGAAATCTTTCATAAAAGCATTCATGCTGTGTTGAAGAGTAAAGATGATCACACCAATTATCAACTTGTGTAAGTGTACCAACTCTGTTTTTGTCTCATATACTGTCTTTCCATACACAGACACATGATTCAGTATATTAGCCTATTTCCCAACTCTTTCTTTCTAATAGTTTCTTTTTTTAAACATTTTCAGAAACGTTTGAAAAAGAATAATAAAGAATAATATATCCATTCTCCACCTTTGAGGCACAAGCAACCAGGATATAAATATACAAAGGTGCAAAATATGTTATATACTATTATTAATTTGTTCCACACGAAGCCAGGCTGTGATTACAACTGTTTTCACAGTTTTTAAAACATGAATTGAGTCTGACATAAAGGATTTCTTTGAACGTTTTTATTGTCCCCCCTCTGTTGAATGGTGCCTTTGAGATGCCAGAGCCAAACAGCCAATCAGAGGGCAAGTGTTTGCTCCTACCAACACATGACCTTTTCAGGAACAGGGAAAACCGTATCACCAACTATTCATAGTCTATCCCATAACTATACAGCGGCCTTCTCTGTGTTTACTGAGTTTTCCTTAGACAAACTGTTAGGTTTGCGACTGTTTCAGAGGACAGAGAAATACTTTAAGACTGGAAAATGACCAAACTGCCTAAACACAAAGCCTATGTACACACCTTCAAACACGTGACACTTACCTTGATTCTGTATTAGCGCCTAGTGTTCCTGCCTCAGACACCTTTCTACCTTTCCAAAAAGTGCAAATGAACAAATTTAAAAGACAACCAAACACCACTATCCCTCTACGCGTCCATGCCACCTCAAGTTCGCGATGTCCCTCGTCCTTCAGCTGTTAGTGCGCAGGCCTAGAACTATGCACCACCCGACCAACTGGTGAAACTTCCCTCAGCATGAGGAACCACACCCATCCGTCAGCCAAACCTGGACCGCGGGATGAAGACATATGTGAACCTCCGCCACCTTCTAGAAACTCTGCAGACAGCCTCGCGCGAAGATCGTCTATTCTTTGTTGAACCAATCAAAACACAGGAAGGAGAAACGGCGTTATTCCCTAAATAATGAAGTGGAACATATGACTAATACAACGACAAATATGACGTAGTAATAATAGACTTCTTCTTCTCATATAGTTATTCTGTTTGATATAACCTTTGAAAAACAAAATGTTTTTAACAGAAAGTTGTACTTTATCCCAATATTTCCAACATTTCCTGGTGCGGTTACACTCTTTTTGTTTTTGGTCTCACAAACTCAGGCTGAGTGAGACCTCTTCATTTCCCTTCCAGCTCCTAATGCCAAATTTGGTCACAGGAAAAGCGGGAAGCGTGTGGGAGGCATGGGCGGCGCAACGTTTTTGTTATACACGTGATTAATTCTTCTAAAGCCCAAGAAATGTCGTAAGTCGCTTCCTTGTTTCGACTTGAGTGGGTGTGAGTAGTAGCGACGGCGAGGAGTTCTCGTGTCTTTTAATGTAGCATTTAGCAGCACACGAGTGGGCGTCCCTTGAATGCAATTGGCTGAAATCACTTTCGTTGCCACTAGCTAATGGAGTGCATGCGGCCAGCTCCCCCTGTTGGTAATGCAGTGTATGTACATAGAAGAAGTGAGTTTACTTTGAGGAACAAATCTGGACTATTTTACTGTTAAATTTAAGATTTTATTAGTTTTACAAATGATTTATATCGTTTAATCACAGGTCATAAAGGTAAAATATATCATATTTTTATGGCGAAAGTAGAGCAACTAGTCATTTTAAAATTGACCTTAACACTGACAACAACATAATAAATACATTTTAATGACTTTAATTAAATATTTTATTTTAATAAATTTATTATTGTAAAAGTAGGATGGTGCGGTGGTTAGCACTGTTGCCTCACAACAAGAAGGTTCTGGGTTTGCATCCAACATTTAACAGTTATTAAAATATATTGTAAGTTATCACCTTTTTTAAACTGCAAGTTATATCCGCAAAGTTAGACTTTGTCAGTGTCTGTTTTTTCCAGTAAGATAAAGTTATCTCACTTTATTTTTTTGTTGCAAAATGAGACTGAGGCATACCAACATTGTACCTAAAACCTGCCATAAATTTTCCCATCAGACGGAGTAAGTCTGCTACATAGGCAGTTGAATGGCTCAGGTTGGCAGTTGCATGCAGTCTTATTTCTGATAATACTGCAATTAACTGTGATAAACTAGAAAATCATACTGTATATCATAGACAGAAATTGCCTCTAGGCATGAATGTGAATGTGAATACTTATATGTCTCTCTTTGTTAATCCTGCGACGGATTGGTGACCTAACATCCTCAATATTTGGGTTCAATTCAATTCCAAGATACTTCATTCTTTTGTCCACCCACTTAAAGTTAAAGCCCGATATTAAGTTATGACTACAAGCTTGAGAAACTGGCATCACCTCTGATTTATGCCAATTAATTCATCTACGTACGGGAACAATTTGTGTTCCTTGTGACGCTGTGCGCCACGTTTACATGAGATTATTTCTACGATGGCAGATATACACATAATAATGTTGCTGTTAATCTGACTATCTGCAGTTTTTACACGCTTACATATATACATACTGTCCCTCCATTTAGAAAGACAGAGGCATCAGAGTGAACTTCTCCATTCAGCACAGACGGTCTCGCAACCTAAATCCCGACGCTGACGTCATTGTCAGTTTGGAATAAATTTAATTTTTTAAAGTTAAAATTTATGCATGCTGTATGCATTTTGTTCATTCCTAAGTTGTGAGCCTACACCAGCCAAAGTACTGTTTTTGGTTATTAACATTTGAAATGATTAAGGGACTTGAAAAGTAACACAAAATTAGCTGCCTTTTCAGAAAAACACAAAAACCTTTCAAAAGTACTTAAGGTTTGCCTAAAACCTTCTAGACTTCTGATTGGCCAACATTTCTACACGGCTAGGATTTGGCATGTTCTTGACAATGTTTGGCGTTGATATGTGGACGGAGATATTTTTCAAAACTGCACGTGTGGACGGGTTTTAAAAACAAAAACGAAAATGGAAAATCTCCAGATGTTAAACTTAATTGTCACACCTGGTAAAGCAGCAACGCTGATCATTTTATTAAAGGTGAAAGGATTTAGACAGTTTTTAACTCTCAGTGATGCCGCAGTGTTCGTTTGACTGTGGAACCTGAAGCGGACGGAGTTTTGAACCCAGATTACTCCGCGAGGCTCCTGACTACGGTAGCTGTAATCCTCCAACAATCCATCAAGCGGTGTGGCTTCGTAGCTTACCAATGTCGTACTAAAACGTTTTTTTAAAGACTCTTCAGCGCTGTGTACGACATAAAATCAGTTTGACGTCAGTAAGCACAACCAGAATTCATACATAAGTGCACCAGATTATAAGGCGCACTTTCGATTTTTGAGAAAATTAAAGGATTTGAAGTGCGTCTTATAGTGTGGAAAATACAGTACTGTTCGGCTGCCCCGCTTCAGCCATCCGCTGTTTTTTTCGGAAAATTATCCATACCTACCGCCGCGCTATGAATTCTGGGATAGGTTGGGCCACGAAGGATACACCCGACGCATCCTTCAAATTCAGGGAAATGAAGAACCATTTCTCGGCCGCATTTGGAGCAGCCTTGGAATTGGGACAGCCTTCGTCGCGTTGCTGTGACGCAATCAGCCTTCAAAGGGGGCGTTGAAGGATGCAGATCCTGAATTGGGATACAGCCATTGTGTACGTTAACGACGCGACAGCAAGCAGTGAATGACACTGGACTAAAATACAGAGTGGAGTAATCAGGGAACAGGAGACAGGAGGAAAACACAGCTGGAACAAATTAAGCAGGACGAGACAAGGGAGGCAAAACTAGACACACTAACACAGCACAAAGTAAAACAGGAAATATGACACGTACGCACAGACACGGACTCAGAAACGAGAGTAACATAGCGACATCACAGACGTGGCAACAGAGGAAATTTAGAGACAGGGGACCAAGACAGGCACATACTAGACACTGAAAAGAGGGGACACGTAACCAAAAGCTAAGAACTGAAACACACAGAGCAAGGACGAACTAGAGTGTTAGAGATGCAAAACAGAAACCAAAACTATAAACAACAATAATCAAATCATACATTTACTAGTACCGTGACATGTAAGCTTTTGTCTCACTCTGCAAGTATGCATATCTGCCCAGGGTTTCTAAAACATCTACTTCTTACACTGCATGATTGAGGCTTACACAAATACTTTCATCAGGAGTCAGGATCACTTAATGATGTTGTTAAAGTTACCTTTGCAACAGTTTGTTTAGTCACTGTTAATAAAGCTGAGACTCTTGGAAATGTAATTTTTCTCAGCATTTAATGATGTCACTGTGTTCTCACACATGGCTTTTATTCCCCTTTATTAATCAAGCATAATATTTAAAAAGATGGAAAGAGATACGTGTTATAGATTATTTTTGATGTAAAGTGTCATAATTTGATGTAGTGTGTGTATTTTCTAGAACTAGCTGTTTCGGTTGGCTGGTGAGCTAGGGCTCTTCAACAATCAGACAGCTGTCATTTGGTCAGCTGGCCTGATAGGTTATTGTCGTCAACCCCAGCACAGGTCTGGCAGCGTGGACACCCAACTATTAGCCCTTTTCCATGACCTACTCAGATCAGTAGGATTTTAAGGGATTTTCATTAGGTGGTAGTACCTGGTACCAGGCACTGTGTTAGTACTTACTCGGCCGGTGCTCCAAATGATCTGAGACTGCATACCACCGATTGGCCAATTGGTTGCGTCACTCGAGTCATGAGAGCGTCTCCTTCACGAAATTCTAAACCGCCATTTTTGAAACCCAGCAACTAGGGAGATGGCTACACAAAAAACACCCTGATCTCCAAGTTTGACAAACCATACAGTGATCAGCTGGTGTACCAATGTCACAATGTCCTCCTTTGTTGCGCCATTCATGTATCATACAAATGACATCACGGGACATTCATGCATCTGGTAAAAGGCTGAGGAGCAGCACTGGTGGCTGCCAGTATTTTTTTTTAATTATCTTACACTAAAAAGGAATTAAAAAACATTAAAAGATATATTTTATAAAAAAAATTAAGGCAAATGATTTAACTGAGAATATCCTTGAATGAACTTTTATATCCAAATTAAGATCTTTCTTGCATGAAAACACTGGTACCTGTTATCCATTTCAAACCTACTGACTCATCTTAATACAGGGGAGCTTAAATAAAGCAGAATTTAAGTTATTCAGCTTTTATTAGTTGCTTCTAAAACTTAATTTTCATTAGAAATATTTCTGAACAACACAGAAATTGATTATGACCCTGAAGCAAACTGAATTTATTTAAAAAGTTTCTCCAGGTGGAAAATAATATCCTGTCAAATCCCCTAATTCTTGGAGGGAAAGACTTGGACACTACAGCTTTAGACCAACTAATTTCTATATTTGACCTGTTTAATAAAGTGACAAGCAGACATGTAAAAATCCAATTGATTGTGTTTATTGATTTTAAAACGTCCAACTCTGTTGGTGGTGTTTTATTAATTTTGTGTGTTTGAATCCAAATAGAAATTTCTTCACTCAAAGGTGAAGAAACAGGAATTCTTCTTTTGGCTTCTTGAAAAACTGCCATAATTCAGTCTATTGCTCAGTAAAAGGTTTCAGCTGTGACCTTTTCAAAGAGTTGATAGAGCATGTGGAACATAAAGATCACAGTGTAAGCTGCCACAGTAATTCTCAATGTTGCCCAGGTTGTAGCTGCCTCAATTAGTTGTCCAATCTGAATTTTTCTTCTGGCTGCTTGAATTACTGCCAGAATCCAGTCTATTGGCCAGTAAACAATTGTCCGAAATGCAGCTGCGATGCTCACAAAGAGTTGATAGAGCATGTGAAACATAAAGATCACAGTGAAAGCAGCTACTGTAATTTGCAATGTTGCCCAATGCGTCGCTGTCCCAGTGTATTGCCTCATAAGATTTTTTCTTCTGGCTTCTTGAGAAATTGCCAGAATCCTGTTTGTTGCCCAGTAAACAGTTGTCTGAAATGCAGCTGCGATGTTCACAAAGAGTTGATAGAGGATGTGGAACATAATGATCACAGTGAAAGCTGCTATTGTAATTTTCAATGTTGGCCACAGTGTAGCTGTCCCAATTTGTTGTCCCAATAGAATTTTTCTTCTGGCTTCTTGAAAAACTGCCAGAACCCAATCGGATGCCCAGCAAGCGGTTGTCTGAAATGGACCTGCTGGGGTCTCAAAGAGTGGATAGAACATGTAGAACATGAAAATCACAGTGAAAGCAGCCACTGTAAATCTCAAAGGTGCACACATTGTAGCTGCCTCATTTTGTTGTTGCATCTGAAATTTTCTTCTGGCTTCTTGAAAAATGACCAGAATCCTGTCTCTTGCCCAATAAAAGGTCCTGACAAATGGGGCTGCGATGTTCTTAAAGACTTGATACAACATGTAGAACATATAGATCACAATCATAATTGGAGCTGTAATTGTGGTTCCGAGCCATGTTATAGCAGCCTCAGCTCTTCTTCTGGCGGCTTGAAAACCAGCCCCAATGCTGTGTGGTGTGCTGTAAATAAACCCATTCTGTGTTTCAGGAATTTCCACATTCTCCCAGGCCATGTCATTCATGGACCAGTAACCAGTGTAGGAAGAATCGGGTTGGGGTTCTGATTTTTCTTCTAGTTCATCTTTAAAACTTTCACTGGCAGGTTTCAATGTATGAGTCACAGAAGTGGACTGAATTTCACTCAAATGCGAGGTGCCATGGTCATATGGCTTATCAGTAAGACAAGGAAGCATATCATTAGATACAGTTCCTCGTCTAGCCGTGGAATAAATAATTGTCGATCTCTCGTGGCTCCAGTAAACTGAGAAGTCATCGTCAGTTGTTGTTCTACTAGCAGAAACAACAGTGACAGTTTTTTCCTGGGCCCAGTAAATTGATGCCATTCTTGCTTGACCCATGCTGTCAAAAGGTTTGGTCTTCTCTGAACCCAGGAATTCAATATTTAGCCATTCTCTCTTATTTAGGGCATAAATACTTCTTACAGTTAGCCGTGGGGGTGCACAGGGAGAAAGCCTGAGCTCTGAAATGGCAGAATCCTTTCTTCTGTGCTCAGGTTTCTCTTGCACCATTTCACTGCAAGAGCGCAAACCAATGGAACTGGGTCCATGACTCTCATAAGTCACTTCATCATCATCGTCGCTTCTCACATTTTTTTCTGTCTGAGCCGATGCCTGCGCAGATGTATATCGTTGCAGAGCTTTTTCAGCTATATATGATGCAATATGTGGAAAAATATTTTCCACATTCTCCCAGGCCATGTCATTCATGGACCAATAGCCAGTGTTGGAAGAATCGGGTTGGGTTTCTGATTTTTCTTCTGGTTCATCTTTAAAACTTTCACTGGCAAGTTTCAATGTATGAGTCACAGAAGTGGACTGAATTTCACTCAAATGCGAGGTGACATGGTCATATGGCTTATCAGTAAGACAAGGAAGCATATCATTAGATACAGTTCCTCGTCTAGCCGTGGAATAAATAATTGTCGATCTCTCGTGGCTCCAGTAAACTGAGAAGTCATCATCAGTTGAAGAGTGAAATCTTGGGTATTGTTGATGTTATAGCTGCACAAATTTGTTATCCAATCTGAATTCTTCTTTTGGCTTCTTGAAAAACTGCCATAATTCAGTCTATTGCTCAGTAAAAAGTTTCAGCTGTGACCTTCTCAAAGAGTTGATAGAACATGTGGAACATAAAGATCACAGTGTAAGCTGCCACAGTAATTCTCAACGTTGCCCAGGTTGTAGTTGTACCCAGGTTGCCCAGGCCTCAATTAGTTGTTAAATCTGAATTTTTCTTCGGGCTGCTTGAACCACTGCCAGAATCCAGTCTATTGACCAGTAAACAATTGTGCGAAATGCAGCTGCGACATCCACAAAGAGTTGATAGAGGATGTGGAACATAAAGATCACAGTGTAAGCTGCCACAGTAATTCTCAATGTTGCCCAGGTTGTAGCTGCCTCAATTAGTTGTCCAATCTGAATTTTTCTTCTGGCTGCTTGAATTACTGCCAGAATCCAGTCTATTGGCCAGTAAACAATTGTCCGAAATGCAGCTGCGATGCTCACAAAGAGTTGATAGAGCATGTGGAACATAAAGATCACAGTGAAAGCTGCTACTGTAATTTGCAATGTTGCCCAGGTTTTAGCTGCCTCGATTACTTGTCCAATTCGACTTTTTCTTCTGGCAGCTGTGACCTTCTCAAAGAGTTGATTGAACATGTGGAACATAAAGATCACAGTGTAAGCTGCCACAGTAATTCTCAATGTTGCCCAGGTTGTAGCTGCCTCAATTAGTTGTCCAATCTGAATTTTTCTTCTGGCTGCTTGAATTACTGCCAGAATCCAGTCTATTGGCCAGTAAACAATTGTCCGAAATGCAGCTGCGATGCTCACAAAGAGTTGATAGAGCATGTGGAACATAAAGATCACAGTGAAAGCTGCCACAGTAATTCTCAATGTTGCCCAGGTTGTAGCTGCCTCAATTAGTTGTCCAATCTGAATTTTTCTTCTGGCTGCTTGAATTACTGCCAGAATCCAGTCTATTGGCCAGTAAACAATTGTCCGAAATGCAGCTGCGATGCTCACAAAGAGTTGATAGAGCATGTGGAACATAAAGATCACAGTGAAAGCTGCTACTGTAATTTGCAATGTTGCCCAGGTTTTAGCTGCCTCGATTACTTGTCCAATTCGACTTTTTCTTCTGGCAGCTGTGACCTTCTCAAAGAGTTGATTGAACATGTGGAACATAAAGATCACAGTGTAAGCTGCCACAGTAATTCTCAATGTTGCCCAGGTTGTAGCTGCCTCAATTAGTTGTCCAATCTGAATTTTTCTTCTGGCTGCTTGAATTACTGCCAGAATCCAGTCTATTGGCCAGTAAACAATTGTCCGAAATGCAGCTGCGATGCTCACAAAGAGTTGATAGAGCATGTGGAACATAAAGATCACAGTGAAAGCAGCTACTGTAATTTGCAATGTTGCCCACTGCGTCACTGTCCCAGTGTATTGCCTCATAAGATTTTTTCTTTTGGCTTCTTGAGAAATTGCCAGAATCCTGTTTGTTGCCCAGTAAACAGTTGTCTGAAATGCAGCTGCGATGTTCACAAAGAGTTGATAGAGGATGTGGAACATAATGATCACAGTGAAAGCTGCTATTGTAATTTTCAATGTTGGCCACAGTGTAGCTGTCCTAATTTGTTGTCCCAATAGAATTTTTCTTCTGGCTTCTTGAAAAACTGCCAGAACCCAGTCGGATGCCCAGCAAGCGGTTGTCTGAAATGGACCTGCTGGGGTCTCAAAGAGTGGATAGAACATGTAGAACATGAAAATCACAGTGAAAGCAGCCACTGTAAATCTCAAAGGTGCACACATTGTAGCTGCCTCATTTTGTTGTTGCATCTGAAATTTTCTTCTGGCTTCTTGAAAAATGACCAGAATCCTGTCTCTTGCCCAATAAAAGGTCCTGACAAATGGGGCTGCGATGTTCTTAAAGACTTGATACAACATGTAGAACATATAGATCACAATCATAATTGGAGCTGTAATTGTGGTTCCGAGCCATGTTATAGCAGCCTCAGCTCTTCTTCTGGCGGCTTGAAAACCAGCCCCAATGCTGTGTGGTGTGCTGTAAATAAACCCATTCTGTGTTTCAGGAATTTCCACATTCTCCCAGGCCATGTCATTCATGGACCAGTAACCAGTGTTGGAAGAATCGGGTTGGGGTTCTGATTTTTCTTCTAGTTCATCTTTAAAACTTTCACTGGCAGGTTTCAATGTATGAGTCACAGAAGTGGACTGAATTTCACTCAAATGCGAGGTGCCATGGTCATATGGCTTATCAGTAAGACAAGGAAGCATATCATTAGATACAGTTCCTCGTCTAGCCGTGGAATAAATAATTGTCGATCTCTCGTGGCTCCAGTAAACTGAGAAGTCATCGTCAGTTGTTGTTCTACTAGTAGAAACAACAGTGACAGTTTTTTCCTGGGCCCAGTAAATTGATGCCATTCTTGCTTGACCCATGCTGTCAAAAGGTTTGGTCTTCTCTGAACCCAGGAATTCAATATTTAGCCATTCTCTCTTATTTAGGGCATAAATACTTCTTACAGTTAGCCGTGGGGGTGCACAGGGAGAAAGCCTGAGCTCTGAAATGGCAGAATCCTTTCTTCTGTGCTCAGGTTTCTCTTGCACCATTTCACTGCAAGAGCGCAAACCAATGGAACTGGGTCCATGACTCTCATAAGTCACTTCATCATCATCGTTGCTTCTCACATTTTTTTCTGTCTGAGCCGATGCCTGCGCAGATGTATATTGTTGCAGAGCTTTTTCAGCTATATATGATGCAATATGTGGAAAAATATTTTCCACATTCTCCCAGGCCATGTCATTCATGGACCAATAGCCAGTGTTGGAAGAATCGGGTTGGGTTTCTGATTTTTCTTCTGGTTCATCTTTAAAACTTTCACTGGCAAGTTTCAATGTATGAGTCACAGAAGTGGACTGAATTTCACTCAAATGCGAGGTGACATGGTCATATGGCTTATCAGTAAGACAAGGAAGCATATCATTAGATACAGTTCCTCGTCTAGCCGTGGAATAAATAATTGTCGATCTCTCGTGGCTCCAGTAAACTGAGAAGTCATCATCAGTTGAAGAGTGAAATCTTGGGTATTGTTGATGTTATAGCTGCACAAATTTGTTATCCAATCTGAATTCTTCTTTTGGCTTCTTGAAAAACTGCCATAATTCAGTCTATTGCTCAGTAAAAAGTTTCAGCTGTGACCTTCTCAAAGAGTTGATAGAACATGTGGAACATAAAGATCACAGTGTAAGCTGCCACAGTAATTCTCAACGTTGCCCAGGTTGTAGTTGTACCCAGGTTGCCCAGGCCTCAATTAGTTGTTAAATCTGAATTTTTCTTCGGGCTGCTTGAACCACTGCCAGAATCCAGTCTATTGACCAGTAAACAATTGTGCGAAATGCAGCTGCGACATCCACAAAGAGTTGATAGAGGATGTGGAACATAAAGATCACAGTGTAAGCTGCCACAGTAATTCTCAATGTTGCCCAGGTTGTAGCTGCCTCAATTAGTTGTCCAATCTGAATTTTTCTTCTGGCTGCTTGAATTACTGCCAGAATCCAGTCTATTGGCCAGTAAACAATTGTCCGAAATGCAGCTGCGATGCTCACAAAGAGTTGATAGAGCATGTGGAACATAAAGATCACAGTGAAAGCTGCTACTGTAATTTGCAATGTTGCCCAGGTTTTAGCTGCCTCGATTACTTGTCCAATTCGACTTTTTCTTCTGGCAGCTGTGACCTTCTCAAAGAGTTGATTGAACATGTGGAACATAAAGATCACAGTGTAAGCTGCCACAGTAATTCTCAATGTTGCCCAGGTTGTAGCTGCCTCAATTAGTTGTCCAATCTGAATTTTTCTTCTGGCTGCTTGAATTACTGCCAGAATCAAGGCTATTGGCCAGTAAACAATTGTCCGAAATGCAGCTGCGATGCTCACAAAGAGTTGATAGAGCATGTGGAACATAAAGATCACAGTGAAAGCTGCCACAGTAATTCTCAATGTTGCCCAGGTTGTAGCTGCCTCAATTAGTTGTCCAATCTGAATTTTTCTTCTGGCTGCTTGAATTACTGCCAGAATCCAGTCTATTGGCCAGTAAATAATTGTCCGAAATGCAGCTGCGATGCTCACAAAGAGTTGATAGAGCATGTGGAACATAAAGATCACAGTGAAAGCTGCTACTGTAATTTGCAATGTTGCCCAGGTTTTAGCTGCCTCGATTACTTGTCCAATTCGACTTTTTCTTCTGGCAGCTGTGACCTTCTCAAAGAGTTGATTGAACATGTGGAACATAAAGATCACAGTGTAAGCTGCCACAGTAATTCTCAATGTTGCCCAGGTTGTAGCTGCCTCAATTAGTTGTCCAATCTGAATTTTCTTCTGGCTGCTTGAATTACTGCCAGAATCCAGTCTATTGGCCAGTAAACAATTGTCCGAAATGCAGCTGCGATGCTCACAAAGAGTTGATAGAGCATGTGGAACATAAAGATCACAGTGAAAGCAGCTACTGTAATTTGCAATGTTGCCCACTGCGTCACTGTCCCAGTGTATTGCCTCATAAGATTTTTTCTTTTGGCTTCTTGAGAAATTGCCAGAATCCTGTTTGTTGCCCAGTAAACAGTTGTCTGAAATGCAGCTGCGATGTTCACAAAGAGTTGATAGAGGATGTGGAACATAATGATCACAGTGAAAGCTGCTATTGTAATTTTCAATGTTGGCCACAGTGTAGCTGTCCTAATTTGTTGTCCCAATAGAATTTTTCTTCTGGCTTCTTGAAAAACTGCCAGAACCCAGTCGGATGCCCAGCAAGCGGTTGTCTGAAATGGACCTGCTGGGGTCTCAAAGAGTGGATAGAACATGTAGAACATGAAAATCACAGTGAAAGCAGCCACTGTAAATCTCAAAGGTGCACACATTGTAGCTGCCTCATTTTGTTGTTGCATCTGAAATTTTCTTCTGGCTTCTTGAAAAATGACCAGAATCCTGTCTCTTGCCCAATAAAAGGTCCTGACAAATGGGGCTGCGATGTTCTTAAAGACTTGATACAACATGTAGAACATATAGATCACAATCATAATTGGAGCTGTAATTGTGGTTCCGAGCCATGTTATAGCAGCCTCAGCTCTTCTTCTGGCGGCTTGAAAACCAGCCCCAATGCTGTGTGGTGTGCTGTAAATAAACCCATTCTGTGTTTCAGGAATTTCCACATTCTCCCAGGCCATGTCATTCATGGACCAGTAACCAGTGTAGGAAGAATCAGGTTGGGGTTCTGATTTTTCTTCTAGTTCATCTTTAAAACTTTCACTGGCAGGTTTCAATGTATGAGTCACAGAAGTGGACTGAATTTCACTCAAATGCGAGGTGCCATGGTCATATGGCTTATCAGTAAGACAAGGAAGCATATCATTAGATACAGTTCCTCGTCTAGCCGTGGAATAAATAATTGTCGATCTCTCGTGGCTCCAGTAAACTGAGAAGTCATCGTCAGTTGTTGTTCTACTAGTAGAAACAACAGTGACAGTTTTTTCCTGGGCCCAGTAAATTGATGCCATTCTTGCTTGACCCATGCTGTCAAAAGGTTTGGTCTTCTCTGAACCCAGGAATTCAATATTTAGCCATTCTCTCTTATTTAGGGCATAAATACTTCTTACAGTTAGCCGTGGGGGTGCACAGGGAGAAAGCCTGAGCTCTGAAATGGCAGAATCCTTTCTTCTGTGCTCAGGTTTCTCTTGCACCATTTCACTGCAAGAGCGCAAACCAATGGAACTGGGTCCATGACTCTCATAAGTCACTTCATCATCATCGTTGCTTCTCACATTTTTTTCTGTCTGAGCCGATGCCTGCGCAGATGTATATTGTTGCAGAGCTTTTTCAGCTATATATGATGCAATATGTGGAAAAATATTTTCCACATTCTCCCAGGCCATGTCATTCATGGACCAATAGCCAGTGTTGGAAGAATCGGGTTGGGTTTCTGATTTTTCTTCTGGTTCATCTTTAAAACTTTCACTGGCAAGTTTCAATGTATGAGTCACAGAAGTGGACTGAATTTCACTCAAATGCGAGGTGACATGGTCATATGGCTTATCAGTAAGACAAGGAAGCATATCATTAGATACAGTTCCTCGTCTAGCCGTGGAATAAATAATTGTCAATCTCTCGTGGCTCCAGTAAACTGAGAAGTCATCGTCAGTTGTTGTTCTACTAGTAGAAACAACAGTGACAGTTTTTTCCTGGGCCCAGTAAATTGATGCCATTCTTGCTTGACCCATGCTGTCAAAAGGTTTGGTCTTCTCTGAACCCAGGAATTCAATATTTAGCCATTCTCTCTTATTTAGGGCATAAATACTTCTTACAGTTAGCCGTGGGGGTGCACAGGGAGAAAGCTTGAGCTCTGAAATGGCAGAATCCTTTCTTCTGTGCTCAGGTTTCTCTTGCGCCATTTCACTACAAGAGTGAAAACCAATGGAACTGGGTCCATGACTCTCATAAGTCACTTCATCATCATCGTTGCTTCTCACATTTTTTTCTGTCTGAGCCGATGCCTGCGCAGATGTATATCGTTGCAGAGCTTTTTTAGCTATATATGATGCAACTTGTGGAAAAATATTTTCCACAACATATGTGAGAGCCACACCAAAAATAGTGTCCATGTTTGCAGAGCAAATGGGTTTAAATAAAGCCAGTGGTTGTGCAGTGGCTGAAAGCCACTTGCTCCACTTACTGTTGGAATCTCTAGTTGGACTGCTGTTAGTTCTGATTGCAATTAAAAGTATTTCTTGTCGTCCTCTGGAGCTTGAATAAAGTCCAAGGTGAAGAAAAGGAGGTAAATATACGCCAAACTGTGCATTTGCTTTGAAAGCAGCAGGAAGGAATGATGAGACTGGAACTTGTTTGGGCTATTTATGCTTATAGGGACATCAAAGGGACAAACAGATGATGACATCACACAGGGTCAAAGCATGCACATGCAACATTCCGTGGCTTTAATCCAGAGAGAGAGAAAAACTAAAACCTTCATGTTTATGAAGTAGTTACATATGAGAGTTTGTGTTGCCAGTATTTAGGTTTGTTTTTATTTTTTTATTATACCAGTGATGGTCTCAAAGCTTCTGGTTCTATTGTGCCATAATGGTCACTTTGAAAGTGTGATGAATTTTGGATGTTTGCCTTCTCTTTACCCTTCTTTTTTTCTCATCCAATGTGCTGTACTCATCATCTCTTCTGCTCTTTCCTCCTGTGAGGAATACAGTCAGTATGTGTCAGAAAAGCCAAATTTCTAATATCTGATGTGATTATTAGGTTATTATCTCATAGATTTTTTGGACTTATTTTATACAGTGACCCAATGAAGAAATGTCAGCTATCAGAAAAGCAACATTTGAATGGACTATTTCATGCCATAATCGTATTTGACATTGTTTTTTTTAACTGGGATGTTTTCGTCTACTTTTGATTTATTACATACAATTCATTCTCTGTAGTGTCATCAAATATCTACTACATGTTATTAATACAGGTTGAGCAAGGAACAGAACATTGTACGTCAACCTCTGCATTACATCTTCTTTATTGCATACTTACACAGATACTCATATATATATATATATATATATATATATGTACACACACACACACACACACACTATATATATATATATATATATATATGTAAACACCCATCTCGCCCCCTGCGGGCGGTTTATCCTTCAAGCTCGGGTCCTCTACCAGAGGCCTGGGAGCTTGAGGGTCCTGCGCAGTATCTTAGCTGTTCCCAGGACTGCGCTCTTCTGGACAGAGATCTCCGATGTTGTTCCCGGGATCTGCTGGGGCCACTCGCCTAGCTTGGGAGTCACCGCACCTAGTGCTCCGATGACCACGGGGACCACCGTTGCCTTCACCCTCCACATCCTCTCGAGCTCTTCTCTGAGCCCTTGGTATTTCTCCAGCTTCTCGTGTTCCTTCTTCCTGATATTGCTGTCATTCGGAACCGCTACATCTATCATCGATCAGCCGACTTCTTCTGTTTGTCTACCACCACTATGTCCGGTTGGTTAGCCACCACCATTTTGTCCGTCTGTATCTGGAAGTCCCTGTCACTACCCGATCTGTACAGTCCCACAGGATCTTAGCTCGGTCATTCTTCATCACCCTTGGGGGCATCTCCCATTTTGACCTCGGGACTTCCAGGTTATACTTCAACAGGGTTTCACGCCCTGTTGAACTCTCTCTTTAAAGTTCTTTTCAACTTTCCCTTACGGTACTTGTCGTCTATCGGTCTCGTGCCGGTATTTAGCCTTAGATGGAGCAGCTGGATAGCGTAGTGGTTAAACTACATGCCTTTGGAGCAGAAGATCGCAAGTTCGATTCCTGCCATAGGAGCTAAGTTAAGTCCTATGCTAAGTGAGCCTACCGCAGACATGAGCGAGACAGATAAATATGAAGGCATGCTGGCTCGAACGTCGCCCGGATCAACGAGGTCCGCGTCAGGTGTTGAGGAACCAGGGCACCCTGACGACAAGTGGGCAAGAGACGAAAACAGGGCGTTGTTGGAATGCTAATATATATGCTAATGCTAATATATATATATGTAGGTTTTAGCACTGAGGTACAATCTCAGTATTTTATAGACATAGTAATGAGATTTTTTTTAGGGGGAATCATTCATTTCACAGCATATTTCTGTAACCTTGTTCCTGCGTGCCTGTGTATGTGCACAGTTTGAAGAGCAAATGAGAACTCTCTGTGAATGGTACTCATGGCCAATTGTTAATTGTCATTGATCAGTGGTTATTGATCAGTGTCTCAGTCATTATGCAAATGTCCTGTTTATAAGGTTGGGGAAAGCTGCATTGAGACTGAAGATGAAGATGAGTGAAGAAAGTTTTCTCCCAACCTTTGTCCTAGGGCTGTGCGATATGACCAAAATCTCATATCCCGATATTAAGACATCTATCGTCCGATAACGATATAAATCACAAAAATGTAACATTGTCTGTAAATTCTGTGAATCTCGGGCAGCTCGACTTGCGTGAAGTGTTTCCAGCTGGGCGTCGCGTACCTGGAGTCCAGTGTTTTAACTGATGCATGAAACGATACATTTTTAGACATAGGTTGTAACGGCCGCCGTTTTCTTTGTGAGTATTTATTACACAGCGTGCTGCGGGGAAAAGCCTGTTCTAACGTTTGAGTCTAAGGTTTATTTTTTAGCACCTGACGGCTCTTTTTTGCTTCTCATCCGTAAATACTCTGCATCTTTCACGTGATTCAGTTTATTTTGAAAAGTCTCAACAGGATCTTGAGCTTTATTGTGAAAGGTTTATGTAGAAAATAAACAAGCGGACACGAGGTGGTTTTACCGTCGTTGTTGCTAACGACAACGCATACAAACAAGCGCTTGTCCGTCTGTAGTGTGGTTATATTAAACATAAGAGAAAGAAAGAACTTTAGGAAATTAATATAGCCACTACAGTGACCATCAAAATAATGAAAAAATATTGCTGTAAACAGTTTATTTTGCGACACCACGAAACAAACGATAGCGTAAAATGAAACGATATCCATGGTCACCAGTCGGCAGCTGGGCTCCAGCCCCCTTACAAAACTAAATTTGAGCAAAAGACGAAAGTTTAACATCTTGTCCACAACTGCCTAAACTCCACCTGTCTACCCAACCACTGCTGCTGCTCTGTCTCACCTCTGCTCCTCTGCCTGAAACCGGTTCGATTCAGCTGATAAACTTTAGATTTCACTCTTTATTTGCTCATATTAGTTCTCCAGACTCTGGACTCTCTGCTCAGTTCAGCTACAGTTCCCCTGCTGTTCTGCACAGCACATAAATTTTTAGATTAAACTCAAAGCACTAGTTAGAGAATAAAGTCAAAATGTAGCAATTAAAGTTGTCGTTTCAAGTCAAACAACTGCGTCCAACAACTGCCACAGCTCCTACACCATCTACAAAATCCTTTGTGTAGATGAGTTAGTGAAACAGTTTGATCAAGTATCTTATTGTATCTTGTGATACAATGTACATCCTCTTTAAAAGGGTGTAACCATCAGTATCCTTGCATCTGTTGATTAGCTGGAATGTGGAAACCGCAAAAAGAATACGTCATACACGTACATACGTAATACCACTTCCTGACACCAGAGGGTAATAAAGATTCACTAAACACGACTCCATAAGAAAAGAAAACTGTCTCAGGATAGATAGTCCTGTCATTCCCTATGCTAAAATACCAAATCTGTTTTCTATTTAATCTGCAAAAATGTGATATGCCATCCTTATGGACCCATCAAGCCAACAAACATACATTTCTTTTTTCTATTTTTTCTTTTGTAACCCAAAGCCTCGGTAAGAAGGCTGATGGTGTTTTATGACAGTCCAACCTGGTGGGTTGATGAGGTGCTTCTGGCTCTCATTATAAGGTCCTATAATGCATCAGCTCCACATGGCCTTTACAGCCAAAAAACCCAGATAAGAGGACAATCTTAAGAGGTTCAAACAAATATTAAAGTGGCTCAGGTAGTCCGTTAACATCAAATGCTAAACACAAAGAGAATAGGGGCTCTAGGGAAGTCTAGGATATGCAGGCCACTTTGTAACCACAGAAATTATGAGGCAAAGCATCTCAGAATCTTAGTCTGAACTACACCACTGCACTACACTTCTAAAATACTCGTAGGCAACAATTTTGAGGGATTTTTCCCACTTTGTTGAAACGCTTTTCTCAGGTTTCCACTTAAGCAGCATATTGGACTAATTTCCAGTCATTTTGTGTTTCCATAAAAATCCTTCTTCCATATGTGTGTGTTAAACTCAGGTTTAAGCTCTGCAGAGAGAGTCTGAGAAAAAAATCATTATGTGCAGTGAAGGTGAAACATGGCAGTGAAGTAAAAATAAACAAAACATATTTCTGAGTATGTGGGGACTTAATAACAGCACACTTCAACTAGTTATTTCACAGTGACAGACATTTTGGATGCCTCTGTCGAATATAAAAAAAGAAGAAAACTGAAAGCATGAAATCAAAATTAACTAAAATAACGGTTCACCCGTCTTAGCAGAAACACTGCAGGATAAAGCCAAATCAGCTTGCAAGAGGCGAGTAGATGAGAATCACTCTGCATCAGGGTGAAAACATGTGCCTTGAAATTTGCTGCTAAACCAAAAAACGCTATCAGAATGCATCCCATCCAAAGTAGGCAGCCAGGAAGTGTGTGTGTGTGAGTGTTGGGGTGTGTGCGTGTGTTCCCATTTCTCAGAAGAAAAGTGAACTGATATGCAGTTACTGGTCTTGAAGAAGTGATGCGGGGCTACCGAACCGCAGCAAGTTTGCCCATTCCAAGAGATGTCAGCTTTCATTAACTGAGTTATATGTTGCTGTTAAAAGTTGCCCTCCTTTGGCCCCTTCTTGGTACATCAGGCAACTGGAGACCATATAAGAGCAATGTTGTGAGTTTGAGTGCAGCTCTTGACGTTTTTTGCATGACATCTCCCTTCTCTTATTTATTGCCCACTGTTAAATCAAGCAGAGAGGCTATAAAAATAATTTTTTTAAGGGAAAAAAAAGCATCCCTACGAGATTAAACCAAAGAGCAGCTGTAATGAAGCTGGACTACATGCTTCCTTGACATGTGAGAAAGCTGGCCAACTTGCCACCAAAACATCAACTTTAATCTTGAAAATCTCTGTTATCACCCTATTAGGAATGCGGAATAATTTTTAAATAGCCTGCAACTTTATTTCCCCTTTTTATGTTTATTTGGGGAAACTAATTGATTACTCTCGTAAAAATCAGACGCAGCTGAAATATTTCAGTCAAGAGTGAATCAGGTTGATGCAGCAGGCCAAAGCCAAAAGTTTGTAGCCAGGACGATCTTTACTTTTGGCTCGGCAGCGTGGGCCGATTTGGATGAGCGTGCTGTATGGAGAATGCAGCGAGGATTAGGTGAAATCGCTGCAATCGTGTGATTTATGAACCGTTTTGCGTCAACAGGCTGTGACTGGCTTCGACAAATTGACGCTCATTCAGCCACTTTGCATAACTCTTTAAGGTAATAGTTCTATCAGCATATGTTTCTCATTCATCCAGCGGTGTTGGGTCTTGGTATGTGAAACCGCTTCTTCCTTTTAATGCAGTGAATTTATTTATGATTGTGCGATGCGTGGCTTGGTAACTTGATATGCACGTGATGGTACAAACTGCTTTGAAAGTCGAAGGAAAACAGTGTAGCGCTTTTCCGAGCACAGTAAACAGCTGCGTGACGAGTCTCAGTCAAAAGAGTTGCCCCGGCAGAACAGTCATGAAAAACTTTGACTTGGAAAAAGCTGCGGACATTTAGTAAATAAGGTGCTAAATTTGATGGGCAGCTGTGGATGTCTACATGTTGGAATCTCATGAAAAAAGATAATGGGATCAGGTTTTCTAAATGAATGTTTTAGGCTCTTGAATATATAGAGGGGAAAAAATACAGTTCAGATAAAGTGACAACATAGCCTGAGGCCTAAGCCCTATTTGACACAGTGTATATGCGCAGTAAGCCAGTAATGAGATCCTGATGCATGCAGTGTCGGTTTCTCAAGGGGCTTGGCTTCTAGCATGGGTCAAAGTAACTGTGGGCCCCACCTGACACATCCACACATCCGACTGTCAGTGAAACACTGGGAGGTTTTCTGGAGACACCTGTTCTGGTTCTCTCAGGGGTCCTGAAAAGAGTGCCAAAAAGATCGGTCGGAGGGAAGTTATTTGATGTAACGCCACTGAAGAGGGCTACAGTGCTGCATAGTTATACACTTACATATCCTCTTTTTCAACTTCTACTCTTGCCTCCTCTGGCAGATTTGGGATTTGAATGTGCAGGAGTGAGAAAGTGATTCAACACGAAATCACACGTGCAGAACTCTGGATGCTGGTTGGAGCACATGTGCAAGAGCAACAGTAATGTGCCCAAATGGAAATATATGTTTCTGCTTCAGTAAGCAGTCAAGGATTTCTCTTTGTTGAAGGGATCAGTATTGTGCAGGAAAAAAAGAAACAACATGGAGATGCAGTATGTGCTTGTGGAATAAAATGGATGTTTCCAGGATTTTCCTGTCTCAAACTTCCGATGGGTTTGAAACTAGTTTGCTCCAGTTACATTCAGTGGAAAGAGAACTGTAGAGCTCATGCTGCACTTTCTAAATATCATCTGCATTTCTGCCTTCAAAGTGACATGAGGTGCTGTTTCGTTTTTCTTTACTAAATTGTGTATCCACTGTTAATGCTTACTTTGCAGAATCAACATTTATACAGCATATTATCCATCTTAGTTACAAATATGAATTTTTATAGATGAAACTAAACCGGAGCAGTACACTGCTGCCTACATATGAATGATTTTATAAACAGAAATAAGAATACAGACTGTATTTAAAAGACAAGTGAAGTGAAGCTAAGTAAAGTCTTATCAGGAACACCAAGCTGACCATACCCATCTTTATTGTTCTTTTGTTTACTGTAAAGGGAGCATAATTTCAAAATGAACATGGTAAGACATGAACCTGTAGATTTATGCCATGAATTTATCAAGAAAGTGCTAAAGGGAGTCATAGATCAGGGCATCTGAAAGGTTGTTCACCTATAGACCTTTATACAGTCACAATGCTTTTTGCAACCAGAGGAGTTCACCTTTGCAACATAGAAGCTATGCTCACAGTTTATGATATGAAAATAGGATGGGACTGTGGTGCTGTGACTAGTGCTTATTAGAGGGTTCTGGGTTTGACTCCATCTGGGACCTTTCTTTCTGGAGTTTGCATGTTCTACCTGTGCTTGCATGCATGCATGTTAGATTAAATGGGGATTCTAAACTGGCCGTAGTTGTGATTTGTGAACTTCTCTGTTGGCTCCATGACAGGCTGGTGTACCCTACGTCTTGGCTCTATGATGATATGACAGCTGGGATAGGCTCCAGCCTCCTCCCAGTAGGACATGCCTATAACATCTCAGCTAGGAGGAGGTACCCAGGAGCCATCCTAATTAAATGCCCCAACAATTTCAGTTTACTCCTTGTTGGAGGAGTCAAGGCAGTCCCTCCAAAATTGAGCTTCTCACCCAGTTTCTAAAGCTGAGTCCAGACACCTTTGTTTCTTTCTGGAGAAAGGGGTGTATCCAAAATCTCATTCATTTGGTCATTACTCAAAGCTTGTGACTTTAGATGCTTTTATTCTCAGCTCTCTCTTCACCACATCAGAGTGGTAGAGTGTCAACATCAGATGCTGCACCAGTCTGTTGATCTATTCTCCTGCTCCCCGGTACCCTCACTTGTGAACAAGACCCCAAGGTACCTAAACTCCTCCACTTGGGGCAGCAACTTATCCCTGACTCAAAGTGGGCATTCCACTCTTTTGCTGCGGAGAACTTTTCCCTCTGACTTGAAGGTGCTAATACTCATTCTTGCCAATTCTCACTTGGTTGCAAAACCCTGCAGTGCTGGAGGCCACCACCTGATGAAGCCAATAGAACCACATCATCTGTAAAAGGCAGATATGAGATTCTGACACCACCAAAGTGGAAGCCTTCCATCACTTGGCTCTGCCTAGAAATTTTGTCCAAATTATGAACAGAATTGGCAACTGAGGGCATTGCTGTCAAACACACAAACCGGGTATGAGTCCGACTTATTGCCAGCAATGCAGACAAAGCTGTTGCTGTGGTTGTACCCAATGGCACATGACAACAACACACCACAGAGACGTGGTCAAGTGCCTTTTCCAAGTCCCCAAAACATTTTAAAAAAATCTATTGTCCTCTCATATTATTACAGTATTTCTTTCACTTTATTCTTTGGTGCCTTGTTATTGCAAAAATATCAGGATACACTATAAAGGGCACGCTTCAGGGCCTTTTCGGATAAGGGAACTATTTGGCAAAATCCACACATGCGAACAGTGTGAAGAAGTAAATATTTGTGAAGCACATCATTTCCCCCCTTTGAAATCCCTGTAATATGATAAGAATTTATAATCCATCCATCAATTTTCTTAACAGCTTATCCAATTCAGGGTTGCAAAGGGGCTGGAGCCTCTCTCAGCTGTCAATTTGTATTCCATCTTGTGTATTTCATTGTCAGACACAATGCACTTTAAAAACTGAATAGTTTGCCGAGACGATAATAAGACGTGCCACATGCATAATTAAGCGTTCCACACGTTAGCATAATCGCTACGTGTGAGCTCACGTCTAGAAGTGAAATACAGAAGACGAAATCTAACGAAGCAAAAGTTATCATACCTAAATAAACATGATGTGCGTTACAGTGATGATAAGTTTACGAGGCAAAATCAAATTAAAAAAATGAATAATAATAAATTTTAAGTCGGCAGACACAAGGGTGAGTTCACATATTTGTGTGTCAGCGTTCTTACAAATGACTGAAGTTATCAGGAACATTTTTACTGCTCCAACAAGCATGAAAAAACCATCATTTTTTCCAAGCAGCTCGTGGATATTTTTCCAACTCTTCGGGAGAGAAAGGATTGCCTAGAAAGATTTTCATCTTACACACTCGCAGACGTTCTGACACTGCTTTCAGACAACGCCAGCAAAATCTGCTTCTCAATGTGTGGAGCCAGCCGGAAGGCAGTTAACATATAAAAACTTGACTCTGCTCTCCAGCCACTCAGACTATACAGCAGAACCAGCTAAATCAGGAGCAACAGAGGTTGGACTTTGCCCACATATAGTTTTTTTTAAAGTTTGTTATAGTAGGTAATTAAAACACATGGAACATGTTATTAATACAAATTAAATCTGTCTGTGTGTCAGAATTAATATCTCAGTATAAGCTGTTTTCTTTAAAGGGGTTGCTGAAATAAGGGTTTGGCAAATCTTTTGAGTTTAAAAGTCCCCAGTTTGGTGAAAATGTGTCATACCTTCAAATATTATTAAAGTTGTTTGGTGTCGAGAGTGGAAAACTGACACTTTTTCAAGCAGTTGTGCAACAGGAACGTGACTTAAAAAAAAAAAAGATAGGAAGGAGAGAAGACAGAACGGCTGATATCTAAAAACAGCTCGCCATGTGTATTTTCGCGAGTGGATGTTCCATTACAGCAGCACACAATATGGCTGAAAAAGCCATCAGAGATGTAAGAGGATATGGTGTGATCGCTTGTTTCCACTGCTGAAAAAGGGAGGGGAACTTGTAGCATTGTAGTGCTGTTAATAAAGAGCAGGCGAGGCACTGCTGTCGTCTCCTTCTGTGTTGAAGCATCGGTCTACGGGGCCTCTTCTCCCTGTGCACCTAACAGACAGAAATGTTGCCTCCACACACGCAAAAAGGAAATGCAACTTTTTTTAACTCTTGAAGTATTAATGAGTTTTCCTTGTATTTTATTATTATGTGAATTTTTCAGAGATGGAAAAACTCAAATTGGCAAGAAATATGATAAAATAAATACTCAGCATCCATTACTGGGGTAGGAACAGATAAAGTTTGTGTGTCTAATCATGTGTCACTTAATGCGATTGTGGTTGTGGTTGAAACTTTGAGCAGCAAACAGACAAACGGACAAACAGACTTATTGGCCTCACTGTTATTTCCCGTGCAGTGCGAGCGTTATGTTACGCAGTGTGAGCGTAACATAATGTAACACCCCACTTCCACATGTCTCAAATGGACAGAGCTCTCATCATTCAGATTTCCAGCTCAGGGTTTGAGCAGCACTAGGACTACTCTAAAAAGTTATAGTTCATGTCATTCATCCGAGACTGAAGTTCCTCTGGTGACCATGGCCACGATGGTGTGGCTCCAGCATCACCGTACGCAGCCAACAGAGCTTTCTGATTATTTAAAGAATTTCACGGATATTTGCGCTTTTGGATAGTACCAATTGCAGAAAGATGATTTCTCTGAAAGCAAAGGAAGGGGATATCCAGACTGCCTGTTTTCCAAAAGATATGAGGCCTGTGTTTGATCAGAGTTTATTTGTGTAAGTCAGATAAATCAGACTTCAGAGGGCCTCCAGCTATCAGCACTGTCTGGCTTTGTTGTGCGTGAGATTACAGTCAGGCCAAGACTTTGCAACGTGATTAAATTAGACCCAGTGCATCTGCTTCTGGTTTCACACCAGTGCCATCAAGAAACGAGTTAAAGGACATCTTGTTTGTCATCTTGGATGCTTGTTTGTTGATTTTGGGGCTCATCCTTTTTTCAGCCTGGATTTGAGTTGATGTCCAAATACGTACTTACACTTAGATGGAAAAAAGATCATTCATTTACCCATTTAAAAAAAAAAAAAAAGAGGAAAAGTGTTCTTCTTTTTAGTCGTCTCTCTGGTGTCTATCATTTCAAATACCTATAGTGAAGCATCCTAGACCCGCGACCTGTATCAAAGAGCAGGGTTCAGGCAGACAGCTCGGAGCCCTTTGCTGCAGGACTTCAGCTTGCAGCCCAACACGTCTGGCACCTCTGTTTTCTGGGAGCAATGAGTGTGCGCCCCCATGGTTGGCAAAGAAAAGGAGTATGGATATTTTCCCAATGACGAGAGGAACTCGTGCCCTGAAATAAATGACTTACTTTATTTCAAGTGACAGACCCACTTCTTTGCTAGAACACTTGCCCTTGGCAGACCCTTAGTCACTTTGCTCAGCAACAACATAGGTTCACTCTTTAGACGAGCCAGTGGGAAAACTAAATGCTGATTTCACTTGGATTCTGGGAAATGGAAACAAATGCATGCTTCCCAGGAGTTAAATCGATTATTGCCCTTTGATGTTAAATGTGTTTGTATGGAGCACTGGACCGGGGGGTTGGGGTTAAAGTATAAGATGAGGTCAAAGGGTTTTTTTGGGGGGGGGTTTCCCTGATGAGAAAGTGGCATATCAAAGCTTATTTGTCTCAAGTAGTATTACGCTTGTAAAAGCAGTTGTAGCTGATATTATAGTGAAGACTCTTAGAAATGTTTCTGCCTTCTTTAAAAGGTATGAATGCAAATCCAAAATAAATTCTCTGCTCTCTCAGTGAAGGTCTTAGGAAAGATACTATTAAGTTGCTATTAAGTATTTCAGGAAGTCCCACATTTGCTCACATGCTTAGATAAAAGCTAATGGGATAACCCTCCCATATCGGCTAAAGATTAGCATTTAGATTAAGGCAAGGTTTTTCCAAAGAGGTAAATAGCCCTGATAATTTTATTGCCATTGGATCTGTCCTGTGCTGACAAAATCTGCCTAGACATCTTGGTATCGTGTTTTGCACGTCATTTACCGTCACAATCTGACACGCTAACAGCATGAAGTACGTATGAATGACACTGAGGTGATGTGCTATTCATGCCCAGTCTTATGACATGTTGGTGTACCCACTGTTTTTATTTGATTTGTCGACTTTGAGCTATAACAGAGTGCAAAAATAAATATGTAATGATAATAAAATAAATTATGATGATGATTTTCGGTGCCATATAGTGGAGTTAGCTTTGGACAAAGCAAAAGTCTCGCTGTACTAAGCTTTCCAATTTCTGTCTCTAGCTTCTTAGAGACATGAGTTACTCTTCTCGTCTAATCATTAATTTAATACAGTGACTGTTTTCCATCCATCCATCCATTTTTTTTCCCACTTATCCAATTCAGAGTCGCTGAGGGGCTGGATCCTGTCCCAGCTGTCATGGGGCAAAAAGCAGGCTGAACCCCGGACAGGTCACCAGTCTGCTGCATGGCTAACACATAACGACAGACAATCATTCACGCTCATGTTCACGCCTACAGCCAATTTAACATCACCAATTAACCTAACATATATGTCTTTGGAGTGTGGGAGGAAGCTGGATTACCTGGAGAGAACTCACACAGAGACGGGGAGAACAAGCAAACTCTACACAGAAAGAATAAACACTTAATCTAACAAACAATAAATCTGCAGAAAAAGACATCTGTTTGCAATACAGACATCTTTTTTTTTTTTTTTTAAAGTTGATTTGCACAAGAAAACAGACAAAACTAGGACACTTGGAAAGTTCATCCTCTGCTAGTGCCAATGCTCACACAGACATTAGTGCCCTGTTTTGCAATTTTAAAGAAAGGGATCCAGAAAAGTAATGCTCCTTTTCTCTGCCATGGTTCATGATATTTTTGTGTAATCTTACTAACAGACCGACACAGGTCTTTGAAGAAAAGAAAAGAGAATATTTCTTTCTGTCAGCAGTGAATGTTATCTATGAGTTCTCTGTTTGACTTAGACATGATTGTGTTCTAATTTCTTAAATTGCCGTAAGTTTCCAGGCCGGTCTCACTGAGAGTGGGAGGCAAGTAGAGCCAGTAGATTATGGAAAAATTCAGTGAGATGAATGTTGTCTATATTTGCAGTAGCCAAGCATCAGACAGGGTGGTATTTAACACCAAAGTGACTGAAGTGGAGCATCACACACAGAGAAGAGCTCTTCTTTTCATCCTGTGTTTGAATAAGAGGCTTCTCTCCCTCTTACCGTTAAAACTGGTAATCTGGTGATGAGCAGCACACCAACGCATCGATTATAAATACACATCAACACCAAACTGTCCAGTGTCTAAATCACTCAGCAGTGATGGGATTACAAGCTCAGCATTTGAGACTCCTAATGGCCAGTGAAAGTGAACTTTCCTTGATGTTCTTTCAGTTAATTGCTAGCATTTATTCATCCTTTTAAAATGCCTGCTGGTTGCTAACTACTTGCCTCGGCAGAAACTGCTGGTTTACTGTGTCACACATTGACATCCTCTGGCAAAGCTTTAAGAACCACCCTGGAACGTGCTCTGGACTTGAAACCAGCTACCAGTGCCAGACCCATATAGCAGTCTTTGGTGTGTGCCACGTGGACTATTCCAAGAACCTCAACCCAAATACCTCTGACACAGAGCTACAAGAGCAAGGTTTTGACTTCCCTATTTTCCCTAATAGCGCATTTCTTTCCTGGCCTCACCATCATTTACTCAACCCCTTCCCTTTCTGGTTTCTGCACTGATAGACAGAGTTTTGGTGCAAAACCACATACAAAACCCTTCAATCGTCCTAACCAAAGGATTTTGCAAAGTCTGTGACTTTTCATTTTAAAGCACTATTAAACATTTGAAGCAGTGACAGTAGACTATACTTTCTAGCTGACTCTCTAAATAGCACATGAATGTTGGAAACAGCGCCCATCCCACACATGTAACATACAGTTCTGGTATCCGTGATGGGCCCTTTTATATAGCATACTAACAGAAGGCATATTGTTTTCTTACGAATAATTTAGCGCTAAGATGAACAAAACAATGGACTTCAAAATTCTGTCTTATGTGAGTTAATAAATCTGGTGATGTGTTTTATTTTTCCTGTTGTCAATAAGTTACATGAAAACACAAAAACTAGCCATAAATTCACCCTATAGTAATACGCTGTTTTACACCTATCCAAGGCTATCCACCTATCCATCCTAACCCCCAAACCCTAACCGCCCACTTTTTTCCAGAGTGGACATTGACAGGTTTTTTCCAAGTTACCAAGCTATGACATCATAACAGTGTGATTGGTCAAATGCAATGTTGATCCGAGAACAACACCAATACAAGGATATTAGATAGACCAGGTACGGACAGTGTTTTTGGTGTTTCTTGTACATTTTCCCATAAACAAATCTCATGTTTATGAGCAAAAAAGGAGACAGGTAGAAATTTGAATTTACAATAATTCAAATGGATTTTTCTTTATTTCTTTCTATTTTTATAAAAATAGAAAGAAAGAAAGAAAGAAAAATCCATTTAAATTATTTTTCTTTCTTTAGAAATAAAAATACAGTTATAGAGAAAATAATTCAACACATCTCTCCCACAGGGTCTTGTTGTGGTCCTGGTATTCTGTTGGTTTTGTTGTGTCACTTTGACTTTTAGTTTAGTGTTAGTTCTCATGTTTCAGTGTGTTCCAGTTTTACTTTGACAGTTTGTTTTTCTGGATTCCTTTTGGGTTTTTCCTTTTGGAAGAGCAAGGCTCACTTTTCATTATTTCATCTGCCTCCATTTACTACATTGGGGTCGTCCTCTCCCCACGACCCTAATACAGCTTTATAAACTGTTTTTTGTTTAGACTTCTTCTTTCCTAGTTAAAGTATTTTAGATCCTGTACCAGGAAGACTGTTCAAAGACTTTAGATATCATACATTTATCTTTACAGGCTGTGTACCACAGATTTTTCTTGACATATAACAGGGTTGTTATCTTGCTTAAAGATACAGTGCTGTTGAAAAAAATGTGCCCCCTTTCTGAGTTATTTGCATATTTGTTATACCCACTGACTGTAGAAACACAGTCATGACAGTACAGTCATTGGTCATACCAAACCTACCTGGCCCTATGTGAAAAAGCAATAACTGAAAAACAGTTTGACAGGTTTTTCAGTGAGGATTCAGAGTTCATTATAACACATGAATTAGTTTTTGAACATCATATATCCTTTAACTTAAACAAATCTCTAGGACTTCCTTCTTTAATGTCACCAGTGTTGTCAGAATTAAGAATAGCCTGTCTCAGTGTTGCATAAAAGCTAGTTCATACATTTGTTACTTCTGGGCTGGACTATTATAATTCATTATCATCAGCTGCTCTAAAAGCTCCCTGAAAAACTTTGAGCTGATCCAAATATGCTGGAGTGGGAGCAATAACATGTACTCAAGAGATTTCTCCCATATTAGCTTCTCTTCATTGTTTCCCTCACACACAAAGACCCAAATAATCAGGCTTCATTAAATCTTAAAAACTTTATAGTAGTAAATGATCCCAGTAGAGCACTTCCAAAAGTAGAATGGGAGACAGAGCCATCAGGTATCTGGGACCAGCTCTTTCCAACTTCTAGTCTTCACCAAAATTCTCACAGATAATCTTCAGACAAAACCTCACAGGATTTGTGAGGTGGCTTTTTGTGCATTCAGACCAAAACTTTGTTTGGCTCTAGCTCTCCTTCCTGAGGTTATTAGGTAGATTGGGGGAGGGGCTGCAATAGGAAGAAAAAGTTCTTTCCTAACTACACTTACAGATACATGGTCAAAACGAGTTGGCATGACAACCATGCCCTGCTTGGCCAGCTTGTCATTGCTTCCAGATGTATTTCTTCCTGATTCTGATATTTTTATCTGGTATGATTCAAAAACACATGAATAAACCACACTGTTGTACTGGGTAATATGTTTCTTCATTAACACACACACACACGGGCATCGGCAATGTCACAAACACCTGCTGCCATGAATTTCCACTACAGCAACAAACGTCTTATTCTGTTGCACAAAAATAATTCCCAAGAAATGCAAAATTCCTCACAACAATGCCCAGCTATGACAGTATTTCTAATCCTGTCAATTGTCATAATAAACAACATGGTGTAAAAGTGTTTTATTAAGAAACAGAACAATCTTACACTATTGTTTGTAGAAAACGTATATCTAACAACACAAGTATACAAAAAAAAAACACATTTACAGTTTGTGCATTGCAAATAAAAAAAAATGAACAGGATGGAAACCAAACATGGAGAACATGAATGCTGTTCAGACTGACGACAGCGAAGTTGTACGCAAACACATCCTTAATCCACACTACACAATCACACAGTCACACTTTTAGAGACCTTCATCTGGATTCCTTTTCAATCAACACTATGATGTTTCACAATATGTATAAGTGATATTTATGACTAACGTAGAAATGAAAATGTAGTTTGTATAAAATGCTTTCACTGTAGTTGATCTTCACGAATCAACCGCTCAAAGTGGCTTATTTCCGAACCTCCGACTCTCAAATGTTAAAGTTACACATTTGATTTAATATGAATCATTTCATTACAATATTTTTGAGCGATGTCACTATTTCAGTCTACTTTCGTTGCTTTGTTTGCGCATAAAAGTTTCCAAATCGAGTCAGAAAGGCGTTTCTGCGATGATGCCAGTAGCCTAATTAGCAGCTGCTTTTTGGTGAGAGACTATTTAAAAGATAAAAAATCTGCAGTAATGTGTTAAATCCATTTGAGGACAGCGAGGCTGTCTGGACAGCTAAGTAAATAAACTACCAGAATTAACTTTCTTTGGCAGCTACCGTGACCTACATAAACATCTGCTTCGTGTTTATTTTCGTGATTATTGAAAAGCAGCTGGTGTTTATCTTTATGCTACAGTTACTTAACTGACACACTTGAAAAAAAAAAAATCAATGACTGACAAATTTGAAAAACTAACAAGTACAGGAAGTGCATGAAGACACTAAAAAATCTGGCAACGCTAATATGTTTTATCTTGACGTCTGTGGTATTCAATTATACGTTTTGTCAGTGTAAACAAATAAATAATTATTTACAAAACTAGGAAAAAAAATGCCAACGAACAAAACAAGCAGAGCATAAATAATTTACAAAAGGAATTATAGTACAGACTTAGTATAAACATCTTTGGCACTTACTCGTCGTTCACTCAAGTTGTACATGAAAAGCACATTTAGGATGAAAAGAATAAGAAGTTATAATGGAGTTAAGGCGGGTAAATGATTATGATTTGATTACAGTTTATGTTTGTCAAACACTGTATGATCAGTTCAGCAAAAAAAAAGAAGAATAAAGACAGAGAACAGCCGAGTCACTTACATCAAACTGTAGGAAATCACAAACAGCATCTAAGAGGTTGTACAATGAATTTAAAGATGTAGAATGGGTACAATAGTTTTAATTAGATATTCGGTAGAGGCTTTTTAAAAACAAATAAACAAAAAAACACATGTTGATCAGTTTTTTTTCTTTCTCAGCTTCGGCAAAACTGAAATGTGCCTCGATTTCTCCTCCAGTGGATGAATCAAGGCGAAAACATGGAAGTATGCGAAGTCTGATTTACATTGACATGGATTCAGCAATGACGTGATGTTTACTCGGAGAGATTCTTGTCTTTTGCCATCAGATGTTTTCTTTTTTTCTGTTTCTACTTGATTCAGTTATCTGTAGAAAGATGGAAAAATATCTTCCATTACTGCCACATCTACAATTAAAACTCAATGAGCCCCTGAGTGCCAGAGTGCAGCAACAACATGAGGATTGTGTGCATCAAAAAAGCGTGTCTTCAGTAAATGTGGCCGTGATTGTGAGAAGAAAAAAAAAGCTGCAGACTCATTTTCCACAGTTTAGCGCTAAGTAGAAGATCTGAAGTCCTTGGATGAACACACAAGGATTTTCACAATGCTTCTGGGGCATTGTTCATGGGCAGGGTGACAAGCAGAAATATAGCGTGACAGCAAACAACACACAGCACAGAAACCCTCTCACCATTACCTTGTGAGCACGGTTGGCAACTCCGGCTTATCTGAGGTTTGAAAAAAGATGTGGTTGGTTGAAAGAGTTCTACATTTTTAACTCTTCAGTTGCATTTAGTTATTCAAATGACCACACTGCTATAATAAACTATGTAACTCAAAATTTTTATGTAGCCGTTTGGTGTTTAACACTAAGCCAATGTTATTAATACAAGATTTCTACAATTTAACATGATCTGTTAAATACGTTTTAGGGACAGAACGCATTAAAGCTTAAAATCAGTGGCATCCTATGACTGTCAAATAACACATTGTCATGGGCAAATAACAGTGGAGCACACAGCTGTCCTCTCTTGTGCAATGTTTAGCAAATTTATTACACTAAGTGCAAATTTCAAAATCTGTAAAAAACTTTTTTAAAAATAAAAGTGATATTGTTTTTCATTAGGTAAATAACAAACTCATGTTTTTAGACCCAAATTTGACTTAAATCAGCCACCAAATAATAGTCATATTTGTAATCTTAATCAAAAAATAATAAAGTGCTTTTTTTTCTGCTTTTTTGTAAAAAAAAAAAAAAAAAAAAAAGGAAATGTAAAACTTAATGAACAAAAAACAATAATTATATTTTGACTTTAAAAATATAATTTCGATTAAAGAGCCTGTGCGTACTGGTGGATTACCAATATATTGAAAAAGTGATTTGGGTAATAACCAGTATTGTTGTGTATTGTTGAGTTGTGAGCTAATAAATCTAATAAACAGATTCAGTTAGCTTAGCTTAATTTGTTTAAAACAAACTTAAAAATGTTCTCAATTTAATGTTTGCTTACTTTAGTTTATGTAATTATTTACAGTGGGGAAGGGCCCCACTTCTGGCAACCTTGCTTTCTACTCTTAATATCGTTATAGCTGCTATTTTCACTCAACTAGCATTCTTGATGAACTGATTTCAGCTTTATGCAACACTTGAGCTGCTCACACATATCCATGGGTAATTTATAACAAAACAGAAACATTTGTGGTTATAATTTTAAGTAATTGTGCTTACCTCTGCACTCATACTTGAGGTCAGAGAAGAACACCAACTCTTGTGAGAAGACAAACAAGCCTAATCTTCCTCCGGCAAAGGTCTTATCATAAATTGGTCCCGAGTCAGCCATAATCTGTTTGCCTTCATAGACCACTACCCTGGAAAACACGAGACAAACTTCAATGTTTTAATGTCTTAAGACTAAAAAGCTGCATGTCATCAAATGACTTAAAGGAGGCCTGTAATCAGAGACAGAAAAACATGGGCTTTCCTGTTGTGATCAGCTGTACTTTATACCTTATAAACCCGGTCTTTGGTCTGTGGATGAGATGCCACCTGTAAGCTGTGTAATCCTTCCAACCAATGTTTTTGGGGTCATGCCACAGGGTCCGCACCTTTTGTAAAATAGTCAACAACACTAATATCAATACTGATACAGGCATTGTAACACACCACTTTGCATTTAGATTGCAGCCCACCTGTCCTGGAGTGTTGCCCGTGTGCCACAAAGCATTCCTGAGGTATTCTCCAGTGCCAGTGGTCGAGTTCACAACTTTGAGTGAAACCCCAGAGATGCCAAACGCCTTGGATGGTTTGTCCTCCCAGTAGGTCTGTGTGATCTGCTTCCACATCACAACGTAAAAGCGCCCACTTGACTGGTAACTAAAAACAAAGCCTGCATAGTCATCATCTCTGTCGGTGTTCACGTACATCGTTCCACTGAAGTCCACAGCGCTGAACTCATCAAAACCTGTGATGAGGTGAGCAAGTGTTACACTCACAGCGCTCTGCACACTTAAATGGAGTCTCAAATATTTTAAAAGGCAAAGGTAAACATATGTGCGCTTCTCACCTACTGCAATGCCTGGGTCAGAGTTAGCAGTCTGAACTAACTCCTTGCCCTGATGTCTGACCACCCAGTTGGGATCAATTTGTGTGGTTCCTTTAGGATCCAGATGCACCATCTGGAATTTCCTGAAGTCTGTCACACTGATGGCATTGTTCTCAGGACACACATCGAGGAAATCTGGGATACTGTCGTTGTCAAAGTCATCTTTGCAGGCATCCCCTCTTCCATCACCTAATAAAGGAAAAAAAGATAAAATGATATTAAAACCATTTTAAAATGTTTCACCTAATTTAAATAAGATCTGAAACAAACTATTGAATGGGTTGGAAAAATATCTACGGCAGCTAATGTGAGGATCACAACACTCCCACTGCAGTGACTGTTGAGGAGTTCCTCCAACTAAATATTAAAAATGAATGGAAATATAGCAGTTCTTCCCAGAAAACTGTCCCAAGTACCACGGCCAAGTCTGATGAAGCAAATCAGCCATCTTCTCATGCTGTGACAACTTCCACTGAAACTTCTTAGTATCTGAAGCCTGAAGTCTATTAGAGCCAGACTGCAGGCTGGGAACTCATGAGGGAAAGGATGCCAATGGCTAATGAGGGCCACTGCATGGAAGTAGCTTGCCGTCTTCTGTCATCATCTTTGTTATTGAGTAAGAAGCGCAAACGATTCTATCAAATAAACACTATTTGACAAACTGCAAAGGGTGTGAAAGCATCAGGGGCTTTCTCCTCTGCAGTCTGTTTTCAGTTACAGACAGCTGTACAAACTCCAGGTAACCCTGCTTAAATTGGGCACTGTGGACTAATCACAGGCTAAGGCTAAATGGAATAAAAACTTCACAGCCTGATGGTGCCCTCCAAGGCAGCTCACTGAAGTCATGGAGAATGACATCATCCGTGCCAAGCCGGTCACTGACTCTTTCCACAACCACCAAATTTCACACCTGCTGCAGTGAAAGTAACCGCTAACTCTAAAAGCAGCTGGGAGAGGGCATAGGGAAGAAGAAATGCGAAATAAGTCTGAGCACATAGAGATACTATTTAAGCAAGTAGTCTCAAAATTTTAAGACTTTTATTAATACAAATTTTAAGAATACTACTAAAAGTAATTATACCACTGAATATTTATGCTAAAAAAATAGTTGATATCGCTCATGTATCAACTTTTTGTGTGGATGTGACACTGCTGCCTTTAAGACTATTACATGCACCATGCTCACCATCAGAGTCCTCCTGGTCTTCGTTGGGTGTTAGTCTGCAGTTGTCTCTGTCATCAGGTATACCGTCATTATCGTCATCGTAGTCGCATGCGTCTCCTTTGCCGTCCTTATCGTGGTCAGCCTGGTTTGAGTTGGCCACATAAGGACAGTTGTCTAGATTGTTCTGATGCCCGTCTTCGTCAATGTCCTGGTTGTTGTCGCATTGATCTCCAACCAGGTCATTGTCTAGGTCAGTCTGTTGGATGAATACAAGGATCAAAATGTTAATGCAACATCTATTGACTGTATTGGAATAAGCCATAATTTGCAGTGTGAATACGTTACCTGATCAGGGTTGTGTAGCAAAGGGCAATTGTCACACTGGTCGCCGACACCATCCATATCAGTGTCCTTCTGGTCATTGTTGTACACGTAGGGGCAGTTATCATTCTCATTAAGAATTCCTGAGGAAAAAAGACAAATTTATAGTTGCTATAGTTAATTATAGTAGACTGAATACAACATGTCGTCTATATTTTTAGCTATTTTACCATCTCCATCGATGTCCACTGCGCAGGCATCCCCTTCTCCATTGTGGTCGGTGTCAATTTGAGCAGGGTTGTGTTCATAGGGGCAGTTGTCACAGCGGTCACCAACTTCGTCCTTGTCAAAGTCAAACTGGCGAGGATTGTAAAGCAGGGGACAGTTGTCCTGTCGAAGAAAGCACATGCTAGCTAAGTAATGTTTTAACAGTCATGAGCCGAATCATAATGAGTGCACTGAAGAGAACGGATTTGGATTTGCAAAAAGTTAGTTTCTGATTTGGTGTTTTGTGAACATTTCCATCCAAAATCTGACATTAGTTCTCATATCACGGCATCTCTACTGAGTTGAGATGTCATAGCATATGAATCACATCATTTTCACTTATTCATCAAGCCAGTAAGTAACCCTTCTTGGCTTATAGAAAATATTTCATCATGGGATAATGTTGACCACTCAAAAGGTTGCAGTGACGAACCCTTATGCTAGCAAAGTGGCTGAACTTTCAGGTGCTCCTTACTTCCACAGCAGATGGTTCTACATACTTACCTTGGCACAGTTTTTACACCAAATGTCCTTCATGACACAAACCCCACATTTATTCAGCCTTGTGACCAGCAAAAGGAACAGACAAGCTGCTCAAGCTGGTTGTGTGTCTCCTGCTGGGCTCAAAGGCAGTTAACTATGCTAGTAGCAAACTATGCTAGCAAAAGTCCCCTTGCTATAGGATTCGGTGGTTTGTAGCTTTTCTTTATGTTTTCACATTTATCTGTAGAATATGTTTCTCTTTACTTTAAAAATAGTGGTATAAAACCTCTAGACTTTTCCTTTTTAATGAGCTGATGAAAAGAATAACATTATAGGCTCTTCACTTATGTCCAGTTTAATTAGTCCAATAATTTCTCTAAGATTTACTTTGCTTTTAAGCATCAAATCTCCAGTCTGTCCTGCAAGTTATATGCCAATTACTGAATTTTGTTCATCCTTATGCTTGAACATGATGTTTGTTATGGGCTTCAATTGGCACAGAAATTCAATAACAGGATACCACTCGAGTGGTACGACATTCCCCCCAATCATGCTCTCCATGTGATGGGCTTTTCATGGATTTCATGGATGGATGGATGGATCATGAGCAGCACTGGGGTTTACCATTTTCTATCGTAAACTATTGTAAAATATCAACTTGCAATACATTTCCAATGGATAATTGTTTGGGTTTTTTTTTAGACAAATTATATCACAATTCTTCATTATTTAAA
This sequence comes from Oreochromis niloticus, assembly GCF_001858045.2. Taxonomy (NCBI): domain Eukaryota; kingdom Metazoa; phylum Chordata; class Actinopteri; order Cichliformes; family Cichlidae; genus Oreochromis; species Oreochromis niloticus. The sequence continues at coordinate 20,857,095 of NC_031978.2, forward strand.
GTCTCTCCCCTTTTTTAGGATTCCGCTCACCAGTTTGTAAAAATTAAAACTTCTCATACCCTTTCATCCAGAATTCCATCATTATCATCATCTTTGTCACAAGCATCTCCTTGACCGTCTCTGTCAAAGTCTTCTTGTCCAGAGTTGGGGAGGCTAGGGCAGTTATCCTGAAATAGTGGCAGTAAACTTTTGAGTTTTGCAGTTCAGTTTGGCATCACTGCATCGAATGTGGCAATATTCAGTGAAATACCTTCTTGCAGTGGTAAGTGGCATTAGCACCACACACAAGGTTCTGATTGGGCCAGCCATCCAAATCAGAGTCTTCACCACAAATGAAGCCATCTCCAGCGTAACCTGTCCTGCACTCACACTTGTACATTGGATCACTGAAGTGGCTGATGTAGATGCATTCGGCATATTTGTGACAGTTGTGCGTCCTGTCCTTACATGGGTTCTCAGGCTCACATACCTAAATTAAGAAAAACAAAGAGGTTAGATGGGATTGTTCACCACAGTCCATATCCAACAGTACTTGCTATGTTCTGCCTATGACCTGCGAGCAGTTTTCTTACATATTTTCCATTTTGCTGTTTTTTTAAATGTGAAGAGTATTTATTTTACCACTATCCCTGGCAGCTTGTTTTGGGACTAGCCCTCCAAACAGGGACACCTCAAATTGAGGTGACTGGTTAAAGAAAAGATTCTCAAAAAAGTGTGGAGCACTTGTGATTTTATGACATGGGTACAGCATATATTCCAAAACAACCTACTGCTCTCCATTTTTTCTTCACAAACTAGTCACAGCTGCCACTTATTACCAGATGATGAACCTAAAGTTTGAATGCCACTGCATGAGCTCATAGAGCCAAAAGAGACAGGGAGGCCTTTGATCAGAACTGTGAAATGGAGCCTCTTAATGCCAGCAATGAGACAATTCCCCCTTTCCCAAATCAATTACTGTAAATTGGGGCATCAAATCAAAGACAGGCAGCTGCAGAGGCCAAGAAGTGACAAAATGCCCCATGAGGGATGTTATGCAAGTAGTGGTCAAAGTGACACGTTTTTCAGTTTTCCAGGGACTCATTGATCAGAAAAGAGATGAAAACCGTTGCGTTCCAATCAAGTAGTTAATGTGGCATATTTGACAAGTCATATTAAAACTTTTAGCAGTTTTGACAGGGTTGGAAAGAGAGAGATGTGTGCCACAGAAACAAAAGAAAAACATAGCTTTATGACAGTGAACTGATACAGTACAAGGAAGGAAAAAGAACCATTCATATCCACCTCTCATTTTAAAAGTTTAAAGCTACTCACGCTGTCATTTTACTTACAAATAGTGGGTCAAGGTCAGCCCCATTCATTCATTCCTATATACACAAACTCTCTCTAAAAATAAGGCTTTTAAATCCCCTGAAGTGCTGCTTATCCAAATCTCCCTGGAGCTAAAGCCACATTATATGCTTTATTGTTGTTTGAGTGGTTTCATACCAGTGGTCTATTAAGAGCACTGAAAAAAAAGCTAACATCCACTCACTTGTTTGTTCTTCTTGGCAGCCTCCACACCCATACCAAAAGGCTGGGTGCCCTTGTAGCGCTTTGGACAGGGCAAGCAATGGAAACCTGGATCAGTGTTGACACAACGCTGCATTCCATTCACTTTGTAGCAAACATCAGACACCATGTCACACTAGAGGAGAGAGAAAAAACATCAGCAAAATACAAGCAGGTCTTTTTATGAATAAAGTGCAGCTAGCTTATGAAAAATAGTAACTTTTACCTCATTAATGTCTTCACAGTGGGTACCATTTCCACGAAATCCAGCAGGGCACGGGCCACACTCCCACGAACCATCGGCAGAGCTGCTACAGTCCACTCCCGCAAAGCAAGGGTTGGACAGACAGCCATCTGTAAGAGGTTTAGATGATGAGAATGGATACATACAAGGGAAAACTATGAGGGGCCGTACAAGCCAAAATTCATTCTTTCACTCTCACACACATACATTCTTCTCTCACACACATATATTTTCACTCTCACATACATATATTTTCACTCTCACACACATACATTCTTCTTTCACACACATATATATTTTCACTCTCACATACATATATTTTCACTCTCACATACATACATTTTCATTTATGCATTCCTACATTTTGCTCTCATTTACATGCATTCAATATGCATTTAATCTCACAAATAATATATGTATGTAAGCAGAGAATGCATACATGTCAGAAGAAAATATATGTATGTGAATGAAAGAGTATAGTGGAAACGGAAGGAGTTTAATGGAAACGGAAGGCTGGGTGTCTGTACCGCTGTGATTGGCTGAGAAGCACGCGCGGGTCACTTTCAAGTGTCTGACAGCATGGAGGGGGGAGAAGAAACTCGAGTTCTTCAGCAAGCTATCGGGGTGTTAAGAAATATTTTATCATCTCCTGAAACGGTCGCATCGTTGTCCTCGTCACTTGATCGAGATGGGACGGGCTCAACTTTTTTTTTTACGTGCGCTCAGAATAGTGGCACAAAAATAACGCCACAGAAACCCAGAAAGAGTAATATTTCAAACTCCGCCACTCTGTGCTTCTCTGCCACTGCCTCGTTTGAGTTTTGGACGAAATGGATTCTGAGATATTGCATTTCGTCATTTCGAGCTGATTGAAGACCAGAACAGCCAATCAGATATTTTTGCATCCAAGTCTGTGATTGGCTGGTTTTGTGGCACAAAAATAACGCCATAGGTCACAAAATAAACTTTTAAGATATTTTCATGCGAGAATGGTGCTGTGTAAACTTCAAATATCTGCTTGATTCATCAAGACATCACATATTTCCATAAGTGCTCTAACATTTTCGGAGATGCCTGTTACCTATGGCCTTATTTTTGTCCCACTATTCTGAGCGCACCTAAAAAAAATTGGAGCGCACGTAAAAAAAAAAGTTGAGCCCGTCCCATCTCGATCAAGTGACGAGGACAACGATGTGACCGTTTCAGGAGATGATAAAATATTTCTTAAAACCCCGATAGCTTGCTGAAGAACTCGAGTTTCTTCTCCCCCCTCCATACTGTCAGACACTTGAAAGTGACCCGCGCGTGCTTCTCAGCCAATCACAGCGGTACAGACACCCAGCCTTCCGTTTCCATTAAACTCCTTCCGTTTCCACTATACTCTTTCATTCACATACATATATTTTCTTCTGACATGTATGCATTCTCTGCTTACATACATATATTATTTGTGAGATTAAATGCATATTGAATGCATGTAAATGAGAGCAAAATGTAGGAATGCATAAATGAAAATGTATGTATGTGAGAGTGAAAATATATGTATGTGAGAGTGAAAATATATATGTGTGTGAAAGAAGAATGTATGTGTGTGAGAGTGAAAATATATGTGTGTGAAAGAAGAATGTATGTGTGTGAGAGTGAAAATATATGTATGTGAGAGTGAAAATATATGTGTGTGAGAGTGAAAATATATGTGTGTGAGAGTGAAAATATATGTGTGTGAAAGAAGAATGTATGTGTGTGAGAGTGAAAATATATGTGTGTGAAAGAAGAATGTATGTGTGTGAGAGTGAAAGAATGAATTTTGGCTTGTACGGCCCCTCATAGAAAACTTCATTTTTACTTTGAATTTGTAATGCTTATCTTAAGTTAATGCTTAATCACCTTTCCAAAATTTACAGTAGCAACATAGACAATATAAAAATTGGAATTAGCAATCGTGACATCATCCATTGGTTTCTGAAGGCTTGAGCAGATGTGATGTAGAGTGGGCGTGTCTAACTATGATGTAATAAGCCATTAACTAATCATCATTGGTTAATTATCATATTTGAACTATAATAATATCAAGGTTTACAAAATAGAGTTGTTTTTTTTTTAATATGACCCAAACTGAGACCATAAACTCATCAGGAAAGTTTTCACTGAGGTCAATCAGACACCCATTTTCCCATATACTATTGGACCAGATGTCTCTTTTGCAACCACAGCTACTGCCATCTGGTGGCTTTCAGGTAGAATGGAGGTTCAAAGCATTTCCACATTGGCTTCATTTTTCTGAACTGGAAACTATATTCTGGTTTTATGCAGGTTTTGAAACCAAATCACAAAAAACTTTCCTTTTATATTAAAATAAGGGAAAGGTTTTTGATGTTTTTTTTGCCAGATTTTTCACTTTAATGCAGTCAAGGTAATCAGTGTGGTGCTGGTTATTATTAACACAGAATTATTACTAGTAAGGTAATCTTTTTTTTTTCCAGTGTAGTTGGCAGAACCATGATTTCCTCTTCCATCTGCCAGTCATTGTTTACAGGTGAAGTCACATCATTAAACAAGCTCAGAAAAAAAAATAGTATCTGTTTATAAAGACACACATATGGCAGCACAAGAAAATGGCTGTGCAAAACAGATGTTTGGATGTTTTTTCCATCATAAAGACTAAAACAATCAAGCAGATCATTACAGTCAACAGCTGACAGCAACTTGCACAGTACACATTAGGACATTCCAAGTACCTCAGCTAATTGTTTGCATTACAGGAGAAATCCTAAAATCACTACAAATGCCAGAACATATGTCAGTGCAATCCCTCTGCTACATAAAAATGTTTCAGTGTGGGCCTGTGGACCTGTGAACCCGGTCACCTAAGTAGCTAAAACCATAATGCAGAGTGACTAATGCTCACCAATAGGGCAGTCATTCTTGTTACAGCTGTCTCTGTCGACCGCTTCTCCAAAACATTTCTTGCCGCCGTATTGAGGTTCAGGGCTGTTGCACTCACGGGAACGACTTTTGTGCCCCCCTCCGCAGGTCGCTGAACAGGTTGCCCATGGAGACCACGGTCCCCAGCCACCATCAACTGAAAAAACAGGGGAGACAGATGCTTAGCAGCAAGTCACTTTGACATAAAGTGTTTTATTCATGCCACATTTTTGTCCTGTTGTTTCTAAACAAGAAATAAAAAGTTCAGAAGCCTGGAACTAATACTGCATGAGCGAACATACTGAACCGTTCTGGACCAACTTTTGCTCCAAGACTGACATGATGACAGTCTGAAACACATGGGGGATGTTGCCTTAGGGTAACCACGAGGCACGAGGGAAGTCCGGCTGCTGGGCACAGATGCTAGCCACTGTAACGGAGATGCTGCTTTTGAATGTTTCCCTTCACAAGCTGAAATACTCACTGGGACATGGCTTGGCAGTGCAGCCCTGGGTCTCTCTTCCACTGCCCTCACAGTCTCTGCCTCCCAGCTGTGGCACAGGAGCATTGCAGTGTCGTATTCTCGTGATCTGCCCCTCGCCACAGGTCACCGAGCACGACGACCACGGGGACCACAAACTCCACCCTCCGTCCTGGCGAACTGGGCATCAAAAATCAGACATGTCACGCAGCAGTCAAACACATATGTGTCGTGTTATCCTCCAGGTTTCCCTTCTAGTAGTTACAGACATGTATAATTTACCAGAGTTAGGAAAAAAAGAGAGAAAAGATCACCACATTTTCTACAAGTAAACATTATGCGATGCTGGCGATGATGGCTCACTTTCAAAGATGTTCTAAGACGCTTGAGCCAGTATTTATGTCATTGTGGGTAAACTATCTTCTAGTGGTTAGGCTGATTCAGTCACTCACACAGATGGAGTGTACTGCTAGCTTCAAGCAATGACACATGCTGATTCTATAACTTCTCAAAAAAAAGAAGAAGACAACACAAAAAAACCCGTTCAGCAGTTTTTGTTTCCAGCACAAATCTAACAAAATCACCACACCTCACTTAATAGGACATTAATTATCAGATTCATTAATATTTTATACTATTGCAAGGAAAGCTGCGGTGAGTCACTGCACTGTGGAACACCCTTTTAGCCAGAGATTTATTTGGAGTTAACTGTGACTGGGCACACCCTGCAGCCCAACCGTGAGATCCAGCTCTTCACTTAGATTCATCCACTCAAAGACGGATCCAGATTTATGAAGGAGAAAACTTTTGCAATTCGGAGGCTCTCATCTCATATTTAACTCACTGCTCGGTTTTTCCACAGTTTCATCATCTCCTTCCCCCACTCCTCTCACTTATCATAACGCTGTTTGTTTTAGATTAATGCCAGTGGTGCATACTGTGGTCGAGATAATATCGGCGCAACAGCTACTACTGGATGCCACAGTTCAAATGAAAACTGAGTGAGTCAAGACAAAGCGTTGAAAAAAGAAGAAAAAAAATCCTCACCACGGCTGTCGCATTTGCCCAGACTGCACTTGCGGGTCTGGATAGAAGGTCCCGTGCAAGGGTTGCTGGTTGCATCGCAAGAACGGCCCCTCTGTTGAGTTCCTATCCCGCAGGTCACTGTGCACTCTGTCCACTCTGACCACGGGGACCATCCATCGTCACTGTCCATAGCTGGAACATGTAAATGCAACACTTTTATGCTCCATCTTTTGCACAGGAAACACTCCCACATATGCTCACTGAACAGAACAGTAGAAAAGACTGTGAAAAGTTCACAACTGCAGTTTTTATTCTTTATATCAACTCGTTTATCACATGACATCATCTGAAGAACCCACACTAGACATTTTGAGTGTCTGCTAATAAATATGTGGTTCGCGTCCAAAGACATACTGGCTGCAATAGTCCTGTAGTATTAAACTTTAATATGCATGAAATGCTGTGTTTATAGCACATTGCACCATTAATTTAGAATAGCGTGTATAAAATTGCGTGTTTATGTCGTGAGAGGTCCTGCCTACTTACGCAAACACGCGGGGCAACACTCGCCATCGATAAAGGACGGGCTGGCACAGGCCACCGGAGGGCATGTGATTTGGTGGCACACGATCTTGGATTCCTGCCACAAATGAACATTAATGATATGTGAGGGTCTTTAACATCCGCAGTAAATCTGCATATATTTCCAGATGACTTGGCACTACCTGACAGGTGCATTTGGTGCAGCTGTCTACAACCCAGTCTTCCTTATCGTCAAACAGGCGGCCATCCTGCCAGCACATGTTTTTCTCTGAGGAGTTCTTCATCCTCCCAAGGGCCTCTTTCATGACTGAGTTTTCTTCTGTCTGAACATACAACAAGCGAGAAAAGAACAGTCAGAAATCTTTAAGACACACTCAAGATCAAAGATGCAAAGCCACTGGCTGGGGGAAAGATAGTCCTGCTGATGAGCTGATTCATTGAAAATAGCATGTTTGAGGTTAGTTTCACCAGGTGGGAAGAAGAAACGCCTGTGGTGCTGTTGCAAATGTTATTCTAATAAAAAAAGATGACATTTGTTTAAAATCAAGCTTGATCAGAACCATTTCTTTTTGAGATAAAACAACGCCACGCTAATAAAAACAAAATCAGTACCAAATGTAGCAACCTTGTAACTTTTCTTGGAATCCTTTGTACCAAGCTATGTCCCCGTCCAGCTCAGCTCATGCTTAGATGCTTTACTCTCACTTCATTTAGTCATTAAAAAAAAAAAAAAATCTGATAACTTAAATGGATGAGAAACAACAGAAAAAGACTAAAAAGTTACACCCACTTAAAGAATCTACTCAATTTTTGTCTCATTGCTGCAGATTAGAAAACTCTGAACTTCTTTACATGCTCACTGCTTCTTTGAAAACAGCTCACTGAAAAGTGCTGCTTAGTTACGCACATTACCTCCTACCCAATTGGAGACCAGGCTGAGCTCCTCACCACTTGGGAACTATCAGTGGATAAACTACTGCCAAAGATTTTCGGGGGGATATGAGTGCCTATGTGTGTGTTCATCCTCCTCTTGGAAAAGGGGAGTAAGCAGTGTGCAGCACTAGAATCTAAGACACCACTCGGTCTGGAAGAGCCTCAGGGACCCTTCTCATACCAGCCGTTTCTTTTTTTCCCCCCAAGGTTCATGCCCAGACTCTCTTATTGCTGGGAGGCTCCCAGAGGAAACACATGAGCTGTTTTAACAAAGCCAGACATTAAACTGGACCCCATCACTGCCAGGGGAACACTTCCTATATCCACATGTAACATGTCATAAAATCTGTCTGACTCATGCTGCCACAGATAGCAGGAGTCATATGGGTTCAGCCATCACAGGCGACTCTATAAACACTCCTGTGGCTACTCACTGTTTACTTTAAAACCAATGTGGGTTACCTAGTAACCTAATTCAGGGCTCTTTACCTTCAGGCTAACACACGGAGGGCTGAGTCATCTATTTTCCTAAAATGTTGTTTTTTTTAAAGAGTTAAATATTTCTTCCATCACACCAGAGCCACCAATTTTACATTTACCGGCCTGTAAAGTTCGACAAAACAGACAGTAACCCTCTCTAAGACATATGCAAGTGTTGGCTAGGCTTGATTTATGTGATTTAACTCACCACTTTTTGCAATCCGTCAATAAGGTTGCTGACGACAATGCGCAGGCCTTTGAGCTCCTGGAACATGATGCTGAGCTCCTCACAGGAGCGTTCACACATTTCTGCGCCCACGTCATCCGTCTTCTGACCTATAACGTTTGTAGTGATGGAAGGACTCACGTCCACAATTTCCCCGCTCTCACTCACAATATTGGCATCATCTGGAAGAGCAAATAGCAGATACCAGTGAAAATGGAGGAAAAATAACGCAGGCTGTTGATGGAAAACATGTTTGAGAGATATGATGGTTGAAATGCAAGGACTCAAACGATTTCCTGTTTTTCTGTAGCTGGCCAAAAGATCACAACAATGGCGTAATTGAAATGTTTTTTATGTTCCTAAAACCAGATGTCCAGTCAGTGTCGTTCAATTTGGAAAACATAAAAAAAAAGGGGTGTCTGTTTGAAATGGTGATGGTAAATCTGTCAGCCCCAGATGACGGCAGAGCTGGCTGTGGGAGAACAGGACAGGATGGCACTGCAGAGCAGAAATCTCTGGAGTTCCCCGTGTGATGCAAAAACCATATTGTGGACCATAAACCTCACTGACCTTACAAATATGTGACCACTTGTGATATGTACTTAAGAGACTGGGGGTGGCCACACAGATTTATACTTGTTATACTCTTGTCTTGATATCAGCACAAAAGAATTATGTGAAGAAGTATGTGGGCTGCAGCATTCATCAGTCATTATTAAGGCTGTGTATGTTGAGATATTGAGAAAGGGACCTAACTTTAAACTGCAGTGCTATTAGAAGAACATAATGAGGGCAAATGTGAAGTTCCTTTGCACAGTCTACATCTGACTCAGTAGTCAGAGAACCCTACTGAACTTTAATCACATCACAGCTAGCTATACGAATATTCGATGCCCAAAACAAACACACGAGAGACAAATCGAAGCTCTGCAGAACGCCTGTCCTTCAGCCAAGGCGCAACCCGTATCTGCAACTGGTTTGGATCACGCTATGTAAATTGGCGAAGATTAATAGCAGAGCGGGGACTCTAAATCAAGAAGTCATCCAAATTACCCGGTGGTGTCCTACTGTAGCCAACGCAATGTTTTCTTTCCTCTTCAGTCTGCTGGATTCATTCAAATCTCAGGAGGGCTTCACACTGTGTGCGCGTGAGAATGCGTGAAAGCTCGTCTGTGAAAGCAGTTACACATTCTTCTCTCCCCGATGGACGCTCTCGAATTTGTCAGAGTAGAAAGAGGAAATCGGTTTTAAAAAGAAGAAGAGCAAAAACTGGGGCAATTTTAATACTGTCCAAGTTATAGGGTTGCCTGGGTTTATGGGTGACTTTCGGCATGAATTTTCCTAACGGTGCCGAACCCTCTCTGGTACCAGCCAACCAGCGGAAAACTTCCAGGCGCTGGTGACATTTGTTAAACAAATAAACTCATTCAGCTGGAATTCAAAAGTGCATGTGGTGACAGAAAAGCATCAACTGCATACCGCATGGTGATTTTCTCTGTCACAGCAAAACCAAAAGGCTCAGTTTCCAGATCTGGTGGTCCTTCAGGATCTCTATCTTTTGAGCTGAGGCCAGTCTTTTGTGTGAGCCCCGCTGAGGATTGCGAGGTCCTTCAGCTGAGAAAAGCAACCCAGTCAGCCAATTCGTGACTTCATCCTGTATGTTTGTGTGTACGTCTGTGTGTGTGCAGCTGGAAGTGGAAGCTCCCCACTTTGCAGTATAACATTCACTTTGTCTTTTCTATTTTCTTTCCCAGGGTATTATCCCAAATCCACTGCCAATGGAAACAAATGTAAGCATCTGTATCTCCTTTTTTTCACCCTGCACACTACTCAACCTCAAGCCACTGCAGTGAAAAGCCTGTTGCTGTAAACATGAAGTAATACTGGGATATCTTGCCACATTTCGGATCTGTAAGCTTTTTGATCCATTAAAAAGGAGATAAATTCATGCAAATGGAGTTGACAGAGAATGCTAAACTGTTTGCCGTGGTCGAAGCTTAACAAAACACAGATACTGGGTGCAGGAGTGTTGCATGTGAAAGAGCTTTTAGATCACATCTGCTAGGTATCAGGCATCAAACACTTTGCAAATATAATTATTTTGACTCATCTGTTGGGTTATGAAAAAAAAAAATCACACAAAAGAGAAAGGGTTTGTCATTCATCCTGGATAGCAGGGCCTTTATAAACCTTAAAAACTAAAACAGACACATTCTTACCTTGCTTGGTAATCTCACAGTCTCTACTCAGCAGGATGTCTTCTATTGAGGTGTCAAAGATGAAGCGCACACTCTGAAGAAGGCCCTGTTTGGTGAGAAAATATGTGTCTCAATCACTTTGACATATTTCAGGCAACAGTCCATTTTCTATACCTAGTGCAAGCATGAGCTGGGAACTGGAGCAAACATTTCATGGAAACTCGCTTTTTGCCTAATAACATACATTCCCCATCATTTCTACACACAAGGGGCAAATTTAGAGTCTAAATTTAGAGTCTTTTCCACACAGAGAAACCAGGGCAACACAGGGAATATGTCAGTCTGTATTTTTGGAAACAGTTGTTTAAACTTTTATTGCAGGGTTAGTGAAGACCACAATTTTGTTTCTTGGACACTGCGAGAGTTGACAAATGCTGGACAAGTAAGGAGTTCCCAGATCCTGGGAAATCGTTTGAATCCACATCCGCTGTCTTACCCTAAAGTGGTTCTCTCGAATGGATCCCTTTGCCACATACATGCGGCTCCCTTCGGCCTTCAGGTGCTCATAAAATGGCTCATCCAGGATGAAGCTGTCTATGAGGCTGCAGCCGACAAACAGGTTGGCGTTCTCCCCATGAACGTGAAGGGTGATGTTCTTCCACTGTGAGTCGGACAGGTCCACGTCCTCGAATGAAACCACGTTCTGCGAGCCGTCTGCCCAGTAGACCAGGTCCAGAGTGTTGGCGCGTCCGTTGGACAGGATCTCAAACTGGCGCCGGCCATCGGGACCCTCCAAACCAATCAGGGTGCCTCGCGAGGAACGGTCCTGGCGTATGCTGGCCACAAACACAAAGCCCTCATTGTTTTGGATCTGACGCAGTATTTGCTTCAGTATGGGTGGGCTAACTGGGGGCAGGTGGTCGAAGCGGATGAAGCGGTAGGCAGGGGCATCTAAGTTCTGGCCCCTGAACTGTTTGGCCCCCAGTGTCCTGCGTGTGATGTCGCTGATTTCAAACAAGTCGAATGATGTCTCATCCTCCTGCTCACCATCTATACATCAGACAAGAGGAAATGTAACTGGAAAGCTAGAAGAAGAGTTCATGAACTTAAAAGCAGAATGGGAGCAACTGGGAGTTTTCGCTAAAACAAAAAAAAACAAACACTGGAATTGGTGACTCAAATGGAATAATAATAATTATTAGACAGCAATACCACAATCAATCCATTTACAACTCACCTTCAGTTAAAGCTTGAAGGTAATTAAATGACAACAGCAACAAGAAGAGACTTCTCCTGAGTATCATATCTGCTTCAAAAACAAAGACATAGTTTTTGTTAGATTTGTGCCTCTTGGTCCATCTCAAATGCTGCATTCAAGTCTCTCAGTTACACACAGAATGACTGGAAAAAAGAGAGGAGAAAAAGCCACATGCAAATACAGGAATAAAATGATAATAACCATAATTCCGGCCAACTAGTTGTTACACACAGTTTACAGCTTATTAAACTTTGCAACATTGCAGATTAAGTTTTATACCCTGTTATGCAGGAAAGAGTCTTTCAGCAGTCCAGCAAGTCTTTCACATTTATTTATCTGTTTGCACTCTGCAGGTAATGAATCACTTACAGAAGCCCTGGTAAATTTGCCCTGTACTGACTTCATAAAATGTCAACGATAAGCAGTCTATGCATTCCTAACATACTTACTTACCTGACGAATTCAGTATCTTAACAAAAAAAAAAAAATCCGTCAGATATCCAGCGACAAGAGTAAAAACAAAAAGAGCCGAGGGTAAAAATGAATGAGCAGTGGTATCTCCTGTAAAAGCCCGTAAAGAAAAAAAGAAAAAAAACAAAACAAAAGTGTACAGTCCACTTTGGTTCACTACATCCACAGTCTGGAGGACCTGAGGCACAACAGTGACCGAGGCGCCCTCCTCCCTCCTCTTATATAGGGGCTCGCACAAAGTCTGTCAATCAAGTGTTTCGGGTCTGAGCAAGTTTGAGGTCGGCTGTTTAAGAGACACGGTTACATAATTATCTTCCGATTGCGTAATTTTCTTAGCCGCGAACACACGCGGAGGCTGGTATGAGGATTCGTGACCCCTCCCGTTTTTCACCGAGATGCCCTCCCTCACTATCAAACCCACCTTCCCACAGTGTCCGTGGCTTTCTCAGGGTAACACACGTCTCAGGGTAACACACGCAGGGATGTGGGCTGTTTTCCTCTTAAGGGACGAGACACCAAAGCTTCATTAAACGGCTGCACTAACAGCAGGTGGACTTGATAAGTGTATTAATGTGCAGTTAAGGAGAGCAGAATTGGAATTCAGTCGTGAGGTGGAAAGCCGTTGCGCACTTTCCTCAGTAATACTGATCTGTGGTAGATTTTAAAACACCTTTTCATCCACACTCATAAACTTAAAGGTATGCCTCATTTCTGCCTTTCAAGTGTGAAAACCTCAACGCTTGCCAAATGTCAATAATTCAAATTGAGAATCCCAGCTATGTCTGCAATGTGAGACAAAAAGAAAATGAAAATGACCCTTTAAATACAACAGATGCCCTGGAAGCTTCAATTTTAGCTGGCGAGCAATGGCTTGCGTCTGGAAATTATCTGGTATTGCCAAGGCTTCCCCCTCTGTGGTGTCCGGGAGAGAAACGCTGATACGACGGCTCATTCCTGGAGGCTTTAGAGGGGTCTTGTGGGTAGGCCTTTGTGTACCAAAAAGACACAACTGGGGCATCTGGTTTTGCATCAGTTGGAGTTGGAGACGTGCATTCCGTTCAGGGTTGACGAACAGAAAGTTTCATACCACATGGAATCGCTGCCTTTCAACAACATGGATTCACTTGACCTGACAGATATTAGAAACTGCAGCTCACAGTCAGACACACAAGAGTATGGTAAGGATGGTGGATGAAGTGACCAGAAGAAACCTCTTAGGAGTAGAAAATACACCACAGACTTATTAATTGTGGTTCAAAAAATGTTTTAGTGGCTTCTGTGGAGAAATATATAGTTAGTTCTACTGAAGCTGTATCTAAACTGCTAAACATTTTATTCCAATTACTTTTCTAAGTGATACCACCTTTAATTTCTAAAACCTGGATTCCCTCTTTTATTGGTAGTAGGCTTAAAAAGTAATGAGGTTTTACTAGGGTGGTGGGAAATGGCACAGAAAAAAGTTTACTGGCATTTTAGGCATCTCTTTAATAAGTACGGAGCTACTGCAGGGCAGATCTAAACAGCGGAAATTAAATTGCAAAATTTTGTATTCACAAGGGGGAAGAGAAGAAGAATAGGTAGCGTGTCTGTATCCATGCCATATTTGTTTGGACCAAATCGGCATGAAGAAAGAAACGAAGAAAAAGAAGGGTGAGAGGTTTTTCATCAGTAGTTCTTTTTTCAACATTTTTGCATCATTTTCTGGGTCAGTTGGACCACATTAACATCCAGCGCTTACCTAGTAAACAACGGAGATCAAACGTTATTGCAGATTTCGTCTATTAAGGCTATAAACACCAAAGATCTGGAAGGAAAGAAGAAATGAAGGTGATGGATGTCAGTTAGGCTGATAAACAACAATAGTTTCCAGTTCTCTTCTCCAAGCTGTGACTTCACCATGGAGGTTTTTTTTTTTTTTTTTTTAAAAAGAAAGAAAGAAAGAAAGAAAAAAAAAAGTTCAGAGTAACTCAGGATCGTAGTCTTAAAAGGAAATCTGGCACCCAAAATGTTGAAAGTACTGAGAACTGGAGAGAGTGACACATGTAACATGCAAATCTCAAAATTTCTGTAAAATACAAGAGTTTTGGGAATGCTGAAGGTAGATTGCGCCCTTTTTTCTTCGTAAGATTTACTTTAAATATCCCCTTTAGCACAATCATGCCAAAAAGCTGAGTAATGCTAATGAAACACATTTGGCCGGAATGACTGGCATTGTAAAATAAGCTTGCATAATCTCCCAAATGGAGTGAGGGCTCTGTTTGCATGACAGTTGCACTATACTGTATAGTGTGTCCTTCAATATCTGAGAGATGGGGGGGGGGGGGGGGGGATGAGATGGTACTGTCATTATTATGCATTTAATGTGCACTTCACAAATTTCTATTAGTAGTTGGGGCTGCTCACATCTCCAGTAAGATATGCCTGATCTAGAGCTGCATTTCAGCTGCAGGCTCTTGAATGAAACTTTATACTTATATATAGAATCAAACAGATTTAGTGCAGGACAGATAGCACACATCCTTCTTAGTAAACAAGCTGGAAAACCACATTTACCTTAAGATGAAGCTAGTTCAGGCAGAGCTCGGAAGTTGCACTTTTATAGGCTAATTAGCTTTATCTGGCTCAGTCACAACTGAGTGGCAAGCATGATCCAGTCATAAATATGCAGGTGTACACAATTATACTGTCTGACTGCACTGTCTGACTACACTGTCTGCTGACTGCACCTCAGAAAGAGACTGTAGTTTAAGATCAGGATATAAGCGCTGTGACTGGGAGGATGTTACCATGCTAATGTTGGTATTTAGCCAAAAGCACTAATATCGCTGCTCAAAGCAATTCAGCGGCACAGTGTAAATGTGCAGTTGCATTTGTTTTCTTCAAGAGTTCACACAATAGCAGTTTCCAGTCTTGCTTTCTTTGCCAAACACGGTTCAGTGACTGTCACTGACTTCATTTGTTTTTTGCCCGTATAAACATTTGTGAGCTCTGCTTTATTTTCTTTCCTTATACTTTAGACAAAACGTGTCTTCCTACTTGACCTGATGAAAAGCTTTACGGTTTACACCGTTGGTGACGTATAGAGCCACAACACAGCAACCCACCAATCAAACATTGTGGGCGACAGAAAAGCTATGGAAAATGCAGGTCTTTTACAGAAATAGATCCTAACTCTTAAAAATGATAAACTTTTGGGTTTCTAAAAATGTCCTCGGTTCAGATCTCATCCCTAAAGGAAAAGAAATAAGTTTTTTCTCACACTGAGATGAATTGTAACAAGTAGTAATTTACAGCGTTTGAGTTGCCCAGCAGGGAGTTGGGCAACAAAACAGAGATGTATGAATTGTTCTCATAGGTTTTGTGAAGCAATTGAGCAGTCAACAGGAGAGCAAGAAGACTGTGGAAAACACTCAAAGACGTGTGTGCACACCATTAATCACTGTATTGCAACGTCACAAGACTTCCAGTTTTGACTTTTGGGCTTTGAGGGAAATTCGAACTATGCAGTGACATGCTAATGCTGCCTGCTGGTCACCCTGTATCTCTGAGCAAACAGGGACTGATACTATAATGAGAATGGCTTATGCAGTCATTGCTTGAAAGGCCAGCAGCTGCAAAGAATCCAACATGACAAGACAAAAACAGAGTCGGTTTCATTACGTGACACCACAAGTTTGCTTTCAAAGCGTTTTAATAGCCAGTTTTCAAGTAAGAATGGCTCACATACCTTGGCTTAGAGCAGACATTGCATCAAAGTGAGATAGCCAGTGTTTGACTTGTTCTCCTCCCAAAGGTTTACGTGTGACCTGTGTGGGTGGGATTTGTTGACACACGATTTGTAAATCCAGCACAACAGAATGTTTCCTGCATGATATTATGCTTGGGATCATAAGTGGATCCGGGCAACTTTTAAATTGTATTGAAACAATAAGAGCAAAATCAGATGGTTCTGGCCTGCCAAACCTTTGTTTGTGTGCTCAGCCAACATCCTAAGCGGAAGGATGAACAGAGGGAATCTTGTTTACTTCCTTTGTTGCCTGCAGGACCGTTGAAGGATGGCAGGCTGTGACGGCCCCATTAATCGCCTGTTGGTTGCTCATGTTTGGCGAGCGCCGAGCGCTGCCAGCTTTACGCAGCGTTGCTTGTCGCAGTGATGTAACTCGGCCTCGGTCAACTCAGTGGGTTAAGACTTATTCCCAGATGTGTATTTGAACTGTTGGACTTGAACGCAGGCAAAACGTCCCCAAATTCCAGGTCTCAAATACAAGTTTGGCGTTGAGTACTGAACTTCAAATAAACATGACATCCTTGCAAAGAATGAAAGAAAAAGGGGGGGGGGGAAGAGAAAGTAATAGCAGTGTTTCCCTAAATTTACTTTGACTCACACTTCCCTACATTTAGGTTAATATGCGAGTGATTACAAGAACAATCCCCATTTTGCTTTCACTCTCTTTTCTCACAAATGCATTTTCATTACTTAGATGCAATCATTTGGTAATGACTTCCAGATTCCCATTTTCCTCTTTGAGCTGATGGGATGTGTGGAGTTATAGCAGAACAGTAAGATCTCTTACTGGAAATTTATGAGAGCCTAAGAACTGTGAGAATTATGGGTTCTTTTTACAGAAGACTTGTGCAAGAGTGACTAAGAAATCTACAGGGAACAGCAATGTGAAACCTACAAAAAAAAAAAGATTGTAGGTATGGACAGTTAATGCAAGAACTAAGAGGAGTGTTGTGTGAGAGAGTGAACAAAGTGAGAGTGAGATCTCTTCAGCGGAGAGGAAAGGAGGAGGAGCTCTGGCCTTGGGTCCCTGGGCACAGAAGGTGCTGCAGCATAGTTGAAGCTTCAGTGCCGATACAAACTCATCCTGCATTTTAGAGGCTCAGGGATGTAAAATGCAGGTAAAGGTTTGAGTTTTTGAGTACTGTAAAGTACATACATGACAACAAGACATCCTGCAGAAGTGTTGGAGAGTAGATAGCACAATATTTCATGGCTTCCATTTTTCATTCATATCGCTCCATGGTTTTACTTCCTTACAGTTTAAAAGTATTGTTTCATATTATACTTTTCATTTTGATGCTTTGACAGTTACAGTTTCATGAGACAAAAAAGAAACCCGCTTTTATGTACCCACGGAACATTTAATAACTACAATTTAAAAAAAATCCACCCCTTGACCAGTAATTTAAAAGTTGGAGTAATCAAATATTGTGTAGTGGACTAAACAATATTTTCTCCATTTGCAAAGGAAGATGTTAAACGTGCCACACAGAAAAACAGGAACATGAGCACCACGCAGGGTTTTATTGTCTTTTTTGGTTGTTACACTACAGGTCACTGTTCACGGCTGTTTTCAGAAGTTCTTCTTTCAGTAGCCATTTTCACACATGCACAGCAGCCTTGAACCTCTCTTGGCTTCAGGCTATATCCAAAAAGATGCGTTCATATTCCAGATCAGAAAATTGAAGCCAACCGGAGACATTATAACCAGAATTCTGAATGTAAATCTATGGAAAAAATCCCAAAATGCTAAAAACTGACGATTGTCGCACTCCTGTCACCAAGGAGCAAATCAACTGCCGGAACAGGAAACATATTAGTCGACCATGTTGTTGCACTAATACGTGCATGCAGCAGAGATTTCAGAAGTTCTAACTGTACTTCATACCTTCTCTTGGCTTACCGTATACATAGGGTGAATTAGGATGGCAGTCTGTTAAGTGCTCTGAGGGATGAGCCAAACATATTGATTGTGGTGGCACTCCTAACTGGCCTGTGTGTACCTTTGCACATGTGTAGTAGAAGTAGTGTACTTGTGGAGGAAATGTGAGCCTTTTAAAGCTTACTTTGGCCCATGTTGCCAAACTTTGAAGTGTTTTTTGATGGATTTCAGAAGCAGTTTATGTAGTTTCTATCCATTTATTTACATAGTGGTTTTATAATACAGACAACAAAGTGGTTCACAGGAGGCCTCTATTGTGACAGTCTTAATTTTCCTTGGTTTTTCATCAAGAGGGCAACACTGAAAATGCACCAGTCAAGTCATCTTTTACAAACAGTCAGTTTTTTCTGACATTACGTGAACGTGCTGTATGTGACTGGGCAAAATGTAGGAACATCAACAGCGCTGTGAGTCCTGACTCCTGCACGCTGTGCTGAGGCAGCATCCTCACCTAAACCAGAGGGACTACTTTCAGGAATGAAACTGTATCTCATGCTATTACCTGTTGTGTGCTGCATGTAAAAATGTGGAATTGCGAGCAATGTCAAGGCCTGAGTTCACCAACAAAGATGTTTGAAAGGTATGGAAAACTTGCATATATTGTTCATTACTGAAAGTGAATTGCTTTATGAGCCACAGGTAATAAATCTATTTGGTATTTGAGTGGGGAAACATGGAGATAAATTGGATTTTTGAAAAAGGCAACAAACGTATGTGGTTTTAAACAATAACTTCATTGTTTTAACATCTAATTTGAAAGCAACAAAGGAGGGGGGAATGTGCTGCATGTTGGTTTTTGATATAACAGAAAAAAAAATAATCACTGAATCATACACCGAGGGTCGGTGCAGTTGGAAGGAATGTTCCAGAAGAGAATTTCCTGCTCATTATTGACTCCAGGTTTCATCGCTGGCAACCTGACTCCGTCTGTACACCGAAAGCTTTAAACATTTGAGGTGAGTTAGTGTGACGCAGCTATAGTTTCCTTCAAAAACCAGCTCAATGAGCGCTGGGGCAAAATTCGATTTTGAGATGTTTTCCCTTCTGCTGAACCAGAGTTCATTCGAGGGTATGAAAACTTGGCACCTTATGAAATGGAGTTCTGCCATATACTTACTTTCTTTCACAGATTTAAGTTACCCGGGCAGGTGAAAGCCACGGCTAGTTGGCAACCACATAAGCTTAAAACTAGGCTCGCAAGAATGACACGTGATGTATGTGTGTGTGTTTTAATATCTCTCACTTTGATGTGTTTTCAAACACTGCCGGCACACTAAATTGGAGCAGAAATATTGATCACATCTTCCTATTCAAAGCTTTCCCATTGTTTGTTTTATGGCAAGAGTAAAACTCTAAGAACCAGAGCTTAATGTTATGTAGCAATAGTAATATTAAAAAAAATGACAGATTAACAGGCTACACAGAGACACATGCACTGAAATGGAGCTCAAGCACATGTGCTGGTAATTTCCCAGCTTACTTAAACATGATTAAAGAGGAAAACATAAAATTGCCTCTTTAAGGAAATAAATTCAGCCATAAAAACAAAGGAATTCACTAATGGTAGAGGTTAATGTTCAAATGCTATCTTTGTTCAGCGAAAGGTTAGAGGTTAGTTTGATGAACCTGAGAAATGGGCAGAGACTTGATGGTTTATACTTACTTGCCAAACTATCATCTTATCTCACCCTTGCGCCTCAGCTTAATGGAGCTGACGAAGTGCCTAAACCTTATAAATACTGTGCGCTCAGGGAGGAGGTTCTTGTTTTAAGGCCATTATGACACCTCTGGATTTCATGTTTTGTTTACCTTTTTGAACGATCAACAGTATTTGAATGCATTTTAGCTCAACAGGGTTTGTTCACGGATCTGGAATCCTGTGTTACGTGCTCCTGTTTTTCCCATTTATCCCGCTAACTCCGCAAGGGTCTCGTGTTGATTTATCAGAGTGTTAAGGGTTTCAATGTTTATGCCTCGTACCCTGGATGACACCATCTGGTACTAATCTGTATTTCCGTTGTTGTCTGCACAACGCAGCCCAGAGCTGCTCAGGACAGAGTCAAGTACAGTAAAGACGCTAATTGCTTGTCTGTCTTCCTGTGTGGCTCCATCGGGATATTTCACCAATATTTATTAGTGACTTTAAACCTTATCTTTCATGGTCATTATTTACAGTTACCTTGAATGTTGCAGTCAGAAGGGGTTAGGCTGGGACATGCGCTGCACCATTCAAAATAGAATCTGTAATTTGTGGACCACAAAAGGAGAAACAGAGGGCAGCGACTACACAGCATGTTATATCTGATGCATAAAACTAATGTATGTACTCAGGGCCTCATACTAGATGGTTTTCAGGAAGGGTGTTGGGTCAGATAAAGTCAAAAATGTTCTTGACTTGGCTGAGTGACAGATTTAATGTAAATTGGACTCAGACCAGCCATAGCTTGTTGTTTTACACAAACGACGTAAAGTACCGTACACGGGTGATCAAAAACAAGCCTTCTAGCGTTGACACCATTAGCAATAATCTTCCCTCTTTTCCCTCCCCCATGTTAATGAGCGTTGATTGGTTCATTTTGATAAGACTTGAGAGTCTGTCAATGTGGTCGGGTGACTCACAAAGAGGTTACGCCGTGCTAGTCTGAGGTCTCCCTTAGAGGAAGGATGAGAAGTTTGGCCATTTTGGAGAGTGTCGCAAATCCTCCACATGGAAAGGAGCCAGTTGAGATGGTTTGGGCATCTGTCAGATGACTCCTGGGGACCTTTTAGGTGATTTGTTTCAATCATGTCCTACCAGAAGGAGACCAAGGACATGCTGGTGAAGTTACAACTGTTGACTAGCTTGGGAACACCTTGGTGTTCTGGGTGTTCCACCAGAACTGCTGGTGAGATAGCCGGGAGGAGTGAGGTCTAGGCATTTCTGCTTAGGCTGTTGCCATGGTGATCTGGACCCACATAAGTAGGAAAAAATGGATGTATGGATGTTCCCACAGGCTATAAAGCAATGGAAGTAACATGCAGGTCCAAGTATAGCCAATCCATAAGTGTCACGAACCTACATATCCTCATAATGGTCAACAGCAGGTGAAAAAGAGGTCTACTTGAAAAGAATTATATGAGAAACTGACCCTACTTCTCGCTTGATTTATCTCCTCGGTAAATATTTTCCCAGTGAGTTGTTGATCTAAGATGCTAGTTGCACGTCTTATTTAATAGAGAATTATGTTCATTTTGTAAATTATAATCACACTCAGAGTAAACTACAAGATAAATTGGGTTATGTTTCCACACGTAGCTACTTTGTGATTCCCAAATTGCTTCCGTATGAGAATGCTCTGTTGCTGCCTTCTCAGTCTGAGCCACCTCTGGTTTCAAGAAGATGCCAAAATGCCATCATCAGGTGGAACAAACTAAGATGGAAGTTGCTAACATAATGCATAAAGGTCACATTAGCTACTTCCATCTTTTATATACAGCTTATGGTTGTATGGTTGCTTCCACTGTAACACACTGATGCTCGATGACTGATACCATCATTAGTGTCTGAAGGAACATTTGAAGACTCTCATTAAATAGATTGCTTATGAGCTGAATCACAGTTATTTTTCCTGTAATTTACGTATAGAATATAAATCATTACAGATATCATCAGTTTGGATTTCTTTGGCACAATTTATAGAACATTATAAGTTGTTCTGTTAGCTTTGCTTATACTGGAATGAACTGAGAGAGCAGAACAGCAGTTTTTGACACGTGTCCACTCCCTTAGCTTTGAACTGTTGAGAACAAAAGAGCAGAAATCCTCACAAGTCTGTAGATCATCAGTAAAGTTCACGTGCCTCATTATGACCCAAGGGAAATGGTGTTCAGAGTGCTGATGAGACTGTGACCAGCGAGCCAAAAGACCACCAAACCACATAGCGGGGAATGACATCTACATATTTGTATATTATGCTGAGGGCTCTGCATATCTTCCTCCAGCGTTACACCATGTTCAGTGCTGTCATATCCAGCGTCTGATAATTCCAAAGCTGGAGACAAAGTTCTTCTTTCTGTCAGTTTCAATGACAAAAGACTGAGAGATTGAATGTTGGACACTCATAATGTTTGGGTGTGGATATCATTGAAGTCCTTTTTATTTTCAAGTGTACTTCATTCTTTAGTGGTGAGCTCGATGAAGGGAGTGGACCCAAAATGACCTCACACAGACAAAGGATTTGCACATATGGCAATATATTACTTTGTTTTGAGAGCACATGCTCACTGAATTCAGGTTAATTAATTCAAGGAAAGACACTGAATACACACATTCCAGGACGAAAATAGAGAAAGAACATGGCTGCGTAAATTTACCCCAAAGACAATTTATCGTTCTGCTCCGATAAAAAGTGTCTCCTACTTGCAGGAACACTAAAGCTCACCGTGACAGGGAAAACTCAGCGTTGCCAGTACATACCTATCTTTGTGGCATAAACACACGCACCTACACACACACACACACACACACACACACACACACATAATGTAATGCATGACAAAGCAAGAGGTACCACCCTATAAATCCTATCCATATCTGGCAGCTGATACTGTGCAACTTCAAAGCTACACTTCGTGATCTAGCTGAGGACTGCACTGCACATCTTCACAGACAGCCTTCATTGGTATCAATTAAAGCAAGCAGTCCAAAAAGGGCAGAGTAAATCAAATACAGAATACTGGACAGGGGACAAGACACAGATGAGCAGTCTTCTGAAAACAGTCTGAGGAAGTTAAGACTGAGCAGACTATCTGTGGATTTAGTGCCATCACATAATGCGTCAACTGTGATATCTTTTCCTAATGGACAGGGGATGAGTGATGCTTGAAATTATCTCCCTCTGCAGATAGGGGATGAGCGTTCCTCCTTTCTGTCTGAAGACTGAGTTAAGGCTTATAATATGGTGGAGGTGACAGGAGCAGCAGAGCAGGAGATAGTAACTGTTTTTCCAAACTAAATGAAACATCACCAGGAAACGTTACTTAGCAACAAACTGTGGTATTAAACTTGAGATAGAAAGAATATCTTAATGTTGAACCTTAGAGGACACGCGATATCGGATTCATGACTTTGTGACTTCAAAAATTATTTTTGATCTTATTTCTAAATCAATGTAAGAGAAAACATATTAAATCTGTCACCTTGTTTGGAGATATAAGAATTATACAAAAGAATAGAGACTTAGTGGCCTCTGGCTGGGCCACTCAGGGACATTCACAGAGTGGTCCTGAAGCCACTATTTTGTTATCTTGACTGTGTGGTTAGGTTTGTTGTCCTGTTCGGAGCTGAACCTTCAGCCAAGTCTGAGGTCTGATGTCTGTGTACATTGCTGCATTCATCGTTCCCTTGATCCTGACTGGTCTCCCAGTTCCTGCTGCTGAAAAACATCCCCACCACCATGCTTTGCTATAGGGCTGGTACTGGCCAGGTGATGAGTAGTGGCTGGTTTCCTCCAGACATGATGTTTGGCATTCAAGCCAAAGGGTTTAATCTTTGTTTCAGAGAATTTTATTTCTCTGGTCTGAGAGTCCTTTGGGTGCATTTCGGCAGACTACAGGTGGGCTTATGCACCTTTTACTGAGGAGGGGCTTCTGTTTGGCTGCTCTGCCACACAGGTCTGATTAGTGGAGTGCTGGACAAATGGTTATCCTTCTGGACCTTCTCCTCTGTCTACAGAGAATTCCTTAAACGTCATGGCTTGGTTTGTGCTCTGACATGGGACTTTATGTAGACAGGTGTGTGCCTTCATGTCGAATCAAATTAATTTACCACAGGTGACTCCAATCAAGCTGATGAGCAGAAACAGGATGCCCCTGAGTTCAATTTTGAGTGTCATGGCAAAGGCTGTGAATACAAATATACATGTTATATTTTAGTTTATTATTATTTTTAATAGGTTTAAATTGCTTTGTAGAATTTTGAGGTGAAGAATGAATTGAATCTATTTTGGCATAAGACTGTAACATCACAAATGTGGAATAAGTGAAGAGTTTGAAAAAAGCTCACAGAAAATAAACTGGAATCTTGCATCAAATGGGAAACATTAGAAATTTAAGCTTGCCAGCTTTTTTGTAAATACTGTTGTTGCAAACAAAGAGGAAACCTAAAAGAGGTTAAAATACAGCTAATTTATTGGTGCAGTTCCTTAACTGGCCACTTGAGGTTTGCTTCAAAATTGAGTCAGTCCCTACAGGCTTCATGCGAAAATGCCCATGTCCATCCATCCATCCATCTTCATCCGCTAATGCCCATGTTTACAGCTGAAATAAGCATGTTTACAGCATTGTGCAAAAAACAGTTTTGGTCCCTGCAGCTAATTTAATCTTTATACTGAACTGTGCTATGGAAACTATTTTATATAGGATTCACCGATTTATTTTGTAATACATCTCAAAGGTATGTACAAATAGTTTGTGTGCCAACACAGGTGGCTACAGCTGGTAGCAGGTTCAAATGTCACGTCTTAACTGAGCAACAATCTTTGTGTTGTTATTGAGTTTTGGAACATTTTAAATGTTTTTAATAATCTGATTCATAATCAGAGGTAGGAAGTAACATAGTACAAATAATTAATTATTGTACTTTATCTGTACGTGAGTACAAACTGGTTCATTGAACATGACAGTGAGTTCACCGTACTCATGAACTCCACAGTCACCAAATCTCAGTCCAACAGAGGACCTTTGTGAAGTCTGCAACTGTGTGATGCTATCATATCAACATGGACCAAAATCTCTGAGGAATGTTTACAGCACCTTGTTAAATGTATGCCACAAAGAATTAAGGCAAAAATAAGTCTGACCCAGTACCGATGTCTCCTGAGTGTAACATCAGAGTATCAGAGCAACATATTATTAAACACAACAATAAAAATTAGTAAATGTAATACACACAACCAGGATGCAACAGTTTATTCATACATCACACTCACATTAACATCAACAATGTAGCCATGTCAAATGTAAATTTCACATTGAGCCTTTATATCCTCTACTATGTATTAGAATACCTGACAGTTTGTTGTGACTGAGGTAGAAAGGACTAAACGTCCAGCGCAAACAATGGAGATGGGTGTATCAGTATGAACAGTAGGAGCATCTGTGTGTCTGGCAGCCAAAGAGGTTGCACCCAGCTGATGTCATAGCTCTACGTGCTGATCTGCTAAGTGGAGGTCACAGCCAGCGATATAAGAAGTACATCTGTTCCACATACTGAACAAACTAAACGTTATGCTTGACCATTCAGAATGTGCAACAGATGTGAATAACTGCTAATAATAATTGTTTTTGGCAAATTTAGCGATATTATGTTTAATTGACTAAATCGTGCATCACAAAAAATGTGGCTAAACGAGTTCAAACAAAGCACCGAGCTCCCTTTAAATAAGAAATGCACTGGAAGCATGGGCAGGAAGTTTAACAAAGACAAATGATCTGAAATGGCTGGTTTCTACTGACAATTTTAAGCACTGAGGAAGAACACACAAGAGCACATTTTTATATAACTCTACCTGTTTTTCATTAAACCAAGAGCAAAAAAAGAAAACGTTTAAATTCTTCTTTCCCAATGAAAATCCCACTCATCGGGTTGGAACTGCATTAATAAAACCTGCATGGGCTCTGCAGGGGCCAGCTGTAATTACACAGTCTTGTTGAGGACACTGTGCACGGCAGCGCTGGTGTCACAGGACAAAGAAGAGCCACTGCTGGACTTAAACAGCCTGAGCTTCCCATCCAGGGTCCCAGTTAGCAGCTGTGAGGAAAAGAGAAAAAGCATGACATCATATTACGCTTTTATTTTTGCACACGTTTTTTCTGAAACCGTGTCAGACATCACTCTTCTTTTCACCACCTCTCTATTTAGAATACAGAGTTTCATAACGGCACACCCAGATCCCTGAAGAAGAAGAGCACCACTGAGGTCGAGACCATTCTGTGTTCCCCACCAAAATTCTTGATTTTCCATACCTGCCATTTATCACCAAAACCCCCCCAAAACATCATGTTGCCAGGCCTTAACTCTGTTATATAACTTTGTTTATTCAAACAAGGAGATTGAGGTTCCTGCCAGCAATACTCTCAGTGAGTCAAACATTTGGAGATTAATAAGGCACCCACACAACAACACAACAATAAACTAGCATTAATCCACACCCTGTAGGCAAACACACACACGCACACACTACATACTTTATGACGTGCAGGCTGCACACAGACGAGCACAAATACAGACAATCAATGCTTGACTATAATTTTTAGTGAGACGTACATAGTGAATCATATTTCTCTATCAGCCAAGAGAGCAGATGAGGGTGAAGAAGCATTACCTCAGCACTCTGACAGTCCGTCAGAAGCAGTGGGAAACCCTCTATGTGGGCTTCGCGGTGAGACTTATAGCACATTTATACATGTGCAATTGTTCAGAATATAAAAGTATATCATATTATGGAAAAATAACTCAAGATAGCTCACAAATAGCTGTTATAACCTCTATTTCATGTCACTTCAGCCCAAGTGTATTTTTACCACCCAGTCTTAAAGGACAAATGAGCATAGACCTTATATAAAGTAACGGTCTCCGGGGCCTGAAAAGTGAATGCTGAGGTGCCTTTAGCTCTTTCTAATGGTCTAACAGGGGGTGACGCCTCTGGCTTGAAAAAAAAAAGAAAGACATCTTGTTGTATAGAAGTCAGAGGTAAAACAAACCTTAGGTTCACTTTGACCTTTGACCCTCAGTAAACATCTACATGATGAGTTGATGGTCTTAATTGTTCAATTCTTTTTCATTTTTTTAGTTCAGTTCTTCCTGACCTTGGTGTTAATTTAGTAAATTATGGTGTCCTCTAGAGTCTTAAAGGGCAATAAGACAGGTAATGACTCATTTGTGATTGACAAGTAGCTACCATGTGAGCGTGTCCAGTAAGATCCACTTTTCAAAAACCACAATGATGACACTCAAAACACTCAGACTTCCCTAACCAATAGATGATGTCACAGTATGTCCATCTTCTATATGACACCTTTGTAGGTAAGTGGAGAAAAACAAAGAACCAATCAAACAAACTCAACATTTTACAAAATGGGAATACTCCATCAGGGAGTTTTACCTACGGTGATTATCTAGACGTGAGGTGGCTGTAAAGACAGCATCTTTTTTTTTAAAAGCATGCTAACATCAGGAATTTTGGCAAACAATGATTTGCCAAGTTGTGATAAAAAACACATTTGGTACAACAATGGTCCAACATTTTTTCCCTTGTACTAAAAAGGTTTTATGCGGGAGAAATAATCTTTTACCAGCAAGCAGATGCCTGTGCTGGGAAAGGGAGTCACAATAGCTGAGGTCTGAGGATGACTCAAACACACTAAACTGGGCTGGATGCATTCTTCCTTTGAAGGGTGAAAGTTGCAGTTTCTCTTCTATAGACACATTAAAGAATTCCTGGCGAGCGTGAATCCCAGAGACAAGTCAACTTCCTCATAAAGGCAACCCCGTGAGCACAAACATATTACATCTACATATGCATAGTATGTGATCGTGAGTCTTTGTACACCATGACTTCCACCTCAATGACCTTAATCAACAACAGCCAGGCTGTCTGGTTCTTGGTCCCAGGCAGCTGAAAAGCCTAAAACAGGGATGTCAAACATAAGTCCCGGGGGCCAGAATCAGCCCAGGAAAGACTCCAATCTGGCCCACTGGAAGGCTTTGGAAAATGTGAACTGTGTTTTCATAAGTTTTATAGCTTTTCCTAATAAAAAAGACCTCCACCATGGCCATTCACATTGCACAAAAGTAAAGCAAAAGAAAGAAGAATTCCTGTTTTTCATTTTTATTTTTTCACAACTGTAGACATTTCCAACTTTTCCAGTTGGTTCACAGTTAACAGTTAAAGCTAAAAAAGTCAATTAACAACTTTCTACTTTATTATTACAGGACTTAACTGTGGAATGAACTACTAGAACATTTACTGTAATTTTACACATTTACTTCTGACATATTTCTTTAATATGACAGATTTGTGGCACAATTAGGCAGGATTTTGTAATTATATAGAAAAACTGAGACTTATTGTTAAGATTGCACTTCATTTTCTTAGGGATTAAATGTGTAGTTAAGTTTCTTTACACTGACAGAAATGGGAGTTACACTGGTCCAGCCCACTTAAGAGCTAAGTGGGCTGTATAGTGTCCACAATGTAAAATGAGTTTGACATCCTTGATCTAAAACTTATGAGAGTTAGACGACAGCTACAGTAGCAACCATGGTTTTGGATCAACTCCGATCCAAAACCACTGTTACTGTGATAATACACCAATGTAAGCATGTAGTGTTAAGAGATAAACACAGAAAAGTCCAAAAGAATCCAACACATTCCATCTCCGCAACCTTAAACTTTTATTTTGCCCCAAACAAGCCCAAATAATAAGGGTAGCTGAAGGTTTTATGTGACCTTTGGTATCAGATGTTTTTGTTAAAAATACTGACTTACTATAGAAACACAGAAAGGAGTCATTGTGGGTCATGACAAGAGGTTTGGCTGTCCTTACAGCTTCATTTTCAAGACAGACACAGTTTTCATCAAGTTTGATTTCTGTGGAATTTTAGATAACCTTACGCACATAACCTGAGGCTCCATTTGTGAGTTTTGTTCATTTGTTTTCAGGTTTGGTTGAACAAAGTCCAAGTCCAAACTTTTTAGGAATTCTGAGTAAGATCAGAAAATCCTTTGCATGGTTTGTCACGCATGTTACATAATTTATTGTTAGCAACTGGCTCAACACCACGGAAAAGAGACCACAAATCAACAGTTCAAAGCCAGAATAAAAATGCCGATTGAGAATGCAATGTGGATTCGATTTTCAATGGTGAGTCAAATTTTGGCACTCTGGATGACAGAAAGTATATGTCTATAGAAACCGGTATGAGCAAAAGCTAAGGATTTGATAATATGGCGAACAATGTGTTTCCCCCTCCCAGAGGATGCCATTCATCAGCTGTGGAGCACAAATTTCACAAACGCCAACGTAGCAAGATGTTCTGTAGTGAACATGCTGAGAGTGGAAGGAGGATCCAGATGACAGATGGGAAAAGGGGCAGACGGTCACCACGGCTATCTCAGTCATGACTTTACATAGACATGGGATCAAAAAAAGAAATGTATAGTCTGTTGCTTGCGGTGATAAATAGTTGCTAACTTATGGATATATTCACACTCAGAACCTTTTAGACATTAGAGAACAGACAATACCATCTGGGTGAATATAAGAAAGTAGTTATATAAAATATAATGCTTTATATCCTCCGCTTACCCTTATATTTTTTAAATGTAAATCTTTATATCTGTGTATCTTTAAAACATTAAAATTGCATAAAATGAGGGAAAATAGAACAAATTGAGAAATCTGATTGTACTCTCACTGCTCTGTACTTAACATTTTGAGTACTGGGACAAAGGAAGTTCACCATTATTACCTAAGACCACAGCCAACTGAAGAAGTTCTGTCTAATGCATGTGAAAGGTTTCGATACTTAAAAATGTCTCTTGTGACTTTGAAACTTCCTGTTCATTGCAGTTCCAGCTGTGCTGAACACAGGCCAGGCTGTCTCAGCTCAGTCTGTGTCTCACTGTAATGTGACATTCTGGAGTAGACAGCAGTCCACCTCTGTATTTATTCTCTGGCTGCGACAGTAAGAAGGGGGTAATGTCTGAGGTCAAGGGGAAACATCTCTCTCTCTCTCTCTCTCTCTCTCTCTCTCTCTCTCACTATCTATCTGTCTATCTGTAATCAGCCAGATAGACAGCAGCTCAATGGGCAAGTAGACACATTAAAGTTGACTTGAACATGTCTACTTGAATGTGGCATGGTTGTTGGTGCCAGAAGCTTTGGTCTGAGTATTTGAGAAACTGCTGAATACCACACCCAGACCACACTGGGTAGCACTTGTGTCAGCTAACAATAGGAAGCTGAGGCGACACACAGGCTCACAAAAACTGGAGAACCGGAGACTGTAAAAATGTTGCTTCCTATGACAAGTCTCAATTTATGCTGCGAGGTTGGGTCAGAATTTGAAGTAAACAACATGAAAGGATAGCTCCATTCCACCTTGTATCAACAAATTAGTGGTGTTATAGCGTTGAACATCACTGAATTGCCACAGTTTTCCTGCTAACTGTGTTATCCCTTTTAAGCTCTCAGTGTACTCATCTTCTGATGGCTGCTTCCAACAGGATTATGCACCATATCACGAAGCTCCAAAAAAACTTCATCCAACAGAGTACCTTTGGGATGTGACAGAATGGGAGATTTGCATTTGGATATGCAGCTGGCAAATCTGCAGCAACTGTGCTATCATGTCAATCTCTGTCAAGTTTCCAGCATCTTGTTTAATCTGCCTGCAGTAGTTCTGACGGCAAAATAATGTTCAACCCACTGCTAGAAAAGTGTGCCTAATAAAGTGGCTGTGAGTGTACAATGTACATGAATTAAAGTGTTGCGCTGACATCATTGGTAGTCGTGACACACCAAAATTACTGATATATTGGCTTGTGTGGTGCTGTTAGGTAAAATAGGTAGCAACAACCAATGATTTTTACTGTTAAATAACCTGAAAACCATTGTAAACTAATAAAATAATAATGTAACAGCGTCAGAAAGTGCATCCTATTTCACTGGAGTCCTCAAATGTGCTACTTTTTCCAACCAGCAGTTGCAACCACGAAGATATAAAATTGAATTGCTTTTCATTACAGCTGTAATTGTGCTGATCGCACTGTGCTGCATCCCAGGGAAAAACTCCAGGGATCCTTTTATATCCTAGTCCATCCCTGCTGTGTGAGTAACAGCTGCCAAATGGCCACGAATTAAAAATGATACAGTAAAAAATGTCTAGTGGGACAACAGCTGGGGTTTTTTTGCCCGGCTGCAAAGAGTAAAGATGATAAAAGCTGACATAGAGAGACAAGAAAAGCACTTAGCATGAAAAGTCACAGATATGACTCATTCTTTGTTCATCTTAGTTTGGATGATAGTAGGTGTTAAGGTTTTGCAGACAACTGATTGTGTCAGCAAGTGGTCACGGTCCTGCGCTACCTCCAACACACGAAGTGCAAATGAGAACCAAGTACCTCAGAGTTCAAAAACGTTCACTTAGTCCAAAGACTCTAAAAGAAGACAGTAGGTTATAACAAAAAACAAAACAAAAACAGATGTATGACTCAGAAACTGACCAGACGTGTAGCGAGGTGGTCCAGTAACCTACAGTAAGATACAGTGGTGTGAAAAAGTATTTGAGCCATTAGTGATTTTTTTAGTTTTTTTGCACATTTGTTACACTTAAATGTTTCAGATCATCAAACAAAGTGTAAAATTAGATACATTTTAAATTATGGTTTTATTTACTAAAGAGAAAAGCTATCCAAATCTACCTGGCTATATGTAGAAAGGTAATCCACCCCTAAATCTAATAACTGAATTGCACTGAATAAAAACAATTTGGCAAAGAAGAGTGGGCCAAAATTCCTCCACAGTGATGTGAAAGACTCATTGCCAGCTATTGCAAATGCTTGATTACAGTTTTTGCTGCCAAAGTGGTTAACCAGTTATTATGTTTAGGGGGCAGGGCTGGACTGCTAATCTAGCATACTACGCATTTGCCTGGTGGGCCAACGTACTTGCGGGCTGATGGGTCAATATTTTTTTTTCTTTGTTGATAATTATACAGGCTACAGGCAGGCTTGTGGGGCTGCTGCACCCCGGCCATACAAGCACTAACAGAAGCCCATTTGTTCATTAGTGACACTGGATTGCCCAATCAAATCTGGCCCCTATGTTCCCTGTGCACTCATGCACCTTGTAGAGTTTATTGTTGAAGACGCTGATAAACATGGACAAACAAAAGTGAAATGGTGCAATATATGTCAAATTAACGGACATATAAGCAGCAATAGCACCAGCAACAACTGGCAACAACCCCTGGCAGTCACAAGAGGCGCTAAACAGAGAAGTAATATAAATATTAAGCAGATGGGTTTTTTTTTTTCCATCTTTTTACCCCTATAAATAGATGAAAATCAAGAGACCAGTGTACCCTGCCTGGGATAGGGTTACCGGGGCCCCACCCTGGAACCAGGCCTGGCGAGGGAGTCAGAGAGAGAGCATCTGATGGGCGAGACGTAGCAGCCTTAGGGTCCAGCTGGGTGCAGCCCGAAGGAGCAAATTGGGCCCGCCCTCCTGTGGGCCCAGCACTCGCAGGAGGCGCCATATGGGTTCGGCTGCAATGTGTGCCGAGCAGCAGTCAGGGCTAGTAGGGCTGGCTATTGCGATATAGAACATCACCTCTCTAGTGGGGAAAGACACTGAGATAGTGTGTGTGGTTGAGATATAGTTGGTTTCATCTCAACGCAAGCTTTGGGCTCTGAACTAGTCTGGAGTGAGAGATGGCGGGCACGGGTGGGCATTCTTGTATCCCCTCAGTCTACTTAGTATGTGGGAGTTTTTCCCAGTGGATGAGAGGGTTGCTTCTCTCTGCCTTTGGATCAGAGAACGTTTCTGCTTATACGCCGAATAATAGTTCCCAACCTACTTGGCGTCACTGAGTGGGTTCTTGAGGGTTCCAGTGACACTGTCATCCTTCCGGGAGACTTCAGTGCTCGTGTGGGCAACGACAGTGATACCTGAAGGGGTGTAACTGGGAGGAACGGCCTTTCTGATCTGAACCCAAGTGGTGTTTTGCTATTGGACCTCTGTGCAAATCATAGTTTGTCCAAAATGAACACCATGTTTGAACATAAATATGTCCTTAAGTGCATGTGGCATCAGGCCAGTGATCAATTATGTAATGGTATGATACATAGCCGTATGTTCTGGACACTTGGGTGAAGGGAGGAGCTGAGCTAACTGATGACCACCTATCGAGGCAGGGGAGGATGCTGGAAAGACCTGGCACACCTAAATGTATACTAACAGTGGGCTGGGAACGTCTGGGAAAAGCCATGGTCTGGGAGAACTTAAGCTCCCATCTCTGGCAGAACTTCGACAGCATTCCGAGGGAGGCTGGGGGCATTCAGTCCAAATGGGTCATGTTCTGCGCCTCCATTGCCGAGGCAGCTGCAAGGAGTTTTGGCCGCAAGGTGTCATGGTGGTAATCCCTGAACCTGATGGTGGACACTGCAGGTGAAGGGAATAATCAAGCTGAAGACGGAATCCTATCGGGCTTGGTTAGCCTGTGGGACTTCGGAGGCATCTGATGGGTACTGGCAGGCTGGCCGAATGGCTTGGGCAGCAGCCGAAGCAAAAACTCGTGTGTGGTGAGGCCAGGGAACAAGACTTTCGAACTGCCTCGAAGCGATTCTGGCAAACCGTCAGGCGACTAAAGAGGGGAAAGTAGTGCTCCACTCACATGGTGTACAGTGTAAGTGTGGTGCTGCTGACTTCAGCTGAAGATATAGTCAGGCAGTCATGGAATCCTTTGAGGACCGCCCTAATCCCACTGGCATGCCTAATGTAGAGGAGTCCTGGGACTAGGGGAACTTTAATTTTCGTAATTAAAATGAAAACTTTATGTCTACAGAAACAGAATTATCTACAACTGATACTAACAACTTTTATAGGAAAAAAATTCCAATGAGGAGCACAGAATTAGATGCAGGCTTTCAATATTCATCTATATTCAGTGCTAAATCAAATTACTGATAAGGCATCAGTAGGCAAAAAAGCAACACAAACAAAAACACTTTAAGCATCAGTTGGCTTCAGTTTGTTTGCTAAATTACTCACTGAGGTTTAAATAAATAAGATCTTTAACTTAAAGATCAGTGTCAGAAAGAAGAGTGACATGTCTGAAAAGGTTCTCAGTCATCCAGGTCATCGTAGTCTAAAGAGCTTGGAAAGAAAAGCGTCTGGACTTCTTTAAGTTTCTTGAAGACATTTCACCTCTCCTCCGAGAAGCTCCTTCAGTTCTAAGAGCAACTGCTTTTAGAACTGAGAAGATGAACCATTTTCTTTCCAAGCTCTTTAGACAAAGAAGAGGGACATTTCACAAAGAGAGTAACAACTGGTTCAACAGATGCTTAGAAGAGCTCACCAGTAATGAACCGCCTTTTGTAGTGAACTGCTGATAGTCGAGCTATCAGCAGGTCAGGATGACACAGTACAGAAATATGAGTAATCCAAACAGTGCGCAGCGCCATGAAATCTGTGCCCCTCGTCTGACCCAGTGACCTGTTTCTTCACTTCTGGCTAAAGCATTTTTCTTTACATATGGATCCAAAATTCAAAAATCAGTGGAAAAGGTACCTGTGGATACAGTAGCATGGCTGCATTGTTTAAAGGCACTATAGAGATTACTAAATTGTAATCTCAAAAAAGAAAAAAAGAACTTCCTCTTTTGTATTATATGCAAGGAATGACAAGAACACCCCGTTGCACATGAAAATCCTTCCGCTCTAATTTTCACAGTAGCACATTAAGGTCCAACACAGGGAAGCAAACAAATTTACAGCTGCATACAATGCGAACTCCCACACGATTTTATAAGACAGCATTGTGAAGTGACAATAAAGCTAAAACCCCTAATTACAGACTAAAGTACAGGAATAAACCTAAGAGAATAAACCCTGAGGTGGATCTGTCTGCTTGGTTCTCTTTTAAGTATTCAGGTGGAAAACATGAGTGATAAATGAGTGGAAAATATGCATTGCATTATCTGTCTGCGTCTCCCATCAGAAGTTTCTCACAGCTGTAAATATGGAGAACATCTGGCCCTCAAATGTAGATCAACAGCAAGGTGAACACAGGTTAGGGACATTTTTTGCCAGCACTTTGTCTTAGGAGAAAGCATGGGCACAGCATATTTCCAATATATCACATGGTTAACTTTAGAACTAACCGGCCATTTCTCAGGACTTCTTGAACTTAAAATGACTTTTGACTTATTGCTTTTGGCTCACAAAAATTAAACCACAGATAGGTAAGCATGCAAATCCACACAGGCAAACAAACCTAGATAAACTGAGTAAAGTATAAGTTAGCACCAGGTGAACAGGCACTTCTGA
The DNA here is from genome assembly GCF_001858045.2 of Oreochromis niloticus. Lineage (NCBI taxonomy): Eukaryota > Metazoa > Chordata > Actinopteri > Cichliformes > Cichlidae > Oreochromis > Oreochromis niloticus. Next base: position 20,892,253 of record NC_031978.2, read on the forward strand.
AGGGTTAAAATAAACTATCTGCTTCACAAGTAAGCAAACAAGAGTTGTTAATGATCACATCTGGCAAAATTATGGACAAAGGGAGTTACTGAACTTTTGAAAAACTGAGGAAAAATTAAAGAAGCATTAAGTAAAGTCATGCCAGTGCTATGGATGGAATCATAACATTTACTGAGCTTTTATGTCATCAGACCCATCTCCAATGACAACTGAGCAAAACTGCCTCCCTAAACGGGTTTTGTCAAACCACCCTGAAATCATTTTGGGAACAGCTTTCAAAACTACGATCTGTGGTGGATGCATGCAACTGTGCCCAGCTGTGTACTAACCGCAATCAGATAATTGGTTGACAAAATGCAGAGGACAATTTACCAGTAAGCTAAACTTGTGACGTCCACTAAAATTCAACAAAACAGGCAAAAATGGCTTGACTAATCCACAAGACTCAGATAAATTACCTAACTAAACATTTAGATGCCAGTACGTCTTAACATCAACATAATTCTTATATCAACTTTCAGCCTAGTTTGACCTAGTTTGTGGCAAGGCTGTACTGGTTTTTTACAGCAAAACCCTCATTTTTTATAATGTATTCTGTATGCAAAGGCCTGTTACACGAATCTGAGAATTGAAATACTACTAGAGTATGTGTTCATCATTAATGCATTATATACATTTACATTCCGATAAGATATATATCACTATTTCAATCTACAACCTGACACCTGTGGTGGAAAGTAAGATAAAGATCCAGTCTATTGATTCAGCATGTCTTGTTTTTGAATTTCTGTTTTGTCCCATCAAGTAAAACAAAATGTACAGAAGTACTAATGTTGAGCAAGCACGCCCTGACTGATGAAGTGTGTCTTCAAACTCTGCAGATCACTGTACTTCAGCCAGATAATGGCTATGAACCAAGCTTTCCACTTTCAAGCTGGGAAATCTGAATGTATCATTGTGCTCCAAAGTTTCGCTGAATTGAGTTACAAAAATGGACATGCAGATTTAAAACATGTGCCTTGAGTTGACAACACAGTCAACAAATCTTAAGAGATGTTCAGCAAAGGCTGTGACATTATAACACAGAATCTATATTTTAGATTTTATTTTTTATAAGTATTCTCGTTTTGGATATTTTCAAAGGAATGCGTTGCTTTATTAAAAAGGTACTAGATATGTTGTTAGTCACTAAAAGCATGCTGGTATAAAGCAGCACTGTAATGGTAATTCAAAGTAAACACATATCTTTTCTGTTTTTCTTTGGTGCAACTCCCCACATTCCATGAATTGTTCTCTTCTAGATTGATGGCAGGCCAGGCAAAGAAAACAAACAGCTTTAAATCCTTTATGTGGATAACTTTTAATAATTCATAGATCACAGAACAACCCCTGCAGCAGAATGGCAACCTGTGTAGGCTGTACTCTGCATCTCGATCTGTGATAACTTTGATAAGCTCTGGCCCAACCATTAGCAAAAGAAGATGGATGGATGACAGCACAAACTGAATCTTTCAGTAATTTTGTAATTGAAAGCAGCTTTGAGTCACAGGTGAGTGAAGATATCACAGGTCACATGATTTTTCATTACTGAGGCATTTTGACTCCAACATGCATATGCACCTATGCCCTGGCTTCAAGGATTGGATTCTGTAGGGTTTTATCCTAGTCAAACAAGTGCAGGATCAGGAAGTTTCAGGAGTTTTTCTGACTTATGATCACTTCAATGGGAGAAGGTTGCCCCAGTAATAAAACTGGCTGAAGTGCCATTATAGTAATTCCAGTCTCCAGTATGATACTAGAATCCAGACTGAACACTTAGATGTATCAGACATGAAAATGTGGCTACCGGAAGCAAAGATAAAAAAACAAATGACAAAAGATCCTGTAGCAATCTGTCTTGATGTGTTATATTGTGTACAGCAATCAACCAGCTTGGAAACCAGCTTGTTTGCTTTTGCTTATTTAGGTCTGATGGCTGCAGTGTTTTGGTTCCCTGCTGTGTGTAGTCTTTCGTTGGCTCATTTTCATTCATCTTCAGTCCTGAAAGTCCCTGAACCTAACCACCAGAGGAATGTTTTTTCTTTGTTTGTTAAGCAACTTAACACAGGCCTATGAATCATTTAAGCAAAGAAATACCAAACTCCCAAACTCAAGGGATGAACCAGTGTTGTATCTACACATCACAGATAATTTAACCGGAACCAGTTTTAAACTTTGCTACCAGTCACAAAACATGTCACAAAACACATATTTTCTTCCCATGTCTTTAGTTTAAAGACTAACAGACTAACTCCTATTGTGTAACAGTGAGTGACACAACAAGATTGGACAAGTGGAGAACAAATCAGGTGGCAGGCCTAAAAAAACAGTAGATGAACAATATCTTAAAGTTATGTCCTCAAGACATTGGAACAATCCAACTAGATTTGACAAGTCAAAACCTTACATATGACCTGAGAGCTGTATCTGGCCCTTCAGTTGTCTACTGTTCGCCAAAAACTCAGATGGTCTCAATGCGGATGAGCTACGCCAACTTACAAAAGAACTGGACTGAAAATCAGTGGCAAAAGGTCTTGTGGAACGATAAATCCAATATTTTTATGGGGGTTTTTTAGCCTTTATTGTGATAGGAAAGTGCAGAAAAGACAGGAAAGCTGGGTGAAAGACTAGGGGAAGCATGCATAAAATGGCCTTGGGGCAGATTTGAAACCAGACCTCTGCATTAGCCTTATAATATACGGGTGGCTTGCTGAACTTACTGAGCTAAACTGGCACCCCGATGAATTGTTATGCTATGTATGAAGGAGGTAAAGAGAGCGGTACAACCATCTGTAAGACACAGAAGGCTCTGTCATGGCTTGGGGCTGGATTTCAGCCAGTAGCATTAGGGATATTGTCAAAACTGAATTATGGATGTAGAAAATTACCATCAATGGAACACTTTCAGTCATGGATAGGCCTCCCCAGAGCTTGGACCTCGACATTATTGAAGCAATTCACGTTTCATAAAAATGCTGCACCTATTTCTTATTTCATAGCATAATGTAAAGAAATGAGCAGTACCTCGAGATTTTTGTATAGTATTGTAGATATCACACTATAAACTGCATGGTTACATAGGCTACCTTGCTCACTAACCTAGCTAGGGTTAGCTCCCTACAAAAAAAAAAGGTGAATATTGCTAAAATGTTAAACTCAGTTCAATCCACAAACTGATGGGTGACATCAAGTCAAGCATTTGTGACAAATTAAAGTATTGTGTTGACTATACTACGCAGTGAGTACAGACAAAGACACCTTAATAAGTCGTGGCATGTGATGTTACCCAGAGGAGATCATTCAGTTTTCCTTGGAATATGAAGCAAAGATATTTTATCGAGGCACGTCATTGCATATTTATCTATACACAAAGACAAACAGTAATCAGAGTCTTACCTGTGGTGTAGCAGGGTTGAAAGCCACATTAAGCACAGTGTCTGAGTGTTTTTGTAATCTGTGGAGATAGTTGCTGCTACGGATGTCATACACATAGGCCTGCAATTAAGGACACAATGAATGTATACAGAAGCTTAGTGTGTACTATTGTACATACAACACACAATTATGTTCTGACCGAGCATGATGATAATGCAGATCAACTTGAGTATCATTTCAGGTTCAAGGGTAAATTTTTATCCTTTTTTGTACTTCCACACACAAAGGACATTTAATATACAGTACAGTATGTAGTAAAAATGTCCAGCCAAGATTGATTGCTAGGGGTAAATGTCCAAAGTCCAAATTTCTTGTAAACAGGAGTATTAAAGTGATTAAAGTTTTGGAGTTTGTCCAGAAATCAGACATGTAGCAGACACTAAAAGTCATGCCAAAGTCAATCATCCTCCGTGCTGGACTAATCTCAAAATAACTGAAGTTCAACAGAGTAAATAAGCACTGATTTTAGCAATTTTTCGGTAATTAACAAAATGGGTAATTTATTTGTTTGCATTCTTTTTACGTCCTATGCTTCTTCTTATATTTACTGAGTAGATTCCTGATTCCCGAGTGCTCAGATAACCTCTGATATGAATAATGGTAAACAGTGATGAGGAAGGTCACTTCAAACACCTGAGTGTTGGATGCTGATTTTCAGCTTTAAAAACTGTTTAAGTGCAAATTAAAATGTCAAAACATAAATACTCATACTGAAGTTTGTTGCACAAGCAGATCTCAAAATAGTGAGCATTTCAAAATCAAGCTGCCATTACCAATTATAACAAAGCCTTGCAGATACTGTGTGTTTCTAGTGTATTTTGCTTTGAGGTAGTTAGGAATTGTTAATCACCCCTGTGGGAGTTGTGGATTTTATACTTACTCTTGGGTTGATTTAAAAAAGAAAACCCCAAAAATCGTTAGCGTATTGAGTGTCTCGATCTGTTTCATTTGAGACATGAGTGTCTAGAACAGAAAGTTTGTTATTGTATGCTTTTTCTAAATATAATCAGTAAGTTTTTAGAAAAATGTATTAACCTCAGTGCCATAAGGACAGATAAAAACAGATGTGGGGATGTCTGCTACAAGATGAAGACTCATCAAATTCCTGCAGCTGTTTTGTATCATGTTTCCCCGAAAAAAAAACAAAAAAACCCCGCTTCAATTGAATCCTGTCAAAAGAGTGACTCCTGTCTAAGGCTTATGAAGTGTGTGATGCCTGAAAGGGATTTAGGTATATGGAAGAAAAAAGTTCTCTTAGGAATGTTTTAATATCACATGGATCACATGATGTATCAGTTTATGTCAACAGTAACTGAAGCGGAGCAGAGACCAGGGTCAGGAGGGTTTGCAATATATCACTGAGCATATATTCTGTCACAGAATATATGCTTATCACAGTTTCATGATAAGAAATAACACATATTTCAGCTGTATATAGAAAGGCTTAATATCAGCCATGCTAAAATGATATTCCACTTCGGTTACTTTTGGGCTAAGTTTTTTGGAAAATGTGTAATATGATCTAGGGAGTCTTTTTTAGACTATTCAGGTCCCTTTTTTTTTTTTCCATGATTGCTTTTTGATATATTAAGACAAGTACAAATGTGTCTGGCTCATATAAGTCTCAAGGCAGCTACAAATAAATACGATGTAGCTCACTACCGTATACTCTCCCAGTTTCCAAGAAACGTTGGAAATGACCGATCTCAACAGAGATGCAAAAGTCTGCGCTGTGCTGAGTCCCCATAATTAATAAGAATCAGCAGCATGCATATATTATTCCACTGCTTTCAACAAGCACGTATATGAGAAGAACAGAGAGATGGATAAGGAAAAGGGAGGCTGTCTTCTGAAAACGTCTTGAAAGTAAGGCAAGCTCTGGAAAAGCAATTAAACAGTTGTGCTTCAACATGAATGTTGACTTCTTTGGAAAAAGGCTTGAATCCAAATAAAAATCTCTGAGTCAAGCACAAACAGTCCTTTCCTTAAATGGAGGTAAAACTGATAAAGATATTAATCATTTTTGCTGCTATTTTTACCTTCCTAAGGTCAGTTATGTTGTCGTTTTAACTTGGGTGACAACATTTATTAGCCAAACATTAGAAGGTAGAGAACTCTAAAACTGGGGTGCCACATGCGAGGCAGCTCTGACATCCATGCGAGCAAGTCTGAGACTGAAAGTGAATCTATAGGAAGGAGGATCAGGGGAGCAGGCGGTGAGGAGATACGGCATCTTGGGAGATATGAGAAGGTTAGGGTTTGGGAATGAATTTTTAAAGTTAATCTTGTAGGTCTCAGTGAGTTTGCAATGAGTAGAGGTGTTATATAATCAGTGGATTTAGAATCAGTCTTGTTGAAGCCATCACATTATACCAAACCAAGGCCATAGCTTTTTTTCTTTGTCCCGAACTGAAGTTTAACCACTTGGTTCTAAAGTGCACAAGTCACGTGTTTGGTATGCTTTCCTTCTTAACACTAGTTTGAGTGATCTAACCTGTAGTGTCCTGTAATGGTACAGTTTAAATTTCCATTTCTACCAACTCCTCCAAAAACCATTCTGAATACCTGTGCCATGGGCATTTCACCATGCACGATCATGTAACATAAACGTTTTACAACCAGGACATGTATATCTATTTTATGTCTAATTTATGTCTAAAATACTTGGCCATCTCTCAGGTGCTTTGTCAGGTCTTTGCTGGAGTATTCCTGTTTCTTAAGGACACGAGATGCACTTGATCAGTGTGTCCGATGACATGAGAACGCTAACTCTGCTCTAAGTGCTTTTTACGTTAGTTCTGCATAACCTATGCAGACTTTATCAATCAATAAATAAATCAAACCAAACGTCTGACACTTTGACCTCACCCTCAACCAGGCTGCCCCTCCCTGAGCCTGGTTCTGCCAGACATTTCTTCCTGTTAAAAGGGAGCTTTTCCTTCCCGCTGTTGCCAAATGCATGCTTGTAGTGGGTTGTTTGACTTGTGGGGGTTTTCAGTTATTGTACAATCTTTACCTTACATTATAAAGCACCTTGAGGCAACTGTTGTTGGTTCTATATAAATAAAACTGAATTGAACTTTTATAGGAAAAACAAGATGAAGAACAGCCTAGATATTGCAAAAGGTCAAAACCTTTCTGTTTTACTTTATAATGTTTTAATCCCTACGGTGAACATAATTATTATCTGTTTGCAATGTATACAGGTGGTTTTGATGGACCCAACAGTGAGACTGCTTACACAGTTATCCTCAGAGCCTGTAGCAATGAAGCGTCCACATGGCGAGATGGCTGAAGAGCAGGGCTGGCAGCGATTTACATGGTTCTCATAACGTCGTACACACCTGGTGAGAAGAAGCACACAGTGTTAAGAAATCACTGATGTTGATAAATTCAAACAACTTTATGTGACGAACAGACTTGATGCTTGACCAGTGATCCTTTATATTAGTTTGTATGTTATAAGGCAATCTAAAAGGTTTTACTGGGTCTAGTAAACTTATAAATGTTTGGGAACTGGGATATCTTTGGTATGCATGCTATTTCACAGTGCACCCATTACTATGGTGAAGCGTTGAGCTGAAGGTGCAAAATATATGGAACAGAAGGAGAACGGCACTCCATGGACTGCTTTACAAACAACCGAACCAGCTGAGCACAGGGAGTTGAGCATGACTCAAGGAAAACACAGGAAAGAGACTTCGTTAATGAAAAATGTTTCCCTCATGCAACTTCTGTGCTGTTTCATTTGGTTTGCAAAGGCATGTAATGTCTTTACAATGCCACTAACAGGTAACTAAGCTAGTGCCTCTATATGGGCTGGCATACTGGCAGGCCAGTGCTTTGACAGCATCTGGTGAGAGCATGTCTTTGACATTCACATGCTAATGTCATTAAGTTGGGCTAAAAGTAGGGCATATTCATTGACCATAAGGAAATCTGATATACCCAGTACCAGAACTTTATAGAGCTTATAATGTTGAGTTGCTGCTAAGACTGTGCCGGAAAACTGTTGATTCAGTTTAATGGCATGCTTTCTTTCATTGTTTTTCTCTCATATTCAATGGGATTACTTAATTATCTATTTTTTTCAGGATGACGACATTGTCAGCTGACTATGACATTTGCTCATGTAGCCCTCAATAAAAAGGCCATACGACAGAACAGAAGCAACAAGATGGGACAGCCCATAGGTTTTGCTCTTCAGATTTTGGAAAGATTTCGAACAGTTATTTCATAAATAATGAAATTTTTTGTCACAAAAAAACTTATTTTCTTTTATAATACACAAACTTTCTGTCTGTGTTTGCTTCATTTTTCATCAACTCCTCCTAGAAGATCAGGAGTTTAGCAGCCAGACTTGACACGCAGGTACATTTTAGGCCCATGAAGGTTCTTATCTATATCAGCAATGGGGTAAAATGACCCTAGAGTTACAGGTGAGTCTTCACCGTATAAAAGTGTTTTATCAATTTAAATTTACGACGATAAAGTATTATTTATATCCACCAAAGCTAAATTTAAACTCATACACTATAACTATATAGTGTTGCCTAGCAACAACCTAGCAACAAAACCAATTTTTTGGACTTTAATCTCAGAATTCTGACTTTTTTAAAAGAATTCTGACTTTAATCCCAGAATTGTTTTTTCTCAGAATTCTGACTTTTTTCTCAGAATTCCGAGATTAAAGTCTGAATTCTGACTTTTTTCTCAGAATTCTGACTTTTTTCTCAGAATTCCGAGATTAAAGTCTGAATTCTGACTATTTTCTCAGAATTCTGACTTTAATCTCAGAATTCTGACTTTTTTCTCAGAATTCCGAGATTAAAGTCTGAATTCTGACTTTTTTCTCAGAATTCTGACTTTTTCCTCAGAATTCTGGAAAAGAAGAAAAAAAGACTTGCCCACTTTTTTTTCCAGGTGGCCCTAATCCTCTTTTGTAGAAAATACCTCATAGAAACATCATCTGAATTTCACAGCCAACAGCACAAACAGGCCAAACAATACTGTAGCACATACAAGTTATTTAGATGAACAGCGAGATAAATGGGAATTACCTGTTCTGTTTTCTAGGGCACCATTACTACATCTTAACATTTCTGCACTGCAACAGTGCTTACACAAACTGTCACCATTGCACTTTAAAAAACACTTTAGCAGTTCACAGTAAGCACTCATCTGGTTTTCTAGGCCAGAGTGTGGAGCTAATGTTTTGACTGAAGAAGGAGAGAAGAGTTACACACATACACACTCTATGTTGTGTTTTACTGATGACTACACCAGAGGGTCTGATACTCTTGAGTGACAGCCGATACAGTTATTGAATCCACTTGGGTATTCGGTGTCAGTCATCAAGGTGATCAGCAGGGTAATCCTAGCTCATTATATGCTGCCAATACATTTCAGAATATTTAACTGCCCCAGAGCATATCAGATAAGAGCTGGCTTTTTCTTAATATTACTTCATGCAAATACATTGTTTATGTATTTCTTCACATGGATTTGGACTGATCAAATTATGGAAAGAGAAGCAGATCACCATCTGTTCTCTATTTTTAGAACCAGCATGTCAGTGATTTTGAACCATGCTTAATGCTGGTGTGTACACCCTTCAGCTGGAACATTGCATACATATCAAAATACAAGTGGTGACTGAAAGGTTATGGCTTTAAAAGTACTTTAACCAATATAGTGGATCTATACAGTATATTAAACTAATTGTTTGACAAAGTGGTCATGGTCATCAGCACGCGATGACCATGACCACTTTGTGCTGATGGACAACAGCGGTCCTGACAATCCTGCAGCTTTCAAACGAAACATGACCACTTATTTAATCAGCACCTTCTAAGAAAATGCCTGGTCTGATTGAGTTCCTGAGTAATCTTATTCTCTGCTTGTCAGCACAAATTCAGTGCATCATTGTATAAAAGTTTTCGATGAAAAGACATTTCCATTTGAACTATTATGCATTTCCTTTGAAATAATTTAATGCCATTGCAATTATCACGGGATAGAGACAACACTTGCGTCACATATCTGAAATGTCCTGGTACATATAAGGGTCAGTTCATCAAACTTACACACACACACACACACACACGCACACAGTCGTGTTTTCATATCCTTGTGCGGACATCTAATTGACAAAATGCTTTCCCTAGCCACTTACCCTAACCCTAACCATCAAAAGTGAATGCAAAGCCCTAACCCTTACCCTGTCCCTAACCCATAACCTAATTGTAACCCTGACACTAAAACCACATTTTGAGTCTCAAAAATGCCTTCAAACTTATGTGGAGATAGATTTTGTCCCTATAAGGGACTTGTTGGTCCCTACAAGTTTAGTAAACTTTGAATTTTGGGTCCCCACAAAGATATTTGATAAACAGTTTTAACACTGATTTGATTACTTTGATTAGCAGTAAAGAAGACTGAAATATTTATTTAGTGGCCTGGTGCCATGTTTTGTGGTTAGTAATGGTTAATTGTTTTCATCCATGCGTATGTTTCACCTCCAAAGAACTCTGCGTACTGAGGGATGTTTGATAAAACCTCTTAAAATGAGGGGTTGACCTAGAAACAAGCCACAAATATTTATCAGATAGCATTAAGATTTGATGGAGGAACGGAAGAGGAGTTACACATGGAAGCAGCTTCAGACATGAAAGAATGAAATGCTCAATAATGCCGTTCAACTCGGCCAAAAAAAAACGAAAGGAAAAAAAAAAATCCAAAACAGAGATCCAAAAGGGCCTTTTTGAATCGCCTTCCTTAAAAGATTATCTTCTACTATGGCCTAAATAGAAATATTCTTCTTTTTCTTTACTTTGTCAATTGAACAACTGCTAATGTGTCTATCACTGGGGAATGTTTGTGTAAGAAAATGTTGAAGTTAGTCAAATATAAGGTAATCTTTAAAGTCTCAACAAAAGAAGTGTGATAAAAATGATTTCTTCCCTAACGTTCTTGGACTTACGAGAATCTGGAGGATTTGGTGAAATAACACTAGACTCAGAAGCCAACCTTCATCCAGGCTTGTCAACAGGTGATAAAGGTTGAACAGGAATGTTACAAATTTTGGCAAAATAATTTCATAATGAGAAAGAAGTTTTCAGAATTTCCAAGCATATTGGTCACTATTACTTCTTTCAATGTATAGTATTAGGAGAAAATCTTGAGCTAGCCCTCATTTCCTTATATTTTGCTAACAAGGAGACATTCTAATCCTTTCTTAAAGTAGTCTTGTGCAAGAGTTATCCAGGCTTCAGTCCAATGCTTGTACCTGACTGTCTTCAGAGGAATGTTTTTTTTGTTTGTTTGTTTGTTAAACCACTTAACTCTGACCTATGAATCATTTAAGCATAAAAAAGCCACTAAATCAAGGGATGACCAGGAGTGTCTTCATCTTCATCTTTTGGCACTTTGTTACTAGCAGCCAGTTGCAAAGACACACATTTTCTTTCCATTTCTTTATTTGGCTTTATCAAAATGCTAAAGATAAAAGAGTTTTGCAGATATAAAATAGTATTTTTGCACTAACAAGGTGATTCCAACAGAGCTATTAGCTGAAAACTTGGCATGTCTCTACATGTTGTGCAGTATGCCCTTAAAAAAAATCAGTGGAAACTAGCCAAGTGCAGCACAAAAGATGAAGAGGCATCCAAAAAAATTCTTTCATACTGATGACTCAAAATTTGACATTTTTAGTTCAAATTGTTGTCAATATGTACAGAGTAGGTACAACAACAAGACCATTAGCTACTGATACAACAGATTGTGATCCACCCGTGAAATACCATCTAGAAAGTCGGCTAGAGTGCTTACCAATTTAAAAAATTAAAATGTTAAAAAAAAAAAAAACTTCAACAGAAGTTGACAAACTGATGTGTGACATCAGGGTGACTTGATCTTTTATATACTTTGCTCAAAACTTTTGCAAAAAGAAATCTTGTGTAGTAAATGCATTAGCTACTGATACAATAGTGCTTATAGGTTTTGAACATGATTTCCCTTTAAGAAGCAAGAGACTACAGTAGACTACAGTAGATTATAAAGCACCATTTTTCTTGCCTTATGATCACATTAAGAGTACATTCAGTACAAATCGCACAGAATATGTTATAATAATACAAACCTAAGTGTTCGAAGGTCCCAAATCTTCATACCATCAGTGACAGCACTGGTCAGGAAGAGGTTGTATGAATCTGGAGCCTGTGAGCTAAACGCTGATCCCTTTAATGATACACAATGAACAAACAGCTTAGTCAGCACAAGCTTTACGTGAAAATGGATATAAATCTTCTTTTTTTCCCTAAATTTTTTATTATTATACTATTACTATAATGTATACTACTTCAAAACAGAAGGTGATATTTTAAAAAAATCATGCTGGGCTGTAAAAACAAAAAACGGAAGCAAAAGCGAGGTTACGTTGGAGTGTCTTTGTGTCATCACTGTTTTTTAGTTAAATAGAAAAGCAAAGAACTTCTACTACAAATCTATCCATCCATTCCACACAGCACTTTCAGACCAACTTATTGAATGCTATAGGTAAATGTGTAAGAGAGAAAAGCTTAGGGAGAGGCGGAGAGAAAAAGAGTTAGAGAGAGAAAGAAGCGGTGGGGGGGATTGTTTAGATTTCCACTGAAAGTGTGAGAACGGCAGCCTGAGAGGGCATTTCCAGTTCTTTTTTTTCCGAGAAGTCCTGTGCTGTGATGAGTTCCAGGTGAATTTTGTCAAAAAGGCGATGGAAATTTCAAGTAAGAAAAGCTGCTTCTCAAAATGCAGTTCCTGATGTTTGGTGAGCCTCAGGAGGAAAAACCAATAGTGAAGGGAAAAAAATGTGTGTAGACTCCAAGCAGGAGCAATGCTACTAATCCTACGGCACCCAAAGGCCCCTTAGGCCCCCAGGCGGAGAATCCCATAGTGACATCAATAGCCAAGCTAAAAACAACACACCACAGGCTTTCCACAATGCAATGCACACAATAGCTGGCGTGACAAAGAACAGGCACCTCTGGGCTGAAGGAATAAAGTCAGCTGTGTGCAAGAGTGAATTGCAGTTGAATGCTTTAATGCACTTCATCCATACCACAAGGTGCAGTGTATCCAGCTAATCCAGGCTGGCCCGAGTGTAAAGCAAGTTGAGGTAAATGTGACCAAAGTCAGTATCTAAGGGTCAGTGGGTACAAGCCTCCTTCACACCAAAACATATACTTTTCTGTATCTAGCAAGTTACATGAGCATCTGTACAATCGGTAATTATTTATATATATATTTTTTATAATAAAAGTTAATGAGTTTGTTGCTGTTACAAAGCTGGCAAGCATTCTTGTGACTCTTGTATGTAGAGATACCAGTCCCTCCATATCACTGTAAAACGTGAGGCAATAAAAATGCTAACTATATGCTGAATAAATAAATGAGACTTGAATAAATGAATTTTATAGTTTCACTGCGAGTGATGCAATAACTTTCATAGCACTATAATACATGTGGACGCCAGCCCAAGCTGTCTACTTATTAGACACCAACAAATTGAGTCCAGATTGGTTCAAGACAGTGATGTGGAAGTAAGGCCACATAAACCCAGACTGCATCATGGAACAGCTTTACTCCAAGGCCATCATCCAGCATGGAATCTCCTCCTGCCATCCCCTATGGCAGTCTTAATCCTCCTGCGCTACAGAGTAACATTCAAGATGAATGATACTGATGATGGCATGTCCTGTCTGTCTGTCACGGAAATGTTTGTATAACCATGATTTTTGCTTTTAACCATGACCTTTTTCATTCACACCACAAACTTAACACTTTTATTGCCTTAAAAACGATCCGTGTCTTGTGTCTTACGTAACTTGCGAAACACTCATAGATGCCTTATGTAAGACTATTACATCTGCCAAATAGTAGCCCCTTCAAGGGTAAAATGGAAGATGAGGCTCACACCAGTAATCGGTTCCAAGTCAAGCAAATTCTTCGCTTTGTGGGTTAGATCTCAACGTCATCCAATCTGCGTATGGACTGAGGAGATGTCTCTGCCTCTATCAAAGATTGGAGGTTAAGGCTAGGTTTAGTCAGACTATGAATGAGAAAAGACGTGAAAAAGATTTGACAACACTCAGCAACATAAAAACTTAAATATGTGCTTTTAAAAAAATAGCATTTGTATTAAAGAATACTATCATTATCAGGATAAGTGCAATGTTTATGGTGAAAAATCTTTTTTAGTAAAGAGTTCTGTCCCTTTAGGCCACGCAATAATTCAATTCAGTTTTATTTATATAGTGCCAAATCACCACAACAGTCATCTCAAGGTGCTTTATATTGTAAGCTAAAGACCCTAAAATGCAAGAGAGAAAACCTCAACATCAAACAACCACCTGTGAGCAAAAACTTTGCGACAGTGGAAAGAAGAAAACTCCGTCAGAACCAAGTTCAAGCAGGGGGAACCATCTGCTGCGACAGGTTGGGGGTGAGGGGAGGAAGACGGGACAAAAGACATAGTGTGGAAGAGAGCCAGAAATGAATAACTAACGATTAAATGCAGAGAGGTGTGTAAGCACTAAGGGAGAATTTAGGGTCACCTTATCCAGCCCTAACTATATGCTTTATCAAAAAAGAACGTTTTAAGTCTAATCATAAAAGTAGAGACAGTGTCTGTCTTACAAATCCAAATTAGGAGCTGGTTCCACAGAAGAGGAGACTGAAAGTAAGCCTGCTCTATTGGGGTGATACATTACTATGAGGTCTTTAAGATAAGATGGGGCCTGATTATTCAACACCCCGTATGTGAGGAGAAGGGACTGAAATTTGATTCTGAGAAAAGCCAGGATGGAAGTAAAATGCTGTCTCTTTCTAATCTCTGTCAGTACTCTTGCTGCAGAAGTTTGGATCAACTGAAGGCTTTTCTTAGGGAGTTTTAAGGACACCCTGATAACAATGAAGTAATAAATGCATCGACTATTTTTCAGCATCACTCTAAGACAGGATGTTTCTAATTTTAGATATATTGTGTGAATGTAGTCGTACATATTTATTTAACATACACGCTGAAGGACAAAAATGGTCAAAAATGACTCCAGAATTCCTCACAGTGTTACTGGGGGCCAAGGTAATGCCATCAAGAATAAGTATCTGGTTCAACCCAGTATCATGGCAAAACATGTAATAAACACGCCAGTCCACCATTTCACGCTCTGGCTAGGCAAAGCATGAAATGGACACGCATGAAGAAGTTGCTTTACCAGCAGGGGGAGATGCTTCCCCGTGATTATTTTCATGTTTGCTTGGAATAAAATATCTCCCTCTGCTGTCACTGCACCTTACTGCAACTTACTGCAATGTCGGCATGCGTTCATGTGTGAAATGGAGATGGTAAACTGTCTGTGATATCATGCTCAATCATCTAAGGTAAGGAAATCCCCCTAAAAACGCTGGTTTTTAGGAGGCCATTTATGTGATCAATGGTCATGACAATTTGCAGTCAGCCCATTGTTAGTCAGTGGTGCTAAAGTCAATGATTATGCAAATGTACTGTTTATAAGGTTGGGGAAACCTCACCTGACACTGTGGAAGTCACTTGGATGAGTGACGAAATATTTCTCCAACTGGAAAAGCTACATCCACATGAACAGAATGAACCTTTTTTTGGATTGGGTTGTCTGGTTAGACATTTTTAAACACTTAAATTTACACAACACTTAAACCTAAAGCTGTTTCTCTTAAATTATCTTACATTATCTGCTAAAAATGAGAAGCAATTGGAAATAAATTGTTCAAGCACTTGAAGACCATTCACCCATTTTCTTAAAAAGTGAGCCATTTAGAGCCTGGAGCGTTTCCCAGCTGTCGCAGGGCGAGAGGTGGGGTACACCCTAGAAGACGTGCCAGTACACCACAAGGAGACAGACATTAGCCTGCATGTCTTTGGACTGTGGGAGGAAGCTGGAGTTCCTGGACAGGATCCATGCATTCACGGGGACAACATACAAACTCCACACTTAAAGGCTCTAGTGGGTATCAAAAAGTCCTTTCATACTGTAAGTCGCTTATATACACTGTGATGACTGACATTACAACGTAACCAATTACAATCCATCATGCATAAAGGCTGAAATCATCATACATGAAGTTATAAAGCTGGGTTCACATCTACTTCTTTAAATTGAATTTTCAAATATACCGCATACCCAAATGGAAATATTTCAACAGCATTCCAAATACATATAAGAGATTTGATTTAAAAAGCAACATCTTCCAGTTTATGAAACAATTCTGGTTTAGCATGTGGACAAAATATAACTTTACCGCTAGGTGGTTCACTGGTGAGCTGGTGGATATTAAGTGATTAACAAGATGATATATAATAGTATTAGACAAAGATACAATCGAATGGAATTACTATTACACAAGATAAATACATGCATATATGTAACAATGGTAGTTTTTGTCACATGAACAGTCGAATCGCCTCACCTTGTTCTGTGTGATGCAGTGGATGGCTCTGCTGTGGGCATCAGGCACCTCTGAGGCAACTGTGCCTTTGTTCATGTCAAATACTTGAATCGACCGATCTGACCCACACACCAAAACAATGTCTGAAACAGCTTGTTAAGTAATGTTTTAACGTTTATCTCAGAGGACCAGCATCTCAAAGAAAAATAACATACATTTAATCAACTATTTTCTATCATTTACAAGCTTGGTAGCTTTTTAGGGGCATGTGATGTATTCAGTCAAAAACTGAATACAATGGTTTGCCTTCCTGTAGACTCCTTAATTCATTCCATGCTGTTTTATGTAAGTAGACAGAAATGAAAAGAAGGCCTTGTAAGGCCTTATTATGCTGTACACGGACACTCCTACTAAAGCACAGTATTAAAAAATCATGAGATATTTTAATAGTTTTAAAAATCCTAAATGTTTCATACACAATTTGACCTATGAAGGCTGCCATTATTTTATGTGACCAATCAATTTTATGATGTAAACCCGTTGCATCCCACAGCTATCATTACAAAGTCGCTATTTCTGACAGACTTGACAGTTTCCAGAAGAACTTAAAATTACTCTGTCTATGCAACGGATCCATTTCACTAAGAAAAACTGCTCACAAATGCTGTTGGTTATACGTGACAATTTTCACTTATGAGTCTAAATGCTCTCCGATAACAAATGAAACTTCAGTGTTTCGGTTTTTCTTACCCTTCCCAATTCAAGTGCATAATCCTTGCTAAAGTGGCCACTTCAGGACAAATAGCCCTGGCTACCATTCATCTGCAATGAGTGTTGGCTGTCAGTTCACTGTTTACCTCAGCTGTCAATATGTGTCCATGTCTATTTACTATAGAGGAAACAGTAAAACTCTGTGAAAAGAGTCTGATAAGAGTTGTTGAGGATATCCTGAACTTTTCTGTTAATAAATGCTGCTGTTCTTTAAAATGGATCAAACACTTTTAGACACTAAGTGAATAAACTCTCAGACGAATGTAAGCAAACTGTTCAGAGGGAAACTGTGAGTTTTAGGACACTCAAGCCTAATGTTTGCTGGCATAATGCTGTAACAACCAGCTGTTGTTGTTGTTTAGCCGGCTTGTCAGCTGTGCTGAGACGGGAAGGTCACATGTCTAATCTGCTGACAATAACTAATTGCACAAATACTGGGAATAAAAAAGCATGTTTATGCATCTTTGCATGTGTTAGATCCCTGACTTCGGTTCAAGAGATAAGGTGAGGTGAGGAGGAAGAGGATGAGGTGAAAATGAGGGAGAAGAGAGAGCAACGGTGGAGAAGAAGGAAGACATAATTAGAAGGAGACGATGCAAATGCACATGTACAAATGTTAAATGGTCGTATATAGTTTGAAAAAACCTACTGGATCCTAGTTGTACGTATTATTAATAGACTGATTCTAAGTTTATGAGAAGGAATACATTTAGTGTAAGACATACATTATCAATGCAAATTTATGAGTACAATACTTTTTTACTTTTCTTAAATTAACTAAAATAAATAAACTAAACTAAACATTTTGATTGAATTCCAATTAAAATGCATAAAGAATAATTTATGCATTTTGTTGCTGTATGGTGTTCCTCACTTTAATTATATATGCTTTTAATGTTGCATGGATTCTGAAAAGATTTTAAATATATGTATATCTGCATATTAACATATATCATCACCCTACATGCATATTCTTTTTGTTCTGTACATCGTAGGGCAAAGTGATCTAAAGTGGAGCAGAACTGCTCCTGAGAGGACCTCTCATTAGTGGATTTATTGGAAAATAAATGCATCGTAAACCCTCAAATTCCTCACATTCCTAAATACACTACAGAAACCTCATTCATTTACAGGTAGAATCCACGATGGAAGCCCTGCGGCAACATCTAAAGACACCATAGACAAACTGCAGTGGATGACATGGGAAATGTCTGTATATGTGCAGTCTGAACTGAAACACCTCTGCTGTGCGAACAGTGACAACAGGAGAAAGGATACGCGAAAAAAAATCATTGATCGCAGACAAGGCAATGATGTCTGTTGCTGATGTTGTCGTAAAGCATCCAGCCAATGTGCTGACACTCCGCTGATGATATCTAAGGAGAAAAGACAGCTTGAATTTGTCTCACTTTCTTCACAATACATCCATGTGTATACAGCTTCATGACAAAAAAGACTATATAGGAATTCAGCTGAAGACCAATGAAGAAAATACATACATAAACCAACAGTTTACGTAGCATTTATAAGGTTGACATGCTAAACTGTTGTGTATCTATTTACATGTATAAATCACTTGCAATTACCTTTTTATGTCATCGCGCGTGATGTCCAGGTTATACAGGTACAGGTACAGAGAGGGCCCGGATGCCAGAAGTACAAATTTGTCGAGATAATAAAACTGAGCACCTCTAATGGGTTTGGAGAACATTTTGTCACCCTAGCAGAGACAAAAATCAGCCTTAATAGTATTTTTTTAATTATTGAAACATTTGCAAGACTTCAGTTTTACTTACTTGTATACCAGACCACATCTCATCAACACAGACTCACAATTTGGAGTGGTTAACAAACTTTTTCTCACAACTGCAACTCTCAGAAGCCGTTTGTGATCCTGGCTCACCTAGACATAGCCCTTGTCCCTGAAACGACTTGTATTCATTGCCAAGCTGTTTCACAAAAATACCAAGCAGTCAAAGGCTGTAGACCTAGCCAAACTGTCTAACTGAGTGAAAAAAAGCAGGGATGATAAGCATCAGCTATAGGGAGACCTTGGAGCTTAAGGACAGACCCTTGTTTTTACTTGGCATGACAGAGCAACTGAGTGTCCCATTAAATATGATACCCAGTGAGGTAAGGAGGGTCTGCATACGATCAGAGTTTTGGATGCTCCAACTTCAGTTGAGGCTTTGATAGCAAAAGTGCTATCACTGCGCCAAGAAACACATTATTTCATAATTGCATTAATTTGGCTTTTTGTGTTGGCCTCCTTGTTTTTAAATTCCATTAGTTTTCTAATTAGCAGTGGAAACAGTGAATTGAGCAAGTTCTGTACAAACATGTCCAAGATACAATCTGATCGTTACATAGAAATTGTCCTATTATAAAGGTGTGCTATGACTGAATTTTATGAACCACAGATGGAAATGGAAAAAGTTTGAGCATTTTACCTAACCATTAACACATTGGAATGACAGAAGGAGATCTGTAGGGGACTAAAATCCTTCCAACAATCACACTGATCTTTGAAAACACAAGAAAAATGTGTGGAGCTATCTATTAGTTATCTGTAGTCATTTTATTGAACTTCTACATCTATTTTAATTTTTTTTAGACCTTCGGAGAGAGGACATTTTTGCAATATGAGGTCACTCTGGCTGGTCTTTATTACACTGGTTTTTATGGTTAGAACTTGGACTTCCAAGGAATGAGGGAAATTTCATAAAGGCTTAAAGTAGGCCATGTAGTTGTGATGGGAGATTAAGGTGACAGGGAGTGAAAGTAAGATAAAAAAAAGAGAAGAAGAAAAATAAGACACCGGTATAAGTATATGTGCATTCACTGGGGATTTACCATGATAATGGCAGGCTCTGAGTTACAGTGAGTCCAGATTTGGAGTGACAGGTCTTCTGACGCACTCAGCCACCACCGTCTGCTAAGGCTCCAGCTCAAACTGCTTATTGGCTTGTCATGCCCTAGATAAAAGAAGGCACGACTTTACTAACCTGGTAATACAGAGTGTGGCTACAACATCTACTTTTATGGTACTGCTAAGAGAGCCAGGCAGACAGAAGAGAATAGGCTTGTGGTGACCTACGTGTCACCTCAGCTTCTCTCCATTTATCTCTGCTGCCCCCTTGTGGAGACCTGTGATCCAGCTGCACTTCAGCCATCGAGTGATGCCTGACATGCACGGGTATTCTTTCTTTGTCTGTCAGTGTTAATTTTACTGCCCGGGACCACTCGTCTCAGAAATGCTTTAATCTTTCACACTGTATATAATAGCGACATATGCTTAGTTTAAAACTAAAAGGTCTCAGAAGAGAATGTGAGCCTTTCAACAATTATTGCTCTGGAACATAAGCAAACCACACTATTCTGGTAACAGAGAGCTCAGTGTTTAGTTTTTGACAGTGATAGCTTAGTGAGTTAACTAGAATTTTCTTTAAAACTCTCATGTCAAGCCACACATCCATTTCAGAGTAGGTCCAGGTTATTCAGAAGAGCCCAAATGAGTTATCCAAGCCGAGAGCAGACTTATTATTATTAACATCCTTCTTATCTCTGTGAGGTGCCAACTCTTAAACCTTAGCATCATTTGAATCAGTTAAGGAAGTTGTATGTCAAACATAAAAAAAACTCTTTTGATTAGAAACACAAAAAATATCAAACAAAAGTATGGGTACTCATCTCTGCATCGCACACCTATATAGACAGCTGGAGCGCCAGTAAGGCAGGACTTGTACAGTAACAGTGTGCTGTCTCCAAGACCACACAGGATTTGTTTTCCATCACCTTGGGAGGGACAAGGAAACACAGGATTGTTTTATTAGGATTTTTCAGTCCACAGTTGATTTATTATAGCCAAAAATAGTAAAGCAGCCTTTAAGACACAACTGTGAAATGTTGTGTTTGAAAGAGGAACATTCATCTTGAGAAAACAGCAACAGTGAAACTGTTTCTAATATACTGCCAGCTATTTTTCATAAATTATTGTTACCTTACTTCACCCTTACAGCACAGGATGGACAATACTATATGCAGTCGACAGTTATTAGATCTACTAACGGTTCGACATTGGCAGGTGTTTCAAATACAATCCCAAATCTGTTCACTCATGATCTTTATCTTTATTTAACCTGATTAATAACCTCAAGCTTTAGCATTTCAACTGTTTAAATAATCGTTAAAAAAAGACATAATAATAATAGACAAAAAGACAAAATTACTCATATTGACCTACCTGAATACTGAAGGCATGAGACATGCTTCTTCACGCTCACACCAGCACACGGGATAGCCGGTGCCGCACCGTCTGGTGGGTAATCTTTAAGGAGGGAACCTCTAAATGGCAAAAGTATGTTCACTATTCACATTTTATTAACACTGTCTTTTAAATGAAATTAGCATAGGTTGCTTACGTATTTCCATCAGCCTTTTTTCTAGAGGAAGAATTTTTTTGAACGTTTGTTTTGGGTGAAAACATGATCCTCCTGAAAAGAGGATAAACTGAATTAAAAAAAACCAAACATATACAAACAACAAAACCAAATTTTGCTCTGTTGTATAGCAACTATATTTTTACCTAACAAAAAGGAAATAAGAGATTAAAAAATAATTAAGCGAATAAGTGCTTTAAACTTTGGACAGTCCAGTAAACTGTAATCTGATTATCTATCTGGCAAAAAGTTATTCTGTGATCATACCTCGGGGCACTAGTATATCCAGATGACTTCACTTTACAGTGGAAAACCAGAGGCTGGTCCTTTACACCTCCTTCATTAAAAGATAAGATGCTCATTAGGACACCAGGGAAGAAGTGTGTATTATAAGGAGTATATATGTCTGCATTTCTAAAACACGAATCAATAGATGGTGCTGTGGCAGGATGAGGTAAGACTCTTTAATATCGCTAAAATTACAATATATCTACCAGTATAGTGAAGCAGTTTCATATTTTAAAAGGAGGATTCAAGATTTCTGGGTGACCACTCCATGCTGTAAGCATTAAGTGTATCAGCCATGAACGGTGATGGTTCACTATGAGCTCACTTTTTCCACAGCCATTAAAATTTGTGAGCACTTCCAAAAACTGTTCTTCTGTCAAACAAAGGGGAAGTAGGAAAAGGTCATATAGTCTCCAAGGCCAGGCGTATATATACGTACACACTCTCTGGTCACATTAGGTACACCTTTCTGATGCTGGATTGAACCCTCTTTTGCCTTCAGAACTGCCTTAATGTTTGATTATATAGATTCAACAAGGTTCTCTTTAGAGATTTTTATTCATTTTGACATGACAGCATCATACAGTTGCTGCAGATTTGTGCATTGCACATCCTTAAAGCGAATCTCCCACCCCACCACATCCCAAAGGTGCTCTATTCGATTGAGATCTGGTGGCTGTGGAGTTGATTTGAGTACAGTGGGCTCACTTTTATGTTCCAAGCTTATCCCGCTGGAAGTATCCATCTAAAAATGTGCAAACTGTAGCATTTAAATGATGCTCAGTTGGTACAAAGGTGCCCAAAGTGTGCCAAGAATTCATGCCAGTGATGAGAGGATGGAAACTTCTGTATGTTTAAACATGTTTCAGTGTACAAAACCTGAATTGCATAATTCACCTGGTATTACAACAGTTACATAGTATTTAAATGTTAGGCAAAGTATTAGTCCTTTTAAGTTCTGTGAGACTGGTGGCTTACATGCAAAACCACCCTCCACTCCTCCAGTGTGTTGTGAGACAGCATACTAAGTAGCTTTTGCTGCTCCAGAACAGATTACATGTTGAAAAGTAAGCATTTTAGGCCAATTAAATGGAGACGCAATCACTTGGCGTTGCTTAATGGCCCTATTGATCTCCTGCTGATGTATAATGGTGCTTTAGTTTTATGGGGCAGTAAAAATCCCATAATTTACGCTGACTTTACAGTAGACAGTTATTTGAAGCTAAGTGAGAGTTTCAGACAAATTTCCAAGGAAAGTCATATGTGCGTAAAATCACAGCAGTTTGCTGTGCGCTTGTTTTATGGCATTCATTACGAATTAGCCTAATGACAAAAGTTATTCAAAGATGTTTCTTAATATTCAAATCCTTTAGTCTGGTTCAGCACATCAGGATGTTCATTGTCTAATGGAACAGCTACAACGCCCAAAATCTTTCTGCTCACAAAGTGAGACAGCTGTATGCTCTCCTCAGGTGTTTACCTGTTTACCTCCTGAGTTACTAAATAGGACATTATTCAAATATTCAAACACTGAGGTCAGCATATGTGTATGTCAGGAATCCCTATGATCCAGGTTTCAGGCTGTAAACACTCAGAATCTGATAGTTGTTCCACTCTTGTCTCTGTTTATCCCTAATATGGTCATTTGTGGCACAGATCTCTGCCCCACCCACCCACCAACCTGTTGTTAATGAAGGGAAGCCAAATACAAACAAAATTACTTAAAGGGAGCCAAAATGGCTTGCTACAGATAAAAGCTATTCTAGCTGAGCTTACAAAAAGCACATAGGAGAGCCCATTTGAAATGTCCAGTACTTTTTTGTTTGTTTATTTGTTTTATAAGAATTAGCTAACCAAGTCTTGTTCTCAGTCAGTCAACATTACATTAGCTGTGTCACAGCTTTACTGACCTGTGACGAGAAGAGCAGACAGTAGCAGACAGCAATGCGAGTAGAACTAAAAGTATCAGAGGCACCTTAGTAAAGAGTGACAGAACTACATTACAAACATGAAGCTAAAGTAAGGCCACAGTGTGTGGTCTGCATCAAGGTAACTGCTCTTTTTTATTTATACCTTGTAAAACTACGTGCCCACATATTTAGGTATAGACCAAGGTGACGTTGAGAACCTCGGTTTCTCTAGCTCTCTTTGATCTGGTTTCACAGAAGATTTTTTTTCTGCCATCCAAGATTTTACATCTTCAATACAATGGAGGCAATTAATATTCCTTGGATCACAATGTTTTAGTGGGAGATTCAACTCATACAGTGGGTCCAATCATTTTCAGTTCATTATCTGCACTTTATTTTCTGTTCATTCTGTGAGAGAAGATCCTGTAGATCACAGCAGTTTAGTGGGACTTGCAGAGTCCAACGGCTTCTAGTGCTTCAAGGAGTAGGCATGACGTGAAAAGGAAAGGAAACTCTATTGTGCTCCACATTGTCTGCTTTTCATTGTTTCTTTATTTCATTTTATTCTTAATAAATTGTGACAGCTCAGGTCAAACAGTAAAGCTGTCTATTCTCCCTGACAGAGAAATCTAAATGAATCAGATTCACATCTGCAGTATTTTCATGCTGACTGATAGGACTGATCTGATCACTCTCTATGGAAAATGTGTGTTGTGCATTGCTCTTCTTCTGTTTTACTAGTTCCCTGAAATCCTTTCTATAAAATGACTTAATTCAAGCAACAGCACTCTGGGGTTATACGACACATCATGCAAAAAGTAACAGCAGCTGATTATAATCATCTCAAAAAGCCAGGTTCAGTGCATGATTCTGTTACACAGACATCTACTGTACACTTACAGCTCTTTTTTAAAGGCACCTTCAGCGGTCTCGCACACATGCAATGGAAGAACAATTCTATTTCCAAGGATCTTGGAGGTTTATTGCATAATTTGTATACAATTGTGTCGATAACTTTAAGAATACAGAGGTGCATGGAGAGCAGCATGCTGGGTTAGTGTGTAAACGTTTGTGGTTTTTGGTCACCCCCTGCACAGTCTGGCACTGGCAAATTCCTCAACTCCAGCTGTGAGGAGACAGCTAATACTGCCTCTCAGCACTACCTCTCTGTATGATGTATGTATGTAAATGTCAGTATTTCGTAGGTCGCTCCAGGAGAACAGTTGCAAGTTGCCAGATCCCAATCATAAACTTTATCTGTGATCCTAATGGTCCACCAGAGAAACACAAACAGGCTCACTTTACCTATGAATCCACAACAGGAAGAAGCAGCCAGTCAAAAAACCGGGTTAATGTAAGAGAAACCATCAGTCTGCATGTGCTGCTCTAACTGAAGTACCTGTTTATGAAAACAGACAGTCGTATAAAACCCCAACAAAATGAGGGGAAGGAATCTTTAAATTGTGAATGTTTGCAGTTAATGAAGATGTTCTCAGTAACTCCTGAAATTGCCAAGCAGACTTTTATTAACCCAACAGTAAAATTGAAGAGGAACAAATCCCCCGAGATTGCATCAGAAAAGACC
This sequence comes from Oreochromis niloticus, assembly GCF_001858045.2. Lineage (NCBI taxonomy): Eukaryota > Metazoa > Chordata > Actinopteri > Cichliformes > Cichlidae > Oreochromis > Oreochromis niloticus. Next base: position 20,917,182 of record NC_031978.2, read on the forward strand.
TCCAGTGTTAAATAAAATCCTTGCCAAATCAAGCATGCGGAGCTACCTGCTGTGGCAACCCCTTGTGAATAAGGGAGCTGTTGAAAGTAGCTTTTATATGTGGTCAAGCAAAAAAAACAGATAATGAGCCAGTCGTGAAATAAACTACAAAAAGGGTCACATTTTTAAAGCTCAAAGTCATCAGATAGTAGTAGTTTTCTTTTTATTCTGTGTGTATAAGTGAGAGATGAGTGTTTGGGGATGCTGACCTTTCTTTTTAGGATGGCTGGGTTCCTTCCTCTTTAGCTCAGTATTGAGGGGAGAATTGGGCAGCGGAGGAGAGCTGAAAACAAGAGAGGGGTGAAATGGAGGGGAGGGCTGGGGGAGTTACTGGAAATGAAGGAGCACAGCATTTTCCACTCTTATGGATTATTAGCCCCTCTGATTTCCAATGCCATGATATTGTTGACTCATGAAAAACCAGATGGCATGAATGTTTGTAATAGAGGAAGTTAATATGGAAATGTCAGAGTCAGAGGGCATTAGAGGCAGGAGGCCAACTTTACAAACAGTCCACAATCATATATAATACTGCCGGTGAGCTCAAATGACCAGACTAACAAAACTGTATAAAGGCATTGTTTTTGCAAGTTGTAACTATCCCAAATGATTATGCTTTGGCTGAAAAATAGCAAATTTGTTAAAGTAGACAAAAAACACATTAAGTTGATGAAATTAGCCCTTATTGGTGCTGCTGGACTTTGCTAGGTAATCATTTATGGAGTTACGGGTAATGGCTGAATGAATGTTCCTTCTTTCTCAGAGGACAATTTAAAATCTTTGGCATTTAAAAAGTAATCTTATTGTGACTGTTAGCAAATTTAAAAGTATAAAGTGCAATCACTCACTAACCAGTGCAGTTTTGTGCTTGGTTCAAATAGCTGAAAAACACTTATTTTTTCTGTCATTTGTAGACTTTTTCATCTTCTTTTATTTTATTTTTTACAAAACAAGTAGCTGAAATGCTTCTTATTGTACTACTCATAAAAATAAAAAGCAAAACACAGTTTCAGACCTCAAGTAGCTTCACTACAAGGGCACAGTGTCCCCCATCAAGTTCTATTAATAAACTTGAATTTTGGTTTGATCAGTAAGATGAAGTGAGTAAAAAAAAAGGTTTTGTCACTGTAGATCATCAAAATATTGTATCGCTACCTAATATCTTTCAGTTAACTCCAGCTTTACCTTGGGAACACTGAAAATCCTTCGCCACAAGCCAAGGGCCTTCCTAGGTCACATAGACGCACCTCCAACATGACCACACATGGGGTAAACAAAGAGCTCACTAACATCAGCATCTGTGTGGGAAATAAATTCAATCAATTAAAATTTTAATAAAAGAAAAAACAGTATTCTTTTAGTAATAATATATACATAAACATGTGTTTTAAGCTGTTAATGAATGTTTTGTGTGTATGTGTGTGTTTTACATTGCCCTAGACTGTGAGAACATTAAATACTTACTACTGTTTTACATAAAAGTTAGCCATAGGTGAACCATAAACTCGGTTATTTAGTAGAAGTTTTAAGAAAAGAACAAAGCAAAGCTGTTTAGGGATTGGTTTTAATGCTGCAGCTATTTTCAAAAATATTGTATGTTTACATACCAGATATAGTACCAGACATGGGGACAGGTGGTGGGTGCATTTACACTCCAACAATCATAAAAGTTAATTTGTTAATATTCTAATGCTGGGAATATGTATAACTGTTTACATTTATTTCCTACAGAGTTTATTATATTTGGCAATTATCCAAAAGCCTATGGAAAACCACTTTTTTCTATAATGTTGTTCTAGCTTGCCTACAAATAGACTGCTGCACTTTATTTTAATTTCTACTTAGAACCTTCAAAGGTTCAGTGACTGCATGTTGCATGGTTGTGACACCAGTGAAATTGGTTTGCAGACAAACACACATTAAAAACATTATATCGCACTATCATAACTAGTAAATCCTTTATACTAAAAACAATACCAGCAACACTGTATTAATGATAGAAGTCAAGCTGAAAAGGTTAATGGAAATACTCACAGAGTTATCACACCCTGGAGAGATGGTCCATGACCCAGCCATGGCGATGCTCAGCTTAGGGTAATCTACAAGAATGAAAATCATATTCATCATCATGTGGTATCACATTTAAAAAAAGAAATGGAAGCAACTATTAAATTGATCTTTTAATGTCTCACCAGTGGAATCTCTCAGGGGAAACCACATGTTTTATTGGAGACATACCTGAGTTTCTTAAAGAAAGACAGAATGATCGGAGGAGCCACATCCCCAGCAGCCTACCTTTGAAATATAGCGCCGTTACCAGTTCAGACGTAGCCAGATCGACCACATACAGACCATCAGAGCTTCCAATACAAAACCAGCTGTTGTCACTGCAGGGCCCCCAAACAGAAACATATGGAAAAACCATGTTAAAGGATTTTCTCGCAAAAGAATTTTTCATTTGGGGTCAGACAAACGACACAAAAGATCAACATACTGATGTGATGAAGTGGCAAGACATGTACACCATAAAAGTATAGGCTTTGATTCAAGTTACCTTTGACTTCATGTAGTCTAAACTATATACATTCAGCACACTGGAAACTAATACCACAGAGAAGAAAGGAGCTCTGCTCTTTTATCCACTTCCTGCTCTGGGCTGCATGCTGAGGTTTTGAGTTTGCGGGCAATTTATGTTTGGAAGGTTTTACATTTTTGTGCATCATTATTTTCATACTACTATGTGGAATCTTACTTGAGCAAAGCCCGTGTGCTACTTTAGTTTGGCACATCAAGCTGCAGTGTGAGAAACATACATAACATGCTTTAGTTCCCTAGTGTCATATGCCACAAATACTCCCAATGTATTTATATATTTAAGCTTTCCTTTTCACTCTGACACGTCAGCATCACTGCTGCTTCAAGCTGTCCACCCCCACAACATCCACAAGTCTCCAGAGCAAGATTTATTTATTAGTACCCAAATTTATAGAAACATACTCGCAGGGAATGATGAGCTGGAAGTCCAAACTGTACTGCTGTAATAAATCAATTATTTCAAATGTGTGCTGTCTGAATAGTGTCTAAACATTGATGCTAACAGTGACTGTAAATGATTACTTTGTCTTATACATTGAATATGTGGCTTGCAAAGAAACTTCAACAGCTTCAATGATCACACACTGACTCTGCTTCCACTTGTTCTATATTTCACTCTAACAGTAAAGTGTGAAGTCAGTAAGTCGCTGAGCTCTGCACTGAGATCACAAGCTTTCCTTACAGCAATTAGGAATCATACAAATCTAGTCATGTCTAAGTGTTTTTCAAGTGCCTGCCTCCTGTCACAGCAACAATATGTTTCAACGGTCTGAAACTTTATGCTTCGAGACAGCAGTTTCCCGCGACGTGTGAAGTTTCCTTCAGGTTTCCTGTGAGTGTGTGAACACGTGCAGCAATTAGTCCATACGGATGTGGTATGTCGTTAAGGACTTTTTTTTCCAGGAGCTTGTGACACTGTGTTAATGGCAAAAATATGCAGCTATTTTTTTTTTTTATTTGACATATGTGTTATAAGTCATTTTGCTAATATTTTCCTGGATGACATACAATTTGCACTTTGTGGAATAATGAACAAAATAGGACCCTTGAGAATACATATAGCTGACAGTCATGCTTTATTAAGATTCCCTGTCAAAAATGAAGAGAACCAGATCTTTCTTGTGCTAAAATCAAACAATATGATCCACTGAGAGGGAGGAAGGGAGTGAATGAACGGCTTGGATCTTGTTTTTTCTTGTGACTGATGAATGAAGTAAACTACATCTACAACTCTACAACTAATCCAGCCATCCACACTGTTTAGTTCATGTAGTTTTACCAGTTTAAAGGAAGTTGCAATAAGGGTCAAGACACCTATTCCAGCTAAGCTGTACTTACTTTTCTTGGTCACCGTTGATGTCTGAAAGAGGCCTACATAAAGCCATTTTGAGAACAGGTTTTGAAGTCTCCACTTTATCAGCAGATGATTTTCCAACACACCCTGGAAGAAAACATTCAAAAGTAGGTTCAAAGTAACTGAGTGAACTTTTCCAACTAGTTTAAAGAACTGTCTGTTTCATGTCACGTCACCTGCTTGATGGCTCACACTCTCTTGGTGCATTTGATGTCTTTTTTCCATCTTCTCAAGGTCCATTTTGGTCACTAGGTGACACTTGTGGTCGTCACTGAGAGAAAAGCACCACACCTAAAACAGACAAGTCTTTCAGCTTGTGGAATTTCAGTGTCTGAGCCTTTTGAGCTGCGGCGTGCTTCAGTCACCAACCTGTCCATCAGTTGAACCGGTGATAAGATGCCTGTGCTCTTCCAAGAAGAATGCAGTGAGCAGTGGAGAGGCTAAAGGATTAAAGAAGTTCAATATTTTCAAACCTTCAAATTGAAACCTATGGTTGAATAATCATAACTAATTGATTTTATGCTAATGGGGTGGCTTCTATCACAGGAACCCTGGGTACAGAAGAGAGAAAACCCCAGAAAGAGATACCAATCCTTAACCAACAACCTAATCTGACATCCCAGTTTTTCCAGTCCTATTTTAAAATAGAGTTATCATTTCTACTGTACAAAGTGAATAAGAGTATTGCAGGCTAAAGGGGCCAAGCTCAAAAGAATGAGTGTTTACCACTTCACCAACATGATTTAAAATATTTACATCATACCTGAAAGCACAAACGACTGGAAGAAAACAGCTTCAGTTTTTAAATCCCACACCTGACGAGACAAAATTAAAAAGCTAAAAGTCCAAGTAAGGTGTGCACAATTTGTTTTTCTAAACCATTACACATCACTGTGCCTAAATAAAAAGTGTAAAATTTAAAGTAATACCCTAAAGGTGCGGTCTTCTGATGTGGTGACGAGGATATCGTTATTCCAGGGACAGAACTCTGCTGATGTTACAGGTCCCAGGTGGCCCGTCAAGGTACGGATCGTTTCTGGTCTCTGATGTGGGAAACAACAGTAAAACTTGAGTAAGAACAAGTGGTGATTACTGTCTTGTAGTAAATGTTTTTTAAAAAGTCAATGAGCTGACTGTAGCTCAGCAGGCAGTGCAGGTCATCTACTAATCTTAAGGTCAGGTTTAATCCCTGGCTGCTGCAGCTTGCATACAAAATATCCTTGCACAAGATCTTAACCTCAAGTTGCTCTCTGCGTTCATCGGAGTGTAAATGTGTATGAATTTTAGACAGAGCATAGAAAAAACTGCTTGTATGAATGTGAATTGGTGAATGAGGCACAAGTTTTAAAAGTGCTTTGAGTGATCAGGTAGAGTAGAAAGTGTAAGAACAAGTCCATTTACAACCCTTTAGCTTAAATGCATTGACCAAGTGGAAGACGTGCAGCATGATCATCTGGTACCTTTAAGCTGAGAATACATGCAGTTGCTCCCGTGCATGCAGCCACTCGTGCATCAGAGAAACAAAATGAAAGATGAACAACCTCCCCCAGCAATGTCCCGATAATTGTTCCAGCTGCAACTTTACCTGCAAACCAAAAACTTTGTCTGCTTACATTTAAACTTAACTCAGGAAAATGATCATTTTCACTACATGACGTGATATGAAGCGTGTGGTAAAGTTGCTCTGCAACATTACAAAACAGAGCTTTATAATGGGGAAAAATGTGTGTGATTTGGCATGGAGAAACTCTTTACTGCAGAGCACTGCTCACAGCACACAACAATTCAGGGTCAAACACAAGGAACTATGTATCGTTACCTTCCTGTGTTCTCTTCTGGCACAATTCAATATCCCAGACAATGACGTAATCAGCAGAGGCGGAGCAGAGGATAACGGGACTGCTTCTTTTTCCAAAAGTCAGGGCACTGATGTCACCATGGTGACCAGTTAGCACGAGGGGCTATAAAAAAGAATTATAAAAAATACTTTAGTAAAGCATAAAGAATGGTCAATGGTCAAGAAGGTCAATGACATAGCAGCTCATGTATCTCACGATCCATTACAATTCACAGGTAATCGCCTGTAAAGTGACAAACATGACCTTGATCTCTAGCACAATTTTAAACGAAGATCTATTTAGTAGGTTCCCTACTGTCTGACAAAAACACCAGGCCATTTGTGATTGTGACAAAATGAAACATTCAAATATATAAAAGATGAGTGGATAGTGTAAGTTTGTTTGCCTGTTTGTTCATAAGAGTTTCACAGGTTTTACCATTTTTAAGTGTACTATGCTGGAATCCACATAATCTGGCCCAGGGCTAGTAAATGTGTAAGACAGAGAAGTTAAACAGCCACCTGCTGGCTTGTTTGGGTTAGTGACACAGTTTCTTCCAGATTAGTTTACCTTGAAACAAACTGGCTGGCAAAATGACAATAAAATCCTTCATCTAAGAGGAAAAGCGATCTGCCCAGACGTGGCTTGTTCTCGCGATTATGGCACCAGTGAATTAAGTAGCGAAAAAGAAAGTTGTCTGAATGCAGATGAACTGTTTGTTTAGTTTGCCATGATATGCTAAATCTAACGTGCAAATCTGGTAGATTTATTGTAAACTTTGCTGCAGCATTTCAGTAGGAATCCATCTCTGTGGGTCAAACATTCAAACATATACTTTTTAATGACATTTTTGTGTATATATGATTTTTTTGAGATATATTAAATTGTTCTGACGCTCTGTAGCCAGAGTGCGGACCATGGTGCAGACACTAACAAATTACTTAAAAACTAACAAACCTTCTGCTTTCCGTCTTTTGTGCTGTAAACGAGCACTTCCTTGCCGTGCCGTGGTATGCTAAAGTAAGAGTAACAGCATGCGAGCTGCCGGTGAGACAGGAGTCTGTCACAAGTCAAACTGAGCTTTTCAGTCAGCATCTTTGCCATCTGTCACAGGCTAACACCGTGACACGAACCTCCGCCTGCTGTGTTACGATCGTAACGCTAATTATCTCCTGGAAGAAGTAGGTGGAGCGTCATTATTAACTGTGTGTGCATACTCATACAGTTACTGTCGTTATTATTAACTGTCCGTGCTCGTCGACGCTTTAATCGCTTTAGAAATGTTGATCGTTGCTATGACACCGAACAGATTTCCGTCACGACAGATCGTCTATGTGGCAGCGTTTCACTCAAGTCGCAATACTAATGCTAGGCACGCAAACACGCACTGATTCCTGGTTTTATTCTCTCACGTGCTTTAATCACGTTTGTTGTTTTTAAAATGTCTTCACGCAACATTTCGATCATCAAAGCTGTACGCTTGGCCCAGTTTATGTAGCTTTTGCATCCAACTCCAGAAGTATTTGGACTTAGGGTTAGAGTGGAGCTTCTCTAATAAACCATCCGTACTTGTACTTCACCATTTGACCGCAAGATGGCAGTCCTCGTTAGATTGTGTGCTTCTTTCTCTTTAAAAAAAAAATAGAGTGATTTGAGTAACAATCTAACATATATTTATGCAACAGAGTTACTTAATTCAAATTAAATATGAAAACTTAGGTGGCATTATTGATTACAAGTTTATTTTGAGCTTGTGTTTATATTGTTAATGTTGCTCATCATTATTAAGCTATAAATAATTTTATATTAAATATTTTATATTATTGTTAGTTGTGGTGCTAGTAGTAGTATGCGCACAAGTTTTTTTTCAGGATTTTATTATATTATAATTTTTTTACAAGTTGCTGGCGACCCACAGAAAAGATGATTCCATCAGAGAGAAAAAAAGATGTTCAAGCTAATTGCATTAAAAAAAATAAAATACAATAAAAACAGTCCGATTACATCTGTAAATAAGCTCGTTACAGATTTAATGATAAACTGATAAACAGGGACAATATACTCAGTGGCATATTCAGTCTGCTTACAGAAATTCACTTTAAGCATTTTTAAAGCAAAATAAAAGCATACATAATAATAACAATAATAATAATAATAATGATGATATCGCTTTTATTAATGCTTTTGATGGACTTCACATTGCACCCTTGTTCCTAAAGCGTTCTGTAAAAAGAAAGTTCTTCATGGCGAAACGAAGAACCAATTTCTGCAGTAGAAGACATCAGAGGACAAGAAGTCTTAAGTGGATTTCGAGTCATCCTGTTTGCTAACGGTTTATAAAAAGCACTAGCGGAAATGAGGGTTGCTGGGCTCAGTAACCTAAAAATCAAACTGGATCTTGTTGATTTGTTGCAAAAGGAATCGGGAAGTAAAAGTTATCAGGCCTTATTTCAGTTTTTAAAAGAGGGGAACCTGTTTGATTTGAGGTTTTTTTGTTTGTTTGTTTGTTTTTTGAGCGTCGTTAGAGCGTCGTCAGACCATACTCCATACCAGTTGGTGGCGGTAATGCACCTTTCAGTTGTTTGCCCACCGCCAATACAAATGTAAGAAAGAAGAAGAAGAAAGAAGAGGTTGCTGGGAATCGTAGTTCTCCCTTTGAGGTAGCGGATATGACGCATGTGTTGTGTAGCGGGTAGCTGGGTGTCGTCCGCAGTCTCCTTTGCTGTAGTTGGATGAATCAGTCGACGTTGACAGTCAATGGTATATGACAGTGCTTCTGTAGTAGATCGCTAACTTTAGCTAGACCGTTAGCTGGCTGTCAGGTCTTTAGGAGTGCGTTAGCCGAAAGAGAGAATTTTCAGTGCCAAGGCATTTTTGAACAAAGTTGTACAATTCGTCAGCCTTAATATCTTTATAAGATGACGCTGATGATGTTTTCGGCTAAAGGAAGCTAATTTAACTTAAGCTAGATGGCTAGCTACCGTGTCATCAACTTGTGAATGTTATAACTTAGTCACTGTGCGGGCCATAATAACCTTATTCATTGGAGAGTGTAGCTAACTAGCCGTTGTATTAGCCGGGTAGCATTACAGCGTGAAGTGAGAATCGAAACGAAGTTAAAGTAGTGCTAGTGAAGCTAGCTAGTTTTAACTCGTAGAATGAAAAAGACACAGCCTGACACATTGGATTTTGTTCCTCAAAAAGACATCGTATACAACAAACTTCTGCCGTACGCGGACAGGCTAGACGCTGAATCCAATGATATTTTGAGTAAGATAAAAGGAAACTTGGGCCGAGCTGTTCAGCTTCGAGAGATATGGCCCGGTGTCCTGTTTTGGACGAGGAAACTTTCCACGTAAGTAACACTAATCTCTAATGTCCTAATGTAACAGTTGGTGCTCACTTGGTAATGTTTGCAACATTGAGCCTATTGAGAAGTAATGCAAAAAACAGATATTGTAACACTTTAACTCGTAAATTGTAAAATGCGGTGTGTTTATTATATAATAAGCCGAAGTGTTTTTGACTGATCAGTGTGCGCACACTGATCAGTCAAACCGAAAACTTTGATTTGTTTTGCGTGTTTTACGAAACACGGTCGTTGCCTCGCGGCCTGCTGTGCTTAATGACTTATAAAACGCTACACAGCTTTGAATGCCCGGTAGCTACAGTCTGTCGGGCATCTGATTAGGGACGCTACGGGTTTCATAATCAGGCCAGTGTCAAATACACAACCTGACCCAGACAGGAGCGGCACAGTAGCGGGTCATTTTAATTGCTGTTCAACAGCTGACATTTTTATTTTGAAGCAGCGAGTCAGATGACGGCTCACCAGATATCGCAAAATTTTAATTTTATGGTTTCCTGTCAAGCTGCTTCGAAGGCGGCCTTTGTGCATAACCACCTTTTGATATGCATTATAATAGTTTCAGATCATGTTTCAGTGGTCCACATGGCTTTCTGTTGAATGTTTGTGCCAAGCTCTTCAGGTGAGGCCATATATGGTCTTGCTTAACTCAGTACAGTGCATAAACATGACATTTAACATTTAACCCCCTGATTGCACCAGCAAAAAATATTGTCAGTATGGATAGTTGATTACATTATGCTCTTTCATGTTGTTGTACGTGGTTGCGGGCCTGCTTTAATCCGTTTCAGTCCCAAAAGCTGGCTCATTGCACTGTTCAGGAGTGACTCACTGCCGCATCAGGCAAACGGAAAGTTGACTGTTAGGCTGACCCAGATTCTGTTTACCAGTATCTTTACACTTAAAGATTGTTTTTTTTTTTCCAATCATTCTCATTTTAAATTGTCTACAAGCTTTATTCAAGTGTAGTATTTATTTTAAATATGACTTTTCTTAAATTATATTGATTAAATTTTATTGATTACCAAGTTCATTACATTGTCTTATACATGTAAACACTTTTGAGCTCCATCCTGAAACTGGAGTAATTTTCCCACATTCTCTTCCTCTTAAGGTACATGAGACTGTATGGGCGCAAATTCAGCAAAGAAGACCATGTGCTGTTTATCAAGTTGCTCTACGAGCTAGTGACGATACCTAAGCTGGAGATCAGCATGATGCAGGGCCTTGCTCGGCTTCTTATTAACCTCCTCAAGTAAGAGTGGTTCCTGTCTGGTTTACTCAACAACTTGTACAGATGTGTTTTTGGTTTCTCCAAGAGTGAAGTTACATTTAAACATGCTGCAAGCTCACCAGTGATGATTTGTCTGGTGAAGACTGCATGATCAGGTAGCTTTTGCGTGTTTCTCAATTTCTATACATATGTCATCTTCATCTTAACAGGAAACGAGAACTCCTGTCAAGGGAGGACCTTGAGTTGCCATGGAGACCGCTGTATGAGCTATACGACAGGATTCTTTTCTCAAAGACGGAGCATCTCGGCCTCAACTGGTTTCCCAAGTATGCCTGTGGTTTTCAGTGAAGCCTGCTAATGTTGTTATTAAAAAATAAATAAATAAAAACAAATGAAAACTCTGCTTAAATTTAGAAATGAGGTATACTTTTTGGTTTAGCTGTTGAGTTAGATTTCACAAATTAGGTGGGATCTCTTTTTAAAAGCAGCAGATAATGTGTTTTAGGCAACATTTATTTCAGAGTTAGTCTGAACTGCAAATGTGACAGTCAAATTGCACTGAACAGCTCCTCCACCTCTACATTGTTTTAAAATATGCAACACAATCATCTTTATTAATCCTTCTTTGTAACTTTAAAAAAAAAGAAGCAACTATTTCCTATTCACAACCTCTTTAACACGGCACTTGACCAGCTGTGTGGAGATTGGAGGAAGTCTGATTCCCTCCAACTCTCCTGCTATTCGTTAGTCAACTTTTTGTTGCAGTTTTTGTGTGCGCAGCCCTATGCAACGCTGTCTCAGAGAAAGAATGTCCTGAAATGTGCATTATCATATTTATTGTTTTAAAATGACTCATTTCTCATCTTTCTCTAAGTTTGCCAACTCTTCACTCTGCCTGCCAGTGCCACTGTCAAATGTTATCAAGAAGGATGTCTAAAAAAAAAAAAAGCCTGCTCCGAGACATCATGACCTGGCCGTTAGAAGTCAAATTTTTACTTTTTTCATTTCATAACTTCAGTAGACTGTTTTTCTGGTGTTAACATCCACTTATTTATTTTTCTCAATTCAAATTAAAAAGGATCCCTTGTGTTAGTTGCTGTTTAATTCAAATTGTGGCCTGGTTATTTTCAAACAGACTCGGTTTGTTATACCTCAGGTGACAAGCTTGTCATGTTTCATGCCACGTAATGCTTGTTTTAATGAGGAACTATAGCCACTATGATTTTTAAAGTTTAAAGTTTTAGAGATGTTACAATGTTGGTCTGTCCTGTGCAACACCCATGAAGTTTCCTGTGAAGTTCTTAGCAAGCAGTGCGAGGTGCTCTTTTAGGGTGCTATGGGAACATTGCTACTTTGCTAGCAAAATGCTTTCATATTGAGCCAATGTAAGCAAGCTGCTTTGGTTGGTCAGCTAATCCTTGTCCAGCCCATATTAATGCACACGAAAAGATAATATGTTGTATAAGTTGCTGCACAAGTAATAGGCACTATCTTGTGTGCTGAATGTGTTTTTTATGCCTTTGTCTCCTTTTACATTCAGTTATCTACGGCCTCGTTCATCCTCTAAACACGTAATGATAAAATTGGTTCAGAGGTGGTAAGGATAAACATTTCTCTTTGTGTTTTTTGTTTTGTTTTGTTTTTTGTTTTTACTTTGAATTCATCCTTTGAGACACTATGTTGCATGTGAAAGTAAAAACTGGACACCCCATATGCAGCTTGTGAGAGAAGGAAAAAAAAATCAGGAGTTAATCAATGTTAACATTTCACCCATATTGGAGACTGTCGCACTGCAGCTAACAAATTTTTGTATCATTTTCCTATTCCCGATAGCAACCATTAGCTCATATTAATAGATGATTATTTTATTTAACACGTTTTATTAAATGCTTCTAATCTTTCATGTTATCTTATGACGGCATCGGATTTTGATGACCATATTAAGATGATGTACAGTTTACAGTATTTATGACACATTGTGAAGCATTCATTATGTTTTATGCTTGACTTTAGTTTCATTAACTCATAAGCTGTCTAGCTTTTTGTTGTTTTTCTTGTTACACATCCCCACTCTAACCTGCTTTGAAGTCCTTGGTTTACTGAGCAGCATTTACAAGAGTTTAGACGTTTAGGAGCCCAAGTTCTTATAATTTTTTTTTTAAACTATAAACATTTTTTCCTAGTATTTGTAGGTTATATAGAGTGGTCCTTACCACAGAGTGCACTCACTCACATTTTTCTGCTGTTGGATTTGCATATTTTTGGGTTTAGCTGGTGTGTTGTGGGCTTACAGTGTAAACAGTAGATCAGTGCATTCAGTAGGTTGCCGTTTGGCTTGCACAGCATCACCCATAATGCGGCTATCGATTAAGAATTAAATGTGTTGGCTACAGCTATGTAAAGACTCGAGTGATGCAAAGACGGATAACAAGCTGTTGAGTGGTATTTTTCAACCAGGCATGGTTTGACTTTGCATGTCAGTAGATAGATGGGATTGTAGAAAGGAGCCTAAGAACTGTGGTTATATCATTCCCTGTCATTCAGTCTTTATGTGAAGATAATCACGTCAGGAATTTTTAATTATTTTTTTTAACTAGTGGAAAATTCGTAAACGACGCTAATGTATCATATTTGTAACACTGTTATGTAAGAGTTATGGTGGTGTCAGTTAGAAACAGATTAACATGTACATCTTTATTTTGGCTTGAACCCAGTTAGTAAGCTCAGACAGTACAGGTAACATTTACTCGGCTTGTATTATCACTATACACCAACCTGTAAACTTTCCTTTTTCACAGCACGTTAGTCAGATGTGTCAAGACGTTTCTGTGTGCATGCAATTAAACTGAGATTGCACTGATGTGAAAGCTGATTAACTGTAACCAACATCAGTCTTTTACTGACAGCCTAATAAAAAACTTTTCACTCCTTTTTTCATTACAGCTCTGTGGAAAGCGTGTTGAAAACACTTGTGAAAAGCTGCAGACCGTAAGTACACCTTAATATATCAATTCACGAATGTCCTCATTTTACCTTGTCTTTGGATTTAGGAGTTTAATAGTACTGCAGATGTTTGGTTTAGTAACTGTGTGTCAGTCAGAGAATCTCTTGTTTATATGCATATTGCGTTTCTTAACCCTTTGTTTAAAAGTTGGGCAAAGAAGCTCTATGTTGTGTCATTTTATTATTGCAAAGCTTCAGGTTCACCATAGTAGTACACTTGCAGGTATCTTAGGTGAGCACTAGGATTCGTCCTTAAGTTTGCACTTAGGCAGATAATCCTATTATCTTATCTAATTCTGTCTTGTGTGAGAGTTTCCTCTTAGTGTGAGAAGCAAGAATGATTTGTGGTTCGCTGCTGAGACGCTGTGGATCAGCAGTGAGGGAGAGGGAAGGACACTTGGTTTTGTTTTATTTATTTATTTTTCCCCAGGACCACCAGTGAATACAAAAACACAGAGATGGCTAGGTGACCTGAAATAACCTGAGAGTGAAAATCCTCTCGGGTCTTTGACCCCTGTGGAACCGTAGGATTTATCCTAATAGCTAAAAATGTGCCAGGTGTATGACTTGTAATCTCCCATCTGTGGGACATTGTGCTCTAACACTGGAATTTCAGTAGCTGCTGCTTGTGGGTATTTCAGTCACTTGTCTGTAATGTGAACACAAACATGGCAGAGATGATCTCAACGAATAGATACTCAAATGAAGATAATGGTTCACAGTTGAATGCTTTTGCTCTGAAGCCATATAAAGTCTTATTCTGTACTCTAATGGTATTCTGAATAGTTAGAGTAATGAGGAAATAAAATTTACATTGATTTGTTTTTCCCATGTAAGCATATTACTGTCATGTAAAGAAAAAAAATATTGAATGCAGGATTTTTTTTTCCCTGGCAGTATTTTTACAACGTGATATTTTCTGTTTTAATGAAGAAAAATACTTTGTGTGCTTCTACAAATGGCAGTATTACTACAGAAAACCCCCAGAAAACAAAACAAAGTAAGACGAGAGTTTGCCTGGATTTCCCAAATTACCAGTTCGTCCCCTGCACTCTTAAATTAGATTTTCTGATCGATAATTCAGAGAATACTTTGACCATTTCAGGCTGAACTTGTGATAAATGGTCACCCTTACATGCAAAAATGACTCCATAAAGTTGCCATAATGTGCAAATCATGTGACCTGACCACACCTCTGAATGTTTCATTCTTTTCTCTGCTGTTCCCAAGAGTAGCCTGTGTATCTGTGTTTGTGTGTTTATCATCAACCTGCTCCTGTCCTGTCTGGATTTGTATTAGCAAAAATGAATGAGAGGCAAATGTCTGAACCTTACTACAGATTAGAATTCTTTTCTTACATTAAAAAGTAATAAAATGTATTCAGCAATTAGAAATAAGAAATCGTATTCAGCATCAAGCAAACTGTTATTTATAATGTTGATAATTTCATAATAGATACATCTTAATTCACTTAAGTAGAATCAGCAGTGTTGAAGGTTATTAATAGTCTAGTCTTAAGTAATTCTGACCCAGGCCTTGTTTCATTGCTGGTTTCAAGTACTCCTTAGAAGTTGTCAGTCTCCAGACCTGATGTACATATTCAGGTGCGTGAGCAAGTGATTTCTAAGAAGCTTGTCCATCTTTGAACCACACTTTAAGCTCCTTTGAAGGTTGAGATGTTTCAACTGTTCATGTACGGTGACTGGCCATTTTATTAGGTACAACTGTGACAGGCCGAGAACTGAAAATGTAAAAGTTTGTTGGTTCTAGTTGAACTTGTTGTGTCTTTGGATTACATATTAAACATTTCTCCAATAAAGTGGATGGTAGTGTATTTTTATGAGCAATCATGTGAATGTTGGTGGTATTGTCACCATGTGTATATAAAAAAAACAAACAAACAAAAAAAGCAAAACTCTGATTTTGTTTCTCTCTACTTTCATACAGGTACTTTTCAGAGGCGGCTACTCAGGAGATGTTGGATGAGTGGAGACCACTCCTTTGTCCCTTTGATGTCACCATGCAACGAGCAATCAGCTACTTTGAGCTCTTTCTACCAACAACTCTGCCTCCAGAACTGCATCACAGGGGCTTCAAGTATGAACCCTCTTTTCTTCTCTTACATGTACACTGCTATTCAAAGTTTGATGCGACATCAAAGGGAAAGTAATCAAAAATGAGCTATGATATTTAACAGTATGTCTACACAGGCCTACACAGTCATGTGTTCCAGTGGCAGATTGTGTTACGTAATTCAAGTTTATTAAAAAACTTCACCAGTTACGTTGGCGGTCCTTGAAACTGTGTTGATAAAGAAAGATTTGCTCTCTTCTTTCAACTTTGGCTGCTTGACTTTATGAAGAATCAGCCTTTGTATGTGAGGGGGGAAGCTTTTATTCTGAATAAAGAGGAGATGAATGGAAAGACAGAGTCAGCCTTCTGCAAAAGTAGAGGGTCCCGATACAGATGTCATGACTGCCACTCAGAACTGGCAGGCATAATGGAATAAGTGACTGTGATATGCGAGGGGCGTATCCCATAATGAGACATAGAAACAAGTGCTATAAAAGAGAACAGAGGCACAGTGTTTTTTTTCTCTATCCTAACCAACTGGAGTGAGACATATGTCGACTCTTTTTTTAATACTCTGTATTTTTAATGCTTGTTTAAAAATGATTTTTTTTCATTTCATTCATTACTATATTAGCTGTATCCTGTCTTGCACATGATCATTATTATTGTTATTATTATTATCAGTATCAGTATAATAATGACAATAAATCCTTTATTTAAATTGGTAGTCTCATTGAGATTTAGAACTTCTTTGAGGCAGATGTGTACAAAAACAAACATTAATACAATAAAAGCGCACATTATAGACACATAAACAAAAACATGTAAAAGAGTAGTTGCAGTTAGACAAACCTTTAAAATGTTTCAGTGAAATCTGAATCCAGTTTAATTAAAGAAGTGTAAAGAGATTTCTCCAGCAGTAACCATTACTGACTGTTATCCTGACTGTTAACAATGTTTAAGAGTGCTGAGGAGATGCCATCTGTCCGTCTAAAGCATGCTGCACTTCTACCAGGGCAGTAAAATAACCTTTAACATATCGTTTAACTAATTGCTCCATTTTAATCTCAGTAAATATTAATGTTTTAATTTTATTATGAAACTTTATCATTCATGTACAGCATAAGTTTGGGCAGCCTGAAGCAAGATAACAACGCTAATGAGCTTAAGTAAAGCTTTAGCAAAGAGGACCAGCTACAACACCATAAAAGATGTCAACCTTCTGTTTTATGGGTACTGAATAGCTTTTACTGTGTTATTGCACCTTATACACAGCATTAAACGCTGTTTGGTTCAGCAGTATTCTTTAGTACTCTTTTACTTGTTAAAGCCTTGTTTTGTCTTAATTAAGGGAGGTTAAAGATTGTAGTTGGTAATCTTTTTCCTGAAAAATTATTGGACTCCTTTAAATGAAGAAATGTTGGTTATTGCTCATCTGCTAATCAGAGAGACAAAGTAGGACTGCAAATAGATCAGCAGAAATTGACTGTAATATTGTAACTAGTGGTGGGAGTGATCTCCTGGGGTTTGTGTGACAACCACAGATAAAAGGATGATGATCTACATGTTTGATTTGGCAAAGATTTTACACCAGACGCCCTTCCTGGTGCAGCCCTCATCATTTATCCGGGCTTGGGAGCACTAGGAGTACTCCAGCACTAAGAGTACACCGATTTGTGGTGTTGGGTTTCCTAAAAGGAAAAACGGATTCCATATAAGTTAGCTCCCTCTGAATGCAGATGTCAGTTGGTCAAGAGCTGAAAAACTGTCTGATACAACAGGGACAATGATTTAAAGAAGACCTAAAAATCCACCAGGAATTCTTGTCAGAGCCACATGTTAAAGCTTTTGGCCCTCACAGCCTCTTGACTTCAAAATATTTGAAACTGTGGGGTAGATCTCGAACTCGCTGTGTGCTTAAACTCTGACATCTTCAAAGATGAGTAGTTACTAAGTGCAAACTCGGTGGGTACTTCTAACTGCTACAATAATATTTTCGTACCAGTGCATTGAGAAAGGGTTAATTCATTCTGTCTTTGCTCGTCTGTGCCATGGGGGTTATGTTACTTTTGCTCTTTCCAACATTTGTGAATTGCACATAAATGTATATTTTTAAACCTAATCACATCTAGTTTGAACTGCTGTGCAGTAGATTGACCCAAACATGGAAATGAGTTTTAAATTATTAATGCTCACCAAATTACAAAGTTCTTTATAGGAAAGTTATAAATAATTCAAGTTTATAGAGTTAGAAGATAAAACACTACCCTACATTTTTTCTGCTTATAGTAAGGGATTCACATCATGTTTAAACAGTCCTCCTCTCCCTCTGCCTGAAGCATACTTTCATTTGTCAGTTAAATGTCACACGTGTGTTATGAACTTGAAAGATTTATTTCCTGACTTTGCTTCTCTGATAGGTTGTGGTTCGACGAGCTGGTCAGCTTATGGGTATCTGTGCAAAATCTTCCGAGCTGGGAAGTTGTAAGTGCATAAATGGTTTTTTGTTTTTTTTTTCATATGTACAACAGTCAGTATTTTTTTTACCTTTCTTATTTAACATGTCATCATACGTCTTTGCAGCATCTGGTTAATCTCTTTGCCCGCTTGGCCAATGACAACATTGGCTACATTGACTGGGACCCTTATATTCCTAAGGTTTGTTGCTCCTTTCCACTGCACATTACACAACTTAGCACTTGCTTGTTTTTTGAGGATTTTGGCACATGCTCCTATGTCTTCTCTTGGTTTGTATGTCATGTCTATTGCTGGTTATCAAGCAAACAAACTATCAGGTTTCTTTGTTGAGCTTGCTTTCCTTCTTGCATCATGTTTGTGTATTTCCCCCAAGTGATACCAGTATTTGTCACAGATAAACATAAAAAAACAGTCAATATCCAGATAAACACACAAACAATATCCCTACTAATTTTGTTTGCCACATTACAGATTTTCACAAGAATTTTGAGGAGCTTGAATCTTCCTGTTGGGACCAGTCAGATGATCGTACCACGATACGTCACCAATGCCTACGACATCAGCCATGTGGTGCTTTGGGTGTCAGCCCTCCTGGTTAGCTCGTAGACCATAAATCATATTACAAAATACCGTTTATTTTCAGATATACTGCATTTACTGTACAGTTTGCAATTAGGCGTATGTGATATTCGCTGTACCAATTTCAGGGAGGACCCAGCAAGCAAGCTCAAGCTCAGCTCAGTGGCCTTTTCAACAGTATTACATCCTTCTTTCACCCGTCAAATCATGGCCGGTGGTTGGTGAGTCATTTCTTCATACTTTTGGATGACTGGAACTGAACAAACATAAATGTGGACTAGCTTATTATATAAATCGCTCAAACTAGCTTATAAATGGAGAAAAAGTATATATTGAAATCCCCTAACTAAATAAACTACTTCTACAGTTAAAATCCTTTTAGTAATGAAATAAAATTGAGGAACTCTCCTTCGTTAGAACTTAGTTCAGCTTAGTTTAGTATAAATAGTTACACAAAATAACCCCACAACATTGTGTCTTGGCTCAGATTGGTACATGCAAATACACGACACCATGTTCTTATAACTGAAACCTTGCTACTATAAACTACCTGGTGGCACACATGGACCACTAAATACAGAAATCTGTCCCAGTAAACAACCTAAGCTTGCAGAACTTTTGTGTTTACATTCTGCCACGCACTAAGTTAAATTATTAGTTAAATTCAGGATCTTCAAACTCCATACTTATGTTATTTTACTATTGATGGTAATGCAGGATAAGAAAAAATCCACATTTTCAATACAGACAGTCTGAAAATGTGTTGAACTGTTTGCAGTTGATGGTTAAAAAATGAAGACATTCTTTCACTTTCTGTCTTAATAAGTGAGATAAAGCTGTTATATAACATCATAAAAAACTAAATCAAAAGAAATCTTGAGTCATGTTGTTTTTCTTTCAGTGAGTGTAATTACATCACTCATCCAGCTTGGTCCAACTATAATTCCAGCATCAAATTAACAGGGACAGGGGGAATAGTTGCATATTTTTTTCCAGGAAGCCTCCTGAATCTTTTTATGGATTATGTCAGACTGGTTCAGAAATAACAGCAGGACACGTGAATGAGATAGCTGTGATGCTATTAAAGGTCACTGGCACCCGGGCCACATGCCTTTCTGTTTTGAGGATCCTGTCTTGAAACACAGCAGGTAGCAACATGTCCTGGTACACAAGCCTTTGTTTTGATTAGGGCATGAGTATGTGTATTTAAGAGTGCTGATTGGATAGATGTGAGATGTTGTTTTATTACATGTAAACATTGTTTTGCAATCAACTAAAAAAAGAGTTGCTGCGTGAATCAGCTGACGATCTGGTGGGATGGGAAACCGAGAGTTGAAAAGACAACCACATGACTGTACTTTGTTTTGTTGTTGTTGTTGTTGTTGTTGTTTTTTTTGTGAAATTTCACTTACACTCTTCTGATTTTTATGGACCTGAGCTCATGTACAAACATATAAAAATGTTTTTGTATTATATTGTATATAACATATAAGATGGAAAAATCAGAATGGCAGCATTGCTGTGAGCCAAAAAGCTATCATGATCTCAAAATTCTCAGCTGGTATGTTCATAATGTCATCTTCATACAGCACCCTCCACCTTTCAATTTGTCCAGAGTACATGAAAGCCCCCCCAGTGTCATCTCTTTGTCATGCATCTGTCTTTCTCCCCCTCTGTTCACATGCGCAGATGAAGCTCATGAAACTGCTCCAACGTCTCCCAGCCAGTGTGGTTCGGCGGCTTCACCGAGAGCGCTACAAAAAGCCCACATGGCTTACACCAATACCAGACAGTCACAAGCTCACAGAGGAGGATATCACAGACTTTGTGGAGAGCATGATGCAGCCAGTTCTGCTGGCCATGTTCAGCAAGACGGGCAGTCTCGATGCAGCCCAGGCCCTGCAGAACCTGGCGTTAATGAGGCCCGAGTTGGTCATCCCTCCTGTGCTAGAGAAGTAAGTTTGTACTGAAGTAGAGAATCCAAAACAAAAATTTGGCCCTGATTGTGCTTCAGAGTAATCTAATTTAAAAAAAGTCGACATTTTGTGATGAAAACAAAAGACTGATTGTTCCCTCGCTCTGCCACAGAACATACCCTGCTTTAGAGACTCTAACAGAGCCCCACCAGCTGACTGCTACTCTGAGCTGCATGATTGGTGTGGCGCGGAGCCTAGTGTCAGGTGGGCAGCGCTTTCCTGAGGGCCCCACTCACATGCTACCCCTGCTCATGAGGGCTCTGCCTGGCGTCGACCCAAATGACTTCAGCAAGTGCATGGTGGGCACCACTGATGTTCATGTCTATGTTATTGCTGAACTTCCTAAAACTGACACAAACTTCATTCGTGTATCTATAGATCACATTCCAGTTTATTGCTACGTTTGTGACGCTTGTGCCTTTGGTGGACTGTTCGTCTGCCCTGCATGAAAGAACGGACTTGACAGAGGTGAATTTTGGTTTTGGTTTTTTTTTTCTCCATCTTTCTGTTTTTAAATCAAAAGTGTTACATTATCCTTACGTATGACTTCTGTTCCTTTATTTCTTTTAATGGCACCTTTAAGGTGGAGAGAGAGTTGTGCTCAGCCTCAGCTGAATTTGAAGACTTTGTGCTACAGTTCATGGACCGGTATGTGCAGCATTAATACAAAACTGTCTACATTAAAGGAGAGTAGCTGTTCAGCAGCAGCACAATTCTCCATTGTTGGGTGATAGTTCCCATTCGGTAGTCTTGTAGTCAAAATGTAGTTTCATATCATGGCAGAGGAAATTAAAATGAGTGTGGTAAAAATTTAGATAAAAGATTTTCCTCTTTTCTTAACAAATAACTAGATATACTTGCCCTTTATAACTGATTTATCTATATACACCAGGAGTATTTTCTATATCCAGTATGTATTTAAACATTTTTTTTCTTCTTTTTTCTCATTCCCCCTGCACAGATGCTTTGCCCTGATAGACAGCAGCACTCTGGAACAGACTCGAGAGGAAACAGAAACGGAGAAAATGACTCATCTGGAGAGCCTGGTAGAGCTCGGACTGTCTTCAACCTTCAGCACCATCCTCACACAGTGCTCCCTGGACATCTTCAAGGTTAAGACTCAGTCTTTTTCATTCTCTTACTTGTACATAAATAGTACTATAGAAAAGTCTAATATTGAACCAAATGCTTTCTAAATAATGACGTGTGAGTCTGAGAGCATGTTTTGGGTCATTGTCAAGTAGGATAATGGATTTTGGGCCATTGTTTGGTGAATAAGAATTCAGTTATTTATAGTGAATTAAGGTCTGTGTTTACCTCAACTGCAAGAAGGCAACTGGCCTTTGTTTTAAAAGCATATTTATATTTTTTAATTGAAGTTTCCTCTGATTTAAAACGATAATTGGTCAAATTTCTGGAAGAAAGATGTCCCTAGATGTCCTATTAAAGTTGGTGCATTATACTCAGCCCATCCTATAATGGTTTCAAATTAAATACCTTCTCTGATTTGAGTTCACAGGCATCCTTTGTTTGTTTTTCTTAGTTAGTTTAATTGAGCTTTTATTGTGAAACATTTGCAAGTTTACCATGTACAACAACATCTGGATGGGATTAAAGGATGACATAGTGAAGAGGATCTGAATGAATGAATTAAACAGCCCTATTTTGTCAGTTTGGCCCACTTAAATGTACCTGGCATGTTATTTGGAAGTATCTTAAACTATATAACAAAAATATAGCAATGCAAGTTTGTCTTGCTTTAAACAACCAACACATTTTTATCCAGGGACTTCTTTTTTTGCTCCTTAGAAGGTAAGCTGAGGGCCAGCTGTCATATGTTATTGTTAACTTCACCCTAGACATCATCTGAGAGGTGGCTGATATCTGGCTTATTAACTGATTCTTGCTAATAAACAATGACAGTGACTGATGTTAGTGGGCAATAGCAAATCTTTGAAGCTTTGCTCAGGGCTGAATCTTCAAAGACTGTTTAATTATGGCTTTAAGTTTCGTTACTTTTATTTTCCTCAAAGGTGAGGGGAAGAAAAAAAAAGAAACATCATTCAGCTAATGGAGGCATTGTTGTTTAGAACATTGATATCAGCCCCAGAAATTCACTATTGGTGCATCTCTGCTTCTAATTGACTGTTTTGTTTTTGTTTTTATTATTAATGAAAAATATGTTACGTGTCTTTACAGTATCTATACATATGAACACATTTGTCACTTTGTTTTAATAGGTGGCTCTAGAAAAGGTGTTCAACTTTGCAACCACGAACATCTTTGAGACTCGTGTAGCCGGCAGAATGGTTGCTGACATGTGTAGAGCTGCGGCCAAGGTAAATATCATCCACTAAACTCCTCGTGGAACTCCTTAATTTATTTGTTTCATTTTCATTCTGCTTCTGTTTTCAGTGTCACCCTGCAGAGTCACTCAAGGTGTTTGTACCACACTGCTGCAATGCAATAAATCAAATTGCTGTCAGTAAGTAATGATCACACAGGAATAGTCATATGTAGTTGATATTTCCAAATACCTGAATCAGGTTTTCCCTCCCTGAATTGATATTATTTACCTGACTCCCTTTTTTTGAACAGATGAGGAAGTGTTGAATGAGGAGGAGCTTGACAAGGAATTTTTGTGGAATCTCCAGCTGCTCTCTGAGGTGAATTCACTTCTTTATAATTCCAGTTAACATCTCTGTTTGCTAACTCCTTACTTAAATAATTCTGTGCCTTAATATTTATTTTACCCTCTTGCTATTTGTACCTGCAGGTGTCTCGTGTGGATGGTGATAAGATCCTGCCCTATCGCTCTGAGCTGTTTCAGATCTTGCAGTTGACACTCCACCTCAAGTGTAAACAGGGCTACACTCTGGCTTGCAACCTGCTGCACCACATCCTTCGCTCAACAGCCCTCATCTACCCCACAGAGTACTGCAGTGTGCCAGGAGGTTTCCATCAACCAACTGGTGACTACCTACCCATTAAGGTACAAATACCACACGCTTTATATATAATACACATTAGTCTTGCTGTCAAGTGTGTTTACTCTCAGAAACTGGCTTCAAAGACTACGACTATACTCAACTGGTGAGTCAAGGTCAAAATCAGGCACTAGCAATTAGAGACATTTGTCCTTTAACCAGATAAGTCTTAGTGAAGCAATGACCTGGTTTGATTAATTGTCTACTACTTTGTTTAGTCCTTTGATCTCATTAAGTCTCTTCCTCGGTAGAGGCAGGGGTAGTAGATCGTTTGGCTGGATTAGTGTCTTGGACCATAGAGAAAATGAGATGACTCTTATGTGGTTACCAAGTTAAGTGCAGTTGTCAAGTGAAATGTGCTGTGTGCATCTGTTTTAACTAGTAATAAAGAAATCACATACTGATGTCAGCTTTTCTGTTTATCCACTAAACACAATCAGGGATATCAGTTTTTGGGTCAGTCAGTCTTCTAATGATTTGATTTTTTTTTTAACTATTAGTAGTGAAGATCCAAGAAATTAAAGAAGATTTAATGTATGTAAAATGCGTAAAATCTTCAATCATGCAAGTTTTTTTTTCTTGAAAAAATCTTGTCTTTAGACCAAAGTTGCATTTGCAAATAGCAGCTTAAATTGTTGTATCTACACGTGTGCCTGTGGCCCAAACCAGAATAGAAAATATCAAATTCCTGTGATTTATCTCTCTTAATATAATGATGGTAGTGTATGCATGTATATATGTCTCTATGTACCTTATGTCCTCCTTTACAGGTGTGCCAATCTTAAATGACCATCATCACATATAGAGCAAATATTAAATTCGATATTTTGACTTTTCTTGTTCATCATTCCCCTGCTGATGCATGTTGACCCTGCATAACTTAAATGTCATCAACATTTGTATCTACAGCAGAATTTTCTTGATAAAGCACTGCAGGGCCGTAGGGCAGGTTTTTGTTAGATTAAATAACTTGTTTGATATTAACGTCATGCAGGACTGGGGTCGACCTGGGGACTTGTGGAATTTGGAAATCCAGTGGCATGTACCCAGTGTTGAGGAGATCTCATTTGCGTTTTATTTACTGGACCTTATTCTTCAGCCTGAACTTCAACGCCTTAAGAGATTTGCAGAAGGCGAACAGGACATGAGCAGGTAAGGAACTGCTCTGCTGCCAGAGGTCACTAGCTGTACACTGCATTTTTCTTTATTTTTGTGGATTTTAGAACCCCTGTGTTCTGTTTGTGATAGATTTGTGTTTGTAATTTTGTACTTTCAGAGATGATGTCCTAAAGAGCCTCACCATTGTTCAGCACTGTCTCCTAGGAGCCGGGGGTCTGATGCCTCCACTGAAAGGAGAGCGTATCCCTGAGCTGTTAGTAATTGCTTTGATACGATCAAGAAAACCAGATAAACACATCAGTGATAGTCAATAACATACAGGGGATACAGGGATCAGAGAAATCCCCACTTTATATCTGCTTAATTTTAAATGTTAAACAGTTCTGTTTTTTGTTTTTGTTTTTTTTTCTCCCAGAGTTCATAGCATGGTGAATCTAGATGAGACCACCCTCTATACAGGAATGAAGTATGGTGTGTTAATCTCTTCTTAAGACCTATTGGAAGAAGTTTTTTTTTTTCCCCTCACATTAGATATAAATTATAGGGTTTGTTGAAATATAAACTTACACTGTATTATTATCTCCACCCACAGATGAGTCCAGAGAGAACTACAGAGATGCTATCTGTAGTGTGATGAGACAGCTGCTACGTACGTTTTCACCCACTTATACCCCCTCGTAGGCTTGTGATCCCTCTTTATTCTACAGCTACATCCATAACATCATTGTTCCACCATCTGACTTCTGTTTTTGTCTTCTTGCAGAATATATCCTGGAGCACTCAGAGGATGACACAAAGTCTCTTTTCTCCATCATCAAGGTGGGCAGCCAGTAAAGTAACAGCCAAATAGAAAATGATTGTATTATATCTGTTTGGAAAGCCACAATGGAGAATGTCTGAGTTGTTAGGTGTGGGATAATGTGTGGGCATCGGCTATCATGGTTCCTGTCTCGCCGAACACAAATCAGTATTTTTGTCTGTGACGTTTTAGATTATCAGCGACCTTTTACACTTCAAAGGTTCTCACAAGCACGAGTTTGACTCCCGCTGGAAGAGTTTCAACCTTGTGAAGAAATCAATGGAGAACAGAGTGAGACCTTTTTTTTTTTTTTTTTTTACTGCTCTTGTATATTTGTACTGCTGTTATCCTGGAAGAAATTATTAAAAAAAAAAAAAGCACACACATTTTCAAAAGTTACAGAAAATGCACTAATGACTGTAGTGACCTCACCTTTGTATTTACAGCTTCATGGCAGAAAGCAGCACATCAGAGCTCTTTTAATAGACAGGGTCATGCTTCAGCATGAGGTAAGTCATTCATAGAGTAACGGTATTATAAGTTAGCTTTTGCGTTTTTGCATATCTGACTTTGATTTTGTCCTTATCAGCTGCGAAAGCTGACGGTGGAAGGATGTCAGTACAGGAGCATTCACCAGCAACTGATGAGAGATCTGTTAAGGCTTTCCACAAGCACCTACAGTCAAGTGAGTTCTGCATGGCACCCTTCAGGAAAAGCATAGTTTACATCTTGTTTATACATTGCCAGTGTGATTTACTAGCTTACTGAGATTTGAGTAGTGTTTTTTAAATTATTAATAATTGAGACTTGTTGCCTTCTAGGTACGCAGCAAAGCTCAGAATGTGTTGTTCACTGCATTGGGAACCTACAACTTCTGCTGCAGAGACCTCATCCCCCATGTCCTTGAGTTTCTCAACCCAGACAACAGCACTGTTACTCAGCAGCAATTCAAAGTATGGCAGTCAGCTTTGCACCACAGAAATTCTTGAACAGTTATTTATATTTATAGATTTATTTTAATATTATATCTGTATCTCTCCAGGGTGCCTTGTACTGTCTTCTGGGGAATCACAGCGGCGTGTGCCTGGCCAATCTGCATGACTGGGAGTGTATTGCTCTGACGTGGCCTGCCATTGTACGGTCTGGCCTCAGCTCAGCCATGTCTCTGGAGAAGCCCTCAATTGTGCGGCTCTTTGACGATCTTGCAGACAAAATCCATCGGCAGTATGAGACCATCGGCATTGACTTCTCTGTGAGTTCAGCGTTAAGAACGCTTTCAGAAATGAGTCATGAAATGAGGCATTTGCCTTCCTATAGTGGTAAAAGCACAATAACTTTAAAGTTCCCATCTTGAACTCAGATCTGCTCTTTTACAAAAACGTATTCTATTTATATGTTTGAAAAAATGCAAAAGGTTAAGAGTTATATCATTAATATAGGCTTAACGTGCTGACTCTTAGATGTTGGGGAACTGAACAAAACATTGAGGAATTCCATCCT
Source organism: Oreochromis niloticus (assembly GCF_001858045.2). Classification (NCBI taxonomy): domain Eukaryota; kingdom Metazoa; phylum Chordata; class Actinopteri; order Cichliformes; family Cichlidae; genus Oreochromis; species Oreochromis niloticus. The sequence continues at coordinate 20,944,123 of NC_031978.2, forward strand.
TTTTTAAACACACTTTTGTATTTTCAGGGCTCAAATTTAATTGGACAAATTAACATACTGATGACATTTTTAAATCTTGTCAAGAATCTTTGTGGGCAGTGACTTCCTGATATGTGACACAAGGGCGCCACTAAAAAAAGAGGCTCTTCTTCCTTTTTATGCTTTGCCAGGCCTTTCACTTCATTTCAGTTCAGCATGTGAAATGCACTTCAGTTGCACTGAGATCAGGTGACTGACTCGAATGTTGCAGAACATGCCACGTCTTTACCTTCAAAAGTCCTCAGTTGCTTTTGCAGCATGCTTTGGATCTATTTGCACCGTAAGGCGCCGTCCAATCAACTTTGCTGCATTTGACTGAATCTAAGCACAATTTATATATCTCAGTCTGTTTGTCTTTTTTCACATAATTATTAATTGGAAGTTACCCTTCCCGTGATGAGCTATTCCAAGTCTTCTCCATACGGTCTTGTTATTATAGTTCCAGTTGAGCTTAGGTTTCTCTTTTCAAAGAATGCTGTTCCAGAGCTGGTCTAGCCTTTTTAAGCTGTTTCTAATCTATCTAATCTGCCCTTTGTGTTCTTGAGACTGATTGCTCCATGTGAGAAGAAAGAACCTTTCAATTTGCTCTAATGAAGTCTTCATTCTTGGACTGTATATCCTGACAAGAATTTTCTTTATCATGGGAATAATCTGGCAGACATCAAAAACAGTGATGATCTGTGGTCATCTGTGATCTTTTTACGCTGCCAAGTGTACTGGTTCCCACTTATATATCTGGTGGATTTGTTTTGTATTTAATGTAGCATGGTGCACTTGAATTTGGCTGTACGTTTTGGGTTCACAGCAACAATTTTCCAATGCAGATGCCAATCTTAGCCTGAGAACTGTCCGTAAAACTTTTAACTTAATTGTTCAATCCCATGTAATTCCTCAACAGTTACTGCTAAGGCTTTGTTCAACCCCATCAGAAGCTGCACTTTAATGACACAATAACTTTAACATGGTTTGGTAGTCGAAGGAATTAGAAGTTTTATTGTAACGAACAGTAAAAGACACTGAAGCTTTCATGATGAGGTCTAATTGAACTAGATCAGAAGGCAAAAACAAAAGCACAACTCTGAAATAAACACACATGTTGAATTTGTCCATGTATTGGAGGAGTTTTGAACTACACTGACCTTACAAAGGTCTCACTTAAACTTAAAAACTTGTCTGTTAAAACAATTGTGATAATAATGAATTACTTACTGTCTGCCGTCATAATGAGGCTGACTCCAACACAGTCATTATGCATATTAAAGACAAGAGCTTTTATCTGCTGTTAGTCTGAGTTTACGGATTACTCCCTCCTTATGGGGCTTTACACGTTTGGACAAAATATTTTTACTATAAATTGTGTTTTATCGTTTTCCATCCTGTTAGATCCCCGGTGAGTGCTGTGATTTGGCCAAACAGATTATGATTACTGGGAATCCTTTACCTGAGGAACTTGTTCCCTCTGAGGAAGAAGTAGCAGAAGGTCTAAAGAGACAGGAGCTCAAGAACTCTGAGTCTGTCGGGTAAGTTTTACATCAACAAAAAGATGAAGATGAAAATACCAGCATCCTTGCAGCTGAACACTTGAGCAGCAACATCAACTTCTGAACACTGGTGTAACCGTTCTATTAAAATGCTGTTTTAATCTGCATTCACCCTTACTGTAAGCATCATAGGTTTGACAACAAAATGCATGTAAATAATAATATTCTACATTTTTGCAGGAAATACAAGCAGCTCATTGGCGATCTTCTGGACTCCCTCAGCAACGGGAACTTGTGGGTTTTTTTTAATGCACATGCCATATATTTGTGCTAATGTTTACTTATGACTGCCTCTCACTGTAGTTTTGTTTCTCATTCCAGACCTTGGAAGTTTGAACACATTGCAATAGGCTTCCTTTCTTTGCTACTGAGAGATGACAACCAACTCCCTCCAGCTGCTGTTTTGTTCTTTGTGAAAAGCCTCAACCATGAATCTCTCTATGTCCGTAAGGTGCGGCATACACAATGAATGAGACGCACAGAGCTGTGATTTCTTTTCTTTTCCCAGCAGTATAAGGATGTAGTACAGCCATTGCTGTAAGGAGTTTGCTTGAAGTGTCACATTTTGTCCTTTAGGTGGCGATATCAGCTGTGGCTGGCATCATGAAACAAATAAAGAGACCGCATAAGAAAGTCCCTGTGAGCCCCTTGGAGCTTTGTAAGCATATGTTTTTGTTTATCCCCCACTACTGTTTTTGTGTATTCTTACTGTTTCTAAAGGTCATCTCAAAATCTGGATTTTATCTTTGATAGGTGACTTGAAAGAGCTTAGTGGCACTGTAGCAGGGGATCGCAAAGACAACCAGTGGCTTCAGTATAACAGCAGTACCCTTCCACGCACACAGAAGGACTGGGATCAGTGTGTGTTTGTGGAGAAAACCCACTGGGGATACTACTGCTGGCCAAGGTTATGATTTTATAATGCCTGCATTTCTTTGTGTTTTCCTTATGTGACTGTTTAGCTTTCATTCATTCATTTCTTTTGCTATCTGCTGCTTAGCAAGAGATTCTCTTCCACACTTCTTCTTTTCTAACTTTGTAATTGTTCTCCAGAAACCTGATGATGTATGCGCCACAGGAGGAGCAGCCCACGCAAAACCTGGCCAGAGAGGAAATGACCGAGGTGCATACAAACAAGCCTGGGAAAAATATAACACACACAGTGGTGTAAAATCATGTGCAAGTGCAAAACTTTTATTTTCCGCTCTTCTTCACAGTGGGAGCAGATCATCTTTGACCATTTCTCAGACCCAGTGTTCATTAACCAGTTCATCGAGTTTCTCTCACTTGAAGACCGTAAGGGCAAAGACAAGTTCAGCCCACGCAGATTCTGCTTGTTTAAGGTGAGGTAGTAGATTCAAAAACAAGAAAAAAACAGCTGAAGTGAATAAGTGCAACTAATTTGCCTTCTGTTTTTCGCCCAGGGATTGTTCCGTAATTTTTCCGATGACTTTTTGCCTCTGTTTCGGCCACATATGGAACGTCTAGTGGCAGACTCCCACGAGAGCAAGCAGCGTTGTGTTGCGGAGATAATCTCTGGACTGATCAGAGGCAGCAAGCACTGGAGCTTCTCAAAGGTACAGCTCCAAAACAGATACAGTGATTAAGATGATCCTCATCATTCAGGTCTACAGACTTTCTGTATTTATCAAACTATAACTTTGGAGAAATCCACATGTGGAGATTTTTTTTTTTTTTTTTATTGGCATTAAACTACGTGTGGAGGTCGTTTAAGTGATCGCACCACCACTCTTACTGTGGTTGTTTAGGTTAGTTACACTGTGTTAACATTGTCCTTGGACAATCCCTTTCTTCAACAGGTCGAGAGCCTTTGGGAGCTGCTGTGCCCATTGCTCCGCACTGCCCTGTCAAACATCACAGTAGAAACGTATGCAGACTGGGGTACATGCATCGCTACAGCCTGTGTAAGCCTTGTGTTCATTATTTTCTATCCTTCCACCTCCGTCAGTCATCGTACCATCCAAGTGACTGTTGTTTCTCACGCTGACAGGAGAGCAGAGATCCACGCAAGCTTCACTGGTTGTTTGAGATGCTAATGGAGTCCCCAGTCAATGGAGAGGGAGGCTCTTTTGTCGATGCCTGGTGAGTAAAACGTTACATCTTTGAGGAGATGCTGATGCCGTTGTCGGTGGGACTTAACAATCTGACGCTTGTAATGGTTTTTCTTTCCAGTCGTCTATACGTGCTCCAGGGTGGTCTAGCTCAGCAGGAGTGGAGGGTACCTGAGCTACTCCACAGGTTGCTGCAATACCTGGAGCCCAAGCTCACCCAGGTTTACAAGAATGTACGCGAGCGCATTGGCAGGTGAGGCGCGTTTTGCACCCAGATTAAGCTTAAATGTGTTATCAGGTTATTATAAATTTGTTTGTATATCTTTTTTCTTTCATCCTCCCTCTCTACTTTTCTATCCTTCCAGCGTGCTCACGTATATCTTCATGATTGATGTCAACTTGCCATACACTCAGCCCACCACCTCCCCACGCATCTCGGACTTCACAGAGAGAATTCTGTTGCAGCTGAAACCTTTAAATGAGGGCGATGAGGAAATCCAGAACCACGTGATTGAGGAGAATGAGGTGGGAGTGCAGGATGAGAGGACTCAAGCAATCAAGTTACTCAAAACAGGTGGGTGGTTGATCTGTTGTCACTAACCAAATCAGTTTGTTTGCGAGACACACCCGACTGAAGCATTTATGAAATGATTCGTCCTGTGAATTTCTGCAGTGCTAAAGTGGCTGATTGCGAGTGCTGGTCGCTCCTTCTCCACTGCTGTCTCAGAACAGCTGCAGCTGCTTCCCCTGCTCTTCAAGGTGAAATACTCACATTCAATCTTAGCTTAGCTACCTTCGTCACTACCACCTTCATGTTTCCTTTTTTATTGTGTTGTATACACTATAACGTTTAACCCGTTGCTGTCCTGTTTCAGATTGCGCCGGTTGAAAATGATGACAGTTACGATGAATTGAAGAGGGATGCAAAGACCTGCCTGTCTCTGATGTCTCAGGGACTCCTCTACACAGAGCAAATCCCCATGGTCCTCAGTGTCCTACAGGAGGTAGGTCACCTGGCCAATGTGGCTGTCGCTCAGCTTTTTACCTGCATCACATAACACTGGGGTTTTTACCGATCATCACTGATCACAAAAGAAAGGTTTAGTGGGAAAGACAAAAGAATCAAAGGCATCTGATTATACTTAAATTTCTTTATGACATTATGTAATCTCTATCTGTCCATGCCTGGTATACTGTATTTATCATTGCTCCAATAAAAGGATTGGAAAGACAAACATGATTATTGTGTACACCTGAAGCATGTTGCTGGTGTGAAGCTGGCTCTGTTGCTGTGTGTTACAGATTGCTGGCAGCAGCTCCTGGCACGCTCGCTACACGGTGCTCACATACCTCCAGATAATGGTTTTTTACAACCTGTTCACATTCATGAGTGACCAGAAGGCAGTGAATGATGTGCGGGCGCTGGTGATAAAGCTGCTGGAGGACGAGCAGCTTGAGGTAACTCGAAATGTGAAGACGAATGCAGAAACATGTACCTGGAGTGGCATAAACAGGAGCCGGAACTTAGCTTGAAGATAAAAGAAACATGTGACTCTCGGATTATGTAACACTCGCCAAGCAACTGGCCACTATGTGCTTGTTTATGCTAGCAGGCACTCGCACTGTCTTTCAGCTTCACTGTAGTGATTCAGCGCGCTCCTCGTGGCTCTCTACTCTCTTCCCCCTTCCAGTCCTCTAGCTGTTGCCATGGAAACCACAGGCTGCAGTAATCTGTTGCTATGGAGATAATGTTTCGGATTGAAGGAGAGTGAAAGGGAGAAGGATGGAGTAGAGACAAAGAAGAAGTGGGGGATGGAATTTTTGTTTGGCCACTTAAAGTCCCCTGAGCCTAATTTATCGGCCTTAGTGATACAATACGTTTGTCTTGTTGTATTTAAAAAAACCTGTCCACTGAAAAACACCGCTCTAAGATTTGCACAGTATCCATTTCTTGCTGAGAACTCCATTCAGAATAGAGCTAAAATAACATGCTGCGAAGCATTTGGCTCCCATTATGGAAAAGCACTGAGTCCCCAGCTGGCTGTTTCAGTCCAGGTAGCCAGTGAATTTGCTAATGGGCCACCCTGCTTCTGACCCCGATACTGCAGCTATGGCATGTCTGGTACCGTACAGTAGTCATCGAGGTGCCAGAGCTCATGTGTCAGTATGTAACTTTACTTATGCTGTGCCTCTTGCGGCATCGTTTTGGGTGGAAATATGAATTTGAAACAGTGTTGTTTGAATATGAACTTCTTAAAAAGCGTTCATTCTTTGATGGAGTCACATGCCTCTGGGAGCACCAGTAATGATTAACACACAGGGGTCCAGGCATTATCATAACTGGATGATGAGTCTTAAGCCTTTTAAATGCATCAGTTGGTGGCCAGTTACCAGATGTAATCCTAACCCATTACCTATGAGCAAACGTCAGCTTTTTAATCTGTTACCTCAGTTGGATTGTTTTGTGTCTTGTAATTGGTATTACGTCCATCTCATTTTTGGCCTTTGTTTTCTAGGTAAGAGAAATGGCCGCCACTACACTCAGTGGCTTCCTTCAGTGCAATTTCCTGTCCATGGATGCCCCAATGCAGGCACATTTTGAGGCTCTCTGCAAGACTCGCTTGCCTAAGAAGAGGAAGAGAGATCTTGGCTCTATAGTGGACACCATCCCATCGGCTGGTAAGGAACTTGCCAATAGTTACCTACAAACCAAAGATTGTGTGTTTTTTCAATGTCATTTGAATGGAATCGCTACTCTTGTGTGTTTGCAGACCTGGTGCGCCGCCATGCTGGTGTTCTCGGGTTGAGTGCTTGCATTCTTTCTAGCCCATATGACGTCCCCACCTGGATGCCCCAGCTGTTGATGGACCTGAGTGCTCACCTCAATGACACACAACCCATTGAAGTATGTTGGGTCAGTGATCAATCGCCGTGTATTATGGCATGTCCAAAAGCTAACTATCACTTCTGTGGCGTCTCCTTTTAGATGACTGTAAAGAAAACTCTGTCAAACTTCCGACGGACGCACCACGACAACTGGCAGCAGCATAAGCAGCAGTTCACAGATGACCAGCTGCTCGTCCTCACTGACCTGCTGGTCTCTCCCTGTTATTATGCCTAAAACCTGGTAAAGAATTATTTTACACTGTTGCCAAGTCATTACTGTCCCTGACTGTATTGTCTTCATTTTAACTAACTTTTTACATTTAATCTTTGTTTGTGTTTTATTGGAAACAGTTTGGAACAGCTCCAGTCTGTGCAGACATCAGCCTACATTGGGGGAGAGGACCTGAGTGATTGACTGAGATAATACACAACATCCCAGCAGCGTCAGATGAAGAGTGGCACTCAGAAGGATTAAAATGTTGTGTATTTATGTATTTAGCTCATTTGCATTTCTACTATACTTAATATTTAAGGATCCATCATAGCAGGGATGAATGGCCTGCAGTTTGTAACATTACTGTACAGATTTTTTGTTTTCTTTTTCTTTTGTGGTTTGCGTGTGTGTGTGTGTGTGTGTGTGTGTGTGTGTGTGTGTGTGTGCGCGTGAAGGTTGATGGATGCTTGAAGACATCAGCCGGTGTCCCACACATTTCTCAGGATTATATCCCAAGTATCAGCTCTGAGCCAACACATTGTCCAGTGTAGGACATACTCTATCTTCCAGCAGTGAAGTGTTTGGTGCAAGCCAGAGAGAACTGAACAATGGTCTCTTTAGATTAGACTTACAACTTGCAACACACAATGTTTGTGTGGTTGTTTGATCTATATATGGTTATATGCATCATGTATGTGTATATCATGGTATAGCAAATATGCACAAACATTTATTTATTTACTTTTTTTTTTTTTTTTTTTTTTTTGAAGTGCTAAGTTTTCATTATTGTATTTTTTCTTTTCATAGAGAGTATATCTGAAATTAAGTAGATGGCTGAGCTGTGGGCAGTGGAGCCTGTTGTCAGCTACTCCTGCAAAGATAGGGAGAGCACAAACTCCCCACTGCTGTGCTGTGTGATTCGATTGCTGTGCGGATTCGAGCACAGTGAGATCACCGTTTCACGTCTCCATGCACGAAAAAGAATAACTGCCTGTCTATAATTGTAACCCTTTCCTTTTTATCACAGGTACTATTTACTTTTTAACAAAAAGTAATGACTTTGGTTTGCAGTATGGTTTCCCCTGATGACTTAAAATCAGTCTAAGCATTGAAGCATTTAGTACCTCACTAACTAGTGTAGTGCCAAAACTGCAGTGAGTTTTCTTTCCCTTCTTTTTTTTTTTTTTTTTTTTTTCTTCTTCCTTTTTTTTAGATATACTGTTTGCTTAATTAAAGACAATAAAATGAAAATAAAATGTTTTTAACAAAAATCTGCATATGAGCGTTTTCTTTTTTGTCACATTTTTATCGGGATATTATATCAGATACTGGACCAAAAGAAAAATATCAAAGTGTGCAGCATTAGCTTCAGTGTTGATATTTTTAGAACTTGTTTATTCCAACATGCAGAACACTTGATACCTGCTCACAGTGTTTCAGCTCTACAGGGGGATTTGTGACCGTGCTTAAAGTATTGTCTGTGAAAAGCGGGATAAATAATAATTAATGCTCATATTTTTATTAATCATATTGATAATGCTGAATGACACCTTTAAAAATTATGTACATTTTTGTGATAAATTTCTAAAATTTCATCATTTTTAGTTGAAATCAGTCTAAATTGATACAAGATAAATAGTAGTTAATAGTTATATATATATATGTGTATATGTATATGTGTATAATTTTATTATCTTTTTTTTCCCGTCCTTGGCAGAGACTGTTTAAATAGGGGGCCGCCATTTTTCGCATAAACTATAATACGTTACCATGGTGAAAGCAAAAAAAAAAAAAAAAAAAAATTGCTGCGGTAATATATTTGACATGTCGGATAATGGCGCTTCTGTCAAATTTCAAATGTGTGAAATAAATCCCGCATATTCTCCTTTCTTACTCCGCCAGTTGATTCCCAGTGAGGGAAGCGTTTCTATAGACGACTACTTGAATGCAGTGGTTATGCTCATGCCCGGATACGTAGACAGTGACTTCATACTCATTTTTCAGTGCACGTCCAGTGGCCGTCGCTCCTCTATTTCAATGGATTTATCGTAAAGAAAACAAACAAGCTGCCATCTATGTGTTCGCGCTGATTTACACAGACATGTAAGGAAACGTGAAGATTATCGATTCTTTCCGACGGACTGTTGCGTTTAGGTGAGCTGCTAAAATACATTTTTCCTTCTTTGTTTCCGAAGCAGCGGTGCGTTCACTATCGCACTGCCTTAAAAATGATGAAGATGGGCTGTATGAAATAATGAGGATCGCACGATCTAGTACAGGTAGTATGCTATATTTTCTAAGCATTAGTGAATCCTGGATTGTGCAGCCCATTAAAGCCTTAAAACCAACATTCGTTTTGATATTCAGAGATTTTTCTTTTTCTTTCTTTTTTTTTTGATTAAGCAGACGCTGCTATATGTGTGTGTGTGAGTTAAGGGGGATGATGGGGAGGTAAGGTAATTGGCCAAATGCAGTGGTGCATAGCCTATTATAGCCCTTGTCTAACGTTTCTGATCAAAGTGTAAGTTATCCATCCAGTTCTCCTCATTATCATTATAACTGTATTGAAGCGGAGCCCATAGAGCTGAGCTGATTGTATTTATATTCTTTGTCGTTTTCTACCAAGGTGGCAGAAATGGTGGAAGCATGTGCTCCTTCCTCTTAGAGGAATAATGCTGAAATTGATGAATGTGGAGTCGCTCTAAATCATCAGAATACAATGAACACCACTCTTACACCCTCGGACCTGGTGGATGTGCCAAGACTGCAGACCTTCAATGGCACCCTGGGTAACCAGACCCCCTCAGGCTGGGCCGTGATCCACACTGCTACCTTGACTTTTTGTTCTCTCCTCCTCATCTTTATCTTCTTCCTGGGCTCTTACGGCAATCTTGTGGTGTTCCTGTCTTTTTTCGACCCGGCGTTTCGCAAGTTCCGCACCAACTTTGACTTCATGATCCTCAACCTGTCCTTCTGCGACTTGTTCATTTGTTGCGTGACCGCTCCCATGTTTGCGCTGGTGCTCTTCCTGGATGCAGGCGGAGGGGACGGCGTGTCAAAGAGTTTCTGCTTCGCCTTCCACTTGACCAGTTCGGGCTTCATCATCATGTCCCTGGAGACGGTGGCTGTCATTGCTTTGCACAGACTCCGCATGGTTTTGGGACAGCAGCCCAACCGCACTGCTTCCTTCCCCTGCACGCTGGCCCTGACCGCCCTGCTGTGGACATCCAGCTTCACAATCGCTGCTCTCCTCACCATGCGTGCATACCCACGCAAAGATGGACCCTGCTTGCCCCACTTTGGCCTGGGGAGTGGGCAGGCCAGGGTTGTGTTGTACGTCTACCTGGCAGATTTTGCCTTTTGTGTTGCTGTGGTGTCTGTGTCGTATCTGATGATTGCTCAGACCCTGAGGAAGAACGCGCAAGTAAGGAAATGCCCAATCATCACTGTAGATGCCACCTGCCCTCCACCCCCACCACCTCTCATTGCAGCAGGCTTTGAGAGCATGCAGTGTGCCGTTCAAGGCCCCTCTCTGTACCGTAACCAGACTTACAACAAACTGCAGAATGTACAAACGCACGCCTATGCCAACAGGACCAACCAGCCGGCGGTTCCAGGGGCCGCCCAAGGAGCCACCTGCTGTCAGCTGGTCTCCACAGTCAACTTAGCCACAGCCAAAGACTCCAAGGCAGTTGTCACCTGTGTAGTTATAGTGTTCTCTGTGTTACTCTGCTGCCTGCCGATGGGAGTTTCACTGGCGCAGGATGTTTTGTCACCAGAAAGCAGCTTTGCACATTACCAGTTCGAACTGTGTGGCTTTGTGCTCATTTTTCTCAAATCAGGCATCAATCCGTTTGTGTACTCGCGCAACAGTGCAGGCCTCCGCCGCCGCGTGCTGTGCTGCATTCAGTGGGCCGCGCTTGGATTTCTGTGCTGCAAGCAAAAGACACGCCTGCACGCAATGGGGAAGGGGAGCCTGGAAGTCAATCGCAATAAATCCTCCCATCACGAGACCAACTCGGCCTACGTGCTGTCACCTAAGCCTCAGAAGAGGCTGGTAGACCAGGCTTGTGGACCCAGTCATTCCCGGGATTGCGCTGGCAGTCCCAGGGCGACCGGTACACGCAAACCTCGCCTCCCGAGCACCTCTACACCCATCAACACCCGGATTGAGCCCTACTACAGTATATACAACAGCAGTCCCTCAGCAGGGCCCAGCTCCCCCACCAGCCTACAGCCTGTCAGCTCTCAGACATTTGCCTTTGCCAAGTCCTATGTAGCCATGCACTACCACACTCACCAAGATGCTCTGCAGGACTTTGAAAGCACCTCAGTGCACCAGATTCCTGTGCCCTCGGTATAATCAAAGAACCGAAAGCTTTGGACAATCTCTCCATGACTTTAAATCCAATGTGAATCAAAGGAGGAACATGTAAACAGGCCATTTTTATGTCTTTGGACTCGGTATTAACATTTTTGTTCTCTCCTACAGTAGAAAGATGTTGCAATTTTGTGACTGGAGAAATGACAAGAACCAGAATTACAGTATAAACTTTGCCTTGGAAGCTGAAACGAGAAAGAGATTTAGAATAAAAGTTGATGTTCCAGCAAGTTATTTATTGATATCGAATTGATTTATTGAGGTTTTCACTGAAGCCAGAGGCACCAGTTGCTAGTTTCAATTGCAGTTCCTCTCTGGCTGGAGTTAGGAGTGAAACCAGCTTCTGCAGCATCAGGCCACTATGAAACCCCATATGGCTGTGAGTGGCACGTGGTTGCACCTGGATGGACTCTCTTTTCAAGAAGAAAAAAAAGAGTCTGAGCCTCATACACTTTTTTTAAACACAATAAATAACCGGCAAGTACAAATGTAATGTCTGTGAGATCTACACCTGTTACTGTGCTGATGTCACTACACACACACACACACAGCATCAGCGCCCTCTGGTGGCCTATTAAATAAAACACTAAATTCCACACTTAACTTAGTTGATCAGGGGTGTCAAACCTCAGGCCCAGGGGCTGGAATCAGCCTGCTAAAGACTCCAATCCAGCCCCACTGGACAGCTTTGAAAAAATGTAGAGAAAGGCATAAGTTTGGGGGCTTTTAGCTGTTTTTTCACAAGTTTAACAGCTTCAGTTTTACTGATTAAAAACCTCCCATATAGTCATTCAAGCTACACCAAACAAATTAGGTTATTAAAAAATAAATGACAGAAAACTTCCTGTGTTTTCATTATCTACTATAAAAATGTGTTATACACAGGGTACATTGCATATCCATTGCTCACATGGATGAACTTCTTCTGTAGTTGAACACATTTATGCACAAGCCATTCATTTACTACAGCAGAATTTATTTATCAAGTAGAAAAAACTGACACTTCCTGTTGAAGTTGCACTTTATTTTTATATTTAGATACCTTGATGATTGAATGTGGTCTTGAACTGGTCCAACCCACTTAAAATCAAAGCGGGCAGTTTGCGTTTGATATCCCCCGAACTATATATTTCCCTAATGTCTTAAATCTATTCTTTTCAGTGGTAATGCAAAACTAAAATAGGGTTTCATGTTTTGATTTTTTTAATTCTTTGCTGTAAATGCATTGGTTTTTATTCCAGAGATACAGCAGTAGTCGGATCCCAGTGTGCATCTTCACAAAACCACAAAAGGAACCTTTTAAATGAACCTGCACACATTCTGTACATCCTACAACCTTACACTCACTTTTATTGTTATTCCACAGCAATCTCTAATGCATAAGTTACACTCACACAGCACACAGTCTCCCTGCTGTGAAGCATTTTCAGATGTTTTTTTTCCCCTCTCATATCTACAAGTAAAAAAGTGCCACAGTCAAGCAGCTAATCACTCCATATCACACACACACAAACAATAAAACCACTATGAATATTGTTAATTCCCCTGATGATTCGTCACTCCTTTGCTTGCAATCAATCATCACAAAAAGAAGCATAGATATGAAGTTCAAGCAATAACTCCATTGCCTGAATTTGATTTAAGTTAGAGTCGGGCTGATGTAGCGTCACCCATCGCACAGGTCATGGGAGTGTGAGCTGGGCCTGTGCTCCTGGGCTACATGAGGTCCAGCCTCAGGATCGAGTTTATTCTCAGTTTTGGCTTGTAGCGCAGTCTTAAGGGCGTCTTGTTTACTAAGTGTCCTCGTTCTTTATGTCCTCCGTGTGCCGCTGCCGTTTAAAGATCTCCACCAGTTTAACTGGAGAGTGACAGAAGTCCGTATTCATCAGCAGTGTCAAGAATCCTGCATATGACCGGTGACTCAACCTAAAGGAAAAAAAAAAAAAGTCATCTTGAATATGGTGCCTGTCATTTAGGATGATATGCCTGCACAACGCCAGTATACTTAGATAAGTAGATCAGTGTCATTCCCTTTGTCAAATCTACAGGAAGTACTGCAAATATCTAGGCATGTTTATAATAATTCCTAATTAAAGAAACCAGAAGTTATATATATTTTAATGTGTTATAGAGAAAGAGCACAAGCGGAACAAAATAACACCAAGATTGGCTCATTTACATCACATTTATCCATGCAGTTAAACAATCTGCTGCTTCTGCTTTATAATTATTCCTAAAACTGATGTAAATGTGTTTTACAAAGGACTAAACCTTCACATAAGATTCATAATGTTACTAAGCAAATTTTACTGTTTTCTTTTTTTGCACTGAGTGCCACTCTGGAGTGAAACATAAACTTACCCCAAGAATATACTGACAAGTCTGAGGCTCCAGCATATAGACAGTGACAGCATGGGGAGACTCAGACTCCTTACATCTGACAGAGAGAAGAGAAATGATATGAGTGAATCAAAATGGGAAACACTGACAATTTAGTCTTCCTCATCCGTGGACTCGGGCTGATGTGCTCCCCCCTTCATCCCCTAGTTCTAGGTAACTGTTCACTCACTTGAGCTTGACAATGACCTGTCTGGGCTTCCCTGTCAGGTCACACACATCACCGTGGCCATAGAAGTGGGAAACCAACCTATTGTGGAGTAAAGGGGAAAAGAAAAAGTAGTGGGTGGATATTTTTGTATCCGTTTACAGCGATTAGTGTTCAAAAATCTGAAAGGCCTACTTGACTTTCTGCACTCCGTCCTCTCTAAGCTGGAGGGATCGGGCGACGTTCTTCTTGGCCCAGTCGAGGTGTTCATCTGCATTCCAGTTCCCCACCACTACAATGTTCTTCCCTTGCTCTTTATCCTGCAACACAAAGAAAAGATAATCTGGCTGATACAGAAAATACTTTTGCTTACTGCTTTATAGCCAGGGTACAATCTAAAAAGGTACTAGAAGTGCATTTGATTATTTACTTTTTCCACGTTTGAATACACTCGCTTACCTCGTGGTACTGATGGACGTGCCTTCCGTAACAGAATTCATATTTCCACCATCCTACCCCCTGAAACGCACATGTTGAGATGATTAGTGGTCACTGAGCAGTTTATGTATCAGTGCTCAGCTTCTAACACATAAACACGCCTCACCCCGTGCAGACAGTACGAGCCACTCAGGAACTCCTTAATTAGCTGCTCGTCTGTCAGGCGAGAGATATGCGTGGTACCAACAGTGACCTGAGACTGCCCTCCGACGGTCATGGGTTTGTGGGTGGAGGTGAAGGCTTCTTCTCTCACTGCTGACGTCTCCTCCTGTGATATATCACAAATGTAAATAAGCCACGTTTCGTGTGTTCAGGTGATCACCGTTTATCTTTGCACGTCTTACCTCTCTGGGCTCAGAGGTGGCACCGAAAGGTGGTTTAAGCTGCTCCTCTTGTTCTTTGTCCAACTGGGCGAGCCGCTGAGGCCGCAGAGGGGAGCCCGCCAGAGCCTGGCAGAAGATGGCGTTCACCGGGGAGGATTTGAACCTGTGAACAAGTGGTGAATTTTATAGCGTTTATTGGGAAACATATGAAAAATAAAAAGTCTCAGTTTGAGTTTTTCCTTTAAAATGTTGTCTTTATACTACTTTCAGTTAAATATAGGGTTAAAATGATCTGCAAATCATTGCAGTCTGCTTTAAAAGACAAGCTACACCTTACTGTTTTACAGCAGCCAAAAACAGGCTTTAACTAAACAGCTCAGTGCCTCCATAGTTAACACATTCACCTAAACTGCTAAACATCTGCAGTTAAAGACCGAGAGGAGAGACAAATCCCGGGGGACGTTGCATCAGAACAGCATCTGTTGCAAGAATTTTGCATGATATTTAAAACATGCAGATCCATCAGCAGCCAAATAAAAGGCTATAACAAAACAGCTCTTCTTTTGTGTTTTGTTTGTTAAAGCATTTTTCTATTTGCTGGTGCTTTCTTAATTTGCAGCAAGTTTGGCCTCTCAGGGCCACCATCTAAATATAATGAGACAAACTAACAAACAAACTAAATACAGTTGTAGCGCTCTATTAAAGTGTAACCATCTTGACAGATCTTACCTGTATTTTGGGTGTGCGCAAAGCAGAGGCGTCAGCACCACCACCTCATATTCGCAGGTGGTGACCTCAGCGACAGACAAGATCTCGTGCTTGGCCTCCGGATGGCAGACGTACAGCACGGCTGTGGAACGAGGCTGGTCCTGTTTCAGCAAACACGGAGTCCCGTTTCCCATCTCCACTGAGTAGTAGGGAGTCAGCTGGCCTTCAATGTTCTTAGTGGGCACCTAATGTTAGAAAAGGGGAAGGCAACAGGAAAGAAATGTGAGACATGAAAAACTAGACTGGCAGATTTGCTTGGTTACTCAGCAGAATACTTGCTTTGGTTTCGGACGGTTTGACATTGTCTGTCTTCTCAGCTTGATCTGAAAAAAGAAAAAGAAAGGACAAATATGATTAACATTCAATTAAAAAAAAAAAGAAAAAAGCACTGTAAGATATACATATATATAGAAACTTACCTGTCTCTGCTGAATGGCTCTTCTGAGCCATATTTCCCAAGAAGTACTCTTGTACACTTATCTTCTGTGGAAACATGTAAGGTTAGCGAACTGTAATGAGTGCACGTTTTCCATTCCAGCCATCTAAAAATATTTCAAATAACTCAAAGCACTGACCTGAGAAGTCTCCTTCTCTTCATGGTACTGCCTTACATGTTTTCCATGGCATACTTCATACGTCCAGTACGACTCAATCTGCATTGGTATAAATATACGCTCAGCAATACACTGGAACAACATGATTTTTGTCATGCTCTGACTTTAAACTGCACGCAGTTTCAGTCTCTGTGTGGAGGGATATGAGATGAAAACAGAAAAGACTCACCCTGTAGGAGCAGCTGCTTCGTTTGAATAGCGGCTCGAGCAGTTCACCTGGACTGGGCCCGCCGTACTCCTTTTCATCATCCTGCGGCACCAAACAAATGCAACAAGAGTGATGAGAGACGAGATAACACATGCTTTTTTTAACTCTAGGAAAGGAGGGAAACTGAAACTTTTTTTTATTTCAATAACTTACCTTTATTAAAGGCTTATTTAGCATTTTGTAACTGATGTTTTAGCATACCTTCCTATTAGGTTGTATTGGTCTTCATTCAAGTCAGAATTACAGACACAAATATTTCAGCAACCTTTTATTGCTTAACACAGCTCTATAGTGCTTCTTTTATGAGGGTTGCTGTGTCACGGCACAGTTACATAGTCTCTGGTTTAGAATATAAAAAAATAAAACAGTCAGTGCTTTTCACATAAACCCCTTAGAATCAGATGATTTTTTGGCACAATGCTTTTAGTATGTTTAGTGAAACCACGCAAAATTTTGCCTTCACACCATGAAGATTTCCTGCGTCACAGGCTCTCAAGATACAAAGGGGTCGGTGGAAAAGCTGCACTTTTTATTGCCTTTCCCCCCCTTCAAGTTTTTTGAGCCCTTATTACTGAGTAAGTACCACAGTGAGTTCTTTTCATTCAGGACAAACTTTCCCATAGGCAGCAGTGAGAATCGGTAACACAGGATAAGTCACAGTTTTTGTCGTTTGCACCAACGTGACAACAATGACGCAGAGTAACAGAAGCAAGCTCTCGCACCTTGGATGTTTTGTCTGTCTTTTTGATAATTTACTAGAGATAAATATATATATAAAAAAAATCTATTAGCAAACATTGCTGTTCACATGTTGTATGTAACAGTTTGGACATATCACATTGATCAAACAACTTTAGGTCCTGAAGAATTTGGCGATTTTCTGTGGAATGACTCACACTTTTAAATGCAACTGTATCACAATTTATGTTTTTTCCTGACAGGCAGGTTATAATCACTTGTGCAGAAACAACACAAAATTGCTCCCTCCCTAGCTCTGCTAGTGCAAACTAGTTCAGTGACAAGCTCTCATAACTCTTTAGATAAACAGCTGTGCCATTCCCAGAAAGTGTTAGGAGTGCTCACCTCCTCTCCAGCCGTCAGTGAAGGGAGGAGACATTTGTACTTCTCCTTCTCTGTTGTGGTCATGATGACAAAGTCTTCCTCACTGTAAAGTGCACCTGAAGTTGGCTGCGGGCGGGAGATAAACATCTGTTACTTTAACTCTGAGGTCTTGTGTGACAGAAAGAGAAAGAAGTCTAAAACAAATGTACGATAAAGTGACATTTACGTCTCCTGACCCTGTTACAGCAGATTAGTTACTTTAGTGACACTAAAAGATGAGACATACCAGCGTAAATTCAGCGCCAGGCCAGGTGATTTTGAAAGGGATTTCGTCTGTGAATGAGGGATAGCCTCCTCTGTTGGCTGAAACGCCGCTGCAGACCTCCAGCAGCCCCCCGAGTAACGCCAACAGCAGCCACACCATCATCTCTCCTTCCCCGGCTGCTGAGCTCCTACAGCCCGCTCTTCATGTACGGAGGAAATGGATTAAAAGCTGCTACAAAGGCTGAGGAAGTCTATTTAACAGACCTAAGATATAACACAACCGTGCAAGACGGATGTCAATACGGTTAAAAAAAAATACACAGGAAGTAAATTGCCACGTCGTGTTCCGGCTGCGCTTTGGGCTGAAAAAGAAGCAGCGCCACCTGGCTGCGATACTTGGCATGGACACACAGCTGGATCCAAATGACAGCAGAGATGTTCATTTCTGTCTTTCTTATTCAACAGAGAGTAGCACTTTATAATAGAGCAACAATCCAACTGTTTTTAATTATTATTATTATTATTATTATTATCATTTTTATTATTATTATTATTATATCTTTTCAGGAAAGGAGACACAAATAATACTGTAATTAATTTTAAGTAGTTCATAAGTCAGTGTAAATACTGCGTGCTTACACTAGGAAAACGCTATTCTTTAGATTAAAATACCCGAAGTTTCACACTACTTCAAATTACACAGTTATGTACTACTTATGTATTACTTAAAATTACTTACAATATAATTTGTGTAATTTTGCATGTAAAATACCCAGAAACTATTCACTACTTAAAATTACTTGGACTATAATTATTTTTTCACTCTTGCAAAAACCTTAATTGTTACTACCATATTCTAACATATCAACAGGGAAGCTCTTGTAGGTAAACATAATTACAATGTAATTTCAGGTAAAAGTACATTGAAATTACACCCTTAGTCATGTGTCATATTATAAAGTGCTACTCAACAGTTATATTAGGCTTTTGTTTTTAATGATCCCACTTTCTATCCCAAGACCATAACAAAACTTCAAATATAATTAAGCCCTGATAAAATATTTCCATATCCCAGTCTATTATGCACACTAAAATGAAAGTCAAGTCAAGTTTAATGGCAAACATTTGTAACCAGGCTATAACAACTGCAATAATGTCTCTAAACTCTTTTCATTAGTGAGGTTGTGTAAATTAATCTTCCACTTGAGGTGAAACAAGGCTTATATAGTGACTACATAGTCACTGTAAAAGATAACGTTATGCTGTGTAGTCAAACAGCATGAGCCCAAACACATTTTAGTTGTAATGTTATTGAAGATTACAAATTCTCACCAATACTTTGTAGCTTTGTAGTAATCACATGATTTTTTGCTGAACCTTAAAGCAAAAATAATATAAATGGATGATAAGGCATTTATGAACAGTAAAGCATATAATCTGAATCTGGTCTTTCACAAGAAGATGAAGTGGCTTCATGCAAGTCATTTTATTAACCATTAGGATGGATGATGTATATCTGCAGTACTGTGAAAAAGTATTTGTGTTCTTCCTGATTTCTTTCTCTTTTTTGTGGAATATTTGTCACACTTACATGTTCCAGATCATCAAACTACTTTTGATATTGGACAAAGATAATCAGAGTAAATACAAAATTCTGTTTATATGTAAGTATGGCAAATGCGCAAAAGAAGGTAGCAAATATACTTTTTTGCAGCACTGTAGATATGTTTCCAAGGTTATGATGCGGATTTATGCTGGTGAACATGAGCAGGGATTTTATCTTCAAACAGATATCCATCCATGCCCAGTGCATCTCATTTACAAGCTGAAAATAAAAGCATCCAAATTTTGCGCAGTAATACTTTAAATATGTCACCCTGTCCTTCAAATTTGCCTGTGTTGTGAGAGACCACAGATCACCACAAGATAAACTTTCTTTGCCTCACTGCTGCCTCCCGGTGGAAGATTTGGGAAATTTAATTTGCGTTTGTAAGGTCTCTCAATTATTTTTAATTGCGGCTCTACGCAGGACTGAAGATGAAAGCCAATATGGAGATACCTACTGAAGAGTCAAATGTCGAGAAGCTCATTTACCGAGCCTTCCGCATATAGCATTTCAGTTCACTTATGGAAGCAATGACTGAAGCAGCTCTGTCCCAAAGTGCCCCATAATCCTCTGACGCTGTTGAGTCGGCATTGCTGCGTGTTGAACGACTATAAATAGTCTTCCTCCACTTGAACAGCGCCTAAAAAAATGTCACAGTTCACAGGGAATTTAAAACATAGACCCTGAAAATGTGTGGCTGCTGCAATTCAGAGTCGGCCTGTAAATGCACATCGACTTGGACAGAGTGTTCATTTGAGATTGGCATGTTTTCACCTGTTGGTGGAGCTGTTGATGTGAGAATGCGCAGTGTGTGAGCCAGGAGAAAGGGACCAGATTATAACAGAGATTTCCAGACAAAGAGGCAGAGGATTAGGATATAGAGGAACAGGGAAGGATACACGCAAGAAAAACATGCCAGTGGATCATCCAGCTTCTGAAACCACTTTCCTCTGCTTGTATATATAGAGCTTATACTCTCACCTGTATATGAGTATAAGCCTCCTGTGTCCATACAGTATCCGTATGGAAATATTTATGAGCCTGCCTTCATAGATACATATAGAGAGTCTTCTTCACCATTTCTTCCTTGATAGTCAACACTAACAGACTTTGCAGGAGCCTGACTGATGGGAACTTAGCTGAACTCCCCACTTTGAAATGAGCATTTTCATTTATTTCACTGTCGTCTGTGGGGTGAACACGATTTGCATAGATCCCTTCCTTACACCCTCACCTTTTGCATAATTGATACAACTGTCATCTCCCCAACCATAATAACATCATTCCAAAGGGAGCAGAGTGAAATGAATCTTGGCATTTGAAGGTCTCGAGCAAAGATTAAGATATCTCCTGAGCCGTCACCTAAAAATATACATAGAATATGTCAGGAATCAAATCAATACTGGCACTTTTGCTTGATTTTCCTAATGAAATTCAGTATTGATTTGTGTAAAGCGTGCATGTTGAATTTCTTTGTAAGTTACCAATGCAGCGAGTGCTGCCATGGAAGCTTGAACAAAGGCATGCGTCAAAGTCTATGGAGTTTTTTTTCTTAACTGAAATGGTGAAATGAAGTCACACACAATCATGACCTCATCTGTAACATGATGTTTCCTAGCAACATGTGTCTACAGACCAGTATGCACCTGTCCATGTTTAGATGATTTCTATCAACCTCTATCAACGTTACGAGAACGACTGAGGGAAAAATGCAGACACATCTTATGACCCGAGCGATAAATTCCACAAATCCCATCACGATAAAAATTTTTTCCATTTGGATCATAGAAGAAACTTCACATCCAATTTGGTCTCGGTGTAGCTGCTTTGCCTGACAGATACTCTTATAAAACAATTATTACACCAAATATATTGAAATATGCCAATTCTGATGTGTTCACACTCAAAGCCTTAAGCCTTTAATATGAAAGTTGGGACAGTTTTTAGATCATAAGTCACGATGTATAGCTGTGGTATGTCTACTGCTACCTGCAAGTTTGCAACCAACATGCTGACTTCTTTAAATTAGCTCTGACTTAGAAAGTAAATATTAATGATAAACACTAAACTGTTTTACAGATAGTTTGGTCTTTCTTTACCAGAAACAATCAATTTATCCTCTGAAGTTTTTGGTAGTGTAGTTTAGTGTTTTAATCCTTACTAAGTTAAGAATTGCTATTGATAATTTGGTAGGATTTGACCAGACGGAGCTTACACTCCTGCTGTTTGGGCAGTTTTTATTTCATGTGCTTTGCACCCTGTTTCACCATGTTTTTATAAGCTCCTCCCCTAAAACACAGAGTGGAGCAGAGCAGAGTTGATTTATCAGCGAGATGGTATGTTTACCATTGATTGTGGTATTCATTAATCAATACTGTTTCTTTGGACTTTGTGGAGAATTTTTAAATGATGATAAACACTGTAAGTGTCAAAATTATCAGTTTGAAGACTCTGCAGTAAACTGGCAGGCCTGTTTACCGGTGTCAGGATTGTAGCGTCAGAACTCTTGATATTCACCCCAAAGCTGATGATTGAGGAAACTCTCCTAATTCTGTCAAATCTGCATGGATGTACCCATCACTCATGCACCTGTTGTGCTTCCATCAAACTAAAACACTGTGTAATAGGCTAAAGAAATCTTGTAAGTGTTAGGAGGCCTGGGTCGTTGACCCAGGGTTTTTGAGTTTGTTATATTATTTATAATTTCTAGTCTTTGGTTTCCTTGAGTTCTGTCTTATGGTTTATGTCTCTGTCGTCTCTAGTTGCTCTGTCTCCCCTGTCAGCTGTATCCCCTTGTCTAGTTCGCGTCTCTGTGTATCCTTAGTTGCTATATCCCCGTGTCCAGTCAGTCTGTGTCTGTAAGTTCAGTCTGTGTTGTGTTTCCTGTTTTACTTTGAAGGTCTCTGTCTTTTCTCAGTGTGTTCAGTTTACGCTTCTTTGTCTCGTTAGTCCTGATTTGCCCCAGCTGTGTTTCCCTCCTGTTGCCCATTCCCTGATTACCCCCTCTGCGTATTTAAGCCCTGTGTTTTCCTGTGCTCTCTGTCGCGTTCTACCGTTTATTTTGCTGTGTGTTCCGGCTGCCTGCCTGTGTAAGTTTATTTTGTATTTTTGGGTTTTCTGTTACTTTTTGCCATCCAGCATTAAAGCTGAGTTTTTTTGAAATACACTTTTGCCTCCGAGCGTCTGCACTTTGGGTCCTCCTGCTACCACTCCTGCCTGCACACAGCCCTAACCTAACAGTAAGGGGTTACTACTCAAATTCTGGAGAGGCAAAACAACAAGTCAGTGACACATGAAAGAGATGGATTTAAGCATGCCAGTGGATCAGAGTGTCGCTCTGCACCTCCCTGCAGAGAAGGTAATGAGAGAGTATTTTTGTTTGGATGGGTCTGGATGGGATCCAGATACTGACAGAGCTGGTCCGCGCTTATTTGTCTGAGACGAAGGATCAAATCCTACACGAGAAAAGGGAAAGAGCCCAGGATTGAAATGCAGGCAGTATAAACCAATAACGACAGGACGCATATTTGTGTTACTGGGTTGACCCAGTCCTTACGAGAATATAAACTTGGGCTTTGTTCTTTATTTTGACGTTATATTTTGTATTTACAGGCTTTTCTTTCTCCCCAGCCTGGGAAAACCTCCAGAAGCAGCTTCATCATAACTAAAACACCCTATGCACCATGGCCATTCTCAAAAGGTGACCATGGATTTTTATGTTAATACCATTATAATACCTCATTGTCTGAGACTTTAAGCTGTTCGAGAGAGTCTTGCAATGCCACACTTGAATACAAAAGTCAGTGAAACCCCAGAAGTGTCCCTTTTGTCTACAAGCAAGAGCAGAAAGTGGGTTAGCTGCTTGAAAATGCATCCTAAGCAGTGCGCATAAGCTAGAAGAGCTTAGTGAAGCTAGGAAGACTTTGAGAGTGAAAGTCATTTGGTGTCTCTTCAGAGTTTGACAGGGAACAGCACAAAAACGGAGAGGTGTGGAACAGAGCTCTCGACTGACTGGATGGAGAGCAGAAACTGAGATTACATGGCTATTTGATCAATATCAGCACATCAGCTGCTAGGAATAATGTGCAATGAGAGCCGTATTAGTAAGTGAGCATATGCTTAACAAGAGGAATAGCAGCTATGACTTTAAACCGCATTTATTAAAATATCCTTAACACACATGCTGACAAAACTTTGTTGGCTCCAAGCAAATAACACTTGTGAAATACTGGATGGCAGATTCTGTATACTTTATTGATTCCTCTATATTAGCATATCTGGGAAAGATCACTTTAACAGTCCACAGCAACCCACATAAGCTATTTACAGAGCAAATAAATACCTTGCTTTCCTAACACAGTTCTTTATCCCCACCGAAGTACAGTACGCGCTGCATTCACCAAGTCATTTATATTCACCCGGCTCTTGTGTAATTGATTCAAGCAAACGCCACACAATCCATCATCATTTGAATGCAGTCACAAGATTTCATTGGCACCAATTTGGACTGCAGATAGGTTTAATTGGCTGAGATATGTGAGAGATGATGGCTTCTTCCATATTATGTATGAGTTCACTACAGTCTACTGGCTTGGCTCAGACAACTAAGAGAAAACAAGCAAAGGCAGCAATTTAATGCAAAGAATTGGACCGGTAGCTTTACACTTATATAAGATAACAAGGTCCTGAAAAAAGGCTCCAAAAGTAATAGATATTTATATTACAACAGTTTGCATACTTGGTCCTTGGTTAAAAAAACGTCCGTATGTAATATTGAGCACATGAGGCCACTTCAAGAAATATGCAGACATTCCTCTTTCTTACTCTTTAGTTAAGAGAACGCTAGCCACACTTAATGATATGCATTTTCCAAATGATGCAGGCATCAAGTAATTATTGCACCTAGTATGCAGAGCATTTTCCTCCACTACACTTAATGCTCATAGTCTTTCCATCTACTACCCCTGCAAATTAACTGGCTCACTATCTGATCCTAAACTGACATTTCTATTCTGCCAAATGAGAAGCGGGGAGTCAAGAATTTCCATAACGCATGTCATCATGTACAATTGTTATCCTATTAATTTTGGTGTACTAGCTGTTGCGAAAGGGCACTCTCGGAGTCTTGTAGTGTTTGCAAGTTATTCATCGTCTTCTCCAAATGCTTTTAAATGTTTTGGCTTTTTTCTGAAGTTCTTGTCACTTGAATTTGAAAACACAAAAACTATGTCTTCCAGGTTTTTTTCCCCCCTGCTCTGTGTACACAACTGTCGCAGCCGCGGTGCTATTTTCAGTTCATTTTCATTCAAGAGCACGCGCCTTCCTTTTTCAGCCCCTTCAAAAGTTTTTCCCAACTTTATTCCAAACCTCAGTTTGCCAGCAGTCATGCAGCCACAGTAAACTATTCAGTAAACAATGTATGGTGTTAACGCTGAGATGAAAAAGACGTGCTGGAATTATATTGGCAGGTTGGTATCACACTGCCTCTTTTCTAAATGGCACAGAGAATCTGACCTTCTCACGATCTCAGCGCTGTCAAAAGATGACCTTTGTGCACAGCATCACGTAGTCAATGTCTTCGTCTTTAGACAAGGCAAGCTTTGCCTTTTAAAAAAATCACTTGTCAGTAGCAACACTGTAAGCAAAATAGAGGGGAAAACAGCAGTTTTATTTTGCATGTAGCCTGGTTTAGCTGACAATAATCTGGTGCTTAAGGACTCTGGGTTAGAATAACAGTGGGAAAAAAAGCAGAGTGATTCAGAGGCTAATTTACTCACAGTCCAGTCTCTCCAGAGAATAAAAGAAAATTCACTTCAAACACCCACGTAAAATCTGTTAATGTTTTTTTTTCAGGACATTCTCACACCTCTTTTTTGGGGGACTTGTGAAACTTGGTAAATCAATAAACTTGTGTTATACTTCTCGGGCTGTGGGTGTAACCTGAGGGAATTGCAGGAGGAGGAGGCGGAGGCGGAGAACGGCCAGCTTGGCTTCCCTGGTGGGTCAAGGTGAGTCTGTTAGCCTGATGGCTTGTTCACTCTGCAGATGTCACCTGGTCATTATCCTGAGGCAGCCATCTGCCAGTTTGTCCTGCAGGGCCTGGCCACTCAGTCTTCTGGGCCCTTTGTGACTGGCAGGATCTATGCCGCTTTCTCTTCTTACTCTGACCTGCTACTCCACCTGCCTCCAGTGTCCAAAAGGCCAAGCTGGTCAGGGCCAGAGGGAAGAGAAAAGACACATATAGGAGATCCAAAAAAAAAGAAAAAAAGAAGCAAGCTTTGAACTATCTGCCACAATGTAAACTGGGATAAATTAATGATGCAACCTCAGTTTTTACCTGGGCTAGCCTCACTGCCAACTGCTTGGCTTCTCACCCTCGGTGCCGGTGGGATGCACAGATATGCTGCCAAAATAAACTCCAGCCTCCCTCACCGTCTCACTGATTTCACTCGTTTCACTTGATTTTACTTAGAAAGTGCTTGACATGATTATTCCATTTCTTAAAAGTATCTATTGAGAAAATCCTCCGATACTAAAGCTAATGAAGGCTGTGTTACATCACCAAAGTTAATTGCCAGGCCTTAAATCTTCCCGAAAGTGTCTCACAGCGGGTAATTTTGTAGGAAAATTAGAGCCTTACTTTTGGACACGCTTAATCATGCCCTCCTTCAAGGTGCAGGATTTGGCTGTGGCTGTTACTTTTAAGATGTAATTTTGACTTTATGGGGTTTTAGCTTGGCTGGCTGACTACAATGAGATTTAATTCCTGAAGTGAGGAAAGGAATATTTTCTGGTATTGCTGCAAAACAGAATAGATTCTTCGGCGCGCACATATTCACTTTCTAAGTAATTTTATTCGCTGCAAGCCCTGCTACACTGATGAATGTGCCTACGTGAATTTATTGAATTTGAGTTAGCGTAGACAGTTAGTTAATAGTTTAAAATTGCCCTCCAATGCTGATGTGAGGCAAAATAGCAACGTGAACAACAGAAGACCTGGTAGATTAGCTTAGCATAAACAAAAGAAAGCCAAGCCAAATGCGGCAGGGAAAAGAAAATATATCAGTGTCAGTGATTTTTGTATCTTATGCTTAGCAATCAGAGCTATAGAGGCTTTGCAGACACGTGACTGCTTACCACTTTTTGCACATTTTGGACCTGTAATAATCCTGAAACAGAGAAAAACCTTATGGAGATGAGATAAACTATGGCTACTATGAGTAAACAAACAAGTGTAGAAACTATAAAACAGTGGTCAAAGGGTGTTTTTCACATCTTTTAATTTTACTTCAGAAAAAATGAAAAATTTTCATTTATCAGCTGTTATAAATACTTACTGATGTATCAGCAAATAGCAAATATCAGCCGATATATCAGTAGCACCAATCTATCAGTTGGCCTCTACTTTAAAGTGCATATTGTATTTTTACTCAGTTGTATATAGCATTTGTATTCTATTTTTATCTTATTGTATATTTTATTCTATTTTATTCTACTGTATATAGTATTTTATTTTATTCTATTCTGTACAGTTGTGTACCGTATTTATTCTTATTTTATTTTATTCTAATTTTTCCTTCATAACTTTTGCACTGTCCACTTCCTGCTGTGACAAAACAAATTTCCCACGTGTGGGACTAATAAAGGTTATCTTATCTTATCTTATCTTATCTTATATTTAAACACTAGAACCAAGAAAGCTGTAGTATTACATTTAAGAGTTTATGAATAATAGATGTGTGAATAAGTGGATATTTTTTTCCTACATTAGTAAAAAACAACAACAACATGTTGTTAACTGCTAAATGTCACTTCCTTGTCAGAGCAGTGGGAAAAAGAAAATCAGCGACTTTTTTAATTATCTGATAAAAATGACCTGTGCAAACTTTGTTTAGAACAAAAGAACACCATACACTTTTTTCCATTCTGCCCTGTGGTCTCACACATGCTGACAGCAGGAAATAGTTAAGGGCAGAGCCACAGATAACCAATCACGCAAAACCCATAAACGTGCTCATCTTCTGCCTGCGAGTAATATCCAGGTGGCTTAGAATTTTTTTTTTTAATCATCTCACACTTTTATCATTTTTACTGACCACAAAATACCATTACTGGCTAATAAGCACACACACACACACACACTTGCGCACACCTTTGATCTTGTATGCCCAGTGATTCTGATATTTCATCCTTGACCCAGTTTGAACTCAGAACCTGCAATAATGTGCTGGACATGAATGGCTGCGTGGGCAATCTGCTCCTCCTTTCCTTCTGTTGTTTTTTTGGATCCGTTATGCTGTTGTTCTGGAGGAAGGCTCACCACAACTTGAGGCTTGGCTGTGTTTCCAGCCCCTGATATAGAAAGGAGAACCATGATTGTGGGAGGCCCACCCTCTAACCTGCCTGTGCCCCTGGCAGCCAGAACGGGCCAGCTGGTACTGTCAGGAACCTTGACAGATGACCTGCTGAGCAGATACTTTTAGTTCATGATTCACCCATCATTATACAAACATACAGATTAATGTAATGCACTGAAATTGTAGCAGGTCTTGCCTGATAACATTTACTTTAGAGCATCTTAAACTGCCGCTTACGGATCTGTTTTGTTGTAGGTCACTAGATTTTTTCAAAGTAGGTAAACATTTGCAGAGTGTATTTTAAAGTTGGATGAATATGAAAATAATTGTGCT
Organism: Oreochromis niloticus; assembly: GCF_001858045.2. Classification (NCBI taxonomy): domain Eukaryota; kingdom Metazoa; phylum Chordata; class Actinopteri; order Cichliformes; family Cichlidae; genus Oreochromis; species Oreochromis niloticus. The sequence goes on from NC_031978.2 coordinate 20,971,834, forward strand.
CTATGATCTGTTTGAGGACGTGGATGAAAGAGAAGAATGTTTGTAATTGTCAAAAAAATTGGCTCAAATGTTCAGGAGTCTCACAAGATTCCTTCATTTGCCAAAAACAGTAAATTATACGCTATGTTTCATTTTCTGCTTGATTTCCAAGCCCAGTTGCACTTCCTACTGCAAACAGTCTTGCTCTCTTGCTCTGTTATAGCGTGTTTGTGCAATCTCTCTTACAACTCCAACCCACACAGATAACCTATGGCTGGATGCCATGTACTGTAGTTTGTGACCATACTGGAGGCTGTCAAAAGGCATTATGGGGGAAAAGTAGTGTAATTCCAGTAATGCAAGTAAATAAAAAATAATACCGGTAGTAAAAAAACCCACCACAGACCACAGCAGTGTATATCAATTTAATATTAATAGCTATCATCCCGTTGCTTAGAGAAAAAAAATAGATTGGTCTCCAAGAGCAAAATTTGTTTTAGATACATAGGACTCTGCAAAAGTCTTAAGCCATCTCTTTATGTTTTGATAGGTAAATGGAAATAGATTTAGCAATTCATTGAGACATGAAAACGTAAATTAAATGTATAAGCAAAAAAAGAGTGTGTACAATTCTCCTTTATTTTTCAACATAGTCTGAACCCCGAACTTAGAGTTTCCTGTGTTTTCTTGAAGTAGTCTTCAGGAATAGTTCTTCAGGCTTTTGTTTTGTTCGCTGTCAAGATGATCCCACACTGCTTCAGCAGTGTTGAGGTCTGCACTCTCGAGAGGCCAATTCAAAGAGGACTAATGGTGCTCAGTGGACACACTGCACACGATGCCAAGATATGCCAAGTTTTCGATTAATAGCTCTTTTTTTTGTAGATTTTTTGTAGAAAGAAATGGGAACAAATGATGTGTTTTTGAGGCATGCTGCTTGTAACAAAGTGGCTAAAGATGCAATTTTAAACTTGTTCTTTGCTAAGTTGTCTGTTATGTTTGAACATAACACTGGTTAGGTGCCTTTTTATGCTTGAATGAGTCATAGATCAGTTAAGTGGCTAAGTACTGTTCTTTAACTTCTGTTTAATTATTTGACCATGATGACACCTTTGATGAAATTTGATCTCATCATCTACCTTTGACTTGACCAATTTAATTTCTTAAATTAGTCTCAGTGTTCTCATATTGCAGGTATCCTGTCCTCTGCATGTGTGTACTGGCTGTAAAATGTATTAAATATGCTGTCTGCTATTATGATACTAAGTGATGTGACACTTTAATCAAAATAAATAGAGATCAGCGTGAGCATAGCATGAATCTAAAGTGCATAAAAATGAATTTATTGAGCTTACGTGGAGTGGCTGACAGAGTTTTTTTATTGTGTTTTTTTTATGCAGCAATTTAGATCTGAAAGCAAATACTTCAAACTGCAAGCGACAATTATTGAAATTAACCAGCTTACAGTTCATTTCCCTATTCATATTCAGATTTTATAATTCAGACCGAGCTTGAAGCGCCAGAACATCTGGAAGGAACTTTTGTTCCCTGAGTGACTGGGAGACAGCTGCCTCCTCCAAGGTTGGTAACAGTGGTGTGACACTCTTCACGTAGCCGACTGTAAGCCATGTGGCACGGTGCCCTCCGCATGTCCTCAGCCAATGAACAAGTCGTCTTTGCACTTGTTGAAAGGGAAGCAGATTGCATCTTATAGCTGAAAAATACTTTGGTGAACAGGGCACCCTCATGGAGGGCATACAAAACAACATCTTTCCAGCTTGCACGTGCACAATTTGCTTTTTCTTCCATCTTTGAATAGCAAGCTACCGCCATACAGAAAGCGGCTGGAGTGTACACACAGACACGACTGCAGGTTAAACAAGAAAAAAATAGTACCAGAAGTTTCAGCCTCTGCAGTATTGCAGAATTGAATGGAGTTGTAAATATATTATTTACATAGCATATATTTATTATCTATTTATTGTTAATTTAGTTAATTAAATTATGTTATATTTATATATTTAAAGCTCTTATGATAATTTTTTATTTTTGTTTAATGAAAGGGCATCAGACAAAATCAGTGGGGGAAGATTAATAAGACACACGGGCACATTACGTTTTACTAAATAACACTAATTATTTGTTTGACGGCTAAATAGTCAGAAATTAATAGCTGAAATCAAAGTGACGCTGAAAGATGAAGGGAGCTGGTCTCACTCTGTCAACTATATTCTGTGACTGAGGAGTTTCATTTCTTTTTAATAGCCTGCTGATGTCAGAGGAATGCAAAGCGACTACAGGGGATGTAACACAAGACAAAAACATTCCCGTCTTTAAAGTTTTATCTTGCTATTCAACAGAGGATCTAAATGCAACCAAAACAGACAGATAAGCGGAATTAAATTACTGGATGATAACAGAGGTGATGCTGACATGAAAGCAGCTTGTCGAAGATAAATTGCTGCTTAATTCTGAAAAGTTCTTCAAGGCCAAATCTGGTATTGTGAAATATTTTAACATTTAAGAATTTTAAGAATTTTCTTCATAGTTCCTCTACTTTTATTTATTTATTTTTTAATGGTTACATAATTATTCTCGTAAGGTTACCATCAGCGGTGATTCTAGAGTCTATCGGGGCTCTGGTCAAAGATTCACAGCCCCCTCCCCCCAAACATCATTCATACCATTATGTAATAAACAGTGTTGGGACTAACGCGTTATTAAGTAACGTGTTACAGTAACTACGTTATTATTGTGGTAACGAGCACGGTAACAAGTTATTATGCCAAAACCAGGAACGCGTTACTCGTTACTGGGATTTAGATAGGCTCGTTACTCGTTACTTCGTGTGGTGGATATCGCGGAGCTTCCACAGATTCAATAACATTAGCAAGTGGTGGAAGCCAGCAGGTGGATGAAGGAAAAGGGAGGCAAGAGGAGAGACCCGAAGCGGCCGCTCGTCCGCGTGTCAGGTGAACTGAACTTCAGGTAAGAAGTTATGACCTGCAGTCTATCGGAGTCAGATATAAACCAAGTTTAGGTGGAGTTTATTTTCGGTATGCTGACATTTTCGTACTGCGTGCTAGCTAGCATGACGGAGTTTCTATACAGCTGGGTGGGTGCTATGTTACTGATGTTGAACTGATGTTGAACTTTATTTTGTTCGTAAGGTTAATTATTATGATGCCAACCGTCCCCTAAAAAACGTAATCGTCCCGTATTCAGAGAAAATATTACGCGTTTCGTACTGAGGTGAAAATGAACACAGTTTGTCCCGGACTTCAGCTACAATGAAAAAGACACAAAGCTGAAGCTGCACAGCTGCCTCTTCTTCTCTCATTCTCTCCTCTCCCGTTTCTACTTCAATCACGAAACTGATCAATGATCAGCTGATCGGCTTTTCTCTCTTGTTTATTTATCGCCCACTTTGCGCCAGAAAGAGGAAACCAGCGGATGTCGCGTTAAACAACAGCAGCACCTTTAAGCTTGATCAGCTGTTGTTAGAATTTATTTAATATTAATTTCTAGTATCAGCTGATGTTTGCTGGAGCCACAGCTGTAAAGCTGCTGGTATGATGTCGGTTTGGATATGTGGTGAGAGGGAAACATGCAGATGAAACCAGGAGATGTCCTTACTGAATCATCAGAGCTGAACAGGTGATGGAGAAACAGGTTTACCTTTTAGGTGACATGAATGAGTTGAAGGGAAGTTATGAACTGTTTCTGAGAGACAAATAACACCAGGATCCTTTTCTACGTAGCTGACAGCTGGTAACTGTGCAGGGGCGGGTCTAGCAAAGTGTTGCCAGGGGGCCAGGTAGGGCATTAACAGGGAAAGGGGGGGACAAGGAAATACTTTTTCTTTATTATTCTCATTTAAAATGTCTCGCTTTTAAAAAAAATAATTATCTGAGTCTTACAACAAACGATTGATAGATCGATACATACAGTTAAGCCCATAATTATTCATACCCCTGGCAAATTTTGACTTAAAGTTACTTTTACTCAACTAGCAAGTTATTTTTTGACTGGAAATGACACAGGCGTCTCACAAAAGATAATAAGATGATGTACAAGATGCATCATTGTGGAAAAAAATATTTCTCAGCTTTTATTTACATTTTAGCAAAAAGTATCATGTCCAGAATTATTCATACCCTTTACAAACTGTCACAGTCTCTGGGAAAATCCAAAGTTCCATACCATTCCAAATAGTCAAAGCTGTTCTAAAGCATCCTAATTACCCTGATTAATTGGAAATAGCTGTTTTGATCAACTCAACAGGCGAAAAACAGCAGCTCTCTGCAGGTGGTCTGTGGACATTCATGGCTAAGACAAAGGAACTCAGTGAGGACCTGCAGCTGTGCATTGTGGCTGCTCACAAGTGAGGAATGGGCTACAAGGCCATATCCAAATGTTTTCAAGTTCCAGTGGCTACAGTGCAAAGTATTATTAAAAAATACAAGATGTTACGCACTGTGGAAAATCTCAGAGGACGTTGTCGGAAGCCAAAAGTGAAACCTGTGCTGGCCAGGAGAATAGTGAGAGAGGTGAAAAAGAATCCAAGGATCACCACCAAGGCCATTCTGGTGAATCTGGGCTCTGCTGGTGGCAATGTCTCAAGGCAGACAGTCCAACGGACACTGTTGGGTTCCACGGATGCAGACCAAGGAAAATGCCACTTCTCAAGGCACTTCTAAGGCATGCAAAAGCTCATTTGGCCTTTGCGAATGCTCATCTGGACAAAGAAGAAGGTTTCTGGTCTTCAGTGTTATGGTCAGATGAAACAAAAATTTAATTATTTGGTCACAATGATGTTGCCTTCATTTGGCATAAAAATGGAGAAGCCTTCAACCCAAAGAACACCATCCCCACTGTCAAACATGGTGGTGGGAACCTAATGCTTTGGGGGTGTTTTTTAGCCAATGGACCAGGGAACCTAATCACAGTAAACAGCACCATGAAAAAAGAGCAATACATGAAGATTCTCAACAACAACATCAGGCAGTCTGCAGAAAAACTTGGCCTTGGGAACCAGTGGACATTTTAGCACGACAATGACCCAAAACATACAGCAAACGTGGTGAAGAAATGGTTAGCAGACAACAACATTAACGTTTTGCAGTGGCCTAGCCAGAGTCCTGACTTGAATCCAATTGAGAATCTGTGGAGGGAGCTAAAGATCAGGGTGATGGTAAGAAGACCCTCCAACCTGAAAGATTTGGAGCTCATTGCTAAAGATGAATGGGCAAAAATGCCTGTGGAGACATGCAAAAAGCTGGTCTGCAATTATAGGAAGCGTTTGATTGCTGTAATAGCCAATAAAGGCTTTTTTCTATTGATTATTGAGAAGGGTATGAATAATTCTGGACATGATACTTTTTGCTAAAATATAAATAAAACCTGAGAAATATCTTTTTCCACAATGATGCCTCTTGTACATCGTCTTATTATCTTTGGGGAGACACCTGTGTCATTTCTGCTCAAAAAAGAACTTGCTTGTTGAACAAAAGTAACTTTAAGTCAAAATTCAGCAGGGGTATGAATAATTATGGGCTTAACTGTATATACCATCAGAACAGTGTACATCACTGTCACAACAGTGTTTATTTTCATTCAAAGGCTTTATGATTTTTCCTATAACGGTGGGCCGGTCTTGAGTCAAAATGCCCGGGACGATTTTTTTGTCCCAGTCCAGCCCTGTATGCAGCTCATCTGCAGTCTGGTGTTACCTACATCTTCCTATTCAGAAGGCAGAATTTCCAAGTTCTGAGTACAATCAAAAGCACCACGACTGCAGTTTTTGTGTTGGATGTAAAAAGCAGGCTAGAATCATGGCGGCGGTCAACGACGGTCCAGGCGTGGGATTTCTCTCGTGGAAATGTGCACATTATTTTTTCCTTTCTATTGGTAGGTGGCACAGTGCACTTGTGGCAAGTAAGCAAGCTAGAAGACTGGCAGTCTGGCTGGGTATCCAGTTACGGAAGCAACACATTAACAAGAGAATTCTGAGTAAAACCAAAGTTACTTTCCCTAGTAACTAGTTACTTTGAAAGTAACGAGTAACTTGAAGTAACTGAGTTACTTTTTTAGAGAAGTAACTAGTAATGTAACTAAGTTACTAATTTAAAGTAACTTACCCAACACTGGTAATAAATAACCTGACAACAACAATATAAAACTGAATGGTTAAAAATTGCTTTACAAATGCCAGACACATGTTTATTGGAGTAACGATGCCTAAGACCTTTAACCAGATGGCTTGTTATCTTGTGTTAATACAAACAAGGTAAGTCTACCAGGTCGACTGCTGGTGTTCTGACTGGCTGCAGTCAGCTTTGTCAGAAATATCATTACCTGCAGGGGCGTAATTTCCAGGGGGGTTAGGGGGGTTATGACCCCCCCAATAATCAGACCCAACCAATATAACCTCCCTCAATAAAATTATGAATTATCTTGCATAAACAGGCTGTTGATTTTCTTTGCTCATTTCAGGTATTACCAGCAAAATAGTTGCATGTTTAATTATCTGGGAATGTACCCAGATTTATTTATTTATTTAGACAGAGACCTTGACCCCCCCCCCAATGTGCAGCACAAAGTTACGCCGATGATTATCTGAGTAGTGTAACATCCACTAGCTAGTGGAAGCTAGCTTATTCAAGTGTTTCTACACCTTAGTCACGGCTAGACTAGTAGCATCTAGTTATTTAGCATATTCCCCACTTGGGGACGACCGCTTGATATTATCCATAATATTGTACTGTTTGTATAAGTGTTTAAATACCATAAATTCCCAGTAAAATTGACTATTTTAATCATACATGTATATGAGCCTACCCTGTACATATATATAAATATATACACATACAAGATTCCAATACACAAAGATAAAGAGGTAATTTGGTACATCTGTCATAATGGGACCAAGACTATTTGTTTTATCTTGGGCTTCTAGCCAAACATTTTATTAGAATGTCTCTACAAATGACCTTTACATGAAACAATTTGTTTCACAGGTGTGAGATAACTCGGCATAAGCAATGCGGCATACTTATTTTCTGGCATATTCAAAGAGGCTTTCTTTTAATCCCCCACCCCCTCCAAAATAAAAGAAAAAAATCCAGAAGCTGTCATTTAATTATATATTAATATCAAATGAATGTTTTTTGATGTGAACGGAGCAGCTGGGTTCTATCGGTTAAAAAATTTATGAACAGAAACTCTGACCTCAGTGTGAGGACTCCTGAAACCCTCTCTGCAGCAAGAGCTGCAGGCATTAACCGTGAAGATGTTGACAAGTGGTTTAGGCATTGCGGTGGTTTAGGCTCTCCACCACGACCCGCAGATCACCAAGTGCATCTGTTATTGTGATAAATCTGGACTGCAACACCAGTTCTCCTCTAGGCAGTTAGGCTACATTAATAAATTAATGAAACAAGCAGTAAAACCAGTACAAAAAAAAACAAGCATGAAACAAAACTGGTGTTGGTTTATTGTTCTGCATCCTTGTTAACCACCACTGGCTGATGCATTTTACCTTACCTGCAAATCTCATCTGAGTGAAGGTTTCTCAATGTGTCGAAAGTCCAAAGCTGCTAAAGTATTTAACCAACAACAGTAAAAAACAAAGATATAGGAGAAATCCATAATGTCTTTAATTTACCCAAAAACTTAGCACAAGAATAGAGTAGACTCGGATTTATTTTAGTTATATAAAGTTTTCCATGTATGCAAGTATTAGCCAAAAAGGTATAATGAGTAATAAGGGGCAGTCTGGCTTTACTTAGTTTATCTACTTGTGCAATTGCACTCAGTAAAGCCTAGAATCAATAACAGAATTGTTAAATACACCCAGAAAAGATTTATTGAGCTCTCCAAGACCCTAAGGAAAGTTTCTGATATGCTAATTTAATCACAGCTGAACAGAGCCATGTGTCAGTGACATCAAAGCAACTGCAGGGCAATCCTGTACACACAGAGTGAGCTGCAACTTGGCAATGCGCTCATTTGTTTCACTAAGCATGTAGGATATCCACAACACCTGCAGGACAGACATACCATAAATGTAATGCAGATGCCCAAAACACAGGATAGTGGTTTTTGTCATTTTTGCAGTATTAACAGAGACTGAGCTAGGCTTGGTAAATTCTATGTGAGTAGTGCTTTTAATTAATGTATAATGCAAAAGCCTCTGACAGGGTCAGTGCTCTTCCTGTTGTCTCCACTCTTTCCTGCAGGTAGGGATCGGCAATGTTAACCAATGCTCTTTATCGGGTTATTTATGCCAACTCCTCTTTCTGTCTTGCTCTCTGTCCCCCTCACCATATAACTCTTGGTTTAGCTTTTTCCTTTGATATCTGCTCACACTTCACTTACATCCAGCAACACACCAATCACTGACCTACATACTACGGATGTTTTATTGTTATTGTTCAAATTATTCCAATTCTGTGTGATCGCTCTCTCTTTTTGACCAAGTCTGGACTTTGGTGGAAACTCAGTGAATAAATATGGTTAAAGAAAATTCCACTAAAGCTACAAATACATGTAATTTGTGAACCATATGTTCTGTTTGCTTTCACTTTAGTATAGCATAGAAAACGGGAAAATATGTGCACTGTCGCATAAAATCATGTGAGTGGTGCTTGAGGAAACACTGTGCAGGGCATTTACTGTAGGGTTGTGTATGGTATAAAGAGCACATGCTTTATTCTCATAAGCACCAAGCATTACAAAAGGCTTTGTGAATTAAAAGCCCAAATGACCCACTGTCTTCTCATTGATGAAGATCTGGAAACAAAGCAAAACAAAAAGCTCTTTAATGAATAAGATATGCAAGTGAAATGACACTGGTCACAAATGCGCTTTCTTTTTCATGTTGAATTGCGCTTTGACATTACAGGAGCAATAAATAATAAATCTTATTTGAACAGCAGTGTAAAGTCTAACAGTGCGGCGCTGTTTGCCTTTCAATGGAAAAAAAAAATCCCTCTTCCCTTTTGTTTGAGCTCTAAGGAATTTTTCTTTCCTTTCACAGCTTTACATCATTTATATTTTCATCACTTGCATTAATGAATCATCAGTACAACGAATAAACAAACACCACAAGCTCATCGCATGAAGGCTGCGAGTGCAGTTACCGGCCTTGTTTTATAGTGTCTGACATGCTCTTGTGCCATGACTGGTCATTTGTCAGCACTAGCAAAATGTATCAAAAAACTGCTTCCGTGAGTGTTTTCTGAACTGACACTGTTACCACATGCTCTGTACGTTCTCTAAGAGCTTATGTGGCGTTTTGACAACATCCCACTGCTCCTGCCTTTGTGTCTCAAACTGAATAGATGCTTGATGCAATGGGCTGAGGCATTCCTGCCATGTAGCGTAGATTTAAATTTTTACAGTAGCAAGGGATTTCTTCTTTGATAGGAACGTGAAAAACATGGGTATGTTTATGGCTTAGTGTCTTCAACTATTTCATTCATTCATTCACATTCATTGTATTTGTCAAAGCAAATTCTTTTATTCATGGCACGCTGCGGAATAGCAATGAGGTGTGCAAGCGTGCACATGTTTTCCCCCATGTGCATGCGTTTTCCCAATCGCTTTTCCTACCGCTGCATTTCATTATGTGCTTTGTATCTATATTATGAAGAAAAAATGATGTTCCTGGTTCTTGTTGCTATTTAAATACAATTCCAGGTGTGCATACAGTTTGTTTTGTCCACTTTCTTGGTTTTGCAAAATTAATGCATGACATTTGAAGATGAAACAAATGCTCAACTTCCCACTCCTTTATCACAAACAGAGCCATCAGCTGTTTCATCAAGCTAGGTGACAAATACATTGAACATAAAATTAATAATTTAAAAAAAAAATGCATATCTGCCTCATCGGTATGTTTCTTAGGAATTGTGTCACTTTTTCTAGTGCATCAGGCCATCGGGTATCTTAAAGTTAAGTTAAACGCTTTGATTTTGGAGATTTGGAGTTTATATGATCAGTCATGTCCAGAATGGACTTTGTTTAAGGCACTGGAAGCCCTGGTGTCAGCTGGGGGGTTCTGCTGGTAGGAAGCTCTCAGACTTCCTTTCTTGTCATCTGCTTCCAAAATCCAACCCACCCATCCACCAACTTAGCACACCACAAAATCCCAAACTTGAACTCCTACCAAATGGCAAACAGTGACAGTGCACTTTTGAAGTGTTTTGTATAACTGTTGCCATTCATATCTGTCAGGGCACAGATTACCATCCACACAGTAATGGATATTTTGCAATGAAACATAGCAAATAATATTGTGGAACGTCTTTCTAAGCCTCAGCAGACACGTGATGCCCCCCCCACACACACACACTAATACGAATCCTGTCCAATCTCCATTTACCAACATGCAGCAACGTGTAACTGTGTAGTGCTGAAAAGGATATATGCCAAACAAAACAGGTGCAGCGCTTGGCTTAACCAAGCGTACTGCTCTGCACTTACTGTCATAAGACGCTTATCCACAGTTTGCATTAGAAAACAATTACAGTCAACATTTTTTAAATTCACAATTTAGCCTAGCATTTTGGTCTGTCATGGTGATGGTTAATGACACATCCATATAATATTTAGCTAAAATCTTAACGTAAAAGTGCATTCAACAAGTGCATGATTAAATACACTGCAGTTAATACAAAAATTAGAGCTGAACATTATATAACTATTAACGATGAACAAAAAAATGGTGATCACTAACTGTGCAAAATGCTGTTAATTACTGAAGGAACTATCAAGTATTCATGACATAGAGATTAGTGAACAGCTGAAGAAGCGATTGATTTTAGACACATGAAATTCTTAAACATTGAACAATTCATTTGATTTGTTGCATTACTCTCTGTAATCTCTGAGGGTGGCTGTAGGTCAGGAGGTAGAGCATGTCACCTACTGATTGGAAGGTTGGTGGTTTGATACCTGGCTCCTCCAGTCTGCATGCCAAGTATCCTTGGGCAAGATACTAACCCCAAGTTGCTCTCTGATGCATCCATCTGTGTGTGAATGTTGTTAGAAAAAGCACTCGGTTTAGAGTCAGTGCTTTGAGTATTCTGGGAGAGTAGAAAAGTCCTATATAAGAATCAGTCTATTTACCATGTAATCTTCGGTGAAGTGTCTTTTGCCATAAAGCATTACTATGTTAACTTCATATTAAGTTGCTACAAAAAAACTATTAAAAAAAAGATTCTGAACATCAAAATCTGAGATTTCAACTTCAACCTCCCCCAAAAATTTAAATATAGGGGCTCCTGCTTTACATCTCCAGGACAAGTATAGCTACTTAAACCATCCAAGTTTTTTAAAAGACTACAAAATGTCAAAGCCTCCTAACATTTAATATCACAAAAGTACACATGTACATGTGATAGACTTAAAACCATTTTCTGAACAGCTTTCGCAGCTGCTTTTATAAAATCTGACAAAAGGCCCAGCTTCTTTTGTGGGTGCTTAAAGTTTGGTCAGAGTGCCCTTTACACACAGAATGTTTGATCTAACTAACATTTTATGAAGTTTATTTGAGGACTAAAAAATTCAAATTCTGAGTAAAAAAACCCCCCAAACTTTCCCATCAAGCTGGTTTTCATATCCACTGAAGTACAGATCACCTTTGAAACAAAACAGAGTTGGTGTTTGGGTTGGAGTGGGTTGGGATAAATACTTCATTAATTTTTTTTGGGGTTACTGTATTATTATTTTGTCAGCTTTATTGGTGCTTTATCATAATATATGAACCGCAACTACTAATACAATACAATACATAGGACTGTTCTGAAAACAGAGCGACTGAATATATGCTCACGGGAGTAAGACGAACTCTTTTAGTCAACAAAATGTGGATTTTTTCATAAGAGATCCGCTTCTGTCTTTGATAACATATCTTTCCATTTGAAGTGAACTATGAAAGGCTGTGTTATCCTGTCACACTATATCATCCCTACATTTAATCTTTATCAAAGAATGCAAAAAGCAGATCACTGGCCAAACGTCAGAGGAGCATCATAAGGGGCTATATGATAGAAAACAGTCTTATCAGTAGATACAGGATTACTTTCAGTGCTATTAGGATGTCATATTGAATAAGGCAGACATAATTCAGATCAGAAGATAAACAATAAGGTTGACACAATGCAGGAAAAAATCCACACAGTGGACGAGTGTATAAATGTTAATACAATTATTTGAAGAAACTCTGAGGTCACTTCTTTGAAAACTTTCCAGCTCAAAGTTGCACTGATTTCTTAAAGAAATTAATTATGTTGTAAGGTTTGTTCTGTATCAAAAATAGAGGAAAAAACAGTTTGATGATTTGAACATAGGATATAATTATTTACAGCCTGTCAAAAAACAGAAAAGTGTAAATGTGAGAAAAATTAAATAAGATCCAGCTTCACATTAATTCGCTGAGAAGATTTCGGTAATAATGAATAATTGCTTTCAACCTCTTTCATGGGCCAAGATTAGTGCCAAATGCAGGATGTGCATGTAAGCACGTAACAAGCAGCAGAGACGGGTTCATACCTGCGAAAGAAAGCCTGCCTCTTTGCGCTGTAGAGTTGCTATGGTTCAAAAGCTGCAGAACGACAATTTAAGTTTCCCAAGAGAGGCTTCAGCAGTCAATCAGCTTGGACAGGCTGTGAAATGATAGTGGAGGAACAAGTTTCATACAAGTGGCAACAAAAGTTGTCTGCTCCACCACAGATGTGAAGTTAAGGACTCGCTGAGATGCAGTTAAATGGAGGAAGCTGTTGCTAAAAACTGCCAGGCAGGATCCTTGTGAAATAAAGGGTTAAACCCCAAAATCTGCTTCCACTCTCTACTTCTGTACCCACAGCTGCTGCAAAAGGAGCATATTCAGGCTTACTAAGTCACACTGAAATCTAAAGCTAAAGAAGGTCACAGAATTAATTAATACAAAAGGTGCAGTCAAAACATTTTGGGGACATGTAAGGCATGAAAGCTTAACATGGGAAATGGAATAAAACCAGCAGACAACTTGAGAAGTAAACGTACAAAAAAAACTGCTCAGGAGAACTGTGGCTTCATCTTCAGCCTTTTAGAAGGGTTTGAGAAGAAGGAGGCTCAAACCCGATCGATGGCTCTTTGATCGCCTTGCACTAGCTCTCTTCTCTCCTGCCTCAGCGTACCGGGGGCAAACAGGCCTCTTCATGTGAATCAAAACAGTCAAGAAATGGCTTTGGTGGGATGTTGGTAAGCGCCTGGTTTAGCCTCCTGCCTCACTCGTTTCTGGCGGAGCAACCACTTTCTTCACTCTCCCGCATGCAGCTCCGAATGACAGGGATCACTCTAAATATATGTGCACTAAAACGTAGCTGTGGTCTGCCACTGCCAGGAGAATGCACGTGTCATCTGCAGTCGCCGGAATTCAGAATGACATTTCTTCCAAACGATTGCCCCTGGGCAAACATGCCATGTTTGTTTACACATGAATAACCCATCACTCCTCATGTCTCCTCACTACGTCAGTGAAGATATTCCCAACTGTTGAACCATATACAGGTTAGGCTGCATACAGAACCACAGAGCGTTCATTAATACAGTGATAATATCTAAAGAAGCACGAAAAGACTAATGCATGGAACTGCAGAAACATGCATATATTTAGATTTTTAGGGCCAAGTGAAGCATAAATAAAGTGGCATGAGTTTATGGTTCATTAACACCAATTTGCTTGTCAGTATTTCCATAATTTTAAACTCACATTGGCTTCTAAGAAAAGTCTAATTTTTACAAATGCGTTCTTTATGTCAGCTCTGTTGGATTGCAATGTGCATTCATTTCTATTGTTCTGTTCACTCACTTTACTTTTCTTAGCTAAAAAGCCTGAGCATCAAAAACTAATGAAATACTGCTGTATCTCCACCATGATCTCATTTGTTGCCATTGCTATTATTGTTGTTTCTATGATTAGTCTACGTCCGCCTACTAAATCGTTATTCTTTCATGCATCTTAAAGAATAGACCAATGTTGTTCTATGACATGATGTTCTATGTTTCAATTTCAACAGGGTCTCTCAGAACTGTCAGGAAGGAAGGAAGGAAGGAAGGAAGAATGAAAGGCAACGATATCTTAACTTTTAATTCAAGTGATAGATGCTAATTTGGGGATAAGTGCTCAATGCTCTCCAGCTTATAGCATAAAAAAGTCCATCCATTTATTTTTTTTTCCATTTATCCAGTTCAGATCCCTGACAGGTTGCAAGGCTAGGACTTTAAATTATTTCAAAAAATAAAAATAAATAAATCACACAAAAATGAACAAAAGGTGCTCAATTCAGGCTTGTAACTTTTCCCCCCATTTGCATGGTTGCTTGTTTTTTTTTGTTTTTCTCAGTTGCAGCTCTTTTGGCCACCATAATTTTCAGCTGCAGATTAATATACATTGGATGCACTAGAGGGTATTTACAGCATCAGGATGATATATGTGACTCACAGTAAACCACTGTGTGCATACTCATGATAATGAAAGAACATGTCAGCCAGTGTAGCAGTGCAGTTCATTTGTGTGTTTTTAAACAGTGGAGCTTTATGGCAGCTCAGAAAAAATAAGATATCACAGACTTGGGTTCACTGACAATCCTTTTTTTCTTTTCTTTTAAATTTATTATTGGTATTGTAATTTTTGCATTTTTTTTGCAGGGATAAGGTAAATGCATTAATTGCTGGATGTCGTATTTAACTATTTATTAGAAAATGAATTAACTGCTGTAATAGCTTAAAGGTACAATAAGTAATTTTTGAGGTTGTTCAACAGAAATAAAAGCTGTACTCATAAATATACATTGATTAGGGTGTAATTACATCTTTAAACAAACTGATGCATTCTCATAAACTTTGAATTAATCCATAAAACTTACATATCTAAGCAGGCACCATTTTGTACTTCCATCTTGGATATAGTGGCCAAGATTAGCTTTGTAGTTCTGCCTAGTCCCGTTTTAACTATGTGGCTAGAGACTGGCCGCTGCTCTTTCAATGTATACATGACCATTTAACATTTGTACATGTATATTTTCTGACAACAAGCTGGCTAAACAGCAATAAATAATATTATTCTACCTAACGTTAGACTTGAGTGTATCCAAAATCACTGTTTTACTCTGATAAACAGTTTGATGCTTAGTGAATGAACTCTCATACAAAGTGAGAATATTATCCAAGTCCAACAATGTCCAACAGTGGCGCTTACCAACAGGAAAGTTTAGAATATCTTAAAAAACTCACTTCAGTGAAATTAGCTTCACTGAATTGTACTCCTTTCATAAAGTTTTACAACATCCCCCAGGGCAATAAGATGTGGACACCAGGCATAGTGACACTTGTGGTCCTATACAGTCACTACAGTGTTGTTTGTCCTACAGCGGCCACCATAGTTAGGATTATACACCTGATTTGGGAGGAGCAAGAAGGCAGAATTGAATCTGCACTTTACTGACATCTAGTGGTGACATTTACAGACTATAACTTTAAAGAAAAAATACAGATTGTCAAGACGAGCAGATTTAATATGCTTACTTTATGGTATTAATCAAATTTTAACATGGCATCACATATTATTCCATTGGAATAATTGATTTGTAAGATATTAGAGGCAATTCCTTAGTAGTTGTTTTTTTGTTTTTGTTTTTTTGAAAAAACAAAACAAAACAAAAAACCCCAAACAAGTTGTAACTAATTACTAAACACCTAATATTCCTAATTGCTTTAAGATATTAGACAATTTTACCTAAAAAAAATCATCAGTTTTTAAGTAAACTAACATGTACTTGTACATCAATTAACATGTACTGGATAATTAGTAGTAAGTATCTACACTGAATTGTGTAACACTGGTGAGGTAGAACAATTTTTCAGAAACATGACTTCCTAACTCCGTTAACACAAATCAAACATGCCACTTTTATCTGGCAGCCGATTGTTGCAAACACACACGCTGAGAAACACGACACAGGAGCAAATAGGTGAAAAAGAAGCAAACATGATCTGTGCATTCCCTTTGATCTGAGACTCTGAACTGAATACCAACTTGTCTCGCCCCCAGGCAGTGCAGTTCATTTGAAAAAATAGCTGTCAGCATACTAAATAACAATTCATACTATTTGGGAGCACAGAGGAAGCTTTGCATTTGCGGCTTCCGATTCACTTTGCTAAGCCAAATGTAGTCCCTTCTCCTGCCAGTCGTTGCTGTCTTCTCACTGGCGATGACATGTCTCTCTGCATTCATGTGAAAGAGTGTTTGGTTAGTTTCTCAAGTTGGAGTTGCCCTCCTGCTTTCCTGAATTGCTCGTGTGCTGGGTTCACTGGAGTTGAAAGTCTATCAGATTTAATTGATGGAGACCCTCCAGAATCAATGAGGCTAGAAAAGCAGGACAGCCCCTCTCTTTGGCAAGCCAGGAGGCCATCAGTGAGGGAGGCAGGATGAGGGCTGTGTGTGATGTTCATGCGTGAACCTGGGGCTTTGGAGTAATGGTGTGTGTCTACCCCGGTGCCACGCCACATAAACTTAGGACCTCCCTGTCAGATGCAGACACAGGGCCTTCGGCAACACACAGGAGGAGTCTGCAAAGAATAGACTCAACATCCCGAATGCTTATCCGTTATCACGTGGCTGTCACAATAAGGACACATGCTATGTAAGGATGCTGAAACGCTAATGGTGCCTGATTGCATGCTGGCTAAATTACATTTAGTCATGCTAACATTATGGGGTTGCCCTTTTCACATGTTATATTTATAACTGGGTGGCACAGTGGTGCAGTGATTAGCGTTGTTGCTGCACATCGAGAAGGTTGAGGGTCTGAATCCACCAGCTGACTGGGGAATTTCTGTGTGGAGTTCCGTCCTGGTTTCCTCCCACACCCAAAGACATGCATGTTAGGCTAACTGGTAATTCTAAATTAGCCGTAGGTGTGAATGTGAGCATGAATAGCTGCCCGGGGATACACTGTCGACCTGTCTATGATGTACCCTGCCTTTTGCTCTATAACAGCTGAGATAGGCTCCCCTCCCCCCGGGACCCTGAATTGTACAAGCGCTTAAGAAAATGAATGGATTGATGGATGGATGCACTTTGTGGCATTTATCTTGCAGCGGTCCTAGAAGAGAGCGCGAGTGGATGACCCTCTGACAGTCTTTAAATTGAGCAAATTTCAGAGCAAGCACAGTCATCTACTACAGAGCCAGCAAGCAGCACTGGCAGTATCCTTAGAGCTCCTCATTGTAACATCAGCGGTGCAAATGGACTGTGCCTGCTCCCAACAAGGAGCATCAGGACAACCAGTCACACCACATCAAAATGATCCAGCTGCCTTGACAAACCGGAAATCTGACCTATTTCATGGACAGTTATCAGTCCAGAACTGGAATTAAATGTTTGTCTGTGTCAAACCTTGGGCTTGGGATTTGGGGAATAAAGTGAATGTCCAAGAGAAAGTTATGATTACTGGCATGAGTAGGTGAGTACGTTTGTGTATTTTAGATGTGAGGTAATATGTAAGTTTAACAGTTTGCAGTAACACAATGTGCCAAATCTGGCTTATACCTTGATGTTTTTTTACATGTGGACTAACATAATAACTGCATAACCTGTGATGATGGTACTTTCAAACGGCTATCATAATGTTAATGTTAGCGTTGACATTTTAAGTGAAATATTATTTAATTGGTTCTCAGACGAAATATCATTGTTAGAAGAGCCTGGCAGGCCATCACACTTATAATTGGTAGCATGATCTGTTGCTTGCAGTGTAGAACAAGAAAACTATGACAGCTGGAATTACCATACCACAGGCCTGAGGCTGACATGAAGTGTGTATAATCACCTGTCTGTTGTGTAGCTGCTATAACAGCCGAAGGAACACTGGGATGTTTTAGAAAAGTGAGTAATGGCAGAGAAATTACAGGAATAGTGGTTGTTAAGGCCAGCTGACTAGTACAAGGGCATCATTTGGTCCAGGAGGAAGTTCACGTGGCAATCAGAAATAAATCAACCTCACCCTCTACATGAGGCTTGCAACCGTCCGTACCCTTTCAGGAGCACCAATCATATACAAGCATCCAGCTGAACAGCAATCAGCAGCAGAACTGACCCATCACTTCGCAGAAACTAAAGCGTTCTGATAAAACCTACTGCGAAATCCTCAAGTCTGCATAAGCAAAATTTACGTGCGGATCTGCTGTTATTTTAAGACAAATGCAAATGTTTTTACATGTGCTGAATTTAATTTACATAAAACTGAAAACCTTCCCCGACCTCACTGTCGCCTTTTTCAGTGGGTAGACAAATATATCCAACCTCTGCATTGCTAGAGGTGCTCCTGAGGTTGAGCTTAATGTATAAAGATGGGGGATGTGGAGAGCATGTAGGATGAGACGTTCCTGAGTTGCACTGGACCCATAAATAAGGGAGCAGCACAAAGCTATCCCCCAGGACTGCTGTCAGTTGGCATCTTAACACACTGGATACTAATGAGAAACAATGCTGCATCATACACCTTATGCAACATGCAACACCCAGATGGATTAGGTCTTACAGGCATACAGTAAGATGGAGGTCTGCAGTGTGAGGTTTGCAGCAGACATGAAGGATATAACCCACATATGCTTTTCAGCCAGTGCAGTTTTCCAGATTTTTACATTGCGTGATCGCAGACAAACACACACTCACATTACCTATTCAAGTCATGAGTTCTCATTTAATTCTACAGTTTCCTTTTTTGTTACATTCAGCTGTGAATTTTCTGAAAGAGCAGTGTTTTATAAAACTGGGCAGCAGAAATTTAAAGATATGTCATCAAGGAAAGAGCGGGAAAGGGGTTATTATTGCTAGCGTTGATTTCCCCCCCCTCCTTTCTCTTTTCATGAAACAAATTATACATTATGATGGTCAAGCCCTCAGAACCAAATAATTTGACTTCCAACAAAACTTTACATCCAATTAAATCCAATATTAAGGCAAAAGATTAGGAGTTAGAAAACATTGAAAGCATGTTCAATATAGATAAGCAATCAAAAGACTCAATTTGTGTTTTTTAGACTAAGTTGACTAAATTCTCACATAATGAAAATAAAGCTGTGGTAATTACAGATTGTAGATGCCAACTGACAACATTATATTGTTCAAATTACACCTTTTTGTTGCCTTAAAAATAGAATAGCTAATATAGAATACTAATAATAAGGTTCTTTCTCTTTACATTACAGGATCAAACTAACTCGAAACTGGTGATTCTAATGACTCATACATACTGCCTTGGTTACGCAGTGTTTGCACTGATTGTTTTCGCAATAGATTGTAAGTAGTAGCTGTGGAGACCTGCTGGTTGGGTAGACGTTGAGAGTGGCCACCGTCGATTGCAAGGTGATTGCACAGGTTGCCTTGTGGGAGGCAACCTGTCTCCAAACATTTGTTGTTGGACTCAGACTGACTGTAGTAGCTCTCAAACAGATTTTCTGGATTTCTGTTTTAAAATCTCTGGGGTTCTTAGTAGACTCTGAATGGAATGGTTTTAAATGTAAATTTCTTTATAATATGAATTTCTGTCTATGTAAACAGCTAAAGTTTTACAATTAAAAAAACAAACAAACAAAACAGTTAATTGCTTTATTATCATAAACAAATAGCATGTAGTTGCCAACACAACGTGATGGACTAAAAACACTGAAGATGGCCGCTACAGCACAGACCTGGTAACATATTTGCAACGATTTTCTTTCTCCAACCATGGTTTACTCTAGTGTGACTGTAGCATAAAGAATATGCTCAATCTAAATAAATAAAATATTCATACCAGATGTATGCAGTTTTCATTTCTTAGTCCAAATTTTCCAAAGCACCCAGTTAGCTCAGCATAATGGGTTATCATGGCTAGAGGACATAGCCTGAAGCTTGAAGTTTAGCATTTGGGCTGTAGCCATCTCGATTTTTGGGAGAAGTGACCATTCTTGCTAGCTAGCTTGGTTAGCTAGCATGTATGCTTTTTATGAGTGCATTTAATCCTGAGGCCCAGAGGTTGTGGTGTCCAACTAAACCAGGAGTGTAAAACAGCTAGCTTCCTCTGAATATAGCCAGGTTAACTTTGTCTAATCTTTGAGCTAAATTAAGCTAGCTGGATTTTTAATTCAGCTGCCTTCAGTTCACTTTTATTTATATAGCACCAAGACACAGTAACTATTAACCCAGTAACTGTTAACCGAAGGCGATGATTGCCTTAGCTTCACATCAAATTTTAAATATTGATATTACTCTCCTGTCTGCAGTTGTCAGCCCTAAAAGTGAATGAGGTTATCTGCTAGATTCTTGATATTTTCACAGGTTATGACTTACAGTAAATATTTCATGTTTTTTTTGTCATGTTTTGGTTTTGCAACATTATTTGGAGAAACATACCCAATAGGCCTACAAGTAGAAACCATCTTAAGTGTCAGTGTTGAAACTAGATGCTTTCTTTTGCACATTCCTGGTAGTCCGAGTTCAGGTTGAGAAAATGAGTTGCAACAGAAATGAGAGAAATGCTGTCCTCAGGCTCCGACTATGTCTGTCCAATGCAACCACTTTAACATGGCATATCCGTTCAGATCAAGGTTTCAGGAGCAGACATGGGTGGCAGCAGACTCCCAGTTAACATGATTGTATAGGGCTAGTCCCCTGCAGCCACTTCTGCACCACTGACAAAAAAAGGGAAGAAAACAGGAAATACAACAGCATAAGCTGAAACACAGGGGACGAACATATTCAGCATTTCATTTTATATAAATAAAATTGCACAAAAGTCAGACATAGATTAAAATTCATTCTCCTTTTCTCCATGTGCAAATTAAACTGGCCAAACCTTAGTAATGCTATGGCGGTGAATGCAAAGAGCAGCTGTAAACAATAGAGAGTAAAGAATAATACAATCTGAACAGAAGGGCTTGGCTTAATGTAATTAGCATAACCTTAATGCTCACTCTCGATGGACTCTCAAAGGGCCCGAATCTGTTTGTGTATTTTGTTATTTGTGACTTGAAAATTCCCCGGTGATGCACAGACAATGGAAGAGCAATAACTGCTTTTTACATTTCAGATCAGTGGAGCTCTTACGTGTGAGACGACTATGACAATGACGGGAGGGGGTGAGGCATTCTTAAAGGTCCGACGACCCAACAGCAGTGAGTTAGACTAAATCTGATTCTTGTTCATGGCTGTTAAGACAGCAGGAGTCTGGTTTAGTTGGAAACTTGGAAATAAGTAAAGATGGGATGAAGTTGTTTTTAGAAAAGGGGGAAATAATAATTGACTTGATGAAGCATGAAGTTTAACATTGTAACTATTAAATTCTGAGCTGGTGCTTTAGTTCTTGAAAGTATCCAATTCATGACCTGATTTAATGTCAGATTTATGCATCTTCGCTACAGCAATACGAGTGTGTAATATATGGAAATTGTGAAATTGCTATTTGCACATTTTTTGAGTGCTTTGTCAAGGCAGTGTGGTTTATTAAAGAAGATTTTAATGCATCCTCACCCCATCTGAGATGGATGACATACACAGGATCTGTGCAAATGACCTGAGAGTATGGCAACTACTATTTGTAGCCCTTTGGAACCACCGGTAAGCATAGCTACAGTGTCAGTTTACTGGTTTGTGATAGTAACAAAAGATGCGAGTACAAGTGTTCAGCTAGGACGAGCAGATGTAAATCTTTGGATTTGACTTTTTGGATGCAAAGTTGTGCACTGATAACCTTTATGTCCTTAGAGTGTAGTGACACAGAGAGATGGAGCCACTGGCAAAGACCAGCTTTTGCAAGGAGAGTTGCTGTAGTGTGGGCTCAGGAGAGTGAACACCAAGGCTACGTGTGTGGTGATGCGTAATAAAGACATGTCAGGAAAAATAAACGTTACATGCGATCACCAGATTTTGACACTGATGTTTGTTTACTAATTAAATACAAGTAGCCTTTTTGCAGATTACAAAGCTATGAAGGTGTACTGGTCTGGAAATATAGCTACATTATGATAACCTTGTCCATTTCTAATCTCCCAAAAAAGATGCGTGGGAAGTTCAAGTAGACCTGCTCGTATTATGGCCATTATAGGTTCATAATTCAATTTCTGTAGTCGACTAGAATGTTGCTACTGTCCTCTTTATAAAAAATAAATTTACCTTCAATATATATCTCCCACGGAAATCAGTCCCATATGTTCAAGAGTAGACAGTTGTAGGTGGGCATTTTCAAGATGCATTACATAGTGGCGTATATAGAAAAGCCAGGACTTCAAACACTGAGCTTCTGTCACTTCAAAAGCGATGTTTTCTTCAAGGAGGAGTAACTTTCTTTGGAGTGGACTAAGATTTTGTAACTTTCCACAGTTTTCACAGTGATGCTTAAAGTCATGGATAAGGTTAGGTTAAGGGCATTGCTAACGCTGTAAAATTACTTCTAGAGAAGAAAAAAAATGGCATACTAAAAGAATGGGAAAACATGAGAAAAAGACTAAATGCTTGAATAAATGCTACGTTAGAGTTGTGGTACAAGTTTTTGCAGCTGGTACAATGTAAAACTGACAACTAGCAATTGTTGATCTCAGTAAAGTTTTTAAATTTATTTGACTTACACACACACACAAAAAGATTTGCCATTGGCAATGAGCAAAATCTTATCAGTCAAACAAACTTCACCCTGTAAGTTGTCCTAACACACAATTTCAAAGCTGCACCATAACAAGGATTTCTGTGCTGCAACTACAGAAGACTAATTTTCCCTTGAGGACACCCTGTACATCGCGACATCATGCATCCTTGTGAGAGCAGCACATAACCAAAATGATTGTTAGTGAAACTCGAGAGGATGTGCAAGGTTTAGCTGCTCTTGTTCACTTCATATGAAACTGAAGTGAACTTCCACGCACACACTTTAGTTTTCAATATGCATGCCCTCTTTGCCTTTGAAAAAAACATATTTGTGGCATTAAATCATTTGTACAACACTGACCTTTCACTTCACCACTAAAAATGGTTCAAACTCTGGATAACAGGGGTGTAACCGTTCTCCATAACCACAGCTGAGTTAGTACCTCGACTGCTGGGCCACAGTTTTTGTTGATACCTTGATACGTCTTTAGAGGGAAGGTCTAACATAAAAATGGAGAAATAAACTTTTTACTATAGACCTGATGACTTGTTTATGAATACATGAACAAAAAAAAATCCATTATATTTATAATTATATATAATGGATTTTTTTGTTTGTACACTTGCTAAAAGGGTTGCAAGTTTACATCTTTCACCAGACTTGCTTGCTTTAACTACTCATTGACCACTCCATGTGGGTGCCATGGCGTTAGCATGTAGTAGTACATGTTATCAGTTCATGTGAAATGATAACTGTTCTTCAAAGGCGAAGGGAGCTCAAATGCTAAACATGTGAAAACAATTTTTATTTAAATCAGTTTTCTGGAGTAATTGAAGCTCACCATGATTTGGATTGTATTCAAGACTTCATTCAACAATAGAGTATAAGACATGCATTTCATTTAGAACAATAGGTAGTTTACCTGTTCAGAAGCATGCAATGTTTTTCAGAATAAACAATGTTTCTGCTAACTTTCAGCTGTGTCCTCTTCATATTCAACATGCCTGACAGCTGTAGCAACACGAATAACCTTGATTTGACAAGGAAAAGCTTCTATGTGCCATTGTTAATGTCAATATTGCGATTTGGTGAACAAAAAAAATTCAAGTTGCTTGAACTTTTGTCTAAACCTATAAATCTTAGTCACAAACAGCAGTTAAAAGTTAAGGAAAACTCAAAAATGTGTCGAGTGAAGTTCACTTGATATTTTGAGTTTTTCGGCTTTTTTTCCCCTTTTACTCTGTACCTTCTCCCAAATGCACAATTTTTTCTTTGCTTGTAAGTAAGCTATAGAAACACTACCCTCTGGCATGAAATAAAGACATAAAGGCAATATTTCTTCTTTTTCTTCTTTTTATAATACAGTTATCTCAAAAACAGTAAATAATGTAAAAACTGGGTGAAAAGAACATTATTTTAGAAACCAAGTGTGGAGGTTTGCTTGTTCTCCTTGTGGGTTTTTTCCAGGTGCTCTGTTAGTGATTGTAAATTGGCTGTAGGTGTGGGTGGATGAGAGTGTCTGTGTGTAAGCTCTGTCACAGGCTGGCAAAAACTCCAGTGTCAGCAGGGATAGACTCCAGCCCCACTGTGATCCTGGTTTGGAAAGCGATTAAGTAAATGGAACTGAAATTGTTCCAGTTTCACATCTGAAATCAGATGTATTTTCTCTGATGTATAAAAGAAGTCGCAGTGAAAACTGCGTTTAAATGACATTAAATGACAGAGATTTCTGTTAAAAGAAAAATGAAGGGAAGCTTTTAGAATAATAACAGTGAAACTGAACAAGTTTAGTTTGTAAACTAGACAAAATTGAAGCCTTAGTAAAATACTTCAACAATGCAGATTTAAATGTGGGTAAAATGGATCATCTATTAATCAGAAGGTTGGTGGTTTGATCCCCGGCTCCCTTATTCTGCATGTTGACATATCCTTGGGCAAGACCCTCAACCCTGAGGTAGCCCAATGCATCCATCGGAGTGTGAATGAGACTTGCAGTAAGAAAGCGCTTTGAGTGCTCAAACTGAGTCTATTTTAAATGTCTTTACGACCTGTATCAGAAGATATATTGTGCACTGTGACCTATGATCATTCTGTGAAAAAAAATAATATGATCAAATATGAGCTCTGAATTAAAAATCTAGATATTATTTCCCACACATTGTTATTTTATGCCATGTAGCACAGTTATTTCAGGCAAAAATATCAGAATAAAATTCACTTTAATTCATCAACTAAGACTGCTGCTTTATCACTGCATTACCACATGTCTTGTCTGAGAGTGAGTCTAGTGAAATGGAAATGGATTTCATATAGCAAACTACAGCACAGGAAAAAATCCTTAAATGTCTTTAAAAATCTTTTTTTTAAACAGCAATGGTGTGAATAATTTTAATTACCCGGTTTCAGTTCATTAGACATTCATTTATTCTTGTTTCCAATGTCGTTACCTGGTAATTACTTTACTTGTTATTAAGGGTCATGCAGGAATGGAGACAATCCCAGACACGTTGCTAGTCCACTGCAGCAGAGCTGTGGAGTGTTTACATACTGTGGTATGTGCTGAACATAAAATCTTCATGGGCTGAGAACCTCTGACGTCATTTTCGGCGAAAAACAAACAAAAAAAATGCACAATTCTCATTCTCCACTTGTTACACGAACATAGATATTAGATAAAACATTTATACCTTCATCTCAGAACTTCACTTTTATCTGACACCAAGGGCATTTAGATGAAATAACAATGACTCTCCCTGATCAGTAGGCAGAATACACCACCCAGGAAGCTAAGATGTGACACCTGTCAGTGCCAATGCATGAACAGTGTCAGTAGCTGACTAGTTATATGCTGTGGTCTGTGAAAACCGGGGCTGCTGATCCACTATGTTCTGGAGGCCTTTGATCAGCCTGCATCCCTGGCCAGTCAGATGAACAGGCACTGAGGCAGAACAGGGCCTTTGAAGATCTCAATCATCTGTTACTGATAAGGTTATTATGTTGTTGCTCTTTGCCTTCAAGGCCGTAATCAAATGTGACAGAGACTGCCCTGCTGTTGCTCCCACAGGGAGGCAATGAGGTGTACAGCAGCAGGATTTTGACAAGGGAGGCTGAAGGGTGGGGACACCCGATGAATTATTAGATGTTTTCATTTTGGTTGCAAAAATCAGGCAACCACGTCGTGCTCGTGTCTGCGGGCAAAATCCGTCAAAATCTGTGTCAGCTGACTACAAGCTGACTGGTGATTCCAAGATACATTAACACATGTGACAACAGAGTGTCTACACATTGTCCCAGGGGTCGTAAGACGAAATGAACAATTTCGTCTCTCGTGAGATGCTAAATGCCGATCAAACTGCAACCCTTACCTGTGGCTTTGCCCTACAAGCTGTCAAAACTTAAGCCGACAACCCCAAAAGAGCGCTTTTCTTCAGGAGAATCAAAGGCTTCTAAAGAATGCTTTTATTTTGAAACGACAGCTCGGATAAATCCCGAAACTTTGCTCAGCTACCTTTAATGTGCCGTTAGTTGTCTCTCAAATAAAGGCTTGTGTTTAATTCTCTGTGCTGCTTCTCCGCGTAAACATGAATCCGAATCAAACGAAATCAGTCAGATTAAACTAATTGCTCTCTGTATCTTCATGGCTGTGTAGCGCTGTGTGTTGTATGTTCAGTAATCACTTTTAATAATTCCCTCTGCGGAATACTGAAGAGATCGATTTTTGCTGTTGAAGTTTGTTTATTTCCATAATCCTGTGCTCAGCTCGTTCCTTCGTCTTTTTTTACACAAAAGAAAAATCAGCCTTTCTGACATCACAATAAGCTCAGAGAAAAACAAGACAAGAATAACAAGTGAGGGGAGGACTTTAGGAAAAAAAAAAAGAAAAAAGTTTTCCTTCTAATCTTCTCCATCACACATCCAAAATCCAATGGATTAGGCTCTGCACCCCTGAGCTCACTATCACAGTCAAGACTACTGGTGCATGAAACATCTCTTATTACCTTCGTTTTATTTCTGCTATTCATGCCAGGCATTCTTGCTCTGGGTCTTTAAAATGGATGCTGTAGAGTCCACAGTTTTGGGAGATTTTTCAGCTGGATGCATGCAGCCCTTTTATAGGCGAGCTGACAATATTTACTTTTGAAATTAGCGCTTTAAAGAAAGCAGGGGAATAAAGGTTGGACAACAAGCTGAGTAGAAAACGAGGGCGGTAGTCTGTAGACAAAACTCTTAGTCAGGGCAGACAAACATGAGTTTAGGAAACGGGAGTGAAGCCAGACAGGGCAGAGCTGAAGGTCACCAATCCATCATCTGCTTGTTAAATAACTAAAATGGAAATCAAAGAACAATAAAACAGAGAATCAATAGCGAGTGAAGCTCAGGGATCAGACCCACTCCTTTGACAGGGATTATCAGACAAGCTCACTGGCTTTTAAATGGCAAGCAAGGCAGAGAGCTGTGCCGGCAAGGCAACTAACCACAGCCATTTCACGCACATTTCTCTCCCCTCTCTCTGGCTGTTCCTTCAGGCAATGACCTTTGCAGTAATATTTCCATAGACATGCTGTTAATGGACAGGGCTGACATATAAGTGTGCTTTGCAAAGTTTGACATCAAGGATTATATAACAACCTCAGTCACTGACAGTGTGTTTAGGGGGGAAAGTGCCTTTGTCCTTTTCAGATTTTGGTCTCAGGGCAGTTGTTTGCTCACTTGATTAAATGATTAGCAGTAATTAGATAATGACATTCTAATTATTTCATTACAGCGTAGAAACAAGGTGGAAACATTAAAGTCAGTAATGATGCTTCTATTAAAATTGATTGGCTGACTGTTCTCGATTTCCAGACTAACTCTTTATTTGCCTTTTCTGTATTTCCTGTACATGAAAAGGTTTCTGACAAACTTTGTTGAGTGCTTCAATCATGCATTTGTAGCAATATGTTTGCAGTTTTATTGGTAACAAAAGCAGACAAACTGGATGTAAGGTAAACCATTTATTTGCTTTATGCTGCATTTTATCATCAAGTAATTTTATCCAACGTGAAAAATTAGGTCTTGGGTCTCCCGATGTACAGTACAATAAACAATGCCTTTAATTAAATGTAACATTTTACCAATATATATTTATACAGAGTTAAATGCGGCTAATTCAAGTGATTTTTCATTTCAAAAGGTTTAGCCTTCATGACCGTTACATAATTCATCTAATCCATCAATACCTGCGCTCCACAACTATGAATAATGACTAATCAATAGCAGTAATGGTCATTAATAATCTGCTTTAGCTATAATCTCATATTGATTTGGTTGAATGGGCAAAAAAAAGAAAAGAAAAGAAAAAGGCTTTTAAAAGTTGTGGAAACTCCGAACACTTGAAAAATCTCAAAATGCCCAAATCGTTAGTCTAATTAGAACATGTTTATATGGCAGGTATGGCACAGTAAAGTACAATAACTAACAGTACCACAGACCTTTTTTTAAGGAAAGTATAGCTAAGAAATTATTAGTGATCGGAGAAGTTAGTTGCATGAAAAACCAAGTATGTCCCATGGAAATTGTTTTTGACATGTTTAGGCCAGCCAATACTTGTACATTTTGAAAATGATGCCTCTGGATAAAAAGTGTTATTTTCAGACAATAATTGACATGAAAAGTTCACATCTCTTTCAAATTGCTGATATCCAGTCTATAAACTTTATGTTGTCACAAACCGGCTTAAAATATGACAACATGAGGTTTGGTTGGATAAAAGATTTACAAAAAAACAGACACCAAGGAAGGTTGAATGGAGGAGAGAGGCCTGAGCAATTAATCTTGACCAGCATTTGTAGTCTGGAAGGCCAAACACTCACAAGAGTAGCCGAGGAGTGGCAGTGGCATTGATATGACAACGTCTTCATGCCAGACCTCAGTTGTGGTCAGAAGTGCTGACCACAATAAAAAACTTCTGATCACAAGAAAAAGAATAGATTACTTTATAGTCTTGTTGGACTTTATCAAATGACTAAAGACATGAAACAGTGTCAGTACTTGTGTTCTTGTTTGAACATACAGTATATAAAAACGCCTGAAATACAAATGACTCAGTTATCTAAAGCATGATTATCAAAAGCAGGTTAAAAAAATGGGGAGTAGGTCTGACCAGTCTTTTGTATTCATTTGCCCTCGAGTTGATGCCTTAGTAGAAAGTGTCTGGTCAACGGGTCCTCAGCATTCAAGTGAGAATGCAACACTTTCACTTTGCATTCAGTTTGATTACCAAAAACATGGAAACTTAATTACACTCATTGTTATGCTTTGTCACTTCACTGGTCAACATGCTGCTGAATATCAATGAGCCCCAGATAAATCATGTCTTTGCTGAACACTCAGAGGAAGAGAAAGACAATTGCCCAGTGTTGCTCCAAGGACACAAAAATCTAAATTACTCTCTTACATGTGCTAAATGACAATAACACCGAAACTAGTTGGAAATAGGACTTGCAGAATGTTTTCTAACAATTTGATAGTGACAAATTAGGTTAAATTTAACCTAATCATGGAGTCTAGGGTCACTTTTTTTGGTCTTCATTACATAGAGTCTGAAATGGTTCCAGCCTCTTACAAATTTTTCAAAGCTATTTTCTACAAATGTATTTTGGATGAATAATGTAAGACACACTTGATGCATGATTAGGTTGCTTTTCTTTTAAAGAACAATCACTCTGCACTTTACTCTGCATGGACACTGAGGCCAGTGCAACATTGCATCCTCATGACAGATTTAAATGTTACAGATTTTTACCTTAATGGCTTCGAATACACTGCTCAGAACAAAAACTGTCTTTTAAATAGGAAAAAACACCAAACTCATGTTCCCTCCCTACAAGGCTGAAAAGAAATACCCCACACAAATAAGAAAAACTAGCGTCAGCCATTTCCTTAAAATGACGAGGCACAATAGCAGCCACTTTTGAGAAATTAGTCTGGGATCATGCAGGCTGTCAGCAAAGCAGCAAGGTCTTTGGGCCAATGGTCCATGAGCTGTTTAATGAGGACTAGGGGATTCTTCCTCCATAGCTCAAAGGGCCATATGGCTTACAGCAGCTGCTTGCTATGACTGCTGATCACATGTGGTGCTCACAGCTCAGGGCGATCGTAACTATAGCACCACTTTATAGATGGGTTGTTATACGGTTAAGTGTTTAGAAAATATGCAAAACACTCACTTTCAGAAGTCTGTATCATCAAACCTCCCCCCTCCCCGCCCTTCAGTGTACTTACTGTATGTAATTGCACGCTTGACTTCAATGAATAATTGAATCCAGTCCTTATTTATGTCATGAACACTTGAAACTGAGAGTCACCGTGACAATACCTTGACTGTGCGAGTGTTTAATCAAAAGCGGCACGGTTAAAAACAGCTGGAGATCTCGCCTGTATGTAAATTAAAGCTTAGGCAAAAGGTGTGAAAAAAAGATTTTAGAAAAGGTGCTTTGAAGAGATAAACAATTTATTTGAAATGTATTTTAAAAACACACTCTACAGTGTTTAAATTATGCTCTCTACAATTAGACATTGTTCATCTTTTCACATTTACAAGGTGTAAATAACTGATGAAACATGCAATGTTTCAGTTTTATCATGCAGTTGTGGGATTTCCACGGCGTCTTTCACCCTCTGTTTTTGCACCCAGAGCTGTTTACAGTGCCTGGCATTCTTACAAATTTTTATTTGATCTTCCTTTTTGTAACAGGGAAGCCAATCTTAACAGCTGCATCTGTACTATACTGTAAAGACTTGCTACTTTTTTTCTTCCCCCCCTGACAATGTCTTTCTAAGACCTCACTTTCCACCAGTGCAGGAAATAAAATGGCATGCGCGGTACCTAATCAAGAATGCTATCATGCATCTTCACTACACAATACTAAATTCAGCCTCTGCCACACATACACAAAGCAGGGCAGGCTGTTCTACAGAATGAGAATGTCATGGCTCACAAAGAGCAGAGTGGCCCATTTTCATCAGCCAACTGTGGAATTGTAAGATATGAAATGAAAACCCCCCTCTCTTGCATCAATATGGTGCAATTATGAGCTACAGAGAAATTGCTCATGCAACCAGGCAATCCATACTTCTGTCACTTGCCACATCTCAAATGCAATCAGACACACAATAGGGAGAGCTAGATTCTGGCTGATACAATGCTATTTTGTTGAAGCTAACATTTGCACATGTTTTTTGGTAAATTACCAGGAAGGACCTGGTGGCTAAAAAAAGCCTTGATATCCATAGCTAATAGCAGAGAAAAAAAAGAGGATAAAGTGAAATTGACAGAGTGCATGAACAGAGTACTGCCAGCTTCACTTCTCATGGTTCCTCAAAAATCACACACCAGAGTGTAATGAAGTCAAGGCTTGATCAAAAACTTGGAGAGCGGTGAAATGGAGCAGAACTAAGCATCTGGAAACAGCAAAAAAATAGTTCCCCGAAGGTTCTCGGAATAACCACTGGAGAGCAGGGCCAGCTTGCACGGTCTCTCCCTGGGAAAGTAACTGTGATTAATGTCTGCTATTTAAGCTCCGGTTTGTTTTGTCAAGAGGACAACAGTGTGACTATGCAAGGATTTAACACAACCTACTATTTTTGTTTGTCTGTTTTTCCTATATTTGGTGACTCCATGCTCACTATAATATCTGGAACATTTCTGCAGGTGAACTACTTTAAAACAATCTGGATAGCTTTTTTCCCCCTCATCTATTTGAAACCTTCAGATCCAGACTGATGTATAATTCATCACTTTTAATTCTCTGGGGTTATTCATTCAAAAAGGTTCATTAAGTAATTTAATTGAAAGAATTAGCTCTGACATGTGACCTGTCGTCTTCAGCATGAATCACCGGGGCAGCCAGTTGAAAGTTATGGACAACTTTGATTTCTCGTGACCTGGACATGAGCTCACTCATTAAGACAATCTTCTCTTCTAAACTCTGCCAAATACAGCAAATCCATTTTATTCACAGGGGTGTGACATTTTCATCCTCTAACTTTTGTCTC
This sequence comes from Oreochromis niloticus, assembly GCF_001858045.2. Lineage (NCBI taxonomy): Eukaryota > Metazoa > Chordata > Actinopteri > Cichliformes > Cichlidae > Oreochromis > Oreochromis niloticus. Next base: position 21,003,519 of record NC_031978.2, read on the forward strand.
ATTTGTCTGGGCTCTCAATCAAAAATTCTCTTTTTTCCCCCCTTTTTGCTTAAAACATCAGTGAGATGTTTTTTTTAATATCAAAAGTCTCACATTTATTAAAATGTTGAAGCAAATATTTGTGCAATATGAGCACTGTTTGCTCCAGTCTCACCTGCTACAGCACATGACTCATCTCGGTGTTGTTTATTGTACTCTCCTGTGTTCTTTGAACAATTTTATGAATATTTGTTGCTTTTTGTGCTAGCAAACACAACATATGTTCATAACATATTATGCACAGTGGATATGAGCTACCGTGGTTATATGAAAGAGAAATACCTTATTTATCCCAGTGCATCTAATCCCTACACTAACATTAACACTTGAAATGAGAATTGAATATGAACACACATGGATTACTTGTGAATTTGTCTAAAGATCTAAGAAAATCTGCAATACAATCATGTAGAGAGCCCATGAAGTGCTTTAAATGTAATGAATAAAAATCCAAAAGTCTACTCTGCGTAAGAACAAAGGTGTTACAATCTTGTCTCTTGGAGTTAATTTTAAAATTCGGTCACCAGACTATCAGTTGTCTTTTAAAAGCTGCATTGTAAATGATGTCATATCATTTTTATATGATGTCATTCCTCAGTGTTGTTACTATTGATGACCCTTTTTCTTTGGCGTTAACATCACAGCAAGAATAAGCTCTTTGCAGGTCTATGGTAAAGGCTGATAAAGGAAACAGGTCACCAGAAACACTTCAGCCTCAAATTACAATGATGTTTGTCTCTGTATGACTTTAGACTCGTTGGCAGGGTTATTAAGGCCAAACAAAGTGACAACAAGACTAGTAAAAGTTTGAAGAACATCAACATACAGCATTATTTGCACTGCATCAGTGGATGTAAGGCAGCAAAACTCTCTTGCAAAGTCTTTAATATTTACAGAGCTCTAGCTCTTTTTGGGGAAAAGATAATAAAGTGAGCTGGAAGAAAGAAAAAAAAATAACTATAAGAGGCATAAGGAATGTCATTTCCTATCAGCCAGTAATCTTTCTCTATAGATTTATGTGAAAGCAGTTTGGCTGCACTGTCAGCCAAGGACTGCATGCCTGACCTGCAGTATCCTCTCTATAGAAATACACTCAAGTCATGTCCACATGCAGTAGAAGAAGAAAACAAGCAAAGCAGTGTGTTTAACCAACACATTGGACTTTTGTGAAATAATGTTTAAAATGTTAAAATATGGGAAGTTAAATTAAATATTCTTGTCATGTATCAAAGGACTTAAAACCAACAAAAAATGATGAAGAAATAAGGCAAGAGCTGCTCTCTTACAAATCAAACACTGAAAATAGTGTGGATGTGGTAGCGGTTTACGCCTTGTCCTCTTGGCTAAAGTCTCAAACAATGAATGAATGAGTGAAAACCTCATTGTTTCTAATAAACTGGGAAGTGTGCAGTTCAGCTTTTCTATGCAAATATTGGCAGCAGTAGTTTGATGGTAATGGTGAATAACTGGTAATGATGAAACCATTTTTTGGCTGTAATAAAATCTGATATGGATAGGCAGATTTTAATCCGAAAAAGTACAGGAGCACGGACTCACAAATAGAGGGCTTTCTACTCCCTCGGGATCTCGAGATGAGTTGAGAGGAGTTTTAAATTCTAAAATTAACTTTGAAGTCAACATCAGAAATACCATCAAGTCTGCCTTTATAATTTAAGGAATATTGCCAGAGTGCAGATATTGCTCTCACAAGAAGATAATGAAACACTAATGTGTGCTTTTAACCATAGCCGTTTTGATTAAAGGCAATGCCCTATGCTCAAGTGTTATTCCAGGAAAACCTTAAACTAGCTGCAGAACTTTAAAGACATGTTAAACTTTTTTTGAATGTATTAGATGATAAGATTGTTTTTTAGATGGTGTTCATGATCCTCACCCACTGAGGGTAAAGGAGAAAGAAAAGCTGTCGGACGAATGTAAAATAAGTTTGTGGCTTAAGACACCTACTGGTGTTTTGACGCTTACTGCAAATAGTAGAGAATGATTTTGATGATTTAGGGTAATTTTATTACTACTACAGCTGCTACTGTTGATGTTTTCATTGCTTTAGATAAGATTCCCATTTTTATTACCGCTGCCAGTCTCCTTACATTTCTGTTGAAAGCATTTTCAATGCAAAAAAGCAGCAAAAAAATAAATAAAATAGAAGTGGCTGTCTCTCCTTTAAGCTGTGACCACAGCACTTTCTGTGTCAAAGCAATAGAGAGACTTATAGCGGGGGGGTGAAGGTGATGGATGCTACTCTCAAATGTATTATCTTGCAAAGTTTTAGGCTGCTGCGGCATTTTCCACATGGTAATTTTCCTCTCTGTAAGGGTGCGGCAGTAGGAAAGTGGATTTCGCTACTCAGAGCCGATTTGTCTGCAGAGTCAGATTTAGCTTTTAAGCAACTGAAAGTATAAGGCTTTGACAGAATCTTGATGTAATGAAAATTTTGCCGATACAGGAGAAAGGGCTTTGTAAACTAGATTGTGTTGACCACTCGACTGTGACCGGTTCAAAACTTCTAAAATATTTGCCTTTACTTAGATATGGCAGCAGTGAATAAAGCCCTGCAGAATTTTTTCCCCAATGAAGTTAGAACATGGCAAGATTTTGTCCTTGTTTGTCGTCGTAATAACACCCATTTAACAAATCAGTGTAGCATGCAAATCAACACTGTCAAGGCTACTTGCTTTCAATATCGATTTATTGACTGGATTTTATGTTTTTGTGCAGTTATTTAATATTATAAGGCTGATTTAGCAGGAAGTCTAGGATTAGGCAAATGTCACTCATTGGCTGGTCTGTGAATCATTTGTACAGTACACCTCCTGAAGAGCCTTTGATCTTTGGTCCTTTTAATATTATGTTCCTCTACCAGTGGTGTCCTGAGCCAACCCCAAAAGAAAACCCTCAAATCCTTGCTCTTCCTGCACCATACAGTTATGCAATTAATATTCATTTATGCTTGTGGCATGTAGAAAAATTCTAAGCAGATCCGGTTGATTCAGATTTTGTCTCAAGATGACAAGACAGAAAGACATAAATGACTTTGATTACGGGTTCTGTCGCAGTTGGGGTAGCGAAACAAAGCAGAGACAGAGAAACGGCTTAAAGCATTTCAAAAGTGGCAATAGAAACACTGAAGTTATTTATGGGCTTGTAAGGACCTGGGGATTAGGCTGGTAGTTGAGAATCAGAAGCTGACGTAGGACTGAGCAGTGCAGGGGGTAATGCAGAGGGGAGCCAAAGGGGACAGGCAAGACAGGAGGTCTGGAGACAAGGGCTGGGTCAACTAAGGGGAACTGCAGGCATAGAAAAAGAGGAATTATACACAGCAGAATACTCACAGAGCAGTAAAGTTAACCATAAATGACTACTTGAGGAGAGGCTATATTCTGGCAATGAGGAGGTGGCAGAGCAGAGCATGTGAAGGAGACTTGATTGTTGAAGTGGCTGCAGCTGGTTGGGCTCTGTTCAGGCTCCAGGGCACCTGTCTCCAATTCTGCAATCAAGCCCACAGTAACATAGAAGGGAAAGGGAGACGGATTTCAGATAAAGCACGAGAGGAAGCAGAAACAGAGGCTATGACCAAAGAACTGTCAAGGCCAAATCCTAATATCCACACTAAGGCCTAAGTATCGCAGGCTCAAATACTTAAATGTGTGGGCAGCACTAAAGTGTGCACGGTCATAAAAAGTCAAAATTGTATGAACAGGATGAAACCTCTCCTTGTGAAAGACAGAAAACACAATTGTGGTACAAGAGTCCAAAAATCATCTCCCACCTCTTGCCTCGACCTTGTGACATTTTCCACAGTGATGAAGGGGAATTTATGAGGGTTTAAGAAAAGAGAACAATGTGACAGCTGATTCTTATTTCAGAACCTTACGTCACTCAAGGTGTTCTTGTTGTGTTGTCTCCACCAGGTAAAAAATATATGATAAACATATATTTTATTACAAATGTTGGAATTTTAAAGAAAATGGAATATGTAGCCAATAAAATGGATTTTTGTTTTGGTTATTTTCTTACTTTTTTCCTGCTGTAGAGTGATGCAGCACGACTCTTTAGCTTCTTGTTTTCCAGAAATGGAAAACACACATAAATAACATTTACATGGCCTGCACCTATTGGTCAAAGTTTTGGGTTATTTTCATGAATTGCCTGCTTGTTGGAATTATGGGATAGGGTGGTCTAAGGAATGATTTCCTTAATATTTAGAAGCTCCGACTAGCTCTTCTTATGGCTGCCATGCAGATACTTCCACTCATTTTGGTCAAAACCTACTCAGAAAGCAATAAATATTTTTAAATATATAAAAAGAAACCCTAATTCATGCAGTCAATGCAAACCTATTGGGCAGGTTGCTCCGCCTATGCTTGTTTTTAACTCTCTTGCCTCCACATATTTCTACAGTAAATTCAGCAGCTGGGCTTGCTACCAGTTTAGCAGATGGATAGATATTTTTTACAGCACATCTGTGTCTGTCCCCAAGCTTCATAGCAGAAATGTTGACCCCACCTGATCCAGGTCACAGCCTTAGATCCTCAGGTGGGGTTCTTGGCTGTTCCAGAGTCGAGGCTTAAATCTACAGGTGATGGTGTCTGAGGAGATAAGGCTCCCAGACTTCCTTCAAATCATTTGTGAAAACACCTTTTTATAAACGTGTGTCTATGTGTGACTGTTTATCAGTTTTATTCAGCAACTTTGAATCAGTAACTTCTTGTGTCATTCCTGGGTCACTGCCCGAAGGGTGGGAGTGGTGAATGCCACTTAAATACATTAATTAGAAAGTCTGACCTAATTTGTAGAAAGGTTAGCATTGGAGAAACCGCTTCATTAGCAGATGCACACAACCAGTCTGGTCCTTTTCTACCTCCTCTGTCTGTCTTCTGTTTCTTAATTACGATCCTGATGAACATTGGGGAATATTAGTCATGGTTCCTGTGAAGCACACTGTTTTTCTATTGCAACCCGTGAATTGACTTGTTTTGAAATGCAGATCTGAAGATAGCTGAAGTGTCACATCAACAACATTCAACAGAACACTGATCTCATCTCTGATCATCATTGAGCTGGTTTAATGCTGTCCCTCCTGGCAAGCGAGCAATTATTTCATGGGTGTAGCAAAGTGTTTACAACTACAAGCGCAAGTGTGATTGGCAAGCTCAACAAAGTTGAGGATGGTATTTGTGTCTCTGTATTCCCTGCATGTCTATGTTTGTTAAAGCCATGGAAAAGATATGAGTCGCCTGTGCTGCCTGCTCCATTGGATGAGTGTGTGACAGACAGGACCTGGAAATGCGATCGATTGTATGCTCACTGTCTTGGCTAAGAAACTAGGTGTTCAATTTCTCTTGCACATCTCGAATCTTGCTCATCAATCAAGCAACTGTACCAGGTGTGCTTGTATTCCTTGGTGACTGACGGGTTGTGCTGGCCATTGGATTGATGGTTGACTTCACTTTTGTCCCATTGATTTCGAAATGTTTGAGTGATTTTTCAAGAAAGAAACGTTGATGTGTCTTCATAAATGGATATACTAATTTGTTTTCTTGTCCAAAGCTACAATAAATTACAGAATATCCATGCATTTATTCAAAAGTTTTTGCTTTGAGTAGCTGAAGCAATTATTTTGGCTTAGCATAGCTTCCCAATCCTTGGCAAACAGATGAGATTTTTTTTTTTTTCCCTTCTCAACAAATGGAGTATAAAACAACCTTGAAAACAAAATCTAAAGTTTTTACATTTTTATTTGTTTACGGGTAAAACAAATGAGGTACAATGTGCTCACTAATGAGCTTGAGATGTGCTAGTAGGCAGGAAGTTTGGACATGCTAGCTGTCTCCATTTACTTCCTATTTTTTGCTAGACCAAAATAATTGCCTTCTGGCTCTGTCAACATCCTTCAAGAAGTAGTTCAGTGTTTTGAGAGGAATTAAATCCATGTACTGAATGTGAGGCTAGAAAATTAGAAACAAAAGGCAACATGCTAAAACAATTAATAACCTTTACAAGTGCTGATATCAAAAGCCTCAATCAGAAACTGTGTGTGTGTGTGTGTGTGTGTGTGTGTGTGTGTGTGTGTGTGTGTGGGGAGGGGGTGGTCTGTGGTCACTGATGATATTAAAGCCATTCATAAAGTGCATGCTCCTGTTGCTCTATTAAAATACACACACACACACACACACACACACACACACACACACACACACACACACACACACACACACACACACACAAGCATGAATAATACAATGGAAAGAAAGTATCATACTGTTGCTTGCATAACCTAGAAATGTTAGAACTTTAAGTAGCTTTAACCCTTTATAGCAGGGGTGGGCAACTCCAGGCCTCGAGGGCCAGTGTGCTGCAGGTTTTCGATATCACCCTGGGTCAACACACCTGAATCACATGATTAGGACATGTTGAGGTCTTTTAGCCATTTGAATCAGCTGTGTTGGATCAAGGACGCATCTAAAACCTACAGGACACTGGCCCTCGAGGCCTGGAGTTGCCCACCCCTGCTTTATAGGGAACTCAAAAATTTCAACCCTGTGGTCTTATTGGAGTACATTACAGGACTTTTTAACTTGTGTGAATTTTTTCCAAAAAATGTCTGTATATAAAAAAATATATAAACTCTTATTTTTGAAGATTTTTCTTGACTAACACTGACACTTTTCACAAATATGATACATATCCAGCCACAGGCAACTGCTTCATGGGAATAATTTCCTTTAAGGTGATCAGGCTAGACTTTTCTTTAAAGACTGAATTTCATTTAACTTCATAAACTGAATTAACCATGTGTGTACAACCAAATACAGGTTGTGCTCTTCTATGGCATGCTACTTGATAGGCTGGCTTCTGTAAAACGGCTGAATATACAAATGTAAAAGAGAAGCGAGTACATCCTTGAGTCAATATCCAAACAGCTTTGAAGGAAAACAGTTTAGCTGTACTGAAAACAAAATACTTTGTAAAAAGTAACAAAATAAATAACATCATAACTTCTGGTGGTACCCCTGATATTTTTTTTTTTTTTCTTTTTCCTGTACATAATTCAGTCAACACTAAATAAATCACAAATATTGAATTACTGAATCGATTTTAGCAGTAATACAGCATCCAATATACTCATCACTACTGTTGTTCTATATTTCTAATAGTTTTTGTTTATTTGTTTTGCTTGGAAATTACATCAGCATGGCCCATAATATTCAGTGAAAGTCAAAAATGGACTTGCCCTACTTTCAGGTGAACCAGGCTTGTGATCAAATATGATGCCACAAAATTTTGCTAATTTTCAAAAATCCAACACAAACCAACTATTTCACCATTTAGAATGACTGAGTTGATAGTTATATAAAGGTGGACAAAATGTGTAGACTCTCAGCTTTCATTCAAATCAGATGAAGGGTTTAGAAGTTTCAGCTTCTTAACATTTGTCACCCTCAAAGGTAATTGGACAATTAACTCAAAGTCTGTTTCATGGGCAGGTATGGGCAATTCGTTTGTTATGTCATCACCAATTAAGCAGATAAAAGGCCTGGAGATGATTTGAGGTGTGGTGCTTGCATTTGGAAGATTTTGCTGTGAACAGACAACTCAACATCTCAATGCAGGTGAAACAAGCCATCATTAAGCTGCAAAAAAAGAGAGAAAAACAGAGAAATTGCTACAATATCAGGAGTGCCAAAATCTACAATTTGGAAAGATGAAGAAAGATGGCAGCGGTAAATTCAGCAATGCAAAAAGACCTGGATGTCCATGGAGAACAACAGTGTTGAATGATCACAGGAGGTAGGGTTATCGACATCCAAGTCTACCATAAAGAGAAGGCTGCATTAAAGTAAATACAGAGGGTTCAGCGCAAGTCACTCATAAGCCTCAAGAATAGAAAGGCTAGATTGGACCGTGCTGTTTGTTTGTTTGTTTGTTTGTTGTGTGTGTGGTTTTTTTTTTTTTTTTTTTTTTTTTTTTTTTTTTAGATGTTTTTAGCGCAGTTCGGGAAAAACATTCTTTGGACTTTTTGACACCAAGATCAACCTCTACCAGAAAGGTGGCAAGAAAAAAGTACAGCTCATGATCCAAAGTATACCACATCTGTAAAACACGGCGGAGGCAGTGTGATGGCTTGGGCGTGCACGCCTGCCAGTGGCACTGGGACAGTATTTATTGATAATGTGTCACAGGACAGAAGCAGCTGAATGAATTCTGAGGTGTTCAGAGACTCAAATTCAGCTAAATGCAGTCAAACTGATTGGGAGGCATTTCAAAATACAGTTGGACAATGAGCTAAAACATACAGCCAAAGAAACCCAGGATATTACTAAAGCAAAGAAATGGAATATTCGTTTCACTTGTTGAAGGCTAAACTTTGAACAGCAAGGCCCACAAACAAACAGCAACTGAAAGCTGCTGCAGTAAAGGCCCGGCAGAGCATTAAAGAGGAGGAAACCCAGCAGCTGGTGATGTCCATGAGTTAAAGACTTCAGGCTGTTATTGCCAGCAAAGGGGTTTCAACCAAATATTAGAAATGAACATTATTTAATTTGTCCAATTACTTTTGAGGCCCTGAAATGAAGGCAATGTGTTAAAAAATGCTTTAGTTTCTCACATTTTTATATAATCTTTTTGTTCAGCCCAATGAATTACAGCTGAAAGTCTGCACTTCAAATGCATCTGTGTGGTTTTATTTAAAATTCATTGTGGTAATGTACAAACCAAAATTAGACAAAAGTTGTGTCTGTCCAAATATTTATGGACCTATCTGTATATAATGCATGGGTTTCATCAACTTTCCACTGTTGGTTTTGATGTTATTACCACAGGTGTGAGTAGGTAGGGGTGAATAACCCAATTTTCTGAATTCCAGAAGAACACTTATGTTCAAAATGCCCCAGGCCACTGATGATTGATCAGTGCAATAATGTCACTACCTGTCACGTAACCTGATCTTTGCTGATTAGCTGGGAGAAATCCATGTGTTCCTACAACCTCACGGTGAGTCATGGAGAGGCCAAGTTTGATGTTCTTTCAAGTTACCAAAAACGGTTCCTCACTCCCCCGTAGGGTGCTCAAATCCACCACAGCTACACTATCTAAGCAGTTTAACAGGAGGTACAGCATGCCAGGTTGCTTAATGTAAAAACTTATCTTAAGGAGGTCTAATTCTTCTTTAAGGGATTTAGAAAAATACAACAGATATGCTGTTGAAATTAAATATCAGACAAATTTACATTAAAGAATGAAGCACTGTGAGAACTGACTTATTTAGGTCTCTACTTTGCAGTCAGTGTTGGGTGTAACATGCTGCTGTAATCACATTACACTTTTTAGTAATGACATAAGTGTAACTGAAGTGTAATTACAAATTTTATTACAATACTTTTTATGTCTTTACTTGCATTACAAAGGTTCTTAAGTTATCTGCATGTTGGGTGGTAAAAAGAAAAAAAAAAATGCTCTTTTCTTCCTGCACACCTGACCTATGGTCAGCTGACTATAGTTTGGGGGGGGGGAAATAGTGGAGTGGTCTTCAGCAAAAATATGGACAATGCACAAAAGGACAAGAGCACGATTCTAAAGCTCAAACTTAGTCCAGGACAGAAGCAACTGCATCATCCTGCTAACACAACTTTTGCAAATCTGCACCAACAGCATGCTAACGCAAAGCTAGCCAAGAACTCAGACTGATGTTAAAGCTGAGTGTATGCTGACCCCAGCCCAGCAGTCAGACCCTGAACTTTAACAGGTAACAAAAGCAGTGATGAGGAGTTTTACTTTTCCTGTTTCTAAAGAAGAATCACCGCAGTGATCACTTTGAAGTCTCTTTGGGCTAGTTTTCAGCACTGCGTGGACACTACAGACACTAAAAGAAAAACTCTGGTGTGTCATTATGATTGTGTTGTGGAGCTACTTCCTACAATTTTTTTTTTTTTTTTTTTTTTATTGTTAACTTTTAATTATAAGAAAGTGTGTTTCAGGCCATTTTGCTGAATGATGAGAAAGTAATGAAATGAGTAGTGTAACAAATTACTTTCTCCGGTGAATAATTAAATAGGGAACTTCATTACTTTTAAGTAAAGAGTAATACATTACTCAAAAATAGTAATGACCCCAACACTTTTTGCCATTCATCTTTCACACAAGTCATCTGATAGCATCGTGACATTCCTGTAAGGGGTGATCATGGTGCCAGTGTTGTAGTTTGCACAAGTATGCACAAGCCAGCTTGGCATCTGAGTGATGTAAATTTTGTAATCAGAGAGTGAAAGCAGCCTCTGGGCGGATGTCCACTTTCCTTCCAATTTGTACTGTCTGGCCTGCATAGAAAGTGCACCAATTATGCATGTCCTCCAAGTGCACTCCAAGTGGACTTGGAAAAAAGTATAATAAGAATAACCACTCATCTGTGGTGTCTGCAGCTGTCCGTGTGTGTGCGAGTATAAAGCTATTCAGTTATTGGCTTTGTCAAATCAGCATTTACTGACATCCTGGTAAAAAGGACGGGCTGTCTTCTCAATGGGATGAGGTGACAGAGAGTCAGTGAGTGAGTGGGTAAAAGAGAAACGAGCTACTTGATTGTGACAGAACAAGAAAGCCCTACCTCTGTTGCATGACTCATTGGGCAACACTGTTTATGTTCAAGCGAAGTCATCAAGTCATTTCTCTCATATCTGACAAAAAAGAGGGTGTCACAAGATGGCTTTGAAAAATATATTCAAAAGTATTAAGGGAAATCCTGTAAAAAGTCTCATGTTTTCAAGAATCTTTTTTTTTTTTTATTCTACAGCTGGAATTATGTATCCTTTAGACCTAATGGCCCAAATGAAACCCCACATACTATTACCTTCAGAAATAGCTATGCTGGCTGCTTTGTCACTCCCTCCACTCTTTTGCTAATCTAAGACAATTGCCAAGTGGCTGTAATCTTTAGCACGCAGACATGAGAGCGATATCAATCTTCTCATCTAACTCTCATCATCTCTTTCCCCCCAAATATCACACAATTTCTTTAAACTGAGTAGAAAAATGTTCTTGTTCTTAATGTTCTTCATCTCCACTGTTTAAATAAAAGCAGGCAGAGCAGAGAGGAGAACAGTTTGACTCAAACTAGGTCTGCTTTGACATCAGTGTCTGGCAGCAGCAAAGAACAGAAATGCCTTCATAAATCTGTTGAAATGCCAGGAGAAGAGCAGAATATGAGGCCATAACATGAGCCCGTCAGTGCATTTAAGTGTTAATTATTCATTTTTCTTCCCTCATAAATTTTAACGGCAAGCTTTTGTGATTAAAACAAAATATCCATGAGAATATCCTTTGGGAAGTGGCATTCTTTAAGCCCTTTAAAGAATTGTGAATAATGATGGCGCTCTCATAAAAATGATCCCCAGAGGATCCTGCCTGTTTCTTGCTCTTTGCTACCTATTTCAGAGGACCCGTTGTTTTTAAAGCCAAACGTATTTGTGACCAGAAAAAGAGGTGAACAAACAATCACAGGACACTAAAGTACACAGCTGGAATGGCATGCGGTCGTAAAATACGCTATAGCCTTTGGGAGCACTAATTGCCTAATGATGAAGTTGGTGTACATTATATGGGCTCTATTAGGTGGAGCTGTATGGACACCAATTTTCTCTTAATATGTTTAGAGGACGGATAATTTGATGGCCATTCAAAGATATAATAATCCACTTATCTTTCACACAGCTAATCTACATTAAATACCCTTCCACCCTACCGCCTGCCCCACCCCCACCACTATCATACGTTTGTGCATATATATATGTATGTGTGTGTGTATATGTGTGTGTGTGTGTGTGTGTGTGTGTGTATATATATATATATATATATATATATATATATATATGTGTATGTGTGTGTGTATATATGTATATGTATCTATATATAACCACTTAATTAGTGTCCTGAAATTTGTGTCCTGAAATAATTTCAGATAAGCTGTGTTAGACATGCAAACAGTGCTAAATCAGAAATATCCCATGGTCTCTTTTTTTCTGTCCATCAGCAGCTGCCACTAGATGTCACAATATTAACACCAGGCAATACTAGCTCAGTCAGCACCCAAACACCCATTCCTGAATCATCACTATTGTTATGTAAATGCCGCTTAAGGTGAAACCTTTTGGATATTTCCTAAAGGCATACCTCCTACCTTTTACCCCATCTCTCTTTTCCTCTTGAGCCAGAAAATTTCTACTTTAAATGCTACACAAGCTGTGACAAAAGTAATAGGGGTGGCATTGTGGGGGTTTCCTCAAGATATTGTTAAATGTAATGATAGCTTTGACACAGGAATTGTGTCTGGAGAAAACTGTATTGAATCATGCCCCTGCTTTATTTGCAGCCTTAAGATTTAATGTCGGTCCCCTCAATGTGGCTTTGATAAATGACCCTGGCAGCCAAAGCATCTTGCAGCTGTTCTGATACACACAAGAAGATGTTGAGCCTTCACTGAGGCAGACCACTGCTAATTAAAACCAAGCTATGGAAGGAGCATTTGTGGATTAAGCGTGCATGTGATAAGAGATATTCCTTTTTGAACACATGCATAAAGCCAGAGAGATTCCTTTCAGTCCACATGGATTGTAGTCAAATCTGCCCTGCGCTGAATTCCATGTGGAAATTATGGCTCTTCCTCAGAAGTTGGCCACATTTCCATAACTTTTATTTTCTGCACTTGTGCCTGCGTTTGTTCTGACCCCATGTGTCCTTTGGGATCTTTGATTATTCGTACACTGAGACCTGAATGCAAAAACAGCTTCTTTTGATTGAGAGGCTGCATGGATATGGGAGGTAACATGGGCAGTTTCAAGGTCCTTTTTGCAGGAAGATGTTGATATAACCTCCCTTTTCAGGAGATAAAACCAAAGGTGACAGCATTGAAGACAGGATTATTGCTTGACAGAAATCTGAAATATTTCAGTCAAGACAAGCATACCGACTGAGCAGTAACGTCTGAATGTTTGAGGGTTTTGTGGTATAATGACTAGTTAAAATAGAGAACATGTGCTGCATGTGTCCTAGTTTGAAGGTTTGGCAGACTGAATGATGTGGTTTTTTTTGTGTTCAGTCCATAGCAGCCAAATGCCTGTAACCTAATTTCACATTTTTGATTTTCACAGTTGATGTGTTGGTCAGGAAATGGCTACCATAATGTTGCCGTGAGGAACAGGATTTGCATTTGTCAAAACACATAATGTTATACAAATGTCATTTTTCTAAATTTTCACTTTCATTTTATATAAGATTATTGTTGTACTGGTGTTGTGTCACTGTCTATTAAAGCAGTGGTTGAAGATGTATTCTGATGCTGTAAACATATTGCATTCAAATTCTTTCATTTCTATGCAAGTAACTATATATTTCTTGGCATTTTACAGGTTTCAAAGTTTTGTGTTTTTAGTTAAAATTCTATCAGTGTAAACAGCTAACTTTGTATACGCAGTACATACTTCTCAAAATATACAGTCCAAAACCTGTGAGCCTCCTCTCGTTTCTTTATATTTTGCTTCCAGTCTTTCTTGTAATTTTGAATTCTGGGTCTGGAGCACTTTTTCTTTGGACATGGCTACTTTTATCACTCATTTTCATCTTAGTCCTTGTAGCTGATCATTTCCAGACGAATGGTGTATTTTGTTAAGACGCTTACTGCTGAACTATGAATAATTCAAGTATTAAAAAAACAAAATAAAAACAAACAAAAAGACAACACCTAACTCAAGGGATGGAAAAAGTGTTCTGTCTACACATAACAGAGAACTTAGCAAAGAACCAATTTTAAATTGTGTCTTTAGGCACTTTGTTATTAGAAGCCTGTTGCAAAAACACATCATTTCTTCTTATTTCTTTTGATGAATCTATAAAAAATGCCAAAGACAACACAGTTTGACAGGCATAAAATAATATTTTTCCACAAACAAGGTGATTTTCAAAGAGCTAAAAAGAATGCCGTGTGTTCGCACGTTTTACAATATTATTATTATAATATTTGCCACTTGCCCACTTTCCTCAAATGGAAAAAAAAGAAGAAGATCAAAGTCAACAATTGGAGGACAAATGAAGAAATAGAAAGCCTGCAAATTATGTAAAGCAGATAAACAGCATCTCAGTCATCCTTAAGAAATAGGACAAAATTCAGCACATACCTGACACAGGACTTGAGTGATTCTTCACTAGATCCATCTTGGAAAGATGGCTGACAAGGAGTTGTTGCTATATATACTGGTGTGTTTGCAGACGTTTCAGGAAATTGCTGTACCTACATGTAGTTCTCATTTTCGTATCAAAGTATAAAGAAATGAGACTTTTGCACAGTAAACACAAAAATAAATCCCCAAACAAAACATCTCTGCATTTGTGATAATTAATTAATTATTTATTTATTTTTTTAGTAAAATAGAACCTTATTAAAGGTCAATAATTTGTTTCATTTAAAGCAAATGTCATGCTGCATATTTACTATTAAGATATACAACAGTGTTACTAAGTTCACATTTACCGTTTTGTAACATAAATGCAAAAACACAAACTGTTATGAGTTACTATAACTAAAACCAATTTAATTGATCAAAAAATGTTAGCAGTTACAAAGAGATCAAAGACATTTGTCTGAATACACTGTCATTCATTGCTTTGCATATTTTTGCTATAAATGATTTTCTTACAGAGAGATCACTTCATAGTCAGGATCCAATCATTTGGCAGCCTGCACACAAATCTTCAGCCTTGTGTTTGATTTGTTCTGTTCTGTTTGAATTTGATAGTAAAATTGATCGAGTTGATTGAGTCCTCCATGATGATGAACATCAGACCACACAAGGCAGCCATGTTTTTAGATAAGAACGCCTTCTTGTGATGAGAACTAATATGTTGTTATGATGTTATTTCTAACTTTACTGAACAGGCTAAAGCTTGTTTACCAGTAGTGCCCAACACTGAAATGCCAGATTTAAACCTGAGAAAACATCTACAGCCCATAGATGGCTTTTCTGCATTATTGCTAAGTTTAAAACATTTAACTTATCAGAAGCAAATTAAGTGTAAGAAGTAATTAAAGTATTTACATTACTCTTTACATTTATAAAAGCACCACACATTATCTGTGATGTATTAGATTTGCAAAAGGAACCTTTCCAACATTACTCCGTGATGCTTATGTTACAAATACACTCATATAATTAACTCAAACACAGCTAATGAAGATCACTTTACTTTACAGTTCACCTAGAAGTACAGGTCACTTGAACTCACTTTAATTTTAATGTCTGTATTACTAATGGAAAGGTATTCTTCATGATATAGCATTCTAAATGGACCTGACCGAATAGTAAATGAACCACATCCATCTTGGTGACACTGCGTTGCAGGGTACTTTCCTCCAGAATCATCTCCAGATGACCTTGCTATTTAAAGTTTTTTGTTGATGTGCTGTCTTGCACAAGGAGGGTTTGTTTTATCACCACTTATTCTGTAACCCTTATTCTGCATAAAAATGGCTCATGTTGCAGCTGTATGATGTTCATACAACGAGAAACGGACTGAAAGCATTAAAAACATTTACAAAGAAGCTTTTCCTCCTGCTTAACAGCTGCATCTTTCTTGATATTTCACCGCAAAGCTGTTGTTTATTCACACCCCAAATAATAAAGACTTGGTACATGAAAACTTAACAATTAAATTAAATCATTTGTAATCCCGTGGGACCTACTTGACACATTCTGTTCTGCATTTATCCTCTGTGTGTCTGTATAACTTTTCCTTGCTTTTCATTTTTCCTAAATGCAACACCTAAGTATAGCTCAGATTATTTTTGTCATACCTCAGGTGTAAGGAATGACAGCACATTTACTAAATCAGATTCTGGTTGAGGTCATGTACCCAAGGTAATTTTTTTTCTTTTGGCATTACTAAAAATGCTCATGTGTCAGTACATAAAAGAAAAATAGGAAGAAAAATAGGACATATTTAGTTAAGTTATATAATATAAATGACCTTGGTGGAAGGGGATTATTATAAAAAAAAATATCTATGTTCCTGTAGTGTTTAAGCTTTTTAATCAAAATTAGATTTTAATGCTGTAATAATTATTGTTGTTATCCATGAATTTTAAAAATGTACTATTTTACGAAGAAGCAGAAAAAAATTAGTGAAGGACATTATTTTATTAATTTTTGATTAATATGCCAAATTGCAGTTATTTACTTGCGTTCTTAAACAGAAAAATTAGTTTTTGTGGTTGAGTATTATTTTCAATTCATTTCTGATTTCTCAGAAAAGTTTAGTGCACTAG
Organism: Oreochromis niloticus; assembly: GCF_001858045.2. NCBI lineage: Eukaryota > Metazoa > Chordata > Actinopteri > Cichliformes > Cichlidae > Oreochromis > Oreochromis niloticus. The sequence continues at coordinate 21,019,882 of NC_031978.2, forward strand.
CTCAAATTTGGCTACAAAAATGGGAATTCAGTTTGTTTACTTAATGTAGCTACTTTCAGCTGCCACGAGGGGTCGCCACAGTTGGTAGCTCTGCATTTTTCATTGGGCAAAGTTTTATGCTGGATGACCTCAATTCCCCACACATGGATACTATACTAAACTAATAGCATAATTATAACATTCATCAGGAAGTCGGTGGGATTGTGGAAGACAACAGGTGAGGCCAACTCGAAGACAATCGCACAACTCACCCTCAAGTGTTGAATATACCAAGGTGATGCACTGTTTTACATAGGCCTCGATTCCGTAAGCCAGCTCATCACTAACAGCTTCAGATATAGATTCAGAAGTGGAGAAACCATCAGCCAAATCCTGTACATGGATGACATTAAGCTGTATAACAGGAGTGAGATGTCGACTTACTGGTCCACCTCAGCAGGATCGACAGTGACATGGATCGACAGGCAAGGTGATTTGGAATAACGGGTGGAGCTACCAGAAGGCAGGATATCTGTCTTTTTCCTTCAGCAGGATACCAAGGATGTGCAGATACAAATACCTGGGTATCCCACAGGCCAATGACAACCATTAAAAAAATGCAAATAAGTCAACCAAAGCCAAATACTTGCAGAAGGTAAGGTAGGTGCTGAGAAGCCATGTGTAGGTTAGGAGTAAAATTTAACCTATCAATGTACGTGGGACCCAAGTTGCAGACTGTGCAGGATGTAGGATGCGAGCCGGGATCATGTACAGTGAAAAGCACAACCAACTGGCTTGGATAGAGTAAAGAAACATCAGACTTCAACAAGCCACCACCAAAGGAAGGTGAGAACAACAGGGCTAAGGTTCTGTGAGACTTCAAGTTCTACACAGACAATCAGCTGCTGGTAAACCAACCAGACATAGTGGGATTTGAAAAGGAATAGAAAACTGCAGTGATAGATGTGGCAAGTCCAGTGATCCAGAAGACGGTGCACAAGAAAACAGAAGCACCAGGGGCTGAAGGAACAACTAGAGCAGATCCCTCAAACTCCCAGGCCTCTGGTAGAGTACACAAGCTTGAGGAACACACAAATACCGTGCCCAGCCATTGAGAGGGAGATGTCTTCTTCTTTTCAGCTGCTTCCTTTAGGGGTCACCACAATGGATCATCTGCCTCCATCTCATCCTATCTCTAGGATTTGCATCCGTCACACCAACCTTCTGCATGTCCTCCTTCACTACATCTACAAATATTTTTTGTATTTTAAGTCATAAAATTTGTCTGTGCTGTGATCTGAGTCCAAAATCTCAAAAACATCTCTCTCTATCTCTATGTCTTAAAGTCAAGCCCATAAACACTGTTAATGTAAGAGATTGGTACTTAGATACTACATTGCTGCTTTATACTGTATTAATGGTAATGGGGTTCTTAGACAATTTAAAACTACAGACGTAACACCTTTGGACCTATTAATACGTCTCCCCCTCTCTCTCTCTGTTCTTCTCTTTCCTTTGATAAACTTTAGCCATTCTATCAGCCACTGCTATCTTAAAAGGGCACACATTACATGTATGCCAAGAACAGAGGGAGTTGCGGAGGTTCATTAGTGAATCCAATTATTTTTCAGAAACCCCAAACAACCTGAATGTTGTTGATAGATACATACATATATACACCACATAAATATTCATGCTGTTAATAAGAAAAATCCCCCTTGAGCAACTAACAAATTATGAGATATCCAGTCACATTCTAAAAGGGCCTCAAAATGTTTTTCTATCACTTACCCACAAAGTAGCAGGTTTTCACAAGAGACATTTGTCCTGGAGGTACAAAACTGTGATATAATTTATTTCCAAACCACTATACTTTTGAAAGACCTTGTTTTGGTTAATTTGGTATCAAATCCAAAGAAGCCTCAAAGATGCTTTAAATAGAAGACAGTGAAAAGCTAATTTTTGCAAAGAGCGTTTGGCTCATGCAGACTTTATATACAGGGAGTGCAGAATTATTAGGCAAATGAGTATTTTGTCCACATCATCCTCTTCATGCATGTTGTCTTACTCCAAGCTGTATAGGCTCAAAAGCCCACTACCAATTAAGCATATTAGGTGATGTGCATCTCTGTAATGAGAAGGGGTGTGGTCTAATGACATCAACACCCTATATCAGGTGTGCATAATTATTAGGCAACTTCCTTTCCTTTGGCAAAATGGGTCAAAAGAAGGACTTGACAGGCTCAGAAAAGTCAAAAATAGTGAGATATCTTGCAGAGGGATGCAGCAGTCTTAAAATTGCAAAGCTTCTGAAGCGTGATCATCGAACAATCAAGCGTTTCATTCAAAATAGTCAACAGGGTCGCAAGAAGCGTGTGGAAAAACCAAGGCGCAAAATAACTGCCCATGAACTGAGAAAAGTCAAGCGTGCAGCTGCCAAGATGCCACTTGACACCAGTTTGGCCATATTTCAGAGCTGCAACATCACTGGAGTGCCCAAAAGCACAAGGTGTGCAATACTCAGAGACATGGCCAAGGTAAGAAAGGCTGAAAGACGACCACCACTGAACAAGACACACAAGCTGAAACGTCAAGACTGGGCCAAGAAATATCTCAAGACTGATTTTTCTAAGGTTTTATGGACTGATGAAATGAGAGTGAGTCTTGATGGGCCAGATGGATGGGCCCGTGGCTGGATTGGTAAAGGGCAGAGAGCTCCAGTCCGACTCAGACGCCAGCAAGGTGGAGGTGGAGTACTGGTTTGGGCTGGTATCATCAAAGATGAGCTTGTGGGGCCTTTTCGGGTTGAGGATGGAGTCAAGCTCAACTCCCAGTCCTACTGCCAGTTTCTGGAAGACACCTTCTTCAAGCAGTGGTACAGGAAGAAGTCTGCATCCTTCAAGAAAAACATGATTTTCATGCAGGACAATGCTCCATCACACGCGTCCAAGTACTCCACAGCGTGGCTGGCAAGAAAGGGTATAAAAGAAGAAAAACTAATGACATGGCCTCCTTGTTCACCTGATCTGAACCCCATTGAGAACCTGTGGTCCATCATCAAATGTGAGATTTACAAGGAGGGAAAACAGTACACCTCTCTGAACAGTGTCTGGGAGGCTGTGGTTGCTGCTGCACGCAATGTTGATGGTGAACAGATCAAAACACTGACAGAATCCATGGATGGCAGGCTTTTGAGTGTCCTTGCAAAGAAAGGTGGCTATATTGGTCGTTGATTTGTGTTTGTTTTGTTTTTGAATGTCAGAAATGTATATTTGTGAATGTGGAGATGTTATATTGGTTTCACTGGTAAAAATAAATAATTGAAATGGGTATATATTTGTTTTTTGTTAAGTTGCCTAATAATTATGCACAGTAATAGTCACCTGCACACACAGATATCCACCTAAAATAGCTAAAACTAAAAACTAACTAAAAACTACTTCCAAAAACATTCAGCTTTGATATTAATGAGTTTTTTGGGTTCATTGAGAACATGGTTGTTGTTCAATAATAAAATTATTCCTCAAAAATACAACTTGCCTAATAATTCTGCACTCCCTGTACAAAATATCATCACAGGTGCAGAGTATCAAAGAGTCTACGCTTACATTACAGCAACAACCACACATTACATACACACACAATTCTTCTTTCACTCATTTTAGGTTTGACAGTGTTTTAGTAGGTAAAGGTGAATGCTTGGACAGGAATTGAGCTGCGGTTTGGGGAAAGGCTTCGAAGGGGACTGGCGATGGCTCCCTGGCCTCACAGATCACCATGTACTATACAGAAGTGAAGAACTTAAAGAATTGAAAAGGGGAGGGAGGGTGGGGCACGTAAACGAGAATGACAGAACTGGGAGAACCTATATAGATGAGAACCGGAAGGAGTGTGTAAGGAGGCGTGGTCCCGCTCCTGAAATTCCGATACTTAATCTCCAATTGAATTTTGCTTTAAAGAGCTGTACTTTCTTATAGTTTACCAGACATTCTGAAGGTGTTTTGAATTTGTTCTTTTGGCTTCTTTTTCACGCATTTACTGTCCACATGACACTGACTGAGAATTATCCAAACTTTAAAAAGGAAATAATTTAAGGAGTGAGTATGCAAAAAATATCTGACAACTTTTGTTGTCTTTTGTTGAATCTTTTAAAAAATGCTAAAGATAATGTAGTTTCACAATTCGTATAAGAGTATTTTTGCATTAGCAAGGTTGTTCCTATTTGGAGAACAGAAGTGGTGGGATTACAAATGTATTTATAGCAGATGAACAATATCTGAAAGTCATGTGCTTAAGAAATAGGAATAGATGCATCTGGTCTTTCAGTTGATCTAGCTATTATTCTCCAAACCCTCATCAGAAATGGTGTCATTTTAGGGAAGAATGGCGAAAAAGCTGAAGTATCCTACATTACATAAGACCTAAAATCAGTGGCAAAAGGTTTAATGGAGTGATGAGAGGTATGACAGTGTATCTATCGCTATGTCTGCATAAGAAAGTGTGGCTTTACAGGAGAAGCCTGGAGAGCTATTCCTGAAGACTACTTAAAGAAATTACAAGAAAGCTTGTGTAAGAGAGTTCAGGCTGTCTTGAAGATTAAAGGTGGTCACACCAAATATTAAATTTCCAGCTCATTTGAACAGTTTTTTTTTTTCACATTTTATACCGGGTTTCCATGTATGTTTGCACATGTTTTAATAAATCACTACATTTCGCTCCAATTTTCCTAACAAAATTTAAAGAAATGACAAGTGGCTAAAGAATGAATAAATCGATCATTTAATTTGTCTTTCACAACTTTTTGCAAAATGAACACCAGAATTAAGAAATAAATTATATTATGGATTGTATATGTTCTTTATGAATCTATTTTTAGTTATTTTTCTTTCCTTCCTTCCAATTATCTTGGAATTGCACACAATAGGAATGAATTACTTGCACTCATCATCCCAGAAATTTTCTATTACAATTTTACATTGTGTTCTGGCTCAGTGGATCACAGGTAATGTGAACAAAACCCTTAATTACCAGTTACTGATGCGATCAGATGATAGTATAAAGAGAAGAAGCGTAACCGGTTTTCCACAGATCTTATGCAGGTCATGGTGATGAGTCAAAAGGATTTCAGCAGAACAAATATCTCTATAAACCACATTTAAAATATTGATATTTAAAGTCAAGTGCAGGGAATTGAACATTGAAAATGTTCCTCAATTTAAAGAAAATGAACTGTGAATTTAACATTTCTCTTTGAAAGTTGATGGTGGACACTTCATTTTCACTGAATGATAAGACTATTGCATAGCATTACTGATTGTATACTCTATAGACTTAATTATATACATAAAGTACACAGGTCATACAAGCCCATCAAACAGATTGAATCCTCCCATTCAGTCTCTATACATTTTTGCTTTGCCCTTCTGCAGTGATGAAACGCTGAGGATCAACAGATTAATTTTGCTATACACACTAATCTAAAAGATCCTTGCATGCAAGCACTGCTTCAAAGCTGGATCCTATTAGGCTCATTGCCAATCAATCAAACATTTGTCAACTATAAACAAGGTGTGACAATTAGCGCTTTGATGCGAGTTGCAGCAACATGAGAACACCAACAGCCCGATGATGGCAAATCATTTGAGTGGGAAATTGCAGGTGTCAAAAACTGGCAAATGATTTAATATGTCAAGGGGAACAGTCACATAATCACAGATTGAATAAACTAAATAAACAAAGGTTATTACATACTCTATACAGCATAGGTCATCATCTTCAAATAGGCTTTTTTTACCCTGCATATTCTGTTTCATTTCCCTCCATATTCTCCATATTCACAAGAGATCAGTCCATGGTTCACACAGACCTATCAGAGTGACCCTGCCTTGAACTCATAACGAAGCATATGGTCCAACTCTCAATTATGCATGGCTAAATCTTCCTTCTTTTAGAGGAAATGAGCACAGAGTGTTATTTTAGTATAAGGTGACCTCTTTCGCAGTGATAACATCAGGGGGACGTTGTCCATTAAATGTGAGAACCCCTAATTCAATGCCTCTAACGCTGATGTTTAATTTTGACAGGTTTCAGAGCTTAGTAGTCACGTAGAAGAGCAAAGTGCCTCTGGTATTTTGTGATACCTACAGTGTGTGAGGCTGGCTTAAAGATGTCCTTTATAGATTTCCAGATTAAGTGCATGCTGGTGTCCTTTGAAATTGTGCTCTAATGTCAAGGGAAAGTGTACCAGACTCACCCGATTCATGATTTGAATAGAATGCGCTGGGCAAAAGCTTAAAGACACTCCAGAGTGCTGGAGGAAGGTGCAGCAGAAGCGCTATAATTATTGCACTGAGTAGCTCTTAACTGGATGCAGAGGCCACATAAACACATAGAGGTAGTGAACAAGTCAAGATCCTGGTCTGTTGCGTTTGTAGAGACTAATATCACAGCAGGCTTTTCTGGGCAGTATCGGGAATGATTTCCATTCTAGTCAAAGATGGGAAGGAAAAATTGCCAAAAATGTAATTACACAAGAAAATGTGAGACATTTTGTGATAGATAGATAGATGGGCCCCTTTAGTGGACAGCTGGTGCGCTGAAAGAATAATTGGATAAATGGCTGTCACTAAAGATAAAAAGAAACAAAATACCAAGACATGTGTGCAATAACAGGATTGTAATAATGTCTTTGTATATTTTTCATCATTAACAAGGCATAAAGTTGGAAAAATAATCCATAATACTGAAGCGTTGATGTTACACAGAATTAAATATTCAAATTCAAAGGCTTGTTTTCATGGCTGCTCTGTTCCATCAAACAGAAATACCACAAACACGTTTCCGTTTAATCTTTCAAAAAACTGTCACGTGGGATTAAATAATGTTATATTATTTTGATGTTTAATTATGATTTGAACTAGCATTACAAACATACAATTTCGCTTTTCCTTAACTCCAAGTAGTTTAAATATGAAGGTTTTTAGCATTTTTAAGAGGCCATAATATCTAACATTTGATACATTCAGCACAACAATTAATTTATTGTTTATTTTGTAGTCCAGCTGGCCTTTCGTTGAATTCCCAGCACATATGAACTTATCTGGTTGCCAGCTGTTTACATATTCAACAATGCACAATAATTTATACTCAGCCAGTCTTTGCAGAACATCAGCCGGCCATGAATTAATTAAGGTTTTCTGCTCTGATAAGTACCAGTCAGGAAGAGAGGGTGTTGTGTTGAATCTTACAAGAGCGTCTAATCGTTAACTCTGTGCTAAGGGGAATTTCACTCTCAAGAACGCTTCAGCTACTGGCAAAATATATATCCATGTCACGTCTGATCAGAAAACATCATTTGTTATTTTCAACTGAATGACGTTTGATTGCAAATGGAAAGAATAAAAAAGTGGCTTTGAAGCATCAGATTCACAAGTACAAAATTTAATTTTAAAAAAAAAATCTAGACTTGTATTTGATGACAACTATATAGAAAAATAGCATGAATGTCAAAATAAATTTTATTGCTTGGTTTACCAATAATCAGATTGAAATTTCCAAGAAAGCTGCACTCTGTACGCTTATTCGGTCGCACATTTGTTGAAATGTGTTCTGCAACGACAAATCTATGTTGCATTATGGCACTAATAAACCTTTAAGCCACCTTACAGCGTATTTTAGGACAGCTCATCATTCCTGTCACTTATTGCAAATTTTATTTAGCTAAGGAATCTCTGATGAGGCTTCATAAAACAGTAGATGGATCAACTGCAGGGCCAGATCCATCTATCAAGTCCTGTGTCAGGTCTTTGTTGGATTTTTTTTTTTACTATTTATTTAAGGACATAACTTTTAGATACTGTTCATTTTCTGTAGATAATTTTGTAGGCCTGCCAATTCATCTTTTGTCCTCCACTAGTCCAGTTTTCTCAGTTTTCTTTAAGGACACACTGCACACCATGCAGAGATATGCCAAGTTTATGGCTAGTAAAATTCTGACTTTAATCTCAGAATTCTGAGAAAAAACTTTTGACTTTCTGACTTTTTTCTCAGAATTTTAAGATTAAAGTCAGAAGTCTGACTGACTTTCCCCCCCAGAATTCTGACTTTAATTTCTGAATATGGACTGAATTCTAGAAAAGAAAGAAAAATATGTCCACTTTTTTTTTTCATGTGGACAAATGATGTATTTTTGTGACAGGCTGCTACTAACAAAGTGCCTAAATATAACATTTAACACATAAAACTCATTATCCCCTGAGTTGGTTAGTTTTAAGCTTGAATGATTCATGGGTCAGTGTTAAGTGGTTTAACAAAAAACCCCAAAAAACAAACAAACAAAAAAAGGTTCCTGTGAAGATGGTTAGATACAAGGACTGAACTGAAAATCTGTGAAAAGCAGCCAATGGCTTCAGAAAGCCTTGACTTAAAAAAAAGAAAAGAAGACAAGACTGGCTCCTTGGAAACAAAATACAAAGAAATGAGTGGTTTCTCAAAACTTTTGTACAACGATGTAAGTTGTTTTTTAACATTATGATGATGTGATCACGGTACAAAATAATACATTCAGAGTATCAGTTTCAATGCAGGCACCTGTTCTTTTCTCTCTCCCTCTCTTAATACACATTTGCGTGCATGTGTATATGTGTGTTGGAGGGGGTTACAACTCAAACACAAGCCACTTTAATCTCTGTCCTTGAGAGTAATCTTGCCTGTGTGCAAAATGGCTCACTTTATCAATTTGGTGGCAGCCTGCCCTGCTTGGAGTCTGGAGGCAGCAGAAGCAGCAGCAGTGATGCTTTTCTCATGACAGCTCAGAAAGAGCAACCAAACGATCACCTTCTCCAGAGGCTCAATGTGACGAAGGACAAACAAAAGACTATTTACATTTTTCTACTGCTGATATAACTTGCATTTGTCATATGCATAACCTCTTTTAATTAGTTTTACTTGTGTTTTAAAGAGTGAAGAGGCTTGAGAGAGATGAGAACCAGAATCTCTGTAGCTTTGTCTTGTTCTGTTCTCCATATTCATTACAGAACAGCAACACTAAAACTTGTGATGGGTTTGCTAAGATTTAATTTCTTATAATATAATATAGACCACTTAATATATCTGTCACTGTCACTGAGTCATGTTAGGGTTGTTTTTCATGCCTATAGTGTTTCAGTGATAGATACTGTACAGTGTTCTAATTTAATTAACTTTGTTTTTCAATCATTTTTTGTGCAAAAGGAAACAAAATATGTTTTAGGAAGGTTTTTGTTCATATTGACATGACAGCATCACACAGTTAATGTGGATTTGTTGGTAGCACATCCAAGATATGGACCTCTCATTCCACTACATTACAAAGTTAAATAGTAAATAGTGCTTTTTGACTCTACTTGAGCCGTCAAAGCTCTATATACGACATGCTTTGAGTACAGTGAATTCTGTTGAAACTTGGCAGCCATCCTTGTAGATTCAGAGATGCTCTTCTGCATACCATGGTTGTAATGAATAATTATTGAAGTTAATGTTGCCTTCCTGTCAGCTCGAAGTAGTGTGGCCATTTTCTTCTGACCTCTGCCATCAACCAGGCACTTTCTCTCACAGAACTGCCACTTACTGGACATTTTCCCTGTAAACCCTACAAATGGTCATGTGGGAAAAACCAAGCAGATCGGCAGTTTCTGAAAAACTCTGACCAGCCCGTCTGGCACCAAAAACCATGCCAAGTTCAGAATCACTTAAGTCACCTTTCTGCCCATTCTGATGCTCAGTTTGAACTTCAGCAGGTTGTCTTGACGATACCTACATGGCTAAACGCACCACGTTGCTGCCATGCGGTAACCAGATTAGATATTGGTCTTAGCATAAGACAGGTTTACATAATAAAGGGGTTAATGAGTGTTTACAATATAAACATGAGGTCATAAATGTAACCACTGTATTACTTGAACATGCCATTTAAGACAGCAGCGTAACAAAATAGTTGTGCTTTGCCAATACTGTGGCTTGCTGTTTCCTGGCTGTGGCTTATGCAGACACATGTAAGCATTGTATCAGTTTTCTCATTTAACTGTCAGCACAAAGGTGAGCAGTTAGCCTAAATCACAAGCTTTTGCTTATATGAAATTCCGATATAAATATATTGTTCTCACCTTGCTCTTGAGATCTAGAGACGCTGAATCACTTATGTATTCCCAATCTTCTTATGCAGTTAACATAGTAAGAGATTACTTACATGTTTCTGGCCTTCCATCATCTAATGTTTCCCAGTAAACACAACCCAGTAGTGTTCTCTTCGCCTTTACCCACTTATACAAAATATCTGTGCAGACTGCAAATCCTGAGAACCTGCCTGAGGACAAAAGCATTTTCTTAATGTTGCTCATCTTCAGCACCAGTCCTCAGCATGTGCCTAGATGCCTCGAACGCTTCTGTGAAAGCTTAGTCTTTATTAGTGTTTACATTGTCTTTGCTACAATGATCCTAATGTAAATCTTCCAATTTCCTTCTGTATATTTTCAGCAGTAGGAGATAAATGATTTAAGTTTATGGTATTTTAAAGTGTCCAAAGTCTTAGTGTTTTTTTTACATTTTTATTTAGTTTGCCCTTTGAAATCCAAATAAAGGGAAGTTTGCACCCATAAAAGCAAAGACTGCATTAATATGGTCCATTTGCCTGCAGCTTAGGCTAGTCATTAGCCTCTCTGTGTCTTACACTGGGGGACTAAATTGGGTTAAGGAAAATACACACACAACCAGGTTGAAAAACAGTGGAGGGCAGCCTTTAAATCAGGTCATCACCGAGGCAGAGTATGTGTGAGATGTACCTTTGGAGCAGATTGCTCTGTGTTGGCCTGTATCCCATAACAACCACCTTCCAAAGGCAGCGGTCAAGAGCTCAGCATGGACACCCCTGTGGTCACCCTTCATCACCCCTTTTTGAGGTTAAAAGAGGTTTTGATCAAGGGATCTGCCCCCCCTCCCCAAACCCCGGTCAAACGCAAACTGTCTGCTTCTTCTCGTCTGGATCTCCCAGTGGGTCCTTTTTGAAGGCTGATCCCAATTACACAGCACTGAAGCTGTAAAGATGTTATGTTGCTCCACATAGGATCCAGTGAGCTTTTTTATGCTCTGGACCATGCTGTGATTACATAATTATTTAAATGAAAGACGGCATTTAAAATGCACTGCTACATTATACCCTTAAACTTACGATTTATCCATAAAGATATCTAAGTGCTCCTCAGCACAGAGCGAAGATGAATTATATAGAAAATTGCTGACGGCAAGCTATAGGCCTAATCTGTATTTCCAAAGTTATTGGTGTAATATTGAGAGAGCATTAATAACTTGCTACAATAAGTAAATGCCACAGTGAATCCCAAATCCATTTAAAGAACAAACAGGTTTCAGAGACAATCAGGTTGACATTCATCTGGTGTTTATTTAGCTGGAGCTATTTGTGGGTTTCCAGCCTGTGTATCGTAGCCTCTGGGAAATGGTGGAGGAACAATCAAGGGATCGTTTGAGGCTTGAACATCTGTTGCGAACAAATCAGTCACCACCGCTGCTGCACACGATTTACAATAGCTTTGCTCCTTCTGCAGTGCACAATGGGTGGGTTAAGGCTCATCAAATAGTTCGCACTTTGATCCACATGTGACAGGTAGTTTGTCTTTTGAGCTTTTATTTATATTTTATTGTTTGAAGATTTCTGTATTTAATGTTACTGCACTGATGATGTGACGTTTATCTCTCTGACATGCCATAAAAGAAGAATTGCTGTCACAAAACAACTAATTGAGGAAAAAAAACAAAGTAAATAGGAAAGAAGGAAGCTGGATTCTTGAAGTAGATTTCTGGGCATATTGAGTTTAAGCTCAGTTTAAGGTCTGAAAAGCTTAATGGCTGTCTCACATCCAACTTTTCAGCAAACCAGACAGCAAAAGAAAAAAAAAAAACAGAAGAAGAAGGAAAAAAGAAAAGCTTCTACAACCTTCCCACTCCACTTTATGATGCAAATGAATCCTGCTGTACTGCTGTATCTCTAAGCTGATTGTCCCATTCTGCTACAAAAAATAAAATCAGATTGCAGCATGTTATCGGGGATGCATTTCCCTTTTCCACCGCGGAGACTGTGGTGGATAATACTAGACTTCTTGCTTGCTCAGCCTTCTTTCACTATACAAATCACTGAACCAACAATGTAAGGCACATTCAACCTGAATCCTGAGAGAAGAAAACAAATTAAACCAAGATTTGATTAGCACAAGAATAAAAGGCATGCACACCTTGCACACATGTGACACTAGCAGGTGTAATTAGAACACACAGTTAACTGTGATTAAGGTTAAGGCCTACCTGTCTGAGAAAATGCTGGCATAGCAACAGTGGTGTATACTCAAATTAATATTTTATCCTTTAAGATATACATGGTCTTCTCTGCAACTGAGCATGTAGCGGTCATTCAATTGATTTGAGCCAAATTTGCTGGCACTTTGAGTTTATAGCTACAACCTCTCGCTTTAATGCAGATACAGGGATAAAGCTAAACCAACTTAGACAACCAGCGCCGCTGCCAGTTCCGAGCTTTGCCTCTCACCTCAGCACAGGAACAGGAACCACACCTGTCACGTCGAATTACCAGCAAGGAGAGGATTCACAAAGGAAGAGGAAAAGGAGAGAGTCATTAAATGAGAATGAGAGACGCACAAATCAATTCCATGACAAAGGTTTTCAACAACGTCTGTGCAGTTGTGCACTGGAGCATGGAGACACTCAGTGTAAGCTATAAAAAGGACAACACCCCAAGCCTGTTTGAACAGCCCGTTCTGTGTTTATCATACCTCTTAAGGTCACGGTTTCACCTTTTTTATCGATGTGCTTAAGGTGAGAACTATGAATTCTGTTCAGGAATTTTGAACGTCGTCTGAATGCATTTGTACTTAGCACATTGTATAAATATAGTCATATAAAGAGAAGGTGAAAATTGTAAGTCAGGCAGTGAGAAAAAAAATCAGATTTCCACCTCCTTCCATGGTGAGTTAGTGCTTGAGGGGAGGTGATCATTAGGAAAACAGGAGAGTGGGTGCAGGATGCTGGCTGAGAGATGGATAACTCCGTTAGGCACGGCAGACAGAGCTGCAGTGAAGGTAGTAAACAGGTCAGACCCTTATGGGCATCTCAAACAGAGAGAGCTGCAGTTACTGGTCCACTCCCCCCACTAATCATGATTAATGGAAAGCTTGATAGAAAAAAAAACACTGTTAAACTGTCAGGGCTGATGTCAAGATTTCATGTTACATCATTTGTGTTTTATTTTATTTTATTTTGTTTGTGTGGAGGTTTTATTGTACTGTAGCTAGACACTGCATTGTTAATAAGCAGTGCCAGTTCACACAAAATCTGAACAAAAAGTACAAATAATGATGAAAAAGAAGGGCCAGGAAATATATGCATTCAGGTGGTGAATACAAATATACTGCATGTGTGTTTTAGAATTGTAATGTGTTTTTTTTTAATATATATTGTAAAATACAATGTGTCATACATTTTTTTTCTCCATTTTTTTAACTACTCTGTAAAATATGGTTAGTTGGTGCTACCTAATATTTTAGTGCAAAATCCTGAGTGACATGAAAGGCTGGTGAGAGACATTTGAATGTTAATATGAATTTAACTGTGAGGGGCTAAGTCTGTCAACCAGTCTATGATATGGAAGATTACTGCTGCATAAAAGTAGCTGATGGATAAAGATGTCAGCGTATTTCAATCAGGATACAACTTCGCTACCAAAAGAAAGGATTTGAGGATGCAGGGTTGGACCAGAATGCATGGTACACCATACATACAGTTACCTCTTTAAGAATTGTCTTCTTCCCTTGGAATAACTCATGTGAGTAAATGTGGAGTTTCTGAATGCTTCATTTAATCAGGGGAAACCAGAGGCGACAAAAGTACAGACATTCTGTACTTAAGTAAAAGTACTGATACTAGTGTTAAAAAGTACTCCAGTGAAAGTTGGAATACTGGTTCAGCTTCTTTACTCAAGTAAAAGTGAAACAGTACAGGCTCTGAAATGTACTCATAGTAAGAAAGTAAGTCTTTGGAGGACGTTTCTACCAGCTATTTTTATGAAAAGCTAACTGACATTTGCTATATTAATGTAATAATAATATTTTATTATCAGATGGAAATACAAACTTCAGTTTTAAATTTTAATTGTAATAAATATTCTCAGCTTGAATCAGATAAGCAGAACATGAGCAGAGAAAAAGAAGGGAAATTGAAAAAAACAACAACTCTGTTTTCTGTTGCCTACATTGTAGAGGGTGACTTTGCCTCTAAACAGAAAATGAGCAGGAAAGAGGTTAAAGTGGGATTCAGCAGGTGGTAGATGCCTAAAATTGGTTGAAATGGCCCAGCGCGGGGAAAAGAATCATAATGCACAATAATGTACAGGCTCTGATCAGCTGACCTAAACCCATCACGGTACAGCAATCTAACCTGTTTATCCTGCTCTAACCTGCAGAGTATTTTCATGCAACCTTTAAATGACACAGTTACTCTACCTCAGTTTGTTTTGCAGCACACTTCACAACATGAAAAATGTTACATGCACAGACCCAATATGTGATTTAAAAAATAAGGACTTAGATGGTAAGCTTTAAATTTCCAGTTCCACTGAGCAGTCCTCACCTTTAAATCTAACTTTTCTTCTTCCTATCCTGTCTTTCTTATCTTTCTCCATCTCTGAGTGTAGTTAGCTTACTTTCTTTTCTCTCTCTGTGAAATACAGCAGCTGGACCTTTAGCTAGCAACACACTGTGCGACAAACTGCACATAAATAGTTTGTGTGTTTGCTGATGTTTGCTCAGCTGATAGAAACGTTTCATGTTACTCACTTTATGTTCACTTGTCTTAGCTAGCTAGATGCTAAAGTACTGCAACCGCAACTTATGGACACCTGCAGTCTTTCCGGTGTTCTGCACTATTAGCCTTTATTAAGGCTTCCTACAAATGGAAGGACAGGGGATAGGAAGGGAGCAAGGAAGATGGACACGAGGGGAAGGGGAAAGGGCAGAATGAGACACTCAAGTCAGCTGCATCATGAGTGTAAGTACACAGGAGAATCACTTCACAAACTTTATGTCGTTGGAGGCCAGACCCTGGGAAAGTATCCATGTTTTACAAAGGTGTGAAGAGTGAGTCACTTCTTCACAGTTTGCACTTGTCCTTTAATGATGGTAACAGCACCATCTCCAATTCTGTGTACTCAACTTGCATGAAGCACAAAGCAGAGTTTAAGTCTTGCTGCATTCACCCTATTTGACCCATAATGACACATCTGGACGACACGCACCTCAGTTAGAATGAAAGTTCCTCTCCTGGTGTTAATTACACAGTCCAGTGCCACAAGAACATCCATCTTTAGGGACAGTCCTCTAGGTTCATGCACGGTGGCCGATGTCAACCACCTTTAAAACAATCACTATTGCAGTTCCAGGGGTCTGTATTCGGGTTATGGTGCCCATGTGTTGTTTTCTTAATACGCAAAGATACAAGGTCAGTGATGGAACTGGTGGGAGGCTCTTATGGGAAGTAACTCCAGAGATTTAGGGTGAAACTTCTGGTAAGACACAGTGTCTGGATAGACAGATTTGCTAACAACAGGGCCTGGAGGAAATGTCCAACTGGAGGGCATTTTTATGTATTCAAGTGCACTGAACAGGCCCTTAATGTCAATGGGATGAACCCTCAGCAGGTCTCTGCGCCTACTTTCGACTCAGCTGCATATTTAAGGGCAAAGCAAACTGTAAACTAAGCATGTTTAAAGCCCAACTATGGGGACCCACATAATCGAAGCCTAATAGTAACAGCCCTGAAAATCATTACAAGTAAGCATATTGCTGGTTAGAGGACTTTCTCCTCTGTGAGCCACTCAGCCTGCTAGTAGTTTAACATGTGCCCGTTAACCTTTATAGCATGTGTAGGAGGACTGCATGACAGTTAGTGTTTGGAAACAATGCACACCTGAAACACTTTCTGTATATGAGTGTGCTGTGTAAAAATAATATTACTTCTGTGTATTTTTAGTGTTGACTTTTGAAATGGCAACTATAAATTGAATGTCCAGTAAAACACAGAACACACAAAGACAACACAGGACAACTAGGACCATGTGCCACAGACAATAGCCTTTCGGTAAGGATTGGCAAAGGGACACAATTTACTGACAGTGGATGTCAGCCGCAGATCCAGTATTCATAACATAGCTGTCTGATCTAAACTCAGATCACCCTCCAGCCTGCCATGGTGATAAACACCCTGCCACTGTGTGTTACCTGTTTATTGGACCAGAGAAGAAGAAGTTCAGTGATCATCTAATGTGTTCTCCAGTTGGTTTAACGCTACAGACACTACAAATCATTAATTCAATTGCGTTGCCTCTTTTTTACATAGTGCCAAATCACAACACCAGTTGCCTCAAGGTGCTTAAGAGGCTAGTTATTACAAATACTGTGGAAATAGTGTGGTTTGAACTGAAATTAAACACTAAAATAATGGGCACTATCCAACGAAGCACTTGGCTTATGTCAAAAACAGAGTTCATCACCTTTTGTACAATGGTTCCATAATAGGTATCATTGTCATGCAGCTTAAATTACTGATTTTGAATGAATCCAAACTCAGTTGTGTTTTTAGCTGTTATTTTTTGGCATGTTCAGTTTGGTTTTACTATTAGGAATTTTTCTCCAGAGTAATTTCATAAACATCCAAATTCCACCTTCTGGCATAGAAGCACACATTTCTGGTCGCAGTGAGAATTGCTTTTCTACTTGCCCAGCAGCCAACTTCACCAGCCTTTGAGGGCATGCCAAATTTTATTTCGAGCCAAGTACAGATGAGTCTAAGGGTCCTTTAGAAAACTGTGCCCTCTCACTCCAGAGAAAGAGAAAGATAAGAGGTAATCAGCTCCTCCCACTGTATTCAATCTCTCACCATCTTTGCTCCTTGATACACTTTATTGTTTACCAAGAGGAGTGATCCATCAAAAGCCCAGGGAAGATGACACATAGGAGAAAACAATGCCAATCCACTAAGTCTACGGGAAAGACTCCAGCCTAGAGTGAAAGTATAATAAATAGAAAATGCTTTTG
Organism: Oreochromis niloticus; assembly: GCF_001858045.2. Lineage (NCBI taxonomy): Eukaryota > Metazoa > Chordata > Actinopteri > Cichliformes > Cichlidae > Oreochromis > Oreochromis niloticus. Next base: position 21,037,011 of record NC_031978.2, read on the forward strand.
TTTTATTGAATTCAGAAAAGAATGATGGAATCTAGCAGGGATGTGTCCCGCTATCCATTATAATTGTAGATTAATCTGAAATGTGCCACATTGACACAGAGACCCTAACTCTAAACTTAACTTTGAAGTTTATTACACCCATAGGTAAGTAGTAGTGACAGCATTATAGGATATAAGGAGCCAGTCACTATAGCTATAACATATATTTTTTCAACTGCAGTACAAACAGAAACACCGGGAGAAGTCCTGCACAAGCATGGAGTGAGCATGAAAACAGCACAGAGAAGGATTTCCCTGAGTTCTGTCATGGTCCCAGATTTGGAGTTTTTATTGTTTTGATTAACTTTGTATAAGTTCTGCACTCCTGTTCTGTAGACCTTTAGGTTAAATCTGAGTTATGATGAGATTTGTGTTTGAGCTCCACAGCCTTCTATGTTTTATGGTTTCTTGTTTGATTATCTTAGTTCCCTTTTGTGTCCTAGTCTTGTCCCACATGTCTTTTCCTCAGTGTCTCCTGTGGAAGTCAGTTTTATCTCCATGTTTGTTTACCTCTGTTTACCATCTCCCCAGCTGTGCCAAGTCCATATGTCTTAGTCTGACTTTAGAATTTCTTACATCCTGTTTTATTTTAATAGTCCCTCATCTCTTGTGCATTGTGTATAGCTTTGCTTCCCCTTATCTCGTTAATTAGATTTTTTTCACCTGTGTCTTGCTTACCCCAGCTGTTTCCGTTCTCCATAATTACTTTGTGTGTATTTACGTCCTCGTTTTTTCTTTAAGTCCTTGGTTTCTGTTCCTGGCTTCTGTCTTCTTTATTTTTTAAGTTTTTCAGTAATAAAGCCATTTTTGACTTTTATATTCCATTTTTTTGAGTTCTCCACTTAGGTCCATCTCTGCCTGCCACATAGTCAACCTTGACAGCTTTGAACCCAAGAGCCCTTTGCTTTGGGCCAGTCTAAAGCCTTAAAAACAACAAAAACATCTCCTAACCTAATGTGTTCTACATTGATTGATTTTTTTAAAATTTATTTTATTTTATTGATACAAAAAGTCTATTAGGATTTTTTTAGGGATATGTAACTACTTTCACAATTCTGAGACCAGAACTTGCTATCAAAGTTTCACAGTATCACCAGAAAAGTCATTTCATGAGCATCCCACTGCATGAATTTACACTGAACAATTTATTTTCAAAATAAATGTCAAATGTTAACATAAGAAGTACATTCAGTTAATAATATGTTTTAATCCATTTTACTGCTTTTACAAACATTCACACACTTCTTTTTTTCTAGCTCTGTAGTCTAGCCAAACACTTTTATTCGAGTCTGAGGTCAGTTGTTAACGATCCGGTGAAATTTTTAGATTTCTAAATTGAACTGATGTTGTTATGACAGCTGCATCAATTTGGAAAATGTGTGGGAAATACAGGTTCACTGAAAGGTTAGCAATCCAATCATGTTCTCATTAAATTTTAGCCAGCTAAGTTTTTATTTACTGGGTGAATAAACTGAATAAAATGTTGTTTCTGCATCAATAACAGATGTAAATGCAATGTTGTATAACTCCTTTCATCAGGACAAGTCAGTTTCCTTCCTTATTTTAAATAGTTTTTGGCTACCTTTTTGAAAATATTTCTATGTTGCTTTGAGTGTAGTTTAGTTGAAGCATTTAGTTAACACCTGCTGGACATTATTCATCTTAAACCTGCAAAAGGTGGTGTTCTTTTTTTTTTTTTTTTATTAAATAAGAAAAACTTTTCCATTGTAACCAAAGTAAGTTTATACCTTTGTCCTCTGCTCAGAGTAAGAACTACTGGACACACTGTATTGCTTTATAGTCTTTATAATGAAATCTTCTCTTACTTTAATATAAGGAGTGCAAACTTACTTGTTGATTCAGGTGTATCAGTGTGGCTATATTAAACGATGAAACAATCCTGTTTAGGCCTTTTTGTAAGGGGCTTTACTCCAAGGGCCCCTTTTTGTACTACACCAGAGCCTTAGAGTCTTAAATTGCATGCAGAAAAAAAAACACTCACACGGAGTTAAGCTTATTGGTGTAGGTAAAATAAACCGATATCCAAGTTCAATTATACAATCAGCTTCTTGCGCTGCTTGATGTTCTTTTCAGCACACCTTACACATTGCACTCTCACAGCAGAAGGAAACTGAAGCTCATTAGCACAGATGATCTGTAATTGATGTCTGGAACGATACCAAAACATTAGTTAATATTCCAAATCTGGCGCTCTGTAGCAGAAGCAACAGACGCAAGAGCACAAACAAATATGTCTCTTCTGATGTTTTGGAAGTCTGGGGAGTACAGTTCATAAAAAGCTGATATGAGACTGACAGTAAGTCTAAGGAAGGTGTTGTTTACAGCTGCAGAGAAAATCTGATAATCAAACTTCGGCTTTTATGTTACTTGTTAGTAGTAGATCGTTCCCTGTGAATGTGGGTGCAATTTGAAGACATGTCATCCACAATATTATATAAAATATCTGTCTTAATAAACTCTATCACAAACCCATCGAAAACTTACCCGTCTCAAAGGGCGCCACAGAGGGGATCTATCACTCAGCCATTCTATTTGAATATACGTCACAAACATTCACGCTTCTAACTCGCTAGCCTGTCCAATCACATTTACTTGTATCTGAGGTCGGTTGTTAACGATCCGGTGAAATTTTTAGAGAGCTAAAATGAACTGATGCTGTTATGACAGCTGCATCAATTTGGAAATGTGTGGGAAATACAGGTTCACTGAAAGGTTAGCAATCCAATCATGTTCTCATTAAATTTTAGTCAACTGAGTTTTCATTTATTGGGCGAATAAACTGAAGGGCTTTTACAGGTGTATAAAAAGCTTAAACCATTTCAAGGTGTGGGTGATAAGTGAAAGTAAAGATGACCAAAAAGAAAAAAAACAAACAGACTAATTAAACTTCATCGTATTAATAGACCAAAGTGCTGGGTAGTGCCCACATTACACTCGTAAAAATACTGGATAAAAACTATATAAAACTATAATTGAGCAGTTTCTGTAGATGTCCTCCACAAATTAAATATCATATGAATTTTCAACTGAATCACAACTCATGGGTTAAACCAGAAGTTTGCTTAATGAGGAACGCAAGAAAAGATATCAGTAGTTATTAGAAATTTGTGTGATATAGTTGCAGGAGTCTGACAGTGTAGGGGGCCATCAGAACAGAGCTGAGGGCATAGCCTGGGGCTGACTGGAGGTATCTCTGACCAACTCCTCTGCCTTCTTTCATCTCCTTCCCTCCTCAGCATTGCCTGTGCTACAGACACCGGCATCGCTGTCCTCCCTGTGCCAGCTGGGTAAGGCTCTGATAAGAGCATCGCTGCAGCTAGGTGCCCATGGAAATTCGTGTAATAGCTTTATTAGTGCCCTGAAAGGATCCCACTCCCTTGTAATGAAGCAATTCAACATTTTAATATTTTATATTTTAGGCTTGTGCTAAAATGCAGATTCATTACAGTAATTAATGTTTTAATGAACGCACCGCACTCAGAGATAATGTGCTTTATAATTATTTGGAAAAAATAAATGTAAGATTAGCCGTTTATAAGTAAAATGCAGAGCCTTTGCACAATACTCGCAGCACTTTTTAAAGTGGGATTGTGCAGCTGCAGTTCTGTAAATGTGAACAAAGGTCACCTCTATAAAGTCTGTGTAAAGAATTGGTTTTACCTCGGCTATCACTACATCTTCACACATCTCTTTTATCAAGTTACTGTTTATAAAGTTCATAGTTTTGCCTGATACTTGTTGAGAAAATGTCTTGTCTGAGAGAGAAATCGGCAACCAAGTAACAGTCGTACAGTCACAACCAGAGACTCTTCATCTGACTCATTTCAATTCGGTTGTGTCAATTTTTACTCTGATTGCTCTTGTTGGTGCTCCAGCATTGCCTGATTGCCTTATGCAGGGAGAATTATTTCTCTGAGCTGATGTGCTTTTCTTATAACCCATCTCAGTGGTTTTTGTGTGTGGACCATGAACAAGTAGCTTTGGCTTAAGATGCCTTTTGATATTCATGATTCAAGAAATGTAATATAATACAAACACCTTAATAGTCAGTTTTAATGTGCTATCATTTGGATCTTTCATATCAAGAATTACTTGGTGAATGTCTGACTTGCCAATTTGAAATATTCAGTCTAATGTACAGAAATGTGTTACTCATCAAGCCTTCTCAATCGTGAGCATCAACGAAGCAGTGAAGTTGTTTTTATTCAGCAGTTGAAAGGAATAATCCATGAGACTCTGAGGTTAAAATCTCCATGATTTGCTTAAATGAATGCTGTGCTAATGATGTAGGAACTGCTGCCCTTTCTGACATCATTGTCTAGTGTTCACACAATGCAGCACTTTTAGGACAGTGATCCTACACGTACAAGCAAGGCAACCAAAGACACAGAGGATTAGGGTTGAAAATGGTGAAATCTTCGTGTGTAGGAGAGCAAACGTTCTACTCGAAGACTGCACTAAGAGAAAATCCAATAAGTAAAAGTAAAGGTGGCTGTTTGTGTGACCCAGAAGAGCAATAACACATAAGAGACAGACACCCACCACATTAGTCTTGGGAGGATATAGACTTCAGTCATTTGCTGGACTTGCGAGAGGAAATATTTACATATGACAACTTTATTTTTTAAACGACTTTCTCTCCATTTAAACTGGTGAGGTTATAAAAGGTTCTTAAATTGCCCTCATATCTATTTTATTTCTAATCTAATATGCTGAAAGACTAAGTCAAAACTAAAATAAAGAAAAAGTGTTTTATATCTTCTCACAGTACTGTATATTGATCTGAATGGATGTAACTGAGCTTGTATTACTTGACTTCAAGCAAAAGTCACAGCTTGTACCAGAGCAGACTTATCTGTATGTGTGTGTGTATATAAGTTGCTATATATATATATTCCAAGTGTAGCAAACAGAGGATCATTCAGTGAGCGGAGCATCTTTGTCAGTGGCATGTCTAGTTTTATGTGTGAAAGCTTACATGCTGACAGGTTAATAGAAATGCATTTGTGAAGCAAGCAACTCTGCATTCCTTAATACCATACCGCTTTTAGCTGTCAGCGAAAATAAAGATACCACACACTCCTTATCAACTCAAAAAAATCAATCAGTCCTTGCTTCTATAAAAGTCACACAAGCTAATGGAATATTCTCTGATTTTATCCTTTTTACATGGATGGCTTTATGCTAGTGGAGCTGCCCAGATAGTGTACACTACCATTTAGGGCCCTTTAGACTTTCCTATTCATGTTCTGATTAATGATAAGCCCTTCCCCATTCTATTGTATGTGTGTGCAGCTTGTTCACGTGATATCACCTTGCTGTTTTTTCATGCTGTGAGATGAACAGACAGGCTGACCTTTCAGTCACTCTGGTGTTGGATGCCAACAGGGCTCTCTCAGGGTGCGTGGCAAACCTTTTGTGTCGAAGACAGGCAAATAATAATGCAATGGCACTATTTTGCTCAGCCCCTGCAATCAGAATAACATACACTGAAGGTTTTTGTATGATTAAAATCAAATCCAAGTCATATACAGATAACCACTCCTGCCATTTTCATTATTTTAAGCACAGTTAAATACGCTATAGTTTCAAATATATATTAATAGATATGAGTTCATTTGAATTCAAGTTGGTGTGATAATGCTAGCAGTGTTGTACCTCCCACTGAGGCAGTTCATCTCAGTTAAATTAAAACACATTCTGTCAGTTCTTATTACTCTTTGTTAACTATATGAACATTTAAATACAAGTTAGAATAAACTGTTTGAGCTGATATGTTATTTTCAGGTACAGCTAGATTGTGATGCACTGCAAAATGCTTTTGTGGTGAAACACACACACACACACACACACACACACACACACACACACATACACATATATATATATATATATATATATATATATATATATATATATATATATATATATATATACATATATTACATCAGCCAAGTATGGTATTGCTGTTCAGTTTGCAAACTTATGGTCAGACATAGCTTTCACAGGATGGTCAGGTGATTGTTTTGAGTTGCTGTGACACAATTTCTTTAGACGTATGTTACGCAGTTTCTTTTAAATATAGTTTGACCTTCAAAATTCCACCAATAAGCTTGGACGTCTTTAGGCCCCGACTCACACCAAAACCTTCTGTGCAGTGAACTGGCATTCTGTTAAAGATACAGTAATTAAAATTCTGGCTTCTGTGTAGTGTGTGAACTTTATGAGTTAAATACAGCATATCTGTAGTGTTATTCTTTGATGGCTTGCTCTTGGGGAAAGTAATGTGAATTTTACCAGACAGCAGTTCTGACACTGGAGCTGAGCCAAATGAGACAGGTCTGAACTAATAGCAGCTCAAAGTCTATTTCCATGTACAGTGCCCTCCCAAGGTCATGTGGAAAGGCTTTAGAGCAGCGATAGGCTGCTTATCTCCTCCTCGGGCAAGACTGGGTACCTCCATTAATCAACCAGTGTTAGTTACTGAGGCAAAGCTCCAAGTGAATGGGCGAGTCAAGGTTTGTTTTTGCATGTAAACATATGCACATACATTTTAGCTGTCCTACAATTTCAAGGTCTGGATGTGGCGTCTGGTGGTTCTCAAAAATATTTGGTGTAAAGATACCAGCAAGAGCCTTTCGCTATGACACGGCTCCATATGCTTCGTGACATGACCTCGATAGCATGCCCAGTAAATGTAAATATAGTCCACCACTGAGCAAGCAAAGAATGGAAGCCAAAAACATTTCTGCTCAGGGTAACAGCACAAATACACTCATAAGAGTAGACTGCTGCTTTTTTTAAATTGTTGCTTCTTTTCAGAAGGAGAAGAAAGGCGTATACAGCATGAGGTCGCATCTTCAGTTGCTGCTGCAGACTGCAAGAGCAGAGACTGTGTACACCATTTTTAACAAGATAAATGATGAAGTGAAGAAGCTGGGTACATTCATCGACAACACAATTGCCTAACTCAACCCTATCTCGTCTGCTCTCTCTGTCACTGTCTCAAGGTGTAATGTACTGTAAAATGGAGCTTGCTTCACTAAGCCCCCTTTATTAGTTTTTCTTTTTATAGGGTGTGATTTGCACAAATAATTTCCTGGTCTCCATATGTTTGCTATGGGCCAGCACGCGGGTTTTTCCCGCTCAAATTAGCACCCGTACATCAGGGCAGAGCTTTGATACTGTGCGTGACACCTTTTGTGTAGATGCACCTGAAGAGTTCTTTTGAAAACTACACAATCCATTTTTAACAAATTACAGTGACAAGAAGAAGGTATGCGAGCAAAGCCTTTGGGATTTGCTGGTTTCCTGAATTAATTTGTCATAAAAAAGCGATCTGATTTTCATTTATTTTACGAGACAAATGGAACATGCATCAGGTAATAGAACTATTACATGCAGGGTTTTATTCAACGCGGCCTGTACACGGTGTTTGTCTACGTGTGTCATCGTAGTAAAATGAAGATACTGTTAAAAGGACACTTCTGAGTACTTTGCCAGGTGTTCATACTGTGAGTACATAGTACTCATTGAATAGTTATAGACACGAGTGAATAGATTAAATATGAATCAGAATAATTCATATTATTCTAATTCATATTCCAAAGGGTTCACTTACTTTTTCTTGCACTTGTAACTGATCGTAGTTACTACATATGCCTGTCATAGATGATCAGCAGCCTGCTGGTGACTGTCGAGAGGCCATCTACAGTATATTGAATGATTAGGATTAGGCATTCCCCTGCTGCTCTGTGGTCCCTAACTGTAAAGTCACAATGAACGTATGCATTTGGCATGGTGCATCTGGGCCTGTTGCGAGCCACTTTGATCACATTTACACAATGACAGTCTTGCGTGATCCTGCTTTAAGCTGACAGTGCAGAGCCAGGCTCGCGTGTAGCTACAGGCCAGAGAAGAGATGTGGTTTGAATGAGGGCGGATTAGTGCAATGGATAGTGCGCAGTTCAAATGGGTAGTGGTTGTGATCTTGAATTATGTATGTAAGTTGCTTGCATGCACCACAACTGCTGCAGCTCCCCTACACTGATAGTGATGAAATGCAAAGTGACATCGACACAGGGAACGTGCGTGTTACTTAATTGTTTGGGGTTTTAGAAAAGGTAAACACCTGAGAGTCTTGCAGATGCAAAGATCATTTGGCGCAAATGAGAATATGGATTTTTTTTACACGTGATAAAGAATGTGGTTGTACAGAAAGGCAAGGGAGTGGAGAGTACAGAAGTAGAAGCAACTTGAATGTCCTCGGACGTCCTTCAGGGATGTCATGGTCATGCCTTAATGGAATGGATATGTCCCTGTAAAAGCTTTCCCTCCACAGGGGCAGAGTAGGCCTCATAAACAGCTCAAGCAGCACTGACAGTGCTTCTGAAGAAAATGCTCACTTTCACTTTAGGGGGAAAGTTTTTATAGGAAGCTTCACAAATTCTGAAGATTTATTAGCTTAGAGCTTGTCCTCTCAGATACTCCATGTGTCAAAAACAGCACTGAGGGATTGATCCTCCTTTTGCTGGAATATGAGTGAAAGGAACTTTGTTTCAGAGGTCTGCCTGGCTATTTTCCACTTTGCATGTTTCTAGAATAACGCTCTGCTTCGCTTTGATTTGAAATGACCTTGTTCTCTTTAAAACATTCTGTCCTTGTCAAATGATGTGTTGCCTCTAAGCTCACTCTATAAGAATGAGTGGCTCTCTGCATCTGGGTCCATCTCCTGCATCCAGGCAGGGACTGTCTAATCTGGTCCAGCAGACGCACGAACAAAATTAGCTTAATGTCCTTTTGTTTGGTAAACTCATCTACCAGCAAATGAAAGAGGGTATGTGAAGTGGTTTTAAACCCTTTCATTTCAAACAAGACACAACAGTCAGGATTACTCACAGCGCTGAGTAAAACTCATCTGCAATTAATGCTCGTAGTCACGATACTCTTAACAAAATCAAGATTTACATCCATCCACATAAAGCATCCACCACAATGAAGCCAAGAAAATAGTAGAACAGTGGATTGTTTTCATCACTTGCTAACAGCAACAAAGCAGTTGGCGGTACTGGACGGGGAGCCTGTTGTCATGAGAACACACAGTGTAGGGTGGAGAGGAAATGAGGGAGCTCCATGGCTTCATTAGATGAAATAGCAGCAGGGTTTTATGTGGATATAACCAAGATTAATTGGATTCTAGTGATCTGCTCAAAATGTGACAGTGTCATGCAGAGTTATGAGCCCGGCTCTGTTTTAAAGCTAACAGCCCACCCTCTTGACCCTCTTACACGACTGACAGGTATGTACTGAAGCAACAGCACAGTCCAAGTATTATCAGTTAGATGTTTTATCTGAATTACAGATATTTTTTTTACTTCTTTATTTAAAAAACTGTTAGAGCATAAAGAAGAGACAATACTTACAAGTACAGATTTATTTTTGAAGCACGCACAGTAAAAATAAATTCTGTAAGCACAAATGTTGCACAAATAGTACCTTAAAATAGGGGTGTCCAACATAAGGTACTGGGGCCAAAGGCTCCAGTCTGGCCCAGTAGACAGCTTTAGAAAATGTTTTGAACTTTTAACTGTTTTCACAAGTTTTATAGTTTTCCTGGTGAGCCATCCATACTGCACCAAATTACAAGGGCATTTTCTGTGAATTAATGAAAATGTTATACTGTAACTTTATAATTACATGACAGTCTGAGGAATGATCTACCAGAACCTTTTCTGTAACTTTTTATCATTTAGTTTCACTGGTCTGACCAACTTCACATCAAAGTGGGCTGTATGCAGCCTATGATGTAACATGAGTTTGACATCCACCCTTAAAACTTCCAGTTGGGGGCAATCTTTGGGAGCCACTTCCTATTAATCCCATTGCACAGACATTAGCTGTAATTCTGCTGCAGGTACATCCAGAGATACAGCTAAAGGTCCTTAATGATAGGCGTAAATCACACCAAAGGGCTATTACTTACACCAGCTTCTAAACAAAACAAAAAAACATCATTTATTTACATTTTTGCACATAAACTATCAATAATATATCAAAGTTGAAAGAAAACGATACTAAAAATTCTTCATGGTATCTTACTGGCATGCTGTTTTGCCTAGAAAAGATGGCACCTTTTCACAAATGCTAACAAAACATCAGGAGTGTTCCTGGAGAGCAACGTCCAGGAACCACTGCCAACCAGTTGGGTACTACAAGTTTCCCTAGCAACCGGTGGTTGTATCACGTTCAATATGGTGGACAATTTTCAAGGACATTTGCACAACGTGTCATGTGAGAGATGCTCACCCCAACCGGTCGCAGCAGATGGCCCCGCCCTTCCCTGAGCCTGGTTCTGCCGGAGGTTTCTTCCTGTTAAAAGGGAGTTTTTCCTTCCCACTGTCGCCAAAGTGCTTGCTCATAGGGGGTCATATGATTGTTGGGTTTTTCTCTGTATTTATTATTGTGCTATCTACTGTACAATATAAAGCGCCTTGAGGCGACTTTTGTTGTGATTTGGCGCTATATAAATAAAATTGAATTGAATTGAATTGAAAATTGAATTGAATAGAAAAATATTTTACTACAACTGAAATCTTCTTTTTCTTTCAGCTGCTCCCGAGGGACCTCCACAGTGGATCAGCTGCCTCCATCTCACTCTATCCTCAGCATCCTCTCTGTCACACCAACCCTCTGCATGTCCTCCTTCACTAAATCCAAGAATCTACTGTGGTCTTCATCCTTATCCCCTGCCTCACAGCTCCATATTCAACAATCTTTGCCCAATATAGCCACTATCTCTCCTCTGCACATGTCCAAAACATCTTAATCTTGTTTTTCTAACTTTGTTTAACAAAATGACCTCAGCTATCCCTCTGAAACTGAAATAAAACCAGTACAACGACAGATTTAATTATCTGTAGTTTCAAACGTCTGTTATCAACACATGGTGAAAATTTCCTGAAAAAAAAAAAAAGTATACTCCAGAAAATGTAATTTAAAAAAAAAAATCTCCATAAAGCCTCATTGATCCTGGTTTATCATGCGAGTGAAACCTGAAGTCCAGAGAGCAGGAGTTCTCACGTTAATTTGTTAAATGAAATAAATTTTCTGGCCCAACTTCTAACAGACACCTCATTATGTAGAGATTACAGATGTCTGAAAGCTTTTCTTGTATGTTAAAGATCATCTACTGTCATCTATCATGTTATACACTTTACTGGGTGCAACTCATCACATCATTACTCTGAGCCTAAAATATGCAGGACCTCTTTGCACGTCACATTCGCCAAACCCTCCAGTGTCTCAAAAATATCAATGAGCCTCTAATAGTATCTACCCCTTTATATTTGGAGATATTGCTTTATGCTCATCATGCACATAGCAGGGGTCTTAAAGGACTTGGCTGGCAAATCTTCAGTCCCTCCTGATAACAATAATCTGAACAGACTACAGCTACTGGAGCAAATAAACAATTAACCTCGACAGTCAAGCACAAGACCATGCGGTCCCATCTGTTCTCAGAGTATCATCATCTTCTCTCACTTCTCCGCTTTTTCTTTTGTTTTTTGTTCTGCCCAGTAAAATGATCAAGTTCCAGCTTTTGAAATTAATTTTCTGAGTGAATAAATTTAATTTCTTCACCCAATTATAAAGCACAGTGCTCATGTATCCACACAGGCTTTGACATGAGTGATGTTAATACTAGATGAAGGTCCTCTTCATGTCTTTACTACATTTTTTTGAAGTGCGCCAACTTTGTTATAGTTGTCCATAAACTTTCATTTGTTAGGATTTATTAATATTTCCAGTTACGATTGTTTATAGCAACAAGCATCTCAGCTGAGTCAGAATCTGGCCAGGTTAGAGGGGAAGAATAGAGGTGACTTTACCCAGGTTTGACTAAAATGGAAAGAACTGCTGTGATAGCTCGACTGGATTAGCTTGATAAATATTGGCTTGCTTGCTACATGGACTTTTTATATAGTGTTATGACAAGGTCATACTATGACCTGCTATCCATCCACTGCTTGTCTAGTTCAGGGTCTAGAGCCTATCCCAGCAGTCACAGGCTCACAGGTTGCCAGGCTAATATTTTCCATTTCCATTTAAACTTCTTGTTTAGTAATATCTGGCAAACAAAAATGCATCAACATAATGAGCTAAGATGAATATTAAACATTTTTATTGGCTTTATTTTAGCATGCTGACATTAGCTAAACGTTCTACTGTACTACATAGCCTCACTGAGCTGCTAGCATGGTTGTAAACTCTTAAAGACTTGTTTTTGACCAGCAAGACAAAGTTTTATTCACTTCAGTCAACCCAGAGAGCTCAACAGTGCTGTCATATAGAGAAAAACCTAATTCTGAATGAAGTGTGATTAATATTTTGATGTGATTTTCCAGCTGTAAAACAGAAAAGTGTAGTTAAAAATGCAGGGTGGGGGGATAGACAAACACAGAGGTGTCAGAGTAACTTCTCACCATTTTTATTGCTACTTGAGAAATTTAACATGCCCTATATAAGTATACTGGAAATGCTGTCAGAAACTCAATTAAATATTTAATGAATCAATGATTAGCATACCTAATTAATTGTGATTTTCTTTTCCACACATAAATTAATAAATAAATGTTTTGACAGTTTTGTTTGTGTCTTGAATACGCTACCTAATTTGAATGTTAAAACAAAAATGATGCATTTTTACAGAGGAAGAGAAGTGTTTCTAAACAGCTGCCTGGAGCATGACTGATGCATATCCAAATGAGCTGCCTGATTATGAAGACCGTGAACCTTGTAGTTATAACTGTAGTGGCATTAGCTTGAGGGTCTTTTGCAGAGTGGATGTGTTGCAGCTTAGAAGAAATACACAACATTAAAAACATTGGCCCATATCCTGTCCTCAAAAGAAATATTAATGTAAGTCTTTATATAAACTCACCAGCCATTTCATTATGTACACCTTGCTAGTACCAAGTTGGACCTCCTTTTGAGGTGAGAACTGGCTTAATTCTTGGTGGCACAGATTCAACAAGATGGTGGAAACGGTGCATACTGACGTGACAGTGCCACACAGTTGTTGCACATTCATGATGTGACTCAAGCTCCACCACATCCAAAAGGAACAATACTGAATTGAGGTGTGGTGACTGTGGAGGCCATTTGAGTACTCAGAACAGAATGATGTTTGAACATCATAAGGTTTAGAAACCAGTTTGACATGATTTGAGCTTTGTGATAGCAGATTATCCTGCTGAAAGCAGCCATCAGAAGATGGGTCCACAATATTAAGAGGTTAAAAACGGACCAACAAAATAGCCCCCACACTATTCCATCACAACAACCAGCCGGAGCCACTGATACAAGACAGGATGGATCCTTGTTGTTTACACCAAATCATGACCCTGCCATTCAAATGTCAGCAACAACTGGGACTTACCAGACCAGACCAGACAATGTTTTTCCCAATCTTCAGTTATCCAGTTTTGGTAGGCCCATGCAAATTATAGCCTCAGTTATACAGTCTTACTTGTCAGGAGTTGCACCTGATGCGGTCATCTGCTCCTGCAGGCCACCTGCTCAAGAACCGGTGCTCCCTGGATATTTACTCTTTTTTTTTTTACTATTCTTTGTAAACTCTAGAGATAGTTATCCAGACTAATTCCAGTCAATCAGCTATTTCTGGAATAGCCAGACCAAGCAGTCTAGCACAAATAGCCATGCTACTTAAATAACCTTCATTCCCCATTCTGTTGTTCAGTTTGAACACTTGAACATCAGGTTGCCTCGACCATGTCTACATTTGTGTTAGTGAGCAGTTGTACAGATGTACCTAAGGAAGTGGCTGTGAGTCTAGAATGTGAATAATTTTAATAACAGCAAGAGTTGTTGAAAGAAAATACCAGTGAAGGAACTGTTTCACTTTCAGCTTGGTTGAAAAAGTTTGTTAGTTGCTCAATGAAAAAAAGACAAGCTGTAATCTCTATATCGTTTCCAAGTGATCGCCATCATGGTGAATTTCTTCACTGATGGGACCTTCGGTATGTTCGTCAAGCGGCACCACAGCTGTTTGATCTACACAGCGAGATAAAACAGATGCAGTTCCAATTATGCTTTTATGGAATTTCCAAAACGGCACTCAAAGGACATTTCAGTCTTTCATCCTCAACAGGTAAATTCAGACATTCTTCGCGTTTTAGTATGATTTGCAATTCATGTCGTCCTCTACAAGTAAGGCACAATCAGGCGAGAATAACCCAGCACTGATACGAAGCAACCGAAGCAGTGTTACCATTTATTTCGATCATACTTTGTAGGTGGAGAAAGCCATGAATTTTTTATTCACCTCACATGTTTAGCTTGTCACAGTGTTCAACCAAATAATACTGGAAGCGTCAAAGTTCATTTAACATTGATTCAAAGAGTGGATAGTTAAAAGCAATGTGGTTTACACTGTGTGGTACTGGGGCACGGCAGCAGGAAATTCTGTGTTGACAAAGTGTGAGGAACTGCTGCAACAGTAGGGCAGGCAGGAAATTTCTTTGTGCCAGCTGCTAGGGTAATTAGTTCCTCGCTGAATTATGCATCAGCAGAAGTGTCAAGCAGTGTTAGAATCAGGCAGGTACAGAAAGAGTGGATAGAGAAGAGGTGTCACAAAAAGCTCATGAAACCTTGCATACCAGCAACCAATCATGTCAGACTGGACGGCCTGGAAAAGGAGCACCCATGTGAAGATTTAGTGAAATGCATTTTCTCTCAATCTGAGCAATAAAAATCATTAAACTTCAACTGGAAATGAAATTCATTTTTCATCATTCAATTGGGACAGTTGAAGCTGTTGAAGGAAATCTACATAGTTTTCTTCAAACAACTCACCAAGTGAAACTTATCTAGTCACAATGAAAGGAGAAGTGGTCTTTGGAAAATGATCAGAAATACTTCACAAACCAATGGAGGATATTATGGTAGCTATATCCATCTTTTATAGTGTGTGTGAGTCACACTAGGGGAACTAGACTAAAATTATTGCAACTGTGTGCACTGAAGTTGTGATCTTGTTGCCTTTTAATGGTTGCTTCAACGATAGGGACCAGGGTTCTGACCACTCGTGGTTAGTTGCCATCTAAAATGGCAATAAAACTGCAATAAGACCAAGTCAGTCTGCTATCACTCTGCAATTGAAACAAGTCAAGTTTGAAATTACACAGTCAGTTTGTGATATTACAGCAATGAACAAAAAGTAAAAAATTCCTCCACAAATAGCGATGGATTTGCTGCAGGACAGCGATTTGTATGAAAAAATGACATAGGTGCTTTTATTTAGGAATATAACCAGGATACAACCAGTTCATTGAGCTGGCTCTACCATTGCAAAGAGATGAATCACAGATGCGATGCATTGCAACATGGTAGCAATCTGTTAATGTTTATGAATTACGTGGCACTTATTTGCAAACCTGTGGCAGTCTGTCTGAGAGTGGTTGCAGTCAGTCTGAGACTGACCACAGCTGCTTATAGACTGGTTGCTTTGCGTGCGGTGACCTTTTTAAATGATCTTGTAATTAAAAAGTTTGACGATTTTTGACACTCAAACTCTGGATGACCAGTTGGTCACTGCAATTTCTTCCATGTATTATAGATTACTCTTTACTTTCTTAAGAGTAATGCAGTACTCTAGATTACTTCATTACTCCCTTTTTTTTTTACACTTCTTGTTACAGTACTACAGTGTTCCTCCCTAACATGACCTCACATAGCTTCCAGTTAACAATACAACATTTAGGCTACAGTCCCACAAGCCAATACAAATCCCGATCCTAATGAGGACATCTGCAAATGATTCTTTTAGTGTTGAAGTAAAGCAAAGCTGACAACATAACGAAAAGTGTAACATCAGCCCAAAGAGACTTGACAGTGATGCTATTGGAGAAACATGTACGGTTAGAAATGGGGGCCACAATGCTACATTTCTGACTGCTCATCACTGCCTTTTATTCTCTGTAAAAGATCAGGCTCTGACTGATGGGCTCAGCTTGGCATAAAATCACCTTCAACATCACTCCAGGTTCCTTGCAAGCTTTGTGTTAGCATGCTCGCTGTGCAGATGTTTACAATGCAGTTGTTTCTGTCCTAGAAGCAGCTTGCACATTACCATTCACTTTTTCTTTACTTTTCAAAAGTCGTAGATCCCTCCAACACTGTCAGCTGATCGTAGCGCAAGTGCGCAGGAAGAAAAAGAAACGTTTGTCTTCGTTTTCATTCTATCCACCCAGCATGCAGATAACTGAACTTTCATCATGCAAGAAACTTCTTAAATGAAGAAACATTACTAAGAAATGTAATGTTGTTACAGTAACACATTACATATTGTGCATGTTACACTCAACATTGGTCACTAAACATGAAAAATTCAATACAGTCACAAGAGGTAGCCAGTCTACTTTTAATCCATGGTGACTGAGCAATTAATGTACCAAATGACATTTGCACATGCTGCAGCCAATTAGTTATTTAGCCAGTCAATGATATTAGCAATGCATTCTTTTCCTGTGGTGAATATTTGTTTGGTTTCTTGTTCAAAAAGCTCACATGTGTGTTAGGACATACTGACATTTGTATATTAAATAAAGAGATTATAGCAGAAATTCCTATCCTGAAACTAAACAATATAACAGGGGAACATAGGACAAAAGATCCACAGATCAGATTGGCAGCTATCACAAATTTCAAGTGGATTTTTGCAGTGAACATTTTCAATTATCTTCAGCCTCTTCTCTCTCTGAGTTACATTTTGGCTTCACAATGAGTTGTGATTCAAATCCAGAAGTAATGTGCAAAAATATGTCCAGTTTTACCTTTTTGTATGAGAAATGGAGGCATGTACAAATAGCTACAGAATCATTTCAGTTACCGCAGAATTCTAGGTGAATACAAATTGATGAAAAAGAATATTTACTTAATTTATTTATTTAATTTTGTTTCTTTGAAGGCAAAACTCTGGCACAAAAAAACTAATAGATGAATAAAACTCCTTTGGTCTGAACCTGGAGTTATATTCTCAGTGGGGTCATGTCCTGTCAAAACCTCTGTGCCTTCTGTCAGAAACTAAGCTATGGCTCTCTGAACATGCTGCACTGCAACTGTGTAAGTGTCAGTCACCTTGGGCTGGGATGCATTGGAAATCACAGAAGTGTGAATAGGAGGAGTCTCCCTTTGGTACAGAACACAGATGGCACAACATTAGAGCCTGCTTTGCGCATAGCCTTCTTATTCATTTTCCCTTTTTTCTTTATTTCTCCCCGTGAATATCTGATGTTAACATTTAAAGCCTTAAAACACATAAAATCAAATTAATAATCCCACTCAACAGGATTATGTCTTAAGGTTTTATCACAAACAGCAGGAACAAATTGCTCAGTGCAACATCCATTCTGTGCTATCACATCCTATTGTTTGCTATACCATAGTACCAGGGTCTCTTTGCAGCCTAGTAATGTGTCTGCTGAAGTGGAGAGGAGTGATTGAATGGGATAACCTCAAAACTCAAGGACTGGGACTGCTATTAGCTGCTATACTCTCAGAGGAGAGGCATTTCAGTCACTGTCTGCTGAGTTTTTTCCTCAGAGCCAATACACAGACACTGACATGTGAATAGAAAGCACAGGCCCAGACGCAATCAACATCGAACAAGCAATAGACAACAAATAGTGAATAGATTTCAGGACAAAAAGAAATGTCTAACAAACACTGAATAAGCATGAGCAACCCCCCCCCTCTCTGTTTGCTCCCAGTGGGTCATGCTTGTTGATCTAAAGCTAACCAGATCTGAGTTTAGGATAAATATATTCATGATTTCATTTCCATGCATGCTTCCAATTTAAACGCATTAAATATTTAAAGTATCCATGCAGTATCTGGATATGTGGTGTGTCAGTAATATTGAACTCTAACCTGGACTTTCTCGATACTCAATACTGAGACACGGTTACTCGTCCACAGAGCAGGATCTGAAATAACACACAGTACTGCTGTGTTAAGTTATTTACTGTATTGGCTTGGGATTGTACCAGACATCCATCACTTATTCAGCTGGTGACCTTTTTTTTCAGCTACTTGGCCACGATCAGCGACCGGCTGATTGAATTAGCCTCGTGTAAAACATAAACTATACAGACAGCCACATCTGTGACAGGTATTAGGAATGTGGATTATGAAACAAAATATAATATTTTATAGGATCTTAATATATCTGGACTTCTTGTATCACTAAAAGTAGATAGTATTCTGCCATTTCTCTGCCAATCGGTGTAGAAACTCTATTACAGCATCTTCTATTTTCCCTGTAGTAATTTCAGTAAATATAACTGTTGTGAAAGATTCATTACCTCCAACTCCAGCAAGATCAGCACCGATTTATTTGCCACTTTTTGACATGCGTATTGTAATGTAACTTAGTGTGGCACAGTGGTGTGAAAATCTCCACTGTCACTTTGAATTTAGAGATAGCATTTTAAGATCTGTGTCTCTTACTCTAAGTGTTACAGTGAGTTTACTCAAATCTATTTATTGTAAAATTTGCTTGAGCAACAGAAGCTTCATTAACCTGATGAGGAAAATATAATGTGAAAAAAAGTTACACATTACAGTAGGGCTGCCACAAACGATTATTTTGATAGTCGACTAGTCACCGATTATTTTTGCGATTAGTCGACTAATCAGATCATGCATCCATTGGACGTAAAATGTACACCTGAAAATATGTTAAACGTTTATTTTGTGACCCAGAAAGAATAATAATTGTAATATTAAAACTAACTAGCTGCCGCCATTGTTGACAACTGCGCTGGGCCGCGCTATGAATTCTGGAACACAGTTTCTTCTTCTTCGGGGTTTAACGGCAGCTGGCATCCTTGTACATGCAGTGCTGCCATCTTCTGTTTCAGTCCGTTATTACACTCTTAAATACTACTACTTATTCCTGCGTCTTTTGGGATCTTACAAAGCTTCAAACGACGCGTCGACTATTAAATTAGTCGTCGACGATTTTAATAGTCGACGTAATCGTGACTAGTCGACTAATCGTGGCAGCCCTACATTACAGTTTGTAAAATTTGAATGGCAGGTCGGACTTTTAATTAACAGCAAGCCAGAACTGGCCGAGGAAATTATTGCAATCACTGCATGTCTAGATTGCACAGGGCCCAAGCCCCTGGTTTGTGATGAGTGAGGAATCTGCTAAACTTTATCACCGGCTCAAGTGATCAGCTCTCAAAAAAGATTATCTACCATATTTGAATGATTTGTCTTTTCAGTTGTGAGTGATGTTTGATTGTTTCTGTCATTGATTTTGAAACCAAACTCTATCTTAACTTGCAGAAGGTGTTTTAGTAGCTTACACTTCACAGCACAAACTCCAGTATCCGGTGTGTTTATTATGCCTCACCATTCATCTTTATCACGTCTGTAATATTTGGATGTCATACTTTTCCACTGAATAATTGTTGCCAGTAAAGTATTCCAAGCAGCAATTTTATTTCAATTTGGCAAACCGCATTGTTAATGTACTATTTAATTTAGTTTGAATGTTGACGTTAGTCCTGCAAATGGAGTGTGTTTGTAAGTAGAAATGGATTGGTAGGCAAAGTAAAGACTTTCTGTGTGTAATGTTTACAGCAGGAATAAGGTATAAATTCCAGCTAAACATAAACACTATCACTTGGTCACTTGAACTGGATCTTATTTGTGTCATGAACCATGTAAGACAGTGCATACTTAACTTTAATCGTTACACCGGGTCCTGTGGAGTGCAGATTTTGCAGAACGTGGATTTCCTGCCATCAACCGCTGCCATTAGTTACGGCTGTACCATTACCTTGGTAATGTGTCTGAGGGCAGCTTTTGAGCTGAGGCTGCTCTGCTGTGCGTAGTAAGTTCAAAGAGGTGAGTGCAATGTAGTTGATGCCACTACAGTTTGGCGGTAAAAACTCACTCGAGGTTGAGATTTCCTGACATCTGAAATGGATCATTTTCATGAGGAAGCTCCAACACATACAACATAATGTGCACTCTTTCTTCAGATCTAAGATAGAAAATGCAATAATGCATTTAACGTAATGTAAGTGCTCTTCCGTTTTATCTCTTTGTTACAATTCAGTATGTTCTTTGTCAGTGATGATTAATTTAACGTGATTTTTTTTATGTAGCTTCTGCCTCTTACCGTAGCTTCCCTTATTTCTATAAAGTAGCTAGAATTTAAGATAAAACTGCATTTAGTTTGTGTGTGTTAACTTTTGATTAATAATATAAATATTTTTCAAAATCAATGAAAAAAAAGATATATACAGTACCATACAGAGGTCTGGATCCACCCCTCAATTACTTTTTTTACTTCCAAGGAGCTAAACTGTCTTGTAAATTTTTAATATAGTCTTGAGCCAGAGTTGTCCAGGCTTTCTGAAGGCTTTTCAAAGGTTTCTGGACACTGGCTGCTTTTTCACTCTGTCAGATACAGGTCCAGTCCGTAACAATGAACCAATAGTACTTTTAGGAACTTTGTCATTAGCAGCCTGTTTTAAAACACAAAATTTGAACTCATTTCTCCAGCAGAATCTTTGAAAAATTCCAAAGACACAAGTTTGGAAGGAATAAAATAGTATTTTTGTACAAACAAGGTGACTCCAAAAGAGCTATTAGCCAAAAAATGGCAAGCCTAGAAAACTCCAGAGCAGATAAACAGTATCTGAAAGTCAAGTCCTTAAGTAATAGGGAAAAAAAATCAAGCCAACCTGACACAGGACCCAAGAGTTGTACCTTACCCTTCAGTTGATCCATCTGCTGTTCCCCAAAACCTCATCACAAACGGTCTCATTGGAGGGGTGGCTGTTAAGAAGATGAAGCTTTTCTTAAGGAAGGGAATAAAGGGGAAAAGGCTGAGGTATGTCAAGAAGTGGACAGAAAATCAGTGGCAACAAGTCTTATGCAGTGATAAATCCAAATTAGATCAGTGAGTGTCTTCGAGGATCTGTAAAACACGCTGGTCATGGTTGGTGCTGCATTTCAGCCAGTGGTGTAAGGGTCAAAAACCGACTGAATTATTAATGCAGAAAAATAACATCAGATTTTGATCGACCATGTAACACCATCTGGAAAGCGCATTATTGAAGCAGTGTGGGATCATCGTGACAGAGAACAGAATAAAAGGCAGCCAACATCCAAAGAAGAGCTTTGAATGTCCTTCAAGAAGCACGGAGAACTATTCCTGAAGACTACTTAAAGAAATGACAAGAAAACTTGTCTAAGAGAGTTCATGCTGTGTTCAAGAACATTGACTTTCAAGTTAATCAGAATTGTACTAACTCTGCCTTATACACTGCATATCCATTTATCTTTGCACATTTTTCAATAAGTCGTTGAACCTATTTCCTATTTTTCTAGCAAAATATAAAGCAACAGTGGGTCAGGACTTTTGTATAATACTGCATATTTAACCAACAGATGTAATTGTTTCATCCAAACTATATTATTATATTTGTATTCTGGCCTGTGCAGAACTGATTCTTTTTTATCTCCACAGTTCCATATTATAACAGGACACAGCAGGGGTAACCTTTGGCAGCTATCAGCCACAATAGAGCTCTTTGCCATTTAACAGACGTGTAAACCAGATTACCTGATCATTTAGTCTTCATTGGACAGGCAGTCTGGCTTCTACTGTGTGCTCCTGTAGAGATCTCATTCTGTAAGTGTTAGCGCTGGGACAAGGTCCCAGAAAGACCTGAACGCCAGTGTTAATCTCTGCCTGGGCCCACAGCCCATCACTGGGGCCTGTAATCTAGCTGCGGTGATGTTGTTATCTTTACTGGAGAGTACTCAGCTGCGGCTATTGGCTTGTGCGTGCCGAGCCACTACAGGCTCCTTTTGCAGCTTTCTTCTTTGTTTGGTCTTTGCTAGTCCTTTGCGCTTTATTTTAGTTCTATCATTTCCACCTTTATTTTCCTGTCAGTATTTCCTGTATATATGTTTAAGTAAGCCAAAGCAGCTTAGCCAGATTGATAGGGGGGAAGTTAGCTGAAATGAAGAACAACTTTTACAACAATTTTTGGTATAAAAGTGTAGTTTTGTTCTCCACTGTCTTGTAATGATTAACAGTTCTATTTAAAACCAAATCCAAACATTCTGACACTTCAGGGATTTGGGAGAGTGATGATGCCAATCCAGCTCATCCAGACATCTCTGTGACTGAATATAGACCCAAAGGTCAAAGGGATGTTACTTTTTGGGGTTTTTTTTTTTAGTCTTTTTCACCTTTCTCATCAGACAAGGGATTCTCCATCATCAGCAGAGAGCCATTAAGGTGTCTCTTGCTTAATGGACTTGTCGGGAATCCATAGACAGGCTGAAGATAAATGGTAAATACTAAAAATGAAGATGGTTAGGTGTGGGAAGATGGCGCAGGAGGGTAGGGGGTTGTCCTGAGTCCACATTGATTCACTTGTCAAATAGTGGAGTCTAATTTCCTCTCCAACAACAAATTACTTCCACATCATCACTTCCATCAAAGCAATGCTGAGCACATAAGAGAATGTCATATGCTGCATACTTGTTACTATGTACTTTAAAATATATAATACCCGAATGACATGTTGTAAAAGGCTGAGATTCAAGGCCATTAAACCAATGCCTGCACAGGTTTATGAATGAATGAGAAAGCAGAATAATAGCAGCAATACCAGCTGCCCAACACGGGCTGTTTCTCTTCTCTATTACATTTGAATAGATAAACCACTTCTCAGCAGATGTGGGAATCTGTTTTTGCTCCATGTAAAATGAATTAATGATTTATTTGGAGTCTATGCTGTGGTGCTGTGAAAAATCTTTAAAGGATGCTTATTTTATTTAAAAACAACTCCAAGGATGTATGTGAGAAGATAAGGGAGTACGGCTTGGCAATGGCTTTTTATGACACTTACGGTCATCTGTGTAGTCGGTTCAGGCACAGAAATCAATATAGCATGCATGAAATGACATTATTGCACTGAAATTTTAGATTTGCCTAGTCTATTACCTACTACTCCTATTTGAGGAACTCAGTGGCATTAGTATACACAGCTGCAAACTCTCTCTATTCTGCTCTGTCTGCACACAGCATACTAGTGTGCATTTCAACAGGCTTTGCAATCTCATCTCCATTCATCTCTAACTCATCTCTGTTGAGACATGGTCGGTCTGTAATCTCATTTGATCATCTACAAATTCATTACACCCCCTTGCATTGGATCAAATATAGTGGATATAAGAGTACAAGATACAAGCGTATACTGTCAGACAACTAGCTACTGTCCAAAAGCAAGGTGTCAAACCTGCTTTGCTGCCACACTTCACAACAACTATCAAACATATGTTAATTAACAGAATTGGACGGTACAAAAGAGCACGCGCCGCCGTCTCACTTGGCAACGTTACAAAACATTTCTAGCATTTGCTTATGTGGTGTGACACATTTCTCTAAAGCAAGGTTAGGTTGTCGTACATGTTGTTTTATGTCAACTGCCAAATATAAGAAGTTAACAGCTTTTTAGTATCATCTGAATAACCTGGCTTCTCGCTGTCTCTCGTCTTTTTTGTTGTTGTCTGTTTGTTTAAAAGCTAAGCCTCACAGTAAGTGTCATTTTATTCTCTTTCTTTGCAACATAATTTGGATGTTTACCACTTTAACAGCCTGGTGAATTAATAATATTCCTTTTTTCCCCCTATTTCGTCTCATTTTTAGTTAACAGCTTTTTTTTCTGGACTTGAGCCTGTGTCACAGGCTTATAGTTCAAGCATAAATGGACCCAGCAGAGGCATAAAACTCAGAGTACTGTTCAGGTGGAAGACAGATATTAGCAAACAGAGAAGATAATGGCTGAACTTACCACCACGGTTCAGCAGCTTCTTGCCACCCATCAGATACCCAGAACAGTAGATTGTTTCTTTCTGTGTCTCGCAGTTTCATGTCAGAGGTCAAAGTCTAGTCACCACATCTCCATCACATGTGGCTGCAAATGTGCTATTCGAGTCTGTATAAAGCAGTACTATATGCATTCTGAGTTTGTCATATCAGCTCATACTGACTGCATTAAGTAGGCAAATGGATGAGAAGAATGAGTCCTAAGCAAACAGTAGTCAAGGGAGACATCACAGCATACACAGATAAGTCATAATTTTGTCGTTGTTTTTCTGCTTCTCTGGTGTAGTAAGTGTGGAACGCTTTTCAGAAACTTGCCCACAACACGAGTGGATGAGTTTTGGTTATTTAACAGGTCTGTGACTGAAGCTAAATATTACCTTTAACAATTAGGACTGCCTATTTTTCACTCTTTTATATGCCCTCTGCGTGGATAGCTGATTCTTTCTGCACTCCTTCCTTGCTGAAGAATTGTAAGTTATTATTACTTCTTTAGTTATGTTTACCATTAGCTGACAAAGGTGAGGAATTTTTTAGAGCCTTTCATTAAGTAAAAGCAGTAAAGCACAACAGTAAAATAAAATACCTCACTACACATCAAGTGTATCTGTATTTCCATGATATGGATTCATATTACTGCTGCAGATATTAGAAGGTTGTGCTTTATATTCTGTTTAATGCCCAGCATCACATTCTCTGACGTCATATGTTTGTAATGACTATCCCGTGACAGCTGCGTATCTCTGAATAAACAGCTGTTAATGAGCTTAGGAAAAAGGGTCTACGCTTTGATTAAAAAAATAAACATTAAAAAAATATATTCAAATACATTAAAAAGGAAAAAAATAAAGTTGAATTAAAATACTGGAGTACTGTGTGCCATGGTTAACATGGTTAAAATCTATTGGGATTAAAATATTGATGAAAAATTAAGGTGAAATGTTTGTGAAATTGCTGCCTGAACTTGGTACAGTCATTCACTCAAGTGATTTTTCATTCATGCTAATCTGAAACTACTGGCTGATTTAACATCCCCTCTTCATCATCATCAAGGCTTTCTTGATGATGAAGATGATGAACTTGTTGAAGGAGGTATTAAAAGTGCTGCAGAAGCTCGTTACTAAAAAAATCTGTTAAGAACATGAAGAGCTTGTTTAATTGCTAATACCAGGTCAGTTAATACTGCACCACAAATGTGCAGGTGGTAACTGATCTCAGAGTAGCAAAAGCAAAGCCACTTGCAGCTTGTCAAGCATGCTATTCTCCCATTAATCTCCCATCAAAAACCAGAGAATTATCTACAATGCACATGTGCAAACAACCAGAAAAGTTGTTGGCCTCTCAGCACATGACCCATGGAACTGACCTACAAGACCTACAACGTACAATAATTTGAAGGATGGCGCAAACAAGTAATGAGAGACACTTCTTGGATTGTTTAAGATGGATGAGATAAATTTTTAGATTTTACTGGACAAGCAGCGCTTTCCTTGCTTGCCCTGATGGAATGCTGCTACAATCTGCATATGTTAACTCCTCATCATAAATGTGTTGATGCATATCAGAAACAGCTCCTGTGGACTAAGTTGTCAACTACATTTATTAATGGTTATACTGTCAGCGTGGGAATAACGTGCTCTTGGTGTCAGTGGGACAGTTCAGCTCCTAATCACCAGTACCAGAACACTGTATGTGAATTCTAGCTGTTTCTATACCTTTGCATTACTCAATCCAATACTCGCTGTTTGTAGGTGATCCTCAACACTCAATTTATGTGACTCTTCCTAAAATTATTCCAACTTCAGTTCATAGTTTTAGCAAATTTAAGCAAGAAGGCCAAGTCCTTCTAAAAATTCTGGCATCCACAGAAGATGCATTCACATAATAACTAGCTCACAATCTGCAGACTGCAGGTGTGTAGTAGTAACATGAGGTTTTCAAATCTTTTCTTTAACATTTCTAATATATATGATGCTTTAGGAAACAAATATTTTATTTTCCCTTACACAAAGTTAGAGACTCCATCATTAAAATGCCATGCCCATCTCCTTAAGACTAATCATAAAGTCAGGCATCCTCTGACAGATTTCTTTTAGAGGCAGTCTTTTCCAAATCCTCTATTTGTGAGCCTTGATTTGAGCCTCAGTCATATGGGAATGTCATGTCCCACTTTGACTAATTTTGCATTGTAATTTAAGTTTTTAATAATATGAGATGTTCACATATCATTTCATGTTTTACGAAAAACACGGGCACTGTAGCACTACACACTCGTTCAAATCTATACACTCACAGCAAGCTATCATTTAAAATCCTTCGTGGAGGATTGTGTATGGGTAAAGTTTGAGAGAAAACTTGCAGCGGGTCACCAAGTCATTCAGGGTGAGAACTGGCTCTAGGTTTAAGTCACACTGGGTCAGAGATACTATACTAAAAGTCTCCTCTGCAAAACAGAGATCATTAGTTAATTTCCAGCTTCATGTGTAGACATCTTCAGCCAGCAACTCCAGCTTGCACACTGGGAAAATGCAAATGTGTGCCTCTTAGCTTGTAAGGGCACTTGGAAGAAATATGAGATGGTCTGTTTGTGCTGTAGGTACGTTTTAGCTGACAGGCCCAAATGGGCAAAAGCCAAAACCAATCAATAAATGTTCTTTTTTCAGATTTTCTACAGTTTCCCTTTTGAAAAACTTCACAGACTGGATTCATTTGCAGAGTACCACAAAGTTTGTGGTACTATCACGGGATGGCTATCATGAATTTTGATTGCTATTGCTGCCAACTTTTAAGGGCCTGAAGGCACAACATGTACAGTAGATGATTATTGTGCAGGATAACAATGTTCCCACTAACTACTAATTCTAACCATATAAGGCATTGTCTCAAGCTGACAGGACAATACTTTGACCTCAAAAGGTTTGTCAGCAGGTTTGCACCCCGTTGAGGTATGTTGGTTGGAATTTCAAGGAGTCTAATCTGTGTCTTTAAGAAAGGACGATAGTTTTGACTTTGTATTAGAAATATAGCTTCAGTTCTTTTTTCTTGAGTTTCCCTGTTTCCTTTAAAACTTGTGCATTACTCACTGCAATACTCACTGTTGGCACTGATGTCTATCATGATTGCATTGTTATAAATTTGCCTATATGTACATTTTGAGAGGAATGGAGGTGGTGGAGAGGGTATGTGAAAATTGTCCTTTTTTTCTAAAAGAGAAGAAAACTTTTATTAGTCACAGGCTTGATGACTAAAATAAACCTAAAATGGGGTCAAAGCAAGTCCAAGTTTCCCTGTAGATTTGTTCCTCTTTGTGACAAATAAAACTAGAGGATGTTCACGCAAATTGTGCGGATGGATGCAGCAATGTGCAACTTCTGAAATGGAATATCCTTGTAATTGAAAACATAAGTTATAGCATTTCTTGCCTTTTCTGAAGCCCAAGAAGCCGTTTCATGGGAGGAATCACACTGGCAAAGATGGGGACATGGCTTTCGAATGTTCTGACTGTTCCAATCTAACAGATTAATGAGTCACACAGACCTATGCCAACTCTGCCCCAAGGAAAGGAGGACACATGATGCTCTATATCAATAAAAAGGACCTTTTTCCCTCATTCCACAGATGAAGCGAGATGGCCTGTGAATGGCTGTTTGCAAAAGGGCAAATTTATATTGGAGGTTAGCTCGGAATCTTTAAGCAAAGCTTGTAGTGGTTTTCCATATGTCACTGACTTATTCACGATTTCCATTTGAGCAAGCAATTTAATGTGTAACACAATAAATCTTTGCCAAAGCTCTTGAGACATTATTGAATCAGGAAAAAAGAAAGGAAAAAAATGCAGCAACAACTAAATGTAATCAAACTAAAGAACCAAACATTATCTAGTTATACTGCTACTGTCAAATGTCATGATAGCAGTAAAAAGTAATTATGTTTCCAATTTTACCATTAATTAGTAATAGCAATGTTTCACTCACATTTCCACAGGCAAATACTGCAGGCCACAGCATCAACTTATTATATTCTTTATAACATAATTAGAATGATTTCAGATAAAGCTCAACAGTAACGTTAGTTGGCATATAAAAATGAACTGTAAGTGTACAAGTACAAGAAGTAATGAAAATGTGGAATCGAAGACATTTTCAAAGATGTGCAATTAATGTAACACAATGGATATAAATAATGGTTACATACATAATCCCTATTTAAAGGTTGTTATATATTTCTAAATATATTATTCACCCAGTGGTGCTAATGATACTCTGTACACTCTGATTTAAAACACTGGTACATCTGATCTAAATGGTAGTGGAATTTTGGATGAAATGGAGCCAAACTTACATGGAAAATTCAAAATGGTTTAAAAAAAAAAACCCAACCTGTTTTGCCCCTACAGTCATGCTTTCAAAATGAAGCTGAATCTTTTGCCTCTAAGCTTAAAGTAAAGGCTGCACATTTTAATAACCTGAGTTTGATTTAGGAGTTTGAGAACTTCTTGTTAACTGTCACAGAAAGACATGTGGGGCATAAAAATGAATGAATATTTATATATATTTATTTATTTATATAAATAAATATTTATATTTATTTATATATTTATATTTATAAATCTCATATATAAATATAAATATATATTTATATTTATTTATATTTATGGGGCCCAGTGGAGACAGGGACATATTGTTTGACATTCTATTAGTAATTTTAAGCCAAGAAGGCTTAACATGTAACACACAATATGAATATGGTCAGGTGTTATTTTAATTTTTATGGTTCAGGGAGGAGGGAGGGAAGGAATATAACGAGGGAGGGATTAGGTGGATCACTTTTTAAGAAGAAAGCTTTGAGGAAGTGATTTTATTGGTCTTATTGGTCTTTTTAACTTCTCCTTTTTTTATCTGGCCTGGCTCAACAGAGGCGTCTACTCCACATGGGAAGATATATGGCAAGATTAAAGATAATTCCAGCCTAAACAGGCAGTACATTGGGGAGATGATGAGAAATGTCCCAAATAGGGACAAGGCGGTTTACATAGGAGTAGCACTTCATGTGACTGCACAGATCCCCTTTATTCTAATATATCAATGAAGTGAGGCTTGATTTGAGGCGGCGTAGTTGAAATTAACACTGCTGCCATTGAAAGAATCAAATCACATAATCATGTGGATGTATGATTTAGCTATAATTGATACATTGAGGAGCGGGCTAGATTCTTTTAAGGGGTAAAATTTAAGCTAACTGACCTTAGGACCACCCAGGACGAATATAAGTTTAACAAAAGTATCGTCCTGTGGGTATTAGAGTTGGACAGCTTCTTTGAGCTAGTCTTTTAAATCCACTTAGGACAGCCTGGCAGTCAGTGGGGTTGTTTTGGTATGAATATATTCTACAACTTAGAGAAGGATTTGAACTTATAATTATAATTCCCTGTAAAAATGTTTTTTTAGCTTGTTAATGCATTTTTTTAATATCGTGAGAGGTGGAATAGGTCTGTGCTTTAAGGTTTTTTAGGTATAATTATTTATGTTTTAATAGTTTTTAACAAGTAAGCCTAACCCAAATATGGGGGCTAGTAAGGATACCGATGGGTCAGCAGATCTTCCTTGACCTCCAAGCACTTACTAACATGGATGTGTAAATAAAAGAGTTGAAAACTAATTGATTGTGTTTGCTGTGTTCGCTAACAGCTGCATGAACTCTTACATTTACTAACTACACAAACCAAATAAAGTTTTTTGTTAAAAAAATGGGTGAGATTTCCCCTACGGAGGTGCGGGAGGATCTGATCGCCTGTTGGTGTTTAGTTGAGTTTTAATTTTTTATTCTTTTATTTAGACCTGAGCACCTTTGGCCATTTCCCTTGAGAAGTGCATTCAAACAGGGATTATACATTGGCATCCTCTCTATACGCCATCATGTGCGATGTTACCAGACCTTAACATAAAATGGGAAGCAGAGGAGAAGCATATATGTCACACTAGAAGATCATAAGGAGAATAAGGGTCCAGTCGGCTGCTAGGACCGTGCAATGGAGCTCCAAACGGAGATAACTAAGCCATAATCTCCTAATATCCATAAATCTCCACCCCACCCCATTTATTTATTTATTTATATTTATATGAATATTTATATATATTGTATGACAACCATGTTTATGTCACTGTTTTAAGCTCTCAAGGCTCTGATATACTCTAAATGTCCAAATAATGCCCAAAACATCCAAACAAAGTGGGACGTTCATCCTGCAAACCTCCCATCTATGGATCTTTAGGTCTAACAGATTAACTATTAACTCCAATGAAAATCAATATGCTAACTTTGTAAGCGTATGTGGTGTTTTTCATGTCCCTGAGACATAAATGAAACACGTTGCTAACTCATGGCGGAGTATGTTTGCTTTAAAACTTCAGTGTACCAATAAACAGTCTCTAAAATACATATCTAGAAATACCATGGGAAACTATTGTTGTGGGCAGGGGCTAACTTGTGGAAGCTGGCTTTAGGGAAAAGTGTTAATTTAATATTAACACCACAAGTTAAACATATTTTGTTTATGTGCAGTATTTTCATTTAATTGAGAGAGTCTCTACTGCTACCTTGAGCCAGCCATATATTTATAGTATTAATTAGGCCAGTAACCACAAAATGCAGCAGCTAGCAAGACAACACAATAGTCCATATAGCAGCAAAAATTAGCTGAAGATTCACAGACAGTAACCCGTGTGTTTATTCTGTGTCTCTATTTTACCAGGGATATACAAAGGATTCATCTATTTTTTCAGTTCTGATAGAATACCAATACATGTGCATTGGTTACCTGTGGGTAGGTTACTGATCTGATACAGGTGTTAAATTAATAACCTGAACTCCACACTCAGAAGAAGAAACTGGGCATTTCTTTTACTTGTAAAGCAATATCAGGCTTGACTTAAACATTACCTTTCTAACTTTGTAAAATATAACAAACGCAAGCAATAGCATGAATTTACTGATTCTGTAAAATAATAAGAAATCTAATGGAACCAAAATAAAAAAAAGTCAAAACAAGTACAACCCCAAATCCAAAAAAGTTGGGACTCTCTATAAAATTTCAGTAAAAACAGATAAAAATTTGATATGTTTTCTTTGTTTAAACTGAAAAAATGTGCCATTAAAGTAAAAAATAAGATCATTTTGAATTTGATGGTAGTCTAAAAAAAAACTGGAACAGGGCTGCTGTTTTGTTTTTGTTTGTGTAGCATCTCTTCTTTTAAGAACAGTCCTTATATTCTGGGAACTGAGGAGACTAGCTGCTGGACTTTTAGGAGAGAAATGTCCTGATCTTGTCTGATATAGGATTCTAGCTGCTCATCAGTCTTGGATATATGTTTTCATATTTTTCTTTTCAAGACACACCAAATGTTTTCAGTTCAGTACTCCTCTACTGCAAAGCCATGCTGCTGTAATAGATGTGTAGTAGGTTTAGCATTGCGTTGCTGAAATATGAACAGTTTTCCCTGAAAAGGACATCATCTGAATGGGAGCATATGCTACTTTAAAACCTGTATTTACCTTTCAGCACAGATAGTGTCTTTGCAGATATGCAAGGTGTCAACACCAGAGGTACTAAAGCATCCCCATACCATCAGAGATGCAGGATTTCAAACTGAGTATTGATAACAAGTCAGATTGTCCCTCTCCTCTGTTTTTTAATGTCCTTGTTTATCCAGGTAAAAATCTCACTAAGATTAAAAATCTCATTTCCAACAGAGACCTGGCAAGACAAATTTTGGCATGTCCCTGGACACATGCAGTGACTTCCATGACAGGGGTTATGCCTGTTTTTAATGAAGTCCAACCCAAGAATTCTATTTCTTTTTATCTCATTTTGCACAATTTATGGGCAGAGTTTGGTTTTTTTTTGCACTGATGACCCTCTTCCAATCTTTACTTCTCTGTTTGTCTATAGGTCCTCTATAGGGCCCCAAAAATGTCAAACCACAACTCTGTTCATTAGTAAACTCTTTTATATTATTTTACATTGTTATAGCTTGAACATTCAATGTGTATATTGTCAACTTCTAGCTCAAATAACTGTTTTCGAGCGGGATTTAAAAAAATATAAATCTCCAGAGACACCATTATACCTTAATCCAAATGTGCGGTAGGATTTCTCATGTGGCACTAAAAGTTGTCTCATTCTGTACCTATTCGGAAAGCACTTTCAATAGAAACATCCTGATTGCTCTATTCAGCATGCTGCTGGTGGCAATTTTGCATCTTCTATTGAGAAGAGAGAGTTCAAACTCTGGTAACACTGAGCCATCAGCTTTTAATAATATTATGAGGCATTCTTTAAGGACTGGAAACCACTCTTGATTCTGCAGGATCTGCCTACTATACAAGTGCTGGCTGGGATTTTATCAGTTTTTTTTTTTCATCTTAGAGAAAGAAAGGGAGAGAGAAATTTGCATGAGCAGAAATATTAAATACTTAAAAATCAAGAAATCATGGAGGAAAATAGACACATCTTTGCTCTATCTCGTTGCCTCAAAACCTGGATTGAGCGAGCCTTGAGAAAATCATCATTTATCGATGTCTGCATTGCAAATATATATAAGTTCAGCAAAGATTTGCGTAATGTAAGCATTAAGAATGGACTATGCAACCACATTAGCCTTACAAAGCAAACACAATTCTTCACAGAAATTGTGGGACAAAATAGAGGGCGTCTGTTTGGTTGTTTATTGCAAGAATAATGAAATTCCATGGATGTCACATGACTGAATGTAATTTTTATAATTTTATCCTGACTTGAAAACAATAAATGGGCTCTGGAGTGCATTAATAGAAATTCTGAAACAACTGTCAGTGTCATCTTTTATCAACATGAACGGACTCATTTCGCCATGTGAGGAGAAAAGTAATTATGACTCTTAATTGAAACTGGCAGTGAATTATAGTGAGGGGAGGGGGTTGAAATGGTTTCCTCTGCATGAAGTGGAGAAAATAACTGACTGTGTTATCGGACTTGAATCAGAGCTCCAACAAACCTATATTGAAGACACAGTGTGCATGCTGGCATTGCCACTGGAAAGCATTAAATCAAAGAGAAGATTTTGGTGATGTGAACTTTCTTAATCTGTGCATTTACATGCAAATTTGAGCAGTAAGCTTTCAGGTAACGCAGGATCAAGATAAGACTTCTAGATTCAGTTGAAAATGACAAATTTATCAAAATTACTGCATAAGAGTCAAACGAATAACAAACTTTTACAAACACCAAAATAAGTAAAATATCTAAATATCTGTTTGTAAGGTTTACGCTGAGATCCCAGTAAATAACAGAATTAATGGGCAAGATATTGAGAAGGTACCTCTTTGAAAACAAGCTTAGCTAGAAAGGGGAAAAAAAATCACCACACTTTAACACAACAAAACAAAAATATAAGATGAATAAAATGAATGAAATAGAAGAAATTTAAATTAAAAAGAAAACAAAGATGAATATTATGAGGTTAAATGGTATATACAGGTAGTTGTAGAAGGAGCATCGTCTCTCTCGTTGTCAGTTTGGAAACAATGACATCTGTGATTGACAGCTCTGATGTGTCCGCTGACAGACAACACAGCTTGAGGGTATGAAATAAAAGGAGTCTGCCTCGGTAAAAATTGCTGAACATCACGCGATTCCATCGGGGACTAATCAGACTGAAAAGTCAACTTTAAAAAAAAAATGGCAGTCATAGTTAATAAGCAGAAAATCAAAGTTTTCAAAATGTCATGAACTTCGGACGAATCAGTAAAAATAGTTTTAGGGAAGTTATTTTCCACCATGTATTTAGGATGAATATGAAAGACCTCCTTTTAGCAAATAATAGTGGTATTTCACTTTTTAAAAAAACTGAACCTATTTAATCTATGTCTATGAATCTATGACACAAACTATCTGTGACTGGTATTCAGGGCTTTTGTGGTATCAATTCTTTTTTTCATGTTTTTAGTGAGATATGTGGTGCAAATGGCCACTGCTTTGGTGTTTTGTGCAGCAGTTTGCATCAATCACTCTATATCAGTGCTGTCATCCCATTTCATGTGACCAGACTGATAGCAGCTTGCACCAAAACAAACAAGCATAGGCTGTCATAGTGAAGCAGTTTAAGGAACTTCAGACTTCAACAACCTAGATATTTTTTTTCCAGGAATTTAAAAACCAGAAAAAAATTAGAAGACTTAACATTTGTAACGATTTTAAGTCATATTATGTCATGCTAATATTATGTATTTAAATACTAAACATCATATAAAATAACCAATAGAAATAGATTAACAGCGAAGCCATCTTTTGCACCTGATTAGACTCAAATGTGGCTTTCCTTCACTCTCCTACATATCCTTACTGTTTCTGTCAAGTTTGAGTTTCTGGATGAATAATTTATTTTTTCAGTTATTTTGTCTGGATAGCTGACTAACCCAGTGACAACTCACATGAGGTGACTTTAGCAGCATTAAATGAGATGAAAAAGTATTACTGTTATCTTCTGACTGACCTTACAAATGCTTTGTTGTGTCAGTGAATTCTAAATCTGTTTTGAAGGTAATTCCACAG
The DNA here is from genome assembly GCF_001858045.2 of Oreochromis niloticus. Lineage (NCBI taxonomy): Eukaryota > Metazoa > Chordata > Actinopteri > Cichliformes > Cichlidae > Oreochromis > Oreochromis niloticus. Next base: position 21,071,603 of record NC_031978.2, read on the forward strand.
CTGCTCAGGAAAATACTTGTTTGGGAGGGGAGGAATTTTAGTAATCTTTTATAAAGCCTCGTAAATCTATCGGGGGAAAAAAAAGTTCATTTTAAAACATTTTATCATTGAGATGAAAAAGGTCAGGGCTGTTGGCAGGATCGTATTACTCTGGAAATACGTGCTGCTGTGCTGAATCTGAAACTTGCATCAGTTTGCATGTCTGCATTAAGAATTTGGAGAAAGGTCTGAGCTACAGGATGAGGATCCTAACGAGAGCTGTCTAGCAATGTAAAATAAATACCTGTTTCTACTTACTGATTTCATATGGAAGATTTTCCTCAAGAGGAATATGCATGCTTCTTTCAAAAACATATTAAACAAGGAGGGAAGTACACCACCAGCAGAATGTTGACCAAAAAAACTAGAAGTTATGTAGCTGTCATGGCATATTTTTGAAAAAGTAGTTGTGTCTTTGGCTCCGAATGACCTTTATAACTGTAATATTATACTACCCTAAGTATGCTTTACCATAAAATATGCTTTAAAGTACTCCAGTAGCAATGTATTCACAAATATATGATATGTTTGGCTGATGTATTTCTGAATACATAGAGTACTTAAAAGGTATCTGCTCATATCAGCCTTACTGACAGATATTCAATTCAATTCAATTTTATTTATATAGCAGTAAATCACAATAACAGTTGCCTCAAGGCAGTTTATACTGTAAGGTAGACCCTATGATATCATATCTGATATCAATATATCAGCAATGTTAGAAGCTTAAACTATATTTTAAACATTTGATATATGAAGCTTACAGCAATCATTATAAAGATTCAAACTTTTTAACCTTTTTATGCAATTTGGAGAGGGTCAAGCAGATGGTTTGATTAATTTTGAGACAGAATGACCCTCTGGCTAAACCCATGCTATTGTTGCATTGAAATTTTATTAATAAATATATATATATATATATATTTATTAATAAAAGTATATATATATATTATACACACATATGTATATATTAAAAAAAACATTTAGATTTGCTTGAATTAATTTCTATATTCTAGGCACTGATTGATTGATCCACAGTGATGCAGGAGAACGCTCTGTTTTACTGATGTTGGACCTGACCTCTGCCTTTTTTACATTATACTCAATAGGCTGAAAAACATTACGTAAGAGTTATAAATGTATTCACATCCCATTGACTGATGATTCATTTACCTATTTTTATATAGTGTATCTTTTCTGGATATTTAGTTAATATTATGTCTCCCTCAATTAAAATGGCTTTTCAGCCATTTTCTTCACCTCTGTCTGAAAATGCTTTCTGTGTCTGCTTTTAAATACAGTTCCTCTTCTCATGCCTACAGAGTGCCCCAAGGTTCTGTTTGGGGGCCCATGTTGTTTCTTTAAAATCTCCTCTTTACCTCTTCAGATTATTTTGAACACTTTTAAGGACATTTCACTGCATGTCTTTTTTTTCTCCCCGTTAACTTCAGGTTCTGCTTTTGACTTACAGAGCGATGCATGGACATGCACACAGATCAGTGAAGTTTCACATCTTTACATCTCCAGCAGGGCCCTGAGGTTATGTGATCAGGGCTTGCTGGCTATGAACCAAAGGAGACAGAGCTTTTGTAACAGTGGCCCCCAGACTCTGCAACGCTCACCCACTGAACCTTAGAACTGTGGACTTGGTGGTCTCTTTTAAAAAGCAGATAAAAACTCATCTTTTTTACCTTGTTTTGGTTACCTTTTTAAAAAATGTTTTTCGCTTTTTGGTTGTGAAGCACAAGAGTGTTAGATAACAACATTTTACTTACTTTAGATTGATTTGCTGAAGGGACACAAGTGCTTAAAAACAAGTCTACTTTGAGTTGCCCAAAATGTAGCTATAAACTGATAATAATAATAATGAAAAAAATAAGGACCCAGACAACATGAGATGAGAGCGAAAGCATGTTTGTATTGGAGTGTGCTTGTGTGTAAGTGGATATGAGAGAACCGGACAACATCAAAGCAGTCAGTAGAAACAGTAAGTGACTGCAGGAAAGTGTATAAAGAGAGAAAGAGGATGTGTGGTGAGTGTTAAAGGTGTTACATACGACATTCAGAAGCCTTGAATGTCACAGTGGATCACCTGCATGTCAAAGCATGACAAAACACCTCGCCTTCGTGTTTCATTTACAAGCTGAAAACAAGAAAAGGAAAAAAAGTCTAGTCACAACCATTAGCCTGATCCTGTTATGTAAAATGCATTAAATGGCCAGGAGAAGCTAGAGTAAGATGACACATGTTGCGCCCAGCTTTGTCATGACAGTATTTGCTATTGTTTTGATACTCTGTTCTGTTCCACCATTATGTGTGGTCTGCTTGTATGTGTCTGCTCCACGAAGCACAGGACATGCACACAGTGAAACTGAGCAAAGAGCAAACCAGCAGTTGACATGCTCAAACTGAATGAAACAAGTGCATATACCAGATTTCTTGAACAACATAAGTACTGACTGTGATACTCCGCTAATGCAACATTATTCCATTACAGTTAGGTGACAAAGAAAATGCACCTGTAACATAGGTTGTATGTTACAGGTGGGGAGCCATCCAGCCATCCAGCCTACTCTACTCCCCCCGAAAACCAGCCAACCTGTGGACCATTGTTGAAGCACTGGGTGAGTCAGGCGTTGGTATCTTTCATGTGGTGGAGTCACTGCACTGGGGCATGATCTGAACAATGGGTGAATAGGCGTGCCGAGGGATAATAATGAAGAAAGTCAACTTCCCACCGGATTGCCAGGCACTCTTTTTTACAATGCTGTACCTGGTTTAATGCTCCAACAGTTTCTGGATGACGTACACCAGTTAAGGGGATTGACCCGCCTTTACCGCTGGGACAAAACAGCCCCCTGCACCTCTGCTTGAAGCATCAGTCTGCACAATAAAAGTGACTGAAAAGTCATCAGTGTGGAGCTGCACAAAACTATGGGGCTACACAAAGCGTTGTGTGACTTTTCTATTGCATAGAAAAGCATAGCACCCAATTCCATCACCCAGGGACGAGTCTCAAAATGCTGCTCTATGAGTTGGGCAGGGGCAAGAACATATCTGCAAAACACTGTTGCACTGCACCAACATCTGCTCTCTGGGCTGGAGTGAGGTAGCCATCACAGTGGTGTGAGGATGAAATAGGTGAATGGGCACGACAGGCCCTAACCCATCTCAATCCTTAACCAGGTTTACCAGAGAAGCAGATTCAGCCTCCCTCAAGGCTTTTAAGCGGTTGAGGTGATATATCTTTGTTGCTCCAACTCTGTCCCACTGCACCACTTCATAGTCAACATCCTCCACTTGCTGTGTGACCACCAAGGGTCTTTGCCACTTAGCGAGTAATTGAGCTGGATGAAAGGAGCAACGCAAGCACTTTATCTCTCGGTGAAAGTCTAGCCCCTACAGGTCCTGCTAACATTCCTGGGCCTGGAGCAAGTTCTGTCACGATAACATCCCCAATGTGTGCAGTTTTGCTCTCAGGTCCAGAACGTACTGGATTTTATTCTTACCTGGGCTTGGACCTTCCTGCCACTTGTCTTTCATTAGTTCCAACAACCCCCCTACAGCTTTCTGCTGAACCGCAACTCAGAGAGGGAAGATCCTGTTGAAGTCTGGGGCACCTCTTGCACTGCAAACATAGAGGGTCCAGCCAGCAATCCCAAATGCTTCATCCTCGTGAATGAATTTATGAATCATGGACTTTCAAGTCTTCAGCTCAGCAGCTCCACCCACCCATCAGTCTAGATGCTGGTCCAAACAGATTTAATGCCCAGCAATTCATGCGGTTCTTTTAGTGTGCAAGATATGGATGAGGTTCCCTGGTCATACAGTATCTCTTTCGGAATGCCGACTCGGGAGATGACCTAAAACAGCACTTGCGCAATACTTGTTGCACAGCGCCATTGCCTCGAGATATCAAGTTGCATAGATCATCAGAATTAATACAAAGCAATATCCCCATGAACTCTGGTTAAATGGCCCAATGAAGTCCATGTCAATGTGTTGAAATGGGACCACCATCAGTGGTAACACAGCAGTGCTCTTGGAATGGCTGGCTGGTTCACCAGCTGACATTCTGGGCAGGATATGCACAACTGGCACACATCCTACTAGATGCACTGCATCACCACTCTCCTACAACTGAAACAGACCACACTCTGTCACAACATGTTTTTTCAAGTCTAGGGCTTCATGCCCTTATTAGGTCATAAATACAACCTCATAAATACTACCAGTAACACATGTTACACTGTGTCATTATTTGGTTAGGGATTAACACCCCCCTCCAAACAAACTGCAGAAGCAGAGTGTGAAAAATTAAATGCACCGTTAATGCTTGAATAGGAATTAAGATTGTAAATAATGTTAAAGTTAATGACAGTACAGTTAGAAAAAAAAAAACTAAACAAGAATATCTTGTTTGGAAGATGTCTCTAAAAAGCACTTAGGTTTGGTAAGTTTATTCTGAACAAACCACAACACTTCTCGAACACTGTCCCTGGACAGATGAGAGAAAAATTGAGATGTTGGGGCATAATACACAGCACCTTGTTTGGTGGAAAGCAAACACAGCATGTCAGCATAAACACCTCATACCAACTGTCAAACATAGTGGTGGAACGGTGAAAACAAAACCAGGAGACTGATTCTTCAGAAAGGAAAGAACTGTTACAGATAAGACGATGGAGAAGAAGAATTGTTTAAACTAGAGGACCTTGGGTCTGCTGCCAAAAACTGAACAACTATTGTTTTGCTGCACTAGACTCGTCTCAACTGGATTTCTTTTCACCATTACATTCCTGACAAGATGCACTTGAAGATTTCACAAACATTTTGACTTAGATATTCCTTTTTTTCCTCAAATATAAGTTCAAACTAATCCCACGAACTTCCTATCAAGCAAAATGCATGCAATAAATAATCTCATTATGCTGTTGAAAACCCAATATCATAGTGGTGAAGGCCATAATGTGATTCACGTGATTTCTTTGACTCCTTTGCTTTTTTCTCCTAGGCTTAACTTGCCCTGCATTCCCAGAGCTTCCATATACAACCAAATCATCCATACATGGCCCACTCCTTTCCTGAACCTACAAAAACCACGTTGTACCTCCAGAATTTGAGGTTTGACTAACAGACAACTTGTTAGTCGAGCCTAATACTGGCATGGCTTTGGGTGAAAATTATTTGTTCAGTTTATTTTCAGAATTGTTTCTGCAAACTCCACACTTGACTACAGAATAACAATTATTTAAAAATTCACAAATTTAGTGATTATCACCTGTAGAGGATTAAAGATCCTTCAAAGTTTGGATTCATAAAAGTGACCTTCAAGACTTTATGAATGAAACTGCTGTCAAGAAAGAACGATTTGTACTGCATCATGGCAAAGACAGATACACTTTTTTTTTTTTATTACTCTTTTGGGCTGAAGGTTTATGCTGGAAGATTTGTAAGAACTGATGTCTGACATGGCTTTTAATAGATTTAGCTCCACATAATTCAGCAAAGCTGTGCAAAGACACCCATTTCTTTTTTGAGAACTTGAATGGTGCCAAGTTTGACTTCTTTCCCATTTTACTTCACAGCTGGTACAACAGAGAATGCATATTTTTCTCAGTGGAATGTGGTTGACTCATGTAATGCACAAAGACGCCATCAAAGCCTGTTTGGTTGGGATTCAAAGGGATAGACAGACCCCCCGTGGGAAGCGAAGTCATATGGGAGAAAAGTTAGGCAGCGCCTTTGAAGCCTGAGTAAATGAGGCGCTTTTGCTCATCTGGGGAGTGGAAGAGGGAATCGGCAAGAGGATGCCTGTGATGCAGACAGACATACCTGAAGATGGATCATTTTATAGCAAGGACAAGTGCCATGTCACTTTAACAGCTTCTAGATCCAACAACTCCTGTAGACTCTGAGGTGCAGAGGTGAAGTGAATTGTGCAACAGCAGTGGTTTGAGTGAATAGTTTCATGTTCTTTCAAGCAACATTAAATCAAGAACAAGTGAAACAGAAAGCAAAACGGTGCAAGCGGTGAAATATATCTACATTGTCAAATCAGAAAATCTGTACAGCAATCTCTAACATTTCTTTTTAAAAAACCCATTCCAATGTAAAACTGGAAATGGTACCCATTGGTTGTAATGCATTACTATGGCATTCCACATACAATATTTTTCTTTGGTGCTGTCTAGGGCTGTGTGCAAATTGGCACTTTGAACACCAGGGTGCACGGTAGCAAGCTGCATCTCCACAATAAAAATATGCTGGCCAGACTGCAAGCAGCTTTAGTGTTAATATAATGCAGCCATGTGGGGATTTATCACCCTAATTGACTGACATTTAGACTTTTTTGTCACTCTGTTGAATTAAACCGCCTCTCTTCCTCATCTCATTACATTTTCACACAGACTGAAATTTGTTTGACACCTTGTACAATATGCACTTGGCAACTCTACTGTGATGTCAGTATGAAGAGTTCACACAGGTACTAAGTTACTCACAGTTTTATAAAAGGAGCTGTGTTAGAGCTGCACATGACCTTTTAATATTCGGTTCTAACATTAAAAGTTCATTTTGTGGCAGGAAGTCAAAACTTACACAAAGAAAGGTTCACTCTGATTAGGACTGTGAAATATTCAGACGTGTGCAAAACCACAGATACAGTTGACTAATAAATTTAAAAAGAAACAAGCCAGTTATACAAAAATGACACATTTCTGAAGCTGGTGAAAGCAGATGTGGAACACAGCTCACCTGTTAATTAATCCGTGGCATATTGAAGCATGGCTTCTCTAGAAAGTCTTTTGATCTGAGTTCGATTCATAATGAGACCGCTAATCTCGGGTTGCAAAGAAACGTAATATAGAATAATTAGTGACTTCAACAGAAAACATCACTTTACAAATTTACAAAACTTTATCAAATTCATAACAATATTTAGGCTTATGTCAACTAAATATTCAATTTACAGCAAAAACACTTTGTGTTCCCCACTCTCTTATTTTCGTGGATCTTTTCCAGTGGGACAAATTATCACTTAAAACTGCGAGATTTATAAGAACTGTTCAAATCTATTCTATTTATACAGAGCTAAATCACAACAACAGTCGCTTCAAGGCACTTCTGTGTCTTATATGGGTTTTACCACATTTACCTGCATACATTTCAGCAAAGCTGTACCAAGATATGGATCTTCTCTAATGGGGCAAATTAGGACTTTCTCATATTACTCTGCTCGATGAGTTGTCTCTTTCCTTACACCAAATGTCAGCCGTGTGACATTTGGTGTAATTAATTCCAGTTGAGTTTTCTATTTCTGACCAAGCTGTGTCGAACGAAAGCAGGATGGTGCCATTTTATCACCTCTCAGTAGCACCTCCTGTTTCAAAGGCAGAGCAGTAGGTTGGCAAACAACACTAAACTCTTTATGAGGGGCAATCTACAAAACTCAACCAAGGCTATATTTGCATCTAGAAATGAGCTTTCACTTGAGACAATAAAGCCGTTATAAAGATTATTTTCATTGGTGCTCATCAGAAGTAGACACTGCTGGGGCTATAAACCCAGTGTATGCCTGTAATAGGGCGGCCCTTAGCGGCTGGAAACACAGTGAGTTGGACTAAGGCAAGTGCAGTGGAACAAAGTATTTATTTGCCATACAGCTCTCCTTACAACAATTCACTTCGAGCTTCTTCACAGCACAATATATCCTCTAATGACAACCAGCAGCCTTAAATATGTTCAGCTGTCACAGACCAAACCATTATTCCACTCTTAGGTAAATTCTTAAATCCCAACCTTCCACCACAGTATATAATATATCAATTAGAATAAATAAATACATAAATACATTTCACATTTTCATATTAATAAATAGTTCACACTTTAATTTTACACCAAACCCAATACTATAAAAACCCAGAAACCCAAGCACAAAAAGATTCACCACACTCTCTTTACCAATGGTCTCTCCCGGAACCTTTAAATGGTGTCTGGACCCCCGGGGAAACATTTGCCCAAACACCCTGAAGAGGACACAGGCAAGAAAGGTGAGTAATCATTATCTTACAAACACTTATTTGCGCCACTTTTCTTCCTAGATTTCACACACACTTGCATTAGTTTTCCTTACTGGTAAACCTTAATCATAATCTCAATCACCATTCTTCTCTCCTGACAGACAACCACCACATTCCTTGATGAGGAGCAGCTGTGCAGGATCTGAAACAAGGCTACCAACTGATTTTAAAATTCCCAATAAATAATCAATAAATATTTAAACTTCTTGTGTGCAAATGTTTTACTGTGCAAATCCATGCTTAAAGTGCAATGCTAAATAAAGTGCTTGATAAGGTGCTTTTAATAAAGTGAAAAGTGTGCTCTAAAGTGCTATACAGAGAATATAATACAAATAAATGTAGTAAGGGAGTCCTCTTCCTTACATTTCCTCCTCCCTCTCCTAAGCGCGAAGTGCTTTAGTCCTCTGTCATCCTAGATAAACAGTCAGCAACCACATTTGACTTCCCTGGCCTATACTGGACCGTAAAGTCATAAGGCTGCAGAGACAGGTACCATCCTGCAATGCGGGCATTCGCATCCCTCATGCGGTTCAACCACTGGAGGGCACGATGATCCGTCTCTAGAGTGAAGTGACGTCCCAGAAGATAGTACCTCAAGGCCTCGATAGCCCATTTCATGGCCAAGCACTCTTTCTCCACCGTCGAATACCTCGTCTCCCTGTCGAGTAGTTTCCGACTCAGAAACACCACAGGCCTTCTTTCACCATCCACCTCTTGCTGAAGGACAGCCCCAAGGCCAACTCCCGAAGCATCAGTTTGCAAGATGAATGGCTTGTTGAAGTCTGGGCTGTGTAGAACTGGATGTGTGCAAACTGCTTCCTTGAGGTCTCTGAATGCTTGGTCACATTCTTCTGTCCAACGCACTTTGTTGGGGGCTGAGCCCTTTGTGAGGTCATTCAGTGCAGTGGATCGCTCTGCAAAAGAAGGTATGAATTTCCTGTACCAGCCTACTAGACCAAGAAAACCTCTCACCTTCCTTTTTGTTGTCGGAACTGGGAAGGACTGAATTGCTTCAATCTTTCCAACCTGCGGCTTTATCTTCCCAGAGCCAACCACGAAGCCCAAGTACTCCACTTCTCTCTTGGCTATGGAACACTTCTTGGGGTTAATAGTCAGTCCAGCCATTCTGATGGAGTGTAGCACCTTCTGTAGGTGAATGACATGCTCTTCCCAGGACTGGCTGTACACCACCACGTCATCCAGATATGCTGCAGAGAATGCTGACACATCTCTCAGTACATGGTCCATTAATCGTTGGAATGTCGCTGGTGCACCTTGAAGCCCAAATGGCATGACTTTAAATTGGTACATACCAAAAGGAGTTTTGAAGGCTGTCAGCTCTTTCGCTTCTGGTGCCAAAGCCACTTGCCAGTATCCTTTACACAGATCGAGTGTCGTAATGTACGTTGCTGATCCAACTCTCTCCAACAGGTCATCCACCCTGGGCATTGGGTAGGGATCAAACTTGGATACTGCATTCAAATATCTGAAATCAATACAGAATCTCAGGGTGTCATCTTTCTTTGGTACCAAAACAATCGGGCTGCACCACTCACTACTTGACACCTCAATGATTCCCAGATCCAACATCAGTTTTATTTCTTTCTGCAGCACTGGCACCAACCGTTCTGGAATTCTGTAGCTCTTTTGTCGAACGGGTGCATCCTCCTTCACCCGTATCTTGTGCTGAACCAGTGTTGTGAAGCCTGGTGTTTCTCGAAAGAGCTGTGGGTCCACGAGTGATTTAATATCAGCCTGCTCAGTATGAGACAAATGAGAAAGGTCAACTGAAGCACAAACTTGAATGTTAGTTGGAAAGAACTTCTCAGTCACCTCCTCATCCTTAACTGAACGCACCAGTAACTGATGGACCGGCTCTTGTCGGCTGTGGAATTCCTTCAACAAGTTCACATGAAATGTCTGATATTTCTTAACTCTTTCTGGCATATTCAGTTCATAAGTGACTTTACTCACTTGTCTGACGATCTCATATGGTCCATGCCATTTTGTCAGCAGCTTGTTATCGCTGGTGGGAAGCAATAACAGTACTTTCTGACCTGGAAGGAAGACCCTATCCCTGGCCTTCTGATCATACCATGTCTTTTGATGTTTTTGTGCAGCTTTCATATTGTCTTGCACCAATGATGCCATTTTCTCCAACCTCTCTCTCATGGTGATGACGTAGGCTGCGATGTTTTCGCCCTCTGCTTTGGGGTCCTCCCAGCAGTCCTTAAGCAGATCCAGGGGGCCTCTCACTTGGCGGCCGTACAAAAGTTCAAAAGGCGAGAAACCAGTGGAAACCTGCGGGACCTCCCGGTAGGCGAACAGAAGGTATGGCAGCCATTGATCCCAGTCAGCACCTGTGTCAGAAACAAACTTGCGCAGCATACTTTTGAGAGTCTGGTTGTATCTCTCCACTAGCCCGTCCGTTTGGGGGTGATAAGGGGTGGTCTTAAGTCCCTTTATCCCTAACAGCGTATAAACCTGCTGCAACAACTTGGATAGAAAGTTCGTTCCACAATCTGTCAGAATTTCTCTTGGTATGCCTACCCTAGAGAAAAGCTGAAGCAGACAATTAGCAATGTGACGGGCTTTAATTGATCTGAGTGGGAAGGCCTCAGGAAACCGTGTTGCATAGTCACATATGACTAATATGTAGCGATGACCTGTGGAGCTCCTCTCTAAAGGGCCCACAATATCCATGCCTAGCCTCTCAAATGGTGTTTCAATAACTGGCAGTGGTTGCAACTGGGCTCGTGCTACTCCTTTGCCTGAGGTCAACTGACATTTTTCACAGGAACGGCAAAACTCAGAAACCTGGACATACATCCCTGGCCAAACAAAACAGCTGCTGATCCTATTCAATGTTTTGTGAAAAGCCATATGACCTGCCCATGGAATTGAATGACCCAAATCCATAACTTTGTTTCTGAACTGTTGTGGGAGTGCTATAGCTTCGCACTTCCCCTTTCTCTGGTACAAGATGCCTCCTTTAATCAAGTAAACAGTGTCTACAAGACAGCTTACCTGACCTTGACTAGCCCCCTCTACCTCTGTTACCTTCTCAAACCAGGGTTTTAGAGTAGGGTCGCTTCTTTGGAGTGCACCTAAATCTGAGGGAACATCAAACTCAAGCTGGTTATTCGGCTTAGGAAACAATGCTGTACCTTTTTCCCCTGAGCCTTTGAACTTTTCTCTTCTTCTCTGAGCCCTAGACTTCCTAATCTTCCCTGGCTCTGTTTCGAGAGACTCCTCAAAAAAGGGTAGCTCTTGCATCATTTCCTTTGCACTTTGTGCTCTTGTGACTACATGACAGGGTTTAAATGGTTCAACTGTCATATCTAGAGGAAGTGAGCCTCCAGATTCATCACCTAGAATGTCTTTCTCAGCACTCATTTGAGGGTCATAATCTGACTGATGTATTAGATCAAAGAGAGTGGGGATGTCATTACCAAGTATCACTGAATATGGCAAACTGGGAACCACAGCTACCACTAACAAGTAGGTTTGACCTCCCACTGTCAGGTAAACCTCAGCAGTGGGGTACCTGTGTTCATCTCCATGCACACAACTTATTGTAGCCCCAACCCCACTTAGCTTTTCTCCTGAAATTATGCTAGAGTGTACAAGAGTTTGGAAGCACCCAGAGTCAAGCAAAGCTTCCTCTTTGCGCCCATTAATTAAAACAGGGACAGTACAAGCTTTCTTTCCTACTGGCTCTGTGGCTGGTCTTGGAACTGCACACAAAAGAGATGGTTTTGACTTAAGGGCAGGGCAAAATTGTTGTGTATGGCCAAAGTTATGACAGTGATAACATTTAATATCCTGAACTGAAGACTTAAAGGATTTCTTCACATTGTGAGGTCTATGGGAAGGGAACTGTCTAGAACTAGAAAGATTTCTAGCCTGAACTTGACCAGAACCCTGTTCACCCCCAATGGACTTACTTGGTTGGGCGTAGTGGGTGTCCCGGCTGAAGTAGGTGCTCTTGCTTCCTTTTCTGGCTGAAGTGAAAACCTCTGCGAGGCTAGCTGCTTCCTTTGCCGTCTTCGGGTCATGCTCACGTATCCAGATTTCCAGCTCTGGGTTAACCATTCTTAAAAACTGCTCCAGAATTATCTGCTCAGATATTTCTTCAACAGTTGATTTCTCAGGTTTAATCCATCTTGAAAACAGGTCTTTCAATCTTACATACAGTTCACGTGGCGTCTCACCTGGTTCAACTTTCAGGGATCTGAAGCGGCGTCTGTAGGTGTCAGCAGTGATCTCATATTTTGCCAGAATTGCCTCTTTCACTTTATCATAATTCTCAGAGTCTGTTACATCCATAAGAATGTAGGCTGTGCGGGCTTTACCTGTCAACAGGGGAACCAGACGAATAGCCCACTCATCTCTGGGCCATCGACACACGTTTGCCATTCTTTCAAACGTAGTCAGAAAATGTTCAATGTCATCTTCTGTTGCCAGAGGAAAAAGTTTTGGTTCAATTAAAGACCTGGACCCACTGGCCACTGGAATGTCTTCACCATTGAATCCATGTTCTTGTTCTTCAGATGTTGTAGGGGGCGCTGGCGCCTCTGGTGGATCAGGCTTATCAATTACAGCGTTAACTTGTAGCTGGATTTGCTGAAATTGATGCTGCATGCCTTTCCACCTTTGCTCCTGACGTGACAAATCCTTCTCCCACTTTTGGTCTCTGGCTGCTTGAGACCGCATAAGAGATTTCACCAACCCTGTCAACTCCTCCAATTTGTCCTCAGGGCTTGTTGCTGCCATGGCCTCTAGCTCAGATGAAGCGCCAACTCCTTCATCAGGCTGCTCCTCTTGGCCTGGCTTTCTTCCACCTCTTGTCATCATCTTCTCACTGTGGCATGAGTGACACACTTCTGACACCACTTGTAATAGGGCGGCCCTTAGCGGCTGGAAACACAGTGAGTTGGACTAAGGCAAGTGCAGTGGAACAAAGTATTTATTTGCCATACAGCTCTCCTTACAACAATTCACTTCGAGCTTCTTCACAGCACAATATATCCTCTAATGACAACCAGCAGCCTTAAATATGTTCAGCTGTCACAGACCAAACCATTATTCCACTCTTAGGTAAATTCTTAAATCCCAACCTTCCACCACAGTATATAATATATCAATTAGAATAAATAAATACATAAATACATTTCACATTTTCATATTAATAAATAGTTCACACTTTAATTTTACACCAAACCCAATACTATAAAAACCCAGAAACCCAAGCACAAAAAGATTCACCACACTCTCTTTACCAATGGTCTCTCCCGGAACCTTTAAATGGTGTCTGGACCCCCGGGGAAACATTTGCCCAAACACCCTGAAGAGGACACAGGCAAGAAAGGTGAGTAATCATTATCTTACAAACACTTATTTGCGCCACTTTTCTTCCTAGATTTCACACACACACACTTGCATTAGTTTTCCTTACTGGTAAACCTTAATCATAATCTCAATCACCATTCTTCTCTCCTGACAGACAACCACCACATTCCTTGATGAGGAGCAGCTGTGCAGGATCTGAAACAAGGCTACCAACTGATTTTAAAATTCCCAATAAATAATCAATAAATATTTAAACTTCTTGTGTGCAAATGTTTTACTGTGCAAATCCATGCTTAAAGTGCAATGCTAAATAAAGTGCTTGATAAGGTGCTTTTAATAAAGTGAAAAGTGTGCTCTAAAGTGCTATACAGAGAATATAATACAAATAAATGTAGTAAGGGAGTCCTCTTCCTTACAATGCCATAACCAATCCTTTAAGCCGTCACTGGCCTAAATAGCACTTCACAAATTCATCATGTAAACACTGGTTTTTAACACGAAGAGACAAGGAATAACCCCCAAAAGATTTATGGATATATAACCACAGAAACAGCACAAAGGTGTTGGCAGTTTAGTTGCACCTGAAATAACTTGACTGACTGAAACAAAAGGCTCAAATAATCAGATTACTAGTTAACAATTGAATGACAATGCCGGAGTTTCATGAAGCAAACCTATTGGTTAAATGAGCTTAAACCATGTTGTGATTACCCCAAACAAGCAAATAAATTAATAAATAAAGCAAAGGCAGGAATAAAGGACACAGGAGAAAGAGAGATGGAGGGCACCGGAAGAACATCAAGCTATCTAGAGCGGCTGAGCTGTAATTTACTTGAGAGACGACAGGCAAGATACAAGCAGAAGTCCCAGACTGATAGCTTCTGGTTATGAGGGGAGTGGAACATCAGTTATCTGGTGGCTAAGTGACAGAGCGTGTTGATTGTACACAACACAGCCACAACTCTTCAAAGAGGAACGCCAGGTCTTAAATCAAAGAAAATCCCTGTCGTTTTTCTTTTGCCCTCCTTGGCAATCTATTTCTCCTTAATATTTCTTCACTCGCATACACTCCACCCCTGTATGTTGGCTTGTTTCACACTTTACAAATGATGAGACAAAAACTTTGGCCAGCTCTACTGCACGATGCATTTTTAAACTCCACATGAAATATGTACGATAAGACTCTGTCTACAACTCACGCCAGACTCAAGCTGCAGAATAATGACAGCGTCGTAAGCCGCATGAGCAAATACGTAATGTGCACTTATTGCAATTTAGCGTACGCTGTTTTCACATGACTACATTAACTTTCAGTCCTCCAGAAACAAGACTTTGAAAGACTTTTTTGAATAAGCACTCACGAGTAAGCTACGATATCAAACAAAAGCCAGTGTTAACCCAACAGCTACATAGCAGCAGGCAGCAGCTCCCACAGCTGAAGGCTTGAATTGGGTTGTCAGTACAGACTTGAAGGAGTAGCAGAGGGCCTCAAGCAGCAATTATCAGACTGGCAGCTGCTGATAACTGCCACCAGACAAAACAGGACCGTGAAATATTACCCCTCTACCCTCAGCTTTTTTTCCCCCCACCATTTTCACATCGTCCAGTGCACAAAACCTTTGCTTCCACTCCTGGAGCAGACCGAGTAAATGTGCTCTCCCAGGCTTCCCTTTGATGTGACATCACCCTGCTTAAGCTCTGTCTTAATCCAAAATGTTGACAACAAAGTCCAGACATTTGAAGAACAAACGTTACCTTTTACAGTTGGTTTTAAAACCACATCCAGCAAAGATTTAGACAGCTCTATGTAATTTAAAATGCCACAACAGTAGCAAAAAGGTGAGCTGTCCCAGTACCATGCAGTGACACTTAATCATAAGCTCAATCATGAAAAGACGGAACTTTTTTTTACATTAAAAAAATTAAAAGCAGTAACAAAAATCTACACAACTTAGAGACAGAAAGTCAGCTTTTGTTTTGTAATACAGTCCTCATATTTTATAAAAGCAAAATAATGTAGATGGCACTGTAAATACTTTGGTGCTTTAGTTTAGAGAGTAGTTTAGATATATGTGGTCAGATGAGATTATTATATACAAGTTAGATTTTAATGGTCTGGTGCTCTTGGTGCTTGCAGATTACTGTATTGAGCACAATACTGCATGGGTACAGTTGATCCACAATGCTGCAAAGCTGCCTAACCAAGTCATTGCAAAAGCTAATACCTATAAAAATTAGTCATTTTTTAAATATTTTTTAAATCAATATGAGTCAATTTTGAAAAATGAACTTTGCCAATATCTTTAAATCAGAGATGCTCACCTACTTCAAACTGCTCAGAACAATGTTCAGAACAAAAAAGAGAGCTCTTGGTGGTTAAAGTATTTGAGGGTTTTTTAGCTGTTCCTCAAACATTTGTGAAAGAATGTGACACTCTAACGAGACGAACAATTTCCATTGTGGTACCATGATAGGATGCCACCTATGCAGCAAGTCAAGTCATGAAATTTCCTCGCTACTAAATATTCCACAGTCAGCTGTTCATGGCATAATAGCAACGTGGAAGTGACTTGGATGGACTCAGCCACAAAGTGTTAGGCTAGTGTTAATTCCAGTGACAGGAACTCTTAATGCTTCAGCATACCAAGACTTTTCATGCTCCCAACTTTGTAGGACCAGTTTGGGGATGGTCCCTTCCCATTCCAACCTGACTGCACATCAGTGCACAAAGCAAGGTCCATAAAGACAACGGTGAGCAAGTTTGGTGGCCTGCACAGACTCCTGACCTCAACCCAGAAGAATACCTCTGGGATGAATTAGAGTGGAGACTACAAGCCAGGTCTTCTTGTTCAACATCGGTGTCTGACCTCACAAATGCACTTCTGGAAAAATGGTAAACAAACATAAACCTTGTGCACAGCCTTCCTAGAATAGTCGAAGCTGTTGTAGCTGCAAAAGATGGGCTGACATCATATTAAACCCTGTGGATTAAAATGAGATGTCCCTCAAGTTCATGTGTGTGTGAAGGCGGATGAGCAAATACCTTTGGCAAGAGAAGCAAACTGTTTGCTATGAAACAGATTCTGCTTTTTTCCCCTATTCAAACGACTGTTGCACCCAAAATGTCTTCCTATATTCAACTCTTTAATCCATTAATTCTAATCATTTAAAAAGTTTCAATTTAAAAGAAGACTTGGATCATAACTAGCTATACTAGTCAGCATATAATGTGTCTTCACTGAACTTTGACTCTCACTGCATTAAAGGGGCTCCTTGAGAGTGTTGCCCGTTGGCGCCAGAACAAAGGATAACTTTGCTGTCTATAAATGTGATGTGCATTCATACGAAGTCTATGTTAGCGATGGTGCTGACAAAGGAATGCAACTTTGATAGATAAAAGATAAGGAGACAAAAAACTTGAAAGGTATTCAAGTTAAAGGAACACATCAGCTGTTGATAGGCGTGGCTTGCATATACTGCATACCTAATTAGTAGTCAAAGTCACTGTCAGAGAAAAAGAGCAGATCTTCCATCCAAATCAAATTCAGCAAAGTTGCTCTGACTCCAACAGTCATTATCCCTGGATTTGAAGTTAATTGAACAAAACTTCCCCTTATCTTTAATTTAAAATGAATTGGGTTAGAAGAACTAAAGGCACCGATAAGCTCTGAAGGTGACCTTTCCTCGTCCCATCACCAAAACGATCCTTTCTTTCTTTCTGCTCACTGTATGACTTTGGAACAGTGATAGGAACAAAAATTCTGAGCAACAAGCTGTTCTCCAGTAGATATTCAAGACATCATCTACGCAGTCACATTCCTGGACTTGATGAGAGAGGTGCTGCTTCTGGTGCATGTAAATATAAATAATAATACAAAAACTCTGCACATGTAAATTTTGGTATTTTTGTTTTTAAAAACCTCCTGAAGTTGGTTGGTTTCTAGATGATAGAATTACCCAGAATGCACTCAGCAGACCTAGGATTTCAGACCTAGAAATATGGCAAGCCACACTCATGATTTCTGCTGATGTTGCTACTTTTAATCACATTTCCACATCTCCTGGCCTCTGCATCTACATGAGACAATGTAATCACTTTCCTCTTTGGTTTACAAAATGACCTATGACATTCCCAGAAACCTCACACCCTCATCTACCTTTAATCACCTGGACTTTCCAACCACTTTCTTCTCTGGTTCCAGTTTTTCTAATAACTTGATTAATATATTTCTGAGTATATGTCTCTGCATTCCAGACACTATATATACCCACTTCTGTCTGAAAGCTTGTAGCTTCCTGCTTCCTATGAGTATTTCCTAGTATCCTAGTATTCCTAGTATTTAGGTGCATGATCTTTCAGCTAAACTCCACACCCCTTTTTCTTTCTGTTTTTTAAAAAGAAAAAAATACTGCAAATATAGTTCAAACAAACTGGAATACCAATCATAATTACTTTTGTCTCTGTGTGTCTGTCTGAGGGGGGCACGAGAACTCAATTTTGAGATGTTACTACCACTCAGAGAAACAGAGTTGCACATGTAGCCTAAATTCCTTTGGTCTAACAGACCTTGATGTAGTTCAAATAACTTTGAGTGTGAAAACAATAAAAATAATCACAAAGGGCCATGGCTGTTTTGAAAAAATTATTTAAGATGGAATTATTAAAATTGTATCCAGGGAACAACATCAGATCATCAGCTTGGAGAGGGACAGAGTACATGGAGGCACTTAAATAGTAATTACTGTCAACAGTGCTCCTCTGGTGATGCTGTTGAAGATTTGTAAGGCCTTTTCTGATGAGGTCAGGTCCTTATTATAATTAGTTGTTTCGCTTAAGTATACACAGCTGCGGTGCAACAACAGGAATAGTAATTAATATACTAAAGATTATTAAGGGTGCGCTTCAAAATCAGCAGGACCAGAATCCTTGAATAAATCAGACAAATAGTGAGCATACAATTAATGTGTTTTTGCTCATTAAAGAATCAAAATGGCTCTATTATCTAATTTTACTGACATCTT
This sequence comes from Oreochromis niloticus, assembly GCF_001858045.2. Taxonomy (NCBI): domain Eukaryota; kingdom Metazoa; phylum Chordata; class Actinopteri; order Cichliformes; family Cichlidae; genus Oreochromis; species Oreochromis niloticus. The sequence goes on from NC_031978.2 coordinate 21,090,097, forward strand.
AAACATGAGAAATGGCAAACATTCAGGGTAGCTGTGTTGTAACTTGTTTAAAAGTATTTAGGTCCAGGCTGTGTTGTAAATTGCAATTCCAGTCATCCAAACTATAATTTGCAGGAAACTAATTTCCAATCATGGATCCCAAAACATCTACTTTAAATGGTCCATAAATGCCTCTTCACATCTTACACTCGATTATTTGTTTTGCTGCTTAGTCAAAAAACAAACAAACAAAAGAAGTGTGGCCATCAAACACCTATGATGGTTGATAATATAGAGAAAGATGTTTTATTTTTAAAATTTTCACATTTTTGAAGTCAAGGGTAGATGCCATTTGGATTAACATAGCAGTTAATTGTGGTGTCTTATGTTATAATTCTTTATAATGTTATTTCGTGGGGAAACAAACCTGGTTCTAGTAATTTAATGTTGGTTCATGTCACACAGTTATGTTTGCTTTTTAGGCAGCATTAAGTTGAATCATAATTCAAGCACACAGACCGTGTGATGATGAAAATTACATCACTTGCACACTTACAAGAGGGCAAGACCTAACGAACTCATGGATGTGGTTTTTTATACAAAGGGTTCTGTTTGCCATGTAGCACGGTACAGAAAAAAATAGCATTTGTAAATAAAAACAGCTGATGAACCCACCTTTACAAATACTCGTTCCGGGTGAATTTAATTCAGCATCAAGGCCCATCCTTGACACTTCTGACTAATTTATGAAATGTAACTGCCTGCAGTGGCACAACACAAATATAACGTGAAGTAACATCAGATTTTGCAGTCTTCAGTCCTCATTAAACCGAAACCCCTCATCTGTGGTTATTCAGTTTGCGATTCTATTCATCATTATACAATATATTTCCTCAGTGGATGATTACAACAATTTCTGTAATATGTTGGAGCTTTACTTCTGAAAACTTAGATGTGAACATCACAGTGAGCACTGAGCACAATGATGTAGTTTGATCCCGTGGGCTAACAATGCAAGTTGGAGTCCAAGCACGCGTGGTGCTGAATGGGAAACCTCTTTGAAATGTACATTACTTGCACTGACATGATAAACTGTGTCACTGCTTGTGGGGGCTTACTTGTGAATATATTCATCTGTAATTTAGGTTTTGCGGCTTATTTTAACGCATATAGATATATATTTCCAAATAATGTTGAATCCCTTATTTTTAAAATTCTGATCAAACGTTCACTACTTTTACTGACTAATTAAGAGGCTCATGGTGATAAGGCACATATATCAGGTATTGCTAATCTAAGAAGAGTTAAATGGTAAAAGAACAAAACAAAACGTGTTTATTATTCAGTTACAACATGTGTTCTGCTGTTAACTTGGGTAACTTCTGAATAGTGCTATTGAAAACTTATCAATCAGAAGCTAAACTTTGGATTTAATGTAAAACTCTCTTCATTACATAAGGCCAAAACATTGTAACAACAGTAAAGGCTTTAACATAACCTGACATAATCAGATCTAATTTATAATGTCGACTTTCACACGTTACCCTCACATACAACAATGAATTCATGGACTCCTGGTGTTTGGAGCAGAACATGCAAATATGTTATATTTATGCACCGCGTCATGCCCTGTGGCTTGTGAACTGGTTGCTAATGTATTCTCCATAGAAATCCTGTAAGTGTCAAATGAAGTTTACTGTGATTTGACTGTTTTTGAGAAAACACTTCCCTTACAACAATGCCTTGGTTCCCTATGTTGCAAACGGTTATACGATATTATAAACTTTCAAAAATTATAAACCAATTAAGTCTGAACATGTTTACAGAGCTCCAATTTATTCACACATAACAAATTAGCACTGATTTTGGAAACATGTCTTAACAGAAGAGTTTTAAATAGCAAAGGAATAAAGTAAACATAACAGCAGAACTGGAAAAATGGAAGTCATAAATGTGTAATGGTGTATTAGATAGATGTTATATGCCCAAAATGTAGCTAAATGGGAAACTATAGAGAGCTGACCATTGTTTGATTGTGGCTAGGAAAAATAGGTGAAAAAGTAAAACTATTAAAACCCAGTGTGATGGCTGCAGTTACAGCCACACAGTGGTAACATCTACCAAACATCAGTGTTACAATAGAAGCTTACACATAACACTACACTTACATTTTTCTTTCTTTAAATATAGGATTTAATTTACAGGGTAATAAAGGTTTTGGTCTAGAATTAATTTATTTATACAATCACATAATACTCTATTCTACAACAAGTGTGCACATTTTAGTTTAGACTGTTATGTATGTATGATTTAATCTGTCTTTGTTTTCTGAGTTACCTCAGCTGCAGCTGCTCCCAGTCCCTTTGTTGATGAGCTAAGAGGTGAGACCTGCAAATTGGTTCATACCACAACTCTGGATCATGGTGGGGGGGGGATGGAATTTGTTATGTTAGTTTCAGTTAGGTTTTTGTGTGTTCTACCCCTTTTGTGTTTTTTGTTGGCTGATCAGCCACTATTTAAATTTCCCCTTTGTGAGTTTAGGTAGGTCAGTTTATCTGAGTTAGTAGTAGTGTTTGTTGTCAGCTTTTAAGTACAGTTACTATTTCTTTGACCTCTCCTCTTTTATGGCCCCAAGATTGAGTTTTTGTCTGTATAATTTAACCAAGTTTGTTTTTGGGTTAAATAACAAAACTTTTTTTTTTTTTCTTTGGACTTTAACCTGTGCCTGACTTTCCTTCCGCTCGGTCCATCACACCCAGTGAATCAAGTTTAAGAAAGATGCAGTGATTTGAAAAACACCTCTATAAAAGCTGAGGTTTTGGCAGTTTGCTGATCTGGAGCATTCAGGCATGTGTTAACACAATGCTGCAATCTTCACAGGAGTGGACGCCCCAACAAATTCATCATAATGTTAGATCACAATAGTCAAAGAAACTATGAAAAACCTAAGGGCTATACCTCCAACTCTACAAACTAAAGTTACAGTGCTGTATCTTAAAGTTGATCATAATACAATTAGGAAAAAGACAGATCAAGTATGGCTTGTTTGGAGGGGTTGCAGGAAGAAACCATCTTCTCTTTAAAAAGAACACAGCATATCACCACGAACACTGTCAGGCACAATGACGGAGGTACCTTGTAGCCATTGATTAGACCAAGTAAAGTATCCTAGAGTCAAATAAGCCACCATGTCTGTTCAATGATGGTAATTCATAGTGGACATAGATGTCCTCCATTAATCCTCTTTCTAACCACCTGTCATCTCAGTCAGGAATGTGAATATTGGCATCTTTTGTCCTTCAGGTGCAGGTGTGCAGCTGAGTCTTGCCCTATTGAGGTGGCTCTTCTGTGTGTTTGTGGAGTTGCTGTTTAGTTTGTTCTGTGTAGCGGTCTCAGCCCTCCTCACTGCACTGCATAGACCATGCTGTTTAGCTTTGTCTTAGGAGTTTTCTCCTTGGGATCAACCAGTTTTCAACCAGGGTGTTGATGGGTCTGAAGTGTCACTCTTAGAGGAACTCTTGGATTTTCTCCGACAAACCTGCTACATAAGAGATGATCATGTTGTTCTGCCTATCATTTTGTTCACCAGGGACTCACTATCATTTGATTTTTTTTTTTTTTTAAGGACAGAAAAGCCTCTGCAAATGTAAAACAATTCAAGCTGCCTGTTTTTATTTATTATTATTTTCATTATTAGATGAGTGAATAAAGAGCACTTAAGTATTATCTAAATATCAGGGAATTAATCAATGACTTGATTTCATTTCTTGTGCTCATCAGTCATTGATTTGTGTTTCAATGAGCATCAAGCCAGGTGAAATCAATTTATGAATGTCATAATGATTGGTAATACCACTGAGGCATGATGACTCATGAGTGAAAGGCAGCTAATCCTCATTTTCTTTTGCTGGAAGCTTAATGGAGCTCTTCTCTAATTCTATTTTCATTATTACTGGCTCATTTTTTCCACGTCTCATTCTCTAAATTTTATTTCGTTTTCCTACACATTGACTTTCATTTTTCCTCTTCACCTTGATTCTGAGTCAAGTCACCTTCATTTGAATTCTTTTCTCATTTTTTGACATCCAGTGGACAATTAGATTATAAATTATATTGTATCAGCACTATGTGTATTAACGCTTTTTGATGCCAACATTTTTAAATTTCTGCAATCTATTCTAATTTCTCTAAAGGCTTCAAAGAACTAAGCATTTAAAATATCATTTATTTTCAAAAGCAAAGTTTTCACATTTCTGAACCTATAGAAAAACTCCAAGAAGTCAACTGATGACAAAAACCACCATAAAAATCAATAACTGTCTCCATGTTATAATCAACAAGAAAGAAAATGCCTCCAAAGTCACTCATGTTTATGAGTTAGTTTTGAGAGCCTCTGATCGTGTTTTAGTGTAGTTATTCTCTTGTTTATGGAGAAGTTTTCCTCGGGCACTTTGCTTTCATTCTCATGTGGCATCATTAGCTGCGTAGATATCCCTTGTGTAAACCAGAGAGTGGAAGACTGAATTTAAGTGAGAACGAGAAAGACCTTACTGTCACTGTCCCATAGCTGCTTATGGGGGGGGGGGGATCTTTACGGCTGAGGACAGTACAGTCTTCATTGATATCTGTTACACTCTGAGAAAAGGCTAAGAAATGATGCGAGTAACAGCATAATTTCAAGGAAACAAAAAAGGCAGACTATGAAACAAAACAAGGTTTTATTAAAAACTTTAACTTCAATAGGTCACTATGCATAACAGCCTGAAATAAGGAAAAACATCAGCAAACATTCAGCTCATTGAAAAGGAAATATTTAAAAATGGTCCAAAGGAAAAAAAGATGCTCCTCTGCTAGAAGGAAATGACAGCTACTCACTAATAGTGCAACACACCACTGAAGCTGGAACACTAGCACACACTTCACAATGAGGAGACATTTTTGACACAGCCAGAGCTGGCCCACTGGGAGACTAGGCGGCTCCTCTCCCCAGCTTTTATACTGCAGTGTTGATTGCTGAGTGGAGCCAGCTGTGCACAGGAGAAAGGGGCTGAACCTGAGTCAGTGAGGGGAGGACGACACACCCACAGAAAACACAATAGGCCTGCTAGGCTGGTGACATTATTGGATGAATTATAGTCAGCGAGACTAATACAGGGGGAGCATGGCGGTGTGGTGGTTCGTGCTGTGAGGTGATGGTGAGAAGTTCCTGGGTTTGAATCCACTGGGTTGCCTAAGCCTTTCTGTGTGGAGTCTGCAGACTCTCCCGGTCTCTGCATGAGTACTCCAGCTTCCTCCCACAGTCCAAAGGCATGCATACTAGGCTAAGGTTAGGCTCCAGCCCAACCACCTTGAACTGGTTTAGCAGAAAAAAATGGCTGGAGACTAATGCAGTTCTTAGGAAATTAAAATTGTTGTGACATTTTAGGATGGCTGTATCTCTGGCATGCAGTGGAAGTGAAAGAAAGAGGCAAAGAACCCAGCTGTGAGCAGCATTTCCTTTCAAAGTTTTCAGATAGGAGTCCACATTTACAAAATGAAATTTGTCACCTTTTATTGTTATTTTGTCCTCGCTGCTTTGGTCTAAGTAGTGAGCTTAATGAATGCAACCTTATTAAGCACACATATCTACAATGGTGTTCAAATGTGTGAGAGCACGTGAGAAAATGTCAATCTAGCAACTAAAGATGCCAACTTAATATATATTGTTGTTTAAAAATTTCAAAATTTTCTAATACCTTACACATTTTTACATCATCTTTTTACATGTTCTGCCTGAAATGCTGCATTTGCTACATTTAGATCTGAAATAACTGATTATTCAGCTGTAGAGGAGCAACATAGGAAGCAGTGGGTAAGTTTGGGTAGCTCAGTTTGGGCCATTAGCTACTGGATCCAAGCACACATCACAACTGGAAATATCCCCTCTATAGCAAATATTTTGACCAGTGAATATGAAAACTTTTTGCTTTCATTGTGCATGTTTGTTTGTTTTCCTCCCCTCTTCTTATGAGGCCAGCTGCCCAGTGGAATTGGAACCAATGCAAAGCAAACATGGCCTTGGTTCAGTTACCTGCTCTGCTTACGGTCTAGTCACAGATGACGCTGAAATATGTTGGTCAGAATAATAAGTTTTAACTCCTGTGGTTGCTTAAAATGTGTAAATAAAAGAAAAGACATGCTGTTGTGTCACAATTGATCTGATTTCCATTGCTCTTTAAACAGCAGGACTCAGTTTGATGTTTTTATTGCTGTTTTCAGCATTTAGCTTCTCTGCAGAACAAATGAATGCATTTAAAAAATATTTGTTTTTACTTTTCAAACAATGTAAAAATCTGGCATTTGTTCTCGTGTGCGAACTGTCAGCTATTGGGGAACACCTTTAGCTATGTCTGCTGTAGCATCTTTCCAAGTGGAAGTGCTTTTTGTTTTGTTTTTTTTATAAATATATACACTCTAGAAAACTCAAGGCAGGTTTCTTTCCTTGAGATGATCTGCTAGGCCTTTCCTGCAGTCACCTTGCAGCTTATTTGTGTCTTTCTGGATTCAGTTTTGTATTTAATAACTGAAATTGTGCTCTGTTCAGTTGAGATCAGGTGGAAAAAAAAAAAAAACGTATTTTTTCCAGAAAGCTTTGGGTCATTTTTTATTTGCAATATGAAGTGCTGTCCAACCACTTTTGCAACTTTTGGCTGAATCTGAGTACAGCCCGTTTCAGTTCATCCTGCAGCGTCGAACAGCAGCCACATCATCAATAAACGCTAGGAGCCAGTCTCTGCTTTGGATCATAAGCTGCATCTCTCTTTCTCGATGCTTTTTATTTCCAGATTATTTGCTTTTCTCTAGCGGTAGCTCACCTCTCTAAATGTTATTTCTTAGGTCCTTGGGCTCATGGTTAACGTTGTTTTCTCCTTGGTTCCAGTCAGTCTCAGGTCTCGCTAGGTATTCATCACCTGTGTGTCTGACTCAGCAAGTTGCTCGGCCATTTTGCTTTTCACCCTGCCATTCATGTCTGGACTTGGCCTCTTTCTCTCCACCCACCTGCTTGCTCTCCTAGACTGCATCCCTCTCTGGACTTAAAGGCAACCTCTGGATTCATTCTGCTCCAACACCTTTTATTCCTGGAAATCTCACCTGGCTACCCCTCTCTGGGAATCCCTCGTCTCCATGCACAAGTGTCTCAACTCATTCCTTCTGTCTTCAAACGGTATAATCATAACTGCCTCCTCTGGAGCTGTGATGATGATAATACTACTTTTCACTTTCCTAGTGATGCCTCTCTTTGAGACTTCAGTCTTCCCCTTGTTTACTAGTTGCTCCATGATCCCCTGTTTCGATTACATTTTTATGTTTAAGCTGTTTTGAGTCTGCATTTGGTCCAAGTTTGTATTTGTGGCCCATAGATAATTTATTTTTTTTTATTTTTTGGCCTCCCTCCCAAACATCAAACATCTGCTGTCCAGGCAAAAATATTTGGAGGTGTCAGTGGGCAAAAATTCTCATTTTCAATTCAGGACCAAAATAGGTTTATGGATTATATTCTTTTAATCTACCTCCAGCTGTACCACTTCTTATCTCAAGCAAGAGGATATTTGGAGCAAAAAATGCATAGAAAACAATATATACACATACAAAACTCATATTTGGTATATGACAGGTTTCGAATGTGTTTGTTTGTGTGTGTGTTTAAATGTGTATGATTGTACAGCACAATACTGAATGATGCAGTTTCAGTGTAACAGCAAATTCTCTAAGCTGTGGACTGTCCCATAAGACTGTCAAAGTGAAATAACAAGTAAAACATGGGCGCACACATACAATATCCCTGCTGCTTGTGAAAAATCAGTCGATGAGTCAACTTGTTATGGTATTTTTATTCTCAGTCAGAATTCAGCTTACCTGCTGTAGCTGGTTTTATGCTGGTAAGACGCGCTGTGGTCTTTCTCTCTCATGTTTAATGTAACAATAGAACATTAATGATGTATTGTGGCTGCTATTTCTTTTTTTAAACTATTATTAAATCCTGAGATTTTACCTCAATTGTCGTGTTTTTTTTTATTTTGTTTGTTTTTTTTGTTTTTTTTGTTAAACCAGCTCCAGATAATGAGTGTATTAACTTTTCCCTTAGATGTGCATTATGTGTTAAATTGTTATTTATAATATTCCTGTGTGCTTTTATGGGAGAGCTGCATTGAAGGAAGAGTCAAAAAACACAGAAATGAGCTCTATATCTAATCAGAGGGGTATATTATGAAGGGAGTTCAACAAAGTCAGGCGGATACATAACAATGGTTATATCAACTTTTTCTGCAAAGCCGGGCTTTTTGCTTTAAGCTCTGCACATTCACATAAAAAAAAGGGCATTTCATGCATTTTGACTTTTTTTTTTTTTTTTTTTTTTTACAAAATGCCTACTCCAATCAGATATCAAATAATGATCATCAAATTGTGATAAAAACATAAACACAAAAGTAAAACACTGTTCCAAATACGAAAAGAGGTTATTGCTGCAGAACATCTCCAATCTTGGGCTTTATTTCTCCTATGAATAAATGTTTATTTAAAGTAGAAGGTGAAACATTTAAAGAAGATTATTAAGCGAGGGCACAGGTGCTGTAACCAAAGTTCTTGACCTCAAATTAGCTGCTAGTATACGATGTTGTTTGTTTGTTTGTTTTTGTTTTTGTTTTGTTTTGTTACAACCAAATATATACTTTAATACTCAGGAATGATGAGTTCAGCACTAATTAATTATTTTGATCACGTTTCATCATTTATGACTATGGCTTTTTAAAAAATTCATTTATTTTTACATATGTGAGTGATTAGTTTGATTAAGACAGAACATTAACATGAGCATCTTTAATTTATACATGGCATTAATGTCTGTTAACTTATGGAAGGTGTTTATTAAAGTATATTATAAAACTCAAAACATGCACAGCTACAGCAGTTGTTAGTAGATTTTCAAAATTTAATTGAAGAATGTTGTACCTTTATTTAGACTTAGAATAAAAAAGACACTGATATAATAACTGGTTTTTATAACGCAAACATTTCAAGTAAAACCTAAAGGAGAGGTCAAACAGCTATTTAGCTAGTTAAAAATGGAATAATATGTCATCTTCCTGTATCGATTTTACATCAATATATCAATCAATGGCAGTGCTATTAAAACATGTGTAACTAATCTTTGTTAGCTGACACTTCTTGCCAGAGATATGGTTACTGGTATTGACCTTTATAATCTTGTGTAAGTGAAGCAACATCTAAAAGACCTTCTAAGGTCAGCATGAACAGTGTGTTTGATGATTTCACATCTCCAAAATTGGATTTATAAAGGAATAATTTCTTCATAAGACAAAGGTCTAAGCTAAGGCCAGTGTCTTAATACAGAGATGTGGGATTCTCATACAAATGTGCAATTTATGGACCTCCGCAATATTACTGTGCAAGACTCATAATTGTAGAAGTGCTGTGATTTTTTTCTTTTTTTTTTTTTTTAAAGAAAACAAATTGCATTTACCTGCATTTAAAACAAATATCCAATGTAAAACTCATGAAATCCCATCTGCAATAATGAAATTTGGTTTGAGCTTTGCCAGTTTCACAAAAGATAAATGTTCTCTCGATATTGCTTGATATAGTAATTTGGCTGTTCAAATATCTGCGACTTCTTTCTCATATATTTTCAATTCATAATTAATAATGTTTCAAAGGGGACAAAAGGCCAGCACAAAGACTTTCTTGCTATAGAGCTATGCTCCTCTTGTTGCTTGGTCTTTCTCAGTTTTGTTTACTTCTCTTCAGTCCATCTTAAATAAGCTCGAGCCTTGGGATGACAGCCACGTTTCTGTTTCTTATTAATTATACTAGTATATTTGTGTTTGCATGGTGTAGATTTGCATTTGTGAATGCAGTGATGAATTATGTTCGCTGACAATGGCCTGTTGAAGTGCTCCTGGGCCTATGCAGTGAATCACGTCTGTTTTTAATGCAGTTCTGCTTCATGAGGGCCTGAAGATCACAGCCATTCAGTACTGGTTGGATCCTTGTATAAGAACATTTTTCCAGATTCATTGAATCTTTCAATATTATTATGTATCTTTTGCTTTTGTTACCTATTTTATTCAAATATGTTGCTGCATTTTCTCATTATATTTCTGTCTTTCAAATAAAATGTAGATTTAATGAAGTGTAAAATTTTAAATTTTGTCTTTATATTTTGCAGTGCCCATTTTTTGTAAATGCAGTTGTATAACTCACATTATATAGTTTTCCTGCCAGAGTATTGTTCTGAACTTACCAGTGATTCATGAAAACTCAGTCTGAAGCAGATTGGCAACAGGAGGTGAAGACCACACCGGTCGCCATTCCTACCAGACAAGACCAGGAAACTGACCCTATGGGTTTCACAAGTTCACCAAAACTGGACAACAGAAAACATCTTGAGTCTTGATTTGTGACATTCAGCTGGGAGGGTCAGAATTTGGTATAAAGACCATGAAACCACGAATCCAACCCTTCTATCAACGGTGGTGATGTAATTGTGTAAGGGATACTATCACGTCAGTATCGCCCGAAATCTCTGAACGTACCCAGCACCTTGTTGAGTCAATGTGCAGGTAAAAGAGGCCAAACCCAACACTAACAAGCTGCACCTAATAAAGTGGCCAGTGATAATATAAACTGTATATTATTCCTTTTGCTCTCTCATTTTGATGTTAATGCTTTTTAAATAAAAAGAACTGTAGACAGTTACATGTGCATTTTTACTTGCATATGGAGCAGTTAGCTCTCTTACCATAATTTTCCTTTTAAATGAGAAACGTCTTGTATTTGCTCAACATCCTGTAATCCTGATTTCAGTGTTAAGGCCAGAATATGAATAAAACCTGAGAAGTGAAATAGAGCTGCCATTTATGAGTTTATTTCAAAAGCTGTCTCTCCACACAGCTCGGAAAGCCCCAATGCCTACAAACATAGCCAACACATAAATCATGTTTCTGATGCATTAACTGTCAGTCACTGAACAAACTCTTTGGTGCTTATTGTCAAAAAAGGCTTTGCCTACATGGACTGTCTTAACACATTTCATGGTTCAGATATGAATAATAATTGCTGTGGCCAAATCAGCACTCCTGAACAAATGAAGAATGAATGAATGAAGCAGCTCTATTATTAAAGGGCTGTTAAATTTAAATCATTGAATCCGGAGCCACCACTAATACTGGACTACACCTTAGTGTCTGTTATGTAAATTGCCACTTTTATCATGTTTAATCTGTTGATGATCAGCTGCCACTGTAATATTATTCCGTGTTAATTAGTTAATTCTCTGAAGATTTAAATGTGCAATGTCCTTGAATGTGTTTTGTCTGCCTTTTGTCGGTGGTTTTAGTTGTGAAGAAGCTTCTCTGCCACTAATATAGAAAAAGAAGAATACAGCAAACAACAACAACCAAACAAAAAAGTGTTGGCTTTTCTTTTTTCTTGTCTTTTTTCTTATAATTATGAAAACACACAGCCAAACATTTTTTGTCTTTTATCAGTGGCCCTAATCCTCTTCTCTGCTCATATCATTTAGGCCTTTGTGGAGTCATTACAATATTTACAGAAACATGTGACTTGATTTCCCATAAACTGTACCGTATGTACCATTTAATGAAGAATCCACCTGTGATGATACGATAGTCATTATGAGACTCGGCTAAACTCAGAAGCATCATTCATATGACTGGAAAGAGCAGAGAACAAATTAAACATTTTTGCTTATAAAAATGCTTAAATATCATTTAATCATTTATTTGATCAGCTTGCAATACTAACAAAGCACATGCAGTCTAACTTTTCCTCCAATAATACCATAATCCAGTCATCTCTTGGCCTTTACTAAACCATTGCAAGTGTGTAAGAAAACCTGTCTGCTAACCTCAAGGAATTCACTAAGTGGTATCTGCACTGGAGGGATGTATTAGCAGGAATTTCATGTAGTGGACTGTGTCAAGGGAAACGGCAAAGCTTTTTGCACATAAAATGCACTGCTCCACAGGGAACGAGGGAAAAAAGACAAAACAAAACAGAGAAACAAGCAGCCATAAGCAGGGTGGAGTCCCTTGAATTAAAATGAAGTCAGCTTATACTATTTAAAAGACAACAGACCAGAAAAAGAAAAGGAAAACTGATATTTATGTTGGCTTAACAAGAAAACCATCATTTGTAGGCTAGGCGTTGTACTAAAGGCTGCTTGCACAGGTATTCACAACAGGTTTAAGATTTATAACATGACTAGAGAGGCAAATTAAGCCGACCTGTTAGAGTACATATACTGTAATTGTTTTATAAAATGTAAGTTAAAAAAAAACCTCCGTTAATGGAGGAATATAATTGATATATTTATTTAAACAACAAAAAAGACAGATATCAGTCTTTGTAAAAGGTAAGAGTGCTTTTATGTTAGAATTCAATGGTGATGCTTATTGAAAGGCCAATCAGAATAATAATGAAAATGGCGAGCACTGATTGCATTATTACAGTACATTTTAGTCATTCCATGCACTCATGTCCATCTGCTCATCTCCATGTTCGGGGATAAATATGGAGATGAACAGATGGATGTGGACACATGGGAGTTTATCAATAGTTCTCACTTAGACCTTCACCCCAGCCACCTTTTACACTCTGGCAACAATAGGCCAAAGATGACTAAATAGACTAATCAATCAACAGCTCAAAGTGACATTTTGCTTTTTCTGTACCCTCGCCGCCCTAATTCATCTATTCGTACTTCAGTCGCTCTCACCACACAAGGCTGCAGACAGCCAAGAAGCTGAGGATATTGAGGTTTTGGGACAGGTCTGCCAGTATCTCATCTACCCTTGTTTTCCTTTCTTCCTTTATTGACACAACATACAAAAATGCCCTTTCTCTGCCAGACTCCCCCCTCCTCTTTTCTATTTCTCTCCCACTTGCTTTCACTGAGGCCTAATTACATGGTGGACAGAGTAATCGATGCAGGAGAGACTGAAGGTCCCCAGCAGGCAGCGTGAGGACCCTCTTAACTCCCTTCAGTCGACCCATACTTACACTTGTACACTAGCAAGTCATCTTGACTTTTTGCAGACATTAGACCCAGCCTTGCCTATTCCCATAGTGCACTACATGACGCTTAAACAGAGGAAGTGCATTACACTTTACCCCCGAGCACAGAAAATACACATCTAATGGGGAAAAAATTGTCTTGGCGGGGGCTGTTTACGTCATGTTCTTAATTTGTTGTTGCAATTGGCTGAACCCAGAACTTGTGATGAGCCACATTTATTTGTCATGTTATATTCTATCGAGGCAGGTTCACAAAATAGTAATCAAACGAACTTCACTGTGTAAAACTTGGTGAAATGAGTCTGTGTTTAGAATAGATATGAGTAAGTGACAAGGCCAGAAGCTTAAGTAACTAAATTAACCAGTCCTTTCCTTTATAGCCACACTCCCCAAACTGATTGCTTCTATTGACAATGGATCATTAAATGAGAAGACTTTGTCTAATGGCATTTATTTTTTAATTTCTCGATCTAAGCTTTATTTTTTCCTTTATAAAATACATATTAAAAAGGAGAACTTCATTAACATGAAGACATGTTTTACATTTCCAAGTCCAGTCTGAAAATATATATAAAAAAAGAGAAATATATGTGCGAAGGACAGTGTTAATTGAAATTGTAATGTTTTTCAGCATTATAACACATAATAGAAATGCCATTAATTAGCCGTCTTTGTAAAATACTTTTTGCTTCCATGGCAAAGCAACTCGGCCTTGTTTTTACAAGCGCACCTCTAATTAACTCAGGATGACCTTTAATGTAGGCAGAATTTCAATAACAGTCATTTCAAACAAGAAGCTTTACAAAGTGAAGCGTGATCTGCTAAATTTTGGGTAGCAAGGACAGAGAAGAGTATTGTTTTCCAGGGCAGGGAAACCTGGTAGCTTCAAATAAATTTACTTGGAATACGATCACAAATGTTGTTTCAAGTCTATATGAATCTAACTGTGATGATGTGTGTAACAGCTCATGGTGGGATTTCGTCAGATTATTTGTTATAATGCCTTATCTATAATATTTCACTTTTATGGCTGTAGTGTGACACAGATGTGGGGCATTACGCAGCCGTTATCTCATGAAATTAATGCTTCAAGATACTCAGATACATACGATTATGTGTCTAATTGATTTAGTGCAGGATACATAATACTGTCTCACTGATGTATTGCAGATTACATAATGCAGGATCAGTAATTAATTTTACTGCTGCAGGTTTTAGCCAATGTTGCCATAGAAACTTCAGCCACACTGATTTGCTTTTTTTTTTTTTTTTTTTTTTTTTGACTTTTTGTGGTTCCTGTTGTCTATAAAAGTGTTGCCAAGCTAATATTTTGTACCCATATCTCAAAAGACTGTACAAATGAAGCTGGTGGGGATATCAATAGTTAATGTGTGTACCAAGTTTATGACAAAATTCATCCAATAAAAATAAATTCACAATATCAAAAGAAAAAAACATGCTGTCATACTGATAGTGATGTCACTCTTACAGTTACAAAGACACAACAAAACAGGGAGCTGAGACAAAAGAGAAGGCGAAATGCTGGACATGGAGGCTGACAGAAACCGAATCATCTTTTTTTCCCCTCTGGTGTCTAAAACTGGTGTTATTCCTACAATCATTGTTCTGCTTTTTGGAAGGAGTAGGACAGTTTTTACTGCAATGAGTGGGGTGTGAAGTAGACACAATGGAGCATAATGATTAGTGATTAGGTTAGCTGGGAAGTTGGCTTGGATACCAATCCCTAATAGAGCTAACACAAAATGTTCTATAATCCTTAAATGTAATTATCCTTAAAAGCAAAAGTAGGGGGTCAGATTCAGCTTACCAGACCAAACTCAACACTGTGGAAGCACATGCCACTAAAAAACAAATATGTGACCTTTTCATGTCCGTGTTGACCGCGACAGCGTTAGGAAGAATAATGACTAGCCAACAAGGCCTTCTCACTGGGGGATCCTCAGGATATGGAGGCTTTTTGAACTTTAAAATTCTTTATGACACCCCAAACCTGTAATTCATAAAACAGAGAAGGCGCACCCCCAAAGCAGGCACACTCTCCGCTTTGTGTTCAAATGCTAATTGTTTGTGAAACAGCCAATCACTAGCTATGATATGATGAGAAATAATCCAGTTTTAACCGGTTTCTTCTGCGATAATATCGGCCCAATTCATCAATGTCTCTTTGCCTATTTTTGGCTCGAGCGATTCCAGTTTTTCATCTCAGTAAATCATTGATAGTAAACCCCTTCCTTCTCATTTGGCTCTCTCCCAGCCCTGGCTTTGTTGTGGGCACATCTTGAAGGCTTAACGTGGGTGTTCTGACACTACAGGATGAGAAGAGAGCACAAAGCCAGAGCTAATTAAAGTAGGCAAACTTCAGCAGCCTTGTCTCACTCTCATTGACCTTTATCAAAACACTGGCATTCATGTCGGGCAAATGCTGGCACATTCCAGCGAATGCAGTGTAGGGGAAGGGGTAAACAAACACAGCCTCATTAGATTGCAACAGAGACCATCCTATCACCCTGGCAATCTTGTGATACTTAACACACATGCAAACACACTCACCCACTAGGAATTTTAGGATGTAGATGGGTTAATGGAACCACCACTGAAGCCCGTAAATTAGAAGTCACATTTCATGTCGCCTGATACAAACAACAAAAAGTAATCAAACAGCTTGAAGTGCTTAATCATATATCATTCATGGCTGAAAAGCTTGTTACTACAAATAATTATTTTTTGCTTCAAATGTTACAAAGACGATCACTGATTTGACACAATCGCTGCGTTGCAGACCATTTACGTCCTACCTTAGTAATCGGACAAAATTTAACCCCCGCTACTTTTTAAAGAGATGCCTTCAAGATGGACTGGTTTGATAGGCACTTCTTAATTACCATACGGTCAAACTGTTCCCACAAGATCTCAATAGGATTGAGATCCAGTGCCTGAGCTGGGCACTCCATTATAGATAGAAAACCAGCTGACAGTTTCTATCTAAGTAGCTCTTGCATAGTTTGGAGCTGTGCTTTGGGTCATTGTCTTGTTGTAAGAGGAAATTGGCTCCAATTAAGCGCCCTCCACAGGGTATGGCATGGCTTTGCAAAATGGAGTGATAGTCTCATTCTATGTAACTGTGCCTAGAATATAAGAATCCTAGAGTCGCCTCTTTGCTGACATTGATACTTCTTTTTCCTGGCAGCATTTAATCAGGCTGCCAGTTTAGCGCTTGAGAGGCATATGTTTCTCAAAGTAGAGATTGATGTTCTCTCGTACATCTGAGACTTAACACTTTGCTTTTTGTTCTGGTTGGAGCCATTTGGTGATGTTCAATGTTGTATTGAATGCTAAGTTTTTCAAAACTAAATGATTACAAAACATTTGTCACAACTTAGGATCAAATTACTTTTTTTTTTTTTTTAAGAGTTTTAAGAACAGTAAGTGTGTTCTATTAATTGGCCGAAGAATTCAAGTCAGTGAGCAACCATGCACAATAGCACGGCCCTGGAAGTGACTCAAGTGGAAGAAAAGTAATCAGTGTTATTTGTTTCTAATGGTTTGTTGACTGGGGAGTTTAGAAGGACAAGGAAAAATCAGAATAGTATCAAAATAGAATCAATAATGGAGCTTGGAGAGGGTGTTTAAACACCAAGCTACCACCAGCAACTTCTACAAATATATGAATAATGTAATGACATTACCTGTAACGTTAACATCATAACCACAAACTCCTCTGTACCCTACAGCGTATCCTGACGTGTACCTCCCTGAAAATGTAACTACACATCAGGTCGACGCCGCCCACAACTATTGTGATTGGCCTTTTCAGCATGAAAGATTCTTCTGGTGCATTTCTGGCTACTTTTACACCTTCATCATTAAATTCATCAGTGAGAGAATAACAATGATTGCTTCAGTGGCCCTGAAAAAGCTGACAACTGAGAGTGGAGACCCAGGAGTGAAAAAAGTCTCAGCATTTTATCTACTCCGGCTGGCTCTGGATGGGAATTAATTAAATCACCACACACAAGCATAAATGCCGGCAATGACGTTGGCTACTTACACAGGTTACATCTTAGGCTCTGCAAAGATCACCTGCAGAAGCTTGAATCTGGCCTAACAGCATATTGATAATGTACATTTTTTTTCTGTGATATCTGATGCTGAGACTAGACTACATTATGTTCTTCACCATAGATAAAAAAAACTGTTGCATGTGTTCAACAATAATAGTCCTTTACCTAAACATTTTAAAAATATATATTTGCACTTAACTCAGTCGCGAGAATCCCTTTCATTTCACAGGTAAGACCTGGATGGCAACACATGTATTCATAACTTCTCTGTTACCTAGCAGGTTTCAGTAACATTCTTATCACTGCTTAGACAACAAATAAGACAAATAGCAACAAGCACATGAATCATTATATGAAGGAAAAAAAATCGACTCCTTTGGCTTGAAAAAAATCTAATGTTTGCCATGCCAAGCTATGATGTAGTATTGCACCATATTGCATTGAAAACAGTTGGACCCCAGACTGAGCATACAGCAAAACAAGTACACACAGAATTTTTTGCCTACTGGCATGCCAGTCCAAAAAAATAGAGATAAACACACATAAGTCTCTATGACAGTGCTTTGTTTTATTGAACAGTGGGTAATCCATGCAGACGGAATATTCTGGTGCACATTTAAAGTGTTTTAGACCCCCTTAGACAGATAAATGTACCTGCAGCAACAACAACCTATGCAAATTAGAATACTACAGCCCATATTTATGTTTAGAAATTAAACTCGGTGCAACAAGTTGAATATTGCATGACCGTGTTGTACTAATGCAATTATCCATCCATTTTCCACATCCTAACCCCTCTGTGGGATCATGGGGTGCTGGAGCATCCTGCAGAGATAAACATAAATAAACATAGTCCTTTGGGCAATTTAGAATCTCCGATTCACCTGACCTGCATGATTGAACAGCTGGAGAATATGGGAATACCCAGAGGAAATGCATGTAAATACCAGGGACATGTAAAGTCCACGCTGAATAATCCCAGTCAAACCTGATTGTTTTTGAACCATGGAGCATTCTTGCTGTGAGGCTAACCACAGAGAAACATGTCGTGTAGATATGATTAATGCTGTCGAAACGTAATTTATGCTGAATTGCCCACACTGAATATCAAAATAATAAAGGAGGCAGCTCATAGGGATATATTAGACCTATTTATTTTGCTAGGTCTTTTTGTTGTGGTAATATCACTAGTTAATCCAAACTGGAGATATTAGCATGGCCAAAATATAACATAGCTGCTTAAAGAAATGGGGAAAAAATAAATATATATGCAGTAGGTGCAGTGTTGGGAAGGTTACTTTTAAAATGTATTCCACTACAGATTACAGAATACATGCCCCAAAATATTTTTTACATATTCTGTTACATTACTCAACGACAGTAACGTATTCTGAATACTTTGGATTACTTAATATATTATCATGCTTTTTACAACTACATTAATGTACTATTGCTGTGTGATTTATTACTATTACTGAAGACTACTCGTCATACCAATACCAACTAGATTTTTAAATCTTAATATAAAATGAGTAACAGTAGGGTGGACATTAGGTAAGGCTGCACTTTTTGCAGCGATCTCCTATAGAAAACTATTCGGCGCATATATAAAACAGGTCCGTGGCTCCGAACCGTAGTAAAGGGACCTCTGGCTAATACGTCGGATAAACGGTAACTGTAACAGAATACAGTTATATTTTGTATTTTAAATACGTAACGCCGGTACATGTATTGTGTTACTCCCCAACACTGAGTAGGTGGAGATATTTGGTTATTTTATGGTAAGACAAACAACTCTTATTAATGAAATGAGTCACTCATGGGTGTATTTTTTAATTTACTTGAGGAAAAAGTCCCAGGAGTGCAGAGTCTGACAGAAGGAAACAGTGTGTGCATGTTCCTTCTCATTGAGTTCAGGCAGCTGAGGGAATGAGTTACAGCACAGCCTTTCACCTGCATTGTTCCCTCCCCACCTTCGCCTAGACGTCACTCTGACCTCAGCCAGCAATAACTGAAGAGATAACTCACTCAAAACTTTGTGTCACTGAGTTTGAGTCACTCTTTTCAAGCTCCGGAGGTGGCATTTCCAACAATATGTGAGCATTTCAGGTATAGTTATTTTCTGCCTCCTTGTTGCTGTGCATTCGCTCATTTACCAATGTTCTTGGTTAAACTCTGTCAGCTCACATCTTTGGATGAGCTAAACTTTGTTTAAAAAATGGTAACAGGTTGATAACTTTCCTCACATGGGTTAAAATATTGGACAACTCTTGTCTTGTCAACATCTTTGCAGGCCTGTATAGTAATATTTTGTGTTCTTTAATGTAAAACATTGATCATTTTAAGATGTACAGCTTACTTATTTGTAAGATCACCCTTTAAAATGTTATAAACAAACTAAACGGCACTCACCCACAAAGTAACAGCAGAAGAAACAGAAGAACAGAAAGAAGAAATTAAACGAAAGCCAGATGGAGACACAGCATTACATGTACTTACCAGTCACTTTGTTCAACTGCATGCTAACACAAATATCAGTATAAAATATCAATATAGCAGCAACTGAATATGTTTAGACATGTAGACATGGTCAAGATGACCCGCTGAAGTTCAAAACGAACGACAGAACGGGGAAGAAAGGTGATTTAAGCAACTCTGAGTGTAGGATAGCCTTTAGTGTCAGGCAGGCTGGTCTGAGTATTTCAGAAATTGCTGAAGGTGCTTTATATTGTACGGAAAAGACCCTACAATAATACAGAGATAACCTCAACAATCAGACAACCTCCAATGAGCATGCACTTGGTGACAGTGAGAAGGAAAAACTCCCTTTTAACAGGAAGAAACCTCTGACAGAACAGAGGTCAGGGAGGGACAGACATCTGCCATGACCGGATGAGGGTAAGGGAAGAAAGACAGGACGAAATACGATTGAGCATTTTTTTAAATGAAGACCTGTAGCAGTCGACTCTGGAGAAAGTTACTGACTTCTGCTTCTGCCTCAGCATCCGCTGACCCCGCTCTGTGATTTTTACATGCCCTACTGCACTGAGTTAATGTCATTCTCCATCAATTCCACTTTCTTATAACATCACTACTGTGGAATATTTGGTAGCGAGGAAATTTCTGCACTTGTTACACAGGAGGCATCCTTTCACAGAACCATCATGTAATTCACTGAGCTCCTGAGAGCGACCCATTCATTCATAAATGTTTGTAGAAGTAGCCTGCATGCTTAGAAACTGGAACACCTAAGTTCCATGATTTGGATGGGTGAGTAAATACTTTTTCAACATATATATATATATATATATATATATATATACACTATATACTGGTGTGGTGTTCTTTTGGCGCCTCTTTGCTGTTATTATGTTGCTGCTATACTGCTACCTTTCTCGGCAACAAGATCCATAGCCTGAACATTTGTCCATGACAGGCTTATGTCAAAACTATAAATTATTCCTTTCAGATTTGTTTCTATACTGTTGGATTTGATTGATTTAAAGTGTTTTGCTAGCCCGAGAACCAGACAAATCTGAAAGCTCATGTTTCATTTGTTCTGGCACAATGCGTTTGGCTCAGCTCCTGTTCAAACAGATCTCCACATGCCACTTTTTCCATACCAATTTGATCACAACAGCTTATCTATGGGAAACGTTAATATCAGTCAGTATATTTGCATGTGTTTTTCTGTCAGAACTACTTCACATGTATTGGTAGTCCTGTTAGTATAAAGTTGTATGGGGAAGCACTGTATTATGAACATGCTGAATATTTAAACTGAGAGGTTTCAGACTACTTTGCGTTTGGGCATATGCTGACTAGTATTAAACTTCTTTAAACGTAGTCCTGACAGTGCTGTAATGTAAGTGGGAGCTATTCAGTGTTGCTTTTTATTTAAATAGGAAACCTTTTGTAGCCCTAAATTATAGTGAGCAAATCATTGATATTTTCTTCTTGAGAGCAAATGCTAGCTGTTCACATTACATCTATACAGGAAGGTTTTGAACCGAGGAAGCTTTTAAGCAAGCTTTTAGACAGAGCCAGCATGTCTCTTTGTGTTCCCCATCAAGCTGACAGGAATTCAATAATTCCAGGGTCTCATTAAGTATCGGCAATTTACCTGGTGTAACATGTCTGACGCACATCTGCAGTGAGAACCCCCTTGCACACCAAGTCTGGAGTGCAGCACAATCTGCAGCAGTACCAGCAGTTATTGTTCATGCAGCACCTCACTCTGGTGCCCAGTGCTTCACAATTCTTATTCAGAGAGAGACCTTCTCACAGCTACTGCGCCTGCAATCCCTTTACTTTGGCGCTGACAAAAAAAAAGAGAGGAAATCAATGAAACCAAGGATCAATAAGACTCTTCCACTACCAAGGCTATCTTCTTCTTTTTTAAATGATTATGTAAAGTTCAATAGTGAACATAGCTGCAGTCTGACATTAATTCTCCCCATTGTCGTCTGGAAGGGTACAAACCAAAGCGTATACTAAATACCTGATGGTGTGTTTTGCAGGTATTTTTCTTGATACATCACCTGTATAACAGCAATAGATTTATGCACTTTTTAAGTAATTTGACGTTCAGTGAAACAGCCGTTTGAGCCCCTGATATTCAGACCAGGCATCTTCAAAGTCTGTGATAAGAGAACAAACTGCAGGAAAAAAATTAGATAAGTGAGTTCAAAATACTGCAGGATCGTATGTTTGTTTTACATGAAGTTTTGTGGACGAGCTTTTATTTTAGAATTATCATGTTACCAATATATCACAGTACATTATTTTAAAACACACACACACACACACACACAGTATCCGTCTGCTGTGAGTCAACCTTCACAGGTCAAAATTCCTACTTCTTCACTAACATTATCTTGCACTCCTTTTTATCTCCATTGTAGCCCGGCATAGCATTCGTAACTGTTATCTCAGTTATGCAGTGAAAGACGATGTTGTGTCAAAGCTGACTTTATTCGGCTGAAAAAGAAGAAAGGGGAAGATTGAACCGATACTGTTAAAAAATAAATCACATCGTTGCGAGAATAAACCAGAAGAAATACACAAGTCATATAACCCCACATAATGACGCACACAGTGATGTAAATTAAGAAACAAGGACTCGTGTCCGTGCTTCAATCAGTACGTACGGCTTCTGGCTGCAGTTTTGGGATCCCTTTGTGATCCCACAGAAGTAACTTTTTATAGTTGCCAAAGGACAACATTTTTAGCTTCACCTGATTCCCCTAATTAAAGACCTAATCTGTCACACTTTGACTCTAAACTAAAATTATGTACTCATTCACTTTAACTGAATTTACACTACAGTAGCTTTTGAACAGTATGCTGAGATATCTGTGCACTTTGATCACATTTTTAACACTTCAACAATGGCTCAAGGAGTCATCAACAGCTAAAATTTACCTCAAAATCCTTATGTAGCAAGGCTTTAAGCATTATTCCAGTTATGTCGTTTTCATATTTTAATTATTGTGGATGTGTCACATGGTTTCCTGTGTTTGTATGGCAAAGAGGTTGAAGATTTAGCTGGAAACACTCCACAGTCAGGATTGTTGTTTGTTTAGGATTGTTGTAAAAATCTGTGCAGTGTACAGGGCATATGAATGCATAAAAAATGGGGTCATTTTCTTTTAAACTGTAACATTAATGTTCTTTCTTTAAGTTTTTTATGAAAAAAACTAGGCCATTTAGAATTTGAGTTGTTTTTTTTTACCTCGGTATATTGTTCTGCTACAAAAAACACAAAGACGCACACTCACTAACGCTATTAGTATAAATGACCCCACTTAAGTTGAGGTTAATTGTTAGTTTGCATATTTGATTAGTAAAGCCATCTAATCATTTTACAGTGTAGGGTAGGTTGTACAAAAATAATCTTGAAAATTAGCCATTAATAATTTAAATAGTTCAGCATTTTGGGATTCACTGAAAAGTTAGAAAAACGGAAGCGTCTGTGTCAGCCGAGCACACAGACTAGAAACAACCTATCAAATCTTAAAATGCTCATTGAGCCAAGACTGTCTCTGGTTTTTGTTCAGATGTGAGAATGAAATCAGGAAATCATAAAAGAATAGGCTGCAGCATGTTAAACCGATACCCCTGAAACCGCAATTTGTGTCCACGCTTGAAGTTTGTGTGTGCATTTAGAGGCTTTTTTGAAAGTGAACACAAATTTACCATTTTTAAATGGGAGTAGCCATTTTATATTCATTTATGTTATACATTTAAAATGAAGGGTGCTTTCTCACATTTGAAGTGTATGACTTGCTACCTCTTTTCCCTAATCTCCTCTTAGTATGAGTTTGTCACCCTTGTGTGGTCAAAGGAGTTTGCAAAGAAAAGCGTCTGGACTTCTTTGAGTTGCTTGAAGACGTTTCACCTCTCATCCGAGAAGCTTCTTCAGTTCTAAGGTCAAATGGCCGAGAGTCCCAGATTTAAACC
This sequence comes from Oreochromis niloticus, assembly GCF_001858045.2. NCBI lineage: Eukaryota > Metazoa > Chordata > Actinopteri > Cichliformes > Cichlidae > Oreochromis > Oreochromis niloticus. The sequence continues at coordinate 21,113,718 of NC_031978.2, forward strand.
CAGTGGGAGTATCCCCCCAAGGAGGGACAAAGGACCCCCTGGTGATCCTCTAATCACATGCGCCAAGGTGTGAAAGCGGGTGTGGGACCTAATCAGCCAGGGTTTCGGGTGAGCTCATTGTGAAAACCTGGCCCCACCCTATCATGTGATTTCCTGAGGTCAGATGGTGATAGGATGATAGGGTGGGGCCAGGTTTCACAATGAGCTCACCCGAAACCCTGGCTGATTAGGTCCCACACCCGCTTTCACACCTTGGCGCATGTGATTAGAGGATCACCAGGGGGTCCTTTGTCCCTCCTTGGGGGGATACTCCCACTGGGTTTAAATCTGGGACTCTCGGCCATTTGACCTTAGAACTGAAGAAGCTTCTCGGATGAGAGGTGAAACGTCTTCAAGCAACTCAAAGAAGTCCAGACGCTTTTCTTTGCAAACTCCTTTGACTACGATGACCTGGATGACTGAGAACCTTCACAGACACCCTTGTGTGATGTATTAAATTGAGATTTTTTTCATAGGCCTTGAATGAAGTAGATCTGGTGTGTATAATTACAGTTTAATTTGGAAGCATATTACTCTTTATTACTTCAAAGTTAGAATAACATTTTATGCCAAATAACAGTTGTCAAAAGTGCCCTATGACACTCTCCCATAATTATATTTTCTAACACAATCCTTAAAGTCCAGCCATTGTGAACTGAAACGACACTGTGTAATTTTTTCAGCTTTTATCCCTCAGGGGACTGACTACTTCCTGTGTCTCCTCAGAAAAGCTGTAAAAAGATATGGCAGCAGGTGATTGACTGAATAATCCGTTGCGCCTCTTATCTGAGCTTACCTCATCACTCCATCCAGCCTCCGAAGATAAATCTTCATATCTCTTCACACTAAAAGATGGGTTACAGGTGAAAACAGGACTTCTGAGTCTATCTTCAAACCCCTCTCTGTTTCTTTTTAACTTGTCACCCTGATTTGATTTTCCAGCTGTTAGCCCTTTTTTCTACATTATATGGCCTCGTGCAGAGGTTGATTTTTTTCTCATTATGGACATGGAGGGCAGACCATACAAATCAATGTTTGACTCCTCACTTTAACCTTGGGATGTCATTAGTGTCTGCACATAAAAGCTAAGCTTGACTTGAGCTAATTTAGCTAAATGAGGATATGTCCCAGCTGAGATAAAAAGATGAAGGGGAGCCTTAGCAGCCTGACATTTCTACCTACATGAATGACTATAGACTCATTCTAAAACACTTGAGGCTAAGGGGCAGATATGACATTCATGATTTGTAACCTTTTTATGCTTTAGCGCTGTATTATTAAAAAATATATCATATAATATATATGCTTTGATATGAATGTCACTAAAAAATAATTTCCATAAATGTAAAAATGGATACATGTGATTTATCAACAGTAATGGATAAACAAAACAGGTCCAGTGGGTTGATTTTATGGTAAATAATCAATTTTAATAACATTTATGTTAAGTTAGCATTACCACCATAAAGTGACAAATCGACCGTTTGGTTAAGCACTTTTTAAAAAAAAATTATTAAACATTTAATGTCATTTTTTTTAATGCCATCAAGTCACATACATCTGCTCAGTTAAGTCCTCTAACACTATCATATATCAAAAAGTTATACCTTTTTACTTTTTTGTTTTGTTTTGTTTTGTTATGTTTTTTGCTTGTTTTTTGTTTTTTGGCTTCCTGGTTGGGAGAGGGATAAGAAGAACCAACCGTTTACATTCACAGTGACATCTGGTGGATTTTTTCAGTATTGCATACCTTAACCAAGTGGCAGAGATGGCTCACTTAGTTGGAGTGAAGTTAGGCACTCTTCTTATTGAAATATAGTGACTCAAAATATGCTCGACCATTTGGTTGAGCAGGTTGTTAAAGGGTTAAACACCTTAGGGATTAACTGTAGAAGTCAGTGGTGACAATCTCACCCTTGGGGACCAATTTAAAGTGCACAAGCTGGTGAATGTTGAAAATTAAAACAAGCATTCTTCCAGACTTGCTTTTCTTCGTGTTATTTTTTCACTTTAAGGGTCGCCACAGTAGATCAACTGCCTCCATCTCACTGTATCCCAAGTATCCTTTTCTAGCATGATAATCCTCTGCAGTATTTGTATAGTGAAATCTAAATGGAGACATCAGCTAAAAGTTAGCATTCTTAATTCCAAACAGTAATAAAGCTTCTCACATGCCTGTTAGGGTCCATTCTTTAAATAGTTTTTTGGCTTTGGCAATTGTCTCTGGAAGCAGGTTAAACTCTGCTTGTCTACAGGCCACTGGCATCTGTATGGGGGCCAGTGTTATGATGGAAGTGCTTGTGTCACAATAACAGTGGAGTTTGTCACACTGAAAGGGCAGCAGGCCTTTCACTGCCCTGAGATCAATTATATCTGTGCATTGTATAGAAACAGAGCTATTATTAATCACCAAAAGAGCCCTTTTTACCATGTTAACATTTGAGTTTTCTCTTACTAGCTTCTTCTGCCAACATGTGCGAGATATAGAGGAGTTATAGGAATTATAAATACTAAGCTTTCAGATTAGTATTTATAAGACCTCAGTTGGTTAACTGAAGGTACAAAGTTAATACACCACCTTTTATTTTTTATACCACTAGATACTGATGTTTAGCAATGTCCCAAAGTGCGTAAATTTAATTGATTCCACTGTGATGTTTTTATCTTAGAAATATGTTTAGTATACTTGAAATCAATGTGTAGGCCTGTTTTCTGGGATCATTAAAGCTGTTTATTCAGAGATATCTGATCAAAGTACAGCCACAACAAACATGAGATTTTATAGACTATGATGCATTACTGTAGATTAAACAGAATACTAAATATTGAAAATGAACCTGAAATATCAGCAGCATGAAGATTGATCCATATAACACTAATGGGGAAATTGAGGTGTTTTCATAATGTTTTATTAGTAGTTTGGCTAAAGGAGCAGTTCTGAAAAAGTCATCCAACACTTGTCATTCCAGCTAATAGGAATGTTTAGATGATAACCACAGAAGTACCTGTAATTTACAATTTTTCTATCAGGAAGGAGCGAAGAAAGGTGAAGAGTCCCAGTAAAAGTGCAGCAAGGCTATAAACATATATTAAAGACATGCAGCATAAAACATTATGAATATTTGGTAGTGGTGGAGGGATGTCATCAAGTTGCCTTTGTGTAAAGTCACTGCATGCCACTGATGTCCAATATATGTGCCTTTGTATACAACAAGCATGTATGTGTCATTTGTATGCGATATGTTGTGATGTGTACTTATTATAAAATGTGTAAATGTTTTATTTTAAATAAAAGTGCTTTAATTGTACTAAACAGGTGTGATTTTAATCTGTTCTTGTTTTCAAATGTGTCATATTTGATGCTTTTTTTTTTTTCTCCACAATGTAGCTTTGGCTCATTGTGAATTATCTATGTTTGTATTGTGTATTTATCCAGGGATCTCCTGTTTTTCTCTGCTTAGTAACACTGTGGTAGTTAAAAGTGAAATTCCAAATTCTGGATAAATAACACATATATTAAATAGCAGAATATATTTCAGAGTCTCTCCCCACATTACAAATACATTAAAACAGGGTAAATTTAACTAAATCTTTGTTTTGTTTTATGGGTTTACCTAATAAGATGCCTCAGATTGTGTAAATCTATTTAAAGGAAAAAATACATATCAATGTCACAGTGTGTTTTGATTAAATACAAATGAACTCAAAACTGATTTTGAGAGCATTTAAATATCACAGATGTTATTTGACTGCATTTATTTGCAGTGTAATGATATTCTTGGAAAGTATAAATCAAGATTAAAGATTCAAAGATTCAAAGCGTTTATTGTCATGTGTACCAACAAAAAGCAGCGGTTAATATGTACAATAGATAAAATACAAATAGCATGAACATCAACATCTATAAATCACATTTGCACCACGGGTGTTTGTTTCAATTTGATTCATACAAACTGTGTCAAACACATCTTATTAGTTTTAAAATAGTGTTCCTACCTACATTTTTTGATAGTTCTGCAAGAATTTTATCAACATTTTCAAAGGTGCTGCAGTGAATGCCCAAAAGGAAACCTCTATTATAATAGATAAGCTGGTTTAAGGAAAAGTAACCAGTGGTAACTAGTAGCCACAACTTTAGTGTTCTATCAATGTCTACACATATTCAAACATATTCAACACACAGTTACTGTAGCTAAAATGATAATATTAAATATAAACTTTATGTGTGTAAAATAGCAGGATGCTCTGATATTCAGGCAAATTGATTATACAGAAAAAACATAATAAACTTTCAACAGTCCATTGCATCAATTCAGGAATGTCCACTTTCCTAACTTTATGTTTTAATCTGCTGATTAAAACACAAAATGTACTCAATATAAGCAGCCTGACCAGAAGACATTCACACTCCCACACATGCTCACTCACACATATTATCACCCCACATAATGAGATGCCTTTCTTCATTTAAATGGCTTGAATGTTTACTTGTAGAGGGTTTTTTGTCACCCATATCCATCACTGATCCATCTCTATTTGATATGTGCATCTGGGTAATCTTGAATCCAGCTGGGGTGCCAATTGTTCTTATTATTATTCTGTGTAGAGATATTCTTTATGCCACCGCCAGATCTGTTCATCACATGGGTGAGCTCCTCCAGCCTGCTTCTTGGCAGAGACTATAATTACAGCCAGAGCAAGTCTTGATCAGAATAATGGGAAATTAAATATTTTAAGAGGAAGGATACCCGCTCTTTAAAGTCTTAATCAATTTTATAGATATTGTCAGGGAATTAAATGAGAGAGATAAAATTAGCATTTTCCAACTCTATCACAGAAAGCCCTCCTTCTCTACAGCCATACTCTAAATACGGAATCACAAATTTAGAAATGATTTCCGATGTAAATGTCTCCATTAAATTAATAGATTTTGCTCTGAAGCAGAAGGTTGCTGCAGGTTTCAAAATCTGTGCATTCATTTTATAAGAAAGGAAAAGCCGAGGACAACCTTCTTAGTTCCTGTGCAAATTCTGAAAACATGCAATTTGGGGTCCGAAGGCATATCATGTATGCCTAAAAAAGCGATGTATGCCATATAGGCTTGTCACTAGCTCAGCTGGTATCTTTTCTTTTCATGTGTCATTGTCAACAACAGCATTAAGAGTGCCTGTGTTTTCATATTCTTGAGAATGGCCTGTCAGGAAAATGCCAATGAAAGTGTGCAGAGAAGTAGTCATCTGAGACAAGGAAATATAAATAAAGGAACAAACAGTGGACTTTATGAGACTCTGAAAGGATTTAGCGCAGTGCGAGGTCGAAGCAAAAGAGAATAATTGTGTGTACTTGGCATGAATAGAATGGAGCAATGGTATCTGTATTGTGATTGACTTAAATGCTTGCTGGTGGTATGGATGTGACTTTAGAGTGTTTATGAGAGCATAACTCATGGCTGTGCTTTTATTGTACTCATTCTTGACTAAAATTTCCTGCATTGCGTGCATTTCAAAGACTTTTGTGTCACAAAGCTCGCACTAAGAGAAGAATTGGAGAAATGAGGGTTATATTGCATTTACAGGTATAATCAGATATGTGTTTTCAAAGACTCACATGTGAGTATTTTGAGCTTTTTTCTAGATAGGACAGCAATGATGAACAGTTAACAAAGAAAGTGCAGTGAATTACTGAAAATAGCAAAACGAATAATTGTCTAATCAAGGGTGTTTTAGTGGTTTATTTAATTACTATGAATAATGTCACAGCAAATGAGGCAGTAGAGTCAACTGGTGTACATGATGATCTATACAGTGCTTAGCTCCAAAAAGGAGGGATCATTTGACAGGTAAGAACTATCGCAATGAGCCTTTTTTAAATGTATTCTAATCCTAAATATATCTTATTTTTTTCTATTGGTTGGTTTTGGCCAACTTGTTGTAGCCAGAGCCAGAATGTTAGATTTTTACAAGCCTTAAAAAATAAAAATTGTATCCACATATCCACTTTGTTGCTAATACATTTCATGTCTATGTCAGCGTCATAATATCCTGTTAAGAGAGAGAATCTGTCACGAGATGCAGGAGGGACTCGGGCGCAGACTGAAATCACAGAGATACGTTTGTTTATTTAACACTCCTCGTGCACAGTTTACAGGTGAGGGAAAAGGGGTCCGCGGTCACCAGAGTTCACGAACGAATCAGGAAAGTGAAAAGACTTCTCCGTGCGGTTAGCTTTCTCCACAGGGAATCCTCTCCCTTGTTCTCACCACACAAAGTCAACACACTCACGTAAAAGTCCCAGCAATAGATCTTCAGGCTGGCCACGCAGAATCTAGGCAGAAGAACAGGAGAATCAACATCCGAAAATACTCGAGGGAAACTCGAAAATGTTGCTGAGCTGGAGTTACACTGACGGGGTTACAGAATAATCCAGTGAATAAGGTACTCCCAGCTGCTGCCTTAAGTAGTGAGCTTGAGTGAATGAAGAATCTGAGGTGATCACTTGCAGGTGCGAGGGCCAGAGGCGGGAGTCCACAATGAACTCTGCCCAGGCAGTGCGTGGTACGCGAGAGAGGAAAAATAAACAAAACACATGTAACCACACTGGACCAGTCGGTCATGTACAGGGACCATGACAGAAACTACCAATCCACAACCAGTCAATGCTGAAATCAGAGAAACATTTTGTCACTCATCCCAGTGACTCCTTCAGTGCTGATCATGATTCAATAAAAAAGGCATGTGACACCTTAATGGAAACATTTTAAAATAATAAATAAATATAGAATAGGTCCAAAGTTACTATCACAAGTTAGTATCATCATGTGATCCTAAATTTATACATCACTATATAGCAGTTTAAAGAATATACTGTCTTTAATGCTGTTTAAGCTACATTATTTACATTGGTTTTGTGGAGATGCAGCAAAAAGTTTCAGTTGTGATCGGACAAAAAAACAACTTTTCTACATCAGTCAGTTTTGTAATTTGTTTATATAGATTGTATTTGATTTGAGAGGATCCATCTTTCCATCATTAAGGCTCACTGGGACATGTGGTAGAGTAGCTGATATAGGGTAGTGTTTACCCCTTAATTTTACAGCCCTTGATTTGATTATTAACATAATCAATGCCCCCAAATTGCTCTGTAAGGCAGTGTTCAAATAGGCTTTATTCTTTCCAAAACTGCATCCCCCTAATCTTTTGTAGTAGTGCAGCCCTTTCCATAACATATTAAGTTCTATATTTAGCGTAAAATAAATTTCACCATTTGAAAAAAAGCAGACTATCTCTGTTTGATTTATGCCACAGGCCTGTCTGAGTATGAGAAAATTGGAGAATTTAACAAATCTCTAAAACACATGCCTTCCTCTTAGGAATGATTGTGTTCATACTATTGATTCTTGCATAGGGCTCAATGAACCTAAATGGATGACATTTTTTACCCTCAACTGCTACCTGCCTATTTAATATGTGTGCAAATGTGGTTCCACGACTAAATTCATTTTCTTACTGATCTACCTTTCCCATAGCGCGTGACATGCAGAGGGGAGGTGATGAAACGACCTCACTGGATAAACTGATAAATAATAGCCATGGTTTCTCAGCTCATTTCCTTTGATTGACTCAAGTTCACACTTAAAAGGAAATGAACCTGGGCAGGAGTGACAAGCCTATTCAGCATAATGCATTGTGGTCTTCCTAAGACTTCAAATTTGTGCTTGCTGTCTGGAAAAACCACCATCCTCTGCCATAGGAGTGGTTAATGAAGTGTGTTCCTGGGCCCTGGTTGGCAGTTTGACGAAACCGCAGAATGGGGCAATCCTCTTCTCTTCCCTAAAGAAAGGACACGGGAGTAAGATGGCTGTGAATTGCCAGATTTTTCTTCCTGTCAGGAATAGATACGTGGAGGCAACCAACCTTAACCCTGCAGCTGTTTAATTGTCACTCCTTCCTATGCTTGGAAAACAAGAAATCTCTGATGTATGAAACTGTTTAACGTGTTCCTAAAAATCTGCTTCTTAAACAAGTTGAAGGAGAATTCTGTGTTAGAATTCATTAACCGGCTTTAGTTGAATCCTCTTTTTGGATTGGCAAAATAATTTCAATCATGTTTAGAGTATTTCTAAATGATTGCCCTTTCAATGTCTGCTCTCCTGAGGTTTACTTAGGGGGGTATAAATACTCAGAGAAGAGCTGTGCTTTCTACATACTTCATCATTAGTTGCTGTTTTATTGGTGTATCTTCAACAGAATAGAAAGTTAAGTCTTTATTTTAATGCACTGGCTTACTGAGGCATGTAAAAGTAATTTCTGCATTAATCCAGGAGAGAAGAGAATTTAGGCTGATAAGAAGCAATCTTACTGGCCCACAGGGTAACAAAGTCTGTTTTTTTCTCTAAGAAATGCTGCGACAAGACAAATCAGTTGACCTTGTGTTAGCAATATTGGAAGATTTATACGTACTATTTCTGCTTCTTGCACTAGAAAAGGCATTTAGAATATTACTTGCAATTTAAGGAATCTGCGTATGCCTATATCAGCATACCAATAACATGTGTTTTCATTTATAGGACACAATTGAGCAATGCATAGATGACTACAGATATCAAACTTCTGCTTTTAGGGAATACACAGACCAGCACAATGTGAATTCCCCGACCAGTTGGCAAGTGATTGGTGGAACTTTCTGGGTGTTGTCAAGTGCAATTGGCCACAAAGAGGGCACCAAAAACCTCCTTGTTATTGTTTCTAAGCCTCTGTAACAAAGTACGCATACTTCATTACTGTATTTAAGAAGGATCTGTATTTGAGTATTTATTTTTCTGACAACTTTTTACTTTTACTCCCAACATTTTAACACAAAAATCTGTATTTCCACTCATTCTGTTTTCAAAACAGGCTCATTAATTTAGGTTTAAGACATTTGAGGGACATTTTTATTTCACATAATGTGCATTAAAACATCAAAACAGTTAGGGCCTAAAAAAGGGTAACTATAACACGTAAAAGACAATCTTATTGGTGTATCCATCGCCCAGGCTTATCACATACAAAAACATGTAAAAGGCAACAGCACATTTATAGTGCTATACTCAGGCGTTAATGTGGGGCAGAATAATCCTGAATGATCTGGACGTCCTTAAGTTGTGGTTGCGACACTTCCTCATCTAGCTAGTGCTACAGAAAAGGAGCCAGCATAAAGGGAGGAGCATTTTAAGTGGCAGGTAATTTCAAAGGCAACCTTTCTAACAGCTCAACGAACCTCAGTAAGCACACAAACTGTCCCTGTGCAGCTTGTCACACAGTGTGTTGCTAGCTAAAGGTACAGCTGTTGTATTTCCCAGGGAGAGAAAAGAGTGTTAGATAACTTCACTCAGAGATGGAGAAAGAGGAAATGAAGAAGAGAGGTTGGATTTAAAGGTAAAGACTGCTCAGTGACATTTGTTAAACAGGAAAATTAAAGCTTACATGTAATGTCCTCATTTTTAACTAGGGTATTGGACCTGTATATGAAGTGAAGTAATGTTTTTCGATATTGTCGAACATCCTGCAAATCAAACTGGGGTATAGCATTCCTGTGTTACTCAAAAGGTTGAAAATACTCAGCTGTTTAGTGTAGGATAAACATGCTAGCTTGCTATACTGTGGTGAATTTACAGTAAAGCTCTGCGATGGACTGGTGCACAGTGGCTGTGAAATACATATCAGTTTGAGATGATGATGCTTAGATTCATTTACTGATTTCAACCTTTATAGTAGCTGTATACTGTCTAGTATAAAGACAGTACACTGTCAGTCTAGGGAATGGAAATCATTTGTAACACAACAAATATCTGTACTTCTACTTAATTAAAAAAATGTCTGTATTTTTGCCACCTCTAGACTGGGGCCTTCAACACCAATTTCAATAACTACAGCTGAACTATGCAAACTGTCATCCAGTAGACCCAATGTCCTATTTTTTGCCTTTAGCTGAACATAATCCCAACTCATTTTGCACCTCTAGTCCTAAATGTCGCTACATTCCTTTTTCCTAAATAATCTTGAGCTCACAAAACGGGTCCTCAGCAACCGTCAGACAGCTCAAGATTAAGAGTTAGACAGACTGTCCATGATATTTATACGTTTAATCATATATTTTGATGTGTGATTAGTGCAAACGTTGCCGCTCATTATTCTTAAGAATCTCACTAAAGGGTGACACAGAATTAAAATGCAACTGTTGCAATAAATACAAACTACTGTAGAGTATATGAACTACCGATTTTATTCCTGGAAGGTTATCTTTGTCCTGCCTCTTCACTTTTACATTATCCTGAGTTAATAAAAACACTCTGCTAGTCTATAGCGTCGGCCGTTATCATGTACACCCTTACTTAGTTCCTTCAGTCATTAGTGCTTTAACCTCTTGGTGAGAAGAAAGTACAGTAAACTGCTCTTCTGGTGAAGCTAATGACACCAAAATGACATAGTGTGTTTTGCCTGTTTTATAAAAAAGCATAAAAAAATATTATTTGGCAGTTAGTTGAACAACATTAAACCAGCATGAAGTAGTAGTTGCCCGATGTTAGTCTTGACAGTAACATGCTGTTTGATGTGCAAACAGTTGAAGTGCTATAATGATAATGCTGTGGTTCCACTGAATGGCTGTCATTGCCCTCACGGTCACGGTCTTACTTGTGCTTCACAACAGCAACCACCAGATGAATGCTATTCCAGCTATGCTGGCTGTAGTGGCCCTGAAAGGATCCAGGATCAACTAATGTCTGATTGTACTGAATCCTACACTAAAGCTTATGGGAAAACAATCAAACAAACAACAAAACAAAACAAAAGAAAATCAGTATAAACTAGAGATGGACCGATCCGAAATTACGTATCGGTATCGGTCCGATACTGACCTAAATTACTGGATCGGATATCGGCCAGAAATAAAAAATGTAATCCGATCCATTAAATATCAAAAAAGCACCTCACAAAACTTGCGACACGGCGTAACTCGGCTCATAACCGTAGCAGGTCGGAGCAGTGCGCTCACGTGATAGAGCGGCTGTGTGTATTTGTAGCCTTGCTACCAAACCAGCATTTCATCTCCGAGGAAGTTATCTCAGAGAGAAGTAAAGCAAGTGTGTAAGTTCATCTGTGAATGTTTGTAAAGCATTCCCATGTTAAGCTTAACAACCGATATATGGAGCGACTCCCTCCCTCTCCCTCTGCTGCTGCTACTTCAATCATGAAACTGCTTAATGATCAGCTGATCGGCGTTTCTGTCGCGAGTCCGTCTCTCTTGTTTGTTTTTGGCCCACTTTGCACCAGAAAGAGGAAACCAGCGGCTGAACAACAGCAGCACGTTTAACCTTGATAAGCTGTTGTTAGAATTTATTTAATATTACTTTCTACACCAGGATCCTTTTCTACGTAGCTGACGGCTGGTAACTGTGCAGGGGCGGATCTAGCAAAGTTTAGCCAGGGGGGCCGATAGGGCATGAACAGGGAAAAGGGGGGCACAAAGACATACTTTTCTTTCTTATTCTCATTTAAAATATCTAGCTTTTAATAAATAATTATCTGAATCTTACACCCAAAGTTTTGATCTGATGTAAAATGTATAGAAGTCCATTACTGTATATAGTAACTGTTAAGTCTAATATACCCTAGTAAGCTATAGTACTTTTTCCTTTGGGAAGGTACCATCTGTGCAGTCTGCAATTCTGTTGAAGAAAGATGTTGAATCTATTTAATTATTCTTGAAAAATAATTGATCTCTGTGCATTTTTTTTTCACACTGCATCAAATTAAAGTTGATTACGTCGATTAAGCATCATGAGGTGGAGGGTGGGGGTTGGTTCCCTATTTTTTTTTTTGCTGGGAGTTTGCAACCCTATTAGTTAGGTTGCTTAATATTTCTGCTAAGTACTCTTTAAAATACCAGAATAGGGAGGATGGAGTAGGTTTAAGTTTATTAGATTGATCAGTGTTGCTGAACTATGAAATATTTTGGGCGCAGTGTATTTTTTACATACAGGTATAACAGAATAGCTTTAGTGTTGTTGTTTATTTAAACTTGAGTATGAACTTATACAAAATGCAGCAAGATATTAAAAAAACAGTTTTATTGATTAAAAAAACACACTATATCGGATTCATATCGGCAGATATTCAGATTTATGATATCGGTATCGGTATCGGACATAAAAAAGTGGTATCGTGCCATCTCTAGTATAAACTAAAATTAACTCAATTAACTCATAAAATGACTAACAGTGAATAACATGGCATAAACAACAAGTTAAGTTGTGTTTCCTTAGATTATTCCATCACAGTGTGATATTAACTTCCAGTGGTTTTAGAGAAACACTGGACCACCAACATTTATTTATTTTTTTAAATGATGTAACAAATCTGTTTTTACTAAACAGATATAAAGAATAAAGACTAAGTTTAGAGTACTATGGCCAATCACTGTAGAGAAAAATATCTGAAACACATTGATTGTATTGCCTTTTATACATCCATGAAATTTTGGTGTTTATACTCCCTTGCACTCAATGAGGATTTCTCCAGCAAGGTGCATTCAGCAATTCTGTTGAAAAACTACTTCATCTAACTGTTTAATGAAGTGAATGACAAGAAATCTTTAAGCACAAGAACAACAGAGTTCAGTGGCCATTAATCACTTATTCTGTGTGAGTGTGTGTGCCTGGCTGGCCCCTTATGACTACACTCCAGTTACACTGCTGCCATGGGGATGTATTCGAATCGTAACCAGAGCACACTACTTTTAAAACAGTATCTGAAGATTTTTAGAGTTTTGCTGTTTTTTAAAAGAAAATCGAAATCCTAGTGTTTGCAGAGTAACATAAATGAGTTCTTGTTATAATCTTGTTATAATCTACCCTGAAACACAGTATACATCATGTGTGCGCAATTTTTAAAAACCATATTATTGCCTATATTTTTATCAGCACGGCCACTGTTGGTGTGACAACTACTATCTTGAATCCAGTGCATATACACTTGACAATGCTAATGCATCGACTGACAGTGGTAATATCTCACAGATTGCTGTCATTTATAACTAATTAAAAAACTAATTTTTTTGCCACCCATATAGTAGGTATACTACACGTACAATAACATTTGAACGTGTACTCAAATGCAATTCATGTTTTCAAGGCGATTTTTCTACTTTGGGAGAGTTTGGCCTGTATTCAGTAAGAAGCCTGTTTATGTCAATAGCAGCGACAATCCCTAATGATAAGGCCAAGAAACTGCCATAAAATGCCGGGATTACTATTTGTGATCAGCAGGTGTGTCAACATTCTCATCTTATCAGGCCATTTCACACCAGCTTGCACTCCAATGAATATTATTCCACATTATCATATGCTTTACAGATATTGGCCAGTGATATAGATGCTCCTTTGTAATTCCCTTTCCAGCACATACAGATCTCATGAACCAAGATTAGCGGTCTTAAAATTCACTGTTCAGTAAAGTCTGGAATAAATTTAGACTGAAGCGCGTTCAGTTTTGATTAAACCTTGTAAAGGTCCAAGAAACACAGACTGGCACAAAGTGAATTTTTTTAAAAGGCAGTAATGATGCGCTTTGGTACAAAAATAAGCCTGTTCAGTTTTATAATGTCAAAAGCATCAGCTGTGTGATTTTTAAAGCTGAAAAATATGGAACTATATGGCATGCTTCACAGAGGATTGATACCTATTTGCTGATATGACCAGGGCAAAGGTTCTCCCCGTGTTTGCGTGGGTTCCCTCCGGGTACTCCGGCTTCCTCCCACCGTCCAAAGACATGCAGTTTAAGGGGATAGGTTAATTGGATAATCCAAATTGTCACTAGGTGTGAATGTGAGCGTGAATGGTTGTCTGTCCCTGTGTGTTGGCCCTGCGACAGACTGGCGACCTGTCCAGGGTGTACCCCGCCTCTCGCCCTATGACAGCTGGGATAGGCTCCAGCGCCCCCGCGACCCTGAAAAGGATAAGCGGAAGCGAATGGATGGATGGATGGACCAGGGCAAAGGTTTAATGCCTGTGAGGACTCTTTTATCAGGATACATTATTTAACAGAAATATGAACAAATTAGATAAAAACACACTCTTATGCACACATGATTGCAAATTAATTCTGAAAGTAAACAACTGCTTGTGTGTTTGCTTATGCATATGGCATGGTAATCATGAAGGATTCAGATAAGAGCGGCTGAAGACTCGGAAGAGGAAAGTCAATCTTTCATCTTTTGTAAGAGAAGGAGTCTTGGACTGCTTCAGAGGATCGTTTGTGATCTACTCACCCAGCCTTTCAGGAGAGATTGCACAAATTGTTGGGAGATGCTGGACTAGTATCGGGAGATCAGGAAAACAGCTCGTATTGGATTCAGTGTGAAACAAGATACTCTAAAAATATGTAAAAGCTGTTTATTTACATATGCATTTAAACTAGAGTCATAAAGGAGCTAGTTGACACCAGTGCACGTGGTTAGTATTCTTTTAAGCTGTGTGCTTTATTCATAATAAATGACATGGATAAGGAGACTAAATCTTTTAGATTTGATAGCTGAAAAAAGTGTTGAAGCCACGTAATTTTTCTGCACATGATCTAGTCCATGCGTGTGTTTCTTGGGAAATTTAACATTCTCGGAAACCAATTTTCCATCCTTTTAGTCCCAAGACTTTTTGATTTCCACTGCAGTAGAAACACCTGCAAAGATTAAGCAAATTAGTCCAATGAAGCATGACGAAGCAACAGCTGTTTCTCCACATAATTTCTGGTGAGAATTTCAGCAGTTTTAGAAAAAGAAAAAAACTCATCCCCTGAACAGGGAGGTTTATTTTTGCTGGGTGATGTATAATATTTATTTGAACATAAGTTAGACCTTGGTGCCTGTGGTGAAAATGTGGCTTTAATGACTCATGTGCAGACACCAGCATTTGGAATGCAGAAATTTCAAAGTAAAATCTATTACACACTTTTTGCTTTTCCAAGGTTTGAAATGCTAAAGAATACTGTTGCACCAGTACTGATGTCTTGGTGCAATATTAAGACCATAACTGACTCTTGACTGGTGATGGATTTCACACAGTTAAAAGTGGCGTCGTTTTAACAACCACATAATCCAGGTATTAGAGATACATTTTCAATGGAAGGAAATTACAACGTTCCCTTTCTACCCTGTTGCACAGGAGCCAAGCAATCTTCAGACAGAATCAGAAAGTTGGATTAATAGAACACATGTTTGTTAATCTAATTTCACACTTTAGAACGCTTGTCAACTGTGGAAAAGAAATAAGTATTTTTTTAAATACAGAAAATGCAAAAAGAATAGCAAGAATCAGAAATCCATTTATTCAGTAATCCCTGGATCTTATGTCAATAAGGAGAGAGGCAATTTGTTCCAGGCTGTTTGGCCAGGCTTTGAAATCTGGCTTTTAATCAGATTTTTGGCATGTTAATGAGTTTCTCATGCATCTTCAGTAGGGTCATTATGTAAGAGTCAATACAATCAGTAATCTCATCCAAGCTGTACATGTGACCAGCTCTTTGTGGTCCACACTCCTACGTTTCATTAATTCCTCTGAAATGAAATCCAGAGTTGCAGTGTCCTTTTCCCTCTCTCCTAATCTAATAACTGTAATGATACAGATTTCTAAATTCAATCAGCTTTAATCTCGGGGATACAGATGCTCTCAATAGGGAGAGAAAAATGGTCCCAGCTGGTGAGTGGTGAAAACCTTATGAAAAAAAAGTAGCTACTTTAGAGAGATGAGGACTTCTGTGTGTTGGATACATTTACTAAAAAGACAAGTTGTGCCTTTTTTGTTTATTTTTTGTAACAATTTCTTTTTTCTGCCCACCGTGCATGACTCCAGCTGCTTCACTGTTTATTAGTAAAGTTAAAAAGATTTTTTTTAAAAGACAAAAAGTGAATTGTTGATGTCAAACTGGTCATCCAAAACCACACACTTGTTGCTTTACTCTCATAATCAGCTTAACTGAATGCAAGCTATTGCAGCATAAGAAAACATGATGAACAAAGGATACAAACCAGATTCACTCCAAACAAGTCTGTGTTTTCTGTGACATGGAAATGCAGCATTTCACATTATTTTGAGGCATAATTGGTAATACTTTCATCTCATTTAAAACCTCATATTGCTTCTGTCCTCCAGGTGTTTCTTTTTAATGATGGCTGAATAGGCCAGAGATTTTGGGCATCTACATACAGGAGACCAGAAGAGTCACGTGGATCAAAATAAAGAATTCTGCACTTAAATAATGAATTTTGCAATAAAATATGCATTTGTAAATCCATTTACAAATAATTTGTATTGTATATATTTAAACATTAATAAAGTAATTTAAACTATATATTCCAGTTATTCACTGATCAGCAACTTTTAAGTAAATGGATGTCAATCAGCGACGTAATTCACCTGCAAGTGTTTTCAACACACTATTACAGCATCTGTGGAGAGATGTATTTGAATATCTTCTGTTCCACTTTTCCCAACCTGGAAGCTGAGGATGGCTTAACCCTGACAAGGACACAAACCTTACCACTTATCATAAACATTACATCCTCCATGCAGCAGTTCCAAAGCAAGAGCAATGACCACTGATTAAGGTCAGCCAGAAATCTGCCCTTTTCTACAGCTGTAGCAACTTATAATAAAAAAGTTTGGAGTCTTTGAAAAATGGTGGGTCATGTATGATTTGTCTGAGACCATGTGTCAAATGCGCAAATAACACTTTGGTGCTTTTCTGCACCTTCATTCTGCTCAG
The DNA here is from genome assembly GCF_001858045.2 of Oreochromis niloticus. Lineage (NCBI taxonomy): Eukaryota > Metazoa > Chordata > Actinopteri > Cichliformes > Cichlidae > Oreochromis > Oreochromis niloticus. Next base: position 21,130,553 of record NC_031978.2, read on the forward strand.
TTAAGCGCTTTAAAATTTGATAAAATATGGCAAGTTTGTGTTGTGCTGCAAGATAAACCCATTCTGTTCAAAGGTAATCCTTAGTTTTTATACATACAAGGCCCAACTAAAAGTAGAAATTAAAAAAGAAAACAACAAATAAGTTTGGGAGTTAGGAGGACGATTTGTAATCGGTTATAGAACTAACACTCATGAAAGGGGTCAGTTTCATTTATATTGCAAGAACCTTCGTTTTCTCTCAGCTTCAGTGAGCATTTCAGATTCTAACACTGATTCAAACAACAAAAAAGTCGATTGAATTCAACTGTACACAATGGTTTTCAGTGGAAAAACATTTCATCATTCATCTGTGAGACTGAAGAAGTTACTTGGATGAGTGATAAAACAATTTTCCACGGAAAAACACGCCCAGAGGAACTAAACTTTTGGGCATATCCTTGCTTGTAATTCATCCATCATGAGATTTTTTATATATATACTTTTTTCAGTTGGCGTTTCTCTTATTTTCAGCCTTAGCAGCCGTTCTCAGAAGAAAACCAGTGTAAAATTTCAGTCAATCATCAGAAAAAAAGATGATTGAGCCAGCTGGTATTCTTGGGAGTTTAAGACTAAAACTGAACTCATACAGTGAACTCATGTTAGAGTGGACTTCATAAGATAAGATGATGATATGATATATGTATAAAAAAAAAGAAAAACACTTTTCACATAAATAACACACCCTATTTATATGAATAATTTACTCTTCTTAAATATAACTCATAAAACAAATAAAAGCACAAATGTGTACAAGTTACACACTTCCTTCTTAGTGAATTTACACAACTCCTTCGGAGTGATTTTAATTGTATGTTAAAGGAGAAAGAGATTAGGAGGTAAAGTCGATGACACAGAGTCAGTCATCACTGAGGCAGTCTCTCCTGCGTAAGTCCAGGTGCTGATTTTCCTGTGTGGGTGTCTGATGCCACAAAGCTGACTCAGAGCCGTAACATCCTCCATGACTATGGTATGGAACAGATGTGGGTGTGTCCTCATCTCCCAGAGGAGTCCCAAGATGTTGGAGAAAAAACCCTACACACACAAAAATCATTTGAAAATGTAAACATCAACCAAAATATCAGTAGTGATTTAATAACTTTATCACCTCTATCAAAATGATTTTCATTTACTGTATATATCACAGCATTTAGGGCGTTTATAAGCAGGGCATACAGAGAAAAGTACCAAACTGGATAAATGCTAGCATTTGTTTTTCATTATGCATATTTTTTATTAATAATTACATTTCATTATCTGTATCTTTACCAGATATTTAACTAGGTGTAGGTACTGTAGGTGCAGTGAATGCTTAAATTATACTCATTGGAATATACTGGAGATTCAATGCAAGGATTTAGCATACTGTGTTAAGAGGCTGGGATTTGATGAATTCATAAAACATCCGAGTTTTGTGTATTAATTTTAAAATTGCATTAATAAGCACAGCGAGAATGTAAAAAATAAAAGTGCACGTGGTTAAATCAATAGTGTCATCTCCAGTCTCTGCAGAGGGCAGTAATACAAGGAATGAGAGAACCGGCAGCTATTATTTTAATCACCTTGTCCTAATTCATTTAACACTAACTAACAGAAAGTAATGTGGTAACATCTGGACTGATGTGTTTACAGACATCATTTTAATCATGTGTTTAAAGGCTGTAGGTAGGTTGCAGCCACTGGTCTGACACTGTATGAATGTAACAGGGCCCAGTGCTGGTTCTAATAGTCTGAGCTGCTTCAAGCTTTATTTGTGAAGAATACTTTAGCTTACTAAAAGGTTAGCTAGCTTCTACTGCTATGATGTAATATTTTCAAAAGTAACATGATCTTAAAAGAGCAGGGCTATATGCAGTGATGCTAGCGTTAGCCATGTTAGCATGTTACCTTCAACAAGGACAGAGTGTAAATACTGAAGCTGAATGGTCTTTGTACAAACCCACACACTTCTTAGCGGTGCAAAGCTATCGGCACAAACGTGTAGAAAATCCAGGCATGCAGCCTGTGCCTGTCTAACCAATCAGGGAGCTCCTTACATTGCACTGCATGGCTAATTTGCATGGCTAATTTGCATTGCTTCCTGATTTCGGAAGCTAATTCATTTGCTAATATATTAGCTAATCCGTGAGCTAACAGGAAAGAGAAATGGAGTGAGGAAATATGGATTTTCAAGGAGTGAAATGGCCATTTTAAATGTCAGAAATATTTTTTGAAATTAGGTTCTTTTTATCCAATAGTATCTAATTCTTGTTTATGATTTGAAGTATTTATTAATGGTTATTAACTCAATTTATAATACTGATTTATAAATAGTTTTTTAAATTAAATTATTACATAAAAAATTACTTTAGTAATGTTTAAATAAACAAAATATTTTTTTTAATAATTAAATGAATTCACAAATGCATATTTTGTTGTACAATTATTTGCAAATATATGTTGCACAGATTTCTTTATTTCGATGTCTCTTCTGGTCCCCCATATCTACATAGCCAGCTCAGTAGTTTTGCTCCACATGTGAGGAGACTTCCTTATTCATAAGTCACTCTGATGAAGTGTCAAAAAGAGGTCACTCAGTGGGGGTGTCTTGCAGGATATAATGACTCAGCAACTATGTGACAAACCAATGACCTGCAAAGATCTCCTTTGCACAATTAGACACTGCACAGTTAGAGTGGTTCTACTTACATCCTTTACACAAATAAAGTGCCCCATAAAGACATGATTGTAGCAGTGACTGTTACAGCCAGCATCAATGATGCCAGAAGTCTGAGACTGGAGAAGCTAAATTAAATTGCGTCATCCCTAATCTTATTATATGTCTTTATCTATCATACTTACCCCCCAACATCCCCTTACAGACAAGGTTTTACCATCCAAGGAAACAAAAAACACCTGTGTGCATGTGCAGGACCTGATAGTGAATTATCTACCTTGCATGGTATTCCAAATATAATGTAAAAACAGGAGTTTTTAATGATAAAGAAAATTAAAAATCTAACAAGACTAGCTCAAGCAAGAAGCAACAATCTTTGTCTTACAAGATTATATCACCTAAAAAGATGCACCTGTTTGCTTTTCACAGATAATCTGTTTTACTCTTTTTCTATGTGAAAGAGCAAGCATGTGGTTTCTGGCCTATGAGATAGCTAATCAGTCTGATTACATGATGACGGAGGTAATGCCAACCAAGTATCCAGTCTGAGAAATAATACGGTGATATAAAGGTGTTATTACACTACATGCATGGAAAGGTCTGTGTTTATCTTTACTGACAGATAAACAGCACTCCTCAGATCTCTGAGGACAGTAATGTGCATGTTTACAAGAACACAACTGTTAACTGATGAGTTGAGATTACTATTAATAAAAAATGTCAAAAGGTCAAGTAGTCGAGTTTATTTAAGATTTATTTAAGATTTTCCACTCAATATTACAACAATTGTTAGCACCAAACTACTAAATTTTTTCCACAATATTTTAGAGACATTGTTAAACATTCCTCTAGCAACCTTTCATTTGATGTACAGTTCACAAATACTGTTGACTGGTTTTCCTGTTTCTTGCCTCTCTGTTGGAAATGCCTTATACTCAAATAGCACTTTTATTTCCTCTTTGCACTTTCTCTGTTCTTTTTTCCATGTTAATCTTTTCCCTTTTTTTGTACTGTTCTCAGATGTGTTTCTCTTTGCACAGTTGTCTGAGACCACATCATTATGGGATCACTGTTGCTGCTGCTGTTTTGGAAAAACTGTTTTACTTGCCTCTAACTTCCAGTTACTGGTTTGTTCTGTGAAGAGAGGGCTACACACAGTTGTACCAAATCTTCAGGGTTTTGGCATCCACTACGCTTCATTTTAAAGAATACTACTGAGAGACTAATCAAATCCGCAAAGGCTGAGGCTCCAGACACTGTGTTAACTAGTTTGGATAAGAGGTTTTCCATCTCTTTGAACAGATATCTGCATATTAATATGTTTTGGTAACAGAAGCTCTGTGGTTACCATCTGCAGACCACCTGTCTGAGTTCTGTTGACCAATCACATCTGAGAAGACTTTGCTTGCATACAGGGTTAACCATCAGTGTAAGAGGCAAAAGAGGCATTAAATAAGGCAATGAACCATGAAGTATGGTCTCAAAACACCAGTGCTTTTTCTGTGCCTTTCAAAATTTATCTGCATTTGTAAGGACTCGGGATGTCTATAATGGCTTATTCATTATCAGAGCCCAGAGTAGGGAACTTATTGGGTATTTTTTAATGATGCGTTAGTTTTGACAGATGATAAAGTGGCATTTGTTAACATGACAGCACATTAACTCAGTGGTTAACTTTCAAACCTCGCATGCCCCATCTGTGTTTGAATAAAGGGCTTTCTGTGGAGTTTGATGTTTTAGCTGTACTTGTGCAGCTCTAGTTTTCAAAACAATGCCCATGTAAGCACACACCATAGACTGTATATAAAAGATGGCCACAGCAACATCTTCCATTGGTTCGTGAACTTCACGTTTTAAACCTTTGATTTTGGCTTTTCTGTCTGCACGTCTTTATCTTTAAACCTCAACATGCCCGTGGATAGAAAATAGGATGTAGTGATAAGTTCACAGTTTCCTATAGTGCTTAAACTGCTCTGACAAATCTCACATTCGGAGATGTTTGGTTCAGAGTATACATTTCAGTTGCTAAGTGATTTTGTGCCAAGAGAATTTCAGAAATATGAACAGGTGGATTAGAGTATTCGGTAAAATGGAAAGTGTTTTTTTTTTCCATATCAACACCATCTGTCCCACTGGTTACATTTTTCATGTCTGAGAAGTATGTGACATTTTAAAACCTTAATCTTAAAAGTCTGGATGCTGTGAGTCATGGTTCCTGAGATCCAGTTACATTAAAAAAAGAGATGCAGCAGCGGGGAAAGAAGAATGGATACAGAAACAAATAAAAAAATGAAAACTGAGAGTAAAGCTTAACAAAAATAATAGGTTACTGATTTTTTTCTAAGAAATAACTTTTTTTTAGTGTTCAGTTTGTTTTTGAACTTTTCACTTGGATTACTTTCAGAAAGTGAGCTATTATTATTAATGAAACCAAAAGCTTTCTTATCTTATTGGTGCATGGCCCAGAAAGCTTAAACCTCTATTAATCTTGAATGCACTATCTCCTTTTTCTCCTTCGTCTGTCATCACAGTACCCACGCAATGCTGTAACCTCAACAGTTTTTGGTAAACCTTGAATCCTGCAGTGACATAGTCCATTCCCCATGACATTTATTTTCTCTTGTAAAATTGAGGAGAGAAAAGATGAGTTCCAGCGACCAGGTTTGGGTTCAAAAAACATTCTTTAGACCAGTGCTTTAAATGTACTTTTTCAAATTATGTTGTTAATGTGGTAAGTCATGTGTCGTAATTTAATAACAATCTAGTTCCAAAATGTTTACTGAGATGTATGTAGTGGTAGCTTTATTGTAACGTATTTAAGACAGCTATAACTTTGAAAATGAATAGTAGTGTGCATATAAATGAAGACAATATTTTGAAAAAAATAGCAATATATGAACAAAATGCTAAAAGTCATTGAAGTGGCCTTACCCACCAGTTATCTGCACCCCATCACCAGTCAGGCCTACTCGTATCCTTATACAACCTTAAACTTTTTCAGTCTCTTAGATACACGTAAATGCTTTTGGGATTTTGGGGAAACAGTGCAAAAAAATGTTTGATGCTTTCAGAGGAAGGTGGAAGGATAACAATGCAATTTCACACCTTTATTGCTTTTCACTTTGCTTTTGTGTGAGATTACCGGTCACATGAAACACCCAAGACAGCGTCTCACCGATGAATTAAAAGACTGATTGCACGAGAATTGCACCAGACATGAGCCTTGAAATTCTTGTGCGTGGCTTGCCTTGTGTGGGGGAAAAAAAAGAACATGCATCAGGCATGCTTGGTGCAGAATGCATTAGCAATGTCTACTCTTTAGGGTCACAAGAGCTATAGATTTAGCGGGCCGCCACCACAATCAGGAGTGCACATCTGCACTGAGCTCTTTGTATTTTCATGCTGTGGAAAACATAAGTATCAGATCACGTCAACTCCTATGAAAAGGAGAAAAAAAACTACCCTCCAGTAGACGTGTAAATATATTACAACAACTCCTGCTGAGACAAGCATCAACAGAAAAATGTTATCATGTTTGTTCATCACATTCATAAGATGTAATTCTAAGCTATGCCTGACCTTTTCTTTACTGTTTTCTGCTACTGAGTAGGGTTTTTTTTTTTTTGTGGTTATTTTTTCATTTTTCAAGTTTTACGTGCCTCACTGAGAACAACCTGTAGTGCTCGCATGCGTGTAATTTACACACCAGCAATTACACTGTTCTCTGCTACCATTGTCCAGCAGTACAGTGTTTTCAGTAGTTATTGTCATGGAGGACATTCATCGTTAGAATTTTTGGAGTATTATATCAGCTTCACTATCAAAACAGATATTTAGCGTTTACTCAGAGAACTCAAAAATAGTATGAAATGCTATTTCCATTACAGTATAAAATACAGTAGACGACGTCATGTACAGTGGACTTTTAATATACAGGCGTAAAAAGTGAATGTGAGCTACTTGATGAAATAGTTTGATAGGGTAAATTGAATTGCTCCTTGATAAATGGGCATTAAACACCCCTGGATCCGGATTCAGTTTGATCTCCTAATAACAACTAAAGTGACAGCCCCTGATTAGCCGTATTCACGATCTTTACGCTTGATCCGCTGCAATAATTCAATAAAAAAAATCGATTTTAAGATCAGCCTGTAAGCCACACACTCGTATACACATGGTTAGTTTGCTTTAAAGACATCACTTCGTGTGTTTAAACCATCCTTGACCGCTTCTGTGCGTCAATTAATCAAGCGCATCAGTTTCACGAGGTTTAGCTCCAAAGTTGCGTGTGCCATAAATGTCCGTGGATGGATGCTTGTGTAGGCAGAGGCGCTGTCCACGGTACTGCATTCAGCCCCTCCCCGGTAGACATCACGGAGAGACACGTGATACTCTCTGTCTGTGGCTCCTGACAGTCGCTGGATAAGCTCAACAGGGAAACCAGATTGCACCTTCTCTTCCACAAAGATAACTGGATTTTCGCCCCGCGCTTCTTCCCACTAACCACATCGTGGGTTTGATTTTTTTGTAGTTCTGTTGTGTTTTTATTAGCAGAAAATACATTTGGAGGACTGAATATTTAAGGTAATTTTTAAACCTGTGAGATTTTTTTTTTAGGAGTTTTTTTAGGAGTGAAAGTGGACCCGTCTTTCTCGCTCTCTCTCCTTCTCTCCCCCCCCCCCCCCCCTCTCTCTCTCTCTCTCTCTCTCTCTCCTCTCTCTCTCTCTCTCTGTCTCTCTGGCTGATGCTGTGATTCACTTGAAAGCAGATCTTGATGTGAAGGTTTCGCTAAAGAGGATTTGGAGCATTGGATTTCAAAGAGACAAAATATGGACAGTGCTGGTTTAAAGGAGCTCAGTCCGCGGCGCCTTGCATGAAATCGCGTTTCTTCTCTTGTGACAACTATTAAGGGTCCCGTAGAAGTAAAGGTGCACGCGCAAAGGTAATAATAGCGCCTCATATTGTTTACCGAAGAATTGTTGTAGTTGTGAGCGACTCGATAAAAATGCCGCATGGACATGAAATAACACACTTATTATAGTGAGCCCGTTGCAGCTGCCGTGCATGGCAAATGTCAGGCTATGGGGCATGTTATTGATGAGATGATGACGGCGAAAACACGAATGCATTGCCTTTTTGCAAAATACGTCAGTTCAGACGAGGATTACGCTATCTAATAGTTTAAGCATGATCATTAACACGCCGTACTGATCTTCATCACAGTTTCAGTCTATTGATAAGATGCTCCAGTCTGTGGAAAGTGCAGGCAAGTAAATCAGATCTACAGCGGTGCAGCGGTTAGAGTGCAGTGGTTTGAGTGTCTTTCCCCCCCTTCATCTTCTTTACTTGAAATGCAAACTAATTGCGGACCTTTGGAATCGACTAACTATTTTTGTTTTCGTTTTATTGCATTTTTCTGCTCATTTTGGTATTTGAAGGAAAAGCGAGATCTGGCTCAAAGTCCGTGTGAAAAATAGGGACAAAGCACATAGTATGAAGAGCATTTTCTGGGTTCTGACTGAGACCCAGTGGAAGCCCGGCTGGTATGACTTACACAGACCGACCATTGTGCATCAAATGACGCACTTTTTCTCTTGTTAGGGCTTCAAATGAGAACTGGACAGGGGGAGCCTATATCGGAATGCTGCTGATAAAGCGATTGCAGAAGTTTTAACGCGTACACGCAAAAGTAACACTCTCATTAAAAGAAAGAAAAAACGACGTAAGGCAGCTATTTTCTTATTTGCGTGACCGAGATTTTCTTTATAATTTGTTTTATTAATCCCGACTGCTGGGCGTGATTTCTTTCTTTCTTTTTTTCTTTAGATCACAAATTATAATGTACTCGTATTTCTTTTTCTCTTTAGATTGCGTGACTATTTCATTATGGAACGACTGCATTTTAACGAGAATATTACAGATATTGTTTTCCTACTTGTTCATTGAGATCAATTAATGTGTCTATTCTCTGATATTGTCAAGAGCTGTCGTTTGCTTCCTGGAAAGCCCTACTGATCTTAATCTAATGACATAGCTTGTGTTTGTTGTAACAAAGGCCTCACTGGATATAAGTCCCTGACTGGCTGCGCTTTTTGCCTTAATCACAGCATTAATACTGGCTTTTGATTAAGGCTTTGACCAAAGTGGATTTGGACATGGATACGGTGAAATACTGATGCTACATTAAATTTGCTTTTCTTTTGCAGAGAGCTTTGAGTCTGGGGACTGCCTTGACAGACAGACTGCTTCTTTTGCTGAGCTTATCAGCCAACGTGGCTCCATATGGCATTTTTTTCTCTTTGCTACAGAGAATGCAGGGTGAAAAGCCCTGAGCAAGGCTTCCAGTTACCCGCCAAAGAATGTTGGCATGAACATGAAGATTAAAGCTGCCATTTCAACTCAAGTGAAACCGTGCACACACTAACTGGCACCAGAAGGGACTGTTCCGTAATTACATAAATCAGACCGAGTGTGCCCAGTGGATATTTGAATCTCTGTCCCTTTGCTCTAAATAACCATGGCAGAGAGGACCTTTAAACAGTTCAAACTATTTTGGCGACAACAGTGAGAGGTTTGGCCAGTGGCCTGGACAGTATGAGGTAATGGTGTTTGCTCCAGGATACAAGTGTTGGCCAAGCCTGTTGATATGCAAACATATTAGACTTGTAGCATTTAATCTTTTGTCTTACAATGCATCAGTTTGCACTTGTATGTCCATGTAGACAGTCAGTTACATGCCAGTCTACTATCTCACAGTCAACCCAGCTTATTTTGTTTTCCTTAAGCTAAAGTCCTTATAAGTACATTGAATTCTGTAAGTCCTAACTACAGCCCACAGAATTTGAAATCAAACAATGATTTCACCAAAGCCACATGTTGCCCATATTATATGGGTTGGGCTGCTCATTTGTTGCTTTGTAGAAATAGGCACTTGTCTAGAATTTACAGGTGCTGAGGGTCAGTGGGCTAGATTTCCGGTGTGGAATGCATGCTGTGAAAGTGAAATGAGCTTCAACATGAAAACAAGGAGTTCCCATGGGCTGCTAGTTTACTTTGATGATGAGGGATTTTGTGACTTTCTAGAACTCCTCATACTGAATGGTAAACTCAGCCTTCGATTCTCCATCTTCTGTGCGGAGCCTGCGACTGTTGTATCTGACACAGCGGTCAATGACAGCCAATGGCACACAGTCACTATAAGGAGAAACTTTAAGAACACTACCCTAATGGTGGACAATGAGATAAAGTGGGTGGAGGTGAAGTCTAAAAGACGGGATATGACTGTTTTCAGCCATTTGTTTGTTGGTGGAATACCACCGGAATTACGATCTGTTGCACTACGTCTGACATCGGCTGCGGTCAAGGATCAGCTGCCTTTTACTGGATGGATAACAGACATAAAGGTCAACAACACGGAGTCTGTAATGATTAACAGTGAGGGTGTCTTAAATGACCTCTGTGGTACAGCCAACATGTGCCTAAATGGAGGAGTCTGCAGTTTAATTAACAACGAGCCAACGTGCGACTGTTCTCGGACAGGCTTCCAAGGAAAGGACTGCAGTGAAGGTAAGGCTTTGATTTCATCTGAATCATACATTCAGTACAAAGTGTCCAGTGTAGCCTCTACAGTCAACAGGAAGTTATGAATAATCTGGCTGTTGCAATTACTATCCTCCATAAAATTATGCATTCCCTTCCTCTATTTGGCTAAAGCCATATGTTTTCCTTAGTCACATGATGTGTGCCATTGATCTGCAATACAGCTGTTTGTAAAGACTGAATCTCCTGCTAGGCCTCATTAGCAAAACATTCTGGTGTTCTTCATCCCCAAAGGTGTCTGCCATTCTTATCAAATAGGTCTTTAGGGATTGGTTGACCTATGAAAGATCTCCAATGACTTACTTTTCAAATGAAAGAGCAGGGGTAATCATCTATGCGTCTGATAGAGTAAACAGAAATGACATCATTGAATGCATACAGTATAAATCTTTCCAGTGATGAGAGTATATTCGATCTAGTATCTAGTTATTGTGTTGTATCCATACGGTTTTTCTGAGAAAACACAAAATAGAATTGCAAATGTAAAATAATTGAATTATAACCTTTAGCAGAACCATGTGCAAAATGTATTTATTATTACTAACTGCTAAAAAGTCAGCAGGATAATGAAGGAGAATAAAAAAGGTTTGAGAACGTGCAAACTGATACACAAAGAGAACACAGAGTTCTTTGAGGTAGCAAGAATACTATCACTCTGTCTAGTCTGTAAGGAAAACGTATGAGTGTTCAGAGTATTTAGTGCAATGCTTCCCACAGGTTGGCAGCTTATTGTGATGCTGAGGGGGAGGATGCTTGCTGGTCAGTCAATGTGGGAGGGATTTTAACTGTTTTAAATGTTATTCGTCATGCTCAGTTAAATACAGATGAATCTGAACCTATTTTAACCTATTTTAAATACGGCAATGATGCTCACGTCTAATTTACGGTAGATTTCATAAGATCATGTATCTGTATTCAGGCACATGAATCTTTTATTAACAATGAGCTTATTAAGACACTACTGGATAACTTACTACTGCCACATAAGATATTCTCATCAAACTGCCCTTTGTCAGTGAGGCAAAGATGAAACACAACATCTTCATATAGCACCATACTTTGTGAACAATGTTTTATTTTTCCCTTTAATCGGGTCTTGTAGATGTTGTAGATGGTGTTAATTAAACAAGAAGTAGCACAGCCTTTCACTAACCACATGCACTGACACATTGAATAATTGCTGTAGTTCACTAACAGGCTTTTAAGTGTAAATGTTATTTAGTCTGCTTTAAATCCATGACAAGTATGTGTTGCCCTGCTGCAGAAAGAAAATACAATCCACAAAATAGATCCACAATTAGACTGCAACAGCAAATATCTTTAAATATGTCATTATTGTTGCATTTTCTGCTCCTTTCAGAGCAGACTACAGTCTATAATCAAAATTCTTTGATTGTAACAGTGTCATTATGTATTACTGTAATTTTAAAATGTTTTTTGCAGTATTGTAAATTACATTTCAGTACATAGATAGATTTTCTTTTTATTTAAAAATTAATCCAAAAGAAGCATCTATTCAGGGAATCTCTCATTTGGGTTTATTAATGTGTCTTTGACCATTTTTCTTGCTACTGCGTCAAAAAGAGCTGTGAATTCAAAATAGCTCTATTATTTCAGTTTCCCTAAGCTGACGAAAAGCTAGCGATTGTGTGCAGCCATATTTTTTTTTTTCATTTCATGCTGGATGCAGCCTGATAAAAGGCCCGTCTTGGGGAAAGCTGGGATTCTTTTATACAAAATGCAAAGGCACTGATTAAATCTTAAAGTTATTATCTTATCACAGGATACAACTCTTTAACAACATAAGTAATAAATTAGCAAATTAGAAATTACGTTCATAAATTTAGTTTAGCCTTGATACTATCTCTGAAGTTCAAATTTATTGGTACTTATTGGAAGAGTTGATCTATAAAACTCCCAACACACAACATTTGTAAGGCTAATGTGTAATTTGCCAGATTTTTGGAATTTTGGGACTTGGAAGTTCTATACATGGAGACTTCAAATGCAGTATTTTAGAATCCCTGCAAAACAAATCATTAAATATCTTTAAAAACAAAAACAATGGTTTATATGAATTAAAAATGATGATGAACCCACTTGATTCTACCTTAAGGATTAATTCTTAATCTAACATTCCTTGATCTATGTGGTTAATTTACAGATTCATATCCCAGTGTTTAGGGATTAAATAATTACTTTAAAACTGTGTTTGATAATTTTATACAATACATCTATATTTTCTTTGTGTGTGTGTGTGTAAGTGTCTCATTAGTCGAGAATTCGGGGGAAGAGATTTTAATATGCACAGCAGGGTGGTTACTGGTGTTAATAGTTTTATACACATGCAATAGCTACTTGTTTGTGTTGTTTATTTTCATATGGGCTGCATGAGCGATGAGCAGCCATTATCGAAAGATGTTTGTGTATTAAGTATATCGCAGCAGTAGCAATCAGAGCGATTACAGTGATAAGTTGAAAGCTTCCTAATAATGAAAAACATACAGCCATACAGGGGCTTTGATGGGGTGAACATGGTCTAGTAAGTGTGTCTGTATCTTAGGGGGAAAGATATCTAAAGGAAAAACTAAAAGCTGAAAACAAAAACTCTTTGATTTGATAGATGGCTACTAATTTTCTAATTTTAATTGCAGAGCAGGGATAATAACAAATAACTTGAATGGAGCTCATTCTGACCACTTGCTTGTACATCTGTGATTCATGCTTGATCTCACTCACTGTGTCAAAGCTGCAACACTGAAAAAGAAGTAGATGTTTGAGGCAAAAGTTCTCCCTGAGATGTGCCAGGGTGCTGCAGCATAATCTATTGCATAGGCAGTCTAACCTTGGGTAGCAAATTTACAGCAAACAAAGAAACTGACAAGTGGTCAGTGGTCCTGACTTGATTCTCCTTTTGAGGACTTGGTGACTGAAGTCTTTTCCTTTGAAGACTGTCTTTATTTTATTCTGGATAATAACCGGCGACCCCACTGTTGCCACCAGTGATGTTGGACACCGTTTGTTTGATATTTGCTCTCCTTGATAGTTTGAGGTTCATGGTGAAACTGCAAATATACACCAACAAGCCCTTCCAGCAAGTGCTCTAAGCCAGAGCACTGGAAGCAGTGCATCACTGCACAAGGAGACAACCTTGAAGGGGATGGCAGGGTATCGTATTTGCTTTTTATAGGCAACGTCTCAAACTTTATAACCCACAGTGTATATTCGTGCTGCAAGTTACTGAACTGAAGCCCTGAAGCTACAAGCACACACCATTTATTACAAAGTATAGTTTATAATTTTATGATTATAACAATGACTTTAAAAGGCTTTTTCAAGAGCAGATGCATTACATCATCAGGTATATATATACTGTCTATAGTGAATCCATTGACTTGGTACTATACAGTGGTGGTAATGTGCTACACCAAAAACCTCTTTGCGGTTCCTTTGGTCACTAGTAGATTGCTGTGATCACCCACTGTTTGGATGTAAGATGCTGACTTATCTGCAAATACTCTGCATTTACTCCTTGAGCAGTAGTCAAACTTGAAACAGTGTGAGACGAACTGGAAATGGACATTTCCCTTCAAAATAAAAGTTGTGTCTTGCAACCAAAACGTTTTAAACGGTGAAAAGTTTACTGAAAGGTGTTGCATTTTCAGTTTGCATCTCATGGTTTTCAAGTGTTTGCACGCAATTCGATGTCCTCTGTGCAAGCTGCTAGCGACCACAGAAGCCTGCTACTAGCCAAAGCAGTCACAAGGAGGTTTTTGTTGAAGCACTTGCTTTGTGAGCAAGTTAATGCTAGTGACTATCAACAGCCTTCAGTGAACACTTGCCAAAAGTCTGAGGAATACACATTTTCCCTAGCAACAGGTGGTTACCATGTGGTCTAGTTCTGCATAAATATGGTTTTAACAATCATTTCATAGTGACTGTCAGTAACCACCTGCATCCAGTCAGGGAATACACATTTTTGCCTTGTGACCAGTGGTTGCCAGATGGTCGCAGATTGGTTTTTAAGTCTCTGTGAACGGGGCATTGCATAAATATATATACAATGCTTTAACATACCTACTTATAAGGATTTAATGATTTAATTAGTGCTAGATTTATTTAATCTGTGAAACTTGAAGGACTCTGGGGTTTTGCAGGTCTATAAACAACAAATAATTACATAAAACAAGCAATACTTATATACTTACGAAGCACATTTAAGCAATAAATATTTAGATGGTGAAAACACATCATTTTAATAATAATTTAGGTAGTATTGTGGCAGAAGTAGCATCAATAATTTGATGGAAATAGATGCAAGGTCCACATTTTATCTAACGTCACCTTGTCCCTATGCAGACTTTGTCACAGCTACATCCTTTCATAGAGAAAACCTCTGAAAACCCTCAAGGCAAACCTCTACCATCACCATGACCGGCTGTCAAGCACTCCACAATGGGATTGGAACACCTGGATTTCTCCTGATGCCTTTAATGGCTAATCTGCATTTAACTAACACAGTTTCAAGTTATACTGGCAAATATTTACCAAACACTTTATAATGACACAGCCCGCAGATCTAGCCTCGGTATTCATTTAGAGTTATGTTTCTGGCTAACCATCAAATAGAGGAAATTGTTCTGTTTTATGTTCACTGGTTACTTTGTTTTCTGTTTGCTGCTGAGCAAGTACTGAGTTCAGCATAGCTTTTATACCTAAACAGTTCCCTGCAGCTGTTAAGAGCCAAAGTGAGATAAGTAAAGATGACTTAAAACATTAAAGTTGTGGTCTGCGGATCTTATGGGCTCGGCTAGTAACTATATGTGAGGTCATCATTTTAAATAATTTTTTTAAATTTATGCATTATTGTTTCATTTTAAATATCAAAATTTGATTAGGGCAGCTATAATACTATACAAATAATGACAGATTATTCAGTCTCAAGAAGCTCTAAAGTAAAATAACTGACTTCTAAATTTCCCTAACATATGAGTTCAAAGTGTTAGCTGTTGATGTATCACATCAAGAGGAAAAAACCCAACAAAATCCCACAAAACAAGCAAACAAACAAAATCTTCCTTTACCTTAAAAGTCTAAATATCAGGTATCTGATATCTAAACTATTGTTGGTCCATGCTGACCTCATTTTATATGAACTGTAAGCACAGATACATATAACACTTGATAGTACTAACTGCAGTGAAAAATGACTGTAGTGCTTCAGGTTTAACTCCTACTATCAACCGTGCTGAAACTCTACGAACTTGTGTCACTTAAGTCCCTCTGAAATAAAGAATGCTGCACTGTACCTTTGCAGGATAGTATGTTTTGTGGCAAGTACAGAGAATGTTTCCCAGCCATATTAAACACACATGCTTTCTTTCTTGCTTCCTCACCATTCGGAGTTTTAGTGAGGAGGTAAGTCACAACCACAGCAGAAAATGTGGGCAAGATTTTTATTTATTTATGTAGTTTTTAAATCACACCAGAGATTTAAAATAGTTTTTGAAGCTAGTGTTCTACTGTACCAAGAACACTTCTGGGGGAAAAAAATCCATACACACAGAAATAAAAGTGCATATACTAACATATCGAGATTTGTCCTTAAAGCTTCTGCAAGTTTACCTAATGTGCATACATGGATTTAACTATAAAGTACATTGAAGTTTAAAATGTACCCTTCCATTAAATAATTTAAAAGCTGTTGTATTACTTTGATCAGATGAAAGGATTATAGGATTTGCCACCGGACCTGTCAACTCTCCTCTGTCCAACCACAAGTGTGCACATAACTCTCTCTCTCCTGCTCTCTTTCTCCTCGGTCTCTCTCACTCCAATTCACACACTTACAAATGCACACACGCACACAAACACATAAACACAAATCCCTTTGATCGGTTGAAACAATTATTTAAATGCACTTTTCGATGGTCAGTATGTCCTTTTTGTTTCTCATTAAAGAAATAACATAGATGCATTGCATAGCTCCATATTTTATCCTGATAAAATGGAATCATGTTGTTTATCTCATCGTACATTAACCAACCATAAACCTCCCCTGGTACAAAAAAAAAAAAAGTAGGGCAGACCCCAAGTAAGACTGCACAGCATTTTGTTTGTCACTTTGTGTATTATGTAATTTAAAAGATAAGTCACATTATCCGGGTACAGTGAGTAACTGTGCCTGCCTTGCACTTTCATATTGTGATTTTAGCTGATAGCATAGCTTCTGGGCTTCTAGGTGAAAATATAGTTAGACATCCTTGAAACTAATGTCACTTATAGGACAAACAGTCACAAAACATAAGCACATTTATTAAGCTTCTATTACATGATGGCGCAGTACCAAAAATGACTGTAGCCTACAGTAACTGAAATAATGTCAAACCTATTTTGACTTTTGAACAATCATCAACTGTGACAATTTTAATTCACCAAAACAACAGTGTCAAAACAGATTTGTGCATTACTGATTCATTACAGAAGGAAAGTACTGCAACACAACACACGCAGGAGATACACTATTCACATGCTCATTTAAGTAGATGCACAATATGTTTTGCTTGCTTGTTTTTATATCCATGCCACACTCTTTGTGGCTGTTTTTTTTACCTTAAAATTGAATCCTGGTTATTAGTATTTCAGCTTCCAGGTTCATCCCCTAGATATAACTTGGATAGACATGGCAGTGGCAGTGAAACCTTTCCTGGCAATCTTCCCACTGGTAATAGTGTGATCCCAGTCTGTCTGCAGCCACTGAAAATAGCTCAACGTTACTTGTGTTTATAATACTGTACCACCTCTAATGAACTGTCTGTGCTGATCTGGAAAGTTTAATTATCAACATAATGTCTAATTAAAATGGGTACAGTTTCCTTCAGTCGATTGAATCACAGGTTAATTTATATGAAATGCATATTTGTGCGTTATTTGAACCTTTTTTATAGAAACATGACACTGGATCTGGGACTAGATCTGTCTTATACTCGTTTATGCCATATTATTGTCTACTAAAATATCCAAGAAAGATTTCCGATGTGTGGCTCTACTGTGACTGCAATCCTGTGGTTACACCAGAGGTTGTGTTTTGCATAACATATGACAGTTGTGACTATCACCTGCTGTAAGGTCACTGGGAATAAGCTCTTGTGGTGCATGTGAATGTCTACAGTCGAGATTCTTGCCCGAGACTTTAGAACAGTTTGTGTTTGTTATTGCAGTCCTAATGTAATTACAGTGTTTGCTTTGGTTGATTGCACTGGTGAATAATGCATCGATATGGCAGAGTCATTTGCAGAGGGTTGACCCATTCAGCAGAGAAGAAGCAGCAGCAGTTGTGTCTTTGGCAAAGAGACAAAGACAATGAGTTTTATCAAAAACTTTTTACCCTTTAATTAGGTTTGGATGTATAGGCACCTTGGATTGGTGATAAACACAATGTAAGATACTTTGGGGGGAAAAAAAGTTGGTCTGGTCTGTCATTGAGTCTTTACTACTTGAAGACGGATAGGCTTCTGTGTTTTGGTGCTGAGCAATATTTTGGTGCAAAGTCTGGCTGCCCTCTATGCCAGACCCATTGTGGCATGAAGTATCTCAGCAGGTAGGGCAGCTTTTTAACACTATTTGCTTCTGGATGAGGAACTCAATAAATTCACAGTGAAGTTTCTGTTTGTTTTACACTTTGGCTTTTCGCCTAAAGCCTGTACTGCATACTTTGAGCCAAGTTGTATCCCCTTGAAAAAAATTAACATTTTGAAAGCAACAGTGGAGTGGAGAAGTGGATATGGCAATAAAGGGGAACTTGATTTTAAACTAGCATGTTATTGAGTATTTAACAATAATGCAGAGGTACACTGCACAATAAATCAATGAGACCAAAAGAGAAAATGAGAAAGAGAAAATGCAAATGTGCAAATTATGATTAAAGACTTGGTGATACCTTCATTCTTTCTGGGCATGTCCGGACAGTTCAATATACTTGTTTACAAAATACTGGCTTAATATGGCAAATATCTTCATTTCACATCAATTGAGTTTTGATCAGCTTTAAACAACAACAGCGATTCCTTCACATCTATACACAGATAGGTGCATATGAGAATTTATGACGAGCCATACAAAAATACTTTTAAATGCAAATTGAAAATATAAGTAAGCAAATATAATATATTCAACAAGAAGCTTGAGTTTGAGACTAGAAAAGCAGCACTATCATTTGATCAGTTGATTTATATTAATGGCCCCAATGTAAAAATGCAGTTTAAGAATTCAGCAGCTTTTCTCATGTTCACATTTAATATAGAGTTCATAGGAAGATGAATTTGTAATTTGAGTGATCACTCCCTTTCGGGCATGTCTGTCATTGCTAAAAAAAAAAAACAACAACAACAACAAAACCCCAACATGTGACTGTACTGTATCTCTGAAAGTGTCATTTTGTCTAGAGGCCTCCTGCAGCTTCACTCAGACAAAAGCAGATTAATAGTATACTGCTGTCTCTGACTCCAAAGACAGATATCGGGATCAAAAGATTAGAGGGATTTTCCCGTAGGATTTTTGCCTTGTTTAAATACATTTGCTCCTGACTGTCAAAGGGTGTTTGTGAAATTCTTTGACACCAAACTCCTCCTTTAACGGGATTCATCCTACAGCACAAATAAACACATTCAAATTTCCATGTCACACACACAGACACCCACACATGCAAACTTGTGTTTAACTGAGCTACACCACATGTTTCTTATAGGAGCATATTAAGCTGGCATATGGAAGTTACAGTGTATAAAATGCATAACATATTGCTGTTCTGTTGACATGCAATCACTACCCTGATTATGCAATATTATGTCATATGTGTATGTAGATCTTGCAGATATGCAGTGTTCCACACACATATAATTTTTTCCTTATTTTCACCACTGGAGATCTTTTAATACCTCGATGTAAAAATATATTTCAGTTTCCATAATACAATTCATAGCATTTTCTATATAGTCTGGATGACTTGAGCACCCTCAAACAGATATAGAATCAGAAGGGTACTTCTGCCTCTCCCGAGGCCATATACCCTGTCCCACGGTTTTAAAATAAGTGAGCCGAGACAGACAGACAGACAGACAGAGAGGCAAAACTGATCACATATCTCTGCCTTGGTTCTCGCCTTCATGCAGGAATAAAACTGCTTAGAAGCAAAACTCTTTAGATTCCAGACCGTAGATGATATTTTCACTTTGAACATAATTTACCTTTGATGCTGCTGGTTGGATGTCGTCAGTCACGAGCGGCGGCTGAAATGCTAAAAACAAGGCAAAAGTGCTGCGCCGTAATTTGAAATCCATCACGCGGGCAACAGAGAGAAGACAAATCAGTTTTCAGGGAGAGTTTTCATCACTTCCCAAAAGAGAGTAAAGGTTGCACAAATGAACCCATCTTTATGGTAATCCAGTCTACATCATGTGTAGAAGTTCAAGAGGCAGTCTGCATAATGTTTAAAACGTCTTCTTGAGTCCAAAAAACAAACAAACAAAATGTAATATGAACTACAAATGAAATAAAAATGGGATTCAAATGGTAACTCAGTCAGAACAGATCACTGGTTTACACTTTCGCTTTGTGACATTTTTGTATAGTTTTGTCTTTTGTTGCCACTTATAATGGAAAAGGATGTAGCTTAATGTTAACAGTACTAAGAGCTTAGCTGTGGTTAATGCTTGGTGCACTTTATTAATGTTTTTTTTCTTCTAACTTTAGCTTAAGAGCCACTCTTCAGATAGGGATTTGTCACACGTCAACAGTGGCAGCTGCGGCAACTAGTTTCTTTAAGCAACTGCTGTGCACATTTTCGTAGAAAAGATGCGTAGTGAGCGTTGGCATATCTCGCTTCAGCATGAAGCTATGAGCCCTGTCGCAATAAGTTACAAATATGCTGAGCCTATATACATACAAACTTGAAGTTTACATTGATTTCTTAATTCCTCTGCTTGGACTAATACTCCTGCATCACAAAAAAAAGATTGACTCCACATCTGTAATACTATCCTAGATATCTTCTACCCTGGGATTAAGGTTATTAGAATTCGGTATAAGCTGTTCTGATTATCCTCTTGGATCATTCCAGTCCACAAGATGTAAAAGAATTGAGAGACCCCTGAGCGCATCTGCTCGCACAATCCTCTCTTTTCGTCTGTCTCTTTGGAAATATCTGAATTGGACTATATTATCCACCTGCCATCTGCCAGAAGTAAATATGCAGCTAGGCATAATACATCACAATTTCATTGATTAGCTTCTTTTCAAAATGTTACCATTTCGGGAAATTCTCCTCCTCACTGTCTTACAAAGGGTTTGATAACAGCACCATCACCCCTCTTGTATCAGCCCAGTAAAGAATATGGTACATCCAGCAGCTACTTAGATTATAGGTCAAACACTGGAATTAGGTTAGCCTGGCTGTATCCAGTGGCACCAAAATCTGTCTGCTTTTATATTTTAAGCTCCTAAAGTTTGTCAGATGTATTTGTGCTCTCTTGTGCCTCCTTCAAGTGCTGTGTATGTTCCCTGACTGTAAGGTGTTATATGACATATTGCAGAGAAGGTATGTCTTAAATGGTACCAAACACTGACAACAAAATGTAAAATAAACTGTAAATATACTATGTCTTAAAATAGTATATTGGAGGCAAAAGATATAGTATATATCTTTTGCCTCCAAAGATATCAGTGAATTAACAGATTATATTTTGTGGTTATTTTGAGGTAAAGGGTTAAATGTACTATTTAACCTATTCTGGTCTCTGCCTGTGTTGGGGTGCCCAGTGTCAGCGG
This sequence comes from Oreochromis niloticus, assembly GCF_001858045.2. Lineage (NCBI taxonomy): Eukaryota > Metazoa > Chordata > Actinopteri > Cichliformes > Cichlidae > Oreochromis > Oreochromis niloticus. The sequence continues at coordinate 21,151,668 of NC_031978.2, forward strand.
GGCGATACAATAAAAAGGTAATATGAACAGATCCTTGCCTGGAAAGCATGCATGTGCCTTGCGAGCATCTGAGATAGTGAAGATATAAATTAGCAACAGCAGAAATATCCACAGCTGTGGGCGCTATCAATTTCCATCAGAGTAGCTGGTCACTCTGCCCGTTTCCTCTCTCTCCACACTTACTGTTGCTTGAGAAGGATAATGGGGTAGAGGGTAAGCCGTGTAATGCCACTAACACTCCTCTGGTAGAAAGATGCATTAGGCTTGGCTGTGCTACTAAGAGATGAGCCTTCACTTACATTCATTATTCTTGATTTGGTCTAAATTGTAATTTAACAACAAATTGATCCTGTGGTAGTGCTGACCTTTGCTGCAAGGCTTTTACATTTTCCCTTAAAATGCCTGCGTGACGAGGGATTTTAGAACAGCCTTCCTGCTACTATTTTTCAAATTGACAACTGCGCATTGGGCCGGGAATGGATTTGGTGTCTTTTGTTCTCTGTTATTGGATGTGTGGTGATGACATTTAGAGACGAATTTAGGGAGATTTCATAGTTTTTTGTGTTATGTATTGAATGCATCGAAGCATTTGAGCAATTTTACACATTCACTTTACTAGTAGAGAAGTATTAGTCTACGAAAACAGTTGTATAATATGTTCTGAGGCTCTGGAAGGAGCTTTGAAAAGAAAAATAAATAAAAAAACCTCCCTTTTCTACTCTTAAATATTAATCATACACTTGTTTTGGATATGGAAAATGTGAAAGAAGTAGAGTTGTCACAGTACTAGAATTTCAAACTCGATATTGATAACCCAAGAAAAATACTCAATAATCATTTTCAATATTATGTGGGGAAAAACAATATTTACGCTATCTAAGCTAGTACTGTGTCTCTAGGGGGACTTGGCACCATGTTTTTAACTAGAGTTGGTAAGCTAGGCTGCCACTGTTTCTGTCTAGTTGCTGATACACATTTCTCTGCTTCTTGTCTGGGTCGTCTGGGACTTTAAAAGAAATGTAACACTTTTTAGACACAAATAACTGTGTTATCCTGTTAAATTAATACTGTCTATTAATGTTGGGCATTATTAAGATGGGCAGGACTTACTTGCTTCCTGACATTTGGTGCCTAGCTCCCATTTTAGCGTTTTAGCCATAGCCGCTATCGGCTTCCTTAATAATAACATATGGCTTATGGAGCTATAGGAAATCTTTTAAAAGTTAAACAGCTGTTGTTAAAGTTTGGGCAGGTCAGGTTAACATTTGTGATAACTGTTTAATACAAATTAATCAATACAATAATGTTGTTCAAACTCGCCTCTCAGTATTCCTTATAAACTCTTGTTTAGCGCTAACTAGTGAGGGCGAGGCTGTGTGTGTGTGTGTGTCTGCCTGTCTGCAGAGTTGTGGCACTGTTGGTATCAGTACTATTGCAAATGAGTATAATGCTGCAGTAATTTTTAAATATCAATGGGTATCTCTGTATAGATTTTGACAACCCTAGAGAGAATAGGCCGTTTATGTAGTACTACAATAAATGAGTCACCTTATGGGAACTGTGGAAGCTCAGACTCAAAGGTCTGTGAACTACCTGAAGAGGTACTCAGGAAAATCCTATTCAGTCCAAATGGCATCTCTCAAGAATAGTAGATAGCGAACAGAAACCTGTCTTTATTTGTGGTCATGCCCCATTGTAACTTCCAATGTCAGCAGTCAGTGAGTGAGCTCCGGGATTGACACTTTTCACTCTTCTTGTACTGAGTAGCCAAGATGCTGAACTTTAGACCGTTGCAGTTTACTGGCATGACATTTGATAGTCCATAATTTTTATATATAGTATTTTTGAGCAGTTGTTAAAAAAAGCAAACATTTGGCAGTTAAAGTTCTCTGTGTCTTTGTTAAATGATGTACAAATACCCACAGAATTTTCAGCTACGAGACTTTTTCAGTTTCAGGTTTTCCACAGTGAATATTTGCTGCTGACCTACTTTTTCAAAGCAAAAGTGGCATGATAAACTACTTCTTTTTGTGGATATGTAAAATGGAACTGAACGGCTTCATTATGAAATCTTGCGTTTTTAATAATTCACATTACTGAACTTTATTTAACATATTACTTTATTTAATCACACTGATGGTATACTTTAGATATTTTACATAATGCTCTTATTTTAGTGACTCTGTCACATCGTAACTGACCGCTCTACCCAGTACGCCCAATACTGCGAGACAGAACTATGTTACATAAATAATGACTGCATGAAATATAAATGCAGAGCATTGTGGTGTCATAAAGCAACAGTATTCTGGCTTTCACATTTCCATTTTAAGCTTTTTAGAGGAGAAAATTCATTTGTTTATGAGCTGTTAAATATTTATATATAGATTGCAGTTTTTTAATTATTTTATTTAGCTGTGATTGTGCATAGTCTTTAAGGCAATTTAGGGTAAATAATATTATTTATTTTCCTGCTGTGGATCATGGTAACAGCAGACTAAGGACAAGGAGGTGTGTGGGGGTTGTCAGCATAAGAGCGAAGGCATGCAGTTGAACCTTTACTCAGCCTTCACAATTATATGTCTTTATAAGCAGGATCTAGTATTACAATAATGGTTGTTGATTATTTTTCAAATGTCTTTGCAATGAAACACAATGAAACACAAATATTTGACCAATTTCCTGAATGCCTTTGTAAATTTCTGTGTACATTACAATAATTTTGCTTAGTAAACCAAAGGGATTCCTTAATCCTCCTTAATGAGTCCTTAATCATACGTGCAATCTAAAAAAACTCAAAGACAGAAAACATTAAAATGCTGTTTTTCAAAAATATAGTATCCTTTTAACAGGTGCACTTCATACAAAGCTAAAACACTGCAATGCTGATGACTGTAAGCACAGATGACAAAAAGCTGATTCAGGCAGACATGATCTTATAAAATTGTCAAATGGGAGAGAAAATGAATTATATCTATTGCTGGATGCTGGGTCTAGTGAATGTGACACATGGTCCTTTATGTGAAGTGCATTGTCACTGAGATCCTGCCAAGACTACTCAGCCAACTGCATCCAGACACACTGTAGAGACACGAGTGCCTTAATGACATTTTGTACAGCTGGATGACAGCACCTTGTGCGTTGAAACAGTGGACAGAGCACTGTTCGTTTTCCTTTCTATATGTCTCACTTTATATTTAATCAGCCGTCACAGTTTTGAGTTCACAGTCAGGAGGGTCAGGATTCTGCAAAGGGTCAGAATAATGTCTGCAGGAGGCAACGAGAAGAAGAAAATCAATTTATAGATTTATGTCCAATCCTTGTTGCTGTTATCCTCCAGATGTTTTATTCAGTGAGGCATTAACTTGAATAGTAATGTAATTATTTTCCATGAGCCATACACCATGTGCATGATCAACAGCGTAAGACCATCAGCGATGCAGATCGTATGATAGACAGTTGAGTGCATTTTGGTGTAGTGTTACCAGCACAATAGCACTGGGATCACTTTGTCAAGGGGATTAAATGGATTTACGTCTTTGGATTAGAATGTAACCAGCTGGGTACATTTGTGAAAGAAAGTGTGTGTATGTGTGTGTCAGAGAGAGGCAAAACATGGCATGTTTTAATGGTTCCTGTCAGTTAATACTGCAGTTAAAAGGAAGCTTCTTTTCTACTAAACACCTTAAGAAACACTGGATGCCCCTTCATGCTTACTAAAGATTTGATTCATTAACTTTGCTCAAACCTTTGGACAAAATTTGCTAAGAATTGCTGTTAGACTTGCTCCCAGCATTCAAATCCAGATGTGGTTTAGAATTACTTGAGGATAACGTGCTCACATCAGATTTAATACAAGAATATGAAATGCATGCCTCTCAAGCTTTACTTGTGCAATAACTATTAATAATTACTTCTCGAAATCAGATCTTAATTTGATTGTGAACATCATCATTAGAGGAAGGGAATCACTATAATAGAGTGTTAATTGTGCAATAACCCTACAGGCTGCACAATCTTTCACAAGCTATCAGAGTAGCAGTCCTCCTGCATAGATCACTCGCCGAATTTAAATGTAATGCAACAATACATCACTGTATTGCACACCGCAGTCAGTTAATTATTAGATCCTGTTAGTTACTGTGGCAAAATGTTTCAGTCAATGTTGGTCTTTGGGGTCTTGACATCAGCCAGTATTCTTGTTTCTTTCACTTTTCTCATGCAACTGCCAGCTTCATGCTTGCCTTGTCAGAATGCTTTTTTTCAGCAGCCTGCTTCTCATTTTCAAGCAACGTTTTTTGTCAACATACTGCATGCGTGTATATTTTTTAAAGATCGGCTCTATTCACAGAGGCCACTGTGACATGTCAGCGGAGTAAACACAGATGTAATTGATAAAACGATGGCCCCGTTTAGTGCGCCTCAGCCATTTGTTTGAGCTCTGGCCCATCTGGTTGGAACCGGTCCATAATTAATTTGATTAATTACACCTGTGTTTAGCCTGAGACGGTCCCATCCAAAAAGCCCCTCTGAAAACGGCCTATAGAATCTCATTTATCTAAATGTCCTGTATTTTCTTAAATTTGGAAAGCTTTATCCACATCTGGCTACATTTTAAAAAAAATTAAACCTTTGTATGTGTTCAGTACTGAAGGACAAGGATAAATGAGGCTGTAGTATGAGATATACATAAAATCAAAAATATTTCAAATTCCATCAAATGAAATCAATCTAAATTTTTTCCAAAACTGATGTGGTCATATTATACAACGAGTGAACTGTTTAATTGTGATCATTTGGATTGATTTTGTGTGCATGGTGTCTGATTTGGAAGGGGAACCAGTGGTGATGGTAAGTTTGGGTCAAAATAAATCTGGGCAAGAAACCATATTAAAGAGGTAGGAGTTTATTTAGCAGCGGTCCCTATTTGGTCGCATGGTTATTGTAACTGGATTGATCACACAACCATGTTTCTTTGTTTTGTATATATATGCATTGCATGTTGGTGTTTTCATGATTCTGGTTAATTTTTTTTATCCAAAGTTAAAAGTCAAATAATTGTGTTCTCATCACATTTATTTATTTTCTATATTTATTTATTATATCATTTTGTATCTATCTGGTGTTACATTTTAATGATCAAATATTAAATACTATTGCTACGTATCAGTGATGAATAGTACTGCTGACTGATTATATATATTATTGTTCTTTTCATAGGAAATGTGTGGGTCCTTACACATCCTTATGTGATTATTTTTGCATGTTTCCAGTCAAATCAATTTGTTAAACTCATTTATTTCCTCGCCGTTAGCATGTTTTCTGCACTTGTTTGCTATTAGTTTACCAGAATATACTTCTTCACCTATATCTTTCATTCGAGACCGATTTCACATGTCAGTTTTGGTTTTTTTGTTGTTTTTTTTTCACTTCCACAAAACTCACATTGTTTGCCAAAAATTAGTGTTAGGAGAATTTCATCCGGGAGGCAATCTCCTTTTGTATTGCCCGTATGTGGTCACTGGTCATTGCCTTCACTACTGTGACCAATTCACCTGAATAAGTGACACGAGACTCTACTGCCGGTTCGGAAACCTCAGAGGCATTGCTTTACCGCAGCCGGCTCAATTTATTTAGGTTATTTTCTGTTGCAGCGTATTTCATCACATGCACCGGCTTTTCAGTCAAGTAAAACAAACTAGATTTCACTGAGCTGCTGGAGTAAATAGTTGTTGATACGAAAAGTTGAAGTTCATCATTTAAGAAAATGTCAAATAAAAAAAAGTAAAGATTTAACAAGCTTAACAGAACACTATGAAACCGCCTCAAGTTTCAATATAATGGACTTGCTTGATAGAATTAAATTCTTTGAAGTCGTTTCAAATGTTCAAAAGTTGACTCACAGCTCTGTCCTGTATTCCAGGTCAATGCACGGACAAAAACACGTGTACGTGCTTTAGCGTTTCCTCTGCAGGGGTTACAATAGGTCACTTGCATGTGATGTTTAATGCCTTGCATGGTGATGACATGCAATGGCCAGTACTAGTCTGCATGCTGCTTAATGAATATCTTCCTCTTTTTCTCTTTGCCTGTCTGTGCTTCCAGAAGACAACTATAATGAAGGTGGGTATTGTAATTGAAACTGGTTCTATTCTTTCTAACACATTGTTATGGCTAAGGCTTCTCAGTGTTTTATAATGGTAACAGTATCGCTGTTACTGGAGTGGTAAGTCTGATTAATTAAATTTTCTCTGTTATTTCTGGGTATTCAAAGAATACTCGTACATCACCATAGCTTTCCCAGCCAAGACATTTAAAAATGTATATTAAACGGATTTAAGGGCGTTAAAGGGTCAGTAAAATATTTTATTTAAATGGGTACAAGCACTGATATTAGCATGTCCATTTATTACTCATATCACAGTGATTCTTTTTGCATGAGATTGCAAAGATTCAATTTTTTTATGTAGTTTTGAAGAATGGGGTTGGATATCTTTTTTAGTTGAAGACCTACCCAGAGGGTTAACTGTGAATACTCTACAGCAATTCTGTGCCTGCTTTGATTGCCTCATTTAATCAATAGTCTACTTTAGGACCATGTGAACCTGATCTGATACTAGTACGGGCTAGTACCACCAAATTATTAATCTAAGAAACACTGACAAAAGAAAGATTGAAGCAATTACTGAGCGCACTATTGGCTAAAAAATGTTTTTAAATAAATTCATTAAAGATGCACATTTAATAAAGTAAATGCAGATTTTTGTTGATTGAAATCTTTGTTCGTGGTTATCACAACTCAGAATTTATTTGGTTGAATCTTGTTGGTAAGTATATTGTAATAAAAAGGAAAAGGGCATCTTAATTAATTCCATGCAGACTTTTAACACAATGAAAGCTTCCTTTTTATTAAGCAAGGCTGGTCATGTTGTTTGTATTGAGATTAATTTTAAAAAGAGTGTTTGAGATGTGAAGCTGAAAGGCTAAGCAGAATTTATAACAGAAAACTGCGTCAGAAGACGTCTTCATCTTTTTTACCCGTATGATTTTGTTTGAATATGAATCAAATATTAGCTGAACGCAGGTCTATATTTGAATAGCGATTGCACTTTAAGGGTGGTAGGCGGAATGATGATCTTAGAGCACAAAGATCAGCCTGAATTTAAATTTCTGAATTATATCTAGTAAGTGGACGATGATGATGCATTGCAACCTGCTTCGGTTGACTAAATGCTCATCTTGCTGACCCTGTCTATGCATCCTCCTATTTCTCTCCTTCCCACTTTTCCCTTATCCACACTCCTCAAGTAACACAGACATCTGCTCTGAAAGAGATGCCTGCGTGTCAGTGTCACACAGCTTCCCATGATCCCTTGTTCTCTGCTGACTGTGCTCTTGTTTTCCTTTAAGGTCTGGCACACCTGATGATGGGCGACCAAGGTATGAGCTCTGTTCCTTTTTCCAGTGATTCCCCCATTTGTCCCTCTTGCTCCCATTGTGCTAAGAAGTGTGTGCGTGTGTGCGTGCCTGTAACTCTTATTTAACATCCAGGCTTGAAGCTTCAGATATGGGCTGTCAATTCACTTATTCTGATTGACCTGGCTAATTTTCACTCTCTCAGTGACTTTTTTTTCCTCGCCATCTTTTCAAGCTCATTGAGCTTTCTACTCACGACTCTGCTGTGTCGCCATTTGTTTCCATATTTCTTTCTTTTTAATTATTCTCATTTACTTCATGTTCTTTTGTTTACTGGGAATGTGGTTAGAGTAAGGAGACACTTCCATCAGCATCATTTGAATGTAATGCATGGTGGTGGTAAATGGCTTACTGAAATTTTAAGCTAATCCTCATCTGTCCTCGCTCCTGTAATGCATGTAACGATTGTCTGCACAGAGTCTGTCCATTCTGTTTTTGTGATCCTGCACATCTTTATTATGTAGCACAGATAGAATGAGAAGTTTTGGTTTTATTTTTCATCTTTTCACTATTATTCCCATTACAGTTACACATTTCCTCTCTTATGATTGCACATATTTGTAGTCATCAAGCCTCTTGCTCCTGTCCTCTGTCCTTTTCCGACGTGACCATGACACTTATTCGTGTCTCCTCTCCTTTTGTTCTCCCTTTTTGTCTGGAATATGCTTTCTTCATGGAACATTTCATCAAATTTCATAGGTAAAAGTAAAGGTACTACCCTTTTAATTCTAAGTTTTCATTGAACTAAGCTAGCCATGTTTGTGACATTATATACTCATGCTGAATGAAGTATATAAAGTCATTGGCATTTTTGAAACTTGCTTTTTCAACCATTAATGAAAGCTTTTCAAGGTAGGTGCCACTTTCGCTTCGTGTTCACACTTTTAAGCTGCGCCATTTGTTCCTTTCTGCTTGTGCATGGGGATCATAAACAAGTCTCACATGGGCATATGAACACACTAGTTTCTGTCGTAGTTCCAGTACACCACCACCACCTCCACCACCACTGGGGTAACTACAAGCTTTCTGTTCAAATCATGATTTTCGGGGTTGTGGGTGAGGCTTGATCATAGTGTTGTGGGCCTCCCATCCTGGCTGTGATCCTCACCTCTTCTCCCTGTGGGGTAAGTGGACTTCTGATCTTTCCCATTTGACTCTCCTCCTCAGGGCAGAGAGGGGAAGCTTGGCTTCTAAGGTCCCTACTGAGCATTCAAGGTAAAACTTTGATTCTTTCAAGTTGAAGTAAAGCTGGAAGTTATAAGTTTTCTTCAGCTTACAGCAGTGCCATGCAGTTTAATGTCTGCTAATTAGAAAATAATGTTTAATAATACTTTATAACTGAATTGAAACATAATTATGACTGATTTTGACAATCAGTCTTTCCTTTTGCATTCTGAAAATACATTTTTTCTTGCTTTTGCTTACCTTTTGTCTTAAAATTGACTGTGTCATTCGTTCTGATTGTAGAAATTCCTTGCAAATTAGTTTGGAACATTTTTGTTTCTTAAGACCAAATAGAAAAATATCATGATAATGCTATCTCTTATCATGTACTTGTGAAGCATCATCTAAACAGGTAAGTCTTCCAAGTGACCTTTAGACGGACAGTGTGAGGAATTATGTTGTTGTTGGATTTTGTGCCATCAAATGCCATGCTACTAAAGCTGCAGTGCTATTTGTGACCAAACACGCGCACGCACACATACACACACACAAACACACCATGTTCTTATTACAAGGAAAGATATTGCATTGGCTTAAATTAAATTTGTGGACAATTACCTTAACCCAAACCACAATCCCCACTTGCTTTAACTTAACCTTCAACTAAGTCGTCATAATAAAATTTATAGATTATGTTATGGAGATTAGACGCACATACAAAGCAACTCACACAAATAAAACCCACTGTCCATTCTAAATACAGACATTGATTTTTCCATCTGCTAAGGTAAGTCTTTGTGTTTTTTTTTTTTTTTCGATTTTGAAGATGGATGCATACAAATTTGACATGCAACATATATTCACTATATTTTTTGTTAATAATAAATCTAGCTCTGTAGGTGATTTCAAAACATTTTTCTAAAATTATGCAAAAAAAATGCATCATGTGTATGTACATATAAGGAATTGTGTATGTAATGGGTTAGTCGATTGCACAAAAATAAAACCCTTTGAGGTATTACGCACTTGATACTGAATTGTGTATAGTGTACAGTATAAGGCTTCTGATACTTTGGTTTTATTACACTGTACCACACACTCAGCTTGGATGTGGCAGAAGGAAAGCCACAGGGAGAGATTGAGATAATGCTGATGAGGCACAAATCTGCCATACGTGGAACACTGCTTCTAATTTGGGCCATGGTTAGCTGTCCCCTGTGTTGTACAGTGTGAAACATAGTCAATCCTTTTACATGCTGTGTGGTAAATCTAAGAACGAGCACAGAGCGACGGTGCATTCACTGTCTGCTGTAAGCTTGTGAGAATATTGTGCATTATGTTGTCCCTCCCACCCCTTCCTCCCAAGGTGCTGCTGTGTCATGTTAACCGTTTTATACCCTGTTTCATGGGCAGCCTTTTGAGAATGGGCTTGTGAATGTGCACTGCTTTCAGCTGGTACACTGCCACCGGATTCCTGAAACCTTGTTTCCATCTAGCTTTAGCGAGCAGGGCATGCCGTAGGATAAGTCATAATACCACTGACCTACAAATCACCAGGGTATTTAATTGCACTCATCACAATAAACTGCCATGTGCAGCTTAAGAGAAACTGCAGGCTGTGCAGACAGGCTTACAGGTACAACTGTGCTATTTCTAAATTAGTATACTTCTAATGTAATTGCTTTCAGTTTCTGAACATGGAAATGTCTCTTCTCATTGTAGTGTTCACATGCCACAGGTTTTCTGTAAAGTGAGAAAGTGAATCCCTCTGGTAGCTGCCTTGTACATATTGTGCTACATTTTAAATGTCAAATTAAATGGATATTTAAAATGCTCTGCTATATTACAGAAGCCTGACTCACCGTGGACTTTTAACTGGGTGTCATAGATGTGTAAAGATGACACATTCCTTCAAATAGTAACTTTTGGAGTCACCTCATAGTGTTTTGTTTGATACATGTGAGGTGACTTATAAGATGAATATCAGATTATCAAAAGTGATAATTTCACAGCCATTAGCGGAGTTAACAGAGTGTAGATATGATTCATGTCCTCACGCAGTGAAATTGCCCATTGCTTGGTGGTATTAATAGCAACGACTTTAGAGTTGAACAAAGATTTGCAAGTGTTTTGGATAAATGCTGTGAATCATAAATGGAACAAAGCCACACGAGACAGAAAAAACTCAAGACAGAGATTTCGCATGTCAAAACCAACATCTAGAGAGGTGCATTAGCTAATTTCAATTCTAGTACCCCATCTAATCTCGCAATCTAGGAACATTTGATAAAAGAATATCTGTATTATTATCTGTATTTTCCAGTAATAGATATAGCTTAAAAGTAGCATATAGTGCTATAAGTGTGTGTTCAGGTCAATGAAAATGGTGCCTCAATTTTTCTGTTTAATTTAACCATCCATTTATTTTAACACAAGTGCTTATTTAGAGTTATTATTGAGAGTTTGACAGTTTCTATAACTGCAAATGCAATAAGACCCTGTTATCAGATTTCAAAGCTTGCATTCGCATTGTGTTCATGTGCTGAGTGCAGAAGAAAACTCTCTTTTGGCACTCCTGAAAATGTGGGTGGTTAAGGTGGACTTGGGAATGGTGTGCATGTAATATACAGACCCCAGCATCTCTAATGCTCCCCCAATGACAGCTGTGTGGAATTATTTAATTACCAAATGCACAAAATCCTAAAACTAATGTTTAGTGTAGGAGCACGTTTCAAAAGCACGTGTGTATGAATGAGAGAGATCAAGCACTGAAGAGAGAAGTTGGGACTCTGAGACAAACTGATGTGTACTTGGGTGTGGATCGTTCAGGACACCGTGAGGGCAGGAGAGTGAAAAATTGGACAAAAATGCCCAGTGTCGCAAACATGATACAAATTACAACTCATATATGCAAAAATATTATAAGGTTCAATAAATCCTTCAAGTTTTAGAGAATTTGAATGTTCTGGGAATTATTTCATGATTTAGGCTTTACAGGGTTAAGAAGTTAGTTTGTAGCATCAATTTCACATCTCAAACTCAACTCATATTTTAGTCATCTTTAGCCATCAAAATGAAATGTTTTGTAATGGATTTTGCAATCCTTGGTTGCCTAACCATGGCTGCCATTTTTACTTCTGGCATCACAGTGGCCAGTGTAAGAGGTAGAACTAGCATTCTTCTGATTTTCTGGTACATTCTCACAGAATGCCTGACAAAGCAGCATGTGAAAACAAGGCAGGAGAGCAGAATATGTTTGTTTGGCAAGAGCCCGCGTAGGGTTGGGATGGTTATGGGTTCCACATTTCTTCTGTGTCCTTACAGTAAAGTTGTCAATTTTGTGAGATGACAGGCAAAATTTGCCCATTGTCAATATATTTGTACAGCACACATGTAAATGAACAGGTGTAGATCAGTTAGATATACCTACAATTATATTATTCCAGTGATGCCTGAAATGTGTCCTGCGGACCCTGGTGGGTCATAGAGGTACTGCAGGTAAGCAGCAGTAATAACAGAAATTCAGTTTGAAATTACCCAAAGTATGTACAGTTATATTATTATTTTATTTATATAAAAAGTGAATTTTTTGTTTTTATATTGAAGTTTGTAGTGGCAGGTGGGTCACATATTGGCTTTAAGACTTTGCCTATGACTCGGTAGCATTAGCAATTTATACAACACAGTCTATGTTGTTTATGTTGTTTTTAACACAGTTTTTAAGGAACTACATAACGTACTCTTGTAGTTTGATTAGAATGAAGATTTAAGATTGCATGCGCCGCACTAATGGGATAGCTTTTCTACCAGGTTATGTTAATGGCGACATGAATCTAACTCCCATCCACACAAAGATGTATCCTTGTTCAGGATACCTAGTCATCACATTCAAACATACTGAATACCTCAGGCATCATTTACAATGTACAGGCTTAATCTTAAAAATGGGCATATTTTAGCCCTAACCCATGATCTGTTTCTAAACCTAATCAGGTTGATTTGGTGCGTAACCATAACCATTAGTTTTTGGCGCATACTCTAATTAGTCACTAAAAGCAAGCAAAACTAAATTATTATTAAATGAAATCACATATCTATGTTTTACTGAAACTAAAAGGCAGATAACAAAATAAACCAAAATGCTAAATACAAATCTCCCAAAGTCTCTTTGCAAAACTACCAGCATCTTAAGCCACTGCTACCCCTAGCTGTCATCATGTCAGATGCCAGCAGCTTTGACAAGCAGCTTTGTCAGTATGATATGATATTTTGGGATGAGAACACAAATATTCATAGTCATGCATCAAACTATAAAGTAAGCATTTGTTCTTGAGTTTGTATTAGTGTGTTTGTTATAATGTATGATAGTGTTGACGGAGTCATAAGAGAGGCAGGCATGATGAACCAAAGGCGATTTAATGCATTGTATACTTTCTTATCGTGGCTACAATCAGAATCCATGTGTATGACAGTGTTGCAATAAGAAAGCAACAAATACTTTTTAGATAACATGGAGCAGCATGTCAGAGTGCAGAAATTGTCAAGACTTTTGTGCCTTCTTTGTCTGACAGGTTACACGATATCATGCGGTGTGTGTTGAATCAACAACAGATGTTGCCTTTGTAAGTTCACATGAAACCTGGAAGAGTGTCTGTGAAATTCCTTTAGCTCTACTGACAGGATTAGTTTCTTAGACATTAGGTATACAGTATCTGTGGCAGTTTTTCTTTTCTTGCTGAATAGACACTAACTTCAAAAATAAGAAAAGCTGGTATACTTTAGTAAAGGTGGCCCTGAGTGCTAATTTCTGAAGGTCTTGATGCATACTTCTCCTGGAGGCCACACTTAAAGTTAATAACACTTTACAATAAGTGGTCATCATAATTTCTCATCATGTGAAATGTCAGTGGAAGTGTTATTTGGGATGCTGACTCAGAATTTTCAACAAAGCTCAACTATGTTTGTCTGTAGGTCTTGGCATTTATATATAGTATCACCATCTGGTCTGAAAACCCCAGTCATAGCCTGACTGAAGCTTATGCTGCATACAAATCACTAGCTCTTTCTTCCAAGCACTGTAAAGTACATCAAATTAATTAACTGTATATCTGTATTACACTGTGCTCATTTAAAAAATTTACAGCCTCTGCAACATTGTTCATGTATTTGCTTAAGTGTTTTAGCATTAACTTTTTAAGCTCAAGCAAATATCCCTGTTGACTAACCCAGATTCCAAAGCTTATCCACTAGCACAGTAAATAAACTATAAGAGGAAGCACGCTTGGTTTAGGGTTCTAGTAGCTGCAGGCAAAAGAGCCCTGGGGGCTGACGACCCACATGTGCAACTGTTCTATGGAAAAAGAAGTGAGCGACCACTGCAGAGACAGCATAAAGTGGCAGCATGTGCTGTATATGCACTGAGTCAAGAGGATGTAACTGGAATTCTGTCAAAACTATTTTCACACATACAGTGTCATCACTCAAGTTTCCTCATAACAACAGTGTGAAAACATGATTAATGCTAGCAGGAGGGTGAGCTAAATGAGTTAAGTGTCATCATAATAATTCATTAGTAAGCTATGACAGTATACCTATGTATGTGGGGGTTTTTTTTGCAGAAGCAGGTGATGTTCTTTGATTAGAGATTCACAGAACAAATACTGTGCTGTATGTAAATGACCGGGTCATCTTAGAAATATTTAGGTAAAACATGTTTTCAAGTCCTCCAATAAACAATGGGGAAAAGTTTACAGTGCTAATTGTTAGCACTGATGCCTCACAGCAAAAAGATCCTGGGTTCAAAACCACCATCTGGATGAGGCCTTAGTGTGTGGACTTTGCATGTTTTCCCTGTGTTTTCGTTGGTTCTCTCCGTCTACTCCCGCTTCCTCCCACGATTCCAAGACATGCAGTTAGTGTGGTTAGGTTAGCCGGTGATTATAATTGCCCATAGGTTTGAATTTGAAGGAGAATAGTTGTCTGTCTCTCCGTGCTAGCCCTGTCACAGACTGACTACCTGTCCGGAGTGTACCCTGCCTCTTGCCCTGTGGCAGCTGGGATAGGGAAGAGAATGGACGGTCGGATGGACGGTCAGTTAACAAAACAATAACTACTACATTGCATACATTTTAAAATTAGAGGTAATGGGCAGTAGACTAAAAAACATTAAAACATAATAATAATAATTTAATAAATACATTCTTGTAAAAGTAAAACCATCCACATCTGCCTGCTATATCTGCAGTCTCTCTCACTTACCTGTAATTAAGTTTAAAGCCACACTTTGTTAGCAAGGTGCATCTATTATTGACTGTAATGTTAATTAATTAATGCGGATGCTAGGCATAGCTATTAATAAACGCATGTGAACTAAAATGTAACGATGTAAACAATTTTCTTTCATTTTCTTCTTGAATACAAATGGACTAGTTACGTTGTTACACAGATTTTGTATATACTGTGTTCTCTACACTTACAGCTTATTTTTGCATACAAATATACCTCTTTCATGTCTGGACTGTCTAGTTTACCTATTATATACACCAATGGTCATCTGTGTTTGTTAACACCAAGATAATTGCACTTGATGGGTCACAGAAATGGTTTTCACAGCAACCAAGTTGGGGGAAACTGGCTTTGCACTACAGAGAAAAAGGCCTATAATTGCCTCAAGAGAGATTTGTGTATCTTGACATGGCAGATTGGCAAGAGTGCACTAAAGCTCCACAGATTAGTACATTACCACAGATTCTCTTCCTGAAGGGAAGGTTGGAAGACAGAGGGAGAGTAAAGGACTTAAAGCAGACAGAGAGAATAAGCACAAGAAAAAGGGCAAAGCGAGAGGGCTACTATGTGAAAAGAAGAAGCGTGATAGGAAAACAGAGACATGAGACTTTCATAACATTTGAAAAATATAATGATCAAGGAAAAAAATAGAAGAAGGATGTCTTCCTTTTAAAGAAAATTCCACTTCATTACTTTGAGCATACATAATACTTCTATACATCAGACCTACTTACCTGATTTGCTGATAGACAAGCAGTAGCATGTCTCCAAGTCACTGAATTGGAACGTCGGAGCATTTTCTCAAGTCTCATGCTGATCGTGAATCATAACAAAATCCCAAAGTAGACTTTGAAATAATAGTTATCAGTACTTTTCCCAACAAATATTTACTATAAAAAATGACAAGCATACATTTCCCTGACCTAAAGAAAGGGTGACATAGAATGTAAAATAAAGGTTGGATCAATATGAACAAGGCTCATCTGGCTCCCCAGGTAGAGTGGAAGGAGATCTGCTCCCGATCAATAACGCTGGTCGATGCTGGTGAGAGACTGTAGTGATGAAAAACTCTATTTCTTGGCCCCCAGAAGGAAGTGGATGAATCGTAGCAGAAAATAGATTAAGGGTAGATACCTATACTTCAGCTGTAGACTTTGAAATGCATCCTTTGCATGGTGGCTTGTTTAGTTGTACTTCAGCTTTTAGATCTTGGATGATGGGCTTTTTACTGGCCTTCACTGATGGAACGCTGCCAAGTGTTGTTAGACTGTACTGTAAATGGTTTAAAATGACATGTATCCTTGCAGTAGGTACTGTGAAATGAGACCTGCTAAAGTTCTACGTGTTTATAGAGTAATGTGTTGTACTGAGGTGCTGTTTTGTGTAGGTGATTTATGATAGCATAAACCACTGGCTTAGCCACCTTCAAAGAGTTTGCTACCCCACCCCCAACACTTCATTCATCTTCTCCTTTTTACACTTTAAACCCAGAATGTTTTCCTTCCAGATGTGTTAAAGACAAAGACTCATTTATATAGAATCACTCTTACTGAATGACATCTTCATGTGTTTTTCTAAGATAAATGTACATGTATTCTCTTTCCATTGGCATTATAGTCATTTAAAGTATGATATCTATGGAAATAAACCCAGATATGATGGCAAATCCCTGATAATAAGAGTTTTGTGTCAAGACTCTGACCAGCTATCTGATCTTTGACATACATTTAACCAACACCACATCTGGTAGTTGGTTTATATGAGTGAATATTAAATTTAAATAAAAAAAGAACCTCCCACACTCATGAAAGTGATGGCCTTATCACTAAGATAATCTTTCATTTAAGTAAACTTTTTGTGTTGACTCCCTCCTTTTCACCTACTTTGAGCAAGTTTGTGACATCATAACTACAACTAGTGTGAAACCAAGAGAACTAGTTTGAACTATTTTTAGGTTGAGTAATGATCTCATAAACATAACTCTTACAAGCTTAAGAATTGCTTGTTGTAATGCTGTCACCCAGAGTACAGGGGTATTCTCTCTGCCATCATGGCACTGTTATCTTATAGATGATCCCACCCCCGTCACTAGTTTCAATAACTATATTGTACACTAGGACATCCATTGACTGTGACATTTGCCTTTGCTGATGCTGCTGTGTGCTAGTTTGTAAAATTGCTAATAATGCATTTATGGCCATCATTACATTATATACATTTTCCCGAGGAGGCTCATTAAAGCTCTCTTTAAAGCTAAACAGATCTGCCTTCTTTACGTTGTTTACTCGTTTAATTAATGAATAAAATGTAAACTTTAATTAGGACTCGAGAGCTTTCGCGTGATTGTTACAACATTGACTGAATATTTTTGTCTAGCTGACCAAACCGAAAGTAGATGCCTTTTCAGTGATGCATTGCGAGGAAATGGCAAGGCTCCCTGTGGGAAATTGAATAGTCCATTTCCAATTGAGTGTGCCCTGGAAAATCCATGGGGGTCAGTGGCAATTTGTCTCAGAAGGTCTACACTGAGAGTCATTATGCTCAAGACCAACATGTCCTGAGGGACAAAACCATTCTTTAGAGGGAGAATTGTATTCCCTTTTGATAAATATAAAATATTTCCTTTCTCTTTTTGTGCTTTGTCTTCAAAATCTGTAAGATTTTCTCCCCATTCAAAAAAGAAATGTGAATGGCAGTGTAATGAGCACAATGGAACACTTTTTACTATCATAGTGAAGCAGTTTCTCATTAACCTCCGTTTCTCAGTACCCCATCTTTGTTGAACAAGTTGCTCATGTCCCTTGTATAATTATAAACACAGTCCTATATCTATGCCACTCCAGTGAAGCTCAGATTACAAGTGTCATGAATTTTAATGGCCACAATGTGCAACGATCAATCATTATAGTTTGCTTATGTTTTCAGCTGGAGGAGAGTGACTTTTAGACAAATGTTTCCTGTTAGGCAAATCTCTGATTTCTCTTTTCTTTGTTGCTGCCATGCAACCTAATTTCCATTCATACCTGATAGTTAGCCACTTGTGGTTTTGTAATGGAGGATCAGAATAATGACTTCCGTTGAGAATGCTGTTAAAGACTGCACATGCATATATGATGATCAGTGCTAATTGACTGCTAAAAGGTAAGCTAGAACGGGGTTACTTTTGGTCATATTAACAAAGCAACTCTTCATTAATGAGAGAGTGCTGGGGTTTTTCATTCCAATTAATTTTGTTATCACTAAATTCAATTTAAAGCAATATTATTGGTCATTAATTATATTGAGAAATTAATGGATGAGATGACTCTTTTTTTTACAAGGTAATATCTAAATATATACTCAAATAAATGTAACTAATGATAGTGATACGACATCTCTTTTTTTATATGTTTTCTCTTTTTTTGAGAATTTTGAGTTTAAAAATAATTAACTACCTCAGAAAATATTCCACAACCTTTCTCTGTTTTACTGCATTTCCAAGTAAAACACTAGAAAGAACTGAAAATATATGATTTAATATTTATTCATAGTGTTCAGGAAATGAGTAACTTATACAAAATATCTATCTTTTACTTTGACATTTATGTCATAAAGCCAAAAAAATAATGACAATAATCTTACTTCTTAATGGCACGTGATGAAGACATGTTGTTTACAACGTGTTTACACCTTTTTTTATTCCTATTCAGACATTTCAGACCTTTTAAGTAATTATTCAGTTCTGTACTGTCTTTAAATACTCTCTCTGAGCTTTGTAACAAAGTAGCGTTGAATGATTACTATGTTCAGAAATATCTTTTTTTGCTTTTACTGCTGATGCTCGTCTAAGTAATGCTTTTCACTTGGGGGAAAGTACATGTATTTGCTTCTGTGCTATTCATTTGCCCTTCTCTTTCATTTCCTGCTATGCCTTTTTTCCCTCTATGGTTCTTGGATTCAAATCACCTGTGCTTTGCCCACATGTCCTCAGAGAGACAAAGACAGAAAGAGAGAGAGAGTTTACACGGCTGCACTTGATCCAGCTCTATCAATGAGAGTCTAGTTATCAGTGCATTTTTATTTGGTTTGTGGATGAGAGCCATTTCAGAGAAACATCAAAATGGCATCACTACTCCTGTTTTTCATTTCATTTTTGTTTTAGAAAGTTAAGAGGAGCATGATGATACCCAGCAATGAGTTTAGCTCATAAAATTGGGCCTTAAAAGACCACAAAAATACATTTTATATCAGTTGACTTGTTTTTATTTTATTTTTTAAGTTATTGTTTTCCCTGTAATTAGATCTGTCCACTTTTCCTGAAACCTCACAGTGAAAGTGATGGTAAATATACATGTGCATGCTTGAATGATAGTGAAAAATAGAACGATCACTTTGTTGAAAAAAAATCACATGGCTTTAGCATTAGCATTTTGAGCATTATACAGATTAGTGCATGTCCATGGTACAATATTGTTTCACCTTTTTGTGCTGTTGGCAAACCTATGTACACTGAATATAGTAAAAAAATGGAAGTAGTAGAAGATGTTTATATGCTAAAAATAAGTCATTTAGCCATTGCTAGGTGGTTTCTAGGCATGTGTTGGCACCATAATATATCATGTCCAGTTTTCTGTATATATTAATTAGACGTGATTGTTGTGAAATTGAAACAATTAGATACTTTTACAAGGTGTTATAGGTGCATAAATTCCAAAAACTGGCATTATTAGCACATAGATGGATGCTAGATGGCATGATAATATCAAAATATCTGATATAGACAAAAACCTTTAATGGCCTAAGATGTATCTTTGTTGCAGTCTGGTTTTGCATCTCTTAATATTTTAAGAGGATTTCACAGACAAATTAAAAAACATAAAAACAGAGCTTCTTCTTCTTATTATCATCATCATCATCATCATCATCATCATTATTATTATCATTATTATTATTATTGTTCTACAGTCAGAAGTAAGCATGGCTCATACTTGTATGTACTCAAAAATAAAAAACACTTTTGACTTTTAAGGATGACCGGACCCGAGACTGTTGAACTCAGATTATATTTAGCATGACCTCCTTGCTACAAACTAAAAGTTCAATCCTATATATTTATTTTATTCTTTTGTATAGTATAGTATACTTCAGTATATTGTTTTTGAAGTGTTAGGGTGGAAATCTAACGGTATTTCCCTTTACAATTGCCTTCTCTTTTATTAAAAGAATGGAGAGCAACAAGTGTATCACATTATAGAAGCTGTGTCTTTATGACCTAAAACTGTTGGTTTATCATACACGTCTTTCCCTCTAGTGGCATTCACACCTCTCATAAATTATAGAATAAACTTGTGGTTTCATTTGCAGTTATTCCCTTTAGTGCACTAATAACCTATCACGTTTCTTTCTGATCTCAGTTTTAGTAATAGGTGTGTTTGTACAGGCTTCTCTGAAATCTCCCACAACAATTAAGCTATGCAAGGAAGGATTATATTACACAGTCTCAGTTGTATGTCTGTACATTGCAACAAAAGACTAGAAAAATAAGAGCTTAAATCAAGTTTTTTTAAGGTTTTAAATAGAACTGACCAACTGACATTACTGGAACTCAAAGTAGCAACACAGTAAGTCTTTAAATTTACCCTGAAAAGTAAAATAGCATTTGTGGATGGCATCAACTTTGAGATTATCCAGAAACAAGCAAGGCTAATCATTGAAAATCCATTATTTCAGGTAACACTTTAATCTCTGATAGACTGACTTTTGTGTGACAAACACTTAATTTGCTCTGAGTGCAGCAGATTGTACACTGATGTTTATCATATTTCTTCTATTATGTGGGAAATCATTATCCCTGAGCTCTGCTAAAAAGGGGTTTTTTTTGGCATTGTTCTGAAGTGTAGAGTGCTCGACAAGCGCTGCAGTTAGTGCCTGTTAGTTTCACTGCAGTTTTGTAATCACAGGCAAGATTTCACATAAAAATACTATGACATAGTGAGGGCGTGTCACAGGGCCATCCTATCCCAGCATAATTGAGATCACGCACATTTTTCCTACGTGCTAAATTAATATCTGGCTTTGAGGATGTTCACTTCACCCACAGGAAATTAAAAAGCAAAGTGTAATACAAAGTTGTCTGAAAAACCACAGAAAGCTAGGGTACTGTTAAAAAAAAATCTCCCTTTCACATTCTCTGTCAGTCTTCTCCCCATATTAAGTATAAACAGACAATAATTTATTCCTGCATAAATCAAGTTTTTAATTAGCAAGTTAATGTAGCTCTTGCATATCTAATTAAACTAATGCCTTACTGAACAAAGTTCCATGCAGTTTGTGCAAATGCTAGTATAGCTCTATATACATTTGACATACTGTAGCTACACTGTTTTGTTTCAATTGTTAAATAATAAATGATGATTCCAGATCAAGTCAGAGTATGTCTTTAGTTTTACATGTATTAATATTTACTACTTGCACATGTTTTCTGCCAATGAGGAATCATAATATCTCACAACCAAAGACACATTTAGAGTTCTGAAATCATTGCTGCCAACAGAAATTGGGAAATGATCCATAACCATTCTCCAGAAGCCTACAGGTGGATGTCGGGGTTGTGGAGGGGTTTGAGGTAGCAATGCACCTTAAGTCATCTCAAACACTGACAGTTTGTTCGGTTTAGCCATGGGAAAAAAGAGGTGTCTGTGCCACAGTGCAGGTCGTGTTGTCTGCCTGAAAGCAAGCGTACATACTTATTAGCATTTCCTACAACAACCTGTCAATCCAACAGTAAGCGATTGATACTGATTTGCATGTGTACCTTTTTACTTATTTAACAAAGAGTCTTTGAAATAGAAGTAATAAAAGTATGACCATATTTGAAGATCACTTGGCCTGATTGGTAATAAATATACATAATAAACCAATGACTAAATAAATAAGTGCCTGTCATCTCATGCATTAAACATTCTTGCATGTACATCCAAGAAAACGTTAAAGTAATTTATGCACAATAGCACAAATGGTTTGATAATTACTGTATTATGTTAGGAACCCCAAGCAATGTGTGAAAATATATTTTCATATAGTGTAACACACTGTGCTGGAACACAAAAAGAAACATAAATTTAAAATAAAATAAGTCATATTTTTGCTATTCTGCGTGGAGTTCAAGGGGCTAAGCATGAAATGTGCAGATATATGCACATCATGTAAAAACATTATAAACAACATCATAAGTATAAAGTTTAAAAAATGAAAGTTGGTGTCAAAACATTCATCACATATTTGTGTAGGTATTGACTGAATGTCTTAAATTGGTTGAGTTATATTTGTATTATTATCTGTGATTGTCATTGTCATGTTTCTAAGAGAATAATGCATGTAGCATTTAACAGAGTAAGAGCTGCATTTGCTGTTAAGGTGTAATTCAGAGGCTATGTCAGTGACTAAAATAGGCTTGCAGATAAGAGCTAAGGATGCCTTGCACATCATTAAGTGTGAAATATAACAACACGCCCCTGAGCTGCCTACTGTTCCCCTAGAGAGACGACAGCTAGATAGGGCTCCACACAATAATGGCTTAGAGAGCCACAGACCTACCTTGCTCACACTGCTTCATCTTAAAGCTGCTTTGATGGAAAGTATTGCAGCACAACACTACATGAAGCTTCTTGTAACAAAGGTAGAGAATCCTCAAATGCTGTTTCTCCTCGGGTCCGGTAAAGCTGCGATAAACCTGACGCAGTCCTGATTGGCTTCCTGTTCCACCTGATGGTATGTCTACAGAGAAAATCTTTTAGTCAACTATCTGAGGGAACAGAAATACTTCTCTTTTAATCAACTTGGCCCTATACACATTCAGCATTTCACTCCCACTCTGTGCCTCTAAGCGTGACCCAAAGTGTATTTTTACACTCCAAGTCTATTTTCCTGCATTTTACGTGTGTAACTACAGTGAATGTGTATTGGGCTCTGAGTGCTTTTAAAACATGGGTGACCTACAATTCAGTACTGCGTCTGAAAGCATCCTGTGTAAACACAGACAGAGCACTGAAGCAGCTGCTGCTGCTCTGATAACATGCTGCTCGCATTACGCCTCCAGTATAGACACGGTGTAAATATCTTCTTATACAGGTACAGCAATGCATGAGCCTTGAGACTACCTTGAGGCAGATTATCAGCAAAATTATTTCCAAGTACTCCTTGAAAAAAGAGAAAAGAAACATTGCATTGGCTAGAAAATTGAAGTTTATCCTCTAAAAGGCAGGATTTCATGCATCTGTGCTCCATCTTTCCTTTTCACTCTTATTTGTGTGAAAGGCCTGAGTACTTTGTTGTGAAATGGCATGCTTATTTCAGAGGTACGGTGCGTTTGGCTTTAAATGTTGGCAAGGCGGCATCATTGTCATTTTGTCAGCTTTTAAATATAATCAAATTCTACCTCAGTGAGTCATTTCATTACACACTTGGAACAGTGAAGTAATTAGCTGCAATATAACACATTAGCAACAGCAACCAGCCCAAAGACTTTAATTTACTATATACGTGCAGCATCTGTGTTCTCTGTCATGATACACGTAACCCATCTGCACAATTTTACACAAAGACTCATTCATGTCGTAGGACCCCTCATAGTCATGCATTACAAAACAAATCAAGAACATACAACAACAACAGACCAAACAAGATACGCAAGAGACTAAATGCTATTTATGTTGACATCACTGTTTTCCAATCTTTCCAGTATCCCTCCCACTGCAGCACCCTAGGGATCTTCAGATGGGTAAAAACAAGTCTCCTAACATTGTGGTTTTTCAGACTGCTGACAAGCTGTTCTCTGGCTATTAAATCCATTTCTCACTGTCAGTGGAGCTGGAGTAGCTTAGATTTAAATGACAAGATGCTGGTGCTCCTACTGCTCTGGGACCAGTATATACACTGAGGGCCTCAGAGTCCGCACTGTTCATTGTCTCAGGACTGAGGTACTGTGGGATTGTTGTGAACTAAAGTTCTCGAGGATTTTTTTTTTTTTTTAAAGGGACTTTAGGGTTTATAAATGATTTGCCACAAGTAATTCTCCACTTGTGACACCAAAATGTCAAAATGTTTGGATTATCATTTCCTTGCAGTGACAATATTGTCGTTAATTAGCTGATGACAAGCATCATTTTCAATTACAGAGTTCCCATAATAGGGTGCCATGCTAGTGGCTACTCTACAGGGGAGTGTTAGACAATTAAATTTAATGCAAGCTGCATCAGAGAGCCATTGGACTGTAATGAAAGTGAACTGACACCAGTGTGTTTGGCTGTTTGATAAAGACCACACAGCCAAATTGTGGATCATTTTGAGGTTTTACTGTGAAGTAGATCGCTGACGGATTCAGCAACTGACCAAAAGTTATTTGGCCCAGATTTCTTGTAAAACTCTGATAAAGATGACTCAACAAGACTGTAGGTTTTTGACAGTGTCAGTGCACAATGACGAGCAAAAAGACATACAACAAAATAACAAGGAAAAAAAAAGCCAAAATTTGTTAAGGATTTCCATATTAAACAACGATTTATTGTACATGTATACAGTCAATGAATATGTTTAAGAACAATTTCAAAGTAAGATCCAGTCTCAAGGTTTTTTTTAGCATGAACCCAAATGTTTGCCTTTTATTGTACCCGAGCATAATTTTCACCTTCCCCACTCCCTTTCGAGTCTTCACTCACAGAACACTTAAAGCTTAGTTTATGGTCACTGCATTTGTTGTTATGTAGCCAACTGTGACGTAACCACAGCCCTGTAGCCTTTTAAAATGATGCTTCAGGTTCCCCGGTGGCCGCTGTAGTTAAACATGATAGGTGTCGCTGCAAAGAAATAAAAGCTCTGCGTCAGTGCTGGTATAGGAATAGAAAAAGTTGAAAAAGGAAACAAAGCTATTGATTAGTTTTTTTTAAGTCTTCTCCAGGAAATTTCATCTTTTCAACCTGCAGCATCTCCATCCGTATAATGTGAGAATCTCTGAGCTCCTGTGCTGATCTATCATTGAAATGGTGGTGAAGACCAAAAACATAGTTCACTTTTGTCTTCAACCCCGGCGTACCGTATGTGTCAGGTTACAAAAAATGAAGATGTGCACAGCCAGCCAAAAGGACGTTCAAATGAGTACTTAACACAGCTATTTGCAGGATGCCTGTGTTTTGCAGAAATATTAGGTCCTGTGCTTGGCCATGAGCCCACCTCTTCAAGCAGACCAGGCCACAGTACTCAGTGATCACACTAGTCAAACAAACTGGACTTTGTGGGTCAAACGTGCTCAGACATGATATGCATTGCATTGTGTGATTACACTTTTAGAGTGGATCAGTTGATGGACTGTTCTCATTATCAACCTATTTTTATGCCCGTCCATTTTTCTGCAGTGTTTTTAGTAGCCCTTGCATTTTTGGCTCATATACAAAGCAGAAGCTCTGATTTAAATTTGCAAAAGCTGTTTTCTCATCTGTAAAAATGTAAACGTTTTAAAAATGTTTTTGTCAAGGACAGCATCGGTCCACGTGATTTACATGTACCTAAATGAAAAATAACAACACTAAAACCACCGTGAACAATAAAACCACTTCACGTTTACTTTCTAGCATGCAAACATAATTAAAGTAACACACACACATATTCACACACACACTAAGTCAGAGATTGATAAGAGGAGAAGTAAGCTGACAAAGGATTTCTAGTATCAGAATGATTGTTATGAACTTTATCTTGAGTCTTATTTGAGAAACAAATGGCCCTGTCATCAAGAACACACCATCTATAATTCTTTGTCCTTTTTATCCATAAACAGTTATTCTGCCTATGCCGGCCTTGGTGCCAGAAGATAAATAAGGGGAATTAATTTATGTCAGGATGACAGGAAAGCACTGCTCTGTTTGGCAGGAAAAACAGAGCAGAGAGTGTTATTAATGACTCGATGTGTGGACTGCAAGGACCACAGTCGCTCAAAAGGAGGTCAGAAGAGAGGGAGGCGAGCCGGGGGGACGGGGAGGATGGAAACAGGGTGCTAACGCAAGAATAAAGGGAATATTCAGTAAAGTGGCAGATGAACTGAGGAAACCAATCTTTGGGATGTTAGAACACCCACCACCACTCGGTACTCTTGCTTGTCCTAGTTTTTAATGTCACCAGCCTTGCACCAATCCTCACCATGCAGTGGTGCAATGTAAATAATGGGCTTTATAGTGCTGACTGGGGAGGCATTGTGTCGAGGCAGCAGTCAGGTCTGTGGAGCCGTGATCTGACCACCTAACCGCAAGTGCAAAACTGTTACTTCTGTGGCCTCGTATAGAACATAATTCATAACTTTCTGAGTGTGGAAATTGCCTGTGAAAATTATTCCTCATTAGAGTTCGTTATCAGCCAACAATTGTCATGTCGTTTGCAATATTAATTGGCAATTAGATTCCGTCACAGTTCTGTGTATTCCATCAATGATCATTTGACTGAGAAATTCACGACTGCGCCTTCTCCTCTTTTAAAACTAATTACAATACTCTGAATTCTGGGATTTTACAGTAATGCATTCTTTTCTGTGGCAACGTTAAAATGGTTTTGGTTATTTCATATTCCTGTTTTTGATTGTTTCCTTTTTTGTGTCTTTCTCTTGCTGGTTTTAAGTTGGTGGAGCTTAATGAGAAAAAGAGGTATTTCTGTAAAGTTGATCTTTAGGAATCTCAAAACAAACTCCGATTTAAATTTTTTTTTTTGATTTTCTGTAATTATCACATGACTCAATGTCCCAACCACAGCATTAAAATCCTGATTTGTAATATCCATACCTAGACTGAACTTTAAAATACAGCTTAAAACAAACAGTTTAGAAGCTGGTGTAATGAAAGCCATTCATTATTAATTTTTAAAACTTACTAGGTCTCATAAGGTCACTGAGCACGCTAGGAATACAGTCTTTTTGGGCATAAATATATAAAATAAAATTGAATATTGAAAATACAATGTGTTTATACACCTCTTTCCATTCAATTATTAGCTATTATTAACTTCTGGCTCTCTCCCACAGCATGTCTTTGTCCTGTCTTCCTCCCCTCACCCCAACCGGTCCTGGCAGATGGCCGAACCTCCCTGAGTCTAGTTGTGCTGTAGGTTTCTTCCTGTTAAAAGGGAGTTTTTCCTTCCGTCTGTCGCCAAAGCTGTTGCTCATAGGGGGTCATATGATTGTTGGGGTTTTCTCTAGGTTTTTTTGTACTATTGTATTGAATTAAACTAGTGGTTAAAAATATGTTGCCACTGTCAAATTATGTCAAACCAAGTCAGATGGCTTAAATGTATTCATTTAACATAGATTTGTTCACTTTTGTTTGCATATTTATTCATAGCTATTCTCAGTTTTGATGCCCAACTGTTAAACAGGATTAGTTCACCTGATCAAATCATTTAACTAAATTAACATTTAGGATTTCATTAGATGTCAGTCAAGTTTTGAACTGGTATTTGTTTTTTTATATATCATCCCTTTTCATTTTCATCTGTTTTAATAACATTGATCTAGAATTCAGTCGCCGTGGTCAAAAAGCAGGTAAAATACAGTTCTGCATTTGTTGTAGAGAACAATAAAAGTGAAGTAACCAGAATAGTATTATCCCCTTTAATATTAAACAGGATAGAGCAGGGAATAATGCAATGTAAGACCATGTGTTAATTATCAGAAAGTAATTGTCATTTCTATGCAATGGAAAAGACTAATCCAGTCAAATTTCTTTTCCTCAAAGCAATAATGTTTTCACTAATGATGTCCATTTGCACCGCTGCTAAAGTAAGAGGTTGGATTCCATTAGTGATACAAAGTATCACTAAGTTCACAGGTAGTCTACTCACTGCAGCTTGTGTGTTGTTATTTAGATGACCGGGGACTGAACAGCTACACTAAATGTTGAAAATGGGATATTCACATTTGTTTTTGTTTATTTTTTTGATGTTGTATATTTCTAATATCAAAGTGCTTGCTGCAATAGTGTTGCAATCAACTGTAAACGGAGGCTTTTACTGTGTCCCTGTTACTATGGTTACCCACATTAGCTACAAGCTGAAAAAGCATTAATTAGACAGGTGAACACAGTTTCACTTACATGTAGTTGTTGTTCATGCCACGCTTTTTAGTTAGTGCATGTTCTTAACAAGTGCATCATGAGTAAACCACGTCTTTATGACTCACATGTGTGGAGCAGTTTCAAAATTATCACCTAGTGCACAGAAAATAACAGCGGTGGTAGTTACAGAACAGAAACTACCATCTTATGGTCCAGTTTAAAATTGTAAACGCATGAGCCTGCGCTCTGCTAATCCCTGTTAGCTTTCAACAGCATCAGTATACCATAGTTACATGTTTGTCTGGCTTAAAAGGTACACACACACAAGTTTGCAAGAATCCCTTCCAAAAGTTACATTTCCTGTGAAAAACAACAAACGCTGCACCTTATTCAAAACATAGATACTGTGGGTATTAATAATAGATGTTTTGCGAACAAAAAAAAGGTCATCTTTACATGTATCTTTACATTGTGCATTTTTAAACACCACCCAGTGTCTCTTCAGGGGCAACTGATGTAAGCAAGCATGAGTCACTGCTGGTATAAGAGACACTGAGACACTGAAGCATCACTGCTGTAAAATTAGTGTTTTGTTTCACTAAAAACCAAAGCACATGTAAGAAAATAAAACATGTTTTTGCAAAAACAATATATACCCTAAGGCTCCCAAGATGTCAACACTGACTAAGACCATGGAGTGAAGATGAGTTTAAATCGGGAACATTTGGGAAAAAGAGATGATGCAAATATTTATTTTTTTCACATGGTTCTTTCACAAAGAGGTAAACAATCAACAAGACATTCACAGATTCTGTGTCAAATACACAAAAGGGATTTGGTAAATAGAGGTTTTTAAAGGATTTTATTCATCCTGGAACTGCGGCACAAAGTTAGCTGTGGTATACACACACAATGTCTTTTATCGATGCTAACAGCAGACTCATCTTATCTTGCTGTAGCAATTTAACAGTCTGTGTATCTTTTGAAATCAGATTGTGGTTTCCTGTAATTTTATTTTGCAGTGTCTCTCTTTACCATGCAATAACAACAATTTATTTTGGTTTTGCCAGCAATTGAATTTACTCTGGCTTTCTTTTGGAAGGGGTTTATCAGTAGCTTTCAGTCGGAGTACAGTGCAGAAATGTAAACAGACCTTTAGCTAATATAGGAAAAACCTAAAGCAGCTGGTCAAATAAACTTGTAATTCTAAATCTGCATGCTAGTTGTTAAGTATTTGATGTTTTGGGGTTGTTGTTTTTTTTTGTATTTTCTACCCGAGAGACATTTAAATAACTCTCTTTTGACTCTTTTACGCATAAACTGCACAATGAGGGGTGTCTAAACAATTACAGGAAAGATAAGCTTTTAGAGTCTGTCACTGAAATTAATTCTGCTACACTCATATTAAGTGCTATAAGTGTGGAAACCACTTTGCTAATTGTGCATGGCAGTGTGTGATATGCTTTTTACAATATAAAGGTCAAGCACGCACTTCACATTTGTCACTGTGCGTGGGTGCGTGCTTGAGGATACCATCTCTGTAGCCTCTTCAGCCATGGAGAATAGCCACATGGAGAATACAAAGTGGCTTACAAAAGCTTGGCTGACCTCACACACATCTGGCAAACATGCATGTGATAGAGGCTTTTTGTGCCTTTGTTGACTCTTTCCAAAGTATGAAAGATTGTTTGCGAACACAAATGTGTGACTGACTTACACAAATACGGAACAAATTTGTTAAAGTTAACAAGACTGAACAGTTATTTGCAGACATGACCGCATTTGTTTCCGAACAGAAGAATCTGTATAATAAAAGTGCAGCCGAGACAGGCTGTGCATGTTTGTGTGTTCACGATGATCTGACAACAGGCACACAGTTTACATACCCGAGATTGCAGGGGTCTTGACAAACATGCGATTACTCCTCAGTAATTAGCTTGTTGGCATCCCTGTGGTTAAAAACAAGGGTGGTAATTATGATGAGGAGGTCTTGGGACTGCTGTCTGCTTCTCTTCCAAAGACACAACTCACCGGGGGATAAGACAATGAGACAGGAACAGGAGGGCATAGAGAAAGAAGGAGGGTGGCATGTGTTGACTGTGTCCATGCTGTCACAGAAGACAAAACAACTTTGTAATTGCCATGCAAGAAGACTAGACATAGGACACAGATGCAGGAATTATGCGACTGAAAGTATAAAAAAGAAAGTAACCTTTAAAAGCTGTTAGAAAAAGTATTTAGTTAGGATGCTGGGGGAGGTGAGTAAGCTGAAAATAATAATAATTTGAACTAAATGTGGATTCCAAAAAAGACCCAAAATTAGAGAAATTCAGTGCAGTCGGGATACTTTTGTTTGTATATTACCCTTTGAATACACATTTTTTTTGTTGTGTATGTGACAAGTTGGATTAATGGCTCACAGTGTCCAGCAGGCTGTGTGGAGCATAGATGTTCTGTCAAAGTCAGAAGGCCAGAGGTTCACTGGGGGCAGATGAAGATCCATCACAGGCTTGACTATTGCTGGTTGGACCACTAGGCCACCCCTGAACCCAGAAGGCCCTATTTGCTGCAGTTGCTTGGCAACCCTTGCTGTAATTAGTCCTGAGATGTAGCGCCTCAAGTCAGATACCCAGTCTTCACTGCTAGGTCAGACTGCAGTAGGAGCAGAGCCACACCTACACAGGCTCCAGCAACTGAAGTGAATTTATATTAGAGCACTAGGGATATTGTCAGCATATGAGCACATGAATCAAGTTCCCTAAATGGCTGTAAAAACAATTTCCTTTTATTAACTTATAAAAAATGTCATTATAAGATTTATATGTGGATAATATACAATAGTACACTACATTGCCACAGTTGTGACATGCGACAGAAATGTATGAAAGAAGCTAGAGGCCCTGTGGTCCAGACTGGAATTAACTCGTGACTGGAAGGGCAAAGGAGAAATTAGCTTAAAATAAATGACTATTTCGAGGTTGCTGTGATTTGCATTCCCTAATAGAGGGAAACAGTAACATATATCTTTCTGCATGCAAATGGAATTGATATTAATCCTTTTGTGCGAGATAGGGACTGCAGAGAGGAAGCAAGAGAGGAGAAAAAAAACACACATTAGCCGAGTGAAATGCTAAACATCACTCAACGACTGCCATGTAAAAGTGCAGCGTAAGGACTGCAGCACTCATGCTACATTGCATTTTGTCTTTTTTTTGTTTGAGATGTTGGTGACAGTGTCTGGCACTAATTGATACTTCACACAGGAAGCAATGATAGATATGTAGGTAGTCTTGCCAACAGTAATACCAAGTGTTATTAGAAATTAATTTAAAAGCTCAAAGTATAATTACAAGAGTCTGTTATAGTTCAAAATGTATAGTGATGCCTGACACTGCAGATTTCTACAGTAGTGGTTTTGTTATTGACATTGACTTGTTGGCTTCAGTAAGATGGTATTTAATGCAATTTATAATAGCAACAACTTTGCATTTGTATAGCCAAAGTTACAGTGGCTATATAAATGGTTATTAGACTATTAAAGCAGCTGCTTTGACTGGTAGAGAGAGAGAGGTCAGAGAGGCATTGAGAAGCACTTCACCCTGTTCTGCCAGCTTATTTTCCATTAGTTTTTATTTTTGAATTGAGAGATTTTTAATTGCACTTTATTTTATGCAGGAAGCTTTTGTTTATTAATCTAAATGTGCATCTGATAAAAAGTATAATCCTAGATTTTGTGTAATTTAGAAAAAAATATACCAGCTATGATATGGCTATCATAGTTGACTATCTAACTAACACCCATCCATCCATTCAGCCAATCATAGTGGTCCACCCTGGACAAGGCCAACACAAAGAGACCGAAATAAACGAGAAAGACGTATCTTAGCACTATGGAAGAAAGCTGTACCCAGAAAAAATCCTCGCAAGCAGAAGGAGTATGACAGCTTACATACCTGTGGTGGTATTGGGAGAGAGAGCAGTGGATTTTTTGATCAGATTGTTTAGCACAATCTTGGAAAGTGAGATGATGCCTGAAGAGTGAAGAAAAAGTGTACTGGTACCAGTTTTCAAGAAGGCGGGTGATGTAGTAAGTATAGAAGGATAAAACTGAGCAGCAGTATGACGTTATGCTGAGAAATAGTACTAGAGATGTGACATTTGCTTTGAGAGTGATGATAGAGAAATATAGCGAAAGAATGTCCTTATGCATGCTCAACCCTTCATTTAAGGAAATCGCAGAAAGTTGATTCTAATTATTCAGAAGACTGAAGAAGTCACTTGGATGAAACGTTTCTGCCAATGAAAACGCTATATCCGGATGAACAGAATCAACTTTACAGAGAAAGAAGGAGTTGCACTGTGACTTTGTGGATCTAGAGAAAGCATAAGATAGGGTGCCAAGAAGTGTGGTACTGCTTGAAGAAGTCAGGAGTGGCTGAGAAGTACGTGAGGCTAGCGCAGGACATGTATGAAAACAGGGAGTCAGTGCTGGGGTGAACGGTAGGAGTGACAGATGGGTTCAAGGTGGGGGTAGCATTATAACTGGAATCAACTTGTTTGCAGTGATGGCGGCCAGGTTAACAGTTGAGGTTAGGCAGGAGTCTCTGTGAACTATGATGTTTGCAGATGACATTGTGGTCTATAGTGAGAGTAGGAAGCAGGTGCATACCTCTTTTCTTCAGAGGTATGCACTGAAGAAAAGATGAATCAAAGTCAGTAGAAGCAAGGCAGAATACATGTGTGTGAATGACAGGAAGACAGGTTTAGCAGTGAAGCTAGAAGAAGTAGACATAATGAAGGTAGATGAGTTTGGGATACTTGGGATAAACCATTCAAAATGTGTCAGAGGTGATTTATGACGGAAGAACAGCAGCAAGAGTAACAAAGAAGGTTTACAAGTAAGACTGGTCATGATAATTGGTTTGGAGATGGTCTCACTAACAAAATGCCAGGAGGCAGAGCTGTTAGAGGTGAAGTTGCTCAGATTTTCACTAAGAGTGACCAGGAAGGGATTAGAAATAGGTACATCAGAGGGTTTGTAGACAAAGTTGGAGAGGCAAGGCTGAGATGGTTTGGACATGTGCAGAGGAGGGATAGTGGATGTTGAAGATGGAATTGCTAGGCAAAAAGGAGGTTTAAGGATGAAGGGGGACATGCAAAGGATTGATGTGATAGAGGATGTTAGTGATAGGCTAAGATGGAAGTAGATGATTTACTGTGGCAAGGCCTAAAGGGAGCAACCAGAAGAAGAAAAAGTAGAGCTAGACAGAATATACCTGTTATACCATAAAAATAGGTGCTCTATGAAAATGGGAAAAATTCTGTATAAAGCTGAGGGTAAATGATGATTTGGACCCCTTGCACATTATACAAAGTGATTTGATCCACTTACTGTAAAATAAAAAATAATGATTGAAGCACCTTTAATGTACCACATACCCAAACTAATGTACCTGTGCACTGCAAGCTTAATTTTGAAAGGTCGTTAAACACTGAAAGGCGTCTTTAAGGCATTGATGTGTCTTTTTTTCCAGTTCATAGATGGATAACAAGTCACTGACATGGGTTTGTTTGGTGGTAATTCATGACCTGTGACCCATACTGGTGGCCCATAAAACCTTAGCAAAGTATCGGGAGGTCAGCCCTGGCTCCATAAATTCTAAGACCAACCATCAGCATTCTCACATAGAGCCGCAATAAAGAAGACACAGCTCATAAAACAGGCCCAGTGGGATAAAAATATTCTTCCCCCATTGATGTTTAAACTATCAATTTTAGATATGACTCTTGTTGTCCTGTGGCATTGAAATATTCAGTTAGCGTCAGCTTTATTTTTCTCTGCAGAGAGACGCATTCAGCTTGCAGTTTTTTCTGCACCAGCTTTTTGAAAATCACTGTCAGTATACTCGCATAATGTTAACAATTCATCTTTTATCATGTTTTTTTTAAAGTGTGACCGTCACTAAGAATTCCATTAGCAATAGATTAGATAAAGAAGTCAGGTCCCCTGACTTGACTGCTGTGTACTGTTGTTTTTACAGTACATTACTTTCTTGTGGCCTTGTGGCTTTTCAATGTGGTATTGATATCACAAGATGCATTCTATTTTTAACTCCTTAAAGAGACATTAAACAGATTTCCCACAATGTCCATGAGTACAGGGCTCTGTGTGACACGAACACTGTGACCCATATCTCTTCGGAAGTGTTACTGTATCACATGGGGAGTTTTGACATTTCCCCATGTGTTCTATTTACTTCATTTTTTTCTGTAAGGCACGCTCTTGACAGTTCTGCCTTCTCGTTATTTCAGAGCTTTGCGGGCTTCTGCTTGAGTCACTTTTTTCCCCTTTCTTTTCTTTTTAAAGGCCCACTTTCTGACAGCCCACATCCTCAAACGTCCTTATGAATTGCTCGTCCACTGGCGAACAGTGACAATGAGAACTCCATACGGAATAGATTTATGAGGGCCGAACCTTAATAAAGGGTGACCCTGAAAACCACATCTGCCATTAAGCTCCATGTCTCCATAATTTACAGCTTGGACTGTCTGGGCATGCTCTCAATACTCTTCACTTCAGCGCTTTACATTTTCATTTATATACAGTGTCTGTTTGGTTTGATTGATTGCCCATTAAAAATGTAAGGGTCAAAAATAGACTTGCGGGTCGCACTGTTGATTTATTGCCACGTTGAATTCGGATGTACATTTTAAATCACCGATACCAATGAAAGCTGACTAATTAAAAAAAAACCTAATGGTTCTATTTTACCAAAATATAGAAAATCTGCATTGTTAGGGGTTTATCTTATCTTGTTGTTTGCCTTCTATATCCATTGAGCCCCTTCATATTCCCCTTTGATTTTCCCACTAATGACATACATTAAGAAAAAGCGAAAAACAGTGTTTCAGCCATGTCAGTTAAATAGGGGAGAATGTTCTGTAATTCAGAGAGTGTGTTTGTTTCCTGTGGTCCCTGTGGTCTACACCTCCCTGGTGGCTTGCCTGCGGTAACAAAGGCACCAGTGTGGCTCCTATTCCATGTTAGTCCCCTGAGGAGCTTCTTCTAATGAGCTACATACAGTATCCACAGTGAAGTTGGTGCTTTTACCTTGATTTGGGATTTCTCCTCTCTGTGTCTACAGCAAAGTCCTGAGGGCTACACTGACTATAGAAATTGCCATTAGTGCATACAGAATGTCATAAATAAAACTTTAGTTTAACATCAGGAAGCATCTTCCTGGAGGTATGCATATGGACTGAAATTAATTATGTGTTTGCTTGATTTAAGCATTTTTTATTGCACAGTTATGTGGGGGTGGTTCAGTGAAGTGGAAAGGATCTGCAGATATGGGTAGAAGGTGCAGCCTTGATACACTGTACTGTAAATCAGTGAAGCATCTGGCTTTCTATAGTAGATCGTTGGCGATAACCTGGTGCAGTTATGCTGCACGCTGGGTATTTAAAGCATTTTCTTGAGATTAGGAAATTATATTGCTAATGATATAATGAAATTTGATGGGAAAAAAAAGAGAATACCAAAAAGGCCAAATTGCAGGTCAATGACAAAACAAAAACTGGTTATATATGCATACATATACATATATAGTTCTAAGCATGAAAAATTGTAAATAAATAAATGATATTAATAACATTGCATCCTGTAGAGGTTGGTGAATACTGTTCTTTTGTAATGCCCATATCGCTGAGTGCTCTTTAGATGTTTTTTCCTCTATGCTGTGGTGAGAAGCTCTTATCTCCACTGCACCATAACCTTCCCCAGAGTGGTCACCAACTAATATACTCACTTGGGTTTAGTCCAGGATAAAGACCTCTGCTCTCCAACTCTCTTGGTGACCACAGGTACACAAAAACAGAGCACTATCGCTCTGCCAGCTCAGCCAGTAAATGGGGAAGACCATTGTAGTGAAGCTTTTAGCCGGCTTCCTGGGGAGTCCTGTCGCCAATGACATTTCTAAATGGACAAACAGAGCAGTCAGGGAGACAGGGGCACTTACACTTCAATTCCTTTTTGTTACCTTTGGGTTTGTTTGTTAAATGCTTCTTTCTACACAAAGAAAAAAATATGTATTGTTTTCTTTTTCTGCTCAAGTTACCGCTTAGATTTTTCTAATACGGATCGCTAAAGGTTTATTTTTTTATGTTTATTTTCTCAAATAGGGAAACAACTAAATAATACTCACTTCATTCAGTTACAGTGGTTATTATTTTTTAGACCTACTTATTCAGACTTGAATAAATGTACAATGAGGATACAGATTATAAAATAAAATAATCGTTTAAGAATTTTATTGCACAGCTGCATCTTAATTTGTGCAAATAGTCTCTATTTCGCTGCCAAATCTCATAAAGAAACACATTTTTTAACTAATTTGAGCAGTAAATAAAATGTTGCTGTGGAGCTGCACCACAGAAAGGCTTTGAGATGTGAATAAGTAACAGGTGCATAATGAGCCGACAGAATCTGCATTCAGGTCAGCTGTCCATCCATCCATCCATCCATCCATCCATCCATCCATCCATCCATCCATCCATCACATGGGAAAGACACAGGCTATACCCTGGACAGCTCACCACTGCTCAGGGCTAGTCAGAGATCCATTAATTACTATTTTTAATCTCCTAATATGAAATTGCCACAGGCAAACAGCAACACAGCAAATAAATTAATAAATAAAAATCATTGTAATCTGTTTATAAGTCAGCAATTGGCAAAACCTGTGCCAGTCCAACATTCAGTCACACATTCTAGTAAGTACTTCTGAGTCTTTAGAGTCTGCTATACTGAAGCAGAAGTGACAAGCAGGCTACACTGGTCTAGTGAGATCATGTCTTTCAAATGTTTAGTCAGTGAAGATCGAGCTGTCAGTCATCTGTCATACAGTCTACTTGATAACTTTGTTTAAATATTAATTCATGGGGTTGCCTTACCAAAGCTAATGGAGAGTAATTGCTAAGTCTCTTCTTCGAAGCTGCAACCACATGCATAGTTCATTCATAGTAAATCAAATATTATACTACATTATAAGTTCAGGCGTCTACAGTGAAGAAAAAGCATGAAGGGCTATGATTCAATCATTAACTGCATTATCTGTGACTGACCTTTATATTAGTCCCTATTCTCTTTCATATATACCACTAAGATAAATAGCTGATATATGTATGCACATATTTGTGTGTATATGTATGCATTTTACCATCTACCTTTTAATGTGTGACTAGTGCCTTTGGTCTGCCACGATACCATCTTCGCATTGATGGTATCCTTTTGATTTTGGTGTTTATGATGTTTATCCTCTCTCATATCCACTTCCTGTGCCGATGGATAACAGGGAAAAATATCGGGACGATTATGGGAAGTGAACCAGCAAAGTAATAATCTCCTTATGAATAATAAATTTACCTAATGGTCTGTAGTATCACTGCATATATATACTGGATGACTGGAAACGTAAAGTGATGGAAAAAGACAAAATGGGATTTACCTGAAACCTTTCCCATGTACACCCTGAAGTGGGGGGAAAAACAGGAAGTGGAGAACTTTTACGTATTTTATCAGTGTTTTTATATGCATTTATTTCTGAAGTGCACCTGATACTATAATGATGTCTCTAACTAAAAAATCTCTCGAATATGTCGGTTCTACATCTTAGTGCTATGCCCTTTCCTGCTGATTGTGACTTTTTTTTAATGGTGTGATCATTACCTACTAATAGCTAGAGCTCATGTTGTTTAATTATCATCTAACTGCATTGCTACTTCAGATATTAAAACAGGGAATTGATGGCAAAGAAGAAGGTGAACCTGATATGTCAAACTGTCTGGCGGCTTGCCATGTTGATTGCTGAATAATGCACAGCCAAACCCTGGCCGTGTGCTAGAGAAGCACCAGACAGTAGCTTCACTAGCATGCGCTGCTCTGAATAAAATATAGCTGCTCTCCTCTGCTCTGAGTGTGAGTGGATTTTCAAAAGAAGGACATTCACTGAAATCACTTTTGGGACATTGTTTATGTTTGTGACCAGCAGGAGACAGCACTTTTTTTTGCATGGCTGAACTCCCGTACATTGCAGCATTGGAATCAATGGCACAGATTGAAATGATGGTGATTGGCCTGAGTACCCTTCCATGCATGACCGCCCCACAGACCTTTAGTTGCTGATTAATCTGACGTGTTGAAAGACAGTGGTGTCAATGTTTGATTCTACTCGTGTTATCTGTAATGTAGCTAAAGCTCTCAATGGGCTGACAAGATTAGAATGCATTACTGTCAGAAAGCAGGGTGCCCTGGGGCTGCACCGAGCTCGTGGAGTGTTAATGACTCAGACTATGCCTCACTAGTGCAGGGCATGTGCTGACAATCCACCTAGTCACTTGCATCCCAATCAGTTTGGTCTGTTTCAAGAAACACAAAGAATGACAGCTTATTAAACCTGATTGATGGAATGCTATATGTGAAACATTGTTACTATTGGCCATATAAGATTTACAGTCACTTATGGCCCTATTGACTGACCACTGGTGATTTGAGATCTAAGATAGATATCATGAGAAAGGTCCGTAGTATGAGTGCTGAAGTGCATCCTATTATCTATGTGTGTTTGAGGCTATTAAGACCTTTTCTCATGCCATTCAGGTACAGGTGCATGACAGCTATTTGTTATAATGAACAAAAAAAAGAAACTGTTAACTTTTTGTTACTTGTTTATCTGTCATATCTGGTTGTCTTTTCTGACATCTGAGCATTTTTTTGTTTTTTTCAACTCCAGCTAGACAAAATGATGGATGAAGGAAGAATACTGAACATGTGCAAATGAGAAAATTAGTTTATGTTGAATAGTTAAGCAAGCGTGTTTCCTATATTTGCATAAGCGTTAGTGAATATGTGCTTATTTTTTCTATTTTGTTTTGGTAGATCCTGTTGACTTTGATGGAATAATTGAAAGGGTCACTCTCTCAGAATTTATTTTTCTGAAAATGAGGTCTCGTTTCTGCCTTTTATCCTGTCAGTTGTTCCAGTACGAGCTGCTTAAATTGTTATGTGTTATATTTTTACATTGTAATGTTGTAGACAAGTCTTTGTAGAATCACATAACAAGATGTCATTTTTAGTGTTCCTATTTACTTCAATTACCATTTTCTATGTATCTACCTCATATATCTATGCCTTTATTTAATCTCTACATGCATGTGTTTTGGGCAGGGAAATATCCTTGCAGCTGTTTTTTATCAAGTTGAGAATGAAGTGTGAATGCACCTTAGAAGTCCTTGAGGATCAGGAGATGGGGAATTAGATCATTCATGCTCAGGTCTCTAATAAGCACCCTAGGGTAAATTAATATCCAATTAATAGGGACTGCTCTTTTAATAAGGTGAGCAAGAAATGCTGCAAGAGGGAAAATCCTGAAATCCCACATAATGTATATCTTTTCAAAAATGTCAGCCCTCTGACTTTACTGCTTGATGGTTTGATTTCCGCTTTTCTCTACTGGCTTGCGTAGACATGAGGCACTGGATTTTAAAAGGTCCCTACTGCACCCTACTGTGTATGAGAAATCCAATACTGTAGACTTTACTTAGTGTTTTATATTGACCTGCACCTTACACATGAAGCTGCCTTTTTTTTTTTTTGGTAAAACATCAATAAGAGTCATCGACATGTCTCCATTGGACTTGATGATTTAAATGGTTTTGATATATTTGCAACTCCAAGATTTTTTTAAAAGTGTATGGTGGTCACACAGATGTTGTTTAGTTCACTAGTATAGTCTCTGAAAATGGTAACCTCAATAAGCTATTTGTAGCTTTTACACTCAGCATAAAAGATACTGTTGCCAGAGAGATAAGGCTTCTGTGGGTGACCCAAATTAGACTGCCAGTTATGGTGTGTGGGACAGATCACCACAAGTCCATAGCCAGTATTGGGAAAAAGACTAGAGTCTTTTTGACTATGACTATGAACTGAATCTTTCATTTAAACACCCACGCACAAATTCTATAGGGATCCAACTGTGGCAGAAGATTTTTTATTGTTATACTGTTAAAAAACAATCCTGAGGAAATGTGTTCATGCTGTAATTATGCTACGGTAAATGTTTGGTCATGCTGAGTGACAAACACAACTTCTATAGGTTTAAACTACAGTCACTGTCATTATTATCCAGACAGTGTCATTCCAAAATAAAATATTTTAGCTGATATTTGCTGATCATTTACCAGAAAAAAAAGTTGCTTTAACGATTTCATTTCTGCACACATCACATGGTTGTTCCTCACATAATCTGTTGTAACAAAATTAATAACCTTCTCATACATGATTCTCATGTTAAAATACACGGTCTTCTGTGTGCAAGAGTCATAACAAAATGATCAGCAGTGGTAAATATTGATATGATTCTGGAAAATTTTATAAACCAAATAACATTAATCTGTTACAGAATCCAGAAAGAAAACCATAAGTAAAGGCAACATTTTCTATAAAACAATTTAAAAATTAACAGCATTGCCAAATATCTTTGATAGGTGAGCCGATAACTTTATTATTATGTAGCTGTATAACAATCAAGACCAAATCATCAAGTTACAGACAATTTAGCACGAATAGAAAATGAAGCAGCTCGAGCTTTTTATTTTTTTTACAACCATTTTTCATTTTCTTCTTCTTTTCTTCTTTGTTTTTCTCTCTCTGTTCTCTCTCTGTCCCTTCTTTAGCTCCTCTTTCCAGCACCACAGTCCTGTTTTCAGATGAGTGTTGAAACAGTAATGAAGTAGAGCTAAGAGATTTTTGGGATGTAGGAAGAGAATAAACTTTTTTTTTTCCTTTGTGAAATAAATAAGCAAATTAATAATAATAATGCAGGATATTCCCTGGATACTCTTTTCTTTGTTTGTGAGTTGCAGCAGGTCCTCCAGTGGTGATGGGAGCCTGGCTCCTTTATTTAGACCAAGCCAACGTTTCAGGTCATAAATTCACTGCGATGTGCGCAGCTATAGCTTATTAGCTTATATGGTATCTCACTAAAGTTCTCAACAACTTTTTGATATTCTACAATTTTAATAAATTTTCTTTCCCTCTTGAATGAGACCACCAAC
This sequence comes from Oreochromis niloticus, assembly GCF_001858045.2. NCBI lineage: Eukaryota > Metazoa > Chordata > Actinopteri > Cichliformes > Cichlidae > Oreochromis > Oreochromis niloticus. The sequence continues at coordinate 21,192,773 of NC_031978.2, forward strand.
TGTACATAGACTGCTGGGCATACACCCAGAATTTCTATTGGATAATCCAGCCCATGTTATAAATACATGACAGTCACCTTATGCAGAGTATTAGTACAATACTTTTACCTTTTGCTTTGAATTTTTTTAATGATATTTCAGGTAAGTCTTTCTTTATTTTAACTTAATAATCAGTGATATTTACATCAACTTCACACATGTGAATTTAAATGTCTAGTGCTCTTCACCAGCCTTTTCTTCAGTTTGATGTAGCTTTAAATAATGATGTGTTTTCTATTGTTAGTCAGAGTCTACAAATCACAGACAAAATTTTAAATTATTATTTCACATACATTTGACACCTGTTTTCACTCGTACACTCTTAAAGGTTTATGCAACAAAATTCTTGACACACACTGTGTAATGTTCAGCATTAAACTGGCATAGCCTCAATGTGCAATATTTCATGGCCTCCCACTACATGTGCTTCCACTGTCAGAATCATCCTAAAAATGCAGTCAGCCTGAGGAAGAGGTAGATAATATTAAATACTGCAAGGAACCAGGAAAACCCCTGTTGAGTTTTATGGCCTGCAAACTCACCTTGAAGCAGGAGGAAATGTACTCGTTGCTGAACTCTGGCAGAGAGCAGAGCAGTGGGGCTATAGGTGATGTGACGCTGTGGGAAAAACACAGAAATGACTGTGGAGTGGCAGAAAGAAGGGGAAAAACAAGGTATTCGAGGTTAGATGTGCCAACAGAAAGTTAAAATAGCTCATTAGAAAACATACATTACATCTATGATCTGATTTATATGGACTAAATCATGCAGAAAAAATGGAGGCAAAGTTGGTTGTAGTTGCTAATGTAAGCTGGGCTAGTTTTTACATGCAGTGCAGTATGTGACAAAATGTATTAGGTTGTGTGTATGATGTGATGTTTAACAGCTGAACCTATCTGTTAGGTCACACGGGACAACTGCTTCACTCTAATATACTGAATACACTGAAGAGCCAGCTTTTGTACATTTGTTAACAAGTTCAGGGTTAATTAAATTAGCGATGAAAGCCTTTTATCTGATACCACTAGCAATAAAAGAAAAGGCCAGTTGTATGTCATATAGGCAGGTCTCATTGTTGTATACTGGAATATGCATTAAGATTTCAGTTTGCATTTACCTTGAGCATGCACATTAGTTTTGAGGAGCTCTGACTATAAATGAATGGTTCTCTGTGAAGGTTTGAATCTTTAGCTTTATTATAAACCTGGTTTTCTTTATCTTGTACAGTTTGATAATATACCACTTGTATTAATGCATTGTGATACATAGTCCACTGTTGTTGCACTATTCCCCTGATCTACAGGTGGTGATATTGTGCAACATATTAAAAAAAAGAGCTATTGTGCAACATATGCAACAATATGTCAACAACGACGAGGTAGAAGACAGGGCAAGCCATAATATCTGTTGTGGAAGTTAAATTGCTTTTTTTTTGGTATAATTTATGTTGGAAGTTGGAAAATATGATAAACTTGCCCTAGTATCACTAATATATTTCCTTTCTACCAATTTTAAAGGCTGGGTTTTCTGTGGATTGTGATCTTAAACCTAATGCCTTTATAAATGTAACCATATTTAGCATTACTCAAACATGCTTGCAACTTTTTTTTCTGTTATTACACTCAGCTGGGATTTCCCGGTCCATCACAACTGTTCTCTTTGACTCCTTGTCAACCACCACAGTGTCTGGTTGGTTAGCCAGCAGATGCTTGTCTGCTTGAAGTCCCTCTGGATCTTAGCTCTGCTGTTCTCAACCACTTTTAGTGTTGTGTCCCATTGGGAATTTGGGAGTTTTTATACATCCTCAGTATATGTTTCTGCATACTGTACCTTGCAAGCCACTTGGTTATGCGTCTCAGGAGTATCTTTGCAAAGCTTGCATCTTGGGTCCTGTCTGCTGCGGTTAACGCTTACCTACCTACAATTGTTTTTCAGGACAGTTCACAGAGGGAATTATTTCCATTAATATAAAATCATCTGACCTTTCTGGATTAATTGCTAAAAAAGTAGCCTGGTTACTTATCTGAAAAATCTTACTAGGCTTAAACCAGTAAGACTTACATATTACTTTAAAAAAAGAGTCTAAACTGGTGAGTGAGATCATGTCTCCTTCACTTCTCGGATAAAGCTCGATGTCATCTGTGAGTAGGAGGTCACTCCTCTTGTCGGCTTTTATCTAAACCCACTGTTTGCAATGAGGCGCCATAGGTTTATGCAGAACAGGGCATCATGGTGGTATATGTAGCACTTACTGGGTGCGGTTTTGCTTTTTAATAGCAACATCAAGGTCTTGTTAAATCCTGTGATAAATCCTCCATGGACCTCTTAACTATAGTAGACGTTCAACGTTGGCGTTGCATTGAAGGTAAAAATTCCGAGAGGAAGAAATCTCGATTTTAAAAAAAAGTACAAGGAGATTTCATCTTATTTTATTATATAATGCATCGTGTGACAACTGTGCGTGGTTCTTATAAAACTTCTTTTTTAAAATTTTTTAATAAAGAAATGTTTGCCGCCTCCAAAAAATGTTGATTTTCCTTTTTGTATAGCAAAATGCTGCATGTACAGTCCACTGATGAGAGCAGGATGGGACAGAGCCTGGGGGGATAGATTAATGAGAACAGAAAAGGGACAAAGAGAGAATATGCATGGATGCATTTGCTTGTGTGACAGAAGATGATTGTCAGTGTGAGAAGACAGCTGCTAATGCACACACAGTTGTGTACCAGATGAAGGTGACATCCGCCCTGCAGGGCATCAACAGGTGTTTATGGAACAGATATGAGAGTATTTCTTAATCCTCTTGAGAGACAGATGAGGTAAAACAGGTAAACTGCGTTTCTTCCATGTAAATAGAAAATACTAAAAAATTGAGAGTGCTTGTAAAAGCAAAATTTGAACATGAACTTTGTAATTGCTGTTTGATCTAAGCGGACGTTCATTCGCTCATTTACGACAGTAGAACTTTTGGCTCATTCGAATCGGCACTCTGTCATCTTGATAGACAGCAGCAGCATCTGATGTGCTCATGAACTGTTCTCTTCAGACTCTGTTTGCTTCTCTCTGAAAACAGAGTGGAGCGTCACACTGAGCAAACAGCAGCGGCAGCTTCTTTAGGCACTGCAGTCTGCAGGTGAGACAGCGGAGGCCAAACAGTTTGAGGAAGCCATTTGACAGAGGAGAAGTAAGACTTTTTAAAATGATAATTAGTGACGTACACTTAGAGGAGATACAGGAAAAAAGACTTCTGGTGATGTTTATTCAGCAAAACATCATTTCAAACAATGACTAGAAATTTTATTAATCATTCTTTAGACTTGTGCTCGTGGTAAGTCTTCAGACTATAGCATTGGAAACACTATAAAGAGCCCCCTAATTAAATGTATAAATATATGTATATTTTTTGACAAGTCAAATGATGGCCCAAGCAAGTTACTTATCCACAACCTTAATCTTACCAACATTAATTCTTGAAATACTGCACTAACTGGCCAACCATTACACAAACACCACACCACAGAATTATGCTGGAAGGCCAGATGGGCAATCCTTACACAGTCTGACAGTAAGCTCGCCATGGCACACACGATGAGACAGGAATATCATTTACATGCAGATCCAATGCCCTAGTCCCGCCTATGACTGCATGCGATGTGATGGATAAGGCATTTAAAGCTGAATGCTTCAAGTCAGTGCCCAGGATTATTGTATAAGATCCTTTCGCAGCAGCCAAGTGTTGAATCTGGCAACAGTGGTGAGAGAATCACAGCTAACCATGTGCTTCTCAATAACAGAGGATTAATATGACACGCATACAGTAATGCTTTTGTGTTCTGGAGAAGTTTCAGTTTTATTTATTCAGAAACTTCCGTCAGATAGCGACGAAAGCTTATTTGAAGTAAACTGTAACAAATTGCTTGGCATTATATTGTTGTGTATTGCACTGAGACAGGGCTGAATTGAATCATATCAAACTAGCTGCCTCGAATATATGAGGTGCTCTGTATTATGGAGTGTGCATTAGGGTGCATATTGAATCTGTCACAGAAGGAGATGTTCGTAGCGCCAGGAGGGAATTAGCTTGTTGTCCAGAATCTCATCCTGACATCTGAATGCAGCTGATGAAGATGAAAACGTTTCCAGTAGCTCTTTTCCTACAGAATAGCTCCCAGATTAGCTTCTTCAGCAACAGAAAAGAGAGTCACACTCAAACTATAAATGGGTCCATTTATCCAGCGCTTCACTTACCTTGAACATTATTATCAAAATCACAATAAATTACTATAATTTTCTTTTACACTATGACTTGTAGATGAGCTACAAAGTGAGGGGATTACCTTTTGATGTCTGGTCCAACTCCAGCTGTCTCATACAGTGAGTTTGTACAACACCCAAATGTTATATTATCTTGTTTTAACATGTTTATAGGCTGTACTGAATCCAGGTTTCAATGGATTACACTTTCAGAGAAGTGACTCATGTACAATATGTCAGATATAACACTGCATTGCATTAACTTCTCTATTTCCTCCTTAAAAAGGGAGGTTTTAGTCAACATTTCTCACATTTGCCTAAGGATATATTGAAAAATTAGAGGAGCTAAATTGAAAATTTATTATAAATCAACATTATGAAATATAAACCAACAAAGGATGTGTATTGTGCTAGGGAAATTGAGCTAACAGAAAAGGTTAATGTCAAAAACAGTACAATCAGTCAGGCATAGACTGCATTCATCTGTTTCATTTGTTAGACTAATCTCTCCCAAGCTGCCTTTTTTTGGCTTATAGCATTGTTTGCTGCTATTACAGCAACACCATGGCAACATACCACGGGAGGGCAAAACTACCCTTAACATATTGTCCGTTGAAGGATAGTCATAGCATTGATCTTTTAGTTGTAGGGACCACCACAGAGAAATATCTGCAAGACTCTTCTAGTTTCAGGTACTTTCCTTACCTTTCATTATTTTCCCATCCTCCATGCCTGCCTCCTCTTTTTACCTCTTCAGGTGTCAGCATTACCGTGTAGTGAGATTCTTTCTTTTGCCCACTGGCATAATGAATCACATGGCATGGCGCTAGTTGGTGGGGTCTTGTCTCCTCTCAGCTGCCTGAGGAGCCATGTCAGATTGATGTACTAGTCACCTAGAGACTCCCTCGCATTGTGATTAGAGCAGCCAACTGTCCACCTCAACTATGGAGGGGCTCACCACAGGATGGTTATGCATTCCTTCTCACACACACACACACACACAAACACACGCAGACAAGTGGGCACAGACTTAAATAGCAAAGGTGATGCAGAAGTCACACGAGCTTTGTCACAGGGCTTCAGTATGTTTGTGCCCCCAGCTATGTTTCCTGATGTTAAGCCACTCATTAAGCTCAAACCCATTCCCCTTGAACACAGCATGCTCCCAGCCATATTTTTTAATTAGTTTATTTAGCCTTCCTTGTGACTCAAGGATGAGACTGGCCTCCTCTAGCACTTGGCTATTCTTTTACTTAACTCTACAGGGGATGGTGGTCTGGCAGGATTTCAAATGACGAGCGTACTAAAGACAAAGGTGACTCAGCGATTCAGACATACAGTAGTGTTGGTGGTAAGGCTGAAATGATCCGGTTGCTGTGTAGCTGGACTGAAACCAAAGCAGATTTGAAGACATGGACAAAGGGCAAACTAATTACACATTTGATCATTTTCTTGTATTTACAAAAGACAAGAGTGCTCAGTATCTCTGCCAATCCTTATCTTAATCATATTGTATGCATTATTTCCTCCTGACATTTTACACTTATGTGCATGATTCCTTGTGACCTTCCTCCTTTCACTGTAATGTTGCAGTTCTTTACGAGCTTTGTCTGTTTTTCTGTGGGTTCAAGTTTGTCATCTGTTAAGGTCACGTTTGCATTTAAAAGGCATAATACAGTAAAGATACTCAATACTGAAGGTAGTCCGCAACTTAGAAATGATTGCTGTGGCACATTATATATCAGGTGCTGTCAGACAATAGCCAGATGTTCTCTGTTGTTGCTGTTGTACAACATCATAAGTCAAGAAAAGGTTTTCAGGGAGAACTTTGCCTTCTATTTTGTAGTTAATATTATCAAGGCAGGTAATTTAACCAAAGCACCAGCTGCAATCAAAATAAATAAATGCAAATGAGGTAAAAAGTATAAAAGTTGTGCCCAAATTCAGATCGTCTGCCAAAAACTGTATTGTGTTACCTTGCTGTCTGATGACTGTATGCATGTTGTTTTCATTCCCATGCAACATTTCCACAACAGAGTTTAATATCTTTTGAAAAGTGAAATTGTTTACATGTTACCTTGCAGTCATATTCATCGTTTTGTTGCTGGCTTGTCTTTCTTCTGTTCTTGACTGACAGCACAAAAATGCACATTATTTCCAACATTGTCATTCATGCCCTTGTGTCTGCAGGGGTGAATTGCTACATGCATAGCAGTACTAGGTGGTCACAAACTCCAGTGTTCTTTTAATAAGAAATTGTGATTGGTTCATTTTGTGTTTCCATGGCCATTTCCATCAGAGGCTTTCTACGGGAAACCAAGGGCTTCCATTACAAGTGACCAGTCACAACCTGTACAGTGCAAAATGTGCACTCTGTAAGCGAAACAGCTGTTGGATTTGGAAAAGCGACAAAAAAGAAAGAAACAAATCTCATACACGTACACCATCACGAGAAGGTATAACAATGGGAAATGTATAAACATGGTGTAAAGTAATAGCTATACGTGAGGTAAAACTGACTATGTTTCACACACAAGCTGTATATTTCTGTCATGGACTGCGATGGCAGACCGTGGAGTTGTAGAGAGAAGCGGACCCAAACGCAGGACTCTGATAGTGAAGAGCAGTGAAGTTTATTTTACAGTATATGGAAAAACACAACTATGTACAAAGTTTCAGCACTGTGGCTCCCGCGGCGATTCCTCCGTGAATCCCCACACAGTGCAAATGTCCATGTAAGTGAATAACGACAACTCCAAAACCCCAGTTCCAAACCGTGACTTCCCTCCGTGAAAATAGACGCACTCCCCTCCCGACTCCTGGTGGCACACAGACAACACAGCTCAGCAGGATACCCACTAAAGCGAGGTCTTTCACACACATTCAGTCGACGGCTGTCCTTAACAGGTTTGACGTTTAAGAATCCCGCGCTGGCTGGAGCTTAGAAACACTCTTAAATAGGTCGCTCCTAACGAGAATAATCCACTACAGCTGGCTGCAGGTGACGAGCGACAGGTGTGGTTGCCTCCAGTGCAGGAACACTTCCGGGGTCGCGATCCCTCTGGCGACCAAAACATTCGGGAGTGCGAACATACATAACACACACACAGGGAGACGGAGAAACAGGAGAGAGGCAACAACCAAAACACTACACATGGAAAAATAAACAGAAATACATGAGCCCCAGGTCCCTAGTTCCAGGCCATGACAATTACTTTATACCCACAAGGTTATTATAATTTAGAAAAACTAAATTTATAATTTAGAAATTTTAAGTTATATCTAATTTCTTTATAACTACGTAGAAATAACAGTATTAGCAGTAGTATTTCTTTTGCTTGTATATGCAACAAATTATGACAATGTTAGACATACGTACAAGATGTTCTGCAAAGCTGCTGGTTGTTGTAGTCCTTTATTTGGTTTTGATAGACATTAAGGCACAGGCCAGCCAAGAGGCTGCTCTGGGTGAGTAGGTGTGTGTAGTCCCCCTCCTTTCTCCTCCTGTCAGCAACACGCTGAGATGGCACTTTCCCTGCAGACAGAGGGATTGAAGGGATACAAAGTGCAAATCAGCTCCCTATCTCAGCTGGCAAGGGTTCATCTATCTGTCCATCACTCTAGTCTACAAGCGATCTGCCTCTATTTATTCATAAATCCCTTTCACTCTTTATTCATTGCAGCCATTTTGTTTCACAAGGTCTTTGCTGAGGCTTAGACGTGCCGGCACACAGACACATACACACACACGCACGCACGCACCTTTTAAGCGTCAGTATAGGATTGCATCTCAGCCGTGGCATTTGCTGAAATTACTCACTGTGCTAAGTAAAGGATGTGATGCAGACTGATGATATGAGAGGAAATAGGGAAATAAATACGAAAAAGGAATCTCCCCGAGTCTTACCGGTGTTAAAGTGCTCCATATCATTATTCAGCAGAGAGGAAAAACAGCATGCCAATTTAAAAGCCCTGTTTATGGACTTCCATCAATTTTATGGCTTCATTTACTATCTGCAATTGAGGTCTGTGACAAGCTGTAAGGGAGCATGACCAGACATAGGACTATGGGGAGCTGTCCTCTTTCTGAATCAAAATAGGGACTGTAAAAACTAACAGACTGTACACAACTATACAAGAAAGTAAATTAGATGGGCTTTTTGCAGAGATATATTCTCATTCTTTGGTGTCTTTTTTAAACTCTCTTTTTAACTCGTAAAGTGTTTTTTACAGTTTACAGGTGATTTTCTTTATTGTGAAATACAGCAGCAGTATTTCACTCGGATGAGATGTCACATTGTATGACGTACAAGTATTAGATAGGGACTTGTTGCAAGGCGCGGCACGTTGTTTTACAGTTCAGTGTTACCCTGTCAGCAACCTTTTGATATCACAGCTGTTTGTTTTAGCCACGAGAAGGATCTTTGGCCTTGTATGACACGAGAGAATATTTCCTCAGCCATCACTGGCCTGGGCTGGTCATGTCAGCTCAATATTTGGTATGGAATACTCTCTGAACTATAACACTCAACCAGTTGAATGGCTGCCTTTTTGTCTCTTTGCAGTTTGCTTTTTTCCTTGTGCGCATTCTCTTTGCCTCTGTCTGCCTTCATTTATTCTGTTTTTATAGCTGCCAGGCTGCCCTCTTCTCTTTAAGCCCTATTCACTGCACTGACAGTAAGCTGTAGTCTGCTAGGCTGCTGGGATGGCCTGCATGCTAAGCTAGGAGGGAACGGAGAGAGCTGAGGCCAAGGCTAACTCGGGTGACCTTGCGACTGGAGGCGCAGACAGCTTTCACATAGCCGGAGAGAGACCGGAAAGACAGACGCATTCATCACATTTTCATAAGCCTCTGAGAGCATTGCCATTTAAATCATACTGACCAATAAGCACTGACTTTTAAAGACTTTTGTCATGAGAGACAGCTGTACCTCATTTGCAGTATTTTGCATTATTCTGTGCTGATTTTTCCTCCGCTCTCCTTGATCTCTTATTCTTCACACTAGTGGCTGAGCCTCTGCTGCGAGTAATGACGTTCCTCCCCCTGGCACAACATCACAGAGTCGATCTCTTTTGGAGGATCTGGGGAAAAGCTTGTGCACCCACTACCTTGCATGAGAAAATTCTCTCTGAAAAACATGAATCTGATCTGTAATTGGCCACCACCGCCACAGCAGCCCTGTTTTATGAGCAGGCGTATGATGGAAAGATTGACTTGCTAAACTCGCGTCGCATGATCTAATCACATGGTTGTGTAAATAAGCACGGGGGAGGCACACAGCAAGGACCACCTTGCACTCAGCAGGGCAAGATTGATAATCTTTTGTTAAATTTTGTAAGGTATTATAATCTTATGTAATGACAGTCTTAGAGAGTGCTTATTTTCTTAACAGGAATCTGCCCAAAAATTGTATTAATTCTGCTGCATATCATTTATACACAGTGCAGGGTTTAATGCTTAAAGCATGGACTTGTATGTGAATCTGACTTGGCCAACAGCTGCTGATTTTTTCAGGCTAGATTGCTCAGCTTGTTTGCTGGAAAGTTGGGGGGAAAATGCACATAGAAATCCTTCAGAGTTCTTCATTTCTGCTTTTGTTAGCCGCTGAAAATGACTCTACTTTGTTGGGACCGACTAACGTGCTGTTTGAACTCTCAGCTTTGTATTCCCGCCATCGATGTGTAAGACAAAGCAAACAGGTTGCCTTTGCAGTTGCTTGTATAAGCTTTGATCTTCCTTCATGTAATAAACTAGAAGTAATGTGCACATCATCACAGCTTAAAAACTGTAGAATGCTTTGCAACTTTTGTTTTTTACCTTTTTTACCTTATGTGAACTGCAGGTGTTAAGCAAGTATGCATAAAACAGCGTTTATTTTCATGTCCATTTCAAATATCTCGGTACTTTAGTCCAGTAATGATTTTATTACAGCGTTATAAACAAATGTCAGTGAAGTGTAACACACTCCAAAGTAGCACATTACACCTAGCAGTGTGCAGAAGAGAAAGTTTGAAGGACAGAGAGACACTTTGCAGTATATTTAAATAATAGAGAATTCAGTCACTGCACACAATTTTTTGTATATAAGCAAGAAGAGCTCAAATTACTGAGAACAATGGAGGGATTTTCTTTATCCACAGCTGTAAGCACAAACAGATGTAGGCTATTGTGAAATAGGTTTGTAATGGCAAAGATATGTAAGATAAGCATCTGGGGGAGAAACTGTAAAATATTTATCAGCCTAGTTTTTAACTTTGCATGTTTGATGCCGCTGAAAGGCATTAGCATCCTTCCGGCAGACCGGCAGCTGAACTGACCGAGTCTTGCCCCATATTTCAATTATTGTCCTCCAGATATATTTGTCCATGAGGCCAGCTGAAAGGAAGCAGGACAATTAAATTTACAGTAAGGAACACACTATAAATCTTTCATAAGTGCTGAAATGCACTTTAAATTATCTAGGTCTCTTATAAAAGCCTTTTCTTGATTCAATATCCATCATAAAGTCTCTCCTGGCACTCTATCATACCAGATTGTTCAAGCAGGCCTGTAAATGCTAATTTGCGGAGGGGGCAGGGGTTCGGCATGTGCTTGGACCCCACTAAAATCTGCTCTTAAGTCACCAAACTAAATCACAGTCACTACTTTTGTGGTGGAATGAATCAAGATAATGGGAAACACAGATCCAGGCTGTCAACTCCGGGGCCATTTTTATGGCTTAAGAACTATTAGACATTGGTTTGGTGTCACTCCTGCTTGACAGACTGCCACCCTGAGGTCACAGGAGAAGGACAATCTTAGCTTCCAAAAAAAGGAGCCGCAGACAGCAACAGGAGCAGAATTTCCACAAATGACTTATTGCCTCTAGCTTTGTATCCCTCGGCTCTCTAAATTTGTTGAAACTGCTTGGCTATTTTAATCTCCGTAAGCATTGTAGTAAATGAGGGCAGACGTCAGTGTGGATTGCCTCCGTAACAGTGCAGAGCTGATAGCTGCTGGTGTGGGTCATTTGGATGTGAAGTCATGCCCTTCATCATGCCTGAGTGCCAACCCATCATGCCCTCTGTGATTATTGCTTCTACACTTTGCCTGAGGTTCCTGTGTGGAGACAGTCGTCAACACTTTGTCTGTTTGTCATTGTCTGTAAAACACTGCATCTCAGTTCTGTGTGCATTCATCCAAATTATTTGTTTGGCTCAGGCTCAATTCCAGCGCTGAAAGTTTCTTTTCATGTTGAAAAGGTGCTATTATAAGGTCTCAACCTTCATTGAAGATGGAACAGGCAGTTTTATGTTTGAAAATGTAAAACGGTATTTAAGCCTTTGTAGACTTTGACATGTGCTTCGTTTCAACTTTATGGTAAAATGACAGTGACTATTTTGATGATTGTAGAAAAAAATATGTGAAACTCAGGAACACATTTTTGTTTTAGTTTTGGTATGGTTTTCCATCCATTCATCCCTTTCTTTATCCAATTCACGGTCACAGGGGGGGCTAGAGCCTACCCCAGGTGTCACAGGGTGAGAGGCGGGTACACCCTGAACAGTCCACCAATCTCTCGCAGAGCTAACACATACAGAAAGACAACCATTCACACCTACAGCCAACTTAAAATCACCAGTGAACCTAATCTCACACATGTCTTTGGACCGTGAGAGGAAGCCGGAGTACCCGGTGAGAGCCCACACAGACATGGGGAAAACATGCAAACTACCCAGTACCAAAGCAAAGGCAGACAAAATTAGCAACAGCCTGGTAGACACGGTCCATTTTAACATGTAATCATTTCAACATCAAGTGGAGTCCTAAGCTATAAGCTTTATAAACTATTCAGCTTATATTCATCAGGTGGAGACAACTCCAAATGATTTTGAATGTTGCTTCTTGCTTCTGCTTCTGATCTTGTAGATGTGTAAACAAGTAATGATGCATTAACAGTGTTGCCATATAAACTCAAAAGGTATTGTGTGCAGTGCTTGTTTTCACTGGCTTTCATTTTCAGCCACCCTATTGCATAATTATTTTCCTGTATAGTTTTCTTTCACTGTTCTCTGATTAAGGGCCAAAGTAAAAGCATGCATTTGAACCTGCACAGATTTTAATGGCCCGGGCCGTGTCACATCCAAGCACCTTCTAATCCATCAGCAGCCTTGGCAAAGCACAGGCCCTGAAACTGCCAAACTCTTTTCCGATGACTGAGATGTTAACTATAAAAATTTGCAACCACAAATCAGACGTGAAGTTTGAACTTTGTCCTTTAAACTTTCTGGGCTTTTTTCCTCCCTTTTTCAATACTGTGGTGTGAATGCACTTCGGCCACTGCACAGGCTCATTGACAGCTAAAGCCAGTAAATAGCTACCTACATGGATTGATTACCATTGTATCCCATCCATCTCTGCCAAGGCCCCATTGAGAAGAAATCAATACAGTATTCAACATGCATCACTCATATACTATAACTATCAGCTAATTGAGTTAGAGGGGACCAAAACAACACATCTATCACCATGGAAGTCGAGTTCCCTTTGTTTTTTTTGCGCCTGTACTTAGGTGTTAGATTTTTTTTTCTCCCCTCTCCTCTTTGGAGTATTACTTCACCCTTGGTTCCTTTCCTCGTTTGAGATTTCGTGAACCTTCTGAACAAGAAGCAGTTTAGATTTGCAGTCCAGTGAGATAGTGCCAGGCAGCTTCCAGAGGTTAATGCGGTGTGCTGGCTGTGGGTGCATGGCATCGGTATGGCTGAATGAACATCACGTTAAAGCACAGCGATGCTAAACTCTGCCTCTCCAACGCACAGCACAGACCACAAATTGGCCTTCTCGCATGAGAACACAAAGGGGGATACAATTGTAAGTAAACAATGCAAAAGACAGATGAGGAGATAAGCTATTATTGTTGTTGTGCTCAGAATCACCTCCAAGCCCTGCGCCTGTAATACCTGAGCAAAGTGAACTCATTTCTTCTTCAAGGGTAGTAAAGAGATAGAGAGTAGCTGGGCGGTTAGACGTCAGAGGGTCGTGGGTGTTAGCTGGCAGAAAATGCAAGCCTCCGTTTGATCCCTGTGGCTCAGCTCCATCTGGCTATGTGCTGACCATGTTAGTGGACAACTGCCACTGCCTCATGGCAACGCAACACTGGCTCATGTATTATAGAAAATAACGTCTTATCTTTTAGTGAATCGGCTCTGTCTTATTAGACACATTGTGTGCTAGCATAGCCAGAATAGCCTGCCAGCAGGGTATTAGCTGTTTAGCTCTACACACTCTTCAGCAGATTATGATTATTTAAAAGCCAGAACACCATGTAGCCGAGTCACTGTGTTATACATATAATCGTTCCACTATGTGCAGATCATAACAGTAAACTTTTGAATTGCATTCCATGCTGTTTCAATGCGAGTTATTAGATATTAAGCATCAGGGTGTCAAAGAGTAAGATTTATATTGCTGTTACTGGTCGATAGTGGACAATAACATGATAGTAACGCTGTATAGCAGTATCAGTCTTACTAGGTAATTGCAGAGAATTATAAGGGAAGGACTTAAGAGGTCAAGAAAGTCTATTGGAGTATTCTGTGACAGTTAATATAGTGGTTGTCCTTCCCGAGTCCCAAATGAATCAGTGAGATGGGAAACATATCAGCCAATCATGTTTTTACATTGAGACATGTACACATTAGATTAACGTGGTGGCCAGAATCTCTTGTTATTGTGGTGAATATATGGATAAGTTTGGTTGCTTCTGGTGTTGTGTCCCATATCAATACAGCTAGTTGGAATTAAACCTAACTTTGGAGCAAAGCTACCAAGTGTTTTTGTTGTTTTTAATTAGTTCTGACCTTTAACTCTGCAGTTAAAGGTCTCTATTATAATTAAAGTTATGGTTCTTTTCTCATTCATTTAGTTAGGGGTTTTGGTCTTATTAACTCAAAGTAACCATGATGCGCGTGCCAAGTAGCAAGGCTTCTAGGAGAACCTCCATGAGCAAGCAGCCACAAGGTTATAAAGCTGTGTGCTGAAATGAGCAAAGGTACTTTTTTCATTACATATCAATTTTCATTTGCAAGAAGAAAAATATGTTAAATCTTCTTGTAAAACCCACATAGTCCCACTTTAATATTTTTTGTGCAGTGATTTTGAACGGTGAAACTTTTTAAGTTTTCCTTCGTTCTGGTTCCAATGGACAACTTCCAGCCATTTTCTGTGCCCATGGCAGACTGTTAATCTAGTTATTTTCCACTGTAACCCTATTCTTATCTCACTCACAGCTTTTTTATTATATTATCTGAATTCAGCTAAGTTCTCACCTGATTTGGAGAAGACCATATGGTATCTTACCCTCATTCCTGAACAAAACGTCCACAGTTGCGAAAGATGTTAAGTGATCTTCCGTGCTAGGGGTAAGCAACCTCCTGCATCCATCCTGTTACAAACGGTGACGTGCCACGCTGATAGCCTTAATGAGCAGTGCCGTGTGCTCCCAGCCATCCCATAATGAAATTTGCTCAAGGCGGAACAGACCGGAGAGGCTTGGCAGAACATTGGGGCATATGGCGGAAACAGCCGTGATTTCCATGGCAGGTGGCTGGATACTGCAGATAGGTAAAAGGCTCAGTCACCCAGAGCTATGGCCCTGATGAAGAGTGCTTGAGAAAGAATCTCCAGAAAGTAACACATGAACGTGATCTTTTCACCGATGTTTCTGACAGAAAGCCAGCTTTCATTAGTGAGTAAGTATATAGTAACGTCTAAGCGGCATTATTATACAGCAGGAACGGTTGGATTATATCTATTTATTGTCTTTATCATTTGTGAGGAAAATAGAAGACATTTACGGAGCTTCGTACTTGCAATGAAACACTGGGCCAGAGTGAGCGAGTTTTACGAGGAGTGGAGGAATAGCATGGTTTAAAGAGGGGAACTAAAATGATTAAGAGTCTACACTGTCCCCTGTTTCTCTTTGTCTCATACGTATTTCTTGAAGAAGCATAAAGAAGCACATGCAAGCTGGGGACCTTGTTAGGGGTGTTTCACCACCCTCTAGAGCACACTTCAGAGGAAGACAAAAAAGCAACCATGTTCTTTTAATTAATTTGTACATTTCCAGGCTTTTATTGTGCAGTGCTGTAGAGATGGAGTCCTTCCCTCTTGAGAAGCATCAGTAGAAACATAGGATCACAAGCACAAATGTGCACGTTTTTTTGTTCTTTTGTAGAATGTGCATTTTGCATACTGTATCTATGTCAGCCTTTGTATATTTATTTGTTACAGCAGAAGGAATAAAATGGAATTAGGCTATGTATGTTGAGAATTATTCCTTTGTTTTTAAACTGCTGAAACAAGGAAATCCCATTAAGTCCCGAGTCTATTCCAGGATAGCACTGTATTAGTTCAGAGCAGACGAGTAAACAGAAACTACACGTGCACAGACTGGAGACAGAGTATTTCTGTAACTTACAGCAAATAATAGCTTTTGTCTTGGCTCAACGAAAGCTTTGTGAAGCTCCTCAAACATCCTCTCATCTTTCCACAATGAAGGACAAATTATTTTTAAAAGTTCAAATGAACTACAATCTAAAGAACGCAACATAAATATTAATGGACTGTCCTAATCCTGCGTACACCTTTTCAGAACAACACCTACAATTAACTTGCAAATAGTTTTTGGAGAGTAAAAATCTAAAAAGCTTTTTAGTTGAATTGATTGAAGATGAGCATTAGTACTTGCTGAAGTTCTTATATTTACTTTACACTACAACAAACCAAGGAATCTCACAGAGCCTCTTTTATCTCTTTATTTGATTAATTAGATAAATTACTTTGAAATCAGTGTTTATACTAACAAGCAAATTACAACGTGTTAGTCTAAACTGTTGCATGTTTAAATCTCAATCAGATGTATTGAGCTGGATCTGGAAACAAGCACTGACAGTTCACCTCAGCCTTGGATGGAGTTCAGGGACAGACATAGCCAGCAAAAGAAGAATTCAAGAATGGTACAAGTATAGATAAAGATGTTAAAAGTGGAGGAACAAAAGAAGACACACTTGAAATAGGAAACAAACCGATAAAAGTACAAACTCCAATCTACTTCAGCCCAGGGGATAGGATAAATTGGACTCTGAAACATCATATCGCTGTTGGATGAGTCACTCTGATGGATGTGAACCCCCCACTGATCAATTCATAGGACTGACAGGATTGACAGTGACCAGAGAAAAGAGCTGTAACACAGTCAATACTTCTCACAGTATTGCTGCATTGTGATGACTGCTCTTACCTATCACACGCATTTATCCCTATGGTGTAGCTGTTGCTGTTTCCGACAGAATGCAAAACAGAACGTCTGTGCAGACGCTAGCTACGGAGCAGATCTATTTGTCACTGCTTTGAAGGCTTAGGGGGGCAAAATGCAGGATCATCTTTTTTTTCTATCCTTCTTTGCTGTTTTCACTCCTGATAGAGGCTGATCTTTATCAAGCTGCCGTAGCCTTGACTTGTGTCACCGTAACTGGTTACATTCTCCCTCATCACTCAGGCCTGTTGACACCAGAGTGGCAGCTCCACTACCCATTATGAAATGACCTTGGTCTAGTGTCAGTAGGACCATAGCGCTGCTGAAACAGTAACACCCCAAAGTGAGTAATTTTCTCTCCGTAGGTCAGCAACTTTGCCGGCGGACAATCTCCCCCTGTAGATAAAGGTGGTGAGGGGGTCCTGCCGCTAGCAATTGTTAAGGTGATGGAAAGGGGGAGGAGGGTCGGCCATATAGGACAACGCTCTGTGAGCAAACCTTACCGAGGACAGTGGTGTCAATGTAATTAGAGCAATGGACTGATCTGATTAAGCAGACTCCAAAACCAGGAAATAGATTAACAATAGTACAACTGCATTTTTCTTTGCAATCCCTTACAGGGCTGTTTAATTAGTCTATATATTTATTTATCCTCTTACCAGAGTGGATTTCATTAAAGCCCCTGGAGGGCTATTTGATTTGATGCTGAGCAGTAAAGAGGGACCATGATTCCCCATCACCTGCTAAGTGAAGAAAATATGCTTCAGCCTTTGTTTGTAGTGCAGCTTTATTGGGGTGTTTTAGCCTTAGAAAAGATGCAGTGACAGTATGAATATTTCTCTGACACCCTGCTTTTACCTGTGTTTCATCTGCACTGTTATGGAGTGCTTGGCTCTGGTTCGCCACTGCTAAGGATACCTAAGTGTGATCTTACTCATTGCTTGGAGGCTCTGTGTGGGACACAAAGACGAATGTATTGTCTTTGCTTGCACAAATAGCCCTCAATACAGTGCTGGCTCTACAACAGGCAACTTGTGAGAGGATGTCTGTGAAATGCATACAACATGTCCCGAGGAAAATCTGTCTGTGAATGTCTCACTGCGGCGTCACACAGAAACCGAAGCCTATGAAGTATCTAAAGGATACATTTGGGACAGTTGATGCCCAGCGTAGTGACAAAGCAAATATTTGGGAAGCCACTACTTTATCTTTGTGTGACAACACTGGAAATCAAAAACAAGCAAAACTGGAAAAGCTCTAAATATAGCAGTGGAAGTTGAAAATTGCCATTCTTTGGCCAACAAGAACAACCAGAACGCCGGTGCTGCCGGTGACCTTGCCCAGCAGCTTGATGAGGTGATGCTGTGATCCTGTCAAGCTTCACTGTCCTGCAGCGATTTGTTCACTGGAGCACATTTTTAAACGGGCTATGACGCTGCTCAATGTGCTATGATATGTTGTTTCACCACGGGGAAGCTCGTGCACATAGTCTATTGGCAAACCTCTGTTGTCTGACCATTAAAACTCGGATCACAAAGCGCAATTAAGAAGAATAAAAAAGAAAAGCTGCCCACGATTTCCAACTGCAGGGCACTCTGTTCCCGTTTTCTTGTCTGAGTAATAAAGAGTGGAGGTGATGTGCCGAGAAGATTTGGTTTAGGTTCAGGATACATTTATCTCAAGTGCACCTCACTGCACCTGAAAAACTGGTCGTGACAGACAGGCCACTTCACCAGTGTCAGACTATTGAAAGGCATGAATGAACAATCTGATTTCACTGTGCTGACTTTGGAACTGAAAGAACAAAAAAGTATACTGGGTGCTGCTGTAAGACACGATGCTGCTACCACAGAGACATGTAGTTTCTTTAGACACAGGGTCTTTAGAAAAGAATATAAAACTTTTACACTTATAAACAGTATACATGATTTGGTAAAACATTAAATGGCATGGTGGTCTGGTGTTGTATTTGGATCTCATAGTCATAGTCATGCTCTCGACTGCTGGGAAATGAAGGTTATATTGGCGACCCGGATGATGACTTTCCAAATTATATGGTTTAATTGTTTTTGGCAGCTCGTGAAATACGAAACTGTTTCTGCCAAGGCTGATTAAGTACCTTTACTTTTGTTGGATGTCTAAGTGTACCTGACATACAGTAGGGAAGCATATAGAGCAATACACATGTGTAGTACATATCTAGAGCTAGATTTTTTTTGTACTACTCATAATAAAGTTTTTTACCAAAAGCGATCAGAATATCCAAATGGCAGATAACAATAGTGTAATTCCTTCTTTGTGTGATAAACATTGCATTGAAGGACATACTTAAGCTTTGTGTCTTAATACTGAAGTTGATGTGTGTATTGTCTGGGAAATGAGGGATGAGCAGCGAGGATAAGGATAAGAAAGTGTCTTTCCTGATGTGTCTGGGTGTCTGCTCACTATCAAGGATTCATGGAGTGTCTGACAGAGAGTGGATCTCAGTGGTGAGAGCTGGGAAGACAAGAGCCGCTCTGTACAGAAATCATCCTGAGACACACTGGCAATGTAATTAGCACATGAATTATTTCTGTACAATGACATGCTTCAGCGCCTCTTGACTTTGCTCTTGTCTGAGGAATGCCTCCATGTATATGGCCCAAATTAGACATCTGCCAAATGCCGGTCCTTTACAGTCAGACGCTTCTTTTCTTGCTCCAGTAATCAAAAGTGGACAGTAACCTCTGCAGCTCTCTCACAGCATGCACTTTGGGTCTGTGCTGGCAACCTTGACAAGGTTACATCCAAACTGAGCAGCTTGTTAAAGCGCGCACGGCGAAGATTTATAGCCGCTAGCACATTTCAAATATTGCCCATTCAGACAGAAATCTGCTATCAAATGTTACTACACACCTGTCTGCAGCTCATTGGTTCTCTAGTAAACATTCAGATATTATCATCAGGTATGATAAATTATTGCAGATGGGCTCATTACATTTTTTTAAAGGGGGAAAAATGTTTGTGCTCTTCTGGCCTATAACTAAATATATGTATAGTTAAATGAAGTGCTAACTATACATTAATATCCAAATGCTTCTCTTTTAATGAGGATATTGATCCCCCATCTCTCCGAGGCTTACATTATTATCCTCTGGATTTACACTGTAGGAATGGATTGGCCTTTGTAGATTAGTATTCAGCACGTTGCGCTCCTCCTTCACTGTAATGCTGTTGTGATTCTGTAATGGGCCGAAAGCAAATGAGAGCCTTGGAGCTAAAGTGTGCTGTTCTGTACGTGTGCTCATAGAGTGTTTGTTTGACTGAGCGCACGGATATTCATTTTGCATTTGCCTGTCTCTGAGTCTTTTATTTTATTCTTTTTCCCCCCCTCGTTTTTTAATGTCCTGTTAGATTCCGTTGCCTCATGTTGCCTCTTGCCATTTTGAAACCTTAAGAACTAGGAAGCCTTCAACACTTTTAGCCTTCCGTTGCTCTGTGCATTGGATAAAAACAGAGTTCGGTACCATCAAGAGATTTTCTACCTTGTCTCTCACCAGCACCATTAAGTCTTCAAGATGGAGCTTTTTCAGGGGGTGAGATATCTCTTAAGCTCACTCCACATAAATGTTCTTGTTGAGGGAATGCGCCAAAACATCTAATGTAATGGTTCACTTCCCGACTGTAACTCCCCCCATTTTTTTCTTCTTAGCCTCAGACATATGGGGATCTATTTTGTCATGACTTTCCTTGAAAAAAACTCAAGAGATACAAAACCCATGTCCTTATATATCACATTTATCCTATTTTTTTTTTTTTTTTTGCAAAAATCTATGACATCATGATTCATGGGGACACAGCTTGTTCTGCATAATTGTGTTTTTTTTCTTGTTGCTTTTTTTTTTGTTTTCCCAGTGGAATATCTTAAAGGCATCATAAGAGAGGAAATGAGATCTTATTGTGGTCAGTTTTAAATAAGAAGAAATATTTTCTCAGACTTTTTCTGTCTGACTTTCTGCTGAGAGGAAATTGCAGTTTGTGATGTGGGAGTTGCAGGAGTCAGTGTTGTTATTAGAATTTAATCCAGTTTATGTGTCAAAGGTATTGAGGAAAAGATATTCTTTAGTGTGTGTCTTTCTGAGGTGTGCGTGCGCCTGTATCATTTCCATTAGCTGGTGGATGTCTGTTTTCATGCCTTGCAGGAATGTGTGCACAGGTGTGTGCATCATCAAAGGTGCGATGCCAGTTGTGGATGAGGCAGCTTTGTGTCCTCATGGGACCAGATACCAGAGGAGGGCAGCGCGTGCACCTGACTGACACGCTGCCAATTAGAGTGAACAGACATTGACTCTGTGTGTGATTTGGCTGACACACTGTGAAATGGTTGCTTGACTCTCTGTTATTGGGAAAAAATGTAAAAGATTTTACTGGCTACTTTCTAGCACTCTGAAAACACACACATACTATACATCAGCATGAAGTCATATTCTCTTTTCATCTGCATCACATTTCATGCTTTATTAGAGGGCTGAGAAAAATAGTAGCTGTAAAAAAACAAAAACAGGATGAAGTTTTGACCTTCATTTCAGCTTCATGCCAGCAGCTGCTGTGAACACAAATCTGCAAAGAGCATTCTTGTAAGCTAATAGCTTTTGCTTTGAGCTCGCCTCCTTGTATCAGTCATCCATTAATCACAATGTACAATTTACTTGTACTTAAGATAGATTCAGGGTGAGGTGAGGCCTTTGTAATTGTATTATGCTTGAAGTTTATTGTTTGCAATGGTATATATTTTATAAATGCCACCCAGTATGTTTACCACTAGAATAACAATGCAAGGCTAGCCATAGACACACTAAAGCTTTGTAGCTCTGCATAGTACAGTATCTTATTAGACTCAGTTTTAAAAGCAAAGAAAAATAACAACAAAGTGGCACAAAAGACATTATGTAATGTGTAGGGATTTGTTAACTTGATGAAAAATAAACAAATGATTCGTTTCTCTGCTGTATTTGGTGTGAAACAAACAAACAAAACAAGGAGACGATACAAAATAAATAAATAAGATAAATAATTATAATGCAAATACATTCACCAGCCACTTCATTAGGTACACATTGCTAGTCCTTAAAACAACCCATCTGGCACTCAACAGCCCTGACACATTTAAAATTACTTAAATCACCCCAACTACCCCATTCTTATGCTTAGTTTGATCTTTAACAGGTCATCTTGCTTCCATGTGATAGACTGATTAAATATTAACATTAGTAATGAGTTGAACAAGGAGTTGAAAATTGGCCTTCAAATTTATAAAGATGCACTTTTACCTCCAGGCCACCAGAGGCCGCATTTTCTTAAATAGACTCATAGTACAGTAGCTAAGGAAAGGTTATGTTTTTTGGGATAGCAAGCTAATCTTGGATGTATTAAGATATGTAACTGCTCAGTCCTGTCTGTAACTTGTTAATTATATATTGCCTGTAAGTATATTTCAGTTTACGGTTATCCTAAACCATGCTAACAGCTAGCCAGTGTGATAGCAATTTTAAAATTGAGTTAAACATTTTTCTGGGCAGTAATATGTTGTAAATACTACTACATTCTAATTGTAGCACCAAACACAGTGTCAGATCGATTGATAAGTATGATATCCATTACTTTTATTTATGCAAAATGTTTGATCATCAGTCTAGAAACTGAAAAAAAAGCCAAACAAAACGACTGAATTAGTTATTAAGTAATGTGCTGGCACTCCAGAAATACTTAATGCTTTTTTTCTTACCGTGACTTTCTTTAATTTCTTGGACACATGGATTGTATCTTCCATTACAAAAATGTGTCATATGTAAACAACCAATCTAGAGCATAATCTCCCTGAAAAGTTGCATCACTGCTTGCAACCAGGCATCCAAACATGCACACTGAAGTGCACATGTTTTAAGTCTTTTTCCAAATAATTATTATTTTTAAACACATTTAGTTTTAGTTTTTAGTGTAGTTTTACTTAAGTTTTAACTAACATTACCTAAACTTGACTCATGTGGAGGATGTCATAAGGGTTGTGTAAGGAAGCGTACGTGCTGCAAATGGTGCATGGCTAAAAACAAACCCAAGCACAACAAGGTAACCTCAAATGTAACCCGAAGAGACACTGGATGCTACCATATACTGACCAATCTTGCTATTCCTTCCTGAAGTACAAAGTGGTATTAAACAAGGGTATTTTTTGGATTGTCATATTTCATTGATGAATTTAGTTAATAGCTTAATGTGACTAATCTGAAATAACACACCTTTAAAGAAATTATTAATTTAAACAAAGTTAAACAAAACCTGGAAAGCATCCCTGCTTTTCACTACACTTGTACAAAAAGAGAAATAGATCTTGCATGACTCTTTGCTTGCAGAAAATGAGCTACATGTTATATAATAAGTGTCTAATTGACACCTGATTCTCTCCTTAATGACACGAGCGGCAAAGCCAATTATAAGTAAATTTACTATGGGCAAAGTGTTTCTGCGGACTCATGCTAGGGAAGGGGACTCTCTCTAAGCCCAGCATGACATCCATCATACTGTGAATCTAAATGACACTATATGTTAAGCTCACACAGTATGGTGTCTGAGGGAACTTAGTGTGTGGATGTGTAAGCTCACACAGATTTGCACATGCTGGCTTTGTCAGTTAAATGTCTGATAATATTTAACACAGCTAATTGAGGCTTTTCTCTCTCTTTGATGGCACTCAAAACGATCACCAAGTGAAAACAGCCTTGTAGAAATTTTATTTACATTGCTGACTTAAAATAAAAATACCACAAGTCAAAGGACTCTTATGGGTTATTTGAGGGATGTCTACCTTGCAAGCGGAGAGCAGTTACATTTTTTTACTTCAGTCTTTTGAACTGTGTGATAATCATGTAATAAAATATATTCTCAAAGAATGTAGCACTTCAGAAACTCTTCTATCTGTCATACGGTAAGAGGCTTAAACCAGCTTGATGACGCTAACTTCCTAACATTTTAATAGGATGCCAGACACTAACTTCTGTATCATTTTAATAGGCTGCCAATCAAGCAAGGAAACAGCAAGCGAATGAAAACAGAGTCAAATCCAGTGTCAGGCACTGAGCTTTGCCACAGACAATTAAACTACTTTGGTCTCCACATTGCATGGCTTTGGTATCCTTTTTTCGATGGCACAGCTAGACCCTAAAATTCCACAGGTGCTTCTTTGGAAGTGCATCTTTTCTGAACTCGCTCTGAACCTGAAAAGACTGAGCATTACACACCAAGCTCGTTTTACTTCAGCTTCTTACCGAGAGCTGAAAACGAGTATTTATAGTAGTGTGAGGAAGGTGGGTGAAATCTCTGACAGGGAAACAGTGGTGTCGAGTTTCATGCTATAGTCACAGTTAATGCTGAGGGCTGTCATGAAGAAGATGACACAATTGGAGTTGGGCAACCATAATTGCTGTGTCTGTCTGAGCAATTCGAAACCTTCTCTACAGGCCCATAAAATTAGTATGAGTCTTGCTTGCTATGTGTCATCTTTCATTTAGTCTCTTTTGACTCTGGAGGACACTCATTATTTGTCATTAATAATGATATCGGCTGTATCGTTTAAAAGCCGTTTGAGTAAAATGTGTTTTCTACTCCCACGTTTCAACTTTTCTGCCATAGTTTCACCTTAATTTATTTTGTACACAATCGGGTCAAAAGTGTCAGCGACTAGATTAATTTGCACTTAAAATCAAAGCTTTGCCTATCGTTCATTTCATGGGTAATTTTTCTCATATGCTGCCAAGCCTGTTTCAGACTGTTGTGTCATGATTTGATGTTGACAGGGAATGTGCTCCCCTGGGTGCGAGCTAATTTAAAAAGCAGCCATAGAGTAGCAGTTGCCAGATTATGTGTCAGAGCAAAGTGACTGATGAGGAGCCTCCTGGTCGCTCGGTCACATGCTGGCAATGTTGTACATATGACGTGCTCCAGCTTGTAAGCCCCTTGGTGCTTCATAATAAATGAGTGATTTGGTTCTACATAGTCAACTTCAATTAGGGTTGAATGATACTTTAGAAGCAGTTATTACTGTTTTTCGCAGTGAAGCATACCTTGATTTTTGTGGTCGCGCCATGCAGCGCCAACTCTGCTCACGCCTTTTGTAATTTAATTTGAGTGACGGATACTTGCATTGCTTCCATCAATATGAGTAGTTAGTTCTGCACCATATATGCACAAATGTGATGTGACCATAGAGAACGAGATGCCTGAATGGCTCTTAGTTAGCTGCTGTTGATTAACAGTTGGGGTTTTTTTGTAGGGACGAGGACAGTTGTACATTTGAAAGAGATCACAGGATTATGAGAGTGCTGAAGCACAATTATTTTTGTCACAGGTCTTAGATGTCTGACAGATCTAAGAAAACAAAGCAAAACACGACGTTTAAAATATCCTGCTAATGGCGGTTTTTGCGGTTTCTAAATGTAGTGTAAAATGGGTGTTGGTGAAGGCACCGATATGATGTTGTCTTTAAAAAAATGGGATGAATGATGCAGAAAAACACACTGTGACAAGTTTTTACCTTTGTGTCTATTTATGGCCTTTCCCTAGGAGCTTTCTGTTCACTCTTTTCATGTCTTTTTCTGTCCTCTGTTTTCTGAAAAACACTGAAGAAGCTGGCTCTAATTCTTGTTCTCATTCAGTGTTATGACTCAAGGGCATTGATGTGCCAGCAGCTAGCTGTAGTTTGATTGACCGTAGTCCGTAGGTCTGCCCAGAGAGACAAATGGGCTATGCCCAAATACCCAGGAGAAGCAGCAACAAAATAGCACCTTTCTTCATTATTATTGGGGACACTCTTTGCATAAAACACTCTAATACCGCGACCTATGTCGTAAGTCATCAGCATTGGGGTTTTGATTTTTCTATCACTAATAGAAGAATCAAAGTAATAAACGTAACTCTGTTTTTTATGTGTTATGTTATTTAGCTCATCTGTTACAATATTTTTTTTTACATTATATTACTCCACAACATGGCTTGAAATGCATTACCACATAAGAACTAGTAAACAATGTAAACCTTAGGCTACATCCCCACACACTGGCACAAATCTTTATCCTAATGAAGGGCGCGCACACACACACACACACACACACACACACACACACACACACACACACACAAAGAAATCTCTTTATTTTATTTTCAGTATAACCACAAAGCTGAAAGCAGTGTTGGTAAAAACCAGCCCATGGAGCATTTCACAAAAAATGCTGTGTGTTAGTAGCAGTGGATCATTGTTTCTGGCCTGGACACAGTTTGCACTTTACCGTCACAACCTTATCCTGTCACACAGTAAAAACTTATGTAATGCTCATATCTTCACTCTTCAAAAGTTTTATATTTAGCTGCTGTTTTTTTCCCTCCGTCCAAACTAACTAAACTTAGCCCAATGTCGTGCAAGTGCAGGATAAAATTCTTCTATCTGCCCATGGACGAAAGAGCTTATGTAACCCCAGTGACATAATTGTGATTAGTAACTTTAGTGTTTTCCAGGTTACCTGAAAGATCTTTAAACGCTGCAGCTTTCACTAGCCCAGCAAGCTTTAGAAAGGTATTAATCACCACAGCGCCACAAAGCTAATTAGCATATCATTACAGACATACCATGTTGAAGCTTTCCCAGTCACTATTTCTCAGTGCTTTTTACAGCAAAACAAGATACCTTTAATAAAACTGTATTAGACCACAAAGCTTGGTTTACCTATAAATCAGTTGGAAATGGGAAAACGAAATCTCGACTCAAGTGTCTGGATCATGAATTCTGTCTATACTTTTCACATGAATATTGTATATTGCAATATATCATAAAGATATAGCAGCATAAATTATCAGACATGTACGCTAACCCAAAAACATACATATGTTTACATCTGAGTAACCCAGTTAAGAACGTAAACACCACAGAAGTTGCACATCCCCTGGCCCTGAAGCTCCCTCTGGGCCCGGCCCCCAAACGTTGTAAATTCTAAGCAATGCCTCTGCTATACACACACAATTCATTCTCCATTGGTTAGGGGAATTAACTCTGACTTGAAGGCATGGGGATGTGTGGAGAGAGAAATGAGAATGACCCTAAACTATTGGCTCTATTTGTTATGTGGTCACTGAGCTTGTGAAGCAGGGATGGGTGGATTTAGTGAAGAGGGTAGAGTTCTCTCATTTTCACTGATAGGGAGCGCAGACATAGAGGGAATGACCAAAGAGTGGTGAGATCCAGTCAGCTTCAATTATGGCCCCTTGTAGTTTTCCCAGAGGTGCACTATAGCACGTTTAAGGGGAAATCAATGAGGTGACAAATTGTTGTGGACAGCAACCCCTTTCATTTCTTACATTGTTGCATCCATGCCTGGTTGGTACACAAAGCATATGTGTGTGTGTTAATTTGTGTGTTTGTGTGTCTGTGTTTGTTTGGCAAGCATATATAAATGTGCAGCCCCATTTATGATAATTGAATGCTTTGCTCCATTTGTTTTTTGGTGCTTTATTTTCTGCTAGTAGCTTTAATGGCTTGTTATCTGTCTAAACCTTTTTTAAATGCTTTCTAATAGGTTTTCACATGCATCACCCACTGATGCCCAATGTCACCTGGTTTTCTTTTTATCTCAGAATGTTAAGGTTTTTCTCAAGGTTGTTTTTGCTATGCCAAATCATAGCAAATATTTGTTGATAGCCCGACGGCCGAGGAGTGCTCTTTTGCTCCGGTATGCTGAGAACCATTTGTACATATGAAGCTGACATAGGAACAATTTTTCCATAAACAATTCAAATCTGGGAGATTTTTGAGTCCGGTGGTGGTGAAAACAAAACAAGTGAGATGGGATGTACCATTTCTAGCCTATGGGATTTTATTTTTATCAAAAGTGAAATTGTAAATAATTCATCTTAACACATCTAGAGCTCTTGATCATTTGTAAATTTTGATATAAATTTTCATATAAATACCGTACCAATGTGTCATTCTTTAACTGTGGTTA
The DNA here is from genome assembly GCF_001858045.2 of Oreochromis niloticus. NCBI lineage: Eukaryota > Metazoa > Chordata > Actinopteri > Cichliformes > Cichlidae > Oreochromis > Oreochromis niloticus. Next base: position 21,220,386 of record NC_031978.2, read on the forward strand.
GCAATCTCTGTTAGTTAGAAGATTTAATAATTTTTGCTGGCACTCTTTGGTCATATTGTTGCACTTCAGTTTTTGAATTCCATTAGTCTTTGTCAGTAATTGCTCTAACTGTGCAATAATCTTCCTACCTAAGGTGTGTGAGCAGGCTTTAATAGCTGATGACCAATGTTGGGGTTGTTACTGAGAAAAAGTAATGCATTATTTGTTACGTAATACGGTAGATTAAAACAATTTGTTACATAACTCATTATCTTACTATTGTGTCAGATAATTACCAGTTGACAGTATAAACCATTGGCTATAGTTCCACAACAGAAAACCCTATTGTATGAGAACATACATACAAAACTTCTTTTAGTGTTTGAACACAAAGCTGTATATGCAACGTAAAGTTGGAAACTAGGCACAGAGACTTCAGAGAGATCACTACTGTAACACGTACACGTGTACAGTAGCTACAATGTTATAAATCTGACTGCTCATCACTGACCTCGTTACTGATTGAAGATCAGGCTCTGGCTGCTTGGTTATGGTTGGAAGACAAGTTTTACTTCACTCTGGGTTCTTTGGTAGCTTTTTGTTTGTGCATGCTAACTGTGCTGATGCTTGGATCTTGTGCTAGCAGCTAAATGCAGTTGCTGCTGTTTCAGATGCAATTTGCACTTAATTGCCTATAATTGGGCTCTTGTCCTTTCATTCAATAAAAAAAGTAACCAGTGCACAGCAAAAAAAAGGCATGTTTGATATTTTTCTTACCTATCTTCTCATCATCTTCTTACTACAGTATAATTAGATTATGTAAGGATACATGTCTGCCTTTACGCTATCTCCTCATTTTAATGTGTGGGTCAGTCTGGAGAAAACTTTGCAGGAGCACACATACAATCATTAATAACATGTGTATGATTGTAAGAGAAATTTATCATAAATCACAATTCTTTGAGTTTTTATATCACATCAAGTTCATCATCCCTCATTCTCCGTTAGCATATGTTTTACGTGTCATCTTCAACTTATGGCGCCCTTGCATAATGGTCACCAAAATTTGCGCATGCTACAGAGTTTTTTAGCAAGAATTGGCAAAAACCACTTTTTCATAGTGCAGATAATCGAAGAATCTTATAATTAACGAAATTTAATTACCGAGCACACTGCTGTAGCACTACTGATGACAACAAAGCATTTTACAGATTTCATTTACATTTTCAGACATTGGTTATTTTTTCTTTTTCTTTAGCATAGTAGTAATGTTCTAGGATGTTTTCACGAATTATTGTTACATTCATGAGCGCCTACATGTAGCTCTGTAAGGTATTTCTGATTTGTTGATTGTAGTTGTACCAATAAATAGTGTTGTTGTAGACATCTAATCTTAATCACAGAAAAATATAGTGACTTGCAACTGTTATCAGGTATGTCAGTTGAATCCTTAATCATCCGCTTGCCTTAATCTAAGTCTAATTACCTCAGAAGGGTATTACAATAGTGGCATCTGTACAAGGTAAGAAATAAGTGCCTGGGATTATCTGCCTGGGTTCCTTTGGCTGTGGTCGATTCTGGTTGGCCATTGAATTGTTAAATAAATATGTCTCTTTTTATACCTTCATTTACAATCTAATTTCAGTGTATTTATTATCAATTCACCTTTTTGAGGCTTTTATTCACATATTTTTTCACACCTTTCCAACAGGCACCCAAGAGGGCATTATATTAATGAAACACATTTCTCTTTCCCTTGTCTCTGCAGGAAAAGAAGAGTATGTCGCAACCTTCAAAGGATCTGAGTTCTTCTGCTACGACTTGTCCTTGAACCCGATTCAAAGCAGCAGTGATGAAATCACATTGTCATTCAAAACCCTACAGAGGAATGGACTGATGCTGCACACGGGAAAATCAGCTGATTACGTCAACCTGGCTCTGAAAAATGGGGCGGTCTCACTCGTCATTAATTTGGGGTCTGGAGCCTTTGAAGCTCTTGTGGAGCCAGTCAATGGGAAATTTAATGACAATGATTGGCATGATGTCAAAGTAACAAGGAATCTACGTCAGGTAACAGTACAGAGGGTGATATGGAGACTCAGTAAATAAATTAAAACAAATGCACTCAAATCATTACCATCATACAATACATTATTTTTCCCAGACATTGTAATTAAATTGCTAAATTTAAGTGGAGAGTGAAACAAAACCACGAGGGAGCAGGGACATCTAGATATGACTCAGGGCCTGTGTAAAGTTACAGTTTAAATCAACCCAAAGATTTAAAAAGAAAGGTTATAATGACATTTTACCTTTGTTGTAGCTATGCAAAGTTTCTAGTGTCATTTACATATCAACTTGTGCAAAGTAAGACACAATACTGTTTTTGATGTCAAGGGAAAACAAATGTAACTGAACTCAAATTTAAGTGTAGTACGTACAGTACAGTCTGTATTAACAAAAATTATAATATTTGAAAAAAAGGAGAGAAAAGGTACAAAAACATTTGAGTGCTTATGTTAGTACAATTGTGATATTGGTCATTATGAATCTGTTGTATTTAAGTATTCAAACGAACTTGCTAGCACACTGTACTTTTTACTAATATAAACCTTTATGTAGAGCATAAGTAAACCTAGGGTTAGACTTTGAAGCACCAAAGTCAAATTTCTAGCACAGATTTATAGACTTTAATGGGCTTTGCTTTATGGTCTTGATTCACCTCCGTATACTCCTAAGAAAGAGGGTATTGACTTTACGTGAGTTTTAGGAATTTGATTTCTTATAAAAATCCTGTTTGGCCTCTTAACACCAAAGGATGGTACAACTCCTGTTTTCACGTGGCAGTGTTGCAGGATATCAGCAGAACAAATTCTAGCCTGGTTATGAGATGAGGATATTAATAAGCACAGCTTTTTTGCTTAACAAATATGTAAATAATCCACCTGGCAAGTGCAGATCATGCTGGCTGGAGTAAATCAGCAGAGGTCTGTTAGTGTTTGTTGTGCTGATTCACAGCAGGCCAGCATACACTAAATGGGGTCAGGATGTAGCTCTCTGCAAGAGGCTGTTCATCCTTGAGGATGATTGGAGGGCTCATCAGTTGGACCCATGACCAACCTGAAGAGACAGAAGAGTTGTTGAGGCACAACACTGTGGCATGCTGTCGGTGGCTTTCACCAGTAACTGAATGCTCAGTTTCAGCTGATGTAATGGTCAGCTGTTGGTTGAAATTTTGCTTTCCTTGAGACTAAAGGTTGCTAAAGCATGGGTTTCAACAGTCTACCCTCCGGGTTTATTACAATAGCACACGTAATTTCCTCCAGTTCTCTAGGGCCTGACTAGTTGCAGGTGGAAGGCTGAATCAGCAACATGGCATTTGGGATACAACCCCAGGTGACAAACCTTTGCTACAGGTGTCTTGTGTGCAAAGAAGTACCCACATACCAACTAGGCAGAAGACCTTTAGCCCTATAGATCATAATTAATCATTTCCAGAGTAAGTGGATTCAGCTTCTGGGTGCATCTCGACTTGTAGGTACAACAGCTGCTGTGACGAGACAGCTGGAACTTTGCTTCCAGTTCATTGGATATTGTTTCGTAAATACACACAGGCTCTGCTAGATGATTTGGAAACATTAATCACTCTCACTGGGCCCTAACCCCAACATTATCTAGGTTTAGGAAAGCAGAAAACTAATAATACCACACTGCGGTATTTGTCTCTGCAAAGGAAACATGGGAATGTAAAATTATTATACAGGTCTTTCAAGCTGAATACTGTAAACCCCTCACCTAATTAATCAAGCTAATTTGCACTGTCAAATTCAAGAAGAGTCCCATAACCCTGGATACATTGCAAACGTTTCAAAAATACTTGTTTCTCTTGCCTGGGGCTGCATCTCTTACAAGATAAGACTAAAGGCTTTCAGACCAGTGCTTGCCTTAATCCCTTTCAGGGTGATGTACGTTAAGTGTAACACATGTGCCTGTAGTTGACACATAGAGACAGTCCTGCACTATATCAATAACTACCCAAAAACGTCGTTGGTTTTGTCGAGCAACAGTACCAGACTTAAGTGTTAAAAGTGTTAATGCCAACATACAGATGCTACTAGCACTACAGGAAGTTACAGTGAAATAAGGTTAAGTGTTCTGGAAGGACTCGTTGAACTGAATGTGTGATGAGAAAATATGTAGATAAATATAAAGATACTTTGTGATGTTCCTACTGTGGGGCTGATTGTACTAGAACATAAAATCATTTTTAGATGAAACAGGTTATTTTTAATTCTCTTAACTATATTTTCTTAGAATACAATCTCTATAATAAAAAAGTAGTTGTGCATTAATTTTTGCATAATCCAGTCAGGTTGAGGATATTTTTTGTTTATTTACTGATATGTAGAACCTTAGAATTATAAGAGGGAGTACTTTTTCACATGACTGCAGTTTACACCCAAAAATCTCTAGATTTGTTCCTGCTCATTTCGTGGGAAATGTTTATCTTCACCTCAGTACCACAGCTTCTTTTTGCATAATCAGCCAATTGATTATTGACAAACCTAAAGATCTGGCCAGCTTGAACATTCACTGCATTCAAACTGTAAAGAAAACAAAGCATATTGAGTGCATGCTCTGCGGGGGAATCAAAATTGCCATCCTCCATATTCTGTGTCAGGGTCTCCTTTGCTTTGTCTCATTGCAGTAAAGTGATCCTAAAGTTCATCAATAAGACCAAACGGAGGTAAAGTATTGTATGAGCGGTGGGAAGTCTGATACACTGGATTGGTCTCAAGCCTAAAACCAAGTACAAAAGAAGACGAATCCTAATATCAATAGCAACAACAATAATAATAATAATAATAAAGTTTTAGAAATGGCCTTGGGAATTTTCTTAAGAGGGTCAACTGATGTGCTTTAGGCATTCTTTCGTATGAGCCATGTCTGTCAATCATAACCTTTTGTCGGGACTTGGGTAAGGACGTTTTTTTTCTGCTACTCAACAGTCTAGTCACATACAGAAAATGGTGCAAAAAAAAAAAAAAAAAACCCCACCATGAAGGAAATCAGGGAGTTACTGGTTGAGCACTTGCACCTCTTGTGCATTCTTGTTATTTCCTTGGTCTGCTTTTTTCTTGTTAAACTTATTTTGCCCTTTTTTCTCTATGTTACTAACATGCTTTGGAAACAAACTAACATCATTCATGGAATGTTTCATTCTACTAACCAGTATGGTTTTTTGCCGTTTGACAATGTACTAACAGTATTGACCATCATATATTATTTGAGTAACAATCGTTATTCTGTTCACAGTTTTTAATTTCCTTTCTCCCCCCTTTTCCACAAAGCACTCAGGCATTGGACACGCTATGGTAAACAAACTACATTGTTCGGTAGATATCATTCTAATTGTTTCTTAGTTTGGGTTTGCCGTGTGTTTCTTTCCTTTCCTTTTTTTTTTTTTTTTTTTTTTTTACTGTAGACGTCATTTACAAAAAAAAAGGGAAATTGCGGTTGGTACTCTTCTGCTTACTTTTCGAAACCTTTTTCTTGGTTCATTCATTGGTTTCTCCTCTTTATTTCACTTGTTTCCTGTCCAATTCTGTTTGATCCACCTTTTTAGGAGCATCATTTCGAGCCTTTTGCATCAAGCTGTGGTTAATAATGAGGACCCTCTCCTGTCTGGCTGGCCTGATGCTCTTTGGCTCAGCCAGTTGTATCCCCCATTCACTTTGCATGGCATGCACTTTTGACTACCTGTTGCATATGCCACACTGCCCATTTGTCGACGTGAAAGTGACGGTTGAGCTGTGTTTGTCATTTCGTCTCGGGTGTTTTTTCTGATTTCTCTTTGTGGTTTTTACAGTGTCCATCGGCTTGTGCATGCATCTGACACTGTGGCAAGTGTCAAAATACTGATTCTGTATCCCAATCAGGAAAATTGGGAGATTTTTCTTTTTGTGTGCGTGAGAACAAAAAGAAAAGACAAATGCATGCATGTCTTCTTTTGTCTCTTACCCTCAGTCATTGTCCTGTAATAAAAGGTATTTGTGCTTTTCATAGCATGTGCTCCCTTTCTAACCTAGTGGCACGTTCTGGTTTCTTTTGTAGAAACGTCTGCTGGACATACTAATATGGAATAATAATAAATAAGAACTAACCTAGATGACATTTTACTAACACCATTTTTGTGTCTGCTAAAATACTTTTACGTTGCAGTAGCAGCAATACTAACACTGTAGTATGGGCAGTTGACTAACTCTCTAACTAGAATAGTGTTCCTTTTAAGTCTTGCAGTCGTCCTAACTAATCAAACTGGACAAAATAATAATCAACAAAAACAAGAAAAAAGACAAGCAAACAAACAAACAGACATGAAAATGGGTTTCAGAAAAAAAAAGAAACATGTAGGGAACTCTGACCTAGATTACAAGAAAAAAGGCTATAACATTATAGTAGGCTGTCTGAGTATAGCGTGTCCTTTCCCTCTGCTTTGTTGTTTAGGTAACAATATCCGTAGACGGGATTCTGACCACCACAGGATATACGCAAGAAGACTACACCATGCTAGGCTCTGATGACTTTTTCTATGTCGGAGGGAGCCCTAGCACAGCCGACCTGCCTGGATCTCCAGTTAGCAACAACTTCATGGGCTGCCTCAGGGAGGTAAACACCACTTCTGTGTGAACTCTGAGGCTGGTGGGTGTGCAGGATATGACTGGCTTCACCTTAGGACTCCAAAACAGACCCTCCCACCCACAAGCTGGCCCTATTTCATCCTTAACACCCTGAGTTTGTTTCTCCTCTTTTCCTCACTCTCACTGACACAAACTTTCTCTGACTCAAAATTTTTTGCCTCTGCTGCCCCCTCAGTGCACATGCGACTCTCTACACACATGCACACACAACTATGCCGGGCGCACCACACACCCACACGTATAGAGGTCTGTCTTGGAGTGGAATTTACCTCGGGCTTCACGCGGCTATGTCAGCTGCACTTCAAAGCGGAGCGGTGATCCTGAGATCAGGGAGTGGAATTTTTATGAGGAGTCAGGCACCTGACACGCTTAACACCTCACTATTGTTGGGGAGTGTGCTCTATCAGATTTTATCTTAGGCCAATTGTTTAAAGAATAACATTTTTTCTTTATGTTCGGTATCTGTGGAGGGCTTTCCTAAATGTAACTTAATAGTGCTTGAAAAGCGGGAGCGAAACAAGAAAGTAGATAGAGAAATGTACATTAGTTATACGCTCTCAGATGCATTGAATTCAGCACATCCCTGCCTCCACAGTGCAATGGGCCATTTGAATACTTAATACTGTTTCTCACTCACCCCTTTATGTCTGTTGCTTATAGTGTAAAGATAATTTCTCTAAGTTATCTTAATTTTTACATTTTATTGTAAAATGTAGGAGTTTTTCTTACCGATAAATATGGACTGTGAACATATAGAGCTGTGAGACTTATGCAAAGTTCAGGCTAATTTATAAAATACTGAAAATGACCAGTTTATTTATCTTTTCATTTCAAACTTTTTCGTCCCTGTCTTTTTTGTAGCTCCTCTTGCTCCTTTGGTATCATTAAAGGCAGACTGCTGTCCTCAGTATCATGTAGGACAGGTCTGAAGCATCTCTCTTTAATGAGTACATAGGGAGTGGAGCAGGGAATGTTCACAAGCTTATTAAAAGTGTGTTTTTAAGGGAACTTTTTTAGTTAAATACATGTCTCACAGGTGCTGCAGATGTTACAACAACATGGGTGGAATTGGTTCATCCCATTTATGGTCATCTACCCCACTGAATTACTCTCTGTCCTCTTCCCAAGCCTGCCCTCACTGTCCTGAGATCCACGTATTGAACTGCTCAAAAACTTTTAAATATGCTGCAGAGCTGCGATAGCGACTACAAGAAGAGAGACAGAGGGGATTTTCAGTATTTTATTTGCTCATGGGATCATTTAATATTCCTTATTTAGTTTTACCAGACAAATGCAAATGTCAATATCAAATAAAAAGAGATTAAGCCTGCATGCTCTAAAATCCATAGTTAGTTCAATCTACTTGACTTTCATTTTTTTTCTGACATTTTAGTACGTTGACAAGCTCTTTGCATCCTCTCATCCAGCCTGTTGAATTAAACAAAAAAGCCCATCTCAGGTCAGCTTCAGAGTGTGTTGTGATAGAATATGTGTGGTGGTTTAACAGCGTACGCTGTGGGACCTGATTGATAACATGTCTCCAAGTGGCATGTTGCAGCATTTGTGTGCAGATTCCAGTCTGAGTCGCCACGCCTGCCTGTTAGTTCTGATGGCAAAACAAACTGTGGTGCAGTAATAGCTCACTTGTCACAGCCCTAGTTTGATGACAAATTAGTGCAGCACTACGAGTGCAGCACCAGTCGTAGCTCAGACCAAAGCTCCTTCGATGCTGAAAGGTGCCCTTTGTCTTGACTATAAAAAATTGATTTGGGTTTATTGGCTGTATCTGTTGCACCTTTGTCTGCATGAGTCAAGTTCAACGGGCAGAGAGGCTGTAATTTATTCCTTTACTTTTTTTTAAGCGAGGCGATGTTTTATTCCATTTCTTTTTCTATAATCTCTAAAAGTGTGAGAATGTGGCCACTGTAGACCTGAGAGGCCTGAGTGAATATACATGTATAGTCTCTCTCTCACCGTATATATTTAAATATACTTTATCTATATGTGTGTGTGTGTGAAGAAAATAGAGTTTCCTGGTTTGATTTCCTCACAGTTAAGTGCAGTTGGATACAGTCACGTAGCATTTACAATATTTACAATAAACTAAGCCTTGGCTTATCTAACTCCGAAGCACCGCTATAAGCTCCATCCACCTGAACAGTTAGACACAGTAGATCTGACTTGGTGATAAACATAATGCTCCATGCAAATACAATCCCATCGGACATGTCCCCATTTTCAGGTGAACGCTTAGCATGACAGCAAATAAAAAACATGGCTAGTGTTTTCCACAGCTGTAACTCATTTGATTTGACCCACTGGAAGCAACAGACATATACAATTACAACTCTTTTGTTATATAAATGTGCATGCTGTTGCAGTAATAGAGCTATCTATTACTTGCTAACATTATCCTCCAATTAGCAGTATTAGAGCAGCGTGAAAGAGATCATCAGCCGTGCACTTGACATCTAGAGGTGGCTGTTAAATAGTAGTTCCCCTTTTATCTCTCTTCCTGATAAACTTTAACATCTTTATGTTTAAAGTCTTTGTTGTCCTCTAAATCTTAGCTTTGTACGAGTATGTCAAGTGTGTCTGGTGAAAAATAAAACGGCTCCATTGATGTTTTGATGCAAAATGTTGACATTCACTGAAATGTTAATTAGTTGGAAATTGGATGAAACTAGACATAGGGATCCTAGCTGCTGCTTACAGCTGCTTAGTAGATACTCTTTCATTATGGGGATTGGATAATGACGGGGTTAGAGCTGTCTTAATTTTTTTGGGGACTGTTGCTAATTACGGTGGAACCCACACAGACATATTCTACACAAACTGTAGACCCTAATCAATATTTTGAGTATTCATGAGAAACTTGCTTAAGTGAATTTAATATGCCTCTTCTTGGATTTTAGTGAATGAGAATAAATCAGGCGATTAAGATGAGCTTCATACACAAATGGAGTTTACTAGTTAGACAAACAACAGTAAATAAAAATGAACAAATTAGAAAATGTACTGATGCTGTATCATGTATGATAATGAAGCTCATCCATCAGTAAATTTGGTATTTTAATGACATTTAATGGGCTGCTACTCTTTCACTTCTGTACCTTAGCTCTATATCATCTCAAAGGTCACAGCACTAATACATTTGATTTATTTAAGCCTCCTGTTTTATAGTGTCTGAGAACAGTAGCTAAAATTGACATAAATGTTTGGGGTTTTTTTGATTTACAAATTTCCAACAGTATATACGGGATAACGGATGCTGGAGCTTGCATGAGAAAACACTGCACTCATTTATATCTTCTTTAGAAAGGCATATCCATCATCTGACCACTCTTATTCTAATCAAATACTCCAACAGGGACTTTAAATCAGCATTTTGCACCACACCTGCAATCAAGCCACTAGTTTAGATTTATCACTCTTCATCTCACATGTCACACCGACTCCCGGGAGATAATGCTGGATAAAATCATTTTCTCCAAACCATTGTCACAGTTGTTTGTCATGTTCAGGTTGTCTCTTGACGGTAGAGCTAAAAGCCAAAATGCATCTCTCACCTATTTACACTTCACCCACTATGCACTTGTTGTGAAGGCTTCAAATGGGTGCAAAGAAAGCGGGATGATGTCTGTGACATTTGGTGCCCTGTGGACACAGCTCGTCACGTATAGGTGCAGTGTGACAAAGATTACCAATAGCTGAGGCATGCGATCCTTGCTTATGACACTGTGTCGTGGGATGAAATATCACATGGACAGCACGGTGTTTAATTATGCATATTTACATTCCCTATTATATTTATATTCTGCAAACCTATCTTTGGTTTGCAGAATATGACTAAAACCTTTTTTTTCTTGTGTTCTATTTCAGGTTGTATACAAAAACAATGACGTGAGACTTGAGTTGTCCAGGCTGGCCAAGCAGGGTGATCCCAAGATGAAGATCCACGGCACTGTGGCCTTCAAGTGCGAGAACGTGGCTACTCTAGATCCCATCACTTTCGAGACGCCTGAGTCTTACATCATCCTCAACAAGTGGAATGCTAAAAAGACAGGCTCCATCTCCTTTGACTTCCGCACCACTGAGCCCAACGGCCTTCTCCTTTTCAGCCATGGCAAACTCAAGCAGCAACCAAAGGATTCAAAGAGTCCTCAAACTCTTAAAGTGGACTTCTTTGCTATCGAGATGCTGGATGGCCATCTGTACTTGCTGCTGGACATGGGCTCGGGAACCACAAAGACCAAGGCAGTCAACAAGAAGGTCAATGACGGCGAGTGGTACCATGTTGACTTCCAGCGAGATGGAAGATCGGGTAACTTTTTAAAAAATCATTAGCAACATACAATATTTAGACGAATAGCTTGCAAGAAACAATAATAGGCACCTATTGCTGCATCTGTCGCTTTTATGAGAGTGCAATACATTTAAATGTAAAAAAATATGCAACATGGCAAAAAATGACCACTTAAACTGATGTACTTTATATCAACAAAATATATTAGGTTGCGTGACTACTACTTGACTTCCTATCATGTAGGTGAAAAGGGTCTGTGGGCTTAACAATAGTGTTTTCACAGCAGTAGTTTACACCTTCCACATGCCCTGACTTGAAGTACTGTAGGAGTGATGCGTTTCTCAGCAGTTTATTTCCTTCGTAGCGCAGACAGTGACCATCTCCAATCAAGATTTCTTAAATAATAGTGCCATAAAAACAAAATACAATACTTCAGAAGGCTTGAACTTATACAGAGACATGCCACCACACTCCTTTGTGTTTTCATACACATACAAACAAACACCCACATTACATGCAGTGCCTATTCACCTATGTCTGGGAGACTATTGCTGGGCAATGAGCATTTCAGTAGCCCAGCAATCAAACACAGTTTTAATTTTGTGCGTTGTTGTCCTCCTGGCACCAGAAATGTGCAAAAAGTATGGTGATGAAGTAATCCTCAATATGGCTGACTAGTTTAGCCTTCAACATATAAAGTGCAATCAAGAAGCACTGGCCCATAAAAATCAAAAATACATACCTACCTAGCTTAAATTTTCCTCTTCAATTGTAGAAGTGCCATTACGACCATGAACTGTGGCATCGTGTCACTGTGTGCCGACATACTGACTTCACAGGAAGATTTCGGCATCATCAGCGCAACCTTTGTTAGCCACCTATTTACTTGCTGCGTTCGGCTCTTTCCACTTTCTGAAAAGTTCAAGTTGAGGGATCACTGTTTCAACACACTGGTGCAGATATAACGTGCATCAGAGAGTTTCAGGTACAACAGGACAGAATGAGACTTCTGCACAGCGATCTAAAAATAGCAGCAACGCTCAAAATACTTTGGTGGTGAATAAGAAAATGACCTTGAAGGGGAGATCAGATTTTTATGGGCCATAACCCTTTGATCACACTGTGTACGGTACAACGCAGCATTCAGAAGAAACTTAAAGAAGGAGCTCTTTAAACAATTTTACTGAAATAAAATTATTTTCATGGGGTCATGGACTTGTTTTCTAAAAAACGGAATTATTCATTATTGTACCAGAGTTGGTTCACCACTGAAACTTGAATATTTCTCCACACACTGCCCTTCCACTTGTTCTAATTATTTTTACATATTTATTATAAAATCCAATTGAATAGTGATAACCCAACTTCAGATAGTGGCTACATGTCACGATTCCAGGCACATATTTGCAACAAAATAACTTTGTCCCCTCTCACAATGTGTCCTCTAAGCCCCGGGTCGCCCTGCACTGGTCCCTGTTGATTTGCTTATCTAAGCAGCAATTTGTTAGTGTGAGCTTAGAGCCAAGCCCTTGCAATGTCATGCTGCAAATTAGATATACCCCTTGACCATGTTTTCCACTCCATCTCAAGAGGTGGAAATTAGATTAACTGTTTCATTACCCCCCTAAGCAAGTCTGGGTTGTAGTTCCAAATTGAGCTAGATACAATGTTAAAATAGTGACAGCTTTCACACATTCAGCTCCATTAGTCATTGACAGGTTTGTAAAATTAGCTCCAATACTCTGTTTGAGGTGACACAATACAGGCATACGCTGTAATAAACATTACCGAGTGGCTTCTATTGAATTCACTGGGAGAAGAAAGCTGTGGGTACCTTCTCAGATGACATAAATCCAAAACATTTAGTTGCGGTGTGCCGCACCATAAACAACATTGTCTTGCTAAATTAGATTTTTTTTCATTATCTGTGTAGTAACCTCTGATCACCCTCCCCCATGCAGTGCACACATGTACACACTAACACGGGCACACAGAACCTCGAGCTCTCTCATCGAGCTCTCCACTCACTGTTCTCTCTGTCTACCCTGCCTAAGTTTCCATGGAAACAGGAGGGGGTCTCTCCCAGGACTGAGACAGTTACTGCACAGTGCTGTGCTGAGCTGTGCACTAATGACATTTCAGAAGAACTTTTCTTTCTTTTCTCAAGTCCTGGGGATCAACACTTACGTACTGGCCTGTAGAGAGGATGTACAAAGGTCTCGCCAACATGACGACTTCCCTTGTGATACGAATAACAACATGGCGAGGATGCTTTAGATACATGCACACAGTGGCTTCAAATTGTGAAGCTTTTTTCCAGTTTATTTATTTATTTATTACATCAGGGTTTCTATGATCTGTACAAAGCACTGCTGCTTATGGTGTGTAATGGTGTGGCTACCACTCCTGAAATGTATATATTATAATCTCTATATATGTATTAACAATTGTGAATCAACAATAAATGTGCACAATAAATCTCAATTAAAGCTATAATCAAATAAAACAATAATCATCCTCAACTACAACAGAAAGCCTGCAAGAATAAGTAGGTAGGTAGGTAGGTAGGGAGGTCGCTCCATAGATTAGGAGCTGCCACCAAAAAGCTCTGTCACCTCTATTTTTGAGCGAGTAACATCCAAGAGCAGCGAGTTTGTAGACCTCAGTGGTCTGGTAGGAGTGCAGGCTGTAAAAGTTCTGTTAAGCATGGTGGCGCCAAACCATTGAGCCTCTTAAAAGAAAGTAATAAAATTTTAAACTGGATCCTGAAATGGACTGGAAGCCAGTGTAGGCAGGCCACCACAGATGTGATGTGATCACACTGCTTTCTCTACTGGCATTTAGCCACGAGGTTGCATATTTCAGAACAACTCTCTTGGTTACAGCTCTCTTCAGACCACTCTGGGCTACTATTGAAACACAGCAGCGCTACATGTTTGGCTCCATGGATGACACTCTTTCTTTGTAATGGGCTCATTCTGAGCCCAGAGTTGTCAGACGATTGCTCGCATAAAATGTTGCAGCATAATCTGTCACCGAGGCTGCTAGTGGTGGCCCGTGGTATTATTTGATGCAGCTCATAAGAGCACAGAGGATTCTGTACATTTCATTCATCCACAGTTTATGTCATACTGTGATATAGCAGTATGGTTCCAGCCATTATACCAGACTGAGCATTTCTAACTGTGACAAATAACTGTTGTCAACTGGTAGCAACACAAAGCACAGAACATAACTGAATGACACAAAATTAACAAATGAGTGAAAATGCCATAATAAAGCCCAATTCTGTGAGCAGACACATTGCAAACACTAACCAGGTGTCTGATGTTTTCCCGTGTATCAGCAAACATATGCTTGCTCCCTAAATTAGAGTGAGGTATCAAAACCACATGAACCTATGTCCTAAGCTTGAGAAAACACACAGTTCATTGTCAGAGCTAATTTAACACTGATGAAAATAATTATTAATACTACAATCTAGTTCTCTTAATTGAACCCTTTAAATCGTACACACAAGTCCTTCAAGGTAATTTTCAAAAACAACATAGAAGAATTCACCAGTCCCCCGAGAGCGTGACTCATCAAACATATGGTATTCTTGGCTTTTCATCTGTGTGTCAGATGTTTTATTAATACACACCACCAAGCACATCACTCATAACAAAAGTGCAACACAACAGCCAGACATAATTATCCGCAGCCCAGTCCTCCGTGTGCAACGCTTCCTGCAGCTGTAACAATGGTGGATAATGATCCCTGCCCTATTTAGTTTAGGCAGCTCTTCCTACAGGAAGCAAGCCTGCAAATGGACTCTGGCTCTCAGACAGCATCTTCTAACCCTCAATGCATTAGAGACGCTAAGAGACACTCTGCTTTTAAGTGAGGGCTTCTGGGCCGCAAGTGCTGTGGGTCACTCATCAGAGACATTACACGGACATTGCTGTGTTGTAGCCACACTTCCTGCTAGGGCACACGCGGCGCTACTTCACACACAAACATGCACACGTACACCAAACAAACAGAGGCAGGCACGCACACTCGTATAGATAACATATTCCCTATCCTCACAACCCACTCACGAGCTTCTTTTTCTACAGAGAATCCAATCACAGGGAGAGATTTGGCCGTATCGCCCTAACTGGATTGTAGTAATCCCCTGTCTGACATGTTTTGGGGATGTGTGAGTGGGGTTAGGGGACATCATGCCAAGTTGAGCCTGGCTGCTGATGCAAAAAGTGTGAGAGAGATCTGAGCTGTCATTTGGACCCCTGCCTTCAGGTTTGATGATGGAGTACCACTTACAGGTCAGCCCACAGAGAGGGATAGAGAGAGAAATGTGGTCAGCGCTTTTAAGTTGGCTAGACTGCTGATTTTTGGCGTCATCATTCAGTCACATTTTTAGCCCTCTGTATCAGTTTGATCATCTCGTTTGTAATTTCTGTACTAATTTTTCAGGACACTGTTTACCGCTGTGTTCCCTCTGCTTTCTTATCTGTAATCCTCCCCCCCCCAATCCTCTTTCCAGGCTGCTTTATCTCCATGTTCTCATCTTGTTCTGTATCTCCTCCTCTTTAATGTTAGCATTCACAAGACACACCCCCTGATATTAAAATAATAGTGTTCAAAACATAAGTAGTCCTGCAGTGTGTATATGCCCTTCTGTTAGGGTAGTCGTTCAACATTACATAGATTCACTCTGCTTTCACATATTCTTTACAGGACTTTGAGAAGTAAATACATCACTCTCACATGATGCCCAGGAGATGTAGATATCTTTCTTCTTCTTCTTCTACATCAATTTAGACAGACATTCTTTCTTCTTCTTTATGACTGTAATAAGACTTAAGTGTAGATATCATGAGGTTTAAAGCATCCAATAACTCGATGATGACTTTAACAGTATCACTTTAAATTTTACTTTCAAAGAGCAAGGCTTTCTCGTAACTTTTAAAAATGGTCAGACTTTTTGAAACTCTTTCCAAGTTTTTCATTGGACATTACCTGCTTTTTCACTCATTCTCAGTCCAGTTCAAGTACCAGCCTCTTTTCAGAGGAATTTTTATTTGTTAAGCCACTTTTACACTGAACTATTATCTCATTAAAGCATAAACAAAGACACCTAACTCAAAGGATGGACCGGTGTTGTGTGTGCCAAATTTTAAATTTTATCTTTAGGCATTTTGTTACTGGCAGCGTCTTACAAAAATGTATCATTTGTTTCTATTTCTATAGTGAATCTTTAGTTGAAAAATGCCAAAGATAACACAGTGTGACAGGCATAAAATAGTATTTTGGCACCAACACCAAAAAGCTATTTGCCAAACACTTGGCATATTTTGGCATGTGCAGGGTGTCCTTAAAAAAGTTGAGGAAATTGAACAAGCGGAGGACAAAAGAGGAAAGCTTAAAAAAAAAAACTATCTACAGCAGATAAACGTTATCTGAAAGCAATGTGAAGCCATTAGAAATGGGAAAAATACAGATCTGACACAGAACCTGAGAGATGCACCTGGACCATCAGTTGATTTATCTACTGGGAAAAATGAGAAAAGAGTGGCTCTCAAGAAGGGAAGGGAAACAGGAAGAAAAGGTTCACAAATTACTCAAGAATTGGACTAAAAATCAGCAGCAACAGGTTTACGCCAAAGTTGACACGTTTAGTTGTTGTCAGTATATGAGACCAGGAGCGAGGTCCAGCAGTGTGTGTCTACACCCATCTGTAAAAGACGGTGGAGGCTCTGTCATGGTTTGGGGCTGCATTTCAGTCAGTGGTGTTGGGGATCAAAATTGATTAAATCAGGAAGATTGAAAAGTACCATCAGACTTTGATCCACCGCACAGTATCTGATTGGCAACAGCATCATTTTTCAACATGATCAATGATCTTAAACACACTGCCAAGGGAGTAAAAGCATACCTGGATAATAGATAAACAGATAAAAGATAGAAAAACAAAGAATGGAAGATTGACCTCAAAGAAGAGCTTTGTACGTCCTTTAGAAAGCATGAAGATGGCAAAATATAAAGAAATGAAGGGTAGCACACTGCTTCATTCACAAAAGTAATTTTGCAAACCAGTTCCTTCAAATGCCTGTCACAGTGTGGGACCTGACAAAAAAAAAAAAAAAAGTGTTTGCATGTGTGGATACTTCTCTCGCCATTCACGCTGACCACACTGATGTTCATTCTTCAGCCGGGCACCTGCTCTACTCAGAGAAAAGTTTCCTCGCTAATGAGTTTGATGTAGTGAGCTCGTTAGCTATAACCTGAAGGGAGCTGTTCTGGCTGCATGACGGGTGGCCTATGCCAAGTGTGCAAAGCTTGGAAGTCTCAACAGCTGTGGCTGGAGAGAGCAGGGGCAGTGGGTGGCGGCAGGAAAGTGCAGGAACAGATGCCTGGGGCCAAGACCCTGAGAAAAGAGCTGGAACATGTTAGTGGGACCCGGTTAATCATTGTGCACTAGGTCCTTAGCTGTCTCTCTCAAACAATTTTGCAAAAAGGCTGGCTCACCTTGGCTATGAAGATCATACATGAACAAGTGTATTATTAGCACATGCAGTGATTTTTAACATTTTTTTGTTATGTGGAAAGATGTTTCTGAGAAAAAAAAGGCTTTGATAGAAAAAAACGAAATGCAGATATTTATTATATGTATAATTAATTGTGATATGTACATTCATGCATGCTAATGGTAGCTGTAATGAAATGTGAAATGCCCCATTTAATATCTAATGTGTCTCTAAAAAGTGCTAGGCAGCCCTGCTGAAATTCAAGTGTGGCTTAGGGCTTGTTTCCCCAACATAAACACTTTGACTTGAAAAGTAACTTAAAAGCTACACTTCTCTCCCACATACAGTACAAGCATTACAGCTTTGCCATTTAGCCCATGGCAATCAACTATTAGTTCCTTCATATCTGCCATGGCATGCATCTGCCACTCAAAATGCAAATTATGCCTCTATGGCAATTTTATTTTTAAGCATCCATCCAGGCAGTGGCCTGTGTGGATCCTCAGCGCCACGGTATATAGATTACTGGACGAGGATGCGGGCAGTGGAGGCAGCCACCATTAATTAAAGTCCACAATGGTTCCTGCACTGAGAGTAACAGATCCATATACAAATTAATCACCCGGTCTGAGTCCCACAGTAAGGCCTTCCTTTTCCGCAGCTTTACAGTCCAGTCATGTCCGCTGTTGTTTACCGTGCTCCAGATCGAGAATTAAACCTGAATGAGAGTGATAAATCATGTTGGGAAACACACATGCTCTCATTGCAGGTTTATGTGTTTGAGAGGCAAACAGAAGGAGAGACAGGGTGGGGGTGGGGGTTGGGGGGGGAGCCTCCAGTCCGTTAATCAAGATCAAAAAGATGGTTACGATGTTTTTTTGGGAAGGGTGGCTAAAATGATAGAGAGGGCAACTATTTTTCTTTTCCTCACTAGTTTCTTTATGACCACTGCTTTATAGATAAAGGAGATTTATTATGGCAAATCCAAGGAAAATGGAGAGGATACTCTTAGGAATCCCAGATTAAGCTACTAATAGACTAGCTGCCCTGTGATTAATGCATCTTATCAGCTCTCATCAGTCATTCTAAATGAAGAAAATCCTGACCCTGTCCAGATGGATAACACTAATTAGGTTAATTTCTTCATCAAAACATTTTCAAATGGGTCTTCTTTGCATCTTTGTGGTCCTGTAGGACGCATAGTGGCTTTTGGAGGCTAAATGTTTACTTACCTCAAAGCAGCAAAACCATAACTTATTATCTTCATTTTTAGGTACCATCTCCATCAACACTCTCCGCACTGCCTACACAGCCCCTGGAGAAAGTGAGATCCTGGACTTGGATGACAACCTGTACCTCGGGGGTTTACCGGAGAATAGAAGGGGGTTGGTGTTCCCCACCGAGGTGTGGACAGCACTGCTCAACTATGGCTACGTAGGCTGCATTCGAGATTTATTTATTGACGGACAGAGTAAAGATGTCAGACGGCTGGCTGAGATCCAGAGAGCTGCCGGGGTCAAGCCCTCCTGCTCTAAAGAGCCTCCCAAACAGTGCTTGAGCAACCCCTGCCAAAACAATGGGATCTGTAGAGAAGGCTGGAATCGCTACGTGTGTGACTGTTCTGGGACTGGATACCTGGGTCGCTCCTGCGAAAGAGGTAGAACTTTGTCTCATTTTGTCTACCCAGCTGTTAGACTGCTTATAATTTCTTTCTCCTAGGCGTAATCTTTGCCAGTGTAAAATGTTGATGATGCTGCACAGCGACACACTTCTTCCTCACCCTGCATTATCTTCTGATGTAGGGATGGGATCATAAAAGTGTGAATATAATTTACATCAAAGAAAAGCGGGAAAAGATTGGTTTAATTATATCCGCCATGAATGTAGTATTCTTTGTCTTTCAAGTTCAGGTTGAACAGTGTCAACACACAAAAGCCTGCAGGTGGTCTTTTTGTTATCCGGGCTTATGGTTGAACATCGCCAGCTCTAACAGCAGGTTGGTGGTAATTTAAGGCAGGAGAGAAATTGCGGGAGGAGACCGACAGCAACAGAGAAGCAGGCAAAATGAGTCAGGATACGGAGCGTTGATGTTCGACTATGTTGAGTGGCAGGTGACTGATGCACCACCGAGACACTGCTGGTCACGTCCACCATGCACACTTGCCTGTAAATTGGCTGTCTTCTGCTAACCATTTGCCTCATCAAACCACTCGCTCATGACCAGACCTGGTGCAGAATACTTATCCTTCTGTCCTCCAGAGAAGAGAAATAGGAGAAGTGAGTGTCACACCGTGAAACCTCAGGCCTCTATGTCTGACTTAACCCCGATTCTCCAGGAATTTGTCTTTTTTTATTTATAGCTGATCACTTAGAAATTAAAAGAACACTTTTTGTTCTGAACTTTCTGACTAGTGTTTCAAGTTGATAGGGTCGCAAATTATACTAAAATAACAATAGTCACATATTTGTCTGATAAAAAGCTATAATTGCTTGAACTTAGCCCTGAGAAAATCTTCCAGAACTGCCCTTAGTACTCTAAAGCAGATTTTTTTCTTCCTGTTTTAGTATTTTGCTGTATTTCTGCAGGTAGCTGAAAGCAAAGAAGTACAAGAAATTTTTCTGTGCTATAAAATGTATGAAGAGAATTTCAGGTGTGTCTTTAAGGAATTGTGAGATTCAACATTTCTGCAGGATCAGCTTTAATTTGCTGGTCTTTTTGATCAATGTATTTTCCTTTTCTCCACACAGTGAGACTAAGCGAATACATTTTTCCAATTTATAGTTCTTTTATTAAGGAGAACTGCAATATTAACTTTATTACAGCTGTAGATTTTGATTTAATTAATTAGTTATTTAAATTCAGTAAAAGATCATTGGATATTTCCATATTGGTTGAATGAATTCATAGCTATATACATATAATCATCACAGATTCTAACTTGAAGCAGTAGACTATATATTGGCGTTAGTGTTAAGGGATTTATATTGCAGCAGCATGCATAGTCATGAAATCTCAATGGTGCAATAGTAGCAAATGCGTGAAAGCATTTAACATATGCATAATCAAGGCAAATGTCAAAAAAGTGCCCAAGCATGTGACACTGTTATCACAGCGTGATGCATCTTCGCCGAAACAGGAACAGGAACAGGTTCTCTCATCTGAAAAAAAAGAAAAAAATCAGCTGTGGTTGGAATGCACCACGTCCCACACAGTTACATGTGTCAGCTCCACACGTGCTTTTGCTATTCCTCTGTGCTGAAGTCACTTGCTTCATGAAACAGTATTGCCAAAAGTAAATGGATGTTGTATAGTTGGAACTCTATTTGGTGTGTTTTAAACGGATCTATTGTGAAATGTAAAGTTATCTGAAGAGTCACACCTTGTCCTTTTTAACTGTAACTTGTATGTGGACAGTGCTTATCTGTTGTTTTCTCTCTAACCTCTACTTGTTATGATGGCTTCATGACCCTTTAGTCTTCTTAGGCAGATGCACCAAATGTTACGATGATGCAATGCTTCTAGAAGCAGTATAAACATCTTTATATGGTATTTTTTTAATTTATGTTTTTTTTATATGGTAAGTTTTTGTAAAAAAAAAAAAAAAAAATCAGGAGCAACATGTTTTCTCCAAGCCCCACCTTTCAAAGGCTACATGGCAATGGTTGCATTTGATGACCATTATAATTTTATTTCCTGACCTGTTTCCTGTAGTTTTCTTGCTTTCGCTTTGTGAGAAATGCTTCCAGTCCATAACAACTTAATTATGTACATTGTTTACACATTAGAACTGACTGGGAAATGAATAAGGCATCAGAAATTAGTCAAGTAGTCATTAGGAAAATTTGGACTAGTCATTTAAAAACCTTAACTTTGAAAGAAAAGGCAAATATATGTGTTTCTTTTAGTTTTTGTTTTTTATTCTTTTAATGTTGACCCAGTCTTCTAGCAATTGTCTGACTCGGGAAGGCAATTTCTGGTGTGAGTCTTGCCACTGGAGTGGGGAGGGAGTAAGTTATTATGTCCACAAACCAACCATCCCCCCACCCCCTGCCTTCCCACCTACATATACACAGACACACAAAACCTTGAGTATAAATGGATGACACTGATTTATAACTCCAACTGCACTTTAGAGATGCTAATGATACTGATGGAAATCTGGCGAATGGCACAAAAACAAAATGATACAAAAGCGCATGACACTGTTGTGAAATGAGGCTTGTTTGGTCATGAAAGTATGTGGCACGTGTTGCGAATGCAGTGCTTTAGTTAGTTCTGAGGCAGGAAATTAATATTTGATTTTTTAAAAAAGGAGCAAAAAAAGCAGAAATAATATGTAGTGTAAAAGAAAAAAAGTCGATTTCCGTATCTGATGAACGTGTCAGTGAGTCTTGTCTCCGCGCTGCTTTGATTTTCCACATGTGCACGTCGGTTTTAGCTAATGAGTTGACAGGAATTAGGACACAGTACATGAGGGAGGTGGAGTGGGCAAGGGATACAGATCGTTTCTCTTCAGGAAGATAATTACTTATTCAGAGAGCGTTCTTGGGTCCAAAGATATAATCCAGCCTGACTTTGCTCTGAAAACAAAAACAAAAAGCTGAAACAGTTCCACATTAAGAGACTGCGTGTTGCAAAGATTTCCTCCACCGTGACCTTCTGTACTCTCTTTGAACACCAGAGCCGTCTTCTGGTGTCTCGGCTTCTCCGTCCAACTCTCATTTTCTGGCTGTCTCTGCACTTGTGTATGAGACAGGCATTAGCGAGAGTGTGAGTGGGAGCAGTGGTACAGAGGATGGGCTCTGGTGTGCTGCCAGCTGTTTTGAATGCTCCAGATTGCCTCTGCACTGGTAGGATGAAGCAGGCACCAGCAGGCCGATGAGCTGTCAAAAGAATTACCCCAGCTCTCACTTATCCATGCATGGTGTACCACCCGGTGGCAAAATACAGCTACTGCATATGGCAGAGGAGGAGGACGACGACGAGTGAAAGGAGCAGGAGGTGGATCTTCGGAACACAGCCACGGAGCTATTCGCCCTATTTTGAGACATTTTAATTAAGCAGACAAAGCAATTTTCCCCCCTTGCATCCCAAATGTCTTCCCCTTCATTGTTCCTCCAGTTGCTAATTAGCCCAAATATTAGTCTTGCAGTGTGAGGCTAAAGCAGCCTCCCAGATGGTGTGGTAGGTGTGTTGTAGTACATGCACATATTCCCTAATGAGATTTGACATGCTGGATTCCAGCACTGACAGCACCTGCATCATTTCACAGTGGCTGCAGCTGAACGTGTGCTTCAACATACCCGCAATGGATAAAGCTCGGTGCTGAAGATCAGTGTACAGATCGATACATGAGTGTGCTCATTGTACACCAGACATACCTAACAACTTGCTGATTTGCAGTGTAGAGGCTTTGCACTGTGCTTTTACCAATACGACAGTGATGCTATTAGTTCAAAATATATATTTTAAAAAAGACTGTATAAAATACAGCAGCCCTACAGCTTCAGGGTACTCTTAAGGGATATATCATTAAGTAGAGCCTTGAGTCTACTGCAGTGTATTATTGCCAGCATGTACAAAAGGTGTCTAATACCTTGCTCCAGAGCATAGTGCACAACAATACAATGCATTAACTACTTATGTAAATTAGTGTAAATAAAGAAAAACTCTGTTCTTTGAGAACATTTATTGCTTTTCAGAGCATAAAGCCATTTGCCATCGGTCCGAAGCAAAAGCCAAGAGGTGCAGAATGCTATTGCATAATTGAGAGAAGCCCTTAAAGGGGAATATGGCTGAGTGTTAGCATTAAAGCATGTTTTAGCCGTGCCCTTTGACAGCACACTGTGTTAGTCACCATTCAGCACACTTGAATCTAGGCACAAATTAGAGAGAACCGGTTGTCCCGCGCCCTTAAGCGATGGACATACATGTGTAGAAAAGTGAAAAACATGGAAGAAGCGTGACTGTAAGAGCGCTGGGGGTCCATTTTTTCGAGGGAAATGTTGAGGAATAGCTCTGGCTGAAAGATTTTGATAGCGCAGGATAGACCTTGAGAGATGAGCTAATTGTCCTAACATTCTTGACCAGCTGAAAATTCGAATGCAAGTGAATGCAAAGCTGTACTACTTGTAGCTTCCATTTCATACTGCACACGCTGAAGTTGCATATTATCCCAATCTCAGCTGATCTATTTTCCATCTTTGCTCTCATTTCATAGCTCGGATAATGTTGCCGTATGGTCACAGGGCAGCAGATGTGAAGCTGGCCCATGATGCTGCTTCCTCTCTGTGCATACACAGAAAATTGTTTCCCTGTCTGAAGAAATCCACTCAGCTTGTAACTTGTTTTCACACTTTTAATAGCCAGTGTGTCTCTTTCGTGGATTGTCTATACTTGGGTTCAAAGACGGCTGCGGTGAAGAAGACATGAGCTGCCTTGAATTATTTATGATATCTCCAAGCCATTTCCTCCTGTTTATTATGGATGTTGAACATATATTTTCCCAAAGCCTTTTGGCAGTTGTTTTCTGGCAAATTTTGAATTGGGTTGAGCCTGGTGCCCCGATACTGTGGGACATCACAATCCTGTGACATGCAGCTGACAGCTCAGCCTTCCTGCAGAGCCTGCTCTCCTCGGGGGGAGAAAGCAGGAAGAACTGTGTGCCTGTCTGCCATTACCCCACCCCTTGTTAGTAGTACAGGCTTGTTTGTTACTTCTCTGAAAGTGCCCCAACGCCCCCTCAAATCGCTACTTGTTTTCTTGTGAAAATCAGAAAACAATGTTGCATTGAGCTTTACAAGACAGAAAATGAATGCTTGGTTTAGTTTGGTATGCTCCATCTCCCCCCTGACAGCCTCCTGTTGGGTTGGCACAGACAGAAGCTCCGGCTTCAGTCCTCTCAATTTATTTTGATATTAAACATGGGAGTGCCATTAAAAATGACTCGGCTTGCAGGATTGGATTTTTGACAGGTCCTCACTTTGCATTAGGTAATGATTCCCTCACATGTCATCCTCCATTTTTTCCATATCTGTATTCTGGAGCTTTCTTATTTATGACATTTTAGATAGTCCCTTATATGAATTTCAGCAAAGGTGACATCTTGGATGAAATGCAATATTTACTCCAGTTGTGATTAATTTTATCCTCCTATCCAGTGTGGGGAAAAAAGCTGAAGATTATGCAGATGAGGGAAATGTGAAATGTCTTTCTTTTATAAGAGAGCTTGCATAGGGTACATTTAGCAAATGATTCATTTTTCTTCACCCTTAAGGAGACACAATGCTTTACAATTTAAAGGAATATATTAACAAGTTCTCAGCATCATCGCTGCATGTGTTTATTCTTTAATGTGTTGTTTCGTCCAAGCATAATGGATCTTGTTTCAGAGCGAGGTGCTAATTCTTTAGCAAGAATTCTATACAGGTCAGCACTCTGAGCTGCCACTCATTGTGCAGCAGTAATACATTTTTGCCATGCACCCAAACAACAGGCAGTTGCTGTTAATGGATCCTACAAAGGATAATTAAACACTGAGGGGGACTTTTTTTTAAAGTTCAGATTCTTTTCCTGCAAGTATCGGGACCAGGTGCAAGGTGGTATAACAGTGACACATTTTTCAAGTATTCGAGAAGCTTGAACAGTTGCTCCGTTTTTTCCCTGGCATTGGCTAACAGTTTCCAAATGTAGCTCTTTGCTTTAGCTGCCTGGCAGGGAGCAGACAGTTTAGCAGTGGGAACTCGTTTGTCACACGCCCCTGTCATCTGCATCATACCCCAGGAGGGCGTGGAGAAATTGGATTTGGGTGAGGAATGTGACGGAGTTATCCCAGGGGATGGATGTGACATTGGCTCTGTGTGACGAGGAAGTGGTGATGAGGTGGTTTGTGTACACTGGTACCCTATCACCCACAACAGTCTCCATCTCCCGTCCCTCAGTCTCACCTTATATCTGTCTCGCTCAACTCTGCAGCTGCAGTAATGGCTTTGTTATTGGGTTATGGTTTAGTTACACTACCGGAAATGTTGTTACAACCTCCTGCCAGCGTTAAACAATCTCCCCAGCATTTCTCCAGACGGCCCGCTTAATGCTTTGAGTAAATGCAGTCACCCTGAGCAGAAGCTCGATATTCAAGGTCCATATACTATTACAATTCTGTCATCGTTAGTGTTTTTCCCCTCGGTCAATACCAATTTCTCCTTTCATGGTTTGCCACTATTATATTGCAAATACAAAATACTTGTGGATGCCACTTGTTATGTAAGAGAACTTTGACTTTGAGTTTCTTTTATTTGTTTGTCACGAAGGCTTCATTTCACCTTGGACTGTGTTTTTTAAGCTTAACTATTATCCAAACATGTACTTGCCACTGACTCTGTGATCGAGTCCACCAGCTGAATTGGCACGGGGAAGACAGGAGTCAGTCTTTTGGAGAGAGTTTGGCTTGCTGTCAGCTGTAGTACACAGCAAAATGCGACGCCAGACTTTGACAAGTCTTTACACACTGCTTTTGGGGGACATATCTGGGCACATGCCATTTAACAGTCACTTACTCAGCAAGTTTTTATATTGTATTTATATTTCTAAGAGACTAATTTTAGGATTCATCAGCAGTCAAAATGACTCAGTGTTTCTGCTGTCTGTGAGGCAAGGTAGCTCTAAAAAAACTCCCGTCTAAGAAATAGATCCAGACACGCTGACCGTACTTGTCTCTGTTCTGTTGAGTTATATGGTGTATTCATTCTTCTTTTACATGACTGGATATTATTACATTCAATGCACTTGTTTCATCAAAACTGAAAGTCGCGACATTAAATAATATCCGCAATAAGGGCATCATTTTAAGCTGAGCTGACAGGCCCGGTCATTGCATTACCATAAAACTGTTACGGTCTATTTTACCAATCGCATATCTTTTTTTCTCTCTGCAGAAGCAACCATCCTCAGCTACGATGGCAGCAAGTTTATGAAGGTCCAGCTACCGGTGGTGATGCACACAGAAGCTGAGGACGTGTCTTTGCGGTTCCGCTCCCAGCGAGCCTATGGCATCCTAATAGCCACCACGTCTCGGGACTCTGCTGACGCTCTGCGTATTGAGTTGGAGAGCGGCCGCGTCCGGCTGACTGTCAACTTAGGTAATGCCTTGGATGTACACACGCTGCGGCAGATAAGTCAAATTAAGCTAGAAACCGCTTTTAAGGGAACATAGCCATATACATACTCCTACTCTCCCACACACACTCGGAGCAATTGTTCTTTTTATATATATTGAATAGAAAGAGATGGTGTAAAGACTTTCAATGGCAAGACTCTGCGGCTCTTTGCTCACTGCCAGTCGAGCACACGGCCAGCAATGCCCAGCAGGGAATGCTCACTGCGTGTACCGTCAACTGACTCAGATCAGCTTAAAATGTGCAGCTTACAGTGCAGATGCTGCTGTATTCTGTATTTCCAGTTATAATTCATACCAGGAAGCTAATAATTCTTCTGAGGATGGGGGCATTTATAATATTTAGTGACTGCCTAGTGTGAAGCAGTCCTTATTTGGGGCCAATAAATACCCTGCACACTTGTTCTTTAATCACTTTATTTAGAAACACTTTTATCATTGTGGGAGGAATGCATGGTCGTGCATGAATATGCGGCTGTCTTAAATGAGTACAAAGAAAGACACCCCTTCCTCTCGCGTGCCTACAGCAAAAACGGAAAATTGAGGACAAATGAAAGAAACACATTTCGTTTTTTTGTGTGCGCGAGTGTGTGCACATGTGCTTATTTGCTCAGAAAAGAATCCAGTGATGCCTGTGAAAAGTTTGATATCTCTCAAACAGAGCCTCGGCGCACAAATGATAGCCATCTATTTCTCCTTTCCACTGGCTAAACAGAAATGGGCTCCCTAAGCGGAGCCGTTTAGCGGTGCATGCAAAGTAGACAGCCTGTGTCTGCTGTCAACCACAAGGAAGCATGTGTCCCACCATGGAAGACAACAGCGCCACACACTGACAGCGCTGACAAGTCATATTACTGCGACTACAAAAAGATGCCCTCTGATGAAAACAACAGGCTACGGAGTTTTGTTTTCTTTTGGATTATCTTTGACACATTTTAGGTTTTTTTTTTTAGTTTGTCTGTCAGGTTCAGCCCTCGATGCCTGTCTTCCTTGTCCCTCCTTCAAAAAGCAGAGCATTCCCTGTAAGGGTAGGCTTGTGTTGGTCTCTGGCTGTTTGCGACCACTTTTCTGCTGCGGTTGACAACACATGACAAGCAGGGCCAAATGGGAAGCAGGGGAGGGAGTTCGATCTGGGTCACCTTTCTTAGAACTCGACACAAACTTAGCCTGAAGAAAGAAAAGAAGTGAAGCAGAATTCAGAAACAGTAGTGGGAGTAGAGTAAGATTAGCTGGGTATTTAGTGCAGGAACGCCAAGTTAAGTTATCACAGTGGAATCAAGATAATCATTTTTTGCTACCGTCAAAGAAAACAGCTGTGTAGTAAAGACTAAAGAAGAGCATATAGATATTTTACTTAATTAAAATGATCCACATAACAATTTAAAATACTAAAATCAATACGGTGAAGAAGATTTAATTTATTTGGAAAATGCGCTTATGCAGAATGGACGTTTTGAGTATGCTACCACATGAAATATGAACTTATGAATTGCATATACAGTACGAGAATAGAATAATAGAGTAGAAATGAATCTGCTTTATATGATACAAGGTGGTTTTATATAACCTGACTATATTTTTTATTATCACTAAAATGTGCATGAAATAAAAAAAACATGTTGAATGGCTCTTAGTGGAATAGATGTTATTTTATTGTGTTATTATCATTAGTGCAACATCATTCAGCATCATAATATTGGCTAAGGTGGAGCTAATTTTACTTGCTTACTAAAAAGTGGAGTATTTTGAAGTAGGGAAACAGGATACAAAAGTAAAGTATCTCAAACTGAGCTTAGGAAGCACTCGAGTACATATAATTAATGGCTGTTTTTTCCCCGCTGTTTGAGAAATAAGAATACTATTTAATTTTGAATTGTACAATTTAGCTTATTGATATTAGTTAAAGATGTAACATTGATAAGTCATGTAACAAAGTAGCAAAAAGGGACAGTGCTTTAAAGTTGTCTTGCACAGGAGACAGATGGGGAGAGAGTTGGTATACCTTCCAGTTGGCCCTGCATGACCCTGACCAAAATCTGACGCTCTCATAAGAAAATAATATTAAAAAAAAGAAAGAATTTATCTCGGTGTATGTAAAACATATCTCATGGATAAACATAGCACTGCCATACAATTAAACATCAACTGTAATGGTTAGGTGAAAATTAAGGCTACACTGCAGCACTTTCACAAGTTTGCTGCGCATTCGATCACATTTGAGAGCATCGGATGAAGGACGGTGTCCGTGTGTGTGTCCCCAGAGGGGTGGACTGTATGCTTTAATGATGTCTGCAGCTGTAACGTTGAAAGATGAATTTATCTCTCATCTATTCTTCCCCATCCCTAGAAGTGTTGTTTATAGCCATGCTTGCTTTATATTTTGCGACTGTTAAAAAAAAATGTAGCTATGATGTTAAAAAACATACTGAAATCTGACTCGCCCCTTGCATTGACATTGTGTGTCATCATACCAAATTCCAGCTGTTGGAAAATAAGAAATTCCTGGAGGGATGGAGGGAGGCTTGAATTAATTACAAACCCAAATATAATAGTCAGCTGTGATTCTACACACTGGGTTGTTTCTAATTAATGAACCTTTTCACTCACTGACATAAACCACAAGGCAGGTATTTTGCACAATTTCTCAGTCTTCTCCTTGCTTTCCTTTTTTTCTTTCTTCTTCTGCGTTTCACGGCAGTTGCAAATTGATGAGGCCATTCAAAGCACAGAGGAAATACAGAGTGTGATTTTATTATTCTCATTAACCTGCCTCACAGAGCAGAAAGAAGGGGATGAAGAGGGAGGGAGAGAGAGCAGATCTTGTTTGTGGGATTCACTTTGGATGTGTGTGCGTGTTTGTGTATGTGTGCGCTTGAACAAAGAGGTTACATTGCAATATTTTGGGAGGTAAATATCCTTGACATTTATTATTCAGGAACAGTGATGAATTAATAATTACTTGTCTGGCTCGCAATACACCTTTTTTTTTTTTTTTCCTGTTTAATGATTCTGAAGTGGCAGACACTCTCGGTATTGGCACATAACAACAGAAATGAGCAAGTTTAAGCTCCATAACAGTGTGCTAGAGACTGCCACATACTGTATAGAAGGACAAACTGTTCTCTGAAACCAAGAGTGTTAGGTCTCTTTGTGTGTGTTTGTGTGTGTGTGCGTGTGTGTTACAGTAGCTGAAGGTCATTGACTGATGAAGAAGTGGAGACTTACACAACAAAACGCCTCCGCACAGAATCACATGATGTGACCTCTAGACATGCTTCTGTGAGCCAGCCCTTCTTAACACCTTTCTAAATGCTAAATAGCATTGTTTGTGCATCTTCAATGCATCCCTTGTTTGTGTATGCAAATAAATAGCTCTAAGCTCTAATTCCCCCAATCCACTGCTTTAAAAGGTCATTCTTGGTTTAGTGCGAAGACATAATCATCAGCTGTTATGCTAATATTTGCGTTTTGGATTTATTTCTCTTTTTCTCTCAGTCTGAAATATTCTTAACACATTCTTAACAAAATTAATATTTATCAGTGTATTTATTTTAACATTGTAAATGTACAAATCTTTTGAGATCTATGCATCATGTAAAATTGAGCAGGGAAGGATAATCCTTTAAACTGTGGAACTGCTTAGTGCTAGAAAGTAAAGAGCCATATGGTAGGTAAAATGGTTAATGTAGTTGTTAGCTAAATAAATAATGTGTTAATCTGAATTCATTTGGGGTTTTTTTAATGTTCCCTATTCTTTATAAAATAATGG
Source organism: Oreochromis niloticus (assembly GCF_001858045.2). Taxonomy (NCBI): domain Eukaryota; kingdom Metazoa; phylum Chordata; class Actinopteri; order Cichliformes; family Cichlidae; genus Oreochromis; species Oreochromis niloticus. The sequence goes on from NC_031978.2 coordinate 21,250,826, forward strand.
TGCCATATGTGCAAATTAAAGCAATGCTTATATTGGCATATAAGCTGTAAATGTGCTTAAGCTTCAAAGAAAAGTAGTTTGATTTTGTTAATGTAACGTTATGCTGAAGGCAAAATGTTTGAGTAAAAGAAAAAGAACAAGACGGGGGACAGCAAGCCTTCCTTTAATAGAGCCAGACCTGATTGTGTCACAGGAAAATGTTTAATTGAAGTTCTTGGAAAGAACTTTGCTAAGCCAGTGCGTTTCCACTTATGAAGAGTTAGCATTTAATTCAATTTTTTTTTTCCGTTTGTTATTTTTGTCCCCTTTTTTTCTATGTTAATTAATGTGTCTTGTCAGGCGCTGCGGCTCCGGTCAGCTTAGTGGATGAAGAATTTCAACACCGACTCAAAGAACACATCACTGTCAATTAGGGACCTAGGCTCCCTGGGGCTGCCCAGAGCTGTCTGAAGAAAACACTGCCACTTCGACTTAAACAGTATTAACAGGCACTGAGTGACAACAAGATGAAAATATGAACTAGAAATATCTTGTGACAGATTGGCTTTTTTGGTCTGTGAGTCTGCTCTTCTATTATTTATTAGCTTGGACTGCAGGAAAGTCACAGTTTAGACCAGGATATGCTGATGAGGGCACCTTAGCGTAATGTGTTCATTCACTTCTGATCTTCTTTAGCCGCATTGCAAGGTGCTTTTTCCTCTTGTTATTAATCTTATCCATACGTTAGTCTTTGTTGTGGCTTATTTGATGTAAAGGAGGAGATTCTTAAACACAGATGCAACACATGTTTTCTTGTTTGAAGTCATCATATGTTGGAGAGTGATTTAAGGGGAGCATGCATGCATGCATCCTGCCTTCTCAGCCAAATGACTCGCACTAATTCCTGGCGTCTACATTCAGAAAAGTAATCAAACTACTTCATTATAAATGCTCAGCTCTCATCTTACCATAAAGAGTAGGAATTTCAACTAGAGTTTAATGATATTCACTTATATTTTATGCTCAGAAAGGTAAAGGGGGGTATAAATCTGGCAACAAGTAAAGGCAGAGCTGTTCAGGAGGACTTTGGGAACAATAATAGTGTAAATTAATTAATCATGAAAATAAAAAGAGGGCTATATAAAATGACTGGAGTGCGTACTGTAGTGTTTTCTAAGAAAAGCAACAAGCTTTACATCCTTATTAATTTATTCGTTGCAATATTCTTTAAATTAAGGAGCTAATTTTAATAAAGTTCTTGCGGGATTCTATAGCTTCTTAAATTAAGGGAAATAACTAATATCCTTTGAAATTAACAGTGTAATAGGGACTTTTCTGTCATGGGAGGAAGTACTTAATATGACATGATTATCCATGTCATTTATTGCTAAACAGTGCTAGTCTCAGTAATGTCGTGGCAATTTGAGCCTTTCAGTATTTAGCAGTTTAACATGAATTCGAAAACAAATCATTTATCGTTTTAATAATGTTTCACCTCTGCTTGTACAAAAGTATTTTCACAGCAGCATTGTTGTTACTGCTGGTTAGATGGCAGGTTCCGTAGGGAGGTATCCTGGTAAAGCTTTCCCTGTCGCGTTGATCTGGTTTTGATATATCTGTTGATGGTAATCCGGTGTAGTGGCCTGCTGCTTGGTCAGTGACTTCCTCTTCCCCCCACCTATGTGAGTCACAGTGTCGGGGCATGCAGCACCAGTGTCCGAGCTGTCATCCAGCTTGCCAGAGCTGACTGACTGGATAATCACATCTTCTCATGCTGCCCTGTGCCACACTTCTTCACTGTTCCCTTGGGTCTAAAGTCAGTGAGGCAAGGAGAGATCACTGTAGATCCATCACTTTAGATAGATCACCGCCTGTGAGGGCACAAGAGAGCGCTGACTGGACTAAAAGCCCCTTAATGTCTGGCCAGCAGCTGTTGGTTTGGACCAAAGATTGTACTAAAGGCAGAAAAAAAACAGGTCCAGCAGTAGTAAATGCTATGCAGGATTGTGCTTCTTGATATGACTGACCTCTTTTCCTCTTGCCTTTCTTTTCTTCTTGGAGAGCAGCAAGAACAGAATGATAGAAGGCAAAGATCAAGCACGCTTTCAAGTCCAACTCCATCCCATTATTTCATATCTCTCCTCCTTAATCCCTCGCCGGTCGTCTGGTCTCAATCCTGCCCTGGTGTTTGGTGCTTACAGAGCAGAACTGTGTCTCGGATTGAGTGTGTCCCAGTACTTTGGAACCCTCAGATTTGCATACGCATTGCAATGGAGCTTTGAAGATTGCAGAAAAGCAGGAAATAAATAGCCATAAATGGTTCAGGCGAATGAATCTGGAACCCATCTGAAATGCACCGAGCAGTATAGGCAAGGTGTCCAGAGCCTAGGGGTTTTAATACCGTCACTGTGGCACAACCTCATTGGGCTCTTTTTTTGGTTATGTGTGCCCGGCAGGGGAACATCAGAGCTGTATAGCAATTCAAGATGATCTAAGAAAGGCTGTATGAAAAAATAATATGCTGCCCTAGTTGGACCAATGTTGGAATTTCCTAATGGAGAAATGTATCCTGGAGAGACTTGTTATTCTTCTGATAAGATCACAGAGATTTGGTGCAGTTTCTCTGATTTTAGCTCTGATTCTTAATCTCTCCTTGAGTTTCTGGCACAGGGGTTCTCTACAAACCCATTAATGACTGCAAGCAATAACACATATGATACGCTATCATATAATATGCTGATTTCAGGACTGGATGACAAAATAATCAGAATATTTAAAATGTTCAAGTGATATTATTAGTAAGCAACGTGTTTCTAAAGACAGTTAGGAAGATGTGTAAAATATACGTTTTAAACAGAATTTCATGCACCTGATGTTTCTAATAGATGGAAAGATTGGATGTTGCATTCATAAATGTGTATTTTACCCCTGTATCATTTCTGCTGTCCTCTGTTAATAAGCTGGGTGGCTCCTCTCAGAAGTCAGAAGATGTGGCATTTCTGATTTTCAAAAATAATTTTGGAAAATATTGGACTCATCACACAGCTTCACCTCACTCCACCATACCACTTTGAAACATGAGCAAACATACATAGAAATATAATGTGGAGTTTGTACAATTCTAGCAAGCTTGAAAGTCAGTATTTGCTATCATCACCTTTATTTTTCAACGCGGCCTGAACTCTCTTAGGCAAGCTTTCTCGTAATTTCTTTGAGTAGACTTCAAGAAATGTTCTTCAGGCTTCTTGAAGGGCATTCAAAGCTCTTCTTTGGATGTTAGCTGCGTTTTTGTTCTGTTCTGTGATTCAATGTTGAATCCGGGCTCTGGGGAGGCCAATCCATTACTGATAGTGTTCCACTGTGTGTTTTCCTATGCAGATATGCTTTTACTGCATTGGCAGTGTATTTAAGATTATTGTCATGCTGAAAGGTCATTGCCAATCAGGTTCTTTTCAAGATGGTATTGCAGAGTGAATCAAAATGTACTTATCTAAAACACCACTGGCTAAAATGCAGCTGAAGCCATGACCAAGCCTCCACTGTGTTTTACAAATGACTGTACTGTAGAAACATAATGATATTGATTTGAACCAAAAGTGTCAAATGTGGATTCATCACTCCATAAGACATTTTCATTAGTAATTTGGCATACCTCAGCCTTCTCTCCCTGTTTCCCTTCCTTAAGAGTGGCTTCTTGACAGCCACCCTTCCACTGAGTGCATTTCTGATGAGCATTTGGCGAACAGTAAATCTATCTATTGAAGGGCCAAATGCAGCTCTCTGATCCTGTGTCAGGTCTTTGCTGGATTTTTTTTCTTACGGAAATTCTTTTCAGATCTGCTATAGATCATTTTTCAGGTCTAACACTTTTCCTTTTATCCCTTACTTGTCCAGTGTTCTCAAGATGAGCTGCGCACCATGCTGAGAGTTTTCAGCAAAAAGCTTTTCAAGAATCACCTTGTTGTCGCAAAAATGTTTTATTTGTGACATTTTTGGTAAATTCAGTTAAACAAATGGGAACAAATTTTGTGTTTTGCAATACTTTTTTTTTCTTTTTTTTAGGGCCGGGGGGGCTTTTTGATGCTGGTTTCACAATTCAGTTTTAAGTGGCTTCAGAAAATGTTAAGACGCAAGGACTGAACTGAAAAAAAAGATATTGACAATGTCAAAAGAAAAACTTGGAAAGACCTTTAAAAAGTCTGGACAACCATTGCTCAAGACTGCATTAAACAATTAGAAGAAAGTCTGGCTCCTTGGAAGCAAAATATACTAACATGATGGGTGGCTCAAAACTTTTTCACAGTCTTGTGTATTTAAGAAAGAATTTGATATAATTTCTCAGTTTCAAAATTCAGTTAAATACAAGTTTCACAAATGTGTAAATCCTTGCAAGGCAGATTTGCAGCACTATGGGAAACAGCATTTATTGATTTAATAAAGTGGATTCATTAGCTTTTTTAAATGGCATCTGTGCAGTTTCAGTAACCTTCTCCATTTTCCAGAGCATCAATTATTTCAAAGGGTGCTGATAAAAAGCACATTCTGTATTTCCTGTTTTTGTACGATTAGCACGAGGGCTAAAATGGTCTGTTTTGTTGTTTTGTTTTTTATTTGTTCCTTTTTTTCTCTGCTCACCGCCAACCACAATACTTCCATTATGCAGGTGTTTCTTTTTGCATCACTATTTCATTTTATGTGGTGGACATGGGGGAAATCAAATATTGGCCTGCACTGTTGTAGGTAAACAAGATGGAGAGTGATACTGGGTTGTTAAGTGCCTGTCCAGTCATAGCCTTTTGGTAGTTATTTGCTGCCACCAAGTGGCATGATAGGAATTTTAAAAAATCTCAAAAGAAAGAGAACGTCAGTGGTATAGAAAGGTTATATTTGTGTCTTCATTTAACTCAAAGCTCACACATTATGCATTCACAGAAAACACTTAGTGTGAATATATTACAGCATCTGATTATTGCCTCCCTCCTATTGGTTCAAAGAAAATAGTGTTCAGGGAGAATTCAGAATTTTGATGCCTTATCTAATGGTGCGATCAGTGCTGCAAATGCAAGTCAAAATGTGTTTTTATGGACCATTAACTATGTTTACCTTAATGTTTTCTTCCTCTGTCCAACTACTTCATCCATTCACACTTTCTTCCTTTTGATCTCCCTCTTTCTTATTCTACTTTTATCAACCTCTCTGTTATGGATGTGTGTATGTGTGTCTGTATTATGTGTGTGTGTTAACCGCTGTTTGGACTGTCCTGCAGGCAAAGGTCCAGAGACTATTTTTGCGGGTCAGAATCTGAACGATAATGAGTGGCACACAGTACGTGTGTTCAGGAGGGGCAAGAATTTGAAACTGACCGTAGATGATCTTCCACCTGTGGAAGGTACCTCTCATCTTCTTTTTATTTGACGTAATGTAGTAGTTTTTCACATATGTAAACTTAAATAATCCATAACATGCTTTGCTGATCAGGAAAAAGGGTTTGATCATTTTTCTATATAGAATAAAACCCTTTTTTTAAACATTTAAGATAAAATGTTGCTGTTTGCAAATGAAAATACAATTTTTAACACGTCTGTCCTACAATACTTTAAAACAAACAGTTCAGTACAGTTAAAAATACCTCTGCTGGTTTCATCCAGTTAAAAGGGAGTTTTTCCTTCTCACTTTCGCCAAAGTGCTTGCTCAAAGATGGTTATATCATTGTTGGAGTTTTCTCTATTTTCTCTATTTTTCTTTCTTTTTTCTTTCTATTTTTCTTTCTATTTTTTCACCTTGTTGTTGTTCTTTAGTCCTACATAAATGAAATATGACTGAATTGAAACAAATGATTTACGCACCACCTAACAAGTGGTTCGATCCCAGGAGAAGACTCTAATCTCTTGGGGGTTGCATGAAAAGGGCATCTGATGGACTTTTTTTTTCCTTAAAGACAATAATTGTGAAGCCATTCTTTAATTTCTTTTCAGAGAGGATTTAAAGTGGATCCTTTAATTGCAAAGCAGCGGCCGTTTAACTGTCAGATATCCCCAATAACACCCTCTCTCCCCTTCCCCACTTCTGCCGATCAAAGGTCAAATGGCAGGTGACCACACCCAGCTGGAGTTCCATAACATTGAGACGGGCATTGTGACAGAGAAGCGCTTCATGTCCATGGTGCCCTCCAACTTCATTGGCCACCTCCAGAGCCTCTCCTTCAATGGCATGGCCTACATAGACCTCTGTAAAAATGGTGACATTGATTACTGTGAGCTCAATGCCATGATTGGCTTCAAGAACATCATTGCTGACCCTGTCACCTTCAAGTCACGCTCCAGCTATGTGACTCTCACTACTCTGCAGGCCTACTACTCCATGCACCTTTTTTTTCAGTTCAAAACCACCTCCTCAGACGGCCTCATCCTGTACAACAGTGGCGATGGAAATGACTTCATTGTGGTGGAGCTGGTTAAAGGGTAAGTGGACGCTTTGCAGCATTCGTTCTGTCAAAGGAAAGTGCTTTACCTGTAATATATCTTGTTTTGTACCCAGTAGACTTGACTGTTTGATGTCACTGGTGTTTTTTTGTGATGGTTTACACCAAACCTGCACTCAGACACATAAAAAAAAAAAGCCTGACATTTTTGCTTTGCTGCTGTTGCTGTCATTGCGACAGTTGTTATAAAAGTCTCCTTTTTACACATGCTTACATTTGTAGGGCAGACCTACCTGCCAACAGGTGTAAAGTCCAGCAAATACAGACAGCAAAAACCATTAAACTGTGCCTATCCAGTTTTATACTAGTGTAGGTGATGTTTATTTAGGCAGTAATCTCCATAAAAATGGATTATGATTTTAATAATGCACCCCTTCCTACACAGGACAGTTTCCAAACAGAAAAGAATTCTTGACAGCTTTTTTTTATGCCTTTACTTCAAATTCTTCTCTTATCACCTCTGTGCCAGAATATTTACTGAAAGAGCTGTCGGCTATTACTGTTCTTTTTAATCTTCATGAATTCAGAGCAAATACCCAACATAAAAGAGAATCGACTGCACACTTATTGCCAAAACGCAGCTATAGAATAACCTTCTTTTAAGTAATGCCGCAAGTTAGGCTTTCCCGCGTGCTAAACATTGACGCCATATATTTTAATTAAAAACGAGCGTGCAAATCTCAAATTGACTGTAAAGCAAATAATTTAAGGATGAATTGTTCAGCGCTGTTCATAGCCCTTTGTTGTTTATTCTACCTGCCAATTATTTACTTCCACTTTTTCAAACTCTTGTATATTAATGTTTTCGAACGCACGGCCACCAACAGCGACATTTCAGTATAAAGTATACGTATATGCTTTTAAAATTATTTGTATCAATGTTGTTAATGTTACAGTCTAGTCTAATGAACAGTCTATGTAAAGCACAAGATGACAAAGCTGTGTACAATTCATGCAGAACACATCTGATATTAGCTCATATTTAAATATCTTCCTCCAGTTACCTACACTATGTGTCTGACCTGGGGAATGGAGCGCACCTGATCAAAGGCAACTCTAACAAACCCCTGAACGACAACCACTGGCACAATGTTATAATCTCCAGGGACACCAACAACCTCCACACTGTCAAGATTGACACCAAGATTACCACGCAGACAACAACAGGAGCCAAAAACCTGGACCTGAAGGGTATGTACACATACACTCTCTGCAACAGGGCTAGAACGAAATACGTTTCTATCCCTGCAGGTACAGTCCATGAATTTCACCTCTAAAGCTAATTATTGGACCTCAGGGTAACTGTGTGTGCCTTTTTAGAGCCAAAAGGGTATATATATGAAAAAGGGTAATATTTGCAATGTAATACCAGGTCAAATGCAATGGGGATATGGGTAAAAATGTAATTTTTTAATATTTTATTCTTCATTTTAATAACATGATAAGTTTTATTCAATATACATTAGTCCAAAGGACAGCAGTGTCATCTCTCAGCTACAATTTTTTATTTTTGTGAGGATGGTTCTGAGGTGGTTGAAGTTGGATGCAGGTGCAGATATGAAATAGAAATAGATGAAATAGAAATAGATGAAGCATTAACCCTAGTTAACTTCTTATTTATGTCTGTTATTGGCTCTTTTCCTTATACTAAGGTAGAAAATTATCCCCAGAGACCACATAGGTACCAATAGGAATGCCTTTTCAAGGGCACACCAACAGCACCTTAGAGTGTCCCTTCCCTGGTGGGAACCTGTTGTACATCTAAGAATAGGATAAGGGTATCTTATTTCCTGAGAGTGCACTACAGTGTATTTCTTATATTAAATTGAGGCAGCAGTGACCTGGGTTTGTGAATGAAGGTTTGCACCAGCAGGGTAAACCCAGCAGGGGTGTGTAGGAACAATGCTTGGCTCTTACTCATTAGCACCACTTAGGTACCCTTGAGCAAGAATTCCACATTAATCTGTTCTACAGCTGCCATTAACAATGTGCATATGTTCATAAAAACGGGGCCATTTGTGCTCAGCAGACCAAGCTTGAATTAAAGTTATTTTAAAGAATTATCATTTAATAACATAAAACATCTTGTAAGGACATTGGGGTAATTGGTGTACTACCTTGAAGAGTGTTGTAATTTTCCTTATCAGAAATTGTTAATGAAACAGCACAAACATGAAAGATGACAAATGTCTGGCTTGGACATGACCAAAAAAAAAAGCCCCCCACAAAAAACCATTTAAATCAAGACAATTAGAAAAGGTTTCCAAAGCTAGACATAATTAACCTCATGTACTCTTTCACTTGAATAAAATAAATCACGCAACTGTTGCTAATGCCTGGCATGTTCACTTTAAACTCAGTTTAAAAAAGCCATCCAAAATATTTGATAATGTTTTTTATGTCCACTAGGGGTCAGTATTGTCATATTTCTCATGTCCTTACAGGTAACCTGTATATTGGAGGGGTGGCTAAGGAGATGTACAAGGAGCTGCCCAAACTGGTGCATGCCAAGGAGGGGTTTCAAGGTTGTCTGGCATCAGTGGATCTGAACGGGCGGCTCCCAGACTTGATGTCAGATGCCCTGGACTGTGTGGGACAAATAGAGAGAGGATGTGAAGGTCAGTAGTCTGTCAACCCAATAAGTGAACGTAGCGGGTCAATGATGATAAATCACTGTCAAGCTCAGTCAGTCCAAGCTCAGGTATAAATTCAGTTCTTTTTCCCTCTTTATTCAATCTTTTTCCCCTTATTTTCACAAAACCATCTAAAGGGGTCATTGCAGCGCCACGCAAAGCTGCTCAGTATTCCCATTCTCCTACTTGTCCGAGACGAAGACGCACTCGTTGAGAAGCACACCCACCGAGGCACCCACACTGGCAACCTGTGGCACATAATTTAACATCCATTAAATGTGTTAGTATTCTGTTAGAATGCATCAAACTCCGACGCTCCTCCACGGGCAATCATTTCTGTTTCACTTGGCCATAATCTGCTTATTCTCTCTGCCATTTTTGTACTGCGAGTTATTTCCCATTTTACCCCCATTCTGTTTTGCTCTATGTATGCTTGCTGGATCTGAGAGTTTGCCAGAAGCAATCCTTTTGAATTATGTATGAATCCTTTGTTGCATGCATAAATATCATTTGCCCAGTCTAATATGTGCACCATATCCAGAGACAATATTAGATTTATTTTCCGGCGTCAGTCACTTAGTTTAATTTCACAATTCATCCACTCTTTTTCTATCGAGTGTGCGGCTTCTGATCTTTTTGTGTTTTGACATTACAAATGTAATCAAATTCATCTCTCCGCGCAGGTCTGTCAAACTTGTTGTTTTCTTTTTTTTCCCTCCCACACAGAGTCAATTGAGACTCTCAGTGGAAATGTTAACACGTTTATTGGTTTGTGACGATGGAGTCGCCGGATAACATATAGCTACTTATATTATAAGTTAGTAATGAATAATGAAACATTCTGGGTGGTTTTTTTTAACAAGTTATCTAAATTTTCCTGAAAAGAACGCCCGTTTCCTTTAATAGCAGCAATTTCTTGGTATTACTTTATGCTGCTGAAGCCATTTTTGGAGAAGTTGCTTTAAACAGTTTAGCTTAACCTAGCTTTCATTATACAGTATAATTTTTCCACCTCTGGCTCCTTCTGAAGACAAACATCCTTCCCTTCGTCTTTCCTTCTTCAGCACTCTGTTTTTGCTACTCCATCTCTGACATCTTGCTGCTTTTACTAACAGCTGGTATACTTTGCCTTTTCCTTTCCTATTATTTTGCTGACAAAAGTTGCATTGATGAAAGCTGACTTGCAAGGTAGATAGCTTTGTCTGTCTGATGAAGAGTCTGATGTCTCTCCCCTTGTGCATCTACAACATATCTACCCTCTAACTATCCGCTATCTCTACCTCCACAATTTCCACATGTCTCAATACAAGATGACTGCCTAGTGTTGCCATTCAGTCACCAACTATATGGAATGGCCTTAAGTCCCATAGGAATACAAGTCTCATTATAATCTTGTATCAGTGTCTATGGGGCTTATGTGTGGATTTGCACTCACATATTGGATGTTGTTTATTTGAACTTTTATTCCCACTGTGGGGTTTTTGATGTTCCCTGATATACATATAAGGGAATTTCTGTGCATGCCTTTTAATGGTTTGAAGAACAAAAATGTATCCTGCATGGATTTCCTCTTAAGATATTCAGCTTTTGATCTTAAAGCTGGTCATTGTAATGTCTTACCTATAATTAATCTTATTAAGCCCAGTGTTTCCTGTTGTTGTATTTTTGTCACTGTCTCTGGCACTCTATTTCTATTTTGTAAGTAGGAGGTGTTCCAAGCAACAGGACTGAGTCTTTCAAGATTTAACACTTAAATAAACAGTGAAATATGGCGTGAAACAAACAGAACCACTGGCCAGTAACTAAAGTCAAATACACTTTGAAGTATATGAAGCGCTATTAATATTAGCTGAAACTGTTTTAGGGTTTTGGGGACACAATTTGGGCATTGTTATGGGAATAAAGTAGGTTTTCACTACTCCAGGGATAACCTTTCAAGAGAGGCACCGAACTGTGCAAAACTCTTCAGCCATCCCTCATTTCTTTATTTTCTTCTTCCATGGAGACAGTGTTTCTTAGAATTTTTTCAGTGATCTGAAGCAATGCTTCTCTAAGCTTTCTGAAGGTCTTCCAACATTTTTCTTTAGACACTGGCTGCCCATTTTCAGACCATTTTTAGGACGTTTTTGTTTAATAAGCAACTTTGCACTGACATATGAATCATTCAAGCATGATACAGTTGTCTAGTTTGGTCTACATGTGACTGACTACTTAGCAAATAACCAATTTTAAATTGTATCTTTAGACACTTCATTACTAGCATCCCAAAGCATATCATTTCTTCCCTGTTTCTCTAGTTGCACTTATTAAAAATACCAAAGATAAGATATTTTTGCACTAACAAAAGAAATTCCTAAAGAGCTATTAGCCGAAACCTATCACATCTCAGTATGGTGTGCAGTTTGTCCTCAAAAAAGTTGAGGAAACTGGATAAGCGGAGGACAAAAAAAGAAGTGTCAGGACTAAAATACTCTTTATAGTAGATGAACAGTATCTGAAAGAAATATCCATTTGACATAGGTAAAGAAACTCCAGCAAAGATATGAAATATACATCTGACCCTTCAGCTGATCCATCTACTGTTCACTGAAGACTGATCAGAAATGGTTTCAGTGGAGTAGAACCTGTCAAGAAGCCATTCTTAAGGAAGGGAAACAGGGAGAAAAGTTTGCCGAATTTCACACACAAACAGGACTGAGAATCAGTGGCAATGGGTCTGATGAATCCAAATTTGACATTTTTGGTTCATGTCATCATCATTAGGTATGTGGAGGAGTTCAGAAGAGAGACACAACAGTGAGTGTCTGCAACAATCTGTAAAACATGGTGGAGGTTTTGTCATATTCTGGGGCTACATTTCAGCCAGTGGTGTTTGCGATTTAGTCAAAACTGATGAAATTCTAATGAAACTCAGAAAAGTACCATGAGATTTTGAACCACCATCCAATGCCATTTGGAAAGCGCCTGACTGGCAACAGTTTCATTTTTCAACACGACAATGATCCCAAACACACTGCCAGTGCATTACTGAAGCAGTGTGGGATCAGCTCGACAGAGAACAAAATAAAAGGCAGCCAGCATCTAAAGAAGAGCTTTGAATGTCCTTCGAGAAGCCTGGAGAACTCTTCATGAAGACTGCTTAAAGAAATGAAATGAAAGCTTGCCAAAAGAGTTCAGGCTATGCTGAAGAATAAAGGTGGTCGTTCCAAATATCGACTTTAAAGTTCGTTAGAATGGTGCAACTTATGTTTTTGCCTTATATGCTTTATTTCCAGGTATGTTTGCATATGTTTCATTAAATCACCTTTTCCTAGAAAAATCTAGAAATGAGTGGCTCGAGACTTTTGCTCAATTCTTTGAATGTAGAGTAGTAGAAAATCTAGATAAATGCACCATTATGTGTATAAAATGAGGGAACGCTGCGAAGTTCTGCACTCCCAAATTAGATAATAGAAGCCAGGTTGTCTTTTGAGGGCCTCCACAGAGGCAAACTCACAAAGACAAATCATTGCACTCCAAACAGGATCACACCTTCCCAAAAGGTCGAGCTCACTAAATCTGCTGGATCTACCATAAAAAGGTCCCTCACAAATATTTCAGCAGATTTTATTTATAAAACATGTTAATACATATTCATTTATTAGTGTTAGAAATGGAACATCACGGTTTTCTCAGCTGGGATTCATGCTCTGCTACATCAGCAGAAGTCAGATGAACTGGAACTCTTAAGATGAATAACTCTGTATGGTAATTGTTTGAAATTATTCTAAGTATGCCATAACACATCTGTTTACTTCAATCATAAGCGAGTCAGAAATGAGGATGGATTGCAGATGTGATTTATTAGGGATATTATAAAAGATTTAATAGGCAGTATAATATATTACGTACAATGTAGCGAGAAGAACTTTTTTGCATTCATAGAAATATTTGACAAAACAATCAGGAATTCATTTCTTTTTTCATGTTGCTGAATGCCCTCTGCTTTTTTCCCCCTGCATTATTCAGCCTTGAGCAGGGTACAGCAAATGCTGAAACTATTAACCAGTTACCATAGCTACTCTTGAATCTGAAAAAGAGCTACTGTGGCTCCAATACGTTTAAAAGAAAATGTGTAAGAATGCGATTGCAATTCTGCAATTTTCCTTTTTTTCAATCTCTCATGAGTAAATAAATAAAAAACAGCAACAAAAAATAGCCCTCCTCAGTGCATTGATTATAACTACACTACTTAAAAGTGCTCATTTTGTTCCGATTCTATGTCACGAATCATACATATAGATCCTGACATTGATAATACTGTTAATGTCTAAACTTGCTAGACTAACGTAGTCTAAATACAGATTGTTAGAAATTACAATGTCTCATAAAATAAACACTTGGCTTCACACTCACATTTTAACATGAATTGTACTAACAGGGAGTCACGCAAACATAATAGCCTCGCGATGGACCTTTTTTTTCATAGCAGGTAAACACAGGTGCTGCTGATGTCATGAATAACGGTTCTGTTCTTTTTAGGTAATTAATTGCTTAATTAATGTGATTACCAACACCTGTGTTTGCCTACTCTTTCATGTCAAAGTGGCTGCTGTGAAAAAAGTGTCTGTAGAGGCCGCACAGCTGTATGCGTCTGGAGGATGAATACACCGGTGGTAAAATGGAAATAATCCACAAGCATGAAGATTAAACACTTTCACAGGAAGCACCAATACAGCGCAGTTTAAAAGTACACGGACCTCTGCACCTTAAGAAATGAGCATCCTTGCCCTGCGGTGGCATTCACAGCTGGAAATGTTGTGCATTGTGGTTTATCAGACTACAGTCACGCGATGGTTAGGTGTAGCACACGGTTGCTCATTGACAGGTGATGATTTGGAGAAAACAAAAGAATTGAAAAGAATAAATTGCTGTTATACATTAAATGTGACTATATGGAATAAAATAATTAAATTACTAATGGAAGTCTAACCCAAACGTTAAAATTATTTACATTTTTATCATTTTTGGTTGTGCGTGTTTGCTGAAGACAGTTGAGTTCACTGCCTTTTATCGCAGGGTTTGTACACAGCTAGTATTCTATGTTATTTTGTGTGTGCTTTAATATTTAATTTCACTCTAGAGTCCATAGGTATTTATTAGTATTAAAAAAAATTGTCCTCACCAGATAGCTGTTTGTCTCCATATTCAGGTCCCAGCACTACCTGCCAGGAGGACTCATGTGCCAACCAAGGTGTGTGTCTTCAGCAGTGGGAGGGCTTCAGCTGTGACTGCAGCATGACGACATTTGGAGGACCGCTGTGTAATGACGGTAGGATTCCACCTTTACTAAATTCCTCTAGTTCTTATTTTTGAAAGTCTGAAAAGAACAAAGCCATCATTACTTGTTGGCATGCTTTCTTTTTAAAGCCTCCCTATACTGTTTGGATGATGTTTTTCACCATTTCATTTCCTTGTGTGAGTCACACAAAAATAAAAAAGCCCTGTACACATTTCACAGTATTAGACAGATAATTCATTCCATCTGTTAACCTATTTGAACGCGGCCAAGAAAATCTTGGTATTAGACATTTAAAGGTGGGTGTTATCATTAACAGGAGCGCCATTTTTATCCCTTGCTTTCACACAGCGTTCAGTCTCAGGCTCATTATTGTTTCCTGTTTCTGTTCTATATTTGTGTCCTCACGAAGCACGTCGTTTGCCAGAAACTTGGTGTACTTGCTTTGTAAACTCTCCTGGTTTGTAAACCGTGCTGGGTAATGTAACTAGTGATTGATATGTCAAAACTCGGTTAGAATGAATCTCGGCACAGTTTTTATTTCTGTAGCTCGGCTTTGAATAGGTTGTCTTTCACTGAGGGCGGCGACAGCTGTTGCAGCTTTGTCGGGCAGAAACTTTGACACATAGCATTTGACAGTTCGGTGAAAGCTCATTAAAATTTGAGATTTGTACCACTAGAGGGAGCAACGCACATTGTGTTCTGATAAATAAAACATCAACAACAAGCTAAAGATGTAAACAAATACATCATGAGCTGAAAACAAATAACAGCGCTTGTTATTTATTGCAATTTTACTGGAATGCATTCATACATCAGCATTACCCCAAATAATGCATTTGCAACCGCTCGCATGCCCACCCATTAAAACTTTATCTGAGCCCCATGATGTGATTTAAAGTTCCGTGTTATTAATCTCTCTTAAAGATGCTTAAATGGACTTTTGGTTTTGTGCTCGTTAATGTTAAGGTTTCGAGCGAACAAGGGTAATGTCTCCTCCACCTTTTGAAAATTGGGCTACTTCCTTATGCAAAACATGCATAAGGGATTTTTGTTTGGTCATTATTTTCTTCTGCAGCAGTTCACACAGCAAGAGGTGAATGAGCAAAGTGCTGAAGTGCATTAAGGAGAGAGGAACGGAGTGGGCACTCTGGAGATGACACAAAAGCAGAGGAGAGAGCACCATAAATGTTAATGCATTCTGTGTCACTTCTAGCTGCTTGATAAGACCCCTGTCTTTTGTTATCAACTGAAAGTGTTAATAGATTCTCATGCAGCCCTATACCTCGAACATATCTGCAGCCAGAGATAACACTAAAAGGATTCTTCTGTCCATGATATGTTTGAGTATAAGCTCGCCGTGAACCTGCGCCTCCTTTGCTTGTTCTGTTCTACCTTCCATTCTTCGGGCCGTGTTTGGATCAACAGAGGAAGTAGGGCTGTGCTGGGGGCATATTTCTGCCGGTGAACTCCGTGTGAACCTAACTTGTGCGTTAAAAGGAAGAGAAATCCAGCTTGGATCGTTTTTTTTTTTTCTCCTTTCCTTCTGTCATACATATTCATCCTGTTCTGACCCACAGAGCTCATTGACAGCATTGGGAGCAGGAAGACTCAAGGGGCATGTTTGCATATATTATATCGGAGCAGAACTGCTCTACCTAAGTCTAGTTACTGTAGCTAGTCTCATTATTCCTACTGACCTGACAAAGCAATGGGATGGATGAATGTGTACGCCCAAGGGATTTAATATGTAACCACAAAAACATACTTTCTAAGAAATTTCTTTCACTACAGATGAACTGAGCTAGTTCTCAGAATAGCGACGCAACAGAGCCCGGGTCTGCTGAAGGAAATATCTGTGAGTGAGAAAAATGAAGCTGGAGATGGTCGGGTTTTATCTCTGTTGATGGATTGTCATGGGGATATATAGAAGGGGGGAGGGGGGGCGCAAAAAGAAGGATAGCAGCATTTCTGAAGAACACATCACTGTTTTTTTTACCTGATATATTTGCATAAGCTGAAATGCAGGCAATTTACAACAAAGCACTGGGCCTCTGTGTAAGCCACTTACTTGGGGAGCTCTGTGCATTTCTAGATATTTCTCCAATAGCTAGTCTTGGTACAATCTTGCCTTATTGCAAGGTAGGAAAAAAAATCACCTAACAGCTCCTGGCCCCATAATATTTAGCCAGGGTGAACCGTACATGTATGACAGCACAATACCACAATGTTTAGTTTCTAAATGTTAAGCTTATAAGCTGAAAATAAGCATCATTTTGATCCAAATACTTTGTGCTTTTGTTGTAAATTTACTTTTTCATTACTCACTGTAATCATTTTAAAGAATAAAATACATTTATATTTATTTATTCTGAAGTTTTTCAGTTATTAAATGCAAAAAAAAAAGATTTTTTTATTGTAAAACTGAAAACTTTGAAACATTGGAGGAAGATAAACCAAGCTATTAAACAGTGATTTTATACTATTTAATTAAAGTCACAATGCATCTCTTGGGCTTGTCCTTAAAAAATTGTCCTTTTTGAATTAGTACGCTAAAACATGCTGCTTTGCAGCAGACTGATTTGTTGTACTGTAAATGGTACGATTATATCAAACCTACGAAAACGTCCATCCCTCTGACTTTTGAAGCTGCACATAGAAGTGGAAATATTAGTCACTTGGCATCATTTTTTAAGCAAATGAAAGACATCAGTACTGGCAACACTGATGTCTTAGTTGGCAATCTTACGTTCTTATATTTGAAGGGTGTTTTAGTCCCATTTAGGATGGCATTGTGTATCAAATTGATTCAAATTGACTCTTAAGATTTGAATTACTAAGATGTCTGAAAGCTTTGCTAGCACTGAATGTGTGGCTTGTATTGACATCATACACGCAGCACTTTTTCTTTTTTTGGTATAGCATCATTTCTTGGCTGTGCTTTCAGTGTTTTATGATAAAAGTATTTCAGCTTCAGAACAGCTCTGTACCTTTCGCTTCTGAATGATGGGAAAGATGATGAAAACTATCTTCAGATCTTCTCTTTATCGCCTCCCAAACACTGATGTGCCAGTATTTTCTTTTTTCCCTTTCTTTTCTTTTCTTTTTTTTGAATGAACTGTGGACATAATGCCTTAGAATTGTATTTATAGCACAAATTATCACAACTGGATACCTACAGTCGGTGTAAAAAAAAAAAATCAAAGCGATGCTTTCGAAGATGAATCAGATTCCTCTCAGAAAGTCATCCATGCAAAATGAGTTATGATGACTGTGAATGGTATTAAGCATGCATTTGGTCTTACTACAAACTGTTTTGGTTGCCAGCAGGAATGAAATGGCATTTGGAACATATTTTCTTAAGTGACCCTGACAGAAGAGGCAGACTGCATGTATCTGTGTTGTTAAGTCATCAGGGGCGTTCTGCAAGTACAAACAGATGCAGATAAGCAGCCAAAGAAAAACATTGCAAGCACGTTTTTTAAAGGCTTGAGTGTGAGTTAATATTGCCACACTGCATTTTGCCTTCTTTGTGATGGGAATTTTTGGAATAATGCTCTAGTTTCAGTTCAGAAGCCGGTTTAGTCTGTGTATGCGTGTGTGGGTGGGACTTAAACTTTAGTCTGGAACTCCTGAGGGAGTGCGCCTGTAGTGGTCAAGCATCTGAGGGTAATGTACAGAGACAAATAGATTGGTGCTTGTTGTTTAGCTAAAGTGGGTTGTGGAGAGGATACAGCAAGGGGTATGCCGGGCCTTCACGCGATTTCCATCTTGCTTGGTTGCTCTTCTACTCTATCCCGTAGCCAGAGCTATTAGTGCCATGTCAATATTGTATCAACAATGGAGACTGTATGTAGGTCTAGTCTCCATTGTCTCTGCCCAAGGGGCAAAGAGAACCCCCCCACCCTCCTCATTTGAGCTGTAATGTGTCTAAGTCAGTGCTCATTCTTGTGCCTTTGTAGCTAGAGAATAGCCTGTCTGGGCCCCAAGCGTGCCACCGGATTGGTCGGATTTTATTTTGAGCACATGCAAAAGTAAAAGTATCCTGTTTTTGCTACGCGCTCCTTCTTCATATTGTCTAAAGGCAGCTTCTTTGCAGCACGGACAAACTCACACACTGGCTCTGAGGTGTTGCATCACTCTACAGTACAAAAGCAAGAATTCAAATAAATATTTCAAAAAGTCTTTCAAGGTTACAATGGAAGAAATCTAAGAAAAATCATAAAATTGAAGAAACTAGCCTGTAAGTTCTGTTGGGATTCTCTAGTGTTGCACATTTCATAGTTATATTAGTCAGCCGCAGCACGAGGGATTTACATGAACAGCCTATTCTAAATCTTCAGGAAAATTCCTGAAATTGTTTTGTTCTTTAAACAGCGCTCTTTCGGAGCAGTTGTGTTTGTTTTTAAGATTTGTCATGCAGATAAACACACACAGTCAGGAAGCAATCCAGACAGTTTGCCCTGTTTCTTTGTGCTGGCATGCAGGAATTATACCACTTAGTTTTGTTCCAATCGATACAAGGGGACACCCAGTCCAGCAGTGGGGCCAGGGGGATATGAGGTACTGGAGTTAACAGCCTGCTGTCACATGGAAGTAATTTTATCTTTGCCCTGGATGTGTCTTTTAATGCAACTCAGAGAAACAAATCTATGGGTCTGAAAATATTTGGGCTTCATCTGTATTGAACGCTTGGCCTAGCTTTGAACAGCCATTGTGCCCCGAGATATAATAGAGGCGGTCTTAAGTGCCTCTGTGTATTCACTTGGGTAGCCATCCGCTCAAATGTGCATGCATGCTTGCAGGAAGTATAGCACATACAATTGATCGGTTGTAAGGCAGCAGGAGGCTTTCCAAAAGTTATAATCAACAGACAAATCTGAGTTTTTAATGGGGAACAAATCTTTATACATAAGAAATAAAAGGATATATGCTTATATTTACAAATATTACTGGATTTGATCCATTTTTAGCAGTTTTAGCATTTTATGAGCTGCGCCTTATTTTGTGCTGCTGTAACAGGTGAGTTTCCTCCAGTGTGGCATTAATAAAGTCTATATTAATATTTACGAATCAACAAAGTTTAATTATGATGTACATATCTATACATTACCAATGGTTTATAACAGCAATTTATTAGAGGAATTGTGGGTGTACTCACCTGCTCAACCTATCTTTCCTTTACGAATAAATCTGCTTGTATTTTATTTTTCTGTCATGAAATCCAACAATGAACAATGATCCTACTTTATAAGTGGTCTCTGCATTAGAGCTCCCAGAGCTACTGGCTCCATTCTTGTATAAAATACCTCTTAAAACACATCACTGAGCCTAACTGTTTTACTGGAGAATGTCTTTTCTTTACTCAGACACTTTAGTGTTACTGTAGTTTATCGCTGTATTCAATCATAGACGCCCAGTGCTCACTAGAACAGTAAATATGCATTAATCCAAAACTGAAAATGTGTTATTTACGATCTTTTTCCATCTGCAGTATATACAGGTGTGACCTGCTGATAATAAATCAGCTTGGCTGAGTGCCTGAGGTAGAATCTGGAACATGTAAATATATAGAGGCAAACATGTTTTATGGGGCTGTTAAGCTATTGAGTGGAGCAGCCCAGTAGTTTAGTATAGTGAAGCGAGCACCTAATTCAAATGATGTGAAATGATGTTTTGTCTAGATGGACTCATTAAATTGTAAACTGTACAAGAGGATGCCGATCTTCATCTACACACATCCCATACCTGCTGTTCCCAGATGGACACTAAGACGGTGTGCTGCTACAGATTTCTATCACATCCTATCACTCTCAAAGAGGCTCTGCTGTTTTGTCCTATTTTTGTGTTCTTTTTTTAATTTTCAATTATTCGTCCTCCACCTCCAATTCAGTTCGAGTGGTCACTATCTGGCCTGATTATTTTCAGTAATTTTCTATGGTGATTGAGTATCTGCATTTAAATGGGTTTCTGTGCCAGGAAGCAGTTGCCATATGTGGGTAAAGGCTGTTGGCATGGAAACTAGGTCTCCTTTCCTCCCACCCTGGATGCTGTAACTTGTCTGTAACTTTGCCCAAGCAATGAGATCTCTGCAGGAAGTGGTGTAGAATAACTAACATCTTTTAGCTAGCTTGGGAGAATTTTGAAGGCTTAAATATCTGTTTTAAATTCATATACATGACTTAATACTTCACTTGATTTATGGATGAACAAAGGATACAGCTGTGAGGCTGCATGCTACTAACTTAGTATGTGATGCAGACGCATGCTGGCACAGTGACATTAAAATGTAGGAGCAGCAGTGCCAGACATATGTTAGATTGCTTCATAAACCCATCCTGCTGTTCATATGTTGTAATAAAGTTCTGGTGTGTCCCTCCACCACATAGACCTCTGTATGCTGAACAGTTTTTTTTGTGTGTGTCAGTGAACAGTATGTGGTGCGACCAAAGTGGAGCACAAATAGTCCACACATTTAGTTGTCTTTCAACGTAATCTATGTTCTAATCACAACCTCATCTAGAAGTCATTGCAGTGCAGTGGTGAGAACCTAATCTTTGAGGTGGTTTTTATTAATCGCTAGCCCACAGGGGCGTGTTGACAG
Organism: Oreochromis niloticus; assembly: GCF_001858045.2. Lineage (NCBI taxonomy): Eukaryota > Metazoa > Chordata > Actinopteri > Cichliformes > Cichlidae > Oreochromis > Oreochromis niloticus. The sequence goes on from NC_031978.2 coordinate 21,271,801, forward strand.
GAAATAAGGAGTTGTTCTTTCTCCACAACACAATACTAATTAAAGCGTTGATACAGAGTAACAGCTAAACTATCCTGCTGGGTGATACACTGACACTGTGAATATTCCCTTCTCTCATAAACACAGGCTATTGAACATGACACCCAGGGGGACTGTGGCAAGATGTGAAGACATCCCTGGAAAAAAAAAAAAGTTTGCTTACTTGTTCTATTTAAAAACTTTTGATGGCTTCTATAACCATTCTTTAAAGGATTTCACAGTCAGAAGTCATTTAATTGAAGAAGAAAAAAAATTATACTTTAACTCGGTAAATTGCTCTTTGAGACACTGATGGATGCTGTATTTAAATTCACATTAAGAAAAAAGTCATTGGAGCAATTGGCTATAGTTATATATACATATATACACACACTCATTCACACACAAGGGAAAGGTCAGGGCTAACATAGCTGCAGAAGCAGACACATATATTTTTTTAAGGGTAGTTTTGGAAACTTTGCCTTTGGGAATTGTATATATGCTACCTTTAGTTTTAGATGAGCCAAAATGTTGGAGGGGTTTTCCACATTTCTCAATGCTACATCAATATTTTTTAATTTTAAAAAAAATATTGATGTAGCATTGAGAAATAAATCTAAAAAACCCCAAAAAATCAAAACTGTGGAGAAAGTGTTGACTGTGTTTAGAGTTAGTTTAACAGGGACTTTTGTTTTTCCATAAGAAAAAAGAAAAGTAAAATCTCCCGGTTACACTCTCCTTCACTTACATTTGGGCTTCACTTTTCCTCACTTCTAATTTGAAGTAATCCAGTCACTGAGATGACATGAGGAAAAAAAAGGTGTGCATAAAGTACAGCATCTCTTCCTTGGAGCTTCTCATTTTTAAAAAAAATTCTAATTATTTTTTTCCTATTCTGCAAGAATATTCTATTTTGTTCTTACGAAACAGAATCACTGTTGCATTGTCGAGGCGACCTACTGAAATTTATATTGAGCATCATAATGGTGAAGAAAGGTTACTTACGTGACTTTGAAGATGGGATGGTTGTTGGTGTCAGACAGCTGCTCTGAGTATTTCAGAAACTGCTGATATCTCAAGAGTTTCAGTTAAAGGTTCAAAAACAGAGAAAATATCCAATGAGCAGCAGTTCTCTGGCCAATAGGAAGGCAACAGTAATGCATTCATAGCTAATTTCAAGTTTTGCAGAAGAGCATCTCTGAAAGCAACATTCAGATGGATGGATCAGGATTACATGTAAACAACATAAAAGCATGAAAGCATAGACCCATTGTGGCTTGTATCAACAGTTCAGGCTGGTGATAGTAGTGTAATGGTGTGAGGGATGTTTTCTACCCAAGTATTGTTGCTGACCATGTCCATTCCTTTATGACCAAAGCATCATGTTACAAATCTCAGATCTTCCCAAACTGTTTTTTTTAACATGACTATGACTTCGCTGTACTGAAATGGACCTCACATTCGGAAAATCTCAAACTCAATCACTAGAGCACCTCTGGGGTGTGGTGGAACGAGAGATTCACGTAACCGATGTGCAAAAGTAAACCTGTGTGATGCTGTCTCGTCAACATGGACCAAAATCTCTGAAGAATGTTTCAAGCACCTTGTTGTATCTATGCCAAAAGAATTAAGGCAGTTCTGAAGGCAAACAGGGGTAACTTGGTAATGGGAAGGTGTAACTAATAAAATGTCCATTGAGGCCACTTCATAGTATCATTGTATAGTGTATTGGCTTTTGGTAACCTTTCACAGTGGCTTTACTGCCTTTTTATGTCATTTACTTCATGTACCCTGCAGCAACACGTTGAAATTTCCCATTGTTTTACATTTTGTTCAAACAAACCTTTTTTTTTTTAACTTATTTTTTAATGATTTGATACATTACAGGTCGTGTACTATTCCTGCAGTATAGCCACAAGAGCATCTAGAGCTTGTAAAATGCTGTCACAAAGCAAATGAATAACCTTGTCTCAAGAGGTAGTTTGCCAGCCATCTCCATAGCAAACAAACAAACAACTGTTTAGTATGTCTGAGCATTGCTGTGCTTTCCAAGTAATAACAATATGCACAAAGGTCTTAGACAATGCAGGTGCTCCTCTCTCTAGGGGAACGTAAATAGAACTTCAGTTTGAATTGTCCTTGAACTAAGCTAACTTCCAAAAGGTTTAACACACAAAGGACAGATTTTATGTGTGGCACTAATCAAATCCTGTCTTATCTGTAGACAGCAAGGGTGGAAAGCACACACAGATCAGTCACTGCCTTAGCCAAAGTGAGAACCAGCGATAGAGCTGTCCTGTGTGAATGGTTTAGAGAGGAAACCTGCTTAATGGGCCTGAAATATATTTTAGACCGGACGTTTGGTGTAAGAGGCTGCCACCTCACTGTATAAGAGAAACTGAAGTAAAGGCTAGTCGGAAATTGACTTTGCTTGTTATAGAATTTCTACAATCCATATAAAATAAAAGCCTTCTACTATACTGAAGGATTTGAAATGAACAGGATGTTTACTAAAAATGTAGAGAAGGCACAAGGCCAGTTCTAAATCTCCATTTTTTTGTAGGCACACAAAATAAATTCAGAGATGCCTGCAGTGCCTCTCTGTGCAGACAGTTGAAGCCACAGCCTCTCATTTCTGTATGTGACATGCTTTTTATGAGTATACATTACATTTTCTGCTTCAGGCCATTGGCTATTGATACACTTGGACATGAATGGCTTTCCATATGCTGGAAGGGACAGTGCTGGTTTTGCTTCCCACTGAATTTGTTCCCTGCATGTACTGTTATCACAGCAGAAAATGCAAGCATGTCTTGTCATTACAGGTTTTCTTCACTCAAGTTGTTAAATAACTTTGGTCTTACTGTCAAGGCTGGCTGTGTAGCAGGAAGGATTTGGACCAAAACGCAGGACTCAGAACCTAAATTTAAACCTAAAGACTTTATTGCAGAACTTAAACAAAGTGCAATGCAATTTTCAAAAAATAAAAATAAATAAATAATAATAGAGGCCCACAAACTGCAAGCCAACAAAGACCAGATGCAAATCAAATGGAGGGTCTAAATACACATGAGGAGATTAGGGCAGGGTGGAGACACCTGGGAACACAGCTGAACAGAATCAAACTAGTGAGACAGGGGAAGTAAAACTGAACACAACACGCACAAGACAAGCCAATATCAGAATAAAACAGGAAGTAACAACACTGAGCTTAGGACCAAGACATGTGAACTTCACACAGGGACAGGAGATAAACAAACATGGAGACATGACTGACTTCGAAGATAAAAAGTAATCAATTAAAACTATAACTAAATATTAAACAACCAAATGAGGAACACAGACTGGAAGCAAAGGTAAACTAAGAAGCACATGAAAACAATATAATACTGAGAGGACTAGAGAAAGAGCTATATGAGCAAATCATGAGCTCAAAGAAAACTGAAAACATCGCAAAACTCAAAACCTTGAGTCAGTGACCCATGGACCATAACACTAATTGTGCACTTTGACTTAAGGGAACACTTAATTGCATTTTAAAATACATTAGTGTTTATTTTGATAGCATTTTGATGTTGGTATCGAAACTTATTGTTCTCTGCACAATGGATTTTATTTGGTCAATTACTTTGGTTGATACCACCATCAAAAGTTCACTTTTTTACCAGATAGACTGAGCCGGGGTGCTTCTGGGGACTAATGTGACACTAAGCAACTGTTGCGAAGTAAAGGCACTGAGTCGCTAATGTAATATTTCATAGAAATTGTGCATTTTCTTGTTATTTTTGAACACTTGATTTCCAGTAAGAACAGCCCAGTACATTCTGCACACTGTGCCATGAACAGAAAAAGCTTTGAGTATGACATTTCTTTCTGGAGTGAAGTACAGTCTTTGAATTGTGTGCCATAAGGTGAGAGCCCCATGAGACAGCACAAACCCCTTATTTACCAGCTTATTCACTTGTTGTTGAATGATTTCATGTTATTTGAAAGACTTCAAATGCTGAAAGAATGGAAGAACACAGTAATAGATACTCAAACTGTACGACCTTACGTGTCAAGTCGTTGAAGATGAATGGGTTTTCAAGTGCCTTTGAAAAAATAGAATACTGGAAAAAAACATGTAGTAATATTTATCATTGATAAACTTTGTGTATGGAGGAAATGCTTTCATCATACAACTGTATCTAGATGAATTCTCATTTAAACATTGGCAGTGGCTGCAGACTGCCTTGGTATTTTTGATAATATTGTAAAAAACAGAATGAAATGAATGCAGATCGCCTGTAAAACAAGAGCCGATCGTTCCCTTTATTTGTAGTTTTACTCTAAAAGGAAGGAGTTTCATTCAAAGGCAGGCGAGTAGCTTTTGAGAAAAATGAACTTATAAACCCAATTCCACAAAAGTCGGGCCACTGTGTAAAATCTAAAAAAAAAAAAACTAAAGGCAGTGATTTGCAAATCTCATAAATTCGTATTTTATTCACAATAGAACATAGAAATCATAGAAAATGTTGAAAATTAATAATTTTTAAGAAATATATTAAATATTTGATGGCAGCAAAAATGTTCTTAAAAAAGTTGGAACTGGGCCATGTTTCCTGCTGTGTCCCATCTTATTGTAATAACAGTCTGTAAACCACTGGGAACTGAGGAGACCAGCTACTGGAGTTTTGGGATAGCAGTGTTGTCCCATTCACTTCTCATATAGGATTCTAGCTAATTAACAGTCTTTTTTGTCTTATTGTCCATTTCATGATGTTCCAAATGTTTTGGTTGGTGAAAGGTCAGGATCAGGACTATTCTATTACAAAGCCATGCTGCTCTAATGGATGCATTTTAATATTATCTTGCTGAAATACGAAAGGCCTTCCCAGAAAACCATCTTATCTGGATAAGAGCATAATGTTGCTCTAAAATCTGTATAAACCTTTCAGCACTGATGGTGTCTTTCCGGATGTGCAAGGTGCCAATTCTGCAGGTACTAATGCATCACCATACCATGAGAAATACAGACTTTTGAACTGAGCACTGATAAGAAGCAAGATGCCCCGTCTCCTCTTTAGTTCAGATGATACGGGGTTCATTTCGATTTGTCTGACCACAGTTTTCTGCTTTGCCCCAGTCCGTTTAAAATGATCTTGTGCTCCAAGAAGATGATGTTTGAGCATCATGTTCACATATGGCTTCTTCTTCGCATGACTGAACTTTAACCTGTATTTGTGGAGGACAAGATGAACTGTGGTCACTGATGATGACTTCTGGAAGCATTCCATAACCCATTTAGTGTCTTCACAATTTTTACATTGAGTAACATTATTCTGAGATTGTTCCACAATTTGTAAATGCAGTTTTTTTTCCCGCTTGGTGAAACTCTAGCTATCTTTGCTTCTGAGAGACACATAAGTGGTGATGGGCTCTGTCTCTCTAACACTCTCTTTTTACATCCATCATTACGACCTGTTGCCAATTAATCTAATTAGTTGCATAGTTAATATTTTTCATGATATAATAATTGTCTATGCTCTATTGTGGATAAATTACAGGTTCATAAGATTTGCAAATCACTACATACTGTTTTTATTTAAATTTTATACAGTACCCAACATTTTCAGAATTAGGTTTCTATTTATAAATACTTTCATATTCAGGAAAAGCCTTTTTTAAAGTATGATCATTGTTCCTTTGTTGCCCCAGTTAGTTTCAGCATAGCGCAAATGTTCATTAACAAAGTAGCTATGGACTTCTGAAAGGAGATGCTGCCTGTCCTTGACCTGCACAATGAAGCACTCTGAGAAGGGAACTGATCTACTTCTGATGAATTTAAGGAGAGACAGACAGACAGAGACAGACAGGGCACCCTCGGTGGCCCCACTGTATCTTGGGAGCTGTCAGAGGAGATAGAGAAAACGCGTCCAGAAAAGCTGTCGACCTGTGACCCCTTTCTCTCTTACTGACAGTTAGGATTTGGTTTTTGCATTCTCAGACGCATCATCATCCCACATGCAGACACACACTCACTGAAACAGACATAAATGTGTACGTACATAACCACACACAGCCTCTATTTATACTTACGCACAAGGATTTCTGAATGTTATTTCCTGCATGCTTGATCTTAATGTGTATTTAAATGGTTTTATGGAAATGAATAACAGTGTTGTGCCACCGTTTATGCATTAGGAGGGCTGTGTGTGTGGCGGTGGTAGTGTGTGTGTGTGGGGGGGTTGCCAGTTGGTCACATCAGGAAGATTCCAAAAACATTTCTTGCCAGCAGAATCCAGTGAGTAAAAGGAGCAAAAGCACACTATTGGCTATACAAACTAGTCAGTGTGCGATGAAAAACAAAATTCAATCTGTTGTCTGTGTAGTTTGGGGTGCTCTAGTCTTGGTAATGGGATGTGCATTAACGTGCACACGTTTGAATCTGTTCAGTATTTATAGGGGCGCATTCTTACCGCGAAAGGAATAAACAGTAGCATTATTTGACTGTAATTGCCACGGCGCATTAATGGTGACAAAGTGTGGTGCAGAGCAATTTCTGCATAATGTTGAAGATTTTACAGCTAGATATTTCCTTATTCAACTCAACATAGTGCCACTTCTTACACACACCCCACAAAAAACAGTAAAAAAAAAAGGTGCAGTATTTAAAAATGAAGCCAAAAAGCTGTCCGTGTCAACGCTGTCCCCCCCCCCCCAAAAAGCTTTTAAACTATTTTTAACTTCATTTAGCAGCTCCATTAAATTAATTATCATGTTTAAGTGAATTGAAAGAAAATTAGCGTAAGGAGGAATGAGAATTAATGTGGAGTTTGGTTTCTTTGTTTTTGCTCTAAGTGAGAATGAAGCAGTTCCATTACACCGCCATGCAGTGCCATTTGCAGATTTGATTTTGCGACACTAAATGTGCATTATTTCCTATTAGCGGGCTGTTTTATCAGCTTGAGTGCTGTTATTTATGTTGCCTTCACAGCTTGCATAATGAACAGCGTGTGCAGCACAAATCTCTCGTGTGGTTCGTGATGTTTGCTGTATTTTACATAAACAGTTGTATTTACAGATTTTTTTCCCTAGGCTGACATGCATACATATACTGTTTATATCATATCATGATCACTTTTGTGTTAGCCAAAGAGAAATACTGCAGATCCTCAATAAAAGAGGACTTTTGGGATTGGTTTACATGTAATTGTATAGGGCTTTCCAGCACCAGCATCTGAGACAGATGCTAAGAAGCAAATGAATTGGAAATGACCAGCTAATGCTTGTATGACGTGATGAGGGTCTGAGTTTACACTCCTCACTCTGTTATATACAGTTGAGCGATCTGATAGACAGGAACCCCGGTGTTACATGTTCCGCTAACGTATTGGCACCCCGGCTGTGTCGAAATACTGTACAGCTCGTATGTTTGTATTGAGTGTTGACTCCCTGTATCTGTCTGCTCTTATCATGTCACATCTCGTGATGACTAAGACTAAGACGCCGTGTTTCTATTTCTGTACACTTGCACGCATTAGCATCAGAGCATTGTCTGCTCCTCTGTCGGATGAGTAATGACACGTTTGATATTCGCGGAAAACTCTCAGTTGTAAAGAGTTCAGGTTTCATTTTGCATGTCAGCGTTTGAAGAGACTATTAGCGTTGTATACCTTTGTGTTGGTGACAAAACAAAGGGTGTTCTTTTTTTGCTACAGTAATTGTTCTCTTTTTGCGGATCACTCTAGAAATTTGAGTTGCGGCTGCTCGCAGGCGGTTGCTCTCATGGTCACCGTTGCTTTACATCATGGTGGGAGGATCAGATTTTTACAATTAGCATTTCTCACATGTCATCCTTGTAATACACGGTGCACTGTAATCTCCTCACCAGTGCACCTGGTATACCCTGGAGAAATGGGTCTCCAAACACTCTCATTTGTTGGGACACATATGTTGCTGAGTCTGACACAGATGTGTCACTCCAGCACACAACAGGTATACCTGCTTCATGCATGACTTGGCCTGCATGCTCAATCAAGCAACAAAAGCATCTAACAAACTCGCGTGTGTGCCTAGAAAAGAGTGTGCAAGGTGTTGGGATGCTGCACCTTTGGGAATTCGATGAATGTGCTGATTAAAATAATACACCGTTAGATTTTTATTCCCCTTCCCCTCTAATAGCAACAGTAAACATAATAGTAGCAGTTGAGAGGGAGAAACATTGTTGTCAAAGTGGCTGTAAGTGTCTGACCCTCTCTCTAAAGGGTCTCTCCGTGTGTGATAAAGTGCTGCCTGATGGCTCTTTAACTGATTTAGAGGCCCTGCTCCAGTCGGGTCAGGTACTCTTAGACCACCCATCTGCTGCTGTCCCGGCGGTTTTCCTCCAGTCCTCCAAAAAATCATCTCATCAGCTCAGTCCACACTGGTTGCAGTCTTAAGTGAGTAACATAGGCTATTCTGTGCTCTGTGCTTGTTCTCTTCTAGCATTTCAGTCTCCGAGGGATTATTACACCCAAGCCAAATTTCTTATCCTGTCATTGAAAAATCAGCCACAATTTTTCACACGATTTCTCCTTTATTTCCCATCTTTTTTTCTTCCAAAATAATTTTCTGTGGCTTTAAAAAGCAAACAAAATAAACAAACAAACAAAAGAAAATCGGAGTGATGTTGATTCAAAAGGGGAAATATGCTCAGAGCATCGCATGCATCTGAGACACAATCCTCTGGGTCTTAAATAGAAACAAAGGCAAGCTGTTTTTGGGTCTCTGTTAAGGAGACATCTTGCTAACAGGAGTTGGAGTCAGAACACAATAGTAAATAATAAAGAAAAGCTCTCTTTAATGGTGGAAGCTTTCTTGTGGAACAGGATTTTCTCATTTTGTGGCGAACACACTACAGTACAATCATCTGGTTAAAGCAGCTGAGATCTGTAACTGTGCTGAAATTAGTTTACCTCATGGGCTCAGGTGTTTGCTTTTGTGCAGGCAGAAGGAATTTAGTGCTAAATGTTGCCCCTCAAGCTGGATGCATGGCCTCCTTGCGCCTCATACTTTGATGATCCCACACATCAACAGATCAAAGGGCAACCTGCAGAACAATTAACTGACGCCCTAATAGAGGTCGATCTTGAAGCAAAGAATCAGAATTTCAAATTTATAGCTCTTAAACTTTGGATCTGGAGCAATATGATGCATTTGGTGAGGCTTTCAGCAATATTTCTATTATTGAATTTATTGAATCTTGCTGATTGATGAGGCTCTGCTGTTCTGCTGGATTCATCAAACATAAGCTGCTGGCTTAGAAAAACCCACACAGCTTTGGTGCACTTTAGAATTTCACCACTTGGGGGCACAAATGAACAAGTAAGTAATGACAAACGTGCTAAAAGTATCACTGCTCACTGCTGATGCCATTAATTTTAGCCGCTGCGTTACTAACACTGCATTTCCATTAAATAACGCTTGTATTTACCCTGATATTTAGCTTCTCAAATGAAGCTTCCCCTTTCGTTTCTTTGCAAAAGTTTGCAGTTAAGGACACACTAAGTCAGGTTGTTGTCCTTGGCAAGCAGCCCTGATAGATTGCCTTATTAGGTGTAATTATGCAGATTGCACTGCTGATAATTATAAAAGTGTAAACACATTCAGCAGGAACATTCCTTTTCACCATTGCAAATGAGAACAGAGGAGAGGTAACATGCTGCCTACTTTTTAGCACCAGGTGGCTGCACCAAGTTATTGAGATTCTACAAGGTGAGAGCAACACAGTTGCCTAATATGTGCAGCATCTGTTTTGTATTTCAGTTGCTTTTTACTACTATATAGGAACACAGTGTTAGTTAGAAGAGAGAGAAACAAGGTATCCTCATCTGTCCTCCTTCCAGATGGCAGATCATAGTTTCCTTAGAGTTTAATGTTGTAACAGTATGTGCCTGCTCTTATTGTTCTTCCTACATTTAAATTCAGATGATAACAGCCACGCTTTAAAAGTGAGTATTCAACTCTCTGCATGTATTTCTACTAAAAACTGATTATACGAAATATTCAGGGAAATTGGAAAGGGCATATTATCCTCTGTGTCACGCTGGCTAAGTTGGCTTTCTTTGGGCATGAAACGCCTGTGTATTCCCTGTAAACCGTAAAGATCAGCTCAGCAGTGCTTGCAGATTTCCCCCCCCCCTCAGCTTAGAACACTGCGTTTCGAAGAGAAGGATGTTGAATAGCCAGTGTGCAAACAGAAGCAGGCACACTGCAGCTGAGCCTTGTGCTCTCCAATCCTGAACTCTGAACACTGAGCACACTTCCCAGCTGAACCGGATTGTGTTTATCAGCAGGGCTTTTATGTCCACATGTTCTCTACATTCCTGTAACCCTGCTGCACTGCGATCAGCCTTCCCGCTCTTGTGAGAAATGGTCTTTTATTAGCAGGCAAGGCAGACTTGCCCGGATTCAGCACCCTCTCTGTGGACAGTTCTCGACCGCAAGCTCTGGCATTGTGCGTGCTTTGTTTACGTACGTGTGTGTCTGTGTGTCGTTGTGTGTCTGAGTGCTCGTACTTATGGGTGTTCATATGTTTGTGTGTGTGTTTGAGAGAGTTCCTTAAAGTATATGAGCTGCAGCATCATCACTCTTCTGCAGTAGGTTTTCTTGGGCAATGGAGAGGGGAGGATTAGGCTGGACTGCTTCTTTCCAATTTTTTTTTTTTTTTAAATCCAGACGACTGTTGTCACAAAACTTCCCTAAATTCACAGACAATGAAAGCGAACAGGGAAGACACACACAAAAAAAGAGGAGCAGGAGGAGTGGGAGGAATGCTGAAAGATGAGATGATAAAAGTAGAAAACGGAACGAGTCTGGCCTGTCCCGCGGTCTCGTTTTTTTTTCTTCTTTTTTTTAACCGCTGAAGAGTGTTCACACGGGAGAGTGGATTGAGAAAGACTGAAAAGAGAGAGTAGACTGTGAAAGGAATAAGGGCTGGAGGACATAGCTCCAAATCCTGCTATTCTGCCTAAATAGGCTCTTCCTCTGCAATGCACTCAGACTCCAGTGATTCGCTATGTGAATGCTGCCCATTTGCATAGCCACTCTCCCTCTTGCTTCCTGGCTGGCTGTTGAGGCTCCCCCTCCCTCCGTCCTTCTCCTCCCTCTCCTCCTCCTCTCTCCCTTCTTCCTCTTGCGCACATCTTCTGGAACGGCGGTGCCGATGCTGGCTGTGTGTGAGTGTGTGTTCCTGCCCAGGGCTGCTCGCTCAGGTACCGGCGTTGCTATCGCTTGGTCTCACTGAGAACAGATATCTCTAGATGGGGAACGGGTGCGCTACTTGGCACAACTTACAGGTACAATCACGCAGTCTACTGCACGCTGCTGCAGCTGTCCAACACATGCAAATGAGACTCGGATTTAACTATGGTCCCATTCCTCTGGACAACCTTTGAGACCACTGGAGGAGGAAAAAGAGGGAAACTCAGAATGTCTGTTTTGATTTTCTGAAGAAAATCACTTTGCACAGAGGCTATCAGTCTCTTCTTAAGTAGGCTCTCTTCTTTTCCTGGCATTTGCATTTTTTGGAATATTAACAGTTTTTTTTTTATTTTAATGGGAAGATGCTTCTAATTTTTTGAGTGCTTAATAGAGGTATAAGGGGAGAAACAGAAAGAACAAGGGAACTAGGGGAATTGGAGCAAGCTGGGATTTCTCCATTGCTGTTTGAGGTTGCCCTAATTTCTTGTGAATGTTTTTGATTGTTTTTCTATGATGATTTTTAATACTTCTTTACCTACCTGGGTGCTGCTGCGGATTTCTTAACTCACTGGAGAACAGCAAGAAGCATTTTTCCCTCACGACCGACAATTTGTGCGGTGTCCCTTTTGCTTTTTCGGTCCTTTTTATTTGGCTTTTTTAAATGATTGTTTATTTCCCCGTGGATCTGTGTCAGTGTCTCTTGCCATAGTGAGATTTGGCAAGGTGAGAAGTATGGGGCTGTAAGGCTCGCTGAAGTTCCACCTTGATCTGAAAGCCTCATCTGGCCACTCAGGGAAGATGTTCAGAGGCTGGAGGACACAGTTTGCTCCCCTGAGGCCTGTTGCACAGCCCCGAAACTGGAATTCAGCTTCAGTCACCCATCTGGCCTTGTGGATCGTTGCCCTGGGCTTTGTGGCAGGGTCAGAACCAGGTGCTGTGGAGAGTCTCCACCACATTCACCTCTCCAATGGAAACAAGCGCCACCATATTGTGCCTATTGCTATCCACAGATCTCCTGCATCCCTAAGAGCAGGGCACAGTAAGTATTTTCTCATCCTACCGTTAATGCAGTCCCTAGGTAATGTGATTTCTCAAGCAGTCCATCATTGGTGTTTACTTTTAACAGTCTGTGCTTACTCCTTGTTAAATTTTACTGCCAATGCAATTTCAAATATAACTGACATGGTATTGTCTTTTTTCTTTTTTTTAATACCTAAAAATCCCAAAAGATGTGTATTCAGCTCTGTACGACAGGGCGAGTCTAGCTTAGACCCATCCCCTTTTCTGTCTCAGCAAAGTGCCCTCCATGTCTGAGATTAGCCATATCCCTATCTCCAGATGCTCCACTGTGTCCAGATTAGCCAGGATTATAACGCTATGGTGCTCCATGTTGCCCCTGGGTGTTCGGAATAGACAAAGATGTGTTGCCTTCAGCTCTGTGGGACGTCGAGCTGTTCCTGGCCCCTGCCCTGCGTGGAGTATCGATGAGGCCCCCTTTGCCCATTGGGGCGAGAATGTTCATGATCCAAGTATCTGAAAAGGGGAAAGAAAGCAGGGAGAATATGAGGAATTATATAACCTCATGCCAACTATTCATGCTAGACTGCAGTGTGCTCGTCTCGGTACAGTATTGGTGATGAGGGTTTTAAGAATGCTGCAGCTTTTTGTTTTCTTTTTCACTGTTTGGCTGTACTTGTTTTCAATTTGCTCTGTCACTTTCACTCAAGGTCCCGAGATATGTTAAAGATCGAGGCAAATGATACTTGGAATAAAAAGTACTGCTTTTTTTCCTTTTTTTCTTAGTTATCATACTGCCCTGGCATTTTTGAGTGACGTAATCACTACTGGTGTAACACTGACGTAATGCTGAAGTACCCTGGATATCACAGACCTTGTTTAACAATGCACAACAAATGTCTACAGGAACGTTGTGCTTTCTCTGATATTCAAGTTTAACATTACGAGCTCTTGAATCATGAGTCACAACTCTGTTACATAGCTGAATTGGTGTAATGAGGATGTATTTATTGGCGCACTGTAGAAGCAAGGCTGGATCCTGGCTCACTGGGCATAGATAGACCTGCGTGAACAAGGGAGTCAGTGCTCCTCAGTGATGATGAGGGAGCTGGGAGGTTTCCCGGCCTACTGAGACAACAAGAGAGGCAATTAGGCCACTCTGCCATGACCTGTCTGTACTGGACAACACTCGGCTTGCCTCCTGCTCTCCCTAAGGACCTTGGTGGGGGCATGTGTTGCCTCCAGACAGATTCCATGACTTAATATAACAGTTAGTGCAAATGCTTCCTCACGTTGTGATTACCGATGAGAGTCTGAGGGAAGCCAATAAAAAAAAAAAAGTCTTCTCACTAACATGATTGCTGATTTTGGTTGATCAGCACAGAGGGTGCATTAATGCAAACTGGGAGGCATGCTGTTCAACATAGTACCTGGCTCCAGGACAAAGCCTGCTGTTGTAAAACCCCAGCACTGTTGTCTGATGCTGTGACAGAATTGGTTTAATTTTCATGGGGTTTGTTCTTTAGACAGAGTGTCAATTAAGCAAGTGCAGCTGACTTTTTTCAGTAAAACCGAGACAAAGGGTGTTTTTAACTCTTTTTGCTTCATACTGTATTTGTAATTTCCATATATTAACACAAAAGGGATTCTTCTAATATATTACCCCCGCCCATCTGTCTCGCTCTGTCTCTCATATCTTTGTTAATGTTAAAATCTAATCCTATTTAGAATACTTATGTAACTGTACCTGCCTTTTGCTCTTATTGTCACAGTGCATTTAACATTGTCTCAAGTGATTAGGCCAAGCAAAGCTAACAGAGTGCTGACAGTTAGTTCATTATGCAAACTATCTCTGTTTCTGTGGCATGAACATTCACTTTTTCCACTTAATATGAAGCTATATTTAGTAACTCGAGCCGCCCCTATGGTGGGCTAGCCATTCATGTGTCCCAAATTTTCTGACAATGTGAGCTCACAATTCCTGCGATTTCATAGGAAAAGTCACATTGCAGTCTCCCTCTCTGTCTCTCTCTCTCTCTCTCTCTCTCTCCCTCCCTATATATATATATATATATCTGAATACTACCGTAAGAGCAAACATCTTTTGTTCCTTTTGTATTGAACTTGAGTGTCATTGATTTATGTGGAAAGAAGAAGAAAATTACCATGGTCAGGATGTATGAAATTGAGTTGGAGTGTGATGCATTGTTTGTTTAGGGCTAGCCGTAATGAGGTTCAGACAGTATCAACTCTGAGTAGCAGACATACCATTCATCACGGATAGACTCCCAGAGGTGATAGTCTTCTTTCCCAGAGATGGGTACTGTACTCGATACGCTGGATAACTAGGTTATCGTGTTTTCTTTTGTACCAGTTGTTGAGAGTGAGTAGCTCATCTGACCAGTGGGAAAAGTGTTTAGTGTGTTAGAACTAGGAATCAGTGGTCAATAGGAAAACTGACTTCTTGGCCATTTTTGCATCTAACTTTTATTGATGAATGACAGTTCCCATTTGTGCCGTGCCTGCCACATTCTCATTTGCTTACTTTGCCTATGCTGAGTGTATATATTTGCCATCCTGTCAGAGTCGAAGCCCATACGTTTAGTCACGGTGGAGTCAACCTTCACTTTCTTGATGAGTATGCGTTGTACTTAGACGTCTGAGGAGACCTCACCTAACACTCGTTCAATCAACAGTACCAGGAGTTTTAGCATTTCAAAGCTTGATGGTTTTATCAAAGTGGGTGAAGCAATTTAAGTGATTATAATCAATTTGAATGCTCTCCAGCTTCAGAGCTAAGGGTTGAAGGGATTAGAAGCACTGCTCTTCTGCGCTGGCACTGCTGCACAGAGCAAATGAATGGAAAAACAGAGAGAAAGAGAGAGAGAAGAAATAAAAGAAGAGCCATTGTAAAGAACAACAGACACGAAGAAAGTGAAGAAAGAAAGAAAACGAGAGCGAGGAGGGAGAAAGTTGACGGTGTCTGGTGTTGTCTCGCTGCCGGTGTGTTGTGAGCTTGTATAATATAATTACTCCCATGTCTCTGAGCTGATGTCATTCTGCGATAGTGCAAGGATGACAGTATCTTTGCTTCTCTGAGGCAGAAGAGATGATAGCTGCCCTGATAGGGATCTGAGTACATGTTCCTCTGCTCTAGTGGGAGCATAGGCAGTTATTGACCTGCGAATGAGGGAGCGAAGATTGCAGTCTTTTCATTCTCCTCCTCTTCTGATGTATGAGAACACAAACACCCTCTTTTTATTTATATGTGCTTTAAGTCTTGAACCTACTTGCATCTTGTGTTACTCGTTTGCTCTCGCTCTCGATTATTCCCTTGTTTCCTTTCTTCCAACGCTTTGCTCTTTAAGTCTGTTTGACCACTCTGCCTAACCCACCCCCAGCTCCCTCGTTGGTCTGCAGAGTCCATCCGAGCAGACAGAGTGGGCAGCCTTTGTGCCTGCAGTGGTCTGTGTGGTTTCGGTGGTGACCAGGCTATGGTTGGCATGAAGGGAAATGAGACCTGACTGTGCGTGCGGTAGGCAGCGAGAGGTCGGCTGAGTAATGTGTCCGGTTTCGGATTAGAGACTTGGAAGATGGAGAAGGAGAGAGAGAAAAAGAGGCCCCCTCAGTTAACTCAAGGGTATGTCTGCTCCCCTCACATGCTTAGGTCCTGGCTGAGTTTGAGTCAGTGAGCTCTTTACCCAGAAGGCACATTGTGATTCATCATCAACAGCATCTTTTTCTTCACATCTCCCTATTTCTTGTTCATCCTGTCTGTTTACACCTCTGGCTTTCTATTTCTAAAGGTAATTTTGGGAAATGAAAAGGACCAGATGAGTAGTTGGCGTGTCACCGTTCACTGCTGGTGTTTATCTATGGAACATCAAACAAGCATGATATAGAAAACTAAATGTTTGGCACAGAAATTGATAAAATATATCCAACATATAATTGTGACATTTTCCAGTCTGCACATACACTTTTTGACAGTAGAATGTCACCATTGGTTGGTTATAGATGTGTCAAAATGTTAGCAAGCTACTAATACCAATCTAGCTACTAGCATAGTAAACTGTGACAGGTGTGTGCAGTGGGCCTAAAAAATTACAAAAACACGTGAAAGAAGCCTTTAATCCTCTAAATGGCAGCGCTAACACACAATATTAAATTATCAGTGTGCACAACCTGTAACATCTTAAGCAGTAGCAACACACAACTAGCTTACCTAGCATACCAGGATAGCCTGTTAGCTCTGTAATTTGGCGGGAATTGAGACTGCCAAATAATGGCAGGTCTCTGCGGCGCTACATTTGCTACTAATATATAATGAGTTAGTGTGAGTATGTAAAACTCTCTGCTCAACAAAAAGGAAGGAAGCACCCCCTTGTGGGGCTATTAAAAATGTGCTTTATAAGTTTATTGTTTACTGAGCTGAATTCTCAAGGTGAAAGACTATTAAATAAACACAATCTAGCAAAAAAAATTAAAGCCGCCATCAAAAATACAATGGGTGATGAAATCATCCAATTACAAATAGCCGATATATTTATTCAATAGCACAAAGTATAGTGCAACAAAAACAGGCTGAAACAGGCCTATGAAAACACAGGGATTGATTATATTATTTTAAAATGATCAGCACAATTTTCAGATGTATTATAGGGATAAAAGTGTAAAAGATGGTAAGTTACATCATTCTTTTAGGATGCTTGAAATAGTGTTGTTTCCACATTACCATTTCTGAGCTATTGCAGACTACTGGCTAGCATTAACTGCTAACGGAAGACATGGAGTGTGGAGGAGTGATGCAGCTGTAGAGCAGGTCAAGGTGTTAAAGATGCTAATGAAGCAGCTTATATGGTTCCCTTCATTCTGTTCTGATTGACTCTTTAAATGCCTATCCATTTCCTAGGGGCGAGACACAAGAAAGGGAAAAAATAAGAAATGGGAATAAATAAAGCCAAGATCAAGAATGCAAAAGCCCACTTTTTTTTATTATCTAATCTGAATTGAGTTCAGTCACCCCAGAGAAACCTCATTCTCTGTCATCATAATGAGGCAGCAGCTATCTCTGTGCCAGTCAAGCCCGCATATACACACACATGCACTCAGATATGCACACTGCATACACTTCTCACACAAAGAGCAACCCTCTACAAAATCGTCTTTCATCTCTTTGATCACTTCGAATCACTGTCACAACCAAGTGCGAATGTGGGTAGTTAAAGCGATATGCAAATGTGCACATGGGAAAACCTTCATTTATAAAGTGTATCATATCATTGATTAGATCATTAAATGCCATTGACGTAAAGTAGTTTCAATTGTACACCAATAACTCCCTTATTAATGGACTAATTGGTTGTGGATGTTGAAATCTTCCAACCTGTACGTCCACAGCCACATGAGATGTTGCGGATGGTGGGTTTTTCTGGAGGCCAGCATTCAGAAGTCAAAATTACCACTGATCATTACATTGATTTTTTTTAACTTCGAAGTATAACTTAACTTTTACACAGTTCCTTTGGTAGAAAAAAAAATCACCCTTTGCTTCCTTTCTGTGTGGGTGGATTGATTGACAATGTTCAAATTATCCTTAGCTTACCACATCATTACCTAACAACTTTAATGTCACGTATGTTGACTTAAAGATAGCCTCAAATAAGAAAACCAAATGAATGGCTGCCCTGTGTCACAATAGGAGACCTCCGTAAGAACCAGCCATGTCATAACTATTCTTCTTTTTGCAATTTACAATTGCTCACCTGCAGCAGAGTGGCAACAGAAAGAAAGCTGCCCCCTAATCCACTCTAATAGGATTGTGTGGGATTTCACCTTCCTCATTGCTCCTTCCATCTCTTAGAGCCTCGGGCCTGCTGGCAAGGGCTGATAAAAACACGCCTGCCTAACACCTAAGTGCAAGCTAATATTAGCATATATTTTGCACCGCAGTGTAGAAATACAATGCATACCCACGCATATTTTTTTTCTCTCTGTTTATATATTTATTTGTTGGTAGATACATGGCAATGGTGTGAGATAGAGGACAGCACAGCTCTCTTATGTAGGTGCTTCTACATTGGCTGTTGATAAGGGGGAGGCAGAGCTGTATGTACATCTCAAACACAGTATGCTGCACGACCAAACTCCCTCTCAGCCATCGACACATGCGTTGTTTATTTCTGGCGGTCTGTTTCTCCTGATCTTTTCCAGATTAATTTTATTGTGCGGCATCATTTCCATAAGATATGCATCTAATTAAATAATATTGCTCCACTTAGTGATCTTACTTACAAAGTTAGACTACTCAGTAACAGGAAAAGCAGATGTTTAATCCTGCAATTAAGGCCAAGGCGTGCTAGCTGTCTCATGGGTGCAGCTTACAAAAAGAGTAAACAGTAAAAAAAAAGCCGAAGCAGTGTCATGCAGGGACGTCATAAAAATCAGATACATTAACATCTGAAATAGGAATGATTTGTGGTACTATATAAAAATAAGCAGCGCTTTTTTACCCAAATATTTAACACTGCACTTTACTTCATTGGCAGATTTATGGATGCACGTTGTGCCTTGTTTGTACCAAATCAAACATGTTCAACAGTATCTGGTAGTGTTCGCGATCCACTTACAAAGTGTGAGATGTACTGCACATACACATCGCCCCAAGCTAAATCGTGCCTTGAAAAATAGTAAAGGCTTTGGAGAATGTTGATGTTTTATGTGCAGATGCAGAGATGTTTATTAAACATCTCTGCTGCATCTCTATAAAAACCCTATTGCGGCACGCTCATTTTGTAATTATGTAGGTTTACATTATTGCTATATCATTTGCATTCATGGAGCGGCGCTAAAGTTGGAATATGCTCAGTAGTGCATAGTAGCTCTGTCTGCTCTTAAAGCAATTTTCTTGTAAGAGAAGTATTTGTGCTGATGCAGTTTGGGCTGCATATGGTGATGGACCGCCAGAGTTGTCTCTAGTCTCAGATCAGAGCTTTGGCCCCGGACTCTGTTTTCTGCCTCACTTCCACTGTGTAATTATCCCCCACACTTGTCTTTTTCAGTAATTAGAACTGCAGTCATACTCCACATCTGCTGGCTCCCTAATAGAGAAGACAACAGCTTCTAGAGACCATTTGGAAGCTGTGATGTTTGGTACATGCTACCACACAGACACACTGAAACTAAATAATGCACTGATGTCTGATGGCACACAATCAGTCAAACAGGCTTTTAACCGGGAATGAAAAAGCTGAAAATCGACTGATGCTCGAGTTTCCTTAAGTCTGACTTTGATATGTCTGTTGGCTGGCGAACAAATTAAACACTGGATGCAGAAAAATCTAATCAACAAATTGCTGGCAATCAAAATGGCTGACCTGAACACAGAGAAAGGGAGCATTGTGTCTGAGGAACAAATGAGGCAAGTGATGATGAGAGAGTAAATTAGAAGCTGTCGATACTGTGAGACACTTCTATCAGAGCCAAGGCTGTTGGCGGGGGAGGCAGATATGCAGCTGGTCAGGGTAACAAAGGGCCCGTTTGGTGTATTGCTCCATTAAGACACTGGGTCTTGTCAGCTCTGCCTGGATGGGCCATTCTGCTCCACAAGGCAGGGGCTCATGTATCACTTAGGACTTAGGGGAAGTGAGGTTGGCAGAGGAGGGAAGCAGAAGGGTGTGAGTGACACTGGTCGACTGAGCATTCATGGCATAATGTTAGCAGCCCAAGGGGTAGAATTTTACCTCTACCCTGAATTGATGGTCCTCTGCCATGAAGAGCGAGGGCAGGTTTGTATGGCTACCCTAGGGCCCCGTCATGATGAGGTGAAGGCTTATCTCTTCAGAGCAATACGAAGATAAAATATGGTGAAGTGCTGCTATGGTAAGAAGGAAGGGAAAATTTCTTGTAGATTTCTAGAGTTTGTGTCAAGGTAGAAACAGTTTAGAGGTGTTGAAATGATGTCAGAATCGACATATGGCACACATGCCAAATGAGTTATTAGTCACTTACATTTTTTTTAAAGCGTTTTTAATTTTTCCCATGAAATTCCTCAATAGTTTGGCTTTGCTGTGGAAAATAGAAACTAATAACCTAATAATGATTGGTTTCAGTTACACTGTCATATCAAATTAATTTGATGACCCAAATTCTCTTCTAAATATTACCAGGTGTGGCGTTTGTAGACCAGTACCATATAGCTACCATATAGCTATAATTGGGTTCCATTATAGCTATAGGGTACCAAGTTTGGTTAGTGACTCTCTAGAAAAATGTGAACTCCTTCACTGGTTGACGAGTAGTTGCTTTGCGAAGTCGGTCACAGAGAGGATACTGCAACATGGCTATGATGATTAGCAGATTCACTATGAATCTGACCCTCTATGCTTCGTATGCATAGGGGGGCAGATTGCTGGGGTTTTCTCTGTTTTTAGGTCTCCTCCAAAACTCCTAAACACAAACTTAACAATGTGGTGTATGCTGTACAGTGCAGCGAGGAATGCCCAGACCTCTACATCGGAGAGACCAAACAGCCACTTCACAAGCGCATGGCACAACATAGAAGAGCCACCTCCACAGGACAAGACTCAGCAGTTCATCTGCATCTAAAGGACAAAGGTCACTCTTTCGAGGATGCAAACGTTCACATTTTGGACAGAGAGGACAGATGGTTTGAAAGAGGAGTGAAAGAAGCCATTTACATCCACTGTGAGCGACCATCTTTGAACAGAGGCGGTGGTTTACGACACCAACTGTCTGCCATCTATAATCCAGTTTTGAGATCCCTTCCCAGATGCCTTAACGCCCACTCACATCCTGGGCCATCTGACCTCAGTAAATCACATGATAGGGTGGGGCCAGGTTTCACAATGAGCTCACCCGAAACCCTGGCTGATTGGGACCCACACCCACTTTCACACCTTGGCTCATGTGATTAGGTAGAGGATCATCAGGGGGTCCTTTGTCCCTCTTTGGGGGGAAACTCCCACTGGGTTTAAATCTGGGACTCTCCACCATTGACCCTTAGAACTGAAGAAGCTTCTCGGATGAGAGGTGAAACGTTTTCAAGCAACTCAAAGAAGTCCCGACGCTTTTCTTTCCAAGCTCCTTAGATTACAATATATACTTCCATTGTGGTTTGTGTGCTTTTGCATTTTGCTATTATCATGTGTTCTCTTAAGTACGTTTGACCTCTCGGGCCACTGTACAACCCTGCTTTCAAATCGTTATTTTCATGAATCTCTCTCTGTTTCCCCTCCCTCTTTCCTCTTTGGTGTGGTCGCTTTGTACTGTACTCGCCTTGAGGTCTGGCTTAAGTGCTACTCAGTCCTCATGTTTATTAGGTTTTGTTGCCCCTATGATTTTGGAGCCTGCATCTCATAACCTCTAATAAGGCTGACCAATCATGGGGGCAAGCAGCAATGCCCCACTTTTAGTCTCCACTTAATTTAATTACATCAAATTAGCAAAGCAGAGAGGGGGTGGTGGTGGAGGGAGAGGCTTAATCCTTTGCAGCTTATGAAGGCAGGTTGGACACTTTCAGCTGTCCTATGTGGAATAGCTGCTTTGGGATTGTCTTCATTAGAGGAGCTTAAGGCTCATAGGTCACTGGATATTGTTAAAATAATACTGTCAAAATTGACTAATTAGAATATGTGCCTAGTCTAGTCTAAAGACTAAGGTGGCTGCGTACTTTCTTATGTATCCTGGTATTATATCTTTTTGTTTTTTGCCTTAGAGACACTTATAATTTGTCAAACAATTTTAAGTGTGAAAAATAAGTGCATTTATTATCATCAATAAAACATCAGAACATCAGATTTGCTGTTACTGCAGTACTCTAATGCCTGTAAGCAGTAAAGTATGCTGTATCAGCATAGGTCAATATTATATCTCAATCCCAAACAGTAGATATAAGTGAATCCACTATTGGCCAGTGGTGAAGATTAGTCTCTGGGCAATGAACTGTAAAAGTTTATATCGACCGTGCTGTATATATGCCAATGTGCCCAGACTTATTAAGCCAACACAAAATAAGCAGGCAGTCTGTACTCTGGGTTGATTTAGCACCTCTGTCCTCTCTACTTTCTGCTGACTGCAAAGAGAATAGCTTAGCTCCAGTCTTCTGATAAAGACTGAAGGAAGGATTTATTACTTAAAAAAGAAGACAAAAAAATGAGAATCGTTGAAAGAAGCAGAGCGGAGTGTGGCAGAGTGTGTAGTATGCAGTTTCCCTTTACAGGAGTGCGGCAGTTATAGCCTGGCAGATTGTTCAACAACCACTTCATGCAAACGCAATAAATGTTTTGGCTCTACACTAGCAAAACTGGAGTAAATTGATTAGGTGTCCTTGCTGTGCTATAATCCAGTGTTTTTTTATCTGGCTGAGCAAATCTTAGCTCATCATGTTAAAATTAGAAATGGTCGCATTGAAAGTTGGTTTTGCTGTTGTTTCAGTTGTGCCTTGTGCAGGATTGTGCCTGCTTCAGCCTATGATGAAATCTTTTCACATGCCTGCTGATTCTGTTCTAACTGTCTGTCCTATTATAAGGGAGGCAGTTGTTTGTGCTGAGAGAGGATTAAGACAAGTCAACAATCCATAGTCTTTTTAGTCTCCCAAAGGGCTGCTCACACACCAGTGAAGATAGAGAAAGGCTTTTTTCCAGGATCAAGGCTTGAGAGCGAGGTTTAAATTGTTGAAAGGACCTTGCTATTCCGCAATGGAACAATGAACAGATACTGAAATAGAGATAGGGGTTGCGGTTGGCCACAGGCATCTCGTTGCATCCAGTGTACCTCCTTTTCCAGTTCTCAGTGTCCATCTGAATTTCCTTCACTTCTCCCCGAAAGACAGACAACCCGAGGCTGTGCTGTAACTGCCCACTCCGAATAATTGGAAAAACAATTGCTCTCATCTTTTCAGACTTCCTTTTGTTCACTGCACTTGATTTTCGCCAACACAGAGAAGCTGCCAGTCAAAGGTGACAGGCAATTAATCAAGTTACATGCCAAAGTTACATCAAGCACAAAGATGATACATGACAGGAGGGTCTGTTTCCTGCTGGTGTCTTTTTTTTCCTTTCTTCTTTGAGTCCTTTTCATGCAATTTAAAAAATATTTTCTAACTAAAAGATTTTTCCTGTAATTACTGTGAATAGTTTTTGTAGTCTAAGAATATACTCTGACTAATTCAGCAAAGACAAAGCCCATACAATAAAAAATATATCAACTAACAACTACACTGTTAAATTAGTCTTTAACACCCAAAATCATCACCTAATCCATTATACCGCAATGACTACCTTCACACCATGAAATGCTTCTCTAAAATTAACACAAACCTTTTGTGTGAGGTAAAATTTTGGTATACTGGAAGTAGTAAAATTAGAAGAAAAAATTAGAAAATGTTTTTGTTTGCATTGCAGACATAGGTTAAGCAAAAGCTATCTTGCCTGTATCGCTTTACTATGAGGGAAATAAGCTTGACATGAGAAGACATCTGCCATTCTTGCCTTTGAGTAAAAATTCTTTGTTTTTTATGATATTTTCATTTCATTTGTGTGAAAAACCTATAGGAGATGAGAGGAAACTGACTTTTGTCTGTGCAAAACCTTCACAGTTCACATATGGCATTTGTGGATGTCGACAGGGAAAATACTACACTAGTGGTAGATGTGGTTTCGCCACTCATCAGAGCAGAGTGTGTTCTAACAAATCCGATGTACAGTACAAAAGGGATTCACGGAAAAAAAGCTCTCTCAAGAGAAAACTCATGTCCTTGTGCAAAAGGTCCAAAATTGCCCAAAGCAAATTTATGGCACTAAATTTAATTATCGTTGGAAGAGATAGTATTGGGGTATTGTGCTGTTCTGGTGCTAAAAGCTTCATTGCAGAATGAAAGAAATGGTTCAATGACATTAGGTGAAGAACCAATTGAACTAGCAGGGAGCTCCAGGGATGGTGTGGCTGGGAGAAACATGCATCCACCACTATGTTTCTTTTTTTTTTCACTGTACAGCTACACGTAGCTATGCCTGGAGTGGGGAAAAAAGCACATTTTTGCTGTCAGATTATCCTAAAAAATTACCTTACACACCTGTAGAAGGACTCGGTAAATGTATGAATAGGATCTCATCCATACATGCACTGTGCACATGACTTAATAAAGTAGAAATGTGACTGCAGTATCTCACACACCACTGTTGGTACAGACTCAGAAGGTGTGTAGGACAAGAAACCGCCATGGTTCCTCTCCTCTAGAGCAGTTAAGTTCACAGCGTGTCACCTGAACAGCAAACAGCCACAGACAAGAAAAACCTTGACAGAAATGCCACCTTGCCAACACAAAGGCCCACAATGCACCAGCAGGAGAACATAGTGCTTACATTATACGAGTACCCACAGAGACATCTTCTGGTATACATAAGCTAGGTTTTGCATTTACACCAGACGCAACAAATAATAAATAGTAGGAAGGAAATAGGTGCAAAAATATAGTGATAGTGGTGTAATAGGAACAGTCACTGCTGGAGCTCAACAGACAAAGAAAAGATCAATACAGTAATTTAAAATCGACAAAAGAATAACATAAAGCCTTTAAAGCGGTGTAACAAAGAGATTAAATAAATATGAAGCAATATTTTGGATTAAAATGTAACTGAAATATATAAAATCAAAGGTTTATTTATTCAAATAATACATGATTAAAGAAATTATGCTTGGTATAAACTCTGGTAAATTTCATTAAACCAGATTCCATTAAATTTAACATTTTGCTTTGTACTTATGTTACAAAATTACATGGAAAAATTTACATGTAATTAAATTAAAATGTCAGCAGGATATATTTTTTATATACATAAGAAAACACTGTTGTTGTCACCAAAATCAGACAAATAAAAAATGTTACAGATTACGAACAGTAATAATAAATAATATATATAAAAAATAAGTGTACAGCAACAGTTCCTTCAATAAATACACTTGTAACAGAATTTTGTTACTGTAAAACTTTCCAAATGAATGGTACTCTTCTTTCATTACACAAAAACTGATCCACATTCATTTAAATAACAGGAAGTGACTGTAGAAATGAAAAGATTGCCTTACACAACCTTCACAATAGCACCCACACAAAGCCAAAGAATAAATGTTAAAGGTCCTTAATACTAATGCTGTGACCAGTATATCTTTGTCCTGCTGAAGTAAACAAGTCGGGCAAATAGGGAAAAAAATATAATTGTAGTTCAGACACATAATCCGTTGACATTTAAATCACTTCTTCTGTTCACATCACACGAGCTCTGAATAATATTTGATACATTTTGTCTGCTGCTATAAATAAAATAATACCATGGATAAAATAAGAATCGATTGACTAATAGATACGAGGTATTGGCATCATTATTTTGGATCATGGAGTGTGATGTGCCATTTAATTATACACTGAGGCCGTGTGAATGGTGCCCCTACTCCACTGTCTTTGCAATTCGCAGCTTTGTAATTGCTGCCAAGTTAGAACATGCAGCTGAAAAGATATTTAATTAGCTATGCTTTTGAAAGGTTCTGTTCATAACCTCACAGTCTATTTACCACTTCATCTCCTCAACTACTAGACCATTTAATTGTCCTAAAAGGTAAAATAGAGTGAGAGAAAAGGAGATCAGAAGGGGGCTTGTTGTCTCACAGTTTTCCTGCACAGCACTAAATCTTCAGGCGCATTGATCAGAGATAGGGCCTTTACCAGATCCCGATAGTGTCGGATTGGCTAAAAGTGTCCTCATAAATCGTGGTAATGATTTCTGTGAAAACTGAAATGGTAAACCAATACACATCATTAAGCTTCTTTTAATAGTGCTCCTCCCAGGAGGGTGAGCACACCCAAAAAATAGATATCTATTTTTATAAATAAATGATGTAACAGATGTTAAACAAAAACAAAACAAAACAAAAAAAAAACTTTCTTCCTTTGGGATTCCATGCAAGGGATGCACAAAAAATGATCAAAAAATCCGAATTTCAAACAGCTACACTATATGCCAAATCTGAGGTAATCTATTTTTGCACGCCAGTGATTACGGGAATCCATCGCAGCAAACAGAGAGAAACGCTAGTGTTTGGTCCTGACAGAAAGCAGATCTATAATGTCATCTCTCCTTTTTCGTATTTCCATCACAACTATGTAATTATGATTGGATTCCTCCCTCGTTTCTCGGCAGAGGCGGTAATATGAGGCGCGTTGTGATGGCAGTGTTGGAGGTTAGAGGAAAGACAGTCTGCTGGCCTGACCTTAGCCTAACAGTGTAGTCAAACACACTGCCTGCTTTGCGTATCCACTCCTCCCACAGCTGCTACACTAAGGCACACAGCCAGGATGCTTTGGTTTGCTCACACCTGTCTCTTCTTATGACACTGCATCACTTTCTGAACATACAGAGCCTATAGGACAGTTTGCTATATGCTGCTACCTTATTACAGTGGAAATAGATGGAGACATTGCGAAGCCACAGCCAAGAGGGCCTTAACACACACACACACACACACACACACAGAGGCCATGTTTGCTATTCTACAGTCTACTATCCCACACACCTCTTAGGCCAAATGCAGGAGAACTCCTGGGATGGTGCTACATTTTTAATGAAAGCAGAGTGTTTGATCTGCCAATGTTTATCTTCTTTGATGTTAACTGACACAGTAGAGAGCAGCCAGCTCTCAATGTAGTCCAACACGAGGACAGATTAATTCATTATCCTTTAACGGTGGAACATTGCGGTTGAGGAGTTCATCCTGGAGGTCTGGTCGGGGATCCGTAGCAGCCTTGAATAAGACCTCCAGAAACACCGTCTCTGCGTTTCTGCAGCGTGACCCCTCTGGGGAAAGGACTACAAATGTCAGAGAAGCATGCATTAATGCTTCTGGGGATAGGTAAAACAAGAAAATCTTAATTAGATTCAGTTTCACAGATCTTGTATTGTGCATAGCTTCACCTCCGTTGCACCTGTACCTTGTACTTTCATTTTTTATTTATTTATTTTTTCGTTAAACAGTGGGTGAATAGGGAATAAACTGAAACTCTTGTCAAATTAAAAAGACAACAAACGGGAAGAATTTCCAGGACACCACTGTATCTAATGACTACAACAGATCCATATCAGCTCCGGTGTCCCAGGAGAGAACACAAATAACAAATATGGAGCCAGTGCATAATTACTCCCCAGCACTGGAGTTACACAGGCATGTGTCTGCTGATTTCATGCCATTGCACAACTGTGTAGGTGTGCATTAGCCATGTTTCTCCGTGTATCTTAATCCTCAACAGTCCCCCAAGGACTTTCCAGTAGTTTTACATGCTTGTAAGGATTTAACACCGCTTCACCACATATTGGCAACCTTATTATCTGCATGTTGCTTTCGGAACCACTCAGCTGTTAGTTTTGTCGACCTTTGGTACCATGATTTGAGTGTTTCTTAGCTTAAAAGCGTCACTTTTCCCCCCACTTTTTTTCTTCTTTTTTGTTCTTTTTTAACAGTAAATAAGCTCTTAGTGGGAGAAAGTGGGTGTCAGATCATATGAATAGACTGAGGGGGAATTAGATGCTTAAGGGCCCGATGAGTTCCAGCACTGACATGGTTTAAAAGCACTTAATTATAATAAGCTGGAACGTTCAGCGAGTGTTAGGTGGCTTGGGGGAAATGGAGACGGTGACAACAGTCCAGCGCGAGCTACACAGAATCGAAGATTGCTCTGT
Organism: Oreochromis niloticus; assembly: GCF_001858045.2. NCBI lineage: Eukaryota > Metazoa > Chordata > Actinopteri > Cichliformes > Cichlidae > Oreochromis > Oreochromis niloticus. Next base: position 21,299,808 of record NC_031978.2, read on the forward strand.
GTCTGGGCCAACATCAGATATGCATTAGTGAAACAAGAAGAGCTTTTTCAGTGGTAGCCGCCAGACTTCATGAAAAAGAAATGCAGCCCGCCTCGCAAATACATCACGCATAATGTCTTTCCCTTTGTAGAAGTCATCAAGCTTCATAACGCTTTTTCCATTAGGAGAACAAAAAATGCTTACAGTGTTATATCATTAAGTTTTACAAATGCGAGTTATGCTTTATGAAAACAATAAATCCCGCCATAGATCTCGATGTCCCAACCTCGTTGGTTAATCACATTATTGTTAATTAATGATGCAATTCTTTTTAGCTAATGGTTGACAGTGTGTATTGACTCAAACGAGGGGATGAAATTGGAAAACGGGACTTGAGAGCAGACTGATGCACTTTAATCGCTGCACTATGAAGCAGAGCTAGGAGAAAGTAAACAACAGGATCTATAAAGAAAATGCAAAATGTATCGATGGTTTTATAACCTCGTGAACTGGTTTACAAGAAAATATCGGAATTACAGTCAGAATGATTTATTATCTATTGTTCAGGCTAAGGCTGTTTAACTCCCTGCCCCTATGAATATTAACATACTCTGCCTCGCTCGCGCTCTCTCCCGGCTTCTCCTTCTCTTTCACACTTCCACATGTAAATGCTTCGCACACTAACAGAGCTCTTCGTCTAATTTTTCACTAAGATAGCTGTTTTTATGCTAATCTGACAGCTGCATTTATTTGCAGGCTTTCTCGCTGCCGTTGATTTCCCAATCACATGCCCTATTTGTTCACAGTTGTCCACACGTAACCAAGTTTGTTCACAACCTTACTGTGTTTGCGTCCTGGAAAGAAAGAAAAAAAACCCCCCATGGATTATAACACTGTCTTAATCTCAAAACATGAGGATGACAGTAAATGTGAACAGAATCCCACTTCCATCATTAGCTGAGAAGGACTCATTTCTAAGCATCAGTTTGACTAGGTCACCGGCTTAACGCTGCACAGCACTTTCTCACTGAATAGCTAAGTAATTAGAAGCGCTCTTCCATCTACTAGGTCATGTTTGAACCCTTTTATGCAGCCGCTAAAGACAACAAGGTAATGCAGCAAGACAGGAAATGGCTGGTTTGGAGGTCACAAGAAGGGCATAATTGGACCAGTCAGTCAATAATGCTGCGATCTCCATCTGCCTTTGAGGCTGCTAATGAAGCATGAGAGATGGGGAGGTGCCCATTTGGCATGCTGGCTACCTGTGAACCGGGGGACACGGCCGCACATTCTCTTGCATTCACTCGTATCTCTTCCCTCTAGAGGTGAAACGGGCAGTAGCGGTAAAACTGAGTGACTGTGCAGGATTGTGAGGAAATCGGAACCAGTACCTGCCTCCCTCGTTTTCGCTGAACATTCTCCTACTCATGAATTGACACGAGTGTACTTCAGATGTGGCTGAGAGCCGTTCAAGAGTGATATGTTGCTCATTGCTTTGCAGAATCATCGCTCTGCACAATAAAACACTCCAGACTGACGGTGCTCTGTACACACGGCATTGATGCCGGCTTTACTGTGTTAATAATGTTTGCGTGTTGACAGTCAGTGAGTCAGGCCTGATAGACGGATGAAAGAAGAAACACACTATTAACATCTTTAATTTTGGTCTTATCTCTTTCAGCGGGAACAACATACATATTTGGACGAGACGGTGGACTGATCACATACACGTGGCCACCAAATGACCGTCCTAGCACGAGGGCAGACCGACTAGCCATTGGCTTCAGCACACATCTGAAGGATGCTGTCCTGGTGAGGGTGGATAGCTCCTCTGGTCTTGGAGACTTCTTGAAGCTCCACATTGTAAGTCAACAATATGTTATTTCTATGTTTTCAGAATAAAAGTACTCATTTACAGCATTTTCACATTAATGATCACTACGACATCAATCCATCTATCGATCCATATGTTTTCTTCAGCTGAAGGTATCCCAGCTGTCACAGAGCGAAATCTAGCTTGCTAAAACCTACTTTTTTTTTAATTGGCTTCTTACTGCAGTGGGATCCTACATGAACATGATGAAGGGATTTTGACTGCAATCTTGTAACTGTTTCCCGGGGCCTAAATGGGGATTGGGGATTAATTGTGTTGAAGTTGAGAACCACTAAAGAAGTGTGTAGTTGTGTACAGCTAACAGTAGGTTAATGCGTGTGATAAAAAGGAGCCCACGCTTGCTCACCTCGCCTTGTCTAAGTGTGATGGCTGCAGAAACAGAGGCAAATTAAGGGTCAGTTCTATACAGTGCATAGCTGACCTGGACATAATTCTGCTGGCTAGCACATGACCTTCCTATCACAAGCACCCACTTACTGACAGTAATGCTGATGCTGGCCAGGAGCATACAGGAACATTGCTCACACGTACACACATGTGAAAGCTACACACCAACAACCCACAAAAAAAACATGAAATTGGTCTTGAAGTTTGTCTCAACCCCAGCTGCCCACACACTGAGATTCACACTTACAGTAAGCAAACTGTGACATAAGCAGGTCTATCCCGAGGACATAGAGAAGCAATGATGTTGTTTTTTTAGAGAGGCCCCCGTAGTTGCTGTGCTTGGAAGTGGGTTATTTTCTTTTTTGTCTGTTTTTTGTTTTGTTTGTTGTTACATTTTTCTCCTCAAGCTTTGGGGACAAATGGTTTTTAGCCCCTAGTCCAGAAGATGCTGTCCAGTTTAAAATGATGTAAGGTATTTAATACAGACCATTCATCACTAAATGCCATATAGGGACAGAAACAAGATGTTCAAAAGGACATATATTAAAATATGGTTAAGGCGTAGATGTGCTCACTTGGATGTGCGAATGCTCTCCCACAATCCTCACGTCTTCTGCTGCTTTCTCATGCAGCAGAAACATACTGTATCAGACTGGGTAAAACAGGAGAAATCTCCACTATAATTTAAATGATGAAAATATCTTTGGACCCCTAAGACATAGAAATCTACCCACTAACTTGCACATCATTTTTGCTAACTTATTTGTGGTATTTCTGTGTATAATGTTTCCCTGTAATAATCAATTTAAATACAATGAGTGGTACTGCTATTTAGTACGGTGGCCCTGAGAGAACAAATTCACTGCAACTTAAGAACAAAATGCCGCAAAAACATACAAAACACAACAGACTATGTGTAAACCACAAAGGAAGTGGGAAAAAAATAAATCTCACAAAACACAAAGGAAGTGGGAAAAAAACTAAATCTCACAAAACACAAGGAAAGTGTTTTTGGAGAGAAAATAATGTGAAGGAACAGCTGTGAAAGTGACAGAAACTAAAACATGTGAAGGATCGCGCTGAAAAACGAGCAAAAAGAAACGGAGGGTTCATCCATGTTGTGAGGGGAAAAAAGATGTGTGGTAGTGTGTGTTTTAATCATACGATCCATGTCTGTGAAGGTTCTCAGTCTTCCAGGTTATCGTAGTCTAAGGAGCTTGGAAAGAAAAGCATCTGGACTTCTTTAGGTTTCAAGAAGACTAGGGATGGGTATCGAAACCCGGTTCTTGTTGAGAACCGGTTCCCACTGTTTCAATTCTTTGGAATCGTTTGCCATTTTTGCAAACGATTCCCTTATCGATTCCAGTCGCCCCGAAAGACGTCACCACGTTGCGGAGCGTCATTTACCTGGCAGGGCGCCTAAGCGGCTCAAACGCTCAAAAGTTTGGTTATACTTTACGAGAACGGATGACAACAGGGCAACTTGCAATACTTGCAAAGTAGATATTTCATTTAAAGGAGGAAACACTACGAATATGCAAAAGCATTTGCTCACAAAACACGCGATAACCTTAAATGAATGTCGTGTTTTTAATTCCGCTCCGGACTCGTGAATCTCAACCCAGCAGCAGCGGTAACGTTTGCACGTCCTCTCCCGTTAATGCGGCAGGTAAATAATCAGCTAACAGTGCATATTATGTTAGCGCGATCTGCCTTATTACAAAACCTGCCATTACTGTGCATTTAGGTGACCATGATGAGAGAGAGTCTGGCTGGCAGTTTTCACTGCAGTCTACCGTTAGCGTCTCCTTTCAGGCCAGGATAGACGAATGTCACCGAGCAGTGACTAAGTTTGTGGTAAAAGGCTTGCACCCATTTGCCACAGCAGATGCCCCCGATTTTCGTTAAGTGAATGTGTTTAATTGTAGGCAGGGACATTACTGGATATTCTTGTGTAATTGCTACAGAATAATTTATGTTATACTTTGTTATTGCTACAGAAGAATATTTATTTTATTATTTTACATTTACAATTTTTTTTCCTGGGGACCCTGTGACACCCCATTGAAGAGCCGTAGGCTGTGGATCTCTTAAGATCTCACTGTTGGGTTCGTAAGGCCATGTTACTCCTAAATTTCTATCTTGTTCAAAGAGAAGACATAAAACAAAGTTCTAAGCTAATCGACCTTAGTGTTCTCCTTTTTAAAAAATAAGAATCGATAAGAGAATTGATAAAGAATTGAATCGTTAAACAGAATCGAAAATGGAATCGGAATCGTTAAAATCTTATCAATACCCATCCCTAAAGAAGACGTTCCACCTCTCATCCAAGAAGCTTCTTCAGTTCTTAGAGCAATTGGTGGAGAGTCCTAAAACGGAGTGAAATAAGCCATCTATATCCACTGTGAATGACCATCTTTGAACAGAGGGCGGGGCTTACGACACCAACCGCCTGCCATCTATAATCCATTTTTGAGATCCCTTCCCAGTCGCCTTAACGCCCACTCACATCCTGGGCCATTTGACCTCAGTAAATCACATGATAAGGTGGGGCTAGGCTTCACAATGGGCTCACCCGAAACCTTGGCTGATTGTGACCCACACCCATTTTCGCACCTTGGCTCGCGTGACTAGGTAGAGTATCAATAGGGGGTCCACGACCCTCTTGAGGACACTCCCACAGGGCTTAAAATCTGGGACTCTCCAACATTTTCTCTTAGAACTAAAGAAGCTTCTCGGATGTGAGGTGAAACATCTTCAAGAAACCTAAAGACGTCCAGATGCTTTTCTTTCCAAGCGCCTTAGACTACATATGATCATATATTACTGTATAATTCATACAAAGTGTATGTAGCTGTTAGCTTGTGACTTGTGACACGTTACTGTTTGACCTCTCAGGGCCACCGTAACTTGTGGCCTTTAGGCTACAGGTTAAAATAATAATTTGTTTGAAACACTTTGCACTTACTAGTAATCTCCAACATGTTATAAGCCCTTGAAACACATGTGCGCCAAGCTGTGCATTACAACATTCCTCTTCCTGGCACTGGAGGAAATGCACAAAGGTGCATTTTCTGCCGAAAGACAAAGGTCACATCTTGTAGAAACACAAGACGACAGCGTCAGCGTGTATGCCAGGTTTCAGATTCGCTGTGAACGAGTGATGAATGCTAGAGGTTATAGGCTTGAGCCTCACCGACAAGCGAGGTGACAGAGGGGAGTCTCACATTGTATAACAAGACAGGAAGATCATGCAGCTTACACAAAGATGCATGCACATCCTCCTCGTGGAAGAGTGTACCAATCCAATGACATTTTACAGGGAGAAATTGTTTATAACGCATGTTCATACAGCAGGGGCAGTGGCTTGTGAGAATCCCCTCTCCTCTCGCATCAGCAGTCACTCTGAAAGCTCATTCGTTTATTTCTGCACATTTCATTAGAAGATGAGCGTGAGAGAAGAATAGCTTTAAAGAGAGGAAGGAGGCATGAACAGGGTGACTTAAGACATGCTTTTGAGTTTTGTGACGAGACAAAAATAAAAGCAGTAAATAACTTGTAGCGTTTACAAGTTTTTATAATTTAAACTGCAACGTGACCATAGGGTTTTGTTAAATGTTAATTGCGAATAAAAAAAAACTACATGTTTTTAACACATCAGTTTAAACTTAAAATTAGCCATTAAATCTCTTTCTAAAAGACTTGCTGAATAAGATTGTTATAAAGGGCTATTTACTTCGTTCTGAAATGCAGCCAAATGAAAGAATAGCAGAAAATTAAATCACGACATATTAAAAAAAGATAGTTCTTATGAAACAAACCATCTAGACGCTTCTGTCATCTCCCTATTAATTACAGAGGAAAGGACGTGTTTTACAGTGCTCCATTAAACACAATGAACTGCGCAAAATTGCCACTTTGATGCTTTTCTTCTCAAGAATAGCAGCACTCAGCGTGTCACCTACAAAACCCTTAACTAGTTGAACTGCACCCTTAGTGGATCAGGCTGTAAAATGAAACAAAATTGCAATATATTGGCCATTCCAACAGTATCCCTCTCGCTCCTTTCAGTTACCTCAGCTCTGAGCAGAAATGTCTTCGGAGGAGTGTATCTTCAGCTGTATGAGATGGGATTAGACCAGATTTCAGTATTTACCCCCCTCCTGCTCCATCCTCTACATCCCCCACCCCTCCTAATCTCCTGCTCCCATTTCATGATGACAGGAAACCCAGCGGGGCTTGAAGGACGCCATCTCAGCTCACGCTCGCAAGAGGGAATTTTCTGAGTAAAATGTGGAGACTATGATTTAAATGCACCTCAAAGGAGGTGTGATCCTTCCCCCGCCTCGCCTTTTCCAATGCAGATAAAGACAATGACTGTGAAGTCAGCGAACCATCAAATGTACGACAATCACTTTCCTCGGGCTTATTACTGCAGCGCACGTGGAAGAGGGACTAGATTCATAATAATGTTCTTGCCGTCTCACCAATTACGGTGATACTCCACAATCCCTTTCACGTTTTCTAAGGTGAAGTGTATTCATGAGACTACAAGAACAAGTATCCCACATGGATGTAAGTCTTCTCTGTACATGATAGTGTGGCTTGGAAAAGAATCCATGTATATAATTAATTGCGCTGTAGCTGAAAGTCAAATCCACACAATGACATTATGCAAAACAGGGAGTTACGGATGTAATGATCCTTGGTGGGTCTATTCAACGGTGTAATCCACACAGAAGAGGAATTGGGACAAAGTTTAGAAGATATGGGTATGGAATACTTTTCTCTGTTAAACAGTTTACTGTGCAATGGCTGTGAAATTTCAGCACAGAATACTAAAGCGAGTGCGCATTTTACTTTTACGCTGTCAAGGAAGTGCCATTTATTTTTCCGCACAAACAAGGGGTGTTGTTGTCTGTTATTGGAAATCCATCTGTACATTTTTAGGAAACCATTTACTCTGAAGCTTTGCAGTAGCGTTCTTTCTTTTTTGTTTTTTTGTTGTTGTCAATGAGCAGCGGTGACACCGACTATCAGAGGCTCTCCTCAGTCTCAGGCAGGGCCCCGAGGGGCCCACTCAGCTTGTTTTGTGCTGGCACTCAATCTCAGTGTAGGGGTTGGGGACTATTCCAAGTGCTTTCTTCTTTTCCTTCTTCTAATTGCATGCATTGCTTTAAAAAAAAAAAAAAAAACAGGCAATGAAGGCACGCTGGCTAAGACAGCAACACTGTGAAGTTAATATATTCCACGGAGCAGAGAGGATGGTGGAGAAATAATGACTTCTCTAGTGGAGCATTGCTCCCTTCGGTCCTCCTTTAGCTGACTACCAGAAAGGGGGTTCTTCCTCTGATGGAAGACACCTTTAATTGCAGTTTCAACTCCTGCTCTCTACCCTATTAATCATGTAAAATGGCTTGAGAAGAGAGACTACCTTGCACACTATCTGAGCATCTCAGTTTCAAGTGGGAAAACGTCAACTTTTATATGTTCTTTTGGAGTTCACATTACTTATAAAGTTCTGATTATTCACAATCGTGTGCTTCATTAGATGAACACTGCACTTTCACATTCGGTGCTATGAGATTGTTACCTGGGAGAGGTGCTGCAGGTCTCAGGAGAGAGCCTGTGTCACGCTATTCCCCATGCTCCTATTAAAACACCTGTCCAGGGAAGGGATCTTATTCTCATCCACAGTCGTGTTAAGGTCTCGCACGCAGTAATTACCTCTCGTGCGTGCTATGCGCAGACATAGAACACAGCCGCATGCAATACCCCCAGGATTTCTGTGTATACAGCTTTCCTGCATTGCTTCCCCAGTCAGTGCATATCAATCATTAGCAACTGAGCAACTGATAGTTGGACCAACTGGAAATGGAGAAGAAATGAACACGCTCATGTCAACTTGTGTGCAGGCGTGTGCGATTCCATGTCCAGCTAAAGGTTTTAAAATCATTTTCATATGTTGGATGCTTTTAGTGTTTGAACAGCCGTTACTTTAACTGTTGTTGCCATGGCAACTATTCCAATATAGTCTGCTGGACTTAGCTCCATGGTGAAAGTGTTCATTTTAAGTTGATTTAAAGTTAAATAGATTACATTATTTCAAATGTAAAACTGCAATATACCATTTCTGTTATTTTAAAATGCACAAATGCAAACTATACATGCATGCAGTGCTTCTTTGTAACTTTACATGAAATCAAGACTTTATATAATAGATGTTTGCCACCAAGATTCCGCCCGTTGCCCGTTGAAGCCTCGGTGCTTCTTATTCACTAACACTAGGAAACTAGATGCATCCTCGGCTGTGAATCACACAACAGTAGATTTTCGCTCAGTGGAGCACAGAGTTATTGGATGTGATGTGCTATTTTACATTTTTTATTTTTGAAAATAATTTCTTTTGAAATGCTCCTCAAGGCGTCAACATCACAAACGTGGTTGACAGGTCCTCCTCAAATTGGAGGAGGTGAAGTCTGGCAGACAGCTGCCTGCTACAGACACCTGTGTCTGCATGCAGCTGCCAGTCAACACCGCTAACTTTAAGCCTTAAGAAAGTTTGGATGAGTTAAGAAGTAAAACAAAAAAAAAAGAAAAACAAGCTATGGAGACCATTTTTGATGGTTTTCCTTTTTTCCCCCCTTTTAAAGAAAAAGCAGACTGAATGAGGCTTTGAGGTCCAGATTTTACTCCCATGTCACATATAACGTCATAATCGACTTACTTTTGGGTGATGCCTCAAGTGGTTACTGAAGGAACTGCATTTCCCGTGAATAAAATCTGTAAAATTACGAAAACGTCATCCAAATACAGATGTGTTTCCCATGACATTATTCATCATTTAACTGTCATGCTCCAACAAGCAGAGGGTAGGAGAAAACACATTCATCACAAGCGATTTTACTTCCCACGGTTTGTGCTGACACGAGTCACTCTTAATTCTACAGTTACCCCGCCTCCCTGGGACAACATCTTAAGACAGCCTTAGCTGCCAACCTGCTCCACATTAATCAGAATCAGCAAAAACCAACAGAGCGTGTAATTCGAGGATCATCAGCGCAATGCGACAGATGGCAAAAGGCCAAAGTTTTCTTTTCAGCCTGCTTGACCACCTCATTCCATTTCATGTTGTGGAGGCTTCCCTGCATCCCCACTACTCCTATTTATGGGATCTTGTAATAAAAGCCTGAATAGCAGGAATCACAGAATCAGCCCTCACAGCCTAACTCCTCTCCTTGCTTTCCCTCTGTGTGACCAAGTGTCAGTGAAACCAGAACTGCCGTTTGCTTGTCAGTATGTTTGGCAGGTTGCAGCGCAGTCTGTGGCGAAGCTAGGCTAATGGCACTGTAATAGTGAATTAACTGCTGACCATAATGAGGAGATAGCACCGAAAGGAATGAAATGAATCATTTACTGCTGATTCACTCTCCCCAACATGAATGGGGAGGAGACGGCAGTAAGAAAGTGCAATGCCTAATAACCCATGCTCTGCATATATTTAGCATGCAGATTTTGAGCCTTAATTGTTAAAGTGGCAATGAGCAGTGTTATTAGTATGGTAATATGCTGGTAAATATGGCATTGATTTTATGTTGGCTGTGACCGATTGTAGCAAAAGGATGTACGCGAGAGCGAATGGCCTCCTATCTCTTTTAGTCATAGATGGGACATCCACTCTGCTCGGATGATGTACCTGACCTCAAAGAATCAAATCTCATCATCTCCATATTGAGAAGAGACAGCGCTAGAATTGCCATTACTCATCTTTCAATTCCAATCATTTCTCAATTTGTTCAAGCTCTTTGCCACTACAAAGCCAAGTGGTCCATGAAGAGGAATGAATGTGTGTGTGTGCGTGTGTGTGAGTGAGAGAGAGAGAGACAGAGAGCGAGCGAGGGGAAGATCTGTGTGTATGTGTATTTGAGAGGGCAGGACAATAATGTGTCTTCACTTTTATTAGTGTAACAAATCACAGCGAGCACAGCTTGTCATCCTCAAAGCTGTACATCAATATGTTCTAGGCTTGCCTCATACAGAACAATATTGCCATGGCTAACATGGGGTAAATTTGATTTCATCGTCAATGTTACACTGTTAGGCATGTTCGCTTTTTGGGGAGTTACAAGGTTAGAAGCGTCAACATTGTGTTTGTTTTTATCTGTTTGAAACACTTTTTGATTGGCTCAGCTATTCTCCAAAGTTCTGGCTGAACACATTTGTGCAGAGCGCTCAGGCTGCTTAGCCTCAAACGTTGCTCAGATTTTAAGATTCTTACTGAGTTTAAAAATAATTTAAAAAGAAACTAAAAGTCAGATCTCAGTATGCTGAAGCGTGGGTTTTTGTGTGTGTTTTGTTTCTTTTTTGGAGTGCCACAGCATGGAGTCACCATAGTTGTTGACTTCTGACACAGCTGCCCCGGGCCTCGGGGTGAGATAAAAATAGCCTTCTCTTTCTTGCTCCATTACATTGAGCTGTAGCTCAGCGTCCCCAAACTATCACATGTAAAGCTTATTTTTTATAGAAAGTACATTGTTATTCTTTGAATGTTGATTGCCTCGTTACAACAAGTAAATCATCGAATATAATCTGAACAGTAACAGATGATGAAGCATAAATAGGGATAGTGTGAATAAATCTAAATAACTGTAGCACTGCATTAGTGTCTTCTAGTTTTTTTCCCCCCTTTTTGACAAGCAATGTAAAACTCTCTGAGGAATGACTTAACATGGAGTGAGAATAGCTGTTTTCTGTTGTCATTACACTTGTGCTAGTGGCTGTATGAATTCATTGTTAGAACTTCATTAAACAAAAAGCAAGGGAAATTAAAGCTTCAAGTCAAGGGAAATGTATTTCTTGAAGCATACACAAACATGTTTGTATGTGCTCTTAGAGATGTTGCCACACTTGCGCTGCACGCCCCTTTAAGTCCACTTATGTTAACCGAGGTTGAAGCACAAGTAAGGCAATTTGGACTGGGCCAAGTCTAAAATTACTTATACAATTACTTACACATATCCCTGGCAAAGACAAATCTTCTCTGCTAATTATTCCGTAATTGTTGTCGGTGCCCTGTTGTTGATGGCTTCCATGGTGCTTTGTGTGGGGCTGCATGGAATATTTAACAGACAGCTCGCCTTGTTCCGGTCAACTTAATTACCTTTTTTTTTTTTTTCACTGCGGCACTGTTCTTCTCGCCAGCCTCTTGTGTTTTCACACACATAAATATAATACACATATAAGCATGCTGTTTTTAATTATGTGCTGCTGTGGAAACATTTTGCAGCATGGCACAGTAGGCAGAGTGGCGTGCGCTATTAGTGGTTTAGCTCAGATAACTGTAGCCTTGAATTATTGTAGTCCCCTTTCCATTTCATATATATATCATTTTGTTTTCTTTTTCTGAGGGAATATCTCGTATGTGCCAGGAACACGAAAATTATCCTCCTTTGTTACAGTTTGCTTTCGTCAGTAAGCCGCACAGGCTCATAAAACATTTAGAGTGAATGAGCAGCAGGAAGCTATAGATTGAAACAGATCTTTTGGACATATGGAAATCAGCATAAATGAAACCAAACTTGACTGGGGTTAGTGTGGTGGGGGAACCGTATCCGCTCTTAAAATGTCTCAGGGAGCAACCACATTGTCAGCAGAAACACTCATCTTCCTCTTGTCCCCTGTTTTCATTTATGAATAATGGATTTAATGGCCCTTCCTATATCCTCTATTGCTGCTGGTCAATATTACTAAAGACTAACCTGGAAACACAGCTATTGTAATTTCAGGTGTATATGCTGAGGAGCACTTGACATTCAAGTTAAATATTGAAGGCGGATGTGTATTTTCTTCATTGGTATTGCTTTTAGGGCAGACTGTCTGGCCACTACCTTCTATTGTCTTCCAGCTATAAGAGTGTAATGTTGCAGACAGGAATTCTAAGTGAGCCTCTGGTCATAGATAGTTTATACCACAGTCTCATCAAAGGAAAATTTGTATGTGTGCGTGTGTCTGCATGCGCGCGCGTGTGAATGAATATCGTTCTCGGCTGCCTCCCCGCTATAATAAGAGCTGCTGTGCAGTGAGGGCTGCTGGTGCGAGAGCAAACAATCCATGACGTGTCAGCAGCCTACATGTGCAGCGTACCTCATACAGGGAGATCAAACAGACAGGCACATGTTGTTCCTTTGTCCTCTTCCATCCCTCAGGTAAGCGCACGAGGTTGAGCAGGGCACCCCTGGATTTGTGGCCTCATTCTGCTCAGTTTATCAGCCATGCAGCATGCCTTACCTCGGGAGAAAAGAGAGGCACTGTGCAGAGAGAAGGCTGGGATTTGTTTATGTTGCAGTAAATGTTGCACTATCGAAGAGGTGCTAAACTTTATGGCCTGTTTTGCGGGTCTTCTAAATAGTTGGTATGAGTGATGATTTGGTTTGCTTTTTCCCAGAAGGGCGAAGCAAACACCTTGACAACAGTAATTAAAAGTGTATGTGAGGCCTAAATCATTTTCTTCTCTCCTTCTCCTCCCTTCACTTGGCCTAATAAATCAGTTATGCTTGAAGTGTCTCCCTCTCCTTAACTCTTTATTTCACTTGTGCATTTTGTGAAATAGCCCTGTGTCTGACAAGGAGGTGTTAAAAAAAGATGTAGAAAATTGTTGTGGGAATTCTATGTCTCTGCTGGATCCAGACTGCGCTTAACACTTGAAGTCAAAGCTTTAATGTGGCTTCAGCACAGAAGCATTACAACATCTGATCAGGTATAAAGCTAAAGCATTTAAAGTGTATACACTATAGCTGAGAGTTACTATGAATTATGTGTTGTATAGTTGATCTTCTAATTGTGGTATGAGATCCATCCATCCAGCCATTTTCCTTTGTTATCCTATCCAGAGTTGTTGGGGGTTTGGATCTGGGAGAAAAAACAAAAAGAAGGCGCTGTCAGCTCTCTATAGAATACAAACATAACATGTTTATCACAAGGCCAGTTGAGGAGAAAACCCAGTGAGCTGGAGATGTCACCCAAGTGATGCCTCAGAGTACAAAGCATAAAAAAAGTCACCCTAATCAATGCGATATCCATCTATGCCCACTCTTTAACCCATGTAGTCATTTCTATGGCAATTACAGGCCAGAATGCTGTTGTTATTTATATGAAAATGTAACTGCTATTGAGTGCCAGTGTCGCCCACCACGCTTCTTTAGTCAGTAGCAGCACAAATCAATGGCCAGCCAGTCAGCCAGTCTGTGTGTGTTTGTTTTTAAATCCATAAACATCCACTCAATAAACTTGCAAACCTTGGTCATTGCAGCCATTATTATGGTATTTCCAAGCTGGAAGTAATTGTATAATCATTACCACTTCATGAAATCGTAATAGGTGCTGCAGATTAGAGACAAAGTAATGGCAGGAGCCAGGAACTTGTGACTCCATCACTATTAAACAGATGGCAATGAAAAGTTTCTTTGTGTCCACACGCAGCACAGGCCAAGACCTTTTTTTATAGTTTGCTTTCATCCATTACATCTGTAATGTTTACCCTTGTTAGTCTGGCAGCAGCCACACACACATTTTACATGTCATTAACAACCACAGCTCACATTAAAAAGGCACACAGCGATGCATTTTTAAAGAATGTGGCCGCTCGCTGTCTCTGTTATTATCAAAAATTTAAGCTGCGCAGTTGCCTTGGAAAACATGTCACTGTGTGTGTCCGAAGTGTAGGGTTGACATTTTATAAAAGGTTTGATATCTCTTAGCCCCACTGGGGATTTCCTAGCACACCCTGGGAAGAGGAGAAGGCAGTGGCGGGAGGAGAGAAGCAGCAGCAAACCTAGTCACACATCCGGCCTTATCGGCCTGTCGTATTATTTCACCACAAAGAACCACAGAGGCCTTATCTCGCAGCCATCTTCCCGATAAGGTCTGCTGCAGCAAACAAAAATAAAAGACAAAAAGGAGGGTGTGAGAGAACAAAATAACAAAAGCGGAGCAATGTTCCTTCGATGTGTTGGTCTTTTATTACCTTTTCCCTGCAAGATGACTGATAAAAAGCCAAAGACAATGAAGGAAGGAAAGACGGAAGATAAGTGGAGCAAAAAGAAAGGATAAAAAACTGAAAAGATAAAGAATAAGGACTGTGTCAGGAAAAGCCTGATGTTGGCGCAGGGGGGATGAAAGGGATAAGATGAAACAAGGGAGGTAGAAGGATTAAGTCTGAAAAAGGACTCGAGTGCACATACAGAGCTCTCATCCGGCCTACTAGACTACGCTTTGCGCTTTGGAACATCTACTGACAGGTTGTCAGATGCAGGTCGCTCATAAACTCAGCGACTGTTGTTGTATCTGACACTCTTACACGTATGTGCACGCATGTAGGAGTGTGTGTCCTCCTCACCGTCGGTAGTTATGTGAAACGTGTCGCTGTATCATCATCATAGCCAGGGATTCATGCGAGATCTAAACGTGTGCACACACCAACAATGGGAGATGAGGCATGTTACTGCTGCACAGACATGACTTCATGTTTTTTTTCATAGGTCTTTACTTAAGTAGATGATGGAGCAGTTAACAGCATGAGTGAGCAAAACAGTTCAGGAGCAGCATCTTATACCAGCTTACTCATATCTCCCTGCCTCAGCTCAGCTAGAGTTTTTCAGTTTCGATACAGAAGTCCAGTTAATTCTAATGCACAGTATTAATCATGATGGCAATAGTACCCACCACTCTTCTCTGATCACTTCTTCTGTTATGAACCACGACTACAGGGTAAAGCTGAGTCAGGAACGGCCCGGATCAGTACTCGTAGCATATGGCGAGAGCTACGTTGGCCCGGTTGTTGTGACACATTGTTGGAACAGTTACAGCATGAAAGGACTTCACTACACTTCAGTGCCCAGTGTCCTTTGTGACCGCCATGATAATGGGTACTTGTTTAACTTTCACAAAGACAACGACTACATTGACAGAAAAGACCTTCAGTAAAGCCTGGCCAGTTTTTAGAAAGTCTGTTTAACTGCCCAGACTTGGGTGTCGAACACTCTTGTCCCAAATCTCTGAAACTTGGTAGCAGCACAGCTAATTTCAGTGCGCACACGGGGCCTTTCATTCACTGACGCATTTTGCAACATGCTGTTTGAATCGCTGCAATTTAATTTTGTTTACTTGTCAGATATAATTGCTCTCACTGAAATTTCATGGATTCTCTCACCACTCTCTAAATTGTTGTGAAATTCAAATGTACTATTTCCCGCTTGCTGGAAATTGCAAATATTTGCTCCTGCTGCTCCAGTGTGCTAATCATGGTCAGCTGGCTTGCCATGAGCCTCTAACTAAGAGCTGTGGTCTTTAAAAAACTATTAATTATGTATTTGCACACAATTAATAGCAACCCACTGACTCCAAGATCCTGACTCAGAACTTAAAGTTTATCAGCTTGGTTTATAAATATGATATGAATAAACTTTGTTTGCATTTCAGTCCCCATGAAATCTGGAATTATTTTTTGCAGGAATGCTGGTCACCTGCTCTAAAACTGCTCAGCAGCTCTGAAGACCATGAATTTTCAGCACACACCTAAAAGTCAGAGTTATAGCTGGCTGTGAAGGACAGATCCCATGGCAGCGTGCACGCATGTATAGTGTGAACAAGTGCGTGTGTGTGGGTGTTTGTGTTCGCGCGTGCCCTTGTGTGTGAATTGTTCAATAAAGTCATCACAGGCCTCATAAAGAAAGCTGCCATTTACAGCATGGCACAAAGGTCAAGGAGCTGAGCCTGATGAAATCATGCTGGAGAAAAGGTTTTCCCGCTGCCAGCCCGAGAAAGAAAAGAGATGGGCGGAGAAGCAGGAGGGGAAAAAAAGGAAGAGAGGACATGAAAACAACAGAAATGAGGAGCAATGTAAGATAAGTAATGAGAGAGATAAAAATTGTGTAACTTTTACAGATGAATGAAATGTTTCACAAAACACAGATCGAACTGAGATCTTGCGTGACCACTTAGACTAATGATTCATGATGCATCCAAACAGTAGCTGAAAGGGCCAGTGTGAACAGACAGTCTGATAATGTAGATCTAATTATAACTCCCAGAGTGGGACCAGAGCGTATGTCTCTTCCGACATGCACACACACCAGGCATGGCCACATCCTTATGAGTGCCAGCAGTGTTACCAGGCCTGGTCAGCAGGAAGCTTTAAAAATAGTATGCAGTATACTTACTATATATCCTAGGGCTGGATAACAATTCCGCTTCCTTGAACCTTAAATTGTTAATGTAAGCTGTATCTCGAAATGCGGTTAATGAAGACAGCAACAGAGAGAGGAGGGAGTCATCAAGCTCCAGTGTTTGAGAGAACCCCAGTTCTGTGTTTGGGGACTGAAAGTGTTGCCAGATTGGCAGCTGAACCTTATGGGCCGCTCATACCTTTGATGAAACACTGGAACTGGTGAGGAAGAGCTGACAGACACATTCCCTTTGGCCAAGTTCTGTCTTTTTTTCTGCTGCTCTATTGTCTGACTTTGTCAGATCTGTGAATTTTTGTGTTTGTGTGTCTAAGAATGCGAGAGAAAAGGGAGAAAGAAATGGGAGAAGGCAATAGAGACAAGCCATGTGTGTCTGCTCCTGTGTGTGTGTGTGTGTTCTGGGTGAGCAGCCATCTGATGAACTGCCTTGCCACGACCGAGGGTTGTGAGCTCCCCAGCCAGTGAGATCCTGTTGTTGTTGTTGTGTTGGTTAACAATGCTTTTCCTCGGCACCACAACTCACAGAGCAGCAGTCAGAGGTTGGCAGACCCTAATGGAAACGTCATCTTCCAGATAAAAGATGGTCAAGCTTTGATGAGAGGGGGAGTTATGGGAAGTGTATAATAAAAGAACCATTTCCAATCGGTTCCAAAGCCAATTTAAGAGCACTGAATGAAGACAGACGCTGTCATAGACAAACTGAAAAGCCAACAGTCACTCATAGCTGCTCCCCAGTTTGTCAGGTAGAGGGACCTTTCAATATACTTCTCCATATTCCTGCCTTGAATCAGACAGGCAGTAACTTATACCTGAAGCTGGATTTGAGAATTAAAAGTCTGGCGTGCACTTTCATCATTTTTTCCTCCAAGTTTTCACTCAGACTCAGCTGTGATGCCGCAGTCATGCTGTGAATATTTTCTGACTGATGCAGTGCTTATAGAAAATAACACACCCTGTTTTTCTAAGCCAGGTGGTACCACTTACGGCGAGAGTTAGTGATAATTGTTGAAAAAGCAAGCAGCACTCGAAATTGCAGTAAATAGAAATGTGATATTATTTGCCTCCGCTGTATCAGGTCCTGTTGCTGGGTTCAGAATAGTGCTGCTTATTGTGTGGCCGCTATGGCAAAAAAAAAAAAGCTCTTACCGACACAGGAAACTTCACCAAATGCTGAAATATTGCAGGCAATTTTATCACCAAAAGCTCTGACTATCACAGCACAGAAAATATCTGTTCTGCTACGCTTAAAATACTGACTGGGAGTAAATAGAGAGGAATACAGACCCAGTGGTGCTGCAGGACAAAGAAGCACTGCTTCCTTCCGTGTACAAAGAATAAAACAAGCGCGTTTTGACCTGCTGTATTGTGTTACTGGATGCCGCAATGGGCGAGGTGTTTGACACTTGTGGCTAACAAACATACACGCACGCACTCACAAAAAACCCCCATGTATCCTACCGTAGTTGTTGTTATGCTGTTTATTTATTGCTCGGAAACACCCACATCTGGTTATGTAATTTCTTGACTCTCAGGCTGGCCGAAAAAAATGTGGGTGTTTTTATAAAAATTCTGCCTGACGTTGGGCCCAGCAGTGACACCAGCACCAATCACACGCACAAAAAATGGTACCTCTTGGCTTCTCTTATCTAAACCTGTCCCATTCGTCACTTTTCGCACCCCACCATCTTTTCTCAGTCCACTGGGAGCCAGAGAAGGTGTGGAATATCAAGTCAAAATATTCACTGTCACAGCTAACGCATGTTAATGGGTGGCATCCAACAAAAGGAGAAAAATGATTTTGGTAACACAATCAGTAAAAACAAGCACAACACCTATTTCTCCCTGTGCCCAGGATAATCGTATGTGTTAATGCGAGCGCTACCAAAGGCTGATCCTTTGAAGGTGCTTATGCTGTCTGTGTATACGTGCACATATGTAATGCTAGAAACCTTTGCTTTACTATTCTCTGCAAGATGCACAGGAAGTACTCGCAGACACGCCCCTTTTGATGGCAGTGACGTAACTAGAAGGTTTTTTTTTCAGTAAAATTGATTCATTTTTCTGTCAAATCCAACATTTCACATGAAAGGATTATAAAAGCATCAGCTGCCTGACTCGCTGCTATACTGCGTTCCTGCAAAGCAAACCATATGATGCTTTACTTCACTGAGGTAAATGCAAGGAATTTACAATTCATCGTGCGCAGTGTGTTACAACAAACTACGCTGAGGTGGTGGCTCAATCTTCACTGAGTTGTGAAATTGTCTTTCTTAGCATGCACTCTCATTCTTTCAATTTGTGTTCACTCTGAAATTCCCCAACTTCTCAGACATGACAAGCTCCCTTTTTTCTATTATCTCCCCTTTTTATCTTTTATTCTGATCTTGATTTTCCCTATTTGTTGAATCCTTTTGATAGTTACTGTCATCCAGTCAACCCGACTGAGTTTGTCACAGGGAGAGAGAGAGGAAGAGAGATGTTCGTGTTAGCTCAGTATACAGGTGAAGTGATGATAAGCCTACTTGAATTGACTTGAATTGTTTTACCTTTACTGCTCTCTGTGACGGTGACAGGGGCATGGAGCAGGGGCGGTGGAGGGGGGAAGGGGTGCTGCATCACTGCCATTCCCCCATCCCCTTAATGCTACGCCAAACAATAGAGGAGTCGTATTGTTCTACTTTTAAACGTGTGAGAGTCACAACAGAGACAAAACATAGAGCTGTTTTCATCAGCTTTCTCTGTCGCTTGTCTTCTTTTCACGTTCTCCACTGGCGCATATGGTGCAATCCGATAACTGAATTCCAACTTTGTTTCTCTTTCCTTTTCCCATCTGTGCTTCTACAGTATCCGTCTTTATCTCTCTCTGGAACTATTAGGAGATTAATCAGGCTGTCTTGGCTCTTCCTAAACGCGCACTGCTGATGGGGCTCTTCCACAGGAGAGACTGGTGGGTGGGTGGCAGCCATTAGAACATGGTAGCACTTTGATCTGCTGGGCAGATTTACAAAATTGCACTTTCTGCTCCTTGTCGAAGGGTGAAAGAGTAGAAATGTGAAACAGGGAGGTTTGAGGTGATGTTTTTTACAGCCAGTTTCAATGTAAATCATGGTCCCCGGGCTCCTTTTTTTCCTTCTCCCTCAGAACAACATAATTTTAATGTTGGTAGACCTGCACGAGCCAAATCCTTTTTTTAGTACTTTTCAGCAGCAATCCAACTCTGTCCTTTATCATTTCTCAAATCTTTAAGCTTCCTCTGCGAGGCACAGAGAAGATGAATCCAGCTCAAAGGAGTACGTCTTCTCTAACTGTCGTCTCACCCCACACACCTTGCTGTGTCAACTCGGTTTAATTAGCAGGAGCGATAGCGACCTGTAGTGAATTATTGTTTTTAATTATACAATTTTACCACTTCTACAAATAAGATCGGTGTTTATAGGCTAGATGAAGAGCCAGTGAGCAAGGAATCTCTCACTCGCAGTTTTTTTTCCCCTCCAAGCTGAAGAGAGGGTGAATCAACGTGCAGCTGCTGAAAGGAGAAAATTAAATCCAATTTCCATTACCATGATAAAGTGATTACATCACATCTGAAAGAGCCCTGTAGCAAAGTATGGGAATCTAAGCACATGCATGTGCCTTGAGCATCCAATGACAGAGATGCACGTCTCTGTGAAAATCAAGTGTCCCACACACATTCTTGCCTCTTCCTCTCTTTCTCTTGCATGCACACACACACATGCACACAGAGCTATAGAGTCTATTGACCCATCACATGGATTAATGTTTGGTAGAGTTAACTTGCATTTCCTCTCACCATAACAAGGCTCCACTGTTTCCCTTTTGCTTGGATATCCAGACTTCGTGGCCACGTTACACCTGGGTGGCTCTGCTAATAGAAGCATTTTATCGGACTCATATGCAGGAAGCCTGGCTACACCATCCCTTTTTATTATTCATATATCCCCATTTTCAGATTCCAGGCTCATTTTAGCCCCGTGACCCCCTCCATCTTTCTGCTGCACATGCACCTACTCATGCTCTTCTGCGTGCTCCAGTATGCGCTCAACAGGACATTTATATGAGCACAACTGGGTATACAGATGCAGTCAGTGGTGCCACTTACTGTCTGTGGCACAGAAAATCAATGTAAACCACCTTTAGTCTAAAATGTGTCTTCGAGGGCATAACACACAGTCACAGCTTCCATTACACGTACATATGTGGTTTTTAAATGCTAAATTATTGTAATCACCATTAAGAAACCTGATATTATATTTGTAGCTTTTTGAAACATAAAAGCAGTGATTGTGAGCAGGCATTTAGGAGTGTTTTTCACTGAAAGCACTTCCACTAAAATGCTTCTAATTTTCTAAATGATTTCCAGGGCACAAAATGGTTGATGCGTGCTTCAGCCTTACTGTGGAGATGAGTCTTTTTGTCAGTACAATGCAGTGATCTGAAAATCTTTTCCACTTTGTACTCATGATTTGAATTGGCATCCTCAAAAACTGCGATAAAAAAACACAAAACAGTCCATTCCCTAATAGCTTCTGGCAAAGAAACACATTGCTTTGAATAGCATTGGGGAAACAGTTCCTGGTTTCCTATTTACACAGTAAATATTGTTGGAGCTATTCAACCACATGCAATATCACAAAGAAGAATTCATTTGAAAAACTGCTAGATTTAGGAATATAAGGGTTTTGATTGAGTGTGTTTTCATACGTGCACTGGCATCAAAGCGCCGGTGAGTGGGAAGGGTTATATCAGGACCACCACAGATCATTACACATTAAAACGCAGCAGCTGTAAGTCAGCCTGTTTAGCCTATCAAAGCCTGCGTGGTGACTACACAAACCTCTGTCCCAGCCTCTGTGTGTTTGTGTGTGTCTCTGAAACAGCTGGATGAAACGTCTGATGCTCCATTGCCAAATGTCACAAGTGGTCCATCCTTCTGGGAGAATAAATTGGCTCTCTCTTAAGCAGAAAGTAGTCGACAGGAGCTGCAGCATATGGTGAGAATCGGACAACTGAAGACGACAGCTTCTCCTCCATTTTAGCTTTTCTCATTATGATCTGGACAGCACCTTGATGATGAATGTGCCTTTGTGTGGAATTCTGTTTGTGGATAAGACAGCTTTGGGGAACTCGTGAATCTTTAATGGGAGCAGGAGTGTAGTCCTTGGCATGTTTTCTTTCTCTTCAGGCGTTGTTTAACGTCTTTTACCTGAGACCAGACAACTGGGACTCTACATTTGTTACAGGTTTATGTTGACTCATCAGGTCAGCGCAGAAGCAATGTCCAACATCAAACAGTGGATTGAGTTAAAAGCTAACTAGTGTGGCATCATACTTACAATGACAATAGCACACTAGCACCTTTTCATGAGCTATACTTTTTACCATGTTAAATGAGCTAGTACATGCCCATGCTGCACTATTGTTTGGCCTGGTTGTGTTGCTGTCTATGAAATATAAATGATATGATGCTTTTATAAGGTGTAGTAGGTGCATGATTAGGTGGTTTGTGGGTAACGTGGTACTTTATGATATATTGTGTATATTTGACCCTGTAAATATTAATGAGACACCATTGTCATGAAATCAAAACAAGAGGCTGCTTTTAGAAGGTGTTCTGGGTCCATAAAGGCAAAAAAAAAAAAAACCATGTCATTTTAGTAAGTTCCTATGGTGGTTGCCAAGCAACCTAAAGGCATAGCAGAAGTTTTAAGGATATATTTTAGATGTTATTGTGGTGAAATAAAAATGATATGGTGATTTTTATAAGGTGTTATTGGTGCTAAAAAGAAATCATGTTAGCCTGTTGCTATGTGGTTGCTGGGCAACATGATGGCATCATGATATCTGATATAGATAAAAACTTCCTGAAGTATACGATGTAACTGGGTGGCAAGTTGGTTGCTCAACTTCTGATCACATGGGATGAGTTGGCATCCAAAGAAACAAGCACATACAAAGACTTTGAGTTATAGTAAGATTATTTTGCATTTTAGCTCACTACTTACCACTTACTGCATATAGCAGATGACAATTTACTATATTACCCGTAAATTGAAAGCTGCAAAAACACAATAGTCATGATAATTCTTTCTGAATGGAACCAGAATATCATTTCTGAATTTAACAAGTATTTATTCCATTGTTGCCAACCTATGTTGTTATTTTTATATCAAAATATGCTGAGTAGTAGTTGAGTAGTTTTGTGATTTAGCTAAATTCCATTTATTAACCAAAATGTATATAATATTGTCAAACCTTTTTGTTTTCTGTATTTTGCTATGTTTCAGGCTCATGTTAAAATGGATTTTTGTTTTTATTTTGCTAATAATGCTACATATAATACACCCCAATGAAAATGCAAAAAATTACTGTTTGTTGATTATTGAAAATAATAGCCTGAAATATTTATTATATGCAAAAGAAAATATGCAGACCATTATAACACTGGCAATTAACAAAATGATTGGAGTGCATCTTTGCCTAATTGAACTGATTGCACATAATTAGGAAAGACACACATCTGTAAACATAAGGTGCCTTGAGCTAATAGTAGATGTCAGACTGAAAATCAAGCCATGAGGATCAGAGTTTGTCCACAGACTTGCAGGACGATATTGTGTCAAAGCCCTGATCTGGAAAGATATATAAGAAATGGTAGAATATTAGCTTTCAATATTCCCAAATAAGGGTAATTATAGCTTACCTACATGTGGGTCCCAGAACCAAACTGAGTAATAGAGAACAAAAGACCAGTAATGTCCAGTGATCACAGTGAATTAACAGGAAATTTCCTTTGTGGCAGTAAGAGAATCCCACAGAAGGGAAACTACTAGCTTAGCGCTCCACAAATGTAGCTTTTTTGGTATATTGAACAGATAGAAGCCATTCCTCCATAAAAGGCAGATGATAGCACTCTGGGAGCCAAAAGACACCTAAACACGTATCCGACCAAAAAAAGAAAAAAGCCTCTGGCCTGATGACTCAAAGATTCATCGATCTGGCTACAAATTCCCAAAGACGTGAGGAAGCCGGCAGTGAGGATCACTTCATTAATACCATCCCTACAGTCAAACATGGTGGTGCAGTCTTCATGTTGTGGGGATGTTTTTCTTTGAAGGAGGTTGGGAAACTAGTCAGGACAGAAGGAAAGACACATGCAGAAAAATGCTGAACAATCCTGGGTGGATACATTTACATTTGACTGGAATGCACTTAGAGAGTCTGGATCTCAGTGTAATTTCTGGAGAAACTTCAGTGGTACCAACGCTCGACATCCAAGCTGGTTGAGCTCAGGAGAGTTCCATTGTTTTCCATTAATTTGATAACCATGCACTAATTGATCTTAAAATGTATATATCTCATTTGCCAATTACTTTTATGCTTAACCACTGCACAAACGACATCTAAAACCCACTCGTATCACATGTGGCATCAGAAAATGTCATGCCGAATGTGAACAATTTAGTGCCATTGCTAAAATTAGTAAACACAATTAGAGCCCATGCTTTACTTGGCATCTTTTCATCACTTAAAGCGGTCAGTAAATATCATACCTAAGACTTCAACAGTGTCCGTTTTCTTGACACTAAAATCTTCAGAGGAATACCACTTCTATTTTTTTCCCTCTTCCCCTCCCTTTGTCCGACTCACATTCGGACTTTCATGATACAATATGGGTGAAGCTCCTCCATCAAAGCTTTTCACGCTGAGATGGCCCTTGTGCCATCACCTTACCAGTGAGACTGTGATTGGATCGAATGTATCTGCTTTTTCCACCTACTAAAGCCATTGTAGCGTCGGGTTCAAGAGCATATTCCTTTTTCATATGGTGGGCAAGACTGTGACCAGTAAAATTTGCCTTTTCTGCAGTGTCTGGGATTGTGATTACACAGCCTAAGGAAACGAGAAAGAAAAAAACCCTCCAAAAATAGATTTGACTCTCTATCTTCTAACTGTGCAGAGTCGGCTGTATTTTGCTGTGCAATACCATGAAAGTGCATTCCCACTCTACTGTATGTTTCAGGCTAGAATATTTACATTACTTGGGTTCTGCTGATCAGTGTTTTAGCCACTGATTAGAAATCAAGTGTAGAAGTCAAGTCTACGTGCTAATGTATGCCCGACATAAAATAGAGTTTGGAAACTTTGCTCTGTGGTCCTTTTTTCACATCCAGTGTATTTCGTCCTGGCCATCAGCTGGGCCTGACACAGTGTCAAGGCAAGGTAACGCTGGGAAACACCCAACAGTAAGATAAAGACGTGCTTGGACTGAAAGAAATGCGTCCGTTTACTCAACGTTCCCTAGTGTTAAATCTGTATACGTGGAAGCAAATAACAGTACACACTTGTGTACTTGTGCTTATGAGCATCATGGGGTGTGCTGTTTGGATAGAAATAGAGAGAAGAAGACTGATGGCACAGGGAAAGATGTATGCTTGGCTGGAGAAGTTAATAAAATTGAAGCTGTGTTATGATGAATAAGGAAAGGGCCATAAAAGAGAATGTATGTAGTGAATCTCCCTGGCGAGCAGTGCTGAACAGCCTGGTGAGCGCACCCAGGGGAAGGCTTTTTAATCTGCAGCCCTCCCCAACACTCTGCACTGCACAGGGAAATGGGCCCACATTCTGTTTGAGCTTTAATATGAGATATGGCAACTGTGAGCTGGACATAGAGAGGAAGAAAAGGGTAAAGGCACAGTGAAATAACAGAGAATTAGGAGGATGAAATTAACGGGAGGGCGGTGGAGTATGCTGCCATGTAAAATACACATTTATCATTAATGGTGTTAAATAACCACACGGGAATTATATCTTACGTGGGAGGTCAGCGGATGCATTACTGATACATATGCCCCCTCTCCCCCTGTGGTAATAGAACAGGCTTCTACTTACCAGCACCTGATTGATTAGGTCAGACATTGCCAATCCTTTCATATTAAAGACCCGGCCACGCTGTAGCATGCAGCTGTTGTTTTAGAGAAAGCACTGAGATACAAAACAACATGACTAGGAGACAGCGAAAATGTTCTAATTTATATGCACCATGTGGAAAATGTTAGCATCCTATTATACGTAGTCACAACACCACAGACACACTATGTCTACTTAAAAAGAGGATGGGATTATCAAGTCTCTGTTTTGTAGTATGTTGTTGTAAAACACTTGATTACTGTTACACCTACTGCACCTTTTCAGTACAAAACTTTAATCTCCCGGATTTCCAAGTTGAATGCATGTGTGCATAAAGGAGCTTTAGCTGGGAAGAGAAAAGAGTGCAGTTTCTTTCTAAAAAGCCAGTCCTCATGTAGTGATGCCATGTAATGGCTTGTTCATATGAGTTAAACTGTTAGCACAAAGTGTATAGCTGTTGAATTATTATCCTTTTTTTTTTAAGTTTTGGCTTAAAAATATTCTCTGGCAGCAGGACACAGTTGGTAATTATAATTCTTGTAATAAAACATGTATGGCACGTCTGTTCTTTAATTTCAGCGTTTTTTATTTTGTTTCCGTCTTGTGTACAGTGTGACGTTCGGAAGCCTCCAGTTCTGATATCTAATTTCCAGCCAGACGAATCTGGCTCTTTGTGAGCAGTTATGTATTTGAATGACAATATGTCTGACTTGTTTCCTGTTGCTGGAAACCAAGTCTGGTGAAAGGCAGAAAGAATGGTGGGGTCTTTGTGAGTGCAGCCGTGGCAGCTGTTCATTTTTCGCCTGACTTGCTTTCAGAGAAGCCAGTTACCTTGCTGATGATAAATGCCTCTGTACGCTGAGCTGTCTCAGAACTCCAGCAGACTTTAAACCCTGACAGCCGGCACAGCCTCAGCCCCACAACCTCAGGCCTTCAACCTCGGCCTGTCCTTCAGCGCAACAAATCAATGACACTCTTTACTCACTCTGGCCAGTGGATACTTCAGCCACAGCTGCCTACCCAATAAGCCTACTTAGTGATATGGGAGGTAATGCTCATGTGCATTGACAGGTGAGACCTCCATGGCAGTGTGATGTCCTAGGGACCATCACCGAGGCAACGCGTGTAGCTGAGAGGTAGCGTAATGAGGTGTGATGGGGAGGTACTGGAATGGCTGTGGTTACTATGTGCGGACATGATGTAATCGCTGATGGAGTGATTAGGGCGACTTTATACCGTCAGTCCAGCTGGTTCCCTATAGACCAGCTACTGCTGTTAGTCTTAATGCCTAGAGTTCCTTTACTCTTTAGCGCCTATCTAAGTCCACTCTATACTTTTCACCTTCTGTCTTCTCTGTAATCGAGTTTTTCATCCTCCCAGCCTCGCTTTGATGTGCCTTCCTCTTTTACTGTCTAATTCACTCCTCTCATTCACTCCGGTCTCTCCTTCCCGCTCTATCGTCTACTTCTCCCGCTCTCCATCACCAGTCACTCCCTGTGAGTCGGCACTGGGGCAGGAGATTAATGATGGTCGAGAAGCTTTGGCAGTGTCTGATTTTCTATTATCAAAACTGAACTGCCTCAGCAGGGATGTATTTTATCTTT
Organism: Oreochromis niloticus; assembly: GCF_001858045.2. Classification (NCBI taxonomy): domain Eukaryota; kingdom Metazoa; phylum Chordata; class Actinopteri; order Cichliformes; family Cichlidae; genus Oreochromis; species Oreochromis niloticus. The sequence continues at coordinate 21,326,840 of NC_031978.2, forward strand.
CGATGTGGTCGTGATGGCAGGTGGAATTGCTCTGTTATCACTGGATTGAATGTGTATATTATACAAAAGGGGAGGAAAAAAACATCCATTATGCATCAAATAAAAAATATTGGAAAACTACAAAAACACAAGTTATGGAGCTAATGTGGACACATTTTTTAATTTATTTTTAAGAAGGCTTGGAAAAGTGTAGCTTTTCTCCTTATTAATACTATTGCTAGTCTCAAGCATCAGTCTTAGCAACAGTTTAATACCATCCCCTGTGATGTCAGCAGACTTATTGATTCATTTAGAGAGAATACTTCAATAAAGCTGTGATAAGTGTCCACTGTTTTGGACCTTGAGCCAATGCGTGGGACTAAATATCTGCAAATCTATGCCTTTGCAATTTCAGTTTGCTCTATTTTTTATGGAAGTGTCTCTTTTTTTTACAAGTGCAGTGTTTTCCGGTATGCACAGTTTTACCTTGGCACGAACAAAAAGAACTATTTGACGAGGTAGTGCAACACACACGAGTGGGAAAAAAAATGTTCATGTATGTAGGGAAATCTGTGGTAGAAGGAAATGCTAAACCCAGCTTATTTATGACCTTGTTTTCACTTTGCATATTTATTAAAGCACACTGTCATCCTGACGCTCTTGCTCCAGAGCTGCACAGGTCATCTATTTGAGCAAATGAATTATGGAAGAGGACTCTAAGCAGGTGATATCAGTACATTGCCATGGCAACTATTTTTTGTAAACTTGCAGTGCTGTCTCAACGTGTGCAAATGTGCACCCACCCTTGTTAGCATGGTAGTCCTATTAGTGTTACAACTTTGTCTTAATTATAGATTTCCCCTGTCCTGCAAGGGACAACCAAGGCTTGTAAAGCTTGTATAGGTGGCTACATCAGCACGAGGAGTGTACGTCACAGGTCTGTCCTTGTCTGTTTTTGAAGTTCCATATGCCTCCGAGGTAGAGGAAACTGTCAAGGGGAGACTAAGAAACATGGAAAATGGGATTGAAAAAGGAAGAGGAGACTTGAGTAGGAGGCTAAAGTCGAGGAAAAGCAGAGGGAGAAGTGGGAAATAGGACATCAGGAAAATTGAAGCAAAGTGATACAGCAAAGCACGGGGAAAAGAATAAGAGCCTCAGGCTGAGAGGCACCAGCCCAAGTATCATAGTCAATTAACATCCCAGCCCAGCACTAATTCTCAGTCTATTTCAGACCATTAATTATGTGCACCATCAGTTCCAGCTCACTTGGCCTGACACAAGTCTTCATCACATTGCCTTGGCCCCTACGGATCATGTTTTACTAGAGAAATAGCTGCAGTTTACATATTCATGATGAAACAGAGATAAAAATTGTATGGATCAAGGCTCCTCTGATGACTCTCATTGAAAAGAAAGATTAGGACTTTTTTCTATCTATGTAAATGTTTCTAAGTTGCGACCATATCACAAGTTTTAAGTTTACATTTCCAATAACAGGGCTACTTTATATACAGTGTATTACCATTCACCTCGGTGCTCCAGGTGAGTTATTTCAAATGTAAAACAGGTCAGAATAGTTTGCTTAAACGAGCAGGGCTACAGCACATGTCTGTGTGGTACCTTGAGGTTAGAGGAGTCAAATCATGTTCTGTCAGCAGGCCGAATTGTTTTCCTTCCCTCTGGACAGGCAATTTCTGTGTGCAGAAATTAGGTTAACAGTGGATAAAAAAAAATGGTATCAGCAAATTACCGCTTTTCGATATCCTTGCTGCAACTTCTGGAGAGGCCAAATCAAAAGTACTGGCCATTCTCTTTGACAGGTTTAAGGTGCACTGCAGTAACACCTGACTGCCCTGTTCTAATTTCACTACCAGCAAGAGCAGCTCCTTTATGTGCTGTAACCGGTAGGCTAGCAAACATTCAGCCACAGCCCAGAAAATAGGCCACCAATTTCACAAATGCTAGATGGTATGGAGGGTTGCAAACTGGTAAACAAATACTAATAGCAAAACTACCCAGGCTTTGGTGAGTTTTACACTCCTTGAGTAGTTAAAAGTTGCAATTGTTGGTGAGGATGTCAGAAAGCAGTTACAGAATGACCTAAAAGGCCGGGGGCAAGGTGACCTTGTCTCATTAGAAGGTGCTAAATCATCTCAGAAATCAACAACTGCACCCAAAGAATCACACACTTTTCTCCTTCCATCAGTTTCTTGTTGATGGAGCCCATGAGCCTGCCTTAATCAATCCACACTCATTTGAGCAAATGTAATTGGCTTCCTCACAGCGCAACAATTAAAACGTGTCAATACCTCATCTAGTTAACCAATTAATCGCTACACACTGCTCCATAGTTACAAAGCCAAGCCCCTCCAAAAATAATCAATTGATGGATATCAAATGACCAACAAGGACTGTGAAGATGAATGAGCCGCTGGCATAAACAGCCATATCCCAAGGGGCAAAGCTGCTGCAGTTCATCCTAGTAGCTACCGCTGCATATACAGCGTCAATTGATCATAGCTGCAGATAATTTGCCAGAGACTTAAACACAAAGTAGCTGTTTAAAAGGGTGGTAGATCATTGTGAAACCTTGTCTGTTTTTGCAGTCTTTTTCCATAGCCAGCCAGTATATACTACACACTGTGGCATCTTTATATAGAAAGGGAAGGGAAACAGAGACAAGGCTGCATCAAAACACAGAGAGCTAAGATGAAAGTGCCTGGTCAGCTCCACAGAGATGACAAACATCCAAGTATCTGTCACTAGTCTCTACTTGTCATCACCTTCCGCAGCGGCTGTCAGCACCACTGTCATTGTGCTCATTGGCAGATTCTCAACCCACACCATTTATCCCTGAGCAGGTGCTCCGTACTGCACTCGGAGTAAATGACAAGTGAGAATAATTGCATGTAATCCTGAAATTGAGTGGGTTGGATGAGCCTTTTTTTTTTTTAACCTCCTCGAATCTTTAGATATACAGTTGTGTCATTACAATGTTGATTGAGATGATTAGGATCAATTTAAATCAGTGCTGATTGCAATGGGAGTTTGTTAAACTGGAGAGAGAAAAGAAAAAGAAAAACACTGCTGCTGCATTTTTTTTTAAATGTAAAAAAGTACTTTGGTTCAAAACTGACTCAGATGACTTATAATGATGGCTCCTGGCTAGACGTGTCACCTTTTTGTGTTGCCCTAACCGGCATTTTCTTTGACACCCTAATGCCAGTCTGCCATTGGAGAAAAGGGGGAAGATGAATTTTAAATTCTTGCAATGTGTGCAGAAGAAACTGGCAGGTGTTGATGGCTGTTCATTCAGCTAGTGAAAACACGAAAGTGGAACTGACTTCCTTAGTTTTAGCACCTATAAATATTCAAAAATAACAAGATTTTACCTGTAAAAAATAGAAAAAAATTCTCTGAATTTTCGGAGATCTTCTCAAGTTATTATTTACGTCTGTGTTTAAAAAAAAACAAACCACACACTGCTTCATTAATTTATGGTAAAATAGCTTTTGTGGGAACCTATTGCTGTCTTTAGTGATCGCTCAGCTGTGAATTACATATCATACCCCAGCTGTTTTGCAGTTTTCCCGAGTTCTGGTCAGGTTATTGTTGCCTAACAATCTTCCACAGTATATATCAACATTCATCAGCAGAGAGATGCTGGGTCAGTTTTGCTCCGAAATAGCTGCTGGACCTGGGGATAAAGACAATGATCCCTTATGTCTTTAGTGTGCACTGTGTAAGTATCAGACTCCCTTGTGTTTTCAGACCATGTGGCCAGCAGCAGACAGCCATTTGAGGACTGTCTGAGAAAACAAGACAAAAACAGCTATTCAGTAAATATCCTATTTGCTGCAGAAATCACACATTGCCACATTGCCCCCCCTCCCCCATTAATTTGACTGTGTTTTTTTTTTGTTTATGTGTACCTAATCCCGTTTTAACTGAATATATATAGTAGCACAGAATTGCCCTGTACTGTAGTTTGGAATGAATATTAAAGGAGTTTTTGCTTATTATTTGATAATTATTCTTTTTTACTTTTGTTTTCTTTCTTATGAAGGAATACTTTCTGTTTTTCTGCTAGCAAGTCATGTTCTCTGCTTAAACTGAACAGAATAAATTGATTAGAGCGCACCGATTAGATATAATGGCAAACAGGGAGGCTCGATCCTGTGTCACCAACACACCAACGCTATCTTTGTGTTTTCTCCTCGGCTCCCCTAATTGTAGCACACAGCCCCACCCGCAGCCAATCCCTATCCACACTCTTTGTCCAAAAAAAATGAGGTCAGGGAGTCACTACAACAGTGTTCGCAATTACATTTTAAAAATACTGCAAACGCATTCATGCTCCTCCCTTGTCTGAAGTATCTAGGACAAGGTTCATTCCTTTGAGGTTTAAGTGAAGCGTAAGCCATGTTCTAACTTAATACTTCTTGTTCCAGACATTTATGATGAACTTGCTTCAGTTCAGGGAGAGGAAAATTAGTCTGAGCTAAGAAATTACCGGACATGAATAAGCGAGAGAACACAGAGAGACTTTTTTATCTGTGGTGTTGGAATCAAAGAGAAGCAGGAGCGGGTTTGAGGCGGGGGGAGGATCCACAATAACACACGGGTGATGGGGAATAATGTTGAAGAAGTTGGAAAAAAAAAGTCATCCATGAAATTGCTTGTTGCATCCTTTAAAACCTCTTGATTGATGGTGGCAATTTTAAAGCTTGGCAGTTTCCCAGTTCTGTGGAAGTATTAGAAACAAGTACTCTGGGGTGCTCTTAAAGGAAAAATGCACCTTAAAACACTTTAACAAAAATAAGTTAAATGACATCTATTGGCAATATACATTCTTTGTTCAGTTTTATTGTTTGATAGTGTGTTTTTATTATTCCTACTAGAAATTATCCCAATATTACAATTGCTCACTAAAGCTGTGTGTAGTGTTATAACAAATAACATGTAAAAATAAAAATTCAGAAAGCTTTCAATTAGAAACAACAGCTGTGGGATTGATTTTTAGGTTTGATATTAGATATTGTATATAGATTAAATTATAGTAATTTATTAATATTTGCACAAATATTAATAAATATTTTTTTTGGAAAAAAAATAATTAAGTCAACAATTTCTACGTTCGAAAAAAACCCTCTTTATAGCTTTTATATACAGTGTACAAAAATTTAAGGAGTGATTCAAACTACATAATAATTCAGAGTTAATAATTTCTTAATTTATTCAACAGTAACTTCTGCTGTAGGCAACCTTAAATAATTGCTATATAAACAGATGATGAGTAAAATAGCAAAAATATTGTTTTTCAATGTAATTTTTAACAAATGTGACTTTTCGTATTGGAAAATGACAAATATAATGTGTGATAAGCTATTTCCTTAATGTTACCTAATTATAATGTCTATAATGTGGAAACTTAACTCTAGAGAGGCTTGAACTGTTATGTGAAAAACAAAAGTGCTCTTTTATTACCTTAACTATTCCGTGTTATGGACTCAAAAAAAAAAAAAAAATGAAATACCCAACAAGTAGCTTGATAAGTCTGGAGCATTTAAACATAATTCTCTAATTACAACCAGAAAGCAGTCATGAATAACTTTAACAACACCAGATGAATATTACAAACAGTATATTCAGTGTCAAAGTTCCACCTTTTATTGATGTGTTCACAGCTCAGTAAAAGGCTGGTGCCGCTTCTGTTTCTGATAGCGTTCTAAAAGTAGCAAGTCCTAAGTTTAATTTGCGCTGTTGGTGTAGCAGGCAAGCGTGTCTATTTTCTGGTGCCAAATGTAAGATAGCTTCAAAGTAGCAGTTAATGGTGGTGCTGAAAATTGTTGGACTTCATCCACTGCTCTAAATCCGACAACATACTAGTCTCATTTAGAGGTGACTACGGTGGAACTTGTGCAGTATGGAGGCTTTGAGGTTGTTTCCATCACTTGATGTTTTTTTTAGTTTACAGATCCTCAATTTTTTTTAAAAAAAAACTATACGTTTTTCCTTCATGAAAATAGAAATCTTATGTTAGTTTCAGGGTACTTAGAAAAATAAACCTGAGCATGTCCTAGTACATTTTTACCACTTAATTAACTTAATTCAAGAATCTCAAAGGGCTTGTAAGCTCTAACCAATAGGCTAGCAGCTGATAACTGAATTCATTAATTGCCATTTTCTCACAGAGCTTAAGAAATAAATAATTGGACATTTTTTTTATAATTGGAATTGGATTTGCAACAGGCCAGTATAACAAAAGCCCAAATATTGTGACAAGCTTTCCTTTGCAAGCACTGCTTTGAGCATGTCTTTATCTGAATAACTGTGGACAAGAATGCAAAGCATTTCCAAACAAAGACATCTTAACCATTTGGTTGTAATTGCATTGTCTCTGTGTTTTGTGCGCGCTGGGTAGCAATATAATTTCCGCTTCCCTTTCGTCGGCTGCGATGGAAACATTACAGTTTTCCCATATGAATTCTCTCTGCAAACATGTCACAGCATTATCCCAATTCCATAGTTAGTAGCTCCTGCTCACTAGTCCCATGCATTCTTCATCCATTGTAATTTCCCCTGTGCAACATTTTGATTGCATCAAAAAAAGAGAGAGAAAATATAGATTAGAAATAGAATGTGTTAGCATTTCAGGCTAATTGAAATACATTTACATATGTACTGGTTTCGGAATTGCATAAGGCTTCCAGCTGCCTGTTTCATGAAGGCAAGGTGTAAGGAAAGAAAATGCAGGTGAAACCATACCAAGCACTGAATTAGGTTTGGCTCTGTAGAAGTTGATCCACAGTGTTCAGCATTATATTAGTTATAATTATAAATTTGTCACGCCTTTTCTCTTCACTACTGTCAAAAACAAAAGGAGGAAGATTGTTTTGCTTTTTTTTTTCTTAATAAACTCTTTTCTCAGTAGGAGAGTTCATAGAAGTGAGATTAATTCAAACTGTGACATGGCATTTTAATTAAAGTAAAAAAAAAATATATATATATATAATAAAGGTGGATATGTTACAAATATATCAGGAGCTAATGCGGTTTGACATGTTTAGCAACATTTACCTACAATAATTACTATGATTTTTATGCCTACAAAATAAACAAAGACCAAAGAGACGTTTTGCTTAATTTTAAGCCTTTTTGCATTTAATTTTTCAAATCATAAATTACATTTTCCCACTGAATCTTTACATCTCTCACTAACCGCAAGCGAATGTGCCCCTGATTGCAACCTTGCCACTTCACACTGGGAGTCGGGTTATTTTAGTCCACCAGTGTGACCGTTATAAGGACAGACTCAAGCTTTTCTCGTTGTATTAGTTCCACTTGGGTTTTCTATCTTGAACAGACCCAAACGTGGAGCTATGAGAAAACTGAGAACCATTTTGAGAGTTTTATGGCACTTCATAGCGAGAATGATTTTCAGCTGTCCCAAGAAAATAGTCATCAGCTGCACCTTTTTCCCACTTTCATCTCCATTGTGCCATATTTACAAATTCATGAAATCTAGTGACACATGCAGTGTTCTATAAATTAATGGGGGCAATTATGGAAATGTGACACACTTTAACCAAACTGTGTTGAAAATTACATTCTGGATTACTGAGGTGAGATATGTGTGACACCTTTTACGAGATTAGCAAACCTGTCACATAATTGCAAGAAGAGTGCGTACGGTGAGAAAACATGGTGGAACAGATCTCAGTAGAAAAAGAAAGGCTTGCACATTAATGAGAAATCATCTCATTATAACTGCAAACCTTCCTCAGTGAGAACCTTCTAAATTATAACACTGGCTCCAAAGTATTGTAAGACTTATACAATCCACAAATTTGATTTCGCAACAGTATCACAGAAAAAAGAGAATAAACTCTGTTGTTTTTGCTCTCCTGAAAAAACAATTTGAGTAGAGTTCAAAAAAAAGTTTTGTGGCTCCACATTTTGCGACTTAAGGGTCATTCGGGCCATGTGCTCCATAATAACAGTCATCTGGCCCTAGTTGTACTTGACTTATACTTTAAAAAAAACCCTTACCATTCTTCCCAGATGTGCACTTAATAATATTCGATTCTTTTTAGCCAGAAAGCCATGCGGTATGAATTGTACAGACGAAGTGAGCCGGACTGTGCTCAGGGGCACGCAGGAAGTCCTGATGGAGAGGACAGAGATGAAGGTCAATTCACACTGACTGCGCGCCAGCTGTCATAAGTGGACAGACAGGAGAATCACCTGAAACCTGAATTGATTTCTTTGAGTGAGAGAGAACGAAATTTCAGATATCTGTTGACCTCCCTTGATGGAATGTGTCACGAGAGGCAAAAGATGGAGTGAGAGAAAGAGCTCAGACAGACAGCAAATGTCATTTAAGTAAAAGACCAGCAGTGCCGTTTGAAAAGTGCAACTGGCTAACTTCTTCCAGCTGATTGTACAGTCTCTAATCGCCAACAAATTGTGAAAAATTGATCATTTTACATATTTCTTTGGTGCATTTGACAAACAAATTGCGGCTGTATTGTGTTGAAGCTTTAAGTGAATGTTTTCTTGTAATTGTACAATAGCCTTGTCAGGCTCAGGAGAGACTCGGAGGCAGACTGTCACTAAAGTTCACAATTTATTTACACACAGACACCAGGTGCGGATATATACAGGTGAGGGGGCACAGGAAGGGGGTCTCCGGGGAACACAGGCGCGGGAAGGGAACGGGCTATGTACACAATCCTTCACTGAAGCTCAGGTTAGCTTGGACTCCGGCTTTTAGCTCACCAAACGGCGGTCCTCAGGCTGGCGAGAAATCTGGCACAGGGAGGAAGAACCTGTGAGTTGCGGCACGAAAGAAACTCGGGAAAAAGCTCAGACTTGCAATGACACTGACAAGTGTTACACAGTAATCCAGCGAAGAAGCACTCTCAGCAGCCGCCTTAAGAAGTGAGCGTGGTGATGAGACGATTGCTTGCAGGTGTCCGAGCCAGGGGCTGGAGCCGTCATGACTCCGCCCCGGTAGAGCGCAGTGCGCGGGAGGGGAGAGAGAGACGCAACACAACAAAAAGATTTGTAGCCATACAGAGTCAGCCGAGAAGGCACAGGGTCATGACGAGCCTTATGTCTCCTGCTACTCTCTCAGCACATGCCTTTCAGCCACTGCTAGAGCTGGCTTGATGATTTATTAACTTAGTTTTTTGCAAAGCTATCCCACAGAAACCGGCTTGATAGAGTCTCCTAGCAATGGAAACAATTTCAAGCCAACTTCACAGATAATTAGGCACTTTAGCTGGCGGACTTGATTTTGAAAAAAACACAACTTCCAGCAGATGCAGTTATACCTCGCCACACTGGTGATTCTTTAAGGCAGTGGTTAAATGAAGGGGGAGGAGAACCTTGCAGAACGACTTTGTTTCAAGTTTTAGAAGCTATGTGAGAGCATTTACTCCATTGGCTTACATTAAGCTTAGAAATAGGCAAATGTTATCTTCGAGCCTTTATGAAGTGTATCCACAGTTGGTGGAGATAATAGGAAGGATATATATTCTTACCTCCACCTTTTTTAAATACAGAAAGCTCTGTTATAAATATATACTGTAAATTGGTATGCCTGTGAGGCCATGCAGGTGGTTAACAGGTTTTTTTCCTTATTATGCCAGGCACGGTGGTATACTATATCCTTTTTGTTTAAATTATGCATAGCTGTAGTTTCTTATCAAGGCAGTTAAATATCTTTAATGCACTGCGCCTCTTAATTTCATCTACACGGGTGATTTATTGTTAAGTGTGGTGCAGTGGTATTTAGATGTAAGGAGAACAGAAAACCAGTTTCCTGCATTTGGTTTAAGGTGAAGAGGTGTAAATGTAAACGGTGAGGTTTAGTGTCTTGGCTTTCACACACACGGCCTATAAACATAATGAAAATACAGAAAAGCACACAGTATGCATCATGCATTGTCAATAAATGTCAAGGTTTTTTTTATTTATTGAGTTTATTTTTGACTTTGTGTATAAAATATGATTACTAGATAATAATATCTGATTAATAGACTTAAAATTGTTTAAATTGTTTCCATTCGGTGATATTAATGTGTGATTGGTAGTGTCATGTTTTCATCACAATATTAGCAGCTGCACATCAGGCTATTTGTGCAAATAGAAATAAATACTCTAAAGATAGATAAAGATAGATATAAGGTGTGTGTGTGTTTCTGTAAGAGAGAGACAAAGAGGTTTTCACAAGATCAAAGCATAAAATAAAATTGAATATGCAGGCCCGACTGGAGACAATTGCTTTGCCACAGTCCATAACGTCATTAAATTGTTTGAGATATTAGGAAGTTAATGTATCATACGGTGCTTCTACCAGGATAAAATCTCCTTTTTGTATGTGTGTATTTACAGCACTTTCTTTTTTGTGAAGTCACAGCACTAAAAAAATAATGTATGTCATTAAATATACACTTGTTTGTGTGTCTGTATATGTTGTATCCATAAACGCAGGTATATCATTGAATTATTGCATAATCTAAAGTATATGGACCACATGCTTCAAGGAAAAAAAATCCATTTTCTATCTCCTAATTATTCCATTACTTGTGTAATTTCATTAACCAAGCTTTGAGAAGAAAAAAAAAAGAAAAAGGGGAGAAGCCAAGACTCAGAGGTAATTAAAAGATAAGGTGAACAGTACAGGCTGCCTGCCTTAGCTGCATTAAGACATTTAGCTTCTACATTAAGAGCGTAATAGCCCCTCAGCATGTGTACACACATCTGACACAGCGAGGGAATGACGGAGGTGCTCTCCCACCTGCCAACGGAGCCCTCGTAGACATGTGCACTGAAGGGAGATGTGTTGCAGTGCCGTGGCGTCAGACTTGTGAGATATGAAATGTGACGGGTGCACAATGCTTGTCATCGTGAATGACTCATAAACAAGCTAAACACTAGGACGGCTTACACCGCGGTGTTCATTTTTGCCGAGATTGGAGAGGAGGCCCAACACCATCTCAAATATCACTTCTCACTCGCGTTCTGTTTACGTGGGTCGGGGAAATAAACTCACTTCAGTAAACTATTTCAAACGTCAGTGGATCATTCTGCCTGATCTGCTTGATCCTCAGGCAGATTATGAGCAACACACTATATTCTTTCACCGGGAATATTAATGGGAAAGTATGGTTTATTTATTTATTGATGTATTATTTATGAGAGCACTGTTACCAAGACCGCTAAGTAAGTTTTATCTAAGCCGCCATTAAGGTAGTTTTATTGAATTTCGCATATATCTGTTCAAATGTGGTTTTGTTGACATACTTAAGAATTATGCTTCTCCGTGCTACTGAAAATTTGTGAAAAAATAACGATAAAAACGAGTCGGTCTGTAGAGTGTTTTGCAGCTTTATGGTTAGCGCTGCAAGAATCTCGGTGGTGGTAAAATGAGGGCAGATGGGGAGTTTTAACAAGAAACTGACACCCTGAGTATTTCTGAAGCTATTCCACCACCCTCCAGCTGAAAGGATGAGAAGCATAAAAAAGAGCAGATTATAGGAGAATGGTGGATCAACTTCATCAGTTAATTAAACTCTATTGCAGCTTGATGAGCAATTAATCAAGGCGGCGTGCCGAGTGTCAGGCAGGGCTGAGTTCTTCGGATGTGAGATGTGTGCACCGTACAGTATGTTCTCAAGGGGAGCAGCCCTGTGGGGAGCAGCACTTACCAAGTGAGCAGCCCCAAAATTTTGCAGGGTGTAATGGGTTGAGTTTATGTAAGCAGCTATCAATCACTCTCTGACATAAGCCTGCACCCTATTAGAGCACCAGGATTAAGCTCCTCTCATTGCTGAACTAAACTGAGAAACTGCTTGTCTAAGTTGATCGAATTTTAAGAAATGCTGAAATGTAATGCATTATTATTATTTCGGGAAAAAAAAATAATAGCGGCGTTAAAGCAAATCCTCAGAAGGCGGAGGCAATAACAGTCAAAGTTAATTACTTTAATATGGGAGAAACCATGTCAAAAAAGGCTCTCCATTTACTCAGTTTGAATACTCAAGCTCTTATCTTTTATCTGACATTTGACTTCCTAAATCTGATGGTGTGGTTTCTGTCCTTTGTCTTCCACTCGCTTTCATCTATCCCTTCATCTCTTTCAAGGCTTTTTTTTATGCTATGGGAAATTTGAGTTGGCAGTTTGTGACTAAATGCAGTAAATTTATTAACAAGACCATGGGGAGCATTAGAAGTCAATTGAAGGAGGCTATTAAAAGAAGGATTTTAATTGGGTTGGTCAGTCCATTAAAACATTTTTTCTGTCTCTCTTTTTCTAAGAGCAATGACACTAAAAAAACTCCAGAATTAGTCTGTTGAGTGCGTGCTCGCCCCTTTGAAATGAAAAACTCTAGTTTCATGTTAGATTTCACACTATATGCAAGTGCTTAAAATAAAGTAATATCCACATTAGCGAGAGGTCATTGTGTGTCCTGTCTCTCTAGCTACATTTATCTCTGCTGAGGGCCTGCAGTCTCTGTGACTCTTGCTGAATTCTTTCAAGAGGATGCAATGCAGGACAGATTACAACTACCACAAGATTTGAGTACTAACAAGTATATAAAGATCATCCCTTCATTGAGTTCTAAAAAAAAACCCGAGACGAGCTGGTGTCGCTGTTGCCATCTAGATTTCATTTTTTTTCTCCATTGGTGTTTAGGCCTGCAAGCAGTCAGTAAATTGTTTTGCTACTGTAGCTTTAATGCATTAGATTATATAATCTGTTGAAATTACATTACAAAGCATACAATTGTCCTAGTTTTGGTAACGTGGTGTGACACATTACAAATGGTTTTAATTGCACTTTAGCTCCTGGCTCTTGAGACACGCTCTACTCATTCTGCACTTTAAGGCATCTGGGCTCTGTAAGGGTGTGTGTGTTTGTGTGTGTTTGTGTGTGTGCGCACTGGTATGGGTGGGGGGTGGGGTCTTGAAAAAGCAGTTTGTGCATATGGGCACGTTAGGGATGCAGTGTAGTATTGGCTATGCTGACTGGATAATGACATGCAGAGTGCTGTGCTGCTACAGTAGGTTGAGCCTCCAACCAGATGCTCCTTTCACTGCAGCTCCTAAGCAGAGAGAGAGAAGCTGCACCAACATACGCTCTCATCTTAGCTGGATTAAGCAGTAGGATTCAGGGACTTCGATCATGAACTGTAACAGAGCTTATTAGAATTGATAGGCATCACGTGAATCAATCATGTGAAGGAGTCTGCGGCTAAGCTGGATAAAACTTCCTTTGAGACTTTCGCTTGATTTTTCTGCGCTTATGTGTTTTTTTATGAAAGTCACTGTAAAGATGCCAGTGTTCAAGCACTGATTCAGCCTAACAAAGGGCTCACATTCAGTCATACCATTCAGGACTGAATGTGTTTGTGCGATGGATGAATGGGTGAATGAAATAAATAGCATACTGCATGTTTATTGTACTTTAAAGAACCAGATGTCAGCATCGTGCAGAGGGCATCAGCCGGCAAACAGCATATGCAGCTCAAGGGAAAACTTAACAAATAAGTCTATAATTGCCTGAAGTGATTTTTGACACAACAAAAGACACAATGCACAGGATGCATATTTGTGTTTTATTTTTTATTTCTGTTTTTTTGAAGACTGCAACTTCCAGGAGTGATACCACATCTGAGAAAAACACATATGTTGTGTTAATATGGCTGCCAGTGCAATAATCCAAACAGCCATACAGTAATCTGCCTTATGGTCAACCCAGCAGGTCTTGTAGTTTAACAAATAGACACTTAATGATATCAAACATTGTATATGCACAGCTAACAAAAGTTGCAATAAACACTTTTTATATGCTATGCTAATGACTTCATTCACAGTTTCATTGTGTTTTCTTAGTCCATACTGATGTACTATGAAAAATTTCAGCTAATACTTTTTTTAAATACTTTTTCTTTTTACTGGATTCTCATAGCACTACTCATTTATAAAGTAGTTAGTGTTAAATCATTATAAAAAGTGAAAGTGCTTAAAGAATTATAGGCCACTGGCCTGATTGTCTTATAAAAATCACAACTCTCTACCTTTCCTGAAACCACCTGCTCTAATTTCGCTACAGTCCCTTAGCAATACTGTACACAACAATGTTTACTGATTACTAAAAAAGGAAATGTTTTTTGTGTTCTTCTCTTTTCAGGATAAAGGAAACATTGCCGTTGTATTTAATGTCGGTACAGATGACATTAATATTGAGGAGACGTCAAAGTTTGTAAATGATGGAAAGTACCATATAGTGAAGTTTACGAGGAGTGGGGGTAATGCCACTCTGCAGGTGGATGACCTGCCAGTCATTGAGCGCTACCCCACAGGTGAGTCACCCACTTTGCCTTTAATTACATCTGCCGCCTCCTAGAGGCGATAAAATGACCCAGATATTATCAAGCAAGCTATTAAAGCCTTATCTGTTAGGATGTTTTTATGTTGACTTGGCATGTGCTTTAATTGCTTTTTATGTTTCGGTTTCCAGCAGCTTTTGAGAGTAAACACCAGTGTTGTTGAGTTGTCTTTTCACTAAATCTTTGATCTTTGTGGTGCATCAATCTGATAAACCCCAGGGCTGATAGACTTCTATATGTCTGCCTACAAGTGCAGCCACCCAACCTGTCTACATGTCTGCATTACATCCCCCATATACCTAAATTGTCAATGCGCAGTGTATACTCACAGTAACCCAAATCATTAGACAATCCACAGACAAATTACCAGTTTTTTGTGGCAAGTAATTGTGTGCGGTTTCAGTATTTATGTGTCTGCCAATATAGCAGATTGATCGAATTAAGGTCACCGGGGAGACAGACCTGTAATAACACTGTCAAAGTAAATCTGTTGCTTACTCACAATTAAATACCAGATGATCAGCTTCATTACAGCATCTTGTTTAGCCATAAAAATACACTTTGATATTAATAATTTTCACAGCATACACTACAATTACTCACAGACTAAAAGCAAGCCGGATTAATTTTCCTGGCCAATAGTGTTACTAATAATTTAAATTGTGTAACACTTCTCATAAACACAGTTTACATGACAGTAGAAGATGAATTTGGTAATTACTGCCCTGTGTAATAGGCATTTAGTAATTGAAAAAGAATAATATATTTTAGTAGTTTAACATTAGAAGACTGGAATAGTTTTGCTGGCACTTTCTTTTATAGTTTACTGGTTACTGATGATGTAATATACTGTGGACTCAATGCTGTGAGGAAATCCTTTGATCGATTGGGGAAAAACAAAGCAATCTCTGTGTCAACACATTTGTGAGAGGAAATCTGTAGTAATCTAACTCAGCAACAACTCAACAACACTGGTATATTTGTGTAGAATGTATGCAGAATATAGAGTAGAATATACAGATATTATTGCTTCTGCCTGTGTTGTTGAACTTGATGATGTTTTTAACTTGTTAAAGGCTTTGACAAAAGCTATAGACGAATAAAGGAGTGCGAAAATGACTGTTGAGAATGCAAACAGCAAGATTACTGTATGGACAAGTGTAGTGGTTTTGTTGTTGTTGTTGTTGTTTTTTTCTTATTTGTTTTTTTTTTCCATGAGAGAAAAAACTGCAGCACTAAATGCAAAAACATTTGTTAGATTTTGAGCATGCATAAAATGAGTGGGCAACCAGACAAACAGAAGACAAATTGAACCTGTCGCTCCTCTTTTGCATAATGTTTGGTGACCTTTTTAGCTATGACCAGTGCATTCATCCAAATGAAAGATGGTTTTTATGACTTGGACTCAACCCTCCCTGCTTGCCTCAGGTGGAAAAGAGAAACTAATGGCTTCTGACATGTTGTGTACAGGGCCGAATATGCGGCAGGGTTAAATTCCCGCATCCCGTCTCAATCTTCAAACGACAAACACCCGCAGACCAGCGAAAGCCTGATGATACATACTCCTGTCATGCACATAAATTCAAAGAAGTTGGCGAAAACAACTTGTTGTTGTTGTTGTATACATCAGTGGTGATATTATACAGACAAAGGTTTGCTGCTATGCATTTTTCAACAATGTACATTACATTACAACACATATTTGGTAGTAGAAAGTCATGCATTACTGCATAAAATGCAGCAAAGCTTAAGAATGATATAAGACTGTCCTGTTATGCTAAGTGATGAGTTATAACTGCTGCAGGGAAAAGTGACCTATCTCATCCCCACCAATCATGCGTCAGTGACAATGCCAAGTCCAGCTACCTTATTAAGCTCGTTGCAGACTAATTACATCTAATCACAATTACTGCGCAGTTCCTCCCTGCACCCCCAGCACACAAAGCTATTATTCTCTCAGCTCGCCTGTAGTTTGATTAGTATCCATGTATGCCTCTAACGCACTCATAATAGCAGCCCTCAGCCACTCTTAGGCCACTCACAGATCAACAATGATTATAATAAGAGTAGACAGCAAAGATAAAAATGATGGCTAGAGAGTGAGAAAGACAGAGAGGAGGAGTTTATAGGGGAGGGAGCGATCGTTCTTAAAGCAAGGAAATAATTGCTTCGCCAGAGCCTCTATTGCTGCCCTGGTAATCTCATTAAAAAGTCTCGTACTGCATACTTATGGGCCAATAAAAGTCTTTGGTACAATTATTAGAATCTAAAATGCAAAATACACACGCAGACACACAACTAGGCGACTATTTGTTGTAGTTTAGCTCTCCTTCTTTTATCCTCTCCCTGCCTTCATTCTGCATCACACACAAAAGGCTCAGCAGCAACAAAAAAAAAGAAAAAAAAAATCAGCCCCTTCTCCTGAGCCTTGGCCATGGAAGTAATACCATCACAATGGTGCTGCCAGGCCCGCAGGGTACAGTGCAGTATCCTATCGGAGCACCCAATGAACACACGCTGCACACAAAGATAATGGAGAAGTCCCTGGCCTTATTCTTTTACTGTTATCAGAGCGTGGTGCACTTACAGAGCTCACTGTCTCTCACTCCATTCTCCCGAGCTCCGAGTTCGCTCTTTTCCTGTCCTTTTTACCTCTATCTGTCCACGTCTGCCGCCGTGTCGATCTCACCCCCTGTCCTCTTTTTCCCGCTTGTGGTGTGGAGTCTGATTTATGGGATACAAGGGAAGGATGGTTAGCTTTATCCATCAAAGCTCCGTCCTATCTGCTCTGGTTTTACCTTTGTTCTATCCGTGAGCTTATTGAGCCTATTGTGCAAGCTCTCAACACTGAGGATATTTAAAAAATAGCGCAGTTAGAGAAAAGGGAGGGCAGAATAATAAAAATAATAGTGAGATTTGTGTAGGTTCCTCCTTTTTTTTTTTTTAATTCTCCCGGCTCCATGAACAGAGGAAGCATTTGCATATTTGTTCATTTAATGTGGTGAGTGTCCTAGGGCTTGTAATGAGATAACGCTCCCACCTTATCTGACCACTTTATTAACAAAAAAAAAAAGAAAACAAGCGAGCGAGGGTAAAGCAGGTCGGTTGGGATGGCTCAGCTGAATCGCTGCTGTCTGGCAGAGGAGATAAGCCAGGCTGTCCCACACCAAACCAAATCACCACTCAGCAGCAGTCACAGGCTCCGCTCACAGGCAGGATGAATGGGCTCTGTTGCTGCATCAAAGCCCAGGGGATAGCATTGTTTAACACTTCGGTGTCCCACAGTGGGAATCAATACACGATCAGACCTTGATTATATGCACACTTAATTAACCTCAGTATAAGGATAGACTCAGTGTGCCATGCGGTACGTAGCCAAACAGATAAAGCGCAGCCGTCTTTGAAAACGGAGCATGTTTTTGCACAAAAGTAGAGGATTTTGGCACAGTGGCACGCTGTGTGTGAGGATAAGTGTGCATGAATATGTGTGCGTGCTTCTTGGGTATCTATGCGCCTGGAGCTGACACTCCTCTGTGCCTTTCTATTAGCTTCCTTGCATACTTCTTCAACAAACTGTCATCTTTGCGCTAAAACTCTGACACCAACATGTAAGCCTATACTAAAACTATTTTTTGAATAAAGCTTAGAAAACATCAAAAACACGTCACACTGCAACTATCAAGTAACATATAGCATAGTTAGAAATGAGCATTAATCAATGAACATCATTTAAAAAAGGAAAGTAGGTGTTTCTCTTTTTCACTCTAAACTCAGATGTCCTCACTGTCCTCGCAACAGCTGTAGGATAAATGTTCTCCAGGGCCCCGTTTGATGCTGACCTCTCCTCAGATGAGGTGTCAGAGTAGCAGGGAATGGAGAGGTGACATAACCAACACCCCATGACTAAGAAATGGAGATGACAGGATTTGACAAAGCCCTCAAATGTTCCATTGCAACAGCAATGAAGAATTATTCATTAATTTATCACATTCAAAATGATAGGAAGCACAGCTGTGTCTGTGTTTGTGCATGCTTGACTCAACAAATGCGCTATTTACTCCTGCTTGAGTGACGTATGCTAAAAACTGCACTACACGACTTCTCGGGGAGCTCATTAAGTCCTCTTTTTTTTTAAGTGAAACAAGTTGAGTAGTCACAGTTAAGTTTCACAAGAAATGACAAATTGAAGTTGACATGCATTTGCAAGTTTAAAATACTTTTTGTTAAGAAAAATGTAGAAAAAGTGCAGAAACTTGATGTATGTGCTCTACAAGTGAGTTTGTCCATTACAAACTTCATCTTCCTTCCTAAACCAGTCCTATCAAATGTTACCCATTACGTTGCTTTGTGGGTTTGCTGTAATGCAGTCTGGACTGTATCTGTTCAATAGCATAAAGGAAAAGTGTTGCTAAATCTTCTTCACAATGCTATGTGCACCACTCATGCACGATCAGCTGCAACCAAATTTCATTAGGGGTTTAGATAAGATTCAAGCTGTTTTTTTTTTCTTGTTTAGCTGGTCTTCAACAGTAATTCAAGCTGATGTGATTAAAAAATATCTTTTTATGTGTGCTCTTACTTATAAGATCTTTTATTAGAAGACCTGTGCGTCTTTTACAAGGTTACCTCCTTTCCTTAGCAAACCTCTCCTCTAAGAAGCTATTCTACGCCGAATCATTGTTAGCTACGGATCTTTTATCTGCCAGAGCTGAATTAATATAGTTGATGGGACAAACATTGTCAATCTGCCAGAAGAATGGGGCTGACTGAATTCAATCTCAGCAGACAATACCAGGGGAAAAGCACTCAG
Organism: Oreochromis niloticus; assembly: GCF_001858045.2. Classification (NCBI taxonomy): domain Eukaryota; kingdom Metazoa; phylum Chordata; class Actinopteri; order Cichliformes; family Cichlidae; genus Oreochromis; species Oreochromis niloticus. The sequence goes on from NC_031978.2 coordinate 21,346,031, forward strand.
AGACAGTGCCACTTTGCTGAAAGTCTTCTGTTCTGGAGAGGTTATTGGCCTTGACAAAAGGGTGATGCAGAGTTTGCCCTCATTAATGCCAAAGTGCCCCTCCAATACAGAGAGTTGTTTTTTGTAGCTCTTCTTTCTCGTTGCTGTCACTTATTTGACTCTATGCTCTAAAAACACTTGACTGTCATTGAAACACATGTATGCGATGCTATAATCGGTCAAGCTTGTGACTTTTTCTTCTTTATGACTTGTAGCTTTTGTCAAAGCCATGTTCTTGAAGGTTTACAGTGTATGTATCTACTTTGTCTTCTGATTTCTCTCTGATTAGAAGCGTTAGAGAATTTACTGTTAGTTTTTATATGGCAAATAGTTTATTATTACTTGTCAATTAGTGTTTTTATAAATGGGGTGGGCATTTGTAATATGTGAAAGTTAAATGGTTCTCTCCTTTAAACCATAAACGGTTTATTTAATAATAAATTCAAATGATGTTCCTTTTTGAAGCTGTATAAATGTAACTAGTTTAAAAGTCAGATAAAAACAGAGGGAAATGATAAATGGGGATGGAAATATTGGGTAAAGATATTGTAATGGATGTATAAATTTGTGATTTTGGTTGGTTTTTAACATAGGTTTATTAACTTAGATGAAACATTTACATGCTAGTCCTCTTATTTTCAATTAATATAGGCCTAATTTGTTGGTTAAAATTAAAATAAAAAGAGTGAAGTTTGGTCAAATAATGTTTTAGTTAATACTGTTTTTTTAAACATACAAAACGTTTTTAAATATAAAAACCTTGTGCAGTTGTATAGCTCTAGCATTAAGTATGGATATTTAACCTTTGACCTTACAGATTGTAACCAATGAAATGTCTCTTTAAACTTTAAAGGCAACAATGATAACGAACGCCTGGCGATTGCTAGACAGCGAATCCCATACCGACTTGGTCGAGTAGTTGACGAATGGCTACTCGACAAAGGTAAAATCCCTGATTAAAATTTCAAATAAAATAATTTGATCATAACCAAGTTGTAGCATTATTTTGTAAATAATAAACCTTAAAAATAAATGTTCAGTAAAACTTTAAAATTAAAATGATTTGAACAGTTAAATTTAGTTTTTTTTATAATAATGTATTCATTTTATAGATGTAAGCTTTTTTTAATACGTGTTTATTGTCAACTTACGGTTAAAGGGACTGTAAATATGAATATAAATCCACTTACTGAAGTAATATCAGCATTTTTAAAATGTCTATAAATTCATGTCGCTTTTTGCTGTAAACATAAATTACAAATTAAAAGTTCTACATCAGTTGTTCATTCGTTGCTGAGTGTTATTTTGAAACACTTTTGAAACATGCATTTACAGTACAGCACATTACTTTAGTGTCATTTGATCTATTTTGATTAAACTGTTAGCAAAGATAAATAGTGTGCAATATCAATTGGCATCAGCATTTTGAGTCCCTTTAACATATATTGTAAATATATATACATATATATATATATGCAGGACTTTAGATCAAGGAACTGTAATATAAAACAAGCTGAGTGCATGCTTTGTTTCTTTGTTTCGTTTTTCTTTATTTTTATTGTTTCTTGTAGTTAAATAACTAATTTCTGTTTTCACTCAATGTGAAATTAGCATTCTGTTTTTTTAATTAATTTTTCTTTTGTTTTTTTTTTCAGTTTTCCATTGAAACTGTGTCATAAAAAGTTCTGTTTTAAATTTGATTTCTTTACAGTATATGCCCAACCATTTTTGTTTTTGTTTGTTTGTTTTAATTTGGTTGCTTTTGCTAAAAGGATGAACAGTAACAGTGAAGTGTCTCTTGCCTCCTGTGAGAACCTTCCAGTCCATTTCTCACAGACTGTAGCCGCACGTGAAGCTTTCTTGTTTTTCTTCTTTTTTTCATGCTTTCAAGGTCCATAAATGCTAAAATTTGAAGAAGAATTGAAAGATAACTTAGTTACATATATCTTTTTATCTTTGTTATCCAATTTTGTTCAGTTTTATTTCCCAGGCAATTTCCTGCAAACAAATGATCCATTTAGTCCATTCAAGATTATGTTATCATATGTTTTATGTAGTTAAATCTATTGCATTCCCATAACAGTGCTACTTTTTCTTAATCTTTTTTTCCATGCTATTCCAGATTAGACTGACCTTTTAGCAAAGCTACATTGATTTTCTATATCCTGTGTTTTTACTTTATGTTTTTCTTTTCATAGGCATCTCATCGTTTAACTACAATAAATTAACAGGGTTTGCTCTACAACCTGTAATTTATTGGTCTCATTAGCCACTGGGCAAAAAAATCAGTCTTTCTGTTGTTTTATCTTGCTTTGTAAAAGTGGCCGAGTCCACAGTTCAACATTCTTGTATATATGTAACATTGTTTTCCCGCAGGGCGACAGCTTACAATCTTCAACAGCCAAACCACTATACAGATTGGGGGCTGGGAGCGAGATCGCAGTCGATCCTTTCAGGGCCAGCTTTCAGGCCTCTACTATAATGGCTTGAAGGTCTTCAACATGGCCGCAGAGGGGGATCCCAATATAAGGATCCAAGGCAGTGTGCGGCTTGTGGGGGAGTCGCCCTCCTCTATCACACCGCAGTCAAGTACCACAGCCAATCGCTCAGAGACTTCCACATCCATCATGGAGATCACCACCACCACAGCGTCCAGCAGGAGAGTAAAGCCGACAACGTCACGAGAGCCTCCGCAAGTAAGATCTCTTTTAAATAATTCTGTTTCAAGTCACTTCTTTTCCATGTCTGTACTCTGTTTGATACTTATTGTAATGCTCTCAATGCAAAGTAATGCATAGCAAGTTAAGCGCATCCTGGATTAATATAATACGTTTCATCGTGACAGCCACGTGAAGAATGCTCCGTTTTATTCCGTCCGTCATGCCTTTTTTTCTCCTTGAGGCCTCCGCCCTAAAAACTGAGGGAAAATAAGCACATTGTTTCACAATTGGGAGCTGCAACACACTGTTGAGCATTGCTCCTGTTTGCAATCAGATATGGCCCCATGAGGTGTGTCTGTGTTACAGTGATAACCATCATCGAGGTCCTCCATCATCTTTATCGGTCTTGCATGAGTGGTGCAGCATCTGCTGGAGCATATTACTTCTCAGATGTCACAATGTGGGACTAAACAATGCAACGCGAAATATGTGTCCTATCCAATGGAGTGGTGATCAGACCATTCTTGCATAGTCTCTGCCAAAAACATAAGACATTGCATATTAAACGCCTCACAATACATCAGCAGCCATGAATTGGAAATGAAAGACACTTGAAAAATGAACTGTCATGCCTTTTAGAATACTTTTACATTTGTTTCACTCACTATCCACATAATCAAGTATTCACATCATATTTATGAATTTTAATTCACTCAGATAGTTTCGTGTTTTGTTATGACCTCTGCATTCTTTGTGCATTAGCTTATACTTGAATAAAATTAGAGTACAGATCTGTATACCCAAATAAAATAAACAAATCGGGATAATATTTACTCTACATTAGTTGTGTAGTACTAGTAATTTTTCTACAACCTCCTAAAGTATATTTTGTGAATGATTGGTGCGACTGTGTAATTAGTTTATCAAAGGGCAATCCCCTCACTCTTAATTTGAAATTTCAGTTGGCGCTAACCGGCTAGCTGTGGCCCTTTCCATCTTGTGTTTTCCTTGCTGTAAGCTGAGCAGATTGATGTTGTGGCGATCCCCAAAGAGTCTTATCCTATTATTAGTATTATGCACAAGCTGCAAAACACAACATGGACTAACATTAAAAAACTTAAGATGGACACAGTCTAGGATTGAATGATATACAGTGAAGAGACAGCTATTTGCTCTATTTATTGTCACAAATTATGTACTGTATATTTTCCTAATGTAGTTAAGAAAGTGTGAGTGTGCCTCTTTTGCAAAGCTCTCTGCCCCAAACTGGTGGATTCTGTCCCACGGGCCCGGTTTTGCTCATGTGTTATAGTGGTTTTAAAAATGTAAATTGGGAATTTAAGTCTCCTTTAAATTGGACTGAATTTAAAAGCCATGTCAGTGATTCTGGAAGACCTGCTTAATTGACAATACATGTTACTATATATTCTCATATAGGTCATTAAAAGGAAGAGTTGCAGTGGACTTGTGGCTGTATTTCTTTTTCACAGTATAAACAAGACTGGAATGTTGGAAATGCTTTCATGTGTTGTTGGTACAAAACGAAACTAGAAGCAGCGTGACCCAGGGGACGGTTTCAAGTTGTATAAACAATCAAAAGCCAGCCTCACCTCACTAATTGGAGAAATGTGCTTAAACTGAGCCAAAGCTACTCTGTGATAGTTTTCAAAATTAATTGGGCATTTTACATTATATTAAACGCTCACAGCAAAAAAAGAAAAGGGGGTGGGTGGAAAATGAACTGAATGCATGCAAAGTTAAAGTGATTGTCAAAATTTCAAATAATTTGAGGGTCAGATGTATTAAAAGCATGCATAGCTGCTGTAAGCTAAAACATCCCTTAGATCAGAGCTGTTACAAATATATTTTAAAATAATTTTTGGATTAGTCGCGTTGGGTACAGGGAGATCATAGCATCCCGAGGAGTGGTGGATTTAACATCACTGAAAAATCTTCACACAAATGATTTGATTTTAATTCCTTTTTGTATAACTTGTCTGTCTTCACAGTTTTACTGAGACAACAGTTAATAGACGCATGCCTCAGTCTATTTTAAAAGAAAACGTCTGAGTGCCTTCACAGTGTAACAGTGATGACTTTCATTGTTAAAAAGAAACCCATTTAATTAATTTTCACATTAGGCCTATTGTTGTCTTCATCTAAAAATTAGTGTATAAAACGCCTTTAACCTTTAACGTTGATGCATCTGTGAAAGCAAAATTAAGCTCTTTAACGCGAAATATCAGCTATATTTAATCAAACGGCAAATTAAAATATCAAGCTTTTCTGTAACGTTAGCAGACTACTAAACCCACTGCTCATTTTATGAAATGACAGACTCCTGCAGATAATATGCACCTTACCTTCGACTTAGCACAGTAAAGATTACATATTACCTCTTGTCACCTAACTCTCTCTGACCTGAGACCGGCATAATAGTTTGTGCAAGGGTCCGCAGTTGCTGACAAATAATACAATCATAAATATTGATCCGCGTGGAATGGCTTTCTCTCGGACTCAGCATGGTTCCTGAACCGTTGCAATAGCATGTAATGCAGGTGAAATATCAGACAATAGACTATAATTATATCCCAGCTCCATGCGGTGATATAAATTGCCACCAAGGAACCAAGAGATTGGCAGAAAGGAATATCCTTGATAGGATGGATGCCCCTTTTTCCCTAGGCCTTTTCATCTGGAGTTAAAAAAGGTGATTTAAAGGACTATGACAAATTAGAAGTACAGCAAATTACAAAGACAGGCATTATGTGCAAGGCACCTGGAAACCTAGATAGCTGACATTATGCCATTTTGTTAATCGGATTCTGCTTTACTGTTTTATCAATAACAATTAAATTAACCTTGTGGAAAGTAGATGTATAGTTATTATTGTTGAGCAGTGTCCAGATCATCTTATTATTATTGTTTTAAAAGTATACAGTAAGCCTGTAAGGCTTAAGGTTGATTAGTGGTGATGCATATTCCTATTTAGAGACAGGCATTGTATCATCGTGTTATGCTGCAAGCTCACCTTTAAAGTGGTAAAGAAGGACTGGAAGTAAGAAAATAGTCAAGTCAACTAAAGAGCGGTTCGGTGATGTAGGTGGAGAGATGAATGAGGCATGCAAAAATGTGTGCATTGGGAGATGTCAATGCGTTCGGTTTGATTCAATGTGACAGCCTTCCTATGGCGAGCTCCCGCGGTACGACATTACTGTCTCAGGACACTACAGTAAAAAGAGATGGTGCATTCACTGTCCTTTCTGTTGAATAGTCAGCATTTATTCATTGTCCAGCTGTTCCATCTCCCCTCTGATGGCGAATGCAATTCACCGAATGCTTTTATATCCTAAGAGCCTCACATTACTGGGACACATACATTTTTAGTATGGCAGGTCCCAGTGGATATAAAATGGCTAACGCAGGCAGTGGCAGTATCAGGCTATAACCACTGAACCTCGGTAAAAAGGTGCTCTGGAAAATGCCGGCCAGGCTGTCAAAAGGAGCAGTTGGATCCAAAATATTAAGAAAAACATATCTGAGACCTTTTATACACATGCCTGCGATGAGAAGTGATGACTCAAACCACAAAAAAAAGTGTAGTTAGATTTGTAAGTGGCTGCAACCTACAGCACTAAATTTCTTAGGAAAGTAGCAGCTATAGCCTTTATAATGTAATTTAGGATGCTGCAATCCATCCAGTCTTTTATTACTAGACTGGATTATTAATAAATGGCCACAGCTTAAAAATGTGAATTAAACTAATTAATGGTCAAAACAATTTATTTACATTTTTTTTTTTTCCTAAAATAAGGAAAAAAGTCTGTTTTGACTTTCTCCAAGAGAGCTAAAGCAGGGTTAGGGTTATCACTTATAATGTTTTATAAGTGGTCGTTCATACTCAATACCTGCCTGATAAAAAGAACGTTTGTATTCGGCCATGCAGCCCTGCTGTGCACATGTTGTGAAAATTCAAGCACAGTGAAACCTTTCAGTGACATCGGCTCTGCAGATTTAGGGTGTGTCTTCTTGCCTCGGCCTGGTTACTTCCTAGGGGGGAAGATCCTGCCAGTCGTCATTATAATAATGATTTTAAAGGGTCTGTCTTCTCAGGTGCCCTATCAAAAATGCTTGACTGGGGTTATATGGTGATTGAATGCTGTGGGCCTTGACTTATGGGTAACATTACATTATAGTAATTCTTCTCAAGTCACTGGGTGTCCACTTTTGCTTTATTAACACGGATATTATCGTCTTAGAGCACACTGGCATAATCAGGAAAGAAGTTCACCATGGGAAAAAAGCTGATGAGTCAGAATTGTTATTTTAATTGTGATACAAATTTTACATCTGCCTAAAACATAATTGGATTAATTAAAATTTTAGGGCCACTCCAGTACAAAAGATAACAGCAAGAACCAGATATGATCTTGTTTTTTGTTTTTGTTTTTTTTGATCGTACCATCAATCTGATGAGCTTCCCCGACCAAGATATTAAACGCTAGGGTGTCAGATTGTGGCTTGTGAGGGGAATGGAGCTGATTGTAAGCACTGGACTGTCGTGTTTTGATAAAGTGTCTGCTCCCTGCAGTGGTGCCTGGTAACATCCAATTAAACAGTAATGAACTTGTGTAAGCATTCACAAATAACGGCACAGCTTTCACTTGTCAGATTTGAACTATTTTAAATCCATCTTCATTTTTGTCCCACTCAGTCCCCTAACCCTTTCCACCAATTACTGAACAGAGCTGAACTTTGTGTAAAGTGAAAAAAAAAGAGACAGTGTGTGTGTGCGTATGTTTTTATATGTACTGATGTCCTTTTGACCCCAAGCTGCCCACCCACAGAGGTCTAAAGGTAAAACTAGCGGCCAATGGTCGGACACTGCTCAGTATTTGTAAATGAGATCTTGTCAGTATCATCTCCTCCATAATAAAAAACGTTTAAGTATGTTTGATGGCAGTTTGGGATATGACTGCATCTTAAATAAGAAAAAATTAAGAGTATTTTGTACTTAGTTAATGCTTCATGCAAACCACTGAGTACTGAATGCTATTTACCTACCAGCTCCAAAAAGAAAAGAAAAGAAAAAAGAACAAAGGGGGGAAACAAAAAGATAAATACTGCTATCTACCAGAGCCACTGAGTGCTTGTGACAGTGATGGATCCTCACCCGCACCGCTCTGTATTATCAACCCTGGCCAGTGCATATGTATATAAATCTCTGAAGCTTTCCTAGTGTGGGGCTGCCATCCACCATCCACCAATGTTGTCCACCAGCAACATCCTCCAGAGTTGGTAATGGCTGCAGGGGAGACACAAGGACAAAATCTTCCAGCAGAAATATGTATGGTTCAAAGCAATGTTACACATATGTGACCTTCAGTTTGGTATAAAGAACCTGTAGTTTCTTTCTATTGGTTTTACATATGGTGATTCAATTTTCTGAAGCTTGTTTTTTCCTTTTGCTTTAGAAAATGCAGAAAACGTAAAGGGTTCATAAATAATATAAGTAGGACACGATGTCTGGCATCCATGAATATAAGAACTAATTTTGTGTCAGACCAAATGGGAGATGTTAAGCTATTCCCCTAAAGAAATCAAAACTTTTACCTAATGATGGTGCTAAAAGAAAACTCACAGGATTGCTCAAGTCATTTAAATTTCTGCTCTAGGGACCTTTAATATCAGATGTGGGAAAACCTTACAGAAACATAGCAGTAATTTTGGATGTCATATGACATTTCACGCTTGCTATGTTTCTTTCATAACCTTTTTGCATTGTACAATTTCAGTTTTATAGCTTGTTGCTGGTGAAAAATCAAGAAATGCAGATTATAGCCTGTTCCTAGGGAGAATGAATGGCCAGTATGTCACATCATTGCCACCAAATAGCCAATTGCCCCCACTATTTCTGAATTAACCCTGGGTGAGGTGGGTGTAATGGCCATTCAGAGGAAGCGAGGAACATTCAAAACACATTGTGTGGGCCATTTCATTTGCACTCACAGCACATGGTTCAGTTCCAGCTGAACTGGCTTATAGTGGCTCTGTTTATCTTGGTCCCAGAGACAAGGGGCCAAAACCTGACCTCGCTATAATTCTCAGGGATAATCGAAGATTTGACATGCTGCACTGCTACACCTTTAGTGCAGTGTTTGGCTACCTTCTTGCCTCCCTTGCTGACTCTCAAAGAACACACTATAATAACCTTAGTGTCACAAAAATCTTGCAGTGAAAAATCTTCTGTAGCTTACTACTCAATGACCGCTCAGTCTGCGCCTTCTTTTATTTAATTAACATCCTTTCGCTATGTGTCTTTATTATGTTTGTTACTACCTCAAGGCGTGGTTTATATTGGTAGGAATAATTGTTTTACAAATTGAGGCTAGAACAAGTCTTTAAAGCCAAGATTTAAGACTAATCACGCATGTGTCCCTATTCAGACAGAAGTCTGGAGTTTGATTGAGATTGTGCTTCTTTAATTATCCTGCAAATGATGCTAAATCTTGTTCTTCTGTCTTCATTTAGTTTGAGATACATGATAACTGCCTTCACATTTTTTATATAAATTCGAATAAGTCTTTATAAATCTTAATATGGGTATCATTCTGAATCAAATGCCTGAAATTTGTCATCAGTAGTTCAATTGCACAGTTTCATGTTACAGCTCCCATCCCAGTTTAAGATCATAAATGTCCAGTTAACGGCGATGAAAAAGTATTTCACTTCACTGTGCCGCATTTTTTTTGCTCAGTGCACTAATGAAGCTGATGTGGCACCAGTATTAAAATTAAACTTTTTAGGTCACTTGCCACTCCTTTTTTTTGGTCTTTTATACCAAAGAATAAACAACAAGAGCCATAACAAGCTATCACTTGGAGCTTCCCATAACCAGAAACAGTTGCTGTTCTTATGATGGAGAAGACGGAGGTGGAACATCATGTCTGAGCACTTCTTAAAAGAAGAACTGCAGCTGTGTAGAATTTGATTACTGCTCACTGTTCAGTGGAAAACATGACTTACTTGTATTACACTGAAACAGACTTCATTGCACTATGAAAACACTATATACAGCTATAATGTTACTGTTGTTGTTTCATTTCTTTCCATAACAAATTCAAACTATTCTGTCATATAGTAAGTAAATGTTACTTATATAGCACATTTAAAACCAACGTGCTATATAATACAAGCAAAAAATAAATAGTAAACATGAATAATTAAAGTTTTCCTAATATTCTCTCCACATGGAGTTTTAAAGATCAACAGATCCTGAAAGCTTGACAAAAAAGCTTTGTCTTCAGCTTAGACCTGAAGACGGTCACAGCTGATGCTTGTCTCAGGTCACTTGGGAGATTATTCCAGAGTCTCGGAATAACGACAGCGCAAGTACAAAATGGTTTTGTACAGTTATTGGGAAGCAGACATTAAGGATCTATCAAAAATTGTGTATGGATGCACATATTTACCACATATGCAGGTGCAAGTCCATTCATGACTTTAAATACAATCAGTGCCACTTTATATTAGATTCGGTAATGCACGGGGAGCTAGTGCAAGGCTGCTAATACTGGAGTAATGTAATTTCACTTTTACATTTTACATAGCATGAATAACTTGTATAACTATAACGTGGATATATTTGTATAAATATAACTTAATATAACATGTTTAAACTGAGTTTGGTATGTCCTCTTAAGCAGTGCTAAAGTTAAGGTTTAGTAACACACTCAACAAGTGGGAATAGAATAATAGAAAAAAAGCAGAGCCTGTAAAAGCAGAGCCTTTACTTAGAGATTATTACATTTTTATAGTCAAAGTAGGTAATCAGTCCATTTGCCTGTTATGAAATCAGCCGTTTTGGTTTTTATCCTGGCCGTCTTCTCTAAGAGGGATATGGTCATCAGTTATCTCTCGCACGTTACGAAGCAGCACACGCTGAAAGCAGCATAGTAAGTTTGCTTTTGATTGACGGCCTTTCACAGTGCAACTACTGTAAAATTAATGTCACTGATGTCAAACATGGGATTTTATTTATTTTTTTAAGCTACATTTCTTTAAGCACTAGTGAATTCATACAACAGTTACTTAAAAATCCGTGCAGCTTTTTTTCAAACAGATGTAGGGATGCTACACATGTGGATCCACTGCCAATGGATCGTATACATATATAAATATAAATAAAACATTATCATTACAGTATCAGATAGATATTACGCATGACTTTTTCACAAAAATTCAGCTCATTGAAGTTTGAAATCTTTATGAAAAGTAATTACATCTTCACACAATATACCTAATCAGAGCCTGTTTCTCTCTTATATTGATATTTCCAGACTGGGTAGAAACAAATGGGAAGTTACTGATTTGTAAAATAATTACATTTTTTTTTCTATCTAGTTTCCTTTTCATATTTGTATGGGGAATTGTTTGTCACTTTCTTAACCAAGTGGAACTGTTTCCTTCAACTCATCTAGAGGCAGATCTCATTGTAAAATGAAAACCAGCCAACCCTTTTTTCCCCCTTTAAATTTTGCATTTGTGCGCTTTTCAATTAGAAAAACAGACACATGCATAGAAAACTGAGAGGTTACTAAGGAAACAGAGGATGTTCTCCATTAATAAAGGAGAGTGATTATTCAGCAACAGTGCAGCCATGTTGGATGAGTCTTATTTCATTCAAGATATTAAACCAAACTGTCTCATGGACCTACAAACATACTGCAGTGTTTAGTGTGAGTGTCAGTGCCCTGTAAGGTTGTGTTCAATTATTCAGAGAAAGAAAACATCCTCGGGATAAGATTTCCCCTGCAATGCAGATATATGGGATTGACCGTCATGCTACCGAGATACTATAAGCTTGAGGATAAAGTAATAGGTATCAAAGATCTTACTTCACTGACAGGTGCGCTATTGATTTTTCTGAGTTTATTATCTTTTCTATATCTTATTAAAAAAAAAACCTGCTACCACCACCTGCTATGGAATAAAAGGAAAAGCTCTAGCGGATAATACAACTCCGATGATTTCACGAGAGCAGAATTAGGTTGAACACGTGATGTGGAGATGGACAGCTCTCCTCTGCAGCACTTGTTTGTGCTCCTGACCTCTCCCACCTTCTCCCTAAAGTCAGTTGCCTGTTGTTTTTTGGTGGTCCTGGAGTGCGCTGCCCCAGACCCCATCATGGTTTTGTGCCCACCCAGTGCTGACAGATGGCACAGAAGGTAACGCCGTGGACCTGCAGTGGCCCGAGCCCCGTGGCGTTCACTCCCAGCAACAGACCATATCCATCATCTCACGCTCACCAGGGGCTATTATAGAAACTGCCCTTCAACGCTGTGTTGTAGAGTCCATGTGACTCACTGATCCAGTCCACCTTATCGGGGGTACATGCCAGCTTGTCGACACGTGTTGGCTTGATTTGATGAATGCTTGTATTATTCGAGAGCTGACAGCAGAGACAGGCTCGACTGCACCAGGAAGACGATCGTCACATTAGCCAGCTGAGACAGGACGTCGCGTCTTCCTTTGATGATTTATTTTGAATTTGTGTTTTTTTCTAAAGTTGTTTCAGCCAAGTTCATCATTGTGCCGTTATTAAAAGAATGGAAAAAAAGAAAGCATGTTTACTTTTGCAGGTTTCACACTACTGCCAGCAGTGCTGAGAAATACAGATTGTTCCACTAAGACAGTTTGGACGACAAGAATGAAACCTACGCAGTGTGAATGTCGTCTCTGTTGTTTGTTAAAGGCTGGCTCTTGTGACAGCTTTACAGCTTGTTTTATAGACCACATTGTTGTCTCTTAGTACCTTTGCTTTTATGATTTGTATACAGAATATAGTCCTAGGCAAACTGTTGTACACAAGAGACAAATTTGTCCTACAGTGTGTTGCCCCCACCTGCAAGATTCAGATCAGCTGGTTTACATTAACATTCATGAACACGAGCTCTGTGCCAACTGCTCGTCGAGCTATGCTGAGCTCCCTCTATTTTTAAAAGTAATTTTACTCAAAAGCAAATAGAAAGTGTTAGGCACAAACTGGCTCGTGCATCCATAAAACCTCCTTTATTAATGAATGCAAGTAGTGCTAGTCAAATTTGACATTTTCATTCTCACCGAAGAGAAATCACATGCTTCCTCTGTCCTCGGATGAAGCCAGTTAATTATCCTTTCGGGTGTATAAAACAAATGCAGTGTACCTCAAACTTGATAACAGTTTGGTAATTGAGTCTACAGCTACAGCGAGCGTTAGATTAGCATCATACTGTATACATTTCAATTTCAAGATGGCTAGCTGTGCTCAGGGAGCAGCCATCTTGGCACTTGATAAGTACGATAAAGGCAGTTTAGGGATGGACTGGAACACAATATGAAGTAATATCATTACCAGATTAAATTAAGATAAAACAAATTCCAGATGGTAGAGAAATAAAATAAAGAACGCTGCATGCCTGCAGATAAAGCCTTTTAGCTTGTCACACAAATGGACATGAGACAAAGGGCAATGGAGAATGGAGAAATTGGTTCGGGAAGGAGGTAAATTCATTTGAAGTAAGAGTTTAACATTTTGAAAACTAGATTTGTTTGTTTTCTTTGGGAGAGGAAGATCAGAAGATTGATAATACTCTTGTGTATGTAAAAGAAACTCAAAGTTAGATACCATAAATGGGGGGAAAAAAAGACCAATCTTGGATGTTTTTGCACAAAAGAAGATGTGATGTTCTGTGTGACTTGTTCTCGACAAAGTGCAATAACTACCACAGAAGTGCTTTTACATTTCCATTACACTATGATATCTTTTGATAGACTCAAGATATTTGTTCCCCTTTGTGTGCAGTCATTGTGCAAACTATAAAGTCTTTACAGGCCGAGAGCTGCAGGAAATGACAGGTCAAGTTAAAAAAAAATTGATAATTTATTAAGAGAAAATCTAGCCATGAATTGCAGTCCTGAACTCTGGCATTACAGCATTGCTGCAGGGATGGATTAGTGATGAAAAATCAATTGTGCTTGAGAGAGTTCATAAACGATTTCCGCCTTATTTTTATTGCAGTGTGGTTTTTGTTTCCTCTGTGCCGAGCGAGAGCCTCGCTCATTAGCTTGTAGCGCTCGCGCTCGCCCCTTTGTGAATGACAAATCCCCACCTGGAGTACAAGAATCAGATTATGGCGATGCTCTCTGGGAGCTACAGGTGACCTGGTGTGCTGTTGTAGGGCAAAGCTGCTCTTCCTCTTTCCTCATGTCATGTTTTTGCAAACGTTACACTTGGGAATTAGACCTCAGTACATTCATCTCAGCAATGATGGCATCTATATTAGGATGACAAATTTGTTCCTGTCACCTCATGAGGGACTGGGACTGCATGTCAAGATGCAGGTAAAGTCAGGAAGGCAGTGATTTGTGGCCAAGCTGCGTATCTCTTCCCACTCCTGCACTCGCTTTCTCAAAACACGCGCAGGCACACGCTTATTTTTGCCATCTATTTTTAGACTTTGAGGAAAACATGAAAATGAAGAATTGTACGGTCTCTTCGGATTGAAACAAACTACGTTCCCCAAAATCACAAGCATTTGTGGTTAGCATTTAGATAGAAAGCACCGTGATTACAAGCCATTCTCTGGTAATTGTTATGCTTCTCTCATTCCTCAGCTTATCCTTAGTGTATGATATTCCTCCTGGGCAGTTCCCTGCTCTCAGGCCAGATTATTACCAAGGCGAGGTAGAGACACGCACAGAGCTCCAGATTCGATTTCAGATAACGAAAATATCAGGGCATCCAGAGGGAAAAATGCTTCAGTGCAGACAGATTTCATTTATCTGAGAAGTGTGAAAGCAAGGATAAGGGGGAGGCACAAAGTCAACCATGTAATATACTTCTATGGAGCTCTGTTTATGCATAGGCAAGAGAAAGAAGAAATGAGAGAACATGAGGGGGGAGCGTAGGAGGCAGATAGCAGCAGATAGTGTCTTATGAATATCATATTAAGATTTTATCATTTAGAGCATGTAGCTAACAGAAGGCATCCAGCCTTCTCCCGTGTAATCGGCTCGGAGCTGTCTACTACATGGCAGCGGCTCAATATGCGCTCTCTCAGCGCTGTGAGTTGACTACAGGCATCCGTCCATATTGTGTGCACATTATTTATACGTCTCCAGTAATAAATAATAAGCACCATGTTTAATTGGAATCAAAATATCAACTGTTTATCGTACGTCGCGCAGAATGTCTGATGTTGTCTGGGGGGATGAATTAGGCACCAGTCACACATGGTTCACTCTGAGTCAGTGACTGACATGGTGAGAGTGTGACGCAGACACTGACTGGGAAATGGACTTCATGTCTCCTCCCACGCAGCCACAACTTTCCTGGTTCTTTTTGGTGGCTGAGCCATATCGCGCGCTGCGGTAAGTTCTGAATTTGCATTAGGGCCGTGCAGATGACTGTTTCTGGAAAATAAGCAGAACGGGGTCCTGGGGCGGGGGGGACTTGAGGAATATCTACAAAGCGGTGCCTTCAAGCAGCCACATTAAAAGGAGTCATCACACTGCAGTGTTCTCGGGTCCCTGAGAGGGAGTATGTTTAATGAGGGCAGAGGCATGTGTACATTTTAAAGCAGCTCTGTAATTACTTCATATCTACACTGTCGTGTACTGTACACCTTTACACTTTACGCATTAGCTCCTTCATGTTCCTGCACATCACTCTCGTAAATGCAGCCTGTATTTTACAAAGCAGAAGCTGTTGTAGTTCTATACACCAAACTCACAGTTCACCTGTCACTGCTCACTTATATATTGCTTTTCTAGTAGCTTAATATGTCCATTCCCTTTACTGTCCTTATGCAATGAGAACACTAACATGCATGCCTTAGTAATAACCAAATAAAAGTTTTTAAATCCCTATTCCAAGTTCATCTTAACTGAGAATATGTGCATGTCTCCGTGTGAAGCTGTACTCGTGTTTCCACACTGCATGCTGTGGATGCACCAGGAGGGTGAAGCTGCCTCCCAGCATCTTGTTCAGTTGTCTGGGATGCAGCGTTGTAAGCCTTGAGGAAGATGTATGGCAAGACAGGAACATGTGGGTACCAGGGGAGGAGACGGAGAGCCTCCGACCACTCTTTTTTTAATGACACTCCCTTACTCAGCCCGAGGTCCAGTTGCAGCAGCAGCTGCTCCGTTTTAAATAAAGCAAAGCCTTTCTCTCAGAAATGCACAGCGTCTCAAAACAGAGCAAGGAAAGACAGCTGACCACCACGGCCAATTTTTACATTATGGAATACACAACAAATCAAAGCTATAGTTAAAAAGTCTGTAAGGTGATTTTTTTTTTTTTACAAATCTTGTTCGCATTTAAAAGAATTATAAAAGTCATTGCATAAAGTCTCTGTTTACTGCTTATCACTTTGAACAATTACACAATGTGACGCTTTGATTCTTTGTTCATTAAATTAGGTGATGTTAAAAAAGTCAGAATTGCTTTTAAGGGCAGTTTTGTTTAGCATAAAATTATGGGGATGGAATATTTTTAAAACTAACTTTTGTCTAAAACATTAATGAATTGTATATTTTTATATCCATTTTGTATCTGTTTAGTAAAACTACAGCATATTGAAAAACAGCTCACTTTTTCCTTAGGTGTTTGTTCTCTTTTGTTCATCACTGTACTGTGAGCCACGGTGGCAAACTGTGGCATTGCCGTGTAACCTTGTGTCAGCGCCTTTCTTAAATAGCTGTTAAAGAGAACGCAAAGAGATCAAGATGTCAGGAACACGGTGTTCAGAATTTATACAGTACCTATCACACCAGTGTTTGCTGCACAGCTGTAATAGTGATAATGCCATTCCATTGTCTTTCAGCCTTGCGAGTCTGTATCTGTGTGAGTCCATGAGGTTGACAGCTTGGCAGGCCAGCAGTAGGAAGAGTGTGGGCGAAGGCCAGGCAATACACTGAGCTGAACTCACAGTCTGAGAGGCCCACACGCCTTCATTATTCAGTTGGAATCTATTGAGCATCTGGGACTAAATTATTCATCAACATCGACCTAGTTCCAGGGTGCTAAGTTAGATACTTGGATGTCATCAGGCGTTCTGATAAGACCTGCTGCTGCAGTATGATATCTGCCATGGGTAAATACAGAGTATGTGCCTGGATCACAAAGAGTACTAGCCATTACTTGAGTTTTATACTGTGTAGTTTTGAACAACTGAGCCTTTAGGTGCGCTGGGCTCAGTGTAAGAATGGGGAGTAATTTCTTCATCGCATTTCTAACTACGAGGCCTTTCTATCTGCTGTCCCATCGCCTTCTTGCGCCTCTTTCACTGCGCCACTAATGATGTGTTGCTGCAAGACTGAAGCTTAGGACAACAAACTCCTCCCAATTAGTCTGTGCACACAACAACTCTGGTCAGCTATGGACCCTAGCAGGCCATTGTCAGTGTAAAGCATGTCAGCGTGAGCACGGGAAATAATTGTACATTGTTGTGAGGAGGATCATACAGACAATACTGATTTCAGATTCTTTAGGATACGCTTTTTGTTTGTATACACTAAAGCAGCGGTCCCCAACCTTTTTTGCGCCACGGACCAGTTTATGTCCGACAATATTTTCACGGACCGGCCTGTAAGGTGTGGTGGATAAATATAACAAAATAAAACCAGTACCGGTACCAAAAAAAGAAGATTTATTCATAACACACAGGAAAAGACCCAGGGAAACAGAGTTAATGATGAAAAAAGATTTTTAAAAAAGTCACGCTAAAAACCGCTAAAAACCCTGAAAACCATAAATTTCACACCCGAGCCTCAACTCTCACGGCCCGGTACCAAACGACTCATGGACCTGTACCGGTCCGTGGCCCAGGGGTTGGGGACCGCTACACTTAAGTCCAAGTGTCTACTGTACCGATTGAGGCTTCGTCTTTGTTAGTGATCATTCTTGGCTTCTCTGGCTTTTTATTAGCACTATTCATGTGCAGTTAAACAGGTTTTCAAAAACTCAGAGTGTATGCTACAGCTATGGGCTCACAGTACATATTCAGATATATATATATATTCATAAAACAGTCACTTTTGGGTCGACTGTGAGTTCAGTGTGGACATTAATATTATGAAATTAACCTTTTTTTATTTTGAGTAATCCAACACCTGCAGCAGTGTATTAACCTCATGCTGTTGATGGACTCACCTCAAATGTTCTTTGACTGAAATTTGGTCTTTTTTTGGAGTCTACTTCCTGCTACATGATGCTACATGAATTTTTGCTGAGAATAATTTAACTAATCTTACATCTTCCTTTTGCTTTTGTGCTTTTATTAGCCTTGCAATAGCTCTGTAGCTAGCCACCAGGTACCACGATTATATGTCAACTAGCCCAACTTCAGTGCTTTTTAGTTTATATCCAACTTTATAATATATTTTTAGGGTTTTTTTTTTTGTAGAATGTAGCCTTAAAAACAGACTTTAAATTTTCAAAATCTAATCTAATTTCCTGCTAAATTCCAACTCTGCTGAGTTGGAATTTAATTTTAAACTTTATTGTAACACCTGGAAGAACAGCCACACTGATCATTCTTCTGGGGCTGAAAGAATCGGGACTATATTTAACTCAGTGGTTCTTCAGTGTTTGTTTGATTTTTGGGAAATGAAATTGCATTTGAACCTTAATAATGCCAGATTTAACAAGTAGAAAACCTTGGTATGATTATTCAGAGTTATTAGTAGATGTCACAACTGAAAGAAATAAGTGTGGTATGAGCAATAAGTATGGTAGCAGTCAAAATAACAATAATAATAATTACAATGGCAAGAAGAAGAATCTGACTGCTGTGCTATTATTCCCCGTATGCTTGTCTTGCATGTAAGTCACAACAAGTGAGTGCATCAATGTATTTAAAAAGCAATAGGTAACATCAAATGTCAATGCCTCACAATAATGCTTATAAAACTCTTTATGACATATTCTAAAACAGCTGGTGTGCTTTGCAAAGCTTCCCAAGTGGGGCTCCTTTGGGGAGTTTTCCTACTGAGATGTCATTGGAAATCCTCCAATGGTTGTTGAAGGGGGATGGGATAAAGGATGTCCCCCTTAGAGACCCCCCCCCCCTTAACAGTTTGGTACCACAAACAGTTGCAAGCTGCTGGTTTGATTGAAAATATGAAGAAAAAAATCATCCTGCATCCACAAAGTTTCATGAAAAAATAGCGTGGTAGTCTTTCTATATTTCAACTAAGTGAAGGTTAAAAAAAAAGGTGAAATTCATATTTTACATTATACTGATGTTCTCAAAATATGAAGCTCAATTTTTATAATCTGAAAAATATTAAAACCTACTTTGTTGGGATAAAAGACTGGATTAGAATAAAGTGTTCTTATTAAGTAGTATGACAAAAACTAGAAGAAGTATTGTTGGGTAGAGATAATTTCACAGAATCCACCTCTGCTGTCAGTGGTTTCTTTCTTGTATGGTCTTATCTGAAAATAGTGACAGCCCATGGGAACTGTTATTCAGTAGGTTGCTTGCATCTAATGGATCGCATGCAATATGAGCATGAAGGAACAGATGTAGGCGAAGATAAGTTATGAGGGGAAAAACTGCAGGTTTCTGTGCAGTTTAACAAACAGCAAAGCTTTTGTGTGCAATGATTATGTGTAGCAAAGCAATGTTTTCTCTGTGATATTTTAATCAAGATAAAATTTGTTTTTGGCATTCTGGGGGGAAAAAGTATTTGGATTAAGACCAGATCTTAATAAGCAACAGATTACGGACACTGAGTAAAAAATATCAGTTTTATTTTTGCAATTGACTATATGTAGAAAACAAAAGGGAGAGAGAAAGATTTGCAAAATAAGACCTTATAATGGGAAGAAAAAAAGAAGTTACTGGGGAAAATAGTGAAAAACAGAAAGGCAACAGAAAACAGCAAGCATCCTCAGTGGAATACATTACCAGGACAGCGGAGGCATGCTTTGGATAAACCCTTCAGATGCCTTCAGTGTCCTCCTGACTTTCAGCTTGTCTCCAAAGAGACATGTTGTGTGCCAGAGAGCATTCATCAAATTAGACCAGAAAGAAAACAATGTGAAAACCCGCAGCTCTCCCTCGAGACGTGCCGACAGGTTATCACAGAGAAGGTGTCTCTTGCTCTCCAGCACTGGGGCAGCAGCACACAGCAGCCTCCCTGAAGAGCAGCCCTCCCCTCCATCCCACCCTCTCTTCCTCTCCACACAGGCTGGGATTAAGAGGGAGAAAACAGGAATTCTATTTAGATGTGTACAAATATAAAAAGGCAACCTACTCCATATAGTAGTTTTTATGGTAAATGGCCTGCATTTGTATAGCGCTTTACTCAGTCCCTAAGGACCCCAAAGTGCTTTACACTACATTCAGTCATTCACACATTCTCACACTGGCAATGGCAAGTTACATTGTAGCCACAGCTGCCCTGGGGCGCACTGACAGAGGCGAGGCTGCCGGACACTGGCGCCACCGGGCCCTCTGACCACCACCAGTAGGCAACGGGTGACGTGTCTTGCCCAAGGACACAACGACCGAGACTGTCCGAGCTGGGGCTCGAACCGGCAACCTTCCGATTACAAGGCGAACTCCCAACTCTTGAGCCACGATCACGATTTAGAGGATTGGGATTATACACCATAGTAAAGTTGAAGGAACAGAAAAAGTTAGTGTTTGTGTGGTTGTAAATAACTAGAGGTCCTGCGGAACGAGACTGCTGACCAAGCTTTAGAAAGCACATGCAGAGCACGGCTCGGCTTGGACATCTCATTAAGGTGGACCGTTATCAATCCTCAAAGATCGAAAACCGGCATGACACCGCTAAAGAAGGCACCAACGTGCCTTTGGCTGAGTCAGTTTGGAATTTCCTGGTCCGCATCCTCTTTGATGGTTCAATCAGTGCATGAGCCAAGGTCAGTCGATAGCTTTACTTCTCTGAAAGCTTTAGCAAGATGTATTTGTGTATAAAACTCCCAGCGGCACCTAAGGCAGTGGAAATGGCACTGCACTTACAAACGATCAACATTTTCATACACTTTGGTATGAACACTACAGGCAGGTTTCTCTTGACAGTGTTTCTCTTTCTTCCTCTTTTTGTGTTTTTCGTGGTCCCAACTGTCTCCCCAGGTTTTCTTAGTACATCTCATAGAAGTGTGCTCTCTGCTGCTCTGAGCAGAGGCAGATAAATGAGCTGTGCTGTAGGTTCACCGTGGCTTCAGCACTTTACCGCTAGATTAATGATGCTTTGCAAGCCCCGAGCTTTTGCTTTTAGCATTTTAGAAGTACCTTCATAAAATGAACTACAGGCACATCTTGTTTATACGCTTATCTATTGGGGCAGCTTTCCTGTGGGCATGATGCTGTTTGCATCAGTAAACCTGACACTCCTGAGCTAATGAACCCCTTCCCAAAGCCCACAGTGTTTCTAGAAATCTTCAGAGAAAGATGCCATTTCGACAAGGAAACCCACAGTAGCGTTATTTTGAACTCAAAATCCTCGAATGGTCAAAATAATCACAGTGATACCCATATCCATTAGATATGGGAACAAATAAAATAAAATACTGACATTTCAGTTTGGGTTTTTTTTTTTGGCTTCTCAGCCAGGCTACCTGTCAGTTTTCATCACAGTGGCTAAATTGCATGTAAGCCCCTCACATAGCCCGCATTGAATTGTCACGGGTGAAAAAGAAGGCAAGCGTTGGTGGAGGACACCATAAATTGCTAATGTTATTGGATTTCAACCAGGTCATGACCACATCAAAATGTTGACCTACACACTAATCCTGGATGGCAGACTGATGCTCAGTAACATGTGAATTTATTTCAGTTTTGATTCAGAGCCATACGTCACATCCAGCACACACAAGATTAATTGAAAAAAAAACTGGACATGGCTTATACATCCTCCTGGGTGTCCTTGGAGGGTCAGTTGTTATTTTTAAGTCTAAATCAGACTATGTTCATTTGCGAACCCTTTAGTGACATGCCCAAAAAGTTACAAACGTAACAAAAGACACCATGCACTATAAAGACACTATAAGATTATTTTATAATGGAAATCTAAACGACCTTGTGTTTTTGTGGATTTCACTGTGATGATGTAGATTAAGCCCCCTTTATATATCTTTCTAGCCTGAATGAGGAGACAGAGACGTATAAATATGAACGGGCATACACCTCCGCTTAGGTTATCCTATGGGGAGTTAACCTACATCTAGTACACCCACATTACATCGCTTCCTCCTCCTTGGTTTCAAATAAACCTAAAGGACAGAGCGAAAGGAGAAAAAAGGATGTGAGCAGTAGAGAAAGAGAGTGGTGAGGTGGGAAGAGAGAGGCAGTATTGATTCCTTGATTCCCGTACCTCTGCCAGTGAGTGCAGAGTGTCAAGATCTCCCGCCAGGAAAAACAAATCACAAGGCTGAAGTGATGGATGTGGCACTCCAGGATCCGGCGGTTTTGCCATCTGGATGGCCGACACTGTATATCAGCCTCATGCGCAGCAAATTAAATTTACATTTGGACGGCTTCCCCGGGCCTCACCCAGCACAGATGCACCAAAAGCAGCCCTCCGCCACAACTTCCTTAATGGGTTTGATCTATCATTTCCGGGTCTATTATGTAAAGATGATGTTGGTCCATGTTCAGAATGTCAAAACGATGTTACAGTCGCAATAGAATCACATTATGCGCGGCCAAATGGATGTTAAGCAAAATGACATCACCTTTAATTTCCTTAAGATGAGTCGATACTAATCCAACTTGGCGAAATATTTTGATGCGCATTAGAACATCGGTGAAATAAGAGAGCAAATTCGATAAAAGCCAAAGTCTGTCTTCATTTTTAGGACCCTGATTCATTCCTCGCCCATTTTTTTTCCTTTGTCTGGTTTGTCACCGTCACACATGCGAACCCCTGCAGTATGAACAAAGTAAGGCTTGTCAGGAAGTACACTTAAAGGCTTAAAATTATTAGTGCAAAAAGAATAAGTGAGGATGTAATGCCACATATAAAAGAGGTTTTTCTGCTTAGCAGCACACCACAAAGAAAAAAATCCAACCTGGCCCTGAAGACGCCGCCATGCCTAAATGAAATGACCTTTAACGCCGAGCTGATCAAATGGCCTGAAGCAAGACTATAAAAGAACATTGCAGTATAATGTTTTACAGTGTACTTTTTTTCTGGTCTATTGTTTGCCCTTTCCCATTTTCCTGGACGGTAAAATGTATCGTGTTTGGCAGGTGAGGAAGTGCGCTGAAAGCAGTCTGAAATGGATTTGATATAAGAGTCGATGTGGCAGCAGATGCCACGATTTGGTTTATTTTGGATCCTTATTTTGTAAAAAGAGATACTGAATTGCTTTGAAAGAAAGAAGAAAATATTGATTTAAGCCTCTGTTGAGCTGGCTTTTGTTTTCCTATGTCCTTTTTTTTTAAGCTTTCATGGCTGGTTGTCCTCTAAATGTCAGAGGTGTTTTGTGATGGCTCTCAGCAATCACTTGAAGGGCTATGCAAAGCTACACAATGAAAAGCAAATTGAGCATGTGAGTCGACAATTGTGCCGTGAACTTCAGCCCCCACTGTTCCCCAATAATCTGATCTCATTTATGTAAAGACGGCGCTTCCTGGAAAGCAGCGTAGCAGCTGCTACAGCGCCGGGGAGCTCGTGCCTGTGTTGACAGATGATTTCAGCAGTCCAAAAGTTTAGTTTAGCCACTTGTATTCACATCTCAACTGCCTGGCTCTCTTTAACCTAACTCTATGGCAACACAGCTATTGGTAGTTTTGAGTGGGAGTCCTCTCAGCCCATAGATGCAGCTAAGTATTCCATGCCCTCACCACTCCTCTGTGTTATTCTCTCTTTTCAGACAACTGACGAGTTCCCGGTGGCATCAGCCGAGTGTCCAAGCGATGACGAGGACATTGATCCCTGTGAGCCGAGCTCAGGTGGGTTAGGTTAGTCATCTCTTTTTTTATTCTACTTCTCTCTGGGTGTGTCAGTGTGTCTTTGTCTGTAACAGTTCACCCCACCAGGGCACTCGAGGCTAACACGTAGTGTTTAAATGAGCAGATTGGAGTTTAGTTAAAGCTTAAACACTTCTCAGAGGCTGATTTTTTTTTCTTCTTCTGGCTACCGCTGACTGCGTGAAGTCTGTTGGGTCGAGCAGCTCCCTTTCTATACAGTAGCTCTTTCAGTAGTTTGTTGGAATCTAAATTATAAATGCAGTAAAATTACTGGTTTTTATTCATGCTGATTAATGTTTTAAGGCATTTTAATGTAACTAGCTTATTTGAATAGATTCAGGGTAGAGATATATCACTGTCTGACCTTGGACGGTTAAACATTTTGAGAAAGAGATGGTATTTGTTTGTTTTTTGCTACAGGTTTAGTAGGACACATTCACATTTATTTGTTACACTCAGTAGATTTAGTCTGAATGAATAGAGGATGATCTGGCACTAGTACTTAGAACTTCTTTAAGTTTTTTCAGTTGTTGCTGTTTTTGTGTGGGTTTTGTTTGCCTGTTCGTTTGTTTGACGATTGTGCTTCATCGCGTCCTGATCTGTGTTTTTTTTATTAATTGATTCAAAAGCCTGATAATTGCTGCTCCACGACTTCCATCCATCAACATTAACCCACCTAACATTAGTAAATGTTCGGATCAATGCTCTCAAAACTCCGTGCACGAATAAAACTCTGCGATTTTGCATCAAACCAGCCGCTGTTACTGTGCTTTCATTTAATTTCTTCATCGGCTCACGGCGTCTGTTAATAAACTCAAAAAACAGAAAAAAGGCCACACACACGCACACAGTTGTGATTATCAGACCTGCAGGGCTCCAGCACGTGAAATCAAAGAGGGTAAACCCAGAGAGTTGGGAAGGCTGATTTTTACAGGTGTGCAAAGAGTCCCCACTGTTGTTAATTAAATTCTACAGTGGGCAGTGGGAGTTCATCCTGTTGTTTCTCATCCAGTACTGCTCACAATGGCTGCACATAACCACCCTCGGAGTTTGTGATTGAGGCACATGTCATGTGTTGCTCTTCATAAAATAAACAAACACATTTTAGTTTTGGGTTCTGACCGTGTGTGTTGAAGAGCCCCGAAAAGTGTAAAACAATAATCATAAAAAAAAGGTACCACTTATTGTTCTTCCTGAAATTGAAAATGCTCCTCCCAAGCTTTACTCGGACAAATATTATAAATGTGTTTGCTCCCTGCAATGCTAGCAAACTTTTAATCTCTTACCTCGCCACACATGGAGGGCAATTAAGCGTAACCTTTGAATGGAAGGATTTTCAAATGCATTCTGAAGTGATGAGAAGCACAGAGAACAATTAAGTCCAGACCCAAGGCCCCACGCTCCATCTAAATGTGCTATCGATCAGAATGTGGTCATAAAACGTCCACTAAATTAATGTGTGCCCCACAGCAAAGACTATCAACTTTCTAGTCTGTCCCTCTTCCTGTTCCTTTGGTTTTCTACTAGCGAGATTAGCTTTTACCTCGCTCTTCTCCTGCAATTTTTCTTTCTTTTTTTTATCCTCAAGCAGGAGGATCAGAGCGATATTCCGATTGGGCAGCATCACAGCAGGTCCTTCCAGGGAACACTGTATCTGCTGCTTCTGAAAAAATACACAGGAGATTGAGCTGTGTACTGATTCACACTCGCATTATGATATTCTGTGACAAGGGCATCTGCCAAAACATCAATTGCATACTGTGTGATGCTTAGGGACACACCCTCCCAGTGCAGAGTATCCCTCTTCTTCTGTGATCACTGAAGGGGATTTGACACCAGAGCTGCGGGCTCCCAGGGTGGCAGCTGTCTAACACCGTATCCTGATTAATATCTACATTCAGAACAATTCACACGCTCTGCCAAGCACATGCCACATCTCCGACAGGGCTGCTGTGCATAAAGAACTGGATACACTGTTGCTGATAAAGTGCTACTTACTCATATTACTGTTCAGCCAGCTCCTTTTAATGACGCCAATAATATATCATTTTTCATGCAACACCTTGACAGCCGCTTCTGTCTGGCATCTCCAAAGGAGTGGCCAGATGCGCATACATTTGATATCTCTCTGTCTTCACAGCGCATGTATGCATACAGCAGGATAATGTTGGTGTATAAGTGATCTACAGAGGTCGAGCTTTGAAAAACACTATTATGCAAGCTATCTGTGGTCCAAGGTCAGCTCTAGATCATCCCGCGTCTTACTGGAGTCTTGTCCCACAGCAGTCTCTGTCAGTTGTTGAATGACATGAATCAGGTAAACTTACTTATTGCCGAGCTTTATTACTCTTACTTCCGGAAACTATGGAAAGCCATCGCTACCAGCAGAGCTTATCGCCCAGCAGGACTCGGATTAGATCATACTGCACCAAATTGAATCCTCCCCCCTGCTTCTTGAAACCACAGAGGAATACACAAGCTTGTGATGCTGCAGCTCATCTGATCTGTAATAGGAGGATGCTTTGGGACCATGCTTGTACTGGGTAGCCAGTCTCACACAGCTGAATGTCAGCGTAATCCATCTGTCTGTGTGATACCTGTTTTTCCGACTTCTTAGAAAGAAAAGTAACAAAACTATCCATAAAGACAAAAAATCCAATTCTCTCATATGTAAATAATGTGTGAATGCTGACGTTTAGCAAAAATTTCCTTCATTTCTTGCGAGAAAATCTTTTAAAGACTGACACAAAGTGTTCTAATTATTTGCTGAAAACACAGATGCAGGTGGGAAAATATTCTCTTGAACAGTGTAGAAAGCTGCCACTGATTATTCTGCACCAAGTTTTCATGGTGAAAGTTAATGAAAGAGGTTGTTGCTGAGCTACATGAAGTCAGATGAAACGGATGTCTCTTACCTACCAGCTCCAGTTCATTGGCACCATGCAGGCTGTTGATGGAGGGCAGCTGCTGCAGAGTGACCCATATCCAAGGTTGCATGATTACATGCTGGAGCTGCCTTTGTTCCTCATTTTATTTTTTCCTCCTCTAAGAGAACAATCCATGTTTAAAATTAGCAACTGTTTAAAATTAGTTAAATTCTTGTTACCAGGTTTAATAGGGTTACCACCTTTTGGTTGAAAGCAAGTAAAGCAAAGTTTGTGCACTGTGTAAAATGTAATGAAAACTGAATGCAATGATTTGCAAATCTGATAAACCCATATTTTTTTCACAATAGGGTATGGGAAACATATTGAATGGTTAAATTGAGAAATGTTCCTTCTTTATGTGAAATATTAGCTCATTTTGAATTTGATGGCAGCTAGATAGCTCAAGGGAGCGGGGCTGGGGGACCAACAAAAGGCTGGAAATGTTCTCTTGAGTAGTAAAAAAATCAGCTGGAGAAAAATTTTGTAGTTAATTAGATTCTTTGTCAACAGGTCAGTAACATGATTGGCTTTTATAAGAGCATCTTAAGGAGGCAGAGTTTCTCCAATCTATAAAAACCTATATCTACAATTATAATAATTCTGAATAATATACCTCGGTAAAGTAAATAATTAAAACTAAGGGTTAAAGCCGACCATTAACACTGGATGCCCATGATCTTCAGTCCCTCAAGCACCGCATTTAAATTTGATTTTGTCACAGAAATCAATACATGGGTTTAGGAACAAATCCATAAATCGTTGTTCGCCATTGTTAAACACAGTTCCTTGTGCTATCCATAAACAAAGGTTAAAGCTTTGTCATACAGAAAAGAAGGCATATATGAACGATCCAGAAATGCTGCCATTTTCTCCGGGTTGGCTTGCACATCTGGAAAAGACTTAACACTACAGGTTTTAGAGACATGCATGTCTGTCAATATATGCTCCCATCCAGACCATGTCTTATTCAAGGAAGGCCTTACATATTTTATCAAGTGGATTCTCAGACTATATACTGCATCTATTACAACAGCATGGCTTCACAGCAGAAGAGTCCAGCAGCTGGACTGTCCTGCCTGCAGCCCAGATCTTTCATCAGTTTAAAACATTTGGCACATCGTGAAATGAAAAATTCAGCAAAGAAGATCCAGGACTGTTGAACAGCTGGAATCTTGAATCAGACAAAATGAGACTGCCATCAAGATATTTTTTTAAGTACTGGGCTGTGGGGATTAATCCTAATTTCAAATTAAATAGGTTAACTGCACTTGTAATAGAGCCAGATTACAACATAAATCTGTGTTCTATGTCAGCACAGTAAAAAAATGAAGATAATGCTCACAGCAAGCCGTTGAACCCTAACTTAAAGGCAGGTGGAAACATCTAGCTTGTTGGTAAGAAAATACTTTGTTTCAATTTTAGATTATTCTTCTGTTTCCAATCTGAACCTATCTAAGCTAACTGGCTGTCAAATGTAGCATTATACTTTGGGAAGTATGTTTATTGTTACACAAAATAGCTGTTACATATTAAGCTACAATTGGCTGTTTTTTTCATGCAGCTTTAAGCGTACGACCCAATAAAATCTAACTATTCCTTAGTGGCCCATAGAAATCAATACCAGCTTTGAAATTGACTCCCTTAATTATTACTTGAGAACAAAGCCCCCCCTCCATACCTCATAATAAATAAATGATGGAGGAAAACATGAGGAAGTTTCTCTTACACCTGACAGAATACACAATGTTTCCTCTGAAGTTAGGATTCTCTGATCCCTGACTTCTAATGTTTTTTTCTTTCTTTTTAGAGAGCGCACAAAAGTAGACGGATATATCCAAACATCCAAACACTCAACGCCTCAGCTGGATGTTTATCTTTTATACCCGTGCACCTTTATTTTTCCACCATTCTACCGTCATTAATTATGCAACATGCAATCATGTGAAATGTGATTTGTATGAAAGAGAAAAGCCCCCCAACAAAATCGAGGTTCACACCATCAGCCTCAGTGAGACTTGTGGTATGTGCAGACTTTTGCATTTCACACATAATCTTTGAGTGCTTTTATTCTCTGCTAGAAATAGCCTTTTGCTGCACATTGCCCATAGGCAGGTTAAGGTTAATCATCTCTAGTTTCCTCTTCTCTCTATGCGCGCTCATCTTTTTTTTTTCTTTCTTTTTTTTATCCTCAAGCATTCTGCAGTGACATTAGCGGCTGCTAATGTGTTTGACATTTTGTTTTAATAGATTTAATTTATGGTTGGGGAAACAATACATAGAGTAAACCAATAAATCAAACGGTAAATGAATACTCTCTTTAACCCCATGGCAATGACTGGAATGCACCCAGACAGGAGGAAAAAAAAATTAGAGTAAATTATTGTTTTAAAAGTAGCTGTGAGATTAATGAAACATTAAGAGCACTGTGCTGGCTTAAGAGGTCACTGCCCACATTTAATAGGTTATTCAATCATACCCAGCTGGAACTCTGTGTGTGTTCATTTCTCCCTTTGCTGAATACAGTGTCATGCACCTTGCATGCCAACAGACTGCCACTAGCAGAGATGGTTTAACTAATGGAAAAAAAAAAGGGCTTTTTTCGAAACCGGAGGCCTATTGAACGTGATCGTAGCTCACAGCCGGGAACAACGGCGATGACCTTCAAGCATCACGTCTACTCTTTTTGCCAACATGTTGCTGTTATTTTCCTATAGTCTGCTACTTTCTGCAGACAGCCTTATGGAATTTGGCCATTTTTGTTTTTCTTGCACTCTTTCACTGCGGATTATGCCATTCAAGTCTTCTTTCTACATCCCATTTTAAATGAAGTGTGTTCTGAGAGAAAACAGGATTTCACACTTACTGTCAGTCTTTCTCTTTACTGATCCCACCGTATTTATATTTTCAATTACTTTTATGTTTTTTCACCGTTCATCTTTCTGGTGTGCTGACATTGATGATAACACATTGTGTCTGTTTATGAGTCTAAGTAGGGCATGAAAGACTTTGCTAACCAAGAAAAGAAAAGTTGCTCAGTTAAAGGCCAGTTATTGAAATAGAAAAAGCAACTAAGAGATTACACATATTAATAAAAAAATGTACCAGTCTGGAAAATGCATGTAAAGATGATCTCATCTTTAGATGCATTTGATATTTTTGTTGACCTGCTATCTAACAACTGTATGACTTAATCTGACTAAAGGTGGTCATTAAGTTGTTGTGGGGATAAGAAATAGTCTCTAGTAAAACATATGTCCAGTTTTCTGAAAAAAGTTTTTCCTCCACTTCCTGATTTCTTATTTCAAGTTTAAGATCTTCAGAGATTTTTGAACATTCGACAAAGATAACCCAAGTAAATACATAATGCAGTTTTTAAATGATGATTTGATTTATTAATATGAAAAGCACACTAATGCCACGTTTGACTGATGTTCTTGTTTATAGCAGATGTAGCAGGAAGTAAACCTTCCAAATAGTTGAGCTTTTGTCTCGCCAGTCCACAGAATATTTTGCCCAAAAATCTTGGACATCCTCAAATTGTTTTTTGGCAAATGAGCCTTTGTGTCCTTTTTTAGCCAGCAGTGGTTTTCACCTTGAATCTCTCCCATGGATTTCATTTTTTGCCTAGTCTTGTTCATATTGTTGAATCATGAACTCTGACCTTAACTGAGGTGTTAGGCCTCCATTCTTTTATGACTTCCTGGATGAGTCATTAATGTGCAGTAATTTTGCTAGGTAATTTTGGTAGGTAGCTGAACCTTCCCACTCCTGGGAAGTGAGTTGCTTTTTGAGCTCTTTCAGCCCATCTCACTATTATTTAAATGATTTCATGATTCAGCAGATCTGACAGTTATCAGTCCTGGGTGTGGCAAGTGAGAATGATCTCTTCTGTCCAACAATGTGGTTAATCACAGTTTTTGTACACATAGTTGTCATAGCAGCTTGTGTCAACATATTTAAAGCTGTTTGTGTTATCATCATCAAACCAAATACAGGTATGAACACAATGACACAATGTTACCTAGCTATAGAGCCATACACTGTAAGTAAGTAGGTAGGTATAGAGCCCGAGACCTCATAACCTGACACTATAGAACTCTACCTCTCTAATCAAGAGATGAACTCCAGACTTGTGACATTAAAGCTGAGTAAGCTTAGTCGTCTTCTTTCATCTTGCCTTTTTAGTGGAATCCCTCTCGGCAAAGGCTTAAACTGCATCATACCTTTTAGTGGGGTTAAATCAAACACCTTTTTAATAATTCTCACTTCATTTCATGCTCACTCAGCTCTCAGTTCATCATCCACCATCAGCGTGCGCAGAGCCACTTCAGACTCATATATGCAAGCTGTCATGAGGCATACTGCCAGCATGTCACAAGTACAGGGTGGCTTGCATCACTTCTTGAGGACACTCCTATAATTAAAGAGGCAAGAGGGATTTAATAAATGTTTTGGCTCTGCTGCAGTTGATACAGTGACCTGTCTGCAAAATGATCCCCGGCTATATGACAACTCTGACAGCTCATGATTATAGCTGGATATGTGAAGTAAGAAGATGGTATAACACTAATCTGGCTGAATAACAGCAGTGTGTCACTGAGCATGCCAACAGCTGTAAGCCTGGTTGATCTGAAGGCAAACCTACAGCCACACCTCCCTAAGCCCTCAACGATGCATGATGTGTTGCTCATGTTGTCAGCTGTTGCAGTTTGCGGTTGGCCAAGTTTACACAAAATCTCTTTTCGCTAGTTTCTTGATAAAAAAAATCACTTCATTCTTTGATTTATTTCCATTGGAGCATTAACACAGCCTTGCCATTGTGCATCCGCTTAGAAAAAAAGCTTTATCCTTGTCTACCCTGCACAACCCTTTGAAGCCATTAGCAACAAAAGCTAATGACAGGTCAAGCCCGGCCTGTCTGTTCAATATATTCTGAATAATCTTGGTTGCTCCATTACCTCTCAACAAGTCTTACAGACACCTGAAGTAAACCCACCCCCTGCTGTGCTTTTCCTTCATCTATGGCCCCCATCAACCTGCCCTGTTGCAAATTACCAAACAAATGAACCCTTTCGCTGGAGACAAATGAGGAAAAATAGTCTTTGAAGAGGACCATTTATTCAAATCCCACCTGACAGTGCAAAATCTCTGATCCCATTTCTCTCCTTGAGCGCATGTGGCACAAAGAAGTCAGGCAAAGAGAAGTAGAATCACATCAGGCATTTCTCCGGCTTTTAAATGACATTTTCCTATGCGCCAGTGCTAATATCTTCAAGAGGCAAGCTCATATATCCATACTGAAGGATGCAGGCAGAATTAAGAGAAGAGATGCAATCAAATAAAGCCCGAAGAAAGAAAAGCATCAAAGTCTTCAAAGTCGCTTTGCACTGTTTATTAACACTGCACGGCAAAGTAAGTAAGTCTTAGCCAGGCGGTTTCTTTTCTTCCACTAAAACTCATGTATCAAGGTCACATATAAAATCTTTGCTTCTTTGTTCAGTTTTTATTTTATTTATTTACTTTTTTGTGCATCTCCTCTCGAGAAATCTCTGGTGAAAGCAAATGATTTGTGACTAAATAACTAGAACATTAACTGTTGTCCTTGTAAATAAAACAGCAAAGACTTTATGATGGTCTGGATATGAGACTGAACTATAAGTCTTGCTCTGGGATGAGACGTAGAGGAGAGAGTTATTCTGGCAGTTTTTACGCAACTGCAATCCTTCAAAAGTTAACCCCCCTGAGTTTACCTCCATCGCTTCACAAGCACACCCCTGCAATGCTGCCATGAAGCTAGACACACTTTAAGGTCATTTTCCCCATGTCTAATTTTACCCTTGGGTACGCTCGAGTAGAGCTCATAAGAGCAGCCATCATTTTAAACACTTGTTTCAGGCGCTATTTCTTTCTCAGTTTATGTGCCTTCATTCTGAGATGATGGAGTGCTAATGAACAGACAGGCAGATGCATTTTGACTGAGGTCCTTTTGGGGTTTTCTCAAAGGCCTTGGGTCTGGGACATTACTTTATCTGAACTCCACTTGAGTTCAGGCACACTGTAGCCGGGCAGGGGCACAGTCAGGCACATGGGTAACAAATGAGCTGCATCACTGTGTTAAAGGCAGTCTAGTGGACTGTGTAAGATCCCATCAGGTGGCTATTTGATAGACAGTGCTGAGACTAAAGGTGAAATAAAGAGCTACTGTAAATGCTAATAGCTTTAGACAAAACATGGTTTGTCAGCACTGTGCTAAATTTAGTGTTAACCTTTGACTTAATGGTCAGCTCTCTGCACCATAAAAGTATTGAATTCTTACAAACTGTAAGAGTGGCTCCAACAGATCAGAAGAGTCCTAGTAAATTTTAAATACTGCGCAGAGCACCCAGAATTTAGGAGCACAAACATACCACGCTCATGGAG
Organism: Oreochromis niloticus; assembly: GCF_001858045.2. Lineage (NCBI taxonomy): Eukaryota > Metazoa > Chordata > Actinopteri > Cichliformes > Cichlidae > Oreochromis > Oreochromis niloticus. Next base: position 21,379,067 of record NC_031978.2, read on the forward strand.
GGCGAGGGGGAATTTAAGCTAGCATTTTTCTTCATATTATAATTTTTATATAAGCAAATTAAAAGAGAATTATGGCTGTATGTCCTGATCCAAAAAAATGAAGGCCAACAATTATTTTATTATTTCTTTGGGGCATTTTAATTCATTTAGGTAGTTATTTATTCATTTTTTTCAGTTAGTTTCATTTTTTGGGGGGCTGTTGTAGCCCTCCATAGAAAGATTTCCATTAATGTCAAAGTAAATGAGTAGCTCACTTAACCCACTTATTTTACTTTTTCAGTGATGAAAGACGAATTGTGGTCAGTTAATTGAGAGCTTTCCAATGTAAAGTCGCTGTGTGAGCTCAGCCTGTGGGGAGCCAATCAACAGATCCTGGCAAGAGGAAATAACAAAGCCCAGAGCTGGAGGTGTTAGATCACACAAGGAAGAACAGCGTGCCATGATACTTTTATCACATGGCTCACTCCTGATGTAGCAGGCTGAGGCTGCCTCCCTCCCGAACCCTTCCGACTCTGTCAGCTCACTGTAGAGCTAGCCGAGGTCTCATATAAAACTCCAGAGTGCCGCATCAAGACCTCTATCCTCCATCAACCTGCTATGTCATCTACACTTTCAACTTTTTTGACCCTGAACAAAGGATAGATAGCACATATGAAAGTAACTCACCGTTAATGCCCGTGCGATGGTTTGCTCGGGACGAGCCGTGTCAACCAGTGGCTTTTGCCCACAAGGCGAGAGCATTCTTCACACCTGTCTGCAAGGATAAGTGGGCTTGTCACAAGCAGAGCTAATCTGTTGCAACGCTCAGTCACACTCAATCCCCCAGTGGTACTCTCTGCTTGTCCTTGAATGTCGGATAGCATTGGAAGCATACTTGGGCTGCTGATCAGTCCAACCATGCTGGAAAACATGTCAATGAAGAGGAGCAGCATCTCTGCGCCTGATAGGCAGCTTGGGGAACTTTTGCCCTTTGCAGTTTACACTTTTTTGTGCCCTTTAGTCCAATAATTTCCTAAAATAGACATACAGTGGCTTGCAAAAGTATTCGGCCCCCTTGAACTTTTCCACATTTTGTCACATTACAGCCACAAACATGAATCAATTTTATTGGAATTCCACGTGAAAGACCAACACAAAGTGGTGTACACGTGAGAAGTGGAACGAAAATCATACATGATTCCAAACATTTTTTACAAATAAATAACTGCAAAGTGGGGTGAGCGTAATTATTCAGCCCCCTGAGTCAATACTTTGTAGAACCACCTTTTGCTGCAATTACAGCTGCCAGTCTTTTAGGGTATGTCTCTACCAGCTTTGCACATCTAGAGACTGAAATCCTTGCCCATTCTTCTTTGCAAAACAGCTCCAGCTCAGTCAGATTAGATGGACAGCGTTTGTGAACAGCAGTTTTCAGATCTTGCCACAGATTCTTTACAATAAAATAAATAAAATAAAAAATATTCCAATAAAACGGATTCATGTTTGTGGCTGTAATGTGACAAAATGTGGAAAAGTTCAAGGGGGCTGAATACTTTTGCAAGCCACTGTACGTGATGCAGGTTGATCACGAGCAAATAGAACACCATTCGAAGTCATTGTTTGTCTGAAAATTCAACTGTCACTCAAGAGGAGATATGGAAGTAATCAAAAAGTGCTTTATTTCCAAAGCCATCGACAATGAGTAAAGGCACAAGAGAGAGAACAATGATGAGAGCTAGCAGAGACATAAGGAGAGCTGTATTATAGCTTGGATAGCATTCAGAAAATGAAGTGGGTTTGCTGATGTGCAATCACTCTCATATTCACAGGAGGATCCCTGATAGTAGGATGCTTTCAGTGTTATAAAACACCGACATCACTGTGTAACAATAGTAAAAGAAATATGTAGAAGAAGATCTAGAATAGTTTGCAGATAGGTCAATGCAAAGTAAATCCACCCGCCCCATTTTATTGTTAGGCTTGTTCAACAGCGTCGATAATAATCCTATTTAGAGTTACTGCATACGACTGGTTTCTCTTTCACTGAATTTTTTTTCAGTGAGAACATGAAGTGTCCTATTTGCTAATGCTCACAGAAGTACATTGTCTGTCATGAAATAAGGGTCTGATAAGATAGGAAGAGGTGATTATGACAAACTTCAACACAATAAAACTCTGCTATCCTTTTTATTTTCCTTTTGATGTAAAATCGTTGCTCTGCGCTGTATTCTTGAATAGGAAGAGTTACTTATGTGGAAATATTTCTGTGGCCGGTCAAGATCAAAGGATTGAAATTATGAAGACACAGTGTCGTAGTCTCTGTTTTAGAGTAACATTTCTTTCTAAAGTTGGTTTGATTGTATTAAAGCTAATGCATGTACTTTATTTTTTAAACCAAAATATAAAAAAATAAATAAGTGAAGACAGTAGGCCAACAAAGTAGGACACGAAGGACAGCACATGTATGATCAATTTCAAACTCTTTTCTCAAATTTATTATACAGTGGTCCCTCGTTTATCGTGGGAATTACGTTCTAAAAATAACCCGCACTAGGTGAAATCGACGAAGTAGCCAAGTTTATTTTTTACAATTATTGTAGATGTTTTAAGGCTGTAAAACCCCTCACTAGACACTTTATACAGTTTTCTCAGACAGGCATGAACATTTTCACACTTTTCTCTCTTGTTTAAACACTCTCAAAGTTCAAACCTTTGTAGAAAAATAAGTCCAGTATTATAGAATGAAACCAAAGATCAAACCCTGTTTTCAGGTTTAAGACATAGAGTAGCTGGGGGAGAATTCAACATTAATGAATCAATGGTATGGAAGTAGAGGAAGCAGGAAGAATGAGTTGAGTAAAGTTTGACTTATCTGACTGTTTGGTTTCACTTAATGCGGTGCGCCTTATGGTCCGAAAAATACGATAACTTCGACCTTCCTTTAGCATGTCCAGAAGTCCAACTTTTTGTGCGGTGGTTAGCATCTTCCTCTGCCTTTTGGGTGCTACCAAAGGTGTCTTTGACGGTGCAAAATGTTTTGTCAACATTGTTGTGTTTGTTGGGGAGAAAACTTACAAACATACAGTACAGCAACATACAGTATTTATGTAAATTTGACAAGCTGAACACATTCTGTACTGTACCGGAGACACGGCACGGAGGAGATTGATTGGCTATGGTCTACAGCCAATCAGGACGCAGAACACAAGGCGCTGTAAAAAAAAAAAAGCATTCAAAATTGCACAAAAAAAATCTGCTAAACAGCGAGGCCACGAAAAGTGAACCGCGTTATAGCGAGGGACCACTGTATTGAAATATTTTTTTTAAATTGTGCTTGCCAAAAAATTGAATATCTCATGATGTTCTGGTCAGTATTGCAGTTGCTATTCATGTGAGCATGATTAGCAACTAATATGAGCATTTCTAATGTTTCAGTGTATAATTACTTCTCATTAGAAAGTATATACACTATCATCTTTGAATGACACTGTGAGCTCTTTATCTAATAGTTACAGTGATGCGTAAAAAAATGAATAAATAACCACAAAATAAACGTATAAAAAATCAATGAGAAGCAAACTTTTCTGCTTACATGAGATCAGGCAGACCTTTCCCTTCACGATGGACCTGCAGATCGGAAAAGTTACTGTTGTTCTGAAACACTCTGTATTTTGTAGTGTTTTGTGAAGATCTGAGAACTTGAATGATCCACTTTTGTTCGTAGCGAGGACTTACCCCAGTTCTGAATCAGCTGCAGCTGTCTGTTCCACTTTTAGAGGAACCTTTTCAGAAGTTTGAAATGCACACTTGCGCCGTGCTGCTGCTACTTTATTGCCTTTATTACCTTTGAAATTTAAACAATAGCGACAATGAAAACCTACAGTAGGAATAAACGTGAACTGACTACTTTACCATTTGCATTATGTAACAAACTGGCCCTTATATCAACACATATGATTCTGTGTGTTACAGCATAGTCACTGCATCGTTTCATAAGTGCTGCAAGAAGCAGCAACAAAGTGGAAAATCTGCAAAGCTTGCTAAAAAAAACCCCAAAAAACTGCCCAGTCAACACAGAGGAACCATTTGAGCCCTTCATCTCCACACATCTATGTTTGTTTCTGTTATTGTTAGTTTGTCCACTGGAAATACAAACAGAAACTTAACATCTTCTCATCAAGATCACTACCATCTAAACACAGCTGTAAATCCCTGAGATATTTTCTCCCGATCCAGTCTAAACAGAGTGCTTTCATTTCCAAATGTTAGTGTTGAGTGTTTGGATTTCACTATTGCAACAAAGAGGGGCTTAACCAGAAATGATGACTGCTACAAAAACACACAGAGAGATGTGCCAGGAGGACTGAATGATATCGGGGAGGGGGGGGGACTGACGTGCTTTCAAAATAGCACCACCAAAGAAGTCGAGACAGCCTTTGGCAAAAATCTGCTGATTCAATTGAAGAATTGTTTCTTTCTGAAAGATTTATTTTCAGAGACTGTGAGACAGTCATGCCGCTCGGATGAATGCTGAATGTTGGAAGTATGGCTTGTTCATTCATGACTATGCTGTAAAGCATGTAATGAGTTGTGAGCTTCCCTGCGATTGATTAACACATTAGTCGTCTTGTCAGTATTACTTTTGAATTTAGAAAATCTCTTTTTTTTTTCTATATATCCATCCATCCGTTCATTTAACCAGTTATCCAACTGTTGTTGTGGGCGAAGTGGCGCCTGTCTTAGTTATCGTAGCTTATAAAAAAATTCCCAAATTCCCAATATAACATTTAGATTAGTCCTCTATAGGCAGAGGAGAAGGTTAGAAAGGTCAAGTGCTATATTAAAGTCTACAAAACATCCCTGGCTCTTTTGAAGGTTCTACTTCGGGTTGCATTTCATTGTAACTTCTTTGATAATTTTGTGACTGTCAGACCATGTAAAGTATTGCCTTTAAAATATGCACGGGGTATTTGTGTCTTATTTAACAGTCAGAGTCGTTTTTGAAGTCTTTTGGCCATCACAATGGGATATTAAACGCTTAAAGTGTCAGATCCTGCTGCAGAAAGACCTTCGCTGGGACCCCTTATCTTTGCCATTATATGCCATTTCATTCTATTGTGCTCTATTCATTGTCTGACTGCACGCTTTTCTATTTGATGGGAAAGCCATTTAAGCCAGCATGTACTTTGAAAATCGTCAGTCTTGATGTCTATTATATTTGGGATATTCATTTGTACATGCAGCTAGAAAAATGCATGCTCACATTCATTACACCAATACGGTCAAAGTAATGATGTAAAACACGGTGAGCTTTTTTATAGTAATCTTGTGTTTTTTGTCTTCCCCTGCAGCCAATCCCACCGGTGCTGGACCAAAGGGTTACCCAGGAACACAGGAGGTCTTCCGGGAGTCGAGCAGTACTACGGGGATGGTGGTCGGCATCGTAGCAGCAGCGGCGTTGTGCATTCTCATCCTGCTTTATGCTATGTATAAATACCGGAACAGAGACGAAGGCTCTTACCATGTAGACGAGAGTCGTAACTACATCAGCAACTCGGCACAGTCCAACGGAACCGTGGTCAAAGAGAAACAGGTCAACACAGCGAAAACCTCGAGCAAGAACAAGAAGAACAAGGACAAGGAGTACTATGTGTGATTGTCAAAGCTCTGGTCTTTGTCAGGCCAACATTTATCAAAGAGACAAATCAGGACTTGTGTAATATAACAACAAATACAAACATTATTTAGTCATTTTCCCCCATAAGACAATGCTCTGAAAAGCTGAAAAAAAAAAAACATGGTAAATAAAAAAATTAAAAAATAAACTTTCTTCAGTCTTAAACACTGGACAGAAAGTACTGAGGTGAAAAGACTGGAGGAAAAATGGGTCTGCCAACAGTTAAAAGTGAACTAAATACATATCTAACATGTCAGCAAAACACCATTAACCATCTGTGACTTGTTCTTTGGCCAGGTTTGTGATTGAACTCCCGTGTTTCCGGAGGAGCACAGATGCACTTTGCAAATGGAGTGACAGCATAGCAGACTTAACATTTCCATTTCCATTGCCTGTGTTTGTGTTGCTGGGACTTTTTCTAGGTAAAATGGCACAATGCATAAATTAATACATACATAAAAATACGCCAAACATTTATGAAGAGGATGAAGAGGAATTTTAAAAAAAAATCAATCACATGACGTTTAAGCCAGAAACGAGGAATCAGCCAAAAGTCCTCACGCTAGAGGCAGAGATGGCCTGCAAAGACTATTACCTGGCAGGCAGGGCTGCTGCAGTGCAAAGATGAGAACAGATGGCAGCTTCTCTTGAAAGACTTCGGTTTAAAAGAATATGTGAGTTGTGCCAGGAAGAAATCTGGAGGCCTTCGTTTTCACGTTGTGTGAACTCAAAGGAGAGACTTCGCTCAGAATCCCGCAGATGTCTCAACGGTGATCATTCAGGAGCCATGCACGCAAAATTATCTTATTACAGTACATATGTTTATATACAATACAACCACATCTATATGTGCTTTCTGGACTGTGACAAAGTGGTGTTTTATAGCCTGTTGTATAGATGATGCAAACTATAACTGCTCCTCAGCCGTTTTGGAATAAAACCTTAAAAAAAAGGACAAAAAGATGACATAAATGTTATTAAGTGTTGCTAGACATAGATTTTATGAGGACATCTGCATTTTGTTTTTGTTTTTTCAGTTGGATAATAATTTGAATCTCTCCCTGTTTTTACATGTGTTCCTATATAGTTTTTATACAAATTCCAACCTGGACCAGTAATAGCCTAACCTGAAACCTGCACAAGCTGTTGATAGCGGAGAGGTGTGACAACTTGTGTGGCTCTCTTTTAAGGATCCTGGTAGAATCACTGCCTTCCTGCTCAATCCTGACTTACATGAGTGAGAATGAAGACCTAGAATACGAGTGTTGATGATGATGATGATGATGATGGATGATGCCAATGATAAAGATAAATTAACTTGCTGTGTGTGTGTTTTCCAAGTGGTATTATAAGATTGTCCAGTGTGCGCTTGGGCTGACACAAAACCCAGAGGAGAATAGCTCAAATAAGTCTCCATTTCAACTGTTCTGTGTTTGTTCTGTCATTCTGTCAGTCAATTCTGCTTTCCAGAGACCTGTACTTGGAATGAGTATGAGGAAAAATGACCATGAACTATAAATGATGATCATAAATTCTCTTTGTTTGCTCCTCTTTTTATTTCTTCAAGCGTTTCATGTTCAGTTGAACTTCTTCTTGTACTCCACATCAAAATGAGTCATAAAAACGAGGGGTTTTTTTTTTTTTTTTGAAAAATCAAATGAATAAAATATGACTGAAGTGAACTTAAAACCAGACTATGGATAAAATGTGTCAGAGCTACATGCAGGTATTATGACTTTCATTTTGTCATCAGGCAAGCACTCTTTACATCATTAAATGAGTGCTACACCGATTGGACTCCTAGAACACTGTCTGACTCATGACGGACGGCCTTTTAAAACTTTTGTTCCTCTTATCTTGATCCTTGTCAAATCCGGGGAGGAGGCGACATTACTCACAATCCAACTCAGGCGTGTTATATTAGGAGTCGCTAATGTCGCTAGATTCAAGCAGAAATGACTCAGTGGCTATTTGCTCTTGTAAGCTCCCTTCTACCTAAATATGCACTGATTGTTTTTCAGTTTGACATTTGCAGTCAACTCTGAGTCAAGGGCATCCGTTGTTATTTATCAGCTACAAAAAGCATATATCAGGCAGCAACCACCAGCTTGAAAAATGAACCAATGCAGAAGTACTAAAAATGCAGCTCCTAGGATCTAAGTTTCTACATTATATTGCCAAAATTATATTGCCTTCATGCGCATATGAACTTGAGTGACATCCCATTCTAATCTATAGGGTTTAATATGATGTTAGCCCACCCTCTGCAGCTATAACAGCTTTAACTCTTCTGGGAATGCTTTCCAAAAGGTTTAGGAGTGTGTTTACGGGAATTTTTGACCATTCTTCTAGAAGCACATTTTTGAGGTCAGACACAAGAAGACCTGGTTCACAGTCTCCGCTCTAATTAATCCCAGAGGTGTTTTGTCGGGTTGAGGTCAGAACTGTGCAGGCTAGTCAAGTTCTTCCACACCAAACTCTCTAATCCTCGTCTTTATGGACCTTGCTTTGTGCACTGGTGTGCAGTCATGTTGGAACAGGAAGGGGTCCATCCCCAAACTTTCATGCTCCCTCAAAGTTGGGAGCATGCACTAGAACTAACTAGAGTCTAGAGAACAGATCTCCACTGCTCTACTGTCCAGTGGTGGCGTGCGTTACTGCATCCGATGCTTGGTGATGCAAGACTTGGAGGCAGCTGTTCACAAATGGAAACCCATTCCATGAAGGTCACATGAAGTTTGGAGGTCTGTAGTGATTGACTACAGAAAGTCAGCAATTTCTGTGCATTATGCACCTCAACATTCGCTGACCCTGCTCTGTGATTTTACGTGGCCTAATACTTTGTGGCTTAGTCTCTGTCATTCCCAGACTCAACTTGGTATTTAGGGTTTTCCATTAGGTGGTAGTCCCTGGTACCAGGTACTTTTTAGTACCTGCTCGGCCGAGGTTCCAAGCAAGCTGAGTGGATCTAAAAATGTGACATCAACAGAATGCATGCCACCGATTGGCCAGTAAATGGCAACGCTTGATGATTCCTTCTTACAAATCACATTTTTTAAACGTGGCAACGAGAAAAATGACAGCACAAAAACCATCACCGAGTCTCTTTGTCATACTGGTCTCCGTGTATGACAAAGCCATAGAACGAGGAGCAGGTAGACCTTCCCCTCGATGTCTTCCATTATTGTGTTGTGTTTGTGTCACATACAAATTACATCCTGGACTTTTATAGAGGTTGTACTCAATAGTACAAACCGAGTAGAGTCAAGTCAAGCTGAGTAAGTACTAGTGGAAAAGAAACTTAGAACCTCCCCCGTTCAAGTCACTAAGCTTGACCTCTGGTGCCTTCTGAAGCGATGTGCTTACAAATATTATGACCTCTTGTGTAGTTAGATGTACTAGCAGTGCTTTCTAGCACTTCATTTGTTGTCAGACTCGTTGCAGAAAGTGTCACCACGTCCATCTTGAAATGCTGCTTAGCACTTATTTTGAAGAGTTATCAAAATTAACTTTAGACTCGATGTTCATCAAGGCATAAAATGAACTGCCTGTATATCACCAACATTTAAAAAAGTTGCTCACTTTTCAACAAAATAAAGTTTAAATGTAATACATTTATATTTTTTGCATTGTAGAAGCCTTGCTTCCTCCACCACAGCTATGACGGTGGTGGAATATATATTATAGTTCAGGATTATGTGAGTGACACATCTCTCTCTTTTAATATCTCTGATGTTACTTAGTAATAATAGTCTTTGGCAGATATGCAGGTTTTTCTTCCACATTTGACTTGTCACATTTTTCTCAGTATGCAGCCGTATGTCTGCAAGGCTCTAAACAGATTTTGTTATGTAAAATTGGTGGAACTACTCTTCAAGCAGGAGGCTATTTGTGCATTACATGACTGATAGTAAACGATAAAAAAGAACCTGTGAATGTGACACATCCGTGCTTGCAGGTTTTAAAAAGCTGAATAGTAAAATAGACCTGAAAAAAGTCAGATGTGATCCCTGAAAGGATGTTGAACCCACACTATTTGCTGCTTTTAAACAGACCTGAACTACTTTAGTTATCTGTGTATAAACTGCGCATTGCTCATCAGATAGGTTGCCAACTCTCTTGCCTGGCTAAATTAAATCACAATGAAAAATCCACCCCAAAGTAATAGGTTAACAGTCTTGACACTGGAGCATCGTTTTAGTTCCAGTGCTACTTCACAAGGGCATGAACAGAGACAAAGGTTATTTAAAGTGCCACTTTTGAGATTTCACAGGATATTTCAGCTACGCTGTACAGGATTAAAAGCACAAAGGTGTGACAGACACTGAGCTGGATTTAAATCCTTTCAACAAATAGTTTCCTCAAGAGAGTCCTCCCCACTGTCATAGCTCTTTATCAGCTGCTCAAGAAGCTATCTAATGTGATAGTGTGTAATGTGATGATACTGATTTCCAGATTGAAATTTGTCTTTTTTGTTGGCTAATGCTTGCCCGAAGACACTTAGGCAGGGTATGCGGTGATGTCATACTCCAGTTTAAATTTAGAGTTAAGCAAGTTTAGTTAGCTGGAGTTAAATACACACCAGATGTTGTTGTTAAGAGATAACAAGCAAGGCAGAAAGTTAAAATATGGGGAAAGTCAGCTTTAAAACATAACTGACATGAAATATTTGCTAATATTCACAGAAATAAAGGAGAAACAAATGAATTGTTAAAAGAATTAATAAAACATCCACTTTACTTCTCCGCAGGGACTGCATAGATGTGGTTGTTCTCAGATGTGACTGACAGATTCAAGTGTTGGTAAAATTTGATTAGTACATGGTTACATGTGACATCTTTTTCAAGTCAGTGAGAAGAGTGCAGACAAAAAAACACAGCGACAAATTTCGCTCATGTGAAATAACCAAAACTCATCTGAATTTGACAAATTAATACTCTGCTCATTTGATAGTCCCTTGATAGTAAAAGCTCAGAGAAGGAAAATGAACCTATTTTCTATCACATACCAAAGCAGAGCATATGAAGCAGGTTATTGCTTCTGTCAGCTGAATGACCGGTGAAAAGTGGTGCACTGTTAACGTGCATAACATGTACGACTTCTGACAAAATACTGCGTAACCCTTGTGGACTTGTTTTCACACTGTTAAAGCACAACGCAGCGCATAACCGTCATTGTAAAATTAGAAAATTAACAGGAAATTGACACGTCATACATTACACAAGCAGCTTCGTTGCATCTGCTGATTTCTACAGGGGTCCGTTTATGGGTCATTCACACATTGGTGTCACTTGAGAGTGACTGCGGTCTCACACTGGTTGTGACATGTGCTGGTCAACGGATTCACATCATTGAAAGTGTGAATTGTTGTGATATTGCATGGGAGAGCATGCCTGGGCAGTAGTTGCAGTTGCTAATAGCGGTATTGTAGAACAAACACAACCCCACCTGCTCCGATATCCAAGGTCGGTTGGTGGAATTTCACATGGCGTTCTTCATTTTTCAAACAATTGTTTTGTTATTTTGCTTGTTTTCACATGTTCACTTTAAGCTGTTTTCGTCCAAAAAACAGAATAATGCTGCTGGGTTTTGTATGTTACATATGAAATTACTAAGTTATTCCTTCAGCATCTTCAAATGCAACTGTATCCTAGAGGCTGCATGAAGATTCTTCCATGATTTGACTCCTCATAAGTTTAGGTGTGATCATTACTTATGTACGCAGCATTTTAAGGTGCCGTGTTAGCATCTGTATCCTGTTCTAACACTAAAACACAGATGATGACTCCTATGTAGCTGTAACAAGTCCAATGCTGCTATATTGAATTTTTTCACTTAGAAGTCACTCACTTTAGAGTTACAGTACAGTCTGCTTTGTTAAGCACAACAGTGCTCTTTATCCAGCAGGGAGGCTGGTGATATTCTGGTCCCTGCTAATCGATACCATAGCCTTCCTTTGTTGAATGACTGGGCTGCAAGGGGTGATTTTTCACTGGAAAAGGCTGCAAAGCTGCTCAACCTAAGTCTTTTCTCCTCTGCTCCTGTTATGTTGTTGGTGCAGTTAGCTCTGTTAGGGACCGACACTGGCACATTTAACCACTTAGCTTCCAACTGTCTTTATGTCTTAAATTCCCCTTTGAGTGGCTCATCAACAACTTTTCTTGATCTCCTGCAGTATTACACTATTGTCTCTCCACCTTTAGATACGCCGTCTGCTGTTTCAGTGTTACTGACCCGTGACAGTGAAGTGCTGAGCTTTGTTGTTTGTCTCTTATTACTCATGCTCTGTTGAACTACAAATAAGCATGCATGTTTAGTGAATTCAACCTATGATCTCAGCGGGGATCGTTGAGTCATTCCATGAAAAATCAATCAGTGCCTCCCACCTGACCCCCTCAAAATAAGCACTTTTTCAAAATTTTGCACAAAAACTTTGCATATTTCCTGAAGACATCTAAAAGTTTCCCTCCATACTATGATTTTTTTATAGAGAACCTTGAAGACCACAGGGTTTTTATTCTTTTTTCTTTGCATTATTTTTTTCCCACATTTTTGAGCCTAAATCCAGACTCTCAGGTTTGTATCAAAAGTTTGAATAGGAAAACAGATCCAGTTTTTATACCCATGACATAGAGTAACAGCATTGACGTTTTATGTTCCCTGATAAATCAATTTTGAAAACTTTAAAATATGCATTTTGGGTAAACTTTCAAAGGTCATATCACCATGTGGGATAGGTGGGCGGTCAAATCAGGCTAGAGCATGATTTTCATTTTTCTTTTCTTTTCATTTCATTTAATAATTTTTCTAATGGCTCAGTCACACTGGAGTAATATTAGGACAGCAACCAAAGGCCTTTACATATCAGATACGTAAAATCCATGTAAACATTTTGTATGTTAAAAATCTTTTTAGGACTCACATTCTCAATCCAGCCGTTCAGACTGACAGCGTAATTTTACTGGATGAATTTTACAGCATTTATTTTTCAAATCAACAGCTCAAACTGCTCCAGTGATAACCTGAAATATGTATAAAAGCTGTCGTGATACAGCTTCAGCTCCTGGATCAAACCATGAAATTATTCCTGCTGCTTCCTTCTCATCAGAACTACATGAACTCAGAATCTCAGTATTTAGAGACATCAGGACCAGCTCATCGTCGCTTGATGTCAGCCTCACGGTGCGTTTTCTTGAGGATAAGTTTTTGCAAAACTGCAACGCGTTTGATGTGTTACACAGTAAGTATTTGGAAAATGTGGAATTTTCACTTTTTCAACGGGTCAGTGTGTCAGCAACTGACTGTTAGTGGTCCCTGTCTTTGCAGCAACTATTTCAAAGGCACTGATTACTCAGTACAAGTTTACTGCACATAGTCACGCAGTGTCTAATCAGAGTTTTCCCTTGCGTGACTGCAACATAATGTAATTACAATTTTGACACTCGCAAATGTGGCTGAGAAATGGAGACACAATATTCATATTCAGGTTTTATATGGACATGTCACAAAATTACATTTACAGCAATGAAGAAGTTTTTCAAACTCTTTGCAGTCTGAGCACAAAGAAACGGTCTCTGGACCAGTGGATGCTGTCCTTGTAAATTCTTGCTTCACTGCATGTTTCGACAAGTTTATTTTGGAATAAGACAGCAGCTCCCTTTTACTTCCTTTACTAAATTTTAAGGGGCTAATTCCAGCTGCTGTGACTCCTGTGTTCACTGCAGTGTCCTCATCTGCCGGCTCATACCGACTCATCCATCCAGTGCACCTATCCAGTCTTTGAAATGAATGTACCTGTGGGAATGAAATGAGGGAAAACAGAAGGAGGGTATTACTGTCTGTTGGTTTAGTTTGAAATTAGAGCTTAATGTAGCTCATGTAAATATGCATTTGCAGAGACGCCAGTTCATCTCTTCCTTTTTTCACTGTTTTTTCTGTGTGTTTGTTGGTGGAAAACTCTGCTGCTTCTGTGTGAGTAAGGCACAGTGAAGAGTGAAGGAGAGACGGGTGATCCTGTCTCATTTTATGAACCAGATTTACTGAGTTAGTATAACTACAGGTCTAAAGGAAAAGAGTGAAAAACAAGAGCCGAGCAAACGTTATTACTTAATACTGTCAGCTGATTTTCATCCACTTATGGTAACTAATTATGGAAAGCTAAATCTTTCATCAGTATCTGTAAAGAAGGCTCACGCTGGTATAGCAGACTTTATTCTCTTCATGAAGGAAGTGGGAAATAAACCCCCCAGCATGTCTCTCCCTCTCTTCCTCTTCTTCTCTCTCTTTCACCACCAGCAGCAGGCTTCTCGTCTTTTTTCTGTTTGCCTGTGGGCCACACACTATGCATTATGGAGAGCCAATAGCTCTGCTTTAATGAGTGCATGTTAAGCCCAGCAGCTATGGTATTGGTTATTGGCGATCTCACAGGGGGACTATAGAACTACTGGAGTATGGAGACGATTATCCAACCCTATCTGCCTCCCTCTGTTAACAGGGTTACTGTGCAGTCTGCATCCTTTTATACAAAATCTGGTGCATGAACTGTTCGGTCATACCGTGCCATGCATCGTCATATTAGTCATAGCTTTTGGTAATCTAAGATGATAGGCGGTGCACTGCTTTTGTCTTATCTCAGCAAGCACAAGATGTTTTAAAATAAAATTTGGAAACCCGCATTTCACCTTGAGATGAACTGGTGAAATCATACATATCAGTATAGTCAGTGAAGACTATAAGTCAGTCAAATGTCATTTTTAAATCCCTCAAATCCCACTTTGTATTGCAGGATTATAAGCACAAAGTAGTGCAGTAGTGCTAGAGACAGTGTTCACTTCTCACGAATGAGGGTACTGGACTGCTCTACAATACAGCATCAGCCTGAAACAGCACCATCACAGAGAAAATCATGCAGGTTTCTTCAACAACGCCATAATAACTGATCGCTTAAAGTGAAAAAGACGGGGGAAAGAAGGAGAGAGTGAGAGGGTACTTTACGGTCTCCTTGACTGTTTTCACAATTATTGCACAAGAAACCGGCAAATCTATACGTTGATAAATATTGTAGCGTCTGTTTGTATACAACGTAGTATATCATCAAGAGGACGGGGCGGGAATCTGTTAGAGTGCTTAAAGGTCAAGACGATCATGGTTAATGCATGCTCCGCTGCTGGGATGCTGGAAGGGAGCATCGCTTTTGTCAGTAAGAAGGAGTCTCAAATAAAATGTTCAGGGTCTTTATATTTGTGGAACATGTTGAAATTATTTTTTTTAGAAGTGAGGGGTTAAAAATAGGTTAAAAAATGAAAAGTGTCGTATTTGCATTGTTTTGCTCATTTCAAAACCTCCAGTGCGTGCATCCCAAAGGCCTACAAAACAAGATGAATGCCTTTTCTGACCTTCCTTTTAACATCACTGTGGCCAACAGGGGATCCATTTAACGCAATGAAATGAAACGCAAAAAGTTGAAGGGAACTGGCATTCCCGTGCATGATGTTCCCCCATGCAAATAATATAAATGCCTACTTAACACAACATAGCAGTAGTCAAATATCCAAAAAGACAACAGTTTTAGAATACCTGATATTTGATTCAGACAGGGTTTGTGTATCAACTGCATTATAGATGCAAATTGTTTGTTTTAAAATATGAAGTTATATCAATTATATTGATATAATTGTTGTTTTCCTTAATTTGCGCTCAGTGGTTTGACACTTTTGTTCTTTCTCGGTAGCCAGCAACTCACTCGAGCCTTTTCCCTCCTGAGATTCACTGTATATGCTGTACACAAACAAAGGGAATAATTAAATAACAACTATGAGCTCACGGGTTTATTTCAGCATGTATTGTCTATGGCGATGAATGAAAAAAAAAAAAAGGTTGGTGAGGTATTTTTAGCAACGTGCTTATCCTGTCGTCTCACCCCCCCTCCCCTGCATCCTCACGCTCACACACAATGTCTTTGTCCCTGTCTTTTGCATTCATCTTATGCCATCTCACCCCCCCTCACTCAGGCTCCTTGCTTCTATCTCAGCTGGATATACCAGACGTCCCTCTAATTCGACACACTAATGTAATTCCCCTTCTCTATAATCATCCATTTTCCCGTTTTCATGCCCTCTCCCCGAACTTGAGACACGTCTCGTGGATTCTATTTCACAGCAGTACACCAGACTACATCAGTTTCCATTTCATTTATTCAGTATTTGTTTAGAAACCCCATGCTGGTCTGCTATGAATCAACATTGCTTAATAGAGGCAACTCTCTCTGACCAGGTTAAAGCAGATATAATTACGCATGGATCTGAAATGATAATAAATCTGACTGAAATGAAAATGAATTGGAGTTCAAATAGCAAAAGTATTTAGTCTCACAAGATTACAGAGGAAGATTCATCTTACAGGCAGGTAGGATCTAAAAACACAGCACTCGCTCAGAGCACTCGGTGCATCTGTAAACACCCATTTAGGAAGGCTGCCTAACTCCACAACCATTTGTAGCTATCCATAATACTGGAAACTCTGTTGCTTTTTCTAATGGAATAGTGGGCACGCACATTCTGGTTTAAATGATAATAATACAGATTTAGTGCCCATTTGAATTTTTATAATGATTGGTGTCACTCCCATTGCTTATCATTGTTTTAATGACATATACCATCCCATACACGAGGCATTTCCTTAAATATTTGGTGCTTGAATTTTAGTCATGCTTCTACTTTATTATATAATGACTAACTTATTAAACTGTAATGATAAAATTTAAGACAGTAATAAAAAATTGCTATTTTGCGCATTGCAGCTTCAGCACTGTATCCAGCCCATTTTCTTTAGCTGCTTGAAACATGTTGGCTGGCTTACTGAGAAAGCTGTATTGACTTGGAAAGTGAATGAGAGGTGCGTCCCTGTGTAACCTCCAACGTGACTGAGCACTGGATGATTCTGTTAAGGAAAGAGGGAAGATCAGAGGAGCAGAACATTGACATCAGGCACAAACATTTGCCTCCAAAGGCAAACATGAATATGAAAGTGAATTGTTTACAGACAGTTATTTCGGCTGTGATGCATTTTTGCGGAATGAATGAGACAGAGTGCTCTAACCTGGTTAAACATGCATCTACATGCATGTAGAGTCCTATAATAGAATACAATGTGATATTTTGCATTGCATTGCATTTTGTATGGAAATGACGCAGCATAACTGTTACTGTTTCACAGATTTGTCTAACAGGACCTGTGCTTTAATTTAAAGCTGATATAATGAAAGGTATTTAAACCGAGCCTCGCTGTGGTGCTTGCGTTAAATTATTATACGTTAACAAGAGCAGGTACAAAATTACAACCGACCCCTGCATTTATATTTGGAAACGAAAGTGGAAAATGAGAGTCAGAGACAACTGTTACATGTGAAAATAAATGGGAGGAGAGGAAATTACAGGACCGTTCTTTTCATGTATGTCACAATTTTAGCACACAAGCTCCACGTTTCCTTCTAGGAGGAACCTAGAGTGTAACATATGACTGAAGTGCAAATGAGAATAAGTGAAAAATTGTAACTCAGATTTCCTGGCAATCTCAGCACCACCTTCATCCTGACAGCACCGGGCCTCTGGTGGAGAGGTTAAGGTTGGAGCTCCAGGCCAAACCCAGCAGTCGAGAGCCCGCCCTCAGGAGAGAGAGTCAACATGGCAAGGGCACCAAACACATTCAGGATGCATAGGTGCCATTTATCATGGTTGACAACTGCACTCTCAGTGCCATTTGGGTTTATTACCGGTACATTTCTCCCCACATAATGATGTTTTCCTTAGCACTTGTCCTCTGAGACTGACTTCAATGAAAAACTGCAGTGGAAACATAAAGGTGACAGTTTTTTTTTTCCCTCCATCCCTTTTATATGAAGTTTGCTTCGTCTGACTGTTAAGGACATGGAAATGAAACAAAGAGAAAAGTGGAGTTTTCTAACTTTTGGCTATAAGTTTGAGAACATTCAGTACCTGAGGATTTAGGCATATCAGCTTCCATGCAGCAGGGACTTAATGCCTGCAGACGTTGGTATTTAGACCTCACTCGTATTTGGGGAAACAAATTCTTTCAGGGGGAGGCTGGGGTTTTCCCCAAATGGATGCATGCTCAAAATTTTGATCCAGAATAATAACTTTGCACTACTAGTGAATTATTCCAAAAGTACATCTACTAGTGCATCTCAAAAAATGCTTGTTTTTTATCGGCATTTAATTACAAAAGATAAGCTGTTATGTGTTTTATATTTATTACATGTAAAGTGAAATATTCAAGCCTTTATTTTAATTTTGATTATTATGGCTTATAGGCCATGAAAATCAGTTTTAGTGTCAAGTTTCTGAAAGTAATGCTCATTTATAGACTCAATACTTGGTTGGGGCTCATTTACCACAAATCAGCTAATCTGTTAATGCCTCATTGCATGGAGATGATCAGCTTGTGGCACTGCTGAGGTGTTACTGAAGCCTAGGTTGGTTTTTAATGGCCTTCAGATTGTCAGTATTTTTGGGGTCTGCTTCCTCTTGACAATACCTCATAGATTGTCTGTTGGGTTCAGGTCAGGCTAACCTACTTGGTTGGCCAAGCACAGTAATATCATGGACAGCAAACCATTTGGTAGTAGTTCTGTCACTCTGGCAGCATGCTACATCCAGCTGAAAAAGGAAATCAACATCTCCATAAATGAAGCTTTTCAACAGATGGAAGTTTAAAGTTCTCAAAATTCTCCCAAATGCGGGAACTTCACAGTGGACTTCAAACACCTTGGATTCTGCGCCTCTCCGCTCTTCCTCCAAACTCTAGGACTGAATTTTCAAATGAAATGCAAAATTGACTTTCATCTGAATAGAGGGCTTTGAACCGCTGCACAACACTCCTATTCTTTTTCTCCTCAGCCCAGGGAAGACACTTCTGACTTGCTTCTGGTTTAGGAGTGGCTTGACATTAGAATGCCAAAGTCCGCTCCTTATGACGTTCTCCCAAGATCTCGAATCAACTTTTCTTGATTATCCTCTAAAGGCTGCGCTCATCCTTGTTGCGTGTGCACTTTTTCCAGTCAACTTCCATTAATCTGAATCCACACAGCACTGGATAAATGGCCAGCCTTTTCAGAAGTGGCCTTCTGTGGTTTACCCTCTTCTTCCTTTGTGGAAGGTGTCGAAGAACATCAACTGGACAACTGAGAGTGGAAATGTGAAGTGAAAATGAAATATTTTATTAATTTGAGATAAAAAAAAACAGATTTTTACCATTAAATTGAAAAGCTTGTAATATTTCATTTGATATATAATGAATATATAATATGTGGAAGTTTACCTTTATGAATTTAATCATCAATAAAAAGTATGTTTTGAGCTGCACTGATGCTGTATGTGGCAACTATTGTCACTAGCCTTGAAGCTGTCCACATTACTTTTATCTGCTCCCTGGATTTGATCTTCAGTCAATGTCTCCTTCCCTGAAATACTTTTCTGTTTAGCTTCTGGCTGTATGTGACTTGATTAAAGTTATATTAATATATTGATATTGAATGATGTGCGCTATACTAGATACACATAACAATATTCACCAGAGTTCACTTGTTTGCTTTATGAGGTTTCGTGATGGAACAACAGGCACAAACCACACTTCTAAAATCCAATATAAAATAAACTTTATTTGAGCTTTTGCAGGTAGGTGGAGGAAGCAGCAGTATCTTGAACAGCCTTGACACTGGCTGACACATATTTTATTGCCTGGGGAGAACTAAGGTTACTGTTAATGGAAAAAGGGTTATATCTGCTTGCCGTTATGATCAGTGTCTAATATTTGAATATTTGTGAACAAATAGCCTGCAGGTTGATAATAGCTCACATTAACCTGACATTTGCCATGCCGAAACTGAAACTTAAGTCTGGAATTGAGCTACTGCAAATCCTCTTTGCTACACTGGAAACCCTCTCTCCAGCCGCTTAACAGCTGTTTATTAAAGCAAATATCTAATCAGCCAATCACATGGCGGGGGTTCAGTGCACGGAGGGATATAGAGATAATCAATAGGTTCTGCTGAAGTTTGAACCAAGCATCACAATGAGGAAGAAAAGTGAAGTAATTACATGGCATAGCTGTTGGTGCCAAACATGCTGGCTTGATTATTTCAGGGTTTGAGAGTTTAAACAGAGTGGTTGGGGAAAAATACAGTGAGAGTTCTGTGGGGGAAAATGCTGCAGTGAAGGCAAAGGTCAGACAGGAATAGCTAGAGTGGTTCCAAAAGCAACTCATATAGCCACTCGTTACACCCAAGGTTTGCAGGGGGGAAAAAGTTGCCTGAAACCAGGGGACTGAAGTTACACTGGGGTGCAGGTCAATGAAAATTGGACAATGGAAGATTTCACAAACATCGCCTGGTCTGAAGAGTCTTGATTCCTGCTGTGACATTCAGATTGCCGGGTGAGAATCTGGGGTAAACAACATGAAAACATTGGACTGTTCTGCATCCAGTGCGCTCAGGTGCTTTTCTTATTCTTTATTCTTTTTCTCTGGCAGACTAAGACCCCTTCTTACCAGCTGAGTATCATTTAAATGGCACAGCCTGCCTGAGTATTGTTGCTGGCCATGCTTATGCCTTTGTAACCACAGTACACCCTTTCTTTAATGGCTGCTTTCGGCAGGATAACACACCATGTCAGTAAAGTTCGTAACATCTCTGACTGGTTCCCTGACAATGAATTATTTGTACTGAACTGGTCTGCCCGCTCCACAGATCCAAATCCAAAAGAGGACCTGTGGGGTGTCTGGAAAGGGAAAATTGCATCATAAAGAGCTACCCTCAAATCTGGCAATTGCATGATAGTATTATCAACCTGGATCAAAATCTCTACAGACTGTTTCCACAAACCTGTCGAATCTGTCATGTACAATTTAAATAGTCTTAAAGACCAAAGAGTGTTCAAATCACTGGTGAATGTATGCCGATGTTTATTACAGAGTGTTAAGTGTACTTTAAAAAAATGTGTTCCTCTGTGGAAAAAGAGACAAAACTCTGATGTGTGTAGTTTCAACAAGCATGATCTGCATTCACTCATCATTCTTGGTTGTTTGGGCTATTATTTACATCACACCTGCTTTCACATGCAGATAAAACTCAATTCTGTCGTCATCACCCTGGTCCAATCATTTTCTTCCCCACCTTCTACGAGCAACATCTGCTTTAAATCTCAGCGTTCGGCTTTCATTATTCCTCCGAGACTCTCATCTCTGCGACGGACCCCTCATCACATCTCCACCTGATCGCCGTCCCCCAGACAGCCTCAGCCAGGTTTTCCCTGTCCTGCCCTACTTTCTACAACTGATGAAACCCCACTGTGTTGTCCAGCTTGGAGTCTAATACTTTAAATTCTGTACTTCAATAAAGTAGATTAAAGTCTTTCAATTGAAATGCTATTTTTAAACATTTTGAAGCAGTGCCACAGTGCGTCATAATAGAATATTATCATGTGGGCAATAGTTGATGTTGAATAAATGTGACGTATGTTACAACAAGGCTTTATTTAAAGCATTTTGCTTTTGCTGGAATAAAATACAATGAGGCTCGAGTTTAAACAGAAGTTTTCCTGAGTGGTTTATGTGATGCACAAAAGTTCTTTCCCTCTCAAAATGGAAAGTCTTCCCTCATTTGACGCGGAATTGCTTTTTAATTATTTGTGATGTTCCATGAAATTTCAGCTCTCCGGAAAATAAAGTGCAGCACAGGGTCATGATGCAGATAGACTCATCCTGCATATCTGTGAAGAGCATATGCACTTTGTCTTTGTCAGCCGACTGCTAATCATAGCCTAAGAGGACGGATCTCATTAGCACAAGGCACATTCCCTTTTGCCTGTGAGATGGAGTCGATCATTATCTTTGTTGTGTTGGTGATGATGGTGGCGGTAGTGATGACGATGAAGATGAGGAACAAGTGATTGATTTGTGCCAACGGGTACGATCTTTGTACTTCGAATTAAATATGTTCTTTTCAATGAAATTTATTTTCGGCTTCTGGGAACCATCACAATGCTGAAATCAATATTTAATATCCTTGGATCAATGTGACGTGGGGTTTTATTTTGCATCAGTTCTTTTAGTATTTCTGAGCAATAATGTGCAATAGTAAAAGATTAAGAAAAGTACCGATATTGTGAACGCATTGTACATTTGAGATTATGTCTGTCCTTTTCTTGATGACAGGTCTCCAAAGATTTTCTCTAGAGAATAGCCTTTGATTTGCACATGATGGTGGAATTGTGGCATGCAATAAAATAAGAATAAAAATATTTCCTTTCCATTTCCTTTCCAAGTCTGTAAAGAGGGTCGTTTCTTTCTTCTACACTGCAAAAACTCAAAATCTTACCAAGAGTATTTGTCTTATTTCTAGTCAAAATTATCTCATTACACTTAAAATAAGACAGAATCAGCTAAAGGGCAACATTTCAGTAAGCTAAAGGAACTTGTTTCAAGACAGTAAATCTTAAAACTAGAAAAAAAACTAGACAATTTTCACTTGTTTCATTGGCAGATTTTTTTTACTTAATACAAGATATTTTAGCTTGAAATAAGTGAAAAAATCTGCCAATGAAACAAGTGAAAATTGTCTAAAGGAGACAGAGAGAACCCACATAAACAGCATGTAAATTCCATACAGGAAATGTGGGGAGAGTGGATTTGAACCTCTTGCTGTGGGGTGACAACACTAACCACCATGTCACCAAAACATTAAGTTCATTATAAGCCCTGTCTCATGACAGTGACCCTCCTTGCCCTCCCATCTTTTGTCAATCATGTATTTATTGACCCCTTTTAAACTTGATTGTAATGATTCATTTAATATATATAAGGGGAAAAATGTTAATATCTTCTATTGATGGTTCTTTTATTGTTAATTTCTTGGTTTGTAACTAAGATTTGTCAAACCATGTTGTTTTTCCTCTCTTACCTTCAATAAATATATCAAACAAAACAAATTAAAACAAAACACAATTTGAAACTTGAAAAACTAAAATCGTTATTTTCAAGAGGGAAAAAATTGGCTGCTTCAAGTTTATCATTTTATTAAAGTCACTTGTGTGCAGCTGAGTAGCAGGAGTGAGGAGGAATGTGCAGCGATTGATCTACTAAATGATTTAGTCTTATTAATGCTTATTTGGAGGTCCGGAGTTTGACTGGAACACAAAGCCATTGCACAAAACATTGCAAATGCTGTTTCAGTTGACAAGCTTGAAAGTATTTCTGTTTATTGTTTGCAAATAGGAGAGGACCTCATAGGTGTCCCCTTAACCCTGTAGGGGTGCAACCACTGCTTGGCCATACACAGATCAGATGCTTTCTGGTGTTGCTGGTTTGGTACAAAACTGTATACAATATGTTGAGGAAGGTAAATTACCTCCTTTGAACACAATACTTAATATAAATGTGTCATGCACTGCTTCTTAGTATGGGAGTGCTGGAAGGGAAGAAGGCATGGAGGGAGTGGGGATGGGCTGGTGATAATATACCCACAAGTTCAAATGAAATCAAAGCTCTTGCTTCCTGTGGGTTTTTTCCTTTCCTTTCCTTTCCTTTCCTTTCCTTTCCTTTTTTTTTATTGTCCGGGACAAGGTCAAAATCTAATATTTATCTTGTGAAGGAAGTGTATACTTGTGCTTGTTGCCTTCATAATTGAGTCATCACTGCCGGAAAATATAGAAGCAAGGCCATTTTTCTATCCGCGGTTTAATAGGCTCTTCTGCTACTCTCACCCTGTCTTGAAAATAAGCAGTGCATAGCACAGACATACTGTCAACATTGCACTAAGTCACCATAATTATAGCAAGGTCTCCCCTGTTCACAAGTACACCCTCATGTGACTGCAGTTATCTTTGCTTCAGTCAGCTGCACTGTATGCACAGAACCACTGATCAGTGAATGGGACACTGACTCTTTCACTCCAGTGATTGTAGTAGCATGTTATTTTATGAAAACAAGGCTTACAGCTCAGATAGAAATCTCTATAAACAGATATGATTATGCAGAATATATAGGCAAGAATTTGTGGCACGAGAAGCTTTTTCAATCCATTCGTAGCCTAAGCAGTATTATATTAATTTTCTTTGAGTACACGCAGACAAGCAGTCCTCGTGGAGAGCAAAAGAAGAAATCATCGACTTAAATCCACTCTCAAAATTGTCTAATGATAAGCTTTTTAAAATGAATCTGTATTGATAGTGGGACAGTTAAACAAGTAGTGAATGGGGAAGAATTGCCTGTTATCATTTACCAAAGAATAATTGGGTGCTATCAATCTGTTTTCCTGACAATTCATTGGTTTGAAGAATCGGAATTATGACCTAATATATAAGTTAGTAGTTTAATGGCATTTCCTCTATCTTAAGGCATCCAATCCAAAATGAGTTTGAAAGTCTGAAATTTGTTGTCAGGTTTCTGTGCATTGTTTCATTTGAATTACATGATGGGAAGCCAGTGTTTTAACTTTCGCAGTCTCATGACTGCTGGACAGTTTCAAGAACTCTCTATTTTTAATATGCCAAGTCACAGAAATCTACCTTTATTGGCATTTTAATGGCTCCACATGCCATTAATAGCCAGACTGGCTGCATCATGGTTTCAAGAACAAGAGCCCAATCCAAAGAAATTACTCAGTAGACCTGGAACAGATATCATTCTGACTATGGGCGGCTTTTGCCAGGCCTGTGACAGAGAAGGCCAAAAACACGTTTGTTAATTAATCATTTTATTGTTTTGATTTTTACTGTAACACTGTAAATAGTTCAATTCAATTCAATCACAACAACAGTAAAGACTCTACAATAATAGCAAGCAAGCACTTGGCAGCAGTGGGAAAGAAAAACTTCTTTTTAACAGGAAGAAATCTCCATCAGAACCCGGGTCAGGGAGGGGCAGCCTCAGGGGTGATGGGGGGAAGACGGGTGAGATGACTAAAGCAGCTGTTTATAAGCACCAAACAAAGGAAAAATAAAAACATATATTTAATGGTTTTCTTCGTTGTAAGCTACATATTCATTCTATAAAACAAAGTAATCAGTTAATCAGGCACTATTAACGTCACTCTTAATAAACTAGGCGATGTGTTTCCATGTCAAATGTGTTAATAATGCTGGTTTAAATGCTTTCCTGTGATTGTTGGCTTAAAATAAAAGATCTCCCTCTGTTGTTACTATAGCTTAATGCAGCTTACACCTGCATGTTCATTTCATGCTTTGGAGAGGCAAAACGTGAAATGGACATGGTGGACCGGTGGGTGTATTACACATTTTGATGCTTGGCTGTGTTCCCAAAATCTGTATAGATGTTGATAATCCGATCACCCTAGGCAGTTTGTATAGTAGTTTCATCGAGATTGTTGTACGTGTCTTGGAGGAATTAGGGAAAAGGCATACATATATGTGCTGCAATCATTTTAGCAAAGTTAATCTGCTGTTATATATATATATATCAAACTGAGGAAACAGTGTGATTCCACTTGTGGTTAAACATTAGATGAGTTTAACTGTTTTGTATGTCAGTGGAGTGGCGGTACAGACCCATCTACAACGCTCTGACAGTTTATGTCTGTGGGTTTGGATGCTAGCCTAAGCTCTAAGGTTTATAAGTAATAAACTTTTAACCACATATCAGTAAAGATTGAAATGTGGTGGACGAGTTTGCCTGTCAGTCTAAACAATTTCCAAGAAAACATTTTCCAGACTAGTTAGAACAATGGCAGGAATGGATGGAAATTAGTTTAAATAAATGAGACTGTGTGAGGTGTGGCACAAGACTAGAAATGCATGCATTATTTCCTAATTTATGACATTAGAACTGAGGTGACTCAGTTACATAAATAAACAGGAATGACAATAGAAAAATCAGTCAGTGATATTTGCAGATTTCCTCTGGTCTACACCTAAGAAGAGAGTTGAATTTTAATGTGAAGTACAGGAAAGCCACAACAACACTGGCCCAAATATGTAAAGACAAGTGAGACAATAAAACAGAAGGGAAAAAGTAAACACATGGCAGACAGACAGCTCAAAAAATGTAAAACCAGAAAAGCTTTTTTCCCCCCTTGTAGATCCTGCTTCTTCCACACATGAGGTGGCTTCTTTATGGATGCTGGTTACATTAGCCTCAGGCTAGAAGCTGTTTCATTGCAGACAGCCCATCAAGATGAGTGACAACTGTGGGGGCGGGAACTTGACCAGCTGAGAAGGAGGAGGCCAGGACTAACAATACATTTTCTACCTCAAAGTGAAAACTTGCATATTGTAGCTACAACTCAGAAGTCACTGGCAAGAAAAGGGAAAGTGGGAAAAAAATCTTACAGACTGTTGGGTAGAAAAATGTTACTTTGGTTCTCTTCATACAGTAGAGTCTGTAACATTAATTTTGATTTATGAATTCATTACTGACACATCCTTTACAGAAATCAACTGCATTTAATTGAGTCAGTGGCTGTCATTAATGGCTTTGGTTAATGTACCATTCTGCTCCCAGTCTATGTGGAGAGCACTTGAGTTGTGTAACAGCTTGAAGAGAAAGCTGCAAATCAGAAGAAATCTGTGGCTGAGTCCGTCAATGATCTCACCTACGTTTTGAAGCTCGTGTCACAAGAGACGAGTTATTTGAAGAAAAGGCCAGTTGGCTGCTTTTTATCCTTTATGTTTTTTTTGGAGATCAATAGCTTTGCACCAAATTTTGTAAGACTTGCTATTGATCTTTTACCACCTCCCTGCTCTTGTACTGAGATGGTTGCTCTTGCTGAGACTCAGTAAAGCACATTGCATGTTTGTTTTCAGCTCAAGGACACTTTGCTTCATTTCCCTCTTCTGCTGTATGAAAGTCACATCTACACTACAAAGATACGACTGCAAATGCAGTGAGGGGCTTGCACCTTTATGACACGTACATGCAGATTTCAATTGTGAGTGTTATTAGTGTTATTTGAGCACAACAGGGTGCCAATATTCTTCGTGTCAGCCAGAGAAAGCAAAAAGTCAGACGAGAGTTGTTTCATAATAGTCTTGTTAACTTCTTCTATGAAACATTTGTGCACACAAGGCCCTACAATAAAGAGACGCCTCTTCCTCTCTTTGGCTTTTTTGCAAGTTCACTTGATGTGGATGAAACCTTATCGGCCTCAGTCTCACCTTTATACATGCCGACATCAGCGAGCTACCTCTGATATTGACCTACAGAAGCAGATAACTGCAAAGGAGCAACAATAAATTGCCTCTTGTGTGGAGAACTAACTTGTTTATATCTGTTGGGCCCTCGGTGGTGTTTGGGGACAAGATGGTAAGTAGTGTGTGTGTTTGTGTGTGCGTGTGTGTATTGCACGGATGGGCTGTTGGGGTCACTGTGCAATTTAGCAAGTCGCCAACTGGAGCCAGGAAAAACAAAGAAGGGGAGATAGAAAACAAAGTGGAGACAGGAAATGCTGTCTTAGCATTTTTCTGTTGCTGTGATTTACATTTTTTGCCAAAACAGAAGGGGAGAGGATGTCAACAACACTGACAGCTGTTTGGGTGACAGATTCTCCAGAGAAAAAATAAATAAATACTATAACAGAAAGGGAGATAGCGCTACATCTTATCATGCAGCATAGCAGCCCCATCGCATTTACAGTATATCAGAGTCCACAGTGTGATGGAGTGCTGTGTTTGCAAAGAGGACACAGTGGCGCTCACTTATTGCTTCTCATCATAGTAGTGCATTGCTGAGCAATTAAAAAGCCATCAACTGGCTCCCAACTAATTACCTACAGAGTCATCTAACCTTGTTGTTGATATTAAATAAAGTACTTGTCTGTAAAATGAGGTGAACAGAGCAAAAGCATATTGTCATGGTTTATGCCAGAGACTGGACCTGGACCATATGCTGTCCTTTGTTACAACACTGTCATTATCGTGATACAAATTATGTTTGTAGAATGGCAGAGGAAATGAACACATTTAAACACAATACATAGTGAAGTGATTTTTTTTTCCAGTTTGCAGTACACAACAGTAACGGAGGACAATGCAGGACTGAAATGAAACGTGTCGGTGACGCATGGCTGAGGTCAGATGTGCCTGAATGAGATGTGATTGAAGCAAACTGAGTTCCAGGAAATTATAAATATAATATGCGGGGATGCTACTCGTCATTCAGGCATTAGCAAATGTTGCTCTTTTTTTACATAAATCTGGGTGACTTGTGTGAATCTTTTATGGGTAAAGAATCTCCTCTTCTCCGAACGTGAGGAGTGGAGGAGTTTAAAGTGACACAATGTGAATGTTTTATTATATAAGTCCAAGATGTGAAACTAGCAAATGACTAAAAAATACATTAGATCACACAGGTTAACATTTGAGGAAGTAGAACAGATACTCTGACACTATTTTCCATGAATCATTCAAGTATTAAAAAGGTACCTAATTCAAGATATCATCTGTTGTTGTGTCTACAATTAACTGACAATTTAGCAAAGAACTCATCAAGAACCTATTTTAAATCATATCTTTTGTTACTACTTAACAGTCTGTCATAAAACATATGGCTTGATAACTTGATGGCTGAATCTATGAAAAATGCCAAAGGTAACACAGTTTTTGCATCAACAAGGTGATTCCTAAAGATTTATTAGCTGAAAACCTGTCATATCACAACATTGTGTGTAGTGTGTCCTTTAAATAATTGAGTACAACTGTACAAGGAGAGGACGAAAGAAGAAGTAGCAGAGCTAAAATGAAGACAAAGGAAAGATGAATAGTATGTGAAAGTCATATCTGAAAGGAAGCACAGGACCTGAGAGATGCATATGGCCCTTCTGCTGATCCATCCATTGTTCACTGAAGCCTTATTAGAAGTGGTCTCAGTGGTGGACAAGAAGCCATTCATAAAGAAGGGAAACAGGGAGAAGAGGCTGACGAATTTCAAATAACACAATAACACAATAACTGGACTAAAAGTATGTGGCAAAGGGTTTTATGGATCGATGAATCCAAATTTGAAATTTCTGGTTCAAGTTGTTGACATGTTTGGAGTAGGTCAGGAGAGAAGTAAAACAGTGAGCGTGGGGCTGCATATGAGCCAGTGGTGTTGTGAATGCAGAAAAGTATCATCAGATTTTGGTCCACCATTCAGTACCATTTGGAAAGCGTCTGATTGACAATGGCGTCATTTTTCTGCTCGAGAATGACCTCCAAGACGCTGCCAATTCAGTAAAAGCATATTTGGATAGAAAAACACATAAATACAACACTATCAGTCATGGATTGTCCTCCCCAGAGCCCAGACCTCAACTTTATTGAAGCAGTGTGGAATCATCTTGACAGAGAACAAAACAAAAGGCAGCCAACACCCAAATAAGAGCTTTGAATGTGAATGTCCACAGAGAACTATTTTAGAAGACTACTCAGGAAAAAAAAAACTTACATAAGAGAGCTTAGACAGTGTTGAAGAAAAAACAAAAGATGGCCATACCATTCAAGCTCATAAGAATTTCACAAACTCTGTTTTTGTCTTGTATACTCTTTTCCCATAGCAAAATACAAAGAAATGAGGGCTGTCTCAAGACTTTTGCACAGTATTGTGTATATGATTTTATCTAAGATAACAAAAAACAAAATAGTCCCTACAACTATGCAATCCTTCACAAAGAGGGAGATTGGTTAGTGTGATTTCTTTTCTTTTTTTATGCAGTCATGCCTGAGGATGTAACAGAAGTGTTACATGAATAATGTAAATGTAATTTGCTGCTTTCAAGAGCTAAAAAGACTGTAATTTTGAGATGAGGAATTACGAGTGAGCAATAAATTCAAACATGTCAAAATTGTATGAGTAACCATTTTTTAAAGCAAACCTGATCAGGCTCTGGATCTTCGACTTGTTTTAGAATGGGCTGACTATTTATTTAGAAAATGACAGTAGCGCTATAGCTGCTTACAGTGGAAATAAATTCACTGTGAGGGGGCCTTTTAAGATAACCTACTGCAGGCCACCTTGTTGTTCATCTGAGCCTATCAGGGGTTCCTCTGATGAAACCAATTTCTTATGAAAAATTACACCCCTTTTACCAGCTGTGAGACAAATCTGGGTTCCATTTTCCCCTTGATGAAATTCTCTTGTTGTGCATAGATTTATTAATTATTTTCACAGCTCAAAATCAATGCATGGGCTCAAACACAAAATCACCATTAAACCAAAGCAAATGGGAAAGCTAGACTTGTGAGCTTTACCTCAACTACTGAGCACTTGGTGCAAAAGTACCCGCCTTTCCTTACCAAGTTTTGTTGCTTGTTTGGTTTGATTTTTTCATCCTTCTGATGAGACAGTGTTAGTCCTTTTTTGTGTCACCTCCTTTTAAAGCCCCAACGCTCCATTGAGAGGCAGAGTGCTGATGGAGCAGCCATGTCCTCGCTGCTGTTGGCCAGCAGAATTAGTTTAGTTCCACTGAATAATGAAGTAGAATGTGTACCCACTGTTCTAATTAAAACCCCTGGTCATTCATCTGTCTAATAGATACAATGCCTTCCAGTATAATTTTGTCCCAAATGTACAATTCCAGACTGTGTTCTCTGCGCTATGAGCCTCTGCTGAGCAAAACGGCTCTGTGCCAGACATGCAATACGGTATACTTCTTGTCACACTGTCTCTCATACCCACTTGCAAGCATATGGTCATTTACACACATGCAAATAACTCACAGCATCTGCCGCCACTATCTTAGCTACTAAACACATTAAAGCGTTAGGATTTAAAACTGACCATTCGCTGGGATCCTTGCCCGAATGTTTCTGAACAGCTTAGCAAGGATGACCATAACTCTGTCTTTATGTGTGTGTGTTTTTTTACCTTTTCAGAATTGAAAATAAATTGCAGAAGTATATTGACTGTGCTTATTTGATCTAATATAGACCAGAAATTTAAGGTGTTTAGCTGACAATCTTACTGTAGGCATTAAGCCTGTGAGGCAAACAGCATGCCATCAGCAAGATCACCATTGTAAAAGAAAAATGCCTGCTCAAACCTACGGGAGTCAAAATGCTGCTATACACGATTTTACAGTCGTTGCGTGCTATACAGTCATTTGGTTTACAGCTATTTTTGCCTCAGAAACTCCAGCCAGAAGACCAGTTGTCTTGACAGGTTGAAGAAGTTTAAAAATATACAAAGCAACAAAGCATAAATGTAACCTCTGTGTTGCTTTCACAAGCTCGTTTCTCTACAGTTACCCAGTTATGTTGTGAGAAATGACATTCTAATCACATTTTTGTGCGTAATACCTCTTCACCTCTTCAGCTTTTGGCCTGACACAATCAAAGTGCTTTTTGTGATCCTTTTGCATCATTCTTATTTTAAAGGGCTCAGTCAGAAAAGCAAGTCAGTCAGATGCAGAATTTTCAAGCACTCTTCTGAGCTAACATTAACAGAAGCTTCAATAGAGTCGTCTGTTCTGCTGACAACACTGATGGTTTTTGTCTATAGGCTTCAGAATTCTGCTCTTTTGTGTGAATTAGAAACTGCATTGTTTTGAAAATTACAACAATTTTCTGGTGGTAATTTTGCCCTGTTATTTTAAACTTTATATGCACTGCCAGAAAGGAATAGTTATATGGACTTGAGCGTGGTGTGGTGGTGGAGGATTAGTGAAATATCGACTGGAGACCTACATCAGTTACAGCGAATAATATTTTGTTTTGCCTGCTAACATCTAGCTAATGCACAACACACCATACTCGAGCTACACACCTTTATCCCAACATTAGAAACAAGATGATTTAGGTGCACGCTCTAAGCTTTTGGGGTTATGCTTTTAATCCGTTAACAGACAGACAGATTATTTTTTCTTTTACAATAAATACGCTTTTCTGTTCGCTATGCTACATTTGAGATAGAGAAATACTACCTGCTGTTGTTTAGTCCTGCTTTCACTGGGCCAGAAAAAAATTTGAATAGCAACACATTTTCAGCTACATGGTGACAACACTGATACTTCCCTGGAGGAAGTGAATCTAAAAATATACCAGAATATATATGAAAAAAAATATCAGGGAGGCATTATGTGGAAATATGTATCTGTGAACACAAAGATGTATTCTTATGAGCTGTCTTTTTGCCACATGGGTGGACTCTCCGATGAAATGAAAGCAGGCCGATGTCCTTTGAGATGAATTATTTGTATTGAATTTAAATTGTGTATTTTTATAGCATCTGATTTAGAGATAAGGAGACGGTGAAGTTTGTAAAAGTCAGCAGAGTGGCAGGAATGATCTGACACCTTAAGTGATATTTTGTGTCTGCGCTGCAAGGAATCAGGATAATTCTTTCGGGTTTGCTTATTTTTGGTCTTTTTTCGTCTCCCTGCGTTCTCTGAAATCAGCGGTTCTCAAGCTATTTCTGCCACGACCCATTTTAGAAGCTCTCACGTTTGTCTTCATTAACAATAAAACAGGATCCAAGCTGGATTTTACTTAAACAAAGTTGAGCTCAGTGACATTAGCAGTTTGGTTATCGTCTCTAAAAAAAAAAAATCATAATCTTTCACTTTAATTTTGCTTCATTAAATAAAAAAGAAGTCAAGAGCAAATGTATCCTTAATTGCACATGCTCAGGTACATCAACCACTGTAGTTTTCAAAATAAAATCTTCCAGTAAGATGATGATTTTTGTTTTTTATTTTTTCAATAGGTGACAAGTCTGGACTCCAATTAGGCCAAAACTGTGTTAATTATTCAGCATGAATGATGCTTTCACAGATGCACACATGTGCAAGTATTCCACACCATGTATACTACTGCAACCCCATACCACCACACATGCATGCTTGTTAATTATACGCCGATATCTAGCAGGATGATCCCTTTTCTCTTTGATTGACAGGATTATGATTTCATGCACATGCGCATTTGCAATTTCATCATGGACCTTAAACATGCACAGAGAGCAAATATCAGCAAATATCAATAAAAATGACCCGACTTTCATTTGGAGGATCATCATCGGTTCTGAGTGTTGGATCTCCTTTTTCAAAAATCAGTCTGAAGTGGAAGAATCCAAGCGGAAACATGTAATCAACTGGAAATGTTAGATTTTTCCCAGCATCCACGTGATTGTGCCCTGAGAATTTGTTCCTCAGTCAGAATGTCAACTGACTTTGAACGCAATGTCCACAAACAAGCTGAACTATAACCCTTGCTATTGTGTGCATGCTCACAGGTACACAGAGGAACAATCTAAAAATAACACAAACATTGAAAACAGTGTAGAGGTGCACATGGAATGCCTTAGAGTGGAGAGGAGCAAGATTCGAAGCAGATTTTTGCTTTTAATAGGCAGAAAGTTTTAATTGCAACTTGTATATAGTGTTTTGGTGGCATGGTAGAGTTTTTAACTTGCCTTTGTCAGTGCAGCTGTGTTTACTGACACTGAAGATCGTGACCTTTAATATTGATTTAATTTACTGTGGGGTTTTTTGTTTTGTTTTTTGAAAAAACAAGTAACATTTTTCTGTTTCCACATTTGGTAATTTGAATTAGTTCTATTTTCAGTTCAATTTGATTTTATTTCTTTAGCACCAAATAACAACAGTAGTTGCTTCACAAAGCTTCATATTGTTAGGTAAACAGCCTTCAGTATTAGAAAGAAAGAAAGAAAAAAACATAAACCCAACAATCACACTGCTCACACAGGCATTTGGCAACAGTGTGAAGGAAAAACTTCTTTTTAACAGGAAGAAACCTCCGGCAGAACCAGGCTCAGACCACTTGGGCATGAGAGGAAAGACAAGAGAGCAAAGGGAGACAGGATAAAAGATACACTGTAGGAACGAGAGTCAAAGTTTAATAATTGCTGATGGTTAAATGCAGTAGTGGTGTGTAAACACGCAGGAAGTGAAAAGAGATGAGCGAAGAAGAAATGCTCAGTGCATCATGCGAAGGCCCCTCAGCAGCCTCACCCTCTTACAGCATAACTAAGAGATAGTCTGAGTCACCTGATCCAGGGCGATGCATATGCATTATTAAAAAGGAAAGTTTTAAGTTGATAAGAGCCTAAAGAAAGTAGCAACAGTGTCTGTCTCTTAAATCCAAACTGGGAGCTGTTTCCAGAGAAGAAGGGTCTGATAGCTGAGGGCTCTGTCTCCCATTCTACTTTTAAAACTAGGAAACACCAGAAAACCAGCAGTCTGAGAGCAAAGTGCTCTGTATGATAGGACCTGATTATTCAAGATTTCTGGTTTTTCTTCATAGGATTTTGTAGATTCAGCTGCATTAAATACCATAGCGTGCATGTATGTGGTCTAATAAGAAAGATACATTTCATACAATACATTTCTCAAGAAACCGAGATAACACTTTGCGATGTAATTACGATGGATGATCATGTCCGGAATAAGCCAGAATAAGAGAAAAACTTTAAAGCAGGGATTCCCATTGAGATTTCAACATTGTGGATCATTACAGTGCACCTTTTTTATCTCTGGTTTTATGTTCATTCCACTACAGCAATATAATGAAGTTCTGCGTGAATTAAAGTACCCTTGTTAATTTGTGGCACCAACAACAAATGAAAGTAATGTATGCCACACTTTATGCAAAATAATAAAGCAAAACAGAAGTGCATGAGATGGCAGCTGTTAGCCATTAAGTACCTATTTATAGCAAACCTTAGAGCTCCAGAAGGACTTATTTGCATGTATTTGTTTCACCAGACTGGAATCAGTCCTCCAGTTATAATAGAGGGCTAGCTGTATATCATTTCTAATAGATAAATTAGCGCACATCTTGCTTCACCTGGTTGCAGTATGTCTCTGTATGAAGCATCTACAGCACTTGCTCCACATTTACAACAATATAATGAGATGCAAGGACTGTAATAATGCAATTACCTGGCTAAGACAGCAGTGCCTTTTATAGCTTGAAATTTGTGCAGGAAACCATTTCAGTTGGCTAAAATGCCATCACAGAGACTTAATTATTGTCCCCGAGAGACTCCATATGTCTGTTTTACTGGCAAAGGAGCAACAAGAGCTGCTGTTCCCATCTTATTATATTAGTGGGAGTAAAACTTTTGAAAAAACTAATTTTACCTACTGTACCAAAGTAATTAAACATCTGCAAACGTCTGATCTTGTGTTTACCAATAAAATAAAATAGGAAAATTGTAAAATGAAAACATGCATGCTCTATTTGTGAATATATACCGCTCAAACATGTAAAGGAACACTTTAATGAGGGAAAAAATCATGCTGGATATCTATACTGTTATGTTTTAGGGATGAAAAGATGTCACATCATTTGATGGGAATGAAAATGATCAACCTACAGATGGCTGACTTCAAAGACAACCTGAAAATCTTGAAAAACTTTGCCAAAATTTCACTGCAGCAGCTCAAACTGATTCTCGGTTGTTTGTGTGGCCTGCACATGTATGCATCCTTGACAATCTTGGGGCCAAGGAGATGAGATGACGGATGGTGTCCTTGGGGGTCTCCTCCCAGATGTGGACCAGGGCATCCCCAAGCTCCTGGAGTTGGATGGACTGAACCATAATGTTCCAGAGGAGTTCTACTGGTTTTAGAACAGCATGAGGTCCGGTCAGGGGTATCAATTCTTTCATCCTCAAGAAACCAGGAAGAACCCAGCACCCAGTGCACCAGCGAAGGGTCTGACAATGAGTCCAAGGATTTCATCCTGATACCTAGTGAAGCTGAGGTGTAAGTTCAGGTGTAAGGAAGATCTGTATTCACTCATCTGTCTGCTTTCCCAGCTGTTTGTGGTATCACCAGGACTTCATTCTGCTGTGATGCACCATTGGAGTCTAATCAGCAAAGCAGCTGAAACTGATTAGCAACCCCCTCTGCTACCTAACTGAACAGATCAATATCACAGCAGTTTAACTGGCTTGATGCTCTGATTAAAATGGTTCCTCTATTATTATTATTTTGAGCAGTGTATATACCTATATGAGTTCTTTTTAACTTATACACACTGATGAAACAATACATATTGAACAGCTAGTACTAAGAGCTTAGAGCACAGGTATTGTTGTTGTCTGCTTTTTGTTTGTTTTTTTGAGTTGACTTTATTCACTTGGTGTGACAGAGGAGGATGCCCAGGATAGGGTGATGTGGAGAAATATGATCCGCTGTGGCATCTCCTGAAGGAAGCAGCCGAAAGCAGAAGACTTTATTCACCCCACTGGTGAGTCTTTTCTTTGTGTACCATTAAAGGGAATAAAAATAATCTTTGTTTATTCCTGCTAATAAAAAAAAAACCAGTGTAACACTTTAAATATAGCAGCATTACTTTAACCTCCTTGCAACGATTCATTTGCTCACAGTCTATATAAACCCTTTAAAATGTAATTTCAATAAAAAATATTGCAATATAACATTGCAGCACAGAAGCGCCTACCTACTGTGCCGACACAAAAACAAGAGACTCCTGTCCCAGTTGTTTCAGCTTGAAGCTTGTTCAGTCGATACAAGTGGGGGAGTAGTGATAAAATAATTAGCTCACTGAATCAAAATTTATGGATAGAAGTAGTGCATCACTGCCTAATGAAAGCTGCTCAAGCGTTCGATTCATTGGTTAGTTACTAAGAACTTGTCAGGTTGTTATGAAAGTTTTCTGAATTGGATTAAAGGGTTACTGCTCTCACTGATTTGATTCATCATTAGGCCTAGCACAACCAGCAACTTTTGTTTAAGTGGTCAGTAAGAAATACTTGGTAGGAACCAGCGAGACCCAATTTCTTTCCAATTATTTGCTTAGCTGTGCCTGTGTCAAATAACGCAGCTGCGAGCTGGATGGATTTAAAACACGAGTTGAAATTCCACGGATGCTCTTGCAAATATTGACATGCGGCACGTGGGAAAGAATATTCAGCATATTGAAAGTAACACCTGTCAGTCATAGATATGCCTACAGATAACTCTTTCTAACCAGTCTATGTTTAACGCCACTGCACAAATACTCCAATGTGTCCAATTACCCATGATGCATCTCATGTCTTTCATCATTTAAATGTCACTGTATTATAAGCAATGCTCATGTTGATATGTACTCATAAATCACCTGTAGCCAGCGGTGGCCTAAAATCTTACATGCTGTTAAGGGGTTAGGTAGAAACTCATCCATAATTTCCCAGGATGCCGGGTGAGCAGTCTGGGCAAGGGAGGTTGCTCCTGCTAAAATGCCCCACGCTACAGGGGGCACATGTTTACTGACAGGCCCACAGAGGCAGCGAACAATCACCTGCTACCACGCGTTCCTTTAGGGGCCGTGCTGTTACATTAATGCATGGGTCTTCATCTCATTATTCATAGCTGCTTGACTCCAGGGGAAAACTGTTGGGAAGGAGGCACTACACTAGCAAATGGATACTGGGTCATCTTTAGCATTCCAGGTGGTACGAAGCCAAAGGAAACATGGCCCATAGAGAGGGTACTATAGCTTTGTGTCATGCAAAATTGGAAGCAGGTTTAAATATAGCCTAAAATGTACTGATCGCAATATCCTGAAGCCCTTTTATGTGCTTGCCTTATGAGTTTGACTTTACTTTGACTAAGTAAGTTGGTTTGTGTGATTGCTCTTTAACCTACTAAGTCAGGTGGTTGCACAATTGAGTTTATGTGTGTCTTCTTTCAGTGATGTTACCTGTCTTTAAAATTTGATGGTCTTTCTCTTCCTGGGACTTTAATGTTGTATCGCCATTGAATAGACTGATCTAGAACATTAGTTTTGCCCAAAGGTTAGACGTGTGGAAAGGAACTCACTCAGCCAAGAGTAGCTTTTTCCGCCATAACATGAATGAAGCTTGTTTAATAGTCCTGCATTTAACCCCCTGTAGAGCCTACATCACAGTAAGCTGCATTACCTTTTGCACATATACTTGTGTGCAGGTGTGCCTGTATTGCTCTGCCTCATGACTCAAAGTGAGCTGATCTGTCAGAACAATGACTTTTACTGAAATGCAGAAGAGAAGATGGTTTTAAGACCTCTGCAAATGAGAAAACGTTACACTGTGAGCAATCTAGTTACAATCTTAGATTTTGTGGAATTGAGGCATTATTCTCATGCCAATCAGCACACTGTTTATACAACATACTAGTACCAAGCAAACCAATCACAGTTGTTGATGCCATGTTTAGTTTCCTTTCGCAGAAGGTGAATTCCAGGCTAAGATACAGGTTTGGTAATATTTGTTGCATGGCTACACCGGAGCTGAACTGTACTATAAAGAAAGCTTCAGATTAAAGGATGGTGTTTCTGTACTTTGTTTCCAGTA
This sequence comes from Oreochromis niloticus, assembly GCF_001858045.2. Taxonomy (NCBI): domain Eukaryota; kingdom Metazoa; phylum Chordata; class Actinopteri; order Cichliformes; family Cichlidae; genus Oreochromis; species Oreochromis niloticus. Next base: position 21,417,030 of record NC_031978.2, read on the forward strand.
TCTAACCTTTGCTGGTTGGAAATATCTGGATGCATTAAAAAAAGGACAAATCTGACCTGGTGCAGAACTGTGCTGCACAAGCTTATCAGGATACTTGGGAGGAGGATTAACATGTCAATCCAGCATAGGGGGACAATAGAGGGAACTCATAGTGGCCTTATCTCTACACACGAGAGCACAAGGATTAAATGAGTGCACACTGTGCCTCCAAATTATAGGTTGGCTGCTCGTTTGAACTATAATATCTCATTATCCATTTCTACAAGCATTAAATACAGTATTTGCAAGGTACGCAAGGCACAATGAGTTGTGCTGAACAGCAAAACTAAAGGAATAAGTATGCAGCGAATTACCTATCCTTTGAAGTAATTAGTAAAATTGAGAAATTGCTGCCGAGTAATGGATTAAAATTTCCTTGCAACTTACCAAATGAGCTGCGAAAACTGTGAAGCTCCAACTTTAAATCAAACGCAGTTACAATCGACTGGACTGTGGCTGAATGATTGAAGACTGCATCCCCTGTGTGTCCTGAAAAAGTTCCCTCTTTGCAACATCAAAGTAGAAACTATGAAAAATAAGCTTATAGGCACGGAAAAAGAAACAGGAAAGGGGAATCAGGTTGAATATAACGTCCATACCCTGCTGCTCCAGCTTCGTTGATATTATATGAGTAGACTGAAGACTTCAAAGGAACGCTGTGTCCAATTGATGGCGCCGATTCCAGGGAATTACGCTGAACTTGCAACTGGTATCAGCAAATTAAGGGAAGAAAGGAATAATCATTCCATCTGGCCTTTTATTTCTCACTTCTTTCTTTAATCTGCTTTGTCATTTCTTACAGTTGTTTTCTTCTTCTTCTTTTTTTTTAAATCTCAGGTGGTCACATGGTGTCAGTGGAGCCTAATGACGTGCCAACTGTTGTTATGTTTAACTCAGTCAATAGCCTGAAGCATCATGTGCAAACACAGAGGTGGATTTTGCTTCTTTTTGTGGTAGAATTTAAAATATTCATAACTGATACACAGTACTTTTTGGCTCTGCAAAAGGGAAGGAACAGAAAGTGCACAAAGGTCTCTAGCTTCCTCAAAAGATGGTGTGAAATTGAAAAAGAACTCTATATTCTGAAAAGACATCCATAAATCACAGCAACAAGTTAGCAGAAAATTCAAAGAGTGGATTGAATCAATTCTTAAGCTCCACAAACAAAACACCCACTACACAAAGTATATATGTCTGAGGCAGCCACCAGCATGGCGCGATGTGATAAAAAACTTTGATTTTCTTCCTAAAAATTCTGTTATTTCCCTTAGATTTTCCCCCCCGTTTGCCTGCTCACGGTTTCTTCTCAAGCAATTCCCCAGATTTTTATTGACAAAAAGATCTTTTATGTCTATTTATATCAGGTGCTCCTTTTCAGTTCTCATTTTTAAGACGTTTGTTTTGTGTTACTCGAGGTGTGAGCGCAAGAAAACAAATGTGCCTGCACTTACACGATGATACAAACGCTGTGTTTTCCGACTTCACAAGGAAACACTCAAGGACACGCAGCACTTCCAAGCCAGCGAGGAAATCCCAGTGCAGCTTCAAGGGAAAAGTTTCTGACAGGTTTATTTGGGGACCTGCGTGCGAGCCCAGGGGTTCCTAAGAACTGCTTAATACAAGATTGTTAGAGAACGTGGATGAACTCTTTGGCGCCGAGTCTGGAGCCAAGAAAATCCAGGCCCTTGGAGATAAGAACGAAGCAGTTTGATAGCAGTGAATATTTTAACACATGACATCAAGATAATCCTTTTTATCTGTCTCTCTCTTTTAACCGTGGACAGAATCCATTTAGGAAGTGTACCCCCTCAAAGTCTTCTTGATGGCATCAAAGTCAAAGTTTGGGCTAATGGTTTTGCTTGGCACAAAGTGCATCTCCCTGCTGAGGTATTCTGCACTTTCATCTGTCTTTTGTATGAGTGGCCTGCCTCTAAACTGTCTGAGCACTCTGCCTTTTGTCCTCTGGATTTAGAAGTGCTTTTAAAGGCCTCTTGAAAACAGGTGTGCTTTTTAAGGTAGTTAGACAATTAAAGAGATGAGAGCAGAGCATATATTTACCTTAAAAATAGAATGTGCTTAACATGTATAATTGGCCTGTGCGAGGTTGGCTGTTTAAGTATGCAACACTTACACAAATGAGTGTCACCACAAGAGGAACGCAGCGTGAGGTATAACAAAAAGCCTCCAGCAATCTGTTCACCTATTTCCTAATAACTGTGATCAGGGTATTAAGCTAAATATGGTTTTACTTTGTTGTCCAAAAACCGCAACACCTTAAAAATGATATTAATCATGTCACTTGGTTCATTTGGGACTGTAGTCAGTTTTTAATGTTTGTTTGCTTGTTTCCTGAGGCTGTTAGTTAGCTTTAAAGCATCATTAAATAGTTTGGTTTTAACCCTTTAAAGCCAAGTGTGTCATATCTGATAAATGAGTTTGGGGAGTTTTTGAGACTTCAGCATTATCAGTGTGAGTTTTCATCGCCCTGAAAATTCCAAATAAATTGCACAATACATTTTAAAGGAATAAAATGCAAAAAATAATGACAGATGTAGAAAATTATATATATGCAAGTTAATACTTATTTTATTTTTTTATTTTTTGTCTGAAGCTTCACTAAACCAACAAGAAATTCAGGCAAATATTTCATGGTTCAAGCTTTAAAGGGTTAAAGCAGACATATAATAAAAAGACTAATGATGGTGTTGTTAGAAAATGTAAAAAGCAGAAAAGAAAATCATGATGTGTGGGCTTTGCTGTGACTTTTTGTGGGGTTTTAAGATTTGAAATCTAGATTTCTTAATATTTGAGCTATTCTACTTTCTGATTCTTGTTCCTTAGTTTTTACTTGGTTATCTTTAATTTCCTTTTTATCCGCTATCCTGCACGGTTTCTTAGTTCCATGTGTTTTAATAGTATTTTATTGGATTCACTGGTATTCTGTTCTTTCAATTCCCGTTGGGTATTAGTTTAGTTACAGTTATTAGTTCTTCCCGTCTTTGTGTGTCAGGTTTCCTGTATGCTGCAACTTGTTTAGGCCCAGATTCATTAAATGGGCACAACAGGAAGTGAGCAAAATCCCAAAATAGCGCTCAAAGGTGTGATTAGTTTTATGGGTGATTTACAAATGCTGGAATGTTTTCTACACACAGGCACATTCAGTTCATTTCAATATCAGCGTTAAAAGTCGGTAAATCAGTTTGCGATCAGTTTGTGCGGTTTATTTAAATAGTGTAGAGGAAGAAACTCTAAAAAATGCGTCTGTCAGAGCCCTAATAATCCTATGTTTCCTTTTTCACTTTGTTAGTTGGTCATCTTTATGTGTTCCCAGCTTGTTAAAATTCAGTTTGGCTTTGTTTATTATATTCACTTTATGAAATTTGTGTTTTGGATCTTTGCCCTCCAGGCCTACATTTGGATCCATAACCTCACAATTGTTGGCATTTTAAAAATATCTTTCTCATTTTATTGGTGATGTTTTTTCATAGATTTCTTTATTTGAACTTAAATTCTGTTTTATTATTCATCACTATAATGTGCATTATTCCACTTCATTTCAGGTGGTAAACTTTAACTTTTTTATTTTACTACATATTTGACTACATGTACACTCAGCCGTATAGATATACTCACAGGCTACTTTATGATCCACACCTTGCTAGTACTGGGTTGAACTTCCTTTTGTCTTCAGGACCGCATTATTTCCTTTTAAGCAGGTGCTGGAAACCGTTGAGACATTTTGCCACGGTAGCGTCACACAGCTGCTGCAGATTTGTCAGCTGCACATCCGTGATGAAAATCTACCACCACATCCCAAAGGTGCTGTATTGGATTGAGCTCTGGTGACTGTGGAGGCCATATGAGTACACTGAACTCACAGCCATTTTCAAGGAACAACTCTGAAATGATTTGAGCTTTGGGACAGGGAGCATTATCCTGCTGGGAGCAGCCATCAGAAGATGGACACACTGTGGTCGTAGGGGGGTCGGCATGGTCAGCAACAATAGGTATTTGAACAATGATCAGTTGGTACTTAAGGACCCAAAGATTGCCAGGAAAATGATTCCTTCACACTATTACACCACCAGCAGCCTGAACCTTTGATCCAAGGCGGGATGGATCCATGCTTTCATGTTGTTTCCGCTAAATTCTGGATGTCACTGCAGAAATTAAGACTCATCAAGTGAGGTAATGTTTTCCAGTCTTCTGTTGTCCAATTTAGCTGAGCCTGTGTGAACTATAGCCTCAGTTTCCTATTTTTGGCCAGCAGGAATAAGACCCAGTGTGGTCTTCTGATGATGTATCCCATCTGCTTCAAGGTTTGATTTGTTCTCTGTTCAGAGATGTTCTTCAACATACATTGGTTGTAACGAGTTGTTATTTGAGCTACTGTTGCTTTTCTATCAGCTCAAAGCAGTCTGTCTTTTCTCCTCTGACCTCTGGCATCAACAAGGTGTTTTCAGCCAGCGAACTGCTGCTCGCTGGATATGTTCTCTTTTTCGAATTAACAGCCTGAGCAGCTAGTCTAGTGTTTGCTTTCCCTTCTTATTCCATTAATCAACTTACATCCCCTTGCTTTGTGAGTTGTGGCTCTTTGCAAACAGCCAAAATCCTACATTGGGAACAGCTGGAAGCTGCTGTAAATAAAGAAGTTAAAAATCTCTCTCTGCCTCAAGAAACATCAAAATGTTAGTAACGCAATGATATGATGCTGTTGTGTAAATGTGTAATTTTACAGAAGTATAGCTTTTATGAGTATAATTATATTGTTGCATTGGCAATTATATTAAAACAAAGAATCTTGGTGCTTTTTCTTTACACTTCTTTACATTTTCTTGCTCCCATGTAGCATAATTTGATCAGTAGACGTGGCGATTATTACACTGAGCATGTAAATGTTCAATTCAATTTTAGCTATATAGTGCCAAATCACAACAACAGTCACCTCAAGGCGCTTTATACTGTAAGGTATGCTAAAATACTAGGTACAATAATCCCTGGTATTGTGACAGATATGTCTTTTCTTTCTTTTTCTCATTTCATGGCTCTTTGGTGACTTTGGGGTGTTGTGTACCACTTGCATATACCTTGAAGCACTAATGGGCTGTATCTGAGCTCACTTTTAGGAAAATCAGAAAGAAGACCAGACTCATGGAAGCCTTCCTTTCATCGCTTGTGGAGAATATTTCACCACAGAGGTGGACGCATACAGATCTGAATTCTACAGACAGCAGCTTTAAGAAAGGTGCAGCACTCAAGGCCATCAGTCTGAAAGCACTCATTTCAGTCTAAGATGTTGCAAGTGAGACAGCTTGGCAGATCAATACTACATTTCCTCTGTGCAGGGACTTAACAAATATTCTCAGAGGATCACAGAGGGACAACTCTGCATTGGATTGATGCAGTGCAGGTGCTTTGTCTGACAGTAAGGGTGAGCATGTATATCCACAGTTCCAGCCATAGAACTTCGGGTGTCGTGTCTGCAAATGTCAGCATAATGTTGTTTGAGTAATGAATACCAGCGAAGGAAGACTTTAATGCCTCTCAGACATAAACGCTGCTGCATCTCCACAGCATGAACGGGTAGTGTGTAGGGCTTTAATCCACTTCCACAGACTGCTGAAAGACTCACGAACAGGTAAGCAACAGCTACGGATTAGTGAGCAGCTATTTGAAAATATAAACTACTCCTTTAAATAGGAAAACACATATCATCTACCCATGAGCAGAGCCATGCTCTATTTTTATCATATTATCATAAAAAGTCAGAGGGTAAAGATTAATGTCTCTTCAAGGTGGAAGAAATGTGCTTTACGAATGAATATATATTGGGTACAAAGCGGAAAGGCTATCAAATATTCAGGTGTGATAATCTTCCAGGAAGCTGTTTAAATTACATCTTCCAATTTATCTGTCTCTTTCTTCATGTTTTGTGATTTATAAGTATCACAATTGTTAATCAGGTCACGTTTTTTTCCCCCTTTCTCTCTCTCTACTCTGCTCAGCCAGTTACAAAAGAAATGTAATCCAATATCTGAAAATCCGATTTAATGAACCTTTTCTGTGCTCAGTCCAGAAGACTGGGATGTAGATTACTGTAATGAAAAAGAAGATAGAGCTTACTTTGAGGGAGCGTCACCAAAAATGCAGATGATGGCTTGAAAGCTGTTAAAGTGAGTTTAATTTATCACGGTCTATTACAGCATGTACAAGCTTTCATGATCAAGGCAATGACCCGTTTTCCCAAACAACTACACAGCATGCAGTTCGAACGTGGGAGTGAAAATGTATTGGGCTTGATTTATCAAGCAGTGGAGAAATTTCTACCACGAGTTCTGCTGTAATAACATGCAATCTACAATCTGATCTGTCTCTGCATGATTTGCATTTCTGCTCGGTTTTACTCCCCCCCCCCTTTTAGTGTTAATTTTGCATAGAGTACATCCGCATTTACATCCGCTGATATTTCAATATTCATAATTCAGAAAGACACTTATTTAACAGAGATTTTTATATTTGAAAATTATAAGGGGACTCGGGGGAGATATTAACTCTGTGCTGCTGAAAATAAAGACTCATTGTCAAAACCGTCATCCTCGCACCACTTGTCCCCGTACTTTTGTTTTTAATGAGGGTCGTTAAAGGTGAAGGGTTTCTTCCTGTGAGTCTGCTCTGAATGCTGCGGTTTCTATTAAAAAAAATTTCATCTTCTTGCCTCGCAGGTTATGAACCGTGCCATTTAAGTACTTTTTGGTGTCTCTGACAAATTTCTACAACTCATATGTCTTTGATTCCTTAAAAATTTCCCTGATAGTCAGAGTCATTTCATGTGCGAAAGTAGGCGTTCTCTCCAGCTTCATTTTTTCTTCCATTTCCTTCCTTAGTTTGGGTATACTTCTAAGATTTCCCTCAACCCACTTCAGAATTTTAAGCTAGAAGTTGTATCAAGTACTGAAGCATGTTCTCTCATTGCTGGGAGGGCTGTTGAACTAGTGCGGTGGTTTGCTTTAAGATTTAAGTTCACCTTGATAATGCCCTTCCTTCAGGTCTTGAGCACAGACTGTATATAAAAGATGGATGTAGCCCTCAGGTCTGAAAAGTTAAATCAAAAGCGAAGCTAATGTGGAAGTGATTCGTTTTTTTTCTTCCCTTCTAAAGGCCAGCAGCGTGTGACTAGTCTGGATGGAAAAAGAAGTACAGAAGTCGGTGAGAATGTAATGCTACGGCTCATTCGACCTGTGACCTCTGTAAATTCTCTCCTGATTAACTGAGGATCTCACTTGCTAGATTGAAATCTTAATGAATGCAACATGATGATTATTAAGTCCTGTTGGTTCCATTTAAGCATCGGTAGATGATAAAGCAACATGTAATTTAAAGCAGGCCTATGAAATAATTACTCCTGTGTGCAGTGTGGCCTTTTGTTCTTAGATCTGTTTCTCATTCAGTGCACTTTGTTTCAAAATGCCAAGATGAAGCCAGAACTTCCCTAACCAGTGGGGTAAGTTATAGTAGCCTATAGACGGATCTTTTTTTTCTTTCCTAGGAGGAGGCGGAACTTGAGGTGGCAGAGTTTAAGGTGCTGGTGACTAGAAGGGTAGGGGACATTAGAAATGAGTATATCAGGCTGAATAGTTGAAAGTTACAGACACCAAACTAAAATGGTTGGGACATATACAGAGGCAAGGGTAAAAGGATATTGAAGATGGATCTGAGGAGAAGAAAGGCACAAGGAGAAGAAGAAGACCATAGAGAAGGTTTGTTGATGTGAGTTACCTTCTTCAGTTTAGCCTAACATTATTCAGGAAGAGCAGAAGGCTGAAACAAGTGAAAAGTCTAGCCAATAAAAGGGCCCACATTACAGTCAACAGCAGAAGGGAGCATTGTCATGCCAGACAACACACTGCTGTATTAACAGTGGAAAAACCACAGGTGGTACCGCCCTCATACACAAACACACACACACACAGTAGTGCCTGCTCATGTGTTTTTGCTCACTGTAATGCACGGATACAGCGTTACACTGATAAATAACACAGTGATTGCTGATGTTCTCTTCTGGAGAGATGATTGCTACCCATCAGTGACTAATGACACTGTGGTGCTGTACTCACCTGCAGTCTTTGAACCTCGTTCTGGCAGTTATTAACTTTGCTAAGTGCCCCTCTCCCCTCCCCTCGCCCACCACGCCCACCCCCCAATCTTCCCCAGCTACTACTGCTTTGTTTAATTGTCTTCTCTGGATTACATGATGTAATAGTATTCATTCAATCTCTCTTGTCCATTCACCCTCCTGAAATAGTTAAATATCTTATAAACTTATAGAATCAGCACATCACAACCCCACCAAAACAAAGACTGTGGGTTCAGTGGGAGTGTGTTCATTTCAGTGTGCTCATTAACCTTTTTTTTTACATTATTGTTTAATATTTAATGTCTGAGGATGCTGTATCGTTGTTTAAGGTGTACTACAACAACAGGTTTTCTTGTTTTGTGCAGACATGACCAAAAGAAAAACACTTTTTGTGTTAAACCAGAAATTACACTCGCAATGGCTTCTTTTCTGCAATTGGGTCCACTTAGGAGCCATTAAAATTTTCACCTCCTGGGTTCACTGAGTCACACTGAAAGCCACACTCCTGAGAAAATAACAAAACATATTTGCTTTCACCTCTGAAAGCAAAAAAGCCTGCTATTGTGTTTTGCAAAGTTCCATTAGGGTGTAATATATGGCTATAAACTGTGACATAAATATACACTGTGGTGAAAAATGTTCAAAATGGCCAAAATCTGATTTCAAACCAGTGTAGCTGACAGTTTCTGTGTGTGTATATATATATACAGTACAGTCTTGCATTGTATTTTTTTTTTCTTTCAGATTATGTGCGTCATCGACTAATAAAAGAGGTGCATGAACATGATGTGTTTGCCATGTCTGTTAGATCACCCTTCTTTTATGTCATTTCTGCCTTTGTGGTTTCAGTATCGATAGTTTGATATTAAACACTCCAGAGCATGGTGTCAAGGATCTATTCTAATTGTATTTGTATAACTATGTCTTGCTTTTATGTGAAAAGAAACTCACACATCTTGGAAGCCAGCTGTACTTGTTTTATAAAACCTGCCATGTGTGAGGTTTTTCTCTCTTGTGCTGTAATGCGGCGTAAACGGCAGAATGTCCTCTTTAGATGCTGTTTTAAAGCTCCCTCGAGTAACACTGTAAGAGAACAATAGCACCTCAGAGTTTATGAAGGAATTTTACTCAAATGTCCTTACTTGTGTGAGGCTTAAGATTTTTATATATATATATATATATATATATACACATATCTGTTCTGGAAGTCTGTGTTAGCAATGACTCACCATGAAATGGTTGCCAACAATTTGTGAGCACGGCTCCACTTGCCTGAATACATTTTTTTATTATTTTTTTTTCATATCCAGGCACATGTACAGTTCTGGAATATAGTTGATTCTAAGGAGACTCAGTGTGCCCCATCAGCATCAGAGCCGTTTCTGATAGCTCTACTCTTACTCATGCAGCCTTACACACTCTGTTTGCCTTTTTCACCCAGAGTCTCTCCACAATTGCTGGAATATTAGCAAAATCTCCACACCAGCTGCAAGCAAAGGGCAGGCTGTTAAACTTGGTGATAGCCTAGCAACCTCTTCAAGAAAACAAAGTCAAAACCTCAGTGTAAAAGCGCAATTTAAATCTGTCAGGCCACAGCATGCACATAATGTTTACGTTTTATGAGTATTTCTCATTTTTTTAGATGAATTTGCATAGTGCTGGCATTTTGCCTAAAAAAAATTAAATATGATTAAACTCAACCTAGTCTAGTCATCATAGAGCTAAGTCTCTGTTGTCTTCACACTTTATTATCTTTTTTTCTTCAGTCACCTTTAGATCCAACCTAATGTGTGTGTCAAGGGAGCCCTGAGGCTAGTGCATGAACTAGGACCCAAAAGCAGATTCAAGCACGGGAGGCAATGGTAAGGTTTCACCTAGTTTATTTCACTTAAGCACAGGAGTTAATGACAACACAAGCAGGGACTCTTGGCAAGAAGGCGTGTAGGTCTAAATTGGCGGGGGGAGCATGAACAGGTCTGAGGGAGGTGGATGGACAGGTGAGCTCCTTGAAAGGTGAGTGATGGGATTGACTCCAACCTTGTTTTCAAGAGACGGTGGCAGGTGGACAGGCAGGTGGAGATTCACTGCTTAGGTCAGCACCATTTGCAAACGTATGGCAAAACAACATTGTCGTGGAGATCTGCATCCGGAATATCCAGAGCTGCGGGTAGTGGGATGTTGGAGTAACGAGACAACTAGATGCACAGGGAAGAAAAGGTAAGTACGAGTCTTATACAAGAGACATGAAACAAAGAGGCCTGTTTCTAACATGAGGTTAGTTGACAAATTGGCGAACGAGAGATGAGGACACCGATCTTGAATACCATCCGCCGATTGCTTGTGGACACAGAACATGTGAGCTGAGCAGGTGACATGATGAGGGCTCCACCCCCGGGTGGATACCAGGGACACCGGAAAAACACTGGAGCTCACCTGGACCATGATAGTGCATTCCCGGTCAGAATTTTTTACTGGAATGACTCCTTGAGTCAGTTTTCCTCCTTGGAAAGTCACCAAAGCAGCAATCCCAACTCAATTCAAGATGGCAGGAGTAAAACTGTAAAACTTGTAATCTGTACTGCTACTGCTGTGGCTCCCCATGAAAGTGCTGCAGCAGTGAGTTTGAGCACAAAAACTACTGGAACACGCTCAACTTGGGAGTGAGTGACGTCACTCCCGGGTCCCATATTCTGCAAAAGGCAGAACCTTGATGGTTTTGGTTAAGGGATCATCTTCAGGGCTTAAAAGTGAAGTCACTGTTAGGGTGGGGAAAACTACCTCAAATGGCCACACAATGCTGGCAACAAAACCATGTCACTCACGCAGAGGGCATAAAAGAGGGACATAACTACCACAGACTCAGACTTCCCATTTCTCTCACCCATGTTCTATAATACAGCTTCAAGCTGAGGATTTTTGCCATCACCATCTTGGTGTTTTTCAACTGGATTTATGGGGTGAAGATGACTGAAAAAGCATGCTCAATGGTTAACATCTTGTGAATGACAGCTGTTTGCTAATGAGGATATCCTCAATAATCTTTTTTGACTCCTAGAATGACCATTATTCACTAAATAGACTTAATGAATATATAAAGTCATCATCAAATTATATTACTGAGGTCACAAAGAAATGCATCTGAGTAAATATTGGGAAAACATTGTTCATGCTTCATCCATCATTTACAAAGTCTATTCTCATAGACTCACAGGACAGCCAATCATTTGAGAGCTGACTTAAATTAAAGAGTGTCCTTAAGGAAAACGTGCAAAATGGCTTTTTTGAGGAAGAAAATGAGCTGAGACGGTGCACCAAGGCTTAGCATAGAGACAGATATTTTAATATTGTAGCTACTCTAATGGAGCCCAAGACTAAAAACACTCTAACTAGCTAGAAATAGCACAATAGGTTTTATTATGTTGGTGGCTGCTTTAATTGATAGGTAGGTGCCAGCTTGGACCCAGCAGTCCAACCAGATTTATTGAACTGGTTTTCTTGACCATGTGAAATACCTGTTGGAACATTTTTAATCGTTTTATGTGATGAATTGTGCGTTTTGATTAGCAGTTAACTGTAGTAACAAACCATGCAAAGAAATATGTTCTCCATTTGTGTTAATTAAGTTTGCTAGCTTTTGCTAACATCTCTGCAAATCATCTGTTTTGCTCTAAAAGCCAAAATGGAGACAGCCATATTGCTGTAATTGAGGTTTCAAAATGCAAGGCCACAAACCAATGGGTGACATCACAGCGGCCACACCAGTTCTTTATATAGATTTTATGATTTTGCTCCTGAAGTAATGAAGGTCTGAAAATAGCAGCGTTGCCTGTCCAGCATCTATCCAGTTATTTTGTCTACTGGTGCGAAATAAGCCTCATGAGTTTGAAAGCTGCACCACTCACGCTAACTCTTGAAAGTCGTTTATTTTAAACAAAGTAGTCGGACATTTATTTAATATTTTGATGAATCATATTTAATAGTGTAGTAGTATTTACGCTATACAAGAAAGGTAAATGGCAGCACGATACTTAGCAATGCCCATGCTTTATAAATATTCTTTCATTTTAATTAGTTTCATATCACACCAACAGTTGTGCAGTTGTTTAGCTGAAAACAAATCTTAAGATAATGATGTTATTTTTAAATTCATTACCACAGCAAATAAAAAGCATTCTCTAAATGGATTCATAGTTGCATGCAAATATTCTAAATATGGTTTTGTTCTTCTACGTGATACAGCATGTGTAAAGAGACAACACAACGGGTCATTTCCTGTAGCTGATAGTTGACTGCTTGCATATTTGTGCAATGAACCAACGATTTCCTAAAATTTATTTTAGGCTTTATACTTTAGTGTTAACCTTTGACCCAGGGAGCACCACATCAGCACCTTCACACTCATAAGAACCCATGGTGGATGATTCCAGCAAGGTCAGTCTTTTTCAATTATTGATCTCTCTGTAGATCAGTGCCAGTGACCAATAAAATGTAAAGTCAAGGACTGCCTAATCCAATCACTGCCAGCCAAAGGGACTATATCACTTCCCGCATCAAAGGGCTTTATGATTTGGAACCAATCGACTTGGTTTGATGCTGTAAAACGTGGTGGATTGCTCATATATCGTCAGCATCAGGCCTTCATGATTAAGATGTGCAGTTCAGCTACTGGATTAAGAGAGGAGTGGGACAGACTGGGATTTAATATGAGAGCTCCAGAATTTCCTTTTGAGTTAGAGAGAGACAATTGCAGGCCAAATATATAAGACAAATGAATAAAAATAAATACCTAAGCTAATATTTATTGCACCTACAGGGTAATAAATATGTTGAAGGTCAGTTAAATGCTCAACCATTCATTTTCGTTCATTCAACACTTATTGGGAACACCTACATGACTAACTGCCAGTGTTGGGCAAGTTACTTTGAAAAAGTAATTCAATTATAGTTACTAGTTACTTCTTCAAAAAAGTAACTGAGTTAGTAACTGAGTTACAATATTCTAAAAGTAATTAATTACTTGGAAAAGTAACTATTGCGTTACTTTAAAAAAAACAAAGAACGTTTAACCCCCTGGGGTCCAGGGTATAATTGGCCATTTTTTTACTACTCTTGATTTTCTCTCCACATTTTACCTTTAAAAACTATTTGCTTTGCCTTGTTTGGTATCATTCTTTTTATCACAACCTCGCGTGCCTAAATTTACAGTCATGTTCTCATTTTGTCATACTGTATAACCAGAATTGATCTAAAATCAGACAAAAACCATAAAATCAGAGTAGAAAAAGTTATATTTTTACTGTAACAACCACAAACATGTTTAATGAATCATATTTCATAACTTCAAATGCAAATATTAATTGTCAATTTTAAAATCCTATGCACAAGTTTTGCAAACAACAAAGTTATTTGCATCCATTTACCTTGATTTTTTAAATAACCATTTCAAACTATTTACAGAACAATCAGCTGTTCTTCAATAAGATGCCACACAAATTATTTGTGCCACTCCAAAAAAATATTTTGTTTCCACTACAAAGGAGAACATCACAGCCTGATACCTGCAGGTCTGACAGCAGCAGGTGTATCGCTCCTGTTTCTACCTGGAGACAGCAGTCGCCTCATGGTTCTGACACACAACACAAGACTATCCACAACACTACACACTAACTACACAAGACAACACATTAACTACACACCCCAAACACGCTAAACGTCACAAATCTCACATCTCAAAACTCGCTCTCTCTCTCCTTCTCTCTCTCCCTCTCTCTTTCTCTCTCTCTTTCTCTTTCTCTCTCTCCCTCTCTCTTTCTCTCTCTCTTTCTCTTTCTCCCTCTCTCGTTCTCTCTCTCCCTCTCTCTTTCTCTCTCTCTTTCTCTTTCTCTCTCCCCCTCTCTCTTTCTCTCTCTCTTTCTCTCTCCCCCTCTCTCTTTCTCTCTCTCTTTCTCTTTCTCCCTCTCTCTCTCTCGTCGTCACTCCTAAAACTTCCCCTGTTTTGTTTTGGTTTTTTGCTCATAAGCAGAGAGTGCTTGCTAGCGCTAACGTGGCAAAACTATTGAGGAAAAAACGCCGCGTATATCTTGTTTATCATGACTCTGGTTTTACGTGGCTTATCAACACAATTTAAAAACTGGTATATATCACCTTGTTGCTTTGTCTTTAAGTGGTCACGTGATTGACTTACCACGACTACTTTATTCTTCCTCAGTCAAACAGCAGCACTCGATTGTTTTGCCCCCTTAGCTCCAGGTGTTGTGCTAGACAGCGATCGTGATTGCCGTCTGCGGGAGCGCGCAGCTGCTTAAAGCTGTAGCACCCAGATTACTTACAGCTACTTCTGTGCAGCTGATATAAGATGTGGTAAGCTGAACACAGTTTCAACCGTCTGTTTGTTGAAAAATAGTAACGGACCGCGTTTCCTTGTTAGTAACTGTAACGGCGTTGTAACGATAGGAATAGTAATTAGTTAGATTACTCGTTACTGAAAAAAGTAACGCCGTTAGTAACGCCGTTACTTGTAACGCCGTTATTCCCATCACTGCTAACTGCACAGGACAGATATAGGTATAAAGAAGAGAAAGGCAGAAAAAAAACAGCAAAGATAGACCAGAGTGAAAAAAACATGAAACTGTTGATTTCAGGAAGATGTTATTCTCCAGCCAACAGGGCGCATGAGTTGCCTAGATACCCGTTGCAGGAAAGTTTGTAAATTGTTTCACAGTCTTTGGTGACCTGACAGCTGATCCCTTCTGGTTTGACAATCTCCCCACAGTGCTGGACATCACTTGATTTCTCACTTTAAGCTTGACACTGTTTTGACTCCATCAAGCGTTTAAATCTGATACTGGGACTTTCCTTTTTACATCATATGTAGTCTTTTCTTTTTTATGTTGTTTTTTTTTTTTTTTAATGAAACTACATTCCATAAAAGCAAATGTCACAATTTTCAGTTATGATGGTTGCTAAATGTCTTATCACATGTCTTAACAAATACTGACATTTGGCACAGCTATGACAATGGTGATCCCTTGTTTTTTGACCCAAAAGCCAGCCTACAAAGCTCATTACATTTCCATCAGCTTCCGTTGTCTAGTTTTGGTTTGCTATAAATGATCAAATCCCAGATAGCAAGACGACATTGAATCTATGTTGATTTTTCATCCGAACCGTCGTATATGGTCGGGGTTGAAATGCCAATGTTGTAACAACATTGAAATACTGTGGTAAACCGACGGTCTTACTATAGAGACGTTGTAACGATGTTGATTCACCGTTGTTTTTTTGTCATTGATATTTGATCTATTTATAGTCGACCAGGTGACAACAACAACGTCGAAAAAACGTCTATTTATAGTTGACGATCATTCGGCTCCGGTCACCATCAAAAACCATCGATTTGTAGTTGAGCATTAAATTGCACTGCAACTGATCAGGTATAAAGTACCAGAGAAAGTAGATTTATTGTTCATTTGTTATCAATGACTTGGTCTAGTTCACCAGCTTTAAAAAATCGTGTCTACGTGCAATTTATGTATAGTTGACCGGGAAATTAAAGCAGCGATCACTTGGACTATTCCGCAGCACCCCTCTCACATTGGTACATCCCCCCAGGTATTCATTGTCTTCTACAGTAGAGCGGGACAATTGATTTACTCTTTGACCGGAGAAGGCATCAGTTCATGCACTGCACTGGCCTGCACCACGATTAGTATAAGGTAAGAATGAATGATTTTTTTTTCCTACTCGTTATTTCCATGTTTGCATTTGAATAACAGTAAAAAACTCGTTAATGTTGTACGAGTTTTTTTTTACTGTTATTTACGTTGCTCCCACAAAATGTGGGAGTCCGAAATTGTGTCTACTTCTTACAATCCGGCAACAAATAAATTGCACTGCGAACAAAGTATATCAACAAAGAAAACATTTTCGTTTCATAATTTCTTCGTTATATTCCCTTACAAAGCTAGCTTTAACGCTTCGAGTTTTCCTTTGTTCTTGCCGTCGCCTCGGCGCTTGACCCAGACTTTCGCTCTGTAGTTGCTTAAAATTCTCAATCTGTGATATATGATTGATAAACGTAAAGTTAACTGTATAAACGTGTTCAATGACTTTGTTACTTTTGATGATTGGAGAGCACTCGCTTCAATTCGCACACGAAAACTTTAGACTCAGTTTGAATGCTCACGCAGCATGCCCACGTGACTGTACGTTGCACGCGTACATGACTTTCCGTTTGTGCCTTGAATAATGAATAAGGGTACGTCCACACGTACCAGCGTATTTTTGAAACCGCTGATTTTTCTATGCGTTTGCACCTTTTGTCCACACGTAATTTATGTCTGGCCGTACATTGTGTTTGTATTTCCAGGCACATTTCACGAAGCAGAACGCAGTCTTCAGAGATATCCACGTGAACGCTGTGATACGTCTGACCTTCAGTCCGAAGAAGAAACACAGACCAGTCTTAAAAGAAAGCACAAGTAAAACCTTTTTATTCCCAAACATATCTTTGATTGTTAAGAATTTATGATCTTGTCTTTTATACATATCTGTGGTGCTTGCATACTGCAATATCACCACATAATATAGTCCAAAAAGTGGAAGTTTGTAAACTTTTTAAAAATGCAAAGTCGTGTACACTTGTGCACTTCAAAAATTCATTGTATACTGTACCTTCTTGCACGTCTCTGTTTCCTGTGTGTGTTGTTAGAAATCAAACTAACTTTAGGAAACAATATGCCAAAAGCATATTTACAATTACTTAAGACCGTTTTTAATTTCTTTTCTTTAGACCAAATCCCCTGTACACATATACGGACTCAGAGGATGAGCAGCCTACAAAAAAACGGTTTCCCCAGGCCCCTCGAGTGAAAATACCAGGTAATAAAATACTGTCTAGTGTCTGTGTACATATCTGTGTCTGACACAAGGAAACTTTTTTGACAAGTTGTCTGTATTCTTAAATACTTAAAAAATTATCTTTTTCTAAACAGCCCTCATCACTCCGCAGTGTGCCCCCCAGCCCACTGATAGCAACCATCATAATGCCCCACCCAGCTTCCGGCACCTTTCGCCACTCCAGCACAAGCCGACACAGCTTTGCGATCTCGCCAGCATGCAGTCTGATGTCTTCCCTATAGATGGTATGCTTTCAAAAAAGCTTTAAAGCTGCATCACAATGTCATTGTACTCTTATCTAAAAAAAAACCCAATTTATACTCCTGAATGTCATCTTGTTGTGATTTTTTTTTTTTTTTTTCTGTAGATTCCAGAAAAGTTTGAAAATCTTGGAATTTCACAGTTTACATGGTATAACAAATATATGTGACAGGCACAAACTAGTAAACACTTTTAGCAGTTACAAGAACTAACAAATGAATATCCAACAAAAGGGAATAGAAATACATTGTACTGCCAATACTTTGGTTTATTCTTTGTATGACTTGAAAATCAGGCTTTAGGGAAAACTAAATGACATGTTTCTATCATCAATTACATGAAGTAAACACCAGCTCTTGCATACACATTTAAGACATGAGACACGCTAATTCCATCTCATAAAATGTGTCTATAGGTGAGACGCTTTGCGTTGATTGGTGCTGCTGGACCACACTGGAGGTGCGAGTCCGCCGTGTAATGGTTTATGCCATTACAAAGGAGCTGGCCTCTGTACTCAACTGGGCAGGGGAAAAAACCAAGGACCAGACAAAGCAAAAAAGGGCATTTAAAGAGACAGCGCTGTGCAGATGCATATTTGGTAAGTTTTAACATTTATTGTAGTTTTATGAGCCTAAAGTGAACAATAAAGGGATCAATTGATGTGCTGGGTGCGTTTCACATTTCCTATGTCTGGTTTTTGCTATATTACTTTGTCTTTCTTAATAAGACTTTCATGTCCGGTTTTTTTTTAAAGGATACACGGCACACCATGCTAAGACATATCACATTTTCAGCTTATAGCTCTTTGGGAATCAAATGCGGCAGTTTGCTGATTTCCGCCTGGTGACTTTCATGTTTATCAGCCTAGGAGTTTACATACTTTCTCCCTGCTGAAGACAATTAACAAGAGCTTATTCATGTGCTCTAATTCCCTTTTTTTTGTCTTTGTTTTTTTGTGTGTGTGTCTATTTTTGTCCTAGATGGCCTGGTGCAGCAGGTAGGGGCGAACTCTATGTCTGAGTTGGTCTTTGCTCAAGCAGTCCAGAAATGGCTCAGATATGCTCCAGATCGTACGGGTGGCGCGCAGGACGCACATCATCCATCCCCATCCCGGAGTAAATAATAAAAAGTGACGTGAAACATAGAAATGTAAATAGGAAACTTTGTCTTTTAATAAAGTATTTTGCAAATGATACATGTCTATTGACCTTTTTTGTTTTTTTGTTTTTTTTTCAATAAAAAGCAACTGTGCGAAAGAGGTGGAAAATCAATACCATAGCTCAACAGTGTTTCAATATCAGAATCTGACATTGTTTCAATGTCAACAGTGTTAGAAAATATAACATCGAATCAATGTCAGGTTTCAACATTGATTCAACATCAAAACCTGACGTTGTTTCAACGTTAAAAATGGGTGCAAGAGTGACGTTGGGTCAACGTCACACTTCAACGTTGCTTCAATGACGTCGCCTGATATTGACTCAACATTGTTTCAATGTTTCCTTGCTATCTGGGATGCTAACATGCTAAATGAAAGTTTTAAAGAGGAAAAACATAACTGAAAATTATTAACAAAAGACGGATGAGTAAAAATGACCTAAAGTTTATTTGATTCTGTATCCAAAATATGATCAGTACGGGAAGAACAGAAAAGCACATATTCTTCCAATATGGCTAGTGTTGTGCTAGCCACGTTAGCCTCCTGACTACCAGCAATGCAAATTTGTCCTCTGTAGAGGACCTTTCTAAACCTGAATATCTGCCATCCACTGCATGCTACAGAATTACCTCCTTTTGGTATCTACAGAGGACATTTAGGGTTTTCCAATGATACCAAATGTGAAGGGGTGGGGCTTTGGGAACTTTAGTTTTTTAATCAAGGAACATGGCGGCCATCGCTGCAAGCACATTTTATGGGAAGAACAAAAGTAAGTGCATAAAACTTTTCATTGAGCAATTTTTGGCTATAAATATTGTTAACATATTTTAGATAAGTCTCTTAATAACATATTAAAACATAGTATGCTTAATTCTAACTTTATTTTAGTATAGTATTGAAGTGTTTAAAAAATGTCCTCCGTAGTGGACATTTGTAGTCATTTCCTCCATTTTGTTCTGTTTTTTTAAATGACCAGAAAAGGAGTCCTTTTTAGAAGCAGAAAGAAATTTATTGCAGTTTGTTGAGGGAAAGTCAGATCTTGAGTTGTCTGATGAAGAAGATCATAGGGAATACGCCTTTCAAGTAGAAAGAAAGAGGAGCATCAGAGATGGTACTCAGACAAAGTCCTCCTGAACTTGCTGTCATTAAGTGGTTGGACAACAAGCCAGTTGTCATGGCATCCTCTGCTTATGGCAGTCAACCTCAGGACACAGCCAACAAGATGGTCCAAGAAAAACAAAAGGTTTGTCCATGTGCCAAGGCCACAGGCAATTGCTGAGTACAATACCAACATAGGTGGCGTAGACCTTGGTGACTGAATGTTGAGTTTCTACAGGATGGTCTCTCGCACTCGGAAATGGACAGTACGTGCAGTTCTCTACTTTTTTGATCTGGCAATCACCAACTCATGGCTTCAGTATAGCAGTGACTTGCAGTTTTGGGGGAAGAAACCACTAAAGTTCCCTGACTTCAAACTGCTCCTTGGTGAAGAGTTGAAGCAAATGTTTGCCATAAAAGTTCAGTTTTACATGCTCCCTTCCCATGTCCTCTTCAGTGGACATGTGATATCTAAAAAGTAAAAGCTTTTTTTCCCCAAAAAATTATTTCAGTCTTCTGATTACCTTATAAACATTGGGGGATTTAAAAAAAACTTGATTGGACAACAGTTTTTTTTCCTGGTAGTCAGGATTCAGCTAGCTTAGGTGCTTTTGCTGGTTCATGCGTTTGCAGCCATTTGTTACCAAGAAAAGACAGATACAAGCAATTAGTTTATTATTTATTATTGGACTCAAATGTGTGAATCCTAATGTCGTATATAAATTTCAGTGTACACAATACAGAAAGAGGTGAAACCGCTGCAGAAGGCTCATTGAACACATGAGAAATATGAGGTTTCAAAGGGTTTATTTTATATTGTTTTTGAAGTTTAAAGTGGCTGTCTTGTTTATTATATATATATTGTGTAGTTTTCTGTTAGAAAATATTACATGAAATAAGCTTTTCATACTGAAAGAGTACACTGTGACAAGTAAAGCAGGCATGTCCAAAGTCCGGCCTGGGGGCCAATCACTAGGTTAGATTTCTTATGGCCCCTCGCTGCTTCTTTTAAAATGTATTATTAATGGACCGCCAACACAAACAGAATTAATAAAGTGTCATTTCTCTCTTCTCCTCATGGTAGCAGCACCAGTAAGTCCCATTTAAAATGAACCTGAGATACTGATATTCAGCAGCTTCAGCGGATCTTTACATTATTTTACTCTCCAAACATGAATGAAAAGTAGGTTTATTTTGTTAAGGCTTGAACACCTGATCACCATAATGATAATTCTTGTGTTATTGAAAATAAAATTAAAAAAATGTTTATGGTTCAAAAAAAGATGAGGATTGTTGGCCCCTGGGTGATTTTCCATTAATAAACATGGCACTCTTATAAAAAAGTTAGGACACCCCTGCAGTGTAAAGACTAAGGCTTATGTACAGTACACTACATATAAGCACGGCTCTTCTATATTTGTTTAATTTAATATACTTTTTTTGGTAAAATGCTCTTGTTTATGATGTCATCCTTGCATCTTGTACTCAGTTTATTACAGATAACTTGAGTATAGAGTTTCTAAAAATGAAAGGTACTGTAGTTGCTCTGTTTGGCTCTGTTGGTTTTCACTGCTCAAACTCACCCATTCACTCTCAGCTGCTGTTTCTGCTCCACGCGTTCAAAAATGCATTGCTTCCTCGACTATCTTTATAGCTCTCTCTAGAAATCTACAAATCCTGTTTACCCAGGATTGAAGATGGGTGTCACAGTTATATACATTATTCACACCTGCATAGGTTCTATGTGTGTGTGTTTGTGTGTACTTTTGCAGCATAGTTGCACGGATCTTCATGTCACTGTCTACCTCCTGCATGTGAATATGGAAACATTTTTTTAAAGCATGCCATTGCCAGACACCATCGGTACAAGCATGAAATTGACTCAACACAAAACTAAACTTTTCCAGGTAATAGAGTTTTATAATATTAGTATTGAACAGAACAGCTTGGGATGATTTTCATTTGCACAATGATAACACAGTTTTGTTCCTCACAGTGAAACACTGGCTGCTACATTGATGTAACTCCCTTTTGTCTCTTGGTGTTGTTTATACAAAGGTGGCATTCAGGAGTCAAATTAATACTGCCGCTCAGTGTTCATCATTTATAATGAGCAGTATAATCAGCCAATTACATTCATAATAGTCTGTACTGATTTCCAATTTACCAGGATATAAATTCTTCTCAAGGTTTTATAACTTTTGAGGGGGAGGCTATCAGTAGGTCACATAGCAGGAAAATGAACTCCCAAATTGAAATACAGTTTTAAAGATAGTGTATCTGTTAATCTAAAATAAGCAGAAAACAACAGATCTAAATAAAAGGTGTTGTACTTGCACTAAATGCACTAGTCCCCACTTTTCCTCAGACTTTTAGTATTTATATACATTATGTTTAGTACATGTATAGAACTGTGCAAAAGTCTTGAGTTATCCCTAATTTCTATTAAATGTGAAATAGCTGCATGCACAATGAAACACAGAATACATGGCAAAAACATACCATATCATTCTAACAAGCTTGAACGTCTTTTTGTTCTGTTCTCTGTCTAGATGATCCCACACTGTTTCAATAATGTTGAGATCTGAGCTCTGGGGAGGCCAATCCACGACAGATGGAGCTCCATTATGATTCTCTATACAGGTATATGTGACTACACTGGCAGTCCTTGAAGTCACTACCAATCAAATGCTTTCCAGATGGCACTGCATGGCAGATCTTGCATTTTGGATTTAATTCTTTTAATTATATGACTTTCAAATGCTGTTCATGTCCTTTAGATAGCTTTTAGGCCTTCTACTCTATCTTTGTCTTCCACTTTTGCTATTTCTCTAAATTAAAAAAAAAAAAAAAAACTCTTTGAGAACCATGCCAAGATATGCCAGGTTTTCAGCCAATAGCTCTTTTGGAATCACCTTGCTCTTTGCAAAATACTATGCCAGTCAAACTGTGTTATCCTTGGGATTTTTGTAGATCCAGCTTAAGAAATAGGAACAAATTGCATTTTTGTGACACGCTGCTAGTAGAAAAGTGCCTTAAAATACAGTTTAAAATGGTCTTTTCTAAGCTATTTGTATACACACCATTATTTCATCTCTTAGACTGAAAAAGAGCAAAAAAGCAGCCAATGTCTAAAGAAAACCTTAGAAAAGGCAACCAGAAAGTGCTGCTCAGGACTGCTTAAAAAAATTACAAAAAAGTTTGACTCCTTGGAAGCATAACATAAAGAAATTAGGGATGACTCAAGAATTTTGCACAGTACTGTAGATATTATCAGATCATTTATTCCAGTGTTTTACCAAACAGAGACTTTAAAACCCATCCTACTCCAGTAAAAAAAAAATAAAAAATCAATCAATAACTAAATAAAACTAAAAAAACAAAGACGCAAGAGTTGCTTCACAGCAGATGGCTTATCTCATCTGGAAAATCAAATGTTTTTTTCTCCTTGCCTGCAGTATTTCACAGATAATATGATTACTTGACTTTCCCTGCCCTGATTTTCCTGTTTAAATCATTTTCATATATGATAAACTGTAACAAAGGACTAACAAAAAGAAGCGAGAGACACAAACAAAAATCTAGGGTGGAATTAGAAAACAAATAAGTATTCAGGTTACTACTGAGTTCTACAAAACCTATGGTACAATATAGGTGGTATTTTTGTTAGGTTATTTTAAAATAGATATCTTTGCAGAGAGTTCTCCAAATTCAAGGTGTTGTTTTAGCGAAAAGAAGTTTGATACAGATGGGATCAATATGGATAATGCACAAAACACAAAACTATACCCTCACAGTCTCTTTATCGCGTACACCTGTTCAACTGATTCTTAACAAAAATCTCTCATTGGCCAATAACATGGGAGAAACTCTGTGTATGTAGTCGTGCAGATGTGGTCTACATGACCTGCTAAAAATGCTGCCTAATGAGTCTCAATTTTTGCTGCAACATTCAGACGGTCAGGGTCAGAATTTAGTATAAACAACGTGAAAGGACGGATCTCTCTTACCTTGTTTCAACAGTTCAGGCTGGTGATGGTGTAATGGTGTGGGGGATATTTACTTGGCACTTAGATCTCAATCCAATGGAAAACCTTTAAAATGTGCTGGACGGGGAGTTAGCCAACAAATCTGCAGCGGCTGTGTGACGCTATCATGCCAATATGAGCCAAAATCGATGAGCACCTTATTGATCTGCCCCGTGAATAATTAAGGCAGTTCTGTCTAATATAATGGTATTGGAAGTGTATATTTAAATGAATTGTGGTTTAGTTTTAGCAACTGACTCACATTTGGGTAAAACTGTCAACTTTAATGAGGCACCAAACTCCTCAAATCATTTTTCTTACTCCAAAAGTCAAAATGTCGTAAAGAAATGTTTTTTGACATGGTAATATTGCCTTGTTACTATGCTACAATGGCAAAGATGCATATTATAGTCCCTATTATGCTCCTGCATCCTGTACAGTCACCTCGTTGCTTCTGCATTCACCACTATTCACTGAGCATAATGAACACTGATTCGTTTATTTTATTGTAAACATATTTGCCATTATTGTACTTGCTTCCTGGGACTGTTAGTACAAAGTGGTCCGTGCCATGGAGAATACATCTTTTGTTCCATTGTAAAATTTCTGAGGGTTACTATGTATACACGGTATATTTTCACACTAAAAATGTAAACACTCAAATAAAAAGGGAGTAGCGCGCTGTAGGAGGTGATTCCGGACACGGCTTTGCTCTCTTTCAACTCATGTGGGAAATAACGGGCTCTTTGACTGCTAAATGCTCCACTGTGTTCATGAACTTTGTCCGTCTGTGGTTTCATGCTGGGTAGTAGGCAGACAGTGTATTTATTTTTCACTGTAAACTGCTGCCTACAGCCTGGAAACAATGCTGATGAAAGCAAAAAAAAAAAAAAAAAAAAAAAAAGCTACTTTCTACTACTCATCATGTTTTCATTAAAGAAAACAAAAGAGAGAACATGAGCATACTTGTATCTATTTTTCTATCATTTAGGTATTACAATAATACACCCCTGTAGATTGTAGCAGATTAAAATAGAAGAATAACTGGGTGAAGAAACAGCTAAAATGCATAACAGTACATTCAACCACATTTTATTGGAGTCTAATACTTCAACTATTCTTGTATGAATACATTGCTGAGAAACTTTTTTTCAAAAGAGTCAAGAATAATCTGCTGTTGCAAGTCAAGCAGCCTTCCTGGGAGGGAGGACTGATGGAACAGTGAGAGGTGGTGTCAAGCCCACAGAGATTTAAAAAAGTTTATACTCCAGCAAATATGACTCTGTGCAGGTTTTTCTTGAATTTCCGACTGACTCCGAAGAACATACATCACAGAGTGTGTTTGTGTGTGAGGGTGTTGCTTGATTTTGCTCTCAGACCTTTCGGTAGCATGCTTGTTTGTTGGACAGCTTCATGATTCAGAGAGGTCTGCAAGTAGAAGCAAGAGGCAGAAATGCACTAAAGCTGCTGTTTCTGTTGTAAATGTCGAAGACTTTGTTGGCCATATTTGCATTTATTTTCTATTCGAGACGTCTTAATTGCCTGATCAGTAGCGTAAAGCACATTTAACACCATCGCAGCGACTGATTTATCCTTATCTAAGAATGTAAAATGTTTTTGCTAGACAGACATAAGAAACAGAAGTGAAATGTGAATAAAATAGCTGCTGTGTGCTTGTTAGTGAGGTTATACAATATACTTGACCCTTCTGGGTAAGGAGTAAATGGAAAAAATAAATAAAAAATGATCTCGTTTGGCACTTTTCAGTTTCCAGAACCCAATTTAGGTTGTGCTGTGCAAAAGCGGTATCTAAGAAATCACATCTAAGCATACCCATACCCCATGATTATCCTTTGAAAGGATCATTTTATTGTATAGGTCCATTTGCAGATAAACAGTGTTATGACCAGTAGAAAATGAAAAGACTCAACAGATACACTCAAATTTCCCTTTAGTTGACAGAGACAATGTATTTGTTGGCTGTAAATGGTTCTCTGGACCATTAGGAAAGGTTTCATTTATACTGCCTAGGGGTTTGCACAAGACCCAGATACGCTTAATGATACACCCAAACTGCACTTCATGCTGTGAGTTTTAAAGCCGTCTCCAACAAGAAAATTGGGGTTTTAGTTATTACTCATGTCCTCCTTCACTCGTATCTCTCTGGCCAGAGCAGCAGACAGAGAACACAACAGCTATGAAATGATGAAATGGAGCATGACTTTTGACATGGCAAGAGGGGGTGAGTGGAAACCTTGGAGTAGGGGGGGGCTAAGGGTGGAAGCAAAGCAAGATTTAATCCACTGAAATTGGGTTAATGTACTATGAAGTGTCCCCTGCACAACTCATGTGCATTGAGATGCCAAATTTGCACAGAATCTATTTAGAAGTGTTGTTCTGGATGTGGGTAGTGACAAAGAATTGAGTCAAGCAGGAGAAAAAGAAGAAGGAACCCCCCTCTGTGAACCTCTGTGTGTCACATATAGAGACAATCACTGCTGTGAGTCAGCTTTTGATATGGAGGGGGGGCAAAATGGATACGGGGGTATGCGAGCAGTTTACGGCTCTGACCTGAATGTAAATGGGTTTTCTAAAGGCTCTCTGTTAAAAATGTTTTCTGTCAGCTGCATGTTTACATTTAGTTTGTACATTTCAGCGTGCCCTCAGAGTGGGAATGAAAGGTGTGCTTGAATAGTGAGATTGATGCCCCACTAGCAGCTACACTCCCACATACTGACCTGATTTTTTCCAACCATGATAGCGTGTCTAGCATTGTTACCAGCCCCTCCCTCCCCTACCTCCACTTTATGCTCCTGTCCCATATTCTTCACCAGCCATGACAGCGAGTAGGGGATTGCTTTCACCTTGTGATTTTGTCTTTCTGTCTGTGTGTGTGTGTGTCATCGTGGCAAGAATTTGGACTGGAGACAGCTACTGTAACAGGAACTCAAACAAAGGCAGATACGAGTACTGTGGCAGGTGTTTATGTGTCTTTCTGTGTGATTGTCTGCATGTGGACAGATTGGGTCAACGCCATATCCGATTCACGTTTATTTATATGGCGCCGAATCACAGCACCAGTCACCTCAAGGTACTTTATATTGTAAGGTAAAGACACTATAATAACACAGAGAAAACCCCAACAACCTCCTATGAGCAAGCACTTGGCAACAGTGGGAAGGAAAAACTCTCTTTTTCCCTCAGGAAAATTTTACAGCTGTGAAAATTAAGGTTAAATGATTTATTTGTCTTTTTAACTGTTTATATATTTGCATTGGGTGGCGCAGTGGAATAGAGGTTAGCAGTGTTGCCTAATAAGACGTCCATGGGTCTGAATCTGAGACCTTTCTGTGGGCTGTGTTCTGTGTGGGTACTCCAGCTTCCTCCCACAGTCCAAAGACATGTATATTAGGGTGACTGGTGATTTAAATTGAATGAATGAGAGCCTATCTCTCCATGTCAGCCCTGTGATAGAGCGGCCGCCTGTCCTCTCAGCTAGGATAAGCTTCACAGACTCAACAGTCCTTGGAATCTTATGTCTCTTTCTCTCTATGCACGTCTACTGTATGTTACCTCACATACACAGATGTCCCTTAATCACTTTGAACTCTTAGCATTTCAGTCTAAGACCTTTGGGCAACTTCTGTGTTCAGACAAGGTTTCCAATAATGTTGGCTGGGACTCCTGAAATTCAGACTTCCAAATCCAATATAAGGGAGGGTTTAGGTGTAACAAGAGTACAATAAACTTTAAGAGCATCCAGGAATAGAAATACTGTGCTGCGGATGTGCAAGCTGGGAAGAGGGCTTTTCTTTTTCCCTAACCCTGTGATCTTAAGTCATGAGTATAATCCTAAATTACGAATACGCTACAATTGCTGCTGATGTCAGAGCAGTTAAAATAATTGTTTAAGCATTTGCTAACGCTTTTGGGAGCTTTAGAAAAAGCTAGAAAAGGAGATTAATCTCCAAATTCTGTGGAAAAAAAGGAATACAGCACCAGTTTTATTATGGCCCCATGAATGTAAGTGAAATGCAAAGAAATCCAAAGGTTAAAAGGCTTGTTGCTTGTTACAGAGTTAAAGTTGCTAAACTACTACTAGATGCACCAGTGTTAAGAGGGATTTTGGCAAACCGCCTCTTGAGAATATGATGTCGAAAATGATTACGGTGGTGGAATTCGAGATCTCATTATGTGGGTATACCAGTGAATGTCTGAGCTTGCAGAAGGACCTAAGTGTGAGACCCACAGTATGTTTACTGGTTTAGAAACTGAAGGTCAAAGTAAAACCAGCTCTAAATATTGCATTTCTGCAGTGAGGGGTGAAGCACTACATTATTCTTTTTGTAAATGTTTACGGAGCCAACCAAGCTGAGCAATTAGGATACGCAATCTACTTCCTGTGTTCTTGTAGAGCGATTATGCTCTACAAGAACACAGGAAGTAGATTGCGTATTTTCTTGACTAGAAAAGTTTTGGTTAAGCTTTATACTGAGTAGCAGAATATTCAGACTTTTAAAATACTTTTCCAGTCTGTGTTTCTGTTATTGCTATGCAATTTTCACTGATTGATGGCTAAGAAGTGTATCATTGACTGGTGATTGGAGGGTTGACAATTGCAGGCTGAGGTGGCCACAGTGGGTCAGACTGCTGAAGGAAACAAAATCAAATATTCTCAAACAGCCAAGTGGGAGTTTGATTAAAGAACATTGGCAGACAGATTTAGAATATATTGAAAATTGGCCAATTACTCTGTTTACATGTACACGTATAGCCTATGGCATGCAGGTGTTGTGCATTTTACAGATTTCTTACAGTGCTTGGTTGATTCTGAATACTAGATTTGCAATAATCTCTGCAGTGTAGGCATGTGAATTTTGATAGTTGACAGAGAACACAAGGAAAATGAGCCATCTTTCCATAACTCCATTAAGTGTCGCTGTAATGAGGAATCTCTGAGATATATTTCTTCAGATCCATTTGCCAAGTGTGAAACTCGTTTATCACCGAGATACCTCCATGTAAAATAACACAGATAGCACAAAAAATGTAAATAAGAGAAGATTCATTAAATTGAGTGTAAATGTGCCAACATATCACCAATTTCTTTTTAATGAAGCGGTGGCACATCCTTGAAAAACAAAGAAAAACAAAGAGCAATAAAGCCGTAGTGTTAAAACATAAAAATCCAGTGCAATTAGACTTTGAGCACAAGCAAACACTGAGTTTTTCATTTGGGTTCATTTTCTCATTTGAAACAATTAGCTCATATTATAAGTCGATCTAAAACAACACTGTTTCTGTTTTGTGCTAAAAATCAATTTGATTTGCAGCCAATTTTACATGTTGGAGTATTTAAAGAAAGAGAGAGAAACAAAAACATCCGTCTCCACCCTTCCCATTGCCTTTGTAAAATTGTACAATGAAGGCAGCTTCAAACAAACTGGCAAATGTAGCAATGTCACCACCATACAGTTACCTAGCCACTTTCTAGGCTCTGCTACTTACCAGGTTATCCATATTTGTACCTGCGATCTGACACAGGAGCAGCAGATCCAGCATGTGTTTCAAAGTTATGATGGACAAGTAACTCCCTGTAAGACAAAGTTTGTTAAGCATGACCTGCTGGTCTTTAAACTGAACATGGTTCAGATTAAATTATACTGGATTTTTATTGTGTGCTAGAAAAGTGTAACTATGCTATTGGCCATGATGGGAAGTGACTACATTTTTCCAGCCATCAACTTTCAGTAATGGAAGAGAAGTCTACAGTAGGTCGCTAATATCACAACGGGTATTTCTGTATGTTTCAATGCAACGCGTTACTGTAGTAAATTGAGTAGTTACATTACAGTTAAAACTATTTTGTTACTTATGTTACAATCGATAGGGAAAAAAAAATGCATGGTTGCTTCATCCTTTTTTTTCTTCCTGTGCTACAATCAGCTGATTCTAGTTTATGTGGAGAAAGAAGGGGGATAACGGTGGAGCAGTCTTTAGCTTTTGAGGAGTGGAGACATGAAAATCACTTTTATTTTCATTGTTGAAAAGCATCTGCACAGACAACCTACTAGCACAAAGCTAGCCAAGAACCCAGAGCGATGTTCAGCCTGACTGTATGCAGACCCCACCCCAGCAGAAGAGCCTGATCTTCAACAGGTAACAAAGGCAGTGTTGAGGAGTCAGGTTTGCAGCATTGCAACCTCCATTACTACCTGTGCATGCTTCTATAGTAGAATCATAGTGGTGGTCACTGATTTTCAGCTTCTTAGTGTTGTCGGTTTTGTGTTCGAATGCAGAAACTGAAATAAAGATTATGTGTGTCTTGATCAGGAAAGAGATACATGTTAGTGTGTGGAACTGTAGACTAAGGTTTATACTGTTAAATGCTAATTATGTTCAAGTGACAAAGATTTTCTGGTCATTTTACAGAGTAATGCAAAAGTAATCTGACGATTTGAGAAATGAGTTACTTACTGCATTACTTTATAGAGTAATAATGAGTTATGTGTACTTTTTTTTGTCTTTGAGGTAACAGCTCCAGCACCACTGAGAAAGAGAGTTGTAAATAGCGGATATAGAGTCTGCATTTATTCAGAGTCACTGATCTACAGTATGTGACTTTAACTGTTTTGGGGGGTTTTTGCTGCAAAAAAGCAGGTGCATGATATGGCAGAAAACAAAGGTACATGACTGGACCAACACAACCAGCTAAAGCTCAAACAAGAAGACAAGAGGAGCTCTAAAGGAAAACTTGACATTGTACTCATTGCTGATATGAAAATATTGATTCAGGCTGCTTTAGAATCCAGCACATCCAGGTTGCAGAGAAACCTCACAAGTACTTAAAATGACTCAAGGGTTCTGCGTGCAACAAAGCTGCATAATGGAGATATCTTTATGAAGGAAGAAAACAATGGCGCTGTCATCCGTTTTTAATGTCTGTCTTTCTTCCTGCAGCCCTGTCTCGCTCTCTCTCTTTCACTCTCTCTGTCCAGCTCTGTCATTCTTGCTTCTTCTAATTCTGCTCCAACAGCAGCCTCCCCCCAACTGTGTTGATAACAACCTCTGCAAATAACCCCGCAGAAAAACACATTGTCCTTGATCCAATATTGCAACATCCTGTCTGCTCAAAGGCATTAGTTTATTTCTGGGAGACTTGGTTACTAAAAAAGAAATGGAGATTACAGGATGTTTTACCAATCCGTTGACACGGTTCACACCAACCTTGGATTTCTCTTAACTTGGAGGTGGAACCTCACACTTCGTCAGAGTGTAAGGTTGAGACACTGAACATGCTGGTGAAGCTTCCACCATTTTATTTTTCAACGAGAGGGGGGAACACTCTCGCCTCCCTTTGGTTGAAAAGTGGCTTTTTTTCTCTTCCTTTTTTTTGGCTGCTGAAGTGTTTGTAAAAAGCAATGTTTAAAGTCAGTGCAATCAGAGGGAGAAGATGAAGTTAGTAGCAAGTCATCATGCATTTCAGCACTAAATCTGCGAAAATTAACAGTGATTTTCAGAGACACGTTTGCGACGGAGGGAAACGGACCGCTGTGACAGTGATTATGAGATATATGTTGCTAAACTTTTAAATCATGATGTAAAACATACTGTGCGTCTTAATATCAGATGTCGCACATAGTTTGCTAATTGTTCCATTACTAATGTACTGTAAATTAGCGAGCCAATGAGCTGAGATGACATTTAAATACACTGATAACGACTTACATCACTGTCACAAATGCACAGTTGGGCTCTACAGTTGGCTCTGCAGCACTGCTCAGTTTAATCTATTTCGTAGCGTTCTTCTTCTCTCACTTTTCTCCACATGCTGTCTTTTTAGTCATTTGATATCTTTTTTTTATTTGTTTTATCAGTTTACAAAGCAATAGTGCCTTAGCTGCAGGCCTGAGCAGGAGAAGCTCCTCGCTATGTCAACAGTGCACCTGTTCTCTGAACTATGACATCTCTTTTTTCCTCGGCAGTCTCCCCTCTGCTTTTTCATTTTTCACCTGTATTTATAAAGTGAAAGTTGGCTGGGCCTGTTTTCTTTTTCTTCAGTGCCACCTGCACTCATATTATAGTTACTCCCCTGATAGCTACCCTGTAAAATCAGCCTTCAAATGTTACAGCAGTTCAGCGGTAAGAACCTAAGGTAATGTTTATCCAGGGCATTTCTGCAACGACTTCATTCACTTTACTCACCGGTCTTTTTGGAAGTAGATAATGTCTGTTGATGATATTGATTACAAATGTTGATAAAGCTCCAATTAAACGTAATCTTTTAATAGTCATCATGTTATCTACCCTCTCTGTGTTTTACCCTGTTGACCGCTGTGCAATTAGTCACATCAACAGTGATTTAATAATAACAAGAGTCGTTTGTTCTGAGGGGGTCATGAAATATTCTGTTGATTTTGTTGGCACTTTTTTTGTTACATCTAAAGTTTCACACAGTTAAGAGTCTGTGAGAGATTTTCTGTATCCTTACTTGACAAGTGTAAAAGACTTAGCACACACAGGAGACAGAGACAAACATTTTCATCCTTGACAGGTAAGAAGCGTCAGAATCACTCAGATGAAGGCCTCACTGAGACACAGATTTGTATAACTGATTTTTTAAGAGAGGATGGGAGTGAAAAGGACATGAATGGTGTAGCTGGACTTTTGGTGTTCAGTCCCATGATTGCGCTGCCCACATATAAAACACTTTCAAACCAACAATATACTTGATATTGTCTGCGTTTTACTGCAAGTGCCTGAGACCTCTCCAGAGACGCAGAGAGTTTATTACATGTCGCTGACAGGTGGCGTGTGAGTCCAAGCGCTCCTGTTTTCCATCACCACCTGACACCTATCTGTGAAGATGTCTTATAGCTCTCTGGGGGAAGGATGCATAAAACTTGGCAGCAAAGCAGAGCAGAGGTTTAAATTTTGAGGAGAATAAAAAGTGATGATGCACAAACAGAAAACGTCCATAAAATGCTGCATGCTTCGGAAGGAGAACAAGATATCAGTGGTAGAGGATGCAGTGATGGCACTGCAATTACAATGTGTCACTTCTGTTTGACAATAAATAAATGACTATCTAGCCGGCGCTTTCATCCGTTTTTAGGTAGGCATCAATCTTTTTCAGTTACAAAATAAAAGCTGATCAAATGCAAAGTTTCCAATCAAAACCAAATTGAAAATGCTAACGTATTTTAAATACGGTGTCTTGTAGACTGTATATATTACAGTCCACATAAAAAAGGTTTGTTTGTAACCATTCCTCACACTTAAGAACATACTATAGTGATGTGACTGTCATGCCCTGTTAAAAATAAAATACCCCAAGCACATCTCTCCACACTCAGCTAAGCTCCACTGAAATTTCCTTGCTCAATATATATATATATATATATATATATATTGCAAATTAGCACATGTTTTAAGCTGAAACCTGATTAAGAGGCATTTCCCAGTTATGAAAGATTAAATGACTAAAATCATGTGAAAATATCAACAGATCAAAGGGAGAGCCTTAGTTTGATGGTAGCTAAAACTGTCAGTTGTGGATGAGCCAATGGAGAAGGAAGAATGTGAAACTCTTGCCAAAAAAAAAAAAAAACCTCCAGCAAAAAGACATTTCTCAAAGGGTAAGTATCAAATCATTCCAGAAGTCAGAAGCTTTAGGTCTAAACATCATGGTCAAAGGAAAAGAAAATAACTGTAAAATTAGTTGAAGGAAAATAATGCAGGCTCATTCTTACGAATGTCAGTAAATGGTGGTGTAATATTTTGCAAACAGCGACAGCTCCAGTGGTTCCTCTAACTTTTCTCTGGTGAAACCAGAACCATGGTTTCTTTCATCTCCTGTCACTCTTTGTTGTAGCAGACATTATGCCAGCTTATTATACTGCGGTGTTGTCAACCTCCATGTCAAAACAAGAGATTTTTCTATTGTTACTGTGCTTATGTGACGATCGCATGCTTGTTGTGTTGTGACTGAATAAACTGGTGAAAGGCACAGAAAATAAATATTGGGGTTGTCCTATCTTTCCAGTCGACCATTATTCCCTTAATCCTGGCTGCACACTGCAGATCCACCATGATGCAAACAGCCTGACACCCTCCATGTCGACTTAAATGAAGCTGTACTAACTCGTGACCCCTCGTGACTGGTCATGGCTGTGCTTTGAATATGACTTACTTCTGCCTAATAAGAAGCAAAGCTCTATCCATTAAACTCTTGGTGCTAAAAGCTCGTGTAAGTATGCTGTTTTTGTCACCATGACGATAACAGTACCAACATATTAACATGTTGATGTTGAAGCAGGTAATATTTAGCAAGTTTGTTTTAGGACTAGCATGCTGAATATCACTAAACAGCTGCAATAAAAGCACAGCTGAGGTTGATGGAGATCTCATAGTTTTTTAGGTAGTTTAAAAGTATTTAAAAGAATCTTTTAAAGGTTAATCATCTAAAACTAATAAAGCTAATATTGTCAGCACGTGTTACATGTAAGTAAGTGTGAGTGATAAAGTGTCACAGACATCTATGCAACCAGACCTCTTCTTGTAACCAGATGATTGGTCCTCTTCTGCCATTAGAAAGACTGTAGGTATGAGCCACTGCTGCACTGGCATCACTCTTAGGACCCCATGTCCATCTTTTTTATACAGTCTATGGCAGGGTGTCATTTAAGTTCTGGGGCTACACACAGCACAGTTTCTTTAAGCGTAAAGAAGTCAATTCTGAAAATATTCACCGGAGCCATAGGTATGGGCAGAAATCTGTGCCATCAGAAACTGAATTTGAATAAGTTAAATTTGAATTTGAATTACTCGGATTGAATCTGAATTGTAACTTGAATGAAAGCTTTTGAAAACTGAATTTGAATTAGTCTAATTTGAAATTGAATTTATGGTTTGAAAATGAATTGATTTGCTTTGAAACTGCATTTTATCCTTTAAAAATTCAGCTCTCGAATAATTTCACATTCACTTCTCACCATTCAGTTTCAGTTCTACAATTCAATTTCAGTTCCAAAATTCAGTTTTTTGGGACTTACATCCGGTTCCGGTTCAAGCGCAGATTAATAGAACTACAGACTGATAGCGTTACTGACGGAATCTACAGCGTCTTGAGCTGAATTAAGACTTCAGAAGTCATTCGTCATGTCGAATGACCAGCGGATAAACTCTCAGGTTGGTAATAAATGTATTACATGTATAAGAACAAGCGTCATGTTAACAATTGATAGCCGTACAGTAACTTTTATGCTTATTGTAGCTGCTAGCTAAAAACGCTAATTTAGCCTAGTTTGCCCTGAATTCAGCTTTGACAAATATGATCGACTGTTTCTAGTAGAATTCCAAAGTTGTCATCTTGTACCCTGTCAGAGCCCTGTATGCTTGCAGAGACCCCTACAGTAGGGAAACATGCAAAACGCTGTCCAAACCTTTGTATTTGAGCTTTATTTATGTCTTACACAGCATCCCAACTCTTTAGCGAACTTAATAACTTCAGCTAAAGTGAATAGTTAATCTTATTCATTAGTGCAGCATTACTGGATCACCTCTGTTTGAAGTGATATAATATGATATACAACTATCACTGTGTTTAACTATCATAATAATTCTTAGGGTACTGAGTGCATGCTTAATTAGATTTTTTTTTTTTTTTAAACATACTGCTCCATTGCTATGTTTGACAGGCTGAAGTTGTCGGGTCACCTCCTAAATCGACCATCTTTTACAGGTGTTTTGTGCCAGAAATGGAGTGTCCACTGAAGACTGAAGATACTGAATCTCTACGCCGTGCCATTGATCCCTCCTGTGCCTTCATCTAGACAAGAGACATCAACTTAACCACTCTCACATGCTCTGTACCTACATCACCTTCCCTGACAGTCGTAGCTTGGCTCATCTGAGGGTGAAATTATAAGAATGTGTTATTTTGCAAAGTGCTCTCTAGGGTTCCTAAATAAAATATGGCATTGAGGTCATTTCTTTTGAATTAATCCCTTCTTCTGAAATATAAGAACCTCTCCTGGTTTAAATGGCACTTTCTGTTCCTTACTTCCTGTTCCACTCCCAACCCCAAATAGATGCTGACAAGCTGACACAGTAACATGGAAGAGGGAAAGAAGCTGGAAAGGACTACTACAAATAAACCTAATGCCTAACAATGAAAAATGTAAAATAAGAACAATAATAATAATAAAGATAAAAGATGAAGTAACAAGTTTTTTGTTTTTTTGTTTATTCCAAATGATCATCCAGATGTCTGTGACATGTGATGACAAACACCATAATGGAAGGCCTTAGTCATCACATGCTTAAACTCATCATATATTTTTGCATATGCTGAACAGGCAGTCAGACATGCTGTAACTGTGGGGTAGAAAACTGCATAAACACCATACGGCAGGGGTCTCAAACTCCAGTTATCAAGGGCATGGAAAAGTTGCATGACACCGGCCTTCGAGGAATGGAGTTTGAGACCCCTGTCATATTCCATATGACAGGTTTTGGTTGAACTTCATGAAGACTCTGAAGTTTCTCTTCTCTTCTGGCAGAACAGGAATGTCGCCTTGTCCTGTGAGCCACCGTAAGGATGTACTTAGAGTAGAACTGGAGTGTCACCGGCCTCAGGCTCTTCACCTTTTCAAAGACAAAGCAGTCATTTAGATAAAATATTAGATATTGTTTACCTGTAAATGCACAAAGAGAATTTAGAAATGTAATTATTGTCAAGAGTGAACAAGTACTGATAGTGTAATTTACAGCCGTGGCCAAACGTTTAGAGAATGAGAAGTGTTGTTTATTTACAAAGTCTGCTGTTTCAGTGATAGTTGTATATCATATTATATCACTTCAAACAGAGGTGATCCAGTAACGCTGCACTAATGAATAAGACTAACTATTCACTTTAGCTGAAGTTATTAAGTTAGCTAAAGAGTTGGGATGCTGTGTAAGACATAAATAAAGCTCAAATACAAAGGTTTGGACAGCGTTTTGCATGTTTCCTTACTGTAGGGGTCTCTGCAAGCATACAGGGCTCTGAGAGGGTACAAGATGACAACTTTGGAATTCTACTAGAAACAGTCGATCATATTTGTTTGTCAAAGCTGAATCCAGGGCAAACTAGGCTAAATTAGCGTTTTTAGCTAGCAGCTACAATAAGCATAAAAGTTACTGTACGGCTATCAATTGTTAACATGACGCTTGTTCTTATACATTACCAACCTGAGAGTTTATCCGCTGGTCATTCGACATGACGAATGACTTCTGAAGTCTTAATTCAGCTCAAGACGCTGTAGATTCCGTCAGTAACGCTATCAGTCTGTAGTTCTATTAATCTGCGCTTGAACCGGAACCGGATGTAAGTCCCAAAAAACTGAATTTTGGAACTGAAATTGAATTGTAGAACTGAAACTGAATGGTGAGAAGTGAATGTGAAATTATTCGAGAGCTGAATTTTTAAAGGATAAAATGCAGTTTCAAAGCAAATCAATTCATTTTCAAACCATAAATTCAATTTCAAATTAGACTAATTCAAATTCAGTTTTCAAAAGCTTTCATTCAAGTTACAATTCAGATTCAATCCGAGTAATTCAAATTCAAATTTAACTTATTCAAATTCAGTTTCTGATGGCACAGATTTCTGCCCATACATAGGCCCGATTAAAGAAGTAGAAAAGAGCTAAAACCATAAGCCCAAATGAAAGACACTTCTCAACCCCCTCCCTAAGAATAAATGCCAGACAACACAAGGCACTATTTCTTTTGAATTATTTTTTCTCATTTAATTTGAGGATCAATTTTTAGAACAAATGATGAACAGTGGAAAGGAAAATTTTCACAGTGGAAAGGCACAAAAAAAGACTTAATAACTACTAACTTGAGTGCAATTTTCAAACTTTGGAGAGCTATTTAGTTTTGGTTAAACTTTGGTGTGCTGTGCTGCATGTTTGAAACCCATGGTTTATCTGATAGACTTTATCTAACCCAACAATCATATGACCCCCTATGAGCAAGCACTTTGGCGACAGTGGGAAGGAAAAACTCGCTTTTAACAGGAAGAAACTTCCGGCAGAGCCAGGCTCAGGGAGGGGCGGGGCCATCTGCCGCGACCGGTTGGAGAGAGAGAAAGAAGACAGGATAAAAGACATGCTGTGGAAGTGAGCCAGAGATTAATAACATGTATGATTCAATGCAGAGAGGTACAGATCTTCTAGGATCCATAAATAAAAATTTCATGGGAATTTTAGAGCGACACAAAAAGGCACAGAGTCAGACAATGTGATGTCGTCCATAAATAAATACATACTTTTAAAAATCATTTTGTAACCCAATAAGACCCACTCAGACTGGGGGAATGGTGCCTAAATGCATGCTGTATTCTTTTGATTAGATTTATTTACTTATTTATCTTTGTGTATTTTTCCCTTCATCATTACCAAACCAAGCCTGTCAGCTGTCTTGTTTGTCTGGTGAACATTATAAATAAATCATACACCACATGAATCACTGAATCCCCCACCACTGCCAGCCAGCCCTTATACTCCTGTTAAAAATATTCATTTTTAGGTAATTGGTTTAGTCAGCTGGGCACACTCTCACTATTAATATAATAAAAGAAGAAGGTTTTAACCACGAGGAGATAAGATAAACTTTTTTTGGCAGCACTTTCATAAAAACAAAGTATTCATTTTTAACCAAACGCACCATTTAAGTCACGAGTTCTCGAGCTGCAGACGACTGAATCTAACCATCAAATGAACAAAGTTGTCGCAGAGGCCCAGAGCAGATATTAACCAGCGTATCACATCTCTACGTGCTTACGTGCTGATGCAACCGTTTTCCTAATCTGCTTACAGTGTCGCAAAGCAGCCGTGATTGTGGAGATATTTACAAGGACGCATCTCCGTGCAGTCGAGCTGCTTAGAGATTTTTGTCACTTGAACTCTCTGCATCACCCCGGCATACTATTAAGCAGTGAATTCCCTTAAGAGATCAATATCAATTTAGACACCACTCCTCATGAGTTATTAGTTACGAAAGCCCCCCGATGCCTCTTTTTGCTAATCACAGGCTTTTGGCCTTGAGTGGGCCTGTGGTTGGATTCTGTATATGGTAAATGTAATTAGCATATATAGTAATAGTGTGCTCCCAATAGAGGGTTGTGACTTTGATTGAATATGAAAGGTCTTGAGATGGTGCTGCACTGTTTCTATAAGCTCAAATTCCACGAGACATGTGGAAATCTCTACAAACTGACATCTTTGTATGAATATGCAGTGATCCAAAGGCAAGAGATGGGATTTTAAGACCTGGAAGCTTTCTGATTTACATATGCTGTCAATTTTCAGTCAGAGTTGTATTGACTATTCTCATTTATCAATCATATTAGCACATGAGCTGAAAATGCAACTTCTACACTATCATCTAGGGTTTATTTAAACTTTTCAAGTAACTTTTTAATGTAATTGTTACATTTCTGCCTTTGTAAACAGTCTCTGATGGAAAGTCTTGGCGTGAACACACCAGGCTCTGAGATCAGTTATGTGGTGACTCAGCTGCTGGCTGTCCACTCCCTCGTTTTGTACCTGCCACTGCATTAACAAACCCATGACTGAATCAGGGGATATCCTTGAATGCACATGCTGCCTTCACTGTGACTCCCCGCCGCTGCGCGGTACAGTGTGATTTTTATGTCTTCGTCCAGTTTGACATCTCATCCTTTTCTTTTCTCCCTCTTCAGCGATAAAACGGCCTCAGCCCTTCATCGTACTGTCGACTGTGTTTTGCTGTCTATCTGTCAAGGAGACAACTCCCTCCCTGAGACACTGTCATTGGTAATTATGGCCCGAGATAAACTCTGCTGGAACAGCTGGAGCCAGACTCCAACATACACCACCAAGGTCAAGCTCTGAAGGTAACGCAACAGAAATGGGCCACTTGAGGACTGTAAAGTTGAGCGTTCATGTGCCGGGATTTTTTTTGTTCCCCAATAGGTTTTTAATTTTACTTCACGGCATTCTTTATGACGCAACCTTTGATGAACGCTACTTTTTATTGTCAAATTTCCCGCTCATCTGTCCCTCAACATCTCTATTAGCTGTGTTGTAAGAGTTTTATGAAGCTTCAGGTGAACAACTGTAATCAGTTTGATGGAGGATATTTGGCTCAGAAGTCAGCCAGAGACTGTGCTTTACAATGCTGGAGCTGCACAGCAGAGTTGGGAGCTGTAACTCCTGCCTATGGCTGACAGATAAAGTGAGCAGGCAGTAAATAATAGGAAGCACGAGAAGACCTTGGAGGTGGCCCCTGAACTAATTTAACATCTCCTCTTCTGAATTTGAATTAGACTCTAATCCACGACTGCTTTTTCAAATCGCAAAAATATGCTAACGTCGCTGCTGTACTTCAAGTCAAAGACAGAACGCTTGGGTCAGTGGTCACCGCCGCGCTGCACACGTTGCACAATAAGAATAAAGCGAGGAATAAGATACTCCATCACCGATTTTGATTCATTGGAAGGACTCTTGGTAGTATTAAATATTTATAGGATGAGGCTTTCTTTCAATAACTACAAAAACGTCTCTGTCATCAGTCTTTGTCATTTGTCGAGTGCTCACTTTCACTTTGGAGGAACGAGGAACTTGGGCATATAGATTTCTATCTGAAATCAGTAGGAGAGAAGTAGAAATCAATAACAGGGTTCGTTTCCGGCAACATTTAGAAAGAAAGAGTGAGTCGCAGCAGCCAGACATCTAGCAGAAGCAGAGACGGAAACAAAGTACAGAAATAATCTGTCTCCTTCTGTTTATGTGTTTCTGTCCCCTTCATTTCAGCATGCTCACTAAACAGAATATGACCGTTCCCCCTGAGATACGTATCGAACGAAACTCGCTATTCATTTAATTTCCCGGGAATTCGATGCAACCAGCACGCCAGGAGAAAACCGTGCCTTCTTTTACTCCCGTGTTTCCAGTGCGGGGACTATGTTTCAAACATTTCATGTATTTCATTGACAGAAATCAAAACGCTAACTAATTTACTCTGGAAAGACAAATTGTTAGAAAAGCAGGCAGGTTGGCATCACAACATTTATAGCTCCACCAAATCACTACTGCTGAGAGCTCTGAACTATGAGGCATTTAAGCAGTCCACAAAGTTGTCATGAGTGAAACTTGGGATGTAAGGCGCTTCCTGTCATGGAGGTAAAAAGTTAGAGCGTTCCGGCTTCTGCTGTTTTAATTGCAGCAGTTTGTGGAAGCAGAATGCTAAATTGCTGGAATAGCCTTTTAAGGTTTTAAATTACCATTAACTGTTATGAACATCTTAACACTGCGTATCATGTTGCACAATTGATACCTTCAGTGTATCATTGTCTGAAATTATCTCTGCACCCAGCTACTTTGTGGCTGCTCCAGATTTAATAGAAAAAGCCAGCCTTTTCAGATTCACCTTGTAATTGCACAGCAAGAACAGATGCTATCTTTTGTTTTCACTTCATGTCAGAATTGAAATGAGAGTAAATGTTCAAATTATCCCCGAACATTTGATTTGATTTGATATACCTTTATTAGTCCCACAAGGGGAAATTTCATGTACATGTAGAAATAATCTGAGGTAACAATTCATCTAAACATTAAGACACAGTAAAATCTGCTGGAATAAAACACGTTACAGCGCTGTGTGCCGATCCTTTGTCTTTCTTGTTTTTCGTACATGTATTTCTTTAGCTGTGAGGTGCACGAGTAAAACGCCGGTGCTGCTGTGATGAGCAGTGTGACCTTTGATGCCTGACACGAAAGACAGTGACATGTAATGGGGCTGCTCTGGTGTTATTATGGCAAAGAAAGCATTTCTGAGCGTTTCAGATGGCCCGTGGGGAGACAGAGAGAGGACAGTTGATGTTAGTATCCCAAGCCACCTGCTGCCTGATGTGCTGCAAGGAGTCCAGCGAATCCCTCCTCTAATGAAATTTGACATACTGGTGATGACAGGTGCCATGACAGCACTCTGCCAAGATACAGTGGAAGGGGAGGGGAACATGAATTCTTATAAGTTACCACACCTGTGCACCGATGCTCCGGCGTTCCAAGGTGAGCGAGAGCGTGTGATGGAAGTGCTGGTGATTTCTAAACCGACAGGTGATACATCATTCAGCAGCGGGTCCGCAGAGGTATACTCTCAGCAGAATAATGACAGGTGTGATGACAGTCGCACATCTGAATAATCGTGTGGCATTAATGTATGAGTGTTGAATGGACCTTGACCTAATGTAGTTTATACCTTGTAGATTGAGGTTAAAATTGTGCTCTAGACACCAGAGAGCTGTCTGTTTTGAATATGTGTGTGTGTGGGGGGGGGGTGCTCAGCTGTATGAGTGTGTGGAAACATTTGAATGATGACCCTGCTTTAGCATGTTTTCAATTGTGCCATCAAGTCGACCCCAATACCCACGGTGCACTCTGTGTTAGTAAATCTTTTGTCTGTGATCTTATTTCAGTCGCCAGTCTATACCTTACTCGTTGTCATGGAAGCGATTATTTTTAAATTTGGTCTGATAATTATAAATAACTCTATATTAATATATTTTCTAATGAAAAAAAAAAATCTCAAAGTAACCGCATGTAGACACGGTTTGACGTTCAAACCCAGCGTCAGAATGGGGAAGTGCTTTCAAATGTGGCTTTGTTGTTGGTCTAGTCTTTATTTTGAAAAAACTGCTGATAAAGGTCCCATAAAAGAGAAAATATTCAATAAGCTGCAAAAGTGAAAATGTGTGGTGATCTCAGATGTCAGAGGAGAATGGTCAGAGAATCAGCTCAACAGTGACTCAAATAACCAGCTGTTACGATCAAGCTATGAAGAAGAGCATTTATGAAAACACAGCACGTTGAACCTTGAAGCAGATGGGCTACAACAGCAAAAGAGCACACCTGGTGCCGAGTTTGTCAGCTAAGTACAGGAAACTGAGGCTACAGCCTCACCAGAATCGCTCAAAAGAAGACGAGAAGACTATTGCCTGGTCTGACGAGTCTTGATTTTTGATAAAACAAGGTGAAAGCATGCATCTGCCTTGCCATGCCATGTCACAAATCTCAAACTGAATTCTTGAACATGACAGTGAGTACTGAAAGGGTATCCACAGTTGCCAGATCTCAATAGAGCAACTTTGTGATGGTGATGGGATACTATCATGTCAGTATGGACCGAATTCTCTGAGTAATGGTTACAGCAGCATGTTGACTGTGCATCAAAGCATTAAGGTAGTTCTGAAGGTAAAAAGTAATCCAACCTGGTAACTTTGCAGCTAATAATGTGTTCGGTGAGTGCATATGAATATTAATCACTTGCTAAACTCCATGAACAGAAGCTACAAATACAGTTCATTTATTCATCCATGTAGGAAGTTTGCAGTTAGGACTCCTAACTGACCTGAAATATGCCTTTATAGCTATCAAATATTCTACCAGCTGTTGAGGACACGAATGGCGATCAATGGTGGTTAATTGAAGTAGTCAGCTGAGACCATGAACAG
The DNA here is from genome assembly GCF_001858045.2 of Oreochromis niloticus. Taxonomy (NCBI): domain Eukaryota; kingdom Metazoa; phylum Chordata; class Actinopteri; order Cichliformes; family Cichlidae; genus Oreochromis; species Oreochromis niloticus. The sequence goes on from NC_031978.2 coordinate 21,460,190, forward strand.
AACCATCTGTTGTTTAGTATGGTGACTACAGAAAGATGAAGAAGTGACTTTTATACAGAATGGAAACACACTGACAACTTACTTTGAATTATCACAGTGAAAGAGCCCAACAATTTTTAACCCACCACATTACATTTATGCACATGTCCTGTGAGCCAAGAATTGCACAAGCGCTGAAAACTCTTACATCACATGCAGCAAATGACCAACCTTAATTCTCTTGTTCCTCTCTACACAGTTTTTGTAATATATACATGAGCTCAACAGCTGCTCAGCATACACTGCAGCACCCTGGGATTCAGCAGTGAGAATGACAGTTTCAACATGCCACTATTAAAAGGTACTCGGTTTAAACAGTAATGTATTCACAGTATCCGCTGAGTAGTAGTGACAGCCTTCAGTAACATCAGATCTACACATGAGACAGGAGGAAATGTGAATCTGGGCCAACTCTGGAAATTAATTCCGGATGTAACACTGTCTAATGCCACAATATTTAGTTCCCAGACAAGACACGCACTTTAATGACTCATGCAGTGTATTATCTGAAGTTAATCCAAGAATAATTTAACTTTTTTAAACTTTTCTTTTTGGGCAACATTATCCTAGCTATTCTCAAAGATCTCCATCTGGGAAAAAGTTTTTTCCTATTTTGTTATCGTTTTAACATGAAAAATTTATACTTTTCTCTTCTTTGTTTTTTACTTTCAGTTCAGCATTCCAAATTCTAACCTTAAATTTCTTTCATTGTTAATGTGAAATGATTTTTATTCATAATCTCTCATGCATGCTTAATAATGTTGCAAGTGTTCTGGATGTTTTATCCTCCTCGCTGCATTTGATTTGAACCTCTGCCGAAGGGCGCCGAGTACTTTTAGAGCCGACTGCTGTTGTCCTGTGGTGTGATTACGTGCCACAAGAATGAGTTTAGAGACTAATCCTGGAAAAACATGAGGCAATTCTGCAGAGTCTCTTAACACAGTCACCAACAATACTAGATTTTCAGCTGTAGACGCATCAGAGTTGGAGGCGATGCATTCTTTAAAAGGGACATTTCTTGTTTTCTTTTCTTTTTTTAGTATTTTCTTTTATAAGTCGAGCTTGTAGTTTATGTTGAAGCTTTTTTACATTAAAAGAAACTACCCCTGTATGCTTCAGAAAACCTTCTTTTATTGGTCTAATCGTGTATCTGTTTTGCCTCAAAGAATCTTGAATTGTTTGATTACATTATCTCGTTTAATAAAAGCTTTTTAAAGAGGGCTTTAAAAGCCTAAACACTACATTCACATCAGCTAATCGAGTTTGATTTCCCTCTTTCACTTTTTAACTGTCTTCTCCAGAAATCTGAAACATTTGCAGCTTTGACACATTTACAATGCAAGGTTAACTTGTGCACGCATGAACGCACACATGTACATAATGAATATGACAGTGATGGACAGGAAGGGAAAGCGCTAAAAACGGCTTGTTTTAAATTTCCTTTAGCATCCTTTCTTTTTAGAGTAGGTGTCGAAGTGAAGGGCACTAATTAAACTAATGTGAGCTATGGTCTGCTGCAGATGTCTAAGCATTTAAGCAATGAATATGATAAAGTGGAATAACAATTGCTTCTGTATGAAATAATACATACAATTATTATGTTTAACAGCAGATAACATAGCTCAATAAATTGATGTCTTAATTAATTTATCTCAATTAATAGCGAGCTCGCAGCAAACTCAGCATATTTTCTTTCACTGATGTGATTAGTGGCATGCAATACTAGCAAGTTAATTTGTGAATCTAGTACGCGCAGAAGATCAATGGCACCCCGGCTAACGTCTGTCTCTTAATATGCATTCCACCGGAGAAATGCTGAAAACTAAAACCCCTCTTCCTCCATTTTAACACCGTTTTCAATCCAGCTGCAAAAATTGCTTCATACATAATACATCAACTTTTGGTTATTTATTCATTACAACTGTTAGCATCGTTACAAATACATACTTTTTATGCAGTCCTCAGCCTCCAGTTCCTTTTTCTCTGCCTCTTCGCTGTGGCACAGGCTGACTTGGAGAACTCTTTTTTCCCCCCTGTTAGATCTTGATTTATCTTTTTCAGTTTATGCATCACGCACTTCTTCCGATGAATGATGTATAGTGTTTTATCTTCCTGGAAAAGGAGTAATAACGATGTTAATAACATCTAAAATTCTGATAAACACAGGAAAAGTGGCAAGCATACAGTCAAATTGAAACTGGCATGGCTCTAGGCCTGGCGCTGTTTGTCTGGCAGTTGGTCGATCCCCCACTCTGATTCATGCTGAAATGTCTTAACAACTGCTGCGTAAGACTGAATACCGTAAAAGCTTTAAGCTGCAGCCTTTTCCTCTAGTATCACCACTGGTCAAAAATTTCAAAATCGTGATGGACTGGCACAATATTTGGTTCCACAAAACCTTTTAGTAATCCTCCTACCTGATCTCTTGGCTAACGCTTCTGTTTTTAGCAAAAATGTCTTAAAAACTATGGCTGCTGGATGGAAACCTATGAAAAGTAGCACACACATTATTGACTGGCTTTTGATCTAAAGCCGTTCTCAGGTCAAGTTTGCGTTATTCCTTCAAAACTAATGATGTTCTAATCTGTTTAGCCATGATTAGCAAATGTTTGCATGCTAACGTGCTAAAACTGTGAACATAAGCATTATGCCTGCTAAACATCAGCATCTTGCTTTGCCTGCATTGTCATTGGAAACATGCTGATGTTAACATTTAGTTAATACAGCCTCACAGTGTTGCTGTATACTCTGGTGCAATGTTAAAAAACACTGATCCATCCTTCCAACCATCCATTTTCTCCCATTTATCCAATTCAGGGTCGATAGGTGGGGGCTGGAGCCTATTCCAGCTGTCACAGGGTGAGAAGCAGGGTACACCCTTAACAGGTCACCAGTCTACTACAAGGCTGAAACGCTGATCCATGCATGATAAATTAAGATCTTATACATTTCAGGAAACTCAACAGTTAAAATAATAGAGTCAGAGTGTGGAATTCATTATTCTGGGCCCTCTGTCTGAAAATGTTTTATTTGCTTTGAGTGCGTATATCAATTTGTTCACTCAAGCTTGAGTGTTAAAAATGAATTATGATGATAAAGCTTTAACTTAACAGATACATCAAGGAATCTCTGTATGTGTGTGTCTTTTCTCTTAGTTATCCCATCCCTTCAGATCTGAAGGCTGCATTTTGGAGAACAGAGTAAGTAAGTGCTGCATGGAGTTTGAAGTTCTTCTAATGGGCGACAGTCTCATTTTCCTCACTCCTGACTAGATTTATGGCCTTGCAGATTATATTGCACTCATCTGTGAATTAATTTGTTGTTGTTATGTGGTTGATGTGGGCACTTAAAATAGATTGTTAATGCTCGTTCAGACACATTTATTTGTGGCAAGGAGCACCATGTGTCAAGCGTCCATGCATGTTTTTTTTTTTTACAAATTATTGTGGTTATGCGCAAAGTTACACTTTTAATGAGTAAACAAACTGGAGAAAACCAGACAAACAAACATCATCAAGTTCAGAACCTTGTGAAACGTGTTGCATTGGGCGGTTTCTGTACAGCAAGTCTGCCCACCTCCTTGTGCTTTAATCATCTCCTGTCTAGACTTCTGCAACCGGCTCTGAACGAGCCTCAGAGCCTCTCAACCATCCTGCTGCCGTTTCACAAATTCAAAACCACAGTGTCAAACAAAAGTCTTAAGGGTCTTGTGTTTTCTTTTTACCATCCTTCTTATTGCCTCTGTGCAAACTGTGCTGGCTCCACACAGAAGGAAGGACACTCTGACTCCTGCAAGTGCTGCAGTCACACTCGCCGCTAAATCATACCCTCTCTCACAAATCTCTCTTCCCTCTATGCTGCTCTAATATGCATTTATCAAAACCACAACAAAAGAAATATATACCTTCCCTGTTGGCTGCTCTTATTTTCCGAGACCCTTTCTCGCAGGCATATTGTCAGGGCACAAGGCATGCTGGGTTATCAAATTGAAGCTGATGCTTTTAAATTTGCTGAGGATATGAGCATTAGTACTGATGTACTTCAAATAAAGGTGTTAAAGTAAATGTCACCCAAACAAATCTGGAGGTATTTTTATAATTTCCTGCAAGTCAGGACTTCACTGATGTTGTTGATCATTAATGGCGCAGTTGACGCTTGAAGGTGACCCTGTGCGAGCTCAAACTGGGGAACATGTCTCTTTAATAACTGTCAAGGCTCTTCCAAATAGGAAACACAGCTCCAAGTCCATCACTTTGTGTTTGTATTTACCCTCTTTGACTGCCAGGCAGAGTAAATATTTTATTTTAACAATTTTCTAATTCTCCTTTCCACAATAGCAAGCTGCTATTGCAGCGAAATTTTGCTGCTACAAGCAATTATGGCTAACGGGGCTCCACAAGCTGGGCTTAGTGAACTATTGTTAGAAGCATCAATCCCTTCAAGAATATGAGATTTAATGCATGAGAGGTGAGACTTTTCATTCCACTCTACTGCAATGAAACTTTGTCCAGTGTATTTGTCTGGGACTAAGGTATTGTGTTTGCTGTCATGACAATTTATTCCTGCCCAGCCTCATTTAAATTGTTCCGAAGATAGCATGCCTAACCGCACAATGCTGTATTTAATTTTGTCCTATATTTGGGCCACTATTTTTTCATGAATACATGCATTTATTACAAACAATGTTGGAATTGTGTCCTTTATTTTATATTTAAATATTGCCGTGTTCAAGACTTTTGCACAGCATTATATTGAATATTTACACACAAAACAGTAAAAGGACACACAGGCACTGATGTGCTGTTCAAAAGTTGGGTTTTATTTTACCTCACAATATCCCCAAAATTGCATTCACTATAAATAGGAATATAATTACGCTATTTCAAGAAATGAAAGTGGAAAGTGGGCCTGTAAAAGAGGTCAACAAAAAGAGAACGCTATTTAAAAAAGTAATAAACCAACTTAACAGAGTGAGCGAGAACTCAGCCATATTCTACCAGAACAAACTGTTATAAATACAGAGGAGAAAAATCACAATAAATGAACTCACCACAAGGTATCCCAGCAGGTGGTTCAGTCTATATTTTTAGACCTTTGTGGTTAAGCCTCGCTCCACGCTCAGCCTCCTCTTTTGTCTAATTGAAAAGGACTGGATGAGCAGAGAGGTAACTACAAAGCTAGGAAAAAGTTAGAAAAAACTTATAAATCAGTGATGAAACAATCTAAACCAAATGTTCCCACCATAGTTTAAATCACAGTTTAAATTCATGAAACGTGTTCAAACAAATGAGCCAGGTTAATTCAACCGAAGCAGTCCAACTGTACACCAATTCCAATTACTCCAGTGAAAGCAACTAAATTAACTTAAATGTGGTAGCGATGTGGGATAGACTGTGGAACCATAAACCTGTATGTCTGACTGATGAGTTGAGCGTAGAGTGGGTGTATATTACCAAATTGTTATTTCGGGTGGTTGGTTGTGGATATGGCTATCACAGTAATATAGCTGAAATGATAGGAGTATAAAAAAGAATAAATTACTATCATCTCCTGGGATCCCACTGAAACATGCCGGCAGAGTTTCATCCTAACCTTTTTGTTTAAAATTTAAAAATGCCTTCAAATGCCAGTTCTTTTCTGTTTTTTCACATTTTGCCTGGCCATTGAAGCCTCAAATGGTAATATGCCACTGGCGACCCTTCAGGTACTGCTGTGGTCATTATCATGCAGTGTACCTTACATGTGGCCACAGACTTTGACTATGTCTAACATTAGTCGTGCTTTTTAAGCTCTGTGCTGATTAGAGTTAAGGTTACAGTTCTTGCCATCGAATCTATCCACAAGTATTAGCATTTCTTTTGAAATTACAGGACGAAACCCCTGAATTCAGGACATCTCTGAATTTAGAGAGACAAAGGGGAGAGTAGGAGGCCACACATGCCACAGCTCAGTGTTTTGAAATGTTTCAGGGTTTAATTTTATTTTACTCCTAAATATTTCTAATTGATCCAGATCAGTCAAAGAGTGTTCAAGGAAAATCTGGCAAATTAGCATGTTTGTAATTACACTAAGATGCATATACTCACCCCCTTCTTTATTAATAACCAGGTTGAATTTGATTTTGCCTTCAGAACTTCTATGATACTTCATGGCAAGACATTCCTCAGAGATTATCATCCATACTAACATGATGGCACAGTCCATGATCGTGTTCCACCACATCCCAAAGATGTTCTGTTGAAATGAGTGACTATGGAGGCTGTTTGAGTACAGTGACCTCACTGTCATGTTTAAGAAACCAGTTTGAGATGATTTCAGCTGTGTGACACAGCACGTAGGCCTGCTGGGAACAGTAACCAGAGGATGGGTTCACTGTCATAAAGGCATGGACATGGTGAACAGCATTACTCAGGTAGACTGGGGTGTTTAAAGGTGTTTAAAGGTTTAAGGGTGGGTCAGTGCTTTTATGTTGTTTACACTAAACTTCTGACCCTACCATCTGAATGTTGCTGCTGAAGTCAAGACTCGTCAGACCAGGAAACATTTTCCCAATCTTCTATTCTCCAGTTTTAGTAATCCCATGCCAATTGTAGTTTAATTTGCTTGTTTTGCGAGAGTGGTCTTCTTCTTCTTCTGTTGCCCAAGGTTCAGGTTATTGTTGCATCCCTATCAGCCTGAAGGAGCCTGACCATTCTCTGATATTTGGCATCACAAAGGCATTTTTGAGCAGAGAACTGCCACTCACTGGATATTTTCTCTTTTTTATGTCATTCTCTGTAAACCCTAGAGATGGTTGTGTGGGAAAATTCCAGCAGATTAGCAGTTTCTGAAATATTCAAACCAGCCCATCTGGCACCAACAATCATGCCACGTTCAAAGTCACTTAAATCGTCTTTCTTCACCACCGTGCTCAGTTTGAACTTCAGCAGGTTGTCTAGACCATGTCTACATGCCTAAATTCACTGGGTTTCTACCATGTGTTTGGCTGATTACAAACCAGCATTAACGACCGGCTGAACAGGTGTACCTAATAAAGTAACCGTGTGTGTGTGCGTGTGTGTGTCCCATGCATTTTATAAGCGCTTGCATGTACATGTGCATTTCAAAGGCAGCTTCACAAAGACAAATGAAATTTTACTCTGTGATGTCTCCTTCATATTGCTTTGACTAAGTAATAAAGCCCAATAGTCATTTAATGACTCCTGTATAGTAATCTGCTCATTGTGGAACTTCAGGCTTGCAAACAAATGCCTTGCCAGTATTAAACAATATTCTCTCGCCGCATTCTCACATATATTACAGGAAGAACTCTGTGACACAAATTGATATTAGACTCAAATTAGACTCACCAAAGCTACGACACAGCATGAAAAGGATGTTTTCCATTCCTTAATCTGCATTGTTTGTGACTATTAAGGTCATGCATATTTATAAGAGCCCCGAAGTAATGAGAATGCCTGCATTTATCTTGTTACTGTCATTTTACAATGGTTGCCAGTCTCTGTGCAAAGAAGCATCCATGTGGCATTGCATTTCAGCTCAAACCCTGCAAAGGAGCTGACCCCTAAAATGAGACCGCTGCTCATAAGGTGTGATTGCTGAGATGAGGTGAAGAATAGATGGACGGAGATTTCTTGGCATATTAGTATTTGATGTGAAAGCAACCAATTGGCAGAAGTTTATAACGGAGCATGAATAATTTCAAAGCCTAGTGAATGATAGAGCATGTAGGTCTCACGGGAAGCGCTGTTCTCGTATCATTGTTTGTCTCTAGATTGTCAAGGGACCAGTTTACTCCTCCTCTTGAAGTGATTGATTAAGGAACGCCTTTGACAGTTTGATGGGAGCTTGAGTGATGGGCATGCCCGAACTGTATCCTGCCTGTCACGGTGAAATGAATTGTCCATCCCATCAAAGATCGCCTTTGATCTCGCTGGTGGAGATCATGGAAAACCACAAGGAGAGGGCTCAGGTGAAAAAAAGCACCAGATAATGTTTCAGTTCATGTTAAAAAAAAACACTCTCACACACACACACACACACCCTGTTGGCAGTTAATCTCCTTCCTCTGTGGAACTGGTCAAGGTTTTTTACTAGAAATTTTCACTTGATATGTTTGTGGGCACTTTTGCATGATCTTGTGAGACTAACAATCAAACCGCTTTGCTATCACAAGTAAACAAGGCTGTGCAGATGTGTCAAATTTTGAATCAATCAGGAGAGAGCTTGGCTTCTGTAACTTTCGAGTTCAGTGCAAATGTGTAATCAAAAAAAGATTTAGAAGTTTAAGTGTTTAAGTTTCCTGGCAGACTTAAACATGATTATCAAAAAGACAAATATGTGCTGTTGTTTTGTGTTTTTTTTTTCCCCTTCATTGCACCCTCTTGCATGACTGTTTGCTAATAACAAACACAGGGAGTAGCGTAAGCCCGGATGGCTCCCTTAATGTGTAAACACGGTGGTGTTTGGAAGGCCTATGGATATGGCCCCGCTTAAAAGAGAAGCAGCAAAGCATCCAGGTGGTGCGAAAGGAGAACACTCAGCAACTCCTCCAGGGATTTGGGTTCAGTTCGTGGGTCTACAACAATAAGTGGGAGGGCTGATACGGAGCAGATCTTGGTCACTGCTAGCATCTCTCACTCCTGCTGGGTGGTTTCACTCTCCCTGAGAGAGTTTCTGCTCTGGCAATTCAGGAGCATTGTTAACACAAGCACTGAGGAGGGAGTGTGCCAACTCGCTGTCTAGGAGAAAAAAAGAAGCAACATCAGAACCTCATAGCTGCCTGCAACCTGGACTCCTTTTTAATCTATACTGCTGTAATCAGTTAGTGTAGCATCACGTCATATATCATGTGGTGGTGGGATACAACAAGAATGGTTGGCAGTCTTTATGCTTCAAAAAAGGTGATAAACCATGCCATTGTTTAATTGATCAAAACTCTGATAAATGGCAATGCAAAAGCACTTACTAGTAATAACTCAAACTAAATGCACTTTTGTATGACTTTACATTGCTTTTGTTCACTGAGGTTTGTGCATTTGTGCATGCACAGGTCTGTTAAGGACCCACTACAGCATGTGAGTCAGGATGAGGTCTGGACTGGGCCATAGTGTTTTTTATCCCCCTTCCATCTCTGTGATTGAAACTTGTAAAATGTGGTGCTTTGTATTATGTTCAAACATCTCAAGAAAATTGTTCCAGAGGTCTTGTGGTTTGTTCTCATGCAACTTTGCAAACCTAAGCTGTGCTGTCAGGTTTCTTTTAATGAGAATAAGCTTTCTTCTGACAACCCGTCAGTCTTTTTCTAATTGTACTGTCTAACTGTAACATTTAACATGCTAACTGAGGCCTGTAGAGTCTGAGCTCGTTGGTTTTTTGCCCTTTCTCTGTGTACTGGAGTCTGGCCTTGGGGTGAATTTATTGGAGTCCACTCCTGTGAAGACTAACCAGTGTCTTATGTGTTTTCCACTTGTGAATGATCTGTCTCACTGTAGAACGATGGACTTAAATATGTTTATAAATTACATTTTAAGCCTTCCCAGGTTGTCGGGCAGCAACAATTGCTTGTTTAAGATCAATGCTCGTGTTTTTCCTGGAGCATTCACACCTGAATGCTCCAGACCAGCAAACTACCAACATTTCTGCTTTTATAGATGCTTATTTATTATTTATTATTTAAGTGCATTTGATAATCTGCACCTGGCTGCTTCTTACTCTTTTAATTTCTGTGCAAGCGTTTTTTTTAACACAATGTTTCTTCATAAATTACGACTCTGTGTTATATGTCATATGTTGTTGATTATCTGAGGTTGTATTTACATTTGACCTGCTCAGGACCAGATGATTTTCACTATATCCTGATTCTAAAACCTTAGCTCTGAAAGGGGGCACTTTCTTTTTAAAGTGACTATAAGAACAGCTTTGCTAAGATTGAAAACAGACTAGACACTTAAAAAAAGGGTTGTGTTATTGTTATTATGTGCACCATATTTTGCACGGTCTGATAAACCAATTTGATTACATTTTTCACTTTATCTGGGTCAGTGTGTGTTGATACATTTGCATATGCAAGTGTATAAACAACACCTCTTGAAACAGAAGATGAAATTTATGGATAGGTGTGTTCTGGAAGCACAGCTCACATGTTAAAGGCTGATATTGTTTTTGTTTTGTTTTTTGTTTTGTTTTCATCCTCAGCCTTGAGATCATCACTATCATTCTATAGCACCTTAACATAAGACCTATCAATATGTTTTCATCTCAAATTTAATTGATCATTTTATTTCATGACAGGTGATGTCTAGTTGTTGCAATTAACTGTAGCTATCATTCATAAGCATCAAACCTGGATCCATTTCATTGTCAGAAAATAGACAATGAACTGGAATAATAACAAATGTTTAACATTAAATGCAATAATGTTGTGGTGCCTGAACAAAAGGGTCCTTTTAACAAATGCTGTGTGTTCAAGTCACTGTCGTGTAAGACTGAAAATGTAGTTCATTCAAAAATAGGCCGGTGGTTTTAGCCACTTATCCCTGAACTTTGCTAACTTCATGCAGTAAGGATCATTAACATCTAAACACAAGCTACAGAAGAGGTGCAGATTTTACATTTAATTCTGGCCAGCAGACTTTAAGGTTACAACACTATATGAGTATGCATTTTGAGTCGCGTTTGCTTATTCCTTTCATAGATGAAGGTTGAGCGACTCTCACCTTGCAAGTCTATGTGGCGGCAGTTTCTTTGTAAATATATGTAATGGTAAGTCCTGCCTGTTTTTCATTCCTCCACTCTGTGGTCAGAGATTGAGTGGGCACAATCTATCATTACCTGAGATACCGACTAACAGCACTGATGTACCACTACAAGACCCTTTGTATTTTTAGGCAATTTGTTGAACTCCAATTCCAAATCCAAAAAACGCTCTATAAAATTTAAATAAAAACAGAATGCTATGATTTTCAAGTACCATAAACCCATAATTTATTCACAATAGAATACCAAAAGCATATCGAATGTTTAAAATAAGACATTTTACTGTTTCATGAAAAATTTGCCTGTTATGAATTTGATGACAGCATGTCTCAATAAAGTTGAGACAGGAGCAACAAAATGCTGGTAAGTAAGTGACACTAAAAATAAAACAGCTGGAGGAACATCTTGCAGTTAATTAGATTAACTGTCAACAAGTCAGTTACATGATAGGGTATAAAAAGAACATCTTAGACTGACAGAGTTTCTCAGAAGTAAAGATGGGCAGAGGTTTAACAATCCGTAAAATTACTGTGTCTACAATTTCAGAATTATGTTCCTCAACTTAAAATTGTGAAGACTTTGAATCTGGAAAAATCTTTGTGTGCAAGGGCGGATCCAAAAATAAGTACTGGATACCTGGGAAGTTTGGATCCTGAGGCAGCACTGGGATTTAAAAAAAAAAAAACTGGAATGATTCTGTCATGGAAATCATTGCATGGGCTCAGGAACATTTCCAGAAATGATCATCTGTTCACAAATGCTGGTTAAAGCTCTTTCATGCAAAGAAGAAGCCATATGTGAATATCATCCAGACAACATGGCCATCTTCTCTGGGCCAAAGCTCATTTAAAATGGATTGAAGCAACATGTAGGACTGTTCAATTGTGAAAAGAATTGAAACTTTAAATTCTTTTTGGAAAAACATGAACCCTGAACCAAAGAGCATAGGGACCATACCATCTATAGGTACTAATCCATGACCATACCAGTGGATTAGCGCCTACAGAATTGGCAAGTTGCACGTGGAAAGTCGCCATCAATGCTGGAAGATTTATGCAGGTTTTAGATCCATACAATCTTCCATCCAGACCTCTCTGTCAGGAAAGGTTTTGCATATTTTAAACAGACAAATTGCATCTATTACAATAGAAAACCTTCATTGTAGAAGAGTCTGGGTGCTGAACTGGTGACTGTTGAGCAGTTACAATCCTACATCAGACAAGAATCAGAAAACTTTCCTCTCCCGGAAGTTTTGAAAAGTCTTCTCATTTTTCAGACACTTTCTGGTATTAAAAGAAGATGGGAGGTTACACAGTGGCAAACATGGCCTTGTCAAACTTTTTTTTTATTTTTCTTCCTCAGTTTAAAAATCTGATATGTTTTCTAGGTTCTATTTAAGACTTGCAAATCATTGTATTTTACTTTTATTTCCATTTTACGCAGTATCCCAACTTTTTTGGATTCAAGATTGTACTTTTATTAGGAATACTTTTTTAAGTATTTCATTTTACAGTGTGTCATTTGTCCCGTCAGGCTCTGCTGGAGGAGTGGGAGTGGGGAGGGAGTTTTTCCTTCCCACTCTTGCCAAGTGCTTGTTCAGGGTCGTCTGATTTGGGGGTTTGTCTCTGTTATTGTAGAGTCTTCACAGCACAATTTAAAGCACCTTAAGGTCACTGTTGTAGGGATTTGGCCCTAAATAAAATAAAACTGAATTGAATTAAAAATTGAAAATGCCATATATTGGCCGGATTATTAGAGGCAAGCCACAGGTGATGACTTACTTTGGTATTCTTACTGTTAACAAGTGCGAGCCAATCAAAAGCAAAATAAAATGAGTTATATCTGGGGAAGAATGACTCATGCAGCATATTACTGATGCAAAGCAGATGGGATTTAGATGCATGCAATGCTAAGAGAAAACAAAATAAGCCACCATATACCAGTGATTGTCTTGCACTAAACCATTGACTGGATGGGAAGTTAGCTCTTGATGAGCTCAGAAATATCCTTTTCACTCTTTTAAACAACTTTACATTTGAGGTTTTGCGTGTTGTAAAATTTTCATATTTTCACATTTCAAAGAATGCCTTTCAAGTCGTTATAATACAGTCAGTTCACCTGGCCATGCTGCATCCAGCTGGGTTTTATGTGTATCTGGGAGGAGAAAGCAATATTCATGATTGATGACTTCCCAAGGAAGAAAAAAAATCTGAAAAATCTTACATGTCTTGTGGCTACACTGCAGTACAATACAGACTATTGAGACTACTGCTGGTGTAAAGAACTCAAACAGTATGTCATTTTGGTCTTCACTGGATAGCTCGGTGTGTGATTACTGGATGGCTGCATGTCAGTGACAAATAAGGGAAGGATGTTGCTTTATTCTTGCTGCTCACAAAAGGCAACATCATATTTATATTTTTATTATATCTAATGTTAAACCCTTAACCTATATAATTTCTATTGTACATGTAGTGCCATCTAATTTGGGGGAATTCTGTTTTTTTTCCAACTATATCTCTTCCAAATCCCCAGTCCAATGAGGCCACGGAGAGGGATTGACCGCCATCATTCCTCTTTAGGTCTCTCTAAGGTATTCTTTCTTCGCTCTAGTGATTGGGACCAGCATAAAGTTAGAGGTAAGGACTTGTGCTAATGTATTAAATGTCCAATTATAAATACTGCAGTTGCACAGACCTCCCTTCTCTTTGATTTGTGCAAACTGGACTGTTTGGATAAATCTACTTGCATACTTCAGTCTCTCGACATAACAGAAACATACTGCAGCAAATATGGCATATTTAGATGTTACCAGGTTACCAACTGTTTTCAACAGTTAGACAGGTCTGGTGTAACTGTAGCCCAAAGATTGCAAGCTTTGTATGTGTGTGTGTGTGTGTGTGTGTGTGTGTGTGTGTGTGTGTGTGTGTGTGTGTGTGTCCATGAATGTTGCAGGATTTGCTTTTGTTTTGTGTTCCAAGAATTAAGAAGGTTTCTTGGCTTTATTTCAGACCACAGCAGCTTGTGTCTCCATATTTGTCTCAATAACTCCTTTTAAGCACCTGCTGCTATGTGTTGTTTTCCCCTCATTATGGGCAAATTACTGCTCTGTCTTTGTTTTGTGTGAAATAGTGCACCTAATGTAAATCAGCAAACAGCCCGAGGCCCCTACCCACTTGAGCCAAAGTTTATCTTCTTGTCAATCACATTTAATTGGATCAACAACAAAAGGACACAGACAATTTATGAATCATTTTATGGAACCGGGCTAAATCAAAAGGACAACTACATTTCATGCGCACACAGATGTCCACATGGACGCTCGCATGCACAATTATGCATGAAAGGAAAAAAAATAAAATGAATGGGGTATATACTGTACTGTGCATAGGCTGAATGTGCTGCTAGTATGCACTCCTAACTGTACTGTAGTGCTTTGTGTGAAAAACAAATCCTTCATGTTTCTCAAAGCATTATATGACCTAAAATGCTGCAACAGTGTCAACAACTCAAGGCTCATGAAGGTTTCAAATGGCTCTTATAAGGTCAACAAAATAATTAGGTATTTCAGAATACTATAATGCCATGGGCTCTTGTGCACCTTTTTGGTCCCCTTGTTTTCCTTTTTAAAGATTGCATCATGTTTTAACATCTGGATAAAATGCAAAATAAAGAGATCTTCTGGAGCCTTATATGTAACAGAACCATAACAGCTGCTTGTGAATCAGCCCATTGACACAATTTGTGAACTGAATGAATTTCTGGCAACTGCTGAACACATTCTCGGACCAAACAATGTCTGCAAGATGCACTCAGGGGAAGTGTAGTGTGATATGTCGTATGAAGCCGTGTTGCTTTTTTGTTATTTTATGTTCAATTAAAGGTGGAAAGTTATATGAGAACACAGCACAAGCCAAATTTAAAATCATCCCTGTGGTGGCACTTTAACAAAGGAGAATTACACCCCACTGGTACCTTGTCAGACATCTTCACAGCTACAGCATATGTAAATCCTAGAAGTGAAGCAGTGTCTGTCATAGCTGTCAAAACACTAATCTGTAGAGACTTCATTCAGTGCAGGGATGAAAAACATACCTTGTACTGACACTTTTGTTATTGTCATCTACTGTAAATACGCTGAAACATTGTCAAAGGCAATAGGCACTTATTCAGTTGTAACAAGTCCATTGCCTACATCCTTCAAAATAAATTCGTTTTACAAGTGTTGCATCAGCAAACACCAGCTATATTGCTGTTGTTGCTTTCAAAACCCAGTTGTGCCCTCACTATACCTCTTTAAGGATCCTGTAAAGCAGAGTCAGATGCTAACCTGTTTTTAGGTGCATCCAGAATCGTATGTCTTCCTGAACCACATCAAGGAGGCATATTCTACCCGTAGCTTTCATTCCTCTAGGTCTATTTTTAAGTGAAGAGTTTCCATGGTAACCTGAGGTGCAGGTATTGCTTGTTGAAAGTGGTTTTTGAGGTCTAGCCACGGAGTTGGAATTGAATAAAAAAAGAAAGAAGCAGAAACAACAACCTTACCTCCAATCTTTTTAGCCGCATAGTCGGCGACGACATAAAAAGAAAAATGTTTGAACTGCTGTAGGAGATATTCAGTAAGGGGAGGTGAGGATACCAAACTGTTGCTTGATAGATGCAAGGAAGAACTTGGCAGCCTTTATGAGCTGGAAAGCATCTCAACTCCACCGTTTACCTTCGGGCCATTTTTTTTAAGCAGGTTCAACTATTTGTAACAATGTGCAAAGATGACTTCATGCTCGCAATTTGAAGGGCATTACAAACTGACCCAGACTTGTGGTTAACATTAATAAGTGTGTTGTGTTTAAGACAAAAACAGTCCATTAAAAAATTGACAGGATCCACTGAAGCACAGAGGTGCACTTACAAGTCTTCTTCTTCAAAGCTTGAGGATGAAAGTGTTTCTGGACTAATGTGATCGTGGACAAAAATTGGCCAGAGAAAGGACAACGGCACCGATTACACTGACTGTCTGCAGCGCCAGTTTCTTAATGAAAGGATAACACTTGAAAACATGATGCACGAAGACTTGAGAAACTAACCAGAAATAACTATAATTAGTTTGTTTCTTTCTTTCTTTTAGGGACTATGTACACAATACATTAATTACATAAAAGGTAACGACGCTTTGTACCGGATTTAGCTGCAGGCTGGGAAGGTAAAAAAAACAAACAGTAAAATGCTGTTAAAAATGGATCATCAAAACTCTGATTCAAAACCTCACACATTTAGACCCTCCCCTAATCTCACTGAGCTGTCTTCTTGTTTGTGTGACAGCACTTCTATCATAATGCAGACATTGCTGATAAAGCAATGATAACTGTGAGACTGATGTGTTTACCGTGCACCAAATGGAATGGAATCATTTGGACAAAAAAAAAAAATAATAATGCTGGTCTGTGTGGATGGAGAAGACCTTATAAGGACTTCCTTTCACAACCACTTACTAACCATATTAGTTGCTCATAAAAGCATTTAATTCCCTCTTTGCAATAATCTATATTCACACTGTAGGAAACAGTCTGACACAACCTCTATTGATGAGGCTTCTCGACATCCATCCGTTTAGTGATGGATGTCATTCCACTTTTGACCAGAGAGATGATGTTGGGGTTTTAACCATATTTGCTGGGGAGTAGCTCCAGAGTCACAGCTGGTAATTGATCAATCATTAGCCCTTTTTTGCACACCCTCATAATATCACACCATAATGAGTAGTTGCGAATGTGGCAGGAGCAGTAATAAGAAAACTAGAAAAAAGAACAACAATGCCACCTGGGGAATAGCACCCCAGGAAATGTTAACGTAATGAACCTTAATTATATTACCAGATGATAACAAAAGCACACAGACTCGTTACTGAAAAGGCAGAGGTGTGACACATTAATTTCAATAGTTTATTTGACGAATCAATAAATACAAAATGAGACTGGAACTGCAACAACAGAAGAAAAAAACCAAAGAACAGCAATAATTAAAATATTTCTTTCTTGTATTTCTTTAAATGTACAATAACAATACTAAAATGATTAAAAACAGCAACCCATCTAGACTAACAAATGAATACAATTAGCTTTAGGCTCGTGAGGATGTAATCTACTCTGACAAGTGCCCAGCGGTGCTACCAACTCTACTCAGACACAGTAGCAGTTTTTGATACGGGCGACACGGGCGGTTGCCCGGGGCAGCATCGTGGTGGGGGGCGGCATCACGGGCAAAGGCAAAAAAAAAAAAAAAATTGCTCGTGCTCATGCTGCCCCGACATCAGCCAGCGCATATTGGAAATGGCACAGGCACCGATCGGTTTTCTATCGCCCATTTGCTGGGAGTAAGGGCGCCCTCCATTTGCGAGGTGCGCCTGCTGCTTGGGGCACAGGGAGGAGAGGGCGGGGCGGCGGGGGATTCTCTGGCTGGCTGGAGCAGCATCTAATAACCAACTCGCAAAATAAAACAAAATAAAAACAAACCAACAAACACGAAAACACCGGACATTATGATACAGACTTATAATTTGCACCGATGTTTTTTCGAAATTCTATACGCGAAAAGTGAGCGCGAGAGCCCTCGGTGCGCCTGCTCGCTGCTGAAGTCGAAGTAAACTTTATTGTCATCTCCGCTACCAGACAGCTACATACAGTCCGGTATACAGAGAGACGAGACGACGAGGCTCCAGTTACAGCAGTGCAAGAAAACAAACAATAAATATAAGAAGAGTAAGAAAATAAATATACACTTTAGGACGAGGGGTAAAGGGATCAATAACAATTTAAAATTTATAATTTACAGTTTGATGATTTAAAGTCTCACACACAGCCTGTCGAAAGGGGAGGGAGACCTGCTGCTTTCAAATAGAGCACATTTCAATCATAATGTTGTAAATCCAAGCCCATTATGTATTCATGACTTGAATCCTGGGTTGTGTGAAATCCCAGAGGGAGTGTTCGCCCAGGGCGCCAAACAGGCTAGGACCGCCACTGCTCAGACATGTCTCACTGCAAATCTCACTGCAAACTAAAATGATGTCCTTTATACTTGTATTCTGGTGTGGAGAGTAAACCTGCAAGCACAAAACTGCACCTTTAAAGAAAACTCCACCCACATGGCATTAAATAAAACTCTAACATTGTATGTGCTCCCTCGTGCATCCAAAACAAGCTCTGACCCGCTGAGGCACTAATTCCAGAAGACCTCTGAAGGTGTTTGTGGTATCAGGATCCAAGATGTAGTATATCCTGTCTTCTGATTTAAGAGGCCTACATACACTTGCTTTTCCAGCATATCCCACAGAAACTTGAATGGATTAAGACAGGAGGGATCTAAAGACCAAGTCAACACCTTAACTCTTAGTCATGTCTTTTAAACGATTCCTAAACAGTTTTTGCATGATGGCATCAGGAAGTATGAGTGTGGAGCGCAGGTGTATGCTGTCTGTAGGCAGTACAAGTCAAAGAAAAATAGACTCTAATGCCAGGACCCGAGGTTTTCTTGTACAGTGTAACACAGCTTTGCCATCGCTAAAGTAAATTCTATCAATCAGACTTCTCTGTGAGACAACAGGCCGATCTTAGCTCCAAACATGCATCAGTGAGTCTTGCTGGGTAGAGATGGGCAGATCAATCAGAATATCTATAATATTGATAGAAACGTTGGCATCGATACCAACAGCAGTGGGCAGCAGGTGAGCAGCAACAGGTAGGAGACCAGCTCCAGAAAATTCTGAGGAATGAACGGATTAGCGTGGGTAGTGATCCGAACCTGTGATCGTTAACTTAACGACTGCTGATGATTGTTCAACTTAAAAAGACCTGCAAGGTATGATTGTTTGCAATGATTATTATTATTATGATTACAATGTGTGTTTTTCTTAATCTATTACTGTTGATTGACTATGTAGTAGTACTGTTTTGAAAAGGTCGGGGTGGGCTGGTGATTCTCTTCTTTGTCAACTTAAAAGTATTTTTTTATAAAAACAAACATGCACTATGAAAAATGCCTGAACCATTTTGTGCTGAATGTCACGTTTATTTCAAAAACATTTTCAGAAATATGTGAAAAGCTGTGTTCGGTTGTTTTAATTCGTTATTGTGGAAAGTGAAAATCCCTGTGGTGAATAAAATGTGTTCAGAACGGCCAGACTGATGATGATTCTACTCAAAAACCATAACACGCTGCTCCCCTATAGAAACCATATAAACTGCGTTTATAGGTTAAAAGTATTGGTATTGCTATCGACAATTCTGGCCCCATATTTACTTGCAGTAAAATTTGCAGTACCAAACAACAAAAGCTTTTTGGTCTTGAACTTGTAGGGACTAAACTAACCACTGTCTACAAGGAACAGCCCACAAGACCTGCTGCAGTGAAGATGCTGTGATTTAATATAAGGCTCTAATTATGAAAAGCAGTCCAAACATTCAAGTAAAATACAATTCCCCCATTTAAAGGACTTAAAATTAGATCCAAATTATACCTTAACCATGCACATGGAAATATTCTTCCTGTTCAGCCAATGGACTAACATAACTGTATCCAGACAGCAGTGCATCTCCTCCTATATGGTATAAAAGGCCACCGCTTATCTGAGACATCCATTCATTTATTTTAAAAGCAGATAGATCGAATGATACAGAAGTCTAAAGTTACAGTAGTTTAGTCCTCCAAGAACTTCATTCAACATAAATACTGTGCATTTTTTAAATAATATTAAATAAATCATGGTTTCATTTAAAGCCAGCTTTTTATGCTGCTTCCATCCTATTTAGATCATCCTCACAACGTCAGCTTTCTGAAAGCATATTGTGTACTCAGTGCTTCTCCTGGAATCCAGTGTAGCCTTTTTTTTTGCCACTATGTTATATTTAGTCAAAGAGCATTATGACTCATGGCCATTGTTCAGCTTTTCTGCACCTCTTGTATTGCTAATCTGGCCCGTTGTGATTGTCCTGTGATTGTCCTGCTACAGTGAGCGAGTCAGTTTTCAGGTGTGGATTTATAATGTTTTGTTCTTCTCTTGGTAATCTTATCTTCCCTCTTCTTTTTGTTCTCTTCCCTGTTTGTCTCCTCTGCTCCCCACCAGCCTCACAAAGGCGGGAGTATTAATCAAAGGAACTGTGTCTCCCCATTCCCTCCTAATAAGTAGAGAGTGAATGCATGGCTGCCTCCATCACAAATAGCAATGAGACCTTAGACTCCATTACCACGGGTTTGTTAATTCATGAAGTGGGTTTCTTCTGCCCCCTCCCTTTAGAGGTTTCCGCTTATGCCCTCTTTCCTTATTCTCCTTGATTTTTTTTTATATACCTTCACACTTGCCTCTAACTTCACAGTCATATTCGAGGCAGAAAAGCATTGTTTCATTTGAGAGAGCTTTCAGTTCAAACTCTGTCCCACTTCATAATTCACCATTGAACAAGGTGCAAGTTATTTCTGGACATGCAGGAATAACACAGACGCAATCATGACACTTTCAGATTCTGCTACCGACTAATGGATCTGTCTAAATGGCACGAGGAGGAAGACTAGCATTATTCAAAGACATTTAGTCTCTGAACTTCTTCTTTTTATCTTTTAAAGTTCCTCTGTCCCTGATACACCGATAACGAGAGAAACATGCTCGCTCAACTGTGGATCCTGTCCTGTTGTAAAGTTGGTAAGCAGTTTCTGAACATATCTAAACTTGGTTTAAATTGTTCTTCTAATCCAACTGACCTATTATCATAATTATTATTACTACTGTCACTAAATTTATTCTACTGTTTCAGCATAATTGACATGTTAGAGGGCAAAGAGTTAAAATGTACACTAAAGAGCAAACTGAAGCAAATGTTCTAGCACTGCTATTGTTCATGCATGCTTATTATATACCTCATTTATATGCAGTAGCACTTTCTGGTCAATAATAACCTTTTACTCACATTGTTACATGAGAAGTAAAAGATGGTATGGTCTTAAATATAAAGAAATAGTTAGTTTAGCTTAATATAAAGACTGGGAAGCGTGACAACATACAAGCACATTTAATATCTCAAATTAAAATGGCATACCATGACAAGGCTGTGTCTTTAATCATTTAATCATGTAATGCATGCAAAATGTCAAACTTCCTTTGAGGCAGAATCAAATATTTTAACCCACTCTTTAATAAAAACTCCTCCAATGCCTGCTGAAGGACGTTACTTACACACTAAAGTGGCTTTTTTTCCCCATAAAATATCTTTATATAATTGAACTATTAATTATACATCTGCTATGTCGGTGATCTGTGTAAAAAGTGCATGTGAAGCTCGGTAATATTGCTTAGACAGTTGAGCCGGCTTCTCTCGGTGCAGCAATTTCGTCTACCTGCAGCCCGTGGACATTGCGCCTAAACCTTCCTGCTGTCACTGACATAGACTGAGAGCCCCACTAATATTTGCAGAGCTCATTTGCACTCTGTGTGGCACATGAAATTGCCATTGACTGCAATCTTGCAAGCACTCAATGGCCTCACATCGACAGAGCTTGTTAAAACCGCACCATGAATAAGTCCTAGGATAGGGACACATGCCTCAGGGGAGTCCAAGATGGCTAACAAGCACATTAGGAATGGCAACTATGTAGTGCTCATTGTTTACACCCACACTCAAGGCACAGATGCGCATTTGCACCAACACATGAGCCTTAAACTAAAACACTGAAGAGAAATAGAATGGAAGTGTGCGGCGAGTAAAATTAGCTTATTAAGCAAAACACTTTACGCAGGCTACAGCCTCTAAGTTGAGGATCACGCTCAAGTACAAGTGCCAACAAAAGATCAGGTAGTAAGGATAATGATTGTAAAGTGGTTTTGGGGTAGCAATTAGCTGTCAGCGATTGCAATAACGGCTGTTTGTCTTGTCTGATGGTCTATAACAAAAGAAAATCCTCCTCATCCAGTTTCCTCTCTCCACTTCTATTCCTCTGCACTCCTCCTCTGCACTCTGGTGCATTGCCAGAAAATCAGATTTCTCACATGGGCAACTCTTCTCCTGCTAAGAGATTATTTCAATGAAGAAAAAAAGAAAAAAGAAATAAATAAACAGACTTCCCCCGCAAGGCATGATCACAGGCCAAATGATCCACTCGGAGATTGTGGCTTTAAAAATGAATAATGCATATGTTCACAGTTAAATTATATCTATCTTACAAAATGGAGGCAAAGAAATCCCCTTGCTGCCAATCTGAAATGTGTAAAACCATTGAGACATTTAATAATACATGTTATTTCCACCGGGCCTGGACAAAAAAAAGGAAATCCTAATGTGCAGTTATAGCAGGGGACACAAGAACATGGCAGATTAGATATTTAGAAAGAGGAGTCCTGCAGGTTTTGTGTTTGTGACCTGCTGTTAGCTAAAAAAACATTAAATGTGATGAGTAAAAATCTTTCCTGTGAAGAATGGAAATAAGCATATGGAGCTGTGCTATTATCATGCTTTAAATATATTTAGGTTTGACTGTGTGTATGGACCATTGCTACGTTGCTAACAAAGGACGGTAGTGCACTGAACAGGATAAGTAATCTGAAATTTATTTCAAAGTAAATCAGAGGAGATTTTAATGAACGCACGCAAGCTACAAAGCAGCCAAAAATAAATTGGGAGATTATTTTTCATCCCCGACTCCTGGATCCTGATGTTTTTAATTAGTGCCTGCGCTCGAAGATATTGTACTTGCAACTCGAGTCCTCCCTGCAGGAATTTTATTCATCAACATCTGCCCTGTATTAATTAAATAAAGTCTTAAATTATCAACAAGCCAGTTAAAGTATCTTACAATAAAAACCCCAGGTGATGGTGTAGTTTTGTACTCCAAAGACTTTTACAAATTCCTCACAGCGCTGAAGGATTCTTTTTAAGTTGCAGGTCTTTCCAAAAGTCAAGAATGCAGGTTAAACAATGTCTTTCATCAATTAAGTTCTTAGGTGCTTATAGCGTTAGCAAAAAACATTTCCTTGGGTAATGAAAAGCAAACATTTTGGGTACCAGCCCAGTGATTCTTTTTTGGCTGGCATCCTGCCCTATTTCCATTAATCCCCACTGAAAATTTGGCAGGTGAGGATAATTTGGCACAGTCGCGGTATGAATGGTAACAACAAGGAGAGCGCAGGAGAGGAAATTATTCTCACAAGCCATCATGAGGAGTCAGCAGTGGGATCCCAACACCTGAGTGGCATTATTTTTCCAGTGTTGAAAACACATTACTTAATTATTTCTGCTGGAAATATAGCAAAATTAATATTTTTTCCCTCTCATCGAGTCTAATTTCTTCATCTTTTGCCCGCTGGACAGGGCTAGCAGTGATGAAAGGTAGTGATTTACTCAGTCACAGGTTAGGCTTAGGAAAAATCTACTATTTTGATTAATAACCTGTTAATATAGTTGATATTTTTGCTTGACTCTCTGATGCCTCACTGTTCAACATGAGTAATCAGTATGTGAATAGTGTATGTCTTTGATTTTTGGTCATACAAAAAACAAGAATGGTAAATGAGCCACAATTATATAGCAAAGATGTTACTGGTCCGGCAAAGTTTTTGGCAATGTTTCCTCATCATACACACACACACCAGTAGGACCAACTTGGAGTTCAGTGTCTTCCCCAACCACTCATCAACACATGGAGACATTGGGAATAGAACTGCCAATTCTGGGATTAGTGGACAACCTGCTTTATCACCTGAGCCATGTGACCATTTGAAGCTGTTTCAGTAAGTAGGATCAATGCCCTGTCTGAGCAGCATAGCTGGAAAAGCCCTCGTCCTCCCAGCGCCTCTTCCTTCATCTGGATCAGTGGTTTTTGTTTAAAATATTTGCTGTTTTTGACATACCAATTTCATTCACTTACTCCACACTGTGATTGGCCAGGTGTTTGGAGATGATGAAGGAGCACACTGTGTCCCACTGTTTAGGATCCGCTGTTTGCCTACCTGTTTATGTCATGTATGTTTACAGATAAATCCAATATCTTGATATTTCCTTGGACACAAGGAAAGAAAATTAATCAGAACAGAAGGTCTGAATCTGGACACTGGAGACAAAGCAGTAATACAATGGATGTTTACTATCACATATTTTTGGAGTTATCCAGCAGGTATAGTCACGCACAAACTAAAGCCACTTGTGGTTTTGAGATCAACTATAGTTTTGATACTATATATTTAGGTAATATATCCACTGATCTGAACATTCAATACAAATATCTTCTCTAAGCATTACTTTTAGTCAAAAAAAGCCAATGGTGAGTGAGTGGCTGGACACGGAGCACCATCTAAATGTGAGTGGTTTGCTATTGTAAAAGAAATGCAAAGCTTACCTTTTTCCTAAGATGTTGTACAGATAAATTTAGTATTGCTTAGTATTGGTTAAATTGGCTGTTACACATGAATGTTAAAAATAACTGTTATCATGTAGTCAGCTATTTATTGTGTGTGTTTTATTGTATTATCCCTGGTGATCTGTTTTGTTCTGCTCTCTTTGTGCTTGTTTGCTTTTTTTGACTATCAATTTTCCACTTATCCAATTCAAGGTTCCAGGGGGAGTTGAGGCTATCACACCCTGGACATGGTGCCAGTCTGTAGGCCTAACACAGAGAGATAAATAAGCATTCACATTAAACACCTACAGTCAATATACAGTCCTCAGTTAACCTAACCCTGTGCATGTCATTGGACTGTGAGAAGAAGCCAGAATACCCAGAAAAACCCACAGAGACATGGTGAGAACATGGAAACATCACACAGACTGGATTCAAAGGCAACAGTGCGAACCACCGTGTCACCTGCTTAAATGTTTTTCCAAAACAAAATTATGAAAAACAAAGTTATAAAGAAAAAAATCAAAATAGCCCAAGTTTCCAGAAGAGCGTTATTCAGACAGGCAAGTTCAGATGTTAAGTGTGCTTGAACTGACAGGAGCAGGGCATTTTAATTGTTGTTAACTTTAAGCTAGTTGTTGATGGTCTGTAACTGCCATGCTGTTTCTATTTAAGAGTTAAATACACAAAATGTGGAGGTGCTAAAAGGCAACAGTTTTTTTACTAATTTTTGTATGAAAAAAAGTTATTCTTCGCGACGTATGAACCCTACTTCCTTGTCTAAACTACTCTGCGTTTATTAACGCTGTTGTGTTTTTAACATGTTTTAATGCTTTGTATCTTGTCCTATTTAATCTGAACAAGCCCTTAAAAAAGTCAGTGAACACTGTCTGCCTCTCTCGGTTTTTATTACCACTATTCATCGGCAGCACATTTCAAAGCTCAGTTTTAAAAACCTTACAATGTAACTACAGCCCAGCCCATGCAGCAGTATATTAATGACTAACCTTATATTGCAGTTTTTTTCCTGACTTAAGTTTGGTCCATTTACAGCATCCTGCCATGCAATTGCATTAGTCCCTAACCATCGGGAACCCTTACGTTAACTTTTATCAAGTGGAAAAAAGTTAGCATTCATCCTGCAGCTTCACTGTGTTTGTATTATGCTAGCCACCATGTAGCACATCATTATCTAGCCCAACTTCAGTAACTCTACAAACATCACTGCTGTTTAGTTTTCTGTCTTCATTTATGTCAAAGGTGATAGCAGAGCTGTACGTTTTCATTTTTTCAGAAATTCCTCAGTCAGAACATGCTATATCATCTTTAGATGGAAACTAGCAAGCTAACTTCCTGCTAACTTCAAACTCCGTTAAACTTCATAAATTCTATTTTCATGGATGCCTGGATGTTAAACTTAATTGTTACATCTGTAGAGCAGCAATGCTGATCATTTTATTAAAGATGAAAGAATTTAGATAGATTGTAACTCTAATGCTGGGCTTACACTGTGCGATTTTTGGCCCATTTTGAGCTGATTTTTGAGTCGTGCGACCGTTTTGGTGATCGGCCCGAGTTTGGCCTTCATCGTGCGTCGTGCATCGTGTAGTATACATGGGGTAACGAGAAGCGATTAACACCTCACGACCAGCTCCCGATCATCAATCGCTCCCGACCGTCGTGAGGGTGTCACCGCAGCCGCTCACACTGCACACGCGCAAACACATAAACGTCGGTGAAAAAGACGGAGTAGCACAGCAGTGCAGCGTGTGATCTGGACACAAGCGATGGAGGCACTTGTAGAACTTTGGAAAGCTCATCCGAGCCTTTTCGATGTGGCCTCACAAAATTATCACGACCACAACAACCGTGAAAATAGTTGGATTTACATTGCTGCTCAATCACAGCTGCCTGATCAATGTTTTTCATTAGCAATTTAGCAAAGTTGATGGTGGTGGTGTGTGTGTGAGTGAAAGACAGAGAGGGAGAGCGAGTGACAGATTTTCTGTTATAACCTTCATTTTATGGACGCACAGTGTGAGGACTCAGGTCGCATCAGAGCATCGGGCCGTATAGTGTGAGACCCTGCATCGTGACCTGCGAACTTATAACCCCTGCGAGTCAATCGTACAGTTTGAGCAGAAGCTGAATAACGCGACTGAAAAAATCACACAGTGTATGCCCAGCATAAGTGATGCCGCCGTGTTCATCTGAGTTTGGACCCGGAAACGGCTAATGACGTCAGACTCGAAGACCGGATGTGTACATTGTTGACCATGTACATGTGTGAATTTTAGTGACAAATTTTAAATCAGTTTTCATCAAACACTAATAGGACCTGTAATTGATTACTTTGTATTATACAATGAATATGTAGCCTGTAAAGATGAATGACAATAAATACATGCCTTTATTATTCACTTGTTTGGTATTTATAAACATTTTTGTTGCCATCTCACTATATACAGTGATATAATGAAGATCAAAAGAATAACATGATGAATTAACATGTCTGTGTTTTCACACATGATTAACGAGAACAAGCACCTCAGGCCTGGCAAGAACGGTTTTCGCTAGTGTAAGTTAAATATTGAGATTTCAGTTTGCAAAAGATAAAAGTTTTAAAGTTAAAAAGAAAGCCAGATAAAGATACAATTATCTTAATTAGTTTTTCTACAGATGCATTTCAGAGTGAAATTATTTCCAGTAACTGCAGCCAGCGTAAGAGGGCAGGGGGGACCAGCCAGACCGCCTGCCAAAACAGACCATTAACAGCACGTACACTGATCAAACCCACATCCCTATTATCTCAACCAGCCTCTTCATTTCTCATGCAGAGCCATGTGAATTGTCACTCATATCTGCCATCTTTAAGCCACTCATCTTTATTCAGCTGATCTGATTACACTTTGCATTTTCAATTAATTCTTCAACCCAGAGAGAGGACGGAGAAGAATCTGATTTTCAGACTGAGTTTGAAATGTGGACTGATTGTAAATGAAGTAACAAGTGCTGGATGCATGGAAAAAAGCCAGAGATACTGCAGTCCACAATTCTGGATGAGCACATCTGGAGCTCCTCCAAGTGCCCTGGGGGTGTCGCTGAGAGGAGCGCCACTCCCCGGCTCCGCCAGAAGCAGCGACGGGAGAGAGCGTTTAAGAAAGAAAGAAAGTGGAACAGAGAGAGAGAAAATTGGCTGGCAGGGGCTGATTTGTACTGTTGAGCAGCTGTTCCTTGCAGAGCTTCCTGTTTTATCAGCCCTCAAAGAGATACTCTGTCATATCCAAAACAGTTCACAGGCATTCAGCTTCCTTATAGAATGTTTTTTCTGTCACTCAAAATACTAATTCAATTTAAGGAGGCAAAATAGACCACCCCTCCCCCGAAAAATCTGCAATGTTCAATCAAAGTAAAGAGATGGGTCAGATGTGCTTTTTGGATCTCTTTGAATACCTTGTGAGGACACCGAGTGTGAGGTTAGAGGCAGGGAGCAGGCAGAAATAGCACCGAGCTCAGGGCATGTAGAGCATTGTGTGTGTGCAAGAGGTGATGTGGAAAAGGGGTCTTTCTGGAGGCACAGACGACGATGCCTCATTTGGATGCAGTTAATTAGAAAGGTTGATTGATTTGATGGCACTAGCGAGGCGGGACAGCAAATTCACTGGTCTGTGAAGGAGTCCATGCTCAGGTCGATATTTACGCCTTCCAGGGAAGCTTTAATAACAATGTTAAAGGCTTTATGAAGGAACCCAGTCTTCCTTTTTGTGCTTCTTCCTCTAGACACCATCTTCACATGATTACACAAATCCTTTACAAACAAAATTCTCTTTGCTCTCTCCACGATGCCCCTCCATGTACGTGCTGAAACGCGGTGGCGACTGGTGTTGACAGTACTTACTTGTATCACAGAGCAGTGATTTTTATAGATAGTGACACAAAAGTAAGTCATTTTAATGAAATGCTGTTTATGACGCACAGCATTTGGAGAGGATGTGAGCACTTCTGATGATGATACACTACGCGCTACATTTATCTTTATTTATTACTTTGAGACTGGCTTGTGTGTTAAAGCCAGATTCCTGTTGAGCTGCTCTGCTCCGAGTCCATACATTCTTTACTTTGCATTAATTAGGCTGCTTGGATCCATTTCTCTCTTATATTTTCACACTTTCTAATTATATTTTTCCCCCTACCCCATGACATTTGGTTATTGCACATATGGAAACATGAGCACCCCCTACATTACATTTCTGTTTATTAAAAAAACTCATAACTCTTATTTGTTTATTTCTTAAAGTTCAGCCCAGATCAAATTTTAAAAATACATTTGTTTTGAAGAGAGAACTAGAAAATTTCGGAGCCCTTGGGCTTATCAACTTTCCAAGCAGCTGCGAGCAACAATGCAATAGTTGAAAGACTTTCTGTGTGTTGTTCGGAAGGACGTAAAATACCAAGCCTCGGGAGAACCATAACTGAATTCAGTCGCTGTGTATTAGCTGCCTTTGGAAGAAAGCAGTGAAATGTTGCTGAACTGTCTTATTGGTAGAGACACTGTACCAAGAGGGGGGATACTAATTTTGAAAATTCATTTTTAAACTGTGTTACCTTACACTGTGTTAGCTTATATCTTGCAGATGGATGTTTTCACACAAGAAAAGTTTAATATTCACGTGGATCCCAAAGTTTAGATGGACAGACGGGTATGGATTTATGTAAGCTCCGTCTCACGCACACGCACGCGCACACACACTGCCAACAATAAAAGTCGATCATTTTCTTGACATTCAAATTAAAACTAAGCGTCCCCCAGAGGATTGTATTACCGGAGTGGTGCGTGCTTATGACAGCTTCATCACAGTCCTATGAAATGCAGACCAGGCCAGAGGGACACTATTGTTTACCCCCAAACCATTACCAGCAATTCTCTCCTATAAATCACACCTTGCTTTCTCTCACTCTGTTTTTTTCATTCTGTGTCTGGTGCTTTATTAATGTTTGCACCCTTCATACTTGACTGAACAAGATGAGCCTCAGACTTCTGGTAAGATCCAAGCACCTTGTCATGTAGAACTGATTTTGCTTTGTTGCATTAGGATCCACTATCTGACAGCGACTAAAACTATCGGCAGGTACACTGTACAGTCATGTGAAGATGATATTTTTTTACAGGATTCTGTGCAGTGTGTGAAAAACTAAGAGCACCCCATGGTTCAATAGGTTGTTAGGGCCATTTTCAGAATCATTTTCTGTAGAACAACCTGTCACATTGCTGTGGAGGACTTTCGGCCCACTGTTCTTTACGGTGTTGCTTCAGTTTATTGAGGTTTGCAGACATTCGTTTAGAATATAGCAGTGTTTCCCAACCAGTGTGCCGTGAGAAATGATCAGGTGTGTTGTGGAAGATTATCTGGTTCCACCTGATTAGTACTCTAAGTGATCAGCGTGAATAACCAGCAGAACAATTCTCTTCCACTAGAGGGCGGTAGAACTACCTGCTCTAATTAAATGGGTTGTCCAAACAATAAATTACATTATAGTCATGCTGTGAGATGCAGTGTGTAATAGCAGTAGATAAATATTTGAAATGAAAAAGTAGTCAATCTGACCTGAGTCCTGGAGAAAAGCTCTAGCATGAGTAGTGGTCAGAAGAATGGAAAAAAAGGAATACTGGGGACAAACCAAGCCGGTTCCGCTATACCTGGTGCATGGGGAAAAATTATCAGTAAGCCTTTTTCGACATTTTTGTTTGGCGATGTGCTGTGTGATTTTTCTAATGTGAAATATGTGCTGTGGCTCCAAAAAGTTGGGAAACACTGGACTATAGGATACTTTGGTTGTCAACGGAGCTCATGGTCAACTGATTGCCTAAGTAATGTGGTTGCAAAACAGGCTGAAATCATCACCTCCTCCAGCTCCATGCCAACGGTTTGTGTGAAGTGTTTGTGATGCTGTTTGGTTTGGTTTTTGACAAAGATTTGTACTGTCCATTACAGCGAAAGCTCTCAACTTTGGTCTTGTCTGCCCAAAGGTCTTGTGGTTTATTCAGACAAAACTCTGCAAACTTAAGCTGTAGTGCCATGTTCTTTTAGACAGAAAAGGTTTTCTCTCGGAAACCCTCCCAAACAAGCCATTCTTGTTCAGTCTTTTTCTAATTGTTCTGTCATAAACTTTAACATTTATTGTGCTAACTGAGCCCTGTAGATGTAGCTGTTTATCCATCCATCCATCCATCTTCTTCCGCTTATCCGAGGCCAGGTTGCGGGGGCAGCAGCCTAAGCAGAGAAGCTTAGACCTCACTCTCCTCAGGCACCTCCTCCAGCTTCTCTGGTGGAAAACCAAGGCGTTCCCAGGCAAGCTGAGAGATGAAATCTCTCCAGCGTGTCCAGGATCTACCCCAGGGCCTCC
The DNA here is from genome assembly GCF_001858045.2 of Oreochromis niloticus. Taxonomy (NCBI): domain Eukaryota; kingdom Metazoa; phylum Chordata; class Actinopteri; order Cichliformes; family Cichlidae; genus Oreochromis; species Oreochromis niloticus. The sequence goes on from NC_031978.2 coordinate 21,490,766, forward strand.
TCCCAGTGGGACATGCCCTGAACACCTCATCCAGGAGGCATCCTTGTCAGATGCCTGAACCACCTCAACTGACTCCTTTCGATGTGGAGGAGCAGCGGCTCTCTCTCAGCCCCTCCCAGATGGCTGATCTTCTCACCCTATCTCTAATGGAGAGGCCAGCCACCCTTCAGAGGAAGCTCATTTCCGCAGCTGCAGCTGTTTAGTTTTCTGAAATTTCTCTGAGCATTGCTCAGTCTAAATTTGCTGGGACATCCACTCCTGGGAGTATGTTTAACACACACCTGAATGCGGTGGTTATAGAGGTGGTTGTAAGACTTATAGATAATCAGCTATTCAGGTGTATTTGATTAGCAGCACAGTGCTGCTACTTTCCCTCTTAATTTCTGTGGAAGGACTCAAAAGAGTTCTGTAAAAACTTTCATTTTATCATGACCCTATTTGCCGTATGACTGGCAGTACACCGTTGCTTAACGGGATCACACTTTTGTGTGTTTGTCATTACAAATGACACATGTTGACATATGTGCAAAGTTTAATTTTTTTGCTTATTTTCTCATGAAAAATGTTTGTGCTTTCATTTTTAATTTGTTCATTTCATTTTCTACATTTTTCACATTTAGCAGAGCGCGTAACTCTTTGAAGAGTCAGTTTTCGCCTTGCCACTGAGACAGAAACTATTGTTCACAAACTGAATATTGCAATGAAAACAAACGAGTAAAGGTGAAAAGGTTTAGCTTTAAGCTCATGACGCTCATTAACGAAATCATCTGTTAAGAGATTTAATTTGTCATTACTGCATCATAAAAAAAAGCTTAATAATTCTATTTTTTTTTTATTTCTTTTTTGTGTTTATTTTTGCTATTGGTACAGGGAAAGAGGGCAGAGGTATATCCAACAGTGTAATACAGATAATGTAAAATTTCCTGGCAGGGCGGTGCTTTGCTTATCTACCATATGGGATCATGAAAGGATTCTGAAGCTCTATGAGACTGAGATAACAGACTTTGCAATAACGAGCTGCTGTTTAATCAAGAGGTGCATCTTGCTTCACGTGGATCTCTAAGCCGCTGAATGTTTACATGATTAATGAATAATATCAGTATCTGCAATAGGCACTGAAGGGGGCAACCTCAGTGTCAAATTCCTGCTGCAGTTCAAGGATTCTGAACTTCAGAAAAGCAGAAAACACTCAAGCGGAATTCACATTTTACTTCTCTGGTGAGACCATTAAAAATAGAGTCTCCGCTTGTGGATGAAAGCGCACACCTCATGCTTCTCATAATCTATTAATCCATTTAGAATGTGTCAGAAAACCCATTCTCAACCTCTATATATTTCGGCTTGTACATGTTTTGTACTGGTCATTTGGGACAAAAATAGAGGGACAGCAACTCAGCTTTTAAAACCCCTTGTTTATTAATGCAGTTATATTTAGTTATACTGCCTCTAAAAAATGTTTTTCTTTCTAAAAAGCATTGTTTAGCTTAGGCCACTCAAGCGGGTGAGAGCTAAAGTCAACATGATGACCATTTAAAAGTGCTGATGAGATTCTGGCATTCTATATAGGCATGCATTTTGATTGGTTTCTTATTCTTGATGTGGCTGTGACCTTTCAAGTTAATCAGAGTAGAATTGGGTGTGTGTGTTGGGGGGGGAGAGCCACATGACGCTGTGGGAAGTATTGACTGTTTTCAGCAGATGGTAAGAGCCATTTCAAATCCCGGTGGATGCTAAAAGGCCCCTACACCACCCTTTGTTCCCCCGCACATTTCCACATACACACTTTTGGAGCTGATGCCATAAAAATCAATCTTGCCATGACAGTGCTTCCCCTAGCAGCAAGGGGCCTAAATTTATTGGTCTAAATTAAGATCTGACCCAACACCTTTCTCTCAGAGGAGACAGGAAGTAGTGCAATTTGGACAGCAAACGGTGTGCACTAATGTTGGCAAAATGCAAGTTTTCCAATGGAGCACAACAATATATATTTCCAACTGATGTGGGAATTCACTGTTCTAATTCTCAAGTATAATATTAACCTCTGCCCAATAAACTACATATTGGTAAAACTTGGGGTTAAGAGTTACTATGTATCATCTTGTATTTAACATATTGAACAGACTAACATGTAAAAAGTCTTTGTACTTCTCCAGCCATAATGCTTTGATTCGCAAGCAGGATTAGACCATATTATATCAGATTAAGTACACAAAATGCTAGCAAACAGTTTCCTTTATTACCTTATTCTACAAAGTCACATTCTGACCAAAAAAAAAAAAAAAATGTCATTACAACATTTAAACCACTGAGTGATCTCACCTATGTCCATCTTTTATATACAGTCTATGGGTGACAGCTACAATGGAGCCTTTTTTAGTGGCCATTAGTTGACATGTGACTCTCTTTGATATAAATCTGTATCAGATGTTCGTTGCAATATGATTTTTTTTCTTCCAAGTAGTCTCAGTTAAACAACATTTCTCCCTCGAGTGTTGATGTATTTCAACTCGCTCCATTGTGAAGTAATTTATGGTTTATGCTTCAGTGTGCTTTTCACAACCACTATCATATGTTATTTAGTGCAATTTACCTCTCCTCATTATTATAAAGTGTCAGTGTCCTTGATGTGCAAATGCCATACCAAAAAAACTTTTTAATGAAAGCACTTAGAAGGGTGTGATTCTCTTTAAAATCTACTATTTGTTTACTGGTATCAATATGCTTAATGAGCTGGAAAATAACCTGCATTCAAATGGCAGCAGTTGGTGTCCAGCTTTTCCTTTGTGGCGGTGAAAAGTGATTCAAAATTGCTCAATTCAAAGGGAGTGCTGCAATCAGAGCAAAACTAACCTCCTTATTGTGCTTCCAAGCTGTCATCTCCATCAAAGGGGCTTCAAAAACTATTTGCCGTCTCTTAGAAACCATCTAGTTAGGACAGAGCTTGTGTGGAGGTGTCCTGGATCAAAGATGTGCAGAGGTCCAAATAAAACAGAGCACAGACAAGGACCAGACAAAGTTAACAATTTTATCTTTGTGCTGAGAATCTATCTACTATTACATTAATGGTAAATATTTGATATTTTATTTGAGAACAACAGGAAGCTGTTCACTGATCTCTTCTCCCTCGTGGGTACAATACCATCTGCAGTGTTTAGCTCCTGTTTTATTAATGTACTGTACTAAGGCTTTGGGTTCAACATAAAGAATGTGAATAATGTCCAATGGGCTGCTGATTTTTCAGCTCACAGAAAAGGCGATGCATTATTAATTTTGCTTCCACCATGCTGATTTTGCAGCCGACACTGGAAATATGGTCCCTTTACAGGTTAATACACCTCCAGTGAATGGTGACAGCATTTCATTTCATTAATAACATCGCACTTAACTCATCTCTGTCAGTGAAAATTGTGTGTTTGCTTTCCTCCTGCCCGTGAGGTCAGATATCAGGGTCAGCTTTACTACAGCATCCTTGAAGCTAAAAGAGCTTTAATGTGTAGCTCAAAGAAACAGGGGCACAACAGAAGCACCTTAAATCTAGATCTTTTTGGGGGCAAAAAGGGAGTCACATAATACATTTTGGCCCTGGAGCTACCTTTACTGAAAGCACGGTAACCTCTGCTTTTCTTATTCTCAAAGTCTCACAAACACTTTGATGCCAGCTTTTTTTTTCCATATTTTATTAAGTTGTATTGGGCTGTTTTCATTGAACCTTGCTAGCTTCACCTGTTCTCCCTCCCAAGCTCCCCCCCTATCAGACATAAAATAAAACAAATAAATAATGATACTCACGCACTGCATAAAGTTAGTAAAGTAAGGAAAAGAAGACTCCTTCCACTATTTCATAATACTGTTAACTTTAGGCTCGCGTCCAACACGGGTCAGCTTTCAAATGCTCCATTTATTTTCCCATTGAGAAACTGATGCTCCATTAGCTTTACAAAAAGAATAACAATTTTCTCTTGTGCCCTCCTTACATAGAAGGCAGGAGCCTCCTGAACCTGAACAGCAGATGTCAGAAAACGTTTTCAGGTGCATATATGCTTCGCTGGCCTCCTCACACCTGTGCAATAGTATCTTCACTCTGGCAAGTCATTCAATCTGTACTCCCTGTAGGGCTAATTAAGCCATTAATTCCAAGCCCTTTCCATGTGTTCTCCTTCATTCAGCTCTAGCCTGCAGCCTGGGTTTTTCTAGCTCCTCAGCAAATCTGGTTTATGAAGTGGAGTAAAAAGGAAAGATGGCAAAGCAAAGTTAAAAAAAAGAAAAAGAAAGAAAGAAAGAAAACCCTGAGGGGCAGGTAATGGACGTCCTCAGACACTTGTTATGATAGATGTCAGCGGTAGCAGACCCTGGTCCCACCCCTGCACACTGGTGTTTCCAGAGCAGCAGCTCAGCAGGTAAGCAGGAGCAGGTGAAACCCTGCCTGTCTGTGGGTTAGTCCTCCTCTGATGCACAGATGACCAGTGCAGCGTGAGGAAAAAGCCCAGAAGGAGCTCAGACAGTAAAAGTACCATTAGATACTCCCACCTACTCATGCACTGCGACTGCTACTGCCCTTGAAACATGGAATAGATTAAAATATGTATCAGCACTTATTGGTAAGACAATCACTCTGCCTCCTCCCGTTTCGATTTCTTAGTTTTCCTTTTCAGGAAGCATCGACAGATTCTCAGATCACTTCACATTGACATTTCAAGGGGATGATACGTATCAAGGCATCAGTATTAGTGTGATAGCATGAATGGTATCCACTGCCAACAAAGTCTCAGGCTGGATCCCAGTCCATCAGGCCATGAAATATTCATCCATAATTCCAAAATGTCTGTCATGAACACTGTACAACATCGTCCCGCTTGAATTCTGGAGCACAGTAAAATGGAGCCGTACCATTGTAAGTTATGAAATATTTTTTCACACACTGGATTGGTAAATGTGTTTTACACTGTTTAGGATGCAGAGTAGTCATAGAAGTGTGTAAGAATAGAGCCTCATTGCCTCAGTATCTTGTTTCCTGATAAGGGAGAGCTGTCACAGTCGCACACTGTGTGCAGCAACATGTTTCTGTTGCAAACAGCTCTGAATTCAAGCCAAATCCCTCGACTACCTGCCATCGGACATGGTACAGTTACCACAGGCCGCAGATATCAGCTTCTTTAGCACCCATTAGCAAGCAGCCAAGGATTTATCAGTAATGTCAGGGAGGCATTAGCAGACCTAATGAAATTTCACGTTGTTCTTCAAGCAATATTATCCCTGTGACCCCACTCTATTCACTACAGCAAGGTTTAACTACTGAATGTCAAACAGCTAGCTAAGCCTGTGGCATCAATCTGGGTTGTGTTTCTTTTATTTATTTATTTTCTTATCCATGCTTATTTGGATTTGTGTTCCTCTCAGAATAATAGAAAATAATGACAACCCCCCAGCCCCTTTCAGTCTGAGGTGGGCTGCAAGTTAATGACATTGGGCCATGTTGCGCTTGGCTGCATCCCCACACATAATTATGGTGTGATTGTCACAAAAATCGCACTCACCACAATAGCTGCTGTAAATCCCCCTCCCCTATCTTTAGTGTGCTGGGACTCCAACCATAACTGCCCTGAAATGAGTAATTAAAATTTTGCTTTATAATGATAGGTGCAGCCTGGAAATGAATTGCCATGGCTAAAATACAAATTCTGTTTTTATATGAGATCACCTGAAGTAAGAAAAGGCATAATACTTAGGTGAACTGCTTGCCCACTCGCTGTGTTTATTGGTCTAAAATCATAATGTTTTTAAATGTGTGGAAGCATGAATGAGTGAGCGGAGAAGGGGAAACCCCGTTAACATGGCTATTAACTTCATAAACTATAAATGTAACACCATATAAAACATATAAATCTAGACTACATTTAATGAAACCTCCTTTCTCCTTTTATGGTTTTGTTTTTAGCTTTATTTGCTTTCTAATACTTCCAATAAAGCATAATCGCGTACCTCTCATTTCTTCCTCACTTCCTCAACATGCGCAAATATAAAAAGGAATACAGAATATAAGACAAAAACAACTGTAGTGAGCTGGAAAGTCAATGACCACATATCCTTCAACGCAGCCTGAACTCTCTTAGCCACCTTTCTTGTAATTTCTTTAAGTAGTCTACAGGAATAGTTCTCCAGGCTTCTTGAAGGACATTCAAAGCCCTTCTAAGGATGCTGGCTGACTTTTATTCTGGTCTCTGTCAAGATGACCCCATCACTGCTTCAATAATATTGACTTCTTGGCTCTGGGGAGACCAATCCATGACTGATGATGTTCCACACATATCCAAATATGCTTTTACTACATTGGCAGTGTGTTTGGCATCACTACCAGACTGAAAAATTAAGCCTCTCGTTAGCAATGACAGTGCTTCGGGGGTGCTTTCTAGATGGTATTGCATGGTGGATTAAAGTTTGCAATTTTCTGTGTTTTGATTATACCCTCAGTTTTGAAAACATCTCCAACACCACTGGCAGAAATGCAGCTCAAAACCATGACAGAGCCTCCACCGTGTTTTGCAGGTGGCTTTTCAGCCTTTTCTCGCTGTTTCTTCCTTAAGAATGGCTTCTTGAATGACACTACTGAGACCATTTGTGTGAGCGCTAAGTGGCTCAAGTGAAGGGCCGGTTGCACGATGTCCTGTGCTTGAATGATTCATAGACCACAGAACATGAGGATTTCTTAAGGACATAACTTTGAGATACTATTAATCTGGTGTAGATATTTTTCAGACTGCCATGTCTTTTTTTGTCCTCCATGTTTCCTCACACTTCTTTAAGGACACAGCATGCCAGGATATGCCAAAATACTATTTGATGCCTGTCAAACTGTGATGTCTTAGGCATTTTTATCAATGAAATTAAAGAAGTGGGAATAAATTGACACGCTAGTAACAAAATGCCAAAAGATACCATTCAAAATTGGTGCTTTGCTAAGTTGTCTGTTATGTGCAGACACAACAATGGTTCATCCCTTGAGTTTTTATGCTTGAATGATTCATAGGCCAGTGTTAAGTGACTCAGTAAACAAAGAAAACTTTGTAATACCTCCAGAAATCCTGGAAAACTATTGCTCAAGATCATTTTAATTGTAAGAATTACAGTTCGCTCTGTGAAAAAAATTGCTGAATTAGCCACCACCAGTAAAAGTAAATAGCCTACAATGGAGGCAGTCTGAGGCTCAGAGCGGACACCTGATTACATTAGAGTCGGGCATCTCGAGTTCAGTCACATCATAGCAAATACATTATAACATATGGAGATGCGAAGGAGCTAGTTGAACAGGGTCACAATGACGGTCTTAAATATAATGTAGAGGAAAACACAAGTAATTAGAACTCTGAGCAGTCTGATACTGAACTTTGCAGTGAATGGTTTTCCAGCATGTTGTTTCTCTGTGTCTTAAATTGGGCTTCCCAAAGGAGCTGCCATTGCACGACACTGGGACAGCTTATGAGTAGTGGGGAGCTACATCGCAGACTTGGCAAATTATGAAACCAGGACACACACACACACATACACACACTCTCTTGTCCTGCTTCTCCCTCCTGTAGACCTCTCCTGGGACCTACCTCCAAGTTCAGGTGGTTAGTCGTCATGGTAACTGCAGTGAATGAGGGCTATTTGCATTGTTTCTGCTTTCATCTCTAAAACCATGTCATTATCCATACAGTACAGGTACTCGTGTTTATTTGCCTGCTCCAGCCTGCCTGATTGTCAGTCTATTTGTCTGTCCGCCTGCTTGTCTATCTTCTTCAGTCAGCATCTGCCTTACTTCTCCTCTGCTGTCTTTTCTCTGCAGTCAGTCTGTGCACTAGGTATCACCTTCCATTCCAGCTAAGGTGATAAGGTGGTAATAGTGGGGTAGTAAGGTGGAAGAGGGACAGTAATAACATGGAAATAGCAAAGTATTACCTCCTAATTACCTAGTACTGTCAAAATGATTATCTTGTATCATAAGTAGTTACAGATGAGAAATATTACACTGAAATTAATGAAATTACAGTTATCCAGCTCATATAGTCGTGTATTAATTGTTTCCAGTATATTGATATACCATTACTAATTGGGTTTGCCTCCTGGGCATACATTTATTTCCACATTATTACATTATTATTACAGTTTCTGACCTGTTAGTGCCCACTTATATAAATTTAAAAGTAATATTATTTTGCAATAACCAGTGTTGATACAAGATCATTACTTGGCCATTTCTTGGATATTACTTCGGTAATTAACTGGCTTTATCCTGCTATTTTCATATTATTACCCTCTTTCTTCCACCTTATTGCCCCACTAATATTACCAAGCTATAGTGTAACTGTGCACTACTCCTTACATTGTGCATTTACCAGACCTGCATCTTGATATGGTGCACAGCTGGAATGTGGCATGCGTTTTCATCCACACTCTTTGTTCTGTACTCATTAATTAATAAATCAACAAGCCATACACGCAGACATCCTCCTCTGAACTATTTATTTACACACCTGAGAGGTTTCACACAAAAGCTAGACATAAACACGTAGCTGTATCATGCAGCTGAGCATTCATATTACATGTAAAATGTGCAAGGACGAAGGCTTGACGACACTAATCACATATGTGTTCTGAGGAACACCCAAGTTGTGAGGACCACTTCTGACATCTGCTGGCCATGATGTGAACATCATGTTTTAAAGTAAAACAAACTGACCAGTGATGGCAAGAAGAAGCCAAACAAGCGATGACGGTTGACTTATTCAGTAGTTAATTATTTCTTATATTTTGTTTATTACAAAAGCAGCAGCATCCTTGACTATGCAATTATGACTCAAATCAGATTAAATCTGCATGAAATTCAAAGCAGAGAAGATCACAATATTACGTCGGGCCAACCTGCAGCCCACCAACGATTTCTTCTACAAACTGTTAAAAAGTACACGGTGATTAAATTCAAATGCTAAGGTTGTCTCCTGTGAGATGTCTTTCCTTTAAAAAAGCAAAAACCTGCTCCTCCACTCACTGCTCACAGCTGCACTAATTGGAAAGAATTTTTAAGCAATGAAAAACACTTTTTTCCCCCTGCCTGTTTCTCTTTCACTGTGCCACTTCTAAATGGCTTGGTTTCAACATTAAAGTGCAGTTACTGCATATACAAACACCTGTCAGAAAATGTGCATTATGGTACAAATATGTGAGGATATGTCCTGAGAGACTCGCCTCTATAAGCTAATATATATCTGAGAAGAGAGAAAGTGAGCTTTCACAGAAGGATATATAAAGGGCCCTGCATTCAGCTGCGTTTCATTGTGAGTATGGATATAGCCTAAGCCCGTTTTTCACAACAAGCCGAAGAGCTCGTTGCTGAATTCACATATCCATATCCAATTGCTCAGTGTTTTGTCCACACCAATTTCCACCTCTCCGCGGCACGGTTCATTTCAGAACAGCGCTGCATTCTGAAGTCATTGTTTGTGAAATAGACAATTTTACCTGTAAATGTTTTGTTTTGACGAGCAAACATCAAGCCAGAACAGCCAAGCAAGATAGACTCCAACAGAGGAATAATGAGCCTTTTTCCTTAAACGGGATCCTTTGTAGTATGCATTGGCACTTAGGTATAAAGAAAACAATCATATATTTATGCAGAAAAAGAAGCTGTAAATGCAATTTTGACAATGTAGTCACTATCCTGCAGAGAGCTGTTTGCTACAGTAATGGTGTTTGTGTTTTGCAGGCCATGAAACCAAAACAATGAGCTAAAAGACGCTAAACATGCCCTGTTCAAATGAGAGTTATTTATATTTGAGTCCCTGTGCATGTGAAAATACTGACTAGTAGAGTTTTAACAATTATTTTGTGACATTAGAAGGGTGCAAAAGTGAAGTTAATTATATTCATTATACTTTTTGAAGAAAAATAAAACTTCAACAAAGCTTCTGTTTTCTCTTATAAGCTTCCTTCAACCTGCAGTTCAAGACACGGGAGTCATGGATCCTAAAGTTAAAGCTCAAAATGAGCTTTAGAGTGGACGCTGCAAACAGCATGTGAGGATATGATGGGCGCTGGAGAAACATGTGCTGGCACTGAAAGCTTAATCCGTCTTATCGATGACAGGTCGGTGTCTCCGTGGAAGCCATACGATCGATTGCACTTGATCCGCTTAAATATCAGGAGTGCTGACATCCCTCTCATCTCCGTGTCTCACCCAATCAGGATTGATTGCGGCACTTCCACAGTCCTCCATGGACAAGTGACTGGCATTAGTTCCTCATGTTTAATATTGATGATACTACACACTGATCCCCTAACAGCTGTCTGCTGTGCTGGGGAGAGGCTTAAAAAAAATCACTGATTATAAAGTGATCTCTCGTTCAATACCAGTTCTCTAATTAAAAGCAGAGTCATATAATGCTACATTGGATTACTCACCTACTTACTCTGAAATGCAAATGATAAATTATTTATTATTTCTAATATATTTATATATATAAATTGGCATACATGTAAATAAGAGCGTAAAGAAGAATTTCTGAAATGCGTGCAGAATTTGGATTATAAAAAGCAGTTCATATAATTTAAGAAAATAGAGGGAACCAATTATAATGTTTAGGCAAATCAAAAAAAAAAACTTGTTGACAAAATACAGTCGAGTTGTAATGCAATGGTTGGGTTCAAAAGACTAGTTTAAAACATTAATTCAAAAAAATCTCTGAAACAGTAAAACTCACAAAAATTCACCAAGGATATTGATTTAATTCAGGTCTGATGTGCTGCCGAGTGGACATTAAGGAGTTCAGTGTATTCCTTGCTTTTGTGTATTACATTCTCTTGTCTTTGAAAGAAGAACAAAACAGAAGTGCTCTCAAAAATTAAGCATGGCCGTCACATGTGAATCAAACAAATTATGTGAAGGACACTGTCAGTGCTGTGCGAAAGAGTTGTTGGCATTGGAGATTTACGACACTCAAGATCCTCGATGGTGTAAACCACTGCATCTGTGTAAAATGCTTTTCTTGAATGTCTGACCTGTTTTGTGAGATAGCAAGTTGAGATGATTTTTAATTATTATCACAAGTTAGAAAGCTATTTATATAAAGTAACATGCAGTATCAAGATATTATTCTATTTTATTTATATAGTGCCAAATCACAAAAACAGCCATCTCAAGACACCTTATTGTAAGACAAAGACTTCATAATAATAGAGGGAAAATCCAAACAATCAGGTAAACCCCTATGAGCAAGCAGCTGGCGACAGTGAGAAGGAAAAACTCCCTTTTAACGGGAAGAAAATCTCAGACAGGCTCTGGGAGGGACAGCCATCTGCCCTGGGGGTAAGGGGAAGGGAAGAGAGCCAGAGTTTGATAATAACTAATGATTAAAGGCAATGTGGTGTATAAACACATAGTGAAAAATGATGAGTGAAGAAGAAACAATCAGTGCATCATGGGAAGCCCCCACCAGCCTAGGCCTATTGCGACATAACAAAGGCAGGGTTCAGGGTCACCTTATCCAGCCCTAACGATAAGCTTTATGAAAAAGGAAAGTTTTAGGCCTAATCTTAAAAGTAGAGAGTCTCTGTTTTTCACACCCAAACTGGGAGCTGGTTCCACAGAAGAGGGGCCTGAAAACTGAAGGCTCTTTAGAAACTCGAGGAACCAAAACAAAGCCTGCAGTCTGAGAGCAAAGGGCTCTATTGGGGTGATAGAGTACTATGAGGTCTTTAAAACAAGACAGAACCTAATTATTCAAGACGTATGTGAGGAGAAGAATTTTCTTTCTAGTCTCTGTAATTAGTGAATGTATCATTCTGAAAGCTTTTCAGCTTGATAATAATGAAGGACAATGGTCCAGCTGAGAAGTAATAAATGCACAAACTAGTTTATCAGCATCACTCTGAGACAGAATTCGCAGAACGCTGCAAAATGCAAGAAAGCAGTCCTTCTTATTTGTTTAATATGCAAAGTGAAAAACATATCTTGCTCAAAAATACACAGTGTTGCTAAAGGCCAAGGTCAGGCTTTCCAGACTAAGTATCTCGTTAGACACCATGTTTCTAAGACTTTAAGTTGTGCACCTCAGTTTTATTGTGCAAACAGGAAATCCGATGTCTTCCATTCTGTTACGTCTTTAAGACATGTCTGTAGTTTAACTAATTGGTGAATTTCATCTGACTTCATGGACAGATAAAGCTGGATATCATCTCCATAGCAACATAAATGATATGAATTCTAATAATATTGCCTAAGGTAAGCATGTAGAGTGTAAATAGAATTGGTCCCAGCACAGAACCCTGTGGGACTCCAAAAGTAACCTATTGTGTGTAAAAGACTCCCATTTCACCATGAACAAATTGGAATCTATTAGATATGATCCAAACCACTGCATTTCAGTACATTTATTACTTAGCGCATCCTATAATATCTCTAGTGTAGTAATCAATGGTATTGAATGCTGCACTGACTGACTACTACTATCAGAGGAGAACTTTCATAATGAACATTTTTGCAAGCCAAATATTAGAAAACACGTAAGCGTATGAAAACATTGTGCAAACCTGTGTTAATCATTGTCTAGAAAATCCATCATCACAACTTTAAGTTTAGAACTGCATGACAAGATGACATCTCAGACACCAGCAAGGAAGGCACAATGAAATTTGGTACCTCACATTCAACCACCATCTAGCAGTTCGATGTAATTGGTCCTTCCTGTTACACATCTTGTCGCCAATATTCAAACTGTCAGGGAAAAGATAATAATAATAATGTTTTGTTCTTTTGTTGTAGATGCATTTTAATCTGCAGAGATACACAGACTCTATCCTGTGCTGCTTCACAAAAAAGTCACCTCATGTTTTGCCATGTGAGCAAATTAAATTGGAAGTAGTGACAGCCGGGTGCTCCGTTTCCATTAATAAGGCTCTGATATGGTGTAAAGGGAGTGCATGCATCTACTGTGAATTTCTTGCTGGCAGTCTGAATTCAGTGCAGAAATGGTGGAGTCCTCTGCTACCTTAAGAAGCCCCTTATAGAGAGATTCTTATTTTAAGTAAAGTTTGAATGGCTGTTGCAAAGAGCCCAAATAGAATCAAAAACAAGCCTTAACTGCATGGAACAGATATGTCTTAAGGATTATAACTACATTATCCTTTCCACACACTACAGAAAATGTCCTAATTTGTGATCTGGTTTGCGTGACTGCTCTATCCTGAGGGACTTGCTGATGGCTCTCTGAACTGTTTGGTGGTGTCTTATATTTGTTAAATACAAAGCACCTGCTCGGTGTCCTCACGGGGCCTCCTAACAAAGTCATTGACCTTTTCTCTGACATCGACTGTATTTCAGTTCAGAGAACGCTCAAACAGCTGAAGCTGCAGCTCAGGAGATGTGGGCTGTGTGCCATGATTAACACTCTTCCCTCCCAATCTCTGACAACCACAAGGGCCACTCTCCTTGCGTGATACACTTCTTCTGAAATTGAATCCCCTAGTTTTTTTCTTGTTTTTGATGTAATCGCACTTGGTACCGCCGCTTCTCACGGGCCACCAATTTTTTTTTTTTTTTTTTTCCATTTCCAGCAATAAAGTATTATGTGTTAGCTGACTTCAGCAGCAGCTCCTAAAATGGGTTTGGTGGTTTTCAGGTCAGTACGGGTATTCATCAGAGCTGTTCCCTGCTGAGGATGTAATGATCAAAGTTTGTGTGCCACAGACTTAGCACAATTTACAGTACTCCCAAGTGCCCTTGCACATCACTCTGCATGGCGCTCAGCTTATCGTGGTTCAGACCAATTATATGACCCGATGACGAGAATGCAACTGCTGTTCTGTACCAGTGGTTTACCAAATAAATAAGTGCTTAATGACCCTCTCACTCCCCCTTTTCAACTTAATTAGGGGGGGAACAGATTTGTTGGATGGATGACTCTACAGCAACAGACTGTGAATCTGAAACAGGGGACTGCCAGCCCTCCATTCATTGTGCGTATTGTTGAGTGCAGCTGCTTGATTGCTACCCAAGCCACTTAACTATAGCTGACCACCAGCAGGCCCAGCTGTGTGGCTTCAGCCATTTTAACATCCTGCTGCAGCACATTTGGAGGGAAACAGTTAAAACAGTCATGCAACTAATTCTGGTTGCTGCTGTGTCTCTAATGATGTGCTTATATATGTGCACGTGTTTCACTGATGGATAACTATTAAATATATCTCTCACTGTTTTTTATCTTTTACAACAAATAAGGGAGAGTAAATGATGAGTCACTACAGTACAGTAAATCTCCATCTGATTGGTCTACAGATGGCAAAAAGAGAGAAAAAAAGCAAAGCTCAAAATTCAGCAGTTTGAGTTGAACGTGTAACACAGTAATGTGGGTATGGCCGGTGATAATCACCTATTTAACCTTTAATTTTAAAAGAAACTTATAAGGGACATGTATTGATTTCTTTGGTCAATAATTTAAAACCCCAAATGTAGTAATAAGATTGTTCCCTACTGGATTCACATCTTGACTGTCGACCTACCCAGAGGCTAACTTACCATCATAACTGGTTTCATAGGAATTGATTTATATTTTAAATAAGTACCTATCGTATATCTGTTCTGTATATAATAGAGAAATGATTAACAACATCCAAAAACACAGTACTTTCCATATGGTTCACATGGTCCTGATGGTAATCTTCAGCTTTATTTGACTGAATCATTGTCTGTTAAGCTGTATGTCTGTGATATTCAAGGACTTTATTTCTAATTTTTCCTTCTGCATTTTGTGGAGTCGAATGAAATTCTGTCATGAATACAAATATTTGTGAGATTTAAGTTACGTAAGGTCGACATGCATTAAAAATGACTGAAACAAACACAAATGTGGATCATAACATCACATCGCAGAGGGATGATGAAATGAACTAAGTATATACACAATTCAACAGACCTGGGATTTATAATAAATTGATGTAACAACTTTGTTGCAGTTTTGTTTAGATTGACCCACCCGTTAAGGAGAAGATAGGCTACATACAGATAAACATGCTATCATCATTACGGTAGATCATGCAGTAGATTATTTTATAAACTTTTATAACCAGTTTATTACTTTTTGTCAAAGCTGCCTAAATGCTAAAATGCATAGGGAAAATGACAATAGATCTCTAAATCGTTAGCTAAAATTGTTTGCCTGCTTTGAAAACCAAGCCAACTGTGCCCACAATTGTTATTAAAGTCATTCACTTAGCTTTACGTATCTCAAGACCCCTAAGAAAGACAGTAAAATAACCCCTCCCTCTCATACATCAGCAAAAGCCATGTAAGTTTAATGATTAACACAGCAGAGGCCAAAAACAACCAGAATCTGAGAATAAGAGGAAGAAGATTAGCGTGCCTCAAGTGAAGGTAGCTTCCACTCATTCTCCATGCTGAGGCAATTACGATCTTATTCAGTGACAGCTGGCTGGATGGACTTCTTTGTTTTTGTGCTTCTGTATAATGAAGAGTCTTATGTGACTCCTGTTGAAAATGCATCCTGTTCATGGTTTGACATCATTATCTTTTTTTTATCCCTGTCCTTTCATGCAAAGTTTGCCTTTGCGGTGCTTGCATCTGTAAATATTTTTTGCCATATGGTCTAAACTGCTGCTTTACAATAGGGTCTAAAGAAGCTACCAACAAACTGGTAACAAAGTAACAAATCAACTAACAACTGATCAGCCTGTCTTTTCCCCCGTGTTTCCCTGGGATTATAAAATGTTACATAATGAGCCACATCTCATTAAAGTAGTAGCATTTCAAATATTTTCATTTTTAATGATCCCCAGCTGTTTCTGTGTCTTTATGGCGATGGCAGCTGTCCCCTGAAAGCAGTACATGATGCTGTCTTATTCACAGACACGAGTATCTGTGAAAGGCAATGAATGGAAGTGATGTACCTGCTAACCCCTTTTTTAGAAATGAGCCTCTGTCATCACCTCTCAAAAAGCCAAGCATTCCTTACGGCTAATAAATCCAAGGTGGTAAACGTCCAGGGTCAGACTTGCCCGCAGAGCTCAGATCGTGCCCAGCAGGTACAGAGAGTGCTGTCCTCAGACATCCAGTAGAAAATGAGTAATAAGGAGTGTTTTGAACACTCAAGTAGTTTAGTAGGTTTGTAGAGCTGCTGAGCAGCAGACGTATCTGTCCTTCAGTTAGGACCGTCCATAGTGCACCACGACACCTCTTCTTCCTGATAAGTCTCACAGCATCACCGAAAAAGGTGTGTTAAGATGTGTTTATCCATTCAAATATTGCCAAGGGCCGGGCGTTAGTCCAAGTCTCTCGCTCTCTAACACACAGCCTCAGCCAATCGCACCGCTGTTGTTGCAGTCCAGCTGGCAATGAAAGGGAAGCTTTGATGTTGATAGAGGCCAAAAAATCTGCTGGAATTGCATGAAGGGTAGCAGTTATGAGTGCTTCTGCCAGTAGTAAAAATACTTTAGCTACTATGCTTGAGATAACGTTGAAACAGTTGGAACAAAGAGCTTTAAATGACTATAATTTCTCCTAAGATCTTTTTTTTTCTTCTTTTTTGTGTAGCCTCATAGTTTAGTTTTTGTTTTTTTTTTACTTCATTAGTGGGAAGATTGTACAGTTATTACTGATTATCACACAGACAAATTAAATACAGAGGACATTTGTGTCTCTGTGTATCAACATTTCAGCAGCAAAAAAGTACCATGTTCATATTTTGCCTCTTTAAATGAGACTTACGACATTCACCACTCATTCAGCAATATTAAACACGCAGTATAATGATCACTGATTGCAAATTGGTACCAATTATTTCATCAGACACTTTCCATTCTAGAAAAAAAAATGTCATTAACATAAAAATGTACATGAGAACCACTTTTGGACTTTTGTCTACTCCATTTGTATAAAATGCTTAATTAGGCCACAATAACCAGACGATTGCGCTAACATGCGACAAGACAATGGGAAAATAATATTCTTTCCACCAGATTTCGCTGTAAAGAAATCTAACATCAAATATCTTTTGCTCACTCGCCAAAGCTGTAAAAATCATCATGCACATAAATCAAACAAGACCTAAAAAACAAAAAGATTTCTGTACATCTGTTGGTCCCTGGACATTATAATTTGAGCTTGCTGGCCTCCACCAAGGCTGTAACCAGGCCTGTGTCCCATTTTCACAACACTGATTATTCTTTAGCTCCGGATCAGAATGAATCAGTGATCAAAGACCAGCTGGCTTTTCACAGTTGGAATCCTGAGCTCGATCCTAGATATGAAAAAGAATTGCTCTCTGACACCTGTTGATCTAACTAAAGAACTACAGCTGCGTCTAACAAGAGCTATTGATTTGGTAAGTGCGTCAAACAATGCAGCTCGTGATAAAATGTAATAGAAAAGATGGCAGTATGCTAGTGCGAGAGCCTTCTGGGAATTTTTGGGGTCGTGCAGAAATAAAGAACCTTTTGTGTTGAAATACTCACTCTGTTGGCTTGACAGTGAACCCAACTCGTGTCCTGTTTGGTTGCAGAAGGGTTAACTCTCTTAATGCGATATCTGTGATGCATTTCAGATGTCCAAGGACCCGTGAATTCCTGCCCTGATAAGCTGTCAGGAGCATTGCCCTGTCTACAAATTGTGTATGAATGTGTGTGTCTATGCACGCGTGTGTGTGTGTGTGTAGTGGGGGAATTGAGAGAGCGAACGGACAGCCTCAAGGTTATATGCTATTAAAAACAAGACTGCATAAATTCCGCCTAATAATTCATAATAATAACCCCCCGTTTGTTGGTTGCTTGTTTATCCCACATTCATTAACATGCCAGCCTCATGGTGCTCATACTGCAAAACGTCTTAGGAGTGGGAGTGAGCGAAAATGATTAGAGGGCATATGGAAATGATTATAACCTGCTGAATTGGAAGCATCCCAGATCCACAACACTCATATACATACCCTTATGAACAGTGAGGATTAAGTAAGTCGATTAGTAAGTAGTCCTTCGTGAAAGTGTACATTGTATATGTATGTGCGCTGTGGGTTGTGGGTGTGGGACTGTGTCACTGTCTGCGCTTCATTGCGCTCAACTATCTTGGCTCTCTTTCAGTCTCCTTGGCCGTCACTTCCTTGTTCATGATCTGAGAGACTCCTGCGGTGCCCTTGAGTTTAGAGCCTTGGTTTTTCCTGTTTGAAGCCAAAAACAGGAATTCTTGTCCTCCAAGTTCTTTCTAAATATCACTTTGCCTTTGCTTATATATTGAGTAAATACCAAAAATGCACCTTTTGAATTCACCGTAAAGTAGCAAAATTACAAATGACAGTAATGCTATAATCAGTGTAAATGCAAGAAGAGTGGGGCATATTTCTTACTGTTTCAAAGCAGAAGAAAAACAGTCAAACTTAACCAAAGACCATGAAACCTGTGTTGTTTTGCAAGTTCAGGAAGTACAAAATAATATGACCTTCTATCATAATTCTGTTAATTAATTAACTCTTTTTAAGACAGCAGAGTGAAATGACCTGATGAAGTTAAAATTGATGATCAGAATCAGGAGGAAAGGTGATTTAAGTGGCTTTGAACATGTCGTGGCTGTTGTACTGCTCTACTGATCTACTGGGATTTTCCCTCAGAAGGATCTTTACAGTTTACAGTGAAGGGACTGAAAAAATATCCAGTGAGCAGCAGGTTTCTGGGAGGAAATGCCTGATTCATGCCAGAGGTCAGAGGAGAATGGCCGGGCTGCTTTGAGCTGCTTAGTAAGGCAGAAGTGACTCAAATAACCACTTGTTACAACAAAGGTATGCAGAAGAGCATGTCTGCAGCCCAGTTTGAAACAGATGAGCTACAGCAGCGGAAGACCATACCAGGTGCTAGGTCTATCTGCTAAAAACAGGAAACTGAGGTTACAGTTTGCAAAAGAAAGTTGGATAACAGAAGGTCTGAGAAATGTTACCTGGTCTGATATTTCTCAATTTCTGCTGCTACATTTGGATGATAGAGTTAGAATTTGGCATAAAAAGCATTCAACGATGGATCCATCCTCCCTTGTATCAACAGGTCAGGGTGGTTGTGTAATGTTGTGGGGGATAGTTACTCGGTGTACTTAGTAACAGTTAAGCATTATTAAATGTCAGTCAATTCAAGTATTGTTGCTGACCATGTCTATTCCTTTATGACTATAGTGTACAAATCTTGTGGTGGGAGAGGGATAATGCACCATGTCACCATCTTAGAAAGCTCAAATCATCCCAATGGTCTTTCACATACAACTGCACCATTACGTTCTTTTCTATGGCTTGTACCGTGTAATAATGGTTTCCTCTTGCATTGAGCAAAGTGCAGCAGGCTGGGGAGCACTTGTACATGCCACAGTCAAAGTTAAACTCTAAGGGTTGCACTGTTCTCAGGACAGTGGAATGTATATTCATGCAACTGTGCGATGCTATCAAGTCAATAATGATCAAAATCTCTGAGGAACGTTTCCAGCACCTTGTTGAATCTGTGCCACAAAGAATTAAAGTAGTTCTGAGGGCAAAAGAGGTGCCAACTTGGTACAAGCTAGGTGAACCTAATAAAGTGGCCAGTAAGTGTATATGCCGTTACAAGTGTGGAACTTTATCTTAAACATGGCCAAGGTTTTAAAGAATAAGGTCAACATAATTTATGATTAAAACTGCTCTAAACATTCCCCTTCAGATGGGTTTCTCCACTACTGTCACTGTACGATGGTAAAGAAAGGAAAAATTCTTACTATGGGCAGAGTTTGCAGGGGCCAGTAAATTCGAGCTGAACATTCATACACCGGATGAACCGAGGGGCTGCTCTAAGGCCCGGTATAAAATAAATAAGGATTATTTTCAACTATGACTTAAGCATACTCCAGCAGAATCCAACAAGAACATCCTGACAAGAAATATATAGGAAATGAACAGGTCTCGCTCTGTTTTGGATTTGATTTTAAAATTTGTCCCGTGTAAAGGTGACAGGAAATGAGGAAGGAGAAAGTAGCAATGCAATGAATCAAAGGTCACCAGCCAGATTTGAACCCATTACTTTGTGGATACATGTTCTGCATCTTAAATCCCCAATGAATTCCAAACAATTTATCATCAGCTGCTGTATCAAGAGGCCAGAATATTAATGTATTCCTAGTCATTTTCCTCATTAAAAATGTCACAGGCTCCAAATCTATGCTCGGATTGAAGATCAATTAAGCAACAGCACACACATATTCACAAAAGTATGTAACCTGAAGTCCCTGTGCAACTCTGCTGACTGAACACAGAAGCTAAATGACCAAAAGGAAAGAAGTGGGTTTCAACCTTGAGTGTAGGAATTTTGGAAAGTCATAACATACTGGATAGTGAACTGCTGTGCATAGCTTCAAAGGTAGAGCAAGCAATTTTTTAGGCTATTTATTAGAAAATAAGAATGTTGCACGCTTGCATAAATATACATTGATTAGTGTGATGTATATGTATAATGTATATGGCCAGAGACCAGCTACATAGGTAGTAGGCCTTATAAGTTACTTTTAATTTAAAGATCTGAAATAGCTCTTTCAAACTATATGAGACCATTTAACATTGGTACATTATATCATCTCTTTCTCGTTATCTCTCTCTCCTCCCTCATTTCCACCTAATCCTCTTCTTCCTCACTCCAAGCCTCGTCTCCTGAACTAAAGTCAGAGCTCTCAGAGCCCGTCCATCTGTAGATTAGACATATGACCATAAACAGTTTGATTACATTCTCACAATGTAAAATGATTTATTCGCTAAGCGTCTGATTCGAACACTGTTAGATTCATTTCAAAGAATGTTGCACAAACACTGGCTAACGTCAGCTAACAGTGACAAAACAGCAGCACTTAGTAAGAGAAAAGTTAAAGATATTTTCAACATTTCACATGAGTTTTAGATGAAATCAGTTTCTGCAAAGTAGCAGAAAGCTTACCGCTTGAGGAAAGCAGTTAGGATGGTCAAAGGAGCTGCAGCAGCACGCCGCACTGACATAGCTGTATCAGCAGAGTAATAACGACTGCAGTGAGGGGAGAATATTAGCAGTGCTGAGCGCCTGGATGTTATTAGCTGCGTTTGGAAACCCCCATTCAATTTCAGAGATGTAAGTCTGTTCGGTCTGACAGTGATGGAAAGAAGTCATTCTCCTTCTTCACTCCTGAGCTGCAGCTACAGTGAGGAATAAGACAAAAGGCACTCTCAGAACACACTCAGTGCCAATTACCTCAAATGCCACACTGATGTGTGTTCACTCTTGAACTTTCTCCCTGAAAATGTCACTTTATGTGGAAATAGCAAGTAAACAGCATTTGACACCGATTGCTGCTTTTGCCACTTTCAGTAATGACTGCAGCCTTGTTCCGACTCAGCCCAGATGGGTTTCACTGATGCTTGTGCACGTCTATGTTGCGCCGTTACTCATTGTTATTTATTTTGCTTTAAATTACGTTTTATTGTTTCGTGCTAGCTGCTGCTAAACTGCGTCACTTTATGTCGAGCCATTGTTGTGTTCTTGCACTTTCTTTTTGTTCTCTGGTAACCAGCAGGATGCTGACAGGTCAACAGCCTCCCGACCAAAAATAAAAAAAAGAGTCATGTCTCTAAAAAAGAGGCCTCAAGCAGCAGTGAGAGAGCAACTGGTGGCTGCAGCAGACTATGTGATCATGTCTTGAAAAACTGTAAAGCCTGTAGACTTTTCTATATTTCTGCATAAATATGATCTAAGACATCAATATGGTTTTAACTCTGAATACAAAGAGAACATGAAACAATAATACTCATCCTTTTTTTTATTTATGAAATGTCTGCAAAAGCATGAACTTTTGCTTTCACTGTCTGTTTGTGCAGCAATTAGGGCGAATTTAGGTTTCTGGCAACATCATTCACTTTCTCTTGACTTCATGGATCAGTATCCTGACATTTTTCTGTAGAATTTGCTGTTAAACAGGTCCAAACAAAGGCAATGAAGCTTGCTGTGTGTGTAAGTTCTGTAAAGCTATAATCACTCATCTTCCTGCTTTCCTTGGTGTTTGAGTTGCTAGCCTGATCTTTACATCACATGCACTTTATACCAGGCTGTCAAACTCAGTTCTGTTTCCCAATCATTTTTTTACCCACTTTCTGTAGGTCAGTGAGCCGTTGTCCGAGTGCTCTTCTGTCCCTCTGCCTTTCAGACTCTCATGCATGTGACCCATTAGTTAGACATCTTCAACCAAGTGTCCACCTGCCCATTAATGACAAACTCTTTCCTTGAAATAAATTCCAAATGATATTATCATGTTTAACTACCACCATATTGTTTCACAAATGGAATAAGGGTGGCAGATACCTACTCCACCAAAGGGGGTAGCTCTGTATGTTTGATGTGGCAGAATTTTTAACACCAGACGCCCTTCCTGACACAAAGGGATTTGTGTTTCCAGCTGGAATTGAACCAGCAACCCCTCACTTGCCAAGCAAATGTGTAATTCACAACACCATGGAGACGCAGACAGATGGGATAAGGGTCTTCTGTTGAAATGGGTTGTTTTCTTTTCTCTAAACAGAGCTGTGCCTATTTAAACTAAAAAAAAAAAAAAAAGTTCTATTTTGGTCTCATTCACAGCCTTCTGTCTTTTTCATGTGATATTTAACAAACTGCAAAGGAGCAGCGGTGTTCTTTTTGAAGAGCAGTGGCTTTCTTCTTCCAGCCCTGCCATGTAGACCATTGTTACTCACTGTACTGCTGATGTTGGTTTACATGTCTCCTTTGTTATAATTCCTGCAGAGGTTAGCTGTGGATCTGAATTTTCTCTATTAGTTCAAAATCTGTCTGACTGTGGGTTTTTGGTACTGAAGCTCTTTTTACTTTTTTTTCACCCTGGTGAGTATCAGCAGCTCCTTTGTAGTGCCACGATTCACTTCCTCTGACATGCGTTGTGAAGAACAGGCTTTGATAGATGCCTGTTGCCCTGCTGTTTAAATAAAAACACGGTGCCCACTCCTACCTGAAAGTCAATTTACTAATGGAAAAATCATGACTGCGCTTTTACTTTCAAATGAAGTGCCAGTCCTAAAGGTTCACATACGTTTGCCCCCCCCCCCCAAATTATTCTAGATTTTCTCTGTAACTGAATAACCAAGCCTAATATTTTGTCTTTTACCTCGTTTGCTAAATTGGATGCTTTCTATCGACTTTTTTGATTTGCATTAATATCTGATGAAAAGTCGTATTTATGCAAAGTTTTTTTAATTTTTAAAATGGCTCTCAGACTGTTAATTAAACAGTCTATTACAATAATAATGTGTCTGTCCAATGCAGATCCTTTCATTTGTACATGTCCATGTGGCACGCTATGTCTATTATGTGCTTACTAGTGCAGGTACATGAATTTAAATGAGGTAAAGTGTGTCAAATTGTGACTTTGTGTGAGTACATCTACTGTCTGTTGACACTATATTTGTATATATAAAGAAAATTACAGCTTAACAGGGATGGGGCCTGAAGAGATCCACAGGGCTCGCTCATTATGAGCACATTGCATTCAAATGCAAAAATACTCTATTACATTTATGTCAGTACAGTAAGAAAAATACACTTTGAGAGTAACAGTACTCAGTGCATGCAGTACTAGAGTAAAAAGTCCAGTGTCCTTACCGCAAAAATATGTAGTGTGAACAAATTCAGTTAGGCTTTACCAGCATGGTTTCCAAAAAGAAGGCGTGCTGGTGTTCTGGGAATCCATCCTACCTGGCAAACCATCCTACCCGTTGTTTCTGCGCATGCGCACAACACGAAATTCAGTGGCAAACCGTCCTACCTTTGTGAATATTAGCTAGAAAAATACTCTGACCGGTAAAATTAACTGCCAAACCATCCTACCTTTGTGAATGTCACCTACAAGCATACTTAAACTGCTAAAATTTAGTGGCAAATTGTCCTACTTTTGTTAATCTGAGCTAGAAGCATACTTTAACAGCTAAAATTCAGTGGCAAATCATCCTACCTTTGTTAATAACAGCTACACACATACTCTGACGGGTAAAATTAAGTGCCAAACCATGCTACCTTTGTGAATGTTACCTACAAGCATACTTTAACGGGTAAAATGAAGTGGCAAACCATCCTGGCTGTATGCATATGAGCTACAAGTATACTCTGATGGGCAAAGTTAAGTGGCAAACCGTCATACCTACTTAAATTGATGCTGGAATTACTCTGTGACAGCAGAAATGTGCATAAACTACTTATGGTAGGACGTTTTGCCAAAGTAGGATGGTTTGTCAGAACACCAGTGTTAGCCTCTCCAGCTATTCTGATAAACCCAATAAAGCAGGCAAAGGTCTGGCCATTAAAGCACAGCTAAAGCCCTGAAAAGCAGCTTTAATCTAACAATTGACTCGGTGCAGCTATTAGAAGAAACGCAACTGCTTATTTGCAACATTCTCTGTAATTTCTAAATTATGTCTGTACGCTTTTTCCAGAAAGTTTCTCCCTGCTGTGCGTGACCTTCTTGGTGTGAAGTGATTCACAGCATGGTGGTTAGCATGAAGATGTGAGCAGATTCAAGTCCACTTGCATAAATTAGTCCAGCTCCCTCCCTGTCATATTTTTTTTTCAACAGGGTTAGTGGTGCTTGACCCTGTTCTCAGTCGATAGGCTTGCAGAGAATGCAAGAGTCTTGATAAACAGTGCTGGGTAGTAACCTCTCGAGGGATGTGCATGTGTGAGTGCGGTTTTCACACACAGAAACCACTGCTGCTCTGCTGACATGGGTCACAGTGGCAGGTTGGAGAAGCAGGATGAGAAAGACGTAACTGGGGTCAGGGTCACTGACAGCAGAGGAGAGTCAGCTAACAGTGTTGGTGACACAAGGGTTTTTGTTTGACACGCTAGCATAAATGGGATTTGGGATAGCTGCTGTGTTATTCTGTGCAAGGTGCTGTAAAGGTCCATTTGTGTAGTAAGAGTTGTAATGTATTTAGCTGTATTTAGCCATTGTATTTAACTCTCCATCTCCCAGGTTGACGTGCCACCCAGTGAAAAGCGTTTACAAAAGGTAAAACAAACAGAAGCATCCTGCTTAAGAAATCATCGATCCTGCAAATGGAGCCTGAGTTTGGACAACCGTGTCATACTTGTTACAGTTTATAACCAACCAAGACACTTTACTGTAGAAAACCTCATATTTTCTGTTCAGAAGTGTATGAGTCAATATAAAATTACTTTATCCCAAAGTGTGCACAATCACAGCTTGAGCAGAGTTGACTTCCCATCAAATTTGATTTTTGTATTTTTCCCACCCTTCATTTATGTGTAAATGAAAGCCAGTGGTCCTGGCGCTATTTACAGTTTCACTGAAAGTGTGTTATGTTGCCTTCAAGTAAGTATGAATTCATATTTTTATACTTCTCCTCAGATAAATTGCATTCAAGCTGTGTAGCCTGATTACTTTCACTGGGTACATCTCTACAATCGAAGTACATATTAATACAGCAGCTCTGCCACATATTCGGTTCCATGCCTCTTTATATACACACTCACAGACATTGTGTTGGGTAAACCTTGCTAGTACAGGTGCTGGAAACATTCCTCAGAGATTTTGGTCCATATTGACATGCCGGCTCCGCACAGTTGCTGTGGATTTGTTTGCTGTACATCCATGATGTGAATCTTCCAATCCCCACCACTTCCCAAAGGTGCTCTGTTGGATTAATATCTGTGGAGGTCATTTCAGTACAGTAAACTCGCTGTCATGTTTAAGAAACCAGTCTGAGATTATTTGAGCTTTGTGTGGAAGTGTGTTACTCTGCTGGAAGCAACTATCATTAATGTGTACACTGCTGTTGTGACATAGTCAGCAACAATACTCAGGTATGTTTAAATAATGTGCAGTTGGTACTAGTGTATAGATAGATTGTTTGGTTTGGGTCATTAAAATTTGCACTGTGGGGCACTTCACAGTTCATCATGCTACTTCTATCAGCAATCACATCATCAATAAACACTAGTAAAGTGGTTCCACTACCAGCCATACATGCTCATGCCATACCTTTGCCTTCACAATGACAGATGACGTGGTTTGGCTCAGATCGTGAGCTGTTTCTCTATTTTTTCATACTTTTGTCTTTTCCATCATTCCTTAGTTTAATTTGTCCAATTTCCAGAACTATGCTGGCTCCAGGTCTAATCAGTGATTTCCACTTTGTTGTAAACCTTCTGTATTTCTATTCATGAAGGTGTCTCTCTTGTAGACTCTCACAGTGATACACCTGCTTCCGCAATAATGCTCTTTTTCTTATCCATGAAAACACTTCTGGCATCATGCACACTGAGTGTCTTCTGGGGTGTTGCTGAGCTGGTCAATGCATTAATTCTTTTTAACAATGCACTTCCAATTTTCTTGCTGTCTGTCTGATAGGTTTGTTTAGGTTTTTCAGCCTAATACTGGCCTCCCCGACAGCCACAAACTTCTCTTTCACCCTCATATTTAAAAATACAAGAAAAGCTATGAAATACGAGTTCATCACTTTGAATAAATTTCCAGTGTCGCCAAATAACAGTCCTGTTATTTGGCGATATAAATGCAGATTTTTAGTGTTTCAAAGGGTCCAGTGGGTGTGTGTGCCTGTGTGACTGAGTGAAAAAGAGAGAGAAAACTTAATAATATTTTGAGTGAACACAGTTTTTTCATTTTTAAAAGGAAGACGGAAAGGAGATAAAGAAACCTTTACATTAGCCTGGCTCACTACAGAAAACCCAAACGTCATCGTCCCGCCCCGCGCTGTTATAAACGGATTAGTTCCACATGAGTGACAGCGTGACTTCACCGCATCACTTTTAATGCTAACATTTGTCAGAGCTTTCACGATCCCCACCCACTAAACGTCACATCTCTGTGGCTGGGGCTGTTAAACACAGTTTCGCCTCTGCTTCACTT
This sequence comes from Oreochromis niloticus, assembly GCF_001858045.2. Lineage (NCBI taxonomy): Eukaryota > Metazoa > Chordata > Actinopteri > Cichliformes > Cichlidae > Oreochromis > Oreochromis niloticus. The sequence goes on from NC_031978.2 coordinate 21,517,716, forward strand.
TGTTGGGTCTTCCACGCGGAGAGTAAGTCGCAATTAAAAGCGCACCTGAAGTGAGCAGTGGATCCTGAAGCTCGCTGAAAGCGCACATTATTTAGCCTTTCTTCCCTTTGTACCAGCATGAAACTGCAGCACGGTGTTTGATCTTCAGCTGTGAGAAAATTCAGCAGAGTTTATACATATTGCTTAAATCCCGTGGTGAGTAGCCCGGTGTCACACATGGCTCTCCGGGAGGTCTGGCTCCTGTTCGCGCTGTCCGGTGTCCTGAATGCGCGCTCCTGCTGCGCTTATACCTGTCCGGCCATCTGCCGGTGCACCGCCGACTCGTTTCAGTGCAGCAAAGAGACTCAGCTGGCCTCCCGCACAGGACCGACATCCGTGCTTCGACTGTAAGTAACCCAACTTTATGCTCTAGCGTCCATGCGAGTCTAAAATCACTGTAATCCACCTGCAGAGGGTCTGTGGCGTTTCATGTGACCCCACCAGTGCCATTATACTACTTTATTAACTTTTTTCCTCTTTTTTGAGACTTATTGGCTCTGACCTCTCACTTACTTGCATATCTTCCCCTTACTGTTACTCTAATATTTCTCCAAGGACTTGTTTATAATGGGTGTAATTTTGAAGGATTACCTAAATAGACAGTTTTGTGCTTTCTCATTTTCTTTTATACTTAGCCATATAAAATGTGGATTTAACTGCCAATGACTTTTGCAGAAGGCTCACTCATCTGCCCTTGAAAAGAGTTCCCTCTCACGCCTTCAAGGAGTTGATCAACATTACAATAATGTAAGTTTTTTTTTCCTCTCATACAGAAGTATTATAGGTGGGCAAATTTATGTACTTTACTTAATGAAGGACTAGAGCAGTATTAGTTCTACAGGACAATTACATCCATCCTTCTTTTTTTTTTACTTCAAAAAGACTCAAATGCCTTTTTCTTGGAAATAAAGATAGAATAATTATTATGTGTTTAATCCTTTGGATCATTTCTTTATCAGGTATTCAACAGATGTTGTCATGTTTAAGATAAGATAAGATAAGATAAGACTTTATTGATCCCACGACGGTGAAAGTTTTGCGTCACCTCAGCTCAGGTACAGATATCAGAAGGAAATACAAAAATACAAATAAGTACAATCAATGAAAAAAGTAAGATAATACACTATATACAATGGTAGCATACACAGTATGTGATTATGGATATGGTTGGAAATGTGGAAGACATAAACTATATCGCTTGATATAGCTATTGTACCACTACTATTCCTATTTATAGACATGTACACACTAATTATACATATGTATACATATACATACATATATACCTGCACATGTCCATACACATGGAAGGTCCATTATGCATGAAGTGGTGACCGTGGATGTTCATAGTGTCCAGGGTTAATGGAGGCTAATTTGGAAAAAATGAACATCTGTTTATGACTCTTTGTTATTTCCTAATATAACTGCTTCACTTAGATCTGTTGTTGTTGAGTTTACTACATGTAGAATAGAATAGAATTCAACTTTATTGTCATTGCACATGACAGGGGATTTCTTTAAATCACCCTGCTGTTCTTTGTTCAGCTGAGACACCTGAGTTAGAAAACACACAAACACTGCAGATTTTCTTTAACTCGCGAGGGCAGCCATGAAACGCAGGATCTGCGTCTCATCTCTGTCTGCGTTTTTTATTTATACTTTTCTGTGTGTCAAGTCAAGTCAAGTTGGTTTTATTGTCACTTCAACCATATACAGTTAGTACACAGTGAAACGAAACAACGTTCCTCCAGGGCCAAGGTGCTACATGCAACATAAATTTACAACATAACATAAATTTACAACATAAATTAACAGAAAACACTAAACTAGCTAACTAAGAGGCCAGACTGACCTAACATAAATTACAACATAAATTAACAAAAGCTGACTATCTAACTATCTAAGGAAAACTTGGTAGGTAGGTAGTGCAGGAACAGTAAACATTCCTTAATGTAGCAGCAAAAATTAGGAAGTAGAGAAGTTAGTGCAAAAAAGTCCAGTTATCATATTGTGCAAAAGAGCATTTACAGGTTGGTGTGTACGATAGTTAGTCTCAATGCTTTGAGACTATGTGTGTGTCTGTATGTGTGTGTGTGTGTGTGTGTGTGTGTGTGTGTGTGTGTGTAAAGATAACAGAGTTATTCTCAGAACTCAGAGCTGAGGTTCCCCTTTTCCAAGTCTGTATCTTCCAAACCAGAAAGAGGAAGCTGCAAGTTGTTTATCACAGAAGAGTTCATGTCAAAAGGTGAAAAGTCACATAGACATGTGCTTAATGATAAAATAAAAAGATACATTTCATATAGCTGATCACATTATACAATATTCTCTTTTGACATTCCCTCCAGTTGATCACGAAATGAAATGTACAATTCATCAGTGAGTAACTACTTGTCTTTCACATTCTCAGTTACTACATCATCAGTTACACTTCATCTTCATCTAACAAATAGGAAAAGAAGTCTTCATGATCTTCATCGGTTTTGGTACATCTGCGTATGCTGTGAGTGACAAACTTATCATCTGTGAAATTACAGCTTTAAACAAGGAATAATTCAAATAAAGAAAAATAAAATCAGGAAAAGTCCAACGACAATCAACAGTCTCTTTAAAACTTGTTAAAGTTGAGCGCTTCTTCCTGGATGAGGATGTTGATGTTGTTGTGCACTTTACAAAAGTCATTCTCAGGGTGTTTCCCATATATGGTTGTGTTAATACGCTCAGCATGTGCGAGCAAACATAACAGTCTTTCTCTGCAGTTCTGTTAAACACGTATCTGTACCAGGCATAGTCCATCTCTTTTCTCGGCTCGTGTATTGTTGTCTTCCTTCTTCCTGGGTGGATAGTGTGATGAGCAGAGCCGTTGCCAGTAGTGAGACGCCAGTTACCACCTGAGAACACTACATTTTACTCAAGGCATTTAGGTCATTTCTATTTTTTCAAAGAACCCACACATCTTACATATTTCAAACTTTTAAGTTAGGAAAAAACTTTGCATTGCTCACAGCTCATAGCTCACAGCTCGAAAACCAGACATTAGTAAATCATATGCCCAATCATTATGTGTCATTGTGATCCACAAGTATGATCACAAATTTGTTTTTCAAGCCAACAAAACAAACAAACAAAAACAAAAACAAATTGCCTATGGCATCAAGGCTTTGCGTTCATGTTAATTGAGTGTAAGCTGCTTTCTTCATTGCAAGTGTTTGTTACAATAAGGTTTAATTCATGCATCTTATCACTGAGTTCTAAATTCAAACTATCTCACTTCTGACTCTTTCCAAAAATAATTTCACATATAACAATTTGTGTGTGTGTTGTCTGTTCATTAATATAGTTGTCAGTTATTTCTGTCATTATTTTTACCTTCTTTTGTTTGTGACATGGTGGACATCTCGAAACAATCATGAGTTCAGCCTTCAATTTCAATCCAATTATATCCTGTATTCTCGCACTCGAACTTGTCCTGCTTCACCTCCCATCAGTCCTCGTCCCTTTTTTTTCACAGTGTCCCTGTGTGGCCTTCAAAGCTCCAACAAACACAGTCTGTCTCTTCTCTGTTTTGATCTTTCAGTATTCTTCTTTTAAGTTAGGTTCCAGCCCGGCAAAATATCATGTTCAGTGCCTTCGAACAGTCATGTGACACTGTTCTTTACCAGCCACTGTGCATGTTGCATCACGTGCCTGTCATGCTGCTGCTGCAGTTGTCAGTCAGTCTTGTTTCCTTTGCTCTGTCTTTTGCCTGCTGTTAATTCTTCAAGTCCACGATGTTCTGTCGGTCTTCATCATGAGATTGACTGTCCTTTGAGCTTCTTCTCAGGGTCGAGGACAAAGTGGGAGGTCAAGCTATAAAATTTTAGCCAAAAAGTGGCCTGTTTTCCCAATTAATCTATGCTTTTGCCGCTGTACTCAAGGTTCCAGGTTGAGAGAAATCCACCTGTATTGACACACTAAAGCATACAATTAATATCATTTTCATTACTTTTCTTAAAACATTCATTCGCTTCATCTTCTTAGAGTTTAACTCGTCTGTTTCTCTCTGTGAGCTGTCTTGACACAGTCAGCTCCTTTTATGGGCATGTAATTCCTATCACACACGATTTCCTGTCACAGACACACCACAGGCACACATATTTCCTGTTTCTGCAGACTAATCAAACTCTTTTGTTTTTCTTTGTATTCATAGTCTATAAACCCTCTTTAATTCTACTAAATCTTGATCTAAAAACAATACACCCTTGTTCCACGCACACTTTTAAATATTCTAAGCTCTTTCAGACATCATGAATCATCCCACACACACTGCCTTTTCTCTCAAACTTCCACTTTTTCACTCACTGTACTATCAACCTTCGTAGTGTTATTATTACCTATTTATTATTTGGTACAAATCACACAGAGTCAGTCAAATCAAATACTGACAGCATTCACACAGTTAAAATCACTCAAAATATGCTTTCATACGAGTATTTTAGACATGCTTTCCATAATCAGAAAGAGCAAGTCCAAGGAAAACAACTGAAACCTCAAATCATTCTCACAGCTTCTCACAGCACACACATAACTGGAAGAAAACTAAAACACACCAGCATTTATGGCTCAAGATAGGTTACTACTTAACGTAATATGTTGGTCTTAGGTCCTGTACACTGCACTCAATATATATATATATATATCAAAACTCAGTCAATTACTATACATCCACAGTAATGAATTCAAACTCTATTTATACAATTCTAGTGAGCAAAACCAGCATCTCAGTCACAGGCATTTAGCAACATTTGCAAACAATAGTTATAAAGCTCAATAACACTCTAAACCGAAAGCAACAATCTCCATGCGCGTCACCGCTCCTCATTTGCATTCACACACACGCCATCTAAAAATAGAAGTCAACAGGCAGTGCAGCAGTGCACTGCTGACACAGAGACTCCTTTTACACAAAGATCTCTTATTTTATATTACACAGACGTCTTTTATTTACAGTCACTCTCAGGACCTTGCGGCGGGTTAGACCTACTTAGACCCTTGCGGCGGGTTAGACCTACTTAGACCCTTGCGGCGGGTTAGACCTACTTAGACCCTTGCGGCGGGTTAGACCTGTTGCGCAAAACTTAGACCTTCATTCAGTGTTTTCTCACCCTCAGTCGTCTTTTGCTGGTCGTTCAGGTCTTCTGGATCCCAGCGTCGTGGACCAGGACCGGCCTGGATGCGAATTTACGCGGTGGTTTTCGCCTCTACCTGGAGAGGGCTGTCGACAGACTTCGGTTCTGGCTTTCCCACGACGTCAGGATGCAGTAATCAGACCTTATTGGAGTCACAGAAACATGTCTGTTGTTTCCATCGCTAGGCTCGAAGGACCAATATAAATGACAGGGGATTTCTTTAAATCACCCTGCCGTTCTTTGTTCAGCTGAGACACCTGAGCTAGAAAACACACAAACACTGCAGATTTTCTTTAACTCGCGAGGGCAGCCATGAAACGCAGGATCTGCGTCTCATCTCTGTCTGCGTTTTTTATTTATACTTTTCTGTGTGTCTGTATGTGTGTGTGTGTGTGTGTGTGTGTGTGTGTGTGTGTGTGTGTGTGTACGGGTTTCTACTATCCAGGTGGGGACCGCAACCTGACATTTACTATACTGGTGGGGACTTTCTGCACCGTGGGGACCCAAGTCCAGGTCCCCACAGGGTTGAAAGCAATTTTCACACTCAAAATGTGGTTTTAGTGTCAGGCTTACAATTAGGTTATGGTTAGGTTTAGGGTAAGGGTCAGGGTTAGGCATTCATTTTTGATGGTTAGGGTTAGGGTAAGCGGCTAGGGAAAGCATTATGTCAATGGGATGTCCCTACGAGGATAGCAAACCCGCACGTGTGTGTGTGTGTGTGTGTGTGTGTGTAAAGATAACAGAGTTATTCTCAGAACTCAGAGCTGAGGTTCCCCTTTTCCAAGTCTGTATCTTCCAAACCAGAAAGAGGAAGCTGTAAGTTGTTTATCACAGAAGAGTTCATGTCACATGACCCTACACTGTGTTCACTGCATCATTCCATGTTTGGACCTGATGATCACCTGCAACCATGTATATATCTATCTACTTAGCACTTTTAATTCTTTAATTCTTATTTTTATGTCTATTTAAGCGTTATATGACAGTATGTTTGCACTAAGTACCGTAGCAATTTCCTAATGTTGTAAAACTGCTCAACATTTGGCAATAAAACCCCTTCTGATTCTGATTCTGATGTCAAAAGTTACTAGCTGAAAAGTCACATAGACATGTGCTTAATGATAAAATAAAAAGATACATTTCATATAGCTGATTACATTATATAATATTCTCTTTTGACAGCACATGTCACAAGTACAAGGCAATGAAATGCGGTTTGCATCCATCCAAAAGTGCTTTAGACATAATATAGATATATTACAAAATATATATTAGCAGTAATATGGATATATAGATATATTACAGAATGGGTCTATCTATTATAGGTATAAGGGTACAAAAATGGGTCTATTATGGGTGTGTTACAATGTACACGGTATGAAGGTATGTTATGAATATGCTATAACTATAAGTACAGGCTGTAGTGAGTGTACAAGCTATGTACAGGATATAAATATGAAAACTATACAGAAATATTAAATATAAAGCTATACAGAAATATGAACTATGTAAGTTATAAACAGTTGTAAACTGTTGTAGAATTATAATTATCGTAATATGTAATATTATTATTATTATTACATGTACCACACTCATTAAAAAAATCAGCACAAGTAATTACATTCAAATTTCCCATGTAATTTTTTTTTACATAAATACAATGTAAAATGTGTAATGTATTATTTATTGATAACATTTATTGGAGTCTGATCAAATGAAAGTTTACGCCAAGCACATTTTTCTTAAAGATTAGGTATTTGAATAAATAAACCTTTGATTTTATATGTTTCAGTTACATTTTACTCAAAATTATTGCTTCATATTTATTGAGAGTGAAAACTTTTGAGGGAAGAGATCAGTGTTTTCAGCAACCTCTAAGCTAAAGGGTTCATCCACCACATGCTCATGTCATGTGTTGCCATGCGTATTATCCTAATGTCCTGTTTTCATCAAAGGTAGATGCTTTAATGTAGTACAAAAAAGTTCCCAGTTTAGTGCACAAAGAACCATGCTTCTCTTGTTCATGTTAAAGTGCATCCATCTACTGTTATGCTGTAAAAACTGAATCTGTATGGGAGGGAAAAACCCTTTGATGTATAAAAACAACATAAGAGCAAAAAGTACGGTTTGCATACACAAAGATAAGGGCTTTTTTTAACATGATCTGTAGAGACAAATCAAAGATAGCTGCTTGGCCAGTGTAAATGCAGACATGTTCTGTCGCTGGTAAAATATAAAATAAAAATACCCAAAGGAAATAAATTTCCAAGCAACATTTATTTCAGCAATAAATCATGTAAACTTCCCCATGCATTCCCAGACAGGACAAATCAAATATTCTACTAGTATCTCAGCTGTAACTTGAGACCTACCTGACCAAAAGTGCAAACAAATGGCACTACTAAAGTATAGTCACACCCTATTTCAGAAACACTGCAATCATTTCGCCTGTGTGCCATGCACTGAAGTGGCACAAACAAACACAAAAAACAATTAAAGAAGTTACTCCTTTCTCAAAAGACACCGATCAGTTTCCTCACGCACAGTAGATCCAGGTCTAGATGAATTCAGCTATAAATACTTGCACCTACAACGCTAAATAATCCAGCTCTAAAAAAAACAGCAAAAATCTCTTACCACAAATCATACCCACTCACACCACAGGGAGTTCATCCACAGGTGACAGCACAGGAAGTGGTCGGAAATATAAGGGGGGGGGTGATGAAATCTGTCAACAACAACAACAACAAAAGAAAACAGTAGACAACTAACCAAAGAAGTTTTTTCTTCTAAATGAGAACAGCAGGTTCTAACAGATATACTTACTTTTTCTCCAGAAGAATATTTGTTTGCTGACTGAAAAACCTCATATATACCACCTTTACTGGTACGCTCTGTCTCAAATGTTTATTAAAAATCATTTAACTGGATTTAACTTACTTTTTCCTAAGCTGTGCATATAGGTGGGTATAGAAGAATAGAGGTTCTGATGTCTGCTACAGAGGTGGGAATTTATTTCTCATCAATCGGGGCTCAACTTGATCATATTTACAGCTAGACACTCAATCTCAAAACCACAGCATCATCCCGAGTTGTTCACAGACTGAGCTTTATTATTTATTTCACAACAGTCTGATGAGTAAGTAAAAAACATTTTTAGCTGCTAATGAGAGCGCTCAGTGGGTGAGCTGGCTGGTGTTGAGGGCGTTTGACTTTGCTCTGCTGCTCAGGGACAAGCCTTATCGGTCTCAGATACATAAAGTACTCGCATGCGATAGGTTCGTGTTCAGCTTAACCTCCATCGCAAAATACTGTAGTCTTAGGTGATAAAATAAATTTGAGACTGAACGAAGTTAGTCGTAAAAGCTGTCAAAACCCGTGTCAAGGTGGAATGACACGGGGACCCGCGCGTGCTTTGTCACCGATGACGCATCCTTGAAATCACAGCACCACTTCATGTAGATGATCATGCGCAGAGGCCTTTTTTTCAGAGCTGTAAGCAGTAATTACAACACTATACATAATGCAATCAGAGGAGGGGATAAAAGAAAACAAATAATATGCGCTACAGATGGAGTCCTTTAATTGTTTCTCGACTCGAAATGGAAGCCGAGCGACGTTATTTTAAGAAAAGCGCAGGCTGATTACAGTAGGGCTGCAGAGTAAAACGATGATTGCAAAAGGAAGATGGAGAGCGTCTCGTAAAAAGAAGTCAGCCATCAGAAAACAAAGTGTTCAAGGACAAATCGGGAAGACTTGTTGACTTTGTTTGTCTCGGAACGCTTTTGTTTTGTCCTGCTTTTTAAAGATCTTCACTTAGTCTTCGTGGCCTAGATGCATCACTGATGTATGTCTGAAGCTCTTGGTGGTAATTCTGTTTTGCCCTATCAATCATCTCTGTCCCATTTCTAACGTAACAAGCACTTGTGTCACTTTGCATAACTAAAAATATTGTTAATATGTTGATGGATGTAGAGCCTTTCTTGTGTGTGTGCTACAGTGAGATCTCCCAGAGCGACTGCATCACACATATACAGACACATGCCTTCCTCTCCCTCTACAGCCTGGCACAAATGTAAGTCACACTTTACCCTCCACCACATGTCCCATTCAAACACGATGAAAGCAATTACTCATTTGAGCAGCTGGTATATGATTTGCATTTCCTTTAGGTTTCACGGGATTAGTCTGTCATTATAAAGCGACGTGTTTAATCCTTGACTTTTTGAGCAGCTGACGTATGAATGAGGGGTTTTTTTTCCTTGCTTGTTTGTTGACAGCCACTGACAAGAAAATTGTGATTACTGATATGTTTCCTGTAGCTCAGTGCAGAATATCAACAGCCTGAGGTTTATTGAAAAAGGCGCCTTCGCTGACCTGCCCAAGCTGGAATATTTGTAAGTCACTTGATTTTTATGTGCACATTTCATATAAACTTAGCAGATGGTTAAATATGAACCAGACATGGGATTCATATCATTGCTGAGTTTACCTGTTAAAGTCTGTGCCTGTTTGTGTTGCAGCAAGTGATGCTCCCTCACCTTTTAATACCATAAATGCGCTATTAGCAAATGGCTTAATGCTGCAAACTAGGGACAGAGCCAATGAGATACAATAATATTACATAAATGTTATTGATAAAAACAATTGTGATTTAGTGAGCAGAGCAAGTCACAAAGATGCAGCAGAGACATGGCGTGTAGCTCTTACTTATTTCATGTTGAAAGTGATACACAAATGTTACCAAGCCTTAATTAGAAGTGACATGGGGGCTAGTTCAGGTGTGAGGACTGTTAAGATTAAGGAAGAGTGCAGTTATCAACAGTATAAATCAAACTTGAGTGATGTGAGGAAAATTAATGCGAATTCAAAGATGACTGGCTATGAAACTAACAATACCACAGATCCCATACCTAAGAAGAACTACATATGACTCTACAGTACTGTGCAAAAGTCTCATACCACCTCTTTTCTTTATATTTAGCATCCAAGGAGCCAGACTGTCTTGTATTTTTTTAAAGTAGTCTTGAGCAATAGTTCTACAATCGTTCAGTCTACAAAAAAAAAAAATTTTTAACCAACAAAGTGATTCCCAAAGTGGCAGGCCAAAAAATATATCTATATCTGAACGGTATTTGAAAGTCATGTCCTTGCAAAATATGAAAAAATCCAGCAAAGCCCTGAGACAGGATCAGAGAAATGCATTTAATCCATCTACTGTTCACTCAACCCTCATCAGAAATGGTCTTAGTGAAGGAGTGGCTGTCGAGGAGTCATTCTTAAAGAAGGAGAAAAGGCTGAGATGTGCCAAATTATGATAGAACTGGAATGAAAGTCATTTGCAACAGGTCTAATGGAGTGATGCATTCAAATTTGAAATTTCTGGTTCATATTGTTGTCAGTATGTACATAAGACGTTTGGAGAGAGGTACAACAGTAAGTCTCTACAGCCATCTGTAAAACACAGTGGAGGTTCTGCCACAGTTTGGGGCCACATATCAGCCAGTGGTGTTGGAGCGCTTGTCGAAATTGATGGACTTATAAACACAGAAAAGTACCATCAGACTTTGATCTACCATGCAATGCCATCTGGAAAGCTTTCGATTGGCAACAGCTTGATTTTTGAGCATGACGATGATCCCAAGCACACTGCCAATGCAGTAAAAGCATACCTGAATAGAAAAATACACAGTGGAACACCACCAGTCATGATTTGGCCTCCCCGGAGCCCGAACACCAGCATGACTGAAGCAGTTTGGGATTACCTCGACAGAAAACAGAACAAAAGACAGCATCCAAAGGAGAGTTTTGAATGTCCTTCTTGAAGAATACTTAAAGAAATTACAAGAAAGATTTCCTAAGACAGTTCAGGCTTGAAGAATAAAGGTGGTCATACCCAATACTGACTTTCAAGCTCATTAGAATTGTGCAAACTCTGTTTTTTCTTTACATTCTGTATTTGTATGTTTGCATGCTTCTACAATTCACTGTACCTAGAAAGAAAACAGGTGGCTCAAGACTTTGCATGGCACTGTACATTTTCTGGGTACTTTAATATAAACTTTATAGAAAGGTCAGAATTTTGAATGTTGAATCCAATGACTTGATGGCCAGGCATTTTTTTTTCCATTAAATTTTTGTTGCTTTTGTTTTGATTTGGGGAGGGGCTGAGCAACTGCTGGTTAGATTAACACACTCATGTTTGCCTCAGGATGATACTATGTTGTTCCTGTTGCAATTAGCAAAATCATAATGCCTAAATCCATGAGAAAATATCTAATAATGTTCCCTTTTGACTCATCTGCACCTTCGTTGCATCCTAATAAGCAAATGTTAGCCTCCAAACCAGCTTTGCTAAGATTCTGCACATGGTAAACATTGTACCTGCTAAGCATCCGGCTTGTTTGCATTGTGTATAAGCACAGCCTTGCATGCATGTAGGTACACACCTACACACAGGTTGAAGGCTCAACCGAAGCAGAATCAACATTTACAAAACAAACAAGAAGAAAAATAATCCACTTGACCAACTGCAGACTCCTACAGAAGCACATTCACTCCTACTGGATCACAGAACAAACTAAAATAGGTTGCACAAAAAAAACAATATGTTGTGGTAACGGCACTGTTAACGCTGAGAATAATTCTACTTTAGACCAATTTAAACAGTTGTATTTCAAGGAAGGCAAGAAGAAAAGTTTGGTCTTTGTTCAGTCCCAATGACTTCCAAGCAGCAGTCAGATGATTGTTTTGTTTGTCATGGTGGGTGACCAGGCTTCTGAGACATAATCCAAATATTCCTGTCCGAACAGGCAACTGTAAGTCCTGTGTAAGTGCTGGCAGGTTGATAAACACAGGACTGAATTTGTATCCAGATCAGACTATTTACTGTGACAGGAAAATACTGTTATTCAAAAAGCAGCACAGGCTATAGAATATAAAGCTTTTCTAGCAGTAAAGTGGGAAACTACACAAGCTTTGTTTGTCACTTCCTGCGTAAATTTCAATTTAGTGAGGTTATAAGCTAGGGGAGGTTGGGAGGGTAGAAAATGTTGCTGCTGTCAGTGAGAAACAGAATTATGGCTAAGACACTAAAGTCCACTATTGACTATGGAAGGAAATAATACAATGTTCCCCCTTAATTGCAAATATTTCTCTTTGTAAGTCTGAACATACAGCTGCACTGAATACATATTAGAGCATTTGTCTATATTTTTCATACATCCCTACTTTGTAATTTTGTTTTTTTTATGATTGTGACACTTTCTTATTACCTACAAACCACCATTATACTTGTGTTTTTTTTAATCTCGAAGCTCTCATGACCTCTATTATGCTTAGCTATTACTATTCTATCCAATAAAAGGTCAATCTGGACATATTTTTCATTTATTTGGCATTCACTGCCGCAAATTAAATGCAAGGAAACTTGTCAAAGGTCATGGACAGAAAGTGATATGTTTTCTAGAAGAGTCTTATGAAATGTTGCAACTCTTCCTCCCTCCCGCCCTATCTTTTTTGTTTTTGCTTTGAAGATTTCCTCTTATCTGCTCACGATCATCTGTCTCTGCTGCTTGTCATCACAGGAGCATCTCTAACACGGGCATTGCACACTTCCCAGACTTCACAACTATCTCTTCCCTGTCGCCAAATATTATCCTGTAAGTAATCCTGTTTAAAGAAATAGTGTGTTTCCAAACTGGATTAGCGTCTTTCTGCATGCTGCAAAACCGCAGGTGCTTCACGTCATTAGCTCTGTTTGTTCCGAGCCCGGTTTTGCTTTTATTCCATCAATATCACGATGCCACCAACCCTGTAACAAATCCTTCAACTCTGTCACACTTCATCATACTGCTCCCTTTTTTCTTTTTCTTCTTCTTCTTCTATGAATATACATGTTTTTTTCTAACTGATAATTAAACCCAACAGCCTGAGTGAGCGTTATCTTCTCTGTGTGCAGAGAAATGGCAGACAACATGGAGATTGACATCATTCCTGCCAATTCCTTCCAGGGTATCACAGAGGAGTATGTTGACATGTGAGTAAGGGAACTAAAGTCCTTTTTTTTTGCCACATCAAAGCTAAAAGGAACTATTTGTTACTATTTCCTAGGAATGTTTCTTGATGCATATTTATAAGTCTCTGAAATTTCATGTTCATTTATCTGACCTTGGTGATGAGTGCTTCTGACAGCTAAATAAATTCAAAATGTTGTGTCCTTGACAGGAACCTAGTTAGAAATGGCTTCAAGGAAATCAAATCGCACGCATTCAATGGGACTAAGCTCAACACGCTGTAAGCATTTTGATCATCAATATTTAAGCAAACAAAAACACCTGAGCTTGACAGTACGCTGTTGGGGAGTGCAATGTTTAGATTGAGACCTCCCCCCCCAATCATGAAAACTGAATGTACCAGTAAACAAACACAATGTAAGACTAAACAAAGATTACGTTCCCTTGTTTTCTTTGCCCCAGTAATGCTGAATGTTGTTGTTGATGAGATATGCGCAGGCACCCTTATTATAAACCCAATGCTCATCACTGTCAGTGTGAAGCTGAGCAAACAAAAAGTTTTGTTTCGGAAAGTTTTCGCTCAGTGTTGTGTGCATTATACTGTTTCTTTGTCTTTTGTAGAGTTTTGAGAGACAACTGGTATCTCCGTAACATTCAAGAAGATGCCTTTGAAGGAGCCACAGGTCCAACTCTTCTGTGAGTAATTTGAGTTCATGAAACTTCCCACAAGTGGATTGTAGTGACAGTTCCACACAAAATTATCTCCATAGACTGCAGCCCATCTCAGCTAAGCCTTAAAGTGTCTTTCAGTGCATTGTTTTGATGTCTTGTTTTAATATATCAATTCAGCTTCATTTATATGGTGCCCAATCACAACAATAGTCACTTTATATTGTTGGGTAAAGACCCTATTGTACTTTAATAGAGAGAAAACTCCAACAATCAGACGACTCCCTATTAGCAAGCACTTGGTGACAGTGGGAAGGAAAAACTCCTTTTTAACAGGAAGAAATCTTCAGCAGAACCAGGCTCAGGGAGGGGCAGCAATCTGTTTCAGCTGTTTGGGGTAAGCCGAGGAAGACACAATAAAAGACACGCCGCAGAAAAGCACCAGGGATTAATAATAACTAACGATTAAATGCATTAGTGGTGTGTTAGCAACATAGAGTGAAACGAGGTGAGTGAAACGCTCAGTGTATCATGAGAAGCTCCCAGCAGTGTAACAGAGGGAGGGTTCAGGGTCACTTGATCCAGCCCTTACTATAGGAAAACTTTAAGCCTAATCTTGAAAGCAGAGAGGGTGTCTGTCTCCCAAATCCAAACTGGGAGATGGTTTCACAGAAGAGGGCCCTGGAAGCTCCCATTCTACTTTTGAATATTCTTGGAACCACATGTAAGACAGCAGTCAGGGAGAAGCGCTATATTCGAGTGACATAGTGCTATGACGTCTCTAAAAATATATCACAATATTAATATTAATATCACCACTTTTACTTTATTTTCAGTCATTTTTTTTCTTTTTTAGACATGATTAAGCAGAGAAGTAGCAATTTAATGGGGTTAGCATGCAATCCATTTATGTTTAATGTTGCTATTCATCATCACATGGCTAATTTGATGTATTTTATACACTGTTTTGCAGTTTAAGCTGCAAGTTGCAATTGGATGTGCAACAATCATGTGCAAAAAAAGTCCCCTCTCCCTGTGGAAAATACTGAAATTGCATAAAAACCTCAAAAATTGCACTTGAGTTAGTGTATTTACTTTTTAATGCTGTGTTCAATCAACAGAATTAAAGAGAATTAAAGTGATTATATTTCAGCTAGGTCACAAAGCGAGATTGATATTCATAACAATGCTTATTTTATTGTATAAACATTAGGGTAGTGACAGTCTGTCTGTGTAAACAACCAACAAGGCAGGCAGGACTGCTGAATACTGATTAGCAAGCAAATAGCTAAATCTGCGGTGCATGCAGCTTGCAAGGTCTCTGATTGCAACCAACTCTGTGTGGTTGATGTTTAAAAAAAGAACTTTCTTTTGAATAAGTGCTTGTAATATTCACTCACACAGGAACTGATTAAAGGTCTCGTTTTTTTCATGATGTTTTGATCTTTTGGGTTCTATAGATGTAATAAATATTTGGGTAAAGGTACTGCAGTCAAATGAATGACAGGAAGGGGATCCTGAATGTCTTTTTGCTAAAGATAAAAATGTATTCAGACAGTAATTGCAACCTCTATTCTCATCTAAAGCTGCTTTCTCGTGAAAGCGCATCTCTTCAGAGGCAGCATGATTTACTCATTGGCTGATAAATATGAAAATGAATTAGGGCTTTGTTGCCACAGTCTCCAGAACTCTGTGAACACCTGTGGATGATTCATTGAATTTGCCAGAAAGCATGTCTTCCACTGTCTACATCAACAAATGGCTTCTCTTGTTGGATCGAGTTGCTTTGTAGCCCTCGGCAGAGTTTAAATGACCCATGAAAGACAATGAGACAGACAAAAGCTTTTCTAGTGCCTGCTAGTAGTTCAATGAATTTTAATCATAGTTGTTTTACTAATCATCGTTGAAATGTATGTCTGCATTCTCTCCGTGTGCGTCTTTCAGGGATGTTTCCTCCACGGCTCTGAGGTCTCTCCCCCCTAATGGATTGAGGCACGTTAAATTTCTGAAAGCCAGCCATGCCTATGCTCTAAAGAGCCTCCCTCTGCTGGAAAGTCTGGCTGAACTGCTGGAAGCTGAGCTCACGTACCCGAGCCACTGCTGCGCCTTCCACACATGGCGGCGGAAACAAAGGTAACCGACAGATGCTCCCAGAGATTCAACAAATCCATTCACATCTGCATAAACAGTCGAAAGCTCTGTCCAGTGAATACAGATCATGAGTAGGTGGATAATTTGCACTTGAGCTTGTTGATATTTTGAGGAGTTTAACCATTTTATTTCTTTCTCTTCTTTAGGGAAAGTGCCTTAAAGAACTTGACAAAGTTTTGTGATCTGATGAATACAGAAATGTAAGTTTTTCCCTAGTCACTTGGGGACTTTCTATTTTGTTTCTTAAACCTTGATCTTACTGGTTACTACACATTTTGTATGTGAAGATGTTCCCTTAATATGCCAGCAACCCAATGAAGTCAGTGTGCTTCATTTTTTAAAAACAGTCCAAGTCTGGGAAGAACAAGAGCAACAGCTCGCCTCTGTTCTCCCAGAAATGTCCCCATTATACAGTTGGTGGTCAGAGGTTTACAGGCACTCATCATGGGTGAGAATACAGAATAGAATAGAATAAAATAGAATACAATAGCCCTTTATTGTCATTGTACATGTGCAACGAAATTTAGTTTTTTTATTTTGTTGTTTTGTTCTTTTTGTTTTTAGAATAGAATATGATGGTTGTTTTGGACTTTTAATTATTTCTTTCAACTGTTCCTTTTCCAAGGTTAAATGATTCTACAGCATACATATTTAATGACTTAAAAAAATAATAATTGGGTGCACAAGTTTGAGCATTTGAGAAAATCCAAAATAAATTAAAAGGGTCAAAAGTAATGTAAAGTATATACAGTATATATAAATCTTTAAACAAGTCTTGCCGATTGTTTTACAATGTCTTTTAACCTGATGAGGCTAATTAACTTATTGTTAGTGATCATGATCGACTAAAACTGGTCATTTTTCTTTGCCAGCATAAAAATAATTTGTTTGACAGCACTCAATATATTGACCAATACTGAGAACAAAGGGAAAGTCCTAAGAATTTCCCTTTGTTATGAGTTCATCAGTTAAAACTATTGTACGTAAATACGAGTTATTCAGATGTGTCACTGTTTTGCCAAAGTCTGGAAGAAAATCCAAATTGTCACCCTCAAATGAAAGGAAATTGATTAGGATGTTCAGGAACAAACCAGAAACCAACAAGGCTCAGGCCGGCCATGAACTTGAAACTCCAGAAACACTGGAAAAACACTGGAACGCCAGTCAATCAAGTAAGTTTCACATCACCACAAACAGAGAGTGTGTCGAACAAGCAAAAAAAAGGTCTTGCTCCAAAATCAGCACTTTCAAGGTTGGCTGAAATTTGTAGCCAAATGCCTTCTAGACAGGTTTGTAATCAGATGGGACTATCTGTCCACAATGACAAGACGTATGTTTGGAGTACTAAAGGTGAAGGTTTCAAACCTAAGAACACCGCAGTAACTGTCAAACATCACGCTCTGCAGCCATTCAGCATCCCTTCAAATCAACAGCTAGATGGTTGAAACATGGACAGAATTGGGTATCCCAACAGGACAACGATCCCAAACACACATCAAAACAGGTGTTTGAATGGATAAAGCAGGCTAACGATACGTTTCTGAAATGGCATTCCCAAAGCCCTGATCACAGCCCTATTGAAAATATGTGGACTATGCTTAAAAGACAAACAGCTATTATTTCGGGTGTATGTATATACTCTGGGTGGATTAGAGAAAATCCTAAATAAATTCAAACCCGTCATTAAAGATGTATGCTGTTCAATCATTCCACTCTGGCAAAATTACCATGATACCACGATGAGTGTATGTAAACTTCTGATCCCAACTGTACCACACGTACTGTCTCTAAGCATATATATGTCTGTTATTCTAGGCTTTTGATGCTAATTTTAACTTGTGTATTCTTCAGAGATCCAACTGCTGATGACACGAGTCTTATCAATGACATCAACTTTCAGTATCCAGACCTGGAATTTGACTGTTTTAGCAACCCTTTTGTCAAATGCTCCCCAAAGCCAGATGCTTTTAATCCTTGCGAGGACCTACTGGGCTTTTCCTTCCTGCGCTGTCTCACCTGGATCATTATGGTTTTCGCTGTCGCCGGTAACCTGGCTGTTTTGGTCATCCTGCTAATTGGCCACCATAAGCTCACAGTCTCCAGATTCCTCATGTGTAATCTGGCCTTCGCCGACCTGTGCATGGGGCTTTATCTCATTCTAATTGCCTTCATGGACTACCATTCCCATCATGAGTATTACAATCATGCCACAGACTGGCAGACCGGTCCTGGATGTGGCATAGCAGGGTTTCTGACTGTGTTTTCCAGCGAGCTATCCGTATACACGCTGACTGTGATTAGCCTTGAACGCTGGCATACCATTACCAATGCCATGCATGTCAACAAGAGGCTGCGCATGCATCATGTCACAGCCATGATGGTAGGAGGTTGGGCTTTCTCTCTGCTGGTTGCCCTGCTCCCTCTTGTGGGGGTCAGTAGTTACAGCAAAGTGAGCATCTGTCTGCCCATGGATATCGACACACTCGGCGCTCAGGTTTATGTGGTGGCTGTGCTCATTCTCAATGTTGTTGCTTTCCTGGTGGTTTGTTACTGTTACATATGCATATATCTCAGTGTTCACAACCCAGAGCACTCCACCCGGCGTGGAGACACCAAGATTGCCAAGCGGATGGCTGTGCTCATTTTCACGGACTTTCTCTGCATGGCACCGATCTCTTTCTTCGCTATCTCTGCAGCCCTGCGTATGCCCCTCATAACCGTGTCTCACTCGAAAATCCTGCTCATTCTCTTCTATCCTATCAACTCCCTCTGCAATCCTTTCTTGTACACCATCTTCACACGAGCATTCAGGAAAGACGTGTGTCTGCTGCTGAGTCGCTGTGGCTGCTGCAATTCCCACGCTGACTTCTACAGGTCACAGACTCTGGGTTCACACCTGACCTGTACCCAGAAAATGTCCAAAAGAGAACCTCACTCGCTCGGCTTTTATGCCTATCACATCAAGATGAAGGGCTGCTTTCTAAATAAGGGAACCACATGAGCAACCACATACACAACTGCGTAATGCACTGAAAGGCAACACCTGCCACCTTACTAAAAATGTAGCATTTCTTCATAATGTAGATCTCATGAAAAGATTGTCAGTTGTGTGCATGGCAAGCATCAGATCAAATTTGATCGTGTTTAGTTTGCAAACTGAAAACTGCATCAGACAAATGTAACAGGTGCTGCAGCCTTTATTTCTGCAAATGTATTATAGTATATTAAAGAAGACAGATGGAGCAGGGATGGCAAAATAAGCTAATTTATTTGCAAAGCTACTCTGTATTTAATAATATTAAAAATTAAAATTATTTATTGTTTGCTTTCTATAAGAATGAGGTTTCAAGTTCTTAGAAAGTAATTAAATGAAGACTGATTTTGCCAGAGATGAGTTTTGGTGCCACCTTTTGGTTTGTTGTACTCAGGACAGATTTGGATTGGAAAGTTAAAAGACTGCACACATCCAGGAGCAACTCAGTTGAACCTAGAGCCAAGATCAAATAAATGGTACTGATATTTAATATGTAAAATAATTTTACAATCATTTAAAGGCAAAGTATGTGGAAAATGTGTGCGTTTTTAAATCTTTTTCATTTTTTCTTGATTTAGCAACAACTGTTACGCCTACTAGTCAAGAATATTAAATGTCAGATCACCCTTTCTGTTCATGTTTTAAGAAAACTTGAATATGTTTCTTAAACTGGCTTTTATGACTGAAAAAAAATCAATACTACACAAATGTGTTTTTGTTATAATCATTGCAAACTTTCCTGTATATTTTTCCACTTTGTATTTCTTTCTGATATTTTACATGATTTAAAAAAAGAAAGAAAATAAAAATACTGGACTTGTCTTTTTTAACCACTACTGTGAATGTTAAACACTTCATGTTAGATTGTAAGAGTATGAGGGCTGTGTAATATATGCTTTTGTAGCAATCTTTACTTAGAGTCTGAAGAAAAAAAAAACACCCCAAAAAACCCCACAGTGTCTTCCAAAATTCTGTTTCCTCATCTTGTTGTACATAATCTGTTATCAATTAAAAAAAAAAAAAAAAAAAAAAAAAAAAAATACAATTACTTTAAAAAAATAATAATAATAAAAAAGGTGTCACGGGCTTTGAAGTGGTTTTCACAGAAAGAAGAGGGCTCATTAAACGCAACACAACAGTACAGGTCAGTATATTTGGAGCATAATTAAAGAGACATTACAATGTTTGAAAATCAAACAGCACATTTGTTATCCTCAAAGAGTCACAATCATTGGAGTTCAAATAAAAGGTTTACTGTGCTTTTAAAGAATATTTTCACAAAGTGCAATACAACATAAATCCATGCTGTTTGACTCAGTAAACAGTATTTATAAGGAATGCTTTATATAACTGGCTAATATAAGTGACTTGTAGCATTGCTCTGATGATTATCACCAATCTGGCACAGTAGTCACAAACTGCTCTGTGAGCCACATTACTACAACTAAGAATTTTAAATTCCTTTTTAAATGATAGTTTCTCTTTCCCTGATCTGTTCAGGGGGACTAAGGTTCATTACCACTCTGCTTCCCCAACTGCTTTCGAAAACACGTAGTCCCTGCCGCCGTAGCACATCACTCCGTCCTTCAGGTGAAACTTCCAACGGTTCTTACTGCGGTGAATCTGCAAATGCAAAAGTAGTGTGTACAATATTCAGTTAAAATTCAGCACTGGGCTTTGAGATGAGGTGACAATAATGGCTAATAGAGAGACAGCATGTTCTTACTTTGTCATACTGGCAAACAATGACATTGTCAGTGTCAAAAAGGTCCGGGATGTCTTGCTCAATCACATCGTCACCTGAATTCAGAGGGTCCTAATCAGAGTGCGCAATGTAGGAAACAAATAGTCAAGTTATGCAATCAAGATATGCTCTTCGGAAAACCAGCTGCAAAAATATAACTGAAAAATGTAATTTTAGGGAGAAATGCACGGATCTACTGGAGCTCTCCAAATAAAGTTTTCTTTTAATGGAAAGAAATAAGCCATGACTCATGAAAATGCATTTCAAACTCACTCTCTCACCTCCTCCTCTATGTTAGCGAGTTCATCTGCACCTTCACCGTCGCTGCTGGTGGAGATGCTGTTGCCATCACTGCTTTCATTTCCTTCCTGCAGGGCCTTCATGGCCTCTGCATTGATTATACCCAGAAAGTCATTCTCTTCCAGGGGAACCTCCTCTTCCTCCTCGAGGTCAGAGTTGCCTGCAGGACCATCGAGCTGAACGATGTCTGAGAACTGGCTGTAGCTGTAGTCCAGATCCAACTTAGCAAGAATTGCAAGAAGAAACATCACAGTTATGAATTCAGAGAAAGCACAGCAATCTGTTTTGTACCGCTAAGGAATTTAAGATTTGAATGCAGACTATGTTGATGATTTAAAAGCTTTGGGGAGAGGCTGATAAACTTGATGCTACCTGAATCCACATGTTAAAATACAAGGTAAACAGTTATTTAAAATTAAGGAAAATGGCACTCCAAAATCTGTCTTTTAAAAGTTCAAAATATTGACCAGATCTACCAGAAAAACATTTGTTTGAGTCTCTCTTGGGTCAAGCATCCCAAATACTACAACTGTTACGACCCTCTCCAGCTTATAAACAGCTATATCTTATAAACTTTTCACCATTTTGTTAAATCACTTAAAGTGCTCCTAAGAGTCTGATATTTTGTACACATTCCCCCCTTTTTGGTTTAATGTGGCAGTACTTTGTGCCAGCCCATTAAATGTTATATAAAAACAGCATAAAGCTGCAGCTGGAGTCTTTATGTCAAGCCTATATGCCTATATCCAGCATACAGAGTGATGAGTGCATTTCCCAAAATGTAGAACTACTCTTTAAACAATACATATCCACACTTTAATGACCTGATCTTTTCTATGCCTTAAAGTGATATTTGCTATATTAGACTGAGAATTCTTTCCAAATTACCCCAAGAGTCGCTTCAGACTGGCTGTCAGACTCCACAGGAGCTAGCTTCTTTGCCCTTTCTGCTTTTTCTCTCTCCTCCTCAATAACTTCTTTCAGGATGTCATCAATGTCTCTGCTCTGAGCCATCTGTGCCAGAGCCTCCTCTCTTCTGATCTGGAAGTCTAATAACTGAGTGCAAGGTGAGGCGGTCGTGCTGAGGTTAGGTTGTGGATTTGGCTCATTTTCTTCCTGTGGGAAATCTGGCTCTGTAGACTGCAGGGGAAGGCTGCCCTCCTGACTGGAGGGTAAAATGGTCTTTGGCTGTGTGACAGACTGAGCTGGAACCGAGGATGTTTCTACCTCGTGGGGAGGAATAGGATTTGGTGGGATTGCAGGAGGCTGGGGGGCAGAAGCCTCCCTCCATTCAGTGACTTTCTGCATGGCTTGGGTTGCAGGCTGCTGACCCACTGGGGCCTGCGTAACCACAACAGGAACATTGACCTTGTAAAGTTGACCTTAGTGAGGTGATACAAAAGAGTGAAATGTTATTTTGAGAAGCCTGGCCAGGCTGGAAATAAAAACTGATTTAAGCTGTAAAGTCATTCCATACCAGAGGCTGTTTGTAGAGTGACTCCTGCTGGTATCTGCACGGGGTAAGCCAATCCAGCAGGGAGGGAAAAGGTAGCAAGTGTCTCTGAATTGTTCTGAAATAAAACATTACGTTGTGAGGAAAATACAATACTAAGTATATTAAATACCAGCTTTTGTACAATCACCTCCAAAATATAGATTTAATAATTATACACTGTGAGTCTTTTCTCTTGAAGTAACTAATGAATACTGAGGTTTGCCTCATTAGAAAACCACCTGCAGTTGTGGTCAAAAGTTTACCAACACTCATCATGGGCATAAATATCGTAGTAATTCAGGGCTTTCAGTGATTTCTATGTTCTTTTTCCAGGTTAGATGACTGAATAGCAGGGTCCCACACAGGGTCCAGCAAAACAATCCCAGAGCATGATACCACCACCACCACGCTTGACAGCTCACATGGAGTTCTTAGGTTTGAAAGCCTCACCTTTATTCCTCCAAACATACTTCATGTCATTTGTAGCCATAAATGAAAAATGAGTGACAATATACTTTTTCTATCAAAGACATTTGGTACGTCCATGCATTTGCAAATATAAGCTGAGCTTGAAAGTTACAATTCTGGAGGAGGGGCTTCTTCCTTGGTTGGCACCCTCTTAGTCCTTGGTGATCCAAATCTGGGTTCACTGTGGACAGTGACACTGGTGTTCCAGCAGTTTCCAGTTCATGGCAGGCTTGAGCCTTGGTGGTTCCTGAGTTGTTCATGAACATCCTAACCAATTTCCTCCTATCTGATTGTGACAGTTTGGGTCTTCTGGTGATGCATCCAGGTAACTTGTATCTGCGTACAATTGTTTGAACTGATGATCTTGGAATCTGAGGTTGTTCAGAAACAGCTCCAGGAGACCTTCAGACTTTCCCCATCTTGTGTAAATCTACAGTTGTCTTTTTGAGATCTTTACCGAGTTCCTTGGACTTTTCTGAGAATTTGTCAGTGGAGCGGGTGCTGTCACATAAATCATTTTTAATACTCAAAAAGAGGAACTGTGATAACTAATGAGAAGGGGTTTATTTGGTTTTCAAATTTAGACATAAAATCAAAGAATTCAGCTTAAGAAAAATAACAGTTCAATCATTACAATTTAGATACATTACATTAATAGAACTTTACTATGAAACACCAAACATGTCATCCAAATGAGAAAACTATATTCAGAGGCTGTCAAATTAAAAATATTTTAGGGTGTGTCTGCAGAATCATGTTATAAAGGTGTGGAGATATATTGGTGCTAGTATGATTGCCTTCTTTCATGGTGCAAGATAAGACCTTGGAGGACTGCCTCTCTGAGTGCCTTTCAAGTCATGTGCATCCCTCATGCAAATAACTATTAAACGTTATGGAGGTGATGTAAATCTCAATCACACTTGCCTTGACTGGGAAGCTGCGGATATTCTGATTTCCAGGGATGACAACTGAGGCTGAAAGAAATATTACCAAAAAAGTGAGTAATTTTGGCTATTTTGTACATATTAGTACAAAAAGCCATTCAAATTAAATTTATTGTACTTTGTCTTCATTTAAGATCCCCCCCTACCTGCAGTAATTAAGGCGCAAAGCTTGCAGCTGTATTTATTACAAGAAGAGTGAAGGTGCTTCTTTTGTTGGTGAGCAATTTAAGCTTACCGGTGAGCTCCTGATCAGTCTGAGTGTAGCTGGCAGGAAGCTGGAGCACAAAGTTGGATGGGTTGGTGTTTTTCCTTAAGCCTTCCATTGCTTTTGACTGCATCACTTTTGACTCCCAGAGCTGAACAGCAGAAGACACAGCAGTATGTCTTCCAGGTATGATGCACACTCCCTCACTAGATGGATTAACTTTGCTGTCACTGACAACTTGAGTCAAGAGGTGCATTATATTTATGCTTTTAGGAAAAAAAAATAAATAGTAGTAATAGTGCAGGGTTATTTAAACGCACATGTCTTAAATCATCCAGGACGCGGTCTTCAACTCCTTCATCCAAGAAGAGCTCTCTCACGCTGTCAATCACGTCATCGATTATGGACAAGTAGAGCTTGGCCTGAAGTTGTTTACGAAAGTGCAAGTCAGAAGGTGTCGGTGGTTAAAAATCATTCACAGAAACTAGTTATGGATGTTTTCATAACAAGTCAAAAGCGATTTAAACGCCGTTTTCTGTGCCTCAGTGCTGAAATATATAGACCCGAGGTGGTTTTCTAAGCATATCAACGCCACTCTTCATTCCGGGTGACATAAACAGGCTAGATAAATCTGCCATTTGTCATAACAAACGCACTATTGCACACCTTACTGTGCATTCCTGCAGATATATTCAAGTAAAACATAGTCAAACAATATTATGAGCAGGCTTCTTATTGGACAAAAACAGAGCTGATCTTTCTGCCTTTTGTTTGTTGAGCGCATTAATGTAACTCACAGTTTTGCGATTAGTTTGACCTGATTAACTAAAACGATTCCGTTTCTTACCACTGGGCCTGTGTCGGTCAGCATCCTTGGTGTAAAAATGACTAGGGAACTTTGACACTAGACTTCAACCCATTTGGAAACATAATAGACAATTAACTGTGATTAAGTCGCATTGTTTTGCACGAGGCACACACGCGCAGGTGACCGCAATCAGCATCAAGCGCGCAGACAGGTGCGTTAGCACGTGAGGCTTCTTTTTGGTTTTTTCCAGGAGGGGAAAGTGATTGATTTAAAAATGTGATTTCAGTTTCTTGCTTCAAACAAGATGAAGGTTCAGGGCTTCCTAAGTGCACTTGTCATATTAGAGGTGTATTTCAGTGGAGGTTTGGGTTGAGGGGCTGGTGGCTGCTGGACCTCAAATAGCATGTTTTATGGCAACAACTCCAAAATCTGAGCACACAAGTCCAGTGATCTAAGTTTAAATGCGAGAGGTGACTTAACTTGTCAGCAGTCCCTTAAATATCCCTGTCCAGCACTAATACCCTCTTATTTCTCTAGTTTCCTGGTTACTTTCAGTAGAAAAGTTACACAGCTGGCACAGTGCACTTTTCCTGATCCCAGGAGTGCACAATGCCGGTAGTTAAAAATATTCCACCCTTTACAAAACACTGTTTGAACTTGGTGTTCAATAGATTCAGAGCAGCAGCGGGAGCCGTGACCCCTGCTTCTTGCAAGTTGTCTGTTTTGGCGATGCTGGGACTCTTTCAACACTGTTGGTTGACAGCTCTGATGAGGATGAGAGCGATGCAGCTGAAAAGCAGCAACACGAGACACCCTTGTGGATACTGCAGTTGCTGGAAGTAAACAGGCGGTTTAGCTGTCACTTCACTACAAAGCTACTGTGGACTCACATAGAGCCCTCACCTGAACTGTAAGAAAATAAAGGCCCTGTTTCCACATTGATATGAGGGAGTGCTGCATTAGCTCTCTGATGAGCTTTTATTTTTATTTATTTATTTTTTTTAAAAACCTTAGACAAAGAAAGTATGGGGTAATTTAAACTTGAGACTGGATTTATTCAGTGGAAAACCTGTTGGTACTAAGGGATCCAAAGTGTGCCAATGAAATAAAAACATACCATTACACCACCAACACCTCCTCTGCACCCATGCAGACTCCTCAGATCATGCAAAGTTTTTCCAATCTTCTGTTGAGCCTGTGCAAATTGTACTCTCAACTTCTTGTCCTTAGCTGGCAGGAGTAGTACCTGGTGTGGTCTTCTGCGGTCATCCACTAATTGCAAGGAGCTTGGTAGTTTGATCCGTGGCTGATCCAGTGTGAGATACTTAAGCCCAAGTTGTTCTCCACATGTTCATCAGCATGTGAACGAGCTTAATAAAATGGGTGGATGATATAAAGTGCTTTGAAGCGCAGGCAAAGTAGAAAAGCACAGTTTAAGATCCAGTCCATTCACCATTCTTCTGCACACCTTGGTTGTAAATAGTCGTTCATTTAGATGCTGTTGCCTTCCTTTTTTCTTTTTAGACCATTTTTTGTGAAATCCAGAGATGGTGCTTTAGAAAAATCCCACTAGATCAGCGGTTTGTGAACTATTCAGTGCAGCTCGTCTGGCACCAACAACCATACCACATTCAAAGTCACATAAATCACCTTGCTTCCCCATTCTGATGCTTAGTGTGAACATGCCTCAGCACACTGAGTTGCTGCCATGTGATTGGCTTAGACATTTGCATTAAGGAGTTGAACAAATGTACCTAACAAAGAGAGTGTATATTTTAAGACTATAATTAAAAGTTTAGAAATTGTCAGTGACAAAATTTGTGAAAAGAAAAAAATCATAACTGGACTTTAAATATTGCTAAATGGCAGTAAAACTCATTTTACAGATTTAAGAAGAACACATTTTCTTTTAAAGAGGGAGAGACTTAATAGTTTGCATGCTGAGGCATTGGTTGAGAAAGACTCATAAACACAGATGCCCTTATAAAACATACTGCACAATAAAACACCAGCAGTGTAGTGAAACAATACTGAAACTTACTGACTTCTCTCTGTCTGTACCGGCGTTCTGAGCAACTTTATGCAGCTGCCTGCAGCAATTTATCATGCCCTACAAATCATACGTCTCAGCAAAAGTCTGCAGTGATGGGAAGCATTTGATTTTCACACTGTTTTGAATCTTAGCGAGGTGCAGGTTTATAACTACTCTGCCCCCGTGTTGAGTAAATTACCAAGTG
This sequence comes from Oreochromis niloticus, assembly GCF_001858045.2. Taxonomy (NCBI): domain Eukaryota; kingdom Metazoa; phylum Chordata; class Actinopteri; order Cichliformes; family Cichlidae; genus Oreochromis; species Oreochromis niloticus. Next base: position 21,544,990 of record NC_031978.2, read on the forward strand.
TGGAGAAAAAAACGAGTGCGAGATAACAGCTGTGAAAGAAGTACTACCATGACTCATTCTGGTTTAATTACTTTTTCTTTTTACTTTTGATGTATATAATATCCAGCTTAAGCCAGGTACTTCATACATAAAAGTTATCAATAAACACCTTTTTGTTCACTATGGCCCTTCACCCCCTTTTTTTTATTATCATATATAAACCCGATTCACAACCCAGCGAGCAGAAAGATACAGAATTGATTTGTTTAAATAAAATTACAGTCCTCCAACACAACACAACCTCGGTATAAAGTCAAAGGGTCACCTCAAGATAAACAATACTTTTGTTGCTTGAGACAAAAAGAAATCTCACTTTATATATTATCAGTTCCCAATATATGTTGTGATGTTACCCAAACATCACCATTCCTTAAACACAACAATCCAACACTTTTGTATCATTTCCACATATTTTTTGTACAAATAAAAAAATTCAAAGTGTGCCAATTTTAAATATAGATGGACAACACAGTAGCACCACCCGTAGCATCGGTTGATATTTAACCTCTCTCTAAAGTAATGATCTCAAAAGGCCATTACTTAAGTTGCTTATATTACACAACGTGTTTGGCGTGCATTTGTTAATTGATCTTGATCATTCTGGAGGACAGTGCAGATATTGCAGATGCAAGCGTAATCGTATAAGCTGTAAATCTCATACAATTTATAAATCTATTAAATGTAAAGTGCTAGGTATAAGGACTGTGTTAAATTGTTTATTAGGGCTAGACAAGTTCAGTCTCAGTTAAAGGATATAAAAATCATAGAACCTCCATCAGAAATGCTACCAGGCTGCGTGATTTTATAAATTCTGACACCAGATATAAGCAGAAAGTCTCTCTTCACCCTGTTTTTTTTCAATATCCCTTCACCTTTAAGAAAATTTTGAAAAACATTTAAGACCAAAGGAATAACTTCCTCTACTAAGTGTCTTTAATCATCACTGCGTCATACAGCCAGACTGCCTCTGTGACTCTGTTTCAATCCATTTCTTTTCCACTTCCACCTAAAAAAGAAAAAAAAGTTAGTTCCAATAAAAAAAAAAGAAAGAAATTATCCACAATTAAGCGCAGATGAAGATATTTTTCCGCTTAAGCATCTCACCTGACAGTGATAGCGCGTCCAACTGGTCACATGTTTCTGCGGCTGGATGTCATTCACGGTGCCCAAGGATTTAACCCTGGTCTGTGACACAACCGCGCCCACAATTTCACATTCCATCGTGACAAAAGGGTACCAGTCATTTGGGATCTCCTGATCAGATCCCAGCTCCAGTTTGCAGGAAAACGAGTGGGGATGATCCAAGGCTGCAAAGCAGGAAAGAAAGGTCACTTGCAGCTGTCGTCTTACATCACAGCACGACAAACATACTGTGCATAGGCAGAAGGAGGCAAGAGTAAAAAACAGAATAAGAAAAGGATGTGTAAGGCTAAATGTTAAGGGGGACCTATCGTGCTCCTCATTATTTCTGTCACTTATGTACTGTTATATACTGTTGATCTTGCTCTTGACGAAGGCGGTCGCACTTTTCTCCTCTCCTCCTCCTCCTCTCCCTTAGCTTCCCTGCTTAGCCTCTTGTGTCCTTGTCTAGTCTCGTGTTTTTTTTGTATTACTTTTCCCTGGAACACTCTCTCACAGTCTGTTCTCTAAAACCTAAAAGAGAATTATGGATTTGATCAACTAGTCTCTGAATGAAATTGACACCCTTTTCTCAACGAGAAGTTTGGGCTTGGGTGAGCCTGAGTGCTGAAGATATCTACCTATTGGAACCATCTCGGCAGATATCTTCCTATTCGGAACCATGGTAACAGGGTTCGGGCTGATCGGAGCTGGCTTGGCCCTGACTTACCGACGAACTAAGGAAGCGGAACCGGCTGTTCAAACCCCCACAAGGCTGCCCGCTGGGATTGAAACGATGGGAAGAGGCGTGAGTTTCTCAAAATGGGCTCATTGAGTGCAGCACAGATAAGATCTCAGAAAGGCTTGCGGCTGCTGTGAATACTCAGAATAAGATCTCTGAGTGCAGACTGGATTACATCTCGGAAGGGCTCGCTCGGCATAACATCTCTGAGTGTAAATTGGATGTCATCTCGGGGAGGCACACTGTTGTGAGTTCTCAGAATCGGCTCTTTGGGCACAAGAATGACAACATCACAGAGTGCAAGTATGGCGAAGCTCGCGGCTCTCCAACGGGAGATTGAGAGACCAATGTTGGACTGTAGAACTGCTTGGAAATTCATATGAGCTGTTCGCACTAAAGTAAAAAGTAACCATCACTTTTGCGGATACCCTTTCAGCGCCAGCTGCAAGGCTGGAGCTGAACAACAACACCCTGATAACGACTGTGTTTTGACTGTTCTTCCCTTTTTATGCAAGGCCACCTGGGTTGGCTGGAAGACTGTTTACTTAGCCTGGCAGGGCGAAGGACACTGTCTCAGCTGAACTCTGGACACATACACACACACGCACACAGACATATATACACATGCAGACATGCACTCATCCCCCCTCCAAACGCCTTCGACGCTTATTCCCTTCCGATGCTGACAGTGGATCAAGGAGACCAGCGCATAGGCTGCAGGCCCGGATGTACTGTCTAAATCGGCTGTCTCTCACCCTTTACCCATCCCTGTTGCTTGTCATGTGTTTTTTTGGTGTATTAAGAGTTTTTTCATGTGCTATGTGCAGAGGTGTTTTTTTTTTTCTGTTCTCAAACTGATCTCCCTGTTGGAGCTCGGTCTGGGGGGAGTTATTTTTTTCTCCTTATCTTTCCTCATGTTGTGCATTTTCCATTGTTATACCTCTCTGACCTGTCTTCCCCATGTGATGTTTTGTGTAATGTATGTATGGTCGGAGGGTACGATGGCGCCGCCATTGCGTGCAATAGGTCGGCAGCCTTATGAAATTTCCCCTTGTGGGACTAATAAAGGTATATCAATCAATCAATTACAGCAGTCTCAGATTAAACATGGCTACACTTTCAAATAATGAGGTCAATGTATGTGTAAAGCTTCAGATTGCACCAGATACTCCTTTTAACTGTTGTCATGTCTCATGTCTCTTGTCTCACAGAGCCCTGGCTGTGGACTAAGTTAAAGCTGCTGTTCAAACCTTCTGTTTACAAGGAGCAGCCAATCATAAGAAAGCTAGCTAAAACGGTCAGAAACAGCTTGTTTCAGACCTTGCACCAATGAAGCATATAATCACAGAAAACTATTCAAATTGAGAGAGCTTAAAACTATATACAGCTGGAAAAGTGCAACAGGTTCCTTTTTGACCTGTCATAAGCGTTACCCATATTCTTTGCAGGCAGTCTGTCGATCCTCCACAAGATTGCCGAATATACATTCTCGTACTTGACGGTGCCGATTGACACCTGCATGACAGGCTGTGAATCTGCAGCGGTGACTGAGCCCAAGCAGGCATTTCTGTTCATGCGGGCCTTTAAAGACCTCTGTCGCAGTAAGGCCACCGTCTGTGTCACTTTGACCCAGTCGTCTGGCACCGGAACACGGATCACAACGTTCTCACACAGCGGGTAGTGAGTGTCAGACTCCCTCATGCAAGAAAGGAATGTGGTTGACATGTTGAGAAAGGCCTGGAGCTCCACGTAGGCACCTTGAACCGTTACCGTAGCTTTGATCGAGAAGGGAATTTCAGTGCAACCCAGGACCCTTGTTTTGTACCGCATCAACTCCACTCTGCATGCATCAGGAGGCAAAAACTTGATCAGTCGCGACCTCTGAAACTCTGTCTCGTTTACGCATTTGTGGAAATGGTAGCCTGCAATCTCCATCCAGAGTTCACTGCCCTCCTCTGAGCCGTAGCTGGAGTCAAAGTGCAGCAACCCGAGGTCATTAAGGGCAAGAAAACAGTCTCCTAGTCCGTTCAGAAAAGCAAGACAGTGAATCTGGGTGAAGGCTGTTTGCTCCATTACTCCCCCACACTTATCTAGCTGTATCCAGATGTGATCGGTGATCTGCAGCGACAGCTCCTGTTCCTCGTAGTGCCGCCTCTGCTGGTGGGGGACACTCAGTTTGAAGATCTCCTCCTCCATGGAGACCATAAGGTCCTCTATCTCATCGTGCACTGTGGAGCCAAACTTGAGGAGCTGCTCTACCTCAGCTTCATGACTAACCTCAAACTTTGGGTGAAAGCGTTTCTTTTCTGTGTAGGAGAAATGTTCCACCTTGACTGTGAGGACTTTGCGGGGCTCGCTGTAGCTTTCCAGTTTAAGATCCGAGAGCCTGCAGTGAGGGAGAAGCTGAAATTCCTTGAATGGCTTCTCAAGCCCTTTCTCATAGAACATCTGTAGCACACCTCCCGGCAACAAGCGGAGATAGATCGGTCCCCACTGACGCGAGGACATGCGGTTCTTTTTTTCAGGAATCCTGAGCATGATAGACCAACCGTCTCTCTTCTGACTACGAAACAAACCGCGAGGCGCAAACTGAGATGTACCTTCACTTAACACCTCACTTTTCCAACTTAGCCGCCTCTGCCCTTCTTTGTCTGTCTCTGTCTGCAAGTCGGTTTCTGTATGTAGGCCTTCCAGTTTGTTGCAAACAACAGAGAAGGAAAGCTGGTCACGCTGAGGCTCACTGCCATCTTTGGTCCGTATAAAGAAACGTGGAAGGCTGTTGTCCGATTCAGAGTCTGAGGAGGAGCTACCCACATCCGTATTTAGTCTAGGTCCATCCCAGAACGGGTTAAAGTGTCCTGAATTCCCCTTGAAAGAAGGGAAAGGGCTTGGCCCATCTGATGTTTGATTCAGGGCCTGTGGTGCAGGAGAGAAAACAGGGGTGGTAGCTGGGCTGGAAAAATTCCTTGAGAAGTCCTTCTTGTCCCATGTTTTGGAGTAAAATGGGGACGCGCTGCTAGGAACCCCACCTTCAGGAGTGCAAAACGGTGTGCTACATGGTACACAAGAACTTCCGCTAAGACTTGAGTGACTTTGAGGCGATTCCAGGGAACTACTGAAGCTCCAGGAAGTATCTTTGATTGGAGGAAGCACTAACTTCAGGCCGTTGGGACGCGGCACTGATGCTTTGATAAGTCCTGGGGACTGCAGAGGCTTCTGAGGTGACGAGAGCGGCGTGCTGTCATCTTCAAATGTGACCCAGTTTGAGTGATTTGTGGAACACATGGCCAAAGAGGTCTGCAGACAGGTCAAAATGACAGCTCCTCCTTTGTTGCATTAACCGTCAAATACCCCAAATTCAAAAGTCTTCTTCTCTGTTAGAAGAAAAAGAAAGAGAAGAATGAGACACTATTGACACAAGTTCAAATGTGAAACTAATTTAGATCAAATCTCTAAGGTCAGCTCCCATCTCAAAGCACGAACAACAGAAACCTTTGCTATCGGTACACGAGAGAGCCCTCGAGGACATAAATAAAACATGTCTTTAAAGTACTCCATTAAAGCTTAATCAACACCTGACCCGGAACAAGTTCATTTCTGTTTCTGTTTTCTCCATTACAATTACCTAAGGTTCGCTGACGTGACAGCTGAACAAGCATTCTGCAGCCCAGTGTTGGCGAAGAGGGAGTCGAATTTCTCACACCACAGATTTATTTTTTAGAGACATTTATTAACTGAAAACTCTCAGAAGTCATTCCATCATAGCACATGTACACTCTTTCCCAGAGTTTTATCTTTTAGCTATAAAGATGAGGACTAAAGGAACGGTGACAGGAGACTGCAGGGAATTCTTGCACTGACAGATTCGTCTTTACACCGGTAATTATAACAGGGATTTCATGCATGTTTATGCAATTTTAATAAACTCACTCACTCTCACACACACACCACCTCCTTCATTTAGATTAGTTGTGCAAGCAATACAAGAAATGATACAGTCTTTATTCTTCTAACAATATCCCAATACAAAGTGTCAGCCTGAGAAATGGGTGAAGAAATCTGTTCTTCTTAGTCAAAATAGGAAAGCTGTCGATGCAAACCAAACACTGCATCGCAGTTTCTCAAAGGATTTTTAGAATCTCTCTCTCTGTAGCACAGAATTTTTATTTTTTTTTAAATGCATAGAGGATAAAGCAAAAAAGACTTCAGAGATGTGGCAGTTCAAAGCTGCTGCAATGTAAAAAGGTGTATTTTAGTCCTGCTGTGCTGTCTAAATATTTCAAAGCCAGCGTGCTCCAAATTGCGTGGGAGAAAAGTTAGCCATGGCAGAAAAAGTCCAGCCTCGTTAAAAAACCATGAGGTCAGATGAGAGAAGCAGGTACACTGGGGCTCATCTAGTTCCACACCAGGCCTCAAAAAGGGACAAAGTGTGCATGGCATCTTTATGGTGGATGGTATTTTAATATATGAATGAGATATTGAAAAAGTATGGCGATATTGCTAAACAGGAATGACGTTCAGGCTAATCTGCCAGCGGTTAGAGAGTAAACATGTTTTAATCTTTATACGATCTCGCAGTTAATTTTCCAGCTACTCAATCACAATCTGCCTTTTGATGTGCTGGCAGTTCAGCTCTCAGTAATATCCGGCTCAGTGAAGCCCCCTTACAAAATACAGACGCTTCATCTTCCCATAAAAAAAGGGGGGACAGAAAGCCTCAATTACAGGCTCCCTCCTCGCTCCAAGACGCAGCCATGACTTGCATGGAGGAGACATTGAGTGGAAAGTTCCTCTTGCTACAAATAAACAGGGAGGTGTGTGTGTGTGTGTGAGTAAGGGAGGGCGTTCTGATTCAGAGGAGTGGACTGACAACTCTCCAGTCAAACAGTGAAGAACATCTTTCTAATGAGAGGATGTTTGCGAGGTTTTACGCAGACGTTTCCACGAGCTCATCCGTCTCTCCAACTTATAGAATCCATCTGCTTCGATTCACAGAGGAGGAGGAAATCTCCACAGGGGGTTACTGACAGTCTTTCAGACTCATTTCCAAGCCAGCCATCTCTTCCTGGGCTCTCCAGCAGGCAATACAGAAATGAGACTCTGCTAAATCAACAGAGGACAAAAGAATACATTCCACACATTCCTCTGGGACAAGCCGCTTTGCACACAGGAAATAGCAGGCTGCTGTATTCGTGTGAACTGACAACAAATATTATCTTAATGTCAGTTTATCACACTTCAAAAATGCACCAGTTCTACAGGTCGTGAATTTGGATTGGTCTGATTATTTATTACTGCCAAAGCGCAGCGAAAAGAAAAAGACTGGTGATTAAGAGAGCCTTACGAAACTAATTATGTACTTTAAAGACATATAAAAACAAGTCGGAACTACTATGAGGATTTTTACACTGATTTATTATTGTCTCGAGACTTAAGATGACCTCATCAGATTTCTACCAGCTAAAAACCAATGCAAAGTTAAGAGCTGTAATTCTGCAGGGCAACGTCAGGCTCCCTGTACAGGTTGGTTTGCAGTTAAATTACAGCCCTGCAGTTATGACAAACAGCCAGCAAAGACCATCCGGCTTCTCAAGTTTATCATTACTGATCATTATTGTACTTATTTAAATTGCTTGCTAAACCAAGGGTAGGCAAAAAAAAAAAAGTTGCACACCTCACAGACATTAACAAGGTCTAATGCTGCTTAACCACAGCTATTTGGCCTCGCTAGTTGCTGAAAATGTAAGCTTTAAAAGGCGCCAGTCGTGCAGAGCATTTTGATATTGGTTTTTTCAAAGCTGCATGGGAGGATGAATACACGCGCTAACAGATCAGCTGGCAGATAGTGGAAAAATTAAGCATGGAGCATGAGAACATGCAATCCACAAAGGGGAACTGCCATGAAACTACTGAAAATAGTATGGCTTATATGGTTAATTACTGATAAATGATGACTGAGTGGAAAGTCTTGTGGTTCAACAATAAAACTGCTGAATTTGGAAAAAAAAAATAAAACACACACACACACACACACACACACACACACACACACACACACACACACACACACACACACACTAGGGCTTGAACTCAGCAGACAGATGCTTCCTGATTAAAGAAGACACTTTCCTGCTGGATTCTCTAGCCACTTCCTGTACATTCACACCACAGCCTGGAATATTTTTCCTTCGAAATAAAACGTGTATATATAAATATACAAAATAAGACACACTTTAAAATGAGAGGGCAGGCTGCTACCATTGGAACCACAATGAGAGCATGGACTAGTGCAGAGCTGAAAATGTGATGACCCATTTCCAGTGGCAGCAGTGGCATCGTGTGCAAAGTGAGCTCCCATTAACACAAAGCACAGGAGCGAGTGTGGGTGCCGTAGCTCTTTTTGTCTCCTCACACGTTGAATGAATCGGTGTTATGTTAGTTATACACTTTAATCCCGGGATTCCCTGCCGCATTTATTGTGGAGATTTGTTCCAGTTCAGACAAGCATGACTGGGAACAGAATGAGGAGGAATGAATGGGGGGATGTTTGTGGATGTAGTTTACTCATTTAATTATGCTTTCCTTTCATCTGGAATGAAGGGATAAACTATTATAAACTTGTCCTTAAAGTATGAAAATAATAATAGAATAAATTAAAATATATAGATGTTAGTTTTAGTACACAGGGGGTTTAAGCTGCAGTCTGTAGTACAGGGTTGACAAACATAAGCCCCACAGGCCACAATTGGCCTGGAAAAGACTCAAATCCATCCCACTGAACTGCTTTGGAAAATGTAAAGGACAGCATAAATTTTGAACTTTTTTTTTTTTTTACTGCATTTTCATAGGTTTTACAGCTTTTCCTACTGATAATGACCTCCTCCATTACTCTTAAGTAATGAATAAACCACTAAATAACAGAAAAGCTCCAGTTTTTTTCCACCATCTACTACAGAAATGTCACAGTGAGTCCACAGGGAAAAAAAATACTGTGAATTAACAAAGACTTTCTGAGCAATAAGCAACCATAATCTTTTCTGTAATTTTACACCTTCATTTCTTACAATGTAAGCCCAAAGACATGCTAACAGATTCCTTTCATTAACTAGAGAAGCATTTTTTCCTCAAACTGGCATGTCCTGTTTAAACTGCACTTCTTATTCTTACATTAAGATATCTCAGGGATTAAATGTATAGTTAAACAGTTTCTTTCCCCTTCAAATGAAAGTGGGCTCTATGTGGCTTACATTGTAAAATGAGTTACCGGAAATGTACAACCCTACATCCAGTCTCAAGCCAGGAAGTTAACATTTTCTCGTGCACAGGGTCTATCCCTGTATCAAGTACATTTCACTTGTCCAAATTCCTTTAAATGCATTTATTTTTATAAATTGTACTTTTGTAACAAAATTAAATGGTAAGATTTACATGTAATCAAAATACTTGTAAAATGAGTTTGACATTCCTGCTGTAGCAGCTTTGATTGCTACTACAGGCTGTTATCTGTTAGTTGACTATGATTGGGCTACTTTACTGACTTCATGACTCTTGCACTGGTCCCTTCACTGCTAAAGTGGCTACATTCCAGCAAAAGTTACAAAATCTCACATTTAGCCATACTTATTAAAAGTTTCCTGTATTAAAAAAAAGGTTACACATTTCCTACTAATATTATCTACATGCGCAGATAAACTGTATGCCTCCTGTTAAATCACACTTATTTGATAGACTGTTTCATTGTCACACCCAGTGTGCGGTCAGTTGGCTGCCAGACACAAACACTAGTTGCTGGAAAACAACATTTCTTTTCGCCCCATGGCAACTCAAGACTGGACACACAAAACAGTACCAAGCATGCTGTCATCCACAACAGAGCCAGGCCCGCGTCCCGGACAGAGAGGCCCACTCCTGGGATAAAGCTCCGCGCCTTTTGTTTTGACGCACGAGCTCGAAGGAGTAAAGTTGTCACCCTGAGTTTACTTCTATCGTGCTCTGGCTTTACGCACTTTTAAGTGAGCACCACACGCGCCAGTCACTCTCGACAGAGCGACGACACGACAGCACACCGGGTCGACGCTTACAAAAAAAAAGTACACCAAAACAGTTTTTTTTGGTTTTTACAACGTGACGTGAACTAAACACAGCTCCCTGAGTGCAAGCGAAAAGGAAAACGTACTCACAAACTTAGCAGCAGCAGTAACGGTGACTAATTCAGGCCATGACTTTTTGTTGCTTTGTTGTTTGTTTTATTTGATGGACACGTCTGAACTCCGACGTCGGCCCGGTCCTGATCAAAATGGCAGAGTGTAAATCCTGGGAGTTTGCACAGCCTAGCGCTTCCCCCTCCCGAGTTCAGACTGATGGTTGTCCTCCGACGGGACACTGTGGGACTGAACACAGCAGTGCTGCGTTCAATGCGGTGGGACACATCAGAACATTTGCTATTTCTGGACATACGTTAACTTACTAAGTTCATGTTTCGACAAATTAATGTTAATATGCTCACTTAGTAAGTATCAGAGTTCAGATTGGGTTGACATTGTTTCAAAGCTAACCATAAACATAGCACTCAACTGCCACATTTATATCAAGTGTGTCATTATAACCTTTGGCCTTGTGGTAGCGTTTATTCAGTTTAGCAAAAGATTAAAAAATTAATTTTAAAAAATCATTATTTCATCACACAAAAAAGAGAATCTCGTCTGCCCTTTCACCGCTGTTTACAAAACAAAAGCACGTAAAAACTCAAGTTGTATAAAATACACAACTTCAAGCAGGATATTTAAATCGCCTAACTTTACAGTAATGTAAATGCCTTTTGTATTATGTACGTATAGTAATTCTGCAGCCTTCACAAACTTCTTATTAGAGCTACTGTACTCTTCAGTCATGTACCAAGAGTACTTGAAAGCATCGCGAATTTATATAAAACGACACGTTTTTCCTTTCAAAACAAGTGACGGCATCAGAATCTGCTCTTCTAGTCCTCACATGTCGTTCCTCATTTCCCAGTAGTTTGGGTGTGTTAGCGGCTGCTTTTTCGCCTTTTAAAATTATACACAACTTATAATTCCCAGTCTCCCTCACCTCCCATAAACGCAGCAGGTAAAGTTAGGTCAATTTTAGGAGTGATTAATAACCAAGTGACTCTAAATACATGACACATTTATGTTTTGAGCAAGCTCTTTATTTTGCGTCACATATTTTATGTGTGCTTTTCAACAAGTTACAATGTGAGAATACAAGTTTCTTGCTTTTTTTTTTAAATGTGTTTAGAGGGCGTTGGCAAACCTGTCAGATCAAAGGTCTGCTGGTCTGCTGGCAGCTGTAGACTGGCAAACAAAAGGATTTAAATGAACTGCTCACAATCACTTCTGGGCTTTTCTTCCTTTTACCTCATGTAAGTACAATTTTAGTGTAAACTTTAACTGCCCTCTGCCATGACTCAAAAGTTTTCTGAGCACCAGTTACAGTGTGGGCCGATCCCTCTGCGATACCTCTCTGTATTGTAGCCTTAGAAGAGACACACACTAAACTAGCCACAGATGTCAGTTTGTAAAATTTGTGGAAAATAAAAGTTTTGTAACCTCTGAATAAATGCCTTTTGTATATAGGCCTATATCATTTTTTTACTCATTGTACAGTACAATTACATCATGATTTTAAATGAGGTTATATTCACATAAACCCTTTTTTATCCACACGTCGTACAACGTCGAGAGACTGCCGTTCCCCACCAGGCTTCTGAGTGCACATCCACACTTACTTTGGTGATAAAAATGACTTGTTACAGCATAATTTCACAGAGATAAATTGACATCATTTCACAAGCTCCAACTTGTCCGTCCCTTCCCATTAAAGTAAACACGGTTAATCAGCGCTTCGAGGCAGACATCTTTTCTTTCCTCCACTCCTAGACGACTGAAGATTTCTTAAAAATGAGGAATGAATTTAAGCACGTCTTTGTTACGGTTGGGATTTTAAAGCCCTTCTTTTCAGAAGCTTGTGTTATACTCTAGTGTCAGAAGGGACGTGGTGGTGGTGGGGGGGGCATTATATTCTCAAATTTGATCTAAGAAACAAAAAAAAGGTATTTGTAAAACATTACTCACGTTGTAGAGCCTGGTGCTACAGTCACACAAGGACACAACAGTCTGAGCACACACACACACACGCGCGCGCTCTCACAGATAAGCAATAAGAATGCACAGTTCCACCGTCTCTCATACGCACATTAAGCTGGACGACTACACGCACTGATTAACAGGGTTTGGTCTTCAAGTCTTGACTTCAGTAAGTATTAAAAACGTCAGCTGCTGCAGCTGTTTATCTTTTTCTGCTCCTTCTCTTGGGAAAGCAGCGTGGTTTGACGCGGAGGTCAAGCAGTAACTTCTGGTCCAGTTTTGGAAAGCATTTTTTTTTTTTTTAGCAAATTGTTATGTTTCATGTACTTCTGTGACGAGGAAAGGAGGGAAGGAAAAACAAAGCATTTTCAGTCAAATGTGTTTGAGCCTCCAAACAGTTTTGTACTGCCTGCAAGTGGAGGAGCTGCAGGCTCAGGTGGTTATCCTGTGGTTTGGTGACAGTGTTGGTACCAAGACGCTGCAGGGAGGCTCTGAGGTTCAGGTCTTCTCCCAGGGTGCCTTTATAGTGGCGTCAAATGGAGCTTGAGTTTTGAGGAGCAGCACTAGCGGCCTTTGTTCTTTTTGGCATTTCCCTAAAGAAAAAACACACACACACATAAAAAAGTGAGCTCAGTCCTCTACACTCAAAACAAGCCATATCCAGGGTTGGTGCAGAAGCTAACGCTCTGTGTTGCATTTCAGTGCAGTGACTAAGACAGACAAAATTCGTATTCCGTTTCAAAAACTGAAAAACATGCTGAGGCTGGTGTGCTGGCCTTCAAGAGAAAAATCGCCACCTTTAGATCACAAACATGCCGGGTCCTGAAACTTCCCAGCATCCAGCCATCTGTGTGCGCACATGCAGGGGCATGCACGTTTTTTCTCCTTTTTTAAAAAACAGCCCTCTCCTTTACTGCGCCTGTAGCTTAATGGCTTTTTCAGATGTCTGCGGCAGGTGCTTTTCCCATTAAACCTCGCAACAACCGCAACGCCACCGCTGACCTCCCACTTCACCTCATAACTGAGAAACTTTACAATGTCACACTTCACTAGCGACTGATCCTTCACACTCCACGTGGCCATATCGCTTCTCTTTCGAGATTTGGAGGGACAGGGTGGTGGTACAGTTTGGTCTGTAAATGTTCAACAAGGAATTACAGTCAGCTTTATTCACGTGCCAAACACATTTGCTTCGCTGACATGAACGCTCAGTTTCGTAGAGATCAGGTGAGGGATTTCCACTGCAGAATATTCCACTTGTTTACCTTAAAAAACTCCTGTATGTTTTGGGTCACTGTCCATGTGTAGTGTGGAGCACCATCCAATCTACTCTGCTTCATCTGTGTGAATCTGAGCAGAGAGTATAGCTCGATACACTCCGTAATCCACCCAGCTGTTTCTGCCTTCTGTCACATCGCCAATAAACCATAGTGACCCATCGTTACTGTAAGCCGAGCGTGACCACACCATCACACGTTTAATGCTTTGAATTATGAGCTGATCCCAGCCCGCCCCGTTACATTCTTCTCCCCTTAATTCTGCTACAAGTTGATTTTAGCTTCATCTGTCCAAAGAATATTGCTCCTGAGCTGGTCTGCCTTTTATAGATGTGTTTTGGCAGTCTAATCTGCACCTTCTACTGTTGAGGCTAATCACCGGTTTGCTCCTTGTGGTGAACCCTTTTACTCTCATTATGGCAGACTTTGAAAACGATACGCCTACCTCCTGGAAGAGTGTTTTTCACTCACCAGGATGTTTAAAGGGTTTTTTCTCTGCTTATGGAAATGATCCTGTGATCATCCACCATTTACCCTCTCAAAAATATATCAAACTGTTTATTCGGCTGGTGGATTTGTGTTGTTTTCTCATTTTAACGAGGACCTTCTTCACTTGGACCAGCGCTCCTGTTGACCACACATTTGACCACAGAACTTTTACTTGCTTAATTAATGCCAAATTGAATGTTTATACGTAATTGAAGTCTACACATTAATGTTGACTGTTGTTGCATTGACATACGCATCCAAATGATATCACCGCCCAAACATTTCAGAGACTAACTGGAGACTGGCAGTACCTCACAGCCGAAAGCAAACCCTGAGAGTGATCCAAAATTTTAAAAAGCAAATACTAGGAAAGAAGCTGGAATTCAAAAGGTTATACCTTGCTGCCCATTTTGAGCGTGTCGATTTCCTCTCGCTGCTTGCTCAAAGTCTCATTCATGCTGCACAGATGGTCGCTCATCATGCTAAGCTGGTCTTCGTAGCTCCTCTTAGTCGTAGCCAGCTCATCCTGCGTGTCAGGCCCAAACAGTTACAAAGTGAATGCTTTTTGACTTGAAAGGAAGCTAATGTTTACGCTTTATGCCATAACTGAAAGCTCTTTGGCAGTGCATCATACCTGCAAGCGTGTGATATTCTGATTAGCCAGTTTGACCTCCTCACTGAAAGTCTCCCGCGACTTCTCTGCAATGGCTAATCTCTTAGCCAAAGCTCGACACTACAAAGGGAAAGAGAAAAGTAAACAACTTGCTGTGCCCTGATGATTTTAAAGCATGTCTGGCACGCTTTACAGATCGGTTTCAAAAGCTGCAATAACAGGAGGGATTTCTTTGAAAAGTAGGTATATTTAAGAACAGTGTCAAAGTTGCAGGAAATCCACTATATTAAAGTCTCTGCTGCTAAACCGTCACGTCTAACTCGACATCAGGTGCATTTCTGTTGCTATAATGCCAAACTAAGGCAAGTGACAGTAACTTTAACAAGTCATTTACATCGAGGGTAAGACTCAACATATTACTTAAAATATTTAGTGTAGGTTTTTCAGTGGAGATGGTAATAACCCCGACTCGAGAACCATTTTCAAAGCATAAAGAGAATATGTACTTGTAAGGCAAACTAACGGTCTTTCTTACGACACACAGTTACTTTGATAAACAACTTTCAGTAAGATCTTCACCTCAGAGTGAAAATGCACAGCTTTGCTATCTGAAATCTGGAGTTGGGTGGTGAGCTCTCCTACTCTGGCCATGTAGTGGCTCTTTATCAGCTGCTCCCTAGACTCCTCGTCTCCCACCTGCAAAGTCAGACACAAACATTCAGCTACAGAAGATTTTGTTATCCTTGGAGGGAGCATTATGAGATGGATACAAATTCTGCACTTAAATATTTTAATTAAATGTACGGACACTCACATGCTCATCTGTAGGTGTTGTGCACAACATTCCAACCTGGTGACAAAAAAAAAAAAAAGTAAGAGATGTAAAATATATTTAAAAAAAAAACCCAGACATGCAAGATATAGCAATAAAAAAACAAAAAACCCTACAACACACGTGTTACAGCTACTTGAAACAAACATTATGAGAGCAATCTCAGCACTGAATAACAACAGCATTCTCCTACTCTGCCACATCAGCTCTTGGACGTCTGCATTTTATTAACCGGCTTAGTGTGGAAGCCAGAAGGAAACAACAATAATACTCCCTTTGTTGAAACAAATCAGTGCCAAGGACACAAAATTTCCCCTGCAAAGTGAAAGCAAACAGCAGACCGAGTGGTCACGGAGAAGTACCAGGCTCGTGCACAGCGTTGGCTCTTTTCCTGCGGCTTTCAGTTCTGCCGCTGCTTCTTCGTGGCCCCGCGTGAGTGCGCCGGCTGCAGCCGTTTGCGAGTTCAGACTTCCCCCGAGAGCTGCTGCTAGCTGCGCTTCCAGTTCCGCAATGCGCTGGTTCTCCTTTTCCAGCCGCACCTTCCCTAACTGGGCTTCCAGCAGCCAGTGCTCCTTCTCCTGCTCCAGACGAGCAATCTTCTCTTGGCTCTGCTGCACCTGCAGGAGGCCAATGGGGAGAAGGAGAGAAGTAGACAGTGAGCTTGTGGATACGGAGATGAGCAAAGGTTAAGAGACGTAAGAAGGAAACTATATAATAATTCTCACTGGGTTTTATCATATGGCTTCGCACTTTGATAAAGTGACAGATTTATGTGAAACACTGGGCACATTAAAAAGTAAAACATCAATAGCTTTGCTAGCTGTCTACACCTCAGATAATACATGACACAACTGTGTTAAGACAGGACAGGTTTTTTTCTCTACTTTTATCACCAATTTATCCGTATCTCTGTATTTTTACCTGCTGAGTGAGACCTTCTCTGCTCTCAGTGGAGCTGGTTAGTATGCGACGGTTTGACAGGGCTTCTCTGTACGGAACAGACTGGGGCTTGGCCTAAATGGGTGAAAAAAACA
This sequence comes from Oreochromis niloticus, assembly GCF_001858045.2. Classification (NCBI taxonomy): domain Eukaryota; kingdom Metazoa; phylum Chordata; class Actinopteri; order Cichliformes; family Cichlidae; genus Oreochromis; species Oreochromis niloticus. The sequence goes on from NC_031978.2 coordinate 21,561,259, forward strand.
TTTATTTTAGTCATTTAATAATCATTTCAAAAAATCCATGTAATATTTAGAAAGAATTTGAATTCTGCAGAAGTAGGCTTAAAATAATACTCAAATTGATTAAAGGGTAAATTTAAAATGGAATTATAAAATATAAAAACAATGTAAAAGCAGACCAAAACATTTATAAGATGTAAAATGTAGATATGAGACTCTCTGAGAGATAAAATACTTACAAAGACTTTCTTAATGTTTTTGAAAAGATATTACAAATCAGTGTTTTTAATCTCACTGAGCACACTGATCCAAAGTCTGTGAGCTGTAAGTTGAAAGGCTTCAGTGTTTCCTACTGATTCAAATCCTGTTTGTGGTTGGGAGACGTGTGCATGCATATATGTGCTTAATTTTTCCCCCCCTCTGCATATATTTTATTTGCCAAGTACTCTGTGACAAGTAAATAACTCAGCAATATAATCAGCTGCTGCTCCGATGAGGGTTTCTCCTGCGAATCAACTCCAACTCCACTGTTTCGGACTGCAGCTGGTGACGGTAGCCCTCGCTCTGCTCTGCAAGTCAGCGCAGAGGAGCGTGAACCAGTTCTCCACCTGCTGCAGGTGTCGATTAAAGCGGCCCTCCAGGGCACGTGAGGGGGCGGGGACTACTGCTCCTGTGCTGCCAGCTGCAGTACAAGACGGAGGAGCTGGAGTCTGAACGCAAGTCAAGATCCTCTTTTGGGAAGTGGCCAAATGATATTAAGCACTTGCAACAGTCCAGCAAATAGGAAAAACATGAAATATGAATTTTAAAGCATAATAAATACTAAAAGTAGTTGAAAGATAGAACATGTCAGCCAGCCCAAATAAGTGGGGAATAGCATGCTACACATACTAACCTTTTTGACAGCTTGGATATAGGCTGTTGCCTTCTTTTTGTTGGCCAGCATACTCTCTGCTTGGACAGGGTTAAGAGCTGCCGTGCTCCCTCTCGGACTGTAGCCCGATGACGTGAAGAAGTCCAAGTTGTTGCTGAAGAAGGTGGCAATCTGCAGCAAGTTACAGCGACATCACGCATCAGATCTCTCAAACAAAACCGATATCTCTGCAGCTTCCTCGGCTGAAGAAACCCTGACACTCAGCATTCTGTTTACCCTGAGATTAGCCACTGTGTTTACAGCAGAGAGCCAATTCCACCACCAAGTGTTGAGGAAGATAAATGTTGGAGCATGCTTGCAAAACGCAGCTCACTCCACATGTCGTGGGCTGTGCTGCAACCCAGTGGAGTGTCATCCAATCGGCACACACACACTTCAGCCGACAATTCGCTCGATTCACAAAAATCATTCATCCCCGTGCTCTTGCTGGGGAGCAGCTGTACAGACTGCAATTTGGACTGTATCTTCCAACGTTTAACCGCTGCCCACCTGAGTCCCGCACTTCTGTGCTCTTCCATTTGTGGCAATTTACCAATGTGATCCAGTTGCAGAGACAACTCACTGCTACTTACAATTAAGCCTTTATGTATTGCAGCTAAACTTGCACTACAGGAAATATAAACCTGGCTGCTGCCTGCCCCCTGTTGGCCATACCTTGCCGGTGCAGCTAGTTAGAGAACCCAGAGATCCCAGGAGGCACTCTGTGGTGGTACAGAGCTTTTGGGTGACGGTGGGGAGCTCCCGCTCAATGACGGCCTTCTGGTTGTAATGCTTTGACATCTCTGGAGACACAAGGAGCAAAACAAGAACAGCAGGATTTGCTTTATGTTCCAACTTTAACTTAATAAACGTGGCTCAATCAGTTCCTCGCTCCCTGACCGGTGATGTTTAACAATAACATGCAGATTTTCACAATATTCTCATACACTAAAACTGCAGGATTTGAGTAAACATTTAACTAAAATACCCAAACAAAGGCGCTTGTTACAGAAACCCATTCTCACAGCTAATTGCCAACAAAAGTGACTCTTCTCCAAAGAGCAAAAAATTATGCTTCCGTCTGCTGATTCATTTGAATAAACTTTACACTGAACCTTCTGGATATTTAGTCCTTAAAAAGCTGCTTTTGCTGTATTATTTATGAATGAAGTACATAAAGAAATCTTCATGCTGTGTCCGAAAAGCAACGTCTAACAGATCCACCCACCTTTAATGGCATCATGAAGACTGTGCAGGCAGGCGGCCAGCTGGGTGAAGACGGCTGACGTGTTGCTCTGTGGCATGGCATCCTGCCGAACACCTGAGACACATCGCGCACATTCGTCAGACATGTCTGCTCATCACTTCATAAACCCTCTGCTGTATTTACATATTACCAAATTCCCCTATTCCTTCAGGAAAAACAGCATTTAAATAAATATGTATGTATATAATTATTCTGGCAAAGTACAGACTGAGAGCTTTTAGACAAAAAGAGCTCAAATGCTGTGTGATAACCTACTGGGTAAGGCCAAAAGGTTAATGTAGTTCTGCAGTTTCTCAAACACAGATGTCACTCGCTTGATGTCACTCTGCAGCTCCTGGTTTTTCGCATTAAGGGCAGCAGTACAAAGAGGTGCCTCGCACTCTTCTTCAAGGCTGAAAGCAGAAGACACCCATCACAGTAGCCTCCTCCACTCTATTTGTCTATCTCACACGTGTACACACACACACACACTGCTAACCTTTTTAACTGGTAGGGAAGAATCTTTTGGAGAAAGTGGGTGTATGACGAGAAGTTGACAGCGAAATTTTTCAGCTTGATCACAGTTTCCTTTGATTCAAAACAGAAAAGCACAATTAGTGTCAATTTCTTTTCTGTTTCTAAACAAACATATGACCTCCACACACCCTCCATCCAAAACGCACCAGTACTGTGACAGTGTCCTCTGTGATGCTTTGGTATAACTGGAGAAAGCTGTCCTCCAGGGGGCGCACATAGGCTGCATTCTCATGCAGATACTGAGAAAACTGGGTTAAGAGAAGGAATATACATTAAATGAAATGCGCCTCCTTATGTGGCACCACTAAGGTGAGTATAGTTAACTAAAACTAGATGTGAAAAGTCTTTGTTAGTTTGGTAAAAAATGTATTGCAACTTGCCAGATGAGACACTGATGGATGTGTTTACTGACACCTTGTATGTTTGCAAGACTGCTTTTTTATTGTAATACCTAAACGGATTTTCCTGAAATCTTGCCTCTGACATACACCCTCAATAAAATAATCATTAAAAAGTCATTAAAAAAAACCAAAAAACTAACACCTAACTAATAAAAACTCAACCAAAACGAAATATTTTCAAACAATGACAACTAAACTGAAACAAAGGAACCCACTCGGGAAACCGACTGAATTAAAATAAAAAGTCAAAATGAAATAAAAAATAAGAGCTGATTAGAAAATGCAAAACTATAATGGCTTTGAACACCAGCATGCATTGTATTTGACAGAATGCCTGTACCTCTCCTGTATGGCTGCCTCACCTTCTGGTTGAGAGGGGAGATGGTCTCAATAGAGGAGTCCAGGGGATAGATGTGTACTCTCTGCTCTGTGTAGGAGTGGAAGTTCAACAGAGCAGCCACCAAATCCTGGATGAAGCTCATGGCCTGGCCTGCCACATCCCGGGCCTTCAGCTGGAAGGCGGCACAGTTCACAGATCGCTATTTTACTACCCTTTCTAAGTAAAGGCAACTCAGTGTGTTATCCCTACATTGATGTACAGGTAATATTTTTAAAGGTGGTTACTTGAGATGTGAATCTGTACTTGCAATACACCCGAATGTGTTTGTTTTCTCACTTACCTGGTGCCTTCGATTGTGTGATGGCACGTTTAGGCTGTTGTAGTCACTAAATTCTGCAGAGATGGAGGAGAAAAAAAGAAGCATGTAAACTAGAGCAGAACTTCAACCCCCGCAATGAACTTTTATTAACTTTGCAAACACAGTTTAATTGGTTGCGTTGGCGCAGTGTTACAGTCGTGTGTAGCATTACAGTGCTTACTCCAGGGCAGCGTGTTGTTATAGTATCACTGACAAGCATGGAAATGTTCTCAAATAGTACCAGATACTCACTGGTGTCATTAAAGGGCACTTTCTCCTGGATAACACTGCTGCTTTGTTTCACCTGTCTGTTCAGCTCCGACTGGCACCGCCTCAGCTGCTGCTGGCTGCAGAGGGAGATCGAAGAAGTGTTGAGCTGCTCTCAACATGCATTTCAAGTTTGGTGTAATTCAGTTTAAAAAGGCAATGTGCAGAAATGTGTACTGCTAGATTTGCATCATAGCTCTATGAAAATGTATTATGTACATATCTTGTATTTGTCAAAGTCAGTTTAACACTCACATTGATACAGTTACTTACAGTTACTATGCTGAACAATGTTATAACACTGAAGGATTAAATCATTCGAACTATGAATAAAATGTATATTTACCAGTCTTCTGTTCGCATTCTGCATTCTTTTGCTTCTCGTTCCAGAGTTTGTGCTTTCACCTGTAAAAACGGGGAAAAAAATCATTTTTTTTTTAATTAAATGTTATTAAAATTGGCAATCGCGTGAACAACTTCAGTGTCTCTCCTGCTGAGCCCTTACCTCTAAACGTGCTTTGTCACTCTGCAGCCGCTCGATCGTTTCTGCATACTTTGTGGTGAGCCCGTCCACGACGGCCTGGTGCTGCTCTGCATCCTTCTCCAGCTTTTCTAATCGCTCCCTCAGCTCAGCCTCCGTCTTCTTGTGCTGCTCATCTGCTTCGTAAAACTGACAAAGACACAGCAGGAAGCACAGCTGTCACATACGTGACCTCCCCTCATATCCAGACACATTCACTGTAAAATTGGTATTTTAAACATGCACTGTAAGCACAGCGTGGCTGCCTACTTGGATGTGCAGTCGCTCATTTTCTTCAATCTTTTTCTGCAGGTCCTCATCAAAAACACTCTGGGTTTGCAGGCCGTGCTGTGAAGGAGAGTCTCCTTTACTCTGGAGGAGATTGGGGTTGGGGCTATTAACTATCAACTTGTGCGACAAACATTACTGTTTAACTATCATAACTTTAAGACCACTACAAAAAAAGAAATAAATATATGCTGCTCCCTCTAGCCCACTATGAAGCCACTCCCACGTTTCCCCCTTTCCCCTCATGTTCACCTTCCCCTTTTTGCCCTTAGCTTCACTAGCAGCCAGCTCCTCTTGTAGCAGCTCCACCCTCTTAGCCAGCTGCTGGTTCCTGAAGCTGAGACTGTCCATCTCCTGCTCCTGCTTCCTCAGGCTCTGGTCTCTCTGCTTCAGCTGCTCCTAATAACAGAAGAAAAAAAAAAATGACTTTGATGACTAACACATGCAAGCAAATCACAGCCTTTAAAACAACATGAAGTCATTCTGTTGTCATTGTGCAACAGCAACATAACTCATGGTAACACTGCAACAAGTACAGGTCAGACTTGGTGATCACATTTGGTTTGCAAATATGAAAAACAGAGTTGCTTGCAATGTCATTTCAATGCTTGCTTTCTCAATACTTTGCTTTCTTTTTTAAATACACATCACTGTACCTTTAGTGAGGCAGAGTTGGCCTGTTCATCCACAACCGCCTTCTTCAGCACTTGGTTCTGGGCACGTAGCTGTGAACACACACACAGAGGAAAAAAAACATTCAGATGTAAGAAGTACAAACCGCTGTTTGAGATGCAAATGCAATTTTAAAATAAAGAGCACACAGCAAATCTCTGCTCTATAATTATGCGTAGTTTTGACTTTTTATTCAATTCTATGTAGACAAGATCAGAGCAGGTAATCAAATAATAGTCTCCGCTGCAATTTTGCCTCCTAATGACTCCAAAAACAAGAAAATTGAGATGAATCCATTAGTGTATTTCAGTGTTGCTCTCATTTTGCCTTCTGTTATAAATCATGTGACTTTTAACGTTCTCTATAAGCCCAAAATATTAAGTTTGAGATAAATATGAAGAAGAAACTTACTGTCTGTGGCATGCTTGTGTCAGTTCTTTTTTAATATACTTCAAGTTCAAGTCAAGAAAAGTTTGCTTACTGAGTGACGTTTCCACATTTATAAGTAATGAGTTATGAGTACTGACCAACTGTGATTACTGGAGAAACCCAAACTCAGTGCTTTTTACTGTATGATCAGTAGCCTCTAAAGACATGCTTATTACAGCAAGAGTCTGTGCAACAATCACACCGTCAGCACTTCCTGAGGATCATACACTGTTTGGCTGCTGGTGGGGAGGATCAGAGTTGAACAGGAAACAGCTATAACGCTCCCGGAGCTGTCAGCTGACACAGAAACATAGGCCACACAGGCTTTACTGTCACTAAACTGTTTAACCATTAAACAATTGTTTACAGCCTTTGAACACCGCTTATTTTGGTTACTTATAACGTCAAATGCAGCATGCAAGACATTTTCCCACGCAGCCTAAGGAAAATGCACCAAGCAAAGCATTAAAGCTACACACAGGCTGATAATGACACCTGTGTGTGTAGCCTCGGTGGCTAGCCTACATCTGTGATAATCTACCTTATTCCAGGTGAACTGTATTAGTTTCTGCTATAACCAACAAAGTAAGCTCTATGGTCTAAGTTAAGTTTATGTCTTTGAAAAGCTGATCTGCTTCTCTTCACTTCACTAATCATATATATCTCAAGTGTTGTTTTCCATTGAGTTCAAGTACACGCAAGGCAGAAAACACCGGGTAGCTAACGCTGATAGCTCACTGACAGGTTCTGTGTAGTAGCCTTGTTAGCAATAACAGGTAAGATCATCAGCAGTAAACAGAGGCGGTGTTTTACCTTTGAATACTCCTGTGCCAGTTTGCTGTATTTTGTCTGCAGGTCTGTAACGTTAGCCATGGCGACGCTATCTAGTCGCCAACCGGTGATGCTAGGAAACGTTAATCCTCAGTAGCCGGGCTGGCCAAAGGCTGTCCGGTTAGCTTAGTGTGTAGTTCACGGTGTCAGTTACTTGCAAGGTTGACGTCGGACACGGTGAGCTGTAACCTGGCTAACTCAGATCGGTTAGCCCACTGGTAAAATTTCCTGATCCATGAAGGCTTCTTCCGCTACCTGTGAGAACTGACCTCGGGGACATTGTGACAGTGGGTCTGTCATCAGTCCCAGAAAATAAAACGGACAGTGGTCAACAGTTCATTTCCAAAGACAGGTGTTTATTCCGATCTAACAGTAATGTCCCTTTTTTTTTCAAGTTGGTACCAGTAACGCCGACAGAGCCTGTTAGCTACGCGAAGCGAAGAGGCTATGTAGCAAAACAAACCCCGACGAGGAGCGACACATGTATGTGGTTTTATCTGACAGGAGCCGGTGACCCGCGGCGTCCGCAAATCCTATTAGACAGTAAAGGTAGCGGCTGCTCGGCTAGCAAAACAGCCCTAAATCCCCATTCATTTGAAGGAATACTTTCATTTTCTAGCTAACCCGCAAAATCCTCCTGAAGTCTGAGCCGACGAGAGAGGCGAGCGCCGAGGTCAAAGTGCAGAAAACAGAGAAGAAGGGAGAAGAAGAAAACAGGGCGCCACCTAGCGTTTGAAGGGATAGATAGATAGATAGATAGATAGATAGATAGATAGATAGATAGATAGATAGATAGATAGATAGATAGATAGATAGATAGATAGATACTTATCATTTACTTACTGTCATTTAAATTGTAGCACACTGTATCGTTATTTTTTCTTTTCTTTTTGTTATACAGCATATATTGAAATGATTTTGAATTTGATTATAGCTCTTCAAAGACTTCCTCAGTCATTTCACACTCCATTGATTAAACTAGACTTTACTGAAAAGTATTGATGGCGAAGGAGCATGCAGGCAAATGAATTAGTTGTACTTCCTGACAGCTCGCAAAATGAGTGTGAACCAGTTGACATCAACAATGAAACTGTATATTTTTTGGTGTCTTAAAAAGTAATTAGCTGGTGCAGCAGCTTTTTACATTATGTTTAGCAAGCAAAGTGAAAAAAAAAGTGGTGCTCAAAAGAGGAAGGAGAGAGAGAACAGAATCAGCATACTGCCAGTTCTTTGAGTATCAGCAGCTGATCACATAGCCCGAATGATGAAATTATGTTTAGTGTTTTTGTAAAGGACTAAAACATTGTTACTTCTCATACATTGAAATTAGGTACTCTTACTGTAATACTGTGTGTGTGACATGTCTGGATGTTGGTCCTCTGGAAATAATGAGGAATTCTAGAAATGAGTCTCCCAATCCAATCAGTTTGTGAAGACCTGTGGCTAATGGGCTTGTCTTCTTTGTTCCGTGCTTATATACATCAGAGTTGTCGTTATGTTACTTTACCAAGCCGTTTAAATCTGATTAGGGTATGCGGTAGTCTAGTTGAGAAAGATGGTGTGTGTTTATAGCAAAAACTTAAATAAAAGTGTTCATTCCCCTGATGTCTGACTTCAGCTGTTGTCCATGAAGCTGATCAAAAGCTGGAATTGATACCAGCGGTTATTGCTTTATGTATGTGTGAGTATGTTTGAGTGAACGAGAAAAGTTCACTCAAACATAGTTATGATTCTTCTGATACATCGTGGCACTAAGGGCCCCAAAAATAGCTGCCCTGAAGCTAGCACAGGGTTGTTACACCTATGTATGTAGGTAGATGTAGTATGTTTAAACCACCTTTCTCTTCAATTCAATTCAATTTTACTTATATAGTGCCAAACCACAGCAACAATTGTCTTAAAGCCCTTTATGTTGTAAAGTAGAGACCGTACAATAATACAGAGAAATCCCCAACAATCAGACATATGAGCAAGCAGTTGGTGACAGTGAGAACGAAAACTCCCTCGTAACAGGAAGAGACCTCGGTCAGAAACAGTAGAGGGGCAGCCATCTATAGCAACCAGTTGGGGTGAGGGAAGGAAGACAGGACAAAAGACACGCTGTGGAAGAGAGCCAGAGGTTAATAATAACTAATGATTAAATTCAGAATGGTGTATAACTATAAGCTTTCATTTATAAGCGTACAAATGTGTATTTTCTTTTTAAATATCATTTATTTCAATAGGATAAATTTCCTTTCTCCCTACAGTAGCCTAAACACAGACACTTTCCATTATTAAGACATCCTTTCCTCTCCTCTTAGCTTTCCCATTAGGAGACCTAATGCCATTTACAATAAAAATGATGTGATAAATTATTTACTGCTCGGTTTTGCTTTGTTTTGGGGTTTTTTCCCAGCTCCGTGTGTGTCGCATTAACAGAAACAAGGTCAGAAATCACAAGCGGGATGTAGCACTGTCAAGGATGTGATTTCCCCCCTTAAAACGCACATGACCTCATTTAGACTAGAAGTGAAATGACATGTTGCTAATGCACCCATCATTGCGCAAATCCTACACGATTAATTTCACGTAATCCATAATAATCTCTTTTAGATTTTCGGTCGCATACTATTTCTTTATTTTCCTCTGCCGTCGTCTCCGCCATCAGCGATCTTAAATGTATGTATACGGCCACAAACACAAACTCTCTCACACGCACACCACACCACAGCCAGTGGCTCCAGCATTGTCTGGTTGCCTGGCAACTGTCGGCGTGGCGTGGTTGCTAGGGGCGTGTGGGAGAGGGGAAGGGGAGGTGATGCTGCTCTGATTTCCAGCTGAATTGAGGCAGTCAGTAGGGAGAAGTCCCCCCCCCCTTCCAATCTCCCCATCCCCTCCCCTTCCCCATCGACACACAGGACTCTATTGAACAATAGAGCTGTGCCAGTGGGCCTGAGGCTAGTCAGACAAGCCCTTGTTCAGGGTCACACTGTGTTCATCCCACAGTCCTCCATGACTAATTAACTTACAGCAAAGAGTGTCGTTAGCACATCTGATGATGCATCCATCACTGGCGCAGCCCTGGAATTTACATTAATGCGAGGTGCACTTCTGGCAGCCGGCCATTTAAAAAAAAGAAAAAAAGGAAAAAAAAAAAACATGAAGAGAAGACAGAAAGGGAAAGTGTCGTGGTGCTGCCACACTTAGTGCTGAGCAAAGCCTGTGCAGTCAAAAGAAACTGCTGGACTTGGTGGGAAATATCTCCCAGCTGTAGCACTGTTATGTGAAAACTGAGAACCACAGAGTCAAGGATCGCTGATCTTGTGGCTTTCACAGCAGGTGACAAGATCGATCCAAAAAATTCTTACAGAAAAAAAAAAGAAAGAAAAAAAGAAGAAAAAAAAAAATCAACCAAAAAAAACCCCACTCAAGCAATAAAACGCTCAAGTCAAGCCCCATTTTCCACAAAGAAACCAAAAGATGCACACGGCGATAAACAAGAACAGGTTTTTATTAATATTTTTGTAATACCATATATAATGCAATTGCATATCTTTGGCGAAAATAAATCTTATAAACATTTTATCAACAGAGGTTAGCATACAAAAACCAAAAAGGTGTGTCGGTCCAATGGACATGGCAGACAACTGACACGAACTCATACTGGGTTGGCAGCTTTGTCAAATGCAAGAAAAAAAAAATGCTCAGCACACCCATAAGAAATTAGGAAATGCAACAGAATCACATAATTAATATTTAATAACAGCTGTTGAGCAATAAGGAAACTGGGTTTGGAATTGTGCAAGTCCTGGGACCCAGAAATGTTTCGGTAGCTCACCCACAGATCGACTCGACTGGCTCGGTGTCACCTTGAGACCAACATTTCTTTTATTTCTCAAGTGCTACAGAAAGGATAGGGGTGATTTTTTTTTATTCCTTTTATCTCTACTAGCCTCTCAAAAACTTCTCTGCGGTTGTCCCGACACTCAAGAGTAGGTCTGAAAACTACACAGCAGCTGCTTGAAGACTGAGTTACTCAGATCCAGTTTTACAGTGATATTCAAAAACATTCAATAACAAAACCTGGAAGCATGAGTTATGGGGTGGCAGTACTTTTATAAAAGAGTCTTACAGCTAATCTTCAGTTTCTTTGACTACTTAAGTCATAATACCTAAACAAAACCATATGATTAAATGAGCCCAGAAGAACTTCTACAGCGCATGGGGTGGCGTGTGTGTGTGTGTGTGTGTGTGTGTGTGTGTGTGTGTGTGTGTGTGTGTGTGTGTGTGTGTGTGTGTGGGGAGGGGGGGGATTGGGTGCATCAATCTTAAATTTATCTATGCCCCAGCTGTACATCGATTTGGCAACAAAAAAAGGTTTCAGGATCAATGTTAATTAACTGTTTTCTATCCAGCCTAACAAAAAGCAAAACAAAAACATCAAGAAAACCTGGCAGTCATGGTTAAATTGAAAACACACCCGCTCTAAAGACAACAGACATTGGCAAAATACTTAATCACTGTAACAAGACAGAAAAAGGGGGGGGAAGGTGTGTTGCTGAAAATAAACAAGGAGAAAAACAAAAATACTTATTAAAGGAAGTTCACAGAATGAAGGGAAAAAAATTACTGTGCCTAGTCATTTATTTTAAATAACCAGTGTCTGATGCGTTCGGAAAAAAAAAAAATCCCATAAATTAAAGTCATAAATAAGGTGATGATTAATGAACAACAATTTGTTCTTTTTTTTCACAGCTAAACAAGACCAGTGTATGCACTCAGTTATCATCTGAGAACTGCAGCTTAGTCTGCAAAGAGCAGTTCCCACTCAAAAGCGACAAATGTAAACCAAAAGATTGGTTATGTCACCGTACTGACCAGAGTCATCGCCCGTTTCCTGATTCAAAAACTCCAGATCACAATTACAGTGTGGCAGTAGGAGGGGTTTATATATATTAACAAAAAAAAAAAAAACCCAGCCAGTTTGCAGTTTTGCATCAGTGGCACGACAAAATGTTTGGCACCGACCATGCACGCTATACAACCAGTCACAGTGACACCATGTGATCCAGTACAGTCGGGGGGAAAAAAAAACATTTTCCAGCTTGTTATCCTAGCACTCATCTATGCTACTGTTGACTGTACGCTGCTTCTATTTGGGTTTTTTTTGTTTGTTTGTTTGTTTTTTAAAAAACAGAAAACTGTGGCCTTCTATGCAAGTGGCTCGCAACTTCCCCTCAGAGAACCGCGTGCAATCAACTGACAATAAACACTCCATTTCACAGCTTGAGAAGAGAACGTGCACTTCCTTATTTTGTTCTAGGAGGAAGAGCAAGGACAAAAAACTAGCAGCCAGCCAAAACCGAGGGCACAGCACAGAGCACAAACAAGTGTCTTTAGCATCTCGCCTGCGAGCAACTGCGTGTACAGAGTTCACTTCTTTGTGACTATACTGTCCCCCTTCTTGTTATTTACATTTGGATGCTCTATGCTGTGGGTCTCAGAACAGAAAAAAACCCAAAACAAAAACACACACACACCTTCCTTCAAGATGCGAATTAACTTGGCCACAAGATCAGCCAACTCAAAATTACCTGTATAACTTAGTAATTTTCTAAAGTACAAGGTATCATAAACAAGGCCAGAGATATAATCAAACTGCAAATCCAAATATTGGCGTGAGACGTGGCGGTCATTTACCATCCGCTCCTTTTTCCCCCGTCTCACTATTAGCCAACTCTGCATTCAGAAAGCCCAAAAGCAAGCAGAGCACTGAGCAGCTCTTACAGTACAGCAGTAGCAGGGAGATGTGTCACTATGATAGTACATTATATTCATTGTATTTGTCAGTAGAAGGATAAAAAAAATTTTAACTTCTTTTTCTCATGACTGTATTCCAAGGGTCGAGTTGATATCGGCATGCACTGTGATACACATGTGCACGTGCACACAAAAAATAAAATTTATGGAGGATAACCTATGAACACGCAGCGAACACCTGGTAAAACAAGGCAGATGTTCCCTTTGCATAGGCTGTCGCCAAACATAAGAAAAGATGTCCCATTAGCAGTAGATTGTTTGTTTGTTTGTTTGTTTTCTTCCCAAACAAACAAACAAACAAACAAACAAAAACAAACAGAAAAAAACCCAGCTGTGCTGTAATGGCCGCACAAAATCAAGCAAAGTCCTAGCTAACTTTGCAACTCAATTTGGCAGTGGCAGAGTAATACTATATCCACATTTTGCTAATCCTGAAAACGAGACGCAGCTCGCGTGTAGTAAGTTTATCGCATAACAAGATCATAATACTACTCCGTTCATTCGCTTAATTGTAAAGTTTAACTAGCATACTTGACTGACAAATGCCACCATGGAATAATGTCAGAAAGTTAAGGTTGAGGATTAATTATTGCATCTCTTTCTTTTTTCTTCTATAAGAGCAGGAACTCCTTTCCAAACAGTGGTAATTTTTTTCCTTTAGCACAAAAACAACAAAAAGGAAAAATAAAAGGAGAAAATGTCAACACCAGGAGGTTAGATTTCATCTGTTACAAACATGCACTCGTTCGCTTCATAAATAGATTCACTTGGAAGAGGATACGGGTTTGAAGAGGAAGCATGCAACGCTTTGAGTTATAAAACCAGCTTTCAGCTTTTTTTTTTTTGTTTTATTTATTTTTTTCTTCTTGTGTCACTTTTTGTCTTTGAGAGGAAAATTCTTGAATCACAGTCCTCTAATCCAACAGAAAGCAGGCAGGTCGTTTTGGATAGGTATCTTGATGGTTCTCCATAAGCCCAAACACCCACCCTCAAAAGTTACCCCCGAGTTACTGTATATGGCTTTGTTCTCCTGTGTGAACGATACTATTGCCATTTGTTTTGTTGGACAGAGATACTCCCAAACAAACAAACAAACCGAAAAAAAGGAAAAGAAAAGAAGGCTCAAAATGGCCAGTGAACGATCAGATTAGGAGAAGGAGGCACACTGGGACACAGGGGGGTCAGAGGTTAGGGTTTCACTGGGTCCAGGGTCTTATGGGGGTAAAAGAAACTTCATTTCCTGCTAAGTTTTGTGCTCTTGACAGTGCGTTTGGAGCCCTCCGTGCAGCTGCGTATACCGGCGAGGTGCAGCAAGGAGCCGGCGGCTTCCTTCAGCTCCTCGTCCAGCTCTGGCTTGACCTCGCGTCGCGCCCTCTTGCTAAGGGGCCACTTGACGGCGAGCGGACGTCGAGAAGTCTGGTGAACGCCCCTCTCGTCCCAGAGGTCGGAGTCCTCGTCGCTGTGGAAACCCTCGCTGCCCGCGCGGCGAGACTGCCTACGTTCGCAGCCGCCTTCGTCCAGGGAGGAAAGAGAAGAAGAGGAGGAGCGAGAGGAGCAGCGTTGCAGGGCTGCGCTGCTGTAGTTGTGGTCCTGTTTTGGATCGCTGCTCACCAAGACAGAGTCGGGCCGAGAGAGGTCCAGAGGGCTGTCAGAATTGCCTGAGGAGAGGAGAGGATGAAAGCCTGATAAGTGACCATTCAGTGCACGAGGATGTCTTATTACAGAGAGATAAACGACTGGTTTGAAAAAAGATTTCTGAAAAAAAAGAGAAAAAAAAAGTGACGCCATCATTAAGACGCTTGGGAGCTTTAACTTGTTTTGTTTACAAGTTTAAAGCAGAACTAAGATTTGTCTAGGACCAGCAGTGAAAATGTAGTTTAAAAATAGCTTGATGCATGCATGTGAAAGCAGAATTAAAACTCACGGGGAAGAAAAAAAAAAAGTAAAAATTTTAGAAAAAACCCCAGTTAAATTAAACGATTCTGTGGGAACCTTTGCAAGAAAAATAAACTTTGCATTGAAAAAATAAATCAAAATCTAAACTAGACACTTAACAGTGATTTCAATAAATACACCTTAACAAATACATGAAATTATTTGTTGACCTCGGGTTCATTGAGTTAGAGACTCAATGAACCTCAGAGTTAGAGGTTCAGTTGAGTTGGTTCATTGTTTGTTATAGACAAACAATGAACTAATAGCACAAACAGTCGTATGTTGAAGTCTGTAATGTCCAGGTTTCACTCCTATTTATTAAACAGATCCTTTTTCTGTTGTAATGGAAGAATTCTCATCCTCAGCCCACCTCTTATGTGGCTTTCCCCTGGGTCTGTTCTTCATCCTTTTTTATTCTCCATCTACATGCTTTCCATTGGGTCAGGTAATCCATAAATAAAGCTTTTTTCCCCTCATGTACGTAGATGATACACAGCTGTTTGTTCCACTAAGTATCAACATAAATACAATCTCAAATCTTATGAAGCCTCTCTGACGTTAAATCATAGATGTCACAATACAGGAACTATGTTCCCGGTCATTACCTGTTAAATCCAGAATTTAATTTAGAAGCCTTCTACTCACATCTAAAATCTTGAATAATCAGGCCTGATTATATCTTAATGACGTCTTAGTACCTTACGGTCCTAACAGAGCACTTTGCTCTCAGACTGCTGACTTGCTTGCGTTTGCTAGAGTTTCTAAAGAGCCTTCAGCTGTCAGGCTCCTCTCCTGTGAAACTAGCTCCCAGTTTGAGAGACAGACACCATCTCTACTTTTAAGGTCAGGCTTGAAACTTTCCCTTTTTTAAGCTTATAGTTTGGGCTGGATCAGGTGGCCCTAAACCACCCATAGTTATGCTGCAATAGATCTAGGCAGCTGGGGGCTTCCCATGATTCCCATGTGTTTCTTCTTCACTCCCCATGTGTACACCATTCAATCATTCTGAACTATTCAGCTTTGGCCCTCGGTCTTAGTGCCCTCTGTTCTCTTAATATTGCAGGATCTTTACCTTACAATATAAAGAGCCTTGAAAATGCCATTGCGGTTTGGTGCTATTTAAATATAAAGTTTGAATTAAAGTGACTTAAATCTGTCCTATAACTTCAAGAATTCCACTCAAAACCTGGTTCTACTCTAAATTTTCTTTTGACTCACAAATCACCAAAATCCTGCTTTCTACAATTAAGAAATGTTACTAAAGTTTACACATTTCTTTGTTTCTATCTCAAGCGGCCTTTGAAAAAGTCATCCATGCCACCATCTCATCATGTTTAGACTACTGTAATTCCCTCAACTCGGGTCTCAGCCAAAGGTTCATCTCCCGCCCCCAGCTTGATCAAGATTCAGCTGCCAGACTACATCACTCCTATCCTGGCTACACTGCACTGGCTTCCTGTTAGATACTGAATTGATTTTAAAAACTTATTCATTACTTTTAAAGCCTTACCCAGGCTTGCTCCTACCTACATCAGATTTCTAAAGACTTTATGAACCAAGCTGCTGGTTCTGCTCTTCAGGTCAGAGCTTCCTAACCCGTCCCATAGCCTGCGTCATTACAAAAAGAAATCAAAATTTTCTGATTTCCTCTCACAGTGTTGAACTATTTACCAGAGGAACTGAGGTTCCCAGAATCAGTATATCTACTTTTAAATCACTTCTCAGAACTTATTTTTACAGAAAGCCTTTTTAAAATTTAACAAAAACCCTTATTCTTTTCTTTATATACAAATGTTTTTACCTTTTGACCATCTTTAATTTTATTATCTTATCAGTCATATTAGTTGAACCGTTTGTCCAGATTTGATACGAGTTTGTTTGCTGTTGTTTAGCAGCGTTTAAATGGCAGGTTGGTTTTCATCACAAGTCTCATAGGACCTTAGAATACCTGCAGAAGTATCTAAAATTTGCTACTGTGTTCAAGTGTCCCCTGTTAGCAAAACATTAAAGTTTTAATAAAACAGTATCCCAAAAGAAACTCTCTCAACCAGTTCCACAAAACTTTTGGGTCAATTTTCTGTGGACAAGTAACATAAAAGTTCAAGTTTCTGAAAAGAAAAATGCAGAATGCCATGTTTAAAGTCGACATGAAAACAAGGTGGAGGTAGCATCATGGTTTGCAGCTGATTTACTACTTTAGGGCCTGGACAACTTGTATCACAAGGTTTGCTAGGAGAATATCAGGAAAAAGAAACCGGACTTTAAGTTTGGGAGAGACTATAACCCAAATCACACAAGTAAATAAACAACAGAATTGCAGAAAAATGTGAATAATGAATGATTCAGTGACATGACCCAAAGAGAGCTCTTCAATCAACACACCGTGGAAATACAGATGAATTCATTTTGCTTCATTGCTAATTTTTCATTACCAAGTGTGTAAAGTGTCAACTACAACTATTTGTGTTGTATTAGTTTGGTGAGATTTTGTCTGTCTATTACTGCGGCTTGGGTGAAGATAAAAAAAACCACACTGTCTATCATTAGACAAAGCAGATATTCTGGTGATTCAAAGACGTTCAAACTTGTTCTTGCAGCTGCATACATCAGAATTTAACACACACAACATAAAAGAAAATTTAAGCAATGACGGGTGGTATGTCAGGGGTTGGACACAAAGCTAAAAGAAGAGGTGAAAGTATGGCTACTTGTAGGTTGTCTTACATGGGTCAACGTGGTGCCCAGGGGCAGAGTTTAAGAGCATCATGGCAGTGGCAGCATCAATGTCAGACTCTGGAAGAGGAGAGAACATGCACGATGGTCAGTCCTACGGTGTGAAAGCATGGTAGCATGACATCCCTACTAGGACTGGCTTGACCGACTGGGCTCCTTCGTTATTTTTAAGCTACACACTCGGCGATCCAATCAGTGCTTACTGAACGAACGGGATATGCAGAGGACTCGCAAAAACAAATCAGAGAGTAAATATAAGCCCATGATTTTCAGAATGCATCCGATCTCTTGAGATCTGACAAAGTGTCTGAAAGCCTCACAGCTCACTTCTAGGGCTCTAAATTATTAATGATTACAGCGAGAGTGAGTGCTCGATACTGAGCACCAGCAGAACCTCTGCTTGTCGTCAAGGTTACAAATCCAAGAGGCAAGGGTGGGGGGGGTGGGGGGGACTGAGACATCGACGGGAGCTGTCAACATTATGGTCAACATGAGGCATCAATGACTTGAAAGCAACAAATCAAACCAAGAGCTGAGCATAAAAGCACAGTGATGCTGAATGTTCTGGGACTGAAATGTGCAAAGGCAACATAATCAAAACAGTGCACAAACACACGCTAACAAAACTGCACTACACATCTGCATGTTGCTGGGCAAACAGCTTACAAATATGAAAACTTTGATCAATTTGCTTTCTCTCACCTTTAAATGAGCAACCTTGTAGAAAGAGATGACGAGGGGGTGAGGAGGCACTGCAGAAAGTAAACAAAGGACACCAAGAGTCAGATGTTTGAAGAGAAGACAGAAAAACCAAATTCTGCCCTTTCAAAACTGTGTTTTTTATAAGAATTATTTAGCAAATAATTACAAATGACTACAAACCTGTTAAGATAAAATATTTCCTCAGCTAAAAAAAAAGTGATTTCAAAGTCAGGAGAAAAAGTCTGGCTGCTCCTTATGGTATACCTCCAAATGTTTCACAATAAAAGCAGAAAATATGGGTTCTGTCTACTAAAACGCTACGGTGGTTTATATGAAACTGTTACATGAAGTGTTTGTACTGTAGCTTCCCAGAAGCGTGCATATTGGGGAAGTTCTGGGTTTGCAGTAGCTTCTGGGCATTATCATGTTTCTGTCAAAATGAATTGTTCTCAGTTTTTTCCCCATTATGTTTACGGTTCAATTGCTCGTCTTATGTGTTAGGTAAATTTAGCAAAGCTGTGGCATTGTGACCATAGGGAGTAGCTGGTTTGATATACACACGTGTGTGAGGAGAATAATGCTCTTCTTGTTGTTAAACTAACAACAGAGAGTTTCAAACTGTGGTGCTCCTACCTGTCACGGGTGAGTCATCACTCACCATGGTACACTAAGTGTATTGCTGCAAGTCTAAAGGAGCTAATGGAAGCATATTGGAGTTGGTATGTGACCAAGTTCACTAGTTGTAATCATACAGAAAGCCTATCGCTAATACAAGCCTGCTCTAAATAAAGGCTCGTTGTCTTTTGCAGTTCAGGTATTTCCTTTTATGTCCAAAACAAATCCCTGCAAAATATATTTAAGACATAATAATTCCCTTGACCAGCATAAGCAACACAAGTCTTATAATTCACAGCATAAATTGAATGATTAGAGTGACGACCACTCACCTGGGTGGGGAGGCGGGTGGTGTGCAGAAGGCATGTGCGGCTGGGAAGTGCTGCTTCTTAAGAGCTTGAATTAGGTTGGGGCGGTACTCAGGGTCAACACACCAGAGCGACCCTTTTCCATTGGCCTGTAGGAAAAAGCAGGGACAGTCAAATCTCTAAGTAATGAAGCTGCCAGAAAGTTCATGTAAGAAACTGTAAGCTCAATTTTGATTTACAATAAATCTAGGTGGAAAACAAGGATTCAATAGCCTTACAGTTTGGTTGAGATGTTTGTCATAGGTGCTGTTATAATTATTATTAGTACAATAAATTGGTTACCCAATAATATTTCATGAAAATAAAATTGAAAGGCACCCTGTGGAGTTCACTTCTTTTTTTTTTAATTCAGCGTTTCACAGCAGAGGTCAGCGGGGAGGTGATCTGTTGATGTTGCACAATAAAACCCTGTCATATGATCTTCTTTTCAGAGGATTTAACGATGGCGTCTTATCCTGTTGCCCAAACATTCCTAGTCCCTATGAACTAAGTAAAAGCTGTTACGTCAGTTATTTTGTTAAACGCGATAGAACATGACTGACAAAAGAAAAGCAGCAGGCAGAACACAGTATGTTCGCTCTGGCTTTTCAGAAACAACCCAAATAAATAAATAGAAATCAGAGCGAAAACAGGCTGAAAAGGTTTGTGAGTTAGGTCTTTAGTCAAAATAACATGCTTTGTCACTTTGTACGAGTAAATATTTGATCACATAAGTTCAATTAAAACTGTAAGTAATGTACACGATTTTAATTTTAAATCACTGCAGCCTTACAAACAATTTACATGCAATTCCCACCTCAGCAAATTTTACATAATCATTATTTTAATGCAAGCTTTGTTCATATTTCTGTTTGGTAGCTCACAATCCTTTTCACCGCTTTGCTGCAGAATAGTGTGGCTATGTATCCCACCTGTGGCTGGTATGTGTATCCTCATCCAAGATGTAAACAAAACAGGGCCCGCAACTAGTGGAGATAATAATCCACAGGGTACCTTTAAAGACTTAATGAGGACTTGGAAATCAATTTGGGTGATCTGTACAGCTGAGTAATTCCACAGAACTACAAATGACAAGATCATCATTTATCAGGGAAAAAAAGTCAAGTGTGACTCAAACCTTTTAGAGATTAGTCACTGTGGAAATGCACTTCATTTCCAAATCACTTTTCAATTATAAGCTTCACAGCACCTTTTAGACACAACACGCTCAAATGGCAATATTGAAAAAATGCTGAGAATTCCTGAAATGTTTCGCTGTCAGAGCTGGTGGGACTATACTGACCGCAGCAATGATTCAAATTTTATTACAGCCCCACAGTGAAAAATAGCAAATACCAAACTTTTTAATATAACAGCCTTTACAATAAGAGAAAATTTTTACTCAACAGCCCCCTGTTAAGAATAAATGTGTGTGCTGGTGATGTGTGCATGTGTCACTTTATCTGATGGTGGCGTATTCTTGCCCAGTCTGGGAGAATAGAGTGAAGAGAATAACCTTGACTCAGATTACCAACCAGCCTTGATGCAGGAAGAAGGAAATGTCTCCATAGCAACGGAAACCACCAGCCAGTGTCATGTGAAACTGGTGCTAGTGTCTCAGCAGACGGAGGGCTCATGCTATGCACCTGCATGCTAAGCGGACTATACTGCATCGTATTGCTACACACCGAGCGCAAACTGCCATTCCCACCCTAGATGGGCAAATATCAGGTTTTAGCCAGATACGGCCATGACATGGGGCTTCAAACCACATCCTCCCACAATATTAAAATCTCATGATACATAGACTTCTTGGGTGTTTAGAGGGTATTGTGCGACCGCCACTGTTTACCGTTACACAGAAGAATCCAGGAATCTACTTCTCCACACTTTTTACACAAACACACCATTTCAGACTAAACCGTAATAACAGCCGTTAGTGAGTAAATTCACAGCTTTACTAACTTTTCAAATTCACAGAAATGTGTGCACACTGTATGCAGTATGTGTTCTTCCTTTGTTACGAGCATGTGAACATGAGTAGGCCAGCTTCTCTTTTTTTCCCCTTGTTATTTGTCGCCACTACTTGTAGAAATACAAGCTACCATAAATGATGTGTATTTTCTGCCAGGACCAGGTAGACAAAGATTGTTCTTTGTGCACTTTCAGCACTTAAGGTCACGTTTGCTTCCTTTGTGCAGTGTGAGTTCAGACTGTGGGAGGCTTCTCTCTAGCTGCACTACCTTGAAGTGTTTCTAAAGATATTGTCCTATCTCGGTGTGCGGTGTTTGCATATCCTCTGGAGGAGGAGGATCTTTGACCTTGACTGGATTCCACCCTTATCATAGCCGAGTCAGAGGTCTGTGCAGCTGTGTGTCACATGAGCCACGTGGCAGCTTCACACTCGAGCACACTGTTTGCTAACAGTGCTAAACAAAGCCACTGTAACTGTAAATGTCACATCATCAAACAGATGCATGCTGACAACTACGGAAGGATAACTGTAAATCTAAGTGAAGTGCATAAAAGTTTGAAGTCACTTTGAGACCTACCTTTCCCAAACTCCTTTCGACCTTGCGGAAGCACTTGTTCAGGGACAAGTTGTGACGAACTGAGTTCTTCCAGCCAGTTGGAGCGTTGGAGAAATACGGGAAGTGCTCGAGTATCCAGCCGTAGATTTCTTTGACAGGCAACGACTTGCTGGGAGACTGCTCGATGGCCATGTAGATGAGCAGGGAAAATGAGAAAGGCGGTTTCGACTTCATCGAATCCCTCTCCCTGCCTTTGTGTGACGAAGATGAGGAGGAGGATGACGGGCCCTGGTTCGACCCGTAGTCTCCTTCTATGTCAAAGAGGGGGCTGCCGCTCGTCTGAGCTTCGGGGCCCCCGAGAGTAAAGTTCTGAAGCAGGTTCTCGTGGAGCCAGTTGAGGTTAGTGAGCTCCTCATCCTCGGTACCTCCGGTACGATCCACGCTAGTTGCCAGCGGACTGGACGCGCACTCCGCCTCGGGCAGCGTTCCTACACCGCAGACACCTCTGAGCCCTGCCCGCTCCTCTTGCATACCCGGAATTTCCGTTTTCTTATCTGGTGACATCCCAATAATTGGACCCATTAAATCAAAGAGGTCTGGAGAGAAAGGAAAAAGAAGGTTGTTAATGTCAACCAGCAACAACAAGACCAGAAAAGTTAAATTTAAAAAAAATTACCATCAAAAAAGGAGGATTTCAAAGTAATTTAAAAGCAAAGTTTGCAGTATGAAATAACTCAAAGTGACATTTTGGAAGGATGTGCTCTTCCAAGCGTTGGCCTTGTTTTCTTAAGTTTCCCTGGGGGCACACCTCCTGTAGCTGTCGGCCTCTATTGCAATTCATGGCCCTCTCACTGCCCCTCTCCTCCATCCCTGCCGAGGACCAAGAGGCTCTCAGCCCCCCTCCTCCTCCTCCTCTCGACTCCACGTGAGGACCTTCGAGGACATCCTCTCAAGTAAGTGAAATGACTTAAGGCTCCACTCCTCAACGCCTACCTCGTTTCAGACAAGACCCAGCTGCTCGTTATGTGTAAATGAGCATGAAACCAGCCAGCGACTGCAGGAATAAGTGCAAGGACTCCATCTTACAGATTGGATAGCTCTTACAGACCGAAATACATTCAGCCAGGATCAAGTCTCCATTTGTCGCATGGCATATTAAGTTGTGTAAAGAGGCTACAAGCCCAAGAGTTGTCAGTCATTTAGGAGCACGGGGAAATTCAATATGCCAGAGCGCTCTATCATTAACAAAATGAACACGAGTACACTTATCAATACTTTTTAACATGAGCTCTGAAGAGGCCTTTTATCTTAAACACCAGAGTTCCTGTCGCAGTTTAAGTTGAAGCTAGAGTGAGAAATGATCTAGGCTACAGACAAACCTACATTACTGGAAATTTAAACTAAGCATCACATTATTTGAAATTAAATTTTGTCCCCATAAAATACAAGCAGCAGTTTGTGTGCAGTACTTTTTGTGATTTGGTGTTATCGGAATAATATTGAATCGAACTGCTTGTTGAGGCCAAGAGCACAAAGAGATCACTCCTCGTCTCAGCTCACAACAAGCTTTATGTCCTGGGTGTCACCATGACAACCCTGCCATCCCTTCAATTAAGAGCAGAAATCCCACAAGCAAGAATCTATAAGAAAAATAATTAACCCACCCTGAGCTGACTCTGGCACACTCAAATCACTGAAAAGAAAACCTCTGAAAAGAAATGCTTCTACTCAAGTCTACAGCATGTCCCGGTTCTGGGAAGGTCTAGGATGTTCTGGATCTGGACTTTGACAGGAATCAGACTGGAAGGTCAGAGAGGTAAAGTCGCAGCGTGGTGGTGGATGGGCATGCCTTTTCATTTCTGTGATAAGAACTGGGTCAAACTCATGTGTTTGCACAGTGGCAAAGACAGGAGTGGGAGTGTGCGTGCACACAAGCATACACACAAATCAGTTTGTCAAACCCAGTCAGTGTGGACAGGAAGGGGGAAAAAAGAGGCATTAGTGCATTTACAAAATGACCTTTAAACTCTCAATAAGCGGATAAACATATAGCAGATGGATACTATTCTGGTTATGGCCCC
The DNA here is from genome assembly GCF_001858045.2 of Oreochromis niloticus. NCBI lineage: Eukaryota > Metazoa > Chordata > Actinopteri > Cichliformes > Cichlidae > Oreochromis > Oreochromis niloticus. The sequence continues at coordinate 21,584,783 of NC_031978.2, forward strand.
AATTCTCCCCTTTTGGCCATGACTATGACCCTCTCTTTTGGGGATCAAAAAAAAAGAAAAGTCTAGCCTTCCAAATGGACATTTGGGGGGGGGGGGGGTAAATGACCACTATTGTGCAATCCCAAAAGATAATGCACATTCTGGGAACACACAACACAAAGAGAGTAGGGCTAGGTGTTCGAGCCAAGGAGGGGAACTAGGCCTAGACAGCTGTGATTTCTTCCACAATAAAAGTGTGCATTTCAGTGTATGTGTATATATTCGTGTTATAACAGCACATTGTTTTAGATTTATCATGCATTCTGGCTTTCAGTTTTCTTTCCCCAGGTAGTGGATATTCCAGCGCAGCTGAATTGCTCTAGTGCATCACATAAACCTCTGCGATTTAAATTACAGATAAAAAAAGAAGCAAGTCAATAAGTTTTCCAGGCCAAAGGCAAAGTGTCAGGCAGTATCAACGCAGAAAGAGATAACAATAGGTAAAAGACTTTTCTGAAAGGACTGAGCGTGACAGAAGGTTTGACAGAGAGACCTAGGCCTGTGAGAAAGACAGAGAGAAAGGCAAGTGAGGCTTATAGGTAGTAAGGTAGGTTGTGCAAGGCATCTTCAATCTAGGCTGAATCACAGCTCTCAGCAAAGCAGAGTTATTAAATATGTCAGCAGGCAAGAAAGAAATGAAGAAGCAGAGAGACAAGTGCACATGTTCAGAGGAAAATATTATTTATGCTTCCTAAAAGCATTACAGACTATGTTTATACTGACTTTATTCTCTCAGGATAAGCCCTTTGGGACATATCATCTTAAAATACATTTAGCTGTGTGTTTGGGCCAAATATCTAGTTCATTTAGACAAATTAGGTGAACGACAACAATTTGGGGCAGATTTTTTAGCAGATTCTCAATATTTATATATGTTCTCATGTAGGAGTGATAGAAAGGATTTAATGACAAGAAACCCAATCTATTTTTAAAATGTAGTTAAATGGAAAACAGCCTGCTGACCAATAACAAAGCCTTTTTTTGTGAGTATAAATATATAGGTCACAGGAGGGAAGAAGTCAGCAAAGGTGTGGCAAAAAAAAAAAAAAGATACGTCGGCTCATTTGACTAAAAGGTGTGGCCAAATTATATGCCAGAGTCGGTTGTAAACTCTTGATAGCCCGATTCTGTTTTATGTCAGAGAGACATGAAGAAAATGTAATATAGCTAAAGTGTCAGATCAGGGATTAACATTAAAGCACAACAGAGCTTCACCTCAGTTCTTCTTCCCAAACTTGACCTCTCAGCTGGGCCCCTTGGTGCCAAAGAGAGCTTATCCTCTTTTGAGTAGCTCCTCCTGATGACTTGCCATTTGAATATCAACAGAGGCACGGTGGACGGATGAGAAGGCTGTCGTGCATCCAGCCAAACACAGGAAGTGTTTTACCATGACTGCAGCTGGTCAATTACCACTGCTGCTGCAATGATTGCAGTTATCATTGCTCTTATGAAAAGGCATCAAAGAGAGGCGGCTGGGAATCCAATGAATAATAGGACAGTAGTATGTAAAGAGCAGAGAGGGGAGAGGGAGCTAATAAGCCAGACTGGCCTGTTGACTGCTACTCATCCTTGAAAATACACCAAAGCTGCAATGGCGCTGACCTGATGGCTCATCTGCAAGTTAAAATAGCCGTGCGATCCGCCAGCCTCATCATATTCATGTGCAAACAGGCAGGCTAACAGCAGGTGCCAAGGCACATTTTTCTCCCCTTTCAAATTGCTCTTTTATCCTGTTAAGCACTTAGCCCATTCAAAAATACACAAAGACATATGGAGATAGCTTTAAGTGGGAAATCAAGCCGTTGAGATGTCAGATATGTACAGGGGAATTTAAAGGAGATGATAGTGGCATTAAAATAAAGAGATACTGCGTTGAGATGTTTTCTGGGAGCGAATCTCACAATTAGGACTCAGTTGCCACGGCAGCCAATGCTGTAAGGGAAGCAATTGTGCTCATGTCTGTGCATGAAGAGAGGGCTAATGTGGGGGAGATCAATACAGGCGGAAAATGCTGAGAGCAGCAGTCTGCTGCTGTTCTCCACAAACCTGTCTGACAAAGAGCGGTGAGAAAGGCCACTGCCAACCTGGATGTCACGGCACTACTGACTAAGAGCTATTAAGGCGTACTTCATATAACACAGAAATTATGCTCCCCAAAAAATCTTTTTTGTTAAGCAAACTGTTTTTATACGATTCTCCCCTGCAAAACAAAAAGGAAAAACAACCTCTGTATACATAACAGCCTCGAGTTCATACACTGACACCACACCCTATTCCAAAGAAACAAACCAGTTGACACAAACCAGTTACACCTCTACAACAGATACACAAAGGTGTGCCGCAAAGCCCCATTGTGATGGCTGTTATTCGAAACCCTAACTGATATTTAGGCAACTACCCAGTCTGGCTGGAGCTCTAAAAATGTGAATGAAACAAAAGGAGGGGGGACTGAGTTAGAGTGGGAGAAGCAGGCAGAGAGAGAGAGGCTGTTCCAGAGCGGGTTAGCCAAGTGGCCTGCTCTTTTATTTTACAAGGGTGGGGGTTAAACCGTGTCATAACAAATAAAGAATCTATTACTTTAAAAGGTAAATTAGGCTACTGTTAAAGCACGCCCTAACGATACATTTCTGACTAAAACTTGTCAAAGACTTTAACGGATCTCCTCAGCGTCCGAGGTGAAAGCAAATGAAAAAGCTTGCACAAAGCATTACAACTGGCCCCACACTCTGCTCGCACAAAGGAGCAGTTGTTTTTGCTCTAGTCATGTTTCCGAAGTGCTCAGTATTCACCTCGCACTTTCAAACAGAGGACCGGGAGGGAAGGAAACACCTCCTGCCTGTTGAGGAAGTTCATTTTCAGAAAACAAATTCAGACTTCACACAGAGAGAGTTAGGCCCGCTATACGACAAAAACAGTGAAATCAAGCAGCATGAGGCTACAAGGTAGCGTCTATTGAAGCAACAGTATTTACTCGGGCAATCTATGAATTCCATCTTCATGTAGCTTAGAGATAGCTGGCAAACACCCTGGCTGGACCTAATGTATCGACTAATGAAATCACTCAGGGGAAAACGAGCGATCAAAAGGACAGGCAATGGCTCGGTTCATGTTCGTCAGTGACACTAACCTCCTCCAACAACTTCAGAGTCAAATGCTCAAGACTGCACTTTGACTGTCAACAGAGGAGGGGCCTTCCAAAGTACATGCCAGTCCTTAGCCAACACTGAAACCTTATCTCTCCAGTCATGTGCCTGTAAGTTCAGCATACCGACACATACAACAACCTCAGTTCCTTTCAAATATTAAAAAACAACAACAACAGAAAACAACTTCATGCTGTATGCCTGCAAACACAGGTCCACGGTCTTGTAGGAAATGGCTGAAATTAGAATGTTTCTATATTTGTCAAGGGTCAGTCCTTGAGTATGAGAAAACCTTCTATGTGCAGTAAAATACAACAGTGTTTGCAAATGAAACATAGAAAACACCAAAAAAGCCCCACAGGGAACTCAAATGAGGAAAGACTTCTTTCCTGATTTTGCAAAATAAATAAATAAAACATTATTAGGCTCTGACAAAACCATGATAGATATCCATGTCAACCACGAAGCTCCAGCAGAATGAAAATATTTACTGAATCTCCCCATTTGACTTAATCGACCAAAGCACACACACGTGGCAAACAAATATAAGCACACAGCTACTGAGCCCTGCCCGCCCCATAGAAGCAGTAATATATATAAGAAGTTTTGATCCCTTCACTTAAAAAGCTGACCGCTTGCTTTATACATTACAGACTTTCCAAATTCTGCTTTCCATGTGTTGCTGTTTAACATCAAATTATAAATATGAAACATATGGTAACAGCAACAATAGTCACCAAGAGTTGTTTACTATCGACTCAGCGTTAATCTCTGCATCATTATTAGGCAGTATTATAATAACTGCATCTTAATTAGTCCTGAACAGCCTCCTTATTCTGCCAATCATCACTTATTCAGCCTTTTCCATTACAGCACTGAATACCAACTACTTAAAATGGTCAGTGAAAAGTCACAAAATACTTGCTTTTTTCAGCAGCAGAGAAACTACTGAGTGTAATCATTTACAGTTTATTATAAACAATGAATATACATTCTTGGTGGTGGAAGGGTAGAGTAGAAATCTAGTTATTCCAATGCCGTTTACTTTTTGAGATGCAGCTTTTTGAAAGAGCAAAGATTTGCTCTAGTAATATGAGTTCATTGATTATTCTTAGATAGAGTCATTTAAAGTACACGGCCCAGTATAAAATTCTTATTTAAAGTCGGTAAGTCTGTTTGACATTTACATTTGACTTTGTCCAAACACCTAAGCTACAGTTGTATAAATTCTGAGACACTTAAACTGATACTGATATATAATACTTAGTGGGGATTTACAGACAAGCTGGTAAGCCTGTGTTGTTGTTGTCGTACTGCTATCAATTAAATAAATCTTTTTATTTCTGTCTAGGCTGACGACACAAAGAGCCACTGTGACAGAGGACATGGCCGTCCTTACTCCTTCCTTTCTCTCAATCAAGGAAACGGCCACATCAGTTGTTGCTTTCAGTGAGGCGGGCCCTAATGGGCTGTGTCTCGAGTCCACACAGTCAGAAATGAGACAGGCAAAGGAGCAGTCAGGGGGTTAGAGAGTGGGGGGGGGACTGTAGAGGGAGGCGACTCACCATAGAGTCAATCAAGAGATGTAAAACAATAAGTGGAGTAGACAGAGGGGCACCACGAGAAGGAGATAACCGCTGCCAGTATGCAACGTCTAAACAGACGCTTAAAGAGGGAAAAACTGATTTTCAGATCACGCAGAATCAACCTGTTTTGTCTTTTTGCCAGCTTGTGACATTAATTACAACACTGACGCCAGTTTGTAAAACAGCTGTGCCAAGCTCAGGGCATAAAAATAGATGCCATTTAGCTGTACGGTGAACTCTCAAGAGAGACTAAATGATGTGAAACATCGCAAAGAGCAGACAAGCTGATCACCTAAATAGGACAGAAAAAATAAATAATGACCAGGAAGGCTACAGGAGCGAGTGGGCGCGTGAGTGGAAACATGTCTTTTCAGGTGTTGACATTTACAACTCACTTCAGAGCTAGCCCCCTATGTTCGATTAGAAGAATGTGACAGACCCAAAACAACAACAACACACCACATACTCCTGGGGATGCCCCTCCTTTATGACTAATCAGGGGCTCTGGTTAAGTGATCACTCAAGCTATCCATTACAAAACTGCATGAAGCATAGAGTCAGGCAGGCCACTGTCAACAGCCAGAGCTCAAGGTCACTGATTAGTGGCTAATCTCAAGTAATTATTTGTTTAATTGAACAAGTTGAAAAAAAAATGGTACAAAGAAGTAATTTGAAACTACTGAAGACTGACTTTTGGCTTTAAATCAATCAACAACAACAACAACAAAAATGCAGAACACCTGCTAAAATTTAGCTATTCTATTTTCAAATGTGTTTAAACTTGGCAATATGCACACAACAGCAGCATCGTGGTAACACAGTCACTTCAAGAAACCAAACTTCCTTATTCTGCCAGTCATCAGTTGTTCAGCCTTTCCCATTACAGCACCCGAGTACCAACTATTTAAAATGTTCAGTAAAAAGTCAAAGTACTTGGTAATGACAGGGATTGCAGAGAACAGTAGGTCACAAATCTCTGAGCACAAATCTATTAAGCCAATCCGTGAGAAACCAGCTTTACTCTGCGTTAAGCAATCCCCCCCAAAAAAGTTGCTGCCGCGTGGGTCAGCTTTCGTAATGAATTCAAAAACCACAGCCGCTCGCATATCTATAGAGAACATGGTGGATTTTTCAGAGGACACAATCTTTCATCAGCTCCAGGTCAAAGTACACAACTCTGTGATAAGACCGATTACATGGTAGCAGCAGCACTTTTAAACTGAGCGTGCTGTGTCACTCTTGTTTGGATAAAAGGTAACAGCCACATGCCACAATTCAGGCCCAAGCCGTTTCCTTATTACTACATTTAATCGGTCATATTTAACACACCGGGATATTGGATGTAAGATTTTATTTGGCCGTGAGAGACTCAGTCAACAAAAAATGTGCTGCGGTGGTCTTTTCAGTGACGTTGCTTCATTGTTATACATCCTCTGACGAGTGTTTTCCTGTTCTGCCATCTGTACAGTAGATTCGAGCGACTTTTTTCCTAAAAATGACACCAGTGTGGTTACCAAGTTGTGAAAATGAAGTGTGGAATTCTTAAGCGTATGCGTGGAGCTTGAGATATATTTGACACCCCTGCGTCTACTATTGTGCTCAGCTGGTGTAAAACGGCACCCAAAAAAGTGAATAAAACTGGTATTAGTGTAATCAAAAGATGGACTTGATACCTTAACTATGTGACTATGAGGCTATCTTTCAGTTTGTTACTATTTCATTAAATGACTGTTTCATAGGCTGCCAAAACACCCACAGGGTTTACCGTCAGGAAGTTCAAGCAAAAGATTCCAAACAATGACATGAACGAGTCGTCACACAGTCAAGTTGTAAATTTCAGTTTCATATTGTCATCTCACGGGGATCTCACTCGTAAGACTACCAGTTGCCTTTTCAAACACAGCGTGCTGTTAGCAGACCCATTCAAAAAGAGCAGAAATAAGACTAAGTAGTCTCCTTCCCATTTCCCCTGTCTTTTGCCTCTTACTAAGCTTGTCTATGGTGTCAATTCCAACATCTCAAATAACCTTGTGATGGTGCATATATAAAGATAATTCAAAAGGTACTGACAGTGTTTTCGATCCCTGCAGACATGTAGTCATTTCACATTGCAATAACCACATCAGTGGGTTACAGCAGGTCTTATTTATAGTAATGAATGTCTATTCTCGGATCCAAAAGTGCTTACCCTTCAGAGGCTTCTGCAGAAATACATAGATGAGTGGATACATGTCAGTTTTACAAAGACACCAGATGGTTTGACCCCACAATATGACCACAAAGATCCTGGCATTAAAATAATGGCAGACTGACAACATCTGTTTCTTTTTTGTCTTCTTCTGTCCCTTAAGCTCCTGGTGTCTTTGTCTTCTATTTATCACCAGGGCTTTAACAACTGTCAGGCCAAGTGAAAGGAACAATGTCAGTCTACTTGTCTCTCCATCACATTTCCCCCTTTCAAATATACAAATAAAACCTCAGTGCACATAATGAATTTTAGATGAGGTTTGTCCAGTCCAGTAAATGCAATGCTAACAGGCAGCAAGGTAGGCAACATCACACACAAACGCCAGAAATAACACATTAAACTATATAAAGGTCTATTCAACAGCAAATTATAAATTATAGCCAACTCCAGTAGGCAGAGATATTTTTCCTACAGTCTGACATTGTTTGTAGAGCACTCTGTATCTGGGACAATCTTGTGATAATCCATTACATCATGTGGCTAGCCAGTGTAGCCTCCAAACCTCTGGTGCCGTCGATATATATATATTATGAAATATTCAACTATTTATAGCTATCAGGGAAGATGTGTCTGAAGAGTACCAGCAGTAATAAGTCGCTCAATATTTCTACCTACTACAGACTGACAAAACAGGCGAAAGACGTTCAAAGAAACAATGAGACTGAAAATCGGTGGAAAGGATACGCTGAAAGTGCTGTTAGCACAGAAAACTGATATGCTCCGGAGCTACTAACAGGCACACAGAGCACTTAAAACACTTCACACTCACACACATACAAGCAACCACAAGTCAGACGCACAACGAGGAATACAAAGTTATGAGCAATTACGCGGAGTATTGCACAACATTTCCCGACACACGGGGTTCGTTACGAAGGAACTTGTCTCCGTTTTAATTAGCCGTATTTTCACTAAGTTCACTAAATGTTACTAGCTTTAACTCACCGAGAAACAACCGTCAGGCAGAGCAGCGTTAGCAGCCGCTCGATAGGTCAGGGGAAGGCACATATACCGCCTAGCATTAGCATTACATTTTAACTGGAAGAGTAGAAAGAAATCTGTTTGAATGTTTCAAAACACTCTTTGGTGTTACAAGTAATATCCCTTTATGCTCTCCAAGACATAAGCCCGAAGAAGAGAGAAGTAACGTTAACATTAGCTAGCTGGCCACATGCTGTCGCTTGATCTGCCATGCTGGCTGGCTGCTCTAAGCAAAGTCACTTGACCACATTTACTTTTAGCTTGTTCGAAACACAGCCCGGATCCTGCCGAACACTTATTCAATTACAACCCACTTAAAAACAATCGGCTACTCACAATCATGCACGGCGTGCCTCGGTGCGGTGCGTTTAAAGACACGTCTGCGCGCAGTTTATTCAGATGTCTTGTCTGTCTCACACACAATGTCAGAGATCAGATCAGCAGCTGCTTCCTCCATACACGCAGCGCGCAGATCACACAGCGCACGGCAACGCTACCAAACCCCTCGCCGTCGTCATGGCAACAGGTCCACTTCAGCCAATCAAAACTCCTCCCCTCCTATCTCCCCTGGCAACTGCCGCAGCGCTGGAACTCCGCGAACGCGCACGCCATCCAATTTTTTTTTTTTTTTTTTGTATCGTGCAATGTGCTTTCACTTCTATCACCAGCTGCTCGTAATCTGTAGGAAGTATTTTTAAAATATATTTATATATCTATGTAGTTTTCAAAACCAGATTTATTGAATTAAAATGTGCCGTTAACAGTGAAGCAGCAATGGGATTAATAATTAATTTGTTAAAGTGTGGGAGCGAAACGAAACCGGACGGGTCCCGCACAAGCACTGCCGCGTTATTCAGGCTGCACAAACACCTCGGGGCGGAGAGAGAGGATGTGTCACCACACCCAGCTTCATGACGATAGCGGACCCTCAACGGGGCCCCTCCTAGAGTAAACGATGATACAAGGAGCTAATGTGACCCGTGGATACACAACACACACATGCTGGGTAATGCTTGAGTATACAGACAAAGCAAAGCAAAGAATTTGGAAGAAGAAGAAAAACGATAAGCATTTTATGTGCTTCTCTCCAGTGCAGAATCAAAGTATTCCACTGTGCATGTGTTAAAAGTCCAAATTTGCACGAAGCTGCTGTGCGTATGTACATGCCTGTGCGTATGTAGTTTAGCAGCCAAAAGTGTGCTTCAGGAAGCCCGGCAGCTCGGCTTTGTATCTCTGGCTATCTGGTGAGTGCAGCTTTACTGGCCAACTGACTTCACACCAAGCTGTAACTTTCACATAACGGTGATACCTTTACTCATCCCAGCCACTCTGTTTCATAAGCATACATGAGTAGCTCTCTGTGGAATGATCTAATAGCCTCTCTATTTTTATTTATTTATTTTAATGTGCATAAAGCCAACCTGCCATGCAGGAGAGCTGTCAGTACTTATGCACTGCTTTCACCTAACAAGCACAAGATCACTTGTTTGATCCCGGAGGAGACCACAGATACCTTTCAGGTTGCAACAGGAAAGGCAAATCAATTGTTTAAAAAAAAAAAAAAAAATCTGCCAAATCAAACATGCAGAGCTACCTGCTGTGGAAACTCCTTGTGAATAAGGGAGCAACTGAAAGTAGCTTCCACTCTCTTTTCTTCCTCTTCTTTAAACTGGACAAACAGGCTTGGTGGTGGCGTAACAGTGTTTTTGTGTCAAAATGAATACTTGTCTGACAGTCATGTGAGTGTCAATGTTTTTCAGTGTGTCGTTAATATATGGCATATATATATATAATATATAATATATATATATATATATACATATATAAATACACAAAAGCTGAAGAACAGTATTTAATGCAAAAATTTCATTGATCCAGCAACAACAAAGGTGAAGTGATTTATCTGAATGTGATTATATTTATTCATTCATTCATTCATGCTTTGGAGTTTCTGCTCAGGTTGCTGTGGCTTTGTTTTCTTGCGCACTGAGCTATTCTTAGGGCCGGTGAGCAGCATAGACTCTGCCCCATTTTTTTTTCCTTCCAGTACGACTCCTAGGGATGATGAAGTTGCAAAGCTAGCAAATGAGAGAGACGAGAACAAGATGCATTAATCACCACGGAAACAGCTGATTGAGGATGCCTTGAAAATACAGACCCATTAGTCTGTGTGCCTGCAATGGTGCTAATCTGATTGTAAAACTGTTAGGCTAAAACAACACGCTATCCCGGACCACCGTCAGAGATTTCCATAACTGTACTGGAGCATTTTCTGGACTATACAACAAGCGACTCAAGGAATTATCCTTTTTGTGAAAGGAAAGAATAACGCCCAAAAGTGGGAGAAAGAATTTGGAAAACGGTGTTAAGAGCAGGTGAGAATGGTGACAGTAAACAATTCATTTTGCATCAAAAGGAACAGCAGGATTACAGACTATGAGAGGAGTTCATGTGAGGCAGTAAAAGTGGTGCTGATGAAGGGATGAACAATGAGGAAGCTAGCCTGTGATGAAGAGTGGTGGCCAAGCATGAATGAGGGTGCAGTGTGTCTTAGCAGCCAGCCCCATAGTGGCATAGCGGTCAGGAGGCCTGCTGCTTTAATGGTCCATAAATCTGTGTGGACTGGCTGGTCTGATGCCGCCCCTGTGAGACCCTCTCATGCGGAAAATGAATCACACCATTTTTACGGATCGCAAGTGTGGAAGCTCTCACCCTCCCCTGCCCTACTGCCAGCGAGCCGATAAGAGCTGCTGCACACGCACAACACTCCATTTCAGCAGGTCTGGAGCTCATAAAACTCTATTAGTGACAACCTTTGTTTGTATGCCGCTCTTCATTCAATCTGCCGTCCTGCCTTTGTTGTTTTCTCCCTGTTTCCTTTTTTTTCTTTCTCATTACACCTAGTGTTGGTTTCTGGAGTGGGAACACAGATGCTGGCACTTTAGCACACAGCCAGAAACGAGGTGTAAACTGTGAGGAGAAATCACATTCCAGAAGAAACTGCTTCCCTGTTACGAATGTCATCTCGATTTGCAATAATCCCTCCTTTTCTGTGCTTGTCTCTCTGTCCTAGAAACATAATAAAGTTTGCATATGCATTCAAAGTATTCAGGTTTCTGTGTTGTTCCTTTTTTTTCTATCTGTCGTGTGTCCTCACGTACATTTTCAGAATAGATGCCATTTAATGTCAAGAAAAATGGATTCTGGGTTTCTTTGTGACATAAGGGACTGTGGTATTTCCAGAATATACATCATTATGTGCAATTTGGCAGATTGTGCCTCGGACAGCTGAGCACTTTGCAGAGTGAACAATGTAAAGTCTCTGTTCCTGCTCTTTCTAGAGGATTTAAAGCTACACTAACAGACACCCAGCTCCCTTTGCTAATTAGTTTGGACCTCGTTTGAAATGTGAAGTGAAAGGGTCATCAAGAGAATTATGATGCACATTAAAGCGAATGAGACGTGCAGATGCATGTGTACACACATGCGCAGAGGCGTGGCAGCATTTAATTTCCCTAGATAAGTATGGTCAAAGTGGTAACCGGTTAAACAGGTAGTATTTGCATACTTTCCAGGACAAGAAGGGAACTGCAACCGTCCGTGAAGCTCCAGACGCCAGCTGTGTGGGACCACACAGCAGAAATCCTACCAGTCCAGACCTAATTGCTCTAAATGGAGCAAACCAGTCTTAATGAAGCAGACTGCACAAAGCAAGCACCACAGACAATGTATTTTTTTTAATCTTTTAGCATCACTCAATAAATATTCAGTAATTAAATTTAAGTGTTTGCAGCTCAAATTGTGTTAATTTAATTTGTAGATGGCTTCTGACTGTCAGCAGAGCAATCAGGCGTGGTCAACTTGTTTCAAATGCAACACTTTCTTTGTTCTTCAGGTTTGTTTTCCCTAGGGGTTCTCGCAGCTATTGCCTGCAGTTATCCTCAACTGAAGAGTGTGTTTGCCTACACAAGCCTTTGTTTGACAATCCTTTCTCCTAACCGGGTCTTATGAATTGTGTCAGCAGTGTGCTGATTGTCCGTTATCTGTCAGCTGATAAGTGCCTCTTTTAATGCACAAGGCAATAAAATTCAACACGCGGGGCAGAGGAATGATCGTTTCAACAGTCAAACACATATGCTGTAATTCTGTATTGAATCAGTCTATTTGTTCAGGTAAGACTGGGCAAATGCTTGTATGGACAGTCCCAAATGTCCTAAATTTGTTCCAGTGGAGGATTAAGCATGCCAGCATGAACTAAGGACAGTAGATGAAATTTTATAACAGCTTAATGAAAAAAAATAAAAATAGATTTGGGTCTTTAGTGAGACATGTCCGTGTAGCTAGCTCCTGATTAAATGATTATAACTTGTTTTTACTTGTTGATTTTAACAATCTATGCTTAGTAAACATAGTGTTGTGCATTTGTAATAAAGGCAATTCTCTCAACTACTAATCAGGACCATACATACATAATTCTAGGGTTTGTTACAGTGGATCATCTGCCTCCATCCCACCCTACCCCGTCACACCAAACCTCTGCATGTTCTCCTTCACTACCCCCCACCTCTTATAAAACAGACTCCTAAACGTATGCACATAATTTCAACAAAAACTCTCTGCTCGTCTGAAATGGTTGCTTAAAGCATCCACCACACCCACAAAATCTGATAAACATCCTATACATTATAATTGGGTTGGGAACTAATGGCTTGCTTACAATGTAGCTCCAATCTTGCACGAAACAATGGCAGCACATTGTTACAGTTGGTGAAAAGATGGTCAGATAAAGCCATGTGTGCACGCTATAAAGACTGGCTGTGATTTTGCCATGACAACTTCTTTTTAAAATTCAGGGGAGCTCAGGAAGTTTGTGATGAGAGCTAGGCATTTACATGGATCTTCTTTTTTTTTTTTTAAAGAAATTTTAGTAGTTTCAAAGTAATACAAGTCAAAACAGATTGTCAGTAAAGTCAGTAGTTTAAATTTGTCACTCTAATATAAAGCGATTGCATTCTTCTGTTTCAGTTATCCATCACATGATTATAGCTTTAGGCAGACAGTCAGTCATTTGTAAGTCATTACACGGGATAGAGTGACAGCTCTTTCTCGAGCTTGACTGTGACAATATCATTTGTATATAACTGGCAGCTTAGTTGTCACCAAACACACAGTACTGAACTTTGGTCTTTCTCTTATTTCATTGCCTCCTTGCTATCTCTTTGCACTTTTAAGCACAGTAAAACTGCATGACTCCCTTATAAAGCTCTTCAAATTGCCCTGCTACAATACACCACATGCAGGGGCAATTAAATTAACCCATTGATCTCTGGCTGCTCTATTGCGGAGCTAAATTTTGTTATTCAGCCCTAATGACTGCTCCTCGAAGGCAAATGAACACTTGTAGTCAATTAACTGTGAAGCAAGAGGAGGATAAAGGGAAGACGGCCCACTCCTGACATGCCGTGTCCTACCAACAGTTTAAAATGGAGTTGTGACGTCTGTGAAAACATTCAGCCACCGTAAACAACAGCACAACACAAAAAGCGTTGTTGTTTGACACTCCCTTATCTTTTCACTGCATCTGGTCCTCCCCGCCTTGCCTTGGTCACAAGTGCACTTTATCTTGTGGGACAATAGTGGTCTTGTGCCCAGCAGTGCTGTCTGGCACTGCCAGCTCCATAGTGGGCTATGACACGTATGAGGGATCACTCATGTCCTTCCAGCAGTGTGTGTTGTGTTTTCTCTTGTATACAAGCTACAAGAAGCAATTTCACCTGCTGCTTAGCAACATGAATCAGACCCTGTTAAAAATCACATTTGTTTTCACACTCGGTTTCAAAACGTACCCAATAAAAGAAAACAACGATAAATATGAAGTCTGAACTTCTATGAAACCACCTTTGGGTCTAAATAGATTTTACACTTCCAATTCTCAAGAGAGCTGGTAAGCTACAAGCTAACATATGCTACAGTAACATAGCTCTATAGCTCAAATAAATGGATCAAAAGTCTGGGCAAAAGTGTCAAGCGATCCCCTTATTTCTTTATATTTTGTTCCCAAGGAGCCAGACTTACTTATAATTTGTAAAGTTGTCTTGTGCAGAAGTTCTCCAGGCTTTCTGAAGCTTTTTCAGTTGTACAAAGAAGTCCAAAGCTTTGAATGTGTCAGCATGATGTGCAGTGTGTTCTTCAAAAAAAAAAAAAAAAGATTCCAGAATTTGGAGTAAAGTGGAGGACAAAAGAAAAACTATCTACGGCAGATAAACAGTATCTGAAAGTCAAGCCCTTAAGCAATAGGAAAAAATCCAGCAAAGACCTTTCCCTGTATTCCTTCAGGGAAAGCAATACAGGGAAACGAGGTATGGCAAGTTACACAAGAACTGGACTAAAAATCGGTGTCAACAGGTCTTATTTTGTAATGAATCTAAATTTGAAAGTTTTGATTCAAATTGTTGTCAATCTGTAGAGAATGTACAACAATGGGTGTTTACAGCCATCTATAAAGCATGCTGAAGGCTCTGTCATGGTTTGGACCTACATGTTGTGGTTCTTGTCAAAATTTATGGAATTATGAACACAGAAATGTACCATCAAATTTTGACTGGCCATGCAATACTATCTGGAAAGTGTCTGGTTGGCAGTGGGTTAATTTTTCAGCTTGTCAATGATCCCTAAAACATATTGACAGAGAATTGAACAGAAGACGACCAACATCCAATAAAAAAGCTTTGAGTGTCCTCCAAAAGGCCTGGAGAACTATACCTGAAGACTACTTAGTTTGGAAAGCTGAGGCTGTGTTGAAGAATAAAGGTGGTCATACTAAATATTGACTTGTTAGAACTATGTAAACTCTACTTTTGCCTCATATACTGTATTTCTGTGGCTCTTTGCATATGTTTCAGTGTTCCCATTTCCCATGTTACTAACTACAAAGAAATGAGTAGTGGCTCAAGACTTTTGCACAGTACTTTAGATGCCTGAATGTGACACTAAAATTAGTGAACTGGCAAAACGCTATCACTAAATGAATGAAAGCAATGGATTAAAGTGATCTATAAATGACTGAAACCCTAAAACTAATAAGTTAATAACTAACAGAGCTAAAAGGTGTTTAATTCCATAAAGAAATTTTAATTTATAGATGAAACATAAAGTGAAATGCAGATGGGAAAATAGTTGGCAAGCAAAAAGAGAAATAATCTGTTTAAGTTGAAGAAGTAATGAATAAATGATGTACATATCTGACATAGAAAGTGATAGACAGAAAAAAACAAACAACTAAATGTAAGCCTCATATGGGATGAAGAGATGAAAAGTTTGCCAGCAGTACAAATAAACAACAAATGTGGCCAAATTGACTTAAACAGTGACATCCACTATCACATCCACTTTTAGAAACTGTTTGAAACCAGTTCAGACGAGCACATTTTGAATATTTGAGTTCATCTGTCGACTGAAAAGAAGGTTGGAAGCCACTGATTGTGTCCTTCCACTCTTGCCTCTGCAGTATACATTAAGAGAGAGTGTGACCTGATGCCTGAGGGGCAGCATATACCCCGCCTGGTCTTTGGGTAAGCCTGGTTGGGAGGCTGCGAGCGGGCGCACGGCTGTAGTGCAGAGAAAGTGGTGCAGTGGCTCTCTGTGCCTGGCTGAGCACTGGGTAATGAAGCGTGGCAGAGGAGAGAGGAAAGGAGCGTGTCTGGAGGCTAGGCATGGCCCTCGTGTTCCTATGCAACCAGGGCGGATGGCTAGGTGATGCAGGACCGCCTCTGTTCTGCTTACTTGTCATGCTGCTGCCACGCTTTCTTTCGTGCAATCTGGATAGTTGTGCTTTTCTCCCTCTTTTCCCCATCCTCCTTCTTTTCCGACATGTAAATGTGCCACTGTCAAGCATCCTTCCCCAATTCCCCGTGGACGATATGCAAAATGGCTCACATCTAATAAAATAACATTAATTGTAGCAGATTCAAGTATCACCCTGCGATTTTAGTGAAACAATGTTTCTACAAATATTCAAGTGTTATGTGAAATAATTTTTTGTTTGTTCAAATTAGACTCCGTCAGTTTCTCCTCCTCCCTGTTTGCAAGACAGCCAGCTGCACTTGCCCTTTCAATCAAAGGTCTTTTGAGAACAGATGTGTTATTGTTTCAGAGGTGGTGTCTTTGCTGAGATACTCCCCAGAGGAAATGCCTTCTCTCACCCCAGCCTCCTCAGCCTCTATAACTTCATATTGTGCATCGATGATTCTGTGTCAGTTTTGTAACTGACTGGCTGTATGTTCAGACTGTACCCGCACTCTTGCCCAGTATTGGCTGGCATAAGCTCCAGCCCCCCCCCCCATAGTGTGAACAGGTATAGATTAACCTGCCCCTTCCTCAGAACACAACCAATGCCTTATTAAAACCTAGTTCATAATTTCCCATCAGACTTCCGCTTTTACTGACCAGTGTATGAATTGTTGTGTGAATGGTTGGGAATGAAATGAAAGAAATTCTGCATGTCAGTTTTCCCACTTCTCCCTATGCTACACTAGAAGTGTGAAGCAGTATTTTCATTTCCTGCACACCATCCTTTCATGGTGGGACGCCTGTCAGAAAGGATAATATTGATGAACTGGAAAGAGGGGACTGCTCTTCTACAGGACATTGGTTGGATGACTCTTAACCTCTTAGACTTGGAGAGAGCAGACGAGTCTGGGACGGAGTAAGGACTTGCAGCTGGAACTGAGTGTTAACAAATCATTTTGTAAGTGCTTTACACACTTTCTGTCCAGTGGTTAAAAAGTCAAGTAAAAAGAAAATTAAAAAAACAGGAAGCAGACAAGCACAAAACAGCAAGTGAATTGGTTCAATGAATGAGCTTCATCGAAAACCCCCCCAAAACAACAAAAAAAATTACAAAACAACAAAGGCAAAAATCTAATATGTTACCATCTATTGTGCAGTCACGTTTCCTGTGGGCAACAAGTGTGGATCTATTCTTAGCTGACGGCCCGGGCTTCAGCTCTTTCCGCTCCTGATTCTCATAGGTTGGACGGGACGAGGTGTGATTCAGTCATGCCAGGTCTGACTGTGTCAGCGTAGCCTGTGTCCAGCTGTAGAGACGGTGGGGCCCATCGACCATCTGTCCCCAACCAGCAGATAGAAGGCTCGGTCCCCAGAGCAGGGAGGAGGGGGCAGGGAGTGGGGGGTGCGTGCAGGATGAGGTCGGATGGGGGAATCAGCTTTGTGTTGCCATAAAGCTGTTTTTCCTCTCTCCTAGCAACGGGCTTCCATTTCCTTAGTTTTGGGCGGCGTGGTCCTGTTAGTTGGTGTGCACGGCCCCCTTGCTCACTCTCTCTCTCTGTCCTATTTATGGTAATGAGCCATCTGCCCTCTCTGTAACAGCCGCCCAAATAGATGGGAGGCTGGGGGGAAAGGGAGGTGTGTGAGGGTGGGTGGGTGGGGATCTCTGACAGACAGGAGTCTGAGACAAAGACGCTTATCCTGTTGTGTCTGCCTCTGCGCCTGCAGATGCCTTCAGAGGTGGAGTGAGAATCAAGACAACATGTTCAGCGTGTTTTCAAGAGAGGCTGTGATGTGAAGAAGAGAGGTTATTTGAAGCAAGGACTTAAACATAGACTAAGCATGTGCACCTTATTGAGAAAATGACACAGTGAGACAGAGAGAGTGCTACCACCTGCAGGCTGGTTAAGTTGTTCAACAAAAAGAGCATTTGTAAAACCAGCACAGGGATGACCTATATCTGATCACACATGCACACACTGTTGGCCCACGAGGTGAACATTGCACTAACCTACCTTTGCTGCAGGGTCCTATATGAATATGCCTCCACAACTTGGTGACACAGGAGAGTGGTGGGCACACCAGCCAGTATAGAGCTGCCCAGCATTCAATAGACCTCTGTTGCCACTGGATACTAGATTGGTTACCAAGCCAACACATGTGCCTCACTGTCCTATCTCCAGCAGATTAGTGTCAAAGAAGAACCAAAATCTTGACAGTTAGGCTCTCCATGACTCCGGCTTAGGTGAAGTCATCTTTCAGTCTATATTTTCTTAAAGGACCGCTGATCCCGTATGAAAAATTGAAGTACAAAAATGCACTAAATGACGATTATGTAAGACAGAGAGAAAAATGTTCCTTCTGGCCATAGCAACACTGAGTCCAAGCATTGTATCAACAGAAAACAACAGCAACTGCATAGTGAACACACAGGTAAACAGTTTGTCCTTTCAGACAAACTAATCAACTTAAGTGAGCCTTCAAGTTGCAGATAGCTGCAGATTTATCAATAAATTACACAAGAAGGAATTTACCACAGAAAGAACTTTCAGTAAATGGCACAACAGTTCAAATGTTCAAAACAAGAATCTCAGAGAGACTCCATTCATGCGGTCGATCACCAGTAAACTCATCAGACAGATGATAAACATGCAGAGAAGTCAGAGAGCACAGCAGCAAGCCTTCACAAGTGGTCCTGGTGCTAAGTCAACACGAAACCAGACAGATGCACAAACAAAAAATACAGATACTGTAAATGCGTCTGATTTGCAGGCATTCTGAGGATGCTGCCACCTCCAGTTGTAGGGCAGACCCAGTTTTGCAGCTCACTGTGACTCATTTTCTGTAGGTAGTTGATTAATCAGTGGAGCAGTATTCATTTAGAACAGCAGAAAAAATATGCTAATTAGAATGTTGTCACCTCAGGCACATATTGATATCCTACAAGCAAATGTTTACATAATCAACCCATTGAGCAGTGTGAAAAGACTATCAGAGAACATAATTCTTCTATATGACACAAACAACACCGTAGGCATGGTAGTGCTCTGAGGTAAAGTGCCTGAAAAGTAAATATATATACACATTTTCACAAACACCTGGGAAGTTTGTGGAAAAAAAGAAGAAAAAAATGTTAACAAGCAAAGCAGTGACAAAAAATGGAGACAAAAAGTAAGTGGACCATGGAGGCTTCCTGTGAGGCTAAATAGTGAATTCTCAAAGGTAGAGAAAATGAGACATCTAGTGGACAATCGAGCTACTGTGCAAGTTCATTCGCTACACTCACAACCAAGGTTATGAATTAAAAAAGCATTTTAGTTAATGTATAATATATAGATTTTTGGGGAAAAAATAGAAAAACAAAACGAACCTAAACTATTTTGTGAAAATGGAATTAAAATAGAAAAAAAAAGCCTCAGTTCTAGTATCTGTTAGTTTGGTAAAAATGTTAGTACAGTATGCCTGACGAGGCATTCATGAACGTGTTTATTTAGACTCCCGATGTCTACAACTATTGCTATTGCATCCACTGTTCATATCCCACCAAAAGACTGAAATAGGATTCAGAGCTGGGCTTTGACTCAAGCAATTCCATAATCCCTGATTCCTGTGTTTCAAGGCTCCTTGCTGGATTTTCCTGTGGGTATAGGATCATAACTCACTACAGCTTTTTGGGCAGATGGCCTCACAATTCATGACTCACTGACCCTCAGGTAGCAAAGCGCAGCCACTCTATAGCCACTCTAGCCAACCATGGCTAAGCACCATGTGGACACCTGCATTTTGACAGCTTCATATACAGCCTGGGGTTAAATTTTAGAGATCTTAAATGAATGTGCTAGATAAATACATGCATAATTTTTGTGTCTTTAAACTGTCTGCCAAATTTACATTTCATTTTACATTTCAATTAGATGCAGATTTCATGTCAACTAAAAGGTGAAAGATAAAAAAAGAGCAGAGTGCGAAATCAATTATTAGCAAATCTTACACTTTGATTTTTGAGTTATTTAAATGAAAAAAACATTCAATGCATTGCTTTGTCAAATGTGTTATAGACAAAAGTTGTGTCAAAGGAGACGTTAATGAGATACTGCACATTTGAATTAAAAAAGTTCTTCAAAGGTTTTAGTTTATTCACCGAAAACATGACGTTTGAGCATGATAGTGGATTTTCAGGCCAGAGAAGTCCAGTATTGCAGTTCCACAGACATTTAAAAGGTCCACACGTAACACAGCTGAGAGGAGCTGCGCTAAGCTGCACAACTGACAGGCACAATAACAGAGAAAGGGAAACCTTTATTTTGATTAAAAACATTTTATTTTCTCTCTGTATTGCTACAAATATGAAGCCCTTCTCTCGGGATCAGCATCAAACCAAGTCCTGTACTAGCAAACATAAAACACTCTTTAAGAGTAGCATATGAAAGACTGTGAATGACTTAAAGGAGCATGTTGCAGCCTTACTTGATATGAATCAAATTACACAAATCCCAGCAGAAACCCATCTTTTCAAACCACTGAATCAAATCAAAATGATCGTTGCTTTGTTAATATGAGTGATGGTGAGAATAATGATGTTGAAAAACTATGGATTGCTCCTTTAATCAGTACACATTAAAATGTTTATTCACTATAATTTATACTGTACTTAGAAAATGTAATAGTGTTTAGATCAGTTACGTTACTCCCTTCTAAATCTGAATCCTATGCTTTCATGTAATTGTGATGTAATTGCACTTTTTCATATTTTACTATGTAACTGCAGAACAATAATAATAATTTAATGATTATTGATAATAATTTTTTTGCCAGTGAGCTACGCATATGACAAAGATATCTTGGACACACACACAAAATGAAAAAATTTCTGTATGTTAATGGGTCAAAGTAACATATAAAACAAACAGGGATGAAAATATATGTATCCCATTGTTTATCTGAAGAAGAAAACGTGATCTTTAGCAATTTGTACAGCACAAAAAAGTGTAAATGTAAAATTCATCACTGACTGAACCTGTGAACATGCTCTTGACTGAAATCTGGAGATTCGTCTAAATACATCATAAGACTCAATCATTGAGAAAGTTGTTTTTTGACTTTGGCAATATGAGATCAAACACTTCAACAGAAAAGAATTAGGAGCCTAATCTGAAAAACTTTTACCTTTGTCAAAAAAAGCGAATACAAGATTGTATTTTGTGTTGTTTATTTTATGTCTACATTTATTAATAGGCAATGTTTGTGTTTTGTTGTCTAAATGTGTTGCAAATGTTACACATTTAAACACATATTTTTTAAACACAAGTCATAACAGTCCTCTGGTACTGCTGAATAGCACCACCAACAGACAAAGTGCCAGGTTTTAATTTGGCATGGTATGTCAGTTTATTTTTACCTGCAGTGGCAGCACATGCAAAACTTCAAATGTAGAAAAAAAAATGTCCATAGGTCTGACTCTGTATTACTATTATACAACATAGATTATGTTGCTCCTAAAGGCTACTATTGTCTTATTTAACCTAGCCTTTGCTCAGACCAATTATAAAGTGTAAGTCACAATAAAATAAAATATGGATTACACAAAGTGTGAAAGGTTTATTTGACTTGTGAGTTACTGACTTCTGAGGTTAACAAGATTTATTATTCCTGGTAAACTCAACAAACACTCGGTAAAGGCTTCACTTTGTCCTCTCCTTTGTTTACCAAGGACCACATTAGCAGAAGTCCAACTTTCATTATTTATCTTAGAAATAAAAATCAACAGATGTTGATAAGCTGAGGAACACTGGTTTCAGGATTGGTTCAAATGATGTGGGCTCTGAATCCCTGCAGGAGTTTTTGCTTTAAATGTTAAGCTCAGTTTATTCATGAGGGAAATAAATAATAATGATGAGAGGCTTTATTAATCCACGTGGAGAAATTATCTTCTTACTTGAGCAATTATATTTGTTGCCTTTGGTTTCCTGCTAATTACCACAGACAGCTTGCCTAACCACTATAGGCGTGGGCGCTCACAGATCATTGCTTTAAAAACATACTTCACTAAAGTATACAAAATATATTATGAATCAAACTTTTTTTTATGTAGCCTATGTCATGTGGTCAACTCTATCATAATATAACCAGTGCTATGATCTGCCTTATTGGGTATTTTGAGTAAATGATACTTGTAATTATTGTATTTAGTAGAATATGTCGCAAATGTAAACTTTAACTACACTACCCACATCAAGAGGTTGGCTGTTTCTCACAGCAGACTCTCACATGATGGATGCTCCAAAGGCTGGGCTCTAAAAGGCTAAAGTAACACTGTTAAATAGACCGCCTTGAACGAGGAAGGCGACGTGATGGCGAGAGGTCCTCCCATGTGATGTGACTGAGGCCTGACGGACTGTGCTCGTCTGTTATGGCTCCTCCTGCTACAGTAGAACGGGGCTAGACGTAATACCAGTGCGGGGAAACGGGAGTTAACACACCGCGATACGTTTCTCGGGAGCCTCGGCTAAAGATGGCAGATTGTGCAATGCTGACGAAAAAGACATAGACGGTGTCCTCGGCGTTGCCTCTTCTGCTGTGAAGGCTTCGATATTTCCTCAAGATTACCAACACCCCAAATGAACTCCGTCAGAGCAAGTAACGTTAGCAGAAGACCTAGGCGAGTATCGAGGCCGCGCCCGGTGCAGCCGGAGAGGAACCACCAGGAAAGAGGTAATGCTAGCTCAGCGAGTGTTAGCATTACCGGAGTGAATTATAGCTGGTTTTGAGGTTGAATTGCGTGTTTTGTGATTGGGCAGTTACGCCTGTCGTTTATTTGTTGTTTATATGTGCGCACATTAAGGTAAAGTTGGTTGCTGTGAATGTAAGAGCGATCACCAAGGGTCGCAATGCAGCCAGGAAACACCGATGCTTTTGTGTTTGTAGTTAGCATTCAGGCCGCGCTTTGTTTTGCTAGATTTTTTTTTCTCCGAGTCGGCCTTTCTTTTGCTTTTCTCACCTCGTGCTGGTGTTTAGCTGTGTTTTGTGTTATGTGAGATTCGATTAATATTGAAAATGACATGTGATAAACAGCGGTTTGCTGGTTCTATGGGTAACAAACGCAGGGGAGGAGACATAAAGTGTCAGTTGTCGTAGCATGCTAATTTAACCTAGCCTGTGCTAGTTTAGCTGTTATTATTAGCCTGTTTGGCTAGCTGTCTGCGTCCTGTCGTTATAAAAACTTCATGTCCATTATAACAGTAACATGGCATTGCGAGGTTAGTAGTTAATACTGTTTGGTTTATTTGTCCTAGTCACATTATGTTTTAGTTGTTACAGTAGCACTGTCTAACAGACGGTGTAACACCAGCGATTTTTTTTTTTTTCCAAAATAAACATTTGCTTGCAAAGGATGCTATTTAATCACAGTTGCTATGCCTGAAAGAACTATAGTAAAGACCCGGTCGGTCTTGGGGGACACTAATAAGCCACATTAATGGTTTGTTTTTTAATCTGATTTACAGTTGGACTAATCTCATATTGTGATGTTTGAGCTCACAGCATCAATTGGCAGTTAACCTAAGATGTGCTGGATGCTCATTATGAAAGTGAAACAGAGGAATACGACTTGTTAATGTTTACAAAATAGAGCATCAAAGACTAAACCATCATGTTCATCTTAATAAAAAGAATTTATTAGATTACCTGACTTCATCTCTATTTCTCAGTTAATCTATTCATGGCCACATTTGCAGTGTAGCTCAGTTGTGATTTCAAGGCAGTAGATGAATTAGGCAAGGCATAGTAGATAACAGATACCCAACAGCTGCTTTTCCTAATCCACATGATAGTGTCTGTTAGGTTCTGCTGGCTTGTTTAACTAAAACATATGCTTTTTGTCAGTTTTGCAGCTTTATATGAGAACATGCTTTTTCTGCTGCAGGGTCTAACAGACTGTTTGTAGTGGTTACAAGCCTAGTAGCCAGTGAGAGTCATCCTTGAAACCAGAGCAACAAGCAGAGATCTGGGGTAGCTATCAACTCATCATACCTTGGTGAATAGGCTTACAAACATAGTGTGTGTCTCGTTTAGCTGAGGCTTCATACTCTGATTAGTTCAATTTTCCAATTATTTGAATCTCCGGTTGATAGGATTTGTAATCAGCTTGTTCTTCACACACCAGGTAATAGTCAAACAACTTTTTTTACTGGGTTTTGTCCTGTGAGATAAACGCTGTAAAGGAAGCTGAATCTGTGTTGTTGTTCTTTTTTTTAAACAATGAATTAAAGTTGTTAAGTCATGCCTGTTGTTCAACCAAATGTTCGACACATGCATGCAAATTAATGTCTGTATTTACAGATAAAGAAACATGCTTCAGGGCTTTAAAGCAGAGGAAGCTACACCACATAGGATGAGAAGAAAATGCATGCAAAGTGAAAAGGAAAAAGATAATGCTTTTCTTTGGACAGTCAGTTTTAAACTAGTTTTCCTAATGAGCATACTAAAACGTTACACCAAAAATATGTTGAAAATACATCAACACAGGCTTATCTTTGTATTGGTTTAATACGTTGAGCTGTATATACTCATTGGTTTTATCTTCCACTTTTTCCAGATGAGGACGTTCCTGCAGATATGGTTGCAGAAGAATCCGGTCCTGGAGCTCAGAATAGTCCCTACCAACTTAGAAGAAAGTCTCTACCCAAGAGAACAGTGTGTCCGACAAAGCCAAGCATGGAGGTACGTCTCTTAGGAATTTTAGAGATGGATAACTGCCTAAAAGATGTTAATTTAATTTTGAGGCATGCACCATTTCTAAATATTTTCTATGACTTTTTAAATACAGGGTGCTTCCACTTCAACCACAGAAAACTTTGGACACCGACCTAAGCGTCCCAGAGTTTCTGGAAAGTGTCAAGATTTACCAGGTAAGTAAGAAGACATTTTTTGACTTGCATGTTCAAAATTTTGTTCCCTGCAGCTTGTAAGGGTTAATTGTGCAAGCAGTTGGAGATAGCAATGAGAAGAACAAGTTATAACTCATTTAGTCTGTTAGTCTGTCTTGTTGGGTAGTAGTGTGCAGTTGTATGTCATACAGAGTGTCATATTTCTTTTCACTAAATCTTTTATGTTATGATTATATTTTTTCTTGGAGGTTTGAAACGTTATGAGTACCAGAGGCTTATGTGGTACACAGACTTGTTATGACATAGTTATATGGGTCTAATGTCATCGCTAGCTTAATTTAAAAGAAATATATGACAAGAAACTATGGTATAAATTTTAAAGAACCAATGGCAGTTACTCTTTGGTGGATTTAACATGACACTTTTATTCTTCAGTCCATCCTAGCTATTCTTATGATTGGCAATTTTGGGGAAAATGACTGTGTTACAGTATAAAGATGTTTCAGAGTAATCTCTCTAAAAATGTCTTTGCTAAAAATGTGAAGGAACTCCATAAATTTGTCATTTGGAAAGTATAAAGTCTGTTATTTGTGGTGTATGGCGTCTTTTTATATAATGTAGCTCCAGCCCAAGCATCCCAAATAACTGTTTGCCTTGTTAGATGGCATTTGGTTCTGCCTTTACAATTGTCAGAATGTCTTATGTTGTGCATACTGTTGTTCCACATGATCTGTGTTTAAAACTAAAATTACTTGTAGGTCATCGAGAGTCTCTGAACAACGGTGACTGCTACTGAGCAGCTCATGTTAGAGGCTGAGCTAATACCTTTTTAAAAAATGGATTATTTATGTGCACAATTAACAGAAGTAAAATGACAAAAAGATCAAATTACTAAGCTGGCGAAAAGCTCAACACTGTGTTTGCATTATGAGAAAGCCGATGAATATGCAGATGAATATGCTGTGTCTGTATGAGCTAAACCATGGCCCAAAAATTGAGGATGGATTTTATGTGTGGAATTGGAAAATCATTACATCCATGTCTAATTCCATGATTGTCTTTCTCCCAGCAGCTCCAGCAGAGCAATATTTGCAAGAGAAGCTTCCAGATGAGGTGGTGCTAAAGATCTTCTCATACCTGTTGGAGCAGGACCTGTGCCGTGCAGCATGTGTGTGCAAGCGCTTCAGTGAGCTGGCCAATGACCCTATCCTCTGGTGAGACATGACAAAATGACAAAATATCTTGTGGTATTTATTGTGCCCCCCCCTTTTTTTTACGGTTATTTTAACATGGAAGAATACCCTGTTTCTATAGCCATTAGCCTTTACTAACTTTAAATTAGCATTTTTTAACATGGTTAATCTAAATTTAAATTGTTGATTACATGTTAAGAATCTAACAGAAACCAGACATTATTGGTGATTTACCAGCAACAGAAATCTCATTTTATGTTGTAAGTAATCCATCTTTAATAATTAGATGTGTGGGTGTGTGTCACTGCTTTACTTTTCTTTAGAACAGATGTACTTCAGACTTGGTCGATTTGTTGCGGTACATACACTGTTGAGCTTGAAGTCATTTGGATGAGCACTTTGGTTTAATGTTGTCCTCCCACTCGTCATTGGGACAATTTATTTTTTAATCAATACAGCGTCGTTTAATTTCATGATGCCACGTGAACCATTCACCTTTGTTGAGTGGATGGATTCAGAAGTCTGGACACGATTTACCAAAAAATCTGGATTGCAGTTTGCGGCCTGTGTTGTTGAATCATTGCAGCTAAATGTTGGCAACCAGCACCAGCCGTGTATTTTGCTGACACCCTGTTCTCTTCTGCCACAAATGACTTCAATAACCCACTCATGCTGTAAGCTGCAGTCTATTCAGAACAAGCACTTTTTGAGCACCCACTGCATTAGTTTGTCTTCAATGCCTCAATAAAACATAAATATATATACACATGCACACATACACTGTATAATTGTTTCTGTGGTTCTTCTTCGAGTCTTGGGTGCTGGCTCATCATTACTAGTGTGCAGAAGGACAGTAGTCTGTATTAATACTACTAATAATAACAAATGAAAGTAGCCCAGCCACCATATAATGTTGCAGCCTTTTTGCTAGTGGGCCAGTGTATCAACAATTATATTGTGGACGTGACTTTTTTAGAATGTGGTCATCACATTTTTGCCAAACAATGACTTCTGTATTGTAAGGAATTCTGACAAATCGAACGAGGATGATCATGTGAACTCCTGATATGCCTTCATATTTCAGGAAGAGGCTGTACATGGAGGTTTTTGAATACACGCGACCCATGATGCACCCCGAGGCAGGGAAATTCTACCAGATAAATCCAGAAGAATATGAGCAGCCAAACCCGTGGAAGGAAAGTTTTCAGCAGTTGGTATGGAAACTACTGACATATAATGTAGTAGCATTGGTTTCAGACTAAAGTGACCTCAATAATGTTTGCAGAACTTCAGTCCTAAATAAAGCAGGCCATGAAAACCACATGATCTAAAATGCTTTAAGAAATACCTTTACAGTAAAACCTTTTTAATCATCAAAATGTTAATCAGAAAATTGAAGGGAATGAGGTGGGGCCATTTGGGTAGAACCTTCTTATACATGTAATCCAGTTTTTATATAGTAGTGCATTATTGAGCAACTTTAAAGCCAGTGTTGAGACAGGAACTAGGTCATTGTTGAATCTTTGAATGATTCTTCTGTGACCTTGGTGCAACTGTAAATTCTGCCATTGTGGATATAGCTGAAGTCACAAAGTGACATTCAGTATTGAAATAAAAGCATAGAAGAGGATGTTTTTAAAGATTGAAATAGTGTTTACATTTATTTTCTCTGTAATACAATGATCTTAAGTATTTTCTTTTCCCTTCAGTAAAAATGTGTCTTTTCCCTTTGTTCCTCCATCTTTTTCATTATGCAATCCTTTTGTAATTGTTCACTTAAATTATTCACTTCTTCCACATGTGAATAATATGAATGTTTCTTCCTTTTTTTCCCCCAGTATAAAGGCGCACATGTAAAACCAGGCTTTGCAGAACACTTTTACAGTAATCCTGCCAGATACAAAGGAAGAGATAACATGTTTGTAAGTGTAATTTTTACATACTTTAAAATCAAAACAAAACAAATCTTCCACTTTAGTGTTGCGGTCATTCATCTGACCTGTTCTCTTTTCTTACTTTTTTCTTTTTCCTTCCCCCAGTACTATGACACCATTGAGGATGCTCTTGGAGGGGGTCAGGAGCCTCACTTTGACGGCCTGATATTTGTCCACTCTGGTATTTACACAGACGAATGGATCTACGTCGAGTCGCCTATCACAATGATTGGCGCTGGTAAGTGCGTTTGTAGTCATGGTTACGGTTTCAGTGCGCCCTTGTTTAGTCTGGTCTCTAATTAAACCAGTCTGGTCTTTTTGCAGCTCCTGGAAAAGTAGCAGAGAAAGTTATCATTGAGAATACCAGAGACTCTACGTTTGTATTCATGGAAGGCTCAGAAGATGCCTATGTTGGATACATGACCATTAGGGTGAGATGACTCTGATATTTCTTTCCTCACATATAGAGTAAATGTTTCCTTTTTTCCCATGTTGTATGTATCTTAGTCCTGTTTTAGCTACTGTTGTCACAGTCAACGTTAACAGTTTTTTTTCTCCTGCAGTTTAATCCTGATGATAAATCCGCCCAGCACCACAATGCACACCATTGCTTGGAGATTACAGTCAATTGCAGCCCCATCATTGACCACTGCATCATACGCAGCACGTGCACAGGTAATTTTGCTTAGACCTGACTTTTCAGGCCTTTGGAGGGGTCAGTGGGAGCGTTTGACAGAAACTAAAGTTGTTCTTGGTTCCTCATAAGACAAAATGGCTGAGAATTACCTAGGTCTTGTGTTGATGTGTTTGTGCTGAAGTATTATTTTCTTTTTCTTTTTTTCCATGATGGCGCACAGATTGTTTTCATTGCTTGTTTTGACAGGTACATTTGTGGACTAATATATCATTGTCGTGCTTCTTTCAGTGGGGTCAGCAGTGTGTGTCAGTGGTCAGGGTGCTTGTCCCACAATCAAGCACTGCAACATCAGTGACTGTGAAAATGTTGGTCTTTACATCACTGACCATGCACAGGTAATGCACACCTGTTATTCATGTTATTTAAATATAAACTTAAATGTATATGTCAGCTTCTGCTGAGCGTGTTCTTCACTAGAGCTAAAGGAACAGCAGCATCAGTGACGTGCATCTATCACAGTTGTACATTCCTGCTTGGCTTTATATGTGAATACCATCACAAGTCTAAGTCCAGTGTAGAGACAACAGTCTTTTATCTATAAGGTTAAAGGAATGTTGAAACTAATCAACAGACTTGCAGCTGACCTATTATTTTGTTTGTTGCTATTTTCTGTCACGTGTATAATGTTACAGTGCTAGAAGTTAGTATTAAACATGTCCAAATAATCATACATGTATTTGTGATGAGTGAGTCATTCAGCAAGGCAAGAGGTTAGGCCTCAGACCCAGTTTCTAGTGTTCTGGTCATCTGCTGGAGGCAAAGCACACCTACAGAATCACATTAGTCTCCTTGGCAAATGTAAATGAATGAACACATTCTTGCCAAACTGTCTCCTTGAGTAGCATTGAAAACATGTAATTGCATACAAATAACTGACAGGGCAGGGAGATTTATAGTTGTTTGGTTTATGCACAATAAAACTTTACTTGCTACATTAACTTTGGTGTTTCCTACCAGCAAATGATTTACACACACATCTGTTGACAGGGAAAAAAAAACAAAAGAAAAATATTATATATCTTGTGAGTGAAAGAGTAAGTTCACCTTTATGCCACTTAGAAAGTAGGTAACTGGAATGACCAAAGAATTCTTGCTGTGTTGCTGCAGATGTTTAGGTTGACAGGATTGGTTGGAAAAGCTGCTATTTTTAATCAAGAACTATAAATTATGTTATTTGGATTTGCCATTTGTTTTCAGAGCCTTACACCAGTGCTCCTTTTATTCTGATCACATTTGCTAAAGCTGTGTTTTCAAACCAGTGATGTAGCTTTTCAGGAAGAACTTCCCATTAGAAGAAGCTGGCCATGGATAAGACAAAGGCAAAAAAGGAAAAACTGCGGTTTTACATAAAGGATCATGGCCAGCTGGGGACTAGTAGGTTT
The DNA here is from genome assembly GCF_001858045.2 of Oreochromis niloticus. Lineage (NCBI taxonomy): Eukaryota > Metazoa > Chordata > Actinopteri > Cichliformes > Cichlidae > Oreochromis > Oreochromis niloticus. The sequence goes on from NC_031978.2 coordinate 21,614,656, forward strand.
ATTTTAAATGCAATTCTTCATGTCGTTCAGGGAATCTATGAAGACAACGAGATTTCAAACAACGCTCTGGCTGGGATCTGGGTGAAAAACCACGGCAACCCAATCATCAGACGGAATCACATCCACCACGGCAGAGACGTGGGAGTTTTTACATTTGACCACGGCATGGTGAGATCCACTTTAATGATGGTTTTATGTTGTGTATGTTTGTCAGCCACTAAATTGTATGAGAAGAAATGCAAATGTACAATGTGTAGTAGCCAAACAACACTAGTGCAGGTAAACTAGGTGAAAAACATAAAACAACATGATGATGGTGAACCTATAACATACATATAAGCTAAAAACCACTTTGACAAACCTATTATGAGCCTATCAATCTCTGTTTCCAGGGTTACTTTGAGAGCTGTAATATCCATAGGAACCGTATAGCCGGCTTTGAGGTGAAGGCATACGCCAATCCGACAGTGGTTCGTTGTGAGATCCATCATGGTCAGACAGGAGGCATCTACGTGCATGAAAAGGGCCGCGGCCAGTTCATTGAAAACAAGATCTTTGCAAATAACTTTGCAGGCGTGTGGATCACTTCCAACAGTGACCCCACAATACGGTCAGTTTGAACTGAAAGTCTTGAGCTCAAATCAGGTCAGCATTCAAATCTATCCGATTATTCGGGTTCTCAAATATGTTGTTCTGTCCAAAACAGGGGAAATGCCATTTTTAATGGTAACCAAGGTGGAGTTTATATTTTTGGTGATGGCAGAGGCCTCATTGAAGGAAACGACATCTATGGTAACGCCTTGGCAGGAATCCAGATCAGGACAAATAGCTGCCCTATTGTCAGGCACAACAAGATTCATGATGGCCAACATGGAGGAATATATGTGGTAAATATTTCTGAAAATATTGTTTTGCATATTTAAGGGTTTTTCATTCCAGCTTTCTTATTCTATTATGAGGTGAAACCGTGTGTTTCTGTCTCATGCAGCATGAAAAAGGACAAGGAGTCATTGAGGAGAATGAGGTGTACAGCAACACACTGGCAGGAGTGTGGGTTACAACGGGCAGTACGCCAGTGCTGAGGAGGAACAGGATACACAGCGGGAAGCAGGTCAGATCACAGGCTAGTTAGTACACCTAGAGGGATCTATACTGTTCATCTGATCATAATGAGATCACAAATTTCTGATGTCATGAGATCACAAATTTCAATTTAAGACCAATTTGACGTCCTGTGATTTAAAGCAAGATGGATAAAGGAATAAACCAGATTTATATAAAAGCACATTATGAAATGCTAAATAAAAGCCAATATATTTTCACTGCCATTTTAACAGGTTGGGGTTTACTTCTATGACAATGGCCATGGTGTGCTTGAAGACAATGATATCTACAATCACATGTACTCTGGAGTTCAAATAAGGTTTGTGTAACATGACAAATCATAACAAGTAACATAAGCAAAGATTTACCTGAGTGATGTCCTGATGTTAGGGTGGTCTGGTAGAGTAGTATTGAAACAGCGGCTCACCTTTCCATTGTGTCCCCCCTCCGCAGGACGGGCAGCAATCCTAAGATCAGACGGAACAAGATCTGGGGAGGCCAGAATGGCGGCATTTTGGTTTACAACTCAGGTGAGAAGAGGAGCTTTTTCTGTCTTATGTTCTCATTATTGCCATTGTTAATATACTGTTTAAACAGTGTGTCAATATTTTTGGCATGTTGCCTCAATAACAAAACATCAATGTATATTGTTGTTTTCTTTTTTCTCGTTAGGCTTAGGTTTCATCGAGGACAATGAGATCTTTGACAATGCAATGGCAGGTGTGTGGATAAAGACAGACAGCAACCCCACCCTGCGGAGGAATAAAATCCACGACGGGCGAGATGGCGGGATCTGTATATTCAACGGAGGAAGAGGTAACCGATTTATGACTGTGGAAGTGGAGTAAATACAAGCAGTGGAGATCCAATTTGGCTTTATAATATGAGGAAATTCAGACCTAAATTAATGTAATCCTATCTTTTGGTATGTAAATCCCATCTTTTGGTATTTTAGTGAATTGTCAGATTAAAAGTCCATTTTCTGTTATTAGGTTTGCTAGAGGAGAATGACATTTTCAGAAATGCCCAAGCGGGGGTCCTCATTAGCACCAACAGTCACCCAGTACTGCGGAAAAACAGGATATTTGATGGCTTCGCTGCAGGTGGGTAATGCATGCACACTAGCTTTAATAGCTCATGATTTAAAACTTGTGATGAGATGCTTGAATTTAATTATTGTGGACTTTCAACATCACTGTGTCTTTGTAAAGAGATTATTCTTATTTGTTTATGTAAAACTAGGTATTGAAATCACCAACCATGCCACGGCGACTCTAGAGGGCAATCAGATCTTCAACAATCGTTTTGGGGGGTTGTTTCTTGCGTCTGGTGTCAATGTTACAATGAAAGGTATAGTATTAATGGCAAAGATTTTTAAATATTATTGAATAAAAATGCAGAACTCTCATAACAGATCAAAACATCAGCGTACAAATTTCTGCTGTTTCCTCCAGATAATAAAATATTGAACAATCAAGATGCCATTGAAAAAGCTGTGAGCAGAGGTCAGTGCCTGTACAAGATTTCAAGTTACACCAGCTACCCAATGCACGATTTTTACAGGTAAACTTTTTTCGCCTCTCACTTAACCTCAGCTATTTTTGTTTGTGATTGTTAAAAAACACACCTTGGGTTTCCATAGGTGTCACACTTGTAACACAACAGACCGCAACGCCATTTGCGTGAACTGTATCAAGAAGTGTCACCAAGGACATGATGTAGAGTTCATCAGACACGATAGGTAAGTCTGACTGATGCATGCTAGTAAACAGAACAAACTAAATACACCCTGGATGTAAATGGATGACAGACTTTGTACACTGGCTTGTTGGTGCCTTCCTTTGAAGCACCCCACTTTAGACCAGAGTGAAAGTGCAGAAGCAGAACACAGCATTCACAAAACAAGGAGTTAAGAATTGCTGCTCTTTCTTTCTCCCTGCATCTCACACACACAGCAGAGGAAAGCAGCAGCAGCAGCAGCAGTGTTTCTCATGATGGTGGATATCAATAAGCTGCAGCAGATCACTGCTGTTTCAGTGTACTTTGTAATGCAAGCTTGGCTTAACTTGCCACATCTTTATTTGCTGATGTAAGGATACCATCTCTGAGACAAATGGCTTGTTGCTAAGTGCACTGATAATTAATTCAAATAAGCAGATTTTGGCTAAGATGGAGACAGTGGTAGGAGGAATTGAATGAAGAGAAACAAAACTAGTCAGTCTGCCTGATGGTAAAGAGAATAATGTACATGCTTACTTATAAGAAGCTTGGGGTCTGAATACACCGTTTAATTTTTACTAGTCACAGATATATAAAGGCACATTAAATACAATATAATGTACTGTCTTCTTTGTTTTTGGGGACTAAACATAATTATTTCTCCTCCTCCGTCTCTGCCTACAGATTCTTCTGTGACTGTGGTGCTGGGACGCTGTCAAATCCTTGCACGTTAGCAGGAGAGCCGACACATGACACAGACACTCTGTATGACTCAGCTCCCCCTATAGAGTCCAATACACTGCAGCACAACTGAAGTCCCGAGGTGCTTCTGCGCTTCAGCAGTAATGGACGTATAAGACACTTTAAGTTGTGCCGTGGATGAGCAATTCCAAACTAAAACACAGATTCACTTTGGCAAAAATATACAGTGACTTTAAAAAGTAAAACAAAACAAAAAAAAGACTTGCGACTCGGATATTCTAAAAGAAGACATTTAGAAAAAAGGTGATTATGGATGCCTCACATTTTCTTTTCCTTACATTTTTTGACAAAAGATGACATCAGTGGGACAGAGCAGAAGAGCGACTGATTCGGGATTTGTGGGTCTGTTGATTTGGTCAAGTAAATGATGCCGGTGAGAGTTGGACAAAATCCACCGAGGCTTATCTGCTTTTGGGAAGCGGATGAACGGAATACTGCAGTGTACAGATCCACCATGGAGAGTCAGTCAGAAGAGGTTACAGCTTGTCTCATGAAAAGGCAAAAGCCCCCAAATACAACAATGCTTCCATCACTGGGCAACCGACGTGCTCGTATAATATGTACGGGAAAAATGACCTAGCACTTCAGCATTTTTTTTTTTTTTCTTCAAGACAACTGTTGAGATTTGATTTTAATGCTTTTTTTGTGTAGTTTTGTATTTTCATGCAAAAATCTTACTGTACTTGAATGTCTTTATTTTATTAAGTGTTTTAATTTTTTTTTTTGTTATTATACCCTAGAATTGCTGTAATTATACTCATGTCGCAGTATCTAACTTCTTTCTGTGAAAGAGATCAGAGACAAGAGAGGAAAACACTAAACACTTTCTCCAGCAATGTTGACTCCTTTACACTTGCAATACAGAAAAATAGATGTGTAATTGTGCTTTCACAAGACTTGTATATCTTCTTGTTTGTTGATGATGTTCCAGTCTGCTTTACATGATCTATGCATATTTTTTTGTTTAGTATCTGTTGGCCTGTCACCATTACTTTAATTGAAGACCTGACAGTACAGATGTACATGCAACTGCATCTTGATTGGAAATTAACCCATGATAAGCTAATTAAGACAGGTTTCTTTTTAATAATCTCTGGCCCTGGTCAGCATTTGACAATAAAATATTGAACAATCAAGATGCCATTGAAAAAGCTGTGAGCTGAGGCCATTTAGGCTGTTACTTTGTGAATTGATCTCAGTTCAGTAATCTAGACACAAGTGTCTTTTTCGCTACCGTCGCAGGCACAGATGCTGTTTAACAGCCCATTAGGTTACAAACTTCTGGCTTCCTTTATGTCCTCCAAATGAAAGAGCCGAGTCTTATGAAAGCATAAGTTTTGATGCGTTTTCCCATTGTTTGCCAATGTTGCTGGAGAATTTAAAGAGGCTTTTACTCTACTGAAGCTGAGACAAGTATCTATATACAGCGCTTTATTGGTTTTATTGCCCCCTTCCCCCAATTCATGTGTACTGGTGATTGTGGGTTCTCATACAGACTGAAATGTATGCATGTATCATAACATCTAGACTTAATATATTGTGAAGTATTCAATAACCGTTATGTAGGCGCTAGCGTGAATTAAAAGGGTTTAATTTCCTAGATGAAACATTGTCATTTTTTTAAAATAAACTTTATTAGATCAATTCAGTAGTGTTTTTTTTTTAATGACAAAACAAACACAAAAATGCATCGAATTTTTAACAACAGTTTACAGAGTACTGAGCAGTTGAATGAGGGAAGTGAAACGGGTGCTGTCCGGTGCAGCATCCTCAGCGAACTGGCACAGCTTCCTGTATGAGGGGACAGGAGGGAACATAAGTAACCACGCTCTGACTTTAACAGATCAGCATTGTGTGTCACTGTAGTATCTGCAGAATAACTGATGCGAAACAATAATACGTACTTGAAAAGTCTGAGACTGACGGTGCTTTTCTCAAACTCTCTGGCCTTCCTGTGTCCTGACTGGATAACTTCCTCTGGTAGGTTGGCGAGTCGAGCAGCATTGAATCCATAACTCTTAGGACACGCACCCGTTATGAACTTGTAGAGGAAAGTGATGGTCTCTTGACTTGGATCCTCACACTCATTCTCCACCATGCATGCCTGAAGGAGGGGGTGAAAGGGAAACATGATACTTAAAACCCACAAACAGACTGCATTAAAGAAAAAAAAAAAAGTAGTAAATCCTCCGGGTTTGACAAATAAATCATTGCCTCCTGCTGTTCCCCCTAATGAACAGCAGGAGGCAATTTTGGTTGTAAAAAAAGTCCAAAATGAGCTGCCATTCCTTTATGACCCAACTAAACACTTTTGCTAATGAGTTGATAAGAACTAAATGAGACCTTCATCCAATTTATGACCTCATTTTCTAGGTCCCATCCCTCACTCAGTTGTCATGCCTTGACAACTAAAAGGCTCAACCTGAGGTTTCATAACAGAAATTCACAAACCAAAGCTGTTTACAGTAATGTCACCATAGTGCACATTATATATGATACACTAAAGTAACACAGACTAACAAATCGTAAATAGTATCTGGGCAATTGTGTGAAACTTGCCATGTACAATTTGAAACGATCAAATTCCGGTGTGTTCATAATATCTTTATTTCTTCAGTTTATTTATACAGTAACGAATCACAACAACATTTGCCTCAAGGCGCTTTATATTGCAAGGTAGACCCTACAATAAACCTTACAATTTTTTGCACCATGTTACTAAACCAGCAAAATGTTAAGAGCAGGAAGCTGCCGGTTGTGGCTTGGGCTCCAGGCATGCAGCTGTGCTCAAAGAGCAGATGTAGCCACAAACTGCTCAATTTATTGTCTCACACTAAAGGTTTTTGCTTTCATTTGTCTTGTACATAACCTCATTAATGCACTCTGAAAGCAAGAACTCAGCTAATACTGGATACTTGGGGCACACACACTAAAGACACACACTGACCCATTTACAAAGAAAAGCTGCAAGGCTGTGAAAAATGTAAATAAAAAGAATACAATAATTTGCTAATCATTTAAACATTATATTTTACATTAATTTATAAAAATACAGCCTCATTTATTTATTTCAGGATTCATTTCCTTGCAAAATGTACCATTTAATTGGTATATAAATTTGTCTTTTTATTACCGTCCTAAATGACCTTGCATTGTCGAGTATCGAGTGTGATTAGCATTGCTGTACTCACCATGTGGCCCAAACGCACGGCAGGGTTGTTGGCATAGTCCTCCACCAGGGAGTGGTAATGTGTAGAGAACAGAGTGCGACAGCAGATCTTCTCAGCAAGCTCCTTGACAACAGCGCTGGCGATTGCTGTGCCATCATATGTGGCTGTGCCCCTTCCTGCAAGCAGTTCACAGCTCAGTAATTACACCACAACAATACTGTGCTGAGAATACAGTCTATGCTATCCACCAATCATGTGAATAAGCTTTAATAAGCAAACTAAATAAATGCTTACCTAATTCATCCAGAAGCACAAGTGAGTGTTTAGTGGCATGGTGCAGGATGCTGGAAGTCTCACTCAGCTCCACAAAGAAAGTGCTTTCTCCTGTAGAGCACAGAGTTGAAAATACAAGTTCAGCTCATGAAGCACAAGCTCAGATCATTATTCCTAATATGTTAAGAGTCTCTGATGTTACCAGCCATGATACGATCTGAGGCGCCCAGCCGAGTGAAGACCCTGTCAACTGGCGTGAAGCGGAGGCTCTCAGCTGGAATGTAGCAACCCAGCTGGGCAAGAATGATCACGAGTCCACACTGTACAACAGGAGCAGCACGTTATCTTAATATGGACCAACTGAGACTGCAACTGACACTGCCTATGTAGACTGTGGAGAAAACATGTGAAAATGTATGTTTACATTTATACATATAGTCATAAACACCCACTTGTCTCATTAGAGTAGACTTTCCACCCATGTTTGGCCCTGTGACGAGGACGCAAGAGGCCAGACTGTCATCTTCACCATTTTCACCGGTGCCAGGGCAGCCAATGAAGATGTCATTAGGAATGAAGTCGTCGCCAAAAAAGGTCTTGGTGACACAGGGATGACGGGATCCCTTGAGGTCAATGAAGGGTGCAACCTGGGCGTCATCCTCGGGAAGCACGACCTCTGGCCTGGCCATAGGCCCGTCACTGCCCTGGCTGTAGCGAGATAAGGCCAGCAGCACATCTGGGGACGAAAAAGGGAGATAAAAAAAAAAAAAAAAAGAAGTACTGAACATTTAATTATTTACATTTAAGAACTAAAAAAAAATGCACATATTTAATGCATGTCTTATAGGTCTGCTTTCCTACAATAAAATTAATAAAACCAAATCTGTGGCTGGGATGTGTCCCAGTGGTCCAAAAACTTTCATAAATCAAAAACTATGCAATAATCTAAATAACTGCAAACATCAACATAGAATTTCCCTGAAAGAGAGACTTAGCCAAGCTGTGAAATAAATGAACTTACTTCTAACAAGCCCTCAGACTGGTGCAACATCATTATTTAAAAAACACAGTATGACAGTTTCTCTGTAATATCTGCAGGAAATGTACCGAGAGCAGACCGATGTAGTGAAAACCAAATTACATATCGAGAAGATGAAGAAAACATTTGTACTGTTTAAAAAGAAAAAAAGCTTTTTAATTAAAAAGAAAAAAAAAAAAAAAAAAAAAAAAAAAAGGGATCGTTACCAAGCACTGCCATGCACTCCACAGCAGTCTTCCAGTCACTGTAGTTCTTGTCAAAGTTATAGAAGAGCCTCCTCATGCAGTCTTTGAGTGCAGCATCTCTCTTCTCCTCAAATCCTTGCAGCTCTGAGAACATCCGTTCAGTCTCCTTTGTCACATAACGCTTCCAGCCTTTCTTTGTAGACTTTAACTCATACTCTTCAGGGACATTCCTCTCTGAGACGCTGTCAGGAACCTCCATCTGATAGCGGTTCTTCCCAGTTCCCCAGAAGGACATGCTTTTACAGCCAAGTCTCTTCTTCTGTCTGTCCAGATAATCCTGCAGCTCTCGTTCACAGTTCTTGATTCCAGTCAGAGCCTGGTCGTACTCTGGGTCAAAGCCAGCTTTGGGGGTTATTACTCCAGTAGTGCGGGCTTTCTGGTGGTCAAAGGCCGTGTCCCAGCGTTTGAGTTCACCAGAGAGGTCGGGAAAGAGGCCGTTCTTTTCGCTATTGAGGCTGATAACTTGACAAAGCAACGTGGAATGAAACTCGCCTGAAACTGGAGCAAAGAGAGAAATGATGTCCTGCATCGTTTTGAAACCTTCCAGTGCTGAGAGGAAGTCTGCTATCTTGCGCTTGCTGTAGGTCACTTCCTCATAGAGAACTGCTCTGCTGTCAGGGTGGTCCTGGCTCTTCAGAGGTGTCCCGATACTGTGGATTTTGCTCAGCAGGCGCTCTAGATCTGGAAGTTTTTTTAGAAGGTCTGAAACCTCAGTAGCCTGGGCTTGAGCTCCCATCAGGTCCTCCACTGCATCCAATCTGTCCCTGATAGATGTGGGGTTACACAGAGGAGCGCAGAGCCACTGCTTCAGAAGCCTCTTTCCAAACGGAGTAGAGCAGGTGTCCAAACGCTCCAGCAGTGTCCCTTCTGTTCCTCCTGACCCATTCTGAAAGATTTCCAAGTTTACCAGAGTCACTCCATCAAGCACCATACGCTGACGAGTCTTGGCAAAGAAACTGGCAGGTCCTGCAGCTTTCTCCATCTCAACATCAACTGGGACATATTCTTCAAAGTTAGCCATGGAGAGCAGCTCTTGGTCCACCAAGCATTTCTTCAGGTAGAAAATGCATCCACCCAAAGCTGACAGTGCTAGTTCATAGCCCTCCTTAGGAGTAAGGCACAGTGAATCACTCTCAGATGTCATCTCTTTTAGAAGAGCGGGGAGAAAGCTGCTCCCAGTCCCCTGCTCCTTGCCAGTTGCCTCTTTAAAATAATCTTCCTCTGAGAGGGTTTTCAGAGTCTTCTGAGCATCCCAGAACTGTGTTCCTGCATTAAGTCCTTCCTGCAGAGCAGAGGACAGAGAGGCTTTGAGTATTTTGCGAGTTTCAACAGATGGGTTTCCTTTCTCAAAGAGCACCTCAGCGGGGGCATAGTGTGCTATGAGGGTACGCAGGCGTGAGCAGTGACGATCATCTGAGAACTGACCGACATGAAAACAACCCACTGATGTATCTACAAAACAGACTCCATATGTGCGGCAGCGGCCGGAGCCTTCTTCTTCAGCCTTTTCTTTCAAACTAAGGAGGAACTTGCTCTGGCTCTCTGAAGGAGCACCATCCAACACACTGTAGGTTTGGGTACCACGTGTGATAATCCTGCACACTTCTCTTCTCACTACACGGTCAAATTTAGTGGGCTTGAGCATCGTCTTACAGCGCGCTTCCATCATCTCTGGGGTCTCTGTCTGCTCCACACGAGCCACCTTGTAGCCTTTCTGCACCAGTACATCTGAGAAACGTCCAAAGCCAATCTCTGGAAAACCAGAGTGCGCCCAAGTCCCCTTCATGAATGTCAGTCCCATCTCGTTGACTCCAATCACAGCATCCATGTGGTAGAGCTCATAAAACTTTCCCACCTTGTAGAAAATCACTGTATCAAACATCTCAGATTTGAGCTGCCACCACCGACGCATACCAGGAGTGATTTCATTCATAAAGTCATTTGGCACATACAAGGTGCTAGGATCATAGTCATCATCTGTCTGTCGCCGCCGTTTGCCGTCTTTTCTCTTGCCGTCCTGCAACCACTCCAGTTTCTCATGATCCCAAACTGTTGCCCCTGCAGTGGAGCCTGATCCATTCGCCTGGCTCTCAAAGCTCTCGGGAGCAGAGAAGGCTGACAAACGAGATTTTGTGTCAGTCGCAACTGCTGCTGGAATGCTTTTAGGCGTAACAGATGGAGCAGTAGATGTCTTTGCTTTTGTTTTAGCTGACTTTTCTGCAGGACGTTTGCGCTTGGCAGGCTTGATGGGGCTTTCCACGTCTGACTTTTCGGTGCTCTCTTCTTTCTCTTCACAGCTTTCCCCCCCTCCGTCCTCTTCATCCTCACTGCTGGACGCAGCGTGTTCTGGTTTGAAATCCTCATCTGATCCGTCACTATCTGAGGCCGCAATAATGCGACGGCGCTTGGCTTTGCTTCCTTTTTCCATTAATGCACAGAATAAACTTGCACTGACTTTGAATGGCTTCAGGGCTTCGCTTTTGTTGTCATACTCATCACTGCCCTCTTCATCAGTCACTACTAAGCTGTCAAGCTGGAAAAAAAGAATAAAATATAAATTTAAAAAAACCCCCAGTAATGACAAGCTGATAATTACACCATGCGACTAAAGCTACTGATGAAAATGCTGCCCTGGGAATAACATTACTTTTAATATTACAGGAGAATTTAGACTTCATGACCTCACTGGTAAAATATTGTATTCAGAAATTATCGGGTAACCTCCATTTCTTCATCTTCCTCCTCCTCTTCTACATCAGATGGGTCCGTGCAGAGAGGCATCTTTAATCTTTTTTCTGGGCTGTCAAACATAACTCCATCAGCCAGCTCCATTGCACGACGAATTAAAGGTTTGCCACAGAAGTAGACTCCTCCAGGTTTAGCATCACTGCTGTCAGAGCCTGTGCAAATCATACAAAGAAATTCCAGCTTACTCTGAACAGACAGCAAACAATGGCCCCCAAAGGGATACAAGCCACTGATGCACTTGCAACTAGGAACAACCAACCTTGGTACTCTCTGACTCTATTAGAGCTGACCCATCCTCTTGTTGGAGGTTCATCAAAGAAATGAACATGTATGCGCTGGTCACGACCATGGCCCCTCATCTGCTGCCCAGTCAGAGGCTGGGGTACCACCATGCACGGCCACCAGGGGTGCCCTTCCATTTTTGCCCACACAAGGGCGCCAGCACTGAATAAGCATGGAGGGCTGCTGAGGATAAGAAGAGCAAAGACACTTTCACACATCTTTCAACGCTGTAAAATTAACTTTAAACGTGACTCATTGTGTGTTACAGTCGATCTCTTGAATGGTGTGGAAAAGCAACACCACAACACCAGCTTGGACTTTTATTAGTCCAACATGCCCATCTTAAATATAATCATCAGTTTCAAATAGTAAAACAGAGGTGCAGGAAAGACAAAAGCAGTTGCAATTCACTTGTGATAATTCAATTTCGCAAATCCTTTGATCTTAAAAGCACACAAGGCCACATGTCAAAAATCATCTCCCCCTATCGTGGGTAGGGGTGTGGTGCCCACTTGAGATGGCCCAAACAGCCTAAACTATGACAGAAGATAGTGATAAGTCCACTAGGGCTGCCACAAACAATTATTTTGATAGTCGACTAGTCACCGATTATTTTTGCGATTAGTCGACTAATCAGATCATGCATCCACTGGACGTACAACGTACAGCTTATTGCACCAGCATGCATCTGCTCTTATATAACTATCATTAGCTTACAGCTTTAAGTGTTTAAGGTATGTGCCAACTAAAAAATAAAGACAAGATGATAGTTTATTAAATTTTAATGAAATTTCCAGATTGTTTCGGTGAAGTTTAATAAACTCAGCCGCTCCTTGCTATCTAAAATATAACAGGACACCGGAGTATATTCTCGAGCATCTCACACTCCTGATAATCAGTTGTCTGCTTGACTTTTATTCAGCTGTGTAAAAACTGTAACTTTAATCTCAGCCAAACCGATTTACTCAGGAACAAATAAAATACTGAAAAAAGCCAAACAATAACATTTTTAAGTTATCTAAGTGACTTATATATCATGTTTAACCTGAGTAGCGAAAGACGGCGGTGGATTTGAAAATGATTTGCCGGGAGTTCGGTGTTCTCACCGGCTCTAGCGAGCTTTGAACCCCGGCTAGCTATCGAGCTGGTGGGTAACAGACGTCTCCGAAAACGTCGGAGCGCTTTTGAAAATATGTGATGTCTTCATAAACTGAGCAGATATTTGAGGTTTACACAGCTACATTCTCGCCTGAAAATATGTTAAACGTTATTTTGTGACCCAGAAAGAATAATAAGAGTAATATTAAAACTAACTAGCTGCCGCCATTGTTGGAAACTGAGCAGGGCCGCGCTATGAATTCTGGGACACAGCTTCTTCTTCTTCGGGTTTTAACGGCAGCTGGCATCCTTGTACATGCAGTGCTGCCATCTTCTGTTTCAGTCCGTTATTACACTCTTAAATCCTACTACTTACTCCTGCGTCTTTGGGGATCTTACAAAGCTTCAAACGACGCGTCGACTATTAAATTAGTCGTCGACGATTTTGATAGTCGACGTAATCGTGACTAGTCGACTAATCGCGGCAGCCCTAAAGTCCACCCACCCTCCACTTTGATAGATACAGGCATTAGCATTGATTTGACCCAACAGCCAACATTGTTCTGCTCGAGTCACCCCCAATTTCACGTGTCCGTAGCACAAAAGAAAGGTCACACTACATGTTTATTTTCTGTCAGCTCACATTTTAAGCGGTCTTAATAACGTTAATTTAAAAAGAGAACTTACGCTGGTGTTTCTGGGGGCCTGCAAAAAAATTTTAGCAGAGGGAAGGAAAACTGTACGAAACCCGAATCCAGCAACTACACGGCTCCCAAACTCACTCACCTTTCTTTGGTTGTTTGGGCCTTGTCGCCAAACAGTTTCTTGAATCCTCCGCTCGCTGGCTTGGACTTACTTTCCTTCTTAGCTTTGTTGGTGTCTTTTGTCTGCTGCGGAGTCTGTTGAGCTTGCTCTTTCGGAGAGGAGTTGGACTTCTCTACAGAGGAAGGCAGGTCTGCCTCCGCCGGGGAGGGACTCGGCTTCGCTTTGGCGACTAGCGGCGGAGACTTGGTGAAGAAATTAAAAAGCGAGCTTTGCTTCGCCATGTGTGCGAGTTGAAAGTCTGTTTCCCTGTGTTTGTATTTTAAATAACTCCGACGACAACCACCCCCAACCTTCCTCCACCAGCTAGCGTACAGCTACTGAGCGTCACGGCGCAAACGCAAGCCGTTCGCGGGAAACACGTACGGGGTGTTGTGGGCGTGGACACGAGCCTCGTCCAATGACGAGTTAGCATACTATAATGTGCGAACCACGTGACCCAAACACAACTTTTGTTGTTGGCCATGCTGTTGGCGCCCAGAGGTCTTTTTCTTTTTTCTCTCTAAACTTTATTTCCAGGCGGATAAGTACAACTACACTGTCATGTAGACACTCAGCACTGTCATTTATTGGAACAAACCACTGTCTTTGTTGTGTTTATAAAATGTTGAGGTAAAGAAACAGTAAATGATATGAGAATTATATTTCTTATTTGTCATATAAAGTAGTTCTCCAAGGGTTACTGAACCCAAGAGCTCCAGATGTTCCTTTGCTCTCAGAGAGTAATCAGATGTAAAGTTAGTGCAGACAAAGAAAACATCTACATCTGCACATCTACAACATGCATACACAGTTTGAAACACAATGTTTAGATATGCTTAGGCTCATGCTTGTTCATGTGTGGGGATCTAGCTGCTCTTTGGGAGGTGTACTCCAGCAAACATGACCTTTTGGGCAGTAGACATAGGTGTGGTCCCAGAGGAGCAGCCCAATAAGTGGGCTTCCCAGAGCATGCTCACAGTCATGATGTTGGCTGAAAACCCATAAAGGGGACCCAAATGGCAAAACTGTTGTGTGCCTTGCATGGACTAACCCACATTAGGACCACGGTTCACCTGCACCCAGTCGGCCCACAATAGCCATGCTCATACTTGAAGGTAGTGAACAACTTGTCTGCTAAGATTTTCTCTTTTTAATGAGTGTTGCAACACTCTTACAGATTTGCTTCCATAGATGCGCTATATGAGAAAAGTATGGTATGAAGTCACAAGTAAATACATGTTTTTTTCGCTCTGAATATTTAAAAATAAGTCTTGAGTTTGAATAAGCAATATGGGCTCTCACAAAAGGACTTTGAGCTAGCCTGTTGCTCTTAATGTACCCTGCCTACTTACTTATGTAGTGCTAAAGATTTTTTTTTTTAAATAGACCCATTAAATAGAAAATAGACCTATAAAAATGTATTAGATAAGTCTGGCTTTAATATATTTAGGCCAAATGTAAATGCCAAAATGTTTGAACGAGAACACAGTGAAGATGGATGAGAAAATGGATCTGTATCTAAATGAAAATAGAAAACCAATTCCCTTTGTTCCCGGTCATGAACTTTGAGAGCGCTTGTTATGGTTATGTGACCCATAAAAGATAGAATAAGCATTAAGCAGTAAGCAATAAGCATCTCCCTAAGGAGATAAAATAAAGATAAAACAGGACCTTGCTATTATTTATGGCATGGGTTATATGTGGGCAGAAGTAGCCTAAAGATTAAGGCAGAGTAGGTTTCTTTAGGGCCTCATTAAATCATTCTTTTAGTCAGCAGTCAAAAATGCCTGACGATGCAGGAAATTAGGCCTTCTGCATGAGTGCGGATTAGCATTGTAGTTTTGTTAATCTGTTATCTCTAATCTGCACTAGTCATTTACCACCAGCAGAGAGCAGCATAATACTGAAAGCCTCGTAATAGCTTCTATATACAATTCTTACAATGTATCTCTAATATGGCATTAAGTATATTCTAATCATAAACTATGTTCCCTAACATCATGTTTGACACATTTTGATTGACGGTTTTAGGTTCCTCTCTAAATTTTACACACTACAATCAATACAGGAGCAAGCACTGTACTCTTAAAGCGGATGAGGAACGAGCATAGTCACGAGCCTTGTTTCAGCAGAATGGTTCAGATGAAATATTACCATCTACCTGGCCATATTGGTCCAAATTATGATGATGTATTAAAATGTCTACCTGCATATACTGCTGTTTCTGTCAAAGTGCAAATAAATACTGCTGCAACCACCAAAAAATAAGGATGGCCTTACGCATTCAAAACAAACAAACATCCACCCACAGAAGACTTTTTGGCATATGGTGTGTGGGTGATAGAAAGCATCTAATTAAGATACTATTATGAAACCTTACACAGAGGATGTTTTGAGGAGCAGTTTCACTTCAGTGAGAATAGACACTAATCAATGAGTAAACAGGATTCAACTGCCATGCCATCATAAAGATGTGGTGCCATGTGATGTAGGCTATACCACCTTTTATATAGGAACAATGTGGGAACATAATTAACAGGGCGACTTTTAGCACGATGAATGCAGAGTTATGTTAGAAGTAGTACATAATTAAAGCTCTTTTGCACTCTGGAGAAAACTCATCTTTTTCCTCAGTAACTTTCAGCACTCCAGGAAACAGCGGTCTACTAAAAAAGCAACTAATTAACAGGAGCAGAAATTTCCTGAAGCAAACAAAGCTTTTTTTTCAATATCTTTTCTTTCCATTTTTTAACAGCAGGTGTTGTCTAATAACCTCAACAAGGATGACAGTCCCAGTAAGACATAGCAGCATGTTACATTGATAAGTAGAAGTTTAAACTATCACAAAGTATAAGTAACAACTTATACTTGTGTTCAGATTGCTGTATAAGCAGTATAGCCTACCAGTGGTCTCAAAGCATCTTTAAGGATGCCCTTTAATCCCACCCAAAGTGGCATAAGAGGGCTAATATAATGGCCTACATTGTTAATTTTGTATGAAAGTATTAGACAGAAACTCTGCTGCTGATGTAGAAACAGGCGAATGGAATGGAAATATAATTTTGAACATAAAAAGGCAACTAGAAAATACAACAAAAGCAAAACTGCTGAATCAGTTAATCTTCAGTCTCATCTAGGGTACTACATTCCTGTAGCACCTGCCAGCTCTGTCCACAGTGGCTGTTTGCCCAGCAGGCACGCTAATCAGCCTGATGCAACAGTGCAGAGCAGCTACAGCTGACATGTTGAGTTTCCGTAGATGCTAAAGCGCGTTTTATGTTGCCAAGTGTTTTCTCCCCTCTGATCGTTATGGAACGCTAAGAGCCACTACAAGAGCCAGAGAGCAAAACGTAAACAGACAGTAAGATTCATAAAGTATTTACAGTCTGAGCACAGAAATCCTCTTAAAGGACTCTTTCTGAATGACATTTTTGCAAGCGCACATGTCTGAGCTGTGTCAAGTCTTTTAGGAAATAAAGTGGCAAAGTAGTGCAGCCTTGAGGGTAAAAAAATAAGGAAATAAAACCGTACTGTTTGTAATGTAGGACACTGGAGGCAGAATTTCTAACCAACAAAAAAAGAGCTTTACACAATTTGAAAAAGCTGGTGCAAAAAAAAAATGAGGAGGAAGAGTAGAGAGATATGGCCAAAGAAACAATAAAACAACAAAAGAACAAAAAAACTTTACAAATGCTTAACATGAATCAAAGACCACGACAGTTACATCTTATTCTGCCCTCAGTGACTAATGGTTGTGAGGCCACTTCAGGCAGGATTTATGGCGTAAAATACTCCCACCTCATCTGCGTAAATCATGAGCTGGGGCTGCAAAAGGGAACACCCACCTCATTAAGAGCTGGCACTTACAAGTCCTGTAATGGGAATGGCCACTTGTTGGATGTGTGTTTATGCACAGAAAAGTAGCAATCTTGTAACAAGATTAACCTCAGTGAGTAGCAGCACACAGCTGAAGTGTGCAATGAGAAATAAATCTGCCTCTGAAAGAATTTCTTTCACTATTTCAGCCTTTTCTGGGCGATGACAAGATGATGTTTGAGTCGTGTACGCAGTATGACTGAAAGTTGAAACGCAAAGCATGTTGTCCTCTAAAACTATATTCACTGGCTGGGTAGTGGCATCGCTAAATTGCAAAGTTGTGTAGTAGAGTCCTGACAGAGTATACTTTTACTGCTGATTGTCATGTTGTGTCATTCTCATTTTGGGGTGAAACTCGGAGAAGATATTCTGGTGAAAATGTAAAAAAATATATTGTATTTGAAAAATCTTAAAATGTCATGTGCTGCTTTGGTTTTGTGAACACATGGTAAAACATAATCTGCTGTTATTGCCAGCAGAAGCACTGGGAATGAAAACTCCTTCCAATAAGACACTGCCAGGTTGTAGCAGCGGCTCTCGATGGACATTACTTATTATGGCTGTCAGAATAATATACCATCTGACGCTGCTGCGAGTTGCTCATTTATTCTGCACCAGTCAACTGAGGATTGAAGGAAGAGCATGAAAAGCAAATGGCTTAAAACAACATTATCCATATAAACATCTCTACAGACATCTCAGAAGGAGCAAAAGCAATAACACCGATGAGAGAACAGAGACTCTCATTAGATCTCTCTGGTGCTATTCCCATTTTCCTTTCATGGGCCAAAACACTATCACCTTACTCCTTACGGTGCTTTTAATTATTTATTTACTTTTGAAATCTTTGGTCTCTTTCTTTCCCTAACTGCTCTGGAAATGGTGCTGCTGGGAAAAGGAAGTTCTGCGGGAGTCCTCTTAATATAATGAGGACTGCATGTCACACTTACGGAGGGAGTGATTCCCAAGCTGCAACTGTGCAGAGACACTACATGAAACAGAAACTCAGTCATCCCTCCTCTCCTCCTTCCTTCCTTCCTTCCTCCCTCTCATCTTTTTCTTCCTGCGCTCTGCTGATTAACAGGCTGACCAGATAAACATAGGTTTTTGCTTTGTTGTTCATCTTACAGCCAACATAAGACAGATTTTATAATCACGGCGCTTCATTTAATGCCTCTATTCCTTCAAATTAAAACACAGAGACCAATTAAATGTCCTGCTGCAAAATGACTAGCGCCCTTTGCCAGTTTTGCAGTCCCGGCACAGCTTTGTTCTACCGCTGAACCGAACTGAAATGCCATAATTGTGTAAGGCTCAGTCACATATTAATTCAGCCACCTCTGGGGGAGCTGAAGTGGGGGCAGTCACTGATAGTGAAGTGATAGTGCAGTCAGCAGATTTAACACCGACTGCAGTCTTTTCCTCCAGACGTGGGTATCTGTGAGTGAAATGGAGGAAAAGGAGAGATGGAAAAAGATAGCGATCCTCCCGTCGGTGCTGTGCAGTTTTGTCTATATTTAGAAGGATTAAGTTAACGAGTCTTTGCAAATGAGGTTATTTCATGCACTCAACAAAGCTAAAACATGCAAAATGTGAGTGTCAAGAGAATAAACTAGAATATCCGCTTTTCTTTGGATGAACCAGAAGTGTGTACACTTCACAGTAATTTGCAATTCCTCATTGCCTTCTTCATTTTTGTATTTTTTAAAATTTTTGTATTTTTTTAACTGTCCATCATAAAGCAACGAAAATGTGTTTTTCCTCAAAAACAAGTAAAAAGGACACAGCTGGTGTCCTTCAGTCTTGGTATCTTCACCTGAAATGATCTTTCTGTTTGCTTTTATTGGTTAGCTGATAGAAGAAAAGTTGTCACCTTCCTCTTGTTTTTAACACCATGCGCTTGACAGTTGGGCTCATTTTAAAAGAAAGATACAGCTATAGTGCTTCAATAGCTGTTGCATTGTAAAACTGAAACAATCAACTGAAAGACACTAAAATGCACCACAGAGCCTACAAGAAACAAGAGTAACAGAGTAACAGAGGTCTAAGATCGGAAAGGATAGATGAATGAAATCTTTAGTCGTCTACTAATTGGAAGGTTGGTTGTTGAATTGTCCTTGGGCAAGATACTGGACAAAATTGGTGTGTCCATCATAGAAAAAAGCACTTCAAATGGTCAGTAAGAATTGGCTTTTGAACACAGACTTTCAGAAGAGATAAGAGTTTTTTGGAAAATTTGTTTTATCTGTGAAACAATTCAAATGTTGGATCTTGGCAACTGTTTGGTGCTAGAATAAAGTGAATCCTACACTCTTTATTTCCTTTTTAGGTTCAATGTTTTCTCAGGGAATGCTCATTAATTCTTTGGGATTAAAAGGGCCAGTTCCATAACTACGCCTGCAGTTGTCTCACTGTCCTATTTACACATGAAAATTGTAAAATTACCCTTTTGATGCACAGACTTATTTTTGCATTAAAGCTAATGAAAAGCTATTTAAAGTTTACTCTAATCCTCCATGCCTGAGTCGGATTTCCTCTCACCTGCAGTTTCATTAGTATTTCTCTTAACTTTATCTTATTACATTTGTGTAAGCTGACACTGAAGAATTTCTGCAATAGTAAAAACACCTCTCTTTTCCATTGTGAGGAAGCTATCATATTAAGCTTGGGGTGAACTGGTGAGCTTTTCTTATCTATTAACCCCTCTCAGCCTTTATCTGTTTTCCAATGGTAATTGAAAGAGCAGATGTTATAAAGTAATTGCCTCATCATTCATGCTGCTCAGCCCCACTACATGTATATGTCCCATTTCCGCAATGACTTTTGATTTTCACATTATACTTTTAATTCAGTTACGCTTATGGTCTCTTCGGATACCATTAGAGCGCCTCAGGATATTTCAACAGGCTTCCTCATATGCATTCCGAATACATTAATGAAACAGCAGCCAACATGAAAGGCAAGCAGAGGCTGCTGGGTTGAAAGTCATCCTTGATGTGGCGACATGCATTCCTTTTCTTCTAACATTAATTTCAATTAAAAATATACATGAATTAATATCATTAACATAAGTTATTTGATTAAATTATTGATTTGATTGAAAACGTTGCAAAGGCAAGGCATCGAGTGTTGACACAAGGAAACATGCTCCATATCTTGCGAGCTAAAGGAAAGAAAGACTAACAGGCTTACACAGATCAGAGGCCAGATCAGCAAAGATGAGGTGCATTTGTACACATCGCATGCAGTAATGTTGAATGATATGTATAATTGGCGCAATATAGCTGGCAACTTTTCCATTGAAGGCCTTTATTCTTTTAGGAGGATAATGTCAAAGTACATTTGACTTTTTTTTTTACAAAAGAAAGGCTCTGCACTCAGACAGTCTGCCTGCAGTCCAGTTCTGTCACTGTCTGACATCATTTGGAGCAATATGACAGATATGATAAAAGACGCCCTTTAATATTATATAGCAAACATAGGATGGCATGGAGTGGTGGTTAGCATTGTCGCCTCACAGCAGGAAGTTTCACATCCATCTCCCCGTGTTCACTATCTATACTCCAGCTTCCTCCCACACTCCAAAAACATCCACGGGGTTAGGTTAATTTGAGGTTCTAAATTGGCCTAATAGGCATGAATGTGAGAGTGAACGGCTGTCTGTCTCTCTGTGTTGGCTCTGCAGTAGAATGGTGACCTGTCCAGCATGTACCCTTCCTCTTGCCCTATGCCAGCTGGGAGAGGCTCCAGCCAACCCCCTACCTGCAAACCTGAAATGGACAAGCAGAAGAAAATGAATGGGGGGGAAAGGCAGGAAGGGAAACACATTTTGATTTTAAAGCATATAAATGTATAAAAACCTCATCACTCTGTGTGGAAACATTTAAAGATTGCTTATGGGCTGATATTTATTTATTGTTTGTATTTCTGGCCTGATTTCTTATTAAATGGTGAGACTGATGTGGATGGTATTCCAAAGATGAAATTAAAAATTGATGTAATGATTTCCTTTAACAGCTGTGTATTAAAGTGCCCTCATTCATCATAGTGGGGGAATCTATCACTCTGGGAATGTTGTGGGGATTACTGATGGATTTCTAATAGCTTTTGGAAAACAGTGGCATAATGGCAGGCTTGGATACACCAGCTTGGCACAACAGCATTGTGAAGTTATTGATTTCAGACTAGAGCACTAAAGCATATTAAAAGTGAAGTTTACTAGTTTTATATATATTTTTTATTTGGAAAAAGACTCAGTTTAGGCGGTACATTAAAGCTTCCACAGTCTTAAATCATCATGTTTCACTGACTTTCTTCCTTCTTTGACTGCATTCATTTCTGTCACCGTTCTCTTCTGCCAAGACTAATTGGATAGTGTATTTAATTTGACAACATTTTAAGAAGACTTTTAACAGCTTACCAACCAAATTACTTGTGACAATGTTAAATGAAGAAAAATGACATCAGCGGTGAGTTTATCAGGAAAATCTGTCTTCTTGTATTTAGAGACATTTTATCTGACGGCAAATGTGACAGCAGTGTTTATAGTTAGCTGAAAACTCAGTGAGAAGAAGAAGGAAGAAAACGAGGACTAGATGCAGCAAAACTGTGTGAGCAGGTTTTTTGCTGCAGTGGAAGAATCGAGGCACATGTCTGTGACACCAGCTGAGACCCAGAGGAAACGCTTCAGCCTGCTGCAGTCCTGTCACTCTGTGGGATAATCTTGCTGTTCACAGTTTTACAGAGAGGTTTGTTTGTATGTCTGGCGAGGGGATAACAAAAAAAGATATCAAAGATTTGTTTTTATTCCCTTAACTGTCTTAATCAGAGAACTTTTTCGGGTCACAAAGCTGAATTCGATCTGTTACAAAAAGATGAAAAGACTTATATTTCATTTATTGTAAGACACAAAAGACAGCTCGAGTTATTTCTGCACAATTCTGGCATCCTGCAGACATCCCCGCAAAACAAAAGCCTCGGTGATCCGATGTGATTTAGAAAAGGGAGGCAAAAAGCACAACTGCAATCATTCTAGGTGGGTGTTAACTGCTTCAACAACAGTACTGTTCTGTTTTATGTATCTGCTAATATAAACCAGACTTCTTACTAAACAGACAATTGGCGACGAGCACAGACTTTGTGGCACATTTCCTCAATGTGGAGTCCTCTTAACCCCACTTCAGGGAGGTAATGTACGTTATTTTTCAGCATGATTTGCTGGGTTCAGACTCATTTCAATAATGAATGCAATTACATGTTTCCCTTTATGACTAACATCCTGATCGACCCATTACTGAAGCCACTGTGCTGCTTCAGTAGTATGGCTGCATAGAGCTCAAGAATAATAATTTATCAGAATTACATACAGAGAACTACTGCTGACCTTCTGTTAACTAAAAACATACGAACCAATCAAATATAGGGCTCATAATGAATGGCACAATTATGCCCTGGATGGCATTACCTTGGCCTCCAGTATCGCTGTGAGGAATCTTCAAGTCTTTTTTTTACCAGGATATGTCTCTTTTTGTGAATAAGCAAATATGTAGAAGAGTTTTCCTTAATATGTGCATTTGTTACTTGTTACTAGACCATTTTAAATTGCTATTATCAGGCTGTTTTAAATACTCATTGAAAAGCCTTCAGTTGCTTCAAAAGGCCAAGGTGAGAATACTAACAGGTACTAGAAGAAGATATCATGTTCATCTTGTATTGGCTTCTCTTCATTGTGTCCCTGTTCAGTCCAGAACTGATTTTTGAAATCCTTCTCTTCACATACAAAATCCTGAATGATCAGGCCTCATTATATCTTAAAGACCTCATCGTATCACATTATCTCAATAGAGCACTTTGCTCCCAGAATGCAGGGCTGAGCTACATCTACATTGGAAGTGATTCACAGAGACATGGTGACCAGAGACCATAGAAGGTCAAGAACACTGGGTGACTTCAAGCAAAAAAAGGAAAAATAACCACTGGTGGGCGGTTTCGAGGGGAGCAGTTGAACTGAGACCCAAGAAACCACTGATTGATATATGAGTTGGAAGTCAATAAATTAGAGGGTTACCAAGACTACAAAGGCATAGAATGTAACCAGTCCAGAGCCACTGAGTGGAAGAGTCGCATCATCTCCATTTACTCCAATGGACCTTTTTACTTTTTACAGCAATGGCAGATCATGGAGCCTCACAATTGTTCTGAAAGTTATCAACATACACCAGCGGTGCTACAGAGACATAGCAGCAAAGTTAGAGATTAATTTTTAAAAGGCAAGAATGCAAAAAAGTCTGTATGCCATCAGCACCTTATAGTTAGTGCTCGATCAGGTGGGCCTGAACTCTCCCTTAGTTAGGTTTCTATAGGGTCAGAATGCAGGTGGACTTCCCATCATTCCCCATGTGTTTATATGCTACTATACATACATGTCATTAACTCTTCTCTTGTTTCTCGCATACTTCGTATTAGTTCTCCCTCAGCCTGGCTCTGCTGGAGGTCTCTTCCTGTTTAAAAGGAGTTCTTCCTCCCTACTCTTGATAAAAGCTTGTTCATAGAGCTATTTTCTGATTCTTGGGGTTTTCCATCTAATATTGTAGGGTCTTTACCTTGCAATATAAAGTGCAATTAGGCCACTGAGGCTGTGGATTGGTTCCATATAAATAAAACTGAACTGAATTTATGTAAATGTAAACATCGAAATACATCTCAAAATACAGTAGCTTAATTTCTGTTGCTGAAATGGGAGTTAGAGTGCCTGTTTTGCCACTGAACAGTCTCTGTGCAGTTTTGCAGCATTGCTTGTAAGAGCAAACTGTGAAATTGCTCTCATGCTATTTTAATCCCTTCAATAAGTTTATTAATTCTTGGTACTATTTTCTGATAAGATGTCAGAAAAACTTCAACTTCACTGATGTGTTTATAATGGGTTCACTCATAATAATAATAATAAAAAGCAAGTGTTCATAGATTTGTTAATAACTATAAATTAGAATGAACCTTTGGTTGAGTTTTTGCTAAGAGTTTATCGAATTGTAATTTTGAAAGTGCCCCTTTGCTTTTGCATCTTATGTTGCATAGTTTTAGTTCCTTTTTTTTTTTTTTTGCTCACTTTCTGGTTCTACAATCCCTGACTCTTTATGCTAGTTTTTTGTGAAAAAATGATCTCTCTCTATCTTTATCTACTTTTTAGGAGTTTTTGGGTCCCTGTTGATATACCAGTCAACATTTTTTTTTCTCTCCCCTCAACAGAAATTGTCTCTTCAGGCTCTCGATACACACACATCCTCCCACATGTACACACATCATCATTTACACACACACAAAACTGAAACTGCACCATTTTAGGTGCTGTTGTTGTGGACTGCACTACATAAATAATTTAATTCAACTGAAAACTGCTCAGTCATAGCTGATGACCCATCTCTCATGCGTTGATCCTCGTGATCAGTTATTCAGAACATTTTTGCACTATAAGTTGGATTAGAAGTTATGAAAATAAATTAAGGCAAACTGCTTTCATCGCATCCTCCTTCAGTCCTCCACAAACTTAGATTGATTTGATTTTAATGTTTTATTCTGTGTGCAAGTTTAATATCTATACTGATATTGCGGTGGTCTAAAAATAATAGTAAAAGCATCTGCACATGCCTGAGAAGCTTGAAGGTGAGCATGGCCAGATTTAAATCCAATTAAAATGTAGGTTTTTGTGTTTTATGAACTGATTCCTCTGGTCTTTTGAATTACAGCAAATATTGCCAGAATTATGACATAATAATTTTAGAATTAAAAAAGGGTGTGGTAATCAAAAGGGGACACATGAGAACCTCGTCCTTATCTCCTTTATGATGATCAGAAATGAGTATGCTAGCAAAGAATTCAGAGCTATTTTTCAGAGCCTTCATTTCTTATCAAGTCCTTGTCTATTTAATGTTGTGAAAATTTTCATTTTTATTTATTTGCCACTCATTTTTCAATCTAACCAATACTCTTGCTGATTGTAAATCTTGAGAATGGAAGAATGTACTTTCATCTCCGACCTCTAGCTATCTCTATCTAGCATCTATGTAGCTAAACAAGACTGCTATTGTATTCTGTGAGGGGGTTTTCCAGTTGCTAAAACTTTGTAACCACTGCACTGGCCCAACTAAAAGTGTTACACAACTTTGATTACACTAAGTGCAACTGTATCTTTTGAGTATATCTGCTCTGAAGGCATTTCTAATGGATATATGAGCAGGAGTCCTAAGGTGAAAGCAACATACTGTGATTAAGTATTATGTTCCAAAAGTATATTTTCTCCATGTAGTAGTATAAATTCTGTATTTGATTTGGAAAGCAGGATATTCTTTTGCCCCCTCTTTGTCTTTTCTCACCTTCTTTTGTTTGTTTTTCTTTGGTCCAATCACTGCTTCTCTCTTTCTACCTCAGCTAACACCATTCCTGTTTATCGGCTGATCGATGCGAAGCATAGGCTGCTTTCATGTCTGATCAATACAAATGGTGTTCCTGAGCACCCAGAGTCACAGGCGCAAAGACTGTACCTGAGTTCACTGACATTTTGCTGATGGCTGAGTCAGATGATGAATACCCTGTTACTGTGATTCTTCCTGAGTTAGCAAACTTTCTGCTTTTCCTGACTCAGACTTGAGATCAACAAGTAACAAGTCTGCTACTAAGGCAGTCAACGCCTCCCATGCTCACAAGTACCTGACTAAAAATCGACTGTTTTCTTCCTTTTTCTAAATCACAGACTGCTTCTGAGTCATGTGATGATTCTTCTGCTCCTTGGTTAACCAGTTCATTCCAGTATGGGAGTAGGCCCACCACTCACCTACACTTGACCTATGATCAATGCCCCAGTGGACCACCAGTTCCCTCGAGGGTCAGCCCTCCAATTGACCACACATCAGAAAGTTGGTCTTTAAAATCAGTCACCAACATGCTCTTGGCTAGCATCTAAGAGACCAGAATCTCTACAGACGCCATAGCCCAAAGAGCATCTGTGTGTACTGTATTCTAGGTGGTGTCTGACTGCGCTTGGTTTTAGACTTCACTGGGCCCTGAACTCCACTTCTGAGGTTGTGCTTCCACACCTGACTGCCTAGCTAGCCTTTTTGTCCCTTTTCCACAAGCCTCTGAAAGGTCCCGCTTTCAGCTCCGCCATCCATAGCAGTCCTCCAAGTCGTGCATTGCTTAAAGCTATTAAGGATTATGAGTTCTCCTACTTGCTTTGGTTTAGGCCTGGCTCTGCTCCTGCCTTACTCCCTGCTTGTCGTCGTGTTGTTCCATACAGTTTTTGTTTCCCTTTTGGGATTCAACGGTGTCAGGAAGCCACCAGGGATCTGGACTCAAAATGTGTGACACAGGAAGAGAGTTTAACTGAATGAAGAAAACGATGAGGGGTGGTTGGCAGACAGGGCATGCAGGGCATAACCCGGAGATTCTTCAGGTGAATCCACAGAGAAAGCTGCAGTCCAAAGTCGCAGTTGCAATCCATGGACTGGGAAGAGTCTACAGAGAGTAAAAGGTGTGAAACTGACAATTGTTGAACTCATGAGTCAAACATTTTACTGTGGTAAGTGCAACGATCTGGTGTCAGCTGGAAGATTTCCTCAGTCTTAAGAAGAACACTGGAAACAAGCACTCGCCCATAAATTAATCAAAGCTGCCAGGCATGAAACACACACACACACACACACACACACACACACACACGCACACGCACACAGAGCAAGACAAGAGGGCGCAATAAGAAGAGACAGACAGAAATTACAAGAGTGCACAGAAACCATGACATTATTTATTTTCTCATGCTGAAATATCTTTAGTTTGGATTTCTGTTGAGCTTAACCTGCATGTTTCCTCCTGCACATTTTGCTAATCTCCTGTAAGTGTTATCAAAATTCAGTTAAAATTACTGATGTAAGTGTTTTTAGCCATAAATAATAAAGCGGGGTTAGGGGTTTGTGATGTCCTGCTTATTGAATTATTAAAGAAAAATGATATTGGTGGGTTTTCTTTATGAAAGTTAACTTGACTCTATCTAAAGGTAAAAACGCGTGTGCATAAAAAAGGCATGTTTTAATTTTATGAGGCTTCTGACTTATAATATTTAATCCCTGGACTCAGCAAATATCTGGAGTCTGTGCTGCAGTCTGCCAAGTTGACTGTGACAAGACTCAAAGAGGCTTTCAGTCATTAGTGAAATTTATGCTGCTGTCATGTCACATCGGCACTGACATTCAAGTCTGTAATTGGAAATATCTTGTGGTGATAAACAGAACAGAAATGCCTAAAATTCCATTACTTTAGCCTGAGTGAAAGTCAGTGTAATGAATACCATATGTAATGGATTAAGTGCTACAATCGCCAGGAGTACTGAGCTGGGAGTGATTAGAAGCGAGTGATAATAAATCAATCAGTCAGAGCCATGTCAGTAAATATCAGTGTTTAATGGAACCCCTTCTTGTTTCATATAGGTTTTACTTTTAATAAATATAAAAGTACAATCATTGGTATAAATGTGCAACTTGCAAACAGAATTCATTTGCATACATTAACTTGATGTTACACTACAATGCAAGCAACATGAGACACAGCAAGGTGTAGCGTCGTGTTCACATGAGTCGAGTTAAGGATCAACATAAATAACAGACAGATAAAGCAGCTTCTAAAGTGAGAGCTGAATGTCATTTGTTGCTCCATATTATCAGCTCCCCTCCTAAAAAAAACACACAAAAACAAACTAACAGGGACATGTGTCCTGTAAATCTGGAAATTATGCTCCGGATCAAAGCCAACAATTGGACTCTTGTTAAAGATCAGAAGCAGCCAAGCTGAGCAAATAATACATCATTCTGTTACTGAGCTGCTCGGCTGTTTACCTGCCCGCTGGTAATAGCCATTTCCAGCGTGTTCCAGCCAATTTGATGATAATACAGTTTTTACCCCCTGAAACGAGCATCTTTAACAGTCTTGAAATACAAAAGAGTTCATGCACTCTTCTGTAGCAGAAACCGGAGAGAGCAAAGTGTTATGCATCATACTGTGATTACAGGGAAATTTGCTTGAATAAATGATAATGCCATTAGCACCGTCGACGGCTTTAAAGGTTAACGCTAAAAACATTTCCAGTTTCTTCTAATGTCAAACTAATTGTTTTTCATTATTGGACTGGTAACGACCACTGAAGCGTTGCTTTTTACTTAAGCTATTTCACACTCAAATAGCCGCTGATTAGCAAATATTTGAATGTGAATACAGTACAGTATGTGTTGACAGAAAATAAATGATCTCAGTGGTGATTTTAACTGCTGATAAGCTGATGGGGAGTCACCGCTGTGTAATCCAGATCTGCTTGGATTGGAAATTAGGTGGAGCGATTAACCTGATTCTTTCTGAAGTGAATAAAATCTGGCTGTAAAACAGAAGGCAGCTGGACTTCTTTAAGTTTTGTCAGAATGTATCACGTCTCATCCAAGAGGCTTCTTTGGATCTAAAATCAAAGGGTGGAGAGTCCACCCCTAGTGGGTGGTGTCCCTTAGGAGGGTCTTTGACCACTATTAAGTCTGGAGTTAAAAGAGGAATAATGGGACCATTATGCTCACAATGTTGCCTGTGTTGTCGGTGTCTCACGCCAATTTTGAAGTCACATCACGTGCCGCACGATACAATCTTGGATGGTCCTGCACCTTGTGATTTTTGTAACCTGGCACGTAGCACCGCAGCCGCTGCAGCTGGATTGATCATGCAGGGTTTTACTGCCATGTTATTAATATTCCAGCACAGAAGCACAGGGACATACAGATATACAGAGGGAGATTTTGCAGCTGTTTGGAAACTTGAGAGTTTCTGGAAAAAACACACAAAGTCTTGGCTTCTGGTTCTGATGAGGCTGCGGTGGGGAGCAAATCAACTATTCCAGCGGGTATACTGATGCCTTAAAAGGGCCATCTTTGTCCACTGTGAATGCCCATCACTAAACAGAGGTACAATGCAATCTTGAGGTCTCTACCCATGCTCCTCAACCGTCACTCACATCTTGTGTCAGCTGACTTCAATAGGTCACATGATAGGGTGTTGCAAGGACTCACGATGGTCTCACCCAAAACCTGTGGTACCTGTGGTAATGACCCACATCTTTTTCACTCCTTGGCTCATGTGATGATGCACATAATCAACAGCGTGTCAGCAACTCTCTTAGGGTAAAACCTCCACTAGGGTTTAAATACTTTGAATTCTCTACCTTCAGTTCTAAAACCTTTTGGTGTTAGAACTGAAGAAGCCACTTGGATGAGAGCCGAAACATCTTCAGAAACCTTAAAGGAGTCCAGTTTTTTTCATGCTCCTTAGACTACCATGACCTGGATGACTGAGAACCTACAAAGTCAATATTATATACAAATAGTGCTTACGTCATTTTAGTCCGAGCCTGTGTTTCATGTGAACATGAACGACTATATTACAATACAAAGAAAAGTAACTGACACATTTAGGACTCTTTTATGCTGTTCACAAATACAAACATACAGTAGATCTTAGGACCACCTGTCTCCTCTTACAGAAGATACAGAGGACAACGGGGCAGTTAAAACCATTGCAATCAATGGAGATCAATTTTGCGAAATGCAAAAGGATAGTATAGTACAACACACAAGGTCTACACACTATAATTGTTTCAATAAGGAACCTCTTTGTCATATGCAAGGACTAAAGTAAGGCAATTGATTTCAAGCCATGCATGCATTTTTAGATGAGCAAACATTACTCTAAGTAATATATTCAGTGTTATAACAGCCTGATGTGTCACGCCTAAGGAAATGACATTTTAATTGATATTATATTGAGTCACGTAACTTTTTGGGGGATTATGCTTAACATATGATAGTCCTTGGATTCCTGTTCTCAGTCCTTTACACTCTTCTTTGGATACACAAATGCATACAAACACATATGATCCTTGTTGAAAGTAAGGTTAAAGATACAGCGCGGCTGACAGCTATAGAAGCATTCCTGAAACCTCTACCACTGTAGCCTTAAGCCTCAGGGGGGAGATGAAGGTTAACACATCATTTAGGAAACATTAGTCTAGAGAAGTGGCAGCAGTGCTTCTCCCCTTGGACATACTGTAAAACAGGGTAACACCATTGAATTCAAACTACAGTATATCATTTGCTACAGCATGCCCATGCTCCTGCTCAAACGTCCCAGGGTTTAATACTTACTTTTCTATTACTATCAGAAATATGTGCACAAATCGTGACGATTCTGCTGCTGCATGTGCCGCATCACCTACACATTGCTCGCTTCCTTGTTCATGAGCTGCCTTGTTGGGAACTGTTAAAATAATAAACTGACATTTTGGGAAATACATGCAACTGCTGTCTTGCAGAGAGGTAAATGAGCACACTGATAACACTCGGTGTGAGCTTGGCATCAATCATCTCATCTAAAACTCTGTCAAAACACAAAAGTAAATATGTGCATTTCACAAAATGTCAAACATCTGGAAAAGCATCTGTGTTTTGTTTGTTTTTCTAACATGCTCATTTTCCATAGGGTTAGTTAAACTCTGGATTCTGTACCTGTCAATCTGCTGACCAACTGTGTGAGAGACATGTGACAGTGAGACTTTTCCAATCATCCACGAGTAGACATTTCGAAAGCTATATGTAGAAAAATAGACTTTAAAGAGTACTCTGTTTTATATACAGCTATTTTGTATGGCTTCACCATAATGGCATGCGGGAGAAACTAAGACAAGCCTGAAGATTTAACTACCTGAGTCATTTTCTATTCCTCTTGGTGACACTGGGGAGTAAAACCAAATTATTCAGATCTATGCACAGGAATGATAAAAATCGATGGAAGGAAAGATCCAGATCTAAATCGCGCCTTACTGTAAAAGCACTTCATAATGATATATATATGTCTCATATTCACAGTGTAAGAGTGATGGGCGTGAGGAGAGAGAGCCGAGATCTGCAAGTAAAAAGGAAGCGGGAGAGTTCTGGTGCAGTGTGCATTAAGTGAATGCAGAGATGACAAGGGGGGGGACAATCAGATGCTGAAGATGGGAGAGTTGAGCCATTGGTTGAGAGAGACCACCGATTTGCATTGGCCAGCTCTTTTCTCTCTGCTTCCCTCCCCTTCATCAACGTGTCCCGGACAGTTTAACTATCAATGTCTCCTCCTCTGTCACGCTGTTTACAAACATCAAACGCCATCACGTGGCTTTAAATCACACACACACCGCCGCTTCAGAATAGATAGTTGCCGGCAACAGGGACATTGATCGTGAGCCTGACAGGGTAACCATATCCTCCGCAAACACCCTCCATCCATAAAACCTTGGCTGCACATTTATGCTGAACTCAAGACAAAAAAAAATCAATCTTTGCAGGACTTTAGGCCTTCTTCTTCTTCCTTTTTTTTCACTCAAAATGCACAAAAAAGAAAAAAAAAAGCATCCATCAGTGAAAACAAATCCTTACAATGATGAATCCGTTTTCAGTCTAGCGACTACGACTGACCCAGCCGTGCTCAGTCTGCATCATTTAACATAATGTGCCCATGGAATAAAGCCACATGTAATTTATTTGCTTGTCAAACTCCTTCCACTTTCTTATACATACATACCTTATAAATCCATAAAGCTGTTTCTTATTTATTCAGCTCTCCAAATACATGTCTGCATGCTGCAGCGGACGAGCAATTAGAAAAGCTTTATCGTTTACTTCCCTTCGCAGACAGCTGTAAGCTTTAATAAAAAAAGAGGAGAGAGACGAAGTTGGGAAGGTGCCCTCTTTTACCCTTTGAGTCAAAGTCTTTGGCCGCTGAAGCATGTTCTTAGCTGATAAGAGGACCAGTTCCTTTTTTTTTTTTTTTTCCAGAAATGGATTTTCATTCTTCAACTCTGTTCTTTTTCTCCATGTTGAGCAATGCAAGAGGAAAAAAATGAAATCAATCACCTGAGGATAGATGAGAAAAAATAACTGGGGTGGGGGCTCTGCACAATCGAAGGAATGGTGCAAAAAAATGCATGAGAAATATATAATGCATAGATCAGTATGTGCTATATCATTCGGCGATTACGCTCCTTTTACATCAACATTCAGTACGCACATTTAAATAAACTGGCAAAACCTCAAACAGTAAATACTGTGCTGAACGTTTCCCTTGACTGCTTTACAGCACGTCATTAAAGTTGTATAAGTCTGATAGTATAGAGCGAGTGTAGCAGACTGTGTCCTCTGCAGGATAACACTGATATTTAAGAGACTTTGTCTGAGACTCAGTTTGTTCTGGGTTGGGACTGAAGTCAATGGGCGATTGTTGGTTCCCATGCTTCCAGGTCAGTTTATGTTTTTTATTGATGACTCTGTGCTTCTCTCTTCATGCCATCACCACCACCATCATCACCAAATCATCATTAAAATCATCACCATTATTATTATACCTGTATCATCACAGGCCAACCAAAAGTATTTTAAAAAATCATATGTATCATGCATGTCGATATTACACTGGCAATCCCTTTCGAAACAAAAACCTAGACAAAACTTTTTGTATTTTTATATGGCGATCAACCTCTGGGTTCTTATTACAGTACGAGTGTAAAGTGCCCCCCACACCCTCTACCTGGAGTTACTTGTCTCTGCCAGTCTGTTGTTCATGATACCCAGAGCACCAACCCCCCCAGAGAAACCATTATGGCGTGAGCTGCCGCATACTGTCCTGGGATATCCGTTGGCAGACTCAGACAGCTGCTTCTGCATGATGGCCAGCGACACCTTGCTAGAGGCTGCCAGGTCTTTCATGGAGATCATCTCCCCTGATAATCTGCGGCCCTCTGTGTCACTGTCACAAGGTCCGTCTGAGTCGGGCGGCTGACCAAACCGACCCTTGCGACCTTTGGAGCCCGGGCGGATGGCATTGCGTCTGCCTAGGAAAGCATTAGCCTTATTGCAGCGCTGGCAAAACAGGCAGCTCATTTTCTCCAGCATCCAGTTGAGCACCTGCTTGATGACAATAGAAATAACATTGAATAGCGAGTAGATGCAGCACACACCCATTAGCATGAAAAAGAAGTTGGCCACCCTGTAGAGGCTTTGGTATTCGTAAGCCGCGCTCTGGCTGCTGACAAAGTCCCCAAAGCCAATGGTGCTGAAGGTGACAAAGCAGAAGTAGAGAGAGTCTAAGTAAGCCCAGCCCTCAACAGGCGTGTACATGGCTGATGCACAGCAGGAGATGGTGATGGCTGACAGGCCGAGTATCAGCATCACGTGATACACCGAGGGCTTCCATCCTGGCAGGGAGTAGGCTGAGAAGTCATGGCGGATGCCTGGTGGGAGTAGGCCGCTGTTCCTGATTCGCCTCTCCCTCACAGCCTTCATCACCACAGCCAGCAGCGTGATGATGCGCTCCAGGAAGAGGTTAAAGAAGAGGATGGTTCCTGCACAGCCCAGAAGCCCGTAAAAGATCAGGAAAACTTTGCCTGCAATTGTCACAGGCGTGGTCATCCCAAAACCTGCAGAAACAGAAAAGATATCACGCATTCAGCCATGCAGCAGAGGCCACGACCGGATTTTCACCTACGAGATGTTTGCAGTTTCCTCACAGGAAGTGAGTTTCAGGCCAGGGAAGTGATGCGTGAAAGTAAAACAACCTCAAATCTAAAAGAGGATTAAATGAGGCTTGAATCATACTTCTAAAACATTTTTCCTAGTAATTAAAATGATGTAAAGCCGAGGATTAGCTGTGCAAATACAAATTATGTACAGAAAGTACTGCATGATAATTTGACTCGATGCTGATATGAGAATGCAAGCTTTTTACTGGGAGATTAGTGTCTGCGAAGTCATATACAGAGACAGAGGAACTGTGTGATAATTGTGTTTTGCACTGTGAGAGAGAATGAGGGGAAAGCGATAAAATCCAGAATATATAAATATTTGCCAACAAGAAAAAAATCAATCATAATTTAAAAAATTAAAAATTATATCCAATAATGGTCTAGCAGCTTATTCAATATTAAATCCTTGCAGATATTTAATGCATTACTTGTATTATTAGTTATTAATAGTTAAATCTTTTTAAAAACAAGCAATTGTATAGTGAAAATTGATTGTGAAAAACCTTGACTCTGTATATTCAGCATATTTTTATTGCTGTGAGTAAGAAAAATCAAACAACTTAGAAGGATATTGAGAAGAGGATGCCAGAAATAAGCTGGGTTAAGCCTTCTGAATATGTCCCCCCCTCCTCAGCTGCGTCTGGCTTCCTGCTATCGCCTGATTTCTTAGTCACTTTGAGCGAGCGTTCAAGCTGAGGAAGTGGTTATTAGAGCAGAGGAGGGAGGATGTTTATGGATTCTGCTGCGTGTTGAAGGAGCACTCCTCAAACTCGAGTGCCACAGGTTTGGCTCTGATGTAAACATGTGTCTGATAACTGGGCATTGCATTGTTTCGCATCAGGTCAAATAATGTCATAAATTCGCACAGTACCCTACCTGTCTACTTGGAAGAGAAAAGGGTGGAACCAATTAAGGCAAAACAATAATTTAAGTCGTTATCTTCAATTAAAATGAGAGGTAAAATAAATAGCAAGAGGGCAAGATGGGCACCAAGAGGTTGGTGCCCATACGAAATGTGCTTATTACCCATCCAGTGTCCTATTTTACAAAAAAAAGCATCTGACCAACATGTGTCTATTACTGGAGCACTGTGGAAACCCCACATTGCAGAGAAGTCGTGAAATCTGCAGTGCATCATATACGCATATACACACACACATATATATATATATATATTTTAAAGTGGTTATTTGTATGCATGCTTGGGACGCTCTGTCCAAGGCCAAATTGAACACACACACCTAAGCGCACACAGAGTGTCGAGCCCCTTATCTACAGAACAGCAGATGGTATATTTGTCAACAAATAAAATCGTGCTGAAAGATCAAGCAGTTCACTTTCAGGCCAAGGTTAATTGATTTTTCCATCATGGCTATCCTCGTTCTCAATCTTCTCAGTGCATTAGGGCTGTGCTTTACCCCTTTTTCCCACCAACCACCCTTGTCAGGTAATAAATGACATCAATATCCAGACAATACTTCCTTTATGATAGACAAAATGGCTTTTTTGCCCTTATCTCTAGCACTGAAAACCACTCTCACGTAGGTTTGCTGTTGACACGATGGGTCATTTAGATCAACACTGATTGATACAAATTGCTTTATGGACAACAGGGAATATAAGCCCCACGCGTCCACACATGCACACCTTATGGCCTCCTACACACACGCGTACGTAGACGGACTTGTGTAGGTTTTCATTCCAGACATGACATAATCTGCTTTTGTGACCATTACAAAGTTCAAGTAACATACACCGAAGCAGCTGAAAGGTGAGGGGCAGCGATTACCCAAATTAAGCCCTTCAGTGAAATCCTATTTCAGTGTTTCATAGTTAATTAATTAGCAGTCCAAGTCTCTCTAACTGAGCTGAATCATAGGGAAAACAGATTACATCTTCTCAGGGCACACAGAGACAGTCTTCCGCACCGTCTCTCATTACCAAGTAAATTACCTAAGAGAGGAAAAGGCACCAGGCATCGATTCAGTGTAGCATTTCAGAGCCATTACTCCAGACTACTGTGTCAGGACACATTAGGGAAAACAGGACAATATTAGAAACCAAAGTGCAGGAGAGCCAAAACCAAAAGATGCTAAACTCTGTGTTACTTTTATTCTCAAAGACTTTTTCATTTATTCTTTAAAAACACTTAAAAATAAAAAGAAAGAGGGGTTCCAAACTGGCGATACTGCTGACTTTTGTGAAAACATTAATTTTACCCATTCGGTCTCAGCCAAGATGACTCATTTAATTCGGCCGAACTTGATAAGGCAGAAAATCATACGTGTGCAAATCCAATTCAGACAGAGCCCTCTGAGAATATTTATTCATTAACATTAAATAAAGTATGCTCAACTCAACATAGATGATGATGTTATGCTCTAATGACTAATGATGCTTACCCACATAATTAGACACCAGAGATTCAACCAGGAAGAAAATGATGGAAACGGCGCCATTAGTATCCATTAATTACCAATGTGACAGTTTTAAGAGGAGAAGAAGAAAAAAAGATGATCTAATGATTATCTGACGGTGGGGGAAATGAAATAGAGGGAATACAGAAATAAATTGCTACTTGACGGTAGTGAATCCAACCTTTTATCACAGAGAGTCGAGCGTAAATCATATTCACTTTGCTGCTGATACAGTTTAAACCGAGCAGCTTTTATTACACTCCAGCGACAAAGGGTTCATTAAGTCCCACAGTAAAGTTAGGACCTAAACAAACAGCTCTCATTACTGTGGGTTTGTTTTTTTTACAGATATATCGATGGAGATCACGAATGCTCTGCACTTAACTTGATTCGCTTAGTAGTGTGCTCGCCTCTAAGCAGAAATCAATCATCAGTTTTTGCACTAAAGAGCCACTCTAAAATCTAAAACACTTAACAGACTTTTCATTATCTGCAGAGATCGCTGCACAAAGGAGTTAATAGCAGCTATTGCAGTAAATAACACTGCACCGTTCAATCACTCTTCATGTCAGTCGAGTGACGTTTCCTCTGGCAAATTGAGATGAAATGTGCTATTCAATACCGGTTTGTGTAGAGAAACAATGAGGCAGCAGAAATAATTTCCTCATAAGCATACAGATGTATTCACTGAAGTGTTATAGTGAGGAATTAGGGGCAATTTTACAGGTGGAGATGAGGCTGCAAATATTGGTTTTGGTTATTGCCAATATACCAGTCAGTCAGTTTGCCTCACAGTACTTTTCAACTTTCAGATCCAATCCAATCCAGATCTGTGGCACTCAAACCAAAGTTTCAAGCCGCAGTAATCTTTTTCTTTTTTATGACAATGGCTTTGATGATTATGATTTCAAAGGCTCTGTTTATCTGGGGAAACCTACAGATAATTATGTTCAAACTCTGCAGTTCCTCTCAGCTATGTGAAGTGTTTCAGCGCCATTCAGTGCACTATTACGAAAGTTCTGATTTTATATAACTGCTCTCTTTAGACTAATTTTACATCAGCAGCAAACACAGGCGCCTGTGGCTCCTGGAGGTGGAGGGTGGCACGTTATTTTTTTGATCCTTGGCTCCTCCTGATTTGAAAGTCACAAATGTCCTTGGACTATATACTGAGCCCCAAATTGTCCCCAAAGCATTCAGTGATGTATGAGTGTGTCGATGACAGGTAAAATGTTTAGTGGCAGAAAAGTACGCTTTTAGAATGTGTGAATCTGGTTTGCAGTGTAAAAGTGCTTTAAGTGCTCAGTAAGAGCAGAAAGGTTCGGGAAAAAAGTACTAGTCCATTTGTTCAACGGTTACTGAAGACCAAAACGAGAGTTAAAAGAAGAGTGCAACGCTGTCAAGCGTCTTTAAAAATCCCCTAGGCGAGTTACGTTGCGACAACTATAAAGGCAACACAATAAAATTCACGAGACAAGCTCATGAAAGCTCTGAGTGAGCACTCGTGCCCTGCAAGTGGAGGCACTCAGGAGCTCCGTGTTCCTCAATGTTTTCCACGTCTGTGTGATTTATTGGTTTCCCCGTCTGTGGCTGCAGCATCTTTCACTTTACTTCCTGTTTAATTTTCAAGCCAGGTTCCACATGTTGCGCCCTTCCTTTTCCCACCCCTCGTTAGCACCTTGGTTGAGTTCACCTGTACTTCATTATCCCTCTTCCCTCCCTCATGTTTCCTATATGACAATGCAGCAGAGAAGGAGGCTATGAGTGGCCTGTATGACTGGAAACTGTTTCAGTTAATTACAAACCCATCATTAAGATTACAACTGGGTATTCTGGTCTGACTTAGACACTAAATTAGAAATGAATATGTTTCTGCGATGAAAACATTCCTGTGGTGTGTGACACAGCTTCAACTCGATTCTTTCAGGTGCAGCCCAAGTGGTGTTGGATAGTCTGAGCACAACTAAAGAATAAATATTAGAGCAAAATTCCAACTAGGAGGCTGACATACAGATTTTTTGCAAGATCGACAAGTAGCAAAGGTCAGATTTGCCTTGTTTTGGGTTATATTGCTATTTCAAGGCTTCTACACCAATTAAAGTTTTTTAAACTTGGTTGCAGCTATTGGAGGGGAATATGTATTTCTTAAGGATCTATATTTTGTGTTGGCTCTCATCCCATAAAGACAAATACTTTAGATTGTTTCTATAACTTTGGACTTTAACGTTAGCTCACAGAGGTTCAGGAAATCTTTAGGGAATGATTAAACTATTTACAAGTGAACTGATTGGTCAGTAGGAGGTGAGTTTGTGAGTGCTGATCTCTTATCTCTAACATAACCTGCTCTGGAGCACATTACCATGGGAATATGCTCAGATTAGAGTTAACCCTCTTGTTTGATTCACTTAGCCCCAAATCCTACTTCATAGTACAGGTAGGTTTGCCAGCTGTCCTGTTTTTGCTGGGACATCCCGTATAATGAGCAAAATTGGTTCGTTCCTTATTCTACCTTAAATGTCGCGTATATTGACCTTTACCTGCAACGTTGCATACAGTGTGTATTTACACTATGCCCAGCTGGTTGTGCATTGTGCTTCTGGCACACCAGAGTGTCCCTTATTTGATAGTTAAAAAGTTGGCAACCCTAAGTACAGGCTTCAGCTTTGGTCTGTTGGGACCAATTTATTACTTTTATTGCAAATGGCAATGTCTTCCTGTAAGTCTCTGCTCCTCTCAGGATAAAAATATTTCATTATGCAATAAGGACCATCAGTCAGACCAACACTATTGATTTGAAGTGACACTTGGTCAGTTCGGATTTTCCCTATAAATTGCCACCTCTCTGTGTGTGGGATTAATACACATTAATTCTGATAGAAAACCGTGCAAACAGTCCAGGCCCAAATAGAAACTGGAAATATGATCTAACTGTCAATTCAAAGAAAATTAAGGTGGAGTAATCTAATCCATACCAGGTGTGTGCAGTAGAGCGCACCTTGGTGCTTGTGTCATATTTAATCAAAGGCCACTTTAAACTTTTATGAAATAAAGCTTCCAGAAAAAGGGATATTGATTTAGTTTATGGGAAAAAAGCCTCATAAGGCCAGTCATCATGAAGCTGAGTGCATTTCTGTCTTATGTTACAACCAGTCTGCATGGACCAAGGTAATGTCAGGTAAGGTCAGAATTAATTGGCTGCACCAAAATGGATAGAGAAGACACAATGCAAGGCAAATATAAAATAAAGCCAATTCAAGTGGGTAAAAGATCCTAATGGAAATCCACAGGAGAACGAAGGGCAACTAAAAGTGCTGTACTTCATATAAATATATATATATATATGTATATATATATATATATATATATATATATATATATATGTACATATATATATGTAGATTTGCTTCTGAGGGTCATTATCCTCCCACACAAATCCTTGAATCCTTTAAAATGGACACATATTCAATATATGACTGTTTTGCAAAGCGAAAATCTCATCCTGGCATCCTACTGGCCCGTGTCCTCAATTAATGTGCTTAAAAAACAAACTTACTCAAAACAACTGCTTTCCACTAGTGGGAACAGTCCTAAATTTGCCCGATAAGCTGCAGCGGAAAAATGCCACGCAATGCCCTCTGATGGCTGTGTTTCTGTGACAAACAGGAAATCATTAGTCACGGGCGTGGCGTAGTGGGGGTCTGCAGAGAGGACAGAGGGCCGAGGAAGCAGCAGCATGGCCAGACCTGAGACATCAACGCCACACCATCTGCTGAGGAGCTGCCAAGATTACTGGCAGACTGGAATAACAGGAATGTTCACACTGTGCTGCCAGCTTTACAAAAAGCAGATGATAGAGTGGACACAATGCCAAGTTTTGCTTGAGATGTGGCTGCGTTGTTGTATCTGTTGACTGCATACATGCAAATTAAACAAAGACTGTAGCATTATATATATATATTAAAAAAAAAAAAAACCTAAGCCAGGGTGCCTGAAGCAAAACAGCCTGGATTTAAATTTCACACATAATTTATAGGCAGTGCATTACTGGTATCTGTTCTTCAAGTCAAAGGATTGTTAAAGAGCGTTTTGTGCCACACCACCCTATTAGAAGAAATATCGGACTGACGTTATCTGCAAGAAACCTTTGGGTACCATTCATTAAAGCGGGTCGATGCAGATATAAATCACAGAGTAACATTTTGTACAAATAATTTACACACAGTGTGAGAGATAGCAACGTAACGGAAACCTGAACACAACCTGAATATTTTTCTCTGATTCTTTTATAATTAAATTGGCTCCCCCGTAACTGAATTTGGTCTGGCTTTTTATATCGTGTCCCAGCAGTTAATTCACTGGCAAAAAGAGCCGAAAGGACTGATGACTCCACCGTAGTCTGTATTGATTTGTTGTCAAAAGAAAAGGAGGTGGGGGGGTGTTGCATTCTCTTTGGATGCGCAGCACATTAATTCTTTTGTGTTCAGTTTTCAATCTGTTTTTCACCTCTGCTGCATGAAAAAAATTAAGTCAGAACTTGAATAAGGAAAATAAAATCAGGATTCATGTGGCTGCAGTGTTTATTTGCAAACAGTAACAGAGATTTTGTCCCTTCTTACGACTGAGAAGTCCTTCTCTCATCAGTTTAACAGCTTCTGGCTATGGATCTAAAGGCTATGTCCTCGTGCTTCCTATTATCTTGTGCTGTGTGCACTGTAAATATTTGAATAAAGGCTGCACAAAACTCTCACGTTTAAGTCCGCAAAGTAAACACACCTGTCCAAGTGGAGCACTACAACCCTATGATCAGCGTGATAAGCCCGCGTGTTCAGTTAATAGGTTATACAGATGTTATCCTCGTACCGTGACGGCAAAAAGAAAACAAAGTG
This sequence comes from Oreochromis niloticus, assembly GCF_001858045.2. Taxonomy (NCBI): domain Eukaryota; kingdom Metazoa; phylum Chordata; class Actinopteri; order Cichliformes; family Cichlidae; genus Oreochromis; species Oreochromis niloticus. The sequence goes on from NC_031978.2 coordinate 21,655,709, forward strand.
TTACATATCGGGACCTAGTAAAACAAGAACTATCTTGTCCTTAACAGGTGTAAAAATGATCTAAATACAACCTCAGATGAACATAAACACATGACATATTACACTGTTTCATTATTTATTTAACAAAAACTGAGCCAAAATGCTGGCTCTCTTCTCTTCATCACTGCTTCAGTTCATTGAGGTTTGAAGGCATTAATTTATGCACAGCTCGATTGGGGTCAGGACTGACCAGGTCATTGCAGCACCTTGATTCTTTTCTTTTCTGACATTCTGTTGTAGATTTTGGATGATTGTGATGTTACATAAGCCAGTCCCAGCTTTAACTATCAGATAGATGCCATTTCATTTGAATACTTTGGTATACAGACAAGTTTATGATTGACTGCAAACAAACCTAACTCATCACATCCACCATCGGTCTTGACAGTTGATATGAGGTGTTTTTGTTAGTGATGTACTATGTTTACTTTAGTGTCATCTGTCCAAATGACAGAAGTCTTGTGATTCAGATGCACCTTGGTAAGCCTAAGTTGTGCTGACATGTCCTTTTAAGAGAGAAGAGAATTTCTTATCGCCACCCCAAAGAAAACCATAATTGTTCAGTCTTTCTCTAATTGTACTGTCATGAAATTTAACATGCTAACTGAGGCCTGAGGAGACTGAATCAGTTTTTCTGAGCATTGCATGATCTGACCTTGGGGTCAGTTTGCTGGGATGTCCACTCCTGGGAAGATTGGCAGCAGTCTGGAGTGTTTTCCACTCGTAAATTATCTTTTTCATTGTTGAACGATGGACTTGAACTTTTCTGAAATTGCCATATAAACCTTTCCAGACTGGTGGGCAGCAACAGCTTCTTCTCTAGGATCACTGCTAATGTCTTTCCTTCTTTGGCATTGTGTTAACATACATGGTGCTCACACTTGCTCATGATCAGTTAATTAAATGCATTAGTTAATCAGCACCTGGCTGCTACTTACCCTCTTAATTCCAGTAAGCAGGGAGCAGTAAAGGTGTACTTAATTTTTCACACACTGCTTTTGCAGTGCACATTTTGCCTTAATTTAAAATAAATAAATAAATAACAGCATGATATAACATGTTATATGTTGTCATCTGAGGTTGTATTTATCTAATTTTAAGACCTACAAAATGTCACATTGTGTATGTCTTTCTCAGCTCTGCTTCATTTAAAAAAAAAAAAAATGCAGCAACTGCTTGGGGTCAGCATAAATTTAATGACTTTTTCCTTTGCTGCTAATGTGAAAGCCCAAGTCCATATAAATTAAGGCTGAGCAGCTACAATAATGATGTTTGATCATACACAGGGAAACAAGAAGCTGGGAGAATGGATGAAAGAATGCTCTGTTGCTCACAGTTAAGTAATGTTTTACTTTATACTAAACAAACGTGCCCACTGTGAGTCTGAGAGTGGCTGACTGTGCCACAGGCTGCCAGCTTGGAGGTAACAGAAGAATTTGTGAATGCTGGCATGAGGACAGAATACGCTCAGCTGTATCTCATCCTGTTTTTACTACAAGGGTAATAATTCTTTCAATATAAAAATAAAAATGCATGACAAATCAATAATTAGGTGGCAACAATGAAAGATTTTATATTAGAGAGAAGGTCTGTTGAGTGACTTCGGTCCATATGATGGCTGGCAAAAACACACAACCGTTAGCTCGGTGCAGGGCCGTGATATTAAGCTAGAGTCAGACGAGCTGGTGGTTGGTGTAGATGCTCATTCAGCTAGACCGAATGATTATTCTCACACTAAAGAACATTTAAGGACAATGTTTGGCCTAACTCAGGTTATATTTCTTCATCTTTTAATCTAATAATGATGATTAATTCCATGAATAAAGGTCAAGCCCAATATATATGCTTCTGTTGCGTTAGCTCTGTTTAGCTCCTTAAAGTGAAAGTGATCAGATTCTGGAGGATTTTGGTTAATCCCAAATCTGACATTTAATCAAACACATTCACATTAAATGATATTTCAATGTATTTTTTTTAATTATCCACTAAAGGATGTAATATTGGAGCATGGCTAAGTGCTGTTCTCCCTTTTCTCTCTGCTCTTACACAAGCAGCCCCGAACAGACAGATGGATGGCTGCCAAATCACAGTGCTCACCAACTTACTGTTAGCTCATTAACATTGATAACTATTTATAAACATGACCCCAAGATGCAGATAAATGTTCCACTAGTGCAAAAACTGATGAAAAAAGCTTCATTCCTGCTCTGAAAGTGGGTGCCTCACTTTTACTGCATCAGAGGTTGCTAACCTTACCAAAACAGAGGCTGATACTTTTTCTGCTTATGGGGAAATTTTGAACTCTCATAGCTGCAAGTCAGCAATGACTACTATGCTTCAGTCCCAGTGGGTTGCCAGATAAATTGGCAATGATCAAAATGTTATCAGCAGGTAAAAAAAAATAAAATGAATGACTGTAAAAATTAACCCTGACACAGAGAAGGTCACAAGACTTCAGAGTGCAAAGAACACAGAGAGTTTTATCTTCCCAGTGCCATGTTGCAGCAAAAAGCAGAATCAGTGAAATGCTAATCAGCTTGAGGAAGATGAAGCCCAGCAAATTTGCTGTGTCCTCTAAAATGATCTTGGTATCACTTGGCCGTGATGGTTTACGTCTGTGAGTTACTGTACGTAGGCGAGTACACGCCAAGTCAGAGCAGATTTATGACCTGCTGCGACAGAGCTCAGAGGTGTGTACAGCCATTCTGTACAGCAGCAATTAACTATGATGGAGATTTATTGAAGCTTGGGCTTCCCAGTAGGTTTGCCCTATACCACAGAAACACACATGCACATGTATTTCTGCTTCACAGTGGGAAGCACTTTTGAAGAACAGGATCTGAGAGTGTGGAAGAGATGGAAGGATAAAATAAATGAATGAAAGCAGCTCTTTCCTATCTGGACAAGTTTTAAGTCTAGTCTTTTAATTTTGGTTTTAACTTTACTGCTAATGTAACTTTCATTAACATATTTTAAAAAAATAATTTTAAAGCAAAAGTTCAACCTTTCTCTTCTTAGCAGTTGCAGGCCAATCTCAAAATTACGATTTATTGTTAAGTCTTTAGGCGAGGTTGTGGCTAAGCAGCTTTCTTGATAAATTTTAGTCTCTGTTTTGTACTTATTCCCCTGAAACAGCTCTTCTCAGAGTCTTCTGTGATAACTTGTTACATAGTGTTCTTTTCAGGCTCTCTTCCATTTCTCTTGTCTAGGGTGTGCCACAAGGTTCTGTTTTGGAGCCCTTATTGTTTCTGTTACATCTGCTCCCACTTCAGCAAATTTTGGGCACTTTTAAGGACATTTCTTATCACTGCTATGTAGATGATTCAGTTATATATCTATTTTAAGCCCCAAATTGCTTCTAAGTTTCAGATCTGCAGCCTTAAAACTGGGGATGCATCACACAACCTGCTCGAGTTAACAACATATCAGGAATTAGCCAGTGCACCATTGGTTCATCCAAACCAGCACCAGTTATGTACATCTGTGTAACAGTAGGCCATATCCACAGGCCTCCTTCATTTACAGAATAAAAATCAAAGCAGCCGCTGGGGATTCTTCCTGCTGAAAAACGGGTCAGTTACAGATCAAACCTAGAAGTGAGCAAAGTTTGCCTTCAGAGGAAAAGCTATACCTCAGTGCGGAAGCCAACATGTTTCCCAAGTTTTACTTTGAAGGCAAATAGTCTCCATTTTTGGTTTGTGTTGCACTTTTCACAATTTCAGTGCAGGTCAGATAGTAGCTGTACAGTGTGTTTATAGACACTTCCATTACTTCCATTCAAAATACCACTGCAATGATATGCTAGCAACTGAAGCAACCATAAAGAGGTTTTAGTCAACCAATTAGGAAATACACACTTTATTCCCTAGCAACGGGTGGTTGCAAGGTAGTGGCTAACTGGTCTGTGTTAGTGGAATTTTAGAAATCACTGGTCTGGATTACTCATTTTTCCCTCCTGACCAGTACCAGCTAGATCGCCTGTGGGAATGGTACCTTATTCCCTTGAGCCTACATGTCACCATCATTGTCACATGTCCAAAATGACGGAAAATTTTAATATCACAAGGTTAGTGATCACATGCATGCAAAACCTCAATAATTGTTAAGGTACTACTTTAAATGTGAAGTAGCTGATGGGAAAGCTAGCATATTAGCATGTCTACAAGCTATTATAGTGAGAACAGTAATACAACATGTCCGTGTCAGCAGGATGACTCTTTGTTTTACTTTGCAACTCTGTATGAGTTGGCAAGTTATTATCTTGTAAGCCAGAGAACAAACATTACAATATCAAAGATCCCAGGCCTTGGGGACTTGTATGTGAAAAAATATTAACTTTGGCAATCACTGGCTGATAGTAATGATAGGGTAGTACAACTAATTTTTATTTAGCTTCTTATTGTGATATTGTGCATACTGCTTCACTGTCACCCTGTGAAGATTAAACAGAACAGAGCTACTGATAATGTTATTAGCAGCACCTATAAGGAGTCAAAGTGACTTCTGTCAATCCAGTCCCATACATGATTGGACTGGAAACTGTAAGTTTGAAAATGAAAATAATTTGGAGCTGTGGAGTTAGAGGTTACAGTCGTCTGCACCCCGTCTCTGCTTGAAGCTAGAAACGACATTTAGCTTCAATTTAGTGACCAAACTAATCTTCCAGACTCATGTAATAATTTCCTGCTTGTCACCATAAGTCCACCCTCCCGCCTCCCAATGCTTTACAAAAGAAATATTGCATAAGGAAGCTTTAGGGCAAAAATGAGACATATTGCATTCCCATAATTTAGACAAAATCCCATGGAAGTCCTATGCAGAAGTGGTACACTTCAGGTTTACTTAATCCCTAGTGAGACATTTTTCTGCACCGAGTGTTTGGACTAATCTAAAAAGACCCCCAGTACCTTTCATGTGACTGGGGACTCCCCTTTTCCCACTTTTAACAGTGACATTTCCTCAGAGTCTGTGATTTCACAAAGCAGCCACTGAGATCTAAAGAAAGGAAAGGGGAAAACCAGAAACAAAAACGTCATAACATACACCTTCAAATAAACTGATCTTTGCAGTTTTTTATCGAGTGTGCAGTTCAGCACTCTGTTGTGTAACACAGTGGCAGTGATACTCCAAAAAACTTACAATATAATTTAAAACTGACTTAATTAATACAAAGGTAATTACACAAAAATGGTATGCTATGTAAAATGTATAGAAATGTAAAGAAATAGATGATGATTTGCATTTCTCAAACCCATATTCTAGTCATAACAGAACACAGAAAACCTTTCAGATGTTCAAACTGAGAAAGTATACCATTTTAAGAAATGGTAAGGTTATGTTTAATTTAATGACAGCAAGGCATATCAAAAAAGTTGGGACAGGACCATGTTTCCTACTGTGTAGCAGCCCCTCTTCTTTTAACAACAGACTGTAAACATTTGGAAACTGATGAGATCAGTTGTTGGACTTCTGGGAGTGGCATATTGTCCCATTCTTGCCTTATATAGGCTTCTAGCTACTCAACAGTCCCTCTTTATCATATTTAATTAATTTCAACACGCTTTGAATGCTTTCAGTTGGTGAAAATTCTGGACTGCAAAAAGGTCAGTTCAACTCTTCTCCTACGAATGCTGTAGCTGTTGTAGCTGCTTCAGTATGCAGCTTAGCATTTACTTCCTGAGATATGCAAGACGTGTGGATTTGAGCTGTGCCAGGTGAACTGTGTTTTCCAAAAAAGAGTTTCAAATTTTTATTCGTCTGACTGTTTTCCACTTTGCCTCCCTACAAAGAGCTTTGACTTTTCATGTTGCCATATGGCTTCTTCTTGCTGTGCTTCAGAAATTGTTCCACAATTTGTAGAAGCAGGTTTTTGCACATTAGTGAACCTCTGCCTGTATTTACTTCTGAGAACCTCTTGGAGACGCCCTTTTTGCATCTGATCATGTTGCTGACATATCAACAGTTAATCCAGTGAGGGTTTTTTTATGTTTTCTATGAGCTTGTGAATAAAATATGGGTTTATGACAGCTACAAATCATTGGATTTTGCAATTTATTTATATAATTATTTTTTTAAAATTAGATCTCAGTTTGATTCTCATCCATTTTTTTTATGTTGTGGTGTCTTTTTTTTAACCTTTTTTTGGTCAATTTTATTGTATTTTTATATTTTGCTGTTGTACTTTAATTGTACTAAAATCGATAAATCGCTCGTTTTTATTGTTTTCAAACTCTCTTGTAAAGTATATCTGCTTTTAAAAAAATGACATTGACTAATACACAGCAGCCCAAGTTTTTCAGAATTGGTTTTGTAAATAGAAAGAAATGAGACAACGGTGTTAAAAGAAGGAAGATGTCCAGCGCAGTGAGATCTGAGACTGACGTTAGATGGGAATCGGCATTGTTTGAGACACTCTAGCAACAGTGCTGAAGCGAGAGACAGACAACAAGAACAACTTCAAAAATTGCTGTGCAGTGATTTTGCCTTCACAGATTGCAAACCTTTCCCACCTACCTCCCAAAGGCACATTCATAACATGCACCAACAGTAACAACAACACAGATGGTTTTGTCCCAGCAAGGCAGCACGAAGTGGTTAATCTAAATGAGAACACGACATCAAAGCAAAAACACAGCCTGCCTTCAGGAATCCACACACTCCATCATGTGACATTTCACACTGCTTAAATGCCAAACGCACGCTTCACCAGACTGAGGTGACATTGTCTTATAACCTCAGAGACACGAATTAAAAGGCAGCACAGTACAGAACAAATTTGGTTTGCACATACATCGGGCCTTGGTCAGAGAGGCATGGTCACACAAACCTCACAAGTGTGACTCAGTGAGACTCAACGAGACTGCCAAATTAGCACTTTTTAAATTGGCACCAGAAGATGAGGAGAATAATACCCTCTAAGCCATTAGGCCTAATTGTCTACTAACACTCCAGAAACGCTGAAGAGAACACGGGAGATTATAATGTTTCTAAATCTTTTCTTACATTGATCATTACATAACACGCTTGTAGCTTTCGTGAGTTAACAATTTTTTTTCTAAACGTCACCTAGCTGTAATACAAATGCAATATAATACCAGAATGGGTTTGATTGATTTTTGATCGCTGGTTTATGAGATTACAAAGTGATTATGTTTGAAATAATGAGTGTAGAAAAAAACGCAAACCTGTCCTGCTGCAGCGGAGGCATTAAGTCAGATCTGCTGCTCATTAACAGGAATCAGTTATCGCTCTGCTGGACTGAATACATCGTGATTTCGCAGATACTTTTGGTGTTGACTTTTAGAAAAGTTGGCAGAGTAATGCATATTCACACACTGCTTCAAAGAATAATTTTCCTGTTATGGGATTCATGAAATAGAGTCATAATCTGACTATAAACACCAATTCAGAAACGCTGCTGAACCAACTTTGCAGCCCCCAGTTCAGTTGAGGGACTGACATATTTTGTCCATGTATCTCGTTTCATGAAATATTAGACGACTGTCCTGGCAGGTGTGCTGTATTAGCATAGCAAGGTATATTTTAAACTCATTTGGGCAAACAAAGACACCTTCAGCCAGGTTTTGGCAAAATTAAAAGCACTGTCACCTGGTTTGGGCCTTTCTGTGCCTGCGTGGATTTCCTCTGGATACTGTGCAAGACATGCAAGCTAGTTTAACTGGCGAATCTAAATTGACCAAGCATGTAAGATAAAGTGTTAGGATCCGCTAGAATAAAGCACTCTATAAATAAATGGTGGTCAATAAGAGAGTAGAACATGCTGTAAACATCATACTAATAATCCAACAAGCATCGTTTACTCTTATGTTTTAATATCTCAATCAGACCAGTCCAGTAGTGACTTTCCTTTTTAGCTCTTTCAACCGCTCAGGGCACCACCTGGTCCTTAAGCTGTTGTGTGCTTTAATATGTTCACCAGCTAATCTCTAACATTGTCTGTCCACTGTTTAGAGCTGGACATTTAGTGTACTCCACAATGGAGTTCTTTGCTAATTAACAGCTCGCAGGAAACAATGAAATGAGCCTCTCAGTGAGACTGAGACTAAAAGACTAAAAGATCTAAGAGCTAAAAGCAGCTAAAACTCATGAAGAGTTGACTGGAAACCAGAGATTTATGCAGGATGTGTAACGTATAACACATAAAAGTGATTGCTAATGTAGAAATGTTGTTTAATGCAACTTTAAGTTACATTTTTGGGAGGTGTTCTCAATGTGATCTGACACATAAATACAAAGCAAGGTTTTTATGACACTTATTATGTTATAATATCGTCATAACACTACAGTAAGCTCGAAGCCGTTAGGCTAATGAGGACAGTTTGTTCTTAATGATCACATTTCATCTCAGTAGTTTGTAATGGAAGAGATGATGAATGCATCCTGATGGAAGAGCACCGTGGCATCTCGCTACTCTGTACAGCCAGGGTCAAGCAGGATTATGTCTTGTCCATTTCTGACATTCCTCTTAATTTTGCAAGTTTTCTGCAGTTTCAGTGAGGATTTATTTAAAGCAAAAGAAACTGCATGTGGCTCTTTTGTATGCTGTGTGTTAAACTGTACTATTTGCGTTGTCTGCCTTTGTGGATATAGGTGTGATAGAGCAGGATGCTGCAGTGGCTGCCAGGGGCAGGGCAGAGTTTATCCTCAGGAATAAACAGTGCAGAACACAATCCAAATTTGCAACTGAATGTTATGTTACAAACTGCTGAACAACTAACAGCCTTAACCTGCTTAATAACTCCCAACAAGCTAAAAGTTCTCAATCTAATTGATTCTCTTCCCTCGCTGTGAGTATTTTCATTGCCAGCACTGTAAAAGTGACTAAGGGTTTCTCCTAAATGCCATTATAGCTACTCAGAATGAGACATACAGGCTCTCAAAAGACTACAGAGAGCTGTCCTAATTGGCAGCTAGCATCCATCAATCAGCCCTGAAGGCTATAAATAGCCATTTTATTGATGCAACTCTTGTGCCCTCCTTAATGTGAGTTCAAACACAGTAACCAGAAATATGGGGCAATACAATACAACCAATACAAGAAGGCTGAAAAGAGTCTAACAGTCTATATTTTTCATGCTAGACACACATTAGATACTTGTGTGGGGGGGTTTTTGAGTGTAGGTGGCTTTGAGTTAAATATGCAGGAGCTTATAACTTTGCTTCCACATTAATGCACTTGGCCTTGGCTGTACATGTCCCATCCATTCCCACTCATCACACAGAAACTCCACTCACAGGAAACATAGATAAACAGCTGTTCAAGAATTCATGATAGAAAAGTTAATAGCTGAACATGTTTGTAGTCGGAGTTCACCTGTCAGAAATTTTACAGATGTTTCTCTGACAGGGCTTCTCAACAGGGAAATGCTTTTTGGGCCTCAAGCTTGTTTTTTTTCTTATTGTAGCCTCCCCATGAGTGGTTACTGGGACTAATCAGAAGTGAAGCTGAATGGCAGAACTGTGTGAAGTGGTCATTATACTGCTGTGTATATGACAGGTAGTGCTAACGTTGCTCACCAAATCAAGCATATCGAGCAGCCATGCTCAGCTGCTATCCCGGCAGCTGTTTTCAGTTCCAACCTACATTAAGTGACGGCTCAGCCGATACCTTTCTATGCATCCAACTGTCAAATCTCATATGGGTCATACTATTTAAGCCCATTTAACTGGCCTGTTCAATGCGAGTCGCTTTGCAGCCACCTCCACCTCAGCTCATGCTATCTCAGATTTAATCAGTGTCTTATCTGACGCCTACCCCGTTCATTCTGCTCTCCCCACCTACTGCCTTATACAGGCAGAAGGGAGATGTGCTCCTCACGGCTACTCTTATGCATAAATGCTGGACAAACTTTCATTTCTTCTTTTTTGAACAATTTCACTCAAAACCACAAATGTTCAGCTACAGAAAATACAAAAAAAAGTCAGAGTTTAACCAATCTGAGGGAACACCAGAGATTTCAATCTGGGCAAAAGTGCTAGTTTTGTTGCATATGTTCAACATACGCTTTGGAAAAAGCTGCAGTGCATTCGATATTTACTGCAGCCTTTCCAGAAATTCTAAAACAACACAATGTGTGCAGCACTGATGGCCAGTGAACCCAGCCAAATCCCGGGGTAAAGAAATGCATCATGTGGCCACGGCTTTATTTCATTCTTCAAAGTGATGCTATGGAGGCACATCAAGGGGAGCAAAGAGTCACTGCTGATTTGAAGCCTCTGCCACAGCAGAGTCAGAGGCGGGAAGTGTTTGGGAGGAAAGTCTAGAGTGCACAGGGGGATGCCGCTCTGATAAAGAGTTGTGTGGGGAGGCCCCACAATCCCTTTTATATCACCATCTCACAAGCATGCAGAAAAAAGTAGCACACAAGCCAGAGGGTTGGGGTGGGGGGGAGCGGGTTGAGATCAAAGGAGGATGAAATGCTTGACAGAAATCCATGCAAACACATGAAAAAGAGGAAATATTGTTGAAAGGATCATAACATCATTCTTTTCTCCTTCCTTTTTCCCCCCCCAAGCTGCTGAGTCAGTTTTTATCATCAGCCTGTTGGGTAAAGAAAGCGATGCAGTTTGACAACCGGAATACAAAGGATTTCAACCTGCCACAGACATGTACACAAACACAGCTGCTGTGGTTCCCTCCCATGACACGGTGAGCTGAGTGCACGGGCTCCCCGAGTGCTCTGTGTCTGTGCCTTTGTGTGTCTGCGAGCAGGAGGTAGAAGGACTAATAAAGCTCTCCTGACAGGTCTACAGTAAATAAAGTTGTGACAGGTTCTCTGCTCACGTGGATCAGCTTTTTTTTTATCACTCCCTATGCCACAGTATTCAATTAAAAATAGTTGCCGAAGGTGTCACGCTGTATATACAGAGTGTGTTTGTGTGTTTAGGCCAAGGTCAGAGACAGACAGCTGCTGGAGTGTGTTCATTTGCTTGTTCGCATTCACTCACTCATTTACTCACTGTGAGCTGTGGCTCGGCTTTATCTGTCCGGGGTGTGGTGTGATGCTGGTGGTGGTGTGAGGGGCAGGTGTGCATGATTGAGGGGGGTTTTGGAGCCCATCAGGCATGCAGTGCATCACAGTATTGGCCCTCGGGGTGCCCTGGGAGGGACACTTGCTCTTTTCTGACCTATTGCACAAGTAAATGTTAAATGGGGAGGGGGGGTGTGAGAGCAGAAGGGGCTTCTCATTGACATTCCTTTTGGTTTGAACAGAAACGTGGCCCAAAAAAAAAAAAGAGTTGCACCCATGGGTGCTGTCCTATAGCCAGGGATGAGTGTGCTGTTCCAAATGGCAGACAAGTCAGATGCCATCCCCGGTGCCAAAGTCCCTCACAGCCAAAATGTAACACATGATTGGAAAGAAAAACACAATAATTTGGATCATTTATTCTGCATGTAAGCCAGTGGAAAGAAAGCCACCCCCAGGGAAGCAGCTCCAGTTCATGTGACATCCACACAGAAAGTAAGGATATCAGTATTTACCATGAATACAATTTAAAATAAAACACCTCTAATCCAATCCAGTAACAAAGACCCATTCAAGTGTTTCCTGTCTTCACGGCATGGTCTGACAAGCATCCCTGGAATTTCTTCTTCTTTTATTAACACAAAGCTTTATGTGGGCTTGGCATGTGTGTGGTTTTATGTAGAATAGCCCTAATGCATATTTTCCAACATGTATGCTGTCGAGAGAACAACATGATGCAACCGAATGGACCAAGAGGTCAGGGAATTTAGTGAATGCTGCAGAGATCACCCACCTATAGTCGACACCACAGTTCCAACAAAATAAAAAGCCCCTGTAAAATCCCATCTTGGCCTCAGAGCGTCAGCCCGGATTCCGGCGGCGATGGCAGCCTCGTACTCCCGCAGGAAGGAGTTCAGCTCCTGCAGGCTTATGTTGAAGGTCTCACTGAAGTTGAGGAGCGTCCCGTTCCAGCGCCCGTGAGCCCGCAGCTCGGAGGGCCTCTCTATAGCCGAGAAGACCGCAGCGCCACACAGCAGGTACACTAAAATGAGGATGGCGAGCAAAACGAAGCGGCCGTTGTCCTCGTTGAGGTGCAGGGAGCGGCAGCCTTGCAGTCGCTGGCCAGGCATCATCCAAATTTCAGCACCACTCGCGCGTCGGACAGCGACAAGCTCCACATCAGAGAAGGCATTCACTCGTCTGTAGGTATCCTCTGGAAGTCACTGTCCTGCTCTGTGGCTCCACTTCTCCGAGCAACAATTCCTCTCCCGACACGTTGTCTCATTGTAGTTGTGAAGTGATATTATGTATAGCTTAAAAGCACAAAGAACGACCCCACTTGTGGATTTAAGTCCGCACATCCATCAAAGAGTTAATGCGAAAAGCCGCAGGCGCCTAGTTTCATGATACATACATTCCCCCCCCTCTCCTTGTGGCAATGCAGTTGGCGTAAAGTGGACTGCAGCTTAAATCCAAACAGGCGCGCTTCTTTTGAGCAAAAGCAAGCAGTAGTATCCACCGGGTACCCCTCCTCCGTTGCACCAAAACGATCCCCCACACAAAAGAGCACAATGACGCTCGAGATTCTGTAAGTTACAAATGAGCGCGTCTAAAAAAATCACCACGTCCCTGCTGACAAGTAAAGTCTTCTATTTCCACACAGGCTTGTTCTGCAGGAGTGCGGAGCGGTCGCCTAAACGTGGGCACTGGTGGTAGCACAGTGCATCCCATCATCAGCAGCGGGTGTTGTGAGATCTCTCATCGAATCGAGGGGCTGTGCGTTTGGCTGAAGATAAGCAGCATCCCCGTATGCGTCCTCAGTTGGGGTAGTCTTCAGATCTCAGGATTTACATTTTCACTCCGGTGCAGGCGCTATCTTTTGCCATGCGCACTGTGGCTACTCTCTAGAAACTCACTTTCAGCACAGTGGGCGCAAAAGCAGAACCATAATTAAACTATACCTACTTAAACTAAACTATTCCTAACAGCTTCAGCGGAGAGTCAGAGGCACAAAAATGTAACTGTCAGAAGAAGAAAAAAAAAAAACGGTGGAAAAAGCCATACTTTCTCAATTAATCAAATATTCATTACATGCTAATTATCTGCTTAATGTTAGAAATTATGGCTTGGCGATGATGCCGATTGCAATTTCACAGATTCAAAGGAGACTTTAAAACCGCCACATATTCAGCGCACGGTGATTCAAAACACGGCAAAGAAGAAATCATCACACACGAGGCACCAATAGCAAAATAATACTAAGCTGAAAAATATCTCCACGATTAACTGATTATCAAAATATAGAGATTTATAGAGTTTTAATTAAATAAATGAAATAAACGTCGACAAAGAGGAAGTAAGCAACAATATTAAATAATACCATTTACTAATAACTTTACTTTTTTAAAAATTCCACCGCTGGAAATAATGCAAAACAAAAGAAACATGATATATCCAGTGTACCTATAACATAAAGTAAGAAAAAAACCCTAAAGATAGTCGGACATGATCTCACCCCGCTGTCATCCTTTCACTTGATCCGAATGAATAACGACCAAGTCGGGATTTAAAGAAAAAAAGAGACCTGATGGTAAGATGGAGATTTAAAACGGTTCTGGTTTAAGAAAAGATGGGGTGGAGTTGGGGTTGGCGGTGGCCATAGACATGTGCTAAAATCATCTGCCAAGAGCAGGTCAAAACTTTCTTCAGACCACGGCTGAGTGAACTTCTACAGACCCCACAAGGTTCAAATTACTCTTCAGGGGGGCAAAAAGAGAGCGGTTTCCTCTGGGTTCAGTTGGTCAAAATCAATGTCGACCTGGAGAGCTGCTGATCCATTTAAATACCCGTGAAAATATCGACTGAGGCTTTAAAAAGACCTTATCCAACTGAAGAGGAAGGAGCCACAAACAAGCTGTCACTTCAGATGTCATAGGCTAAGCTATGTTTAATAAAAATGAAACGTGTGAATGAGCGTGAGGCTAATGAGAAAGAAAAAACATAACCTGTGAGAATCAGGTCGAAAAAGTGGGCGTTGAATCGGCATTGTTGTGACAGGCAGTAGTTATTTTTCTAATGAGTTGACAGTAACGGGGTTGCATAAGGTGGCTGTATTGATCATGCTTTCTAATCTAGTTAATTGGCTTACAAATATCAAGGCAGACTGCAGAACAAGGGCACACTGCGCACGGTTATCTCTGCTCCTCTGAGTCTGTCCTTGTCAAATCCAATCTGGAGCTCAAAATGTAGGAAAGCCCAGGACGGAGATATGAAAGAAGACATCAGTGAAATATTGTGTCTTTGGCACTGGCAGGAGTCACATCCAATCATAACTCTTTGTGGTATAAAAATATGTTGTCAGAAATACCAAAGTAAAACAAAAAAAAATCTAAAACACTGTGTAGTGGTGAGTAGCAACAACAGGAAAATACAGGAATATGGTGAGGGGAAAAAAAAGAAGCAGCATGCTTACTTTTTGATGTTATTCCTATTCTCCACCCACCAGTTTCTTTTCAGGGTCACAGGAGGGGCTGTAGACTATCCCTGCACTGACTGCTTGGAAAGCAAGGAAATCAATACAGGCATTCAGACATACAGTACAGAAGCTCATTCATACCTGCGGGTCACTTCGAGTCTTTGTTCCCCCCCCTGACTGTGGGTGGAAACAAGCACCTATGAAAAAGGAACTAATCCTGGGTCAGTTTGTAGGCAACAATAATATTAACTTCTGAGATACAATATGAATCATTTAGCTGATGATACTTTGTTTGAGCCGTGGCATTTAGAAGCAGTAAGCATGGGCTAAAAATATATTCACAAAAGGAGCATTCATGTAGTTCATCTCCATTTCAGATGGTGCAGTATTAAAAGTTAAAGAATAACTGACAGTTAGCAAACACACACACGCACACACACACACACACACACACATATATATATATATATATATACATATATCAGGAAGAAGGAACACGAGTGGCTTGAGAAGTTCCAAGGGCTCAGACTAGAGCTTGACAAGATGTGGAGGGTGAAGATAACAGTGATCCCAGTGGTAATCAGAGCAGTCGGTGCAGTGACACCCACGCTAGGCGAGTGGCTTCAGCAGATCCCAGGAACAACATCCAAGATCTCTGTCCAGAAGAACACAGTCCTAGGAACAGCTGAGATACTGCACAACTTGTGTAGATCATTCACAAGTGGCATTCCCACACACCGTGACCTCACTCTTCTCGTACATGTCCTGTACCACCCATACATATTTCCTGGCCACTCCTGACTCCCTCATGCAGTACCACAATTCCTCTCTTGTCACCCTATTTTATGCTTCCTCTAGATCCACAAAGACGCAGTGCAACTCCTTCTTTCTCTATACTTCTCCATCAACACTCTCAAAGCAAACATCGCATGTGTAATGCTATTTCTCAGCATGAAGCCATACTGCTGCTCACTGAGCATCACCTCTTTTTTCAGACTTGTTTCCCATACCTTCATGACATGGCTCATCAGCTTTATCCCCTGTAGTCACTACAGCTCGTCACCCTTGTTCTCGAAAATCTGTAACAGTACGTTTCTTCTCCATTCCTCAGGCATATCTTCCGTCCTTATTTGTGAGACAACAACTACAGCACAGCAGCTATTTTACAAGGAAACCACACTGCACAAATCCATCCATCCAGCCATCCAGTCAGCCAGTCAGCCAGCCAGCCGTTATTGCTTATTAGCAATAACAACTGTAAATCATGTCTGACACTAATTCTTTACTGTAACTCTGGGAAGTTACTGGGGCAAAGAGTTATAGCAATGCTAAATATGTGTTACCTACTTTCTTTTAGTGGTTTTTAGCTGTTAAATTTGACTGCTTTTTACCCAAACCACAAGGCAGAATATATACCTGAAAACTGAAACTCTTTTACCTCAATTAACTGAGTCGATTCTTTAGGTTAGTGTTTTCACTGTGCGTGTGAAAAGGTAAATGTCCTCCAGCTCAGGCTCACATACCTTAAGTGGCCTATTAGAGGAATTACAGAGGGCATGTGGGGAAGACAGAGGAGAGACAATCCTTCAGAGTGCAGCAACGAGTTCCCCCGCAGTGAATAAAGATGAGGAGACAAGGGAGGACACACATCCCTTTACAGTGACAAATGAAATAGGGAGCGCAGCGAGTGAGGGATTTCGTCTTACCCTGCCATGCAAGGTTTCCTCCTGATAACTGAAAAAGTACAAAGAATTTGTCATTTAAAAAATATTTCAAGTATTTTATTCAGTGTTTTAAACCCTTTCTTTAAAGTTTATACAGAATGGATGTGTGTATGTATTTGTCAGCTCCCAGTTACCCATGCGACTATCTGTTCTGTTTGTTTTTGCTATTTGCTTTGTTGTTTTTTGGTCATTATTCTATGCTATTACAGTGTGTTCGCTCTTTTGAACTTCAAAATAATACAGCACCACACAGAGGTCCCTTTAATGGGTAAATGTGGTTTGATGCATGCCACAAGTTCCAGCAAGTAATTTGACTGGAGAGAGGTAAAAATGTGTGCATGATAATAGTGCTGAAAGAAGAGTGAGTATATTGATTTAGATCTAGCTTGACAAATCCAATTTTCCCATGCACACCCCACTGAGATTTGAGACAAACCCTTCAGAAACCTCATTTATCACAGGGGCTTTAGAGAGATTTAATGTGATGACATGCTCCTTCAGTAGCACGTACAGTTACATTTTTGTCCATGGTCACTTTCTTTCACAGGAATAATCCCAAATAAGAGCAAACCTTATTTGGGATTTCTTAATAGCAAACCTATTAAGAAAGCTGAGAAGATGAAAATCGAATTATTAGCCTGTACATATATGTACAGGCTATAGTGCTGATCTCATGCACGTAAGAGTCCAATCTGCATACAAAATGTAGGATACATGTTGGGCTTGCTCATTCACATCATGAATCAGGGGTTGTCTTTTTGAAAAAAAAAACTACTATTGTCGTCTCTGACGAGTCAACCAGTCTGTTCCACAGCTTTAATCCACTTCTTTTGTGCTTGTGTGTGTTTTTTGTGTCTGTACACGTCTGCGTACATTCGCTTTACATGAAAACCATTTCCCCACTTATCCCGCTCAGGAGAATTTGCCATCAAGAATCCAATTAGATTCGGAGTCTAGCAACAATAGTTCTCCAGGAAAATCCTGAAAAGGTAAATTATTTGGAGGCGAGTTACGGCAGATTTGTGGTGGCTCACTGGGTTGCGGATCCTGAATTTCATTTTCATAAGGAAACTTACCCGCTTGGCTTCTGAACGGCGGATTGAAGCGCATCCTGTCCAACAATGCATAATTTTCCACCCTGCAGGTTTCCTGCTGCCCACACACCTCTTTTTCTTTTTAAATGTAAAGCTGTTTTGGTGTTGATACCGCTGAGAATGACTATACAGAATTAAAAGGCAACAAAGAAAGTTCTGTTTGTACAAAGTTTATACTTTTACAGTAAAGATTGTAACTGATAGCCTCACCTTTTGCCACATCCATAATCTGGCGTGTTTATCCATTTGTGCCCTTCTTCACTTTAGTGCTTTTATGCAACATATTCATTGTAATCACTTGGCAGAACATGACAGCCTCTTTGCATGTCCTCTTAAATACCTCCAAGAGGAGCTTTGCTAGCGTATTTCTCTTGGTGAGACACTCGTGACAACAGTCCAGTCAAAACCTGGAGGCGGTCTGTTGTAAGTGCTCTGGGCTGTTGTACTTTGCTGCAGTTCTGCATTGTTATACCTCTCAAATCCACTCACCTTCCGAACAGCGCAGAGAGCTCAAGGACAGCCAAAGGAGTGAAATTACAAAAAAACATATTGTAACTTTTCAACAGGATAAATGGTACAGGAGGAAGAAAGCAGACTTTGGGGATTTTTAGCCAAACACATTAATTTTTTTTTTTTTTTTTTTTTTTTCAGAAAGCACTTACTAGTAGAGAAAAATACTATGCACGAAGAGCATCTCTCAGATGACGGACCTGCTTTGGATGCTTATCTCTTTAAAACATCTTCTTGTTTGTAGCCAGTCAGCTGGAGTCTCCACTTTTCATATTCAACATATGCGTGTTTAATTTTCCATTATTTGTTTATAAATCAGGCAAAATTAATTATATTCTTTGAATGCCTGACGGAGAACCACAAGCCATTACAGAGTTTTTCTTCGCAAATTGACTTTATTCCTTAAAGACCACAAACACAGATGCCAAATCAACAGCAGGAAGAGATGCTGCAGTGGTTTGTTAATTGCTGGGAAAAAGCTGATTTGACAGCTTTACATCCCGCGAGCTGCATCCCCATTAGCTGCAAATCCCTTGAAGCAGCAAATGTCACGGGCAAGTAGTTTTTCCCGTAAACCCAGGGCTCTGGGGTAAAATCCAGTAAATCTCAGAAAAATAGCCACAATCCAGATTTTTACTGTAGTCTCAATATCTTCAATAAAAACGAGGAAGTAGGAAAGAGGAAATACACAATGCTGCTTTTATGATGAAGGATAAGCTACAGGGAAAAAAAAAAAATCTTCGGATGATATCAATTCCTGGTAAGGATACATCGTGTCTTTAGACTTGACTCATTTAAGGCCCATTGAGAGTTTGAACAGTACAGTGAAAGAAATCTCTCCCCTCAAGTCATTAATCACACAGACAGCTTCCTATAGGCTCTGAGTCTCACCGTATGGTCTCTTTTCTGTCCAATTACTCCACTTGAAGTAACACTCTTCCTTTTGGTCTTAATCTGTTGAGGGTTTTTTTCTTCTTCTTTTTTTTTTCTAACTGAGTAGTTTGTGAAATGACTCATTTCGAACGGCATCACAGCTCAAAAGTATTCTCATCACAAACTGGATGTGACAACCAGTTAGGCACAGAAAGAGGAGCCAAAGACACAACTCAGGAGACCAGCTAACAGTTTACAAACTTGTTCTTCATTGAAGAGTAGAAAGGTTTGGTACACAGGTGATCGATCCATTCAGGCTAACAAAACCAGAAGGAACAGGCAGAGGACAAAACAACCCACTAAACAAGGCCAAACACACGGGAAGCCTGAAACGAAGGAAACACTGCTGGAATGCTTTAGAGGCAACTAGATTACCTGGATGAAGGTGTAGGCGAGGGAAGAGTTTATATAGAAGGGAAAGAAAGTTAGATACAGGTGCAGCACGCTAGGATAGAGGAAGGTAAGAGCAAATAATGCAAAAGGAAAAAACAGAGCTTATGGATACGGACGAGCTTTTACACCACATCAGCAGAAGTGCTGAGGGAACTTTATGTCCTGGCGGACCGGAGGACTACGAGGAAGAAAAGTGCTGCTGCAGTAGCCTATTCTGAACCCGATTTGATAAGGTGTATCAGCAGATTATTAAAAGTCAGTGCACCCTTGTCGTGCCGTTTATAGAAATAGCTGCAAAACTTTCTGACAGTTTGTTTTTTTATTAAGCTGTGCGTTATGCTCCTATAGGTCGTCGCCCAGCGATGTGTGACATCTCACGCCCACATGTATCAAAATAAATGTTGCTCCCACAGGTATATCCCTTTGAGACAGGAAATAAATACCTGCATTATGTTGCCACAATCCACTTCATAACAGCATGAACCATCATTGTCAAACACAAATAATTATGCTTTAGTTCTCACGCAGTACTGAGGTAAAATGTGCTTTAAACAAAAACGCCTGAAGAGTCAACAGAAATAATGGCAATATGAAAACTTTACTTTTTTTCATCCTATTCTTCTCTCTGGTGATGTTAAAGTTCACACGGTAGTTGATATATATTACAAAGTAGTCAGATTTTATGGTAAAATGCAAAAAAGAAAAAAAAACAAAAGATCAGATCCTTCAAAAGTGCACGTACTGTAAAACTTCTAAACCAGAAGAGCTACAGAAACCTAAATCAACACATCTAAAATCTATTTAAAGCCTTTAGCACCCTGCTGTTGTAATATTTTTTTTATCTAATTTGACTGAATTTACTGGTTTATTAAAAATTGATCTGTAAGTAGCGTGGAGTTGTTCTACACTCAGTCAGATGTGCACTGGGGCTTTGCAGCACAACTGGCAACAATTTTAAACAGACTTCACACGCTCTAAATTATTATCAGTAACTGTAGGATCATCTTAGATCTCCTGATGCCCACACTTTAAAGGCCTGCACTCAGAGAGCTAAACCATGTGTTCTTCTGCAGTCAGGTGAGTATCTTGTGTCTGCATGACGATACAAAGACGAGAATATGACTAAAAGCCGCATAGATGTCATCTGGTGAACACAGAAAGAATGGGAAATTTATGTTCGCTTCGAGGCAGAAGCTTGAGATTATGGCACATTGACTGATGCAGCATTTGCCCCTATTGGACATGATCAGATTACTTTTTCTCTCTTCGGATCCCCTCCAAAGAGGGAGGGGGCGGCGGGTGGGGTGAAACCATTGGAGTTAGCAGCAGGGTTGCCTTTCTGCTCTGCCACAAAGCAACATTTTATTACCACTGGCATCAGCAATGGTACAGATAACTAATCTTTCATACAGAGAACAAATTTTTCCTGCTGCTGCTGCACAGTGAGACAAAACTGCAACTTGGCTTTTGTCAAACCATGGTCAAGGTTTTGTGTCGACAATGAGAACACGCTGGAGACCCTTTAATGGGCAAAACTGATGTCTAATCACAGAGTCAGCCAATCAGCCATTGTCTGTGCCGACAGATGCCGTGTTTTACTCAAAAAACATAAAAGTGTATCTAATTTGACACACATGCAAATCAGTGGAGACACTAATTAGATCTGAGCTGATGGGATACATGGGCATAAGTGACAATTCTCGGCTCAGCTTTATGATACCGCCATGACATTATGCTACGACACCTCCTCCAGTCTGATCTCCATACACAGCAGTTTCCCATTATGTCTGCATAATAAAGTTGTAAAAAAGTTCAGGCTGGAGTCTGATTTTAGAAACAATGAGGTCGTGTCTCTAGAAGCTTTTATTACCCCACAATCACCAACACCACCACCGGATAATCTTTAATATATTTTGATTGTTTAATTTTTTTAAATAAATTGACACGTGAATGCCATTTTTATGTAATTTATGATTACTGAAGGCGCAGTCTTTGAGACCTCAGTTCTCAAAAAACTTTGAGAAAAAACTTTGAGAACTGAGTAAGAAACTTTGGTAAACACTTGCTGAGCAGCTGCTTTAAAAAAATGGCTGAAATGTGAATGTTTTCAGATAAATCAAATTAATTCAATATTGTTTTAGTAAAGAAATCTGATTGACTTTATCACTGTAGCTCCTCCTTGTCATTTAGCTTCACCTTTGCAAGAATTCCAATTATCCATAATCCACATGGACTGGTTCTTGTATAGCAGCTTTCTACTCTAATACAGCAAGCCTCAGTCATCCATTCACAAACATTCATGCAAGCACTTGTTGGTACATCAAAGCAAGTGCTTTGTTAAGATTCAAACTTTGGTGCGTGTATGTAAGAGTAACTTTTAGTTCTTGTACCATTTTTACTAAAAGAAATTAAAGTATTTGTAATATCATCCCCAAGAAGACTTTGGTATGCAGACTGTAGCAGCCAAGACAAACCGTCCAATTAGATGATGACCTGCTCCACCTCCTGAGCTACAGACACATAAATGCACGGTTTACAACATTCAGTTTATTGTAACACCTTTAATACAGAGTTATTAGAAACAGGTAGATGGAGCAGATGTATCAGGTTACCTTAGATGGAACTTCACTTAATAAAGCGGACACTACATAGGTGTACATATTACAGCAACTTCCAAAGTACAAAAACTGCTTCTCAGTGATGAAAACATTCAGAATATAAACTAAGAGATAGAAATTCTCATAATGAGAAAATATCCAGTCTATTAATTTCTTTGACCTAACATTATTCAGTGTATTTGTTTGTTTCACACCAAAAACAAAGATATCAAGTGCTGAAAAAGCCACAAAGTGATCCACTTCATTTTAGATACTAAGTGTAGAGTGAGTCCATGCCAGTTTTCAGCACCTCCAAGTTGCTAAAAAACTAATCATGTGATCTGAGTTCAGTTAGAGCAGGCTATAGAAATACAGCATGCATGCTATAGGACATGATGTAGGGTGTACATTTCAGGATTTTTATACCTTTATGAACAAATACCTGGAAGTAAATACTAATGAACTTTACAGATGAGAGAAGGACACCATAAATATACTGCTTTATCCACCGGTGTATTTATACCATCTGGAAAAGCCAGTAGTTCTGATCAGACATATGAAATATAACTGCTTGAGAGATTACAGTACTGGGGCCAGTGTTTCCATCTGGAAATGTTGCCCTTGTTCCATAAACATGTTCATCCAGGTGGACTCTTCTCCCCTCAAGATCTGTAATGAATGTAAATACAACCAATCCCTGAGGTTGAAATAATTACCAGAACACATTTAAACAACCCCAGACATCCACCTGCCCACCATTTTCACTGCAGCCCACTGTTTAATGACGTCCAATGTTCACTTTTCTTGTTTATTATTTCTGTGTTTCATCGAGGGAGTCAATACACCCAAAGAGCAAGTTTCATTTTCTCATTCGTCCCACAGAAATTACAGACAAAGTAGTGATGTACTAACTGATGAAACAAAAAATAATTATGTCCTCCGGGGAATGTGTAGCTTTGTGTGACTCCCTGACTGTGGGGAACATCTTCTAATGGCTTGTGTTTCGCAGGGAGACTGCAATTTAGCCTAACATTCGATATTTGGGATTGGTGTTCATCACAATGAAGGACTCTGGTGTGCATTGTTGATATTACTAACAAAAACAAAAACTTACTGGAATGGGGTCAAAAAGCAAAAACTTACCAACACAGTGAAACTTGCAGCAGATTCTCACATCTAATTGTCACATCTTGCATTAAATAAACTGAACTGGTTAGTTGAAAGTAGTAATTATAACTGAAAAAAGTTCTTATTATATTTTCTTGTCATGTTTATATTTAAACAACCAGTTATTTGACAGAGAGATGTTTATTGAAAAGACTGTATCTAAAAGATGGACATGGCAGCCATGACATCACACATTGATTCTCGGTTGGATTTAGATTGTCTGACGTTCACACCATAAACAAACGGCACTGCGGCTCATTAGGAACCAGACCGAGACCGCCTCTTCCAAATCTCCTCCAACCACCTTGGTACAGTTGTTTTGCTCTGCACCAGAGTACAATTATTGTGTTCACACCTGCACGAGTGAACGGCACTGAGAGAGAAAATGAGTTTGATTTAAAACAGCCTAAACATCGCAGGTGTGAAAACACCCTAACAGTTCAAGAACCAAAGGTCTTGCACCCTCCTGTCCATTTAAAAGAATATAACCTTGAATACTTAATTTTTCACACTTGGGAGTTCATTCACACCTGATTATGCGGTAGTTGCAAATGCCAACTTATACAATTTACAGATAAACTCTGGATTAAATTTCAAAGTTGTAAAAAAAAAAAAAAAGCAGGGCAATCCTGCTCATGATATTGCAGCCAGTGTAAGGGGTAGAAAAGGCTGTTACTGAGCGTGGCATCACCTCATTATTTGGTAGCACTATGGCGCACTTGGACAGCTTTTCCAGAAGTTATTTGTCTTTTTTAAATCTGTTGGGATTGCATATGACAACACTCACCAGATCAAAAGATTTGTGACACTTCGTCCTGAGTGGACAGACATGCACATGGACATCCGCTGACAACACAGAGGAGTCATTATTCTTATATTATTCTACAGGTTGAAGTGAGTCCACCTGGAGGACAAGACTGGTGCCCATTAGTAAAGGCAGTGTAACATCTGCTTGGACAGATCCACACAGCCTCAACAAACTGGAGGGAATAAGAATTTCCACAGCCTTGTGCTTACCCTCAGTTGAACCTAAGTAGATGCTTGCATACTCACAAATAGGTATTTGTAAAACTTGGATACGACTTACAAATGAAGGATGATACGTTTGTGGTCAGTTATCCATTGTCAGATAACACTTACCAGACCCTTCACAGTCAGGATGGACTATTGACAGCAGAAGCCAGTGGATTCTATGTGGATAACACTTCCAAGGGAAATTATACAAGCAACTGATAAAATGCAGCTTTGAAAGACCGTACATACATCACTGGAAATGTTTCAGTGAAGCATTCCCAAGCATTTTGTAGTATGTGGACACGATACTCTAATGGTCTGCAGACAAGTTTGTGTATATAAAAAAAACCCCAGATATATCATATTATATCATTTGTATGTATCATGATTTAAGCAGGTGGAACAAAGCACTGCTATTAATTGAATTTACCAGATCACAGGTGTGGCTGTGTTTTAGCGAAATGCTAAAAAAGCACATTTTCAAAAACTACAGATTTTAACTTGGAAAGTTCTCTCAGACATGATTTTTGGGCCTAGTGTACCAAATATACAAAAATCCATAGCAATATACTGTAAACTTAACCCTACCCATAACCATAAATGGGTTAGGTGATCTGGTAAGTGTTAGCAGGTGATTCCTTTCCATTTAAAAACTCCAGGTTTCATAAAAATGTAATTATTGCATGAATCCCTGTATGCCCTGTGAATGCTCAAATATTACAAAATCGTTTTTAACACGCAAATGGCCCAACAGGCTGCTTGGTGGCCTCTGAGGGTCAACAAACTACTTTACATTTCTTGCTACATTTGGTGGCAAATGTTGCAACCCCCTCTACGTTAACAAACTATTAGCACATTATAATCATTTACCAATTTCACATTTAGTCCCATTATATGTACTTTAGGACATTATTATTTTGTAAAAGCTTCTACCAGATTTGACCGTATTTAAGGATTTAGGATTTAGCCACTCAAAACTGGAAAAAGAAACTCTGTGATACAGAGTATGTATCTGTGACATCTCAAAAGGTATTAAACTACCCAGCTAATGTCTGTTTGGGTTCTTACTTAAAACACATATTTACAGGTAATTCAGAAAGTAACTAGCCTATAAAAATAGCTCAAGAATAAAAATATGACATCTCTGACAGACAAAAAAAACAATAATAATTATAATTCCTCACAAAATAACCTAATTTTTAAATGCTGGATCCAACATTTACATAAGGAAATGTTAACCTTTCACATAAATGATTTCCGTTAGTTGATGGGTTTGACAGTGAAAAGCAAAAATTGAATGAAAATGTCCTGAGGAAACATTTTCTCTGTTTTGTTGCTCAAACCTAAAAGCTGAAACAGTTTCTGACAAAAATAATCTTAGTGCAAGTTATTGTAAATCCTGAGTTTGGCACATAAAAACTCCTTTTAATATTTATGTTGACTGTACTGTAATAAAAACAGTTAATCAAAATATAATTGGTACTTTAAAATAAATGAATCCAGATTCTCCATCCTGGCCAAAAAGTTAGCTCAGTGCTATCACAGCTTTAGTGTTTGCACAGTAGATCATGACCACAGCTGATGTGTCATGAAACCTAATCATAACCTTTTTGGATCATTAATTTTCCCCAAATCCCCAAGCATCCACAGAAACTCAAGGAAAATCAAGGATACAGTTCTGTCTGTGCTGTACTGAGTTTCTCCAAAGACACCCATGTTACCTTAAATGTTAAATCTAACTTGCATGTCTTTGTGGTTAGAGTGCTATAAATGTGGTTTGTATGGCAGAGTGCTTTGAGTGGTCAGTAAGTGCTATAATACTTGATGTATAATGCATTGGTGGTATCACATCCAGTAACAGCCATCTCTTCCCATTGATTGAGAAGGTGACTTTTGTAATCTAACATTTAAAAATCATAACTTGTGGTTTATTCGATTTATTGAGGTTTAGATGTAGCCCGCTCAGATTCTGTGCTACAGTCAGTTAATGACACAACAGCTCAAATCCCCTGTGCTGTAAATCTCATATCCTTCAGTGGTTAACTTAAAAATACACCATGACAGGTACTGATATTTTATTTATAGCTATGTTGTGGGGCTTTTGACAATGGCGTGACTCCCTGATCTTTCGGTGAACCCTTGAAACTCTTGTGGACGTTTTGATCTCATATCAAATCGCTGTGTTTGGTACTTTCTGATGTTTGGTGGCATTTTAAGATTTTTAAGATGACTGTCTGACTGTTTGAACTGATGTATTATAAATAAAACTGAGCTGAATTGAATTCCACTGATAACTTTAGCCCAAATTTCACCATGGGGTACCGCAGGCTCCAGCTCCCCGTCGACTAATAATCAAACTGCTCAGTAATCGTTGGCGAGCAGAGCTGTGGGTTTGAACTCAACTGTGAGCCTCCACACAATTCAGATGTGTTTAAATCAGAAAATGATGTTTGGTATCTGTGCAAGTGCTGAAATCACACAGGGTCAGTGGGAAGAACAGGACTTTTGTGAAGCAGTCAAAAATAGCAGCCACAACAGTTCTGATACCTTGAAGATGATGTGGATGGGGAGATCAGCAAAACTGAAAACATATTTAAAAAGAAAGGTTTCTTTTTTATTTTTATGGGCAAGCCAAAGGTCTCCAGATGTTTGAATTATGTAAAAAGCATTCTCAAACTGAGACGGTCATCTGGAATTTTTAGGGGTGTAATAAACAAAAGGGGCGGTCAGAAGCAAATTCATCCATATCTATATTACTGGATCAATAGAAACTCATATACTAATAAATCACTGAGAACTGTTTTCCCAGAGCCCTCCTTTAGTATGCAGTCTTGACTCTCTTGAATGTTACATTTGATGGAAAATGGTTATTCATTTATATTTGTAGATGATTTCTGAAACTGGAGCCCTAAATTTTTACACCAACAAGTTATAAATATTGTGAATACCCTGGAGTTTAAAAGCTTGAGACTAGAAGCTGAACTTCTATCCTTTATAAATAGCTGAACAGACCTACTGTTCTCATCTGAAGGGGGTTTCCAATGCCAGACACATTGCAGCCATTGTCTTGCCTATGCTATGTTATGCAAACTTTGATTAAAGGAAAGAGAACTGAGGATGGTGGCATGTATTGTAGTTTTTGAATCAATGTCTTCACACTTAAATTTAATCAAAGATCCAGTGATTTCTGGTCTAGTTGAAAATACACCTACTCATGTAAAAGACACAGAAGACCAAAACCAACAGCACAGAGAAGGCAGAGAGACCAAAATTCAAAACCCTTTTATCCAGGCAGAGCTCATGCATGAGGGAGCTGTCAATGAGAGCAAATAGTCAAAAAGGCAAAGTTCAAACTACAGCAAAAGGTCATACATGAGGAACAAACAACTGGAGAAAAGGGAAAAAAATTCAACTGAAAGATTAGAAGCTAATGAGAACAAGTCTGCAGCCACACATACTTGCTTATTTCTTAAAATGGGGGTTTACCACTTTTCTTTTCACAGGCGTTCTGTTTTGAAAAATATTTTCCACCACATGAATATACAAAATAATTATCTATGGTCCCATAAAGAGCATGCCAAGGCAACAGGTGTTGTTATAGCCTTAACTGTATGGAAATGTGAGCCAACCAAGCGTGAGATTAACAATGACACTGAAACAAAAAGAGAAAGATGCATACCTTTGACAGTGCAATAGACAATCTTTGTTTTATTTGTTTACACATAAACACAAAAATTGAGTTTTTGAAACACTTCAGCCTCAAAGTTTTTCAAAAGCTCAACTTTTAGTGCCTCAGAATATCTTTCATGTGTGGACTAAAGGCCAAAGCACTGATTTTTCTGTGTTTTCTACTACCTTTCACACCAAAACAAACACACACATGTCTAGCACAATATATTTGACATTAATTATTAGCCATAAAGCATTTCTGTGGTCTTTGGGGGAATTACCTTAATTATTAAGCACCTTGCAAAAAACCGAAAGCATTCATTTTGAAAACAATCTGAATTATTGAACACGTACAACCCATCAAACTGTTGAGAAGTATTGGCCTTTTTTAGCAGCAACTTTGAAGTGAAGAGTGCGTCAGCAGTATTGGTCAGACTGCATGTGTCCTATATAAAAGAGTCAAGTCACATTGATTTTTATGGCACAACAAACGCTGACTGAAGTGCTTCACAACAATCAATAAAACAATTAGGAAAAATGAAATTACAAAACAGTGAGATAACAAAATGAGAAAAACATAAAGCATAATTAAAAGCAAAATGAAAACATAGTTATAAAAACAACCAATGCTGTTCAAAGAATAACGCTAAACTGAAAAGGCTAAAGAGGAAATATGTTTTAAGAGAGATTTGAGATTTGATAACTGTTATTAAAGCAGAAAACCTGATCTGCTATTCAATGCTATTCAAAGGTTTCAGAGCTGTGACTGCAAAGGACCAACTGGCAGTAGAGGACAGTCTGGTGCTTGGCACTATTAACAGCTGCTGATAAGCTGACCCAGCCATTCGACATGAAGTATGAAGCTATAACATCTCTAACAGATACTTAGGGGCAAGCCCACGTAAATCTTAAACCGCAAAGACAGGCAAACTTGTTCCTCATGAAACAGTAAAGACAGTTTCCTGCTGTTTAGGCTCCAGTTTTAATGACACATTACATATCACAAATTATTCAGTTCAATTTTATTTTATTTATATGGTGTCATTTTATTCATACAGTCGCCTCAAGGCGCTTTATTGTAAGGAAATAACACAAAAATACAGAGAAAACCCCAATCAGACAACTCCCTCTAAACAAGCAGTTGGCGACGTTGGAAGGAAAAATTCCCTTTTTACAGGAAGAAACCTACAAAACAGACACTGTGGAAGAAAACCAGAGAAAGGTGAGTGAATTACAGTTATTCCAGCACAGTAGAGGAAAACACATCTATCACCTGGGCTTTTTCTTTTTCACAATGTCTGCTGTGAAAACTGTGCAACTTATAGCACTGACTTCACTCATCAGCTCGGTGGAACAGAGCTACATGGTATGATAAGTCACATTCAGCTTTTAGTGACTGCAAGGTGACATTAATTTATAAACAAATATGAACATCTGCTGTTTTAAGAGATGATGCAAATTAAAAATATGTGATTAACATAAATGCCCACCCCCAACACAAATTTGCCAGCGTTTACTTTACTAAAATGGAACAGAAATGCACATCCTTAATTAGCTAATAATTTGTTGTTAAGTGATCTGACTGCATTCCACTGAAATATATGAAATTTGGTTAAATAAATTGAATACCAGCCTCTTTCACTGAGCACTCACTCAGACAGATGGATGACAGCAGCTGGTAAGTCAGTAAACAAGCAAGAGTACAATAAATACTCTGTTTTAGGCTTTTTTAATTGATGTGGTAGTGTCACTTTTCTGAAAGTGAGGCTCTGTGTCATTTTAGCACACTCTGTTATTGTTCGCTCCCAGGACAGTTAATAAGCCATCTTTTCAGGCTCCAGTTAATCATCACGGGCTGTCCAATAAGACTGACAGAGCTGCAGTGTCTCTCACTATTCTTCCCACACAAAACCTTGTCCTGCGCTAAGAAAGGTGGGTGTGTTGCCATGCAGGGGTAGCTCCATCTTGTGGATCCAACCTTCGCTAAAGCAAAACAAATACAATGAAGAAAACTGAGGGATCCCTTCTCAGAATTCCCATTCACATATTCACAATCAAGTCTGTGCATGTGTATAAATGGGATCGTTATTATAACATGAATAAATATAAGTCTGTGTAAAATGTTTAAATGCATATAATCGTAGAACACTCACAAAATAAGAGCTTTTTAATATTTTTTTAGGTTATTAGTGCAGATTTTGGCACCTGCCTTTTAATACACCTTCATCGGGTCAACATCTCATGAAAAGGTTTGCAGATTTTCATGCATCGTTGGTCAGCCGGGCACAAAAACTGATGACTGTGCAATGCTTATCTTCATGCCAGTGACATGCACATGCCCAGAAACGGCTTTTGGAAAAGTCTCTCAAAGCTGGGACGCCTCCCTGCAACGTGAATCGTGGACACTAAACAGTCAGGTGATGACACCACGGGAGATGGAGTTGGTTGGTTAGTTGGTTGGTTACAGTTTTAACTCAACCTTTAAAAAAGGACTGATTATTTTAAAGCTAGAATTATCCATCCTTGCACTTAGTTACATATGCACAAGTGATTCTATCATTGTTTGACTAAAACAGTCATCATCTACTTCTTCTTGTAAATTTGTTTGTTTCTGTAAACGGAAATTGTCAAACAACAGTTTTTACACACAAACTCTGAGAAATAAGTCATGTGACACTGGCGGGTTGAATAACAATGATAATCATTTAGATTCTGGTGGGGATTTGATGTATTTTAAGACACCCGTTGCCTGATTTTACCCCTTGCAGAGCAAAGCAGTGGTTTACTAATTTTTCTACTTGGTGGATTTTTTTTGTTGTTGTTAAAAAAGAGAAGTGATGAGGAAAATATCAGAGTGGCATCAGAATCAGAGACTACATCAGCATGTCAAAAGAAAACCGTGTATTGCTGGGATTTGGTGTGAATTGTGAAAATGTATATTTGGGTGGGAGGTAGGAGGTGAACTCTATCAATTCTTAATCAGTGTGGATCCCTCCAGAGAAATAAGTATGTCTATGTGTAAGTCTGAGGTAAGTTTGGGCCCATATACATTTACATTTGAGCACATTTCAACTTTTTTACAGTCGCCTGCATTGTTAAAGCCTGCCAGCTTCTAAAACTTTTAAACTTATGCCATGGCAAAATATATTCTCATGCTATAACCTTGTACCTCTACCATCTCTTGGAAGTTTACATTAGAGTTATAAAGCTCATAATGCTACTCTTACAGATTTTCAAGCACTAAGTCTGCTCAGCGTTTCTGTAAAGTCACGGTGATTCTCATTGTTCACCAGTGCTGCCAGAAGCTTACGTTTTTTATTGGATGCCGTAACTCCACAGGGGATTTTTAGTATTCCTCTTCTCATAAATCTTTTCTCTAAGGCCACTGTGTCATCTGCAGTGAATCTGAGGCGTGCCCTCTTCCCCTACAGGCCGTGCATGGCTTTACTTCCAGCTAAAAGGTGATATTCCTATAAAATGTGTCTATAACCATTTCCATTTTATCACCTCCTCTTATTTTCAGAGATAAATGGTTTTTATTGTTTTGGAAGATTTATATGATAAGGGCATGTTACATGTCAGATCATCTCTGGAGCCCATCAAAAAGAAATTTCTCCCTTAAACATCACTTTATTTAAACAGCTTTTTAAAGTCAAAGGGGATAAAATTGTACATTAAATCACCAGAGATTGTCTTTTTCCCTCTATAGCGTTCAGGTAAATGTTATACTGTTGCCCTACACTTATCAACAGTCATAACAGCGAGGAGCTGACATTTAACCAAAGGGTAAAATTTGTAGTTTTTTGTCACAGCCTTGTAGGAGAGTTTTCTTTTTGCCTTAAGCGATTCTAGAAATGCAAACATGTGGTCCAAATCAAAATTGCTAGCAGACCTGCAACAGCCAGACTTCTTATTTTGAGTTCATGTGCTCTCTGCCGCACGCCTTGGGGTAAGGCATTAGCCACCACACGAAACAGAGGAACAGAGGAGCTGCATCTCTGCGTTAACCACCCACCGTTCTAGTCACCCGTCGTAGATCAAAAGCCCCGCCGAGTCGTAAGCATTAGAGTAAGAATGCAGAAAAAATGCAAATCACAGCCACATTTTCATTTTAGTCTTTTGGATCTAAAACAACATGAATTCCATTTTTTCTCCAGCAGACAGCAAAGTCTGACTCAGAAGCTTTTTTTTTCTTCAGGTATTTGCACAAGGCTGGTTCCCAACAGACGGAAAACGCCACATATTTAAACCATGACTCACGCCTACGGTGAGACTTTTTTCTAGCAGGTTCACTGTCTGTTACAGTTTACATTACCCAAGACATTATGACTCAGATTAAGAGCAAACATACAGTGTCTTTTTTAGATATGCATCATTTTAAGATTAATACCAACCCCAGAAGAAGAGTGACCTAATCAGAGATCATCATATAAATAATAAATTTGAGCTGTTGTTCATCTGTTTGTGTTGCTCACTGTATGCCTCTCGTGTGCCTTGTTCCAATTGGGAAGACAGATTCTAACCTGGAGGCTATTAGTTGTAAATCATGTTGATCTCAGAATAGGTTTATATAAAATAAATACTTTAAATTTTATGAATTTAAAACACTGGTAGCATTTTGTGGGTGTCATGTTTGTCTGTGTTATTGAAGGCATTCAACTTTGAAAAGACTGCTACAGAAAACTCATTTCAGCTCAATGCCGCTGCCACACCGACAAAAGAACCGCTGTGTTAGAGGTCATCCTCTGGCAATTGTACGGACCTCTGTGCTCGGTTCAGCAGCACTGCACTGGTAAAACTGGCTCTGCTTCAGCTGCTGCAGCACAAAGACATTAATTACAACACAAGAAGCTGCTAAGTTGGCAACAGCGTGTAATGCTCCAGCTTTCCCCCGCTGTGACATTCACTTTTAGGTATGCTGCCAAAGATTAAAGGGAAAGTAATTAAACTTCTCCTAGCAGAGACAAAATACTACCAGCCGGAAAACCTGATAGCACATACAGGACGAAACCTTATGTAAGTCTTGTTAGTTGTGTTTTCAACTGGCCTGAAGGAAAATCACAGTAAAACATGCTTAAAGAGTGCCCTCTTGAGTCCAAACTGTGATTTTTGTATTTATCTGCACCTTTTGACAGGTTACAGCTTTTTAGATAGTAATCTTAAGAATAGCCAGCGTGTCTCTGCCCTGAACCCAGACTGGGAGCTGCTTTCACAGAAGAGGAGCCTGATAGCAGAAGACACTGTCTCCCATTGGAAATTTCAGGACCCACAACTAAACCTGCAATCTTGGAGTGAAGAGTAGGGCATGCAATGAGGTCTATTAGATCTTTAAACCAAGGACCATGTATGTGAGGAGAAGGATTTTAAATTTAACTCTAGATTTAACAGGGAGCTCAAGAAGAGACTTAGGAAAATGGATTTCACTTTCTACTTTTTGTTAATACTTCATCCATTCGTCCATTCTCTTCCGCTTGGTCGTGGGGTGGCTGAAGCCTATCCCAGCTGTCATAGCGTGAGAGGCAGGGTACACCCTGGACAGATCGCCAGTCTATCATTAAAAAAAGAAATTCAGATAAAGATGTTTCCCATCTGTTTTCCTCATACAAAGATCTTTAAATTCATTCATGCATATTTTTCATTCAGTGTTTTAAAGAAGTGATGCAAAATACCACATCCACAAATGCAAATTCAGTGTTTCTAAAATGTTTTTTTTCTGTTTTTAAGAATGAGTTTGTGAGTTTGACATTGCAAGACTGAGTTTAGTGCATGTATCTTGGAATGTAATTTTTAAAATACGGCCTTATTTGTTTGTTTGTTTTTATCCCTCTTTGTGAGGATTCCTTGTGTTGTGTTTTTGTTTGTTTGTTTGTTTTTTGCTGTTTTGTATGTGCTTCTGTATACCACATGTGTTAAAGTGTCTTCACGTTCCAAATGTCTTAATAAATAGGCTGTAATATATCCCAAACACGCTGCTATCTAAGGGGGCGCTGTAGCTAACTCAGCCCAGACGGGCCCTTTAAGTCTGACGTTTCAGATTTCCTCCACGTTGGCCGCACATGCGCGGATAGGCTTACCACCTGCAGAAAATTAGAAGCGAACAAGGAAGTCTGCCCCTGAGTACTGGATGATAGGCTGGATAAAAACAAAAAACCTCTCCGCCGGAAAGTAGACACCCGGTCACCAGTTGCTTCGTATATCGGCGTGACAAGATGTTTAAAAAACTCAAGCAGAAGATAAACGAGGAGCAGTCTCCGCAGAGGAATGCGCAGTCACCTCAGCAGGCCCAGGTTAGTTGTTGTGGTGCTCGGAGCTAACTAGCTAAGTTAACGTCTGTTTATACTGCAAAGGCTTCACGGTTTGGAAGTGGTTGTCTAGTTATGTCTCATT
Source organism: Oreochromis niloticus (assembly GCF_001858045.2). Classification (NCBI taxonomy): domain Eukaryota; kingdom Metazoa; phylum Chordata; class Actinopteri; order Cichliformes; family Cichlidae; genus Oreochromis; species Oreochromis niloticus. Next base: position 21,689,699 of record NC_031978.2, read on the forward strand.
AAGATAACTCAAGATGACAGCTTAATAAGCTAACTTGAATTGTCAGTTTGTCCTTTTACTGTCTTGGAAACATTAGCACCGTGCTAAGTCCTTAAGTTAGCAGCTTAACTTGGCTGTCAGCGGTTGGACCAACTGGAACTGGTAAATCCCGTTGTCCGAGTAGAAGAAAAAGTCTCACTTCTTACAGCTAATCATCAACTTGTTTGTAGCCAAAATGCCAGCCCGCATTTTTATACTCGCCAGTGACAACATGGGCGTGTCTGAGTTAATGCTTCTTGCATTGGCTGCCAGTGGATGTCAGCTGGAAGCTATATTTGACCCTTGCAAATCCTACTACTCCCAGGCGTCTCTATTAAAAACAATACAGAAGTAGCACACAGATTTCAAGTTGGAAGTTTGTCATTGGAAAAGTGCTAGAAAACTCATCAGATCCCTTGCTTTCCTCTTCTGTGAAAAAAAATGCGAATTGTTCTTTGAAATATGAAGCTGCAAGTTTCTTTAAGCTCTCCTAAATATATGTGAAGGAGTGAAGGTATGTGTCATAGTTTGGAGGTCCATCATAGTTCAGTTCCAAGTTAATGTAGATGTTTTCGCTGTATTTCTCTGTTTGCCTTACATGCAAAAGATCCCCAGTTCAGTTCTGGGAGGAGATCCAAACCCAGCCTCAGGGGCTCACAAGCTAGGGCTTATTCCCTATCCAGATAAATGACAGGGCTGCATCTGGCATAAAATATGCAGATCCAGCAAACCTTTGGAAGATGGATAGATAAATTTCCTTGTTCTAATTGGCTTGGTTCTTATGCAGATTGGCTGTTTTTGAGGAACAAATTTACATTTGTTATTCAGAGCTTGTGTGCAGTTTATGATTCCCATTGACTTTCTGTAAAACCACAATCTTAGACTGAGTTTGGCTCAAAGGTGAAGGCGTACAAAAGGTGAAATCCAGTAACAAGAGAACTTACACCCAGCAAGCATCTGTATTAAAGTTTGATTTATTGCCAGGCAACAAAATCAATATTATTGTTATGACTATGTTTTTTTATTATAATTACTTCTTTTTCCTTATTACTTATTTATTTTACAGATCAGCAGTGGAGAGCGACGTAGCAGCCAAACTCCCCCATTTAGTGATGGCACACCTTCTCCCAGTGACAGAGAGGTGAGCATGGTGTCAGCCTGTGATTCATATCTTTATTTATATATGTATACTTGTGTTCAGACCACAGCCTGCAGAGGTTTCCAAGTCCCTCCCCAGCTTACATTCTAATGATTGTTTCTCTTAGGCTTTAAAAATGTGCTTTGTATGCTTTGTTTAAGCGTACTGTCTGCTTTATAACATACAAGTCCCTTTTTGATTGAAAGTGAACAAGTGAACATTTAGTGCTATTGGTTTTCAGAGTCTTCTGGTTGTCACTAGCAAACTTCTTTGATCCAATTATTTAAAATAATCCAACAATCTAGACATATTGAACCCTGGACTCCTTAACATATTGCAGTGGATACAATAGCCAACACCAGATGGGAACATATGAGCCAGACTTGCAGTGTGGTCATTAATGTTGCAGAGCAGTCACCACTTGGATTCCATTCGTACGGTATTTTAAGTGTCTGAAGTCACTTATTATTATTATCATTAGTATTATTATTATTATTGTTATTACATTTTTAAGAGACCCTGTTCAAACAACTGAGCAGCTTCTTCTTTAGAGACAATGGAAAGGGCGTTTTAATGGTGTAGAGCAGACAGTGTTTCAGCATGTCTATGAATAATTGATGTATCCTCCTCAGTGTTTTTTGTGTCTCCTGTGACTAGTTGCAATATTATGCCTCAATAGATACTGACAAGTCAATTCAATGCAGGACTATGCTCCATTAGAAAGAGGTAGATAAGCGTAGGTTTAATGGCAGTGACTCTACAACTGATGATGCAAAATGTTGTTATTACATCTGTTGAGATTAGATATGGATGTTTACAGTCTTCGTTGTTTTTCAGATAAAACAATATCTTAATCACTCTTTCCTTCATTTCAACACTGCAGAACGCTCACTGGAGTAGTGGCACCGTCTCTTTTGGTCAGGTTTCTATGCACTGCTCTCCCCACTTGTGCCTTTGGAAGCACACATGTGTTGCTGTTATGTGGCTCGGCAGCCTCAGTGTAGAAGCTTCGTGTAGCATCACAGCATCTTTACTTCACCTCACGAATCATTAACACTTTGACATCTCTGAAAGCATTTGTTTCATGACTGAAGGCAGATTTAGCCCTTGGTTAAAATTGTGAAGATTACATGAGGAGATGTGAAACTGTTACTCATAACATTACTGTTGATTGAGTGCTTGACTTTTCAGTTTTTCTGATTTTTTTTTTCTTTTTCTTCCAGCTTATGTAGTGTATCTCCCTCTGTTTCAATCTCTGCTTTCTCTTTTTTATTCATCTCAGTCTTTCTCTCTCTCTCTCCGCCAGCCTCCTCTCATCAGGCTGGTCAGCCACTCCCTTCAGGGCTTTTTCACACTCATGCTGTTGTTTTTCTCATTGCTCTCTGTGTTCCTCTCCTTTCCCCACCTTTCGTCCCGTTACTGCACTGATGGGGGTCAGGTGCTGGCCGGGATGATAGCAGAGCCTGCTTTTCTCTCTGAGTATACTATCTTTGCTCTGGACCATTCAAAACGACCCCAAACGGCCCAGGTAGCCAGTGTGGTGAGTTTGTCCTCACTTCCTGCCTCTTTCATCTTTCTTCTTCTCCTCCTCCTCTTGCCCCGTTCCTTCCTCCCGTCTTCCACGCCTTTGGGGAATCGGTAGAGGACTGTTGCCCAAGTAGGGACAGCTTGTTCCCTGCTCTCCATCTCCTGTTTGCTTTGGATTTAGTAGCAAGAAGGCATCTCATATGTAGGTTAATTTTGCATCTACTGGGTTGTGGTTTACACTGTAGGATAGAAGCTTCTGTGCTTTTTGCCCCATGTTTGTTTGTTGTCCCTTCTTTCAGTTTGTGATCTGTCAAAGAAATGAACAGTGCCCATTTGTCTTTAGGTGATCTTTGCTGCTTGCCCTAGAGACCCTTGTAGATCCTTGTAGACCCTTAAATCCTGATATGTTGTCTGATGGCCTTTGTCCCTTCTCCCCTGAAGTCTGTTTATTTGGAGAGTTGAGATTTTTCTTTATGGGACAAGTTTTTAACAAATTAAAATTGAAAATTTTTGTCTAACTCTCTAAGTAAACAAACACATCCAAATAGCTGTTTCTTTATCTAAGATATATTTGATGTGACAAATGAAAATTGGTATTGCTTGTAACTGCTTATTAATTACTGTTATTAAAGTTAAGGTCTATTTTTTTTGACATTGTCAGTAGATACTAAGCACCAGTCGTAAGAACATATGGGTCGTCCGTATTCAAATACATACATTTGTACACACAGCTCTTCAAAGCATTTTCTAGACTGCATAAGTCTGCTTTGTAACTAGGTTTGTAGCAGGTAAATGGAGCTCAGTGTGAGGGTCATGTGTCAGTAAAGTTGAGACATTGTTTAATTGTCTCTTAACTCTGCTTGCTCATTTTAAATGCCAATATAGCCCAGTATGCACCCCAGCTGCTGTCATTAACCAGGATTTGCGTGGATATTGTGAGATAATGTAGTGATTATAAAACAAGGAGTTTATTACTTCAGCACAGCTGCTTCAGAATGACTGCCAGTCAACTTGTAGTGTTATTGTGCCAGTTATCTCAGAACAAAATGAAAAATATGCAAATGAAAGCAACTATTTAATGCATTCGACTGCAATAAAATACAAACCTCAAGAGACTGAACTGAGATGGTATAAGTCAGCGGTCTGGCTGTGTTTAAGTGGAGCCATGAATATTTTGAATTTATTAACAATGTCTTGACTATCTCATAGTGATTTATTTGGTTGATCTGTCTGATTCACTTCTTGCTAGATGCTGCTTATGAACTGTAGTTTGGAAAGAGGGGAAGCCTTAAGTTCTGCTGCCCCTTCATTATGTTTATGGTTAATGACACTGATTAAGATGCAGTTACTCTTTGACCTTTTCATCGTTCTTTTATGTAACCTTTGTTTTGATATTTGCATGATATGTAATTTAAAAGTCAAAGTCTAAAGGGATCATTAGATTCCCGGTATAGAGTCGTAGGAGTTTTGATGTGCGAAAGCCACAGATACAAATGTCCATCACAGTCACTTTCACATGTTAGCGATGTGACATAATCTTGATTTTTGGATCTCATTATATTTACATTTACCCATGAAATCATTTCATAGATTTTTTTTTTTTAATATTTGTTTTTCGTTTTTGTGTTTTTACTTGTTCTGCTAGCTATGTTTGTCTGTTGACTGGAGGCTTCTGTCTTAATTTTTCTTTATATTTGTACTGGTACTTTGTGGAGTTGGTGATAGTAACTCTTCTGAGTCACAACGTTTTGTGGTCTGTGATCTGTTTTGAATTTGGTTTCTGATTTGTCCCTGTGAGAATTTAGTTTGAGCTTGTGGTCCTGAAATAGAGGCACTCAGGACCCTGTGAGTGCCCTGGTTTGGTAGGTTTACATTTGGTGTACCGTTCCGCAGTAATTATCCATGAGTCATTGTCCATGTTTTTTAACATGACTGAAAATAGGCATGCATGAAGGGCATAATAGTGAAAGGCAATGCAATAAATAGTCCCTTATAACCTCCAGCAAAACCAGTCTTGGCGAGGAACGGCCATCTGGGGGTGATGGGAAATAAAAGAGAAATAAGAGCACAGGGACACAGGACGAATATAAAGGCGCTAATGCAGTTGTCTTGCAAACAAACAAGTTCCTTTTTATTGCTACTCACTCAGACACCTTGTATGTCATTGAAGTCTTGACAATAAAACTTTAGCAAAGGTCACATTTCTTAAAAGATTGAGGCCTGCTGTGTTTGTTTACATGCTGACATTCTTTTTTCTTTTCACTACTTCTGCTGACTCTTTGCTTTATACCCAAATTCTTCTTGTTCCTCACACAGATGTACAATAACTAAATAGATCCACTTAAAAAAAAAGTCTAGTGGTAGTGGTCAATGGGGTCTTGATCATAATCACGAAGCTCTTGACAGACTTGCTTGAAGTCAAGCGTTCACATGACTAGCTGTGCAGACGAAGCGGAAACAAGTAATCCACAGGAAGGAGTAGCTTGGAGCTGGACAAGGGAGGAGAAGAGTTGCTGACTTTGATGCTGCTTCTAACAAATCAACTAAACCAACTAAGCTGCTAAATGTTCCCTCACGTCAGTTGCAACGTTGTCCTCCTGTAATGCAGCTGCACACAGCACTGCCAAGCATCTTTAATTCAAACGCAGCTCTCCTACTTGACTTTTAACTATTTGTTCTGACCTCATGGCTGTTGTGTAGTTTTGTCTTAACCCCTTTTTGTTTATTCTACAGTAGAGATGCCTTCTTTTGTGTATTTAACCCCTCTGTTTTTTTCCAAGTTGCATGAGGGTACCCATTGCCCCTGCATTGCTCCCAGCAATACTAATATTGCTCCCTCCAGAGTAATCAGGGAGAGCCACGCTGGGTGTGGATGACTAACTGGCCCAGGACAAGCTTGCTGGTACAGCTGCCCTTTTCCTCATAATTTCATCTTTATTTTTTGGTCTTTAGAGTGCCTCTAAAGGTGCATTGAGGTCTCCCAGAGGCAGCATCAATGGGGATGGAAGTGCTTCTCCTCATGTAAGAGTATTACCAAGCCTCCTCTTTAATCTCTTCAATGTGATGTTACAGTGTTTTTGCACATTCATTAATGAGTTTGAGATTTTTATGTCTTTTGTTTTGGTTTGTAACAGAAAGAGGAGCCACAGTCATTTGCCCAGAAACTACAGCTGAAAGTGCCCTCAGTGGAGTCGTTGATTCGTAGCGGAGCCAGTCGGGCGGAAAATCTGTTTCGCTCTCCATCTAAAGACAACCTGGTCCGAACTTCATCACGCGAGTCCCTGACTCCTTTGGGAGAAAACGAGTCCCCCAGTGCCCCGGCATATGATCCACCCTCGGACATTGAGAGCGAGGCCGAGGAGCCACCAGGAAGTGTAGAGTCTCTGTCCAAAGAGCAGTTGTTGCACCGAATGCTTAGAGTAGAAAGGAGCCTGGGGAAGTACAGGGGGAAGTATTCGGAGGTGAGAAACAGACAGGATGCTTGAAGACTAAAGTGTAAAGTCTGTACATGAATATAACTCCTACTCATTTTTACATCTTTGTCATGTAGCTGGTTACTGCGTACCGTACCGTACAGCGAGAAAAAGAAAAAACGCAGGTAAATTTTACATGTTTTTTTTTTTCTTTTCTTTGTTTTGCAGTATTTTTCTCACCTGATGTTTTTTGGAAAAAGAGAATAACATTTGAACTGATCCAACGTTCACTTTTGTTCTCCCCAGGCCATCCTCAGTCAGAGTCAAGATAAAGCACTGCGCAGGATAGGGGAACTACGGGAGGTATGACTATATGCTATGGATGTTTTTGTGTCTTTAGATTAAAATATTTTTTTAAATTAATATAAACTGCACAAATGAATGAACATACTGAATACTCTACTGTATAGGAGCTTCAGATGGACCAACAGGCCAAGAAACACCTGCAAGATGAGTTTGATGCTGCGCTAGAGGAGAAAGACCAGATGATCACTGTGCTACAAACACAGGTGTGTGGATGGCGGTGGGAAAATTAGCCAAAGCTTTTCTGCTGTTTAGGATTACAACTTTATAAGTATGGCTTATTTTAAGCACTGTACAAACCCAGAACAGTGTTTAAATGTAACTTTAAAAAAAATTAACTTTAAAACCTGCTTTAATGATAATTTCACATTAATGCTTTCAGTTTAAGCATGATAATCACTGCAGTGATGTTCTGGTATAAATGGTTCTTGAGTTTTAAATAAATGTGACGTTATTTAAAATCAGAGACAAATGATGTGCAGAGGTTTTGTATTTAAAAGTTTCTCAGACCAAACAGGAATGCTTCACTTGCCTTGAAAATTAGTAGGTTACCCGCAATCAAAAAGCTGAAAGAACCATGTAATGCACAAACAGTCATGTAAAAATCAAGAGTTGTTTGAGACTGCATATCTACATCATGCAAATTTGTCCATACAGTTTTAGTCGTCCTGCTAACGAACAGCCAAATGGACAAAACCTCCATAGCAGGAGTAATGAATCTGTATAACTATAACTCTGAGTTCAATTGCGGGGAACAATAACAGATCTATCTCAAGTTGCCAAAGGGACTGTGATTCATTTATTTATCTTTGTTCCTCTAAGGTTGCTCTGTTGAAGAAACGGATCCAAGTGGGCCCCGATGGCTCGCTGTCGCCTGAAGGAGAGGTTCGTCAGTCTGAAGCTGCTGAAGTCTCTGCTTCTCCCACACAGAGTCCTTTGAAGGAGCACGAAGTAGAGCCTGAAGTCACTGAGGGTAAGTGTGTTTATTAAAATATATGGTTATTTAGTTGCCTCTAGTAAGGAGTCATGCTGTGTGAGCAAATTTTTTTTTTTTCTAAGCAGTGAATTTTAATTTCTGGACAGGAGAGGGCAACAGTGATCCAACTAAACTCATGGAGGCTTTGCAGAAGAGAGTGAAGAGGCAAGAAAACTTGCTGCAGAAGTGCAAGGAAGTTATGCGTACGCACAAGGAGCGAAGTGCCCAGCTTAGCAGTGAGAATGAAACTCTGCAGGAGCAGCTGCAGGAGCGACTGCAGGAGTTGGAGAAGATGAAGGTGGTTACCCTGTGTTTTTCAGAAATGATAGAAGAGTTGGAGTGTAGTTATACTGTAATATTAGGATGCTTTCAGTCAAACAAAACTATAAATTTTAGATTAAATATACACAGAATTACAGCAACAATAAGTTAAAGTACCCAGATATTTCAAACTGATTTCCCAGAGATGATCGCTTGGTATAAACTGAGTAGTAAACTATAATTATAAAGAGGTTTGATTAAAGTAGGGATGGGCGGTAAAGACTGAGGAGTGTGTTTAGAGGAATTAATACTGTGCCGCAAACTGTCTGCCAGAGTCTTTATGGTCCACTGAGTATGTGACTCCATTATCTCGTGACACAGCAGATCGCTGTGGTTCTCAGAGTCCGAACATCCAAATTCTCTGGCTAAGCTCCAGAGTAAGGGTTCATGTCATGTCAGCGTGACATGTCAGCGTGACATGACTGAGCCATTGTTTTCATTGATTTCAAAACATTTTGCTGCAGTGGTATGATCGGCTCGTGTAGCTTGTCCTTAGTCGCTCTGATGTTTTGCAGCGCATGATAACAAGTGGTTGTTGTAACAAAGCCATTGAAATAATAGACAGTTTGTATGTGCCGTCGCTTGATTGACTTGCTTTCATTTATTGCCATAATTTGGGGGGGGTTTTGTTTTGTTTTTTTGTATGAATCCGCAGCTTGTTTGGGAATGGAGGCCTGTCCTTTGTCAGGGAAAGCAGAGGTTAACAGGCGTTTAGCCCTCCTAAAACAGCATGACTGGATCCTGGAACTGCTGGGCTCTCCTTCTCCCTTGCTTCAGACAAATATCCCATAAAGCAGAACATCTGTCTACTTTTCCAGACCCTAACTTCAACTATTTTTGAATTCACGTGTTAACTGTGTGATGCAGTCCTTGAGTATTGTATGCTATTTGGTCTTTCTTTGTCTCTTTGTTTATTCATATGATACGTTTTGACATTATAAAAACATTCTGTTAATCACAGTGCAGCATACATACTCATGCCGTTGGCACACTTGTGTCAAACAACAGAGAAACATTGCCCAGCATTTCCTGTTTAGTAACTGCTTGTTAAAGTGCGGTGCCACAGAGACATGGCTACTACATGCCACGGTTGCAAGAGTGAGCTGTAATTTGGGTTGACTTGTTGGTTTAGTTGGCCATGTATACACACTGGTTGTTTGGCTTGTGGGTGAGGCATCCTGGGTGGTACAGAAAGAATCTGATTGGGAAGTTATCAGAGCAAACACATATACAGGATGCAGGAAGCGGTGCATTGTGAAGTGGCATTCATGCCATTAGGACACGTGTGACATTTTTAATTTTTAATTTTTTTTAAGTCGATTGTTTTGTCTTTAAAGGAACTACACACAACAGAGAAGACTAAGCTGATCACTCAGCTGCGTGATGCCAAGAATCTTATTGAACAGCTGGAGCAGGACAAGGTTAGTGAGGAGCTTTGAGATCTGGATTGAAGGTTCTTCTATTTCAGTTACATGTGTATGTGTGTGGGCGCGTGTGTGTTTTTACTCTGCTGTTGAGTAGCTTCAGACTCATATTGTTTAGCTTAAACTTTGACCCCAGCACTGCAGGATGGATAGCAGTTCTGCGAGGAATGCTGAAAGCTCTTAAAGCCGTAACACAATTAATAGCACAGGGCTGAGTTTTACAGCCTTGGTTCATGGAGAGCAGATCAACATAAGCTTTAGTGTTGATTCCTGTGCTCAGGGTGTACAGGTAAAGGGATGATTTTTCTTTCATGGGGTACTGGTTTTTTGTTTTTTAGGGAATGGTCATTGCTGAGACCAAACGGCAGATGCATGAGACGCTGGAAATGAAAGAAGAGGAGATTGCACAGCTGCGCTCCAGGCTCCAGCAAGCTATAGCCCAGAAAGAAGTAGTACAGGAACAGAAAGAAAAGGCTGAGAAATCAGGTACGTGCTGTCCATGTCAGGTAATGTACAGAAAAATTCTGTTTTTTCTAGATATGTTTGTGATTTTTTTTTTTTTTTTTTTTTCCCCCTCCAATAGCTTTTGAGGAACTTGAACGAGCACTGGGTGTAGCACAGAGGGCAGAGGAGGCTCGAAAACAGCTGCAGGTTCAGCTGGAGGAGCAAGTGAAAGAAATCGAACAGGCCAGTGAGGAAGAGAGGAAGAGTCTGCAGCAGGAACTCACACGAGTCAAACAGGAGGTTGTCACCATCATGAAGGTCAGGAAAGGACTTCTCCTGAATATTTATTTATTGACTGAATAAGTCATTTGCTGCAGTCATATTTCTAGCTTTATCCAAAGAGTTGACTTCTTTGGTAGTTTCTTTGATAATGACATATTGTAGCCACAGAAGTACCAACATTGACTAAGTAGTGTAAGCATTTACATTAAAAAGAATTTAGTGCGTATAAAATGTTCCACTGCTGTCATGGAGAGCAGTAATATCACTTTGTTTCACGAGCTATGATCCTCTGTATTTATATTTACCATTCATATTTTTTTAACCAATATTAGAAATCATCAGAGGAAACTGTGGCCAACATGGAAAAGCTCCACAGTGAAGCTTTGGCAGCTAAAGAAGAAGAGATGAAAGAGAAAATCAGCAAAGCTGCGGTTGGTGCAAAATGTTTTCCCTTATTCAGTTTAGCAACAAAACCACTGTATCAAATAAGAAAAATATAACTTTAATATTTTTATTTTTTTAAATGCTGTTTAGGAGCAGTGCAAAGAGGAGTTTGCACAGCTGGCTAAGGAACAGGAACAGCAGGCCGCTCTGGCTCTGGAGGACGCAGAGTTACAGAAGACGGCTTTAAGGACAGAAGCTGATAATAAGGTTAAGGAGATCCAGCTGGAGCTTGAAGCTGCAAGGACTGTGAGTTTGTTTGTTTGGTTTTTTTTTTTTTGCTTTGTTTTTAATATTGAGAAAAGCAACAGCTGCAGAGCTTCGTTTTTACCTGTTTATTGCATCTCTGTGGATGTAACATGTTCTTTCATGTTGAATCTGCTAATCACTGACCAATTGCTTTGAGGTTCAGAACTTATTTTTATTTAATTAGTTTGCAAAGTAACTTGTGTATGCTTGTGTTTATTTGGTTCTGCAGTAACACGCCAGACACACAGAAGTGAGCAATTTTCAATGTGTAAATATTTTCACAGTCTACATTTAATATGTAATGCTGTCAAGCATTAAATCCTTATGTACTTGAAGGTTTTACAAAGTTGGTTGTAATTGAACTGTGTCACAGCTTTATTGTTAAAAAAATATCTTAATAACCGTCAATGTGTTTTTATAGCTGTGTCAGTTCTGTGAATGATTAACTGTAGCAGCTTAGCGGAAGAATCTAACCACCTCCATGTATGTGATTGCAGCGGATATTGGAACTGGAGAGCTCTGTGAACAAGATCTCACAAGAAGAAGCGGGTCTCTCCCATGAACTTTCAAGTCAGCTGGAGGAACTGAAGAATAAACACAAAGAGCAAATCTCTGCATTAGAGGAAAAGCACCACGAGCAGCTGGAAAAGCACAAGGGCACCCTAACCCAGCAGCATAATGCTGCCCTTGAGGAGCTCAAGGAAAGACACGGGGCCGAAATGGAAACCCTTCTGAAAGACAAGGAGCTGCAGTTCCAAGCGCATGTCAAAGAGATGAATCAGAAAACTCTAGAGAAGCTGGATGCAAAGCAGGCAGAGTTAGAGGCGCTCTCTGCTGAGCTTTCAGAGGTGCTGAAAAGTAAACAGCTTTTGGAGGAGAAGCTGTCGGCTGCTGAAGATGCTCATAGTTTAGCGCTACAGGAACACGAGACGAGGTTTCAAGATCAGGTGTCAAAGCACAGCGAAGAGCTTGAAAATGTCAGACGTGAGCATGATCAGTCGCTTGGCGGAATAGAGAAAACTCTGAAGGAGGAGCTTAATGCATTGAAAATTGTTCTGAATGAAAAGGAGAAGGAAATTGAACAGCACGTGCTTAAAGAAAAAACACTACAGGAGGAATCACATTCCACTGCACAAGACCTAGAAAGCAAGATTAAAGAATTGGAAGCGCTGCAGAAAACTTTATCAGAATCCCAGCTGGAAATTGAGAGTTTAAAGGAATCTAATGCACAGTTAAATAAGATAACAGAAGATCTTGATAAGTGCAAGAAAGAACTGACAGATCTGGAGTACCAGTTGGAAGCTGCAAAGAATGAATGCCAACAAAAAGAGAAATCCCTTCAAGAAACTGAGCATCAGTTAGAAGAGAGCAGGAAGGAGCTCTTGGAGAAAGAGAAGTCATTTACATCAGAACTGAACACTAGGCTGGAAGAACAAACACGCCTCAAGAAACAGCTGGATGACGAAAAAGCTGCCCATGAAGCAAAGCTGAAAAACACTATAACTGATATGGAAGGTAAACTGAAATCACAGGAAACCAAAATGGAAAATATCAAACAGAAGGCAAAAGAAATGCAAGAGAAATTTAAGAAAAAGCTTCAGCAGAATGAAGAAAACATGAAGAAGGAGCTTGCAAAGAAGGAAGAGGAGCTTCAGAAGAAAGAACAACAAGTTCAGGAGAAAATCTTAGAGATGGCCCAGAAAAGTTCCCAAGGCCTCAGCAATACAGTGTCGGAGCTGCAGGTTAACCATAAGGAGGAAGTGGAGAAACTACATGCCACTCATAAGCATGAGATTGAAGAGCTGGAGCGCCGTTGGCAGGAGCGGTTAGGACAGCAGGAGGAAGAATTAATGGAGAAACATTCAGTCATACTGCAGGAGAAGGTCCAGGAGCTGGAAGAAGTGTCTCAGCAGCTTAGCAGAAGCAGAGCGGAGAATGAGCAAGTAATGGGTGAAATAAGGGGTTTAAAGGAGGACCTGGCGATCCGAGAAACCACTGTGCAGAAGCTGCAAGAAGAGCTTAATGAAGCAGCGCTTAAACTTGAAAGTTTGGCAAAGAGTGAAGCGTTGCTAAAAGAACAAATGGAGTCAGTGGAGAGGAACCTTAACCAGGCGCTCGGTGAGAGAAACGCCCTCCAAGACAAGCTGAACGAGACGGAGGAAGAGAGCAGAGAGAAGCTGAAGGCTTGGTCAGATAAGTTGAATGAAGCGGAAAAACAGCTTGAAGTGCTGGAAGGTGCCAGATGTAAGGAAAGTGCAGACTTGCAGAGTAAATTTGAGGAAACTTCCATCCAACTGAATGCCAAGGAAGCAGAGTTACAGCAGCAAATGATTAAGATGAGCAACCAAATGAGCCATTACTGTAAGGAGGTTCAGTCGAAAGTTGAGTGTGGATCTAATGAACTTCAGCAAAAAGTGGAGAGTAGGTTGAAAGAGCTGGAAGATAAACTGCTCTCTGGTCAGAAAAAGGTGGGACATCTCAAAAACATTATCCTTACTAAAGCAGATCAAATTTGCACTTTAGAGGAGAGTGTTCGCCAGCAAACCGAGGAGAATAAAAATCTATGCATTTCATTAGAACAGATGACTGCTCAGGTAAATGCTCATATGGAGCACATCAAAGCCTTAACACATGAGGGAGAGACTCATTCTCAGTCCATTAGTGAGCATGTACAGAAGATTGAGGAGCTCAGCCAAGCAAACAGAGTCATATCAGAAACTTTGAAAGCAAATGAGCTGCATATCAGTAGCTTGGAAAGCGTCGTCTGTGACTTGAAAAATCAGCTAGCAAGTAACATAAAAGAGAAGGAGGAAGCCATAAATCAGCTGAAGCAGCAGTATGAAGAGGAGAGGCAAAAGGCTGCTGCTCAAATGGAGAGACTGGATCAGGAGAGACAGTCTGCTTTAGAGCAGGCGGATACACTCAGGACCAGTCTGTCTGAGTTAGAGATGAAATTCACACAGAGCGACAACACTACTGGATCTCTGCAAGCCCGGCTTGAAGAGCTGGAGCGAGAGATCGCTGAAAAGAATGAAGCTCTGCAGCGGCTGACAGCAACAATTGACAATCAGTCCGTCAGCAAGTCTGAGATGGACCAGCTGTTGAGTGAGAAGGAGCAAAAAGTCAGTGGGCTTACCGTAGAGCTTGAGAGCTCCATCAGTCGACTTAGTGAGCTTCAAGAGCAGTTAGACCTAAAGACGAAAGAGTGCGAACAGCTCACTTCTGACCTCAAACAGCAACACAGCATCAGGGAGAATGAGAAGTGCGAGTTGGTAGAACAGCTGCAGATGCAGTGCACCCAGAAAGGTAATTTAGAGCAAGAGATGGCCGAAAAACTTCAGGCCCTCGAGGAACGCAACCAGCAGTATAAACAAAAGCTTGAAAGTCAAAGGGAGGAATTTGAAAGGTTGAAAAACGAGATTATCAAGAGCAAGGACGAGAGTCTGAAGGAAACTGAGGAGAGGCTGAAGGAAACTGAGGAGAGGCTGTCTGAGAGCACTCGGAAAGGGTCTGAGCTGAAAAAGAAAGCTGAGCAGAGAATCAGCCACTTTAAAAAACAGCTAACGGAAAAAGAGCAGACGATTACAACTCTTCAGACTAGCCTGGATGAACTTAAGAGCAATGAAACTTCTGTGCAAAAACACATAGAAACATTAGAAGAGAAAACAAAATCGCTGGAGGATACTCTCGTCAAGCTTAAGGAAGAGCAGGCCAAACACCTTGAACAAGTTCTGCATAACGAGAGGCTTGAGAAAGAAAAGTCTTTAGAGGAGTTGAAAGTAATGTATGAAGACAAGCTGACCTCGCTTCAGAGTGACGCAGTGCAACAGGGGCAGCTCAAAGACACTGAATCGGCATTACACGAAATCGAGGCAAAGCTAAAAGAAGCAGAGGAGCAGAACGGAAACCTTCTCGCAGAAATAAATCGCCTGAGAGGAGAAATTAGCGAGAAGGATGCCCAATTGGAGCAACATCAGGCGACTGCTAGGGAGGTCCAGAATCCATCAGAAACTGAGGTAAAGGTGGAATGCAGCAGCATGCAGCAAACCAAGAGTGTGATGGAAAACGAGCTGGAAAACCATTCTCCTGCTCAAGAGGTGGACGATGAGGACTCTTTACAGTCTCTGAAGAACAAACTGAGCCAGGTGAAGAACGAGAAGGAGAAAATCCACAAGGACTTCGTCAGGCTGCAGAAAGATATGCGGTCACTGAGGAAGGAGCATGACCACGACCTAGAATACCTGAAGAAGGAGCTTTTGGAGGAGAATGAGAAAAAGCTAAAGTAAGGCTTAAAAATGCTAGTGAAAAATCCCTTGTCTGTATAATATTAGATTTGTGTTAATAGTTACTAATTACATTTCCTTTGCTCTCTGTTCTAATAGGCTGGAGTTAGAAGATTTGGAAATGAAGCACAACTCTGCGATGAAGCAGATAATGAGGGAGTTCAATGCACAGATGTCTTTGAAAGAGAAGGAGCTCAACACAGCAGTGAGGGAGGCCATCGGTGAGGCAAAAGAAAATAATGCTCAACCAAATTAAACCAACAAGATTTACAAGCAAAGGAAACGAGCGGTCGAAATTGTTCACTTTTGCTGTGGTCAGAATCTTTCAGTACTGCACTTTGATTATGTTTTAAACAAACGACTGGGTTAAACTAGAAGATCAAAGTAAATATGACTCGCATTCTTGATCAACAGTAAGATGGGATGGCTGTGTTGTGACACTATGTGCTTTTTACTCTGGACTCAAAGGGGAACATTAAGGGATTACTGCTTGTGGAAGAAATGTTTCCTTCATGTTAAAATCCAGTCCAAAATTAGAGGCAAGTGAACATATAAATCGTGTTTTTATGCACTTGGCTTCTTCCTTTTTTTTTTTTCTTGATTCAGCAAAAGCTCAGAGTGTTGAAGAAGAGCTCATCAGTAGCCATCGTGAAGAAACCAGCCAGCTGAGGAAGGTGATTTCCCAGAAAGAGGATGACTTGCACAAAACTGTTCAGAAATATGAACAGGTTATACAGGTACTATTAAAAGCTCATCTTATTTGTTTTAATGGGGTTATACTATAGGGGGCACTCCTTTGTAGACACCACCCATCGACTGTTACTGTTTGGATTTGTATGTAATATCTCTCTGGCTGCCTTTAAAGCATAATTAAATTGCAAAGAGGATCTGAGGTCTGAAACAAGGCAGTGCCCTCACTGAGTGATTTGCAGCATACTTGAGTTGTGATGGTGAGATGATACATGGGAAATGACTCAGTCGTTGTTCCTTTTTATTTATTTATTTGTTTGTTTTTTTCAGAGTCGAGAAGAGGAGATGGGAGACAGAGTGTGGCAAGTTCAGAAACAACTGGAGGAGTTGCGAGGAAGAACGCAGGACACTTCTGAGGTACAAATAATGCTGACCCACTGTTATTCACTGGCCAAACATCTGTTATAGCTGTCACAACTGGCTGTACTTTGGATGTTTTTACTTGTCTTTACTTGTCTGTAGCTGTCGTAGTCCATTTTGAAATGGAGGGAGGGGTTTGGAGTAAATTTATGTAGTGATTCTGTTGGAGTCGTATGTCACTTCACTCTAGCTGTATGAAATCACAGCATTTCAGCTCTCTTCTGGGAAAAGGCTGGAGTTTAAGGGAAGCAATTCTAGCTCTGAATGAGCCTAATCCAGATGCATTTTTGTGTCTGTATAAACCTTTTCAAATGGCCTGTTAGAAAGTTCACATCCAGGTTGACAGACTAGGCAGTTATCGTTCATCTTTTTCTTTGGGTTGCTTCATAATTGAAGATATCCGTCTAGGAGCTCGGGGACAGTTTTCCTACATAGTTTTCTCTGATCAGTCTCTTGCTCCGGTTGTGTGGCCTCTCTCCAAAGCGCGCCGGATGCTGCGAAGCTCGTTTGAATCACTCAGGAATGTTCTCCGGAGAAAATGGAGATTGTCAGGCAGCAGCCAGCGTCAGTCCCTGTTCTCAATTAATATCATGCGATGTGATTGTAGACATTAGATTTATTCTGCAGCAATACTCTCATGCAACATGTGCATAGTGGAAAGGGGCCAGATAAGACGAAAGCACTCCAGGGAGACATTTTAGCCAGGTGTTGAGGTGCCATGAGACCCCTGCAGTGATTCTTCTACCTTTTGCGCACATGTCTGCATGCACACAAAGACAAAGAATTATGCTGCTCTCTCTGCTGCATTTTTCCCAGGTGAGGTAATAACTTTATGGGTGGATTGTATGGCGTTCAGCTCAGGGAGGCCTTTTCTTGGGCCTCACAGTGGGTCAGTGTGTCCCTCCACAGAGAGGAGACTAAATACAAGCACACTTTAGTCTGTGTAGACTACAGTGTGTTTAAACAATGCTGTTAGTCCATCTTTTAAAACCTTCTGACTTGTGTCTGTGGCTCTTAACTCCAAGCACATTTATTTCTAGTGGAGACATCAGTCTGTGAAACTGGTCATCCATGAGTGTATTATATATACATGTAATTTCTCAGTGCTTTAGCTTTAGAAAATGTTATTCAAACAATTCTAAATTGTTCGAGAACTATTTTCAGCAGCGGATAAATACACATTTGAGTGTTGTTGATGTCAGTAAATGCAATTCTGTGCTTTTAGAAGATGGTGGAGCTTCTCGGCACAGAGGCCTGTGATAATGTGGATGCAGGGACTGCACTAAATGTGTTGTTACTGTAGTTTTCACATCCGTTTTTTTTTTTTTTTTTTAAACCAGGTTGAAAGCAGATCATTTAATTAAGGTTTGGTTCTAACACACAGTGTCTTCTTTCTCTCTGTTTTTTTTGTTTGTTTTTTTTTTTCATTTTAGGAACAGATGACCCCAGAAGAACTAAAGGTATACTTGTTCATTATATGCTGGTTTCACTGATCCTAGCGTACAATTAAATTTACTAACAAGACAAAAATATAACGTTCACATTTAATATTTTGTGAATCCTGTCCTTCTCAGGCTCAGCTTGCTGAAAAAACGACATTGCTAAGTGAGGCTCGACTGAGAGAGCAGCAGTTTGTTGAAAAAGTGAGTGTCGGACCCCCTTGGTTGCTCTTTCTGAGGACACCAAATCCATCGCAGTGTATTCCCAGGATTCTGTGGCCTCCAGCAAGAGCAGCTACCGCTCTCCTGCTGCATCAACTTAATTACACAGCACATCTGTTTACATTTGGTTTAACCCCATAAACAATCAGAACAACGCCTCCAACAGCTTTTCTCACACACACCATCGTTCTCACAAGCATCCTGCCCTCCTCTGAGGATGACCACCAAAATGCTTATGTCCTATTTAGCAATTACTCTAATGCATAGAATTAACCCACTGGGTTAAAGAGTTTTTAAATAATCTGTGCATGCTTGTTTGTTTCTCCACGCTAGATTCACTCGCTCGAGGACAAGATTAAATGTTTCCACCGAAACACTGTTGTAACTCATCTCGGGAGCACATTTAAAGGTAACACCATGAATCACTTAGTTCTGCTTCTTGATCCAGTTTCCTTATAGATTATCACAGCAGAGATGACATGCGTAACGCTTGAGCACAGCCCAGTCTCATGGGAAAGCGTAACATATGCTGTGTGGACTCTGTAGGGGGGAAAAAAAGGGCCACCTAACCTTTTTTAGTGTAATAAAGGATTTTAAAGACAGACCATGTGATTATATTTTGTGTCAACAGTAAAAGTGTAGCTGCTCTTTAAGATCTCAGTTGGTGTTTTGCCACTGCCTAATCTGACAGTTAACACATTGCTTCAGAGATCAGGCAGGAGGTGCAGATCCTCAGCAGTGCGTGCCGGACTGCTTTAGCTATGCTTTTGATTATGGTTTAGCTGGCAAAGCAGGATTTTTAGGCTTGCTGGTAAAGATAAGAGCTGGGGTTATAATTAAGGTTAGACTACGGGTTGAGGGTGTATATGTAGCCGTCGTGGTTTAGGCTGAGGGAAACCTCTGGAGGTTGACCGTAAGTCGGTGCAGTCTCTTCAAGTATACCACGACCCAACTGCGTTTCATCTGTGTGAGAGTATTTGGAGAGATTGAGTGAGTCCTCTCGGACCTTTTCTGGTGCTGTAATAAAGTGAATCTGCTGTCAGAAGCGGGGGGGCGGTGAAGAAGCCATGCTTAGATTTAATGGGTTTTGCAGATTGTGGTCTAAATGTTTCCTACACAGGACACTGCAGCACGCAGATTTTTTTTTTTAAACCTTTCTTATCCAGTACATATATTTTGCTGCTGTGTCTTTTTATTTTCATATTTAAAGCCGCTGATGACTCAGTTGAGCTTACGTAAACCACCTTGAGTTGTATTTTTAGGTATGAAATTAATCAGAAAGCTGTTGAAATCTGCTTTCCTGCGTGGTTGATGTGAAAGTTGTCCTAGGTGGGGCAACACAGGGTCAGGGGGACGAAGGGCATGGGGTTTATTGGTGACCCATTACTCCACGCCAGAGGTCAAAGACTTGTTTGCACTGCTCTATCACCTTTTCCTGTACTCTAATCGCACAGTCCTTCTGGGCACATTCAGGCACATTTGAGGATGTTTGAGTGATTATTTCGAATAGGCACAAAGCAACTGGATGTTGTTCCATAATAAAGCTCTTTTCTTCAGTCATGAAAGTGTTAGCAGCCCTGTCCAAGTTGTAACTCAGTCGTTTCCATTCATAGCTTTTAGCGGGATAATTGTGTTATAGCTTTGGGCGCAGACCTTAAAACTCGTGTGATATTAAAGTGCTCATGCTGAGTCTCACCATTCTTTCCTGTACTCAGCTTTAGTGCATAATTTAAACTGTGCAAAAGGTGGTTTTGAATTTGCTTGCCAACACAAACCTGATGCTGTTAGTTGGGGGTTTTTGTGTGCATTTTCCAGGATTGTTGTACAAAACTACATAAAAATGCCCTACATACACTAACATGCACAGCTGTGTTTTAGGTTTTTCTGTGATAACTGTATTGAGCTTGGATTTTTCTCCTTCCCCAAGGAAATCTAAGCAAAGTGGCAACCTAGAGTAGTTGATATGTAGTCATATTTAATACATTTGAGGTCATTACAGATGTTGAAATAATGGGATTTGAAAGACATTAAAGAAAGAGAAGTTTGACAGTTGTGGTCATCATGAAATATTTATTTTTGCTTGTTACAGATCCTGGACTCAACATTTCCAACGCCTTCTCAGAACCCACAGAGATAGAGTACCTGAGGAAGGTGCTGTTTGAATACATGATGGGACGGGAAACAAAAGTATGTTCTGGTTTTGTTTTGTTTTTGTTTTGTTTGTTTTATAAAACAATTCTACAGGGAAAAAAACAATAGTTTTTATAATTAATCTTTTTCTCATTTTTATGTCTCCATCTTAGTTGGCTGTGAAAACATTAGGAGCAGCTTTGATGGTCTTATAGATGAGATGATTCAAAACCACCATATTAAAAACAAAGTGGCTGATAATTTTTGTTTTTAAAGCTGGTGACCTCCATCTGCTACTCATTTAGGAAGCTATATAAAACTCATGTTGTGTCCAGTCTTGTTGGATATAATTAACAGCGATCTCCCTAATTATCAGTGTTGTTGACATGGTCCTAAAGTCAGCGGGAGTTTCCCAGCTCCTCAACAAACACTCTTTATAACAACATGGCAGACCTCCCCCGTGTGGAGGATGTCCAGCAGGCTGCCCGCGAGCTCACACATCTTGCATGACGCAGATTTGCCATTTAAAGGCATGCTGGCCTTGTTTAGTGTTAGCTGAGCAGTTGGGTTTCCTACACAGCCCAGGAGCTCTGTTTCTGATTATCTTCTGTGTTTATAGGGAAATGCATGCTCCCTGGCAGATAGGCCTGGAGTTGATTATGCAGATAATTTTCATTCTTGTTGAGCCTTTTCTTGCACTTCAGTTGTCTCAGAACAAGTTTGATTTTGATTGGATGATGGTGTCAAAGACCGAGGTTAGCTGGGGGGAAAACAGAAATTATACTAACACCACAGATGACTCCTGCCTTGAAAGTAAACTGACTTAAAAAGATGACGATCAGGGTCTCAGTCAGAAAAATTCCCCTTTTTTCCACAGACAATGGCCAAAGTGATTACCTCCATGCTCAAGTTTCCTCCAGACCAAGCTCAAAAAGTTTTGGACAAAGAAGACTCGAAACCAATTGTAAGAATCTTTTTACTACTTGGGGATATTTAAATGAGGTCAAATGCGTATCAGGATTTGAACTAATTTCATATCCGTCTCTTCCACAGCCTTGGTTACGATGAGTGTTTGAATGATTCGGGTACTTCTGGATCTGCTGCTGCTACTGCTGCTGAAGGGGGAAGACTGCCATTATCTGTTTGCATTTCTTGTCATTTTATTCATGTGTGTGTTTGAGAAAGAGAAAACGTGTGTATGCAGTATGTGTGAATGCTGAACAGGTATGCGGGAATAAGAGAATTTGACAGAAACACCTTTTTTCTTCCATAAACCGTGTTTTTCTTTGAAGTTAAGTTTAATTTATAAGTTTTAGATGAGAGTAAATGGGTTTCCTTTTATTTTAGAATGTGTTTATAAAGATTGGCTTGTGCAATAAATGATATCATCATCACATGGATGCCGACGGTCAGTTGATTTGTAGATCTCTGTGTTGTGCTGTTGTCTGAATCACTTCCTCTGTAAAACTGTAAACGACCCTTTAACTGTGCACTCGCACCACATTAAGATACAGGCCTCTGGACCTCTTTAACACAGCTTTTCTATGCTTTATATTTTGACACTGATAGAAACAAAACTGTAAATTGTATTATGATAATTAAAACTGTACTATAAGGCACTATATGACTTGCTATACAGTTTTCTTTTTCAGAGTAACATTAAATCCTATTTACAGAACAACTTTTGTCACTCCTTTATCCTCATCACAATACAGATTTTTGTGTTGTAGCTTATCTGATTACCTGGCTTTGCGTTACTCCCAGTGTCTGACTGAGGACTGTTTGATAACACCTGGTTGAAAAGACACACTGAATGAAGACAACAAATCTGGGTTTAAAGATCTCACACTCTACTTTCAGACATATCATGCTAACCTTTGCCTGACCTTTTATTCCTTTTCTCCACAATAGAAGTACAGATAACACACAAGTATATTAGACTGCTGACACTTTCATTTAATGAGAATCGGAAAGAAATTTCCTGTTGATTCTGTACATGGACACATTTAAGGGATCTGCCTGTTACTTATGTATACATATGTATATGTGTACAGACATTAAATTAAATGCGGCATGAGCAAATGTCCTAAATCACTTTTAGAAAGGTGTTTAAAGATTCCTTCCTTTTAACTTCAATTAAAAAACTGCATATCACTAACTCCAAATGTATGTTGCAAATGGAACTGGTGACTCATAAATAACATGCTGTATGTTTAAAGTCAAAGTTAATGATTCCCAGAAGATTATCTCCAAATGCATCAGCTGATTTTCCAACTGGCCTTTCAGCAGCAAACTGCACATGATTTATTGTGTAGAGTTCTCAACATGCAAAGCAGTGAATTCATGAAAATAAGCAGAGTGCAGAAAACAAGTTTACAGACCCAGCTTGTAACAAACAGCTGGATACAGAGGTCAGTTTATCAGTATATATGCTGAATGGACATACTGTGTGTTAATCTGTATATGTATCTAAAAGCCTGTTGCGCAAGTAATGCACTGCAAAACAGCAGTTCCCAGACTAGTGTAGATAAAACTGATAAATGAAAGAAAGGCAGAAAAGATGTGTAAAAATGATTTTTCCAGATGATTCTTCAGTCTTTGCGCTTTCTTTTTTCTTCTTTGACTTTTGAGTTCAGTTTGAGTTTGAATGATTTTAATAAAGAATCCTTAGCGAGTAACAGTCAATAAGATGGAAATGAAACCTGTAACTTTTAAAAATGATGACGCTGTCACTGTTCATCGTGACTGGAAAACGTCAGGGGGCAGCAGTGCGCCCTCATCCCTCGGTTTTGGGGAATCCAAAGCCCCCCAGACCCCACGGGTGAAATGTGATGCTTTCTAAACCATTCTCGTTTCTCCGTGACCACGTTACCAGCGTCCGTGGACCACAGTAAGAAAAAAAACTCATTCCGGCTGCTCCTTTCACGCTAAAACCTCGACTTTTCGTCAAACGTCAGAACGGTGGTTAAACCAAACAGCGATGCTCTTATTTTAAGTAGAACTTCCCTTACTTCCAGGAAATCTCTCGCTAACTTGACAGCTGACTGTATTTATCTCAGCGAGAGCCAGCCTGCGAGCGAGAACTTCCTCAGATTGATACAGAATGGAGAGAAGCTGACGCACCGTTATTTACCGGAACGTTAACTTTTCCGTCGCGACCCTTTCCTCATGCCATCACAGTCTACATGCTCTGCAAGACCCGGGAAAATACTTGAAAGATAGCTTATAACAGTTTGACCACTGAAGAGCTCACAACTCCTTATTGGCGTTTTCCTTCCCTCACTTTTATTGTTATTTTTATTTTTTTGGAAACTACTGCGTTATTACGCACGATGCGCAAAGGGATGGCTCCTCCGCGGAGATACAGGACGGGAGTACGAAATGTTTTTTATGTTTATCTCTCCATTTCAGTGGCTTATTCTTACAATATAGACTTAGAACATCCTTTGGTGTTCCGCGGACCAAATTCTAGTTTTTTCGGCTATTCTGTGCTGGAGCATTATCACGACAACACACGCTGGTGAGTCCCATTTTGCATTTTCCGACAACGATGCAACGAATTTGTGTTTTTGTCGTCAAAGTTTAAATGTCTCTTGAGCCCAACTTGCATCCACACCCAGATACTTAAAAGTACTGGTAACAGCCCGCACTATTTGCATTCCAAATTCACTGCCTGTAATAGGATTTCCCATTTTTAGGTGTCAGCAATGTATTAAAGAGATGTATGTTAAAGTGTTTTTTGGGGTTTAAAAAAAAGCATAACTGTGTCCTTCCTCTCATTTCTTGTTGTGGATGCAGGGTAATAGTGGGGGCACCAAAGGCAAACTCTTCCTACAGTAGCTCTGTGCATTCTCCCGGAGCAATATATAAGTGTCGAGTTCACAGCAACCCTGATCGCCGCTGCACAGAGATGGATCTGGGAAGAGGTCAGTCACACAAGCCCACTGCAGCATCCATACAAACACCACATATTAATGCAGAAGCAGGCAATGCATTCGGTCATACACACGCACAGGTTATAACAGAATCGTTTATTTTATAATTTAAAAAAAAGAGTCCACTACCTGCTGCTCCACCCTGGTGCTGTCCTCCTGCTACTTCTTCATCATTTATTGCACAAACTGCCCCAAGCCTCTGTTTTGTTTAACCAGAATAATGAAGTCGTATACTGCTGCTAACACTGTGCGCTGTTGTGCTTTTAGCCCATAACCTACTATATCGAGACATGCACCAAAAAAAAAAAAGACAAGAGGGTTCTGTGTGCAGAGGTGTATAAATATTTTGATAAATATGATTTATGCCTTTGCTAATATTTTCCAAGCAAGTGAGCCAAAAACTGGAGCTTCGACCACCACCCCCCATCCCCCCTCCTGCTCTGTTCTTGTGGTTAAGAAAGACGGGGTGCATGCATGGCTTCAGTATGAACCCCATTCTTAGTCACTGTGTAACCAAAAGATATCTACATATGACTGAAACACAGTGACACAGAGAGACTCTTCTGTGTTCCCAATTTACTGGATTCATTGTTGAAATGAAGAATAATGCTTACGACTGATATGCAACATAGATATTTATCTTTTTGTAACTTTATTCTCCTGCTGATGTTAATTTGCTTACCCTGGATCCATGATCCTTATGATGTGCTTGTTCAGGATTTCAAGCCTCTAATGCCAATAAAGTATTCAGATTACTGTTTTTTTTTAACATAAACTCTTTTGCTTTTATATTAAGCTGCATGTCCTCTTGATTTTTCCATTCAAAGTTTGATTTCTGGTTCTGTGCTGATGGTGTTTTTGTTTTTTTACTTGTTGAACCACTTAACACTGAGCTATGAATCACTCAAGCATAAAAAGGCACCTTACTCAGGAGATGAATCAGTGCTGTGTCTGTACATCGCATGCAGCTTATCAAAGAACCCATTTTAAAGTGTATCTTTTAATAACTTGTTTCAATGTTTTAATAAATGTTGAACCTATTTCTCATTTTCCTCACAAAAATGGGAAAAAAAATGAAGAGCGACTTGAGACTTTTGCGTCGTTCCGAACATCTTAGAGGACTCACCACAGCTCTTCTGTGGATTTAGGCTTTCTCGTCATGACAGCCTAAATCCATGTAATCCCAAGCTGACTTGGGATGTTGAGATCAGAGGCGTGTGGAGGCCATACCATGTGCTGGTAGATGTTGCTGGTGAAGACAGATCTTTGTGACTCTGAGTCCACGCCTGCGGTTGCCATGCTGTGGAATGAATCTGGGACCAATCTGACGCCTCACCAGTGATAGCCAAGGATAAGAATCGAAACCTTTGCACATGACTGTTTCTTGGTTAGAAAGCTCATTCAGAGATCTGGAACTGCGGCAGTCAATGGATCAGACAGTCACTTCAAAGGAAATTGAACTGCAACAGTTCACAAATTAATCATTTGATTGTTCAAGCACTGCAAATTTGGGGATTTGTTTACCGTCTGTGCTTCCACTTCATAATGACCTTGAGTATTGTAACATTACCGGTCGATTAAGAAAATAATGAAAATAGTCAATGGTATTGAGTGTACCATCTGTAGAGGAATCATTGTTAAATATGCTAGACTTAGACTTTTTTTCCATCTCCAGTTTTTGAAACAGTCAGCTGTGTGATAATCACTTGCAGAATCTGCAGAAAGTGAAGAGTAAATACCGGATCTCTAAAAGCTGACAAGTGACAAGTCGCCCACTCCAAAAGGTCCTCCCTCCTGTGACTCAATGTCTGCAAACTGCTCTCATTGTCTTTCAGGAAACAGGCAGAGAGAGTCGTGTGGGAAGACTTGCCAAGGAGACAGAGATGATGAGTGGATGGGGGTCAGCCTGGCCCGCCAGGACAGCGCCAACGGCAAAATCCTGGTGAGCGCAGGGACAGAACACAACAGTCGTTTCTGCAAATTGTTTAATTCAAGCCATGTTGTAAAAACAGCCCCGATTATGCCAGCATCATTGTAACAAATGTCTTACCATTAACCACACTGTTACACCACAGCTGCTCTCACCACTGCAGTCTTCCTTAAGTGAGAAGACAGCTCCTTCTTTCAGTGTGCTTGTTACATTCTTACTAACTTTGAGTGCCATAAATTAAAAAAAAAAGAAAAAAGAATTTAAATAATGAATCAGAATGATTTTCTATTCAAAAGTGGAGTAACATCAGCTGGAATCGACTGTGTGGTTACATAATTCTGTGAAACATTCACCTCGTGTGTGGAGCTGGAAGAGTCACTGGAACAGGGTTTTTTTTTAAATAAAAAAAGCAGACTGTTAAATAAAACAAAAGAAAGGAGAACCTGGTTTAGAGGATTCAAATGGTGCTAATCCCAGGGGCGCTTTGCTAAGTGTTTGCACAGAGATCATAGGGCAGCTGGCAAAGTTTGTTTAGGCTTCAGCCCCTCTGCGGCGGTCCCATCCAAGGGCGGCCTTTCATTAAATATTAACCCCCCGCCTCCTGCGGTGGGCAGCGCGGAAACTAGTGGCAATGCAGGAGAGTTTGAAGGCGTCAGGTGGGTGGGCAGCTCTCTCATGTTTGAATACCTGTTGCTCAAAGACATCCCGATGACTTTTCATCCATCCAAACCTCTCTGGTCCATTTCTTTAATACCTCACTGGAATGTACTGGCACAATTTTCAAACCAATACCTTTGGCTTTACCCATCAGTGAAAATGTGAAGACTTCTTGGAGCTGTCAGCGCTGGGAATTTGAGCTTACCAACAACACACCGAGTAGTTGCACACTCTCTGGCCATTAGGTCGAGGCTTATGATAAAATAAAGGTGGTGGCTTTCCAGAGCCACGTGTTGCTGGGCCTCTTTTTTTTCCCTTTTTCTGTTTTTTTAAAATCTCATCTGAATGAACTCATGAAGGGAAACGGCTGTTTGGCAGATGTGTACAGTGGTGATTTCATCTGCGCTTTTTGTTTGTGACCAGCGAGGTCTTTTAAAACTGAACAGGAACGTGACAACAGCACAGATTCCATACTCCAACCATGAAATTCTCAGTTGCTGCGGAGCGTGTCAGCTGCCTTTTTGCTATGTTTATATCAGCTGATGGATCTTAAAAAAGAAAAAAAAAATCTGCTTCTACTCAAGAGGGAGAGTTTATACTGATATTGTTACTTCTGTTGGCCAAGTTTTCCCTCGAAACACAAGGGTTTTTCAACCTAGCATCTTGCTTCCAGACAGTCATCTGATGCGTTTTGTATGCCCACAATCTGCCAAGCTCTTGTTTTCACTGAGACTGGCTATGTGTGTGTGTGTTTTTGGAGTTAGGGAGGGTGGTTTCTTTTGGGGAGGGAAATGAAGTGGACTCTGTGTGCACAGAGGCATCCAAAGCTGTCCCCAGAGCCACAGGGGCTCCACCACCATTCCCCCCAGGGTCCTAAATTATTACCACATTTACACATTTATGTGGCCTCTTTTGTGCAAAATTTGTCAAATCTGCTCTGTATTCCTTTTCCTTTGCTTACCAAACACTTGGCTGTTATATTTTTGAAAAACACAGTGGAAAGTATTGTTTGGAGAATTACCCCCTGTCCGTTCGTGCACTTCACGTTTCCACTGCAGTGTAATGCAGGAGAAGTTTGCTTCTTTGTCTTTTGATGCGCTTTATTTTTTCACTGCGTGTGCTTTTCTGAACTTTTGGCCTCTGTGTCTCTCTCACTTGACTGCAAAAACCCGGAGGAGCCGTCCTGAAATTTAAACTTTTAAAACGCACGGTCATTGATGTGAACATTTTCTCGCTTGAGCGTTCAAATGCTGCATGGGAAAGACAGATCTCGAGATATTCACACCACAGACCATGGCTGTTATGGTCAGGGTTATGGATGGGCTTTAATTCCCTCTCTCATTGACGATCATTTGACAGCCACAGAGACGCGCTGACTCCAGGCCGGCGAGAAAAAGGGGGCTACAGTCATCGCTGCTGATCAACGCCTGCCTGGAGTTTGAGCTGTTTGTGTTTACGGAAATGCGTATGTGTTGTTCACTCATGCTTTTCTCACACAGGCTTGTGCTCACCGCTGGAAAAACGTCTT
Organism: Oreochromis niloticus; assembly: GCF_001858045.2. Taxonomy (NCBI): domain Eukaryota; kingdom Metazoa; phylum Chordata; class Actinopteri; order Cichliformes; family Cichlidae; genus Oreochromis; species Oreochromis niloticus. Next base: position 21,717,529 of record NC_031978.2, read on the forward strand.
CTACGAGTCAGAGTATATCCTTCCGCATGGATACTGCTCCATCATTCCCCCAACGCTCCAGCATGGGACAAAACCACTCATCCCCTGTTATGAAGGTACAGTAGAAGCACAATCACAGCACTCGTGTTTTTGGGGCATTTCGTCATTTTAAATCATTATGAATTGGGGTGAGAGAGCTCGTCACTGAATTCCAGCAGCTTAATCAACTAAATCTATCTAAAATTAAAGCGTAGACTTTGGTTATGACCTTAGCGTATTCCATCATTTTTTTGTGTCTGGAAAGTACCAGAAAAACAACCTTGAAAGCCACACAGAAAGTCCAGACTTCTGCCAATCTGCTGCCAAAACTGGCATAAGTGTCTTGATATTTTTGCAACACAGTCTGGATCTGCACCAGCAATCAACCCGTTTCTCCTCAGCTAATGCTTCATTCCAAGTTTCATGAAAATCAGATTGGTAGCTTTTCATAACCCTGCTGAAAAAACGACAAACCAACCAATGGCTATGGACACATGACCTTCTTGGTTGAGTTTATTAAATGTAGGTTTAATAATGAAGTCCAAGTATGGTTTCAGACTGCTCTTTACTTTTACTCTTGGCTATTTATGATGACAAAAAGAGGAGGGAGGAATCCTATATCAGGGGCTTGTGAGGGGCAGCCAATCAAAGGAAAGGTGGCTCACAGGGAAAGAGACGGGAGCTTGTTTCAAAGAGAGGCTGCACCGAGGCTTACTATAAGTTAAATAAGGAAGATTCTGAGCTGTTAATCATGTAAAGGTACGCTTATAGACTTATAGTTAAAATCAAAATCAAGGTCTATATAGAAAATTAGTGAGGTCTGACCCATAGAGTGCCAGGTGACACTGAGACGGCAGAACTCAGTGGTGCCACAGCAAGTGAGATACTGTCTAGTTTTTATTTCAGATTCCTTTAATAATTTAATATCCCTTTAGATAATCCGCACAGACTGTAGGACCCCATGAGAGGCCCAGGCTCCCAGGTTTGGAATAACCGGTTTGTTTTGTTCGTCCTTTCCCTTTTACATATTTTCACAGCACATTATTTCCGTAGCCAGGAACGTCACTGTAAAAGCCCCATGTCTGCCTCTGACTTCTGATTGGTGTCCTGGCACCGGGGAACAGTAGTGGGCGAGCCCTAAAGTGTGATTTCTCTCCCTCAAGTTCAACTTTGGCAAGAGCCAGCTGCAGCTACGAAAGGACACCCAGTTTGCGAAGCCAAATATACGAGCATTTGACCAGTGGAAGTGCAGAGTTTATATTCCGTTTTGCACCACTTAGCCAAAGAAAATTATTTTCACAAAGGTATAGTACTGGTAAATTTATTGAAGCGGTCTTGCGACGCAGATTTTGGCTTAACTTCGCTGAAATCAGGTGCTTTTAAGGAAAGATTTGCTCAAGTTAGAGAAATACGATTTTGTTATGATTGCAGTAAATCAAATCCATTCGTCCTGCAGGTTGTTTTAGTTCGGGCGCCTTCTACAAAACTAAAAATGAAGTTCCATTTGAAAAATAACGTGCTGTAAAGCATTTTATGGCCACTTTTGTAAATGTGTTCTTCACATGTTTTGTTATGTGACTCAGAGCTTCTTATGAAAGCCTGGTTTACACCTTAATCATGCTCCCAGGTCAGGATTTCACTTCCTTTGGTGACTCATGTTGCCAGCAGTTGTGAGGAGAGAGGCCAGACACACTTTGCATGGGACCGTATTTACAGTGCATTTTGTGCCGATCCAAGCTCAATATTTTCGTAACCTGAGAGCGTATGTGAGAGGTCGTTTCATTGAATGTGGTGTTGCACCCCTTCTTTCAGTCTGCTTTCTGCCCCCAGACTCTTCTTGGATGGGACCGGGACTTTGACTAGCTCCATATGGAATGCAGGAAAAACTCCAGTAAACGCTGGCTCAGGCACACAGTGAAATAATTTGTGGTTTGTTTTCTCTTACAGACTATAAGCAGAAGTATGGGGAAGAGCATGGCTCGTGCCAAGCTGGGATAGCGGGAGTTTTTACGGAGGTCAGTAACAGTGCTTGTTCATCTTTGTGAAGTCCCCGGGTTTCTGTCAGGTTGACACAGAGATAGTGTTTCTTCTCACTGTTTGGTAAATGTCTATATTTCATCGCATCGCCACATGTTTACAAGGCTCTTTGAAACAGCCTTGCTTTAAATTATGATCCTTTTCCCTTCGCTCGCCTCTCTGTCACTTTGATGCCTTGTTTTGTATTGACACAGGATGTCATCCATGATCGCGTATAACCTTCTCAGCGGTAGCATCACATCCTCCTTTATAGAAGACTTGGGTGTGGTCCAAATTCTACACTCAAATAAATATATTCGTATCAAAACCACCAGTGCTCTGCTGACAATTGTAAGCTAATGTTTTCAGAGATAGCAGATAGAGTAGGAAAGGATGTGGCGACCTCACGTGACCTCAGGTGTGCTTCCACGAGATAAAACGTTAAAGAAAATCTGAGTTTCCTTTTCTCCGTGGCTTTGATGCTCTTGTCTTGCCTTGCTTTGTATTGACACGATATCATTCATGATCGTGTTTTACCTTTGTGTATCTACAAATACTTATTGTTCTCCCAAACATATCCTTTCTATTCTAACTGAGCTCTTTTTTTTTTACCTCTTTCACCCAATCACACACACATTCATACAAGCACTCTTTTCTATACCTTTGTCACATTTGCACACACGCTCCAATTCATCAGAACTTGGGGTTAAGTATTTTACCCAAGGATACTTCAAGATGCAGACTGTTATAGCTGGGGAATCAATCCACTGATTTTCCGACTGGTGGATGCTGCACTTTCACACAGCTGCCTCATCGAACTGAGTCAGTAAAGTGCCTGAGTGGAGTTGGTGAGAGGAAGTGCAAATAGATTAACTCTTACATGCATCTTAGCAGAACCGCAGTGTGACAGGGAAAAAGATGCATTTGAGGGATTTGTTAAAATTTGAAAAACGTATATTGTGAGCAGTTAAGGGCTCTCGTTTTCAATGCATGTGCAGGATAAGTCTTCCCTGTGAGCCATGTGTTCCTCAAAGGTTCTTTTCATGTCTCAGATTACACTTAAGCTTAATTTGGAACATACAGTAATGTACAGTAGACTGTAAATGACTTAAAATGTGTCCTCTGAGCACAGCTGTGGCCCTAGGCTAAAAAACATTTTCACTGGCAAGAAATTCATTTCATATCATTTTTGCACTTCTCCTTTATTTTAGCTATGCACAATATTATTTTAGCATCTGCGTAGCCTGTTACTGTTATTAACCTCCAGTCATTTTCAGGTTTGCCAGTGTGAGGAGTTTCCTATTTACTCCTGTTAGGAAAGGCAAAATAAATTACCTAGAGACATCACCTTTGGATTATGGAAAAAAATGTGATGGACATTTTCCACTATTTGCTGCCATCTAACAGGCTTAAACAAATAAATAAACATGAACTCTAAATTTGCGCACTAGCTTTTATATATACACATGAATGATGGACTCAAACACAGTCAAACCACATGCAGAACATATGGCTTTGTTTTAAAAAAAAGTTGTTCTTTCATTCATACTACACATTAGGGGTCCTGTAATATTTTGGTCTTGAGGATAACTATGAAAAGTGAAATGTTTATATTACTACATGATAAATATGTGAGTGTTGGCAATTTAAAACTTTAGAAAGACACAGAAGAAGGCCTAGAATGTACCTGATTATCGATTTTAAATTGAATTCATTTGCACACACACACAAATACACAATAACAAGCAATATCAATATTGTCAGTTCTCAAAAACATCACATGCTTCAGATTCTTAGATGTGTGTTCCAGAGCCACGTTGCAGAGCCTCAGATTCACAGATGGTTTCAGGGATCTTTCCGTTATTCAAGTAAACCCCAATGTAAAATCGCCATAGATAAACTTCAAAGACCCCTACAGGTTGCGAGCCTTCAGTGGAACTAAAGATTTTATTGTATGTGACATGCTTTTGTCCAAGTCATGGACATGGAGAGGAGGATGCGATTAACTGCTTCTGTTGGCGCACTTTGTGTTTAGGAGTTATTGCAGCAAGAGTGACTCCTTGGTTAAATGATTTGGATAAAAGGCAGCTATCTGCACCTCACGGGAGAGCTGGATAATAATACCATGTTGAATAATACCATGTTAAATAATTTGAATAAAAAGCAGCTATCTGCCGCTGAAGGGACAGCTCTAAGTGACACCATGTTGGTTTCCACAATGAACCAAGTGTTTCCAAACTAAAGAGACTTCATCATCAAACCCTTTTTTTTTCATGGATGACCGACCTGAGTGTGGATCTGTTAAAGTGTTTGAACCCCCTACAAAGAATCTCAAGAATTTAAAGAAACGGTGTCCAACCGTTAAACCTTTATCCTTGTTTGAACCTTGGTCGGTACGCCTTGTGGTGCCCAGATGTTTGACACCACAGCACAGAGTGCATACCGCTGAGTAAGGTCCTCACTGTGTTTTTAATGTTGTTTGCACAAAAGGAGCGCGCTCGGTGCTAACTTCACATCCTCCTTTACAACCGACTCGGGCGTAGTCCAAACAGAGCATCTTTATTGCCGTCCCGTTGTCGGCTTAAATGCCCGTGAACCGTTACGAGAAAAATCTTTGAGCAACTTCATTTCACAGCTCCGAAGTCTCCATCACAGCAAGGAAAGCTGATACTGCTGCGTGTGTGTTTAAGAACAGATAGTGAAAACCATTCTGTGGCTGTTGGTTAACCAGATGTTCACCCGACAGCGTTTTCCTTTTTTTTCCCCCCTCCCCCTCTCTGCAGCAGGCTATTGCAGTGCACACAGGGGGTGAATCCCTGCCACTTTTATCTGCATGAATATGTGGCTGTCTCATTTTCAGGAGCTGGTGGTAATGGGGGCACCGGGGTCATACTACTGGACTGGGACGGTCAAGGTGTACAACCTGACTTCTGAGTCCTTCTATAGCCCGAACAAAGACAACATTGACTCCCACAGATACAGCTACCTCGGTGAGAGCCGGTTAATGAGAATATAATGTTGAATGACATACATCAGGACAGAGGCGGCTGCAACTAATTATTGTCTCTGTCTCCAGGCTATGCTGTGACTGCTGGACACTTCTCCTCTCCTAATGTAATAGACATCGCTGCAGGGGCTCCTCAGCACAGCACCAACGGAAAAGTAGAGCTTTCATCTTCATTTTCAGCTTTCTCCATTTGAAGTCCATTTGTGTCGGTTGCTGAAAAGATTCTGCTTTTTGTTTTTTCAGGTTTATATTTTTAAAATTGATGGTGCATCTTTGGTGAAGAGTTTTCAAGCCTCAGGGAAAATGGTATGAGCATGAATGTGATCCCGTATTGTTTCAGAGTTCTCTGACGGTCCCAGTGTGCCTGAGGAATCATTGACTCTTTCAGACACACTGCTCTAACTGTTTTGTTGCCAGAAATACACTGTTTGAAAAAAACAGGAGCACGCTTGCCACAAACTACAGCCAGGGGGAGGCGGCTAATGTTTTTCATTCAGAGTAACTAAAAGAAATTCACGGTAGCTTGAAGCTGTGTTGATATTCCTTTAATATTGGTCCATAAAAGCAGAAATAATCCAGTTTAGATGTGAGCTGTGTGTGAAATGAATGAACCGTTCGTGTTTCTGTGATCTGACCCATTGCTCTGTGGCTCACCTTGGTTCCAGATGGGCTCTTACTTTGGCTCCTCATTGTGTGCAGTTGATCTGAACCAGGACGGCCTGTCGGACCTGCTGGTGGGGGCACCGATGCACAGCCAGCTCAGGGATGAGGGCCAGGTGTCTGTGTACCTCAGCAGAGGCAACGTGAGTGGAAACTGGAGTCAGCAGGAACATGAGAGCATAGCTTGCAGACTTGTTTTATTATATTTCCATTATTATTTCCTGACTGTGGTTATCATATAATAAACAGTGGAGCGGGGTGAGATTCAGCAGTGGCGTTATTTAACCGCTCCTGTTTGTACACTTTATGTGTAAGAGTTATTGCAACAGGAGCGACTTCTTGGTTAAGTAATTTGGGTGAAAGGCTGCTATCTGCAGCTGCGGCCAAGGAATTTAATCAAATAAAAGCTGCAATTGTGTAACTGCAGCTTTCCTTTCTTTCCTCTGCTGGATCTGGATATAAATTGTTTTCTTGCCTGATTTTGTTTTTAGGGGGTCATGGAAGAGGATGGCGTGTTGACTGGCGATAGCGCTTTCAATGCACACTTTGGAGAATGCATTGCCGCAATCGGAGACATAGATGACGACGGCTATCAAGGTCGGTACAAAGCAATGTTGTTAAAGCTTTCTGCTTTGCAAATGAAAGATTTAATTATATGAAGCTTTTAGGTGAGCTTCACCGGCATGTGAAGCTGTAAACGAAAGAGAAACTTCACATCTGGGGTTTGTTTTGTTTTGTTTTTATAAAAATCTTTCATAGTCTTTTAAATTCTTAAACAATAGCTCAGAGGCTCAACCAAAGAAGACATATCTGACCTCTCATCTGTCACTGCTGACAGATCAGAGCAGAGCTGTGGGCTTTCAAAATTCTCCAGTGGACCATTAATCTACAGTCGGAAGAATGACAAACACTTAGTGGCAGCGGTGCAGTTACACTGACATTGCCATGATGTCATGAAACAAAGCCTTTTCCTCCGTCATCTAACGGATAATGAAGTCACACAGTTTTTACTCTTCCCTTCAGCTCACAAGCGAGCGATGGTCGCCCAGTAGGTGCGACAAAACCCCTCATTTTCACACACTTTTTTTTTGTTATTAATATGCTGTGGCAAGTAGACAGTACTGCCCTCTCTCACCCTTTTGGACACGGAGTCCGAAACCGAATCACCCACACACACACAGACACATACATTTATTCTGTCTGCTCTTCCCTCGCTTGGCTCCGCTCTGAAGGGCTCCACTTGGCTTCCATCTCACACTCCAAGCTGGAAGCTTCTGCCTGCCTGGTTTCATCTCCATGTGAGATATGCCCGGAGGCTTGCAGCCTGGCACAGCATGTGTGAGTCTGCAGAGAAAGATGGCAGCTGGGAAGCATAACTCATCTTGCAACTCGTCACTCACTCGCCACAGACACACTCGCTGCCTGGCGGGCGATTATTTACAACCTAACTGCTGCCATTTAATTAGCAAGAACTACTGTAGACTCACACTGACGACTTGAAGACTTGAATCCAATCTCTGTAATGCTTCCTTAAAAATTCTTTTACCATTTCTACTTCGCTGTGCTGCACCACATGGCGTAGAAGTGTTTTGGTTTGTAAAAGCACGTTTATATCTGATTTTCTGCTGAAAAGGGCTAATGGGAGGGTGTTTCAGTGCTTGCCAGCACTTTATAGCCTTGTTTCCACTTTCTCAGAGGTCGCACAAGTTTTATGGCCACTAACAACACTTAATTGTCTATCATGAGTCTTACAGTTAAAGCTTGTTTCCCAGGCACTGGCTAGCAGAAAGTAAACAGATGATTAATGAAAGCTTTTGTGCACTCATTCAGTTATTTATGTCTTCATTCATTTATTTTCACAGAAACACTTTTTGTGCATTCTTTGTCTCCTCAGATGTAGCCATAGGAGCGCCCAAAGAGGATGAGTATGGAGGAGCGGTTTATATCTACCATGGGGACGCCACAGGAATAACCAAAAAATACTCAATGGTAAGGACTCGCAATTTGCTCTGATGTGAAGCAGCATTGTTGTGTGACCTGCTTTCTCCTCATCTCCAGATTAATTAGCTTCTTTACAGCCTGATCAATGCATAGTAATGAAAACACATACTCAATGTGTGCATGTGTGCAATATGTGTAGGTTTCACAATACTTTTAGACCCAGAAATAAGACAGAGCTGTTTCCCCATGAGCTTGACGGTGGTGTATTTACCCAACCCTCATGAATCACAGCTATAGACTTGTTAGGAAAGGTTCATTTAAGTATAACAAAAAAAACAAAAACAAAAACAAAAAACAGGAGAAGTGCTCATTTTTTCCTTGTTGGCTCACGCCTGTTATTTAAAGGCTGGTATCATGTGTTCCAGAAACTGTCTGGGCGCAGCGTAAACCCTGGTCTGCAGATGTTTGGCCAGTCCATCTCTGGCAATGTGGACATGGACGGTAATGGATACGCAGGTATGGTCATAACAGAGCTTCCCAGCCACATGAGAACATCAAAGCAAAATGAGAAACATAAAGTGAAAAAGGATGACACTTTTAAATATTTATCGTGGCTTTATCCTGTTATTGTCACGCAGTAACAGTTTCAGACTTGTGACTGAGGCATCTTGTTTACTGCATTCCACAGCTGACATGCAGACTGAGATAGCGCGACAATTAAAGAGCTCTGTGCATTGTTGTGGATTTGCAGGTGTCAAAAGCGCTGTCAGCAGATGTTGCATTAATGTCATATCTTCTTTATGTATTATTGCCTTGCAGATGTTACTATCGGAGCTTTCATGGCGGATAGCGTGGTGCTGCTGAGGTGAGTAATGGGATAATTCTCTCTGACGCGGCAATATTTGTGAGAAGCAGAGTGCCACTTTATCCTACTTCAGAGTCATTTTAATGGTCAGTCTATCCCACACTGTGTTCCTGTGCTGGAATCTGTGGTCGTAGGTCGCGGCCTGTGATTACAGTGGATGTCTCCATCTTCCTGCCTGTCTCTATCAACATAACTGTGCCACAGTGCCACGAGGGCCAGCAGAACATGAACTGCTTCAACGTCACAGTCTGCATGCGTTTCAGAGGAAGACAGCTACCTGGACAAATAGGTAATGATGTGATGAAGCATGCGCAGCTGCTGCGCCTTTAACCTGGCCAGTAAGGTAGATGAGTAAAGAGATCCATCCAAGACATCCACGAGAAGGTTAATCGTGTCCTCAGGTCTGTACACAAAGAATGAGAGGTGCTTAGCTTAGCATAAAGAATGTAAGCACTACTGTAGCCAGAGTAAAAAACAAAAAAGTCTGCAAAGCCAAATGTCTTAAAAATATAAAATTGTGGTTTTAATGGAGTTTTGGCCAAAGTAATATCAATATTTTGTTGTTGCTTAGTAACAACCCTTTCACATCCCTGCAGATATGTTCTTATCACTGCGAAAGTGAAATTCACACTCGTCAATTCAAATATGGAACGCTGATTAAAATGACGATGCTGACTCACCACACAGCAAGAGATCGTTCTGCATTTTGGTCACATCGATTTTGCCCCAGCTTCACCCGTTTAGGAGGCTTTTTTATTTCCATCCAGAGGTCACAATTTTGTGTTATTATCTCAACATTTTGAGTTAGGTATCTCATAATTTCAGTCAGTAAGTTGAAATTTCGAGTTATCGTCTCCAAACTTTGAGTTATTATCTCAAATTTTTAAGTTTTGTATCTCAAAATTTGGATTTGCTCAGGAGTTTAAGTCAGTAACTCAAAACTTTTAGATACCTAACCTGAAATCTAGAGATAACTTGAAATGTTAACGTTATAATTTGAAATGTTATGATTGTAACTCAGAACTTTCAGATACCTAACTAGAGATTTTGATATCAAAGTTTTGAGATAATAACCTGAAATTTAGACTTATGAATGGCAAAGAAAAACGTTCAGCAGCAAAAACAAGCTTTCAAATTTTCCAGGAGAGCAAATCTAGAGAAAATTAACTTTGTTGGAGGCAAGTCTTTACTTAGAAGCACACACTTTGTATGGCATGGTACAAGTATGTTCCTGGTTACCTCTGCCAGTCTCTTTCCCGACTGGCGGACGCTCTGGGTTCTCAGTTGAATCCAATCGAATGCCGTTTGCAGCGGTAACACACGCTTCAAGCAGAGGCTCCAGCCCTCCATTCCAGCCCTAACTGTATCCTTAATCCTATCACATAATGTTTTCCAAAGCGATTCATGATCAGAGCGTAAAAGATATTTACATGTATAGATTCACTCCATCCAGCTCTCATGACTGCGAACACGTAACATACCTACGATTTGTCACATGCTATTCATCCCACATGTTACGCTTTGGGATGAGAACGTGTTGGCCAGTAGCATCACATGACGCACAACCACACAATTTTCCAAACCCCACCTACTCCTAAGACAAGAAGTGTTTACCACTTTATACCACACATTACATACCATCATGTAATGTGTTATCTTTTTGAGTTAGAGCATCGCATCCATTGGCCGAGGCTGAGTGTCACTATGGCTTATGACTTACCCTTCAACATTTGCTAACTGGCTGTTGGGTGGGGTGACTGTTGATGGCCGAGGTGCAGTCCTGTTCCAGTGTTTGGGTGTAGTCATTTACAGCCCCCCCCCCCCCCCCCCCCCCCAGGGGAACAGGAACCCTGTCGTTACATAATGAATATGTCCTGGCTCGCAGGAATAAAGCCTCTCTGTTTAGTCGTCTGGCGAAACACCATGGAAAGTGCAGCACCGTGTGTTTGGTGACTCCTATAACGAAACCTTCATTCGCCTCCTCTGGAGTGAGGTCATGGCGTCCCCTCTGTTGGACGATGGAAACAGTAGGCTTTGGTCCGACTTGGGTGTGTTTGCCACCCCGCCTACTCTTTTACCAGTATGACACCCTCTTCACGAAACTACTAGAGAATGAAGTTGATTCATTGAGAGGAAGGGATTTAAAAGGGCAAAGAAACAGAAACACTGGTGATGTCGGGTTATGATTTCAAAACAGATTTGACGTTGTTCTGTGTCTCAAAGCCAGGTGTGGAATCAGCAGGAAAGCTGTTACTAGGTTTTCTTTCATAATAAGATTAGTACCGCCCCACCAGCTGGAAAATTCATCATTTTTTCATTAATTCTTATGTCAGTTGACTGTAAACTCTTGAAATATCATGACAAAAGCCTGTTAACATGAGTCGACATTAATAAAAGACCTTCTGCCCAGCTCCAGTTAATATCTTCCGGCTTGTGGATGAAAAATTGAACGTTCAAAATCTAAATTGTCACTGATGAGATTCCTGATTTCTTCAGTGGCAGTGCTTAGTCAGGCTCTATCACAGGAGCAAGCCATTTTGCCAAATCACATTAAATCTCCTGAAACAACATTGAACAAAGAGCTGCTGTTAAGCTAAAGCACCATCATATAATTTGACCAAAAAATGTTCCCATCTTCCCTCTTACTTGTCTTAATTTCACTGCAATAAACACTTTTTTTCCTTTCTCATGTCTTAATGGCAGTTACCAGAAAACCAAACCCTGCATACTTCTGGTTTTTCTATTTATCGTCAGCTGATGCTATGTTTACAGTGTTTTCTGCCTCCTCTCAGAGTTGCTGTATAACTTGACGGCTGATGTGGAAAAGCGCCTGAAAGGCCAGCCTTCCAGGGTCTACTTTGCTCAGAGTGGATCTCAGATCAGCCAGATGAGCCACCAGCTCAGCCTGGACATCAACCGAGAGGAGTGCCAGCGCTACACCGCCTACGTTAAGGTAAGTTTGGGTTGTATGTGTGGTCCTGCTGCTGGTTGTGTTTGGATTGGGTAGTCCACTTGCTCTTTGTGTCCTCGGCTGATCTCTGTTATGTTCCCATGACCCTGAGCACTCCCACCATGTAGTGTTGATTTGTGATATGAGTGATTTGATCTTGTGGCCTATTTTTCCTCTGTCTTTATTTATTTATGTAGTTTTCGGTTAGGCCATCAAAGTCCACACATTTCCAGCTAAAATGTTTGCACAGACCGAACAAAAAAAAGGAAAAATAAATAATAAAATGTCAAGATAAAGTAGTAAAGTGAGGGTCATCACATGCCTCTTCTTAGTGAGAGAATTTGCTGCTGTAGCTTAAGGCCACGGATCAACGGGCATCTGCGGGGAAGCTATTTGTGTCACCCTGCTGGGTTAGGTTAAAGGTAACAGTCAGTCGCTTGATGGTTCCTGAAACCACGCTGCTCAAGTGTGTGTCTGCAGAAACTGACAGAAACAGGAAACAGAGTCTCCTTTGTCATCGCATAGTCCCGTTATTGTGTTCCCGTGTGATTTATTCTCACATCCACAAAGAGGGTCCTCATCCTGAGGGCACCATCCATGTTTTACCTCCGCTAATACAGAGGCCCACTGCAGCCCTGTAAATTTCACTGGCGCTCTTAATGGTGCTCTCCAGGCGTTTTCTCTGTGGGAGGCCGAGCTGCCAACTGAGGGAGGTTGTCATTACCACGCTTTCCTCTCATTCTTTTAACTAGTCAGACTGTAATGAGCGTACAGCACACTGAAGAGTTGTAGCAGCAAGACTTTCGTCTTTTTTCCAAAGGAAGCCTTATCACAGTTATCAGGGTTTACTCAGTGAAGTGAGCCCAGTGTTTATCCAAGCTCTTCAGTAAGCCTGTATAGTTTAGCAAATAGGAGATTCTTAACATTTCAAACTAAATTTTCACTTGTCCTCAACCAAGGTTCAGCACACATAACATTAACAGGAGTCATAAAATAGTGTTTCTGCCCAGACTGAGTCTGACATTTACCTTCTTGTGGGTGGGCGACTGGATCATCACTCAGTTCTAACCTAAGGCTGTCACTTATCTCTGCCATCTCTCTAGCTGTTACACAAACACACTTGTGGTGTAAGTGCCATCCATCAGGCCAGATGTTGCTTCAAGGATGGCGTCTATTTTGCAGCTCTTAGAGAATTAAAGGCGCTGTATAAAAACTGCACTTTGATGTTGGTCTGATCACAGCATTAGCAGTCCTTCCGGGGACCAGACTAGCTGCTTCCACCTGTTTCCACCTGTTTAAATGTCTTCTGGCTCTAGCCTTGCACAAAGAGTGGTATTGTTCTGCTCATCTAACTCCTGCCCAGAGGACAAATCAGTTTCATGCTTTAATATCTTAATGTTTGGCAAATATTTAACTTTGTAGATGGAAAGTTTATTTTGGGGTAACATATGGTGCATTTGGGTCGGCTTGACTGAGGTGTAAAAGGACTTCCACTCTTTGGTTTGTTTATTTATTTATAGATTTGATGAATATGGCCTCAGATTCCACTTGCCTGGTTGCAGAACACACAAGAGAAACCCCCGAAGTTATCCAAAGGTGAAAAGCCACACAGGACTGTGAAGGTGTGGTGCACAAATTGCAACCTAGCTAGAATGTTTACAGGCTAAATGACCTTAAATATGTATAAAAAGTAAAGGGGCCCAAAGATTAGAACTTAGCGTGGTAACTATCTGTCATGAGTTTTTGTCATCATACATTATGTGTTTGGGAGAAGAGCTAAAGAATCACCATAATCAGAGGTGATCTGGCTCCGCTCTCACAGAGGGTCTAGTGTGCTTGACCAATCGCATCGTTTATCTTACTCATGTGTCTGCCCACATGAGCCAATCCTCCCATTCCCTAGAAGAGGTATGCTAATGGAAACCAGCTGGTTCCTCGACTGTATCCTCAGGGGTGGAGGGTTTGCGCGCCCCCACCCTTCTCTCAGCTTAAACGTACAGTAAAAACACAAGAGTGAGACTAGCGTCACAGCAGGGTGCTGGGCTGCTGTTGTGTCAACTGGAACTGCACGCTGGTGCTCCTGATGGAAAACCCTCAGGTTGGGGTTGGCTGCTCAAGCCCTGATGCATGAGAGCCGATGGAAGCAGGCCCTGAGCTATTCCGAGATACACTCACGTTTAGAGCTGCTGACCATGTGCTGAAGCCATTTATTGACTTTATACATCAAATTCCTTTAGATGAGCTCAGAAACTGAATAATACACTGTTAAAGTTGTCTTAGTTCCACATAATGTGCATGAAGCACACACGTTCAGCTTTGACCATCTGAAGTCAAGTAAAGTTAAAAAAAAAGCTGGACATAGTGTGTTCAATAAATCATGACGTGCTGAGAACACGGGAGCATAACAAGAGTTCTTCAGAGGGTACAGAGTACAGAAGCAAATAGTTCAGTGTCTAACTAGTTCAAGCGTAATTCCTCTTACTTTCAATTTGATCATTTTAAACATGTTTTCATTGGCATCACTAACAACATACCAGCCCTCCAGATGGCCTTTGTTTGGTTATTTTTAGCTAAATAAACTCCATGCTGGCTTTTGCTGGAGTTGTACCTCACATTTAGGGAGGGAAATCAGCCATGATGACTGATGAGTGATTGGAAGTTCACATGACCAGAGGTGCTGTGCATGAGATGGAAATGATTCATTTAACAAGCAAACCACCAACTTTTAGTAGAAATTCTTCAGTTTTATGTTCAATTGTGTTCAACTGGTACATTACATTTGCTGCACAAAGTCTCAGCCTATTGTGCCAGACAGAGTCCAAGTAGTAAAATAGCTTGAATGTTTGGAGTATTATTCACAAATGGACACCTACACATTTAAAGAATAAGTGCAAATGCTTGGGAAACAGGTACGTTTCTTCATTCAGATACAGCATTAAAAAGCAAGACGAACACATCTGCTCCCTTCAAACCATGGGTTTTTCATTTTGGTGTCTTGCTTCTTTCTCAGCCCAAAGGGACCAGTTTTGAATTGCTATGGTAGCAGTGCTAGCTTGTAGCATCCACTAGCGGTACAGGAAAAACAGGACTAAACAGTGTAAAAACAGTTTGCACAATTCTAATGAGCTTGAAAGTCAATATTTGATATGAGCACCTTTATTCTTTAACTCAGCCTGAACTTATGAAGACTAAAAACTAAAAAAGATTTCAAAAGTAGTCTTCAGGAAAAGTTCTTCAGGCTTCTTGAAGCCATTCATAGCTTTTCTTTGGATGTTGGGTGTTCCTTTTGTTCTGTTCTCCCACATTGCTTCAATAATGTTGAGGTCCAGTCACTGGGGAGGCCAATCAATGACTGACAGTCCCTCACTGTGTGTTGTTCTATCGAGGTATACTTTTACTGCTTTTGGCAGTGTGATGTGTTGCCACTGATTTTCAGTCCAGCTCTTTTGTAGTTTGGAATTGACATAGCCTTTTTTCTCTGCTTCCCTTTCTGAAGAATGGCTTGTTGACAGTCGATTTTCCACTAAGACCATTTCTGATAAACCTTCAGTGAACAGTAGATCGATCAACTGAAGGATCAGATGACATCCTGTGTCAGGTCCTGTGTTAATGTTTTTAAACAACATGACTTTTGGATACTATTCATGTGCTGTAGTTAGTCTTTTTTTTCTACACTATGCCAAGATATGCTAAGTTTTTGGCTAATAGCTCTTTGGGAATCACATTGTTGGTGGAATTATGCAGTTTTATGCCTGTTGATCTGTGTTATCTTTCATAGAATCAACTAAGGAGATGGAAGCAAGTTGTGTTTTTTTCAACAGGCTGTTAGTAACAAAGTCCCTAAAGATACAATTTAAAATTGTTTGTTTGCTAAATTGTCTGTTATGTATTCATCCCTTGATTTGGGTGCTTCTTTTATGCTTGAATGATTTACAAATCAGTGTTAAGTGGTTCAACAAACAAACAGAAAAGAAAAACATATTCTTCTCAAAATGGTCAGCTACAAGGACTGGACTGAAAACGAGTGAAAAAGCAGCCAGTGTCCAAAGAAAATATTTGAAAGGCATTCAGAAAGCTCAGAGAGTTATTGCTCAAGATCAGTTTAGAAAATGTAAAAAAAGGTTTGGCTCCCTGGAAGCAAAATATAAAGAAATGAAAGATGGCTCAAGGCTGTATTATATCTCAGGTAAATACCTTAAAAATGCTTAAAAAGACTGATAATTGCTGTGTTGGTAACCATGCCACTCAAAGCAGCCCCTAGTTTTAGGCCTTCATACAGTTTAAACAAGTGACTTGCAAACTAACCACCCGTCTACTTGTCATGTCAGAGAAAATTAGCTTTAGTGATCAAAACGATTTTTGGGTTTCCAGCCACCCCGCGGAAAAGAATGGCTGGATGAATAGATGGACGTTTTTATCACCAACATCATTAAGATGTTGGTGATTTGTAAACCACAAATATCTGTACAAAATGTCAGGACACGCATGTATATGTGAAACATTTTGGTGGGTTAATCAATTCCTATTATCATTTAAGAAACTACTAAACTCATGTATACATTTTTTTGTTGAATGGAGGTCATCAGTGCCCGTTGGTTGTGTTAAATAGTGTTTGGCTGTACACAAGTGGCTTTGATTCATTGGTTGTTTTAATATATGAAGTTTAAGTATTCCATTGTATTATATTGTGCAGTTCTTCCCTGTTTACATCTTTGGCCGTATATCCATCATCATGCATGCTTTTACTCCAGCAGTCCCATTACCGTTGGGCACACGTGAGCCTTGAAATCATGCCAAAAGTCAGCTCCATTTGTGGTCATGAGTGGTTTTGTGTAGCACTGGAGATGCATCACAGGCTCCAAGGAGGAGTTAAAATAGGCAACTAAAGCCCTGCCTGTAACAGTTGTCTGTTTAATTTAGCTTGTAAAGTATCCTGCCTGGCCCCCTCTCCTCTGGCCTATATACACCGTGTCCTGCATCTCGTGTCCTGCAGTAACATTTGCTCGGCACCACTGCAATATTTAAACGTTGGCCAAACTACATTCTGGTGACTGCTTCTATTATTGGGGTATCTAAAGCACGGCCATCTCTCTGTCAAAGCTAACTGCTCCAATGCCCTTTCCGGTCGACTGAATGATAATCATGACCCTACGGTCGTGTTGTGCGCAGTGACTGTTTAAGGGCAAGTAGATGGACTGATGGTGGTCAGTGAAGTCACAGAATTGAATTAAAAGTCCATTTACCTGCTCGTCAGAGCTGTATTATGCGTCATTCATATCTCATTTGGCTAAATTCCAAAGGCCTGTCATTTCAGCAAACAGCCTTTAGGACAACATCGAACGTGAACAGCAGCCAACAAGAATATCAATGAGACTGTATGAAAAGCAGTGAAATGTATTAGGGGTTCATTAGTGATCCCGAGTGCACACTTTGCCTTGATGTATTACTTGATGTGCGTGTTTAGTTACTTGGTTTACTTTACTGTATCTGGTTCCAGACACACACTGAAGTGTGGTTTACTAGACATGAGTCTGCATCCAAGAAGACCTGGAAAGTAACAGTACTTGTATACTACACCTTTGGGTGAATGACATCTTACTTAATTCTATTTAACGATAGCAATAAAATCAATGTAAGACAAAACAATTGTCAATTCATCTGAATCTACTGTTTGACCCTAGTCTGCTGTTCACAGACAAACAGAGTAAGACGAACCAGGAGCTCCTGTGGCTGCATCTCAAAGAGTGTCCAGAAGGACAAAGTCAAAGTTTGGCACGTGGAAACTCAGAGCTGCAGCCACACTGTCTGCTTTGTTTGCCCCTTTAAAGTTCAACAGAAATGTGCAATTCCCTTGACACTGGTCTCCTCGTTTCATTTACCTCAGGCCAAGAGAGCTGATACAATGGAAGCATATATCAGAAAAGTAATCAAATCCAGCTGTTCCGCTACACTTGGCAGCAAGTCAAGCACCTATTTATTAAGTATATAATGAAAAAAAATCAAAAAACACTGAAGTTGTGTGCAGTGACAATAAATCAAGTCGAAATTGTCATAGGCAGCATGATATAAATGATTTCAGCTGAATGATAATAACATTTAGTGAATGCTATAGAAGAGCCGTTCAGGATAATTTTAGCTCAGGGAAATGTTTTCCTCAGGATTTCCCTACATGGCTGTGCCAGTATGAACATTACAGTTCTTCTGCAGGGCTGTTTTGTGAGAGCACAGCCGGCAGACGTTTGTTACCATAAAACAAGTCAGAGTTCTTGTTAATTTCCTTTCATATGTGTGTATGCGAGCTTCAAGCGAGGTATTATTTTTGGGATGGCTGCTTGTTACACTTACTCTGTGTTGTTGCCATAGTAAATCTATCGTTGTTACTCATATCAAGGCGACCAGAGGTTGGGCAGATTTGATGATTTGTTGATTTTGGCAGCTAAGCACGCCGGGCAAAATGCTTCTGCAGTCTTTTGGCCGGGTTACTGCCACATGATGCCACAGCAAGGCTACATAATGGGTGGCCAAGTCTGACCACAATGAAAGAGTTTCTCCTGCCATGTTTCCGACTTCACCGCAGAGGAAACATAGAGTATAACATAGAGTATGCATTTCGTAAGAGCAGCCTGTGATGCTGTGATACGTCTTAATGACGTTTTTTAGGGTTTTTTTTTTAATAACCCAGCAGGTTTGCCATTATTATTTCTCCCTGCTGTTTGCTAATAGTGTCTGTTTACATCTGGTGGCGACAACTTTAAATTCCCCTTCCTGTGTAAACAGACAGGATCTGCCACAAAGGAAATGGAACAAATATATACTCAAGATGGTTGTTTATATGCAGCACAGACTGTAATGTATGTTCATCAGGTGGATTTGATAAACTTATGTGTGTGTGCTGCGGTGTTATCGCGGTTTTGTCCGAAAACAATGGTTCCAACAATAACAGTGAAGTAAAAATGACCCAGATTTGAACACAGTGATGAAATCAGCTGCAGGAAGCATCTGGAGACATCCTCTATCACCAGGAAGGGATAGACTCAAACGCACTCTCAAACACACTGCTGTTTTAAAAACAGCACATTTTCAGCTGCTCCACCCTGCTGGTATCTCATCCATCAGAGCAATGTTTTCTCCTGGGACTGAAACAGCCCTTTTCAATAAATACGCATTATTACAGTGCGGTGTCTTTTAGGCTGTCATAACATGATGCCCAAATTAGCAAAACGAATCCTCAGCCTTTTAGCAGTTGTGCTGTTTATTTAATTAAGTGCGTAGGAATACAGATAACACGTTTCCTGTTTATCCGCAAAGGAGATTAATCAGGATCTCGAAGGACATTAATCTCCCTGTACGTTAAATAATTTTTTTCATGAAGTTTTCCATAAAGTTTAAACATCAAAAACACATTCTTAATTATATAATTTGTACTACGTCATTAAAAAAAATCGACTAAAATTAAGATCGCTTTTGTACAGTAACTTCAAGTAAAAAAGAAAACACATAACGCAATTAAATGCAGGTTGTTGTTTAAACATATATGCAATTGTTTTACAAATAGAAATGAAAACAGCTCACAGCTCTTAAAATTGTATGACAATCAATGTAAAATCTTAGGATTAGGGTTGAGCAAATGGTCAAATATAATTTTAACATTACTAACCTCTCCGAGATCAGTCATGGCAGTCTTTATGTTTGCAACCCTGACTGATCGCATATACATCTGTGTGAGTGTTGTGGATATTATCCAGCTCTAAACACGTCCATAAAGTAGAAACATTTTGTGCTCTCTTTTGGGGCGGGGGCTAACATCTAACAGCAACACTAGAAATATAAACAACAGTTTTTCAAGAATTGTGTAAGAGCCTAGCAAATTTTGTAGTACTCACTGTGACTATCACCTGTATCTGATAGGTTTGTCAGTTTTACAGCAGCCTTATTTTTGGATGAAATAACAGTTTGAACAATAAAGCATCCAAACTTTTAGTTAATCAGTAATACTTGGACTTTTGACTGAGCATACAAGACAGTTTAGTGTCATGTTTCACAATAAAATTTTAAAAATGAGATTTGCTTGAGGTGCTTGGAGAGGTCAGCTTGAAGCTTGCAATCTCCTTGCATTTCACGTCTGCACCAACAGCTTTTGTTGTAACTTTGCAGGTTTTTTGTTGACTTGTCCCTGTGCACCACCGAAAAGGACACTGCTTTCCCTGTTCACCTCTCTCTTTGTTTCCCTCTTGGTTTGTGAGGTTTGACACTTTTTCGTAACCTTTCACTGCACATATTAAATTGTTAATGCTCTTAAAATGATTTGACTTTACCTGTTTCTGTCTGTTTCACTGAGACTTCATATTTAATTTAGTTCAAACACCAGATGTGCCAGTTCATTGCAGTAGGTATCCTGCTAAAAAAGGAAGTAGCTCTTCACAAGTGCTATCTGGTTTATCTTTTATATTTTCAATTGATCCAGCAGCTGATAGTGGGGCTAGAGTTGTTGCATTTGGTTAAAGTAACACTCATCAGCCACTGTAATGCAGACTGTGTGCAGAAAAAATGTTGAAATATGCCATAAACTTTCCTCTCAATATGTGGTGAACATCCCCACTGTACTGATGAAGAATGCGCGCATGTACCTGATGTTCACCGTGATGTTGCACGCAAACTGAGTTGCTTTTGAGCTCGGTATCAAACTCCAAAGCATCGAAATGACTGGCTTGGTTGTGCAACACAGGCTTTTTATACAGTTCTGGCATATATTACACAGCTTTCAAACTATTTAATGAATTGTAGCAAAAAAAAAACCAAAAACATTGTTAATGTTAATTAGAGCTATTTAACACCGTACCAGCATCACCAGCTGACAAAATCCTCTCATGCCTCTCAATATTTCTCCGGCCAGCCAATCCCCTCATGATTCCCACTCTATTATCACTCTGTTATCTGCCTCCAGATAATATATCAGATATATAAATACAACTAGCCACACTTTAAAACAGTATTTTTTTGTATTATCTCATTTGGATAGAGATAAACTCATATTTATCTTGCTCTCTTTTTCCACATTGTGACTAGCATCACTAATATTCTCCAGTGTTTGACTTCTGGCTGAGCTTCCTTAAAAGGATCTCCTTGGGATTTTTCTTTTCTTTTTTTCAGCTAGGTTTGTTTTGTTTCTCAGGACGTGTCCTTGTGGTGACTCTGCACATGTCACTCAGGTTACAATAGACATCAGCCAAGGGATTAAAGATAATCGGACATGATGGTGACAGGAGCTCTGTGTGGAGAAATGAAGAAGTTATACACCAGTACACGTTATTCCCTTTTTATTTACTCAGTCAGCTGCTGACTTTCCACTGCATCACCTTCCAGCTTCCAACATTTCAAGAATGTTGCGAAGTGCTTAAATGAGATGTAGTAGTGATGCTGAAAATAAACCAGAAACAAAAAAAAAATGTGTCGAGAGTGTCACAGTGTGGGAGCCGAGTAAGGACGAACCGAGATATGAGGGAAAACATCTGTGTATTTATAGGTGGCTGGCTAGATTTCAAATCCAGATATTGCTCTAATGCAGCTATAGTTAGTGCTGGCATTAAATCAAGTTGCTGTTGATAGAATGTAGTAAAAATAACACGCTGATGAATTTGGTATGTTTGAGCAGTAAACCAATTCCATCTGCGAATTTCCACAGGGGAAGCGAGGCACCTTTCTCTCCTCCTTTATAAATCCCAGCTGTGGCTTTAGCTGTCTGAGGGTCAAATGCTGAATGCCTTCTTCATGATGCATACGAGAGCATAAAAGTTTTCTGTAATTTGTATTTAGGTGAACGTTGCTTTAAAAAGCAATAAATTCTCGAATTCTTGAAGGCAAGATCTATAGCTCCTTACCCGTGGGATTTTTTTTTTTTTTTTTACTTAGGAGGGAGTTGAATTAGTGGAAGTCTGAAGCAAAGAGGTGAGTGTTTTAGGGGAAGTTTTTTTTACTTAGTGAGAGAAGGATTCTGATGAGCATTTTTAAAGCAAATGAATGTTTCCTGTCTCCACGCTGTCATGAAAGCATCACATGTCTTGATGCTATTTGTGATGTGGTTTCACGCATGACAGGACAGATGGTATACGTTTCCTGCCACTTAAGTTATACTATTTATCTGTTTTAGCCTGGAGGAAATACGTGTGTGCTCATGGGAGACGTTACAATGCACCACAGCGTGTAGCGTCACTCAGCCTTAGCTAAAGGATAGGATTTGGATCATTTATGTTTTCACAGAAACAGCGGCGGACCAAATTTGCGCTCAGGATTCAGTGTTCTGTTTGTTAAAACTGTGAGGGTGAAAGCAGGGTTGAAATGAAAGATGATCTAATCTCAGGGCGAATTTGTCAGGCGTTTGAAATGAGTTTGACAAACTGGACAAAGAAAAAAACATGAAATCAAACAAGTGGAGAGTGAGAGTGAACACTTCATGAGTCTAGGACCTTAACAATACCACAGATTCTGATGGGAACTTCACTTCTGTCATAATTTTTCCATGTTGTCCAAGTGGCACAGTGACCAGTAGAAGTTTATTTGCTCAAAAGTTCACAGTAGGCCACTCCTGTTTACTGAAAGCACAATTTACTCCTAATTACCAGAACTACACAATCCACACATTAGTTTGTATCATGGACTTAAAAAGCAGAACTATCTCTGTCTCGTTACATAGTTGCTTTTTGTTCTAGAAGATAAGTACGATGAACTGCTCTTGTGTCATCAGTCTGATGCGAGTCTGGATTTTCTTTCTTTTTGGTGTCAAACGGCTTGTGGACTGCGTGATAAATCATGTTGGTGCCTGAAGCTGGACTCGCATCTGAGAATCGCTGCCTCTACAACTAACATCAGACAGAGTGAAATATTTTCCATTGGTTGGAGTAAACATGGCTCATTTTGAATGGGAACTGTTTTCAAAGGCCTGCTGCATACATTTTGAATGACTGGTAGTCTGGCATTTTCAGATTAGTCTGAATCATTTGGTTTTGGACAGACTGACGGTATTACAGCCCAAGAGCATTTTCTGTTTTGTAAACCAGACAGGCCACAAAGAACATGTTTAGTTTCACAGATTCATATTGTTATATCAGACGACACGTTTTTGCTCAAAGCTGCCATGCTGACAGTTTTTTTTAAATCTGATGTATCAATGGAAGAATGTAAAAAACAATGCAAAGGGTTCACTTGCAACAAAACTTTATCACCTGAACCCGCAGTTCCCCTCAGCTTTATAGAGCTGTTTCGCTTCAGTTCATTGTTTCGCAGGTAGGACAATGATTTTATTGCTTTGGTTTATTCTCACTGAGACTCATAGTGTTGCTTTTGGCCAGAGTGGGCAGCTTCTTTCTGCTTAAAAGCTCGAAAACCCACTAGTACTCTACCAGTTCCAGCAGACAGAAGTGGATCATTAAACAGCTACGTTTACAGAGATTTCCCGCAGGAATTACTGAAGAACAACACAGAGCTGAGAGTGAGTGAATATTGGTCTGAATTCAATCAAGTGGGCGCAAACGCAACTACACTATGTGATAAAAATGCACTGCAACTGCTGCACGACTTAGCTTTTAGGTTTGCCATCTAAAAGGTGACATTTTATTATATTATTATATTTTATATTATCGGCCATATGTAGTGACGTCTTTGAAGAAAACGATGTCACCGACTCAGTATCTGGCCAAATGTCAAACACTATAATCACTGTCCTAGCGGACCAAAATAGTTAATGGAAAAGGGCACATTTGATTTTCTAGACACCGTGTGATCAGAAACGCAACTCAGCATCACTCCTACTAGGTCAGGTCTACTAGATGAGCATTCAACCACCATGTACATCTTGACAGTATCAACTTTTCAGTTTCTTTGGCCTACTCTAAAAATCAATTTATTCTCAAAATAATGCAGAAAACATACAAAATCTCCTTTAAAGGAAAATAGAAACTGTGTGACGAGACAATGAGAGAACAATGGTGCCCTCAGGCACAGTTAAAGTAACAAAATTAGAGGAAAACCACAATAAAAGCTTAATGGTGAGAAACCTCGCAGGTCTGCTGTTACTTCCACCGTAAAGTCCTTCACAATGTCCTTGGAGGAAGTTATTTAGATTTTTAAAGAATATCCTGCCACTGGGAATGACAATTTGAAGAGTTTGGGGGATTTTAGCAGGATGTAAAG
This sequence comes from Oreochromis niloticus, assembly GCF_001858045.2. Lineage (NCBI taxonomy): Eukaryota > Metazoa > Chordata > Actinopteri > Cichliformes > Cichlidae > Oreochromis > Oreochromis niloticus. The sequence goes on from NC_031978.2 coordinate 21,741,172, forward strand.
GGTGGTTTTGGTGGATGTGAGTGAGGTTCATTGCTGATAAATCAAGTAAGACTGTCAAATTTGTTATACGGTAAGAGATGTGTGATTTTAATCTCTTCCGGTTTAAGAGTGAAGACTGCTGGTCTGCCTTTTTAAGGAATTATGATGATAGCGCAGGTCCAGTCTCTAATCTTTCTGCCATGACACATGAGGATGATTTTCACAGACGGATTGAAGCTGCTCCTACTTGACTCCTCCAAAGGTTTCCAGCAGAAACAACCAGACAACGCTCTTCCCTACTCCCACTCAGTTTGTCATTCCAGGCCTTTCAACATCTGCTAACCTATTCTGAGCAGAGCAGCTGCTGTACTTTGACCTTCTGTCACTAAAACTTTCTGTAATTGTCTTATTTCTAGACTTTTTCAAAGGACACGCTTGGATAAGCTGCGTAAGTGCATGCCTTCCATATGCTGCAGACATTACTATAAATACTTTCAATTTCACGTTGTCTCCTAGTGTCTCAGCATACACCCTTACTCCTAACCTTTAACAGGTTGGATCCATTCATCACATAAGGAGAAAAAAAAGGTTTTTCCATTTAAAAAAAAAAAAAGTTCCCTGGCATTTAGCCCTCAAATAAAACGGCCTCAACCTGTAAGCCATCCAAACATCTATTGTCCTTAAAAGGAGTGCTGTATTCCCATTTCCCTCCCAAGTTAATAAAGACTTCCCATGACCAGGCTTAAGCTATATGCTTCTGAGGGAATGGTTTGGCTAAGAATGGAGCTCTTCATTTCAGCCAAGCATGAGGCGTTTAAAGTGCAGATCAGAGCCTTTTGCAGTCTGACGTCATCCTCCCCGCACCCACCATGATGGAGCTGCTCCGTGAGCATGAATGGGGCAGCTTGGTGCACTGCCATCTTGTTGATCAGATTAACATGTGAAAGTCTAGCTCTAGCACTAGAGTTTAAGGCTAAGATTAATTCACATGGTAGCCATGTTAGTTAAAATCATGCAAGCTTTGTACTTTATGCTTACGTTATGGGTGTGTGGGAAAAATCCATTCGGGGAGCAGGAATGAATGTCAAGGGAAAAGAGTGGTTGGTAAAGGTGTGAGTTATGCTCTGTTGTGCCAAATAAATGGGTCCTGAGTGTGAACCGGAGCACAGAAATAGTATTTTGGCAGAAGTCTTGTTCCAGAGCGAGGGAGTGTTCAGCTTAACTTGTTTTCTTTAAAAACATGCGGCGTAGCAAGTTGATCTGTGTCCTGTGAATTAAATACATATGAATAATAAACCAGGAAGCACTTGTATCGAGCCTGTTGTAAAAGAAGCAAACTGCTTTTTTCATCCTACAGCCAATAATTTACAGTTAAGGTGGGTACTGCTGGAAAACCGCTGCCTCCTGCTGAGTTTTGGCATCTCCACAGTATTGACTGGAACCTTTAATGAGTCATTTTGTCCCGGAGATGATGAAAAGTTTCAGACCTTTGTTCAGTGACGGTGCAGAATATTTAGCCTATTTATTGGCAGTTCTCTCTCCAGAGATGGATTTTTTTCACATGGTTTAAATCTATGGGGGGAAATTTTAAAAAATCACTACAGCATCCACAGACTGAGACCAGGAGATAGAAAGGGACAAAAATATTTTTAATCCAACAGAAACTGATATTGCATATAATGAGCCATCCAAGTGTTGGGATTTGTGTGGTAGCCATTGATGAGCACAATGCTAGACCCTGTTTCTGAGCAACTAGTGTTAGGGCTCATTCAGAGCTATATGTTTAACTCGAATTACTGGCCTCCAAATATCAGAAATTCCACTCATGTCATTGCCCGTATCTGATCTGAGACCCGTGGCGCACCCTGCGGCTTCTGTGTTTAAATGAGGCTTAACACAGTGCAAGCCTGTTGAGCGGCAGAATGGCCTCTCACAAGTCTGCCTCTGAACTTCACCAGCATGTAAGAAGCAGTTATTGCTTCAATTTCCATAATAATATAGGTAGCAGGCAGTAAACACTAGCCAGTGTCTTTTTCAGCTGGACCTCAGGCGCTCCTCTGTTCCATAAATACAGGAAGTAAAAGAAGGATCAGGTGGGAGTAAATGGCTCAGCAAGGGGTGCGGATCCGGGTGGGGCAATTGGCGGCATTGATCCAGGGATAATAAAAGCTTAGGCCAAGTGTTACCAAACAGAGTCTGGTTCTTCTAATGTGAGTGCGCTGTTAGTCTTGGGAGTTCACGAGTCAATTAGAAGTCTTTGGTCCGGTGTGTCAAGGATTAAGCGATCCTACATCTCTACAAAAATAGATGCTCTGTTAAGATTGACAACAGCAAGCTCATTGGAATGTTTCTTAATATTTACATGCACATAGAGGTCACTTTTAGGCAGGAGATTGGGCAAAAATACCCCACTTTTATTTCTAGCCATTACGTCCTCCAGTTCCCTTGTGGCTTGTGAAAATGCAAGATAAGCAGTGGGAATTTGGGACTGGAGACCCAAGCAGTTATCTCCCAGGGGGTCAGTTCACTCAGAGGCCAGCGGAAAGGGACCATTTCATGCATTCGGCTTTAATTGCCGCTAATACTGAGGGCTTTGCCAGTGCTTCATACATATCCTGCAATAACTAATTGTGTCACAAATTTGTTACCTCCCAGCTTAGGTGACCTGCCAGTAGAACAACACTGAGAGGAATGAACTGCTGTTTCATGGTGTATTTGAGATGAAAATTTGAAAATCTTATTTCTGAATGAAGATTTTAAAGACGCCGTCTTGCTTTGCTACCTGAGTAACTTATTGTTATTAAGAAAATGATCATTTTTTTTAATCCAGAAAATAAAATCGAAGTCAGATTTGCCTTTTAGCAGGAGAGCCAAGCACACGATGGCAGAAATTAATTAAAAACGCTCCGATATTATCTGTCTTTATCTGTGCTGAGTACCGTTTCCCAAATGAGCCTTAAATCATCTGTTTTTGTCGTGCGCTGCACTAACGTTTGCTCTTTCCTGCTATAACTCTCTCATTGCTGATGATTTGGGTGGGTTTGGCACTGGTGATGCCTCATGTCAAAGCCCAGACTGGCCCCGTGCCTGCCTGAGGAAAGAGGATGGGTGGGTGGACAAAAAGAGAGAGAAAGTGCAAAAGAACGAGTGGCCACCGGAAGACACCGGGAAGCCCTTTGTGTTGACATTGTGGGCTTGGCTCCGTGTTAGCTGACATCAGTCAAGGACTGGGACACCGGTTGCAGTTGGAGCTCTTGTGTGTGTGTGTGTGTTTTTCTGCTGCGGCTTTTAGATAGCGAGACCAGAGCCAGACCCGGCAAGCTTCCTTCAAAGAGCTGAGTAGACAAAGGAGATGAAAAACCAACATCAGTATCAGCTTTTCCCATGTATGTCTTTCAGTGCTGTCATCTAATGAAGATGCAGGATTCGATCACATTTAGCTCTGTTTTTCTTTCTGTCTGTGTTGTTTCCAAACCCGATGCCAAATCAAACACTTCTTTTATGGTCTCAGATGGAGTTGCCAGGAATGCCAATATATCTCTCAGAGGCAGTGCCAGCAGGTTTTTTTTTTTTTAAAGAAAAAAAAGTGCCTTGCTTAGAATCTGCACTGATGGTCGCGCTTTTGTCATATTGAACGATGGCCAATGATGAATTGATGTTGATGAGATGTGTCAGCCATCCATACAAACCAATTCACCTGATTTTATCGGTGTACTCGTGTCTGCGTGCAGCCCTGTGAATATCTGGCAGACTGATCACTACGATATGACATTTTCAGACTGTGTGATCTTCTGGTAATCTGCAGTGTAATGTGTCTTTGCGCCAGGCGTTAATAGGAGAAAGATGTTAAATTACTGCAATCACCCAGACAGCTGCATGACAGTTATATATATGAGGTTACATTTAGTTTTAGTGTGTCTGTGGTTGGACAGATTCCCCTGCATTAGCCTTGTTTTCGCTCTCCACAGAAGGACGTAAAGGACGTGTTCACAGCCATCACATTCGAGGTGGCTTACAGCCTGGGGACCCACGTGCTGACAGGACCCCAGGAGCGAGACCTGCCCGCGCTCACTCCAGTGCTGCGATGGAGGAAAGGGAACAAGATTGCAGCGAGGAATGAAGTAAGCAGAGCTTTTTAAGTGTGAAGTGAAGGGGAATGCTTTAAAATGAATCCTGAAGAGTAAAAGTCATGTTTTTCACAGCAGTATCTGCAACACCTAATAAAGTTTGATGCAGACTTTTTATGGAGAAATATTATCAGCCGTTGGATTTAAAGTAGCCTGCCTTTGAGGATCATGAGCATCCCAGCTATTTCACTGTGTGTTTTTCAAATATTTGCAGGATTAAAGCAGGATCTTGAGGCAAAACCGATAACTGACTGAGTTACTTCTTTGAAAAAAAGAAAGGAGATCCCATCATTAAAGTAAATTGCAGGAATCAGAGGATTTGTCAGTCTTAAAATGAAATCTTGTGTAACAGTGCCATAAATATGTTCAGACTAAATCCACATTCACTCTAATTTTCATTCTATTGTCACAAATTACACAAATACAGTGAAATATTGCTTATAAGATGTTTTTCTGTCCATTTAAGTGTGCCTTGCTCTTATTGTAAAGGGCTGACAGTTTATTCCTACCAGCTCAATTTATGATATATTTCATTTCCTGACTAAAAGTGACCCCCGCCAAACATGATATTAAAAGACAGAAGTGTCTTCCTGCAAACCACAGTAGGAATGAAGGAAATGGCTCCAATGTGGGGTTGTAATGATTTGGTGTTGGTTACCAGCTTATTATTGCGTGTGTTAGCTTTTCTTGAGTGGAGTCCAAAAAGACTGATTCATTTATTTTCTTTGCGAGCACCTCTAACCTGGACCACATGTGTTTCCCCTGGTGTATGCACTTCTTGAAAGAGCGAGGCAGTTGCATTTCAGCATCTACAGAATCCGTTTTATCTGAAACTCATCAACTTTACATCAGACTTTAACGCTCGACTTAAATTTCCCTTCATGATTTAAACCAAAGCCCATCCTCTGACTAATTAAGGGAAAGATAGCTTTGTGGATGCAAAACTACTGGACAGCTCACACAGCAAAGCAACACCGCCCCCTAGTCTGAATGTGGAGTCAGTGTGTTCAGGGCATGAGGTCATCTGAACTGTGTACTGTACTGTTTCCTTTTCAGACTTGGTTTGAGAAGAACTGCCTGTCAGACGACTGTGCCGCGGACCTGAGGCTTCATGGGAAACTGTTGCTTTCTGGGTAAAAACATTTTACTTCGTATCTCAGATTCATTCTTTTCTTCCAGTACTAAGGAAGCAAGGTGACATCATAGGCCATGAGGGTGTGGGTAGTGGAAGCCTGACGCATGCTTGGAGAGGATCCATAGGTTTTTTTTTTCCATAGTTAGGGAGTTCCCTTTCCATTATTATCTATCTCCTGTTCTCTCCTCAACAGTTTATGTCTGTCATCCTAACAACTCATTTGTCCGCATATATTCTTTGTTGTGCTCCAAAAACAAACAGATATTCTCTTGCAGGTGCACTTCTCTTTGTACACTAAAAATTTCAAAGAAAAATGCAGGCTACTTAATATAAAGCTTTACTTACTGCTCTTCAAGTGATTGTTTTTAATTGCTGAAGTACAGTGTTTACTCTGTGCACCCACCAGCTTGCATAGCAAACCCCATCTGGCCCTTGGAGGAGTGAAGAACATCTCTCTGAACCTCACCATCTCCAACGCTGGCGATGATGCCTATGACACAAACATCTACTTGAACTTCTCCAGGGAAGTTTTCTACATCAACTTCTGGCAGAAGGTCTGTGATTCTTTAAGTATCTGCTATTTATTTACTCAGGTTCACATATTTATATCTAAAATCTGACAGTTTGTTTATTCGCTTTAGTAATGTACAAGCGAAGCTGAAGCCGAAACGATTTACAAAACCATATTTTGCACACACGTATTAGATGGATAGCCTTGGTGTTCCGCTGTGATGTACATTTTCCCGGGGACTGTTTATTTAAAAAGACTATATGATTATATGTCAGGAACACAGTCTAAACAGCGGGAAAGCTAGATCTGCGTGACGACTGGGGAGCTTAAAGCTTTGTCCGAGCTGTGTAGGTAGAAGTGAAGATGAAAGCATAAAAAACCGGAGAGCCCCAGCAGGAGGAGCAGCAGCTGTCCCGTGTCAGAGGGCAGCTCCTCTGGCTGAGCTGTCAAACGCTCCTCTGACTCATTTAAGACAGACACACCATGTCATCAACAAATGAGCTGTATGCATGGGAACAAGGCACAACACACATTTGTATTTCCACAAGCTTGACTTATTCTTACTCTCGCAGGGCCACATTTAATTAGATATGTGTGTACATAAAGTGAGGATTATTCCTGACCTTCATGGGGATGGGGAATAATCAGACCTGCTCCTCACATAGTTTGACTTCTAATGATTTTAGCATCCTGTCGCTGTTAAAGAAATATCTACCCACTGCCATCCCACATTAAACCTGAGAGATTTTCCTTGCGAATCGATTTCACAGTCTCCACCTCTGCCTCTGCTCACGTCTGTTTGCTCACTTGTTGTCAAAAAAGCTGCTTGTAGCTGAGCAAGACGCCACGTCAGATGGTGCACTTTGACAGCAATCATCAGAAGGGGGTTTCTGACCCCCCCCCCAAAATGGACCTTGTGTTTATCTTCAGTTGGAGGGTTTGTGGGGGGGTTTTCATCCCTGTGATGGATGAGGCCATCGCGGTAAAAGATACAACCTGTGGCAGGATTTAAAACCCCCAACAATGGCGAAATTGAATTTAAACAGAATACACGCTGCAGGCAAATATTAGAAAAACAGTGAGTCTGTTTCGGTTTCAAAGTTAATCTAATGAAACCGACTGACTTGAAGTGTCAGGTTACCAGCAGCCCCAGAGCCGCATTTTGTTCAGGAACCTGATAAGTCAAAGTGCTCTGCTGCACAAAGGGAGCAGGAAGCGAACAGTATGTGCAGATGACAACGAGGCCAGTGAGAAGATTTACCGCTGTATGCTCTTTCAGACACTTCTAATTACTACTGGAGAAGTCTGAGGTGATGATGTGACCCCTTTCTGGCGAAGTAAAGGTCAGCTCCTAACCCTCCCTTTAGGCTTTTTCTCCAGTGAGCAAAGCGTGAACTTGTACTCCCCTCATATTTAAGAGCGGAGTGGGTTATGGCTCTGTTGTTCTTGCAACACAAGCTGTCAGAAAACTGTGGAGCTGAATTGGTTTCAGGAGCTCTGCTGGCTTCTGTTTTGTTTTGTTTTTCTTTTTTTATTGAAATATTTTAAGGAGTCAGTTTTAGCTGGACCTGTGACAAATGTCTCGTGTCTTTGTATTTTTCAGAGCACTCGGCTACATTTTTAACGTACTAATTTTTTACTTACTTTACAGAAAGCCTTGCACACAAAGCAGAACTACATCTTAAATTGTGATTTGTTAGATTAAACTACTCAAAAGTGCTGCAATATTTAAATGCTGCTTAAACAATAACATTGAGATTAGACTGGGTGCCAATTATGGGTTCGTGTAGAATAAGATTTGTATACGGTACATCGTAATATAACCAAAGAATGATCAAAGCTGTCCACATGTGTAAATGAAAAGCTGCAGTTGTAGAGTTTGGGAGTAAAATTTAAACATGAGTTAATTAAAATGTCCTCAAAATCATTGTTTCATGTAAGCAGTAATATGGGAATACACCAAGAGTTTGCTGTATTAATATAAACCATTCTACATAATTACTGCTTTCACCTTTAATACTTCAAGTTCAGTTCGTTCATTTATTTTGAATGCACACATTTGTCATTCTGAGAGGTATGACCGCTTTCATTAAAGGAAAGGATCTGAATGCTTCTGCCATGGTAGGTTTCAGCTTATTTAATAGTTGGACCAAGTCAACTTTGTGGTGAAAAGCCCAGAAGTTCCAGCAAAGAAATGTGTGAATTTCAGTGGACCCTCAGACCCAAGAATATATGAATCACTGATTTTCTTGGCAGTGAAGTGACACTTTACACATGCTGTGAAAGCAGAGGTACTGTAGCTCTTCATCTTCATTCCTGAGTAGAAAGCAAAAAGTAGGTGATGACACTGGTGTGGAAAAAGTACACCAATATAAATCCAGTTGTCTAAATACCAAAGAAGACATGAAGAGACACGCAGAACATGCAGGACACAGGCCTCCTGTGTATTGTCATCCACATTGATGAACTGCACCAGTAGATGCTTCAGCTGACACTAAAGCAGGGTAAACAGTCCTGGTGATGTTTAATGGCCCTACCATTTGCAAGAACTCCAGCATGTATGTGTTGCTGACAGAGAAAGAGAAGAGAATTGAAAATATGTCCGAATGCTCTGCTCTCTCTCAAGGGCTGCCAGGTGGGTGATGGGTAAACAGGCTGACTTTCCCAATCCTGCCCAGCCCCACAGGACAGGCAGTGTTTGCACAGCAGCACGGAGGAATACAGGAAGTAGAGGAAATTCCATCATTGGCAGTTATGCTGGGGTCCTCGTCCCCAGTTGACCGGGGTCACCATAGTCTCAATCGCAGAGCACAGCACTGCTTATTTAAGCTGACTTAATGAAGATGTAGGGCACGACCACACCCTGGGCTACTAAGAACTGCTGAATAAGGGGTAATGGGATGATACCGTGGATGGATTCTACACTTTAATATGTCAGCACAGACAACCCTCACACTTCTTTCCTTTGTCATATTTGGAAAAGTGTTATAAACACAGATTCAAACTGGACAACAGCCCGTGCATGCAGATGCTTTGTATGACTTACCCAAAGCCTCTTTTCCAGGAGCGCTAGGCTGTCTCTTTTTTTAGATTTATAATTGTGAAGCATCTCTGCCCTCTTTCATTCTCCCAGCACATGAGCTCAGCTGACAGCCTCTCGGTGAACTCTCGCTAAAGGAATTCTTACTCCTCGTAAGGGTCGAGGCCTGAGTGTTTATACAGCGCAGCCGGTGAAGCTCTATATTGTTTAGACAAGCTTCCAAACACGCAGCCTGGACGTTTTCCAATTACCCACCCGCTAAGATGTGTGTGCCATCACTGCTTTGTGCATTCTTTGTTTAACCTAATCTACAGCTTCAGTAAGACACTTGAGTCGGTTTGTTTATATTTTTTTAATAATAATCTTTGACTACATCCCAAATGCCGGCAGGTACGTCCACCAGTCGCCATTGTTTTAACATCAAAAGCTACTACCGATTTTTTTTCCACGATCAGAACCAGTTGCTCTGCGTCACAGTCTGCGTCTTGTCTAGTGCTCCTTCCTCGCCGTGTCCAGTCAGTCTGTCTTTATCGCATCCACTCACTCTCCTTGTCTATCTTTCTTTTTGTAGGAAGAGAAGGGTATTTCCTGTGAGCTTGTCGAGTTGGACTTCCTTCAGTGCCGAGTGGGATTTCCTTTCATGAGAGCACAGACTAAGGTAGCTCAAACTAAGGTAGAATTAACTGCATGCAGTAACTCGTGCTTTAACCTCCTCTGTAACCAGCCTCCTGCTGGGAATAGTTCAGTGTCTTACAAACAGACATACTTTATCGCATTGAAAATCTTTTCATAGTTGAGAATATGACACCCCATATTATTCTGGGTTTTTTTTGTCTTTGCAGTATCATTTTGCAGTGATTTTTGACACGACTCGGCTCTCTGGAGAAAATGACACGTTGCAGTTCTTAGTTCAAGCAAAAAGGTAAGAAGCTCAAATGTTATAGCAAGTCTAAATATTGATCTGCACAAAGAATTGTAAGCGAAATATTCATTATCAATGATTTGTGTTTCTTTTAGCGCCAATCCCGAGCACAATCTCTCCGACAACTTTTTGGATATTTCCATCCCTCTGATTCACGAGACCGACACCACTATCACTGGGTAAGAACGAGACAAATATGAATTCCACAGAAGGGTAGTCACTGTTTTGCAAAATGTAAAGCTATCTCAGAGACTTGAGCTGGTTGCCCATCAGTTGGCTCACAGGAAGCGAGGGAGTGTTTGTCAGTATGGAGGATATCAACTTGAAAAGCCTTATCTGCGAATGCTTTATCACAGCTCTGGTTCACAGAGGAGGGAGAGAGAGATGTAAAACAGCCCAAATCTGCCAGAACTCTGACATCTGATAAGGCTGCTTTCTTTAATGTGAAGGGAGGCTTAGAACAAAGCTGGACAAATATGTCTGCTGATAAAGGAAACGCTTCTGTCAAGCCGAGCGCAACTGAATCCGAAAATTTTTATGGAACTTTTTAGAACATAATTTTGTCTCTTGTCATTTAAATAATTTTGTTTCCATGTTAATAAATTATCTTTCGTCACCTTCCTGAACTGCAGCGTGATTACACCAACTTCCTTTGTGTATGGAAACGCCATTGAAGCCTCACGCTTTGTGCAATTAGAAGACATGGACTGCAACTTTCAACCTCTCAATCTCACTTTCCAGGTACTATGGGAAGAGAATAGATACCCAAATATGTATTTAAAATGTTTCTTTATATATTTATCCATCGTTTCTTTCTGTGTGATGTGTTTCCAGGCTATAAACAAGGGCCCCAGCAGGTTGCCTGGCTCCAGAGTGGACATCAGGATTCCCAACCGGCTGACTGGCAACGGAGCTGAGATGTTCCACATCATTGAAACACAGGTGGATGCCAGCAGCAGTCCATCTACATTATTCATCCAGACCAAATTGTTATTTATTAGTTTATTCACATGCAGGAAGCCACATTTTCTACTCATTTATCCAGCAAAAGCCTATCAGTCTTGCTTGTTTTGCTCCTCATGGCACAGCTGTTTGTATCCACTCCAGAGGATTCTTTTATGTACTGAGAGCTGCTATACCGCTGGGTTCTTGTTCAGGACATGGGCAGTTTGCTTGGTGTGGGGCACCACAGGACCAGTGAAAGTTGAAGCAAAAATGTTGACATTGCTACTGAAGCTGGCCGCCCATTTTGTTTCACAACATTTTGCATTTTGACAAAGAAACACAATACTCCCACCAGGTTTAAATATTTTCTTAACCCTTGCATTAAGCTTTTCATACAGGTAGATCATGGGGGTGCTCAAACTATTAATTGTATTGACTGTGAATGGGCAGACAGAGTTGACTGTATCCCACCCTCCTAGAGCCATCTGGAATCACTTTAGGGGGCTCAGACGGCTTGCACGAAATGGGAGTGGGACACCTGAAGGGGCTGGCTACTGCACCGTACCATCCCTAGCCTGGAACCACATATCATAAAGCTGTTAACAAAGCATGCAGCCTGTGGCACACTGGACAGTAGCGCAGTTATGTTTTATAGTCAGGTATTCTTACATTTTACACACATTTCCATTTGTTCGTGATATATACAAGCTTCAGGCTTTTACAGTTTTTCTGCACAAAATCCCCCATCCTGCCAGATGCTGGGGGATTTCACCAGGTTAAAGTTAGTGCAGCTGCTGGTGGAGCCTATGGCTCTTCATGCCAGCAAATGCAGCAGAAACACAGGACACTGGAAAATTCTGCAATAAAAGCTCAGACATGCTGGGTGGTACTGTAGCAGAACAGACAATGTGGAGATCTCCACCTCTAGAGCTTCAGGTTCAGCTGAGGAGAGGGGAAAGGGGAAGTGCTCCCTTGGGGCTGGGCAGTAAACCAGACACCTCTAAATCACTCCATATGGGGAAAACAGTATGGGAGGGGTTACAACTTGTTCTTGGAGAGAACATCCTGTGAGCCCTGGAGACTCCTAACAATAGCGAGATAGGTCCAGTTTAGGTGACAAAAGTACATACGTCAACATTTTCGATGTCACGCCCAAACCTGTCTGCAGCATAAACTTGGCACCCATGTCACCCATGCCTGTTAAATAACTGTGTTTCAGGTGGCCAATGGTCGAGGGAACTGCACTCCTCATAGGAACCCAACGCCATGCACCATCCCCCAAGACAAAGAGAGCATCTTTCACTCCATCTTTGCCTTCTTCACCAAATCAGGACGGAAAGTCTTGGTAAATATACAGCCCTCATGTTGCACTTTGACTTTTCAGAGGTCACTGAGAGTCACCCCCTATGAGGATTCTTGTTTTTATTTTCTTTTAGTCAGTGTAACATCTGTTTATCACACATCCTTCTTTTTTCTCACTGCTTTTCAAATATCTTTTTTTAACAGGATTGTGATCGGCCTGGAAGAGCATGTATGACGATCTCCTGCAGCCTGGGTCCACAGTTAAAAGAAGAAGCTTTGAGCATAGATATAAAAGTTTTACTCAACACTGAAATCCTAAAGACGGTGAGGCTCAAGCAGTAAGGGTAATAAATTCATTCACAGGTTGCAGTTATTCTTAAAGCAGTCCATAATTTACAATCTGTCTGCCCACAGGATTCTTCCTCTGTGATCCAGTTCGTCACACGGGGCAACGTGCAAGTAAATGACAGGACAGTGGAGGTGCCAAATGGCCTGCCAGAGGACATTTCTGTGAGTATACCATGAATTTACCATCATTTTGTGATCATGTCAGTGAAGCATATCTAAAAACCTCTATATTAATCCAAAATCTGGCAAAAATGGGGCATCTTTAGCTCAGAAGGGAAAGCAGGTCATCTACCAATCAGAAGGTTGGTGGCTACTCAAAGTCGAAGTATTCTCGAGCAAAATCCTGAAACCAGAGTTGCCCCGAATGCATCTATTGATGTGTGTGTGCACGAATCTTAGATAAAGCCCTTAGGTATAGAAAAATGTGAATATTTGAATAAGACTTGTTTAAAAAGTTAAAGAAAGCATTTTGAGCCCTCAGAGTAGAAACATTTTTTACAAGTTCCAGTTCATTTGCCAGCTATAAACTTTAGCAAATTTCAGTGAACTGTTTGTGTCTTTGTCCGTGTTGCCTCACTCTGGATTAATAGCCATCACACGTTTCATCTTGCCAAAAGCGGCAGGCAGAACAGAACTGCTGCTGCTGACCTATGTGCTCAAAAGGAGTCAGATAGGTCAGATGCTTATTGGTGATTCTACCCATCCAGAGGTTACAGGTGAAGGATTGTGTGCTTTCCCTATAATATATCAAAATAAATATATCAAAAAGCATACATATGTTCATCTTTAGAAGCTCGGTCACAATTCCCTTTATTTGCTGATGTGCTCCAGATCTGTCACAAATGACATGAGTGCAGGGAACAGCTGGTCATTATGGGTTTACTGTGTAGTGGTATTTCTATTAGCTGCTTTTGGGGGTCCCTTAGATGTGCACAAGGACAGACCCTCCCCCCATTGTTGTATGCTGAGTGATCAAATGGCCTAGCAGATCGGATTTGCTGATTGCATTCAGCAACCAGCATGCTTGCAGTGGGATCCTGGAAAAGATTACAGCACTGATTGGGTTGCAGGCCTGCTGACCCTGCGCTCCAGTTGTGCTCGGAAAATTCAGACCTGCTATGAATGTCTCCAAGCCATGCTGCTCTTTCAGCACTTTGCGAGTGTGCTCATTCCAGTGAAACGTACTCCGGTGGATTTTAGTGAACATTTTTACCTTTTCCCTCAGGATCCCAGCTAGCTAGAGAACACAGTGTAAATATAATTTGTGGTCCCAGGCTGTGCTGTTCACTGCAAGCCTTCTGGCTGTCAGTGAAACAACAAGCTTGACTTTTTTATCACCCGTGAAATAAAACAAATCCACATAAATCCACATGTTGGGGGTTTTTTTTTTTTTTACTAAGAATGCACATATAAGGCTGTTAAAGCAAGAAAGCGTGCAACTTACAAATTTAGAAATTGAGGACAGAGGTAAATGAACTTCACATTAAGGGACTGCCAAAGTTAAATTGAGAAACTCAGCGTCAGAGAGCAATGACCAGTAGAGGTTTAATCTTTTTTGTACACGCAAACGCCTTGGCATGCATAACAACAGTTACATTCCAGAGCTTGGGGTAACGGGAACGTGTTAATGTGAGAAACTATTCAACAGAGAGATTATTCTTCGCTTGTCCACTTTGTTTTTTGGCTGGCTCACAGCTGGTGTTTCATGCCACATTTGTGTTTAAATCCCGTGCAACACTGGACATTAAAGCCGCAGCGTCCCTCGGTCGGCCCACTGTGTGTGAACACACAGTATTTGTCTTTGTTTGCGAACATTAGTAAGTAAATAAACCCATCGATTCTGCAAGTAAGGCCTGAATGCTAATATTACAGCAGGCTTTGCTGTGATGCAGAGTAATGGAATATTTCACTCAGTCAAAACACTGTTAATACAGTGTAAATTTAACCAGTCAAGCTCATTTTGTTGGACAAGGCTCCTGTACAGAGATATCTAATAGCTTCAAATCAACTTTTGTCCAAAGTAGAAATATGGCCTTTTAAATGTAATGGTAATTGTTACAAATTCAAATAAACATTAGCACTGCTGCTAGAAAGGGAATCAAAAGAAGTGCAGTGTGTTTACTTAATTACAGTATATACAAAATTTGTCACTTAGGACCACTTCAAATGTTTTGTACTTAAGCCAGAGTGCACTGGTTTAAATAAGCATGAATTTGTTGTCAGTGACAGATTATCCAGCTGGTCAGCGTTCCTCCATGTCATGGGAAAGAGCTCAGATACCTCTAAATCACACCAGAACCAAGCTAAGAGTTGCCAAGGCTCCCTGAATAGCAATAACTCAGAATTAGCCAGTCTAAAAGCATGACACAAAATTCAAAAAGGGAGTAGATGATGCATTGTTTTTATCTGCTCTGATTAATAAGACAAATACTTGCTGATGTTTAACATTACCATCATATATCAAAGTCACTCTCTTGGTTTAGCTCATTAGCATGGAAAGTTCCTTACAGGCTGATGTGAATCTTATCAGTTGTTTATGTTTGTTTGTTTGGGCTTTTTTTGCTTACATTAAAAGTCTTGGGTTCATCGCATCCTCAATAAATGACATGGTTCTCCATCGTATCAAAATAATTTAGTCTGACTTGTGCTTCCTGTTTGTATAACCAATATCTATGTCCTGAAAAATGCTTTCGTACCAGTTTCCTGTTATTTGAAAGCATATTTTTTTGCTTTAAATGTTGGTCCTTTGAATCAAACCATGGAACCAAACCACTCTGAAATCAGATGTGTCTCGCTTGCTGTTTTGCACCGGATTGCATCATTAGCAGCACATGACTTAATGTGCATTTTTGTGTGTCTCTGTGTGCGTTGCATTTCGGGTGTGACTCACTGTGATGTTGTTGTGTTTTAGCTGGTGTTTGAGGCTCTCCACAGTCAGGAGCCAAGGGGTTACGTAGTCGGCTGGATCATCGCCATCAGTTTGCTGGTGGGAATCCTCATCTTTTTGCTGTTAGCAGTGCTGCTCTGGAAGGTAAACCAACTCATAAACACAGATTGAGAGTTTTCCGCTTACAGCACTGGTCACAACACTCCACTTGAATTCCAGTGCAGTATCTGGTTGTACAGAAACAGCCAGAGATTAGGGGAAGAAGTAAGAAAGAAAGCTTGTTTTGTCCACTCGGTGATTTGTCCATGAAAAGGACAAATCACAGACTGGACAATAATTAACACCACACCACTCACATGAAAGAAAAATCTAAAGAGAGGGGAATGGCAATTACAGTGGTGTCCAGAGGCCCCTTTAGCAGAAAACTCCATTCCTTTTTCACTGCTTCATCTTTCACCGGGAATACCACAACTAAGCCTTGAAATGTTGAACCCCCCCCCGATCCCCAGTTCCTGCCAAAATAAACCCCACTTACAAGAGCGGCACATGTCCCATATTGCTCTCTTCAGGAAATGCCTGAGGAGAGCACAGGTCTGTAACAATAAACTTCAGCAGCCAAATACAGATAAATGAATGGAGTCGTAGGGAGAGAGGCAGCAAGCCAGTGTGGCTGCTTTGATTAGATATACACCAAGAATCTACTGGTCTTACCACATTGTCATATCTCATACATACTACATTTGGTAAATGAATGTTATACTTTCATGAAATTTAAATGGGTAGTCAGTATTACATTCCTAAAGAAATGTTTCAGTAAGGTAAATGCTTGAGTTTTGTCAAACCTTGGTGGTAGTTTCATGTGGTTTTACTTACATTACTGTTGGCCATATTTCAATCCATTATATTTGAAGTAAATTGCCCACCTCATAGATCCATTATTTTCCATCTGTTTCACTGTGGGAGAAAATATTAACTTGCACATTTCTGTAACTTAGATATATAATCCATCACAGTGAACTCAAGGTCTGAGTTGTTAGCTTAACAAAAATTATGTAATTTCTGTAAAAGTGCTGCTGAAAGAAAGACCCGTTCTAAATAAATTCTCCAATTGGCCGCCCATCCAATGACACTCCTGAGAGTTAGCCAGTGAATTGCATTGCTATTACGTATTATGTCAAACCAAATCCAGCAGATAAGCAAGACAATGGTGTTGCGCAAATCCTGATTTTCTAGCATTAAAAAAAGGCTGCTGCAGTTTGTCTCAGTGTCATGCGTCCACACTCACAAACCTCTCCTGCTGCAGCCAAAATACTTTTTTTAGGGTGATATTGAAAAACAACTGCAAAATAACTAGCTAGTGTTTTTTGAAAAAGATTCCTAAAATTTATTCATAACAAAGATAAAACTGTTACTACCTTTTTAAAAAAAAAGAGCAACACTGAGCAACAGTTTGCGCTAAGCTAACAAATCAGCAGCATGAGCTTAACGCAAAAACTAAAAACAGGAAGAAAAAGTTAACCTGACACTCATCATGTCATCTAAAAGCACCTTTAACACACGTTTTTATTTATTTCATGCTAAAACTGAAATGTAAAATTGTATCTTAAGCAGGTATATTTCTTTCACAGGAGAATATAATAACTAGCTTAACCGTCTTAGCAGGTCAAAGTGGCAGGAAACGTATTTACAGTACAAAAATTAGCGTTATCTTCACACCTCTCTGCTCAGAGAGGAAGCAAGGGTATCAGATATGACAAAAATGTTATATTTGAGACCGATTTGCCTGTACCAAAATATATGTATGTGATAAGATAATATGGAGCGATAAAATCGGCTAGTGGTTAAAAAACTCTAGGTCACAGCTATGAATTATCTATGTCATGTTTTGCTTGAAAAATGACAATCTCTGGAGAGAAAAGGTATATGCTAAAAAGTTCTGGTATGTTTCTGAAAATGTTATGCAGCAATGTAAAGTGAATGTGATCTGTAATTGCTGACTGAAATGAATATTTTCTTTTGCAAGTCAGATACGACCACAGATGCAGCTTATTAACTTAAATTCTTACTCCTCTCACTCTTTGACAGATGGGATTCTTCCGTCGACGCTACAGAGAGATCATTGAGGCTGAAAAGAACAGAAAGGACAGTGATGAAAGCTGGGACTGGATGGATAAGGACCACTGAGACTTACAACGGGAGTCCCAGAGGAGCCAGTGAGATTAGGGATTCGGTTGCGAAAGATCCAATAGCACAGGGTCTCTCAGCCCAGCCGCCCCCTGTGGCATTGGGCCCTTCAGTCTTCCATATGTGGAAGAGAAGAATATTCTCCATATTTTTTGGAGACTTAATATTTTTTGGGGGAGGAGGGAGGGAGTCCAGGAAACAGGCTTCTGAGGTGACAAGGTGGCTTGCCAGCGGACACTTGCTGTGGAATTCAGCTAATCTCAAAGGAGGTATCACCCAGCCAGCAGAGCAGAGCTGTTGATGGAGGCTCACATCCGTACAGGGATGTGGAGACGGCATGAATACTGGTGGACAAGAAAACCCTCAGGGCTGTGTTACATAGCAAATTTATTTTTATACATCTACTTTAAGCCATATTGTGTAAAAGTGAGCTTTGAAAAGAGTTGGGGTTTTGAATGCCATTATAAACATACTATATCTACGGTATGTTTTCTTAAAAGCACTGATGTTTGATAAGAATGAATGCCTTGGCCCCTTAGCTTTACTTTTTGTGCCAAAGATATGTCCAGTAGAGTATATGATTGGAATCATTTGTATATTCAGTTCATCCCAGATGCTGGGAGTGAAAGATTGTATCTTTTCTGTACTATTGCTGGCTGATGAAAATCTGTTTTACACATCTGATTGCCCATCCCCTCACATTTCTAATCAGCCAGAGCTAATTCTATGCTACAGTACCCGCACACTGTCCCCATGCAATGCACTAGTGTTTGTATTTGTGACACACTGTGAGGGCTCTCTCTGTCTTCATGATGGCCGCTTTTTTCATGTTTCCATTGTTAACCATGCCTAAAATGCAAAAGATGGATAAAAGATCATTCCTTTTCTTCTGGTCTGGCTTTCAGCTGATTCGCTGGTAGATGATAATATACAAAAGCTATTATTTCATAGATTAAACTTAAATCTTTATTCTTTAAAATGTTTCAAAATACCATGAGTTTTGAAAGTGGAATGTATAGTCAAGCAAATCTGACGTAAAGCTGCTTTTGGTAGGAGCAAAAACTGCTCAGGTATGCAAGGAGACTTTTATAATGGACGGCCAAACCTCCCAGGCTCAAGTGAACATATTTTAGCTGAATGTCTTGTAAATTCTCACTGAAATACAGCAGAAAAGGATTTACTATTGTTCTTGAAATACCTGATCACGATTTATTTCCAAAACCTTCTCAGACTTTACCGGAGCATACCATTTTTAAGTTTACTGTTATGTTGTTATCTGGCATTGGATTATAGTGTGAAATATGAGATACTGTTGCTCTCCGCAGCCAGATAAAAGACTGCAATATGCGTCTACCTACAGTCGTTTATAAGGGCTCACGGTATGAGTAATGCCCTAAAAATAGGTGAGAATATGCTGCACTCAATCGCTACACATACAGTATACAAGCTCTTTGGGGCTCCTGGGAAAAGTTACTTTTAAGCCAGGGTTGAGGGATGTCAGTGCCCTGAAAAATCCACCACCATAGGAACCCACAGCTCCTCTCTGCTAAACCTTTTTCCCCCCTACAGGCTTGTCGGTTCTTTTAAATGCTAGATTTAATTGTGATTGAAATAAGACATTAGCAAATTCTGTATTGAAGCTCCCCACAAATATATAAACAGCGAGAAAATAAAAATGTGGTAGTATGGGAGTCGCTGGTGCCTTGGTCCCCCTGCTTCTGGCACCTGTTGCTCAGTACTCATAGGTCATACCCTACCCATTTTTGAACTTTGTTTTGATGTTAACTGCAAAGTTTTGTGTGTCTGTACTTTGCACATTTGCAACCCTATCTAGTTGAACAAACAGATAAATTCATGTAATCTTAAAAAAACCCCCAAAACTTTAATTATGCTCCAAAAAAGATTCATTTTAAGAGTCAAAAGCTTTAACAATCAGCATTGGGTGATAAGATTTACATTAAAATAGATATGCAGCATATGAGTGTAAAGTACCTTTGGGTCATTTCTTTAGTAGACCAGTCAGATTTAAATGTGCAATGCCAAAGAACTAAAACTTTATCGTCACTTTATTGATCACTATGATTGCTTCGCTCTAAAATGTGCTGTATAGATCTTCTGACACCATTTACTTCCACTGGTAATACAGCGTATACTGTACACATCCACGCCTTCCCTCTGCATCTGTTAAACCGTTGCTATGTATTAATGCAGAGAAACCAACACTTGACTTTTTTTTTTTGGTAAAGTTTAACTGTGATGATTATACTTTGTTTTTATGTTTGTCACCTTTAATCGCATCGTTATTTGGGGTTTTGTTCTGAGTATACTACTGTCACTGAATATCATTTCCATTATAGTGTGCTGTACGTTTGATGTTTAAAATCATGTTCAAGCTGTATATTTATCTGTTGATAAATTTTAGAATGAAGTCTCTTGTTATCAACGTGGCTCCAGTGTTGGTGTTTGGCTGGTTTGCTGCTTATTTGTGGTGTATGGTGCTCTCTGCTGGCAGCTTTTCTTCAATCGCACCAAACAAAATTCAGCAATGGGGAAAAACACAAAACCGCTTGTTCAGGTTTTTAGAAAATGCTATTTGGGGGGAAATACTGTTAAAAAAAATATTTTAATAAACTTTTCACTGATCATTTACACTAAGTACATGTATAACTACATGTTCTTAGATACATTACAGCTGAAATAACAACCAGGCCACAGAAAATGACCATTCTGATCAGCTAAAAATCCCCCAAATGGCAAATATATATTTATATTTTAATCTTGTGTCATTGTGAATTAAATATCATTGAATTTTTTTCTTTTGGGCTAGAAAACTTTATTTTAAAGGGCTAGGGTGGATTCATTGGGTGCTGATGGCTTTTTATACAAATGTATTGATACAGTATGATGGTGTAATATCATGAGATTTAGAAAAGACTACCATTTAACCTGAAAGTATAAAAAATTCAAATTGAAGCACTGAAAATAACGTGAGTGCATTTAAAGGAACCCTGGTCAGAAACAACATGTTATGTACAATATTCAATGTTTTAATGTCCTCTTTCTAGTTTGCTAAGAGTTTTCCCATATCTTCTTGAAGATCCTAATAATTTGCTATTGCACTGACCATGTGCCAGGAAACTGTAAAACTCTCTTTAAAAGTTCAACCATACCTGTGATGAAGTGTCACATAAACAATACTGGCTCTTCAATACCATATAGTATTTTTCAGACACTGTAGGTTTGCAAACAAAGCATTATCTCAAAGAATATGGCAACTAATCAGTCAATACATTAAAGCTTGATGACGCTGTGTGCTGTTGATCAGGTGACACCAGTTGCTATGAAACACTGAAGTCAAGCACAAGCTGCTGTGTTGAGCAAATCAATTATTAAAAAAGCTACCACGCTAAATACAGCAGGAATACAACAACATTTATGGTACTCGCTTTCTTTTGACCAGAGAGAATCAGTCTCTTAACTATGTCCTCATTGTTAGATCGTGGGTTGATCAGGACTGTAGCAGTTGAGCAGGTGGTTGCACCAATTGCAATTCATATATGCCGCCTGGTGTTGCTGTGTGACAGCGCAGAGGAGCCTGAACAATTCAGCCAGCTGGAGGAGGCAGCTCAGACTGTGGCTAAAGCTACTGAGAACATGGCAGCAGTGGCTTCCAGGTATGTACTGTTATAAAAATCATAATATATAATACTTAAAATGCAGCAATATCCTCCAAAGAGGAAAAAAAGTATCTTTCAGTTTAGCTTTTTCTAGTAATTTCCTGCCTCTTTGGAGCTAAAGAGGCCACCCAAACACATGAGATATCAATGGAAAGGCCAGGATGTCCTCTATTGGGGAAATCAGGACTTAGAAGGGTAGCTCAAATAAGTCACAAGATATAGACCAAAAACAAATGTCCATTACACAGGATCTAAATGAATAAGCTGGCTCTCAGGAGGATATAAGAAAGTCACATTTAATTATTTAATCTGTATGTAACTGAAAAGTGTAATACAACCCAAATTCTGGAAAAGTTAGGACACTTATGTAAGAGAATGCAGAGATTTGCAAATCTATTCACAATAGAACATAGAACACAAATTAAATGTTTGAACTGAGAAAATGTACGATTTTAGGAAAAAAATTAGCTCATTTTGAATTTTATGGATGCAACATGTCTCAAAAAACTGGGATGAAGGCAGCAAAACAGTGGAAAAATAAGTGGTACTCAAGGGACATTTTACAGTAGATAAACTGGCAACAGGCCAGTAACATGAATCGGCATATGTTTCTGTTCATTTAAAAGGGGAAAAGCATTTTAATTAATATGAGCACTTAAATTCATCTTGTAAAAATGCCAGATTTAGAGTGGCTGGGTTTCCCGACTTTGGGTAAAAAAAATATAGCAGGGGCAGGAACATGTAACTAATCATGTGGACAAATCAACCCCAACAAACACCATGCATATATGTGATTTGAACACTTTCATAATTAAAGAAGAAACCATTCAATAACAAAGTAATGTCTTTTGTGTTAACAAATTTTTTTAAAAAACGTGATTAAAAACAATTAAAATGAAAATAAATATGTTGGTCTGCTGGTAGTGAAACACAGGCTCCTTTGGTGACTCTTAGGGGTGGAGGGGACCACAGAAAATAGCAGCTGTTAATGGCTTTTTGAACTGGGTGGAGGTGTTAACAATCCACATGAGGACTTCAAAGATCTGCTCCATAGAAGCCAGTCTAATCTTCATACTGGGTATCCTACAAGCACAGCACTGCAACTTTAGACTTTAGACACAAGGTTGGACAACTTGAGTCATTTTTGTTTTGCTTTTGTTTTATTTATTTGTTTTATTTTGTTATGTTTTTTTAATGAAGGCAGCAGATTTTCTTTAGCCTTAAAGTGTGGGGCAGTGATGTTAGTGTTAGCGTTGTTAGCATATTACCTTCAAGAGGCTAGCGAAGGATCAGGGCTTCATTTTACTGCAAGGTCCCGTCATATTCTTCTTATACCTGATATAATCATCTAAGACATTTTAAGGAAGTGAAGATCAAGTTAAAATATCCTTGTGTACCACCAGCATTTCCTTTAAAGCTCTCCTTAGCAGTAGCAGTACTACTGGGCCAAACACAGAGAAATCCAGGTGGCTAGCCCTTCTCTCTAATCAATCAGATGGCTCATTTCCACTGTTCCTTTTAAGTAATTTCTTTTTCCATTTCAAGTATTTATTGATGGATTAATAATTCCTTTAGAAATATTCACTTACTTTTGCTCTTTTTGTTGTCTATTAAATAATTTAGTAAGGTGTAATTATTAGTTAAGACTTAACAATTATTTCATAAATACTTTGATACATGAATATTTTATTTCATTATTTATTAATAATTCATGAAAATCTCTATTTTGATGTGCATCACTCTCCTTTATGATCCTCCATCATTTTTCTCCCAAAATAAAGAGAAACTTGGATCAAACAATGATGGGCAAACAGTGGTAAACAGCCCTGTCCCAACTTCTTGAAACCTGTTATTGCCATGAAATTCAAAATGAGCTCATATTACTTCATAAAATGTCTCAGCTTAAACATTTTATTTTGTCTTTCTTCTATTATGAATATATGTGGGTTTGTGAGCTGTGTAAATAATTGCCTTTTGTTTTTATTTACTGTTTATACAGCATCCCAGCTTGGTTGGAATTGTGTTTGTATATATTTTCTGATGAACAGCAGAGTTTTTACTTCTAGGCAAATACGTGAGACGGAGGATGAAGTTTTTCACATGGAGATGTCCTCCCTGCTAGAGTCATTCGCTGTGTGTGGGCAGCATGTCCTGCTGGCAGCTCAGAAACTGAGTATCCAGCCAAGTTTAACTGAGCACAGAGAGGAGCTCATCACTGCTACACAAAACGTTTTCCTTGGAGTAGTTAAGGTAAAGTAGACAAAGAAAAAAAAAGCTGTCTGCAACTGTACTAAAAATTATACCCAAATTAAAGCAGAGAGAAAAGAAATAAGGTTAAAGCACTTAAAGGTTTCATTAGATTCCTCTTAGGGGGCTACATCTGCTTTTACTTTCTCAGAGGTTTCTTAAATGTTGACATTATTTAAAAACAACAGAAGTCTCCCACACTGTCTGTTTTTAATTCACATGTGGAGAGTCTCAGCAACTCAGCCATCATCTTTAGCCTTCTGGTGCTGTTGTGTAAAGAACATTTTTTTTCCATCGTTAATTTTTAAGAACAGTAATTCTTTCCTGTTAGCTACTCACTGACTTTATCTGTAATTTCATGACAATGTAGAAACTTTCTCCTCTGTTTCACTTTCAAAGTCTGAGCTGGCATAGCAACATATAATTCCGAGCATTATAACGATTTTAGCATTGAATCTGAATCACAGTTTGGAAGCTCAGAAACCAAATTTCATGGCGATCCAAAGGGCAGCTATTCATACAGTTCACTGAAGGTTTTCAGCCAAATGCAGCACTAAAACCAAAGAGGCTCACTAAAGCCTATAGATTTGGTTACTATGAATGTGTTTACATTTTGTGGTAGTCTGTCAAAGCTGTTGAAATATTTCAATCATGGCCAAAAAATTTTAACTGATTGATTTACTAACATTTTCATACTTCTTAAACAGGTACAGTAAGCTGTAGAGCAGCAGTAACACAGTGACTTTTGCCTTCTGCTCCCAGGTTCTGTTGGTGGATGATGATGCTGCTGTAAGGAAAGTAATAGCTGCTGCTGATCAGGTTTTGGAGTGCCTCTCTGAAGTTGGCTCCTCCTCAGATATCAAGTCTCTTCTTAAATCTTTCCAAATGTTTTCTGAGGCTCTTCTCCTCTTTAACAGACTGACAATGGAGAGAGCAAATTCCTTACGGGATCCCAGACAAACTAAACAACTCCTCGATTCCTTGGACACCCTTAGGAGGTGCATCTCCATGCTGCACACAGCCATGTGTACAACCATCAAACACCCTACCAATGAGCAAGCCCAAGAAGCCAAGAGGTACATTCTGGACAAAGTTCAGAATACTGTTGGTGACATTACAGCAACCCTCCAGAGTGACTGCCACGGAGGACCACTGGGACCTTGTGGGTATTATACCTGGAAAAGTAACAGTCTATTACAACTGCTTACTAGTCCCTCCACCTCCTCAATCCGAGACAGCAGCTTTGACTGCTTGGTCAGAGATCTTGTCTTTCATTGCATAGTCGTGGCAAACATGTCTCGCAGAGACTTTCAGCAAAGAGTGGTTTTCCACTGTCGTCACATCCTGCAGTTCTGGTCTGACATAAAAAGGATTTTAAAGTCTTCAGAGGATTCTGCGCAGAGCTTTGAGAAGAACTGCACTTTCCTGCTCCAGCAAA
Source organism: Oreochromis niloticus (assembly GCF_001858045.2). Lineage (NCBI taxonomy): Eukaryota > Metazoa > Chordata > Actinopteri > Cichliformes > Cichlidae > Oreochromis > Oreochromis niloticus. The sequence continues at coordinate 21,765,914 of NC_031978.2, forward strand.
TACAAATGCTTGACAAAACTTTGATGACTACAGTTCTGTTTCAAATCATGGACACACTTCTTGCAGCTTCCTCCACAGCTGACCAACTTTTAGGACACATCTTGGTTTTAGATTCCTCTACAAAGTCGGATCTGAACTATATTCAGTCGGAAGTTGAGGATTTAATTTCCTGTACTGACAGACTAATCCAGGTCGCCAATTTTACCTCAGCTATGGCTCTCGATGCTAAGAGTTTAGAGAATGTGGAAAATTCCCGAGCATACCTTTCGAGACTCAGGGCTCGAATCGCTCCCCTTTCGCTAGAACTGGCAGATAATTCAATGCAAACTGCTCAGAAGCTTCATGAAGTATGTCAGAAATGGGAAGAAGAGACTGAGCAGCTTCAGGATGCTTTCAGTGATGTCATGGACATTAGGGAGTTCACCAGTATAGCTGTTAATGAGATGGTGAGTGATCGCCATGGGTGTGACACAGCATACAGAGAACAAAGCTATGAACAGTTTAATAAACATGCAGCAAACCTGATTGGTCACATGAAGCTGGCGATTCACTCAGTGAGGAGGCACTTGGATAGAAGTGACGAACCCATCTACAGGAACGGCCTTTTGGTCCTCCTGAAGCAGGTTCAGTCATCTCAAGCCAAAGTAGCTGAGTCAGTCAGAAGCATGCTTAATGGATCCACGCTGAACGTGGAGCCATATTCTACATTTAGTGACAGCGTTTCCACTGTCATTCAGCATTTTAAGGTGCTTAGATCAGGATTGGACGGCCAACAGCATCCGCATCTCCTGAGCCCGCTGCGAGAGGGGGCTCGTCAGCTCGAAATCACACAGCCATGTCTGCCAGTCAAAGACACCTGTGAACTGAATGTGGATGATATGTTAAGAGGCTCGGATATTCCTTTTTTTGAAGTTTTGGAAAGAGAAACCAAACATGAGGAGAAGCACACAGATCAGGGACCCATAAAAGCAGAACCAGATCATAAAGATGACAGCGATGATTTAATGTTCCCAGCTGTCTCAGATGAGCCTAAACTGATTCTCAAGCCTCTCGAATTTGACCTTTTACCCCTTTTGTATGAAGTTGTAACTGTGACTAAAGGGAAAAACGTGACAATGCTCAACCAGGCCTGCACCAGTGTTCTTGAGCTGTCAAACTGTTATGCCCAAGCTACAAAGGAAGCCTTGGTCATTGTCGATGCAGTTGACTGTCAGACTTTGGAAATCTTTAGGGCCGAGCTGGTGTCCCTGACGCCGCTGCTCGTCCAGACAGCTCAAGAGACGGCGATGAGCTCAGCGATGAGCACAGAGATCATCTTTAAGCACAGCACACAGTTTTCTGACCTTATTAATAACATTCGAAAGGTTTTGCTGCCAGCAGCTGGGACTTGGTATCACACTGCTTATAATGAGCTGCAAGGGAATCTACCAAATATGCCAGCCAGTTCTGCACAGCAACTTAATGAAGCAATGACTTTATGTGCTGACGTGGTCCAACTCTTGACATCGTCAGATTTAACCACACAAAGTGATGGTCAAGAAACATTGAGCGTTTTACACAGCAAGCTGACCAAAGCACAGAACAACACAAGGCAACTGATAGAGTTTTCCACTTCATGTGAAGGACAGTTAGATCAGCTTGAGGCACTTTGTATCCTCTGGGGTCTCTCCATTCAGATTTTGCTTAATTCTCTGGATAAGATTTTGGGAACATCAACTGCACTGAACCATTTGAACCCTCAGAAACAGCTCTCAGTGTTGTCTGAGAACTCGCTCCGAATCCAAGAGGCAACCAGGCTCACCAGCATAAACTGCAGAAGTGCTTATAAATCAAAGGAGTTAACCGGATACCAGGATGAACTGAAAAATCTGACTGAGGACTACCTTAAAGCTGCAGAAGAATTTGATTTAATGCAAGGCGTGATGCACCTTGCAAAATCGGAATTCTTTCAGAGAAAACTTTTGATTAAAATTAGAGTCCTTTTTGGTCATTTAAGCAAAGTGAATAAGGACTACGATACTACATTTCAAAATCTTCTCACCATTGCTCATTTCGCTGCTGAACACTTCAGAGAGAACAACACAGAAGATGTGGAGCAAAAGTTTGAACATGCGGCACAAACGCTTGTTGAAAATGTAAAATCTGCAACCAGAAGAGTGGAGGACAGCTTAAATTACATCCATGACCCACGCGCTCGCTCCAATCTGAGGTCCATTAACGACCACCTGTCTTTTCAGATCTCAGATATAATCTGCAGGGTGAGGCTCATGCTAGAGACTCACTACATTTGTGACACACTCAGTCTGGATGTGCAGATACGCTGTTGGTCAGCAAAAGCTCATTACGTGGTGGAAGAGATCAGGAAGCAAGAAGGGATTCACCAAGAGGTTAAAGAGTACATAAAGGCTGGACTACAGGGGAGAGCACCTGAGAATATTAGCAAAGTTTTGGCTAAAATCCCAACTAAAGTCAAAGAAGTGGAATTTACCTCTGACACAACAATAAATTCAAGCCGGAAAGGCATTAAAGAAAATGTAGATGCTGCAAAAAGTAACATAAATATGGCATCTGTGGCCAAATGTGGACTTGGAAATACTAAAAAAGATGTAAGTATCTCATAATTGATAAGATTTTATTGTGTAATAACTCCATCATGTCGCAATAAACCATGTCGTGATTCTTCTCTGCAGGATAGTGCTGCATCTGGCTTGTGCAAAGAAGTCTCTTCCCTGACCTACACCTCCCTTTTTCTAAAGCAAGAAAGCAACAGCTGGGATCCCAAGGACAACAGAATAGTCCAGGTGACCAGGAAGATGGCCGACACAGTATGTTACATGACTCAGTATCTGAAGAAGAAAGGCCCAATAGCGGTAATGCCCACTAAAGGTCACTTCACAACCGTCAACTAGATTTGCAGGCACACTAATCTACAATCTTTGTTTCTTTTTTCTTTAGAATAAAGAGGCTTTTGTCTCTGCAGCCAAAGATGTGATCTCAAACTGCCAGTCAGTTACCCAGTTTATCAGAGTTATTGCCAACCACAGCCTCGACAAGCAGTGTACAGTTGAACTCTCGCTAATTGTTGAGCAGATTCTCACCATCACAAATCAGCTCAGCATCATTTCCAGGTCTGGAAATTTCAAGCAGAAATCACACACTGAAAGCTAATAAAAACTGTTAAAAGGGGGAAAAAAGAAATGTAATATGAGTATTTTCTTCTGCCTGCAAAGTGTCAATGCTGTGACTCCTGGGTGCAAATCTTCTGATGAGATCCTGGTAAAGAATGCACAAAATCTGCTCCAGACGGTCTTACGTGGGGTTCGAGCTGCAGAAACAGCGTGCATTAAAGTAAATCCAACACCACAAGCACAAGCAGCAACTCTGGACTACAAATATATGATTCAGTGGCATCTTTTTATTATGTCCTATGAATTGCCTCCTTAAAACTGAACGCTTGCACTCTGATTTCAGGGTCTGAAGCAGCCTGAGCCAAATTCGGATGGTGCAGAGGCTACAGCTTTGTGTTTCCAGTGGAAGAGAAACCTGGAGATCCATCGAGCCCAGCAGACCTCTAATCCAGATACAGATGAGCTGGGACTGAGGAAGACGTCAGCGCACCAATTAGCCCCAAGTCTTGCCCCACAGGTTAATGTATAACACAGCTACAAGTGTATCTTGAAAAAGGAAGAAAATAATGCATAAAAATAATGTTTCATGCATAAGCTGTGTGTCCTGCTGTGTACTGCTCCGAGAATTCAGCAGCATGAATTGTATCAAAGCTGGCGGTTAAAAAAACAATACACAGCACGCATACTAAAATGACACACTGCAACACTGGTGTGTGGTTCTGAAATAAAACTGGTGCTGTTTCCTGTCTTTATTCCAGATATTTGTAACAAACTCACTGAAACGACTGGCATGTGTTGTAAAAATATCAGACAATATTATGACAACCATAACCACCATACCGACCCACGCTGACATAAAAAAACCACCCCAAAACACACTGTACACATGATACAAAATAAGCATGTACAATGTGAATCATGAAAAGAACTTTTTTAAAAAAAAAGGAAATAGCTTAGTTTCGGTCAAACAGGAATACCTCAAATTACAGACGGCGGAGAACTATGACCTAAACAAACCAATATTACCAAACAATATTCCATCTTACGTCTACAACTTTCACTCTTTGTAGCACATGTACACTTATAGCCTCTTTTCGGTTCATATTCGACAAAATTCAACAGTAAAAATAGTCATCAAGGTCACATTTGTAACATATATACATACAACTGCAGTGTTATCAAGATAGTACTACTTCTCCGTATAATACACTGGAAAACTTTAGCGATTTCTTATACTGATTGACAGCGTGTTGGAAAACACGTAACATTTTTCCTGCTACTTACAAGCTTCTTCGAGAGATACGAGGAGCAGCGATGTTTGTTAGAACATCCTCAAAAGATTCAGACCGCCTGAAACAAAAAACAATGTAGTCACTAAAGACGGAAGTTGTCTATTTTAGTGCAAAGACTTCTGCAAGCTAGCTTAGGTGTAGAGTTTTAAAAGTGTGAAAAGGGAACATTAGACTAATCTAATTGAAAACTCAGTCTCACATTGAAAATATTCAATTTTGATTATCTGACCCGAGCGCATCAGCAACTGAAAAATGACAAATGTAAATGGTTTTTTAAAGAAATCCCTTATCATAAAGACAGGCATCAACATATACAGTAGATCTCATTATATGAAAGTGTCCGTGAATAAATATGTAAATACAAAAATTTCCCCCCTGGGAAATGTGTTTTTGATTACTTAGTATAATCTCTCTGCGTGGAAAGTGAAATAAACTATCAGGTCGTTCAGTGGAACGAGCCCCGAGTTGACTTAACAACACCTGGGTCAGGCTTTAGTAAAACTTTCACATCTTTTTATTTCCTCTGATTGTTTAGAACGTGTGTAAAAATTACACAATTGAAACCTTACCGTACACACATTCAAAACACGCCTCTGAGCTTTAATATGACATAGTTACAGGGAACTATACTCTGTGTCTGTATCCAGCATCATCTCCTTACTGATAAATGTGTGGCATAGTGTTTGGTTTTCTACAGCATCATATAAAGAAATAAATAGATTTATGTAAAGCTAAATAAAGATTAATGTATCATCAATAAACATATCTGTTGCAATCAACAGTTGGGTGTTTACTGACAGAAAGGGGAAGCAGTGGGGTCAAAAGTCTTGAACACATCTTTAAGTGTCCTGTCATCTGCCTCCTCTTCCTCCTCTTCCTCCTCCTCTGGATCTTCTTGTTTCGGTTCTTTCTCTGGAGCAGCCTCCCCTTCCTGCTCCTTCTTGTCCTCTGCCTCTTCCTGTGCTCCTGTAGAGCCCTGTCCTGCCTGTTTAGCTTGCCTCGGGTCAGTGTACTGGGGTCGGATTAGCCCAGCCAGAGCCTGGATGGGGAGATTATGTACAGCGGGTGGTTTGAGAGGTGAGGCAGGAGTTACAGTGGGAGAAGTGGAAGCTGGAGTGTGATCTGCAGCATCTGTGCTTTTAGCCTCTTCGAACGAGCCGCTTCGTTGGATGGGTGAGAGTGACGGTGCTGGAGTGCTGTCTTTCTTAGCCGCCTGTTTAAGAATCCCCGCCTTTTTAGGAGGCTCAAACTGCTCCTTCTGAACTTGCTCGGTTTGGGAACGAGGATCATACAGGCTGATGCCTCCCAGGATTGTAGTGGGACTCTCCAACCCTCCACCAGAGGACGCCAGTCGAGGAGCATAAGGTGGAAGTTTCTCTGGCTCTGGCTTGGCTCGGGCAGCATGAGGAGAGGGACTAGCACTGACCTTTTGTAACCTGGGGTCCACAAGTCCTGCCCCAGAAGACTGCTCTTTCGGACCCAGCAGCTTGGAGTCCAGACTGCCTGTACGTTTGAGTCTGGGGTCCAAAGACTTTTGCTGGCGTGGGTCTACAGGTCTCTCTGTAGAAGATCGCGACTCTAGAGAACCGGTGGGCAGTCGGCTCATACGTTCCTTCAAACGTGCAGCTGCAAGTCTGGGATCCGATAGCGGGGGGCTGGAGACTGGGGGGTGGTCGGGCAGGCTTGTTCGGTTCATCTGAGCATCAGCAATTAGAGGTGGAAGAGGCAGGTTGATGGAGTGTTCCTGTTTGGGCACTAAAGAGGGGATGAGATCCTCAGGGGCCCACACAACTGTCTGAGCAAAGGCAGGCCGCTGGAGCAGAATGTCAACACGAATATGACTAAACTGCTTTAACTGGCATCGAGGGTCTCTCAGGACCACACCTGGGCTGGCATCTAAAGGAATGAGAACAGCCCTGTCCCTGAGTTCCCTCTCTCCTTCGTCATCCTCCTCTCCTGTAAGAGGCTTTTGATGAACAGGATGGCTCTGCTGCCGGTATGAGCTCGGTTCCACTGGTCTCATTTTCCTGGGGTCTCTGGAAAGCCGTGGATCCGAAGCGCCATCTGGCTCCTTTTTCATATCTGGGAGTCGCTGTCTAGGGTCAGCCTTGACACGTGGGTCACTGGGTGGAGCCCTTTCCTTAATGAGGCGGGGGTCACCCAGTGCTGGAGCCACCGGGGCAGTCTTGGGCTGAGACTGCTGCATCTCATTCTGTCTCTTCAGAGATTTAAGAATGGAGGAAACACAGCTCCCATCCTCATCATCGCTCGAGTACCAGTTTGTAGTTTCATCTGCAAAAAACCATTAATAAATAAACAAATAAATCATATTTAAAGGAGAGTCTTTTTGGTGTTATCTGTGTATAAGCACTTATTTAGATAATTCTGAGTTGTATAGGTCACTTTGTTCCACTCTTGCTCCCTGGGTTTCATTTAATCTTAATTAATTCAATAAAGCTGTCCCTGGACACTTGCCTCTGCTTGCATTTTCATCCTGGCCATCTGCTCTCTGTGCTTCACTCCCTTGTGGATTTGACTCTTGTTGCTGCTGCTGTGTCAGGTGTAAAAGGATGGCTTTCTGTACTGCTGGTGGTAAAGACTGCAACTGTGACTCTGCACCAATCTGTTGCTGGAGGTTTTGTATGAAAGCCAGACCAGGGTCTACCAAATTGAAAAAAACAAAAAGACACAAAGTTTTGCAAAGTCAGTAACAAGTAAAAGGCAGTTAACCTATAAGAACAGCTTATTAATTATATGCTTATATGACTCACCTCCTTGTTGACCAATGGTCTGGTTTCGGAGGAAGCTGCTAAGGAAGTCTAGTGGGTTCTGACCCGCAGATGGAAAGGGAAAGAGATTTTGCGCCATCTGTAGATCTGGTATAGGGGGGAATGGAGGCCTCTGTATATTCATCTGCGGGTTGATATTAGGTCGGTTTCCATGGAAGGGTGGCGGTTGGCTGGATGGGATCGGCGGCTGCATTGGAAATCCGTGCGGCAGGTGCTGCCCTGGTGGGCTTTGTGGCATCGGTGGCGCAGCGGTGTGACCCACGGGAACGGGTGATCCGGGTGGAGGAACAGGAGGAGCAGAAGAGCCTGAAGCCACCATGCTGCTGCTCTGTGTGTCCTCTGAACCTCCAGTAAACTCACCTGTGCATTCTCCTTGATTCTGAGGGTAGTTGGATCCGCTGAAAAACAGAGTGCACTCAGGCTTAGGAGAAAATCCAAATTATTTTTAAAGTCTGATCTGGTTTTGATTACAGATTACTCCAGTTACCTCAGAGCGATTTTTTGTGCCAAGTCTACAGTTGGTTGAACCTTGATTTCAAAAAGAGAGGGGATCTTCTTCCCTGCTTGGCTATCTGTAGGACTGCTCTGACCGGGAGTGGGCAGCAGCCCAACCCCAGGAGGAGGCTTTGGAAGTGGGGAAATACCCTGTTTTCTCAGATCCTCCAGCTCCAACTCATCCTCCCGGGCATTCTCCTCTTCAGTATTAATTATCTGAATAAAGACAAAAGAAAGAAAGAAGAAATAAGATAACCGCTGACAGAACTAAGGATGACCTTCAACTATATTTCGTTTTACCTTATCGAGCAGCTCCTTGGTCACGTCGGTCAAAGCTTCATGGGAGAATTTGCAGTTGTCTCCTTGATAGCATTTGGCTCCGGTATGAAAGAACTTGCACGGGTATTCATGTGCAATCACAGGTTAAGGAACAGAAATAATTAAAGAGTGTAGTTTATGCAATCCAATTACACAAATATAATTAAGAACTATTAGTGAAGGATATTGTGCATGTAAATGCAGTTATCTCCTTTACTGCAGTATCCTTGAAGATAAAACTTACAAAGCTCCTTTTTCTTATCTGGTACAACAAGCTCGTGTTCAAATTTGCACTGCTCGCCCTGTATGAAGACATAACAAAATGTTTTTTTCTTTAATCTTTTAAGTTAGTTAGGACAGTTATTACCTTACTAAAAGCAGGTTTACGTTATAAAAACAAATTAAGGGCATCAACGCTGCCGTACCTTGATGCACCGACCCTCCAGGAAATACTTGCAGATGTACCTCCCGTTATGTTCAACGGTGTGCTGATTGATAAACTCCTTGCTCATTATTGGCCGCTTCTTCTGGAAACCGGACAAATTTTTTCCTTCCTGTGACACAAAATTAGCAACAGCTAATTCACAGTGCAATTTAAACCAGCGGTGGGAGAGTGCAGTGAAATTTTCAGCTCACATACCTGTGCCATGTCTTCCATCCCTTGTTCTCCACCTCGACCTCGTCCGCGTCCTCCCCAGGGTTTACCCTTCAGCTTCTTGTTCTTGTTCAGCATCCCACGTCCTCTCCCCGGTCCACTCCCTCTGCCTCTTCCCCTCTGCCCGTCTGGAAATTACATTTTAACAGAAATGAGCCAACTCTCTTCACCCTTACAGATGTGTGCGATACATCTCTCCCTATCACATTGTTGTGTTTATAATTTAAAAAGCATACGTACACTGTTGTTGCTTCATCCCCCTCATGTTTCCTCTGTTCATCTGGTCTTTAGCGTGCCGCCCCCTTCCCTGACTCGACGAATCTTTTGACTGCTGATACTCGGACATGTCGTCTTCATAATCATCCTCCTCGTCATCGTAGTCGTACTTGTCGTCGCTGTAGTCGCTGTATTTGTCGAAATCGCTGCTCTTGTACGGTGGGGACCTGTGTGAGTTGCCTCCCTTTGAATGCTAGTGGTCAAACCAGAGGGAGTGAATTATGTCAGACAATAATGTTTGCATGAATTTAAACACTGCACCATGCCAGCTGTTCTGAACTCACCTGAGAGGACTGGCCATCAGACTCGCGATTAGATCCCAGGCCCTTTCTGCCTTTGGACCTTTCCGGTCGATCGTAGTCAGAGTCGTAGCTGTCGGAGCTGGAGCTGCTTGAGGGCGAGTGATGCTGAGGTGAGGGTAAACAGAATTAAAGAAAAATGAAACATAACATTAATTTTAAATGTTAGTTCACATTTATGCTCTAATTGCAAGAGCGCAGGAGATATTTTAATGCAACAACAAGCTGTACAGTAGCATCTTACTTTCGGTCTGTCACGTCTTCTTCTTTTAGACCTCCTCTTCTCTCGGGTCTTTCTGTATCTTTTCCTGGAGTGTCTGTGAGCCTTTTCCTCTTTCTCTCTAATCTTCTCTTTTTCCTTCTCCTTTTCCTTCTCCTTCTCTTCATTCACCTCCACAGCCTCCTTGTTGTCCTCTTCAATTCCAATCCCTTCATCATCTATTTCTCCATCTTCCAGTTCGCCATCCTCTCTGGAAAGATAAAAGCAATATAAATACTCACTATTGACACTATTTTGGACATACTTTAAATGTTTACAAATAATACACTAATTGTAGCTATAGTTAATCAAAGCAAAAAATATATAATGATTTGGAATAATCAGCTGTTTTTTCTGTTACAAATTTCCAAAAGATCTCAGGTTTGATCCCAGGAGGAGCCACAACTCCCTTGCGTGTTTCGTTATGTAGGGTACCTGATGTAAAAATCTACCAAAACATGTGGAGATATCTGCCAAGAAAACCCCTTGTGAATGCTTTCTATCCCAATAAATGAGGAGTGATTTAAGCCACACATTTGTCCCCCTGTAATTTTGTGACAAAGGATAACTATTACAAAGTCCAAGTAAAGTAACTGCAGGTAAAAAGCAATATGCTGAACACTGTTGGAGTTCTGGCTGAAACGCTCGAACACTCCTGCAAGAATTCTCCAAAAGAATATTTACTCTGACATACTGATTAAAATAGCCGGGAAAAGCTTGTGTGAGTATCCAGTGCTCAGCAAAGGAATGCATTAAATGTTATGTTCGAACAGATGATTACCATTACAATCAGAGGATCACTTATTAGTTTGCAGAGCGTTACTCATAACTCAGCGTGACCAGGCTATACTTCATACACATGTGGCTTTTTGTAAATAGGGTACATTTAGTTGCACCACTAAAGTAGTTTATACCACCTCATCCAAATTTAAAAATTGAATGTTTATCTGCTGTAATTCACATATTTACAAGTAAAATTAAACATACTAATACAGACTAAGCATTCTAATCAATTGTTAATGTGAAACAAAATCCTGGCAAATGTTTCAGTGTTGGCATTCTTTTCATTGCAAATAATTCCAGGTGATTTAAAAATACAGTGCTGGTGGGAGGGTGGAACAAAACATGATGAAACATATCCAATCCAGCAATCCAGGTCAGTTTTTACAGATACTAGCTACCTCTTCCTCAGTCTGAATTAATCCAAAGCTAACATTGTGTATGTAAATGTGGCTTTTAAGTTAATTGAAGCAGAACAGGCCTCAGGTTTAATAAGAAACATCCATCTAACCACCCATTTTCTTAACGGTTTATCCAGCTTAGGGCCACAGGGGTGTTGGATCCTGTCTCAGCTGTTGCAGGGCAAAAGGTGGGGGACAATCTTTACAGGTCACCAGTCATCCTCAATGAAAAACATCTGCCAGGTTAAATATTTTATTTCAAATCACCTTTTTCTATTGTTGTAACTGCCTGTACAGCACATCCAACTGAGGACCAAAAGCAAATGATGAAAAATAGTAGCATCAGTGTTAGAAGGCAGTTTATAAGGACCAAATACAACTATGTAAATGTTAAATATTTACATTAAAGTGCATTTTCCAGTGATAAACAACACTAGGTGCTTCAATTATACCCGAGGCCCACACTGGAAATTATGTTTCTGCCCATTTTAAGAATTAAAAACTAAGAGGTAACAGATGCTCAAAGTCCAGGCTAGAAGTTGAGCCATCAAGTTTTTTTCCAACCTAACACATGAGCAACTGGTTCACTTGGTTTTCTACAGTGAAAAAATCTGTGAAATTACTTGCTCAAAGTTTTTTAACAGAAAACCAACGTGTTTGTCTTGTTTTTTAACATAATGCAAAGCAAATCACAAGGACACAGGTATGGCTTACATCCTGCAGAAACACATCATCTCAACTCTGCGTGAACCCTGCTTCAGCAATACCGGTAGGTGCCCAGTAGGGGGAGTACAGTATGAGGATGGGCGTGGCATTTACATCATAGTCATTTGCATAGTCTCCTGCAGATGGCAACAATGAAGCCATGAATCCCTGAGCTACAACAACAGAACGATGAGGTCTCTATGTTGCATGGAAATGATCATGAATGAGTCTCATCGACACGGTGATGTGTAATAGAGGCTGTGTGAACAGCGCCATTCAACTGCACCAAAGAGGCATGCAAAAAAATGTTAAGAGAGGGGGGAAAAAGAAGTGAAATGTCTCTATATCCCGCAATTCGTGGTTAAAAGAGAAAACAGTAACACAAGCATGTAGACCCACAGCACTGAAACTGAAACGCACAGATGAGCGTATTAATAATTGCACAAGAATATTACTCGACCTTTCATCCCCTGCAAGCTCAGAGTCTTTCATGTTTTTGTCAAGAACAGGGGCTGGGGGACTGGAAACAAGGCTCACAGAAGCCATTGGAGAACGGATCTGCCTCCCTTTCCCCCGGTACAAGAGTGAATTAATTCAGTCACTCAAGGAGACGTTGGTTTGTGAGAGATGCTGGAAGATTTCAGACTGGAAAAGACTCACGGTGTTACATGTCTCGACAGAGACAGTAAACAGACACTCTCCTCTTTCATATCAATGACGTTTTAACTCTGTGAGCGCAGCTTGATACCCCGCTTTGCTAATGTCCCGTCGGTTGACAGCTGCCATGGTGAAATAGAGGAGACGGAGGGAGAAACAGACAGAAATGTAACCATGTTCGTTGATTTCAGCATCTTCATAGGCTTTCTCAACAGGGACATCATCTCAAAATGGCTTCTGAGTTCTGCAGCACATTCCTCGATAATGTATTCTCGGTGTTTTTATACTTCTGTCGGGATCTATCTAACATGGACACAGCAAACTCTGCCCGGCAATTGGTCAAAACCAGCACGGGTAAGCAGAGCTGCCGTTCTTATTGGTTGAACGCAGTGTCGGTCACTTTCAACATCTGCAACAATGAAATGCATATCGCACTTCGCTTTTCCCTTTGTTTTCCCTGCTGTCGCGTGTGTTATGCACTTATAACCATCATACCTTACGCTGATTAACAAAATTAAAACACCTGAAGATAAACATTTGTCGATTTATGAGCACAAACGCATTTCTTGTGTCGTTTAATATTTTTTTTTAACGCGAACGGGCTCGCGTAGTGGGACTTCACGCGCGTGTGCAGTCCCGTCATCAACCAGCAGATGTCGCTTTAACTCTACAAATCGACCCGTAAAGACTAAAGAGTTTGCTCGTAGAGATGCGAGCCAGTAAACATACTGTGCGTCCGGTTATTATCGCCAGCAAACTCATAAAAAGAGTGGAAAAATCGCACGTTAAGTAAAAATATTAACCTAATAATGCAGATATTTTCAGAATAATACTTCCATTAACAGAATATTTCTAATGGGTTCGTCAAAGGCCATTCATTATTAGGTTGGAAAAATAATCTTTACGACGCTATAACTAACTATAAAAGTCTAACTATAATCGTGCAATTTGCCAAATGCATAGATAATGTTGTATGATGGGATGAGAGAGGTAAAGAAAGAAAAGTGTTTGGATGTGTCTCGGTGGGAGGGATTCCTGCTGCAGGAAGCCTAGGTGGCGTGCAGAGCTCAGAGGCGAAACTTTCCAAGAGTCCAGATATAGAGACGCGGGCGCGTCTCTGTCTCAGGCACCTGATGAGCATCTTCCACACTCTTCAAACGAGCAGACGGAACTTCTCCACTATTCTGGGGGCATCCAATCGCTTAAAAGGAAGCCTGTTAAATATCTGAGAACAGCAATAGGAAACGGTAGCCTGTTAACTTGGCTGCAGTTTCTGAGATGGCACTGTCTTTCCGATGCAGGTGTTTGCTTTTGCTATGTTTGACAGCCATCCACAGTGGTCATGGCACCGTTCAGGTAGGAGCAATTTACTTTACGCGCGTCCAGAAGTTTGCTGAGAATTCTATGCCTGAGAAAACTGGGTCAATAATCCCATCGCAAAATTTCATTGAATGCGTTAGAAATGTTCATAAATCTTTCAGAAACAAAATGATTAGAATCTAATTTAACTGTGTATACAATGACATCAAAATGTTGTTGTTGTTTTCTTTTTTTTCCTTATTAGTTTGTGCGTGAGAAACGTGGGTTGGAAGGTTTTCGACCACCGTGTATTTTAGTGTAATATTAAATCTACTTCGTGTTTTTTTAATTGAAAAAAAAAATCAGTTGAATCTTCTCATGTCTTGTCAGCTGGTGGCATTTCCCCTGTTTTCTGCCTGAGGCACATAACAGAGCAGGGGCCAGTCTTAATGCTGCACAGGTCCGAGCTCTGTACACCATGCATTTCAATGTATTGAACCTTGTTGTTATTGTACGAAGCCCTGTGAATTCCAGTGCAGGAATTTAAGGTATGCTGCCCAGAGATGTTCCAATGTAAGCATGTGATTAATAAACCCTCCTGAAAGGATTAGCGGCACTTTCTGTGGGGAACTTTGTAATGGCTTGACAAGTGTTCCCTCCAAAGTGACTGCCTGTAGCACCCATGCTATTTTGAGTCTGCCCATTCGGGATTATCCAATGAGCATGTGCCTTCCTACCGCCATGCAAAATATACAGAGGAACAGCATTTTGGACTTAGGTCCCACTGACATCTGCCACACAGCTTTAGCCCAGCTGTGTCTTTCCCTAGAGTTGTGGTATAAGAGTGAAAAGGGGTGAGGGAGAGTGCTGTGAGGTATAAGTGAATATATTCTAGTAGAAAGCAATAGTTTTGGGTGAAATAAATTATAGTTTGGCGCTTATCATTGGGTTTGGTAAAAATATCTCAAATAAATGTTTTCATAGTGTTCCATAACATATTTTAGTATCAGTGAAAATGCTTTCTGACTATAATAACTGTTTGTCCACCAATAACATGGGTTTAATCTAAATTACTTCATTCTCCACAGCTGCACAATAATGTTTATTCATCACTCAGGTATTACGTTTTATAACCATTAAACTGAAGTAACCTTTCATCCTGCGCTCAGTTTTTGCTGGCAAGTCATTGGATTTCGAAATGTTTTTCCAGGAGTCTTTATTCTGCTCACAGTCTTCATTCGTTATTAACAGACATGCATGGATAAGCACCAGGTGGTTGGGGTGCTTCGTCAGATGGAGAAGTTTCTGAAAGGCCAGGAGATGCGGTTTAACGAGGGGCTCAGGATCATGAAGTCTAAGCTGGCAGCGCTTCAGAACTCTGTCTCCAAGTTACCTCAAGCAGACCAGTCGTCTGGTGAGTGATAAACAGGAACAGTGCTATCAAAATTAGCAGAGTCATCATCATAACTATTGTCGCTTTCATCTTTTTAGACATTTTGACTTGTTATAGAAGAGAAAAGCACCATAAATTAACAATGGCTCGGCTAAAGTCAAGTGAATCAGGTGGACATGGCAATGCAGGGACCTCTTATTGGAGTAGTTAAGTGGAATTTAACCAACCATATTTGTAATTACAAATGTGGTTTTTTTTGCTCTATTATAAACAAAAATTAAATATAAATAAAAAAATATGTATAAATACATACCCACTAATATTCTTTTAACTGTCCCTTAGCGAATTGCACCACAACCAGATGCTTTTGATGACCAGCTTCTGGAATTATTCTGGCTGGATATTTGACCACTCTTCTTGGCAGAAGTGGTACAGCTAATTTAAACTGGTTGGTTTCCTGGCATGGACCCAATTTTTAAACACAGTCCACAAATTTTCAATAAGGTTGAGGTCAGAACTTGAAAAGGACATTGCAGAGGCTTAATGTTAGCCTGCTATCCATTTCAAACCCAATTTTGATGTGTTTAGGGTCATTGGTTTGGGAACACCTAATTCTGTCCAAGTTTCCAGCTGATAGCTGTTAATTTGAGATGAAGTTGAGGAATTTAGAGGTATTCCTCCTTCTCCATTAACATGTACCAGTACCACTGGCACCAAAACAGGCCCAAAGCCTGATGCTACCACCACCATGCTTAACAGTTGTTACAGTGTTCTCAGTTTTGAAAGCCTCAACCTTACTCCTTCAAACACACTTATTGTCATTGTGGCCAAATAGTTCAATCTTTGTCTCGTTGGACCATAAAGCGTTTCTCCAGAAGGCATTTGTTTTGTCCATGTGGGCAGCTACAAACTTCACTTGAGTTTGAGAATGTGTCAATTGTGCAGCAGGGGTTTCTTTGTTGGTCGGCACGTCTCATTCCGCAGCAGTATAAACTGGCTTCGCTGTGGACACTGATGCTGGTGTTCCAGTTGTTTTCAGTTCATGGCAGGGCCTTGGTGGGTTGTTCCTAAACATCCTAACCAATTTCTGAGTTGTAGCTCTTGGGTTTTCTGCAGTTTCTCTCAGCATTACACAGTCTGACCTAAGGGTTTGTTGGCATGTTCAATCTTGGAAAGATTGTGGAATTGTATTAACACATAGCTGAATGGTCCAAACCAGCGAACTGCCAAAACTTCTGCTTTTATAGAGGTGGTCACACATGGTGGATTGGCTGATCAAATACCCTCTTAATTCCCATGGTAGCAGTAATGGTGTACATAGTTTTTCATAGGGCTTCACAGTCCTGTGAAACCTTCCTTTTTCACCTGACGGCCTCCTTTGGACATGCTGCAGGCAGTGCCATCTGTACATGGATTGCAAGTGTTCATATCTGTTGTTGAGGAATTACTTGTAAATGAAGTAGACTGAACCAAATCTGAGACATATAAGTTTGTCTTCAGTAAACAAATTACCAGTCTCAACACTGACTAAAATCAGGAGCCAGATATTAAAATTATGTACTTAGAAACTGATTAAAATCAAACTGAAAACAGATTTAATAAAACTTGCGTTTCTTTATT
Organism: Oreochromis niloticus; assembly: GCF_001858045.2. Lineage (NCBI taxonomy): Eukaryota > Metazoa > Chordata > Actinopteri > Cichliformes > Cichlidae > Oreochromis > Oreochromis niloticus. The sequence continues at coordinate 21,782,280 of NC_031978.2, forward strand.
TTTCTTTTTTTTCTTTTTTTTTTTTACCAACTATTACACATCTATTATGCTTCAAAGTTAACATACCTGATAAAAGACTGTTGAAACCACAGGAAAGATGTCCAAGTGCCCCACCAGCCACTTAAACACAGAGTACAGTATGTGGTTGGTTACTATAAGTAGGGCAGCATTTATCCTGTAATGCCACTAAAGTCCTTTCATTTGCATGTCATGCTGTATAAAGTTTCATATGCATGCATGATATGACTGCTGTTGTTGTATTTTTTTTTGTTTATAATTCGTACTTTTATGTTAAAGTCAGGAGAAAATTCCAGAGTATCAAATTTAAAACATTTTAGAAAGTTTGTTTTTTTTTAACTTGATTTTTCCTCTTGAGTGAGTGACAGTGGAGAGCCAGACATACTTTCTTGTATTATGGAATTATACTTTTCATCCAGCACTTCAAGGCCATCTCAGTTACAGCACTGGGTACTTGACAGGGGAAGTGGATTTGTGGAATTGTGTTATTTGGCAACAGACACTGACACCAATTTGCTAGTGATGGACCAGCGCAGTTCATAGCTCTGTGAAGAATACTTGGCAGGACAGAAAGAAGCTGTTTTGCATTTGCAGCAGTAAAGGCTCAGCAAAATAAAAAAGTAAGGAAGGAATATCACAACACCAGCTTTAAATGCTTAGACTGAGATAAAACCAAAAAATGTCAACGTGCTGTATCACACAGAAACTGATCAGATAACAGCACAATGGGAGGGAAAAACTGGCTGTTGTAATAATACAATCATTAGCTGTACACAACTCAGTCTGGCCAAGTGTGACTTAGAAACTGAAATGTTTTCAGTTTAGGAACAAAAAGAAAAGGAAACACTTTTCCCACAATTCCTCAAGTTTTAAGAAGAACATAAATCTCATGAAAGTTAAAAATGTAATCCATTCCTACGATTATGTAATGTAATTATATACTATTAGGGTATTACACATCATACCTTCCAGAGCACAATACATAGCATAACATCTGAGTGCTGGTACACTTCTGACTCATAAAAATGGCTGTTCCTTTGCCCGATGACTGTAAATGAGGCATTGAACAATCTTTTCCCATGAAGTTTCTGCACTGCCCAGAGACACGTGTATATCCTCAGGCAGAGAATGCCAGAGGATGTTGGAAGGCTTATTCCACATGTGACCAGCCTTCCTCTTGTTCCCTTTTTCTTTCTCCCACAGCACCCACCACCTGCCCCTCCCTGGAAGCCCCTGCTCATGGAACCAAGTTCGGGTCAAAGTATTTTGTTGGGCACGAGGTCCATTTCACTTGTTCCCCGGGCTACAGCCTTGTGGGCTCTGCGACGCGAGTTTGCCGGGAAAATGGCACCTGGACCGGCGCCGACGTAACCTGTAAAGGTGAGCTTCACTTTCACTATAGACTTTTAAGATTAGAAGATATTTCTACCCACAAATTCCCAGTTAGACCAGTTTCAGGTGCAGAATGCCATCTTGGTTCAGCTAAAGGATATTTTTATCTTTCTTCCATATAAAAACATCAGTTTCCGTTTGTGTTTTATTTGCTTTGTTATTCATTGTTGAGCAAAAATCTCCACAAAAATCTATTTAGGGTGACCTTGTCTTAGCATTGTATGAATGACTGGCTGAAAAAGACATCGGCTCAGAAAGCAAACAGCACAATGGAGTTCCTCGTACACATAGATAACAGGCAAAGAAAAGAGCCATTCTTCAGTGTGGAGCTCCTCGGCATGCTGAATGAAGCGCTCGTTAAAATGGCATTAAATGTCTCTGAACACAGAAAAACACCTGTACTACATTCCACTGTGGGTCCATTTCCCCGCAGGCTTCTACCCATCATTGCCAGACAGCACTGGTGTGGCTACTGTAAGTTGACACCCCCACCAATCGCTCATGTTTCCTCAGTTCTTCGACCGTAGCCCCACTGCACCAGGTTAAGTCCAGTCATTATACCCACACTATGGTCTGATTGCGCAGAAGTATGCCAAGCATGCTCTTGATAGCCCTTTCAGCCTGCACCAGTGGCTCTCTTCCAGAAATTCCAAGTGGCACATTTGAACATGTGCGTACGTTTATTGACATTCATGGTTAAAACAACACAAGAGTGCCCGACTCTGCACAGTATTATCCCAGTTCGTGCTTTTCAGTGCAGCGTATTTGATGGCTAAAAATACTCATACCAAAAAAGTGATCTTGATAGAGTTTGAAAGTCTTTAAAGTTAAGAAGAGTTTAAAAATATCTAGCACGGTACAGTGGGCCTTTTCATGTTATGGTCCTGTGGTGGCTCCTGGGCAAGCCAAATAAAAATTAGAGGAACTGGTTGTTATCCTGTATACTGTGGCCTCGGTGCTGAGGTTCAAAGAGCACAATCTGCTTTAAAATTTGTACATCTGTAAAGCTCTCTGAGCCAACTAGACTTCATAAGGCACAACATGCCATTCTTCCACTTGTGTCCTAATTTTAAGAGACAGAGCAAATTGCGGTGCTGTCACAACGCCACAATCAATGCCATCCTGCTTTCTCTGTCAAATGTATGCACGATATCCTTTAGTATTTATTACTTTATTGACATCATGCCGAGTCGGAGTAATGTATCCACTTGTTTTGACATCATACAGGTTCAAGACTACATTCAAACTGCTGGGAAGTTTTTGAAGCATCCTCAGCTTTTAGCTCGGGGTGCACAGTGGTGCAGGGGTTAGCACCATCTCATACTCTGGGTTTCATCCACCAGAGTTTGGAGTTCTCGCTGTGCCTGCATAGTTTCTCTCTGGGTACTCCAGCTTCTATGCAGACACAAGCATGTTAAGTTCAAAATTGGCCAATCTTAATTGGTGTTTCTCTATGTTAGCCTTGTAAGAGAATGATTTCCTGTCCAGGGTGTACAGTACCTGATCTCATGTTCTTTGACAACTGGGACAAACTCCAATCACTCCCCTTGATTTTCATATTATTGGCCATTCCTGACACTAACATAGTTTTACTCACAATCAGTGGCATTCGCAGCAGTACCAGTTTGGGCATGTTTCGATGGAGCCACAGAAACATTTGTAAAGGATTTTCTCCCTGAAAATGATCAGAGGCTAGTGAAGATGTTGCACATTTCTCAACACGTTGACTGTAGTTAATTTAATACTCTTCTATATCCACAGATGTAAGTGAATGTGCAAGTAATCCCTGCCAGAATGGAGGTACCTGTGTGGAAGGGGTCAACCAGTACAAATGCACTTGCCTCCAAAACTGGAGTGGCTCCCACTGCCAGCACCAAACGCAGACAGGTCAGTACCACGGAAGGAATGTCTGAGTCCCTTGGTTTGTTTGTGTTAGCATGTCACTTTCATAATTTCAATCATTTCATAATTTATTTTTTCCTATCGCAGCACCCCCCGAGTGGAGTGTCATGAATGATCCAGCGTTCAGCCGGAGACCTCGCTGTGCCCAAGTGAACCAAGCCCAGCACTGCAGCTGCGATGCGGGATTTCACATGAGTGGCACCTCTGACAATAGTATCTGTCAGGGTGAGCTGTAATTATGTGCTACCTTAATTGATCCCTGTTGGGAAATTCTCCTTTTCTCCACCTCACAGGGAGGTAAGGTCAGCCGCAGAGCCGTTCCCTTGAGCTGCTGACCTGCTCTACGATATCTCCGGGGGGCATAAACAGATGTTATATGGAATTTACTGGTGAAAATACCCCAAAGTACCCGAATCCTTCACTCCTCTGGTGATTAATACAGTTGCAAATGAGAGTAATCTGTAGAGCCAGTCTGTGACAAACAAAATAATCCTCTTGAGAGGTCACGAGCTGATTAGCATCTCTTTAGGTGTTAGTTACCCTCATCGAGCCATATCAAATATACTGTTACCTATGTTCCAAATAGATCCTCCCATCTGAGTTACTTTTGCAGACACACTTCTTTGACCTTGTTATCTGATGCATGTTTTAAAGTCAGTGTGTACATGCATTTATTTTCTGTTTATTGACAGATGTAAATGAGTGTGAAGTGTACCGGCTGGACCAAGGAGGGAAACTGTGCGTCCACGAGTGTGTGAATGTCCCGGGCTCGTACCACTGCGCTTGCCCCAGCGGTTACAAGTTGCTTCCAGATGGGCGGAGCTGCGAGGGTGAGTGACAAGGGGGAACGCAGGACAAAGGCTTATTCACAGGGCCCAGGCTGCAGATCTCACTGGATAAGTAGCTCAGATAAGAATACCTGTGATTTAGAAGGATACGGAGCAGCAGAGATTTTAGTTTTTCTGTAGAATTGTTTGTCAGCTTTGCTACTTTTATTGTTACCCCTGAAGGTAACCGTGCTTTCCAGAGGAATGAATGACCTCACCACTTCCCAGTAGAAGGGATATTTAGGACATTTCTGGTAGTCAAACTTTAAAAGAACAAAAAAAAAACCCCAATAAATAGCAGAGCACCCCCTGCTCACACCGTGGTAACCAGGAAGCAGGGTGTCGGCCTGGCAAGCTTCTCTCCCTGCTTCTCATTTTTACATGCCTTTGCTGTTTTGGCTTCCAGATGTGGATGAATGTTTAAGCCAACAGCACAACTGTAGCCGAGGGACAACTTGTATCAACATGGGAGGAGGCTTTCAGTGCGTCAATCCAGAGTGCCCCCACTCTCACGGCGACATCAGCTACGTCAAGACATCTGCCTTGTAAGTAGATGCATCCTAATGTGAACCACTAGTCTTCTTTGTTTTTTCAGTGACTAGTTAAAAAGAACAAAAAACATCTGTCACATTTTAGTGAGAACAGCCATCTTTCAAATGACTCCTTGCGTACTAAATCAGACCCAACTGTTGAGCACTATGGGCTTTTGAACAGGAAGAATAGGAAAAGTAAACTTTTGTGTAGCTTTGTTTAGGTGTGTCAGTAGCTGTGCATACACAGCAGGATGTCAAAATACACATCCTTTAAAAAAAAGGTCTGTTATTGACAACTACGCTTGAGAAATGCCTTACAGCGTCTGAGTTTAATACAGTCCAGGACCTGTTTGCCATTGGTAGAAATAACATTACATTTCTATGGTAACTGTTGAGGTCTGGCAACACAGACACATCACTAACAGCCAAGTTAAAAAACAGTTTTGGAACATGAATTAAAGGCTGCCCGTGAGACGGATACGAAGCCTGTTCACAGTTTACCAGCCAACCTCCTGGTCCAACTTTGACTTTCTGTACTTGCTGTAGTCCCAGTGAGCGAAACATCTGGATGCATTCACTCAGTTTTACCCATAGACTGTATAGAGAAGAAGCACATAGCCACTGTGATGCTAGTCTGTGGAATATGGACTTTCAGGGACAGATTTACTAACCTGTTAGGTTTTGGCATAAAAAAAAAAAACTCTCCGTATTTACAAAGAGAGCGCAGTGACAGGGTTCCATGTAAAGGGCTAGGAACTCAGAGATTTTTGTAGCGCCCCTTTTGCATATAAATTTCTCGGAGTTCCTTTCTCAATGTGCAAAAAATAGGAAGGAGAATATTTAAATCAGGTGCACAAACTGATTTTCTAACTTTTGTGATGCATAATTTACTCCTAATTGGGCTGATATTTAACACAAAAAATTGTGTCTTATTTCTTGCACTTATTTTTCAATATTGAAATGTACTGAGTGTGTTTAGAGAACAGGGCAACTTTTGTAGATCACCCCTAAAACTAACCACACCTATGAGCGCTATTTGGGGATTGCATCAGATGCTATTTTGCCCCATTTAGTAAAGCCGATCTTAAGGGCTTTAAATTCTAAGGGTGGATCTGGCTGAGTACTGAAGGATACTGTACACTCATATGGAAGGGTTGTGTCCATTACGTTTTACTTATTTTACTCTAAATGAGACCAAAGTTTCCCAAATAACCAGAAGACTGGATTAAATAAGATGTGAAAATAGTAATTGAGACCATCAGGAAAAATGGTTACTGAGTTAATAAATGAAAAGAGTAGTATATTCTTTTAATTTGAAACCATGCAATCCTACTTACTTTGCAACCAAATGAGTCATCGCCCTGGTGGCCATTAAAAAGAAGCACGTTTAATGCACTTCCACACACTGGATTTCACTTTTCAGACCTGGAAACATCCATCTTTTATGTCTTGTCTCTGGTTTCAATAATCTGGTGAAAGGATTTACTGCTGTAATAATGCACTTGTTTTCCCACGTACTACTTTTTGCGAGTGATGAATTCCCTTGTGACATAGAAAATGCATACTCAGCAGAACAGCACCATTTTTTTCCCTTTTTCTTTGGAGCCACGTAGGATGTCAATATGTTTTATTTGCCAGCCATCAGCAAGCTGCTTCATTTAAGTGCATGAAACAAAGCTCTGTTTGCTTCTACTGAACCATCAATGTGGTGAAATAGTGCTCTGGTGCCAGCAAACCTGAAGGAGAAATGTTTGAGGAAAATACTTGTAACAAGAGAGAAAAGAAAAAATTCGAGTGAGAGGGTAGCTGTGACCCAGTTCCTTTCTACGTGCTCATGTTTACCACATTTTAAGTTCATGAAAGATTGAATTCAGTGTAAGTGCAGATGTTAGCGTTCATATTAAATCCACATTATTGTTGTTAGGTCCCACAGCGCAATGAATAGGGGAAATAGACACTCATAGCTCCAACAACTGATAAGACAGCTTCTGGAAATTTTTAGATAATATAACAAAATGTTGGAAAATACAGTGCAAAAATATTTTGCCACCCTTCATTTCTTTATATTTTGGTAGGAAAATGGGAAAATAGGTGGAGGGATTTCTGGAGACATGTGCAAGCAAACATGGAAATACAGCTTGAATAAGCTTGAAAGTCAATATTTGGTATGCGCAGCTTTATTCTTCAACACAGTCTGAACTCTCTTAGATAAGCTTTCTTGTCATTTCTTTAGGTAGTCTTCAGCAATAGTTCTCCAGACTTCTTGAACAACATTCAAATTTTCTGTCACAATGATTCCACACTGCGTCAGTAATATTAAGGTCCAGGCTCGGGGGAGGCCAGTCTAAGACTCCATGCTTCACTTTTTTTTCTATCCAGGTTTTCTTTTCCTAAATTGGCAGTGTGTTTGGTGTTATTGCCATGCTGAAAAATTAAGCTGCTGCACATGATGTACAGATAGTATTGCATGGTGGATCATAAATCTGACCATCATTTTTTCACGCTCATAATTCCATCAATATCTCCAACAAGATCTCCAACATCGCTGGCTGAAATGCATGATGATTTGGGCTAAATCATTGTCAAATTTGGATTCATCACTCCAAAAGACCCGTTTCCACAGATTTGTAACACAGTTTTTGTGTAATTAAGCATACGTTTGCCTTTTCCCCCCTTTCCCTTCCTTAAGAATGGCTTCTTGTCAGCCATCCTTACACTGATACCAATGACTGTATATTTTCTACAGTCACTGACTAATACCAATAAACTGAAAGTCCAGATACATTTCTCAGATCCCGTGTCAGGTCTTTGTTGGATTTTTTCCTATTTCTTAAGGAACCAACTTTCATACACTGTAAATCTAGGTTTTTAAGGTCTGTCCCTTCTTGTCCATTTTCCTCAGATTTTTTAAGAACACTACGTACACCATGCTGAGATATGCCAAAACTTCAGCTCTTTGGGAATCACCTAGCTGGTGCAAAAATACTACGTTATGCCTGCCAGACTGCGTTATCTTTGGCATATTTTGGAGATGCAGCTAAAGAAGTGGAATCAAGTTATGTGGTTTGTGACAGGCTGCTAGGGTGACAGGGCAGCTAAAGATTTAAAATGGTCTCTTTGCTAAGTTGCCTGTTATATGTAGACACAACACTTAGTTGGGAGTTACGAGCCTTTCTATGCTTGGTCAGGTACAAGGACTGGACTTAAATGGAGTAAGCATGCAGCTAATGTCTAAAGAAAAACATTGAAAGCCTTTTAGAAAACCTTGAGAACTACTCCTCCACATAACAAAAGCACACAAAAACTACAGAAAAGTCTGGCTTCTTGGAAAGTATAAAGAGCATGTGTATGTGTGTGTTTCACTTCTCCACAGCACTTTGCCCAGTAATTCTTAATATTTACTGTATTTCCTTCCTGCAGTCAGTGTGAGAGAAACCCCTGCCCCATGGACAGCCGTTCCTGCCACCTAGCCCCCAAGACTGTGTCCTTTCACTACCTGTCTCTGCCCTCCAACCTGAAGACTCCCGCCACGCTTTTCCGCATGGCGACCGCTGCCGCCCCGGCCGCGCCGGCCCGGACAGCTTGCGCTTCGGCATAGTGGGCGGAAACTCGCGCAGCATCTTCGTCATGCAGCGCTCAGACAGACAGACTGGTGAGCTGATACTGGTCCAGCAGCTGCGCGGGCCACAGGAGATCAGCGTTGACGTGGACATGTCCGAGTACAGCGACCGCACCTTTCAGGCCAAGCATGTGGCCCGGGTCCACATTCTGGTTTCACCTTACAATTTCTGAGCAAAGGAGGAAGCTAAAGAGACTGAAAACTGTAGGAAGTTTACTTCAACCTATTTCAAAAATCAGTTTGTCTGAATTAGCAGTCACAGCCCAAATTACCAAAAGAGTGAGAAGGCGACAAAGCTGATTTTTAATCTCTATTTTATAAATCCAAGAATTAATGGAGAATTATAATGTAGCTGCATCTTTAGATAGTATCAGTATGCCTATGATTGACAATACTTGGCTCAGTGCATTTACATTTATAAAATGTAGCTAAATAACAGCAGAATGAATGCAGAATGAGGGATCCATAGCTGTCATTGCTGTTGCTTTCTGTATGGCCACTATAGTTAATGTTTGTGTAGCTCAGGCCGCAGATTTAATGCACTGCCTTTGCTTAACTGATGATAAATCCCTTTTTGACATTAGTGCTCCCGTGGCTCTAATTTATTGGCGATAATTGTTGCTTTTTATTTTTTTTACAATATAGGAAACAGTATGCCACATGTTTATCTTCAATCATATACTGTATATTGGGTATTTTTTACTAGCTTGCTTTGTTTAGGGAACCTTTTGTAATACTAAGGGAGATTTTTAAACAGTAGCTGCAGTGCTGCACCTGGTCTGTTTTCCTCTGTTTCTCATAACCTGTATGTTACCCAGAGGTATTCTCATTATACTCCAAATCAATGATGATTTGTCAAACTTGCCAATGTAATACATAGTTTATCTGGAATTTTAATTGCCTCTGCATAACTGCAATAAAATCAGTCCAACTTTTCAGTATTTGTTAAGACTACCTCGCTTGATCCTGAGCAGAGTGCTTTTAAATGGCCTTGCAATTGTGCTTGTTTTCATTCAACAGCCATTGTGAGGGAATTTTAATGACTGAAAGGCAAACCGTACATAGCTGAAAGATGAAGCTTGGATGGCTATAAAACGCTTTCTGAATGAAGAGATGAAAGATTCGAGAAGAAGAATGTGTGTTCAATAACATAACCCCTGGAGCAGAAGTTCACAGGCAGTACACATCATACAAGTATTTCCAACATGTCTTAGAAACAAAGGAAGTCTCATAGTGTTTTTATTTGACTTTAGTAGAAGCAACAGCAACTGTCACATCTTCAAAATGCATCTCAGTGCATCTATTTGATAAAGGAAAAGCAAAACAAAAAAGACTAATGCTTACCACATGTGTTCTCTTAACTTCTCCTATCCTCCTCTTATGTCTGCATCCAGGGGGTTTACATCGCAATAAAAGGGGCCAAAAAGAGCTAGGCTACATGCTTTGAGGCAGGAGTGGATAGTGAGACTCAAAACACATGCCTCAATGATACGCACTGCTCTGAAAATGACAACGCGCCTTAATAGCCGGCGTAATTTCCTTTGGTAATGTACCAGGAGCTCTTACATTGCAGCCTTTGTTTCAGTGTGGAGCTCAGGCTGTTTGAGGCTGTTTATACGTTTCATCCATTCTCCGGCAGAGGGATATTGCCAGAGACAACTGGAGAGCACTGACCTACAAGCCATTTTCAGGAGAGTAATAACAAAAATGTACAGAAGGGGACGGTCCCGGGGCAAAGACAGAATGGAGGGTTCATTCATATAGTCACAGGAAAAAAAAAAGGTTGACTTTAGTTCTCTTTGGTTCTTCCTCCCAGCAGATGGCAGACACTCCCTGAGCCTCGTTCTGCTGCAGGTTTCTTCCTGATAAAAGGACGTTTTTCCTTCCCACTGTCGCCAAAGCACTTGGGTCATCTGTATGTTAGGGTTTTCTCTGCATTACTGTAGGGTCTTTAACTTACAATACAAAGTGCATTGAAGCATCTGTTGTTGTGATTTGGCACTATATAAACAAAATTAATTGAACTGAATTGTGTCTGGTACTCGCAATGACCACTTTACTAGCAGTCATCTCTGTAAATGATGGATGGCTTAATGCACATTAAACATTAAATGTTAATAGTGGATCAGTCCATGGAGGTGTTTTGCTCTACTTTTTTTTTTTTTAACAAGTTAGCTGAAATGTCACTGCATCAGCTTTCATTTGGTAAATGGTAAAAAGAAAATATACCCTCTTTCAATTCTAAGGTTTTACGTATGAGGTTATAATAAAAATAAACTGGTCCTTAGCAGGTACATTCTCAGATGAACAACCTCACATGAACTACAGAAAAATATGACATATTACACTGTCATTATTTATTTAACAAAAAATACACCAGAACACAGATCAGTGTATGAAAAATTAAACAAAGTCTTACTGTTCCAATAGGAATTAAGAAGGTAAGAAAGAACCAGGTGCTGGAAATCAACTAGACTCGATTAACTGATCATCAGCAAGTGTGAGCACCTCCATTAAAATGTCAGTTTTGGCAGTTTGCAGGTCTGGAACTTCAGGTGTTTGTTAACATGATGCCAAGGAGAGAAGACATCAGCTAGATCTTAAAGGGTTATAAGGCGATTTCCAAACAAAGCCTTTCATTATACAGTGAGAAACATCACTCACAAGTAGAACACATTCAGCTGTGCCAAGACAGCAGCCAATCTTCACAGGAGAGGTCATCCCAGGATATTTACCCTAAGGTCAGACTGTGCACTGATCAGAGACATTTGAGAAACCCCAAGCCCTGAGCTACATCTCAGATTCTACAGTCCGCGGTTAGCATGCTAAATCTTTAATTTCATGACAGTACAATTAGAAAAAGACTGAACAAAATGGCTTATTTGAAAGAGTTAACAGGAGAAAGTATCTTCTTTCTAAATGGAAATGTCAGCAGAGTTTAGGTTTGCAAAGTCGTATCAGAAACAGCTTAGCACAAACACTTCATACCAATTGTTATGCACTGTGGGGAAGGAGTGATGATTTTTTTTAAGCCACAGCACCAGGGCACCTTGCAGTCATTGACTCAACTATGAACTCATTTGTATACCAGAGTATTCTGGAGTCAAACGTGAGCCTTTCTGTCCCACAGCTAAAACGCAGCTCTAACTGGGTTGTGAAACAGCACAATGATTCCAAGCACAGAAGCAAATCTCCACCAGGATGGCTGAAAAAGAATCAAAATGCTGCAATGGCTGCAAACCCCATGAACTGAAGTTAGCAGGCATTCATAAGCAATGTTGTAAAAAAGAATGAAACTTCAAGTTATTGCTGCTAAAAGTGGTTCTACAAGCTACTGAATCATGGGCTACACTTTTTTTTATACACACTGCTTCTGCATTTATCTTATTTTTCGCTAAATCAACAGTGACAGAGTATTTCATGTTTTGTAGTTCATCTGATGGTATATTTAAAATGTATTTGTATTTAAGACAATTCTAACTACATGAAACCTTAGAACTGAAAAAGTGTGCACTTTCTATCATCACTGTATGTGAGAAGTAGGAAAGCAAACTGAAGATCCCTGTGCTTTTTCTGACTTGAACATACAGAACAGCGTTAAAATAGTTTAGACAGAAAACATGACAGGGTTATTGAAGTGATGTAATGCTGTCAGTGACGGTTATCTTGGCTGTTCCCTTGCACCTGGCTTTTCATATGATGAGGACATGCTCTATTTGTCTCTGGTTTTACTCGCTGGTGTTGAGGTGCATGTTGTTTGAAACCCAAACAATCTACCAAAGAAGCAGCAGCAACTACAGCAGACTTATTGCTTTCCTTTTTAAGACCTGTTAAAAGACAAATTTATCTCACAAGGCAGTTGAAATTAATTTGGTGTCCACAATACAATTTATAACATTATAAAAACTGGCTTAGGTAGTTCAGCCCTCTTAGTCATAAGTCTATTTAGGTCCAGATGACCTCCTTTCAGTTTTTTGGTCATAATTCATCATAATTTTCATCACAGTAGTTCATTCATTGAACCGTTTCTTCTGGTACTGATTAAACATGTACTCCCTGTTCCTCTTTAATAACACACTTGCAAAACAGCCTAGAAAAAACATTTTATATGATGCAACAAATTCAGAAACATTGTAAAATTGAATCCTTTAATTGCCAAACTAACACTGAAAGTCATAGATCAGAAAACAATATCCCAAATTTCAATCTGATTTGATCCAAGTGTATGTACGTCTTGGAAAGTAAGTGAGAAGAAAACCTCTGGTTTGAAGAGTTCAAGCTCAGTTCTACTTGATACCCATTTAAAAAAAAAAAAAAAACGAGAAAAAAGAAAAACGAGGCATATTATCCAGACATCTCCCCACCTGTGGAATTATGAAATAACAGGAATAAGCCAAAAGCCATCTGTACAAATAATCAAAGGTCCACTGCAGGTGTCTGCAGGTTTATATAACCGAAGGCTCGCTTGCCATCATAAGCACAATTATTCCAGGTTCACAGGCAATACAAAAGGGACAAAACAGGAACGGTGACAATATAAATCCAATGAGGTGATCAGTGTGTGCATAATTCAGCTGCTGTGTTATAATGGGGATGGCCTAGAAAGACAAAAATACAAATCCTGCTGTTACAGCTACTCGACACAGCACGCACACACCAAGACGACAGTGTTCCAACTTCAAAATGACGCTGCCAAAATCAGGCCAGGCATTTTCAAAAAATATATATTACATCAATATATTAAGACCGAAACATAAAAGAACAGAAATGTTATTAAGGTGTCTGTGAAGCCGATGAGTTTATCGGCAAAGAAGGCAAACGTTAAGATAGTGCAAGATCCAAATAATCCACAAAAAAAAAAAAGGGAAAAAAAATGGAAGCACGCATTGTAAACCTGGAGGATTTCAGGACAAACACTTTAACAACATATAAGTCCACTTGAAACACAAATAAATAATTAAATCACTTAGTTCCATAGAAGCATACACGCAGCAAACTGCTTCCCATTCAAAAGACAGAACCTGCCCACCCACACCCGTACAGTAGAATCAAAACATGACACTAAACCCCAATTTTCCACTATTGTCATAACTCACATCTAACTCAAATTATTCAAAGGACTTGCTTGTGCGTCATCTCTCACACTCATTCATAAGGACTTGGTATGTCTGCTAGTTTCAGTTTAAGACATCAGTTTTCACACATACTGTTCCCAATTAATGGAAGCTACTAGGGCCTCATACAATAACTACATGTAGGCACGGTATTGATCTTAAAAAGTGCATATGAACAAATATATTTAATCTTTATCTTTAACTTTAAATAATCCACTTAACCAATACATTTTCTTTCTTCTGGCTTATAATAGCTTACGTATTTCCTTCTCAGTTAATTGTTGAAAAAAGCTTTGTGTTTTTTCTTTAAAATATAATTATCTGACTTCTTAAACCTCATTAATAATACCCTAGATGTTCTCAGGAAGACTTAACATATATTTGCGAGTATGTTAATGTATGAGGCCCATTGGTAAAACAAATGTGTTTAAACATAGCAAAAATAAATACAGCTCTGGAGGAAAAACATGAAACTGTTCTCTTTGGAAAAAGTGATTATATGAGGGAAATGGTGAGCCGGGTGTTCAGTCAAAAAACTTAAGTTTTCCTCTGGTAGAGTCCTTAAGGAGTTGACAGGAATCAGCAAAGGTCCTCCTAAAACTGTGGCTTGCACCACCTTGTGAGGTAGCGGCCATTCAGGAGGATCCCCTGAAAATGGCACTTCATCACCATCCAAATGTTGTAAAACCCTGTTCCACCGTCAGGTACAGCTGCTGTTTTCCTTCCTTCTCAGCAGATGGCTGGAAACGCTGTGCCTCATTCCAGCTTTGACATTTCATACTTGGTTGTCATGATTTCCTGAGAAACAATAGGCACTCGATATAAACTACACATTTTCAGACAGTAATCCCCTGAAAAAAAAAATACCATGCTTTTGTACGTTATCATTTTGCTGCGCCTCACCTTTCTTACCAACCGCTCCTATGCCTGTCAAGCCCCTCATTCAACTATATTCCTCCAAATTCATAGCACATTTCAAACAGTGGGCCCTTAATTTCAACTACAGGGTCTATATAACTAGACTAACACATCTCTGGTTTTTAAAAAAAAGTAAATCATCTTTTGTACAAATCCATGTTGTTCATACCTCATCTGAGTCGAGCAGGATCGGTAGAGCTCTGTTGTGATACGGAAGGATAAAAAGAACCTCTCAGAACACACACTGTGAGTGAAAAGACCTTTAAAAAGGTTTCACTGGATACTTACACATCAGTTAGAGAGGTAGGAATATTATCCTCGACCCATTTCAAGTCTTCATCCTGCACAAAGTTAAACAAAGTAAATGTAAAGTGAATCTGACGCTACTGACCTGCAAGAAAGCAACTGTTTTTGGTCAGTTTCGCCTGTTTAGCATATCAGCCAGCTCCCATCTAAACCACTTTAACTCACTGACACGGATCCCTCCACTATCAGACCACAGGCAAATAAAGGGGTTCTTTAGACTGTCAGGTTAAATGGGTGACAAGTAAAGGGAGCCCAGTAAGCTGTATAAATTAAATTCTCCTTACAGAAGCAACCCAAACAGTGGAGACCAATTCAAGCTGAACCCCATCTCATAAATGCCATAACAATGTATGACCAAAATCACTATGGTAGAGACAGTATATGTACGGCCACTGATGATATGAATGCAATATTTCATAAGGCAGCTGTTAAATCTGACCTTTAAAAGCAAAAACAGAAGCCCAATAAAGCACCAAATTATCACCAAAAAGACAAAAAATATCAAATGAAAAGCATTACCAACCAAACAAGCCAGCCTTATGGCTCAAGTATAATCAAATTTTAAATAAACATGAAAGAAAATTTGGGGAAAAAATTACACCAAATGAAACTACAAGATATTGGGCATGCCATTAACCAAAATCAGTTCCGGGACATGTGGGGCATTTAGGGCTGTGCTAGTTTATGTCTGAAATCATGAATGTAAACTGGTTTTCTACTGCTAAATTCACATTCACGTTTATTTCCTAAGATCCTGAACAGTTGTTTCTTTATAACATGTATACAGATATATTTTTCTTGTATTCTTACATGTATACATCTTGGATTTTTTTCCTTTATATTTTATACCTTTACATTTAGATCTACCAATTTACAGTGTTACAGGACGATTTTATAACCTTCAAGTTCCTATTAAGATCTATCTTAAAGTATTTGACAGTGTCACCCTGCCCATTGTGTTGTATGGTAGTGACGTATGAGGTCCATTCAGTCATTAGAGCTGTACCCACTGAGCTGAGGGATGAAGGCCCAACAGAATCTCTACATGCAGACTTCTGCAGCAACATTTTACACAGCCTGTTGATTTTGGCAGATACTCACTGATAATTAACAAACTTAAATCCAGCCCGCAAGACACCCTCCCTTCAAAACCAGGAGATGACACCAGGATAGAGTTGCTGAAATCAACTACTCTCTAAGACACCCTAATTAGTTTCACAGAAACGCTGCTGTCCAAACACCAGTCAGAGTAAACCAAGTTATAACACACTGCAAAGAAACTTATCTGAAATATTGGAAAGAAGAAACTAAAAGCTGAAGCAGATTAGAGCACTATCTGGCCTACAACAGAGATTATGAATTGGCAAAATATCTGTTGACTGTCAGTGATAGAAAGCAGAGACAGATCAGTGACCACAAACTGGCAACAGAAACAGGACGACACAAAAAGTCATGGCAACCGAAAGAAAACAGAACATGTGATCACTGACAGGTGAGGCTGAAGCCGAGATGAACTTCCTGCAAATCTTTCAATAAGGTAAGGAACACCGATTTTACCTAGTTCAGTTCTATAAATTCCAAATTTCATTAAACTAAACAATATCTTAAAATTACAAATCTCCTAGGAGATAGAGACGGAGGATAAAAACGTCCCACAAACAGCAGATGACCTGGACACACACATATACATAACATACCCTAATTTATTGAGAATACTCAGTGATTTTGTGTTATTTTATTCTTCTTTCTATTTTTGTTTCTTTAGTTTATTAAAAATGGGATTTTAATGCTCTGGGAGTATTGTTTTAAGATACTATGGTGCCAATAACAAAGCACTTTTAAATGGAAATGAATTGAAATGAAATACTGCCCTCTGCAGGCCCTCTGCAAATGTGATATTTGGTCAGCTGCATTTCCTCAGAGGTAGGTATTCTTATTAAATGTGCTTAAAGTTGAATAAAACACAGTTATTTAACCAATTACCAAAAACTTGTCTGTGTTACTTACTGGGTTTGTTTCTGCAGGCTTCACTGTACCATTTGTCTCACTTTTAGTCGCTCTCAACTTTATACCATCAGCTGCCAATAAGAAAAGAAAAAAAATACTAAGGAGAAAAGATTTTTAAAAAGTAAACAGACTGAGATTTGCAGTTTTCTGGTTACAAGTAAAGCCCTCATGATCTAACTGTACCAAGGTTTGTAGATGCAATAAACTCCTCAATCTCCTCATCATCAGAGTCATCTATGAGAGGTGTGAAAGCGTACCTGTGGATATTGAAATTAAAAGTTTTAAATGCATGCCCAGTTTAGTTTATGTTGATGAATTAAAGTGTGTTAATAAATTACTTGCCTTTGGTTGTTTGCAGACGGTCTCCATAAGAACATTATGACGAGCAGAATGACAGAGAACAGGAACCTCCAGAAAGCATCTTCTACCCACAACTCAATCCAATCCTTCAGACAAAAAACAGGCTCGGTTTTCAATAAAATGTCAACAATAAACATTAATTTAAAAAAAAAAAAAAATGCTATTATTGCTCAGTAATCCAAACCACACTCACAGACTGGCATTCTGCTAATCGAAATTTTTTTGCCGTCCAACCCATGAAAATGATGGAAGCTGAGGGTGAAGAGGGCAAGGTGTGAAACTCTTTAGCATGTCGATGAAAATACAAATAACTGGAAATCATCCACGCTGGTGCAGTGAAAATGTAGCTGCAGGACTTACCAATGACAGCAAATATTAGTGTGTTTGTAAAGTGCCTGTAGAGTGACAGCTTGACGGGGTTTCTCCTCAGTTTCAGAGTCTTGATGGTTTGTGCCAAGCTGACAAAAATGTTAGTGGCAGTCAAGGTAAACACATGGCAGCCATTACACAGAAACTGTACAAATACACCCCACATTAGATAATACTGATTACACGCTGCAATCACATGCAGTTCCGCCAGTCAAGTACAACTGAATGCTAATATGACGTAAGCACAGGAAAGGCTGTGATAAAGTGTGAGATTTTGCGTCTGCTTAAAAACAGCCAATTAATCGTCATTGTTGTAAACTGCATTTTGCAAAGATCTTTAAGCACAAACACGTGGAAGAGGATGTTAACAGTTTTAATTGGATTTTAGAGGCCAATTTACAAAGAGTTAAAGAGTCAAGTTGTTAAAAAAAAAAGAAGTATTTATGAAAGTGTCTAAGATCTGCAATTTTGATGGGGTTTTTCTCTTTCCCTATTTAAAGTTTATCAGTTGTTTATAAACAAAAACAAAAATGTAACGCCATACTATACCATTAATTTTCCAAAAACCTTTATAGACCCATATCAAACTCATAACTCCCGTTCACTGAGAAATTTGTATTTCTTGGCTGCAACGTTTGAGCAGTGGGTATATATGTTCCACTCAATAACAATGTTCAGGGTGACAGGGTGGGACTCTAAAACTTGTTCAGCCCCAACATAACAACACAATATGTACTTTAATGCAAAATTACAAACATTACATTACAAACACCTGATCTACTATCACCCGTTTAAATACTGCAAGACTTATATGCATGCTACTGCTGACCATGTAACATATCAGATAACCACCAAAGGAGAGAAAACATGCCACAGGTTATGTCGCTGTCTCTGCTAGTGTCATGGATGTTTTTTTAGGATCTGTGAGCTGCCCTAGAAAAGATCAAGCGTGCAATGTAGCACCAACGTCGTGTCTTATGATAGAGGCAATCCTAAACTAACTTCTTTCTCTGACTGCTTTGTTCTCACTAAAGCTTAAATTATGGTCCAGCAGTGGTAAGACGTTGACAGTCTGCTGGTAGTCTGTGGTCAGCCTTTCTAATTGCAGCGAATGTCTATTGTCAACAAAGGCAGTGCACAAAGGACACTGCACGACTGGTCTGTGGGCTACTCTTGTGTTTACAAAGAGCACTCAAGGAGTTATGACAAATGATTTTATCCTATCCCCCACACTAGTTGCACCTATGCTGATATAATCTTTAAACAGCACAATCTGGAAAGTCTGGTGGACGGGCATGCAAAAATCAATCATTTCTACCAATTTAGACTGAGACTGTTGAAAAATGTAAATAATACAAACTGTCATTAATTATGCAAGGAAAGTAGCAGTAAAGATTTTAGAAGTTAAATCATCAACCAGAAAATAATGCATTGCTACAAATTTCACCACAGAATGAATGATTAAAGCAGGGTTGTTTCAACTGACACTCAAGATGTCTTTGTGTGAAGCTGTATTTCAGCTGCTAATGATCTGGTGAAGGAACAGGACAGAGGGAGACCACAATTTCCTGATCTAATATTGGTTCATGTGTAGGAAGTGAGGAGCAGAGGAGAACCACACAAGGAAAGGCTGTAGGTGCACAAAAGGATATCCACCAGCATAAAGAAGAGTCAAGCAGAGCCAGGGGAATGTTGGCCAGCAGAGCCAAGTCAGAGTCTTTTGCCTAGAAGGGATAACAGAGCAGGAGCAGAGGACACAAGGAAGAGGAGAAAGATGTGAAGGGGGGGAAAAAAATCACAGATAGGAAAGCAGCATGGCAACTGAAACATAAAACCATCCACCCAAGTGCAAAGGGGAAAATAAATAATCCAACCCACAAGCCAAGAACATTCAAAAATCACTCAAATACGCCAACAAACGTGTCCATTTTCTTATGTTGGGACACTCCAGTTACTATTGATATTTGTGCTGGTGAGGAATACACTGGAAGGATATGAACCAGATGGCGCAGGAGTCAAACACAGCCAGAACAATTGCTGTGATGAGAGCGCGGCCATTGTCTCGACCCTTGATATTTGGTGTGCAACAAGAAAATACAGAAATTGTGACATCAAGTTTACTACTTCATAAAAAATACAGCATGAAAGCAAATTACAATGTTAACTGTATGAGTTCAGCTCATATCTTTGGTCAAATGAACAATTTAAATGTGTGACTTTAAACCTTTTTAATTTGTAATTGCCAAATGTTATTATTGACATTTGCAAAGGCTATTCTCATTTAAATCAAAGTAATCAAAGATCACAACTCACCCCTGTAATCCTCAGGACACCCTCAATGCTAGCAAAGGCCAAGTAGAGGATGCCAAGCCCAACTACTCTGTGCATCACTGTCCCCAATCGAGGTCTAAAAGAAAAACAACCCCCCCAAAAATGGTGGGGTTTTTTCCATTTTGTTTAACTTAAGGAGGGGTTTCAATTATTCTACAAGTAGCTGTGTGTATAGATTTTAACATACTTCACGATGCCATAGCCAAGGCTGACGATGATGACGAGCAAACGAGCCAGAGTCCTCTTGAGGGCAGAGACCAACTCAGCAAAGATCAGCAAACTTGGAGCTAAAGTAAATATGTTGAAAAAAATATTACAACTTACTGTCTGATATGAGAGAAGAAGAGAACCCTTGTGACCGTCTACAAACACTCACAGGCAGAGCCGACAGTATTGGTGTTTTCGTATTCGGCGCAGAAGACGGCCTTCTCCACCATGCCGAGGAATATGACCCCTGCTATCCAAAACTGGATCCTTAGGAGATCTTTCCAATAGCAGGCCGCCCAGAGAAACCACAACAGGGCGTACAGGATGTACACGACGCACATCACCATGTAGAACTGCAAACAGACACTAAGGGATTAGCCTTTAAAGCCTGTCAGTTTTAGGTCACTTCAGGATTGTAAATCTTAAAAACAAATGATTTAAAATCACATTTAATGAAATGGTAGTAGGAGTTTAAGAGCTAAAGCTGCATGTTTTCTTGCAGTTTACCTAAACCGTCATCTTAATATAAGACTACATCTGATAACTGAGTATATAATGAGTTAATTTAAAACACACAAACACAAAAGAGTCTTATCATTCCACTGGAGACAGCAAATAATTAAGGGAACATATTATTAATGGGCGTATAGTTAAGAAGTGGCCAATAAATCACATAAATTCCAATCATTTATTTCTAAAGTCATCTACTTACAATCATGAGAGGCCATTCTGTGACAGAAATGTAGCCGTGGCTGCCCTTCATTACCACATTAACTGCAAAAACAAAATCCAGACATTAGACTAATGACGCAAGACACTTTACCCAATCATATTAAACAGACAAAAGGCAAGTTTTCATTATGATCTAAATTCTATTTGCACAATGTAGCGGCTCAGTCTTCAGCCTGGTTGCTTTAAAGCTTCACTTTCCCTGTGCACTTATGTCTGCCAATGGGAATAAAATTTCCCAGGAAAATTGCGTCAGTGCAGCCAAAACAGGACACTGTCTCACTCTGTGGCTATCGGCAGTTTTCTCCAGGTAGCTCAAGTGACACAAAGAAAAACAAGAAGAGAGACTGTAGAAACTCTACCAAACAAAAGAAAGAGCCCTGCTGCATGAAGAAGGAAAAACAAAAGACGGAGCGCGATAGAAAGTAAAACTAAAACACATATGAACCTCTCAATAGAAAAGGCTCCAGGATATGAGATCAAAATCCGGCATTCTACTGGGATCACGTCAACTGCCACTTTAAGAATTTGTTTGTGGTTGTTGCAGATCCTGAAATCTGACACTTCAGTGTCGGCTAAAAAGCTCTGCGTGTATGAGATAGGAGGT
The DNA here is from genome assembly GCF_001858045.2 of Oreochromis niloticus. Classification (NCBI taxonomy): domain Eukaryota; kingdom Metazoa; phylum Chordata; class Actinopteri; order Cichliformes; family Cichlidae; genus Oreochromis; species Oreochromis niloticus. The sequence goes on from NC_031978.2 coordinate 21,803,519, forward strand.
CGACCGAATTAATGCAGTTTAAAAAAAGCAAAGGTTAAAAAAAAAATGTAAATGCTTTGTATGAATGTGATACACACACATTCATACAAACACTATATTCTGTACCTAAGCACTTTCTACAATTCACACATACACTCACACTCCAATGGATGTATCGGGGGCAACTCGGGCTTCAGTGTCTTGCCCAAGGATACTAGAAACATGTAGGCTGGAGCAGCCAGAGAATTGATCCACCGGCCCTCTGACAGGTAGATGACCCACTCTACCAGGCCTGCCCACAATTACAAGTTGCCCATATTTACTAGTTTTAAAAAGTCTCACATGTTAAATTCCAGTTGGCTTTCGGTTTACTAGACTCAATCGTAACGACTAGCAGGTAAGGACCATCCTTCCAAGTGGTGGCTATGACGTGGTCTCTGATTTTCACACTGCTGTTCTTCGTAGCACTGCTGGTGTCATACTCCTCGGCAATCCATTTTGTGTAATTTTTATCCTGCAGGATTAAAGGAATCCAGCATTTATTACTTATGAAAACATATGTAATAATTAACCTTAAAATCAAAGATAATTTGCGGGTTCTTACTTCAACCGCAGAGGACACATGTGGATCTGCCTTTGCTTTCTGAAAAGAAACACAGTTGCAGGATGTTGAAGAATTAAAAACAACAACATTGTTAAGAATACCGCTGTGCTGACACCAACATAGCAAACCCACTTTGAGCATCGGGAAGGAGCGGAGCCCACTGTTGCATACAATCGGACCGTGTTTGTGTTCGATGTACTCCCCTGGTACCATTGGATTTGGATCCAGACTCTCCCCACGACTCAGAGGTGTCCTCTCATACATCTCCTACAGACAAAGACAGTCACAATTCACCAATCAGAAACAAGCAAGGCGCCAGACAGACCAGTGCACCACTCAAATAATGGTGGGGATTTAATCACTTTCATGCATCCTGGAGCTGTCCCATCCTTAAACTGTTCTGGGACACTGTTCACAGTACACTGGGGGAGATTCTGTGCCACAATATTGAATTTACATGCCTGACTTTCTACCTGGGGAAAAACGGATTTAAAATGACCCAAATGTGATCGATATTTACTAAAAAAAAATGCAAATTAGACTATAACAATGCATTGGCTTTGCAAAGAATCTCCCATTATGGGGCCATGGATGGCTATAAGTAAAGATATTGAGTGTATAGAATTGACCTACAGTTTAAGAAACTATAGTTAATTCATATAGTGCTTTACACAGAGCACTATACAACAGTTAAAACATAACTAATATCAACAGAGAAACAAGTTTATACAGATTAAAGACTATAAAAAGTAAAATGTAGTGCATTCTGGGAAAAATTGAAAACATACATTGCACTGCAGTGTTGACACATTTTGTTTTCTCTTTGAAAACACTGTTGATGTTTTGACTATGACAGCCCATACCCCCATTTTTTCTTGTTTTGTTTAGTGTACTTTGTTTTCTGTACCACATGGAATTTTTAAGTAAATATTTAGTGCTGCCTGTCTTGAAAATTTGAAGGAGTCCCTTTTATTCTGCATGTATACAAATACGTTTTAAAAAAAGATAATTAAAATAAAGTTTAAAAAGAAACTATCAACTCAACGCAGATGGTATGACAGGAAGCATTTTTGCTTACTTCAATATTGTTGTATTCGTTGTGACAGGGGTAGTATTTCAAAAACCAGCGAATAGTGAAGTCCACCTCCGCAGGACAGCTACATGGCGTTACTGAAACATGAAGACGTGATGACATAACACACAAAAAAGGAAGCACTTTGGGGAACAAGTTATGAGTAATTTTTTTAAACCATTACTTACCTTTCAGTTCAACATCAGTGTCTTTATACATTGATTTCCTTAACATCAATGGTCTTGAGGTCTACGGAATAATACATTTAGTTATTATTATTTTTCATACTGATCAATTTAGTTAGGCAAACTAACTGATCATTGGTACTGTTTTGATCTCTCAGATCCAAACAAGTTGGACTCTATATATATTCTAATATAAAAAATATTATTAATATAAGAAATATTGACAATAAGTGTGTTTCTAGCTGTCTGACCTGTTACCTGTTCAGAATGAACCTGCAAATGCAGGTTTTACTGCAACTGGATAGAGGATAAAGTGGAAACTGAAACGTCTTAGTATGTAAATTATTGATCACAGCTGTACACGTCTCTGTGGGCTAACTGTAGGAGCTGTGCCTTATCATTAATAAACAAAAAGAGGGAGTGAACTGTACAAGCACCTGACTGAAGATCGACTTTAAGAATGTTTTTATGATATGTTACAATGTGTGACATAACCTGAACACACACAACCTTAACTCCCAAGTTTTAGTCCAGAGACAGTGGCAGACAAAAAGAAAATAACAAGCTTTTGGGATTTTCACTTTAGTCTGTTAAACTGTAACCAGTTAGCTAGTTGACTACTACCCTTGAAGTACCCAATGATTATTAACCGTTCTCGGCATGGCTAACGGCTAAATATGCAAAACATTTCTCTGCTCTTTCGTTTATCACGGTTTATAAAGAGTGGCTAAGAAAGGCTTAAGAGATACCATTAGTGTGAGTTACAAGCTTGTCACCACATTAACAGCTGTCAGCGAGTTACCATAACAAGGATTATGTAGCTAACGCTAGCTAAGAGTGCTGCAGTTATCCAGAGTATACAGCGTTTTTAGAAAGATACTCACATTAACAACTGTTATTTTCCAAAGCCCTGTCTCTGGCGCTGCAACAGCTCCATTGAGAATGTTGAGTATAATTACAGAAAACACCATCCACGGACAGTTAAGTCCTCTGCTCGGACAGCTCCACGTCCGCATCCCGCCTGCAGCAGCCATATTCGTTACGTGTAGATTTCGCCACTTGCGCCGTGAACGCAACTGCTCAAAGGAGAGGGGAGGGGCCCAAGAGGTCTGCAACGTTTGTTACCTGTACGTCGCCTGCTGTCCCACCGTCATTGCCTCTATCCTGCTGACACCCAGAATAAATGTTTTTGATATTTAATTATTTTTTAGATAATTTGAGCACTCTGTGCACATCATATGTGTGTTGCTTTATTTGTTTTGTACCTAATGTATCAGGTCTTGTTTGTTCACAGAATAATGTGATGTTTTCGAATGATATTGTCACAGTTCCTGATACAGAAATCACCTTTCCATGGCAGACTGAGACAGCCTTTTTGTATTCAGTTTAAGAGAGTTCTCGTTGTCTAGAGGGTTTTACTCTTCTCCTTATCAAAGATATCAAGGTCATTTTTACTTTGATGGATTCTCTAATATTGAAGAATCTGTCTATTGAACTCGCTTTAACTAATGAGTACATTCGGATCGTAGGTTGTCTGAGTCATGCTGTTAACACAAATATGCTAAAGGAAGTTTTGGATTCAGAGTGTTTTCAGTTTTAATGATACTTTCAGAAATGAGACCCTCTCTCTGGTTTGTGTGCTCTAATTTTTTTTTGTTTTTAAAACCAAGTTGCCTGTTTTCTGTGTGATATAATCAGAGGACCACCTGTTTCGTGGTTGTGGGTAGCACTGTCCTGTTTTCATGTGTCATACTTAAAAAAGAAAAAAAAAATCAACTCAGTTTCAGCATGGTTGAAACGGAATTGCTAAAGACAGTTTTAGCAATAGAATCATAATAGCTGCAAAAATATGGACATAATATGTGGAAGCTGCAATTCACATCATTTTGAAAATAAAATACATGCACTCTGTTAATCCAACAGCCACATACGATAGAAAGCTGCTTTGACCACAGTGATGCAGCAGGTTTTTGTGTCATCATCCCACCTACTTGTTCTGCAGCAAGTGTGAAATAAAGACAAACAGTATTTCATTTTCATTCTAAATTTAAACTTCCTAAACACATCTTGCAAGAAATACCAATAAGCTTCCTTATTTGTATGGTTATGAGAATCCAGCCATACATTTTCTTCTGTTTATCTAACTTTTAAAAATTCAAGTACACAAATCTTTTTCTTGTGTTTTTATACTTCTAAGGCTCTTGTTGTTGCCCAAATCTTATTCGACGTCTTCTGGCTGCTCCCTTTAGACGATCATCTGCTTCCATCTCAACCTATTCCTTGCATCCTCTTCTGTCACACAAACACAAACCTCTGTCCTTTGCCAGTATATCCACCATCTCTCCTCTGCACATGTCCAAAGTATCTAAACCTTACCACTTTTACATTGTCTCCAAACCTGAGCTGTCCCTCTGTTGTCCATTCTGGTCACTCCCAACAAAAATCTTACCATCTGCAGCTCCTGCCTCCTGTCTTTCATTAGTGCCACCATTTCCAAACCATACATCATAGCAGGTCTCACTACCATCTTGTAAACCTTCGCTTTCACTCTTGTTGCTTTCCTTATCTCACCAATCAACCCTGATACTCATCTCTGCCCACTCCACCCTACTGGCATTTGACCCCAGGAATTTAAACGACTCCTCGCATTCCACCCGCTCCCCTTCTCTTCACATGCATATTCTGTCTTGCTGTTACTGACCTGCATTCTTCTTTACAGTGCATACCTCCACCTCTCTCTACTGCCTTCTCTCTACTCTCACTACAGATCACAATGTGGTCTGTTATAGTACTCTAGGCCTGACCTCATCTGTCATCCTTCAATCAAGAAGGGCCTCAGAGCTGAAAGTTGAAGGCTTTTATGTCATCATTATGGTAATACAGTTCCCTTCTTACTGGAATACCAATAACAATAATTATCACAGTGATCGGTGAGGGAATTCTGGTCATTTTATGTCACACTTATCTATGTTTACTTTAAAGAAGTCAATAAATCCTTTATTTTAAAAGAAAAAGATCATTTTATAAACGTTCTGTACAATTTTCTATTTACACTGCAACACAGAAATCAATACAGTAAATACTTTTCACAGTTCAGAGTATCATAAGCTTATGGAACATGTGCATGAGTGTGTTTGAGGTTGACACGCAAAAAAAAGTATAAGCAACAACAAACACTGACATGTCGGCTGGCCATTTAAAGCATAAAATGCCTCTACAACAATCTATGAAAGTCCACAGGAGGAAATGTGCAGGTGCTTCCAGTACAACAAGATAAAATGATTAGTACTGTCAACCCATGCAAGTGCTGTAACTGCTCAGTACCAAATGCTATAGCATGAAGGCGGGGTCATATAAGCTGTGATCCATCGCTGTTGCAGTGGTCCCATTTGCTTGACTTAAAGAATCATCTGACAAGAGAGGCGTATCCACTGTCGCAGCTCTCGGGGGAACATTGGAGGAAATCACCACCACATAGCGATCACTACCATCATCCTGGTCATCCGCCACGCTCCCGTGAATGTCCGCGGTAACTACTGTATTTTCTGCTGCCATGCGGCTGCAGCAAGGTGAGGAGCTCGACACAGGAGGCTCTGCTTGAAGTGCCTCTCGATCGGGGTCCTCCTCAGGAAAGCTGGTGTTGATATAAATGATATCATCCCTGCTGGAAGACTCTGGAAGCTTTTCGGCGAGCTTTTCCAACATTTCTCGCAGCTGGGGAAAGAAGGGTCGGTCTAGCGGATCGGCTCTCCAGCAGCTGTACATGATTTCATACCTAGACCCCAAGTATTGAGAAATAATTAGACTGGAACCTCGATTTTGGTACATTTCAATGCGCATATTTTCAGGCTTGTAAAATTTAGCAATTTATTTTTGAGGTTTACTCTTGTGTTAATATGTTTAAAAAAAAGCTAGCCTCCAATATAAGATTTAGACCAACAATATTAAATTAAACTTTTATAGCGTCAATATTGTTGCTTTCAAAGCAATCAAACCCAAAGTCAACATCTGTGTGAAGAACGACAAACACTCACAGTTCATCCAAACAGTCTGGGGGCTGCTTCAGTCTGTGTCCTTCAACTAGATAATCATAAATTTCATGGTTCTGGACTCCAGGGTACGGCGTCATGCCTCTTGTAGCAATTTCCCACATGGTGACACCAAACGCCCACTGCGTGAGAACAGAATTTCAACTTGAGATTATATTTCATCATGAGGAAAAAAGTTGCTATGATGTTCACAAACTGGTATTTTCCTGCTGATAATACATAGAAATACTATGTATTATCTCAGGTTTAGCTGTACGATATTCTGCATTTTTCAAACAAAAAAGTTTATTTTTTTTATCTTCATCTGACACTTAAGATAAAAGTGCAAAAGCGGGGGAAAATTGGACAAGTTGTTACACACTGATAAATATTGAGACAGAGACGGTGCCCTGTGTAAGTCTAAGACCAAACCTTTTAAAATGCCACTTGTAGCACAAGAAAAAGCAGCAAGAAAAACAAAGAGTGCAGAAAAGTAGTCAGTTCTTTTAGTGACTGCATTTCATAAACAGGTGTGTTACTGGTAAAGCTATAGTTTCTACTCACCACGTCACTCTTTACAGTAAAAACTCTGTCTGCCAGACTCTCTAATGCGATCCATTTTACAGGCATTTTCGCAATTCTTCCCTGCCTGTAATAGTCACCACTGTAGATCTTTTTAGATAATCCAAAATCTGCTACACACACTGTCATGTCGTCACGCAGCCTGTAAGACAAACAAGGCGTGGACTTCATGATTAATGGAAAAAAGCAAATTTGATAAACCTCTGAAATAATAAATCATAGTTCTTTTATTTAAGAAGGCTGCGAATGTTGCCAGGAAAAGTTCAATCAATGCCTGCTCTACTTTGAACACAAATCAGAGGGAGTAACCTACATGCAGTTGCGTGCCGCCAGGTCTCGATGCAGAAAGTTACGACCACTGAGATACTCCATACCCGAAGCAATGTCAACCATGAACTTCAGGAGTGTCTGAGTGGGCAAGAACTGTGCAAGAACACACAATACAGCAAACAGTTTAAATATTGTTTAGTCTAATCATAATCTATTCGTTTCAGGGTTGGGATCTGGAGTGTATTCCAGCTCACATGGGGTGTGTTTGTCCAGGTAACAGTTCATCACAGGTCTAACACAAAAAGACTGACATTCACACACTCTTACATAAACGCATACAGGCACCAGGAAAACATGCAAAATCCACAGGGAGAAGTCCAGCCGACCATAACATTTAATGTCTATCTTTCTTACGATAAAGTGACAGTGTCAACCACTACACCAGTCTGTCACACTCTAATAAATATGATATTGAATTTGAAAGTTAGTGTTTGGGTAAAATCTTACCATTGGAGTCTCTCTGTGGCGTGAACGCAGCAGGAAGCTATGCAGATCTCCGTGTTTCATAAACGGCAGAATTACCATGGGTTTAGGAAAGTGTCCTGAGCCTACTTCCAAGCATACACCTAAAGACAAGAGGATACGTCAGCACAATCAAAAATAAATGCATGGATATACAAAAGAAAGCGACTAAGGAAAGAAGCAAAGAGAATGTGCAGTAAGATAAGAAGAGATCTCCTACCGAGCAGTTTGATGACATTAGGATGGTTGAAATCTTTCATGCAAGCAGCCTCATTCAGGAACTCTTCAATCTCCCTTTGAGAAAAACTATCCACTGTGTGGTAAAAAAAAATAAAAATACGTATTTGTTAGTTAAGACATTTTTTTTTTTTAAATTTAAGTTAATCTGTACATAACACAAGCACTTACATTTCATTGTCTTCACGGCAACCTTTTCTGAAGTGCCATCTGGTTGTCTGAAATGACCTTCCACCACTGAACCAAACTCACCTGGTAAAAATTAAGACCAGTCGTAAACCTGTGCACATATACTGCATTTTACTGTAATCATTTGTAAACATGTCAGTGTAGATATGGATGCCTACAAATTTAGATACATGAAACTGATTACTCACCCTCTCCAAGAACTTTCCCCACTGAGAGCAGAGTTCTCATTACCATCACATCCTGAAGTTTGGCCTGGAGTTCCTCACTGATCCCAAGGTTCTCAACTGTAGACCGAAAACAAGAACATCATTATTTTTGATAACACATAAATGTTATATGTGTGTGTTAATCTTCCTGTAGTAGCATTCAAGAACATACGAGTGACTCCTATGGCCGATCGGTTGTAGGACCTCTGTTGTGTGTACTGTATGACAGGCGGCAGCATTTCTTCATCTCTGCAACGCTGCCTGCAGGGGGAGACAGGGGAAAGAAAAAGCAGGGAATGTTGGTAATCCTCTGTCTGATGCTGTAAGAGGTCAGAAATAACATACAGGCTAAAAAATTCAACTAAAGACAAGGTCATAGAGAGGAAACCCTCTCTGTTGCCTTCCAGACTTTGAGGTTGGAATAATGTTTTTCTCTCTGAAAAGCTGCCTGTGAAACATTCCTCTCCATATCCTGAGTGGAAACAGTGAGTCATGGACTTCATAATGAAGAATTCCAGAGAATTGACAGCTGTTTGTTGTCCATCTCTCCAGCTGCACAGTTATTACATGACCTACTGTGCAGACTCCAATGACTAAGAGGAAGATAAGGAAGTTTACAAAGTGAATCTGGAAGTTACTACTACTGAGGAAAACATATATCGCAAAGGAGCAGTTTACAATTAGCTGATTAAAATAAAAGTAAATACAGTTGTCTCACGAACACACTGACCAGCAGCAAGTTCAAAGATAAGGTTATCATACTAGGATAATTACTTGTTAATTGTTAAGCCTACCCAAAACAGGAGTCATAAACCCTGTTCCGAAAATAGAGAACCCCAGAGAGGATGATCAGCAGGACAAAGATGGTACAAATCACGATCCCCACGACATGGTTTGTGTGTGCTACCGCTGTCTCAGGGCCGGATGAAGGGCGTACGGTGGATTCTGAGATAAGAAGAAGAAACAAAGGAGAACACTTAGAAATCTAACATCCAGCAATTTAAGTTAAGGATCAGTTATCTGAAGTAGAGTTCGTCAGCTCACGCAACACATCCAACATTTTTTATTCTGTGATGATAGTTTTCAACATAAATTCTGTTTCAAATGTTCCCCCTTTTTTGAAATTTTAAAGCTAATCTCTGGTTATAAAGTTGGTAAGCAAGAGCGTAAGCAGTCAGCGTCCCATTGAGATGAAAGCTAGCAGCTCGTTACCATGCTTAAAATTGCAACACCAGAGTCTTGATTTTCGCCATGTTCACAATTTATATTTAGCACACCTGCACCTGATAGTAAAGTCAGTACTTTTGGAGGATTTTGGTGAACTTTTGATGAGATGAAACTCTAAATTAACAGCTCCACATGAAAGACCAGGAAGCCAAAGTTATTTCACTCTCTAGGGACCAAAAGTGTGTGTACTGTATTTCATGGTGATTCATCCAAGAGTTTAAAAGATTTTAATCTTAGATGAAAGTAGCTGAAAAATAGGCAGTATTTCAGTCCTGTGAGCTTTCCTGCTAGTGTTTCCAAAAATACTGCAACCATAATAGGCACTGGTATCTATTCATAAGGCAGTAATGGTATTTTAGTACAGTAGTACAACATTAGCTGAACAATGCTGTGCAATTTATCAACTTATCAGCTCAAGATGAGGAAATAAACAGAACGAGCCACTTACTGTCCTCTGGCACAAACAATTCAACTCGTGGGCTGACCATGCCGCTTCCTGCCTGCGTGCGTGCGGCCACCTCCACACTGTAGGTTTTGTTGAATTCCTCCACAGCTACATGTGCCCAAGTGGTAGTACTATTGACCTGAAATAGCTACAATAACAGACATAAAGCAAATTGCGTCTACTGTCATAACTGGCTGAAGAAAAAAAACATGGCATGGTAAAGTTAATCATTATCAAACTTCGAGAGAAAAGTTCAGACAGAAGACTATAGTTCACAAGAGTTTGAATGTTACATTAGGTCAAGTCAAACTAAAGAAGAAGCAACTTTTTAAGGAAGATAAAAGAGTACGCTGAGGAACGTCTTGTGCATTTGTGCAACAGCTCAAAATCCAGCTCAGCAACTTTTCATGCTTGCTCTCATTTTCTCTCCTTTTTTTCCCTCATTTACACTAAATGCAAAAATTCATCGATTAAAAAAAACATCCAAAGCGCACGCAGCTGATTTCACAGAGCTGCTCCCCTTTTGGGAAATCCAAAGGGAACCATGTAGTAGTCATTACTGTATATAATAAAAGCCCCCATTTAAAAAAAGGGAAGGATATAAACTTTCAGGATAAGCTCATGTGCTCAATGGGAGGGAGCATGTGACAGACTTAACCCTGTATTTCACAACACCATACGGTAAAGGTTACATCTCAGTCTGCGCTGTTTTGTGCTGACAGGCAGTTCTAAACCCATGATTAACACCTCTCATGTCTGTGACAACAAAAAAGGGCAATGTGAGGTTAAATATTCCTTCAAAAATAAACAATCAGAAAACTTGAATCTCAGATTCAAGAGAAATAATTGGCACCATTGATTTCTAATGCCAAAAAATTCACAATTACGATCTATTTATTCCTCTGATTTAAAACTGATTGACATATTTTAACTATTTACCCTGACTTTGTCTATCCTGACAGCCGATTGGCTGTGCTGTCTTTGTACGTATTTCCAGTCAAAGTTACAGTAATGACATAATCAACTGAATGGACAATACATAGGAATATCTGGAACTCACATTGCGTCCTATTGTTTTCATACCATCGTTACTTTGTGATGACTCAAAGGCGCATGCCAAATGGAGAAAACTACCAATGGCCAGTTTTTACACCCTCAGCTTCCTTTAACTACAACACAGACGGGAAGGAGGGAGTCACTCTATTGTAGTAGAGCACACTAATACAGGAAGAGAAGTATGACTATATGCAAACAGCATTATGAGCTATTAAAGTTGATTTAAAGAAACTAGTTTCCTTGAAATCCCTTTCCCGGCCTCGATGATGCCTTGAGGCAAATGAATAAACTGTTGTTCGCAAATAACTGTAGAGCTGACCTGTGGTTCAGTAGAGAAGACAAAGGGAGGGTCAGCTATTCCCAGTATGCAGCACTCATTCTTTTCATATTTTCATACATTAGTCTTTGTTATGAACCCCCCCCCCCCCGAAACCTCTTAAAAAGAAGCATCAGAGATAACACCTTATGTTTTCAATATGAACCCTACATAAGCTATTGTTCACAATATTTCATATTTGTATTGTACGAGGACGAAAAGGCTCAAACAGCTTCTACCCGCACATCATTAGACTCCTGAATAAAACAATAAACACGGCCCCTCCCACCTCATCACAACTACTGACTATTGTTACAGCACTTGCACTATTATTATTATCTTTCACAATAATCTATATATATCTGGTCTGCAAACTTGCACAAGCATAAATACAATCGCTTCTCTTTAACTCTTTGATCTCTTTAAGTCATTTCATTGTTTGCACATTTATTACTTGGACTTTCTCTTGGATACTTATTTTGTGTTTGTGTGTCTATTTCTTTCTTATTAGAATTTTTATTCTATGTTGTTTATTATATAAAAATTCTTATGATTCAGGGAGCCTGGCAAAACAAGGCCATCACCTTAAATAAATGCCCTTTATTTACATTTGTATGTCACAAAAAAAAACTACTTATACTTCATATTCACAGGAAAAAGGTAAATGCTGTGTCACCTGTAGAAACCTTAAGTTTTCCACTTTCTTCCATTGGCTACGCCATGTGTGTATATGAGTTTATATTTAAACACATATTTGATGGCAAATAAATGGAAACACATAGTTAGCATGTCACATATGTCATATTTCACATATGCACTCATGTCTTAAATACAGCAGGTAGCAACTTCTTAATTATTTAATATACTAAGATGTCCTTATCCTTAAAGCGGACTTATTATTAGCATTTCCAAATGCTGGTTTACATTAGGGGACTCAACTAGAGTAGCTTTGTATGATTCACAGTTCCAAATTTTCCTTATTTATCACATTCTGGGTTTCTCTGGGTTTTGTTCTCTTCCCCCTCCCATTAATTTTTCTTCAGTTTTGTTCTGACTGACTTTGAGAAGAAGACAGGGGTGGGGGGGTATTAAAGATATGCCCTCTCTCTGACCTCACTGAAAGCCAGGAGTAGAAAAACATATCAGAAACTGAGCATGAACCAGAGAAGTCTACTCAAATGCACACTTTGAAACTATTTGAAACTGTCTAGTATGAATATATTCAACACTGAAACTGTAACAGTGCATAGAGTGCTTAACAAATTCTTTAGAACACCTGTCATAAAATAGTAAAATGTAAATATTTTAGAAACGTCAAAAACCTCTATTATTAAATTAACCAATATTGTTAATTTAGAGTAGCTGTGGCATAAACCTTACACTGGGTGGTGGTCTAATAATTTTTAAAGCACTGTAAAAGGAAAAATAAAATTAAAAAAAGGAAACACACGATGGATCCCTTGTAAGATTTTCATCACTCGTAGTTTTCACCTGTTTTTGATACAGTTTACAGTTAAGCCTAAGCCTGAATGACATGTGTTTCGGAAGAATCCTTTGGTTGTATTTAATGTGAATGGTTGGGAAACAGAAAGTGGTAGAAAGCTAAATTCTTAGGAATGTAAGACATACAACAGCCTTTCCTTCATTCATGTAAGCACATCTTTAATCCTTTCAAGCTAAATGTATCATATTAATATGTGATTTCTGTGAGTTTTTGAGGCTTCTACATCATCCCCCCTCAAAAAATACAAAAAATTTAAAAAAATAAATTGCAGGATTCATTTTTAAAGAATACAATGCAAAAAAAAGAGTCTGATGTAGCAAATAAGCTACAAATTCAGTGTTTAAAGGTTCAAACTTTTCTTGGAGTTACCACTTTAGGTACAGGTGTTCTGAGAGAGCAAGTTTAAAGTTGAATGCGTACATTTCTTTTCTTTTTCTTAAAATAATAATAACAGTAAGAAGAAGATGAAGAACAAGAGAGACGAGAATTGTCAGTTGTAAAACAGTAAAAATAAAAGGCTATATTTAATTACTATATTGCAGATAAGCTCACCTTTTTCTGGTGTGTGTCATGTCTAACAATGACATCATAACCACGTAGGATCCCGTTTATCTTATCACTGGGCGGAGGTTTCCACCTGATCACCAGGCTTGAGCCTTCAAGCTGGACTGTGACATTTCCGGGATGAATTGATGGCACTAAGAATGCAACGAGAAATGGAAAATTGGATTATGACATAACTCATAGTCATTGCAAACCTATAAAGTGAAAGAAAAATGAGTTAGACTACTCTTCGAAAAAAATCTTTGATTACGGTTTGGTATGCGGTCACTTCTGGTCACAGCATATCAAATCATTCAACTGAAATATCCCCTCTGGTGGATTTAGGAAGGAAGTTGAAAGCAGCTCCACCCAGTAAGAACTTTGTGTTTTCTCAGTGAAACCACTCCTATTTCCTATGTTACTCTTTAGGAAAACAACAGAGGTTTAGTGGATAAAACATTATTTTCTGAACAGGGCTTGCTGTGGGCAGATCAGGTAGTTGTGCAAGTGCTGAAAATTCCAGTTATTATTGCACTGCAACTGTGAGCGGGTTTCCATTAAGCACATTTTGGATAGTAAAGTAGTCAGTTAATTACACAGTGCTCCTGAAAGCTAAACAAGGATGACGGGAAGGAGGCAGGAGCACAACACACAGGTCCTGTATTGTAAATATCATCATCGTTTGTAAGACAAACACAGACCGAGCATTTTTGTATGCTGGGTTTTAAATGCTAGGATGAGTTTAATTTCATTTAGGAATACTTTGAATTGTTAAAGTTTTCTTGGTGTGCATTATAATTCAACCTTCAAATCGTTCCTGTAGCGTCAACACACCTCCTTCTGTGGTGCTGCCCTCGACCCACTTGCTGTTTGGAGAGGCGCCCTGTTCGTTACTGCAGGAAACACTCAGGTTGTACTTCGTCATAGCCTCCAGTCCAGGGACTTCACCGTGAAAAGGCGGCACTGTGATGTTGATGAATCTGGTGGTCGTCACTTCCCCTTCCCTCCGACTCACCTCTCTAACCTTAGATTGGAGAACGTGTGATCAGTATGATGCTGTTAAACAATGGCACAGTTTGGATTAAACATGGGGCTTACTCTGACTCGGCACGTGGTGAGTGGAGAGAAGCCATCGTGCCCAGGAGTCCAGCTCAACGTCAGCTTATTGGACTGCCTCTCTGTCACAGTAACATGAGTGGGAGGTCTGGGATGAACTAGAAAACACCACAAAAACCAGCATCAGTTACCATCTTGTAAAGCAGGAAAATCATGTGGAATATTATTAGACCTGGAAGCTGCCAGTTTTACCTTTAACATTGACGTGTGCTTCTCTGGATGTGGTGATGCCCTTTGTGTTGTTAGCTTCACAGCTGAACCGAGTGTATTTATCCACACCTGCAGTTGAGATATTTGAGTGAATCATGTAGCAGTTCAGTGCAACGTGAAACAAAAACAACCAGTCTTCAAGGTTATGACAGCACTGACTCAGCTCCGCTGTTATTAATCTATAACACAAAGGCAGAGCACAAACCAGCAACACATTGTCGCCACTCTCAAACTGATTTCTTTATGTGTCAAAGGTGAATCTGGGGCAAAACTGGCATGTCATTCTCATTGAAGAAGTGAGAGTGAGGCCCGGCTGAAACATCATATGGGAAAAAAATCTCATTTAAGAATGATTCACTCCTTTATTATAATTCCAAATTTCACAAAGAAGTGCCTCTTACAATAAAAGCTCAAACTGAGCCTCTCCAGTATGATGGACTATAGTAACAATCCTTTTCGATGGGTCTGTTTTCCTCAGCACACAATTTCCGTCTTTCAACAGCAACAGATCTGCCCAGTTAGAAAAGGACGGGGACATTGAGCGATAATGAGCCTTTTGTGCTCTGTTTCCATCTCAGAAACTTTTCCACAAAGCAATTCACAGTCCAGCTTGTGAGAGATAACCGGAACCGATTTGAGGGGTTGCCTTTCTATGCTCAGGAGAACCAGGGTAAAGTGTGCTTCACTTATCACCTAAACACAGGCTACAGTAGATTTGTTTGCAAAAAGACAGAGAGCTGTACTTAGATTAAATTAAATAATCAGTTAACATTAAATAATCAAGTTACACGTGAGTGAAAATGAGCAAATCTAATTTTGGCATGGCTCACTGCAAACTGCATGGCATACAGACAGTAGCAGCATAGTAGGAAGTAAGCAGGTTCAAAACAACACGTGCTTGCTGTCTATACTAACCATATGAGCAATCAGGAGACTTCCCAGAGGTTTCATGTTAACCAAATAGATATGAAAAAAGTATTGGGTTACACAGCAAGGGTGTTTCATAAATAACAGTGCAAACTAAATATAGACAATTGGTATGTATTTGCTGGAAAAGGGAACTGATTAAAAGGTGAAGAACCATCATTTCTGCTTTTATCCTACTTGGAAATAAATCAAAGTGAAAATCAGCAACACAATAGGAAAATTTAATTCAAGTGGTAATGTGAAGTTGTGAGTGGGATGGAGAAACCAAAATGCATCATGTAAGTCCTGCAGTGTGGTTCTCCCAACCTCTACTTATCCGGTTTGGGATTGCTCCAGGTTACTGAGCTGTATAAGATGTATGTTATTTTTCCAATTTCTTCTCAGGGAGTAAATATAGCCAAGAGCCACTCTGCCAGACTGCAGCTAATCCAACAGCATTTTACTCATTATTGCTTTGTGTGCCAGATTTACTCCCTCAGTTTTTTTCAAGCTGACGTGATAAACCTGTTGCTTCTTCTTGGCACCAGAGACCGAATCTTATGCAGCTTCTTGCTGCTGAGCCAGGTTAAATATTGAAGCATAAAATGCTTTCCAATCTCAACTTAATTCCTCGTTAGCCTGTAGTACTGTTTAGGAATATCCTTCCTTTAAATACAAGTAGCAATAATTTACCACAATTAAGCAACAAAAAGCACTGTGATGATACCATGGAGTCTCAAATTTAGCAAACCAAGACTCATAGTATGCATGAGATGACTACACAGAGATCTGGGTTTACGTGGTTCTATTGTGACAATATTTGGTCCTGCACAGAGCCCTGGTAGCCTGCAGCCCTCTGTGTCTAGCCCCTCCCTGCTGGGTAGTGGGCCGTCCTGTGAATGAGGTCTTTGTCCCCGGAGCCAACCCCCGAACAGGCTCCCTATGCAGCTCCCCCTCCTCCTTCCCCTTACTGCCCGGGCAATTGCACATGCTGGACCAAAGCACAGCTCTGAACCTTTAACCCCCTCAGCTTTGGCTGTATCACTACGCAATGGCTACTGCAGGGGTGTTTAGCCTGTGGCAAAGTCAAAATGAAGGGTCAGGGCATAAAGAGCAAAGGTTGTACTTCTAATAACAAATATTGTCTTTTAAGAAGACAGAGGGGGTCATAAACTTGAGGTGATAAAGTGAGAGTCTGCTTATAGAATGTTACACATTTTCTGTACAACATGGGACTAAAACTCATTTTACAACAAGTCTTGATCTTCAAATACAGCACAGTCATGAGAAAGAATAAGCTTACATTGATGTTAACATTAATGTACAGCTAAATAATCAGTTAGTGAGTCAAGACTTTATTCTTAACAAATATTATAATGCTTTTTAAGACAAAATGCCTGAATTGTCTGGTTATTTTTGTTTTAAAACTTAAACTAATGTCTTTCAGTTCTGTCCTGATCTAACACATAAAGTAATATGAACGCGACAACTTTAGGGAACATTTTATACTGGGCGTTTTATACACAGTCTCCCATTTTCAGGGACTAAAAGTTTACTATCAGTTGAATGATAAGAACTTTCATGGTCAGGGTAGGCCTTTTATTTCATGACAAATGAAGCAAACATAATATCTGGAGCTGATTTGAAGTGTTGTGGTTGTATTTTATAGCTTTTCCTTGTAATTTTAAATACAAGACCAAAGAGATGTCCATGCCGGTAAGAGGGGCCATCATTAGGCTGATGAAACAAAATGAAGCTATTAGAGAGACAGCACAATTCTTAAAAATAGGTAATAAACTGACCAGTTCAGGACCAATGAAAGCCCTGAAAGACCACAGAGGACTAAAGTGCGTGATCACAGAATTATTTCCAGGGTTAAGAAAAACAGCTTCAAAACTACATCTAATCAAGTCAAGAACACTATCAAGGAGGTAGACGTAACAATATCATGATCTACGGTCAACAGACGTCTTCAAAAATGTAAATACAGATGGTTTACAATGAGCCACAAACTACTGGTCACACTCAAAAACAAGAAGGCCAAATGACACTTTGCTAGAAAACATCTAAAAGAATCTGAACAGCTCCACAAAATGTTTTGTACAGATGAAACCAAGGTTAACTTATACCAGAAAGACATAAAGTAAAAGTATGAAGAAGGAGAGAAACAGCTGATGCTCCAAAATGTCTGTGAAGGTTCTCAGTCATTCAAGTCATCATAGTCTAAGGAGCTTGGAAAGAAAAGCGTCTGGACTTCTTTAGGTTTCTCTCACATCCTGGGCCATTTGATCTCAGTAAATCACATGATAAGGTGGGTAGGTTTCATAATGGGTTCACCTGAAACCTTGGCTGATTGTGACCCACACCTGTTTTCACACCTTGGCTTGTGTGATTAGGTAGAGGATCAATTGGAGGTCCATGACCCTCTTGGGGACACTCCCATGGGGCTTAAAATCTGGGACTTTCCACCAGTTGCTCTTAGAACTGAAGAAGCTTCTCAGATGAGAAGTGAAACGTCTTCAAGGAAACTTAAAGAAGTCCAGACGCTTTCCTTTCGAATCTCCTTAGATGGTCCAAAGTATTCTATAATATCTATCCAGGACGGTGGAGATAACCAGGAACCGGTAATTGGGCTTCAGTTTTAGGGAGCTGTTGGGTAATCTCAACTTTAAATTGTTTGTTTGTTCATACAGAAACCAAAATGCAGCGTGTCTCGTGGCCTGTTGGTTAAAGTTCAAAACTGAAACACTGTCAAGCAAATCTTTGCTGCCCTTATTTTTCCTATCACTTTCAATGGTCATAAGAATATGCAAAATGTGGTGTTTTGGGAAAATTTACAGTCTTAATGCTAAACTAGCCTAATCAGCTGCTGACTCCAGCTGTTTGCTGACAACAAGCACATTTCTCTCATTGTTGAGCTACTGCTTTACTGAAGCTTACAGCAAATTTTGTTTTTTCACATTTAGCACTTTCTCCAGTGCATTCACGATACAGTCAGCAGAGCATTGTTACAAATGCGTACTAACCATGCATGAATGACCGCTGATAACCATTCAGCAGTACAGCAGACAGCCCAAGTGACACAGGACATGGTGACAAATCTCACTGCAGTAAGCAAGGTGGAGATGCTGAGGCAGAATAGAATCTACCAACGGAGTGACGATACCCTAAATCAGACTAACTCCATACTTTGTAGCCATCTGAGCGCCAAATATCTCTTTATCTCTGTTGGTAAATGCTTCCACTCTTAGCCTCAAAAGGAAGTCAATCAAAGTAAAACCAGCTATTTCAGTTAGTTTTATAAGGTGTAACACTTTTACACAATTTTTACAAGTCTGGGATCTTCTTTTAAAAAGCTCTCTTCACATTTGTTCTTTAGAAAAACCACTAAAGCTTGTTCAAAAAGCAGTTTCAATAAATTTGCACAGATGGAGCAGACGTCATGGGAACTCTTGTTCAACAAGAGTTTACAAAAAAGGCAAAGAAGGGAACAAAGTATTGCTGTGAGAACCCATAATGTGCATCTTCAGCCTCTTTCTGACTCACTTAAGGTGTCTTGCAGACTTGATTATGCAGAGTCATATGTCTTGTGTACATTAATTCCGCATTGAATAAGGAGAAAAGCAAGAAACAACACTTGTTTTAGGAAGCTTTATCCCCCAAGAGGAACAGGCAAAGAGAAGGAGGTGCTAATAGTTAAATCCTTGTGAAACAAAGTCTTTATGTATGAGGTTGTGATAGAGAGATAAAGATCATTTTGGGTGGTAACACTCACCTGTTACAGAGAAGTTGCTGGGAGAGCTGTAAACCTCAGTATAAGGTGATCCGTCACGGAACCAGCGGATATGAACAGGGCCTGGTGGTCCCACCGCTTCACAGGACAGGGTGAAAGGTGTGTATCTTGTTACGTTCTTGTCCTCTGGTTGCTTGACAAATGTTGGCAGACCTAAGTCAGATTAAAGAAGTGTGAAAGAACTGCGAAACGTGTGGACAAAGAAGTTTTGAATACTCTGGATACTCACCTTCTACCCGAATGCTGATCGGATCAGACTCTACCAACATGTTGCTGATACTCAGTCGGCAACGATACTCTCCAGCATCCACTCTCTGCACATGTTTAATGCTGTAATATGTAATGCATAAGGACACATCAGTTTGTGTACCTAATCTGTCATATCACACACATTTCACCTTCATGTGATACATACATGACAGTGGAGAGGAGAGTTGATACCCCATCTGTGATGGATTGGAGCTCATTCATCACCACATGGATGTTTGGTGACAGTTCCTTACTATCCTTCACCCACAGGATGGTGGGCTCCAGTCTGGTATCAGGAATGTCAATGGAACAGTTCAGTTTGGCTTCATGGCCCTCTGACAGCTGAATGGTGCCAACGGTGGGCTTAAAGCGGAGTTTCCTGAGCTCCTCTGGACTCAGATACATCCGAGAAACAACTCGAGGTATCACAAGAGGCTCCGAGGTCCTGGAAGGTTGGGCTGTTTACAAAAGGCATGTTAGCGTATGTTAGAACTAATAAATGGTAAAATGGAAATATACTTGATAAAGATATGGTATTGATTTTACAAGAAAAGATTTCATGGAACACTGCTAAGCTTTAAAACAATGTAGAGTATGTTTGACAGTAAGTAAAGTAACATTTTGAAGTTTGGTGGGGAGGGGTTTTCTCAAACAACTGATTATTAATTTAAAACATTCCAACAACATCTGGATGTTTCGTTTTCACTGTGAGAAACGTTTCTTCACCCATCCCAGTGACTTCTTCAGACCGAAACTAGTACTATTGCCTAACAATGACCTCGCGACCCATTGTTAGTCAGTGGTACCATTTTCAGTCATTATATAGATGCACTGTTTATAAGGTTGGGGAAACCTGCAGGCAGTTGAGACTGAAGAGGTCACTTAGGTGAAAACGCACTCTCCCACTGAAACGCAACGTGTTTGAGCATGCATCGGGACAGTTCGAAACATTATTAAATGTTAGAGAAAAAGTGGAAATTATCATAACAATTAGTAGGGGGCATGTTTTTCCCCGCATATTATTTAAGAGAGTGAAAAAGAACACTTTGGATTTGCGTTTTAAATCAAAAATATTTTTCTAAGAGGGCACGCGTAGCAAAATTGGGCCACACGAGGAGAAAAACAAGGTGATTTACGCAGTCAGCATTTTTAAAGCTTTTCTATGAATTACAGCTCACATGACTTTTAATTTATAGCTATCCTGATGTCCTTTCACTCCCACCGTTCCGTTTATGCCACATTTTGTGACTTAATTAAAGAGCAAAATGCTACTAAAAGAAATCCAAAGAAATCTTCTAGGTTTTCCAGCGACTGATACAAAACAATTTAACCAGATATTTAAATCTGTCCCAGCTGCGGTCCGTCATGCTGAGGAATGCTTCTCTCTCTGCAAAGTAGTGGACAGGAGACCCGAACCGAGCTCTGAACTTTAGGGGAATGATGTCAGTGCAGCAAAACACAGTCTTTAAAAGAAAATGAACAACTTACCGCTGATCGGAATCCACACAAGTATTGCTATAGTCGTAGAAAACAAAACCACCCAATCAGGTTTTAATGATTTCTTTGCCATGACCGGTCTGGAGAACTTAAACTGCTTCTTTTCGTCCCACAGCACAGGTCCGCAAGCGTTTTAAATATGACGGGATTGTGCCAAAACGCACAATTCAGCTGCGACAATATCCAACATCACCCAGCAGAGTGGCTTCAGCGTCGCTTGTGTAAATAGTTGCAACACCACGTAGCTGAAGAGGGGGGAAAAACGTTTACCAAGAGGGACGTCACAGATGGAATCCCACGAAGGCGGGACTGCGTGTGGAAATACTAGAGACTGTATAGAACATATAGATGATATATCTTTATGCTGTCTGTGGGAAATACTGAAAGTCAGCCTGAAGTCAGCTGTAAAAGCAGGATTATTACAATCACTCGATAAAACTAGATAGTATAGTTAGTATTTATTTTTCTGTTATTTCTTTTCTATTTTTTGCTTAATTTCTATTGAAATAAGTTGCAAATAATCTATTACCTAATAAGAAAAACGTATATGAAACCTACAGAGGAACACAAGATCTCTTTAATCTTAGAGTTACAAAAATAACAACAAAACAAAAACTACTACTAAATCAAACTACTCCACCACGTGGTCACTTTTGCTACTGATCTTCCACAAATAGAATAAGAATCCAAGGTCCATTTAGAAGCTGTTGTTGAACTTTCAGTCATATTCTAAGAACGCTGTTCAGTTGCTGTTGCAGTTTTGGTGTTGTTTTTTTACACCTTGATTACCTTTTCCGAGGAATACTTGCTTGTGCAGTCCAGATATGGAAAAGGAAGAGAACAAAAACTTAAAGTAAATGTTTATTTTTTAAAGTTAGATCCATAATTTGCTGGACGCAGACACAAATGTTTTGTCCCTGTACACCACTACAGTGGATTTTAAATCAAACAATCAAGATGAGATTCCAGCACAGACTTCCAGTTTCTTTCTTTATTCTTTTACAAAAGAAAAAAAAATCAGAGGCTCAAAAGTAATTGTACAAAGTAACATAAACTTAAATACAAGGGATGTTTTAATACTTTAATCCTTTACAATTAATGACTGCCTCCCTTGACATACTCTTCCAGGCCTTTACTGCAGCTGTTTTCAGTTGCTCCTTGTTTGTGGGTCTCTCAGTTTTGTCTTCAGTAACTGAGAAGCTGATTTGGCCATTGAAGAATATCCCATTTCTTTGCCTTGAGAAACTCTTGGATTGCTTGTGCAGTGTGCTTTGAGTCATTATCCATCTGTACTGTGAAGCACTGTTTGATTGGCTGTGCAGCATTTGGTTGAATCTGAGCAGAGAGTATGGCCCAGTACACTTAACAGTTCATTCTGCTACTTATATCAGCAGATACATCATCAATAAACACCACTGATCCAGACTCACTGACAGCCATACATTGCTATACAGCCATAACATTGCCTTCATCATGTTTGACTGATAATGTAACATGATTTAAATCATAAGTCTCCCTCATTTGCACTTACTTTAATTTGGGCCTCATTTTTAAACAGTGAAAAGCTATAGAATTAAGATTCAACCATGCATTCAACCTGTGCATTGTATGAGTACTTTAATTTGTCATGAAATATCAAGGGAATAGGCATCACCTTGTCATCGAATCGCTTGTCAGTCAACTGTCCAATTTTTTTCTGAACAGGGCTTGCTGTGGGCAGATCAGGTAGTTGTGCAAGTGCTGAAAATTCCAGTTATTATTGCACTGCAACTGTGAGCAGGTTTACATTAAGCACATTTTGGATAGTAAAGTAGTCAGTTAATTACACAGTGCTCCTGAAAGCTAAACAAGGATGACGGGAAGGAGGCAGGAGCACAACACACAGGTCCTGTATTGTAAATATCATCATCGTTTGTAAGACAAACACAGACCGAGCATTTTTGTACGCTGGGTTTTAAATGCTAGGATGAGTTTAATTTCATTTAGGAATACTTTGAATTGTTAAAGTTTTCTTGGTGTGCATTATAATTCAACCTTCAAATCGTTCCTGTAGCGTCAACACACCTCCTTCTGTGGTGCTGCCCTCGACCCACTTGCTGTTTGGAGAGGCGCCCTGTTCATTACTGCAGGAAACACTCAGGTTGTACAGCGTCATAGCCTCCAGTCCAGGGACTTCACCGTGAAAAGGCGGCACTGTGACGTTGATGAATCTGGTGGTCGTCACTTCCCCTTCCCTCTGACTCACCTCTCTAACCTTAGATTGGAGAACGTGTGATCAGTATGATGCTGTTAAACAATGGCACAGTTTGGATTAAACATGGGGCTTACTCTGATTTGGCACGTGGTGAGTGGAGAGAAGCCATCGTGCCCAGGAGTCCAGCTCAACGTCAGCTTATTGGACTGCCTCTCTGTCACAGTAACATGAGTGGGAGGTCTGGGACGAACTAGAAAACACCAAAAAAAAAAACCAGTATATGATAGCAGTATAACAGTATATGACAGCACTGACTCAGCTCCGCTGTTATTAATCTATAACACAAAGGCAGAGCACAAACCAGCAACACATTGTCGCCACTCTCAAACTGATTTCTTTATGTGTCAAAGGTGAATCTGGGGCAAAACTGGCATGTCATTCTCAATGAAGAAGTGAGAGTGAGGCCCAGCTGAAACATCATAGGAAAAAAAAATCTCATTTAAGAATGAGTCACTCCTTGGGGACTCATTTAAGAATGAGTCCCCAAGGGGATAGCTCGGGATAGCTCGTCAAAATGACTTAAATGATAAAATGACTTAAAAAAAAATAATCTTTTAATACGCTCAAAAGCACGTCAAACACATTTTTTCGTCAAATTCATAACCTGCTGATTACTGTGGATATATTTCTTGGAGCTTCTCGACAATGGTGAAGCCCAAACTTCGATGCAAAGAAGAACGATGCGAGAGATGTAGGCCCGGAACCCTCTTCGGACTCACCTGGTGGGGATGCCCCGCCTGCACTGGAAAAAGATGAATGCGAGCCGTCGAGTAAAGCGCTACTAACAGCTATATTTAGCTTGCGTTCAGAGATAAATTCCATCAAGTCTGAATTGTGCGCTACACTGGACACATGCATATTAGAGATTTCTACCACCATAAGAGGCAAGATATCATCCTTGAACCAGAGCATCCAGGCCTCAATTTCGGACATAAAAAGCGACGTGGCCAGGTATGATAACACTTTGACTGAACTGCAGGACTGGGCCTCAAACCACTCTGACACCACTCTCTGACACCTCCATACATACATATATACACGTACACACATATACACATTTTAAATAACCCCAGTAACACCTCAATGGATGCAAAACCTACAGATATATATACCCATACCAACATACCCGTACACCCGCACACACGTGAAAATATTGGACAAGAACACCCAAATCTCTTCCTCCTCCCCGTACCCTGCAAAAACCATATCCTTAAACCTCTTTTTAAACTGCGCCATGTTTCATATCTTTACTTAGTCTGTTCCACAGCTTCACTCCACAAACAGAGATGCAAAAAACTTTTTAATTCGTATGGAAACAAGGATCTTTTAAATTTAATTCCCCCCTTAAATTGTATCCCTGTTCCCTTTTAGAAAACAATTTTAGAATATTGTCAGGAAGTAGGTTGTTTATTGCTTTATACATAATTTGTGCAGTGAGAAAATGAACCAGATCTGTGAATTTTTGAATCTTTGATTTTAAGAATAGTGGATTTGTATGATCTCTGTAACCAGTTTTATGGATTATCCTTATGGCCCTTTTTTGTGTATAAAGATTGATGATAGTGAACATTTGTAAGTATTGCCCCAAACCTCTGCACAGTAATGCAAATACGGTGCAATCAGTGTACAGTAGAGAATGTGGAGTGATTTGTGGTCCAGAATGTGTTTTACTTTACTCAAAATTGAAACACTTCTTGAAATTTTGTTATGTGTATGATTTATATGCGACTTCCAGTTTAATTTAATTTTTCTATAATCACACCAAGAAACTTATGTTCAAGTACTCTTTCAATTTCCACACCATCTATAATAATCTGCACTTGTGCATTTCTAAGGGAATTCCCAAATAAGACTATTTTAGTTTTACTTAGATTTAGCGATAGTTTGTTCCTGTTAAACCATTTTTTAATTTTGCACATTTCTGAAGTAATTGTATCCAGCAGCTCCTTTAGATTCTCCCCAGAACAAAAAATATTTGTATCGTCTGCAAATAATACTAATTTTAATATATCAGATGCCTTGCAAATATCATTTATATAAATAATAAATAATTTTGGACCCAGTACAGAGCCTTGTGGAACACCACAAGCAATGTTCAAGCATGATGAGGAATGGACACCCAGCTTCACACATTGTTTCCTGTCACTTAAATAATTTTTCACCCAGTGCAGTACAACCCTCCTCATCCAATACCGTTCCAGCAGGGGCGTAATTTCCAGGGGGGTTAGGGGGTTTATGATCCATATTGACTGTCAGAGAATTGTTTATTAAACAGGTTTTCTAGGATTTTGGAGAATTGTGGTAGTAAAGAAACGGGCCTGTAATTTATGAAGTGGTGTCTATCCCCAGTTTTATACAACGGCACAACTTTAGCTATTTTCATTTTGTTTGGAACTTTTCCAGTCTGAAATGATAAGTTGCAAATATATGTTTGCAACTAAATGACTCCGGAATTTGTTCTGCCAATATTTACAAAATGATGATTAAAGCCGTTGACCACATCAGCAGTGTTTTCCATAATATTGCCATTGTCAATAAAATATTGAGGATAACTTTTTTGTCCAGAATTATTTTTAATGATACTATTTAAAACATCCCATATTCCCTTCATATTTTGTTTATTGTTGATCAATGTTTTACTATAATACTCCTTTCTACATACTTGTATAATATTGGTCAACTTATTTTTGTATTTTTTACATTTATTTTCAGCATCTTTTGTTCTTTGTTTTAGGAGTTCCCTATAGAGTGTATTTTTCTTTTTACATGCATTTTGTAAACCCTTAGTGATCCATGGTCTGTCTGAATATTTGTGCTTTCTGTTGTATTTTATTGTTGGACAGTTTTTATCGTACAATTCCACGAATATTCTTAAAAATATGCCATATACAATACAATATTGCCATATACAAAATCAATATCAGTTTCTTTGTAAACATTGTCCCAGTCCAGATTTCATAGATCGTTCTTAAGTGCGTTCATAGTTTCTTCTGTCCTTACACATCTGTATCTCAGTTGTTCCTCATGCTGATTTCTCTTGTAATTGGTGTCATAAACTGCAAAAACTGGTAGGTGATCACTGATATCATTAATTAATAATCCGCTCACAATGTTGTTTTCCATATTGTTAGTGAAAATATTGTCGGGTAAGATGGTACAATGAGGTGTAATTCTGCTAGGCCTGGTTATTTTAGGATGTAAACTCAAACTGTACATAGTGTTTAGAAATTCGTCGGTCATTTTATGCTTTTTCGGATTCAGCAGGTCAATATTAAAATCACCACAGATAAACATAACTTTTTGATTTGTTTTGGAGAATATTTCTTCTATGAAGTCATTAAATACTTGAATACTAGAGCCAAGTGTTCTTTATATAGATCGAGCACATAGAGTGAATCGCCAATGTCCCAAACAAAGTGATTCTACTCGGCCCATCATCTTGAGATTGCACTGCTACCACGTTCGCGAGGAAATTCTGCGGAAAGCTGCAGAAAACAGGAACCTGACGTATAAGGGGTTTAAAATAAACATCTTGCCAGATTTCCCTCCCTCTGTTGCCAAACGCAGAGCCGCATTTGCAAATGTGAGAGGAATACTAGATGGGATGCCCGGCGTCAGGTACGGACTGGTATACCCTGCAAAGCTGTTAGTGACCCTTGGTGATGTGAGGAAAACTTTTACCGATCCCAAAGGCCCTCGACTACGCGAAGAAGCACCTCTCCCATCCACCTTAAAATGTATTAAAAGCAAGGATATATATATATCTATAATGTTCACACAGGACTGTGTCTTTTCTTTTCCATTTATATTCCACTTAAATGTGAATACGGAGCGTTTATTACTATTGACGAGATGTCAGTTAGAAGGTAAGAGTTACTAGGTTAACAGAGGTTAGCAGCAGTGGCGGTCCTAGGCTGTTTGGCGCCCTGGGCGAACACAACAAACAGCAAACGACTAATACAATCAGAATAGGACAAATCAACAATTGACACTGACTAATTATTATTGTGCTGAACACGGTCCAAAAGATTCAGTAAGCTACATCAGTGTCTACTGTTTGCTATCAAAGCCAAGTGGCTAACTAACGTAAACAGAAGTTTTCACTATCCCTACTAATTAATGTTATCTTGTTGTATCCCTGTTGTGGCCCGTGCTATCCTCTATGCTGTTGCATGCTGGGGCAGCAGGTTGAGGGTCACAGATGCCAACAGACTAAATAAACTGATCCACAAGGCCCGTAATGTTGTGGGGATGGAGCTGGACTCCATTAGGGTGGTGTCTGAGAAGCGAATGTTGTCCAAGATAAGGACAATCATGGATAATACCTCCCACCCATTCCATGACATGCTGGCTACCAGTGTTGGTCAAGTTACTTGAAAAAAGTAATCATTAACTAATTACTGATTACTTCCCCCCAAAAGTAATCCCATTACTTTACTGATTACTTATTTTCAAAAGTAATTAATTACTAAGTTACTTAGTTACTTTTTAAAAACACGATTTACAACCTGAATAGGTAATAAAGCAATAGATCTTTCAGCCCAATTCTACTTTTTCTGCATAATCCATCATACAAAATTTAATCAAATGGAAAAGTCTCTTTTTAAAACTTGTTTTATTAGTTTTAATCTTTTAACTTTATACATCAAGCAAAAATTAAATTATATGTAACATTCTCTGGCTGGAAGAAATTTGTTTAACATTTAAACCTATTTTCTGCACATTCCAGCACATAAAATAAAATATTTTTTTGTGTTTACACTCAGTCTTTCAAATAAATGCAAGTGAAACACAACAGAAAATAAATAAAATCAAAGACTCAGCGGTCCTGTTGCTCTATTTTCACCTGTATAGCAGGCGGATGTTTGCCCTGGTGCAGGTGTGCCGCAGCCATCAGTGGAAGAATCCGCGAGTTTGTTTGTGAATTTCTCCCACACTCCATATATTATCCATTGTTGATCTGCACACAGCTGTTGCCACGAACGTCGCACTCACTTACGTCATTGTCATGAGACACTCTCGCAAAAAAATCACGGTTTTAGTAACGCAGCGTTCTTAGAGGAAAGTAACAGTAATCTAATTACCTTTTTTGCAATAGTAATCCCTTACCCTACTCGTTACTTGAAAAAAGTAATCGGATTACAGTAACGCATTACCCATTTCTGCTGGCTACTCACAGGAGCACGTTCAGTGAGAGACTGAGATTACCAAAAAGCACCACTGAACGACACAGGAAATCATTCCTGCCTGTGGCCATCTCCCTGTACAACTCCTCCATCTAATACACTTACACCCTTTTTATACATGCTCTTTTCTATTCTGTAATATTCTTGTCAATTTTCTTGATATTTATTTATAATTACCTCTGTTAATCCTTGATATTTATAATTGAGTGATCTGTACATATTAGTGCTATTTCTTAAAAGTGTAAAATCTGTAATATAATGTATTGTTTGGAGTTTAATCTGTTACTGTTACTATTTTTACAATTTCTTCTTGGAGCAACTGTAACCCACATAATTTCCTTAGGGATTAATAAAGTATTCTGATTGTGATTCTGATTGTTTCAGGATACATGACCTGCCATTATCCAATGACACATTTGCTTACCTGTATCTTTTGCTCGTTTCTCCTCCTCTTCTTTTCTCTCTATTTTTTCTAAACTGAGCACCTGATGGCTTTGAACTTTTCTTGTCCATCTTCCATTGGTTTTAATTTTGCACTCCAGTATGAACACCCATCCCCCAACTCGAGGATCACCACAACATAACTTAATAAATCTACACCTTAGTTCACAGATTCACTTTGTCTAGGGTTTATTTCTGGGATTTCGCACAACCCAGGATTAAAATCATGAATGGGCTTGGATTTACAACATTATGAATCAAATGTGCTCTATTTGGAAGCAGCCGGCCCCCCTCCCCTGTCGACAGGTTGTGTGTGAGACTTAAGTCTGTATCATAATGTCTGGTGTTTTCGTGTTTGTTGGTTTGTTTTTATTTTGTTTTATTTTGCGAGTTGGTTATTAGATGCCGCTCCAGCCAGCCAGACAATCCCCCGTCGCCCCGCCCCTCTCCTCCCTGTGCCGCAAGCAGCAGGCGCACCTCGCAAACGGAGGGGGCCTTACTCCCAGCAAATGGGCGATAGAAAACCGGTCGGTGCCTATGACATCCCCACAAACTGGATGTTTCCATGGCTTTGAGCATGTTTTCATTTCTTCTAACTTCCATCAGCTGTCATTCTTCCACCTGCGTGTGGATGACAAGCCGGCTCTGCTGCTCCACCTCCTGAGGAACATAGTGAAGCCTCAGGAACAGACAGTGGTCTTTGCTGCCACCAAACACCATGTGGAGTACCTAAAGGAGGTAAGATAACAGTGTAGCATAGATTTGTGAAAATGTTAAATATTGTTTAAAAAACTAGAGCTTTAGTTGACTTCTTATTTTTTTCTGATGTCCAGCTGCTGTCGTCAGAAGGTTTAGAGTGTGCCTACTAGATGTAGGCACACTACATCTAGTAGGCACACTACAGTGCCCTTGATCAGACTGCCAGGAAGATCAACATTGGGAAATTTGTGAACCGGAAAGCCATGGTGCTTCTGGTGACTGATGTTGCTGCTCGTGGTATAGACATCCCCCTTCTGGATAATGTCATCAATTACAACTTCCCCTCCAAGGCCAAACTCTTCTTGCACAGAGTTGGTGAGCAGCTGTATGCAGAACGAACAAAGTGATTCAGCCTGTTCAATTTGAAATGATTAGGCCAGCATTACGAGTATTTTTTCCCCTGTCTTTTCCCATCAGGGCGTGTGGGACGAGCGGGCCAAAGTGGCACAGCCTATAGTCTGATTTGTCCTGATGAAATGCCTTATGTCTATGACCTCCACCTCTTCCTAGGGCGACCAGTTCAGTTTGCTTCACCTGAACACACACAAGGTAGACTCTACTGCATGCCTGTCAGGTCTTAAAGTGACAGATGAACTGTTTAACTGATGTGCTACACATTTGAGGTTGCTAATAAACTTTATTTAGTGCTCTTTTTATCTGTCACTGTATTGAAATGTCTGCATTTCTTTTCGTACTCCAGATTCAGAAGGTGTGTTTGGTCGAGTCCCTCAGAGGATCTTGGATGATGAAAGTGCTCATGTGATCACGTCTCATGAAAACTCGCTGGACCTGCAAAATCTGCTCCGTGTCTCAGAGAATGCCTACAAGCAGTACCTCAAGTCGCGGTCAAACCCCTTGCCGGAGTCCATCAGACGGGTTAAAAACGTAGTAAAACACCAGCCAGTGAGGTGATGCGTGCCAAACGCTCTAAAGACACTCGGCTAGTGGACAAATTCAGCAAGCAGAGAGAGGACCGAGCTGCAGAAAGCAGGCTGCAGCAGCCAATCAACCCCACCACTACTGCTGACTGTGACATCACAGAAAAGGAGGAGAGTGATCTAAATGTAAGCATGGGTGAAGTATTGTTTCTTTCTTTCCTCCCTGGATC
Organism: Oreochromis niloticus; assembly: GCF_001858045.2. NCBI lineage: Eukaryota > Metazoa > Chordata > Actinopteri > Cichliformes > Cichlidae > Oreochromis > Oreochromis niloticus. The sequence continues at coordinate 21,834,003 of NC_031978.2, forward strand.
GTTGTAGTTGCAGGTTCAGATCAGTTTCATAAAGGATTAAGCACACACATTGAACTCCAGGAAATCATAAATCAAAATATGGATATTACCTGTCCACATATTCATGGTGACGTAACTGCTCTTTTAACTGTTTGGTGACTTCGATTTGTTTTGTGATTGTAGAAATGGTTTACATGAGCTTTTAGCTGAGATTCAGAGGTTTCTGCAGCACTTATATTTCTGACCTCTTGTTATAACCGATTAAATGCGATCTCCTCCCTTTTGCCCCCATTTTTGATGGTGTGGGTGCAAATGATCAAGCATGACGTTCTCATAATAAATGAGATAAGATACTGCAAATAATTATTTCTGCATTTGTGATTGAAATGAATTGAAAATGTGTCTGCAATGATACAGTTTTAAAGATTTGGCCTATATAATTTCTCGAGTGAATGAGCCTAAACATGATGACCTAATCAGTGACACCGTGTCACCTGTGACACACACACACACACACACACACGTATGACTTTGGCGGTTTGAGCTGAAACAATTTCAGTGTTTCAAACCATGTTCCAGTTTTTCCTTCACCATTTATGAGGTTTCAAGAAGAAAATAAGCGACAGATATGAATGTTTTTGAAAAATTCTGTAAAGATTAGACGAAAAATACTCAAAAGATAAATTCAATTGGTTTATTATAAACAAGCAAGTCAAAAAAAGTTAAACAAGTAAACAATGAAACAAGGTAAAATGAAGTAAGAACAAAAATGTTAAACAAGTAAATAATGAAACAAGGTAAAATGAAGTAAGAACAAAATGTTAAACAAGTAACTAATGAAACAAGGTAAAATGAAGTAAGAACAAAATGTTAAACAAGTAACTAATGAAACAAGGTAAAATGAAGTAAGAACAAAAATGTTAAACAAGTAACTAATGAAACAAGGTAAAATGAAGTAAGAACAAAAATGTTAAACAAGTAACTAATGAAACAAGGTAAAAGAGAGAAAACCCCAACAATCCCCTCTGAGCAAGCACTAGGCGACAGTGGGGAGGAAAAACTGCCTTTAAACGGGCAGAAACCTCCGGCAGAACCAGGCTCAGGAGGGGACAGTCAACTGCCGGGACTGGTTGGGGGGAAGGACAGAGGTGGAGCAAGACGAGGCTACATCAGGTGAAGCAGTAGAGTCCCTCCTCCAGGGCAAGCGGAAGCATTTTTTCTTCTTTTTCATGGACTTTTCCACAAGCGCCTTTTTCTCCAGGATGAGGGTTCTCAACTGATCGATTGTTTCTGCGTTTTGCTTGTCAAGTTTCTTGCATGTTTGCTCCACCTCTTCTAATGTTGCTTGTTTTTCTTCAAGCTTTTCTTTGAGTTCTTTGGATGTTGCCTCCTGCATTAGCTTGTCCTTGTGCATGTCTGCATTTCTCTCTTGTACTTCTTTGTACATGTCTTCTAACTCCTCATTTCTTCTGTGGATGTCTTGGAGAGTACGCTGCAGGTCGTCATGTATTTTATCTTGGTGTTGCTTTTGCGCCTGCATTTCAGTGTGTTTGCGCTTCAAGTTGTTGTATTCCAACAATATCCCCTTAGTGAGCTCTGAGTTGTTTCTTGCCATGTGATCAATCCTTTTCTGCATCTGTGAGCATCTTTTGTCCAGTTTTTCCTTTTCCCCTTCTAGTTCACCTGTTTTGTCTTTCAGTTCATTACAAAACTGTTGCAGTTTTAGATTTTTACCCTCAAAGTCTTTGACAATGCGTTTCTCTTCTTTCAATGTTTCTTGCTGTTGCACTTTCTCTTGAAGAAGGACTTTATTTTGGCACAGTGCTTCATCCAACTTTTCTTTCAGCATTCTGTATTTTTCCTCCGTGACTTTGAGTTTGTGCTGCAAGTCTCTTTGCTTTGTCTCCTGTTCTTCCGTCTGTTGGAGGATTTCTTTATTTTTTTTCACAGCTTCATCGAACTTTGTTTGGAGCAGCTGATTCATTTGGTCCATATATTGGAGATCCCATTCTGTCTTCTCAACAGTAGCTTTGCTGTCTTGAAGCTGGTTGGACATCTCCTTTAGTTCCGCCGTCTTCTGCTTGTTTTCTTTAATCAGGAAGACGATCTGCTCTCGGGCTTGTCCAAACCTAATTCCCCAGCCCTCATTAATAATTTCTATGTCGGGCTGGCGTTGTTGTCTTTCCTCCAGGTTTTTATTTTGCGCTTCCATCTGTCTACACTTCTCCTCCAGTTGAAGTTTCTCTTCTTCAATTTTTTGAATTTTATTCTGGAGGTGGTAGTTTTCCTTCCTACTGTCATGTAATGCCCTTTGGATGGATAAGAGGTCATTTGGGGAAATTGGCCGGCCACGCCAGGAAGGAGAAGCGGCATGATCTTTTTGTTCTGGTTGGTGTCTTGTTGGGTACATGTTGAAGGTTGTACACGACGACTCTGAAAAGCTTTCCAAAACTTTCTGTGGTGAACGTTTGAAGGCTGCAAACACAAATGCTGCGAAGAAACGAACTAAGAATAGCTGTGTCTCACCCCTATTTGTGGAAAAAACTTCAAAGGATTAAAGGTTCTTAAGGCGACCTTGTGACATCATCACTCCGTGAGCCAATGAGATTGTCGTGTGAAATTTTGGAATGGGGATATTTTTTTTCAAACTGTTTTCAAATTTAACTTAATATTTGACTGTTTCTTAAATGACCTGTTTAGCTGATTAAGAAATTAATTGCCATGAACATACCTAATGTTATATAACAGACAACAGAAAAACAGACATTTTTCTGTTTTATTTAAAAGTCTCACAATTGTCTTATGTTTATTTATATAGGCAAGACCTACTTTTCACTTTTTTGCTTTGCTTTATGTTCTTAAGTGTATTAGTTCGCCAGCAGCAAGAACATGTACTAGTGTCAATAATAATAGTACGGTGGATTAGAAAACCTGCTCACAAGTTGAATAAACACCCAGGATTGTTTCATCATTTTCATTCAAAACCAACATTTGAGTCAAAAAGAGAAAGTTGTTTGTGCTGTCTGATGGAGATGAAGCAAAATAAAATGCAGTTTTGATGTAGCTGATGTTGTATACAAACTAGAAGAGGAAGATAGTAGGATCTCTGTATCATGTTTTGTCACTTTGTACCATGTAATTCTTTCCATTTCCACCAGGGGGTGTTTTCAGAGGTGGTAGGTGGTAAAAGAAGAGGTCAGCAGGAAGATGGTGAAGAACGACCAAAGACCAAGAAAAAAAGGCAGTCAGGCAAAGATGAAGAGTATTATATCCCTTACAGACCTAAAGACTTTGACTCTGAGAGAGGGTGAGGCATTAAACTGTTGCATCTGTTTCTTTAAAAAATGTGAATGGCTTTGTGTTTTATGCTGTTTTGTCCTGTGTTACGCGTCGACAGGTTGAGTCTCGGTGGAGAGGGCAGTGCTTTTGAACAGCAGGCCTCTTCAGCTGTCCTTGATCTCATGGGAGATGAAGGCGATCGCCTTAACCAGCAGAAAAAAATGATGAAATGGTACAAATTTCCCTATGTTTGACTCAATATCCATAAAATGGTCATTTAAAACTATAATTTAAAGTCTTTTTTCCCCCTTTGTTTTATTAGGGACCATAAGAAGAAGCGTTTTGTGAGAGAAACGGGAAAAGAAGACCAGAAGAAGAAGATCAAAACAGACAGCGGTCAGGTTATCAGTAACAAGAAGAACAGGAAGAACTTGTATCCTTCCAACAAAAAGCTTCTCTGTGTGCTGCTCTTAATGACCCTCTTCTCTACTCCTATGACAATGTTAAGCTGTATTGTGAAGATGTTGTATCACTTGACAACATGTCAGTTATGAGGAGTGGAAGAAAAAATACAAGATTGATGATACAGGATCTGGATCAGACGGAGAAACAGGCGGAGGAGGCAGGAAGCCAGCAAGAGGTAGGACGGCATCAAAATGAATAGCACAAACACGTCTGCCTGTTAAATATAGACCATCAGCCACCATGTTTTAACTCAAGTCTAAAAGTAAATACTTAGAGCCCCTCTTCCAGCCTTGCAAGCTATAACCTCCAAGCTCTTTGTTGTGTCGTGCCTCTCCCAGGTCGTGGCCGTGGCCGACGAGGTCCAAACGTACAGAGCTCCGGTGACCACAAAGCACGCTCGGAGCTGAAAACAAAGGATCAGATCATGAAGCAGCGCAAGAAAAAGCAGAAGCACCAGTTCCTGCAGGGCGGGGGGATGAGCAAGCTCCGCTCCAAGAACAAAAAGTGGCTCGGAGAAGTGAAAAAGTCAGGTTTTGGAAGGGGTGGCCATAAGAAAGGCAAGCTGAGGAAGAAGCTGTGAGGAGGACAGAGGGTTGATGGTGTGGAGGACATCACGAGGAAGTAAGCGTCAGAATCATCTGAGAACATCACCAACGATTTTCCTGGCGCTTTGTGTGACTGTAGATTAAGGAGACAATGATTTGTGCATCTTTACACTGCAGAAATGCACGTCACTTCTTCCTTGATGGCCTGCTGAACTCTGTGTTTGCCACAGAGTTATGTTTAATTATGATCCACTAACCTGGATTTACTACTTGTAAGCATGTTGGCAGTCTAATAAAAGTGTTTTGGAGTACTGAAATATGTCTTATCAAATTGGGAAAATACAGATATTAGGTGCTTAATTTCAAGATTCAAAATTCAAACTGTTTTTTGTCATGTGTCCAAAGAACATAAAGGCATTTCTCTGTGCAATGAAATTCTTTCTTTGCTGTCCACACACAGATGCTGATTAATATATACAATAGAAATAGAACATATAAAATACAAATAGTAAAAATAAATAAATGAAGACAAAAAAGAAGACAAAATATTGAAGTGTGAAACAGAGATGTGTGTAAAAGAGTAATGAGCTTAATATGCAGGATGACCTGATGTGCAAAAGTTATTATTACTGTTCAAAAATAGGTCAGCTGTCCATGAGCCTGATAGCAGTGGGGAAGAAGGAGTTGTTGAGTCTGGATGTTCTGGATTTCACACTTCTGAACCTTCGTCTCGAGGGCAGAAGTGTGAACAGTCCGTGTTGGGTGTGTGTGGGGTCTTTGAGGATGGAGGCAGCTCTCCTCTGGACTCTGGACTTGACCAGCTGTGTGGTGTTCGGTGTCCAGGTGAGGTCCTCAGAGATGTAGACGCCCAGGTATCTAAAGCTGCTCACCCTCTCCACTTCAAGCCCCGGATAAACAGCGGTTGGTGAGGCCTCCTCTTCATCCTCGTGTCCACTATTATCTCCTTTGTCTTATCAGTGTTGAGGGTGAGGTTGTTGTCCTCACAGCATGACACCAGACCGGCCACCTCTCTCCTGTAAGCTGCTTCGTCCCCTCCAGTGATGCGACCAATCACTGCAGCGTCGTCCGCGAACTTCAAAATGATGTTATCTTTGTTGGAGGTGACACAGTCGTGGGTGTACAGGGTGTAGAGGATGGGACTGAGGACGCAACCTTGTGGAACACCAGCGTTTGTAATAATGCTGGCTGAAGTCATGTTGCCGATCCTGACGGACTGGGGCCTGCCAGTCAAAAAGTCCAGTAGCCAGCCACAGAGTGTTGCCAGCTTGTGAGTGAGTTTGTAAGGGATGACTGTATTGAAGGTGGAGCTGTAATCAACAAAAAGTACTTTGATGTATAAGTCTTCGTTTCCAGACGGGAGAGGGAATAGTGAAGGGCAGCAGCAATGGCGTCTGATGTGTAATTTGCAGTTAGTTAGGTGCTGTATAAAAACCACATTAAATTCTGTAAACCAATCAATCAATCAGTCACACACACACACACACACACACACTTAAAAAGTAAAATTGGGCTGGGCACACATGAGCCAGGTGAGGAAACACTATCACAGGGAGCCGTCTGCACCGGGAGCCGGTCACAGACCGCAGCCTCCAGGCTGGGCACACACCAGGAGGGAGGCAAAGAAGCCCCCCAGCCAGGCTGAGAAGACCCACAGAGCCCCAGCAGCCACGGTCGATCACAGCCCCAGTGCAGAGAGCCCCCTCCGAGGAAACACTGGAGATATGACCTAATAAGAATATATACAGGATAAAAAGATAAAATAAATAAGAATGGGATACAGTATAAATATAAATAGAGTAAGAAGATAAAAAATGAATAAGAATAAAATCAATAAATATTAGGTAAAACCTAAATTAATAATATAAATAGAATAACAGGATAGAATAAATAAGCATAAAATAAATAAACGTTAGGTAAAAGCTAAATTAAAAAGGTGGGTCTTGAGCCTGTTCTTAAAAACATGTACGTTCTCTGCGGCCCTGAGCTCCTCCGGCAGGCTGTTCCACAGACGAGGACCATACCACTGAAAAGCTGCCTCTCCGTGAGTATGTGTCCTGACTTTAGGGACAATCAAAAGGCCGGTACCAGGGGACCTCAGGGTCCGCGAGGTTTCATATGGTAAAAGCAGATCTGAGAGATAAGAAGCCCAAGACCATTAAGACATTTAAAAACCAATAAAAGAACTTTAAAATCGATCCTGAAACACACGGGGAGCCAGTGCAGTGATTCTGAAACCGGTGTAATGTGGGCCCGCCCTCTGGTCTTCGTCAGCACACGAGCTGCAGAGTTTTGTAAAAGTTGTAAAGGTGAAATATTCTTTTTGGGGAGACCAGAGAGCAGGGCATTACAGTAATCAATGCGACTGGTAATAAAAACATGCATCAGCATCTCCGTGTTGGCCCGAGAGAGAATAGGGCGGACTCTGGCTATATTTTTTAGATGATAAAATCCAATTTTGGTTACATGTTTAATATGTGGGATAAAACCAAGCTCAGAGTCAAAAATAACACCCAGGTTTTTCACTTGTAGTGAAGGGCATAGTGAAAATGCCTGTAATTTAGACAAGAGTTTCTCTCTCTGAGCCTCAGGACCGACGATTAAAACTTCAGTTTTGTCCTGGTTAAGCTGTAAAAAGTTTTCTGCCATCCAAGATTTAATATCTAGAATACAGTTAAAAAGGGCATCCATTGGTCTGGTGTCATCAGGAGACACGGAGATGTACAGCTGAGTATCATCAGCGTAACTGTGGAAGTTCACTCCATGCTTCCTGATGACACCGCCAAGAGGGAGCATATACAAATTAAAAAGTACAGGGCCTAAAACCGACCCTTGAGGCACACCACATGTCATTTTATGGATCATAGAGGAGCATGTATCCATACTCACCATAAAAGTTCTGTCTGAGAGATAGGAAGTGAACCAGTTGTGTACAGCACCAGAGAGGCCCACCATGTGTTTCAGTCTGTTTAAAAGAATAGCGTGGTCTACTGTATCAAAGGCTGCGCTTAGATCCAGTAGCACCAGGACTGAGAGCTTTTGGGCGTCCCAGTTACATCTAAGATAATTTAAAACCTTTAGGAGAGCAGTCTCTGTGCTGTGGTTCACCCTAAATCCAGACTGAAATATCTCCGGGATCTGTCTATCATTCAAAAAGTCATTAATCTGAGTAAAAACAAGTTTTTCTAAAATTTTACTTAAAAATGGTAAGTTGGATACAGGTCTGTAGTTATTAAAATCATTACAATCCAAATTGCTCTTCTTCAGAAGGGGCCTCACCACCGCCGTTTTAAAGGCAGCAGGGAAGACACGCAACTGAAGAGAGCAATTCATCATGTATAAAAGCTCAGCTTCAAGAAATCCATAAAGTGTTTTAAAAAGTGAAGAGGGGATTGGATCTAAAAGACATGTGGTGGGTCTCACTGTGGAGCTGCTCACCCTCTCCACATGTCCTATTCAAAATTATTTATCATTACCGCTGTCCAAGTGGTCTCATTTCAAAGTTCAAAGCGAGCATCGGAACGGGCAAGAAAGGCGACTTTTAATTGACTTTGAATGTGTTGTGGTTTTTGATATCAGATGGGCTGGGTTGAGAAACTGGCTTAGAATTCCTCTTGCCTTCAGCATGGCCATGCCCCTCTGACTTCTGGCATCAACAAGACATTTTTACCCAGGGAAATGTTTATTTCGCTTTTCTGTTTGGACTATTCTCTGTAAATTCCTGAGAAAATCTGAGAAGATCAGGAGTGTCTGAAAAACGTAAAACAGCCCATCTGTCACCAACAGCAATGCTGCCTTCAAAGTCACTTAAATCACCTTTTTTTTTTTTTTTCTGGCGTGTGATTGACTGATTAGATATTTGCATTCACAAGCAGCTGAATAGGTTAGTGGATAGTGAGTCTGTACTGTGTTATTGTATATTGTTTTTTCAGTTATTGCTCTGGTATAGAAGTTTGTTTTCTTTAAGTAATTTAGTAATTTTCACATCTCCGCTCCGTAAAGCGCAGACATAATAGTAAACATCATTTACATGTCCAGTTTTAAAATGTTTTTAATCTTGTCTGGTAAATTTTTCTTTTTTTGTCAGTCACTTACATTTAGGGAAGGAAAGTTTGAAGAAAGGAAATTTGACGTGTATGTTCTAAGATAACTGTGACGTTGACGACCTTTATTATAACTGTATTGGGCATGTTCACTTAACCAACAAAAATAACAAACCAACAAAATAAGAAACATAATTCCTGTTTTATAAAAAGCCACAATGACCAAGCCATCAGTTGCTTTATATGCCTATAATATCCACATTTATTTTTATTCATAAAATTGGAAATGTAAGATATTAATAGATAAATTTACAAAAGAAATTAAATGTAGTTCAATTCAGTTTTATGCATATGGGGCCAAATCACATTAGAAGTATGAGATAAAATTTTAATTTGGTCCATCTGGATGTGATTATAATGCTCCTGTTGTTTCGGGATGATATGCATACATACCATAATAAGTTACCCATTTATTGATTGCTGCTGGCTCCTGGCTCATGAAAACTTGAGGCTTATAGTTATCTGTGTGAATGCAGCTGAAGATGAAAAACAATTGATTGGTGCAAACAGTGGCGGTCCTAGGCTGTTTGGCGCCCTGGGCGAACACTTCCTCTGGCGCCCCCCCCTAACAAACAGCAAACGACTAATACAATCAGAATAGGACAAATCAACAATTGACACTGACTAATTATTATTGTGCTGAACACGGTCCAAAAGATTCAGTAAGCTACATCAGTGTCTACTGTTTGCTATCAAAGCCAAGTGGCTAACAAAAGTAAACAGAAGTTTTCACTATCCCTACTAATTAATGTTATCTTGTTGTATCCCTGTTGTGGCCCGTGCTATCCTCTATGCTGTTGCATGCTGGGGCAGCAGGTTGAGGGTCACAGATGCCAACAGACTAAATAAACTGATCCACAAGGCCCGTAATGTTGTGGGGATGGAGCTGGACTCCATTAGGGTGGTGTCTGAGAAGCGAATGTTGTCCAAGATAAGGACAATCATGGATAATACCTCCCACCCATTCCATGACATGCTGGCTACCAGTGTTGGTCAAGTTACTTGAAAAAAGTAATCATTAACTAATTACTGATTACTTCCCCCCAAAAGTAATACCATTACTTTACTGATTACTTATTTTCAAAAGTAATTAATTACTAAGTTACTTAGTTACTTTTTAAAAACACGATTTACAACCTGAATAGGTAATAAAGCAATAGATCTTTCAGCCCAATTCTACTTTTTCTGCATAATCCATCATACAAAATTTAATCAAATGGAAAAGTCTCTTTTTAAAACTTGTTTTATTAGTTTTAATCTTTTAACTTTATACATCAAGCAAAAATTAAATTATATGCAACATTCTCTGGCTGGAAGAAATTTGTTTAACATTTAAACCTATTTTCTGCACATTCCAGCACATAAAATAAAATATTTTTTTGTGTTTACACTCAGTCTTTCAAATAAATGCAAGTGAAACACAACAGAAAATAAATAAAATCAAAGACTCAGCGGTCCTGTTGCTCTATTTTCACCTGTATAGCAGGCGGATGTTTGCCCTGGTGCAGGTGTGCCGCAGCCATCAGTGGAAGAATCCGCGAGTTTGTTTGTGAATTTCTCCCACACTCCATATATTATCCATTGTTGATCTGCACACAGCTGTTGCCACGAACGTCGCACTCACTTACATCATTGTCATGAGACACTCTCGCAAAAAAATCACGGTTTTAGTAACGCAGCGTTCTTAGAGGAAAGTAACAGTAATCTAATTACCTTTTTTGCAATAGTAATCCCTTACCCTACTCGTTACTTGAAAAAAGTAATCGGATTACAGTAACGCATTACCCATTTCTGCTGGCTACTCACAGGAGCACGTTCAGTGAGAGACTGAGATTACCAAAAAGCACCACTGAACGACACAGGAAATCATTCCTGCCTGTGGCCATCTCCCTGTACAACTCCTCCATCTAATACACTTACACCCTTTTTATACATGCTCAGTAAAAGTACGGGGAAGTATACTGTGTTGTCCTTTTGTTGTTTTTTATTTTATTCTACTTTACTTTTTGATTGTTATTTTACCTGTTGTGAGTGCTTTCCGTAGTTCTCTTTTTCTCGCGCCGCTGCTTGTTTACCCTTGTAAATGCGGACAGAGTTCACACTCGTGTTTATTGATTTAAATCTGTTTTTTCTAATGTTTGTTTGGGGGGTTAGTAGGGAGGGGAGGGTGGGTCCCACGCCCAACTGTTACGTTGTCACTTTAAATACTGTAGAGCCGCATAATAACATTCCCTACTTTTCAATGACATGGCTGCTCAGAATAATGTAAGCTTACAAAGCGGTAGAAATGCAACCTTCCTTAGTTGGAATGTGCGAGGTTTAAACAATCCAGTTAAAAGAGGGAAAGTTCTTTCTCATCTTAAAACATTGGGACCGGATATTGTGTTCTTGCAGGAAACTCACTTGAAAGATAAATTTCATATACGATTAAAATGTAGGTGGATTGAGAATGTGTACCATTCTACCTTCCCTGCTAAAGCGAGAGGTACAGCTATTATGATAAAGAAGCGTATTCCATTTGTACATAAAAGCACAATATCAGACAGAAACGGATGCTATTTGATTGTGGTCGGGGAGCTGTTTTCTATACCTCTCACTCTACTCAATATATACGCCCTGAATGTGGACAGTCCATCTTTCTTCAAAAAAAGTGATGGCACTTATCCCAGACATGTTCCAAACAAACCTTATCATTGGTGGGGATTTGAATTGTGTGTTGGACCCCTAGCTTGACAGGTCTTCTTTAGCTAAGCAGGTCAGGAACAACTCCAGTGCTTTTCTTAACACTTTTACTGATAATTCAAATGTGTCTGATGTTTGGAGAATTGCAAACCCCACTGGTAGGGATTACTCTTTCTTTTCAACTAGGCACAATTCATATAGTAGAATTGACTTTTGGATGCCAAATTAATGCCATATGTCACTGACACAAAATATCACAATATTGCCATCTCAGACCACTCCCCTGTCACATTAACCTTAAACATCCAAAATGCAACTAGACCGCAGCAAACATGAATGCTTAACCCTCTATTGGCTTAACCCTCTAAAGGATTTTCATGAATATTTGGAAACACAGATCTTCAAATACAGCACAGTCATGAGAAAAAACTAAGCTTACATTGATGTTAACATTAATCTAGAGCGAAATAATCAGTTAGTCAAGACAAAATGCCTGAGGTTCTCTGGTTAATTCTGTTTTAAAACTTAAACTAATGTCTTTCAGTTCTGTCCTGATCTAACACATAAAGTAATATGAACATGACAACTTTAGGGAACATTTTATACTGGGCGTTTTATACACAGTCTCCCATTTTCAGGGACTAAAAGTTTACTATCAGTTGAATGATAAGAACTTTCATGGTCAGGGTAGGCCTTTTATTTCATGACAAATGAAATAAAAGGCCTACATTTGTCATGCTTGCTTCATGACAAATGAAGCAAGCATGGAGTTGATTTGAAGTGTTGTGGTTGTATTTTATAGCTTTTCTTGTCATTTTAAATACAAGACCAAAGAGATGTCCATGCCGGTAAGAGGGGCCATCATTAGGCTGATGAAACAAAATGAAGCTATTAGAGAGAAAGCACAATTCTTAAAAATAGGTAATAAACTGACCAGTTCAGGACCAATGAAAGCCCTGAAAGACCACAGAGGACTAAAGTGCGTGATCACAGAATTATTTCCATGGTTAAGAACAACAGCTTCAAAACTACATCTAATCAAGTCAAGAACACTATCAAGGAGGTAGACGTAACAATATCATGATCTACGGTCAACAGACGTCTTCTGAACAGCTCCTCCACACCTTGGCTCATGTGATTGGGTAGAGGATCAATAGGGGGTCAATGACTTGGGGATACTCGTGGCTCAAGAGTTGGGAGTTCGCCTTGTAATCGGAAGGTTACCGGTTCGAGCCCCGGCTTGGACAGTCTCGGTCGTTGTGTCCTTGGGCAAGACACTTCACCCGTTGCCTACTGGTGGTGGTCAGAGGGCCCGGTGGCGCCAGTGTCCGGCAGCCTCGCCTCTGTCAGTGCGCCCCAGGGTGGCTGTGGCTACATCGTAGCTTGCCATCACCAGTGTGTGAATGTGTGCGTGAATGGGTGAATGACTGGATATGTAAAGCGCTTTGGGGTCCTTAGGGACCAGAAAAGCGCTATATAAATACAGGCCATTTTACTCCCATAGGGCTTAAAATCTGGGACTCAGTTTTAGGGAGCTGTTGGGTCATCAATGTTTTCTGAGTGGACTGATCACTAGAGTTTACTGGTGATGTGACTGTTGATAGTAGTGGGATTAACTGTGAAGTTTAAAGTATTATGGTCTCTGCTCAGATTCATTCAAATGCTGCAAAACTCAGTCAATAGAGCATGATTGCTCTCATTAAATACAAATTTGAATGATAAAAGAGACCCACAAGCCTTGAGCCTCTGTAAATGGACTGGGTATAAAACTGGTTTTAATTCTTAGTTAATGCAATTTTTTTGTAAAAGCAGTAGAATTAAAACTGGATGTCTGCACTTCATTCTCATCTGGATTGTTTGATAATGACATAATGACAGTGTAGTGGTGTACAGAGGAAAAACTAAAAATTTGTTCAACAAATTAAGAATCTAACTCTAAATTGTTTGTTTGTTCATACAGAAACCAAAATGCAGCGCGTCTCGTGGCTTGTTGGTTAAGGTTCAAAACTGAAATACTGTCAAGCAAATCTTTACTGCCCTTATTTTTCCTATCTCTTTCAATGGTCATAAGAATCTGCAAAATGTGGTGTTTTGGAAAAATTTACAGTCTTAATGCTAAACTAGCCTAATCCCCAGACTTGTAAAACTATATTGTTACGTTCTTGTCCTCTGGTTGCTTGACAAATGTTGGCAGACCTAAGTCAGATTAAAGAAGTGTGGAAGAACTGCGAAACGTGTGGACAAAGAAGTTTTGAATACTCTGGATAGTAAAACTCACCTTCTACCCGAATGCTGATCGGATCAGACTCTACCAACATGTTGCTGATACTCAGTCGGCAACGATACTCTCCAGCATCCGCTCTCTGCACATGTTTAATGCTGTAATATGTAATGCATAAGGACACATCAGTTTATGTACCTAATCTGTCATATCACACACATTTCACCTTCATGTGATACATACATGACAGTGGAGAGGAGAGTTGATACCCCATCTGTGATGGATTGGAGCTCATTCATCACTACATGGATGTTTGGCAACAGCTCCTTACTATCCTTCACCCACAGGATGGTGGGCTCCAGTCTGGTATCAGGAATGTCAATGGAACAGTTCAGTTTGGCTTCATGGCCCTCTGACAGCTGAATGGTGCCTACGGTGGGCTTAAAGCGGAGTTTCCTGAGCTCCTCTGGACTCAGGTACATCTGAGAAACAGCTCGAGGTATCACAAGAGGCTCCGAGGTCCTGGAAGGTTGGGCTGTTTACAAAAGGCATGTTAGCGTATGTTAGAACTAATAAATGGTAAAATGGAAATATACTTGATAAAGATATGGTATTGATTTTACAAGAAAAGATTTCATGGAACACTGCTAAGCTTTAAAACAATGTAGAGTATGTTTAACAGTAAGTAAAAAACATTTTGAAGTTTGGTGGGGAGGGGTTTTCTCAAACAACTGATTATTAATTTAAAACATTCCAACAACATCTGGATGTTTCGTTTTCACTGTGAGAAACGTTTCTTCACCCATCCCAGTGACTTCTTCAGACCGAACTAGTACTATTGCCTAACAATGACCTGACGACCCATTGTTAGTCAGTGGTACCATTTTCAGTCATTATATAGATGCACTGTTTATAAGGTTGGGGAAACCTGCAGGCAGTCATGAGAAAAAATAAGCCTACATTGATGTTAACAATTATGTACAGCTAAATAATGTGTTAGTCAAGACAAAATGCCTGAGGTTCTCTGGTTAATTCTGTTTTAAAACTTAAACTAATGTCTTTCAGTTCATGATCTACGGTGAACAGACGTCTTCAAAAATGTAAATACAGATGGTTTACAATGAGCAACAAACTACTGGTCACACTCAAAAACAAGAAGGCCAAATGACACTTTGCTAGAAAACATCTAAGTGAATCTGAACAGCTCTACAAAATGTTTTGTACAGATGAAACCAAGGTTAACTTATACCAGAAAGACATAAATTAAAAGTATGAAGAAGGAGAGAAACAGCTGATGGTCCAAAATGTCTGTGAAGGAACCTTAGCTGATTGTGACCCACACCTTGGCTTGTGTGATTGGGTAGAGGATCAACAGGGGGTCAATGACCCTCTTGGGGAATTAGTGGTTAACAACATGCTCACTTTACTTGGACGTTTTCTAACTGTCTTTATTGGAATCTCCTTTCAAGGTGAGTAACATTGGTTATAACTATAAGGAAAGAGAGCTACAAAAGTTGGAACATGTTTTGAATTTATGGCATGAGGCGTGTTTTTCTCTTTTACCGAAATGTTTGCTTTAGCTAATGTAACTTTAGCCAACAAGGTCCAGCTTGTGTGTCATGACGAAACTTAACCTAATAAACTGACATATGGCCTTTTTTATGGTTTTAACGTAGCATGGACAAAATCAAAAGTATTGTGCCGCTAGCTTTAAGGTTTAACAATCAACCACTGTTGCGATATTAGTAAGCTAACTCAGCTAATTAATAAAGCTCATTTCATATT
This sequence comes from Oreochromis niloticus, assembly GCF_001858045.2. Classification (NCBI taxonomy): domain Eukaryota; kingdom Metazoa; phylum Chordata; class Actinopteri; order Cichliformes; family Cichlidae; genus Oreochromis; species Oreochromis niloticus. The sequence goes on from NC_031978.2 coordinate 21,849,080, forward strand.
GTCTCTGTACTTGTAAATTTCTTTCAAGTTCACAGGCTGTTGTATTTTGGTGGAAGTTCATTTTGGCAATATTTCCAATAACTGACTGGGTTCAAAAAGAACTTTTGGCAGGACTGCTATGCTTGTTGTCATCTGTTTACCCCTATGTAATCACTAAAGTTGTTATGTACTGCTGCATGCTAAGCTGCAAGAGTGCACTGAGGATTGAGACAAAATATGGTCGACAAACCAGCATTATATTAGTTTTTATCAGATAGTCCTCCAGTGTGATTATTTCTTGCAGTAATGATATTATGCAATTATTTCTTTCCCTGAAATACTTTATGCTTAACAACAGCTCCATTTTGACTTATTTTTGAACTCTTGTGATCAGTATGACCAAATTATGTGGGTTTCCATACTAAAAGAGCTGTAGTGACAAAATAATTGGTATCAGAGACACTGATTTTTGGCATGGTATACTGCAGAACTCCCTTGGCTTGTTTCTGATCTTTTTTTGTGTGTGTGTGTGTGTGTGTGTACATAATTTAGCTTTTAATTTAACTGCATTCCCTGTGTTGTAACAACAATAACATTATTTATAGGTGTCAGAAAATTATATGCAAACACCCCTATATGGCTACAACAATATAATTATAACATATATCTTTATTTTATTTTATTTTAGGTCTGTGAAGCCAAACTTGATGGTGGGCATTTATTTTTGTCACTGGAGTCAAATGGTAAGTTACCTTTTGTGTATTTTTTCATACGGGAAACACCACAGATTATATTGTAACTTAATAGCTCTGTAGAACAAATGATATAAAGATTGTAGTGTCAGGGTACTTCTTAAGAAGTAATATTGCGCTATCGATGATCACATGCAGGTGGCATAAACTAAATATTCAGACATGCTACCAACAAATGATTCATTAACAAAAGCAATGGAGCAGACTTTTTAGGGTCTTGTGGTTGTAATAACATCCATAACTGAAGGTTTGTCATTAATACACATCCATAACTGAAGGTTTGTCACATAAGAGTCATTTTCACACTCATTCTACTTTAAAAGATTTCAAGACAAAGCTTGTTGTTCTCTGAACTTCCTTGTTCGCTGAACAGCAGGTAACGTGCATCTTTTTGTTTGTTTGCTTTTGTGTGTGTGTGTTTTCTCTAATGGGCCTCAGATGACAGTTTGCTTAAAGTTAGGTCTCAAAGCATTTTTTTTTTAAAATTCTGCCTGTACCCCCCACCCCTCTTCTTCCATTGCTCAGGCTGAAGCAGAATTTGCCCATCTTACATCTGTTGACCTGAAAGGGTCCCACTTTGCTGGGCTTGACCAATATGGAGAGGTTCATGGAGCTGTACAAAATCAAGAGCGGCATAGGAGGGCTAACTAGGCTCATAAAATGTTTCGATGATGATGTAAGTGTTCAACTGCTAAATGTTCTCCTTTGTTTAAGTTTTAGGTTATCCAGTTCAACTGATTAACTCATTCAAACAAAGCTGATAAGTAAAGTCTGTCATCATATTTCACAACTGGACACTTAGTGTGTTAACTTTTACAGAATCTGTGTATTTTGGTGGTAGGTTGGGTATCATATTCTACTTGAATATGCTGATCAGCCTGACTCAAATTAAAAGATATCAAAATATTAAAACAAACAAGACAGGTGTAACTGACCCAGTTATCTCCAATGATAATCATATATTGATGGAATTATGTAGCAAAAAGCTGTGAATTTGTACCTGTCTACATGCTTCATAAGTACTGTTTAAAAAGTTTTATTGTTTTCTTTTTGACTTCTTTGACCAGAGCTTTACACAAAGGAAGAGGACAGAGGACCTCATTTTCTCAAGGAAGATCCCTCACACACTTTCAAGACTGTGAAGGTTAGCATTGTTTCTTTTAGTTAATTCAATAATTACACCACCAGAGTGGATTTTAAATCAAACAATCAAGATGTGATTGAAGTGCAGACTTTAGGCTTTAACTCAAAGGGTTAACACCCTACTCCCTGTAGATGCCACATGATAACGTGTATACTCTTTCCTCACCAAATGTATTATTACGAGATCCGTGACACTGGATTTGGTCTGGGGTTCAGAGAAACTAACTGGCGAACTAGCATTAATGTTAGTTTCTTGTGTTTATTCATGTCTTCACCAGGGTCTTTGACATTTCGCTGCTGTACTGTTCACTACAGCTTTGCGTTTGATTTCTCACATTGTATATTGTAATGGCAGAGATATTAGGATATTTAAGGGGTTGCAGTGGCTACTGCAGCTGTTGGGGGCAATACTTTGGTGAAATGTCCTGGACCCTGGAAAAGAGATTGTGTAGACTGGGTAAGAGTTAAAGAGTTAAAGGTCACTGGCCCAGAGTCATTGGACAGCTGGGTAAAGGTGGATGTTGATATTCAGTGCCAGTTATGCAACCTGTCCAGCCATGTTTATATGCTCTTTTTTCATGTTGTTAATATAAGGGGGAAAAAATCTGTTACTGATTAAAGAAGCATTGTCTGTGGAGCCACATTCTGATCCTGTAGTTTAGCTCCAGTTTGCACATTTCATGTATTCTCAGTTACATTTGACTCAGACCACAGCCAATATTTAGCACAGGTAAATTTAAATTTAAATTTTTGTTCGCATTCTGCAAATGAAGACATGCTCTGTTATTTATGAACGTGGTCTTTGTTTAAAGCAAGAAATGACCATCATCCAAGGCATCAGTATGGCTCTTCTTTGGAAAGACATGAATTCTAAAGCACAAGGGATATTGTGTATTTTTCTAAGTCAAGTATGGTAAATAATTTTTTTGTTTTTTTGTCTTTGAACCCTTTTAAAGCCCACAGATATTGAAGACACGTTTGCTAACTAGGATGAAAGTTGGCATTGTGATGGTGAAAGAAAAAGGCATCATCGATGTGTTGGTTGTCCTTTAGGCGGCAGTAATCCTGTCTAATCTGAGGGATGTCTCAAGTGCCATTTCCATGCTGATGGGTCTTTTTTTGCCCTCAACATAGACTATCCAAAGGAACTTAAGTACACCTTTGAAGTCATTCAGAAGGTCCTCATGAACATTGGTGGAAGGCAGTGCTCCTCACTTGTGCATGGTCTAAGAAACAGACTCTTGCGGAAAGTCATGCAGAACTGCAATTGTATGCTCACAGCATACAATTGCCTTAGCGTTAAAGACAGTTTTTATTTTACTGTTTGTTTTTCCATACTTGCAAGTTCTCATGTTTCACTTTTGTATGTCACTAATTGACTAGACTTTACATTCCAGATTAGACAATAACTCATTTTTTCATGGTTTAAGAAACTTACTTCTGTGAACAACAATATAATGGTGGACTCTGCAGATGCTTATCTCATGCAAGTCAGTAGTTTTTCCTTTGTTTTGCAATTGAGCAGACTGAAACTGATGTTTCTGAAATATCCATATTATCAAATGTTTCATGCAGAACTCATTTTCAGAGCAATTGGTTCTGTGGAATTTGTTGCAGTTGTAAGTGAAGACAAATACAAGCGTTTGAAGTCTTAGTTGTTATAAACTGATCTTTACTGTCACTTAACAGTAAAGGTTTTGTACTATTTTAATATTTCAAGTTTTATGCTGACAGGTGTGACTGAGCACAGATGAAGTTTAAAATTTTTTGCAAATGTAAAGAATAATTTTTCTAAAATATTAAGTGTCCCCTTGATACATTTCATTAATACAGACTTTATGTTGTTAATTTTAACACAGCAGTTTTTATCTCATCCTGTTGAAAGTCTGATAAACTCATGCCATGGTGAGGGTTCTGTTGTCCAACTGTCCACAATTCACAAGAATCGCTACTGCTCCTAGAGTATTGGTCAGAATTTAATCAAACTTGTGCAAAATAATCACCCAATCTGTCTTCACCCAAACTGTGCTCAAGACCAAATTCTAATTTATTGTTTCACAGGGAGCAACCTATGAATTTGGATGGATTGTGAGCCTGATGAGCTACATCACTGATTTTTCTGTTTCTCAGATGACTAAGATGGTGCAATAAAAGTTGAATGTTGGGTGCTGACTAATTGTCTTGTCATGTTCTTAAAACAAACTTTCTGCATGAAATGATCCGATACACTTTAATGGAATCTGTGGGTTTTTATTTATTTATTTTTGTAAACAACAGAAAATTAATTTAAATGAATGTAGACATTTAAACCTGAGATCTGAGATAAACCTAAGTGGTAGTTTTGCTGCAATGGATGATGGAAAGCTCAAAGAATTACTTAAGATGTTCAATACACAATTTTTTTTTTTACATCCAGTCAATCAACTCTGATAATTAAAATGAAACTGGTTTTCAGGTTCATACAGCTACCTTAAGGAGCTCAGTTAATTAATAAACTGTAATCAACTTAGCTGACAGGTTATGTTAGTTAAGCTAAAATAGATTCCTAAGTAAAAAGAACTACTAAGCATTTGAATTAACTAAAAAACCTAAGTCAACTAAATTAGGACAACAGTTTAAACAACAGATTATTTTAATTTAGCGGAAATAGTTTTCCCAAGTAAAAATGACTATTAAAGCAGTTGAACTGACTAACAAACCTCTAACAAACTAAACTAAGACAAAAGTTTAGACAACATGTGATTTTTTTTAATCAAGATAACAATTGGTTGTGTTACAAGGACAAACTCTATTTCTTGACTTAACTTAAATTTGAAGGCAGCCCTTTACATCATATTTTTAAGTTGAAACAAGTTATATTTTACAGTGTACAGTCACTGAGTGGACTGATCACTAGTGTTACTGATGATGTGACTGCTGATAGTAGTGGGATTAACTGTGAAGTTTAAAGGGTTATGGTCTCTGCTCAGATTCATTCAAATGCTGCAAAACTGATCAGAGAGCACATACACTACAAATGGATGAAGACCCAAAGCACACTAAAGGCAATCCAAGAGTTTCTCAAGCAAAACAAATGGGATATTCTTCAATGTGCAAGTCAGTCACCTGACCTCAACCCAATAGAGCATGACTGCTCTTATTAATTACAAATTTGAATAATAAAAGAGACCCACAAGCCTTGAGCCTCTGTAAATGGACTGGGTATAAAACTGGTTTTAATTTTTAGTTAATGCAATTTTTTTTGTAAAAGCAGTAGAATTAAATCTGCACTTCAATCTCATCTGGATTGTTTGATAATGACATAATGACAGTGTAGTGGTGTACAGAGGAAACACTATCAAGCAAATCTTTACTGCCCTTATTTTTCCTATCACTTTCAATGGTCATAAGAATCTGCAAAATGTGGTGTTTTGGGAAAATTTACAGTCTTAATGCTAAACTAGCCTAATCCCCAGACTTGTAAAACTATATTGTTACGTTCTTGTCCTCTGGTTGCTTGACAAATGTTGGCAAGTCAGATTAAAGAAGTGTGGAAGAACTGCGAAACGTGTGGACAAAGAAGTTTTGAATACTCTGGATACTAAAACTCACCTTCTACCCGAATGCTGATCGGATCAGACTCTACCAACATGTTGCTGATACTCAGTCGGCAACGATACTCTCCAGCATCCACTCTCTGCACATGTTTAATGCTGTAATATGTAATGCATAAGGACACATCAGTTTATGTACCTAATCTGTCATATCACACACATTTCACCTTCATGTGATACATACATGACAGTGGAGAGGAGAGTTGATACCCCATCTGTGATGGATTGGAGCTCATTCATCACTACATGGATGTTTGGCAACAGCTCCTTACTATCCTTCACCCACAGGATGGTGGGCTCCAGTCTGGTATCAGGAATGTCAATGGAACAGTTCAGTTTGGCTTCATGGCCCTCTGACAGCTGAATGGTGCCTACGGTGGGCTTAAAGCGGAGTTTCCTGAGCTCCTCTGGACTCAGGTACATCCGAGAAACAGCTCGAGGTATCACAAGAGGCTCCGAGGTCCTGGAAGGTTGGGCTGTTTACAAAAGGCATGTTAGCGTATGTTAGAACTAATAAATGGTAAAATGGAAATATACTTGATAAAGATATGGTATTGATCAGTGGTACCATTTTCAGTCATTATATAGATGCACTGTTTATAAGGTTGGGGAAACCTGCAGGCAGTTGAGACTGAAGAGGTCACTTAGGTGAAAACGCACTCTCCCACTGAAACGCAACGTGTTTGAGCATGCATCGGGACAGTTCGAAACATTATTAAATGTTAGAGAAAAAAAGTGGAAATTATCATAACAATTAGTAGGGGGCATGTTTATTTTCTGCATATTATTTAAGAGAGTGAAAAAGAACACTTTGGATTTGCGTTTTTTTCTAAGAGGGCACGCGTAGCAAAATTGGGCCACACGAGGAGAAAAACACGGTGATTTACGCAGTCAGCATTTTTAAAGCTTTTCTATGAATTACAGCTCACAGGACTTTTAATTTATAGCTATCCTGACTTGCTTTCACTCCCACCGTTCCGTTTATGCCACATTTTGTGACTTAATTAAAGAGCAAAATGCTACTAAAAGAAATCTACAGAAATCTTCTAGGTTTTCCAGCGACTGATACAAAACAATTTAACCAGATATTTAAATCTGTCCCAGCTGCGGTCCGTCATGCTGAGGAATGCTTCTCTCTCTGCAAAGTAGTGGACAGGAGACCCGAACCGAGCTCTGAACTTTAGGGGAATGATGTCAGTGCAGCAAAACACAGTCTTTAAAAGAAAATGAACAACTTACCACTGATCGGAATCCACACAAGTATTGCTATAGTCGTAGAAAACAAAACCACCCAATCGGGTTTTAATGATTTCTTTGCCATGACCGGTCCAGAGAACTGCTTCTTTTCGTCCCACAGCACAGGTCCGCAAGTGTTATAATATGACGGGATTGTGCCAAAACCCACAATTCAGCTGCAACAATATCCAACATCACCCAGCAGAGTGGCTTCAGCGTCGCTTGTGTAAATAGTTGCAACACCACGTAGCTGAAGAGGGGGGAAAAACGTTTACCAAGAGGGACGTCACAGATGGAATCCCACGAAGGCGGGACTGCGTGTGGAAATACTAGAGACTGTATAGAACATATAGATGATATATCTTTATGCTGTCTGTGGGAAATACTGAAAGTCAGCCTGAAGTCAGCTGTAAAAGCAGGATTATTACAATCACTCGATAAAACTAGATAGTATAGTTAGTATTTATTTTTCTGTTATTTCTTTTCTATTGTTTGCTTAATTTCTATTGAAATAAGTTGCAAATAATCTATTACCTAATAAGAAAAACGTGTATGAAACCTACAGAGGAACACAAGATCTCTTTAATCTTAGAGTTAGAAAAATAACAACAAAACAAAAACTACTACTAAATCAAACTACTCCACCACGTGGTCACTTTTGCTACTGATCTTCCACAAATAGAATAAGAATCCAAGGTCCATTTAGTGTTAGGATGCCTGGGTCGTTGACCCAGAGGTTTTGAGTTCATTATATTATTTATTATTTCTAGTCTTTGGGTTTTTGTTAGAGTCATGTCTTATGGTTTGTCTCTGTGTAATCCTTAGTTGCTGTCTCCCCTGTCCGCTATATCCCCGTATCCAGTCAGTGTCTGTGTCTGCCCTGGTCCCACGTCTCTGTTCCCTCTGTTGCAGTGCTTGCCTGTGAGTCTGTGTCTTAAAGTTCAGTCTGTGTTATGTTTCCTGTTTTACTTTGTAGGTGCGTGTCTTATGTTAATGTGTCTGGCTTTGCTTCCTTGTCTCGTTAGTTCTGATTTCTCCCAGCTGTGCCCTCCTTCTGTGTCTCATTCCCCTCGTTACTTCCCAGTGTACTTAAACCCTGTGTTTCTTTGAGTCAGTGTTGTGTCATCCCTAATGCTGTGTGGATCTCCCTGTGTCTCACTGTGAGTTTAGTTTATGAGTTTCGAGTTTAGTTTAGTTTGCTTTTTGTATGACTTTTCCCTGCCAGCAAATAAAGCTGAGTTCTTTGTGTTTAAACCTCATGCCTGAGTGCCTGCATTTTGGGTCCACCACTCCTCCTTGCCAGCCTGCCACACAGCCAACCTTAACATTTAGAAGCTGTTGTTGAACTTTCAGTCATATTCTAAGAACGCTGTTCAGTTGCTGTTGCAGTTTTGGTGTTTTTTTTTTTTTTTTGTTTTTTTTTGTTTTTACACCTTGATTACCTTTTCTGAGGAATACTTGCTTGTGCAGTCCAGATATGGAAAAGGAAGAGAACAAAAACTTAAAGTAAATGTTTATTTTTTAAAGCTAGATCCATAATTTGCTGGACGCAGACACAAATGTTTTGTCCCTGTACACCACTACAGTGGATTTTAAATCAAACAATCAAGATGAGATTCCAGCACAGACTTCCAGTTTCTTTATTTATTTTTTTACAAAAGAAAAAAAAAAATCAGAGGCTCAAAAGTAATTGTACAAAGTAACAAACTTAAATACAAGGGATGTTTTAATACTTTAATCCTTTACAATTAATGACTGCCTCCCTTGACATACTCTTCCAGCCCTTTACTGAAGCTGTTTTCAGTTGCTCCTTGTTTGTGGGTCTCTCAGTTTTGTCTTCAGTAAGTGAGAAGCTGATTTGGCCATTGAAGAATATCCCATTTCTTTGCCTTGAGAAACTCTTGGATTGCTTGTGCAGTGTGCTTTGGGTCATTATCCATCTGTAGTGTGAAGCTCTGTCTGATTGGCTGTGCAGCATTTGGTTGAATCTGAACAGAGTATAGCCAAGAACACTTAACAGTTCATTCTACTACTTATATCAGCAGATACATCAACTGATCCAGACTCACTGACAGCCATACAATGTTATACAGTGATAAAATTGCCTCCACCATGTTTGACTGATAATGTAACATGATTTAAATCATAAGTCTCCCTCATTTGCATATACATTAATTTGGGCCTCATTTTTTTAAATGACAGTGAAAAGCTATGAAATCAAGATTCAACCATGCATTCAATCTGTGTATAAGTACTTTAATTTGTCATGAAATAACAAGGAAATAGGCATCAACTTGTCATTGAATCGCTTGTCAGTCAACTGTCCGATTGTTTTTGAGCCTCTGAAAATGGAGAAGTGAAATTTCTGTAATTCTTAATCAGGAAATGCAACAAAGTCAAAAAATTTTCTGGTCTTTGTCCACCAAATTATGGATCTAACTGTGTATGTATGGCTAGTCTCACTTACATTCTTATGCTTATGAAAGTGGATCCTTTTGCATAGTCATGCAACAATGAATTACATATGAAGTAAACAAGATGATGGAGCAGACTACTTTCAAGAGTAAGTCATAGTATTAGACTATATATGATGCTGATATATGTAATACAAACATTTACTATTTGATGAATTGAAAATTTGCATGCATTTCTTTTCTATTTCCTTTCTGTCTGAGCAGCCTTGTTTCCACAGCAGCCTATGGTACTCATGAGTTTATAAGCATCCTTTCTGAAAGCTTTAGTGAAGATAGCATAGAGGAAGGGATTGGCACAGGAATTGATGGGAAAAAAGAGGACCAGCAGAATTTTGGAGTTGGTAACTGTGATGAGGGGAAACTTAAAAGCAGCAGAGATGGCAAAGAAGGAGATGGGTGCCATGCACAGAAAATCCGTGAAGATGAGTACCGCCATGCGCTGTGCGATCCTGGTCTCTGCACTTCTTCTAGGTAAGTCAGGATTTTTTACAGCCAGGTAGATCAGCACATAGCAAACGCAAACAATGAGGAAGGCGCCCACATTGAGGAGCAGGATAATTATGACAAAAGCCTGAGCCAAAGGAGTCTCTATGTCCATGGGTAAGCACATGCTGACTTTGGTGTAGCTACTGACACCAATCAAGGGCAGTATCCCCATTCCCAGACAGATGAGCCAACCTACTGCCATTATGCCTGCAGCTTGCATAAGAACCAGGTGCCGCTCTACCTGCATAGCATTGGTGATGGTGTGCCAACGCTCCAGGGTGATGGTGGAAAGTGTGTAAACTGACAGCTCCCCACCAAAAACTGACAGGAAGCCAGCAGCACTGCAACCAGGTCCTGTCTGCCATTCAATGGCGTGCTGACTGTAGCTACCACGAGTCCGCAAGTCTACAGTAGCTATCATCAGAAGGTAGACCCCAATGCAAAGGTCTGCAAAAGCCAGGTGGCACATGAGGAAGCGAGGTACTGTCAGCTTGTTCCGGCTGCTGAAGAAGACCAGCAGCACTGTCAGATTACCTGTAATAGCCAGTAAATTGATGAACCAAATAGCTACTCTGAGAAAACTGAAACCTGCGATGTCCTCACAGGGGTTGAAAGCATCTGCCTCAGGTGTGCAAACCAGAGTGCGGGTGGTCTGGCAGAGGTCCAGTTCTGGATAGTGGAAATTCACATCTCCATAGGGTTCATCTTCAGCAAGCAGGTCACCTTCCGAGAAATACTGCACGCCCATAAGTAGAGATGTGTCTGTTGACCCTCCGATTACAGGCTGAACCCTGCATTTGGAGGAGATTTAAATAGAAAAGAAGATATTCTTTAAATAAAGAGCTCAGAATGAAGATATCTTAAAATAAGTGAAGTATGGTAAGTAAAGTAAACCAGGGGGCAAATCCATTTCAAACACACTTGTAAGTTGATTTCAATAAGGTGTAAAGTTCATTAGAATAAAAATAAAAATGAGATTTAAGACAGGTAAATATTGCTGAAACAAATGGTTTACCTGCCGGCTGGATCTCTCTCAATACAGGATGTAGAGCTGTTATTCCACACAGGATTAATTGATAAGTCTCTGTAGAAAAGCAAGAACATAACATAAAGTTATGTCACCACTACATGGCATATTTCAGGTGCAGATGTTTGCGAAACCTGTAATATATTGTGTAACGCAATTCAGCATTGCTTGATAAGCGAAGGATTGTGATTTTTGATGGGCTTAAATTTAAACTAGTGCATGGAAATTCAAAGAGTCACGGGGTAGGGTTAAGCTTTGAGGAAGCACAGTGTAAGTCACCTGTGAGTGTTCCAGCTCAGCAGTGCACAGCAGTGGCTGTTGTAGGTGAGATGAGCTTCTCGCAGACTCCACAGTCCCTGCAGAGGAGGCAGACTCTTCAAGGTGTAGGCGGACAGAGCAAACAACACTAGAACTGACTCCAGTCCCTGTGATGGCAGCTTTGTGAGAGCTGTGGCAGAAACATCCCTGTGAAAAAATAACCGACAATAATACAGTGTGACAGAGTTTTTGTGTCCACTGTGCTGTTTTACACTCCCATTGTTCATCAGACTGTTACTGTTTCTCTCTGATTAGCTGAAGTCCACAGTGTATTCTTTGAAGATTACATGAAAATTATGAAGGACATAAAAGCAATTCAGGAGAGTAAGACCATGTCCAGACACAGAATACAGCCTGTGTCAAGTCTTAAAGTTTAACTGGTGTGTTTAGTAAGTATCTTCCTCCTTTTGCTTCCCTATTCTTCTTCCCCTATTTCTTCTTCTTTTCTTTTAGCTGCTCGCTTTAGGGGCCAACACAGAAGATCATCTGCCTCCACCTCACCCCTTCTCAAGTACCCTCCTCTGTCACACAAACTCTGTTTAAATGTCCTTCTTCACCACATCCACAAATCTTCTTCTTCTTCTCCTGCCTGGGATCTCCATCTTCAGCATCCTTTGTCCAATATATCCACTGCCCCTCCTCTGCACATGTCCAGACTACTTCAGCATTACCTCTCTAACTTTCAGAGTAGCCATCTCCAAACTATACATCATGGTGCCATCACCATCTTCTGAACCTTCCCTTTCACTCTCTTGCTATGTCACATGTCCCGCCCATGCCCTCTCCTGACAACCCACTCCACCATGCCTGCAAGTTCTTCTTCACCTCTCTTGTGCTCTGTCCTCTTGATAAGCCCAATATTTAATCTTTCAAAGATTCTACACCGAATGCCCGTCCTGACGCAAACCTCTCCATTTGTCCCAGTTTTGGATTGGCCCTAGGCTTGTTGAACAGCCTACCCCCCACCCTGGCTGGATTTCCTTTAGCTTTCCTCAATAAATCAAAATAAACTTAGCACAAAGTGACTTTTAGGGGTATACAAATAAAAACTTACAAGACTCCAGGGCCCGTGGCTCCTGTGAAAGCATCTTTATGGATCACTCTAAGGTTTCGATTATTTTTTAATACCCTAAACATAGCAGAACATAGGAGCAAAACTTTAATGGTGCAAAAGAAGAATTTTAAACAGAAATTAGACATAATGTGGTAAAATGAAACAAATACAGCTTATCTATCTTTGTTCTGTTGAAGGCATGCTCGTGTATTTTTCTTATGCCATTGTTGTACAGGTTCCTGAAAGTGTAAGAAACATTTGCATGTTCAAACTTTCTGGACTGCTATAATACAGTTTCAAAATAAGTGAAAGTGTCCTGTACATTGCAATACTCACATTGTAACATATTCCTTTGACATTCCAGTGAAAGCGTTTGTGGGTATTTCTAGAAGGAAGATGTTGTCACATATATCCCTGCAAAAATAGTAATAAGTGTAATAATAAGTTGAAACTGGACTCGCAGTAACACTGAAGATTTCCTTTGTATTAGTCTCTAAGAATATAACAAGAGATTTACTCACAAGACAAACTCAGATTCAAGTGAACTGACTGAAGTGACATCAGGAAAAACTGCAATACCAGTATTTGAAATACTCCTGTAAATAAAAAGAGCAATGTGTCACTTTCATGTGACAAAGATGAAAAAAAAAGTTTGTTGCAAGTCAGACTGCTCTGTAGGAATTTTTAAAAACTGACAATTGAATAAATAAATTTTAAGTTGTCTCACAAGTATCGAAGTTTGGGGAGGTTGTTAAATGCTCCTCTGTCAATGTGCATCAGACTCCTTGTGTTCTGGATTGAGCTGCAAAGCAATACAGAGCATACAGTCCATACCGGGGTGCACTACAGTAATCGTGACTTTAATGGACTGGGAGAATCACAGAAAAGACTTACATTTCAAAGAGGCTGAGGAGGTTGTTAAATGCTAATGTCTCAATGGTTTTCAAGGTTACACTTTGAGTAATCTCTCTGTGTACAGCAGAAAATAAATAGTGAGATTCTTCTTAACGTTTACGTCACACTGTCAGACTGATGTGCAGTATAAACACACTGCAACCATTTTTATGAGATTTGCCACAAAAAACAAAGCGGAGACACTGCAAGTATTTATGTGATGCAAAACCCAAATCTTCTTATATTTTGAGCTTTAGTTTTCATCATATTGTTCCTCACTTAAGCAGTATCACAACTGAGTTGAAGTTTGTCAGCAGAAGAAATGTGATACGTACATCCTCTGGACTCCTTTCAAACCTTCAAAGGAATGGCTTGAAATTGTTTGCAAAGACAGATGATAAAGAAACCTGCGAAAGGAGACATAAAAAGATTGGGAGGACAGTTTAATGATGTAATAGAGACGTAGTGACATCTTAAAATCATCTGAGGCTCTGTGACAAAAAGGTAAGTGTAGCCATTGGACAAGTTTTGTCTTAGCAAATATTTAGTGTTCAGTTAGAATGAAATTTTCCTAGGTTTTGTTTACAGCCTGTCTGGACACACTGTTACTTTGATCTCTAACAGAAATTCACCATTTAGGTTGTTTGAGGCATTCATAATGAACATAGAGCAAGTTCTCTTCCCACCAGTGAGCAACATTTTCGCATCTGCAACATATACATTATTCCCAGCTAACAGAAATGCTCTGTCAATATTATAAACAAATAGAAGTTGTAATTTGGTAGAACAGAAAGTTCCAGGAGTGAGTGTATAGAGCTACTGGCAGCATTTGATAGACACACAAAGCTGCCACCCTTGGTGTTCACAGATGTTAATCACAAGAGAGTCAAGGTGTTGTGTACTCTGTTACTGAAGAGGAGGTCAAGATTACCCACCTTCAAGGCTTTTGACAGTTTGGTTAACTCAACAACTGAGCTGTGATGTCCAGAAAACCATACAAATCAAGAGGTGTACTCACAATGTGTGAGAGCAACTTGACATTTGCTTCATGGGTAATTAAGCTCAACACATTCAGGGGACTGTGTTTTCAAAAAAATAGGGCGTGATGTACTACTTAAATGAAATAAATACAGTCCATGCTTAGAAGCAGATGTTCTTCACTCTCCATTAGGGATCTATCCACATTTATCTCTCAATATTATGAAGACTTAGAGTGGTCTGAATGTAAAACATAAAAAGTTCTCACAGGAAGATGCACACAGGCCAAAAGAACAAGAACACAGCTGGCCTTTGTTTTATCTACCAGAGAACACATGCACACAATACTACTGACAGAGCAGGTGTGTATGTCTGGATGTTTTTTTTTTTTTTTTATGAAGCAGACTTTATCATGCCACTGATGCTTAAATTAGAAACATACAAAGGGCTTCCATGGCTAAAGTCGAGGATAAAAGAAAACAAGAAAAAGATAAAAATTATAAATACCTTTGCCACTTAGTGAAACTAGATGCAGTGTTAGAATAATGTTTGTATGTAAGACTGATTTGGACTACATTCAAAGTACAGAGATTGCTTCCAAAAATGTTTCCCCCCTAAGTATACAATAAATACTGGAACCAAACTCAGGTTTAAATGGGTGCTCAAAATTAAGGCCACTTACAACAGGTTAAAAATGCGATAAAGCGTGATTTCATCACTGTTAACTCTACAAACGGCACAGAAGAGCTAAACAAGAAAGACGTTTCAGTGCGGATCTTAGCCCCGTGCGTAAATACGCGCGCAATAACTTTGGCAATCGCTTTATCACACGAATTAGCTGCCTTAAAAAAAAAACATCCACCCCGTAAACACATTATTCCACATGTTGCCAACTTACAATCTTCTATCCCTGTGGTCCATCACTGGAGCTGACCCTTGTGTTATATTGTTGCACCTGATTGCATTGGAGAAACAACGGCAGATCCTCGGGCACACAAAATTCCTGCATCCATGGAAGAATGAGACGAACAGGAGCAGGGATACTGACGGCGATGTCCACATCGTTGGTGCTTTCTGGAAAACTTCGCAGAAGCTGAGATGTCGACTGAATGTCCCTTCAGCAACAAGAAGTCGCTTCCCTTTAATCGCGCTTTGGGAATCTCAATCACCTGACCTCCAGCTTCTTATCAACTGGCTCTGTTGTCGCAAAGAGTTGTTTATAAGCATCCGAAAAGGAAAGTGACGCGTGATTACAAAGCTGAGATGAGTAAATACTTTTTTTTTTGATGATGACGATTCATTATTAGGTCTATTCGAAGTAAGTTAAATGTAGACATGGTTGCGTATTAAAACATCCCAAAACAGAGCGCAGAAGCTTTTAACGACTGGATACATTATTACTGGATTTATACGTTTTCTACGTGCACATCTGCTTGTAAACACAATCATCTGGATCCCCAGTTAGACTTGCAGCAGTGACCTTGGTTAAAAGAACATACGTAGATCATTGTGACTGTGTATCGTTTAAGATGTAGGCTAAACTGGCGTAATGAGAGAGTAGCTGAAAGTAAACAGCAAACATCCAAGAGACAATAACCTTTGATGTTCAATTACCATCAACATCTTCCTCCGCTGGCAATGGCTTTGCTGTGATTGGATGCTTTCAGAGCCACTTTTCCCTCACTGTTGAGTTTGCTAACCCGTGTGTCTGTAATTGGTGTGTATTTTAGGATAGTTAAAATGAAGATTTCTTTTGGCATACACATAAAGATCCAAAGTCAATGACTGTGTCCCTCAAGAGAACAGTGTGACCCAAAGTCAGAAGCCTCCCATAACTGTATCTTGTTAGGCGCCCGTTATAGGCCTGTTGCTTATAAACGCAAGGCAACATTGTGTAGCCTTAAAACACAACATGTTTTAAGTCGTTATACTGAAGAGTGTATTCGATTAAATTAGAAACATGGTAATGATCTAGATGGCTGTTTGAAAACTGAGCATAAAAACAAGGTCTTTTAAACTCCACTTGTTCAAACAAAATTTTGATGGAGATATATCTGCGAAAAGCGTAGTAAATCCTACGCTTTTCGCAGATATATCTCCATTAAAAATCAGCAGTATTTTTAAAAGTTTCCTTACTTAACTGCTCAATCAATGAAACGTGTCGGATGATCGTCTTGATGCATTCTCAATCATCCAGGAAAGTAAATCTCAGTCTTCTTCTGAGACTGAAGAAGTCACTTGGATGAGTGGCGAAACGTTTCTCCCACAAAACGCTACGTCCAGATGAACAGATTCAACTTTTGGAGGTGTCGGATGATCTTTCTTTTGGGCATGGTTGAACTAATGCTAAAGTTATTGATGGACTTAATTCCAAGCATTTTTTTCCACAAGATAAACCACTGCAAGGACCAAAGATGGTCCGTTGCTCCGCTGCTGGGAAGACAGTGCCAGGGTTTTTTTTTAATTTTTAATTTTATTTTCTGCACTGTCGTAATATCTCCACTGGGTGGCGACAAAGCAACAGTCATTGAGAAAAACAGTAATAGCGCATTTTCTCAGGTCACAGACTAGAAATCCTTCGCTAATACTGGATATATTTCTGTGACTGTAAATCTGTGTTTCTCGTGTTGGTTTTAAAACAAAATAATTAAACAGGGTCAGAAATGTCCTTGAGGTATTACTAACCAATCCGGTACGGAGAGGCCGGTAACAATTCAGAGGAAGTGGCGTTGAGGAAGTCGCCTTTGAGCTGATCTGGGGTCAGTGGTAGAAACGCCAGCCCCGGATATGGTTGCAAATTGACTGCAATTAAACCGATCCCAAGTCAGTATTTACAAAGGCCAGTATACAGGAAGTCAAACTTATAACAGCTACGATAACAGTTGTGGACATAAACCACATAGGTTACAGTCTGAAAAAGAGAACAGCGGGCCGCTTTTTTTTCTGGCCAGTTAGCCAACTAGCTTGTAGCGATGGACAAGCTTCGTCGTGTGCTAAGCGGCCGAGAGGACAACGAGGAACTGGGTCTCACTGCACAGGTAGGTACTGCTTGACAGGACGCTGCTAATGCTAACGGACCGTCAAGACAACAGATAACATTTAAATACCTTAATAATAAAACATCGCTTTCGCTGCCTGTTTAAAATTCTGAGCTAATGTCAAGATACTGTTGTTTGCATGCGATTTTGTATTCACTGAGTAAGCGGGTTGTAGCTGTTAATAATGAAAAAATGATATTTTGTGTTAGCTTCGGGTAACTAGCGTCATCTGACCGTTTAAAGCCAGCTGTCTTGACTTTTTGTTAGCACTTAATTTTACTGAGTCATGTGTATTTATTTGTACCCCTTTTTCACGCGTTCACGATAAGGAGGAAATAAGGTAAGGCCATGCTTTCGAAGTCAGTTTATTGGTGTTTTGTATTCTACACTTTTTCCTGCTTTTATTTTTTATTCTTTGCAGATTCTACTTCAGTTGTGTTCTGTATCTCTTAACATATGCTAGCATAATCCCCGTTTGTGGTGTAGCCGCTGTATGATTTGCTCTTGCCAGCAAGGTTAAAAAATGATTAGCAGGAAGCCCATGGGCTTTTTCTGCAGGTCACTGGGTCTGTCTTGTGACATCCTCCCATTGTTCTCACCAGGTCCTTGATGCCAGCACTCTCAGCTACAGCACCAGGGTGAAATGGTTCGTCATCTGCTTTGCTGCAGGCATCCTGTGTTCAATACTTGTGAGTGTATTTGTCAGGCAAAATTGAAAATGTGTTTTTGTGTCCTTTTTGCCTTCATACTGACCAAAGGAATGTGGAGAATGCATTTTTTTCTCTACTGCCGCCAAAGCAATTTGTTCTGTTACTCCAGCAGATCAGTACGATCAACTCCTACTGCCACTTATACTTAAGTAACCCACATCGGGTACATACAACTTTACTTATCAGTTTGTAGCCTTGCAGAAGAGAAGGAGGAAACTTGCTGTCAACACTTTGAAGCCACTGCAATTTTTCACACCCATTGTAAAATGTAGCTTTTGTTTATAGGTGGTAACATTCACAGTTGAAAGTCGCTGTAGAAAATCTAGCGGCATGAAAACCCGTAATATTTAAGTCTTTAAATGTCCTAATTTCAAAGATTTTTCTTCTTTTTTTTCTGGCTGCTCACACACTGCTAGCCATCACCGTGTTCGCAGCAATAAATAAATACACATTTACATAAAACTGCTGCTGCTGCTTGTCTGATTATATAAATATCCCTAAATGCAGCAGTGTCTTTCAAGAATGAATATCTTTCCAGATTTTTTTTCCCCCAGAATCTTAGCTGCTTCATCTTATTAGAAGCTTCTTATAGCTGCTCCCTTATTCACAAGGGATTGCCTGAGTTTTACATTTGATTACCTTCCTGACGCAGCCCCAAAGGGGATTTGTATCTCCTCCTGATCTTAAATGTGTTAGTCTTATGTGTGATCCACCACACTGTAGAGCCACCTACTATTTTATCTTATTAAAATTATTAATCATAACTTTAGATAAGGCTGAAACCATCACAGCTTATCAAAATAAAGATATTAGTGTTTTATAATCTCTTCCTATGGCTAAACATAAGCTGTGTTTACAATTGGACTGCAGCCAGGGGTGTTTCCAGGATGTTTTTTTTTTTTTTTAAATTGGGTTGCACAGGGGAGACCAAGAATGCAGTGGCGATAGGGGGGCACAGGAGATTAGAATGTTTAGTCGGAAATATTTAATAAGAATCGTGTATAGAATAAGTATTTAGACTTTTTACTTAAGTAAAAGATTAAAGTAATGTAATAATTCATATGGTGTTTAACCAAATGTATTTAAACTACCTATAGTAAATGTACTCGGGTGTAATGGCACTTTTTAGAATTATTTACATGGATTATAAATATTTATTTATTGAAGTGTATATCTTTTTAACGAATACACTTGTTGATTATTTTAATTACTTATATATTGGTTGGTACACTATAATAGTGTAATTAATCTGCAAAATAATAAATAACTAAAGCTTTAAAATGGATAGTCTGGCATAAGAATAGCAATATAATCACATTCAGAATTTTAGTAGAGTAAAAGCAGAAAACGGCGTAGTACTAGTAAAAGTAATTAAGTAAATATTTCAGCAACACTAGTGCCACCCATGCCCCCTTTTAGACACGCCTCTGACTACAGCACTGGTCCAGTAGTACTAAAGTCTATTATAATCCAAACCAAACCTTATGGGTTTCTAACAGTAGGGGGAGCCAAACGTGTTTCAGTACAACCACAGGACAGCCACTCCTGCTCCTTTGTTTTGTTTTGTTTTGTTTTTTTCAGCAGAATTTTTAACAGGGTTATTAAGAGTTAACCCTTTAACCTAGTTAAGTTCTAGGTTTCACTTAGCAGCTATTATATCCGTTTGTTTATTTTTGCCTCCTACCACTTGCTGAAAAGTGGTGATATGAATTTGTGTAGCTGAATTCTTTTTTCTTTTTCTTTTTTTAATCTCTTTACCAGGGCACAGCACTGCTGTTCCTTCCAAATGGCTTGAAGCTCTTTGCAGTCTTTTACACACTAGGGAATGTTGCAGCTCTTGCCAGGTAAGTCCAGTTTAATTTTAAGTGTTACTGGTATTGTACTGTATTATCATCAGCCTTTTGTCATCAGTATGACACACTGCAAGAAAAAAAAAAAGTCATCTTGAAGGTTATATTGTCACTCATGGCTGGAGTATCTTGTCACAGTCATATTTCTTTAGGGTTTGCTTTGTGGTGACTTTCTGTAGTGTGTGATTTATCAACATTGTCCTTGTGTTCATTCATAACCTGCTGCTCTGTGTTTGCAACACTGTGCCTGAAGAACTATGAGATGTTTTCAGCTGATAATGAATGACATTGTTAAGTATTATTTTCAGTTTGAGTTTATACAGTTTGATGCAACAAAGCAAGTAATCTAATCTTGATGAAAGCATTGTCATTTATTAAAGTTGTCACGCCTGTGCAATTCTGATAGCCATTTTTAGGTTTTCCAAATTTGAACCCAAAGATGAACTGAATAAATCTTAGTGCACAGAGGATCTTTTGTGCTGTTGAGTATATAAGAACGCACTTTGTACAACTTTTAGTGTTTATACATCCATATTTGATTTTTTTTAAACAATCACAACCAAATATACCTTAAATACATTTAGTATAGTTTCACTAAAATTGCATTCTCTACAGTATATCAGTCTAAGCACACATGGATGTGGAGTTTTTTCTACTTCCAATACAAAAAATCGTAATGAATTGAAATGTTTTATTTTAACCATTTTTTTTTTAACCACCAGTTGCACACAGAGGGTTTTCACAAATGACAATACTGTCACAGTAAGTCTCTTTCTGAGGTCACCACTAGATCTTTAACAAACAAAAGATCATAGCAACAAAAAAATACATCCAGCAAGAATTCACGTGACAAAAAAGAACAATCAAATTAAAAAGGTGCTCTTTTGTGTTTAGAACATATAAAAATTGTAAAATAATAGCATTGAGTCTCACTCCCTCGCTCATGGAAAACTTCCACTGTCGCCATATTTTTCCCTATATGGTGGTAATGTACTCAGTACAGATAATGTACTCAGCCATAAAATAATTAACTGGAATTAAAATGTTAATTTTACTGCTCTGTATTGACTAGATTAATAATTTTCTACAGCATTCATCTTTCATATTTTACTGGTGTTTACATATTGTATGTTCTTTATAGATTGTGAGTCACCTAAAGTCTCTAGAGTGGGTGGCATGTTGTCTCGAAGAAGATCCTTAAGATCTGTGAAACACCCCTTTTAGATTGGTCAGGTGCTGCTAACGTCACTCCTTTCATGTGAACATGCAGGGGAAACCCTGGGTTAATGTAGTGAGCTGGAGAACTAGCTTCTTTTGACAACTTATCCTCATCGCCAATGTTAGGGTAAATGAATCCAGATAACCTGGGTATGTTGGACTCGCCCAGAAATTTGAGTCCTTACTGACACTGTTATTTTTATTCCTTATTTTGAGACCATGAATATGATTCTCCTAACTGTTAAATTAAAAAACTGCGGTGAAAAGCTGGAATGCATAGGAGTCATCAGCGGAGAGCTGCATCAAAGTAGGCGAGGTGTACATCAGGTTTTGACATAAGTTAATTCGTAGAGCTTCACAAGGGTTTGCAGTTTACGTCATACCTACAGGATAGGATTCCCACAGAGACAAGCAGGGACAGCATAGCTGTGTGTCTCTTCTAGTCGAGAGCATTTTCTATACGAGGATGTGAGTAAATGAGCTCTTTTTTTGTATAGGAGCAACCAGCTGTTTTCTTTCCTGTCACAGGGAACCATACTTACAAAGTATGGTTAAAACTTTAGTTTTACTTATTCAGTACCAGTTTATAACATGGATCATCTTGGGGACCTTCACATAGTTAAGTCAAGACTTTCCAGTAGAGAGAAATCTAAACTAACCCCCTTCTTAAAAATCACATACAAGCAATGTAGAGAAAAAAACTCAATATAAAGCTTAAGATTAGAAATGTATCTTTATAGATGTCACCAGATCTACAACATTTAGATTTGTATTTGTAGATGAACCAAGGTCTAAATCTTACAGTAATGTCTTTGACTTCTTTTGACAGACACTAAACGCTTGATTTGGTGATTGTTATCAGACTGTACAGTCTCTGTTTTCAGGTATTAAATATCCAGAAGGTTAGATGCATTGAGAAACTAGGTCACCTTCTTCATAGCTCAGGTTAACAGTCCAGTGCAAAAGAGTATCATATTATTTTACAGAGCTTAACCTACTTTATAAAAACAGTATGCAGCTGGTTTCTTCTCGACAGCCACAGTTATGAAAAGAGGAGGCGCTATGTGCTGTGTTTTTAATGACAAAAGAACAAAATTATTTAATGCAAAAAAAAAAGCTCAATTTAGCTTAAACTCTGATTTCAATTGTTTATTCAGTGATCTGCCAAAATCTTAACACTTAATGTGTTAAAATTACGTGATCAGTTTTACAGTCAGTAACACTTTTTAGGTGCCAGATCTTTTTCCCAGCATGTGCGCCAATCATTAGTGTCTCTGACACTCTGAGGAGAAAAAAAGCCTCCATCCCTCTCAACAGACCAGCAGAGAGAGCCTGCGTCAGCCCACATTACTCTTGTGTCTCATCTAACAGATGTGACGCTCCACGGACTCCCTCTGCCCACTCAGCTCAGCTGAGCCCAAAGCTGCGTGCCTCGTCAGTGGGGAAAGCCTTTGTCTTGTTAAAGTCGCTGACGTAACACATGCATCATGTAGGAGGTCTTAAGTGTTGGGAATGAAACATTTAAACCATAATTATTGCCACATGTAGTCCAAATTAGATTTTGTTGGTCACATTTTTCAGATGTTACTCATACTGTACTGTATGCGGTCCATGTATTACTCATGTTGTGGGGAACCAATTTGTTTACAAAAGGGATCTGTCCCATTCTCGTCAATTTAGTTTGGGACTTCCCTGAGATCTTTTTTTTTTTTAACCCTACAGTATTTATACATTTGTCTGTTTTGTCAACTTTTTCTATCAACTTTTTAGGCTTGGACAGTTACATGTACTGCTTTTCCACTGCAGACACATCTCTGCCCATTTAGTCTTTTCAGTGAGCAGCTACCCATCAGGTAACAACTACTGTTGTTACTACCAAAGCTTCATAACCCCAAAAATGCAATGCAGGACAGCTGTGAAAGCAACTAAATATTTATTTTATTCAGCCTCTGCTGCACTGCAGATAATCACTGGGGAGGGAAAATGACTACTTAATGCTATGAAGGCAAATTATAATGATAATTATAATAATGGTAATGATGATTCATATTTCGAGAGTCTCTCTGGAGCATGGCCGCCTGATGGGTAGTTATCTGGTTTCCGTTTTGTAGTCCGCTTGTTGGCAAAGTTCCATTGAACAATTACTTATCAGCAAGCCTCAGTGAATGCAGATATACAGTGCTTAAGGAGCACACTTTCATACTCAAAACAATCAGCTATCATGTGACTACAGTTTTTATTTATCTGTAGTTGTAATTGTTGACCTAACTGGAAGTCTTAAAGTAGAGTAAACTGGAAGTCCTGATAAACTGACGCTGCCTCTAGAGGCAAACACGGCAGATGAGCCATTGTGACTGTTGGCAGTGGAAGGCTTGAAACTATGAGCTTTTTTTTGTTTTCTTAGCTAAAACTTTTATATTGTTCAAAAGTGATGCGTTGAGGGTGTGAAGTTTTTCTCTGCTTGTTTGACAATAGGGCTGCCACAAACGATTATTTTGATAGTCGACTAGTCACCGATTATTTTTGCGATTAGTCGACTAATCAGATCATGCATCCATTGGACGTAAAATGTACACCTGAAAATATGTTAAACGTTTATTTTGTGACCCAGAAAGAATAATAATTGTAATATTAAAACTAACTAGCTGCCGCCATTGTTGACAACTGCGCTGGGCCGCGCTATGAATTCTGGAACACAGTTTCTTCTTCTTCGGGGTTTAACGGCAGCTGGCATCCTTGTACATGCAGTGCTGCCATCTTCTGTTTCAGTCCGTTATTACACTCTTAAATACTACTACTTATTCCTGCGTCTTTTGGGATCTTACAAAGCTTCAAACGACGCGTCGACTATTAAATTAGTCGTCGACGATTTTAATAGTCGACGTAATCGTGACTAGTCGACTAATCGTGGCAGCCCTATTTGACAACCACAGCTTTAACAGATCTGTGTACTGAACTTAATCCATCTACTTTTTTATTGTTCTCCCAAAGCACCTGCTTCCTAATGGGACCACTAAAACAGCTGAAGCGCATGTTTGAACCAACACGACTGATAGCAACCATTGTTATGCTGGTAAATACTGTTTTACTGTTTAGACTTACATTATGCAAGGCACTGCACTGCACTTCCACTTACAGTAGTTGGTGGTGTATGAGTAACGTAACTTAATAACACATTTCACCTTGACAGTGTAGATGTTTTCTTGAGTAACACTTAGTTGTTTTTTTTTACTTTGTTTTTCTGATACGTTGAAAATAAAAGGAGAAAAAGTAAAACTGTAAACTTTTTGCTTGCTTATGTTTATGCAAGCTAATGTCTCCTTTCTTCTTACAGCTCTGCCTGGTCTTAACACTTTGTTCAGTGTTTTGGGTAAGTATGTTTCAATACAAACAAATCCGTTTGCAGTTATTAATTTAAAGTAGTGTTATTAAAATTGTTTGTTTTTTTTAAATTGACTTTACAGTGGGAAAAAAAGGGACTGGCCATCATCTTCTGTATTCTGCAGTTTCTGGCAATGACGTGGTAAGGATGACTTAGTGGTCTAAACCATTTCAGTACAGTTTGTTCATTATTCACACCTACAGTGATCAGCCTCAAACCACTGACACTTGCAATGAATAACTCATTACAATCCAACCGTTTGCTTAGAAACCCTAGATCTTATTTTATGTTATACTTGTGTTGAAATCTCAACATAAGTTTATTTTATAGTATTACTAGATACAGCAGTAAGTGAGCCACATATTTGGCTAAAAGTGTAAAGGCTGATACACTTAATTTTAACCAAGCTATACTGGATTTTATTGTTCATGGCAACATGATAGCAAGCACAATCCAAGTATATTGATTAAATTGGTTTACCCTAGTTTGCCAGAGCAGACAGTGACATCTGTTTGAAATACAGGTTACAGTTAAAGGTGTTGTAATAAGACTGATGGGCAGGAGGCCATGCCTGATTGTAGGTCAGTGTATGTTTGCCCTGTAAAGAAGACGGCAGGATAGTGTAGTGCTATTTAGCTGTGTGGTTTGGGCAGACAGGCATGGATTGTTTACACACAACACGAAGTGGCTGCCAGCTCTCTGTGGAGTCATTACTATAATGAAAATTACATGTGAACGGTCCAGGGAGAATACATGGCACCTATTAGTCCTTAATTAGTTATCTGTTCTTATGCTAAGTGTGTAACACAAAGAGCTAAACAACCCATCTTTCACTTATAAGTTATAGTGTTTTAAAAACTGTGAGTTCTTTTTAGTTCTTTTTACATTTAAAATCTTTATAAGTCATGAATCTTTTTCATCTGAGGGTAATGTTATTTTTACTAGAGCATTTTATAATTATTGGTCTTTTTAGTTTGCAGAGCTTAAAAGAGGTTGTCAGTAATTTTGCAAACTGATGAATTGCTTAAGTTTTTCAGCCTGTTGTTAAATTGACTTAAATGTATATCAAGCTTACAAGCTATTTGAGCTTTTATTTGACATCCACACAGTCAGTGGAATTAAGCTTAACCTTAGACGTGAATGAATGATATGGATTAGCATCTCAGTACTTGTACGTTCATTTATTTGAACATATTTGCACAGCACTAACAAAAGACTAGTGTGTGTGACAGCATGGAAAACGAGCCAGTAGGAACTATGGAGGAAGGGAATAGCCTGTGTCAGTCTTACAATCACACTGCTTTTACACCTACATGTCGTACATTCATTTCCGCTCTGCCTGCGTTCTCAAAGGCATCACCATGGAAACCACAAGTCACACATCCAGAACTCATTCTTAACAGACTGGGGGCATAGTGCACTCCCACGCAGCCACTCAGACGTCTGTGCGAAGGTGGTTCCGTAATAAGACGTCGCCACTGACCCGCACAGATGGGGTCAAAGTCCAGTCCTTGGGCTGAATTCTGTGAAATGACCATATGATCCTCAACCACAACTGACTGTCGCAAGCTCAAGATAGAGCAAAGAAGGAAGTTTAATAACAAAACCATTGTAACCAACTAAATTAAGATACTCAGAAGATTCACATGTAAAAGTGTGTTACACTGCTTGTTATATTTGTTACAGCTCTGCTTAAGACAGATGGGGGATTCTTGTCGGTATGCTCATGTTTGAGCTCTAGTTGATTATTTAACAGTGTCAGTGCATTCCTCACATATTTAAAATACATTACTGGTTTCATCAGGAATCTATTAAGCTGAACCTTAGCCGTGATCATTTCCTGGATAGGGTTCTGTGTTTGTTTCATAAGTGTGCCTGCTACCTTTCTGTCCACAATTATTTGTGCAAAGAATACAGTATGTCCAATTAATGTACAATTACATTTTGTTCATCACTGCTAAGTGATATAAAAGAACCATTGTCATAGGCATTATCATATCAGATTTCAGTTCCTGGAAAGATTTAAAAAGGAATTTACAGGACAACTAGTTAAACATATTTTGTTGTATTGGCCTTAAATAATAAAATAAATGTAAACATTGAATCAAATTTAAAATGAGCTAAGGGACACATTCATTCATTCTCCATCAGTAGGTGAATACTAATGCAAAGGACTTTAAATACAGGTAATCTGCTTTAGCTGGTACATGACATGCACAGTTCATTCGTAATTAGTATCTTCTTCTACAATCATCATCTTAAAGATATCCCACCATCACCAGTGTTTTCCCTCATCCTTTATTGTGTGTTTCTTCTCTTTCAGGTATAGCATCTCTTACATTCCATTTGCCAGGTAAGATGACAGGATTATACTTTGCAGGCTTTGTCTGGATTTATGGATATGTGCTCGTACTCTCTGGCATGCATGACCCTTCATTGAAAACATGTTTTTTATTTACGTCTTTCTCTTGTTTGCGTCCACCATATGGCTCTAATCCCCCATTACGATCAGTGTAGGCTCTTGGTGTCAAACAAATGGCAGCCTGTTGTTTTCACACCCTCCATGGTTTAGTGCTGTGACATCATTGCTAAATCCATAATATCAAAATGAAGTGGCTTTTTTAAATGAAATAATGCTCTTTGAATCTGATTTGCCAAAAATATTTTCCTTAATGTAGCTTTTACGTTGCATATAATGAGCTTATGTTAAGCTTTACAGGGTTAAGGCACAATGCAAATTTTTGATTAGATCTGGCTAAGCTGTGCTGCATCAAAGACAAAGACAAAAAGCCTGCAGTGTCATAAGTCGTTGTCACAGGTGTCTTAATGTCTTGCAGCTTTTCTTTAAAAGAAAAAAAAATTCTCCACTGTACCAAAAGTGTTCACTTTGGTGCCATATGCTGTACCACCTCAGTGCTTTACCTCCAGGCCAGGCATGAGGTGTGATTTTGTTTTGTCAGTTCAGATGTAAGTTGGGTTATAGCTCATTTGGTCCAGAGCCCCCATGCAGCCCCCACCCACTAAGTATCTTGTGTGTTTGGGCGACCCTATAATCCATCCTGACAGCTGAGGGACGTCCTTTTAACTACCTCAAGCTCCCCCTCCCCCAGCCCAAAAGCTAACAACAAAATGAGGCCTAGACAAAGACCTTTTCCCATGTCACTCCCCAAAAAACAAATTCCTGTAGAGGAATGCAAATTTTATGGCAGGGTTTTCTTTCTTTTTTTGGGCTTGATACTAAATCAGCCAATCAGCTGCTTCTTTGTTACTGTGTTTCTTATTATTTGTCAACATATTTTTGTTCTGTCTCCTTAAGCCTCTTACTTTAATCCATTTTTCATTTAATTCAGATTTGATTGCTTCGGCCTCTATTGTTTAAGTTGTTTCTGCATATTTTGATCTCACGACTTTAGATTTTATGGGATGGCACAGTGCTATAGTACTTCCCATCCCTGTCTGTGTTCCAACAGTCTGCGATACCTGGCTGGCCACTGCCATAACACATGGCCAATGGACTTGATCCTTTAATGTATTTTACCTTGTTTCCTATTTATATCCCCTCACACATGCAGATAGAGGTACTAAAACCTGCTGCCTGTGCACGTCCCATAGCACTTTAAGGCTTCTGTTGGCTCAGACATCTAATCAGAAATTGGGGAAAGCCCTTGAGACTGATAATTTATTTATGCAGTGGAAATGACAATAAGCTTTAAGTGATATATTTTTAAAAACACAGAAGAGGTTGGTTTTGTTTGTTTATTTTTTTTTAGTATTGATAAAAACCAAAGCGTTTAAGGAAGCAACCCTTCTCTCCAGCGGCCTCCCCTCCTCCCTGTCAGACTGCTCATGATCCCCCTTGTTCTTTTAACCTTGACGGGTTTCGCACCTCCTCCTTCCAATTTCGACCGTGTCTGCAGGCGAAGTCTGCATAGCAACCACTGATGGCAAGAACAAACTGTGTGAAGGGAAATAGAGTAGGCAACGATCCGTGGTCGCCATGGTGACGGCTCGCATTGCATCATCCTTCAACTCGGTGTACCTGGGGAAAAAAAAGAAAAGGAAGCCCCCATCATTCTGAGCATGTGGTCCCTCCCCGCCAAAACACGCTCACTTATTCATGATGAGCCCCACCCAGATCATCGTAAAAATGGACTCATTGTCGCTTTTAATTTTGTACGCATGGCAGAATTTTGTCATTGTTATATTTAGTTTTTCCTTTCATTTCTTAATTGCCTTTTTTCTGTTTCTCTCTTTTATTTGTTTTGACAGGGATGCTGTGATCAAGTGCTTCACGACCTGTCTGAGTTAGGACTCCAAAGTCTACAGTTTCCTATCAAGACTGGTCCTAATATGCAAACTGCGAACAAGAGGCTTTGTAAAATATACATGATACTGTATATACACTATTTCCAAATTTTTATTATAGCTTTCATACTGTGAAGTCTTGCTTTTTAAGTGTCACTCAAGGTCTATAACTATCACCAGATAATAGGTATCAGTCTTTTGCTTTTGACATGAGTAATGAGTGCCTTTAATGGCTAATATATTTAAAGATATTCCTGAATTTTCTGAGTGTATTTATGCCATTTAAGTGCAGAAACTGATGCTGAGTCTGGTATGTGGTCAAATACAACAAAAGTGCCTTCTGATTATATGCAGCAGGAAGAAAATAGTTCAAATATAAGTCAGGTTCTATATTTGCATTTTGAGCAGTATACAAATTAATTGTCATCTGGCGTCCTACATGCAAACGTTGTCAGAGCATTATCTCTCTCTCTCTCTCTCGTGCATGTGTGCGTGTTTGTGTGTGAGTTGTGTGATGTATAAAGAGGCTCTCAGATGCTATTCCATGTTGATGTTTTCCCTTTGGCAATTGTGTCACTGCTTCACTGATGATGCACTGAAATATGATTTTTTTTTTTTTTTTCTCCTCTACAGCTAAACAGAATTTAAAAAGCACTCAGTCTTCAGTGTATCATGTGAAATCATGTTAAAAATGCTTCTCCTTTTTAGGTTGATTTCCTGCCAGATGTAGCAGTGACCCAGTTAATTACGCTTTTCTGAGCATTGTGATTTTTACATGACCTAATAACCCAATATAGCTGGCATCGCGTTCCCCTATACCGCTTCAGCATGATGGTGTAGCCTTTGAGGATGTGGTTGTCATGACAACCTCCTCCAGAACACTCATAACCTCTTCCTACCCCCATTTGTGGTGCAGATGTTCACATCCTACTAACAAAGGTGTTTCTGCTTTTTAGAGCTCCTTGGGCCAGCAGTCAGTCTTGATTCCTTTGCATTTTTTGAATTTAAACTAAAATGCGTTTCTCTACGTAATAAGAGCTCAGCTCAAGTTTTTATTTTTCTTAATTGCTTTATCGGATTAAATAATTCCATTTCTTTTCTTATCTTACTACGCTTATGGGCTTTTGGGGGGGGGGTTAGACACTTGTATTTTTGTTGGATTACCATGGGTGAAATCTCCCCTCAGTACTTATTGTTCATCTAACTTGGCAGAGACCCAGCAAATCCCTCTCGAAGTAATCTTGGGGGGATAAAATAATTCTTTGAAATGAGAGAGTTTGTTGTCTTTGTTTTTTTTTCTGATTGGTTTTCCGTAGCAGCCATTTTTGGATTACACCAAAGTTTGAAGATGAAGGGGAAGAACCCTGACCCCAGCAATCTGTTAGCGTCCCAACTGTTTCCCCTTCAGTACATTTAATCTGTTGTTATGTCAGAGAGAACGGGGATCATGCCTCAGCAAGCACTGAAATTAAACAAGTCTGTGTGTCTTCTTCAGCTTAATGATCTAAGTCTTCTTGCAGAGATGAATAAATAACTTGGCCTGTGTTGTGGTGGGAGCTGCTGTCCCAGTTATTGATTCTAAGTGTCTGAAGACTGTTAATTTTCAAAAAGTGTTAAACACACATGCATTTTAAATGTAGTTTTATTTCCCCATCCCCAGAGCAACTGCATCTGATGCATGACTTAAAGCCAAGATGTTTCACGAACCGTAAAATATGCAGGCAGTATAAAATCGTTTAATAACTACAGATTAGCAAAAGGACTCATTGATTTCTGGCTGGCAGAAAGTGCAGATAGAAGCAAAGAAGGACAAAGAAAAATCAATACTGCAGATTATTTGTGTATCCTATGAGATGCTTTTTCATAGTCTGTATGGCTGGAGTAACAAAAGTGACCGTCGATACACATCAGATAATTGACATTTGAGATCATATTGACTGAAAGGATACAATGAAACTGCATGCCATTGTGCCTGTGACGTGTTCAAGGACACACTGATCTGAGCACCAAGGACTAAACTCATGATTTTGACCATAAGTTCTCTTTCTTTTCATCCAAGTATGTTTTGGCAGTGCAAATAAATCACAGAGTAATTATACTTTTGAATTAGTTTTCTATGTATTGAATAAAGACGTTATCGGCTAAAAATGTTATAAGAAGTCGTTTTTTTCGGCTTTATCCTTATTTAATGGGTTAATGTTGCAATTTATTTCTTTAAAGGCATCACTCTTGTGAAAAACAGCAAATGATGACTCATAGTTTTCAGGCTCATGTCCTGAAAAGCTTATGATGGGTACGATAATGCACGAGAAATTGATCCAATAACTGGAAAGCAGCAGAGACGCGCTGTGACAGGAGGTGAGGGGAACTCTGGGTGGATGTGGCTCATCGTTTGAGGAAGTTGTTGAAAATTATGAAATGACATCATCAGTTTTTTCATGGCTTTGTTTGGCGCTTCTTGCCACGCCTTCCTGCCGGCTCCTGCATAAAGCGGCCGGGCTGCCTTGTGTGAACCAGTTGAACTCCAGTCAGTGCGGACAACAGGTGCACCGCAACCCCCTCCACCGCCTCTCTGTTGGATTATGCCCGCAGAGCGACGACCGGCGCTTTACGCAGGGCTTCCTCTTCTGCACTCAGAATAATTTGCACGCTTTTATATCCTGACCACTTCCAGACACAACGATGCCTTTTCCACCCATCAGCCTCCACCAGCGGATCTCATCGCCTGGCAGGGAACTATTCGGGAAAAAGAAAGCCAACGGAATGCCTCCTCAGACTGAGCAAACCAGCAAATCTTGCGGAGAGAGAGGGGGGTCGGATAAGGAGAAACAGCCCACATCTTGGGCATCGGCGAATTTAAGGAACTTGGGGCGAAAACCCCAGCAGGACAAAAATAAAAGCCCCACTCAGAAGCCCGGTGCCGGGCAAGAGACCCAGGGAAAGCCCTCGTGGTTGATGGTGCCCAAACCTCAGGATTCATCTGAAGGAGTCAGGCGCTCCAGCTCCATGGACTCCACGAGACAACTCAGTGGAAAAGAGGAAGGGAAGAAGGAGATTCAATTTACACTCAGTCTCACCCCCGAAGCCATTCTTGTTATCCAAAAACGGAATCTAGAAAAACAAATGATGGCAAAGCAACAAAAGTGTTGCGCCGGCACCGATTTTCGGCACCGGCGAGTTTTTCCATCCAAAAAGACGCACGGAGGGTCCAAGGGGTGCGCGCCGGCCGCCAAGGCGGAGAGCGCGGAGCAGGACATCACCGCCATCGTTAAAATATCTCTGCTGAATGACCAATACAAGTACGATGATGTGGAGTATGAAGACGAGGACGGAGATGTGGATGAGACTGTTGTAAGGAAATGCAAAGAGTGGCTAAAAGGGGTCGAAAATGCCGCTGCTTTGGGAAAAGTCGACAAACTTTCCGCACTTCCGCATCTCAAAGGCTGCTGACACCTGGCTTTGATGTCTTGTTGTTAAGCCGGGACTCTCAGTGTGATGGACTTGTGAACAATGTGCAATTGGTGTAGATCTGTTGCAAAGGCATCCTGAATTTTAATCTTCTCAAGTAAACGTTAAAGGGAGGAAATCCACTTGTCTTCAGATGAATGTCAGTCTGTTAAAGAAATATATATTAAAAAAAATAGATGTCAATACGTTTAAAAAAAGTCAATTATTTAAGAAAACGAATGAAATGAGGAAATTCCATTGGAATCATAATAAGTCAAGAGGGAAGCATTTACATTCCTCATCAAAAACAGGATTTTAAAAGTATCCAGCAGTGCTTAGGGCTCGCAGGGATATTTGCTTTGGGAGTTTGATGCCTGTTCATTATTTTATTTTTTCAGTTTTAGTTAAATACCTTTAAATTCTCGTCCTTTGCACGTGGTTTCTATTTTTCAGTAAGGCGCCAGTGGATTGGCAGAGGGGTCTGCTCCTTTGTGTGGGAGAACAATAAACTGTCAACAACAGAGCTCTTTGCCTCTGCTCCTGAAACCAAATTGAATTGTTTATTTTCCTCTCATAGGAGGGTTATATCCTTTGCAGGGATTTACCAGTGGTGTACAGTATTTAATGTTTACTAAATATTTGTACTGTCACATATCTTTTCAGTTCATTAATTTAAGCTAATTTTAAGTAAAAACATTTTCTTTTTTTTAATTATGCAACTGTCTCGATTCTTTTAAATCTTTGAAAAGCTGTATTGTGCTGTGCCTCTTAATTTTTATTTTTTTTTAAAAAACTAATTTGCAGTCATTTAGATTTCTTTTACACTTCTGGCCAGTTTTCAGACAAGCGTTTTAAAGGCTCTTTGTTGCCACTGTAGCTACCTGAGGCCATTTGGGCATTAGTGTTCTAAGCGTCTTAGATTTCCTGTTAAGCAGGGTTCACAAGTGTACTGTAGGGCCCAGGTGCATGATCCCTTTAGGAAATTACCTCCAGACTACCTTACGTATCACACTGGTATTAAAATCTGGTGAAACGCCACATCTACAGGACTTGCTGCAAAGTAGCTGTAGTTTGAAGTGAACTATCCTAAAAGTATGCTGCTCAGGTAGTCGTCCAGGTCGGGGGGGTGGGGGACAGAATATGGGTGTTTCAAGAAGGAAAAAATAAAAAGAAATAAACCACACATTAGAGTCGCAGATCATTTAAGCCATAAAATGAGGCTTATGCTTTTGTTTTTTTAGAGTCACACCTGCCCACAGTGGATTGTATTGATCATTAAACTAACATTCAAATGCAAGCCTCAGAATACAAATTCAGTTTCTATGCACGGCCAAATACATATTTGAAATTCCTCTGTATGGAGATTCTCATTTGCAGCATTGTTCTCTGTAACTTGGTAACCAGAGTTTTACTCTGTGTGTGGTACATTTTGAACTCTATTACATGTCAGACAGAGGAGTGTTGTAAGTTTAAGACACGACAGCTTGTTTGGAGGGCTCACACACCAACAACTGGTAAGGCATTTTAAAACATATACCTCCGCTCGTAACCTCAGGTAATGCTGTTGTTTGGCAGACATTTTATTAATGGAAAAAACCCAATTTTTTTTAGCGTATTGCCTCTTCTCAGTAAACACTGTCTTGGCAATAGAGTTGCCATAAAACTGAAGTGCAAAGACCTGCATCAATCAAGCGCTCTTCCCTCTATTGCAGATGTATTGCCTGTTGGGGACAGGTGTTTTATACGACACACTCATCAGTTGTTTTCTTTTTAAAGGTGTTTCATTTAGGAATGGATTCAAACCTGCAGCAAATAATCAAGTGTCAAATACATGTCCGGCCATAACTCTGTAAATGTCATTGTACAGTGTGTAACGCCACAGACTTTCTCCACTGTGTCATCTGGGTAAACAAGCAAAGCTTCTACAATAAAGCGTTTTCTCCTGAATAGATGTTCCCGTTCGGTCTCACAAGTGATTTGGTTGTTGAGTGCTGAGATCACGGCTGAGCCATTACAGCGTGTACCAAGACCCGTTTGGTTCTCCATGGTTCCTGTAGTGATATTATCAACTGGCTTAGTGACCAAAAGTTGTGTAATCCTCTTCTATTGTCTCATTTCTATTGCGGTCTTGTTTGTGTGCGTCTCTCTGGTATTCATTGCTGGCTCATATGTGCCTGAAAGCCAAGCTATTCATGAGTGAGTCTGTCCTGGGGGTAAGAACTGCATCATTATGTGTGAAGTAGCTAAAATGCTTGTTGTCAATAGGAAAAGTGCAATTTGAAGGAATGGGGGCAGTTGCAAAGGGCGGCTTGGATAAAAGTGGAAACTTTATCTTTAAACCGCCCTTCAAGTCTTTTTGTTTTCATCTGGGTTGTGAAATCCAGACCAAGCTGGATTTTTTTTTCACCTTTTGCCACAAACCATTTGTTTACATATGAATCCATCCAATCCAAGTGACACTTCTGTTTCTGGATTAGGAGTAAAAAAAAAAGAAAAGAAAGGCTGCGGGCTTTCTGTTCACCACACTGTACTGTGATCAGAAAGTGGGAGAGTGGCGCGGTACAGCAGGGCAGCTTCATTATCCTCCCCTGATTTATAGTGGCAGGGAGCACAGATGGATGCTGCCTTCACTCTGTCACTGACACTTTGCACACAGCAGAGACAGCAGACAACTGCAGGTCCCTTAGCTGTGCTGCGACGGCATCACTGTGGCAACGGAACTGATAAATCCCGTGTTTCCAGCAGCTTTTGTGAGGAAGGACAAACCAGACATTTCCTGAACTGAGTCAGCCAATAAACTTTAGTGTTGTGGTCATCCAGGGTGAGCCCCTCAAGACTGAGGCCTTTTTGCCAGAGACAAGGCAGCCTCAAAAAGAAGACTTTGATCTGAGAGTGCTGTCCTCCCACAAAAGCTAAAAGATGTTTTATTCTTCGTTTAAGGATTATATGAGTGAGAGTAATCTCCTGTGGCATGTGTTGTATAACTAATAATGAGGACACGAGGGGAATGAAGAATATATGTGGGCATGTTTTCATAGTTTTTCCCAACTCAGGACAGCGTTACAATGACAAATACATGCAACAGAAAGGGGGGACATAAACGTTGTATAAAAAGGCACAAACCTAAGCTGTCAATGCACAGCAGCATGCATGCTATCACTCCCATAAGGTTTGCATTCCTTTTTTGCTTTTTATAAAACCTACCACATCCTGCGCTCCTTTTTGGTTTCATATTTTCTTTTTGCACCTTTACCAAATTTAGTGCATTTGAATTAAGGTGTATTATTAGAAATCTGTCCACAAAGCTTCCCTGTGCAGCATCTACTAGGAACCATTCATTATCTGGATTAAGGAAAGGACACTGCTGCCTGATGATATGCTCAGAGTTATCTAGAGCCACACTGAAGATCAGGGAATAGGATGAAGGCTTAGTGGGAGTGAAGGTGGGCATATTCCTGCAGCATATGGTCTTGTTTCCTTTTATTTACTTATTGGCTGCACATTGCAAGAACACAATGTCAGGATGTTGTGTGGGAAGATGCTCTTGGCAAACGATGGGATTACCAAAAAAAACAACAACATTCTTTTTTAATCCTCAGGCTCCCACAGCATCTAAAGTAGGTCTTTACTGTTGATAGGCAGGGAATAAAGTCAACGCTCCGGAGGAGGAAGGCAGTTCGTGGCAGCAGCCAAGTCCCAGAGAAAAAGGCCAGGACCTCCACATCAAACACAGCTGGAACAAGTTATAAAATGATGTAATTACGCTATAATGTTTAAGACAGTTTGTAATCATTTAGTTACTCATTCCGCATCTGCAGAAAAAAACAAAACAGTGAGAGAACAAAGTTCTTTGATCACGATAATCATAGCAGTCACTTTAGCATGTCCACATCTTTGGTCGGTACTAAAACACTTGTCTCTGTTTTATGTCTTTTAAACGGTTTCCATCCGCTTGGTGTCTTTTGATTTGTTTATCCTACAGCGCCATCTAGAGGCCTACATGAACGTCTCTGTGATGCTCTCCATTGCCGCTGTGCTAAGCTACTGGAAGGTCCACTCACAGAGGTCATAGCTTCAGCAGAGAAATGAGACACCCGGAGCAAAGTCAGAGGAAAAATATATTAAATACATATATATATATATATATATATATATATATATATATATATATATATATAAATAATGTGACCGTGTGAAATCAAAGACTGTGAATCTGGCAGTAATTCAGGAAAATCCTCAGCTGAACTTTTCAGTTTAAAAAGAATAAGAATCAGGTCTGAGCTCAGCAGCATCAGTTTTTTGTGTGTGTTTTATTGGCACAGTGGAAACACCGGCTTCTGTACTTGAAATGATTTTTTTTTTTTTTTGGTCCTCCATAAATGACCACCAGTCCTACAGAAGCTTAATGCACTGAAGAAAATTAAAAATTAATTAATTAAATAAATTGTATGAAACTGGATATATTATAGTGCACTTTGTGACAGTCAAGGTGCAAATTTTAGAATTAGCTGCACTCAGTAAACACTGGCTGAGTTCATTTATGGTTGAATACAATGAGGTATTATTGATTCCTGTTATTGGACTTTGTTTTAGCACGTTGCTCTTTTAAGAGAGCCTGTGCTTTTCTGGTTTGTGGGCCTCTTTTAATGTGGCGATGACATTAAATGTGACAAAGTTCTGCTTACTGAGATTCACATGAGCCTTTTACCATTTGTAGACTAGAAAAGTTCCAGATGTGAAGCAAAAACTTAAGGTTTAACTTTCAGCTTGCTTTAACACTAGGTTTACTATCCTGCGCAAATTTGCGTAACTTCCCTAAATCCAACACCCCCTAGAATTACTGGCTTTTTTATTTTCTGGTGCAAGTCCCGAGGTGTTAAGCACCCCTGCTGAGATTTTCACAGGTCGTCAGCTTGTTTCTCCTACAGCTTTTGTTGTGCAAACCACCCATTATCCTTGAGGCCTGGCACATTTGCATTTGCTCACTCAGAGTTGCTCAGATCCAAGGCAGGCCAAACCTCTGTGTTACAACTTTCAGAAATGCCTGGTAGAAATGCTTCAACTTACTCATGAGATTTTGACCACATTTCTTGCGGAAGTCACAACTATACTGAATGCACGACCGTTGTTGCCAGCTTCCCTACGAACCTTGGTAGGGAACAGCTGTTCCCTACCAAGGTTCGTTGTCCATTCACACAGTATATTGCAACCAAGCCAGACAAATTTGGGATCAAGTTCTGGATGGCCACGGATTTGGACACCAAATATGTCTGCAGTGCATCTCCTTACTTGGGAAAGGACCCCAGTCATCAGAAGGGAGAGAGACTGGCAGAGAACGTGGTCATGAAACTGATGGAGCCGTTTTTGGATGATGGGAGAAATGTCACAACGGACAATTTCTTTACTTCACTGTTACTGTCGCACAGACTGCTGCAGCGCAAAACAACGTTACTGGGCACGGTGAATAAAGTCCGGCGTGAACTTCCTCAACTTGCAAAAGATACTGCAAAGCGAGAGGTATTCTCCACTTCAGTGCTTAGAAGAGGCAGTGTCTCCTTGACAATTTATGCACCTAAAAAAAACAAGACTGTGTGTGTTCTAAGTTCCATGCACAAAGACGTGACGATCGGTGACGGCAGAAAGAGGAAACCCAACACGATAACAGACTATAACCACATGAAGGTATGTGAATGTGTGTACAATTTTACACCAGTGCTACAATGTTTTCTGATGTGTGCTATACAGGCCTATAGAAAAAAACATATACTCATGACTCTCTCTCTCTGCTTTTACAGTGTGGTGTAGACGTGTTGGACCAAATGGCATGGATGTATTCCGTAAGATCAGCAACACGCAGGTAGCCAGTAGCGGTTTTCTACAATATGCTGGACCTGGCGGCAGTGAATGCCTACATTTTGTACAAGGCATGTACAGGGTGGACAGGCAAAAGAAGATTGTTTCTGAGTCTTCTAGCTCAGCAACTTCGTTGCCGATTCATGCAGCACAAGGAAATATTAGCACAGAGGCAGGCTGCTGAAGCTGCTGCGGCTGTAAAGACAACGCAGTGCCAGGTGCAAGAGAGCTGCAACAGGAATCGCAGCAGGTTTACCTGTGCAACATGTCTAAAGTTCACCTGTGCCAAATGCAGGGATGATGGACACTGGGTCCGCAAACGCTGTAAACTTTGAAACACTTTGAAATAAAACAGACTTGTGTACCCATATATTGTGAATGTGTGTCTTTTGTATGTAGGTTGTAACACAGAGGTTTGGCCTGCCTTGGATCTGAGTAAACAAATGCCAATGTTGCACAAACACACACACACACACACACACACACACACACACACACACAGCAAATCTGCATTTATTTGTCCCACAAGTGGAAAATCTGCATTGTCATTGCAAAAAAGTGGACAGAGCACGGTATAGAAAGTGCACTATACAAACAATCTGGAAACATATATATGGACACGAGTATTCAAAAATATTGGTGTATGTATACACACACACACACACACACACACACACACACACACACATATCTATCTATCTATCTATCTATCTATCTATCTATCTATCTATCTATCTATCTATCTATCTCTCTATATATATCTATATCTATATAGATATAGATATAGATATAGATATATAGATATGATATAGATGTGTCTGTGTGTATAACTAGACTTTATGCATATTATATAAGGTGTGGCTATATAAATATATGTACAACTCTGTGTATATATGTTTATGGCCAGGCATCCAATGTAGTGACAAGGATTGACAAAAACTAATATTGCATATGAGAAATATTGCACATAGAAGCTACCATGGTGTATAGTACGCTGCAGGTAAGGAAGGAAAGTAGCCTTGCAGGGAAGGAAAGACCTGAATCTCTCATGGTTAGGGGTTGGGGGAGGGTGTGTTTGCACAACAAAAGCAGGAGAACAATGGAGCTGAAGACCTGTGAAAATCTCAGCGGGGTGCCGAGAGGTGTTAAGGTCGGGGGGAATTTACGCAAATCTGCGCAGGCTAGTAAATCTAGTAGTAGGGACTTGCACCAGGGAAAAAAGGCTCAGTAATTCTAGTGGTAAGCTTCCTTAGCAAAGAAAGCCTGCTCTTCCACTTTCTGTTTACAGTGCAAGTGTTGGTCTTCCAGCTCAGCCTGATGTCGACGTCGATGTCTCTCATGACTGCTTTGTCATTTCTGACATTTTTAGTGTTTTAATTAAAAGTTAATTTCTTCGACTTGATTTACAAAATTCATTAAACTTACAGCTGTTTTATTTGAATGTCTGGGACCCAAAGGTTGTCCCGAGGAACCGAAACTCTTTTAGCTGCACATTCCTTCTCATCCCAGTTCAGTCCTTCGATATCCCACTCCTACATTAAACAGAACAACAGCAAAACTGTTCCACAGCACTACAGCTATCATGTTAACTGCTGTAACAGGGAAACACAACATCTGGTATTAAGTCATGTTAGACTATAAGAAAAAGTTCCCAACTGATAATAAATATTTGAAATTACTGTTACAGACTTAAGGAAATCTAAAATAACAAGTAATGTATTCTTTATGTATTAATTCAGTGGCCAAACATTTTGATTCATTCTTATAATCGCTCTGGATTGGTTCATTGTGCTGAAAATACAAACAGCTGCAACAGAAATAATTTACAAAATGTCAGTATAATCATATAAGAAATGTGACATTATTGTTTTAGTTCTGAGAGCTGTTCAAGACATACCAGGACCTGCCATAAGACTGAAGACAGTGTTTGGGTTTTTTCATCCTAAAGATGAGTAACATTAGAAAGTATATTAGAGTCATAAGGATTATTAGTTCCACATAGATGACATGATGTTAATATTTTGTGTATAAGCTGTGTAGACTCACCACTCCTAAAATTCCTGCCACTGTTATGCTGATGGATATGTTTATTGGCTTTGCAAAGGTTTCGACGGGATGCAGCAGTTTGTTAGAGAACAAATGTTTTGCGAGTTCATCAAACAGGGCGGCAGGAGTTGGGCTGGTGCAGTTGAAAGCTGCCACAAAGCCTGAGATCAAGAAGAGAACAAGCAAAGAAAACGTACAACTATGTTAAATGCTTGAACATGAAAACACGCAGCCTCAGTTCTTCCATTTGTATTTTTTTGGTGTAGCAGATGCTTATTTTATTACAGCTGGTAAACACGTGAGAGCCGAGTGTGTTTACTCGTTTCTTTTGTTTGTAATGAAAATGTATTTGTACTGAAAACACTAAAAAATAAAAGCAGATCCAGTGCTGCCCTTTATTGAGATGGATGTAACTGAACGACCTCCTTTGTTTGAAAATTAATGACAAAAATAATAGTGATGGGACAGTTTTTAAACATTTAACCATTTAGCTTCTCTGTTCTGTATTAATCTGCATGTATATCATGTATAAAGAAATGAAGGTAATACTTCATTTAACTTCAGTCTCTAAGTTAGGTTTGTTTTTCTTACAGGAAGTTTTAATGTTAACTTTTAATAAATCCTTCATACATTAGTAAATATGTGTAAGGTGTTACGACTGTGCAGGAAGTAAATCAACACATTGCTGTTGCTTTCTTTGTTGTGAAATGTGTTGATAAAATGTTTTCTTGCCTTACCTTGTAGCAGCATGAAACAGATGACGATCAGCTCAGCAGTTTTCACACCGGCCATTTTCTGTCTCAGCTTTATTTAGCCCTCATTAACATGACAAGTGGCTGATATTCTAAATTGCAACAGCTTGGGTGCCGTCACATAGAGATAAAGTTGTGAGGATGCGCAGGTGAAACCCGTAACCACCTTCAGAAACTAATATTGACTTTGCAGTGTGACACATGTACCTGATCCACGCGTCCATCCACACATTGTTGCAAGTGTTTGGATTTAAAGCAGGTTTTTATCACTTATCATCTTCGCTTGGATTTGTTCCGTATCAGTCAATCACATGACGATTGTTGTGACAGCTTTTTTTGCAACAGGCTCTGTTGCTTTCAGTTTCCAATAATGTGACATAGTTACACAATTATAATTTGTGGTGTGATATTAGGAGATCACGTGAGTGAAGTTGCCCCCCCCCCCTTCTTCAAATCCAACAAAAGTGGTATCAAACGTTTGTGCTGGTTTGTGCTGCAAAAATTTTCGTTTGCGCTGCTATCATTTCAAAAATATTAATAAAATAATGTCTTGATGCGTGCTCAATCATCCAGGTAAGTAAATTCCAAAAGGTTGATTCTGTTCATTTGGACATTTTCAGTGGGAGAAACGTTTTGTCACTCATCCAAGTGACTTCTTCAGTCTCAGCTGACTGCAGGTTTCCCCAACCTTATAAGCAGTACATTTGCACAGCGAAGGAAACTAGCACCACTGAATGAACAATGTGCTGGGGGGTTAGTTCCATGATTGTTAGTATGCAAATTCTTATGACCATTGATCAACGACTACTAATCAAAGACACAGATTCTCGAATGGCCATGAGTACCATTCACAGAGAGTTGGGGAATGGCTGCAATAACAGCATTGAAAGATGGCGAAAGATGACTGCACACATTTTTTGGTTTAATTACACTTTTACTTTAATTGGAGATTGACAATAACAACACTGTTTTTCTTTGAGCCAAAATTTCATTGAAGGAAATTT
Organism: Oreochromis niloticus; assembly: GCF_001858045.2. NCBI lineage: Eukaryota > Metazoa > Chordata > Actinopteri > Cichliformes > Cichlidae > Oreochromis > Oreochromis niloticus. The sequence continues at coordinate 21,890,619 of NC_031978.2, forward strand.
CACTGCAGCTTTGATGCTGGATGGAAACAGCAACGCATTTTAAAACCCTGACTTGGACTGTGGGAATCAAGTCTTTACAATACACACACACACACACACACACACACACCATATAGTGCTACATAGGGGGTATGCTGAAAATAGAGGGTGATAAACTGGGAAGGTGAAAACTAGTGAGTGAGCGACAATGAAAAGGCAGTTTTCATACCGCTGTAGCTATAATGGAGCAGACTAACAGCACTAATGTTTCTATTGTTGTCCTCTTCATATTGTGCTGAGTGAGCATGCCGTCAGCCTGCACTGACCAATAAGAGCCAAGAGTTGCAGTGATAGGCAGGCTGAACCAGCAAATAGCCAGAAACAACTGGTCAGTGCAGCGCCGCCTCAGGTACCACGTACAGATTTTAACTGGCTTCTGACTTTGTGTGGTGTGGAGTATGCTAGATTTTATATAAATATGGATGAGATCAGCTGGGGATGAACAAAATCTCCTTCAGCAACTATTAAGTAGCCAGAAGGGGCCAGACAGTCAATATATTAATTCAGCTTTGCTACAGGACTGTAAAGCATTCTCAACACCAAATATCAGTACAATTATTTTAGCAGCTGATTTCTGTACTTAAAAAACCCCAACAAACATTTATTACAGCTCTATTATGTAGGAAATGTAGGAGACGCGGACATAAATACACAGAGGGTTAACGAGGGAGGTGGAGCACACGGGGAACACAGGTGACACTGATAACGAGACACGGCAGGAGTAACACAACACTGACGGGAGACTATCAAAGTAAAACAGGAAGCACACAGAGACGCAGACCAGATTGGAAGAGAACACAGACATAGCGGGCTGTGGAAAACATGGAATACAACACAAGGAGGAGAAACGAGGCATGGGGACTGGCAGAGATACAGAGGGGGCACACAGGGGGTAAAGTCACGAGGGGAAATCAAATAAGCAACATCTTAACAGAACAACCTAGGGACCCTAAAACTGACATCAAACAACAACAAGAGACACAAAAACCAGGTAGAAGTCCCGGGACCATGACATGCAGGTGGTTACATATGGTTAAAATGATTCAAATGCAGTAAGTATGCACGTTTTTCATATCAATATAGTCCATAACTTGATTATTGTCTGTAGCCCACATGATTAAACACTTTAAACATGTGAGTTTAGATTTTATCTACTGTATAGCCTGTATAATAAATTAATATGTAGCCCAATAAGTATAAAATCCAGAAAGCTACACAACATGGAGCGGTTCATTTACAAACACAGGTCTAACTTGAGTTTCACACAGTTTTTATTAGAAAACAATCAAATTGTTAAATGCTTAAAGTACACAAAATGTCAGAAATCTGCACCGTCATGAACAGAAATTTAAACCTAATTTTTCATGATTTGTTGATTAACCCTCTGAGGTCTGAATCCCAGGTTGTGCACATCAACATCACAGATTTGTACAAATAAAGTTTATAACAAAGACATGTTAAATATTAAGCACTGGAAACAGCTTGGTTGTTGTTGTTTGGAACATGTTGTTTTGTTGCCATAGCGATGCCTCCAGGGACCATAAAATGACATCACAGCATTTAAACATGTTTTGAAGGAAAACATCAGCATATGAACACAAAACTGAAGAGACACTGCAACCGTATGAAAGCAGACCACTATTTAGTGACATTTCGACGTTTCCCTGAGGATTAACTGCTCTGTAATTTACCAAGAACTAAAGTAAGCTCAAATTTCAGTTTATAAACTTAAGATCATTTACTTAAATATATAAATGTAATATTTGACAAATTATACATAAATTTGAAAATGTTCTTAATCATATCTTAGAGTGACAGAAGCTCTTTTTAACACGATTATTTCTGAGATTATTTTGTTCATTTAGGAAAATAGAGAAGACTTAAGTTTTGTTCTCAAACAAACTGAGGCTGCGTCCACATGTACACGGCTATTTTTGAAAGCGCAGCTTTGTCTCTGCATTCGGGCCTTTCGTCCACACCTAAACAGCAGATTGAGTCACTGAAAGGTGAGATTTTTTTCAAACTCCTGCCAGGGTGGAGATTTTTGAAAACGACGTTTTTGTGTTTAGGTGTGGACGAGGAAAACGGACATGTGGACTGGATTTTTTTTTTAAATGAAAAAGGAAAACGTCCGTTTTCAAACATAGCCGTGTACGTTCGGACGCAGCCTAAAGTCATCTCAAAAAAAGCAAATTGTCTGAACATTCTGAGTTGAGGTTTAGTGATCATTGTTGTTTTGTGTTCCTTGTAGTCAAAATGAGTGGAAGTGGAGATGGATTTCAAACTAACCGTAACGGTAAGCACATGCACTCAGTCTTGAAATTGATCAAAAACAGATTTTCAGCAGATAGTTATGGATGCTAATTAAAAGATTAAATGATCTTGCAGGCCAACAGGTTAACCCACAATCAATTGCAAGTGGAGATCAGGAACCTGCTCATCAACCAGCTAACCGAAGAGCTAACCGGCGAGCTAACCGACGAGCTAACCGACCAGCTAACGAAGATATCGGTGGACTCCGGGGCTTCACGAACGATCTTTATCTTGCTCTTCGTGATATTTATTTGTTTCTGGATAGGCTAATAGCTTCAGTACTGGAACAATATGACAATTACCTTTACAATGACACTGACACTGACACTGACGATGACAATGAAAATGACAACAATGTCAACGTTCAAAATATTAATGTAAGGGAATTTAATGCCAATGCTGACAACAACGAACAGCATGAGGATCATAATGCTGTGGTTGTTGTTGGCATTGAAAATGAGGATTCGGATGAGGCATTTGAAGACTGTGTGGATGTTGACCAGCACATCCCAGAAGAGGACCCTCAGCCAGGTGTATCCAGGAGGAGGTCTAGAGAGATGGATGAAGAAGAAGATGTGGAACCAAACAAAAGAATCAGATGGAGCGAGGAGTTTTCTGATGATGACTCTGACTTCTTCTCTGCTTGTGACACTGATAGCGAGAGCTGTCCTCGTGTAGGTAATATTGCCGATGAGGACATCAGTCAGCAGTCAACAGAAGAAGAACCGCAGCCTGGTGGATCCACGAAAAGGTCCAGAGAGGAAGATGTTGATGAAGAAGAGCGTGATAGCAAAAAATCCAGGCTTGCACACTCTGATTCGGGGACCAGCTCAGCTGTGTACGACCACTCTGAGAGCAGCAGTGATGAACTTTTTGAAGATGCACACGAAGAGCTTGGCAACCATGAAGGTGGAGGCTCGAGGAAGTGTTCCCGAGAGGATTTGAGGAAGAAGAGGAATACTTGCCTGTATGCAAATTTCGGAGGTGTTCAACTGAGTCCAGCAGCAGCAGTGATGAAGACTAACACCATTTCGACGGGTTTCTTCAGTATCCTTTTAGTAGGCTGATGGCCTACTCAGGTGACCCTGAATCCTCCATGCTGCAATAAGCTGGGCATACACTGTGCTGCAATTTTTTCAGTCGCGTTATTCAGCTCCTGGTCAAACTGTACGATTGACTCACAGGGATGAGAAGTTTGTGCCTCCATTGCTCGTGTCCAGATCACACGCCGCACCGCCGTTCTGCTCCGTCTTTTCACACTCATTTCTGCGTTTGCGCGTGCGCAGTGTAAGACGCTGCGGTGACGCCCTCAGCACGGCCGAAAGGATTTCAAACAGGTTTGATTTTCTTACGAGCAAACGATTGATGATCGGGAGCTGGTCGAGAAGTGTTAATCAACAACAACAATCTTTATTTATAGAGCACATTTAAAAACCAACGGTATGCCAAAGTGCTTAACATAAAACAGGAAATAACACAAGTATAATCAGGGTCATAAAAATGTAAAATTATGTTCACAGGAAAATGCCACCAATACACAATGGCGATATGACATACACAGCACAAATAAAAGCATAATAGGAAAATTAATAGAATAAATCTATACAAACAAGGCCAGCATTAACCGGTAGAAAAGGCAAGATTAAACAAATACGTTTTAAGCTGTGATTTAAAAGATTGGATAGAATCAGACGCCCGGATGCCAATCGGAAGGTTGTGCGCGTGCGCAGTGTAAGATGCTGCGGTGACGCCCTCAGGACGGCCGACAGGATTTCAAACAGGTTTGATTTTCTTACGAGCAAACGATTGATGATCGGGAGCTGGTCGAGAAGTGTTAATCGCTTCTCGTTACCTCATGTAGACGATGCACGACACACGATCCTCCAAACGGTCGCACGACTGAAAAATCGGCTCAAAATGGGCTAAAAATCGCACAGTGTATGCCCAGCATTAGGCTGCCGGGGGATTCCCATGATGCACTGGGTGTTTCTTCTTCACCCACTATGTTTAATAGACCTCTCTGCACTGAATCGTACTTGTTATTAACCTCTGTCTCTCTTCCACAGCATCTCTTTATCCTGTTTTCCTTGCCCCTCCCCAACCGGTCGCAGCAGATGGCCGCCCCTCCCTGAGCCTGGTTCTGCTGGAGGTTTCTTCCTGTTAAAAGGGAGTTTTCCTTCCCACTGTCGCCAAAGTGCTTGCTCATAGGGGGTCATATGATTGTTGGGGTTTTCTTTGTAAGTATACCGCTTACAACATCAAGTGCCTTGAGGTGACTGTTGCTGTCATTTGGTGCTCTATAAATAAAATTGAATTGAAAATTGAATAGATGTCACTGTGATGATTTCTTCCCTCCATAGAAGGCTTAGACCCAAATGCAGATTCAATGCACATGGTTAAACTATTTATGAGACTTTGTTTAAAGAGAGGGAATGGAGAACGTGACTTGAGCTACGAATGTCAGCAGAGAGCAGGAACCAGAGGAAAAGCTATCGAGAGACTGAACACCTGGCTCCTGATGGGAACAATCCAACGGGAATTCTGCAACAGAGGGAGAAGAAGTTGCAGGAGGGGTAAGGGAATTTGAGGGTAGGATGAGTACGTTGGCAGAGGAGACCTAAACACAGGGAACGAGCAAGCCAGAACTGGAGCAGAGGTGAAGCCTAGTTACCACTGGAGATGGCAGAACAAACTGACGAGGAGTAGCAGGCAGCGCTGGTTTAAGAAGCCCTCCTGCTGATTGTTTGCAGATGAGGCCGAGGTGAGATGCTGGAAACTCCACCTCTGAAGTATGGACACAATTATGTAATTAGAAGCAAAAGATTTTTGTTTTGTTTTGTTTTTTTAAATCAAATCACCTCAAAAAATTACTGTACTTACTTTCTAATTGATTCTTTACCTCTAAAAGGGGGTGGCTGTGGCTCAGGAGGTGGAGCAGGTCATCTACTAATCAGATGGTTTTTGGGTCGATCCCTGGCTGCTCCAGACTGCATGCTAACTGCCCTTGGGCAAGACATTAACCCCAAGTCACTCTCTGATGCATTCATCAGAGTATGAATGTGTGTGAATGTTAGATAGAAAGCACAGAAAAAGAGCTTCTATGAACAGGTGTGAATGAGGCAACCTGTATAGAGCGCTTTGAATGTTCAGGTAGAAAAGCACTGTAAAAAATTTCTGTGTTGATTTCTTTTGGACCTCAAACATTACTCACCTTGTTGCAGGTTTCTTTATTAATGCTGAAAACCCAGAATGGAAACTGACCTTACTGCTTCCATTAAGCATCTAGAAGCTGCTTGAGATCTTTACAGATCTATCGATATCTTTCAAAACTGTCTATAATATTTCTTTACAAACTCACATATTGTAATTTTGCTGTTAATTCATCTTTCCATCTGATAGAAGAATCCCTCCCTATTATGATTTCAATTTCATCACTGGGCGAAGCTTCAAAAATTGTCACTCATGCCAGCAGCATTCTCTATATCCAAACTATTGCGGCTCCTCCAACCAACGGCCGCGGCAGGCTAAACACATGAGATACACTTCTGTACTATTTGCTACTTTTATTCCACATACAACTGTCCACTATACAAATCGGCACACAGGCTCAAACCATTAAACAAATGCACAGACTGTACAAATAACTGCACCATTTACTATGCCAAATTACAACATTGGCCTATTGCATAACTTAGTTCATAAGTATACATAAACCATCAAGTTACAGTCAAAAAATGCATCAAAATGATTCAAGCTGCGGTCAACAGAAGGTTTCGCCTCAGGCTCACCCTACCTTTCTGCTCATCAACATCAGGTGCCGTGAACAGGTGAGTGCAACCACATTTATCACCTAACACACCCATGAGTCATGCCCCACACCCGTCTACCAATACAGTGAGTGCATTTAAACCAACCCACTTAATCAAAAACGGAACAGCTCATATGACTCCTACACAAACTACTGGCTAACACATAGATTAAGCTCATCAAACATCTTTCTCATCAGTTCTTTGGCAACAACGACGAATGACTTCAAGGCGTTGCCGTGCATTTGTGTAGTATGTTGGGTTGCATGGTAGCAGGGGCGATTCTAGGATCAGAGCTTTGGGGGTGCTGAGCACACAGAGCTGCTCAGCCAGGCAAAATCAACTTTACTCATCACGATGAGACGTCTTCCCTGTCTCTGTGAGTCCCTGCATTCCTACATGTCTCCAGTTGTCCCGAGTTCTCTCTGTCTGTCTCCTCGGTGCATTTAAACCCCTGTACCACCCTGTCCTCATCGTCTGTTGTCCTCGTCTCTGTTATCAGTCATCATAATTTTACCATCTCTGTGCAAGTCTGCAAATTTCTTTATGAAATCATAAGATTCTTAAGTTCATCAAGTCTCTGTGTGCCTGGGTCCTCGTCACGATACATGACATCACTGTTTTGCAACTTTGCCTATGGTACAATGTATGAAAAGATCTTTACTGCAGATACTACTATGGCTCTGTAGATTTTTTAAATTTATTTTAACCTATGTCGCCTCACCTTGACTGGCAAATCTGTCTATCACCTTTTGGTAGTCAACTCTCTCAAGCAGTTAAACGGTTTCTGTTTTGCCTGTCACTGTTCCTTGTCTGTTTTCTTACCTGGCTCTTCCTGACCTTGTACTTTCTCCTCACGTTCCCCTCTTTCCTCTCTCCCTCTTTGGACTGACAATCATACACAAATAGATTATATTCAATTAGATGAACAAATTACATTAATATGAAAAAAAATTACAGTTAAGATCACTAATAAAAAGTCCTCTCTCAGTGTCTCTCATTTTTTATCCACTATTATCTATTGATGTAATTAAAAAAAAATCCTGATTTGCAAAAGTGAAGCTGTAATGAAGAATCAAGTCATCAGAACATCAAAATGAATGAAAACCCAGCTGAAAGTCTTCATTTTCTGCTGGTGTGGTGATTGGAAATGATTGCCTTAGGTGATATCCAGTCACATTGATGGATGCATTTGGAGCAAATTTGGGGTTCAGTACTGAAGTGGTTTGCAAATGAAACCTGATTGGTGGACAGCCTGCTCTACATCTTGAACTAGAGCTGCCCAAGCTTACATTACCCAGTGGTCTCCCATACAGGTACTAATCAGGCCCAACCCTGCATAACTTCCAAGATCAGCAACATCTGGAGTGCTCGGGGTGGCGGTATAACCTCAAATTGAAGCAGCTTTAATTGTTATAAAACGTCATTTTTGGTTACTCGGTTTAGATGCTAGGCTGGTTACGTAGCAGAGCTGAGACCATCGCTTACATTTCATTGTCACACTTATTTATTTTCTTTGTCACAAATTGCTGCAGACCAAATCACCCACTGTTATAATTTGATTATGCAGGTAAACCACAACCGGTGAAATGGAAAAACAATACAATAATAGTCGTAATAGTTTTTAATTGCTAATGAATCTTAAAGACAAGTACAACTTCTATTAATGGCATTAGAGTCTAAATGTGTTCATGGTTCTGGTTTGCAAGGAAAATGGTGGTTACTGGATGTAAGCCCAGGCCTGTGAGTTTATGAATGTGTCCCTCTTTCATATTTTTCTCTGGCTACTGATATGTTAAAAAGAAAAAGCTCCAGTAAATAGTGTTAGGATACAGTAAACCACAGTCATGTTTGTGACTGTAAAATGCAGAGTTTGCCAAGGCCAACTACCTGACAGACAAATGCTCATTAACCGATGCTGTTTGATTACAGGAATGAAATGCAGACAACAGAAGCAGGGCTATTTTCATTATACTAAATGATGCTGTTATTCCTGATCTCAGCAAATCCATCTCATGCCCTCTTTGCTCTTGGTTTGTGTATTTGTCACACTAAAATGTTTCAGGTCATCAATTCCTTTGATCTGAAACACGTACGTGTGACAAATATGCAAAAAAATAAGGAATCAGCACGGGGTCAAGTACATGCGTGAAGTGAAGATTGCCATGGCACTACTCCATGTGATGCAGTTTTTGATCTAATCATGTAGCAAATGAATTATGCCATATCCAGATGCTTATTATTGTGATAAAGCTCACAAAAATGAAGATGATGTACAAGCCAAACAGCAGACGATCGATCACTGTCCCGATCATTTCCCACTCCTGCGTGGCTTTGGTCCCTTGACAGTATTTGTCCATCTGAACTCGGATAGCTGTGAGCTCTCTGCCTAACATCCTCAGTTGTTCCACAACTGGCTCTGGAGAGTCCAGAGAAGCTGGAGCTGCTTTTCCTGAAAGTGTAACATCTGAGATGCTCTGATGGTCTGAGAGGCTTGTGGTGCTTGTGTTCGCTGATGGCGCTGTGAAAAACAAACAAAACACCCTGAGACCACAAGAAGTGGTTACTTTTTCTTAAGTCGTAGTTGGTGATTAAAATTGACTATATTACTACCGGCTTAAATAAGGATAAGCATAAAGTACTTTACAGCTGAGAGATACGTGGCATGACTGTGGAGAGTTGTGACCTAAAGTTTACATGTCCAGATTCATTAGGATCAAATTGTTTACAAGTTAAAAAAAATTGGTAACTCAAACTGACTGTGAGAAAATGATTCATGCGTTCATATCGAACGGGTCAGACTGTTGTAACGCTCTGTTTGCAGGATTACCACCATCATCAGTGTCTTACATATAGGCAAATATAACCATTACCCAAGCGTTTATGTCACTTCACTGGCTCCCAGCACACACACACAGATTTGCCTTAAAAATCCTTCTATTAGTTCTTGAAGCTCTCAGTGGTTTGGCTCTCTGGTACAAGTTAATATAATTCAGTGAAGGAGAAACTTTCCTCAACTCGTTTATTCTTCTTGCATCCCTCCATCCATCCATGGTTTTCAACTTATCTGGGGCCGGGTCACGGTGGCAGCAGCCTAAGCAGAGAAGCCCAGACCTCCTCCTGCCCGGCCCCCTCCTCCAGCTTGTCCAGAGAAACAACAAAGTGTTCCCAGGCCAGCTGACAGATATAATCTCTCCAGCGTGTCCTGGATCTGCCCCAGGTCCTCCTCCCAGTGGGACATGCCCGGAACACCTCGCCCAGGAGGCATCCTTGCTTGAACCACCTCAACTGGCTCCTTTCAAAGTTGAAGAGAAGTGGTTCTACACTGAGCCCCTCCCGGATGGCTGAACTCCTCACCCTATCTCTAAGGGAGACGCCAGCCACCCTTCGGAGGAAGCTAATTTCTGCCACTTGTATCCACAATCTTGCTCTTTCGGTTGGAACGTAGACCGACGGGTAAACTGAAAGCTTCGCTTTTACGCTCAGCTCTTTCTTCAACATGATGTACAGCCTCCGCATCACTACAGTCGCAGCACCAATCTGTCTGTAGATCTCCAGCTTCCCTCTCCTCTCACTTGTGAACAAGACCACGAGATACAGTCGCGGCCAAAAGTTTTGAAAATGACACAAATAATATTTTTACAAAGTTTGCTTCTTCAGTTTTTTTGATAGCAATTTGGGAATACTTCAGAAGGTTATGAAGAGTGATCAGATGAATTGCCATGAAAATAAACGTCATTCCAAAAACCTGCATTTCCACTGCATTTCATCGCTGCCATAAAAGGATCTGCTGACATCATTTAAACAATCTTCTTGTTAACTCAGATGAGAATGTTGATGAGCACAAGCCTGGAGATCATTATTATTACTCATTTATTGAGTTAAAATAGCGGACTGGATTTGTTAAAAGGAGGGTCATTTTTGAAATCATTGGTTACCTGCAAAGAAACACATGCAGCCATCATTGCGTTGCATAAAAGAAATTGATTCCATCACTTTTTTTAAAACTCCAATTGCTTATTTGTACTATGCTTTCATGTTAGAGTGTACTTAAACTCCTTCATTTGGTGCAGGAACTCGTCCCTGACCCTGAGTGGGCACTCCTTTTCCTGGCTGAGGACCATGGCCTCAGATTTGGAAGTGCTGATTCTGAATCCTGCCTCTTCACACTCGGCTGCAAACCACTCCAGTGCCACTTATGAAGCCAACACAACCACACCATATGCAAAAGGCAGAGATGAAATTCTGAGGCCACCCAAGTGGAAGCCTTCTGTCACTTGGCTATGCCTAAAAATAATGTCCATAAAGATTATGAACAGATTCAGTGACAAAGGGCAGAACTGTCGGCGTCCAACACCCACCAGAAACAAGTCCGACTTATTGCTGGCTATGCGGACCAAGCTCCTGCAACGTTTGTATAAGGATTGAATGGCCTGTATCAACGGGGCTAGACACCCCATACGTCCGAGGCACACCTCACAAGGGACTTGGGTGAATGCCTTCTCCAAGTCCACAAAACACATGTAGACTGGTTGTGCAAACTCCCATACACCTCGAGTATCCTCCAGAGGGTAAACAGCTGGTCCAGTGTTCTGTAACCAAAACATAAACCACAATGTTCCTCCTGTATCCGAGATTCGACTAACGAACGGACTCTCTTTTCCGGCACCCTGGCATAGACTTTCCCAGGGAGGCTCAGGAATGTGATCTCTCTATAGCTGGAACACACAACCCTCAGCCATAATCCCAGCATTATGTTGTTTAACCTAACACATAGTCCACTATAGTCAATACAGGCCACAGCTGTTTCTTCAACTTGGGCTTTTAACAAAATCTATTAATAACGGGACTATAAAAATAATAACGTACCTTTGTGAGATGGATTGAGGGAGACTGTGACTCGGTTGCTCCTTTCCTTTGGAGGGATACAAACAAGAACAGCTAGATAACGTAACACGAGGACACTGAGCCAGTGAGGCACTGCGCTGTACTCTCTGGGCTTGTACTGAATGTTTGTGATGAACAGCGTCTCCAACAGGCTGGCAACCATCAGCGCCAGACTAATGGAGAAGAAAACATCTGCAGGAAACAGCACCAAAGACAGGAAGAACTCAGAACAGTTTTCATTAAATCATTTTCACATGTGAGCTCATATTCTGTGTGTGCTACCATTGTATATAGTGTATTATCTTACTTTTTTCATTGATTGTACTTATTTGTATTTTTTTTTGTATTTCTTTCTGATATCTGTACCTGAGCTGAGGTGACGCAAAAATTTCCCCGTCGTGGGATCAATAAAGTCTTATCTTATCTTATCTTATCTTATCTTATCTTATCTTATCTTATCTTATCTTATCTTATCTTATATTCTCTTTCTCAGTCTTAGTTACCATCGTGTTTAAGAAATTTCTGGATTACAGCCATAGATGCCTTATCTCAGAGAGCTGAAAAAACACACCCCCAAAATAAATGTGTCTTTAGTAGGTGGAGTCTTTTGGCAAGTTGACACAGATCGGGATCATCCAGTTTTGCAAAATGTACTTCGGTGAAGAGTTTCACAGTTTAGAAAACTTGTTTTTTTAGGAACTGACAGTTTTGGTGAAATTTGTACAGATTTTAAGACGTCTGTTCCACAGATGTTTGAATTCAACCCTTCATAATCCAAAGGACACTGTATTGTTTTTCAGAAACACTGTCTCTAAATTCCTTAAGTGTATTTCTTCAAAAGAAGAACTATGCAGCCGACACTACATTTATGTACACTCACTGATGAGCGGTGTTTTCTCCCCGGTAACAGGCAGCAGGTCATTCATTATGAGCAGGAAGACGGTGTAGCCCAGGATGAGTGTCATCTTGAAGGAGGATCTGTCCACGCTCTGTGGGGGCAGCACAAAACTGAAGAGGTCCATTGTGATTAGGAAACAGCTGGGGACCAGGAGGTTGACCACATAGACGATTGGTCTCCGTCTTAGCACGATCTTGGGAAGAGACAAAAGTATTAAACCTGTAAGATTTTTGTTAGATTTTCCTCTACAGCGATGTGACGGACAGAAAATGATTACATCAAGTTGTTGCTGCTAAAGTCACTGAATCATGGGATGTACTTAGTTTTTACAAACTGCTTCAGAATTTTGGCTTAATAAATGAGATGTCTCATTACATCAAATAATAGAAATGAAGCTTTTAAAACGGAAACTACTTCCAAAATGGTGGACGTAATCCCTGCTGTCCTGTGCCACCACAGCACAGGTCAGTTTCTTTATGTTTCACTCATGCATCATCTGCACCTGATTTTACTTTTACTTTCATTCTCACGGCAAACATGTTCAATATGATAGCGACTGGTTCATAAAGACTTCCCACAATTAGGAACTATTAAACAATAAAGTGTGATCAGCTATAACAGTACAAAATAAATTATCAGAAGGATGAAAAAGTCAGTAAAAACACGCTTACATAGTATGTGATCTCAGAGTAGCTTCCATCGTCTAAATGCAGGCTGGAATCGGCAATATTGATATCTGCCAGCTCCCACTCCCCATTGGTCACATCTCGGGACTCTTTCAGGACCTTTTCAGCTGTGGCGCCTTGAATCATCTGAATATCTGTAGCTAGAGTGACATTCAAGAGTTTTGCTTATTTGCATATTAGCACATAGTTTTGTGTTAAAATCAGAATATGGATGGTCTATAGGGATGGTTTTAGAGTTTAAAAAATAATTTTTAAGACTCTTTGAGTTTTGTTTGTTTTTAATTTTCAGGCAGCCTTACCAAAGTGTATATATGATCCGAAGGTCAACGAGCAGTTTTGGATATCAAAGGGAAAGGTGTAGATTCCCAATTGGCAAGAAGTGACCACTGTGATGGGCTTATCATCATATACATGACCTGTATTATATAAGTAGACATAGGGAGTTTTGGTAGAGCTGGCTTCGTCCAGGCTGGAATAGAACAGAATACAATAACAACACATTGAAGAAAATATATATGAAAAACAATATATGATGAGTGTAGGAGAACAATAATTCACTATTATCAGGATGTCCTAAAAACTCGCTGAAAAGCCTTCAGCTAATCCAAAATGCTGCAGCAAGAGTCCTGACAGGGACTAGAAAGAGAGAACAGATTTCTCCTGTTTTGGCTTCCCTTCATTGGCTTCCTGTTAAATCCAGAATTGAATTCAAAATCCTGCTCCTCACATACAAGGTCTTAAATAATCAGGCCCCATCTTATCTTAATGACCTTGTAGTACCATATCACCCTATTAGAGCACTTCACTCCCACACTGCAGGCCTACTTGTTGTTCCTAGAGTATTTAAAAGTAAAGTTTTCAGGCCCCTCTTCTGTGGAACCAGCTTCCAGTTTGGATTCGGGAGACAGACACTATCTCTACTTTCAAGATTAGGCTTCAAACTTTCCTTTTTGCTAAAGCATATAGTTAGGGCTGGACCAGGTGACCCTGAATCCTCCCTTAGTTATGCTGCAATAGGCGTAGGCTGCTGGTGGATTCCCATGATGCATTGAGTTTTTCCCTTCCAGTCACCTTTCTCACTCACTATGTGTTAACAGACCTCTCTGCATTGAATCATATCTGTTATTAATCTCTGTCTCTCTTCCACAGCATGTCTTTATCCTGTCTTCCTTCTCTCACCCCAACCGGTCGCAGCAGATGGCCCCGCCCCTCCCTGAGCCTGGTTCTGCCGGAGGTTTCTTCCTGTTAAAAGGCAGTTTTTCCTTCCCACTGTCGCCAAAGTGCTTGCTCACAGGGGGTCATATGATTGTTGGGTTTTTCTCTGTTTTTATTATTGTAGGGTCTACCTTACAATATAAAGCGTGATTTGGCGCTCTATAAATAAAATTGAATTGAAAACACTGAAAATAAATGTCGCAGCCTGTCCAGTAGGTGGTGCAGAGGGTGGTCAGGGTTCCTGATTAGTTTATTTATCTCCTGCTCCCCCAGCAGACCACAGCAAAGTACACTGCACTCATCAGAAGTAAGTGATAGAAAATATTCATCATTATACCACATGTGGAAGGACTTAACAACATCACCTTCACATTCTCTCTTTTTTCCCCTAAATTTCCACTCACATAGTTAATATACTCACAGCAGCAGTGAGTAAATGGATCCTATAAATGTCCTGCACAGTATGGGTGGCTCGCTAGACTAAAACTAATCTGTAGCTACTGTAGTGTGAGCACGGTTTAGTCAAAGTGCAGATGATGATCAGATCTTTTTAAGTTGATTCAACAGAAAATTAAAAAGTTTGGAAAATCTAATTTTTTTTTAGCATTTCATAATTATGTATACATGTTTCTTGGTTTATAATATTGATATGAATATTCATTATTGTTTTCCTTTATTTATATTGCAGCTTATGTAGTCTTGAAAATGTCTGTCTGCAGCTACAGTGTTGTACTGTGAGTGACTTTGATTTTGACTTCCACGTGTGTCTTCTGACTGGGTGTAAAGAGAGCTATACTCTTCACAGGGTGCCTGGATAGAGGGGGTCTAATGGTAGAGAGATCCTGTCTTATCTTCCTATCCTGTAAAAGTCAGGCTTCTTGAAGGGGATCTAAGTGTCCTCTGTAATGACTTCCGCTTAAGTAGCAGGAGGAGACAAAAGAGAATGCAATAAATTACTTCAGAGGCCCTTTGGAGGAATCTTTTGCTTCAAATTGCTGAGCAAATAAAACTACCCGTTGTTTCCTCAGAAGATGGGGCTCTGGCAGACATGGAAGTGAGGCAGCAAAGGCCAGAACACCTGCTGGGGCCTAATTGGTCCCTGCTACTGTTAATGGCTTCCTGTGGCTGCTTGTTTACTTCTCATTTGTTTTGTGTGCTGTTTCCCGGCCGCTAAAACAAGGGACACTCACATTAAGATTCTATATTCTCACAACTCTCTGTCTCTGTCCTTCTCTGGCTGTCTGCCTACGTCTCTTTTCTTTGTTCAGAAGGAATAAAGTTGGCCTTCTGTCACCTGAAGCCTCTCCCCACAGCCACTTAATACTTGCTAGCTTTGGACCCTACACAGAATGTAAATGTGCAAGAATCTTTAATAATTTCTGCACTGTGGTTCATCATGGCTTATTCTGTCCATATTGAGCTTTTATGGGATCATTTAAAGTTAGCATTTTGAGCATAAATATTTTTTGAGTGTAGCATCAAATGTTTGTCTATTATTCCTATAGTCTTACAGTAGATTCCCAAAATCTCAGGACCAACAGTATGACTGGAGTTTTAGCTTTCCAAGATCCACTCGCTGCTGTGGTGGAGGGAGATGTTACTCAGCTGCAGAGAGCCCTCTGGGCCTTTGTTTGCACTGCAATCAAGAACAAATAGTCGGTGTCTTGTTTAGCATGGACCCGCCTGTAGGAGAGAGCTGATTACTCACACAGAAGTGAGATGACCAAACACAATCTGAACCTTCTGCTGTGGAAACTCAGCTGCCCTGGCAGTGCCTCGGACTCTTGCAAACATCATCCAAGAGGGAAATGTTGTAATTATGTCCACTGCAAAATAGACGCAGCAATTGGGCCAGTGGTGTCGCTTCATGCCAGCACTGCGAGCAGATGTCGGAGTGTTTGGAGAGTTTCTTTTGCTTTAAAGCTTTATGGGTCTTCAGGCAAATAAAACTCCATTTAACAGAAATGGGAGGGGTAATGCAAGAGGCAGTGAGACTCTGAGTTGCACGAGTTGTGGTTCCACTCATTATTAGTTGTGCAAGCACACTCACTAATATGATGTAACAGCATGTGCTGTAGTTTTGAGAAACTTTACCAGAGATTTTATATTACACTTCAGGAAATACCCGTTAAGTATATACTGTTGGATTCACAGCTTGTCAGGCAAAAACACAATTTTTGTAGTTTTTCATCTGTTCACAACAACAGTGGATTTTAAATCAAACAATCAAGGTGTGACTGAAGTGTGAATTTTAGCTTTAAAAAAATGTGCATGTGCCTTTTAGGAATCACAGTCCTTTTTATACACAGCCTCCCTTTTTTCAGACGCTCGACATTTATAGGATAGACTAAGAAACATTTAGGAAGGAATGTTTTCACACCTTGTTGTAGACCCTCAGCATTTCCACTGGTTAGATGGTTTTCACTTGGTTAGATATTGTGAAGTTGTTTTTCTTAATCATGGAATAATTCTGTCATCATTGCACTTTAGCTGTGGTCTTTGGTCTTTCAGACTTTTGGTGTTGCTGAGCCATTGCATTTCATGTTTTTTTAACAATCAACCATATTGTTGATTTTCATCCATCCTAAAGTTTTTACTGTCTCTTTGGTAGGTTTATTTTGGTGTTTCAGCCTACTAACAGCCTCCTTCATCTGCACTGACATATTCTTGGGCCTCATTAAAATTACATTGAAAAACTGCAAAATATTAATTTAACTTATGTATAAACATTGGTATGTATAAAAAGTTAACACACATTTTTTCTCAAACCCCTGAATTAAAGAATAAAGTCTATATTTTAATCATAACAAGAAAATAAAAAAAATATCTGCGCCTCTGTCCAACAAATTATGGACCTAACTGTATGCACATTCTTTAAAAACTTCCAGCTTAATTTTTTGACCTGATATCAGCCAACATTTACCCTTCTTACACTCATTAAAGTTTCAGTAAAGTTTACACTCCTTAAAAAACTTTTACTTTAGCTAAAATTTCAAATTATTTATGCATTTCCTTGTTACTCACGCTCCACGAGGATTTTTTTTAATTCAGATAATAGATGAACAGATGAACAGTTATATTTCAGGCACACACACAAAATTTGTAAATACCTTGTTGATAATTGCATCATTCATGTTTTACATAAGAAAACTCTAATGGATTCGGACTTTTCTGCCATTCTCTCTTTAACTCACAATACCTGGAAATAAAAACTAAAATTTAAAGAGCCATTTATTGATTTTATTTTTAATCTTAAGCCAGATTTCAGTTCTTTTACCCACTTTTGTCACCTTTGGTGCACTTGCTGTTTGCACGTTGTGAATGTCTGACAGGACCGTGTCAGCTGGTTTCACTCTTGTTGTTAATTAGCTATGAACTATGTTTAGTAGGAGCATGTATGATGTTAGTACGAGGCTGCCACCCTCAAGCAGCACACTGGCTTTGAGGACATTAGGAGCTTGGTAAGAAAGCAAATGAAGGGTCGAACTGACAAGTTCTCCATCAGTGTGAAATCTCATCGCACCACGGACAAACACGATGAGACAGCAGCTCCTCCTGCCCCTGCTGCACAGCGCTGCCATATGCACATTCCCCACATCCACGAGAAAAATCCAAATTAAAAGCAATTAGAGCTGAAGCCAATACATGGAGTGGGCAAAGTCCTTGGTTATGTTTTTACGTAATGAGCCAGTTCATTCATGTCGTACTTTGTGGCTATTTATGTTTTTATTATTAGCTGCTATGATTTATTGGACAGTTCATGTAGTAATTTTCTATCTTTGTGGCCATCTGGTCATAGTCACTTCAACATGTTGAATTTCACAAGTGTGCATTACAGGTCTACAAAATTAGTTTGACCAAAAAATGCCATGTCTGTTACTACAAACTCACCTCAGTGAGTGGAAAATACACATAGGATGGAAGTGGAAAAGTTAGCTCTTAACTTGCAGCATCCTGCTGCAACACATTTGTCATTTTTTGGAGTTTTTTATATTCATGCTTACAGTGTCATTGAGTAATACTATTTTTTTTAATATATGTAAGTCCACAAGTCCACACTGTCCTTCTCCAGTCTTCCTCCTCTGAAGCTCATGGGGTTTGTATAGATCTGTTACCTGCTGCACTGTTCTGTGAGTAAACGCTGCCTTGCTCAGGAGTCCTCCCTGCACACAGTTTGCACCCAGCTTCCAAAGTGTGTTGTCACCCGAGTGTGCAGTGTTATCGGGTGTGAGCGGCACCACATTATGGCTATGCTTGAGAAGTAGCACGCCATTAGGAATATATTAACTACACAACCAGGGGCTCCACCAAGGGGGAGGGCACTGGCCACCCCAGTGCCCCCCGGTAACACTGTTCTATGTTGGTAATAATTTTTATAGCGATAATAATAATTTTAATAAACATGAGCACAAGAGAGAGGAAGACACCATACAATGAGTTTGGATTTTAAAATCTTATTTGGTTTTCATATGTACCTATTTTCAGTGACATCAACTTTTAACTAGGCATGTCATTCTTTTCTTTCTCTCTTTTTTTTGCCATATTTTTTCAAGTAATCTAAATCTGACAACAGCATAATAAAACAAAAAACTGTTTTTGCTGTTCCACGCCAATATTTTTAGTGGCCCCCATATGGCCACCCCAATGGAAAAATTCTGGAGGCGCCCCTGTACACAACATTCTGTGTGCAGGTCACACAGAAAACAAGCTAACCAGTTGATTTTTACACATTTGGAAAGAAATTGTAGTTTTTCTTTTTTTGATTAAAGTTCAACCCTGATTTTTTAATGCAAATAAGAATATCAATAATATTCTTATTCTAAACATTTGTTGTCTTTCTAATGATTTCTATTACATTTGGGGTTTGAATGGTTTACAAATCACTGTGTTCTTTTTTTTATTTGCATTTAGCAGTTTCCCAACTTGTTTGGAAATTGAGTTGTGTGATTTCCTTTTGCTGGCTTATTGGCTCTCCGGCTCAAATGTAAAACTGACTCTTTTTTAATGTCTGTGTGTGCCGGTTAATAAGTCCAGATCAAAGAAGAGTTCAGAGAAGCTGATCTTCGACAGCAGCCAGGAGAAGGACAAAACAGAGCAAATGTTTCTCAAGGTTAGTGTGAAAACCACAGGGGCAGTAATTCCACTTAAAAAGGACAATGAGAGGCAAACACACCTGTGGCAATGATCCCTAACTGCATCGTCAGGCACACATGCATAGGCCCACACTGACAGAATACACCCAGTATAACATGCTACATGCATTTGTCTTTCTTCCAATATTTATAAATAACATCGCAGATTTATCAAGTAAAATAGTTTACAGTGCATTTTGAAATATTTTTGCAAAAACTTCAGTAAGAAGACTTTTAGCACTTTCACACTCAACAACAAATATAACTCTACTGAGAGCAATTAACTGATTAGCATATGTACTATACATCAGCCTGTCCCAAACTATAACGTAAAAGCTGCTTCTACATCAGAAAAGGTGTAAATGTGCATTTTTAGTCTTATACAATTCACCTTCCATGCAAAAGCTTTCTGGTTGTAGACTGTGACGAGACACAAACCCAGCAATTGGGGGGGGGGACAAGCCCAGTGTCCATCTCCAGCCCGGATTATTGGGAGGGTTACATCAGGAAGGACGTGCAGTGTAACATCGGTGCCACATCAAACATGCAGATCTGCTGTGGTGACTCCCTGGAAAATAAGGGAACGGCTGAAACTACCTACCAGCTTTATATTTTATGTCTTGACCTCAAGTACTTAATAAAAAAGAAAAAGGTGTTATTTCACAAAATTGCAACTATTTCCTTTAAAATTAGAAAGAAATGTGCCAAGGAAAAACCGCATTTACCCATAGACTTGTTGAAGTTTCCTGATCCAATATTACATTTAGAAAACTTTATAAATAGTATCCTAACAGTTATTAATAAGGATAGAGAGCATTGTTTAAAATATTTACAGTAATGTAAGGGAACGGTGGCAGAGGATGGTGAAGAGACTCGAAAAAGTGAGAAAACCAGAGAAGAGGTTATGCTCAGGTGCTGAGATGAGCATATATGGACAAGCATGCAGGATTCATTTTTTCTCTCACCTCTGTGTCAAAGTGGGCCTAAGCAAACAGAGGATGAGCCTGACTGGAGGGAAAGCAGGGGAAGGCAAACAGTGACTGGTCAAAGCCAGGAGGCATGCGGGAGCATTAAGGTCGCCTCAGTGCTGAAATCTCAGATCCACTAGTTCTGGAGAAAACTCGCCACCCTATAGACATCCACAGGCTGTCAGTGCTTTAACTGAAGCCTGGCACTGGAGGTACTGGTGTATAAATGTGTTTTACATATTGACTAAAACAATTAATTTACTCTCCAAAAACCTCCCTATCCATGATAATCATTAGGTAGTTTATGTTTCATCCTTATCACACTTGTCCATATAAAGCATACAAAGCTTATATTCAATTCAATTCATTTCAAAGTGCTCATTAAAAACAACAGTTCCCTCAAAACACTTTATATGGTAAGGTGGAAGACCCTACAAAGAAAACTGAGAAAACCCCAACAATCATATGGCCCCCTGTGAGTAAGTGGTTTGGCAACAGTGGGAAGGAAAAACTCTCTTTTAACAGGAAGAAAACTCTGGCAGAACCAGGCTCAGGGAGGGGCGGCCATCTGCCGCGATCAGTTGGGTGTGAGGGGAGGAAGACACGACAACTATGACTACTTATGGCAGCATTAGACTCTTCAGTGTGTTTTTCACAGTCGGAAAGTTACATTGCTTCTGTCTATCTTAATACAGAAGTCAGTTAACCTAATCAATAAGCCAAAATTAAGAATATATGTACAGCCCTGAAGTCATTTTTGAGCAGAAGAAATTTCTATAATGAAAAACATTCAAAAGTATAAGTGCAGTTCAAACAGATATTGAGGGTGATCATCTCTCAGTTGATTTTCACGAGTTGTGCCAATGATGGCGAGAAAATGAAATCAAAAGCCAGTGAACAGCTTGTTTTACAATAAGCAAATGGGTTAAAATATGCGAAACACTCCTCTAAGCTTTCTCGGGATTCAAAGCTGAGACAATACAAGTTTAAATCTTTTCTCTCAGGTTTGCTTGAATTGCACCTGCATTTTATCCTTTGAGGATTGAGGGGGGGTTGGGGGTGGTCTGGGAGGGGATCTAAAGCACAATAGAGATCAATGTTAATTCACAGTCCTGCTGACCCACATCAGGAAATGGCCTGGTGTGACAGTTAGCATCAGGTGGGGTGTTGGAGGAGAAGAGACAGGCGCCAAATGGGACACTAGGACTGTGGGAAATAACACTGGTTATGACACCTCTGACTTTTACACCATTTCTACCTCGGCTAATATACAAAGGGGTTCCTCTTTTTAAATGACTAAATAACTAATAGAAAAGGAAGTTATAACTGAATGAAATGCTTTGCACTTGTAGATAACAGAGACCACATTCACAGCCCAGAAGCTTGACTTTATGAGGACCTTCCAGACCGAGCTGATTGACTTGACTAGAATTCAATGCTGCGTCTTCAACTTTTCTATTAAACAGACAATCCATGAGATCCCTGAGAAGAGCAGGAAAGCAGATATTTACATCAGTCTTCTGAGGCAAAGATACGCCCTTTCTTTAACCAACGTGGTTTCCACATAAAGGTTGGAAAGTGACATTGAAAGTTTAACCTTTATCTGTGAGATCTTTTTTGTTTTTTAGTAACATTCATATTCATTGAGCCGACACAAGCTGAAGAAGTCTTTCAGCTTCTCTTTAACCTGAGTGGGATTTGTTTTTCTCTGCTTGCTGTGAACTCTGGTCCAGACTGCTGGACACAGAGTCAGACTCACTGTGCTGGCAGGAGGAATGAGGCGCCCAAGATTTGGTTAGTAACACAAGCCAACCGCAACACAACACCACAGAGCTATACTGGAAGCTAACACGTGGGTGCCACAAACTATCTGCTTTTATCATTTGTTTTTATCTTATTTGTTATTTCTTGGTTGCCACCATGGCAACGGCAGTATATAGTAGTTATTTGTGAGGGTGACACTGCTGTACTAAATGGATGTAAATCACTTTTTCATTTAGTGAGTTATCAGTGACTGTGTTTTTTCCTTTCTTGTTCTACCGTAGGTCCTTCCAGGCATCGGGTCCAAGCAGGAGGAGAGCAGCCAGCCCAGCCTATCGAACGGAAAAGTGTTCAGATTCACAGACCCTCACATCCCCAACACCTGAGCAGGGTGTCAGGTGCATGAAATCAAATATGAAAAACAAAAACTGTTTAGACCGATGTTCATATGTGAGTGTTTTCTGGGCAGCCAGCAGAGTTTTGAAACTTGGGTCTGTGACACAGGAGCCTTTAGTGATTCACTTTTCAAAAGGTAAAGGTTCTCAAAGTGAATTGTTTTCTTCAGGATTCAAGATTTTGTCACTTTTAAATGCAATATATTGTTTTCCCTTTTTTTGTAAGATTAAGTTGAGCTTTGGAGAAACGATACAGAAAAAATGTTTAAAATATCCACTTTTTTATATATATGTTTTTTTTATTTATATATTTATATATATGTGTGTGTGTATGTGTATATATGTATTATATCCACATAACAATATTCTTTACTTTTGTGTCAGCTTTTTTAAATAAAATATTCATCTAAGCTCACCGGCTTCTTTAAGTTTTAGTAAAATGATTAAGGATGTTGTTGTTGTTGCACTTTGTGTACATTTGTCTAGATCTCTCATTCATTCATCACTTAAATTAAATTTGATTGGATAGAAGTGAGCTGAAACTCTAAAGGTCAAGATGTGCCTGAGATTATTACACTATATACAGTACAGCCTGGAAAGCATTCACAGTGTTGAATACTTACATGCTATGTATTTTTTTTAAATACATTTTTAAGATTTTCAGTCAAAATTTTTCTGGTTTGTCATTATGGTCTATTGTATGAAGGTTTTGAGGTGAAAAATAAATTTTGGAATAAGGCTGTACATGACAAACTGTAGAACAAGTGAAGTGCTGTGAATACTTTCCACATGCACTGTACATTATAAATAATAATAAAAAAAATAAATGGCATAAAAGTGAACAAGCAAGACATTGTCCCACAAGCCACAAGACAAAAATAAAATATACACTAAAATATTGACTATAACGAAACATCATTTCAGACCTTTTTTCTTTAAGGAAATGTGTACTACATTTACTCAAAGAAAAAACACTCTCCATAAGAGATTTAGAGTTGTGAAACTTGGACTAGTTCAGTCAAAATAATTGAAGTTAGTATTATTAATTTTTAATTTATGTGGATTTGTGCACTTTTATTTGAATTGTTGTGTGTGTGGATCACTGTGTTGTTCGTTTTTTTGTTTGTCTTTGTTCCTTCCTTTTTTTTGTTGATTTGTTTATGTTGAAAAGTAAAAAAAAACAACAGCAACACAGAACTGAAAAGGTTTCAAGCTGTAGCTCAGAAATAATTCTCATAAAATCGGGCTGCCATCAGTTTACAATAAAAGTGAAGGAATTACTAAAACTAAAGCGTGGGTCTTGTGAAGGCCAGCTATGGTCAGCGGTTAGATTTCTGCAGGTGTGGCTTTGATCTAAGTGTCAATGTTTACAGGTTGATGTAATAAAGAAGGTCAAACTGCTTTATTCAAAACGCTGTCATCCTGTGGGCCTCAATGATATGGCCGCTTTCAGCCAATCTGCAACAAGTCTGCGAAGATCAAAGAGGAGATGAGCCAACCACCTCTCCTCCAAACACCCATCCTCAGCTGGAGCTTCTCTTTAGCCTTTATATGCAGGAGCTGTGAGTGACGTTCAGCTTCCTCGGAGAGAAGTTGTTTTTCTAACTGCACAAGAGGACGAAAGAGATTCTGGAGCAGCTTTAAGGTTCTTCAGTAAGCTACGTGTTTCAGCCTTGGAGGTACTGGACAGAATGGCGACAGGCGCTGGCGAGTGTCCGAGCAAGGCCGTTCAGTACCGGGTAGATCACCTCCTCAGTGCGGTGGAGAGTGAGCTACAGGCCGGGAGCGAGAAGGGTGACCCTACGGAGAGGGAGCTGAAAGTGTCCTTGGATGAGAGCGAGCTGTGGCAAAAGTTTAAAAACCTCACAAATGAAATGATAGTTACAAAGAATGGCAGGTGAGCGCATGGATGGATAGACTGATGTAAAACACAGTTCTAAATTTCTTCCGTTTTTTTTAAATGTGTGACTTTATTTTTTTAAGGCGCATGTTTCCGGTGCTGAAAGTGAGCGTGTCTGGACTGGACCCGAACGCCATGTATTCCTTTTTGCTGGATTTCGCGTCTGCAGACAACCACAGGTGGAAATACGTCAACGGAGAGTGGGTGCCCGGTGGCAAACCCGAACCTCAAACTCCCAGCTGTGTGTACATCCACCCAGACTCCCCAAACTTCGGCGCGCACTGGATGAAGGCTCCCGTCTCGTTTAGTAAAGTCAAACTCACAAATAAGCTCAACGGAGGAGGTCAGGTAAGTGCAAGGCAAGTTCAGGCTGTGTTTTTAAAATGAAATGCACAATGAAAAGACGCTTCAGACACACAACATAGCTACATCTGTGTTGTCGTTTTTCCAGATCATGTTAAATTCTTTGCACAAGTATGAGCCCCGCATTCATATAGTTCGGGTTGGAGGCCCACGGAGGATGATCACCAGCCACTCTTTCCCAGAGACACAGTTTATTGCAGTAACGGCGTACCAAAATGAAGAGGTAGGCAATGCGCCGATTTAGGTGTGTGTGTGTGTGTGTGTGTGTGTGTGTGTGTGTGTGTGTGTGTGTGTGTGTGTTTTAGAATAAAATGAGTTTAGCAAGAAATATGGTTAACAGAAATAGAATACAAATAAAGTTCAACGTGTGCGTAATTTACGCACAGCTTTTGCGCACGATTTGGTTTATTCGGGTTGTTTTGATTTTGCTCGTTTGTTTGTTTAATTTTAACAAACCATATCCACGTTATTTATACATTTTCTTATATTTGGATTTTAGATAACTGCCCTGAAAATAAAGTACAACCCTTTTGCCAAGGCCTTTCTAGATGCAAAGGAGAGGTAAGGATACATGTAAAGTTCAAATTTTCCATTAAAGAGTGTGAAAGGGTTTTCTCAAACAACACAATCAGTAGAAATAAACCAGTCTTCATTCTTTTAGGACTGATAATAAAGACATACGAGAAGATGCCAGTGAAAACCAACAATCTGGTTACTCTCAGTGTAAGTATATCTTTTTTTTTTCTTATTTCATTGTAATAAGCAAGTGGTGCTAATCTTTTCCTTTATTTTCTCCTCTCATGGAGACAGTGGGTAGCTGGTTTATTCCAGGGACCGCTCCTCTCTGCCCTTCAGCCAGTCCTCACAGCCAGTTTGGGAGTCCAATCTCCCTCTCGCCATCCCATGGTTGCGAGCGCTACTCCACTCTGAGGAACCACCGCTCTGCCCCTTACTCCAGCCCGTATACCCATCAGACCAACTCGCCCAGTGAGTATCTCTCTCCACCATTTACCTTCATATAGAATCACACCACTTCCTTCCCCAACTATTAACAAGAAACTCAAACGAACGTTACTGAGCTGGGAATGTTTTGCATTCCTTTGGCTTTTGTGCGAGCGGAGCCTGAGAGCTGTAAACAGCGTGGCTTTGCACAAGGATGTATGAGATTCCCCCCTGTCACTGTCAGGGGGGGCCAGTCCTGAAACATACAGACAAAACAACAGGTGATAAACTTTATAGTAAAGATATATAATTTGGCTTTTGACAGATATATCCAAAGCCACTGAACACAGGTGTCTTTGTGTTGCAGCCAGTTTCTCAGACAACTCTTCAACCTGTCTGTCGATGCTTTCAAGCCATGATAACTGGTCCAGTCTTCAAATGCCAACACACTCGAGCATGATTCCCATGGCCCATAACTCCACCTCTGGTACCAGTTCTAGGTTTGTGCTGTTTTCTTCTGTTTATTTCTCACTGACTCTAGTCAGAAATAGAGGATAATCACAAAAGACAATGACAAAAAACAGTCCTTGGATGTGCAGGATCACAAATCTTCTGTCAATTTTTTCTTTTTAGTCCAAAAGTATTAGCAAAGCATTAGGAGGAACAAGTGTTACAGGTGCAAGTTTGGTCAAAATGATCATTTAAACATACAAATAATTATACAAAGATGCAAATAGTGCATTAATAATACTGTTGAGAAAGGAAAAACACACATATAAGGCAAAGATTTCAGCTAAACCAGATTATAAATCAGTTATTTGTAGCAAAGGTCCATTTTTATGCATTTTGAAATAGATCATGTATAAAAAGAATTACATTATTAGAAGTTAAAATTCTTAAACTGACTCTAACACTGAAGCTTTAAAGAGTGTGAGACACTGACTTGAGATTGTTTGTTTGTTTTCACAAACAACCATTAGATACAAAATCCATACAAAAAGTAGCATCATCGGAGATGTTGAATAGCTCGCCTTCATTTCTCTCAAATTTAGCTTTTCATTTAGTCTTTTTCACTTTGTGTAAACTTAATGATCTTTATGTATTTAAACTAAAAAAACACATTGTACAAATACAACACATTAAAAATAAACCTTTATCGATGCCATGTCTGAACATTTGAATGAGAAGCACTTTTAAAACATCCAAAGAAGAAAAGAATGAGAAGTTTTCTGTCCATCTCTGTCCAGTCAGTACACCAGCCTGTGGTCTGTGAGCAACTCGCCACTCACTCCGGTGTCCCAGAATGGGGGGATAAACAACTGTCTGAGCTCCCAGTTTCTCCGAGGGTCCAGCAGCTACTACCCCACCCTGTCTCATTCAGTTACAGTGCCCTCCTCTGGCTCTCCCATGTACGACAACAGCACGGCCACAGAAGTGCATGACACGGCTCAGTACGACCTCTCGCCACATGGCCGACTGCCATCCGCCTGGACCCCAGTTACACCTCCGTCCCTTTGATGAAGAAATCTCTGCAAGCTGAGAGAAAAAGAGAGAGATCGCCATGAAACGCTGACCTCATGCTTTACCTGATGTTGGTTCGAAAGGTGAAATTAGTTCTCAAAAACATGATTTGGTCCTTTAAACGTCATTGATAATATTCGGTCAGTTTCTAAGACATTTAAACTGGTGCTCATGAAAAGCAGCAAAGGCTTAAATTCAACCTTCGGAGGACTACTGAAATAGCTGGGGGGGATTTTCTTTTGGTTTACTTTTGCTTGAATTCATTCAAAGTATTTATTCAAAAAAGCAGGAATTTTAAAATGTTAATCTGCTTACATTAAGCATAACTGCACAACATTCACTGCAGTAAGCAACAAAAATGTACAGTTGAAAAATATTAAATCACTAATACATTGTTTATAGTGTAAATGAGAAAGCAATCCAGCAAACTGTAAATAGCTAAATGAGGGTTTTTTTCAAGCTTTTTAAATGAAAAGTGGAATCCAGTGTCAATATTCTGCAAACTGACATTAAATTTCTCATATCTTTTCTTTTACATTCTCTCAGTGTCCTTTCATTGTCTGTGTGGTTTTGATCATTTAGCCATGTTGATTCAACAATAAAAATAAGGGACAAAGGGTTTACTGATTTTTTTCAAGCTGAAACAATTCATTAGGATTGTGCTATTTTATTTTAAATTATTTAACTTTATTTGTGTACACTATTCACACTGACTTCAGCAAATGCAGTATGTCTTTCTGCTTCTCCTTCCAATGAGCAAAGAAGAATCATTTTACACATAATTGTGTCTGCACTAATGAAAAAGTTTCCACAGGACTCTCTGCAGTCCTGTAAAAATGTAAGTCCACCTCATGCTTCAATAGCTAGCAGAACCACCTTTAGCAACAACTTGAAGTAGGGTCAAGTTCTGGGTGAATGTGTCAGTCTCTCGCATCATTGTTGAGGAATTATAGCTCACTCTTCTTTATGACCAACAAGCCCAAATTATTAACCCTACACCACCGTGTCTGTCCAAGGACATTGTTCCAGAAGATTTGTGGTTTGTTCAGTTGCAACTTTGCAAACCTTTAGCTAGAGATGTTTACTCCTGTCAACCCTTCCAAACAAGCCATACTGGTTAAGTCTTTTTCTAAATGTACTGTTGTAAAACGTAACATTTGACATGTGAACTGAGGCCCTTTGGGTGAATTTGCTGGTATTTGCTGGGACAAACTGCCAAAACGTCTGCTTTCATACAGGTGGTCACGCTTGCTGATGATCAGTAATTAAAGTACATATAATCAGCAGTGCTTTAATTCCTATGGAAGCAGTAAGGGTGTGCTTAGTTTTACATAGACCTGTATGATCCTTGAAAACTTTCCTTTTCACATGACTGTACATAGATTTGAGGAAGGCAAGCTTAACCGCTGGAGGTTGAAGTGCTTGAGTGTGAACGTCAGGGTGACAAATCTCAGAGAACCACACTCAGCTTTTGCGCTCACACCCCGTTTCCTTTTATATCTCTCTGGGACGTTTTCTTGGACACACATTGTGTGGAACATTGTGTGGGTTGTCACTGTGAATAGAATAACTCACACCCTGCTCAGTTTCACTTCTTAAATCTTGATATTTTCTATATGCTGAAAGATTCAAAAGTAGTATTGTAGTTTTGAATCTTTTTGGTTTGGTATTTAAATAATATTCTCATTAAGTGCTAAAACTATAGTCTGTTCTGCTCCCCGTTAGTATGCAAAAAGCTTTTTAGCACCATGATGTCAGAGTGCACGCCCAGGCGTGTTTCTTGTTAATTAAGTTAGAAAATATTAAGTCGTGTCAGTGCAGGCATGACATGTAAATAACCTCAGGACATACAACAGTGTTGTTTTTGTTTTTGTCCCGTGTTATTGAACTGAAACGCTGCGGAATTAAAATGCAATAAAAAGTTGTTTTTTTTTCTGTAGTTTTTAAATGAAATAATTTCACAACAATATTTTGTTTCTTCTAAAGTTCTAATTTTTCATTTTCATTTTTCATCTCGTTTCTTTTTTTGCCTTTTTCCTTCAGACTGGATATCAACTCGGTCTTTGTTCACACCGCCACCGTATCCGCTGGTCATATGCCACATTAGATCTGGGTCACCACACTGTGATATCACATGGGAAGCTTTAATAATTCTAGTGTCTCTATAGTCGTGTGCATGCACAGCGGCTCCTCTCGCGTTTTATGTAAGTTCAACATCTTTTTGGTCAAAGTGAAAACAGAGTGTTATCATGGTTGGTATCGTATAAGGAAGTACCCACTCTAAATCATTCCCTGCCCCCTGCCCCCTGCTGGCCATTAGAAAGAATGTTTGTTTCAGGCACTTCCTCAGTGACTTCACTTTTCAGAGAAGTGAATGTTTCCAAATGGCTTCTTTCCATGATGTGAGGTCATTTTTATTTCTCTGTTATTTATATTGTTTGCAGAGTCAGTTTTCCTAACAATGAAGCCATTGCTGTTACATTTGCTGTATATTCTGTATATGCTTTTACTACAGGCTTGAAAAGCATACTTGAAGAAGGCCCTTCTTGGAGGCAGAGGCGACTATGCAACAACAGGTCCCTTTATGAGGCAGATTAAGTCATGTCGGTACCAAGATGAAACCCACAGTTTGGAGCACAGAAGGCCAAACCCAGCCTCTGGGTGACAATCAAGTACCCAAAATCCCACAAATCGCATTGTGGGAGGAGGTCGGTGTTTTTACTTCCACAAAATCTAAGAAACACTCGGAGGCACCACCATGATAAAGTTGAAGAGACTGCAGGAATTAATCTACTGCTCTGCAGCAAAAAGTGTTGAAGAAGCAGAAAGTAAACTATGTCAATGACCCCAGTAGATACAGGAGGCAGAAGGAAACCAATCATCCAGTGAGAGAACTCAAAAAAGAACAGAGGAAACTCAGAGAGGAGGAGAGGAGAGGCAGACCTGATGCAGACATCTGGAGCAAGCTTCTGAGGAGTGAGGAGCCAGCTTACAGAGGCAGAAGTTACAGGAGTCTAGAAGTGGACTAGAACAGGCTTCTCCAAGAATCTCTTTGGGTTTGCAAACAACCCCCTATCAGAAAGGAGCTCAGTGTTAATCTACAGGCAGACCTGGAAAAACAACTAAAAATGTCCAGAACAGAAAAACACTGAGCACTCTCTCATTTTTATGGCAGTTTCATTTTAATGGAGAGAGACAGAATATCAACCAAAAATCCAGAAAAAGCACATCACATAAAAGTTATGAACGAATTTGCATGTTACTGAGTGACATGAGTATTGGATCTCCAAGCAAAATATGACTGAGAACGAAACTCTCTATATCCTTCAGGTTTCTTGGTTGAAGGCAAAGTGGTGAAGTCGCCCTGTACACAGCCCCAAAGCATAATGTTTCCACCTCTGTGCTTGGGTGTGGGGATGATGTCCTTTGGGTCATACTCAGTATTTCTCTTCCTCCAAACACAGCAGGTCTGCTTGATGCCAAAGAGCTCGATTTTGGTTTCATCTGACCACAGCACTTTCTCCCAAGCCTTCTCTGAATCATTTAGATTTTTACTGGCAAACTTAAGACAGGTCTGTACATGAGCCTTCTTGAGCAGGGGGACCTTGAGGGTGTGGCAAGATTTCAGTTATTTAGTGGTGACTGTGGTATCAACTGCCTTGTCCCTGATGTCCTTTGACAGCTCTTTGGTCTTGCCCCATGGTGGTGGAAAGGTGGGAATTGGAGGAAACTGATTCTAAGGACATCGGGAGTATCTGTAGTTGACTGATTGTAATCTCTGTGTCAAATGGACATACAGTCAATCTGTGAACCAGAATTCTGGCTGGTTTGTAGGGGATCAAATGCTTATTTTACTCAATGACATGCAAATAGATTTGTAACTTTTATGTGATATGTTTTTAGAAAAAAGCAGATAAAAATTAAAAAGTGTTAATTTCTTTGTAGGTGAGCGAACTTACAAATTCAGCAAGGGATCAAATAAATATTTCTCCCACTGTACTTACAGTATAATTTGTGTCTTTTTTTCCCCCCCTTTTATCCCCACAGTTGTTACTTCCTTGTTGTACACACGGGCACACATTTTAAGTCCTGAAAATCATAGGCCGTATTAAGAGAGAGCTAGCAAGTTTTTATTGTTTTATAAACTTATCTGTGTAATAGTGTCTCTTTGAAAGACAAACTTTTTAGGCATTTATGTCCTGAATAAATATCTTTATTAAATACAGACGCTGGTAGTGATTTTACAGTGGACTGCAAACAATCATGAGAATTAACTAATAGCGTCACTCTTGAGGTTAGGCTAGTCTTTTAAGTCTTGTTTACTTGGTTTTGAAAAAAATAATAAATCTGTCACTGTATATATTTAAACCCAACTGGACTTTCATGTAAGATTTAATTATGTTTCAATTGTGTAACAGAAGATTTTGACAGCACTTTCTATTACGGTTATCGTTCTGTGAGGAAGTTCATCTTGTAAGGTTGAAGAAGGAGTATTGTTTGAACAAGAATTACATGAACACGTTTTAATCCAAGTGTAGCATCAAATCAGTTAAATTTCTGGGATATTGATCTGGTCAGTTAAGTAGCAGAGGGGGGTTGGTAATCAGTTTTAACTGCTTTGGTGTTAATGAAATCAACAACAGGCCCACTAGAGCAGCAACAATGAGACAACCCCCCTTAAAAAGAATGGTGAAGGTTGTTTTTTCTGACTGTTTTTTCAAGAGTTTTGCATGTGTCATGTGTCACTATTTTCAATTCAATTCTATTTTATTTATATAGCACCAAATCACAAGAGCAGTCACCTCAAGGCGCTACTTGCAGCATGAAGCAATACCTGGATCCTACAGAGGTTGCACAGGGAGGCCAGTTCCTCACCTCCAGGATAGCAAATCAATACTTACCATTGCCAGAAGGTCGGCTCCTTTATGAAAGGAGGAACAGGATGAGCACTACAGTGATGCACACAGACTCTTAACATCAGACACCCTCTCCCCGGTAACCCAGCCACGGGTGATTAGGCCCCACTTCTGTCCAGGTAGCATGCTCCTCCATGTATCAGCCCTCTTCAGCAAAGCCTTTGGGAGGACTTATCTGCAGCTTCCAGGATGTTTTGATACTCTTCTCCAGTCCATACATCCCCAAGATCCCTAGAACTTTAGAGACTGACCTGCAAAGGCCCTACACCCCACCTCCACAGGCTTGCAGCACACCTTCTCAGCACACCTGCCGAAAGTCGGCAACCAGTTCTGCATGTTTTACCTTCTTTCTTTCCTGCATTTCATCCAACCAATCTTCCCATTGGACAGTCAACTCCAGCAGGATGACTTGCTTCAACTCTTCAGACAGCGGGCCTGTATCAGGCCTGAGTGTGGTGAATGTCTGGGAACCTCAGCTGTCTCCCAAGATCACCCAGAAGCTGCCAGTCTCTTGTTATTGCCAGGAGCTTTCCCTGCACCCTTTGTTGGGGCAGTGTGGGCCCAAGAAAGATGTTGAAATACTGGTGTAAACAAGTCTGGCTCTGAAGGGCAGGGAAATTTGCAGTTGCTGTTGCTTCTTGCTGTGGTTTATGACAGCACATATGGTATCTGCTAACACCCAAAGAAGATGCTTGTGGTGCCAGTGGTGACCCTCCCACCCTCCCAAACTCCTTGGTAGCTGCTGAGAATGTGGTCCAGTTGGCCTTCTGCTGGCAGAGGTGACAAAAAGGTGAGACACCCAGGCCTCACCTGTACAGGTTGGAGGTGCTTGGAAGAAGATTGTACCAGCTTCCCCAGAAACTTTAAGCGGAGAGTTTCCATCTTTTAGAGCTCTGCCGAAGTGATTTTACCTGCAGCATTCTCCCACTTGTTCAGGGTCCTTGTTTGTCCATCCTAACATCACAGGTTTCCTCCTATTTAGCACGCAGTTTCTAATGAATGAGTTGGTGGCACTCTTTCCCCTTGCAAGCCCTGCTGGACAGTTACCACTGTGCCAACCAAGCTGTTATCCCGCAGTTTGGTGTTGTGACCAATATATTACTATACTATTACTACCTGTTTTTTCCCTCATAGACATTTATTAGGTTCCACATTATCACCCCCATGGTTCTGGTCTCTGATTATCCAGTTACATAAATTCCAGTGTAATGCAGCTAAAACCATTGTTGATACAAGGTAGTACTTGGTCATCACTTGTATATTACTTTGGTAATTACGTGGCAATATCTCACCAATTATATATGATTACCGTCTCGTTTGCACCTTATTACCGCACTGTTACTACTTTATTACCAAGCTGTAATAGAAAGTGCTGCCAAGCTTTCATTTTCACATGACAGTATTTTTTCAGCTCAAACCTGATTATCTTCCCATTTTGCAACAGGAGATTTTTATTACTACAATTTTGTGACGTTATGATCAATGTCTCATTCTTTTCTAGTCAGTCTTTGTACTCACACCTCAACAAAACATTTCTATAACTGCAAAATACAGACACTTAAAGAATTCTGTACTGATATATGCGAAACTATCATGTTTGTAGATTAAGCCATCGCGTAACAAAAAGTGCAGAAAGTCACTAAACTGCAGGGGAAAAGGACGTTATGACTGAAGCGATAGAAGGTTAGCCAAGAGGCACAAAAGCCCATTCAGTCCAGAAGATCAAGGTCAGTCTATAAGGACATCAAGACATCCTCTCCTTTGTACGAACCGCAACCGCACACTGACAGGAAGGAACGGACATCTAATCTGCTAAATCAAATACACAACTGACTCATGTCTCTAAGCATCTCACTGTAAACCTATCTGAGCAGCTGAAATGGTCTCAGCCTGTGTACTACAGAGATGTTTAAACTGGATGTGATTACACATCAGTGTTAAATAAATCCTCACTGCAAAGGTGGATTGACTCTAACTGGGGGTAACACACACCAAAAAAGAATGTGACTGCTTGATTTTTATAGAGATTCGCATCTAAAGACACATATTTGTCTTTGGCATTGGTGTGTAAACAAACAGACTTATCCGCGTAGGTTCTCTCTTGTTCTGTGCTCATGGCTTTTATAGACTATTACAAGTGCAATAAAAAAAAATCCAAAGGGAAGACATAATCATCAGACTGTGGAATGATATACAATCAGTCCTTGTTGCAAGAGTCATTTATAGCCTGTGTCCTTTTCTTATTATAAGGAATTATATTTAAAGCAAAAAAATCATCATCATCATCATCATAATAATAGAAACATCTATCAAAAATCTGAAAAGCCACGAAGGCAGGGTATTTCTCTAAGCTTAATAATCCCATTATGATCCCAATGAAAAAAAGCTCTCTGTCAAAGCAGGGAGCATTGACGCAAGCATGTCTTGACGTCAGTAGCTGCAGTGAGTGAGGAATGGGAGGGGGAGAGAGAGAGAGAGCGAGAGAGGGAGAGAGAGAGAGAGAGAGAGAGAGATGCGTCTTTGCCTTCAGAAAATACCACGAAATGCCAGCGTCACTGGCACGAATGCAACTGTAGCAACAAACCTTTATGCTATGTTTGATTTCCAAACTACTCGCTCTGACATCAAAGAATGCACATTTTGTAGAAACGATATGCGCGCTGCGCTTGAAATCTAAACCAGATGTAGTAAATGGAATAAGATCCCCTGACCCGGGAGTGCTAATAAATAAATCAGCATATGAGAGAATGAAGGGGGGGCGGGAGGGAGAGCATTTGCTCAACTGGTGTCAGGCACCCCTCTGTGACTCTCCAAAACAGCAAAATGAATGTGTAGCAGTCACTGATAATCTGATACTGTCTGTGCAGTTCTATCCAGCTGGATATCTCCTCAAAATCTCCAAGCACGCACAGTCCTTTGTCGCTGTGGTAAAAGAAGGGCGCTGATTTCACTATTCTCTGGCATTCCTAGGCGAGTGAAGTGGAGAGGGAAAAACTACCATCAAGCAATTTGTAAAAGCCAGACCAGTGGCGTCATTGGCTGCTGCAGTATATACTGCGCGTAATACCACGATTCTTCTGCCTCATTTATTCACAGCTCATTCTCAAGTTGCTCTGTGGCTCCCGAACACTGAAGTCAAACCAAACCTATTCGTTCAAGACTGGTCTTCACAACACCATGCGTGTTTGTTCGATTTATGTTAGTCTCGCACACGGATTAGGAGGTTTTGTGCGAGACGTATCACAGACAAAAACATTGTTCTCCATTCGTCGCTGGACTGATGGTATTGTGAAAAAGAAGGTACTGTACTCCCCCTACACTACTTCTAGAACACTGTCTCCAATTTTACGCTGGAAAGGAATCCTCCCCTCCTTAACAGATGTTGCCGGAGAGTGTTTTCTACTCGCAACATAGTGTGTAGCGCAGATGTTGCCAGAGGAACGTATGCTTCGGTGTACTTTATCGGGCAGAGCACGTCCAGATAATCTCCGTTTACATTGGCCTTTACTCTTGAAGATACCCAAGAGTTCCCGTTGTGTCGGCTGTGCGTCATCCATGCCTGATTAGACTTGTAGTCTGACGTCGCCGAGCACCATTCAAGCAAAATACCTCACACAATGTTGAAAGTCTAAAATGATTTTTTAACGCATCCGGGATGACGAAAACCACTTTTTTCTTTCTTATATAGAGGTGGATCAACAAGTTGCCTCCAGTGCGTAATTTCCATCTGAGCAGGTCTGAAGCGTAATCCGCGACACACGTGATCGACAAATCACTCCAGCTGCAAATATTTCTCATTTGTCAAGAGAAATAAACCCCGGACTGACGTGGAGACGCATCTTGTGCGATTACGGCGGGAATCAAGAGCTGACGGGCCTCTTGTTTCGCTGCGTCTCCAGATGCTCGACTGGCCGCCACATGGTAACTTTGCGCACACAGCACGCTGCAAAGGGCACATATAGAGAAGGAATCTGAATGAACGGGACTGAGATTTATTCGCATTTCTCTTATCGCCACCCCCAGACTGTTGTATGTGTATTATACCCTGCCGGTTGAAGGTGTCTCACGTTGTCAGCAGATATCAATTCGGCGGTGGATATATCAATCACCCGAACAGTGAGCAGCAAATGTCGAAGAAACGGAAAAGTCCTGATGACCAGGACTTTGAGGAGTATCCGCCTGCAGGAACCAGCGACCAAGGTAGGAGTGATGGTCACAAATGAGAGTGTGAAAGTTGAACTGCTGTCAGAGTGCAGCTATGTGAGCTCCTCGGGGATTCTTTGGTGTATTTCTTTATATTCACATATTCAAACGGATCATTACAAATAGTTTATTGTAGGCAAAAAGGCATCGAGACTTGCTGATACTCTCAGGATGCACAGCTGCTGTGGGCTGCCGTGCTAGCTCTACAAAGGCTGTGCAGTGGCATGGCCATGTTGCCATGCAATGACTTCTTCACTTAAATCAGCATCTTTATCCCTAAAAACAATGTGTGTCCACAGATTACTTTTTATAATCTCCCATCAATCCCTGGTGGGGTTTTGTGAGATATTAGGTTTTGCAGGAGGGACTTTAATTCTTAGGAAAATATAGGAAATGCCAACCGTAGTATCAGAGTCTGTGTGAACTCTGACTGGCTGGTGGCTTGGAAATAACCACTCAAGCAAAGAAAGAGCAGTTGCTTAAGAAAATTGATTATACGCCAGTAAACTATAATGCTGAGCCGATTTATTCAGATCATGTCTAAATCTTGTATCAGCATGGTGTAGATGCAGAGTCGTGTGCTAATGGGCCTCGCCATATACCCCGGGAAAACGAGAGTAAGCTGCTGTTAAATATTGTGGATCCAAATGAGGTGACGTATTCTGCTTGATACTCAGAGGGGACATTTCCACTGATAAATCCAAAAGAATACAAAAAACAGAGAAGTTTCAGCTCTTTTTACGTTATCTGCATTATTAGCATCAGTATTATTTTTCCCTGTTTAGTTGTTCTGATTCGCCTCGTGGTCTGTTTTGAGCGTCTTTGAGCCATTTTGCACTTCTTTATAGTAATTTGATCAATTTGCAATATTTTGACTTAATGTTATAATAATGTTCCTGGGCATGTAGCCAGTAGGCCTGTAGTGTTCAACTTAAGCCATAAACTTTGGAGAATGTTGAGCTAATCGATAATCAGGGCAGGACATTGACCAGATTTTCCTTTTTCCCACATGTAGCATGAGATAGTTCACTTCAAACACATTATCACTACTGGAAATACTCCCTTTGGTTTAGGCGTGGAAGCTGCATAAGAAGGGCATGCACAAGGCAGGAAACACAGTGTGAATTCACCAGACAGTGACCTCTGCTTTATACACATTA
Organism: Oreochromis niloticus; assembly: GCF_001858045.2. Lineage (NCBI taxonomy): Eukaryota > Metazoa > Chordata > Actinopteri > Cichliformes > Cichlidae > Oreochromis > Oreochromis niloticus. The sequence continues at coordinate 21,927,724 of NC_031978.2, forward strand.
CTTCTGTTTTCCATCACACTGACATTTTTTTTAGGAAGCTGGTTGGCTGAAGGTGAAATAAGGTCTGATCTAACATTCCTATTCCTACTTGTGCCTCCATCAGGTAATACCTAAAAAATTCAGGGCTGCAGTGCATGTGTGAAAACAGCATCATTCTTACTTTCTCTAGGTTGCCTGACATTGATCGACCCAAACAGCTTTCATTTCAAAGCTGGTTAGAAACTGTGTCTGGTAATTCTGGTAAATGCTCCTTCTCTAGAAGTGGTTACTTGTACGGCTGAGATCCACTCTGGTTATAAGCCATATACAATTAAGCTATACCTAGCAGATACCTGGCCGACTTAATGGTCTATCAATAACGTTAAAAAGCCAACTACTTTTTGACCACGCCTTTGGCTCCTCCCATCCCCAGAGTCTTAACCCACTTTGTAAACATGTGGTCTGTGACGACTGTCGAACAAAAACCAGCTCTAAGTAAAATCAGCCCCATTGTTATGGTTTGCTTTCCTCAAAGTGTCTATGATATCATGCGACTGCTGTCAGTTTGACATTACTGCCTGAGAAGTAAACCCAGAGTTTGCATATTAATGACTTACATGGCCAAATAGAGTACAGCTGAATTCTATTGTGTCCCCAGTTATTTGAAAACACTGGTTTCCATTCATCGTTCAGTTCAAAATTCAAGCATCCCCCCCTATCAAGAGGTAGCTTTTAAAGTGTCTCAATCCTCAACGTGGCTGCTATTATGCTGGCAAAAACATAAAAAGAAGTTGTGAGTTCAAGGCCAAGAACACCATCACCTTCAAGCTGATAGTCGTGCCTGCTTGCATGAATAGGGCTGTAGGAATGAAAATATTTTGCACAAGGATTAGACTTGTGTGGTGTTTCCTTTGCATACTACTTGTCAAGTTAAAAATTATTAACCATATAATCATTAAGCTGTTTTTGTCACGTACACAAGCATGAATTCCTCTCTGTGGTTTACCTTTTAAATCACATTTATTGTACGCCTGAAACATATTGAGTTTTGTGCCATGTGATGCCTTTGAAATACATCCCTTAAAAGTATCAGTTACGAAAACAATATATATTTTCACTTCATATGTATGGCCATACTTGTGTTGCAGTTTTTGAAATGCGCTGAAAGAAAAACTACAACTTGAAATTTCATCGAGACACCTTGCCGCAAAACAGCGTACAGTGCACAGTTTTCATGAGTAAAGTAGTTACAATAAAAAAAATTAAAAGCAGTGAAGTCTGTGAATTATTACAAGAGCGATATTACCTTTGATCTCTTAAAAGTAACGAAAGACTGGGCACAACAATAAAAATGCATTTACACCCACTGCAGTAGGGTATGATGAGTAAACCAATGCTTCTTGGCATCCACATACAAATGTACTGCAGGACTTAGCATAAATGCAAGCAGATCACATCTTCAGATTTCAGGCTTGGCTCTGAATCCCGTTGGTCCCGTGCCCGAATGAGAATTTCCCTTGGCTAATACGGAAGGAGACCCTGGCGCTTCCTTCCCCAACTGTGCCTGGCATCTGTCACTACTTAGGGGGTGCACACACAGTGAACCCCACCCACTCAAGATCTCGCCATTCTGGATGCTTTGAGGCAGGTTTGGTACACTATGATACACAAATGCAGAAACACTGTTTAAGCAGATCTAGATTTTAAAACAAATGCACGCAGTACTTTTGCACAAAAATGTTTTGGTTTGTTCAAACTAAATGGTTGCTATTACAATAAGCAGACAACAGAACCACATAACTAGCACTGGTCAGTGTGTGCTGCTCCTGTCGGTGCTCCATTCACTGTCACCTCTGAGTGCTCGAGCTTGCGTTTTCTCATGGAGATCGTTTTCGTTCACTCGGAGAGCCACAGTGGGGCCAGGAGAGGAGGTGTAGAAACAGGGGTATTCCAATTCATATCAGGACCACAAAGCATTTTTTTTGTCTTGCCTCTTGGTGTACAGCCTAGACTTGTCAACTGCCCTCTGCAGCCCCCCCACCGACCCACCAACAACCACCGTCACAACTGGTTAAAAGCCTTTATCTGTACAAAACAACAGCTCTTACAGTTACAGGTTGATACCAGTAAAAACTTTGCTACAAAGTTAATGAATGTGTTGCTTTGATCCTGTGATTTCTTTTTTCCTACCATGCTCTGATTAAGTCGAAATAAGAAAAAAAAAGGCAAATGAGGAAACAGAAAAGAAAGAAAGAAAGAAAGAAAGGATATGAAATAATCTATATCCTTTCTTTCCACTGGATATCTAATTTCATACACCATTACCGGGAGCAGTGGAATATAAACACAACATTTCTATATTAAGATCTAAAGTGTCAAACAATTGTCCATTTTAAGATCTAGCACACACAAAATAGTCTTTGTCTTTTTCATTCATGAATCTTACCAACAAACGGAGACTGACTCAGTATTAAATCATTTTTTTTATTTTGTTTTCCTTGAATCCTAATGGTAACGTCACACTAGGGAAAACAGTGGCTGGAGACTATGGCACAACCAAAATTAGTGCAACGGTGTAACAAACTTGGAATCTGGTTACTTCCCAGATAGGAACCAGGTTTGCAACCACTTGCAGTCAGTCTGCTATCAGTTTGCAATCAAATGGGGTCAAGTTGGCAATTACATGTATTCTGTTTTAATAATTCGGGGATTAATTTTGATAAATCTGTGGAAATCTGTTGCCTTACACATCCACAGACATTTCCATTAACTACTTCCATTCAGAGTCGACCGAAAACAGAAAAACAACGAGACTTGCTCATACTCCGTAAAATTATACACTATATAAATTAGATGCCAGTTATTTGCAAACCTTCGCCAACATGTTTGAGAGTGAATACTATCAGTTCAAATCTGTGTGTGATTGTTTGGAGAGAGGCTGTCTCCCATAAGGTGACCTGTGCAATCACCTTGCAATCACAGGTGGTTGAGTTTGTTGCACATCTTGGCCAAAAAAATTCTAATATCAGTCGATTTGTTATAAATAAGAACATTATATACACTAGTAAAGGCCACATGTTTGGCCTGCTCATGCTGATGGGCATTAAATTAATATGACATGATTCTTTTATAAAATGCTGTATTTGCACAGGACATTTTAGCCCATTGCTAGATGGTTTCTAGGTAACATGATGAAGTTATGATTTATCAAGTATAATTCAGCTTTTGTTGATATAAATGAGATGTTATATCCATGAAATAAAAACCATTTCATTTTTTCATTAGGTGTTAAGGATGCGTAAAAGCCACCCCCAAAAACAAGATTTTAGCCACATTTTAGCCTGTTGCTAGGTGGTTGGCAGGTAAACCGATGGCATAAAATATCATGAATGATTATAGTTTTATGGTTTTAAATGAAATAAAATAAAATAAAAATGAAACAATGTTTTTATAAGGTATTATAGGGGTCATTTTAGCTTGTTGGTAGGTCGTTGCTAGGCAATGTGACGACATCTGATATAGATAAGAACCTTCAGGTACATAAGATGTACAATGGAGCCAAGTTTGGATGACCGTGCAGGTCAAAGAAACAAACAAATACATAGATATTTGTGTGCTATAGTGAGATGATGAACACAAGATGTTTCCCCCAAGTTTAAGCAACCCACATTACGAACTTTATTCCGATAAGTTTTTCTTTAAGCAGACTTTTTTCATGGAAGTTTACATGTTAGATGAGAGGATAATATTTTAAATGTGTCATCGGCCATTAAAGAAAATGCTCGCCATATATAGTCTATGCTGTAGCAAAGATGTTGCTGCCACTTCAATAACAATATGTCATGAAGAACAAAATGGCCTCCACTCACAGGAGGAAAAAGACCCTGATCTTATGAAACAAGCGCAGACGAGGCCACTTAGAATCTCAGTCTTTTTCTCCCTTTCTTTTGTTAATTTAGCATGCTAAGTGAATAGCTTGATAGATTTGTTTGTTTGAGGATTGTGGATTAGATGTAAGGATGGTTGTGTGTTTCTACCTTGAATTTGTGCTAGCGATGCTGTTTGTGTTGTAAGACAGGAAGTGCAGCAGAGGTTCCTATTTGTGTTCTCCTCTTAAGATAAAGTTGTGCAGCAGCTCACAGCTTCACTCTCTGATGACTCCGCTGCAGACAGTTTGGAACAATAACAGCTAGTGTAAGAACACCTCCTGGTGGTCTAAATGTGTATTGCAGCTCACAATGGCAAACATTTACACAAGAAAATAATCTTAACTGTCTTAAGTTCTTTACATTGCAACTTTGCAATGAAAGTTTTTGTTTTGTTTTTTTGCAGTTATGTGCTTTGCTCTCTCTTTAATTTAATAATTGTTGCTTGTTTTTATCAGTGTCCTCTGATAAGCGAACACTAGGTGGGGCTAATGTATAAAGATGAGATGCATGGAGATGAGTCAGACAAATCCACCACAGAGAAGACGAAAACTAATTCTGGTTTTAAAAAATTATTTCACTATTATTGTTGTTATTTTTGTTTCTGCTGCTGTTTGCAAACTTGGCAATGAATACCAAAAAAAATCCTGAAAATAGCAGAATTGCACAACTTTTCTTTTGAAAGGAAGTTTCAGAATCACAGTTTATGTGGACTGGCAGAAGGAAAAAAAATCAGTTTTATTGAGTGAAATCACTGCTGTAACATAACACCCAGGTTAAAAGTCAAAGCAAATAATTTCAAACAAAGAAGAATTGAAAATAATAATTTAAACTCTGACGTCTTACAAGTACTAGTAAAATAAAATTTAGTGAATAAATCACAAGCTTAGTGTGTGTGTGTGTGTGTGTGTGTGTGTGTGTGTGTGTATAAGCATGTTTAGTTCATGAATAGACTTTGTCCATGTGTTATCAGTAAACAGGCAGACTTGATGTCTGGCTGCTTGGTCGTCTTGGCCTGTTCTGATGTCTGCTGTGCAGCGAGATCTCCAGGCCTCTACGTCAGCACCCATATTTCTCACCTATGATTCATAGTGACTTTGTTTGGGTTGTGACGAGGAACGCAGGCAGTCAGCTACTGCTCATTCACCCCCACCCACCTACCCAGTCACTACTGAAATTCTTCTATTCCTTTTATTTTTTTTAACGTGTTTTCTTTGCTTTTTGTTGCTGTTCTTGTTGTCTGAGACATCAAATTAATTTATATCAAGTAAACAAAACCAGCCACACTTCACCGACTCTGTTTCATTCTTGGATCATCCACTTTATGGTTTGGCTACATAGTTTGTTCCTGATGGAACTGAACAGTGATAAAAAAAAAATAATAATAATTAAATCAAATGAATCATCTTTTCTTCATTTTTGGCTGAGAAAAAAACATGCTTGAATATTTTGTGTAACAATGAAATTTCATGCAAATTTTCACTGTACGGTGAAATTTATTCTTAGGGCATAAGTTTTGGGTGAAATCAATCAGCTGTACAAACACCCCCCCCCCCGCCAAAAAAAAATCCAATATATGGAAAAATAAAATCATAGTATTTTTAATAAAATGAACATCATATTTTTAAATGCTTCTTGTTAGGTTTAACATCATTTCTCCTTGGTGTGTCTGCGTGTAATGCTTACACAAAGAGCAGACGGCGCCTCACTGTACACACACCGTATACTGTCACAAGAACACACACTGACAGGCTGTGTGACATCACTCAGCTGTAAGTAATGATCTAACTGTGTGTGTGTGTTTTAAAAGGGCCTCCTTTTGGCCAGGTCATTGTTACGATGTCAGGATGTTAGTGCACGTGTGTTCAAGTAGAGTGGTAGCATTGTATAACACTAAGGGATAGAGTTTGCCTTTTGTAATGCCAGTAGTAACTTATCACTGTGTGTTTGTGTGTGAGTGTGAGTGTGAGGTACAGAGCAGAGTGGTGCTGTGATGGCGGGCTGATGAGGTCATGGCTAATGTCTCCTGCTTGCGTCATTGCCTATAGGATGTGGCTTTTTGCCAGCAGAGCTGCAGCTGCTGCTCTGGTTGCTGTAACAGTGCAAGGGGGAAAAAAACGGATTATGTTTTCTCCCTCATATTGAACATTTATGATTAAAAAGACAATTATGTGCCAGTTTATTAAGCTGAAACAATAAATTGAATATTTTTAACTAACTGGGCAACAATCGCAGGTGTGTGTTTTCCATAGCTTGCATAGGATCCCATCTGTCCTCCTGTGCACATCCGAAGACCCACATTTGACCTGTTTTGCCCGCAGTATTGCAAGATTGCACAGTGAAGCATTTTGCATGGAAAATGAGCACTGTTTGTTTTTATTATTTTTTTTCCCCTTCCTCCCCCCTCCTCCTCCACAGACTCCTGACCACATGCTCATCATCGTAGTTATCCTCCAGAATTATGGTTGTGATAATCTAGGTCAGAAGTGGCGCAACAACAGAAACACTGCCCGCTAATCTAAATAAGCAGGATTTGCATGTGTGAGATATGCATGAATGAATGACTGTATGTCTGTGGCACTGTCACAGATGAGGGTGCTGAGGGGGTGGAAGGAAAGGTGTGTGTGCATTTTTGAAAGACAAAACTGTTTAACAGTTTGTAAAACACTCCTATATGGTATTTAATGGCATCATAATAGCATATTTTGCCTCACTGCTGTCTCAGCAATTCATCCTTTTTAGTTCTGGAGCAGCTATCAGGCTGTATACTGCATATATAAATATGAGCTGAGTGCTGAACAGCCTTGAACAGCAAAGACAAACAGATTATGAGAAAATATAAAATCTTCTTCTGTCAGCATTTCTATTTCATCTATTGCCTGAATCCAAAAGAAAATCTTTTACTGTGAGCTACACTTTGTAGGAAAAAAAATACACCCCTGCTGGGTAGCTACTCTGAATGTCATTGAACGGTGCAGGATATGCGTGTGATACACATAAATTTCATTTTATAGCGCGGATGCGTGCACATGTGTGTGTCGAACACTGAAGCAGGCATAATTTGTGCCAGCTCTGTGACGTAGAGGACATGAGGCCCAGGCGAGTGCTGTGAGTGGCAGTAACAGCATCTCCTGCTTGAGCCTGCCCCGTCTCTGACTTCATTGGCTCCAGCTCTGACGCAAATACCCCCCTCAGCCCCCACCCCTCCTTCAAACCACCACCCCTGCACACTTCTTTCATCACGTTTTTTTCACCCATTTAATTTTTTTTTTTTTTTTGATTCATGTGCCTTCTGCAGTTCTCTCCACTGCAGCGCTCCACATCACATATCTGCACCACCTGCCCAATTCCGAGCGCCTCGAACGTGCAATATGTTTTTCCCTGACGAACTGATGCAAGCCTTATCAGTATTTATTTTTTGGGCAAATTGTCTTATATTAACCTTTTTTTTCTTTTTTCTTTTTTTTACAAATTTAATTATGCAGTGCGAGGCCTGGATCACAGTGTGCTACTGAGAGCATAAGAGGTGTTATACGGTCACATTAAATTTGTCAGCATGAGGCACGCCAGCAGAAACAAGCTTCCACTGTTAGAGTCTGCTGTAAGACCGTTGAAATGTCCAATGGAATATGTTCATTATTTATCCACACCATTGCATTTTGTCCATCAAGTACACACTGTGAGTCAAGCTTTAAATAAACAAAAGACTGGAGAAAGATTCAACATACTTGCTGCATTTTTGCAAGTCTTTTGTTAAAAAAAATGTCTGAATTACGGTTCATTCTGCTAATGAACAGATAAAGTTAAAAAAAATAATAATTTTAGCAAACTAAATCAAGACTCAAAGGTTCTGAAATTGTAAAAGGAGAAGAGATGGTGAAAAAGTGGCACACTGCACTCATCTCTTCAATGTGTAAATTATTAAGACATCGCAAGTTTGGTCTAAAGAATTTCTTTACTGAATAAAAAAAATGAGCAGAGCAGTAATGCTGCGTGGCCAGTTACAGCAAATTTGTACATTTCAGAGGTCTGCCCCACATCGCCTGTGACGTTCTGAATTTAGTCAGAGGAATTCTGGCACTGCTCTGAATTTAGAAATACTTCATTTTGCAGTCTGAGTACACTCTGCTGCTCGGACTGCTGCCTTACAAACCAGCATCTCTAATGTCTCAATGCTTTTTTTTAACTGTCTACACTGGTTGTATCAATGCATGAGAATACTCATCAGCTTCCAGGGGAGCCTGACCTCTGGCCTACATGTAGATAAGGAAATCATATAAACTAAAACAATTCTCTTTTTTTCTTTTCTTGGTATTTTGTTTGTGTTTTGCAGCACTGACTATTGATTCTCTTGGATGTGATAAGAATGTACTTTCTGGTTTTCCACATGGCAGAATGTGGAAAAAACTCTGCACAGTTTAGCTAAAATTGTATAAAAAGAGAAAACATGGCAAATGGTTAAATATTTGCCTCAGTTGTCTCTTCTAAATATTTTTCACAGTGTTCCTATTTTTGCTTTGACCTGCTTGCTAAAAAGGATTCACAGAACTTTCTGTGTAATTGCAAACTACTGCTGACATTTTAGGTGCACTCATGTTATGTTAACCTCTGTGGTGGTTTAGATTTGACTGCACTCCCAGTCTGTATAAACCCTCGTTTATTGTCTAACTGCTTATCTTTTCTACTGCATTCCCGTATCTCGGCATTTATTTCAGTGATTGCAATGTTATGCTAATAACAACATTGTAATGTTAATAACAATAACTAAAGCTACAAAGCTGCAGGGATGCCAGGAGTGACAGCCAGATCGCATTGTGTGTTGATCCAATGATCTGATTTATAAACAAAAATCTTTTAGGCTGGGTATGTGATCAGCTGCTTTGGTCTATAAATTTGATTTAGCAAAACTGGGTTTAAGAAAAAAGAAAGAAAAATTGATTTTACTACTGATGCATTGCAACTGTTGTGTTTTGCAACAGCTGGAGTGATTGGGCATTGACCAGATAACTGTTCAATTTGACAAGTCACAATATGCAAATGAGTGTCTGCATACAAAAAAATTGATTTTATCCATTGAATGAGTTGAAGAAAAAGCAGATGAATAAGAAAATCGGACAAGGGAATTCCTCACAAAGGAGACTGGTTGCAGCAGTTCAGACAGGAAAGTTCACGGTGCTGCAGATGACACTCTAAATACACTGACACTTAGATGTCAGCGTATTTGGAAGAAAGCTCCTCACTGAAGTACTATGGCACGCCCACACTGAAATGGAGTTTTCAGTTAATCAATTCAGTTGCATAGTTTTATTATTCTTTAAATTTGAAACACCTTTGGCATGTAGAGAGTAACCAAAATACAATGCAACTGAATACTTTAAAGGAAAGAACGGGACTGTATTTAATCAGCGCCACACAAAATGAAGACTGGGAGCATCGTCCTTCTTAGCTTCCTGTGGACATATATTTAAAAACAGTGATTCCATAAAAGGCATCCTTCACCACTTCTTCCTCTTTGCTGCTGACAAGACAGTACTTTTCCTCTTTGGGAGGGACTTGCAAGGAGCTTAAGAGCCAAGTTTTATAAGTGGACACTTCTGGACACAACATGTAATTACTGCTGTCCTTTCTACACATTCTTCCACTAATACAACAACGCTGACAGAGGAATCTGCCTGCCTTTAATGGTTCCAGCTCAATGCAATCCTGTCAATATGATCTCTACATGGGCAGGATCCTTCCAACATACAGATGAGATACCACATGCAGGCAGCCTGTACTTGCTGTATTCACTTTCTGCTCTAATCTTTAAAGAGTCCTTACTAATTCTAAATGCCCAAATCAGATCCATGTGGCAGTTTTCACAGAACTCATACGTGCTCGCAGCTAGATGGGCAAATTATGGCAGTGTTAGTACGGGAACCCGCTGGCTAGTCTGCTGACAACAGGTGTGTTTTCTAGGATTTGAATGTATTCAGCAGATGTGTGTCCATCTGTTTGTCCGTCAGAGTTTATTAATTTTTTAAAAATCAGATAAAAAGGTTAAACTTTTGTCAGCGGTGGGTCACCACTGCAGGTAGCCCAGCATGCTTGATGTGGCAGATTTTTTTTTATTACACAAAATGCAACCACAATGGGATTTGTGTCCCCTGGTGATCTGGTGATCTTTTACTTGTTACACAAATGTGTAAACCACTGCACTGTGAGGCCACTCACCTGTGACCGGCCAGTAGATCAGCGGAGTGCAAAAGTCTGTTCCTTCCCTACAGATTCCATATACTCATCTGAGGAGTCTGCTTATGGAGATTAGTACAGTTGCTGGTCCCTCAGTTTATGATAGTAATTTTTAATCTATCACCCTTGTGGATGTGGATAGATATATATACTATTTGAACTAGTTTCACACTTGATATACATGTAGTCGGGCTAAGTGAGGAATAGTTAACCGACATGTAATGCTTTGAAAAGCGTTCCCACTACTATACCCATTCCTTTTTGTACTCTCTATTGTGGATCTTGGTTGCCATCTTTCTTGAGGAAAAGAAAAAGTGACAATGGGCTGATTTCTGACAAGCTACAAGCTAAACAATGTGCATCTAAACAATAACAAACACTTTTCATTTTTTATTGTTTAGTGGACACTATTGTGGGAGATAAAGGCCTTTATTGTTCATCTAAATTTATAGTGCCGTAACCATACTGGTAATTTTATATACCGAATGTGGTCTAGTGGTGTTTTTCTATTGCTGTTATTTTACCATAAAGTTGAACAAGAATTTGTTAAGGTTTTTAGTGTATTGTAGCGTATTTTCTTCATATGCAGAGAATCCTTTTGCTTTCTTTAAAGGCAAAAACATAACTAAGATCACAAGCAACACAAACTTGTATTTGCACGCAGGCTGACATTAACTACGCCTATGAGAGTCTCAGAAAAACTGAAGGAGAGGTTAGAATAAGAGGGAACAATGAGATTAATGGCCTCGATGTCCTATTGATGCCTTAGGAAAAGAAAAAAACAGGACCGAGTTTCAGAACATTGAGCGATAAACAAAGATGTCATCTTTTCTCTTGGGACTGTGAGGATGTCTGAGCGAGCAACAAACCTTTCCTCTGGGTACGTGTAATATACTGCTATCTGACAGCAGTTATTCATAAATGGCAATGATTAAGACGACAGAGGGCAGGTAATGATGTGCTGTGATTTGTATTTTCATTAACCTAAATTATGCACATCTCACACTTGTCCTAATGGATCACCGTGCCATGATGTCCACTGACGTCACATTTGAGATGAGCCGCATTGCAGTCGCATGCAAATTTGTGCATGCCAGGCTTTGTGTAAACGTGAACCTTTTATTTCTGTTATTGCATTTTCCAGCAAATAAGAGCAAACAGAGGCAGTTATATGCTCTTTGGTTGTTGAACTAGTTGCAAGCCAAGCTGTGAAGATGTGCATAACTCCCTCAGCCCCCCCAGGGACCCTGTATTTTCATGGGCCTGCCTCTGACGTCAATGCTCCGGCTGTCCTGTGGATTGTCAGAACAGACTATTCAGTCGGGGGGAGGGGACTGGAAGTCTCTGTGGTGTGTGCCTGCCGCATGTGATGATGTGTGTGTGTGTGTGTGTGTGTGTGTGTGTAGATCTAAGTATGTTCCTGCCTGTGTACATGTGCTCATGTTTGCATGCGTTTGCATGTGATCTGTAAATGTTTCACTTAAATCTCCTGTGTGTGTGTGTGTGCAGTGGGGAAAAGCTTGTACAGTGCCTCGAATTAGAAATGTGCTTTAAGTGGATGAGGTCTGTAATGTGGGTGTAGGGGCGTGAGGTTGTGTGTGAACGAGAACACACACGCACACACGCCTGAAGATGTGCAGCTCTTATGCTGGGAGACAGGCCGAAGTCATCAAGAGGATGTTTGCTAAAAACAGCCGAGAGGGGAGAACAGTTGAGCATGGCTGTGGACCACTCACTCACCCTTCAGTCAGCTGTTGACCCCCCCCCCCCTCCCTCCCAGCTTTACAATAGTAAAGCCAGTCTTATATTATGCGTGTGACACACAAGTCTCATATTAGGACAGATCAGATTTCAACCTCTTTCATCATCACCTTTCAGATTCCCTCTTTTTTTTTGGTTTTTTGTTTTACACACATGTTATCCATTCACACGAGGTTATGGGATTTGGTGGTTGCAGGACAGGAGATGTTGACGGTGGGAAGAATGTGCACTCACTGTCCAGACTGATAGACATCAAGACAGAGAGAAAGCTCACTGACGTTTTGTGTGTTCTTGGATTGTCCACACCACAAAAAAAAAAAAAAAACTTGATCAGTCTCTCTACCTCCTTAATTTTCTTCTTTTTTTTTCTTTTTTTTTACATGCTCTCCAGACTAACACTATGTTGTAACTCAACTACATCGCCCCAGTTTTAGGTACATTAGGCACATGACTATCTACTGAATGGAAATAAATAGACACCAACTATGTGGCAGGTGCAAAATAGTGACTAAATACTGACTACTATTTCAGAAATTACAATATATATAAAGTATATGACTATACTGGTAGAAGAAAGAAAGGAATTTAAACATGCAATGTTATACTTATAATCACTAAATTGCAGTTTATATAAAATAAATTTCATAAACAAATTAAATGTATTAGTTGAAGCTGTAAAATGATCAGAATGGGTACTTTATGCTTCTTTTAATATTACTGTAATTAATATTAAGTTAAATAGTACATTTTAATTGTAATACCTATATAGTATTACTTAAGCACTAATACGGATTTTTTAAACATGGCGTTGCTAAAAGTAAAGGATATTAATAAATGAATTCCTCCAATTTTACACAGAAGTTATCAGGAATGATGTATTAAAATGTGTTAACACCAATGTAGAAGCTGTACAGGTATATGTGATGCTACAATATTACTGTAGTTGTAGATTAATGGGTCTACTTTTCTAATTTTTACTTAACCACGACAAATCTGAGGTGGCACAACCAACCATGTGTCCCTAATGAAATACAGATTACCTTAAATACTTAAAACAGTAAAAGAAACATCTGACAGCTCAAGATTTTTTTCCCCCAGATCTTTCTGTGTCTTTTGGGTCTTTCTCAAACTTTGAGAATTCTAACAGTTTTTAATCATATGCAAAAAATACATCTTTTTTTAAGACAATTCACCTTTGAGCTCATGCCTTTAGCTATTTTTTTAAAGGCTGTGGTTTAGGTGTATTTCATTCCGAGAGAACTAATCTTAATCCAGGTGAAATATCAGTTTGCTTCGATGGGTCAAGCTGGTCGGTTACTTCCTGTTATGCAATAGTTCATCACATGTGAAAACGGTTTCTCCGCCACTTTGGAGAGCTGCGGATCAGAAGGGTTCACTGCTGGGTCACAGACGGAGCTGCTGCATCCTTTGTGATTTACTGCGAGTAAATCTGTAACCATCTCACAAAAGCTCATAAACCCTCCAGTCATGAACTTCACAGTGAATATTTTCAAGTATCTGTTTAATACCTACATTTCTATGTAAGCTTCTTTAAGGCCATAGAGTTAGCCCTAAAGGAGCTTAAAAAGCTCTTTTAGCTTCCTCTCGTTTGATTTTGTTCATTTGTTTGTTTGCTTGTAACATCTGACACATTGTTTGAACATTTTGAGAAAACTTTGATAATGAAAACTCTAAATACAAAAGATTATGCATGGAAATGTGTTCTGTGTGGTCTTCTCTGAGTGAAACAGTTTTTTAAATATGTTCATCTATTATTGAATAAGATGTTAGCAAAGTGTTGAATGTTAATTGATTCCCTTCATTTTTGTGGATTTTCTAAAATTCCTTAAATAATAATCTTGGGTTTGGATTTTTTTAAATGAGAAAAATAATTTTTTTCTGCAAAAAGAATTAAAGGCACTGTCAGTTTTCTCATTGTTTCCACATTTGAGGATTTTTGCCATCAGAAGGAATGTATCGGAATGAACTCATTATGTTATACGTGACCTCTGAATGGACCAGCTGCTCGAGAGTGTAGGAATGCTTGTGATTGATAGAGCAGATGCTGACGTAACCTGCCACAGCTCGCAAGCTCTCTTTCTCTTCCTCTCTCTCGCTTGATATGATCAGTATGTGACGCTGTGGCCATGAGGGAGTCTGGCACACTTTATGCTGTATCATGTTGCCGAGTCAAAGCTGTTTAGGTGCTCTGAGTGCTGATAGCACAAGCACACATATGCAAAGGTTATAGAGATAGGAGGCTCACTTCATTTGGGAATTGCTCTGGTAACTTCACCGCAACTATTCACACAGAGAGAAAGACAGATTAGCCATTTAAGCATTATTAATAAACATATATGCTGTTAAGTGTTGGAATGTTCTGTGCATTTAATATGAATCAGTATATTTGTGGATATTTTATAGTAATGTGTAGTTTGTTGATTTAGATTACAGGATCGTTTTGTTTTAACATTATCCTAAAATTGAGGTTTTGAAGCCCTTTTTGCTACAAGGATATTGCTAGAGGACATATAAAGAAGGCAAGAAGTGCAAATTAACACGAACAATGGGTGTCCTTAAAGATATCACAGAAAATAATGCAGGAAATTCTCTGACTCGATTTTGACACTTGATTTTGATTTAAATGTTCTACTGTTGTAAGTTTGCCAGCATGAACTGAGACAACTATAACCTTTAACACTGAAAGGCAAAAATATTTTTCACAGTTCTTATGATGTGTTGGTGTATTAAACTTCCATTGCTCTTTTTTTTCCCTCTCTCTCGTCATCAGATGAGATGAAAAACGTTCATCTGGTTAAACTGAGTTTGAGGTTAATTTGATTACTTTTAATCCTGTTATTTGGTTTTGGTCATTATAGTTACAAGATTATATCTCTACTCAAAGGCTGTAGTGAGCAGGTCTAAATATTTCTGTGTGACTGCAGATGTGCGATCTTTGCAGATATTTGCAGTTGGGCCTTTCCTAAAGGAATGTACTACATTGATTTATTTTACTGTTCCAGTTGAAGGCAATATTTACAATTATAATTTATGTAAATGTACAACAGAGTTAGACAGGAGAAATAAATCAGTTGAATACAAGCCTTTATTAAATGCAAGACTCTGCGGATATTTGAAGTCAGGAGCCAAAGTACGAACAGTGATCCACACAAAAACTGAAAGAACCTTGTGTAAAACCTTAAGTGAGATAAGGCACGAATTAGACCTTGGAGGATCAATGTTTAGACTGCACTTTTCTCTCATTCAGGCAAAAACCGATTTGATTTGTGTGCAACTTTTCAGTAAGCTGAATAAAAGTCTCGACTGATGCACCAGGAGGAAAGTCTGTCCTGAAATGATTTTTTAGTATTTTAAATAAACACACTGTCTGCTTTTTACTCATTCAGGCTGATCTGAACTAAGGCGATTTCTTGACAAAGCCATTCATAAATTTGGTTTGGTAACACCCAAAGTAATTTCCTTGTTTTCTCCTTCTACTTCCTTGTTTTGAACTCTCATGGCTAATTAGTTCAGAGTCCTAAAGACTACGGGCTGGAAGGGATTCATTGCCTTGCTAAAGGGCACGTTGGCAAGACACTTCAGACTGCGTAAATCCGAGTGCTTTAAAAACCATGCTGCATCTTTTCATTCACAGTATTCTAAAGTAAACCCTCTGTTGCTTTGTCCTGCCTGCTGTAATTTCGAGGTTGTCACTGTCTCCTCCTTGACCACTGGAGGATCAGGAAACAGCAGCGTGTCCCTGGAGAGCGCGGGGCATATGGTTCGGCCCCTTTTACGCAGCCAAATTCAGGAAAAAGAACAGCAGTGCCTCCCAAATGTGTCAAATGGGCACAAAAATACCGGAAACAGCTTTATTGACCCTTCAAAATACTACTTTGTAGAGATTTCCTGGATGAATAGTCTTCGGAAGTATTGATGCTGGCTTATTCTTCGTTAATATGGCGCAGACTTGTATTAAAATCTTGAACATTACACATAAAGACATTTTTTCTCCCTAGGCAAATCCTGTAGTCGTCGCTTGCTGTAATCTGTATCGTCGCTTGCTGTTTATTTGAAAATCAACAGGAAATTGTGCATGAATTGACAGCATCGCGCTACCGTCTCTCCCCCTGTGTGTGTGTGTGTGTGTGTGTGTGTGTGTGTGTGTGCCTACTCCCATTTCTCTGTGTCTATGCGTCGACGTCTCTGCTCCCTTCAGTCTGCTGCTGCTGCACATCCACAGCGGAGCCACCACGCTGAGGAGGCGGATCGACTGTAGCTACACCTCGGCCAGCGGTGCTGGGTCATAGCGCCGGTGGAGGAGCGTGGAGGGGGTGGCACCACACTGCTCTCCTTGCCCTTCCTAAATCGCGCACAATCTCAAGCATTGAAGGCATCATCACATCAACGCGTCCTGGAATAGTTTCGGGGTTTGGGGAATTTTTTTTTTTTTTTTCGCTCAGACGCACCAAGTTGCAGCTGCAGAGGCGCACTTTTCCCCGTGGCTCCTCTCTCCTTTTGGGCTCACAATCCGACATGGAAGATGGTCCGACTTCCACAAGCTGTTTCAGAAGGTTAACGGACTGTTTCCTGGGTGCAAGTAGGTATTTTTCCTAATAAAATTTCCAGTGCGTAAAGTAATTTTTACGCAAAAGTAAAACCGCTTTGACCTGACCAAACTGTGCAGTAGATCGCAAAAAAAAACGAAAGAAAGAAAACACGAGCTAGTTTGGCATCTATTATTTGTTCTGGTGCTGCAGGCGTAGGCTGTGTGATTTGCCCATTTGTCTTCCCAACTTTATGAATGGCAGATGAATTAGATGGGTGGGGACTCCGCTGGAGGGTCAAGCAGAACCGAACTTGGAAAATATCACTTCTGTCTCTACAGGCACTTTAAATAAAGATTAAGCTGGTCTGTAGAGGGGACAGTCAGCAATTGTCCGGTAAGACATGGCATCGAAAAAAGCGAAGTCTACAGCATGAGATGAAGCGAAAAAAGAAAGTGCGAGTAGGGCGCTAAAATGTGGTTTCGGAATAAATATTTTGCAAATTAATTATAAAAATATAAAAACCAGTGTTGTTTAAGTTACCGCACGCATGTAGTTAACATTTTTGTAGTCATCGATGTTTTTATACCAGTGCTGTGGTAAATCATTTTCCCATTCTAAAATTTATTTTCTTTTCACTTGTTTTGGATTTGTTTTTAAGTGCGGTGTGATGGTAAACATCAGAGTCAGGTATGCTCACAATTTCATATTACCGTCACTGAAAAAGGCAGGATTAGCAAAACAAGGTGTAACATCAGTGAAATGATTCGTTTAGTTTTGTTTGCTTTTCTGTCACTACAGTTATCATCCCCTATATTTGTTTCCTTAGCAGGGCTGAGTTTACATTCTTTGTGCATGCAGTTTTTCAGTCTTTCTGTTGCTTATCTTTTAAATTCTACCGTGGGAACTTCTTGTCATTTGTTTCTCTGCTGATTGGGGTTTACACTGGTTGTGTGACCCATGGATAACTTCAGTTTATGCGCCTTCAGGGACCTTCAGTGAAGACCTGTAATAAGAAGTTCTGTGAGTATCTGTGGAATGTATTGAGGGACAGTATGTAGGTATCTCGCCCTCATACTCGAGAATTTCAGATTTAACAAAGCTTCTGCCCTTTTTGGATTCACAAAACAACAGCATATGAGGGTGGCTGCGGGTGTCAAAGTATCTTAAAGTAATATCTGCTATAGGATGATCTTGACTGCTCTAATGTGTACTGTATATTATAATTTAATAAAATAGTCATTCTCATAGAAAAAAAACATGAGAAAAAGTTATCAGCCAACCAGTTCTGCGTCCGGCTTAGTCGTCCATGTGGGTATATAACTCATTTCTTCAAATAGCCGTCGATTAATCTGGGTTTAATCCGGGATTAACTTGATGTTCCGTTTATGTTCTCCCTGCATGTTTTCCTTTTCACTGATGCAGACACATATAATTTCCCAGCTTGTGTTTCTACCACTGTTTACATGAAGCGCTTTCTACAAATATTAGGCATGTGATAGATCATTTTAAATGGCTCCTGCACATTGTATGTTTTTCTGCGTGGAAAAAAAGTGTTCTTTTGTTCTCTAGTAGCCAATGGTATGTTTGTCCACCTATCATTTGTCATTACTGATATGGTACCTGTTGCTGGACCGTCCAGCAAAACCAGTCCGCCCTGAAGGGATAGACTCAGTTTGTCAAGACAACACCTTGGCTTTTCACTGCCCTTTGACTCCTATAGTTAGACCTAACTGTTTGCAAGCTGTCTTGGAGGAAATCTGCTATAGTGTGCGCAGATGTGTGTTTCTTTGGCTGCAGATAGCTGTGGCCAGTGCATCGAGGTCAAACTGGGCTAGCACTAATATGATCTCTCAGGCATTTTTTTTAAACCCAATTGGCTGTTGACAAATTGCTTAACTTAGTGAAGAAGGACACATTGTCAGGCAGGAAGTGTTCACACCAGACATTTCCTATTCCACCACATGCCTACTCTCTCATGGTGAGGACTTCTCCCAAGCAAAGTTGCTAAATCTATAAATGCATGTAGTGCTTGGTATGACTGGAATATGAACATAGCATTTAAATTTGAATGACTAAATAATTCCAGACTTGGATCGAGCACATGCCAAATAGTTTCTCTTTGTGATTTGTCTTCACTGTTGATTTAAACTCTCTGGAAATTCAAGCCAAAGAAAATTAGCTTGTTATGGCGTTTGAACCCTTTTTTTATAACGCGATTTGTGCAGGACTGGATCGGTGCCAGGGCACAGTGCACCGCTTGAGCGGTGAAACAGATGACATTCTCCTCAAGGCGTCCATTGACCCCTTGTCATCTTGTCATGGGTTGGTATCTGAGAGGATGGGAAAAGGCCACATGCGTGTAGATTTCTTTACAGCTTGTCTTTGTGTCAAGGCTCATAAAAGAGCACAGCGCTGGAGAAGATGCAAGAATCTGTGGTTCTCATTACCGGGTCCCCACTGGCCCCTCTGTAGAACGGCTGCAGAGTTCAGCATCGACCAGATGTGGAGTGGGGAACATGACCCTTGATTACTGATGTGGCTCTCTGAGGGGGAGTTCTGGGGATTGGGGGGGCATTGCTAAATCAAACCACTACTTCAGGCAAGATGGTGGGACTAAGAAAGCAACTCCAGCTCATTATGAAACTGTGACGCTGCCTCTTGTTCACATTTAGTTATTATTTAAAAAAAGTGAATACACCAGAAAGGTTTTAGTTTCTAACTTGAATGTGAAGGCTGCTCAGCTGCGTATCTGTAACAGTGGTTTGAGGGCTTGCCTGTTATCACTCTGCTAGGCTGTAGATCAAGGGCCCCACGCCTTATCTGCATCTTAATTTGCCATTTATCGCCCCTTTTTTGTCTAATGATCTGGACCATGGTAATGGAAAAAGTGCAAATCACATTTCCATGGAAATCTCCCTCTCTGTCTCTCAGTCGCTTGCCTGCTTGTGCAGCCGTTGGGGGCGTGTCTGTGGAGGTGATGGAGCAGCAGTTAAAGTCCACCGTGAAACAGCATTTTCTTTATGTGACACCTTTTCTCTGAATGGAGTATTGATTTAACTTCACTGGTCACCTCACCCTTGGCTGCGGTGAAATGTGTGTGCGTTCACCTGCATAAGTACACACACACCCATACCCAGATTCGGCAGCTCAGGCTCAATGAATAAATGAGGTGAACAGTGGGAGATGAGTCAAAGTGTTTTCATTCTCAGTGTTCGCTCTTTTTACTCGCTCACTGAATGTCAGTGTTAGATGCTGTGCTCCAGCCCTCCCATAGATAAGATAAGAACCACATGCTCTTCCCACCTCCTGGCAAGGGAGTCCCAGGCGGACCTGCTGACGCACGCACCCAGCAGCCCCCCCCATCCCCTCTTTCCTGCCTCAGCCTCATGTCAGTAAAGTGAAAAGTACTACCTTGGCAGCTTGCCCTTGACTCTCTGCCAGAAGGAGTGCACTTGAAGAGAAGTGGTCTTTTCCCTTTTTCTCTCATGTGCGTTTTTCATCTATGTGTTGTGAAGGAGGAGCATCTTGCTCACTAAACATCGGCATTGCCTCCGCTGCTCGACATCATCTGACCGGGAGTGCTGAAGGCACACAGTTCAGGCACTGTCACACCGAGAGCTTGCTGCTTCATCGTGGGGAAACAAAGATGAGTGATGAGACAGAGTGCAGCTGAATGTTGTTTTTAACAGCTCTGCAAATGATCCTCTGTTCTTTATATGTCAATTTCTTTATTAAGTTTAAAAAAAAGAAAACTTTTGTCTTAACAGTGTCTCACAAGATTTGTTTTTACATCAATCATTCCTATATATTGCACTTTAAAAAAAAAAAATCCTCATATTTGCATAAAATACAAATAAACCTCAATTCAGTTTTGTTTATATAGTGCCAATTCACAACAACAGTGGTCTCAAGGCACTTTATATTGAAGGTAAAGATCCTACAATAATAGAAATAAAACCCCAACAACCAGATGACCCCCTGTGAGCAAAACACTTGGTGATAGCGAAAAGGAAAAACTCCCTTTTAACAGGAAGAAACCCCCTGCAAACAGACACATTTCCTGTTAAAAGGACAGGCAACCATGGGCAATAACCATTTGAGGGTGAGGAGAGGGAGACAGGATGTAAGGCACACTGTGGAAGAGAGCCAGTAATAATAACAATAATAACAGAGAATGAAAAGAGGTGATAATAATAATCCAGAAGAAATTATTTCTCCCAAAAGTAACCACCTTCCTTTGCATAAAATACAGATAATCCCAAATAACAATCAAGAAGAAATAAAAGTAAACATGAGTGTTGTCTTAACTGAAAAGCTTTGTTAGATAGATAGATAGATCCATCCTTACCCTCACACCTCAAATTAACTTTCCTGTTTATGGAAACTTTTTGGAAAAGAAATGAATGAAATGTAAAAAAAACAAAAAAACTAAGATAACCTGTTAATGGTCATTTCATTTTATGATTACTCTGATTTTATGTGACAGATTAAAAGTTTCGAACCCAAATGCATATTTTAAATGGCACAGTAAAAATCATGTACATCATAGCAAATATTTTTATAGATTCTGAAAAATAGTCATTTTGAGATCCAGTTTATTACAACTGAGCAACTCTGATCATTAATCTATTTTTTAAAGGTCCCGTATAATGACATTTTTGTGACATATTGTGCTATGAGCATTTTATGAAGGTGTACTGCCGGCATTCCTTCAGTCACCGATAACCAGCTCGCTTCTCAGCTTTACAAGTAAGAATTCTTCTTAATATGAAGAAAATAATTAACAACTACACGTGCTGTCTGAGCTTCACTAACTTGGTGAAAGCCAAGAGACTTTGCTGAAAGAACAAAACAAAAAAAATAATAATAATTTTATAGACTTTTCAGAGAACAGTCATTGGTTAGTTTCCTGCTGCTCTTACAGTTGGAGTGTTTGTGTTGATTTGGGTAAATTCATTTTAATTCTTATTCTCCAACAGAAAAATTATGGTTAGGGTTTCTTCCACGTAGCATCAGTTAGACCACACCCTCATCACCAGGGCGGTGATGTGGGTGTGGATTTGTGGGCAGCAAAAATAAATAAATAAAAATTAAAATCTTTATAATGATAATAATTCAGCTAAAAATATTGGTGTCACTGATCGACCAACCAGGAATCTGCCGATTTCCAGCACACACCAGACCAGTGACTGGTTGGTTGGCCTTGTGTATATCTGATTATTGGGGTCATTATTCACAAAAATTATTGTATTGTATGTATTACACATTACTTGTTATATTTCTTAAAAGTAATGCAGTATATTTTTAAAGTACTTGCCGGAGAAAGTAATTTGTTACACTACTCGTTACTTTCTTGTTACGCCGGAAGATGACTTGAAATGCATTCTCACAATAACCAGTTAACAGCATAAACCTATAGGCTACAGTTCCACACACCAACACAAATCCCTATCCTAATAAGGACACACAGATGATCTTTCTTGAAGTTTTTAAGTGTCAACACAATGCCAACAACACAAAAGATGAAAACCAGCACAAAGAGACTTCAGTAGAATCGCTACATTGATTCTACTGTAGAAACATGAACAGGTAAAAGGAGGCTTCGACCCTGACTGCTCATCACTGCTTTTGTTACCTGTTGAAGATCAGGGTCTGGCTGCTGGGCTGGGGTGCTCGACAGCCATAACAAAATCACTTTGGGTTCTAGCTTTTTGTTAGCATCCTGCCTGTGCAGATGTTTGCAAAGATGCAACGTTTGGTTAGCAGTTTAGTACAGTTGTTTCGGTCTTGGATGTAGTTTCCGCTTTACTAACGCGCTTTTCTCCTTGTGTACATTAAAAATAAAAGTAACGTCCATATCTCTACTCCTCAAAAGCTGTATTGCTGTACCACTGCAATATTTTCCTCCTTCTGCACTCAAACTGAAAATAGCTGATTGTAGCACAAACGTGCAGGAAGAGAAAACCACGTTTGTTTGGTGTTTTTTCTTTCTATCCGCCAAGTGTGCAGATAACTGAAGACTCTTAGTAAAAACATAACTGTAACTGTAATGGAATTAGTGTATTTAAAGTACAGTGTAGTACAGTAACATCTTACATTACTGTATTGTTGTAAAATGTAATGCAGTTACAGTAACATGCTACTTCCACCCAACACTGCTGATTATGAGCTGGTGTTTTTCATGCGTGCGCAGGACATGCACAGTCCATTTAAGTCGTCACACGCACACTCACAGTCGCACACTAACACGTCATTAGCTTGTGACAGCTCTAGCTCGTGAGCTATGAGATCATAGCTCTATGAGCTGTGAGTAAATACATGAAGTTCATCAAGGTAAACCACCAAAAAATCAAATGACAAAAACATTCATGACAACATCTAATCATCTTAAATCACCTTCACCTGTCTGAGCAAAGGGAAGGCATCTAAAGCTAAAGCTATCCAGAGCTCTGCGGCCTCCGTGTGAGGAAAGGATCAAAGCAGAGAATCAAAGAATTTCTAAATGTGCTGGAAAATTATGCAAGTAACTGACATTTGTTTTGTTCCATAAATCTGTTGCACATGCTTTTGTTTGGTAATGTAAAACATGTTAGCTAAAGATGGGTGTACAGCAACTCATTTTTTTTGTTACTTATTTGGACCTCTTTCCAGCAGCAGTCAGTAATGGTTTCAGTCAGTGAACATCCTGGTATTTACTATATTGCAGTTTGGGGAAGATTGTAAAATTTGGTCTTTTCTTTTATTAAGAATGTAAAATTTTGCTTTAAAGAAAAGGGGTTTTTTTGTATACGCTGTCAGTTGTAGTTCTTAGAAAGAAAACCTGATTCAGCAAAATCAGGTCTTACTTGGAAAAGCTCATACTTAGAAAAAAATCGGAATTGGCCTAGAAAATTGCAATAAGTGCAATTTTCTTGGCCAATACCCTGTAAAGATTTCACTGTGCCAAATCATTACAGTGATGTTTATAGGGCTACGTTAAGTACAACGTGGATGAGTTTTCTGTAGTCACAGACACAGTGAGAAATTCAGATTTAAAATATATAGAGAGAGAATATTTAAAGTTAAAAAAGAAAAACAGGAAACTGATTTCTCTTTCTCTCTTTTTTTGAGGGAGGATAAATAAATGTGAGTATTAAAATAAAAGCACCCTTTTGTATACAGAGAATTGCAGCCTTGCTTCACATGTTTTGTTTTGTTTTTTCATAGTCAATAAAACACCATCCTCTTCAATGATGTAGCATCAGAAATACTCTGAAGTGTTTCCTCTTGTGCGCCACTGATACATTTTGGCCTGCAAATGTATCACACATATGGTATCTCACTCTGTGTCCAACTTATTGACATACATTCACATTGGTATACTACAGATATACTAGTAGATTTTGTTATAAGACGAAGTGACTTGCAGTTTACAAGCCATTACATTTTCCATATAAAATCAGAGCACGCTGAATTGATTTCCTTCATAAAAACGCTCATAAACTTAAATGCTAACTCACAAGAATTGACTGTTTTTAAGCTGTTTCAGGGTGTTTTTGATGTTGGAAATTCCATAGTAGAACCAAAAAACTGCTGCTGACACTGTAAAATATATAGCCTATGCTATATGTTAATGTATTTTTTGTCAAACAGGAGCATGTTCTTACAAACTTGGGTGTGAGAGTGCAAAGACCCAGACAAACTCTGACTGGTTTGGCCTTTTCCCTTCCTAATCCTGGGGTGTGGTGTCAAGATAAGTGTTATGCAACAATACCTCACTGCATGAACGCAGGCTTCGCTTTTTTTTATACAGGAAGCCCAAGTCTGACTCAGTTACAAACATTTCTGCCAACTTGGCTTCAGCCACTCACGAGCATGCTACACAACCAACTGATTCCCACCTATAGGTTTTTTGGCTGAAGGAGTGACTTCAGTTGACTTAAATATATTTTTTTTTAAAGGTACTTGTAATTGGTTGTGTACTTGTTAAAGCAGACAGGTCGCAGTCTTTCTGGTTGGTTAACCCTCAAAAATACCAGTGTTGAGCTGGGGAACCTTTTTTCTAATTCACAGATTTTTTACATGTATACCTCTTGGTTTTATTTTATTTTATTTTATTTTATTTTATTAAACATTGTATATTTATTAAGAGTTTTTGAAAAAGAGAAACGCGTATATATAAAGACACATCATTTAAAAAGTCCTCCCAGCTCATAATGATGAGCGAAAACAAAAAAAAACCTAAAACAAAAACATTATTGCACTCATGTCTCCATATTTGCCACAAAAGAAAAGGATGGCTGCCAGGTTGCTTACAACAGACCTTTTCTAGTTGTAAGCAGTACATGACAAACTTAATTCCAGGTGAGGAGTCCTTCTGTTTTGCACAGACCTTCTGGCCAAAAGTGAGCAAAAAGGTAATGATGTCAGCTTGGGCCCTACTTAAATTTACATCTTGGGGAGTTACTCCAAATATTGCCATAATCATACATCATGCAACACTCTGTCCAGATTTTTTTGAAAACATATTAAACACCAGAAATCTAATAACTTCAGACGTGACCAAAACAGATGATACGGAGCACCAAAAGGCTGTTTAAAATGATCACATGTAGGGTTCAGATCACTGTTGATTGTACCTAATCTGGCTTTAAACCAGTTGGTAGATGTTTTTCATTTGAATAACAGTCTAATTAGAAATTCAAATTTGTGAGACTACTTTGCATTTCTCTTGTTCTCAGGTATTTACCTTTCACCTTTGAACCTCTGTGCTGGGAACCACTGCTGTATCTACATGAAGTAAATAAACAAGCACATTCTCCCACGGCAACATCAGTAAACAGTAAAATCCTAGTTGTGTGTTGGTGAATCAGAATTGCACATCTTAATGAAAACATAATTTTATCTGCAGTGCAAGTATTTTTATTTTAATACTTATGATCCATTTTTTTAATATATAGTTCATTTTTTTTATACTTTTACTGAATCAGGATTTGAGGACTTTCATTTTGAAAAAATCTGTTGTTTTGTTAGGGTAATGTTTGCTTTTACCTAAGTAGAGCATTTATTTTTATCCGCATTCTTTGCACAACCTGCAGTATCCAAACAGTTTATTGTCATAAACACTGGAAGAATTAACCTCTCATGTACAAAGTTCATAAAAAAAATTTATTTATTTATTAAACTAAATGTAATTCAGTTAAAAGGTTACAGACCCTAAAATGATGAGAATTTGTGCTTCTATGTTCTTTTATTATTAGTTATTATTTATTTTTCTTTTATGTTCAAGTTCAACTTTTTCTTAGCATTGACAAAAAAAAGGAAAAAAAAATAAAAAACCTGGTTAAACCAGTAACCAAGCTGTTACATCTGCAACAGCAGTGTCCTGATTGAGTGAGCACATATAGTTCCCAGTGGGGTTAGCCATTCTGGACCGCAGCATGTGGGACAGATTGGGCTGCACCTTTGATTAGCCTCTATAGTCTCAGGACCAGGACACTGACGCATATCCCACAGCTCTGAGTGTCACTGCAGTCACATTAATGTGCGCTGTGGCTCGAAAGATTTCAGAAGGAAAGCCTGTAAGGTCAACGTGAAGTAGCGGGAATGTTCAAAAAGGGAATTATTAATCACAATCAAGGTAAAATATAGTCACATTAGGTCAAGTCAGTCATTTCTCTGGATTCTTATAAAGAATAGATTGATGATATTGACATTTTTTTACTTTATCTATAAACAATGTTTCTTCTAAACACACACATGAATGAATATAATGCGTGTATCTGTCACCAGTGAAGTTGCTACAGCACTATTAGTTGATTCCTTTAAGCTACAGAATGTGGCACATGTATTGGGCTTGAGAACGCCGCAGTTTTGACCCGTCTTTGTCATTTAGGTCTTACAAATGTCCGCTTTTCACCACTTGTGTAGCCCTAGAAATTTTGATTAACACCATTTTATTAGCCATTGCAAAGCTCTTATCACTGCTGTTCTTGCCCCATGGAAATAGAACATTTGACTATTTTGTTCATGTGCACACATATGATTGCTAAACAATTTTCAGACTCCTTTCACACAAAACTTGTATTCATAAATTTATACAGCATCCTTGTTTTTCATCTTTTGTAATGTCACCAATCACAGTGCCTTCTTTGTGTTTCAAATAGGACAAAGTTGTAAGGGTCTTTTGCAGCGCTCCCATTTAGCTCCTCTCCGTGTGTCTTTCTGTCCTCCGCAGCCCTCTCCGTCCCACCCCAACCCCTCTTTAACTTTTCCTGATTTATTAAGCTGTATTCTGCCGATGTGCGTCAGAGCTGGCCAGGAGTCTCGTGAGGCGTTCCGCTCCTGAAGAGCTGTGTCTCGTGTCTGGACAGCATCAGACTGTAGCGTCCTCCACCCCCCAAACTTACCCCCACCTCTGTTTGCCTTATTTGCCTGTAACCAAAAGCCTGCTCTATCTATACACACACACACTCTGGGCAGATGATCGTAACTGAACATCAAATGATTTGTTCTGCAGGGATAGATCAAAGGTCGTGGATAGCTCAGAGTCTGAATCAGGAGCACTATGATCCTAAAATTAAATTAAAAGTGAAAGATATTCTTCAACCACAACCTTTTATGGACTCATAACAGGTTACCTGCAGCTGAAGCAGAATGTAGTCTTTCTATCTCTGCATCTGGTTTTACTTTGTCATCTGGCACAACACTCACCTCCCACCCCCTCCAACCCACACACACACACACACACACACACACCCGGCTTACTGTTGTGTTGTCTACAGGGATCTGTAGCGATTCACAACACTGATATTCATGCAGCTTTCCTGACTGACACCCCACTTACTAATGTTTTCATGCCACGCGTGTGTGTGTTTGTGCATCTACAGAGGGAGTCTACACAGATGCTCCTGATAACCAGACATTTCGTGAGAAAGCGTTATAAAAACTTTCGGGGCTGTCTAAATTCAACACTCTTCTCTCTGCTATTATCTGAAAACGTATAGTTATAGTTTACCATGCCGTAAAATGTAAATTCACCTCACATTTCTTCTCATTATGAGATGACACTTCATGTCTAAATGTATACAGTTAGAAGTCTTTGTTTTAGACATACACTCCATTTGTGTGAGTGACCTAAACATGATGGCGTCCTAGTGCATCATGACTGCTTCACAGACGCCAGTGGGGGTATTAAAAACAACTTTCCCTCAACGATGGTCTGGCAAATGGCTTTTTTCCCTGACAACAAAGACAGTAAACAGCAGCACTTAGCAAGCTCTCAAGATCCTAATTGCCTATTAAGCACAATCGAGTCCTCCTTTATCCTGTTGCCTCTGTTGGGGGCTCCTATCCCTGGAGATACAGATTTACAGTAAACATAAGTGAGCTAGCCCGGCTATCAAAGAGCTTTAACTCGAGCCTCGGCTCGGCTGCCACCGCTCTCACCTCACCGTGAAGAGAATGAAGTGACCTTCAGCTGTTTTCATCCTTTGCATTTGTTTGGGTGACCTTCGGGATCATTGTGGGTTCAAGTGAGATGTTATTTCATTCCTCTCACATGCTACACTTCTCCTTTCTAGCATTTCAATGATTCTGTTTATCATCTCACTTCAGTATTGTTTTGGTGTTTTTGTTGGTGTTTTTCTCTCACAGTTTCATTAGTCTTAACTAAAGTTGTGATGCTTTGTTTTTGTGCTCCTCAGGCTTGACAGATGAGAAAGTGAAGGCCTACCTCTCGCTGCACCCGCAGATTCTGGATGACTTTGTGTTGGAGAGTGTGAGTGCAGAGACGTTGGACAGATGGCTGAAGAGGAAGACCAGCAGCAGGCCTGCAGGTATACCCCCCTACCACACACATATACAGACAAAAAACGCACAGAGTCAGCTGCATCTCTCTGGATCACTAAGACAAAATGCTTGGATTTAAGAATTGCAGTTTTTGTAAGTCTGGGGAACAACGGTGCATTTGCAGGCTCTGTTTATTATCCTGGCCATTAGCAGTGCAAATCACTCATCATCACATGTGTCTCCTTTAATCATCCATGTTTGTGATACACAGAAGAAAAGGAGAAGGAATGGACCTGTCCGGTTTTTACGGGTCATTAGATGTGTTTGAGCCGGCTGGGCTGAGTTTGTGCCGTGCACTCTACTCACAGCGAACTGTTTCTCAGACCGACTGCATCCATCAAGGGCCCACAGGGTTGGCACAGTGCCCAGTTGAGCTGCTGACGTCAGAGGCGACCTCCAGAGACATGCAGCCGGCTGAAGGGGGCCCAAGGGAGGGGTGTGGATGTTGGTGGTAGCACTGGTGGTGCTTAGGGGGGGGGCTGTGCTGGCTCAGGGTGTGGGTGTGTTGAAGGAGGAAGCTGGCAGAGGATAGATTTGTCACATTTTGGAGCTGCTTTCCACACGAGGAATGCAGACAGTAGTGTTTATTGCTGCCGTGCAGAGTTGTTAATTTCTCAAGTCTGAGCCAGTGTTTGAAACAATTTCCTGTATGTTGTATATATACAGTACGTGTGTGTTTAGCTTGACAAATATCAAATAGAGGCTGTCATGCTAATAACTCTTCCTGGCGCCAAGTAGGAATAACTAATTTCATCCACATAGTTCAGTTCAGGGCAGATGGAACCTGTGTAAACCAGATCGCTGATTCACAAAACTAAATAAAAGAAAGGCTTTTTAACTGAAATCTTCTTTGTTTCAATGTTCACAGTTCAGTCAGGACCACTTTAGCCATCTGCAGTAATTTATATTTGGCTTTTTGGCTTTATTGTGGGACCTTCCCACAAGGTCCCACAATAAATATGTGAAATATGTGAAAACCAGAGTCATGACATAAAAAAGAGAAGCTGGGGCGGGTTGCAAAGCAGCTTGCAGATGAGCAGCAGATGTAGGCAGACTAAAGCCACATAAACGGTCCCCTTTAAGATTTAACAGTTGGATGTATAAAAGGCAGAGATGTACCGACTGCAGTTTTCTTGGCTGTTTCCCATTTACGATTAATTTCGAAGCATGCTCTGCTGATTCTGATTTTTATAAGAACTTTAACTGACAGCAAACTCAGAAGACTTTCTTAATAAAAGAAATTACTAAATGCTCCATTTTTGTCCAAACTGTGGTAAATTACAGGATCTTCTCTCATTAAATCAGCTAAAAATCAATTGCTCTGTCACTGGAAAGGGGTACAAGAGCTACCTGACATACTTTACCTAATCAAACAAAAAGCAGGTGCAACAGATTTACATAACAACATAAACGTCAAGTACTTACATCATTTTTTTAGTATGCTTACAACTTCAGTCCCGTTACAGATAACAAGACTTTGATACTTTTTTTCAATATTTTCTTCATAACTGTTTCAATCCTTTGCTCATACCAAGGCTGCTGGCTTGTGGCTAGCTTTGAGCTCCGGATAGCTTTAGCCGTTTTAACTTTTCGTTAGCTTCTTATGTTTTCATCGTCATCCCTCCACCGTTTAGCTTGGGGGACTGTCTTCACCCACAGTGAAATGCTTCCACGCTAAGGACATATCAGTCTCGACAGCTGTGTGTGTGTGTTGCACACAGGCATGAGATGGACCGATTCATAATCTGACATATGGTACGCTGACCACCCAGGGCCAAGAACACTGGAAATTGGGTAATTCTGGTGCCAGGCAAATCGATATGTGTATCTGTTGTCAAGGGTATCTTCTGGGATGGAAGCTGATATTATTTTATTGGCCTAACTAAACTAACATTATGCTTAATTGACAACTCCAGTTGTTCTAATTTAAAGAACAACACAAACAGTTTTGTTTACTACAGATTGCGTATACTTAATATGACTACTTCATCTTTGTGCACTTAAGATGTCAAGGATGTCGTACTACTTCCCTTTTATTCAGCCACTCTCTACAGTTTATTTCAGTAGAGTAGGGAAATCGATTTGCAACTACTTGAAACTCACTTGAGCCAGGTATCCCATCACAGTGAACAAAGTTATCACTGTGCAGAAACTCAGACATGATTGATTTGAAAATGCTACGATCCATTACCACATGGCCGTATCAGAGATTTGGCCATAAAAAAGCATACTTGATGTTCATTATGATGAATTACATGTTTCAAGCAAGTTTCAAATTTCAAATTTGATTATGCTGCCGTCTAGAAATGCATACTGACTGCTTTCTTTTTAAAGTGCTTTGAAAAGTAATGATATCAGTAATGCAAACGATGTTAGTGTGCAGCTAAAGACCCTGGTAAAGTAGGTTTTGGATGGAGAGACATAGCTGAGGACCAGGAACAATACAGTAACACAAAATTATTGGTATAAAAGTAAATAGCAGATTTAGAATATCCATCCATCCACTCTTTTCCACTTATCCTTATCAGGGTCACTGGAGACGGTGGGGGGCTGGAGCCTATCCTAGCTACCATTGGGCGAGAGGCGGGGTATACCCTGCATAAGGTCACCAATCTGATACAGGGCTAACACAGAGAGACAGACAACCATTCACACTTACATTTACACTTTCCCATTCTCATTATTATGGCCAATTTAGAATCAACAATTAACCTAACCCAACTAACTGCATGTCTTTGTGGGAGGAAGCAGGAGTACCTGGAGAGAACCCACACAAACACAGGGAGAACATTGAATATATTTATATTAATCATGTTGAAACATGTTTTAAATTAATAATTTATTATTTAAATGCATAATGCAACTATTCTGCAAGTATATCTGCTCTCACTGAGTGGCCAGTGGAGCCCATATTATTTCCATTGTCTAAATCAAGTTAACATATAGTGGGTATGTTTTTTCTATTAATTTTTGCATTTTTTTCAAAAAGTAGAAAGGAAAAAGAGGACAGAAAATAAGCAGAAAAGGAGCATTGGACCACCAATCCATATTGGCCGCTTTTCTTGGATTTTTTTAAGCTGTTTCTTTTTTGTTCTTAGCTAATATTGTTGTACTTTAAAGGCACAGTCAGTCTTTTTTTAGTTTATTTATTGGGGGAAAAAAAGAATGTAGCTTTTTGACAGCGAAACATAGTTGAGAACCAGGAACAATACAGTATCAAAAAGTTATTGTAGCACTATATATAAATATATGGTAATAAAGATACAAGTATATGTACATAACCTTACATAAACTTAGAGTTAATACATTAAAAATACATATGAGCAGGTATCAATTTGTTCTAAGTCACCATGTTTCCCTGCAATCCTGAATACAGTGGCTGAGATTGGAGTCGCAGTTCTGCCTTATCGTGTTTTATATAAGTAGCTAGAGACACATATGTAGCATGCCAAAGGTGGAGAAGTAGAAAAGTCTTTTTGTGCCATCTCCTGATGTAACCCTCAAAAATAAATAAACATGCTTATTTATCCCTTTTATTGTCACAATTGCTTAGTGTCAGTAGATTAGACACACGAACCTCTTGTCCCCAGACAGCTGACAACGAGCTAACTTAATAACAACATCAGCTGGTTGTAAGCTAACATTATGCCAGCTAATGTTAGGCTTGAATGGGCCATAAATCACAGTTTCCCTCTGATAAACAGTTTCATTACATTCTCGCCTCATTTGATAGTCCAACAATGTTAGATTCGCTTCAAAGAAAGTATCACTACCACTGACTGACAGAAGCTAACAGAGGCTAATAGCAGCTAACAGAGGCTAACAGTAGCAGTTACCAACAGAAAAGTTCAGGATATCCTCACTGCAGTGTCTCAGTCATTGTACAGAAGTGAGCTTCACTGGCTCACTGACCTCTCACAGAGTTTTACAACCTCCTTCAGAGTACATAGACGTGGATATATTTTGACAGCTGAGATGAAGGGGTTACACTCCCTACAGATGAATAGGAGGCAGAGTTGTTTGTCCTACACCGGCCACTGTCGCTAAGATTATGCACTCGAAGTGAGAGTGTAAAGGTGCCAGTGTACCCTCCTCATTGGTCACTTAAAGCACCGCTACAATACAGTCACACAGTCACTTCTATGTATGCTTACTCTTAAGGAGCAGGGAGCCACTGCAGTATTATCCCAAAAGATAGGTGTAGCCACACGCAGACAATGCTGCTACATCAGTGCTGACATAGCAAGAGAAGAAGTCAAAGCCAGAAGAAAAAACATAGCAGAGTGGATTTTTTTCCACATGTTCTCAATATATCAACTCAAGCATTTCTTTCTGTATATTGTGTGAATCTCTAAATTCATCAGAACAGCGATAAAAACCATTTCATATTTAGGTGTGTTTATTGCAAGTTTCAAAGGAAACTCATGTAGCATTAGTTTGCTACATTAGAATAATTTCGATATGCTATTTCTGATCTGTGGTAGTTAGAATACTTCATCAGCTACTGTTTGTACAACTCTTAAACTGAGTGGGAGGAGACCAGAGTGAAAACGTCAGCAATCAGCTCTCTAATTCTGCCACGTCTCTCTTTGACTTGATCTTTACATCACATCATGAG
Organism: Oreochromis niloticus; assembly: GCF_001858045.2. Classification (NCBI taxonomy): domain Eukaryota; kingdom Metazoa; phylum Chordata; class Actinopteri; order Cichliformes; family Cichlidae; genus Oreochromis; species Oreochromis niloticus. Next base: position 21,960,618 of record NC_031978.2, read on the forward strand.
TAATATTACTAAGTCCACTTCCTCTGTTAGACCACTGCGAGCAGACGCTTTGGCACCACTCTGAAGCCTCTCTGTAACTTCCTCTCAGTGGCTGTATCCACTCAAATGACAAACACTGTCTAATTTCTGGTTCAACACACAGGATGAATGGGTCAGTGTGTTGGGTTGATGGCTAAGAGTGTGTATCTGACTTCTAGCTAGTATTTTACACATTTTTCCCCCCTTGTGTTAACGAAGTAATGAAGTACTTCCTGTGGTACTGATGAAGGTAAAATGGTTCTCTCTAATGACATATTACTTAACTCATTTTTTATTCGCACTTGTAATAGATGCGATCGATTTTATATTTTTTATGAGTGCAGCAACAGCAGGATTTGTCATCATGTGACCGTCATTGAGATAACCACTGCTTCCTGGAAGCAGTCCCTGCAGCCAGTCTTGTTCTCACTTATCATGTGATGGACAACACTGGATTACATAAATCAGTTGGTCTGCACACGCAAGTGTGTGTGTGTCTTTGTGCAGAAGTTGTGTTGCACCCTGCAACTCCGGAAAAAGGATTCACATTTGCACACTTTCTTTATTGAGTTGAATCTGCTGTGCAGTTATATTACAAATATTTCTTGTCATAATAATCAAATTATAGTCTTTCTGTAATGTGTTTTTTTAATCATTGTTTATTACTTTCTTACTTCATACTGTGTCGTTTATTTATCAAGATGAGGCTTCAACTTTCAAAGCTGATGGCTCTCAACAGCGCATTACACTGCAGTGCTGCCTTAAAGCCGCCAGAACACAGAAACGCTGTTTCCCAGAATCCTGCTGATGTCATTTGACCATCACACCTCCTTTGACCAGGGTCCCACTGGCAATGTTTACTTCACACGACACTCTGTCACGGGACAATTAATAAATCCCAAATTCTCTGCTGCACCCATTCAGAGGCCCCTCGTTACTCATCTGTGCCTTCTGCAATGCACACGCACTCACAGACAGACACACAATGTATATGAATGTGACTGTTTGTCAGACCACGCAAGGCTTTTTAGCTCTGAAACTTCTGCTCATCCATGTAAAGTCTTTTAAACAAGGAAAAGTTGTTCCGTGACCACCAGAGTTGGATTATGTTTGAACTAGAACAAGAACAGCTGTTTTCATTACTGTTTTTTTTTTATTAATCATTTAAGTAATCAGTGCACCATTAGCATTTTGCAAACCTAAACTATGAGGTCATTCATAGAGGAGGATGACATCATCTCTGAATTCACAAATCTTGCAGCAAAACTGCAAACGTCAAGAACTCTGAAGTAATCCGTGGACAGGTCCTCAACAGTACGTGTTGCAACTTAGTTTATTACCTACAGAACAGGAAGACCTCAAAATAAGACCGTTGCTCATCCAAACAACCCCAAACTCTGCACTGCACTTCCTCTTTCAACACCAAGTTTCAAGGGCGCTACATTGACAAAAGTTTTGGGCCAAACTTCTTTATCTCAACAATGGGTGTTTTCATTCCCTTTGCCACAGGTGCATTAGATCAAGCACCTAGCCGTGCAGCCTGCCCTTACAAGCATTTGTGAAAGAATGGGTCTTTTTACAGAGCTTTTTGAATTTGAGTGTGGTACTGTAATAAGATGCCACCACCGAAACTAGTCAGTTTGTGAAATTTCTTCCCTTCTAGATAATCCACCATTAAACTGTAAGCGGTGTTATTGTAAAGAGGAAGCGTTTAGTAACCACAACAACTCAACCACCAAGTGTCCGGCCGTGTAAAGTTGCTGAGTGGGTGGCACCAAGTGCTGAGGCGCAGAGAGGGTAAAAGCCACAAACGCTCAGCTGATTCAGTAACTGCTGATTTCCAAACCTCCTCTGGCATTAACATCAGCACCAAAATTGCATCCAAGGAGCATCATGGCATGGGTGTCCATTTAGGTTTAGGAAAACATTTAGGTTTGTGTTTGTTTGTTTTTTTACCTTAAACGAATAATATGTTATCAGAGTTTTACAAGGATAAATTGACTACTTGAGTAATTGAACCAACATGTCCCTGTCAGGCTAGGTTCCCTGCTTGATCAATAATATAGTTTTTCTTTCACTAATATAAGTATATAGATATTTTTTCTTGTATTCTTAACTGTATATGTGTAACAATTTATATTTATACTTTTATTTTATACTTTATTTACTCGTATTATATTGGTTCGATGGAAAATAAATACACAGAAATTCAGTTCTAACGTGCAATAACTGGTGTATGTTCTGAATAGCTACAATAAAGTAGATATCCTCTTCTATTCTACTGGAGAAGCATGTGGAAAAGTGAGTCTCTATCCTTTCTGGCCTGGTCTCCAGCGGCAAGAGAGTTAGGCCGAGTTAAGCAGCTGATACTGTTTCTCAGATGTGTTTAGAGGCCAGGCACAAGCAGACAAAGATGTGCTTGTGTAGCAGTACCTCATACCCCACCACTGTGATAAGAGACCAGGCTCACCTGCAGGGCTTTCCAGGGAGGGGAGGTGGATGCCCCCCACCTCTCCCTACGCAGCGCTCATGAGGCACATTGAGTTTCAAATGGTAAAAAACATTTGGTAAACATAACTAGACGTTTTAATTAACATGCTGGCTCTTTTAAAGCCTTTGGCCAGAAATGTACAGCAGGTTAATGAAAAGTAAAAGAAAGGAGGACTAGCTTGTTGGTAAATAGAGAGCATGGCACTGAAAAGGAAGAAGACTGCTTTTTTTGGCAGCTGCAAATCCTCCATGCAGCAGGTCGATGCAGGACAACCACTAGGTCGACACATATTGACCACTGAGTCACTGCTAGCTGACCGTCCTGTGGGAGACTGTGTATCTGTAGTGGTGGATCAATAAAGAGCCCATAAAGTATCGTACGCATTAGACCTGTCTGACTGAGACATTTTTCTTGTGCAGGACCTTCGCCCAGGGCTACTGATATCTTCTAGATGCTTCTTCAAATCATCTACCTATCTCTCTATACTATTTTCCTTGCTGTCATCACATAGTTGTTCTATCAGAGTCACTCCCACTGTTTTGTTTACAGTGCTTTCAGCAGTGTTTGCAGGACATGCAAGAGAGTACGCATCATAACTGAGCAGACTGTGGTGCAAAGTCAATGCAAAAGTTTTTTAATTTGAGATTAACAACATCCAACATAACAACCATCCTAGTTGTCATTTTGCTTTTATGCTATGTTAAAATAAATTATTAAATATTCACGAAATATTTATCAATCTATCTGATTTTATGCTATCCAGCCCTTGCTGTTTACACCTCTGCTTTAACTGTTAACAGTGGTGCGACATGTATATTCTGTAAACAATGAGCAGCTAATACATCGCAGTGTCACTTTCTGTGAAGCTGAAAATAAAACATGCAGCAGATATTTCAAAAAATATGCCAGCATGCACCAAAAATCCAGTTACTATCCCTTACTATCCCGATTGTGGACAATAAACTGTATCGGGACATAGAGAGACGCAGTGTAATGAAATAGTCAGCCTTACCCACTCAGCAGTGGTTTCCAAACAAAACTAGTGCGTACTGTATTTACTCTACCTGATGAACCAAAGCTACTGTGCAGCAGGTTTTGGGGGAAAAAAAGTTTAAATGATGCGATGAAGTTTCTAAAAGAAGTCAGTTCAGCCTCTGCAGCGTTCAGGAGTTGCTCGACGGTTGTGTTTAGTGTTCACAGTCGACTGTGCTGGCAGTATATTTTCTAAGAACATGTCAGCACTCTCCTGGTGTGTTTACTGAAATCACAGCAGGTTCCTGAAAATAAGGGAAGGTATTAACAGACGGCTGGTTTTTGTCCCAGCGCTGATGGCTGGCCGTGTCGCGCTGTGATAAAAATCACAGTTACGCACGCGCAAACACGACTAAAGCATATGTCTACCCCAGGGATAGCTCTGTTATAATCCCATGACACATGTGTGATAAAACAAAGATCTTATATCTGTAACATTTCAGTTTAGTCTTTTGTTTTTGGTGCTGGTGGTCATGCAGAACAAAGCAGCATATGTCCTCTCACACACACAAAAAAGCCAAAGAGCTAAGCTAAGAGGTAAGACAAGATATTTTCTGGTTTCTAGGAAAGACAGTTATGTGAGAGCCATGCTGGACCTGCACCTGCACCTGCTGAATGTGTGCATGACCCTGCATGCAAACTTTAAAAGAAGCTGCTGGAACTGTTCCAGCTGGGCAAAACTGGTTCAGCACAACAGATTTAAAGGGCTTTTGTACCTCTATAGTTTCCAGGCATAGAACGGTTCTACATTTCACCTCAACAGTGTTTATCCCACAACTACAACTTATTCCTGTTCATTTTTAGCTCCTTAGACATTTTGTGGTGTGCAGACACAGTGTTCAGCGTTCTGCTAATAAAATGCTAACTGAGATTTCGTGTCTGTACAGTAACGACACCTGTAATGAACATGGTCTGGTCACAGTTTTACTCCAGGAGGGTCCCTCCTGGAGGGACATTTAGGATGTGGCCCTGTGAAGCTGACAGAATGCCTTATATTTTTATGTAGAAGAACCTGGTCAATTAGTTTTGTTGGTTTAAAAAGTATTTTTGTTTGTTTGTTGTAAATACCATTATAAAATCTTCCCATCAGTGTAATATTTTCCTGATATGACTTTTTATTCTGGTTTATTCTTATGTTTTGGCATTGCTGGGATAAGTGGCGCAACTAACTTTATAAGGATCCTCCACCAAGGCCAATGCTCTGCGTTTCTGTTTTGAAGAAAGCGATCTAAATATGCAATGAAGCCTTTTGTTCCCATGCTCCACCCCTGGCTTTGTAGTTTCGTTTTGGGGATTTTTATACTCTTACTGACAGACAGACAGAGAGATAAATATCACTGAGCACATAAATCCACCGCGGTGGGAGCAGGATAAAATGATCCACGCGTCTCCTGGAGCAGCATCACCCGTCGAACAGAGCCTTTTCTAAAGTGCCGTTTCCCACGCCTCACCACCCTCTAGTGAACCTTGTTGCCGTGGGTGAGGAGAGAGAGGTGATGCAAGGGGCAGCACTGTGAGGGGGGTCACAGAGGAAGAAAAAGCCGCTGCTCATGTGCTGAACAAACAACAAGGCGAAAAATGACATAAGTTGCGAGCCAAATAGCAGTGAGAATTGCAATTTCCTGAGTTGTATTTGCATAGATGTTTTTTTTTTTGTTTGTTTTTTGTAATTAATTTAGGTTTATTTACACAGCCCTCTTTCTCAAGCATCTTTAATTGCGTTAGGATCTGTGCATACTACACAGATCCTGTCCCACACTGAATCATATTGCATGCAATTCAAATGATTCAGATCATTTTCATTGGTTTAGAGAGCCTTGGTGGCCTTCGGATAAGAGTTTAAAGAGTGACACTGTTTTTTGTGCAGTGACCCGTCTCTCTATGAGGGAAGTGGAATCAAAGTCAGAAAGAAAACTGTCACGCATCAGTGTTTGTGTTAATATGGCTGCTCTGAACTGCTGTAAAAAATGTAGACCAATTTTTAAACCAGTACTACTGTCATAGCTGCCCTTTAAAGGATTAGTGTCTGATTATTTTAGGCCTCAACAAGTCATTTTTAAAAAGATTCTTTTTTTCAGTGGGGCTTGAAGTCTTTTTCAAGTGCAACTTTCTGTCGTCTGATTGACGTCAGCGGCCAGCGGTTCACTCTAAAATAGGTCTCATGGCTAAGTTAGGAAACTCATAGCATACTGCAGGAATGTTTAAAACAACAAACAATGTAGCCGGCTGCAATTCCTTTCTTCACATGTTCAAAGAGGCTCGTTTCAAAGGATGGCCCGCTCGAGTCAGCACTTCAGTGGATGTTTCTAAAATTTGCCCAGCTCTTTGCGTGGTTTTGATCACATGAAAAGTTATCAAAGAGATCTCAGCGGTTTATGTTCTCGTGTGCTGTTGACCCACGTGTACCGACGAATCACTTGAGCTGTGTGAATGGTTTTATTTTCAGCCCAAGTAGCACTCCCAGACCCACTCCCAGATTATGAGTCCAGAAACTGTTATGATTGGCTGAAGCTTTAATAATTATCACATACTTCAGTGTCTACATCCAAAGATAATAGTCATATGTCTCCCCGGCAGCTGTAAATCACACCAGGAATCTGCACTTGAAGCCTCAAAGTTTTGCACTCGTCAACTTAAATGAATATCTCTCCTAATTTTGTTTTAAAAGGAACGTCATTTAAATAAATACCTCCCTGCATTAAGTAGATAAAATATTCATCCATTACTTATAGATAATGAGTATTGATGCTTTAAATACTCCATCGTTCGTATTTGTTCACCTGACGACTATTCTGAGGACAGCATATGGTTTTTCTTATTTGCTGCTCGTGATGTTGGCCCGTCGCAATCCATCAGTCCACAGCTGAGTATCCACCCATGCAGTGTTTAAACAGCCAGGGAAGATTTATGACTCTCTGACTGTTGCTTTTCAGCGTTTTAATTCAAAAAAACAATGACTGCCTTCACATCTACACAGTTACTCAGACTTTGTAACAATTAAAAGCATTTTGAAGTTCCTCTTACAAAAGTAGCATCATCTGACTTAACCGTGGCTTTCACAGCGTGTCTTTGTCCTGTCTTCCTCCCCTCACTCTCAACCAGTCGCGACGGATGGCCGCCTGGTTCTGCCAGGGGTTTCTTCCTGTTAATAGGAGGATTTTCATTCCCACTATCACCAAAGCGCTTGCTCATAGGGGGTCATTCGATTGTTGGGGTTTTCCCTGATTTCTCTGTATGATTGTAGGGTCTTTACCTTACAATATAAAGCACCGTGAGAAAATAATTGTTATGATTTGGCACTGTATAAATAAAACTGAATTGAAATTAAACACGGAAGTTGAACCAAAGTGCTTTAGATACAGACGCTTTTGCATTCCAGGTCTCCAAAAAACCCAAATTAAAAGGTGTGTTTTGTTGTGTTATCTGATTATCATGGGAAGTAAAAACCACTATGATTTAGTGGTCATTAAAATGTGTTCAGAATTTGCAAATTAATGATGATTCATCGCTTAAGTATGACACACTGCCCTACATAAGCTAACCCAAAAGTATCAGTGATTTTACTTGATATTGGATTGATACCAAAATTTTCAGTATCACAATGTAACAACAGCAAATGTACAAGAGGCCTTTAATGTTTTAGGAGCTTTGGATTTTATGAACAAAGCTTGAATTTCTGTAGCGATTCTTCCTTAGGCTGAAATTTGGCAAGTTTATCAGCGATCATGTTGTTGCTGTGTGAATAATCACAACACAACGGTCAAGTGTGTGGAGGCCGCTGCCTGCTGAATGCATTGCCTGGGCATTCCCTAACAGAAAAGGTGGTGATGCTGATCAAAGTGTTGTAATTTTGTATTTTCTAATTGGTTTGTCATTTTTCATCTTATCCTGGGCATTTATGTTGACAAACTTTACCAAACTGATAAAGACTAAAACTAAGGACATTAGTTTTTTGAGTTCGCAAAATTAATTTCGGTTAGTTTTTTTTCTTCTTCTTCTCCTTCTTTTCTTTTTTTTACAAAAGTCTATTTTTATTTTTATTTTCCAGTCTTCTTTTGTTTAACTGAAACGCTTCACCACATGCTTCATCACCAAATGCTTCCTGCTTTTGATTAATTTGTTCTTACATTGTTTTTATTGCTTATTGTGTGGATGCCCTAAAGGGCTTCCACACTATTGTTTTCCTGTTTTAAACTTTATTCTTCAAGTTGCTGCCCCGTTTTTCGGCACTGAGCTACTCCCTCAGTTTTCAGCCGATTTTCTCCGTTCAAACTCTAAACTGTTCTGCTATTTCTGCTAATTCCGGCTATATCTTTTGGTGTTTATTACTGTTATACTTTTTAAAATATTACACTTTTTTCCTTTAATTTGTCCCATTGAAATGAATGGGAAACTTCCACAATTCTGCTAAAACTTGCTTGTCTTTGAAACTTAACTACTTTGTCATGCTTTCACCTAGAAACTCCATTCAAACTTTAAAATGTTCTCAGATTATTGGGCTATTCCTGTCTGATTCAGCTTTTTCAGATCTTCTACCGTTTTAATCTTATCTCTCTTTAAGTTTTCAGTTGCAAAATTGTGATTTTTCAGAAAATACATGCGTTGCTATGGTTGCTATGCAATTAAGTCAGAGTGAGTGCTGGTCCGTTCTGAATTTTCTCTTCATGTCTGAACAACTTCTTGCTACTTACACAATTTCCACTCAACCCCCACAAATTATACATCAAAACGTAGGTATTTTTGCTGGCTTTCAGAAAATGTCACTATCTTTATTGTGAGGTTTACCGTTTTTTCGCAATTTGCCTCGGAGTGACACAAGGTCTGACAACTCCCCATTCAAAGTCTATGGGGAGGTTTTGAAATTCAGAGCTGAAATTCTGTAACGGGAGGCATTTTCAAATTGCCATATCTCTTTAACAAAGCAAAGTTAGGACATGAGGCTTGTGCCAATATATCTTCAGACACTGCTGATACTCACAGTGGAAGCAGTTTTTACAATTATCTTACCGTTGAGCAATGAATTACGTTTGTTTGAGGGGTGGAAATCTGTCCTTCTCTCAGTCTTCAAACTCTGGAAATGAAGCCGTTTCTTCTCTCGTCATATCTCCGCAAAGAAGGTAGAACGAGCTATGAAATCGCAGTCAAAATACACCAAAGTCCGCTGATTCACCCAGTACAAGAATTATGCTGCTAGCCCTCCTAGTTTTTGAGTTACACGACGTTTTGTAACTCCAAAAAACGGCGTTTTTCGCCTCTCACCGCGATCTATTATCTGACTGCCCAAGTATCTGTCTTTCAGACCGCCGCCCCCTTTCCAGGTGGCGCAATCAGTAATGACACGGCTCTGCAGCTCAAAGGTCGTGGGTTCAATCCCACCTTGGTCCACGGTTTTTTTTTTTTCACTACAAATTTATACACTATCACAGACCTGTAATTTATATTGCTAATTTATTACAATTCTGCAGAGTTTTATGATTTTAGCAGCTTTTCTAATGTGGACCTCAGATTCTTGTTAACGCTCCATGGCAGAAACAAGTACACAGCCTGATGAAGCAGACAGAGGCAGTACCTCTGATTGGTGAATTTGAGCAGTACCAGGTTGTTCTTTCATTTCATTTCTTTATTTATTTCACACATGGTTCAACAGTGTTTCTTTTTCTACATACAGAACCTTCTTCCTCTTTTCAGCAGAAATTCTGCTCATTCACCTCTTCTCTTGTGTTGGAGTGCCCTCTTGTGGCGCCTTTTGGGTAGTGCCTTAGTAAACGTGAACACTGCAAAGAAGTGGTATCAGACTGGTTTGTAGTGGAGGAATTTGTTGCCAGTTTCTTTCATCTTTAATCCGTATTCATGTTGTAATGTAGTAGTACCACAATATGGCAGAAACACTATGTTTTGGCACAAATACTTTGATTTAGTATACTTTAGCTTCTTCAGCTTCTTCACCCCTTTTCAGCAAAATTTTCATTTTTTTCACCCCTTTTCAGCACAAATTCCAGCTTTTTTGGCTGTATTCAGAAAAAAGACAACTCTTTTCAGCAGAAACTCTGCTGATTCATCTCTTTTCAGCGCAAGTTTCTGCTTCTTTGCCTCTTTTCTGCAGAAATTCTGCTGATTCACCTCTTTTCTGCAAAATTTTCAGCCTTTTCACTTCTTCTCAGCACAATTCTCAGCAGCTTCTGCTCATTTAGCAAAATTGTCAGTTTCTCCATCTCTGGTTTTTGAGCGAAAGAGTTTGGTTCAGTGAGATGAGCAGCTGCCTTGAAACGAGAACGGCCAGGTTCAAATCCCCGTCATGGCAAAACCTGTTTTCAGTTTTCTCTTTTGTTCTTTTGTTCTGCCTCTTTTCTGCAGAAATTCTGCTGATTTACCTCTTTTCTGCAAAATTTTCAGCCTTTTCACCTCTTCTCAGCACAATTCTCAGCAGCTTCTGCTCATTTTAGCAGAATTGTCGGTCTCTCCTCTTTTTTGAGAGAATGAGTTTAGCTCAGTGAGATGAGTAGCTGCCTTGAGACCAGGAGGGCCAGGTTCAAATCCTGCTCAGGGCGACATGTTTTTTTCACCACCATACAACTTTTTGCAACTTTTCATCTTTTTCAGCTTTTCAGCAGACAGCTTCAGCGTTAAGGCATCCACACAGCATTTTCGCAGGAAATGCAAATTTTTCTAGTATTGTTTTACATTGCTGTTTTATTTACTGTTACATTGTTTTATATTTCCATTTCTTGTGTTGTAAAGCGCTTTGTGATTTTTTTTTTTTATCTGTGAAATGGGTAATTACTTACTTACCTACTTACATCTGCGTTTAGTTTTTTGTTTTGTTTTTTACATTTTTCGGTTTTGATTTATTTAATAAATAGTAGCAAATTGTTTCAGTTAATGTGGATTTTAATAAACTAAAACTAAACTAATAAACTAAAAAAAATTTGCAAAGGTTTTCACAGAATCTGATTATTCATGTCTTAGTTAGTGGCCAGATCTTAATCTACTTTTGATTCATCCCTAAAAGGGAGTTTTTCCTTCCCGCTGTCACCAGGTACTCGCTCATAGGGGGTCCTGTGATTGCTGAGGTTGTCTGTCTATTGTAGGGTCTTTACCTTGTAATATAAAACTGCTTGAGGCAACTGTTGTTGTTGCTATGTAAATATAGAATTGAACTGAAATTCATGTCATTCATTTTAAACTTTATTTTTAACTTTCTCTCTTTACAGATGACACATCCTCTAAAGAAGTCAGCAGGGTAGGTGTTTGCTTTATTTATCATCTTATTTTATATATTAAATTGTGTTTATTATAACATAATATTGTCCTTCAGTAACTGTAAAAATGGCTTGATGCTATTTAAGAACTGGACACACTGAAACAGTTGTGTTTGTCCTTGTCCTTACTTTATTTAGTCTAGTGCCTTTGTATGACTTTGTCATAGGCATAACATCAGTATAAAGAATAAGAAAACATGGTTGGACCATAAACGCATCATGTGTGTCACAGTTGTTGGGAAAGTTAGAAAGGTTCAATGGCTATTGTTACACATACTGCATGTTCACACCTTTGTCATTCACACCATCAGAAGACCGGGTGTCAGCACCCACAGCGGGGCCATGACGCTGAGGAGAAGGAACTAACACATGCACACACAGGGAAAAAAGGGAAAAAAATGAGGTCCACTTGGCCCCTCAGTGCGTCACCCATACGTCTGTGCAAACAGGATGTGGGAGGATAGAAGGCGTCCCATGGGGAAGGGTTTCTAGTACGCCACTCTCCCTGCCGTCCTGTCCTCACACTCACGGCAGGAGCAGAAATAGACCGCTCTCTTGCCCCGTACTAGCCAGGAGGTTTGCCTCTTACATAACCGCAGTTTTAAGCTGAGGCTGACCAGCACAGCTTGCCAGAGCTCTAATCAGAACTGTGGGGATCTGGTGGCCTCCTTGCAAAACTGCAGGGGGATCCCTGAGCTAGAGTCTAAGGGTGGGGCGGGGAGTAATGTTATGATGAATGGGTTTGTCTTTGTGAATGGCATTAATCCCCTTTCACTGAGAAACAGAAAAAAAAAAAGTCATTTGACCTGGAGTAATCTGCAGTAACATTAGACTGGATGCGGTAGAGAATGAAGGTTGTTGTCAGGTTTTTCTGCCTCATTGCACTTGCTGAATTTTGATATTCAATCTCAGTGTTTGTGCAAGACTGCACAGATCCAATTTCTTTGTGTCTTGTGTCCAGCAGTACCAGGACACAAATATGCAGGGCGTGGTGTACGAACTCAACAGCTACATAGAGCAGCGCCTGGACACTGGAGGAGACAATAAACTCCTGCTCTATGAGTTGTGCAACATCATCAAAACAGGTAAAAGTAAACATCAACCAAAAGTGACGCAGATTTTTGCAAAACTTCTCTCGATGAGCACGACTTCAGTTACTCTGGGTGTCATTTCAGCACCGTAATAGTGGAGGAGCAGGATAAGCTCAGATGCAGCAGGAAGTTTTGTCCATTTAAAATCAAATTTGGTGCACATGTACTTTTCTAACACCCACTGTAGTAAACCCCACCCACATGCTGATCCAATAAACAAAAGTAAGGATAAGAATTACTTGCAAATTAGCAAAGCAAACCAAATCATGTTTGTCACTTACAGGCCAATAAACCAGAAAATTGAGTTATGTAAACGGTTAAAAACAATCACTCTTTTTTATTTCATTGATTCAGTTCATAAAGTATTGATGGATTATTTGTTCCTGTTTCATATTATGACTCCATCTTAATGACTGGGAAAATTTCATAAGCAGTGATTCAAAGTTCAACTTTTATAATGAATCTGAGCAAAAAGGTTCACTTTATCCAAACCTCATTTCTCATTAACTGCTTGATCAGTTGTGCACTGACTGCACCACCAGGCTCTCTGACTCCACATTGTATGATAACATGACCTATATATCTGTGTGAAATAGGACTGGAAAGGAGAACTGGGAATGAGATGCACTGGATGGCAGTCAAAGCTTTCGGTCAGAGTACCCTTGTAGTTATCTAGGACATTGTTAATAGATTGGTATTAGATTATAACTGGACTGTGGCCTCCTTGTCGGGTTTTTTTTCTCTCTGTTGTCTTTATTTTTCTCGCTAATATCTGCCATTTATTTTATTTTATTTCATTTTTAAAATGTTATTTCAGGTAGTCAGATAGGGTTCAGGCAGAAGCACCAACTAATACAGTATTTAGTCAACAAAGTTGACAATGCAACAGGAAACAGTATTTCATAATTACGAATAATTTCAGGTAGGTGAGGTAGGAGTTTTTTTTAAAGCAAATATTTAAACTTGTCAAGATAAGATAAGATAGCCTTTATTAGTGGTATAGTTGGGAAATTCACATAATTACACCGGGAGGAATAAATAATACTCCAGTAACAGAATAACAGTATATATATATGTATATATAGATAGATAGATAGATAGATACACATTCGCAGGCGTAGGCTGACAGTGAATGTCAGATTTGACCAGATTGTATTTTAGTCACTTGCTCTGCACATCTGTGTCTCATTTTTTTTATTTATTTATATTTTCCCTGCAGCAACTAAAGCTGATGGATTTGCACTTTACTTCTTGGGAGAATGCAACAATGTGAGTGCTGACTTTTTTTTTTTTTTTACTGATGCATCTCTGTGTATATGTTCCTTTTTTCTCCAGTTGTGCTTCACTTCCTGTTCTTGTCTGTTCTTCTCAACAGAGTTTATGTTTATTCACTCCAACGGCGGCCAAGGATGGCCCTCCATCCCTCATCCCCTCTGGCCCCATCGCATTTGGGACAACCATTGCCGCTCATGTTGCCAAGACTCGCAAAACACTGCTAGTAGAGGACGTCATGGGGGTATGTGTGGCTGTCATCCATCAACAGTGTAACATTTCAGTGCATCTAGTGTTTGACTACTTTATGTAGCTATAAACATATAATGAAATAATTCTTTCTTATTGCTCTCATTGGGTTAATGTGCTCAACACTGTCAAACTAAAGATATTAAAAAATAATCATAATAGGAGTAAATATATGAAACAAAAGGTAAATTAATTAATACTAATTAATGAATTAATATTTTGTTAAGTCATCAAATATATTAAAAATATTGTAGGCATTCTTTAAGTAATTATTATGATGGGACTTAAATTGATATTTATTTGGGTGTTTCTGTTGTATGAAAGTACTTTTGCATTAATTCTCCTTTTTTAATATGTTTAATTAGTCTAGCGCAATTTTTGTAAATGTTTCTTTTGTGTTGCCTCCGTTTATTTTCTGTCATTTGTCGTCATTTTCTTTTCTCATTTCCTTCAATATTTCAGCTTCATTAGGCAAATGATGATTATTTATGTATTGGGCCATTTAGTTTGTTATCCAGTTATGCTTTTGCCAGTATTTTCATTTAGTTACAAAGACATGCAGTTTGTGGGGATAGGTTAATTGGATAATCCAAATTGCCACTAGGTGTGAATGTGAGTGTGAATGGTTGTCTGTCCCTGTGTGTTGGCCCTGCGACAGACTGGCGACCTGTCCAGGGTGTACCCCGCCTCTCGCCCTATGACAGCTGGGATAGGCTCCAGCGCCCCCCGTGACCCTGGAAAGGATAAGCGGAAGCGAATGGCTGGATAATAAATGATCCCTCTTTTGATTTACACTTCACAATTTGAACAGGAGCAGATTTCAAAGGAGGCGTAAGAAGAAGCTTCAGAATTCAAGGAAATATCAGCACAGGCACACTGTAGTGGAAACTCTTCAAGTTTAAAAAGTCAAAACAAATCAGGTTCAGCTTTAAAGAAGCCTTAACTTTATTATAGGGTATGTGTCTGTGTGTGTGTGTCTCTGTGAGTGTGCGTCAAAGTGAAATTCTTAAGAAAACAAGCGCATGAGACACATGTGGCGCACTGTTCATAGCAACAGATTTAGAAACAGGAGTTTCTTTGTAATCTTCATCAGTTAATACGCCCTGTGCAGTTCAGGTGATAATGTTCTTCGCTGGTCTTTGTGTTGCAGGATGAGAGATTCCCCGACGGCACAGGGCAGGACTCAGGGATCCATGTTCACTCTGTCCTGTGCCTCCCCATCGTCACTGCCATCGGGGACCTCATTGCCATCCTGGAGCTTCACCGGCACTGGGGCAAGGAGCCCTTCAACCTCAGCCACCAGGAGGTCAGTCTGACCCAGACAAAACACACCAAGAGTGGGAGGCTGAAGCAAGGCTCACAGAACTACAGTTAGCCTGGTATTACCCTTAATCTGGATCTGTTTGAGATCTCTGTTAGCTTTGTGGGCTTCATTTTTATTGTGAAAAATATATAAAGGGGTATATTTGTCTCCAGATGAAAAGCTTTCTGTGAACAACAGTGCATTGAGCTGGAAAATGGCTTTACATAAACAGGTGTAGGCAGGGTGCATAAGCTTTAAAGAATCAAATTTAAAATGCAGAGCAATTAAAATGCTCTTTTCATTTCTGATCATCATGTAGATATAATCGATATGTGAACAGCTTGTAAAAGTCAGTATAGTTTAAACCTGCATCAGTTTGCTTTTATCTACTTTTAAGTGGCTCAACAGGTAGCTATTTGCTTATTACACATTAATAACGCTCTTTTTTGGCATTTTTTAGTTTTTAATTGTTCTATTGTCTTTAGTGGTTTGCCTAATTGAATTAATGTACAGTGTAAACTACTGCAAAACACTGAAGGTGCAAGTCAAAACCTCATAACAATGAGCTGAACGCTGACATGCTTTTTAAACCTGCAAAGTTCTGCTGTTATTTTTAGGAGTTGTTGTCCCCTTTTTAATCACATGTGGACATTGAAGGTCTTTTCCGTAACTTGTCTTGCAACTTTTATTTTTCATTCATTGCTTAAATGCAAATATACAATAGAGATGCAGCAGGTTTGAGTCTGAGTTCCCAGAGTTGCGCTGAGTTTGTGGGGTAACTAGCTCTTCTGTGATTATGAGACTGCCTGATGTGCAGAACGGATAATTACGTTGAGATTGTGTCGTAGTGAGAAAATGTGATAAGTACAGATTAAACCTGCACAGTGTGACTTAATGTGTAAATTGCAATAGTATTTGTACTGCAGTTCTTTGGAGCTAAGCCTTGCTTTCTTTTCCAGGTTGCTACAGCTAATTTAGCATGGGCATCAGTTGCTATTCATCAAGTGCAGGTGAGCAAACCTCTGCAGAAGCAGAATTGAAAACTGAGTGTGTAACAGATACAGTACACAGTAACTCACTGAAGACTTGTCAGGGGAAAAGGCGAATCCTACCTTCTCCACTTATTACTGTATGTTCTTGAATGATTTTGTTTGTTCTGGTTCTGCACCTGTGTTTTTAATGGTTAAATCCACTGTGTACAAGAACTGAGTTGTCACCGAGCCCAGTCCAATCAACTGAGCCGTAGTTTCAACAAATAGCTCCCCAGGGACGTCATTATGCCCCAGTCCTGTTTTTATATGAACAGATAGCATAACACCTCAGAGAAGCAGCGTCCCACTGCAGCTCTGGCCACAATGGACCTCTGAGCCTGTGTGAGCAGTGCAGCGCTGCACTCCTGGGTTAGCTGCTCACTATTCTCTGGGAAATTTTTGATACGTTTGTGTACTCACTCGTGACGTCTTTTTCTTTGTTGCTAGGTGTGCAGAGGCCTCGCCAAACAGACTGAGCTCAACGACTTCCTACTAGACGTGTCAAAGTAAGAGCTGCCCCTGTTACAGTTTCCCTAACACCAAATAACTGATACACAAAGTGAATATTGTTTGGTCTAATAAGTATCTTGTCCTCACGGCACGGCTGTGATAACATAAAACTTGTAGCCCACACGATAAAAGAGATTACTACATTTTAGGCAACCTAGCTTTCATGTCTTGAGTGTGAACGTCATCAGAGCTTCCCATTTGTCAAACATCTCAATGCGCCATTTCTTCTTTTCGCACAGAACATACTTTGATAACATTGTGGCAATAGATTCTCTACTTGAACATATTATGGTGAGTGTGATTTCTGCAAGTACGTGTTCATTCACATTGTCCTCAAGGCTACACATCCTGGGAGTGTGTGTTAAATTATGTCTGTTAAAAAGACTAGCAATGCCGCAGTAACACAGATTCACTCCTATTACTTTCTAAAAATAGTAGCGTGCTCATAATGATTATTCTTAACTAATTAAGTGGTTACATTATTTTTAGATACATAGTAATAACTAAATAAATGTATTGGCTTGGCTCAGTCCAAAACAATACGGTACTTTGTACATCTAAAACAAGCAAGTGTAAAATGTGGTTTTCCGGCTTCTTTTACTAAAACCTGCTTCTTTTTTTGTATGTTTTTGGTTGCCTTGTGACTGTGGTCTAAACTCAAGTCATCTGGTTCGAGCACTAAAATAAGAGTGGATGACTTGTAGTTTTTGCTTTTTATAATTCTCCTCATTTAACTGTTAAGTCCAGAATCACTTAAACCAGCAGTGTTTTATCTGCTTTGATTAAAGTACAGGCGATAGATGTAGCTCCCAAGTTCTTGTCAGTCCCTTCTAACTCCCAGTGTTGTTAATAAGTTTCTGTCCCTGATGTTTTTTTGTTTTTTACAGATATATGCAAAAAACCTGGTGAATGCAGACAGGTGTGCACTCTTCCAGGTAGATCACAATAACAAAGAACTATACTCTGACCTGTTCGACATTGGGGAAGAGAAAGAAGGCAAACCTGTCTTTAGGAAAACCAAAGAAATTAGGTATGTACACTTTTTTATTTTATTTTTTTTTATTTTTTGTTTTAGTGTGCTCAGTGTGATGATTTTATTATTTTTAGACATGACTCACTTTTTGATCCTATGTTCAGAGGGCACCGTTTAACATATTCTACTGGCCTCCTGTGACAAAATCTGCTAAAGTAATAAAAAGTATATGCAGTAGAAAAATAGCAATGGCATAGTAGAGTATTATTTTGCAGGATCAAAGCTGCCAAATTTAAAAAAATAAATAAAGAAGAAACATTAATTACATAAATGAGTTTATTTTATTTTTTATTTTATTTATTTTATTTTCCAATTTCTTTTTGTCATTTTTAAATAACATTTTTATACCTGTATCTTTTTACAATTCTTAATACTTGTCTTATTTAAATTTTCATTTATTTTAACATTTATTTTAATAAATAAAACAGTAAATAGGAAAGGAAATTAGTATATAAACACACGGTGAAATCACATAAAAAAATTTAAGCTATTTCAATTATTTCTGGCATGTTCAGTAACACAATAATTCATGTATTACTGCCAAGGATTTTTTTTTTTTTAACTCTCAGAGTGAAAATCTGCAAATGTCTACAATTTGGACTGCAAATATCCTAAATTAATTTCCGTATTGGTGATTTATTACTGACTTTAAATGCAGATTATCTCTCTCCTTGTCTTTGTGTGTAGGTTTTCTATAGACAAGGGAATAGCTGGTCAAGTGGCTCGGACAGGGGAAGTCTTAAATATCCCAGATGCCTATGCAGACCCACGGTTCAACAGGTAAAACAGGCTCTATAAGCCATTTTTACTTACTTTTACATTAAATAAATATTTTATTTAAATCCAGCTATGGCTATGTGCTTAAGAGTTCTGCTTCAGTTACTTTTGCTTATTCAGGTGTATGCATAACACCAGCGCTAAGATACTACTACTTGTTATGGAGCCTTTCAGTCTGCAAAAGCAGTTAAAACACAAACATGCTACAATGTATGAGTCACAAGATAAGCTGACAAAATCAACAGAACTGTATGTCTTTTTGAACAGAGAGGTGGACCTGAAAACTGGCTACACCACGCGGAACATTCTGTGCATGCCCATTGTGAGCAGGGGGACCGTTATAGGTGTGGTGCAGATGGTGAACAAGTTAAGCGGAAGTGCCTTCACTAAAACAGATGAGAACAACTTTAAGATGTTTGCTGTCTTTTGTGCTCTGGCCTTACACTGTGCAAATGTGAGTACACCAAATTAGTCTTACACTTCTTAAAAGACTAACTGGTGTTGTCTAACTGCAAATGCATACCCCACTGACTTGATATCTTCCTGCACACACTTTGCAATCTACATACATTATGAGAACATTGTATATATGGTGTACCTCCAGGCCACGAGTGCTCAATTTTAACCAGCTTATTTTGATATAACTCCTAATTTGACGTGACGGCTTCATCGTCAACCAAAAATCACAGTCTAAAACGAATAAAGTGCAGTTTCTATTTAAAGTGTGCAGTGCTGTAAAAATGCATAATCACCGGGTGATTATCCCTTACATGTAACACAAACATTTCATGAATCATGCTAACTCTCAAAGCCTGCATTGTGTGGCCTGTCTGTCAGAGCGTGTCCTCGCTGTGGGGCCTGAGTCACTGTCATCGCTTGCGACAAACTTACGCATGAGCAGCGTCACAAACTCGCTTTTAAAATTGATGCGAGATGTTAATATTTTAAGACGCGATGTCTGCATCCGTCCAGTGACAGGATTTATGTTTAGTTGTAATTTATGCCTCGTGTCTCTAGGAAACTAACTTTGGCCTGCTTCTGACTCAAAGTGATTTACGGTTGAAGGTTTGATGCCTGGCGCCTTTACATGAACATCTAGCTTGAGGACAGGGATGCAAACCAGATGTGGAGATGCTATTTGGAGGCGCACACTACAACTAAGACTTTAACTTTCACCGGAGCCACTGAGAGAATTTTACATTGATATTATAAACAACATTTCTGTTGTATTTATAGCAGTATTCAAGTTCTCACTTGGCATTTTAAAGACTTATTCCAGATCTGTGATTTCCCTGCAGATGTACCACAGGATCCGACACTCTGAATGCATTTACAGAGTGACGATGGAGAAACTGTCTTATCACAGCATCTGCACATCAGAAGAATGGAAGACCCTCACCCAGCTCAACCTCCCTGCACCTATTTATAAAGAGATCGAAATGTGAGTGCCTCCTCTGGCGGCCTTCTAGGGAACTCATTTTCATGTTTTGACCTTGAGTGTAGTAGACATGAGTGTACAGCCACATGTCTGTGAAAGGCACAATGACACAGCGCAGACCTGGACTGTGTCGCCCTGCAAGAAGAGTGCAAACACAGTGCAAGAAGGGGCGTGTCCTATGGATGTCAACCTGTCAGTTTAAAACTCTCAGATCTCAGAAGTCCCTTAATCTGCATGTTGTCTCCTTTTCCCAGATCTGCTGATCATGTTAATTTATATTTTTTGCTTCCTCCTCCAGGTTCCACTTTGACATCAGTCCCTTTGAGGAGATCTGGCCTGCCATTTTTATCTACATGGTTCATAACTCCTGTGGAAAGACCAGGTAGCGTCAGCAATATTGTTTACACAAGACTACGACTCAAACAACAAGAAACTAAATGAAATAAAAAGTAAATAAACAAACATCCACTACCAGTTTCTTTCCTTTTTTTCCCTTAATACAGCTTTGAGCTGGAGAAGCTGTGCCGGTTCACCATGTCCGTCAAGAAGAACTACCGCCGTGTGCCCTACCACAACTGGAAGCACGCAGTGACGGTGGCACACTGTATGTATGCCATCCTACAGAAAACCTCTGGGATCTTCACAGAGCTAGAGGTTTGCTTCTTGTTGGGTCTGCTAGGAAAATAACTGGAAACAAGATCAACATCTGCTGTCACTGTGTGCTTTCAAGAAAATGTGTTTTTATTTGCCCACCATTTTACAGAAGAAGGGTTTGCTAATAGCCTGTCTTTGCCATGATCTGGACCATCGGGGGTATAGCAATGCCTACCTCCAGAAGTTTGACCATCCACTGGCTGCTCTGTACTCAACCTCCACCATGGAGCAGCACCACTTCTCTCAGACTGTTTCTATCTTGCAGGTAGAGATCCACAATACAGAATTTAGGGTACCTTGAAAATCAACATGTTAACCCTACTTAATCTTATTTCCACAAGTGTTTAATAGGAAATAATGAACCTATTACTCAATGGCTCAGTCACACTAGAGTAAAAATATGATAGCACCTCGCAGTGACTAGGAAAAAAGATCAGTGGTTGCCAAGTGATTGCAATGAATTTGTTTCAAATTCTGCAACCAGTTTCAAGTAGTTTCAAAGGTAGTTACGCAGCTTGAGTGTAATTACCATTACACTCATCCTCTGGGCAACCATGTTTGATCACAAGGTGAGTGCACACTTTGCCTGGTTGGAGGCAAACAACTGCG
Organism: Oreochromis niloticus; assembly: GCF_001858045.2. Lineage (NCBI taxonomy): Eukaryota > Metazoa > Chordata > Actinopteri > Cichliformes > Cichlidae > Oreochromis > Oreochromis niloticus. Next base: position 21,981,385 of record NC_031978.2, read on the forward strand.
CTCCATTTCGGGCTGACTGCAAACAGATATAAATAATTGCCTCCTAATTTATTAATGTGGACAAATTGCCAACACGCTGCAATAAATCGTAGTCAGTATGCGCCAACAACTTGTCTGTGACACATCTGTGGACTCAACCGGTCTCCAGATGACAGCTAATAGCCAAATTATCCCAAACAGATTGCATGAGATCACCAGCGTGAGTCCATTCGTAAGACAGAAGGACAGCAGACTGACTCCGTCTTATTCCCGTTTTATCGACTTCTTGATTGATACGAGTCACTTTAAAGACGGCTACTGACTGCGAGATCTCGTGTCCGTCTGGTGCAGGTCAAAGGGAATAAGAGTTCATTGAACATGGTTGCAATAATTTTGGTCGTGCGATGGTTTCCAGGCACCGTTTCCCCTAGTGTGACTGTAGCCTAAATAGTATACTTCACTGGACAAAGAAATTAAAATAACTTGATCAGCAAAACAGAAAAAGGATCACAATTTAAAAATATTACCCATAAAAATGTTCCATCTGGTTCTGCAACAATGTCATCAGCTTTGAACAAACAAAAAATATTTTACTATTTTAGAAAATGAATCCTTACACAAACTGTCAGTTACATATGCATTCAAAGGAGCATATGACTTAGTTCTGGTTTGGGCTGTAGCCCTGTGATGAACTTATGTTTGCAACATGTTGTAGTCTAGCTGAATGCCTCATAAGTGGAGCTTTTGCTTTTTTATTGATCTCTTTGTTTCTCATAGCTGGAAGGGCACAATATTTTCTCCAACCTGACTTCCAGCGAGTACGAGCAGGTGCTGGAGATCATTCGAAAGGCCATCATCGCCACAGATCTCGCCCTCTACTTCAACAACCACCAGCAGCTGTCGGAGCTGCTGACCTCATGTGCGCTGGATTTGAACAACCATTCCCACAGGTCAGGCTACGACTCACACTGGGGCACAGGTCAGGTCAGGACCACACCAGGTCTCATCAGCATCACGCTGTGAAATGTTAGACCTGGCGCACATAAACAGCACATTGAGTTCCCCCTCCCCGCCCCCCGCATGGATATAACAAGGTTTTGCTCCCCTCCAGGGACCGTGTGATTGGTCTGATGATGACAGCATGTGACCTGTGTTCTGTTACCAAGCAGTGGCAAATCACACGACTCACAGCCAACGACATCTATGCTGAGTTTTGGGCTGAGGTACAGTGGGATACTGTTAGACTTTAAACAGTTTCAGTGTCATGATTATGCCTCCAGTGTAACAGTCTGGCCTCTATTATTGCTCGTAAATGCTTTTTCAACTTACGATTTGTAAGGCACAACATCGTGTTGTCTAGTGGTCAGGAGACTTAACCACAGTGTGCAAAAATAAAAGCCAAGTTATCTTGTTATTTTGTTCCTCCACAGGGAGATGAGATGAAGAAGATTGGGATCCAGCCGATCCCTATGATGGACAGAGACAAGAAGGATGAGGTTCCCCAAGGCCAAGTAAGACCAAGACATTTACTCATGTGTTTTAACTGCTTTAAATATTTAATGAATGTTCGGCCTTCTGATGGGAAGTATATTTTAAAAGAACAGCATAGGAATTGTTGAATCAAAACAGAAAAAGCTTTTGTAGTTTTGCTTCTGTACACCACAGCAGTGGATTTTAAATCAAACAATCAATAGTTGATTGAAGTGTTGACTTTAAGCTTTAATTCAAGGGGCTTAGAAACTTTTTGCAATAACTATTTAGGAATTACAATTTTTATAAACAGTCTCCAATAAATTCACGGCCTCTATAAACTGACAAACAGTTTCATGGCCACAATATCTGTAGCTGAATTTGCATTTTTTTGGTTTTTCACTATTTGAAATATAAAGTCTAAAGAGATGTCATTGCAAGTGAGGTACACCATCATTAGACTGAAAAAACAAAACAAGACAAAAAAAATTTAGCCAAAACAAAAATCTGGTTCATTCTTAAAAAGAAAAAATAGTTTGGAGGGATCAGCAAATCCAAAAAACCTGAAAGACCAGAAACGACAACTAAAGTGCATGATTGCAGAATTATTTCCATGGTTTAGAGAAACAAGTTAATAACATCTAACAAGATTAACACTCTCAGGTAGGTTGGTCTGTCTTTTTTAAAGTCTACAATCAAGAGATACCCAAGATGAACTTGCACCAGAATGATGGGAACAGAAGGTATGAGGAAGGAGAGAAATCTCATGATCCAAAGCAGACCAAATCTTCAGTTAAACACGGTATAGAATATGTCACAGCATGGGCGTGTATGGCTCTGAGTAGGTTCCGACTGTTTATTGATGATGTGACTGCTGATAGAAAAAGCAGGATGAATTGTGAAGTGTACGAGGCTATACTTTCTGCTCAGATTCAGACAAATGCTGCAAAGCTGATTGGATAGCACTTTACTGTGCAAATGACTAATGACCTCAGGATTGCTGCAAAAGCAGCCCAAAAGTTTCTCAAGGCAAAGAAATTGGATATTCCTCAGTGGGTAAGTCAGTAAGCGATCTTGGCCTAATGGAGCATGCTTTTCACTTTCCTGAAGATAAGACTGAATACAGGCCTGGCCAGGCAGAGCATTTCAATGGAGGAAACACAGCATTTGATGATGTCCATGGGTCCTAGACTTCAGGCAGTCATTGACTGCAAACTGTACTAAAAACAGACCTTGTATTTAAAATAATGTTAGTTTCTCCAAATAACTTTGAGCCTCTAAAAATGGAGGATTACATATAAAAATGTATTTTATTCCTGAACGAGTTTATGAAACAGTTTTGCAACGTGTCTGCACTTCATTCACACTTGATTTAAAATCCACTGTGGTGGTGTTCAAAGGCAAAAATGCAAAAACTGGGTCTTTGTCCAACAATATATTATCATATGCTACATGTTTTACTATTATTAAGTCTATTTTACATTTGCTTTCTCATTTTTTAAAGGTGGGATTCTACAATGCTGTTGCAGTTCCATGTTACACAACACTTTCTGAGCTTTTTCCTCCATCAGGTCCTCTGCTAAAGGCCTGCAAGTAAGTTATTCAAAGCTAGAGTTGACAAAGAAATTAAGTGAATAAATAACTCTTCTTTTTTTTGTGAAAAATGTCTAAAACGCCAAAGTCTAAATGTTGCTTTACACATTATTGTCATGCTTATTTCTCCTCTGCTGTGATTGATAAATGAGCTGACAGCAGCTTGAAGGGTAACCAGTAATGCATGCGCCGTCCTTAATACAGTACTAATCCAGTAAGATCAGAGATGATAAGGTGTATGTGCACAGGCACACGTTTTTAAGCATTCCAGTGAAAAATACAAAAAAATGGCGTGTTCTGCTATTAATGTTTGACCCCACTTTTGTTATGAGTTTTTTTTTAAAAGTATTTGGATTAAATGAAAAATAAATATAGAATACAGTGTGCTAACTTTGTGCGTCACTGTGTGTGGTGTGACATTGTGTGTCTGGCATGTCTGCGTGCACAATAGATAAGAGTGTAAAGAAGGTATTTACAGTTGTTATTTCTGGTTTTTGAACGGGATTGTGTTGCACATTCGTCTGCCCTTCTGCTGCTTTATAAAATGTGTCCTTGATCTGTGGGGAATGCAAACAAAGTGAGCAGTGTAATACTTAAGCCCCAGCTGTACGTCAGCACCGGGCTCCGGGTGGGCAACAGGCCTAGACCCTGTGGAGCCCTGCTGCGTGTTGTGGGATCTGCCAAAGACGTGTAAACTGCATCAGGCTGTCTAATTGAATAGAATAGCAGCAAAGGGAAGGTTTTGCTTTGTTTTGGTTTTTTTGCACTCTTGTGTCAATCACAGCACATGGAGGAGAGATCACCTTCATGACAGCAAGAACTGATTGTGCTGCCTGGCCACTGTTGTAGCTACTGTTTTGTTTTGTAAATCAACTTCTTCCTTTTTGTGTGTGTGTGTTTTGCAGTTTTGCAATTTTTGCACAATTTGAAAATCTTGTGTACTGGTGTGATTCTTAATTCTCTTATTTCAGACTCAAAGCCATGCCTCTGTACTTGTAAATGAAATCTTTTCCACTGTGCATCTGATCGAGGTGGTTTGTATTTGCAGAGAGAACCTGGGCCAGTGGGAGAAAATAGCAAGGGGAGAGGTGGAGGACATCGTGCCCAGCCGGCCTTGTGATTCAGGCCCTGTTAAGGTGGACAACTGACAGACAAAGGAGGGTTGCTTGCTCACCAAAGGAACACAGCCTGAATCCTGCCGTGGACCCAGACCATTGAAGGGGAATGAACCCGCAATCTGTGTTGGCAGGAGACGGATTAGATAAAGGCGACTTGACTTTCAAAACACACACACACAGTTACCTCATCGGGTGACGGTGTCAACACTGACGGTTTCACCGATCCCAGAGAGTGACAGACAGTTGTTGGTGAGGGAATTCAATCCATCGCCCTGCGTCCACTCAGCTTGGGAATTCACTTGGTAGAACGGACTTGGTTGCTTTATTTTGGCTGTATTATGTTATTTTATTATTTTTCTTCATACGAGCTGATTCCATTATGGTCTTGTATTTGCAGAGGCCTTATTCTGAACCTTTCACAGGCTAGGATATGTGAAATCTTGTTGTCAGTTCAGGCTTCTTTTTTTTTTCTTTTTTTAAACGGTACTGTTTGCCTTCTGTGTTTGCCGTATGCGCACTACTTCAGCAAGGTATTCCCAGAGACAGAAGGAATGTGTGGAGCAGATGTAGGGGTGTAATGCCATCTCATTGAGAAGGTGGACACTAGATTTTTTTTATTACTTTTCAGCAAAAATCCTTTGCAGTACTTGAATAAAGACATACAGCCTATTCTACGAGGAGATGGCAGAAATCCCCTGCAGTGTATGCTACGAGCGTGGATGAACTGTGATGAGTTACATAATGCCGACATTTGTGAATACAGTCACAAGAGAGTCACAATGTTTCCTGAAGTGGAGCCCGCAGCCTTTTTGCCCCAAGCATGTAGAAACCTGCTGCACAGTACATCAACATCCTTCGGATTAACAGGATCTGACCCCAGATCAGCACTCACTGTTTGTAGTACGGAGATCAGGAAAAAGAAATGAGCAAGGTTCCTGTTCCAGATGTTTATATTAAGCCAAGACTGCATACTGCTTAATTTCCTCTCTCATTTTTGAAGCCACTATCACATCATCAATTACTTTGCACAACAAGTTAACTAAAGAATGATTGTAGGAAGTGGACTGCGTAGTTTGGGATGTTTTTTTTTTTTTTTTTAAAAATAAGCAAGTTTTATAGAGGCTGAAGTTAACGGCAAACAGTCATCTGCTTCATATTTTCCCATAATGTCAAACCTGTTAAGCTAAAGTGAAATATGTCCATCTCTGGGATTGCAAGTCAAGAATGTAGTTTGACCGTTTGCCGGTGTGTGACTGAAGTTTCCCTTGAAGGAAATCGATCATCCTCTTTTACACTGATTCTCCAACTTCATGCTGGGGGTTGGGGGGGGGGCACACACACACACATTTGGACGCTTTCAGATGAGTTTCCGAGATCTTCCAAAAGACAAATTTATTTGTCTGAAACTGTCATTCCAGTGGACAGTGTCCCTCACAGACTGACACTATTGCTCCAGTAATTTGTTATACGACTGATACTGCGGCCCCCGGTGTTGTGAATGTACATTTCGATGAATGTTTCGTTGGTTGTAGACGCTCGGTGGTGGCACGCGGGTAAGCGCGCCATCAGTTACCACGATGTGCTCTGTCTTACTTTTCAGAATTGCTTCCAGTAAGCTTCAACCAAGAGCAACAATTAGCATGCACCTAAACCGAACTTTATATTCAAACTTTTTGCATATAGGTGTATACTGTGTACAATCTAGGATTTAGTTTGTACAGACTGAGATGTATGCTCTGATGGTGCTACTCTGAATGGCGGTCGTGCACTTTCTGACTGTGTGTGTGAGTGTGTGTGTGCGCATGTGTGTGTGTATGTGAGAGAGACAGAGAGAGAGCACGAGCATGAAAGAAAGCTTTGTCTTTTCCCCACTCCAACCCCACCTGACAACATGATAAAGTCACTGCACTGTCCCTTCTACTTTTCAGCACCAGTTATATCCCATTGTCTGCACTATGTTTAGCTTATCATTATTATTATTATTATTATTATTATTATTATTATTGCTATTATTACTATTGTTATTTTCTTAATTAGAGTTAAATTTAAATTAACTTATATTTTTTATACAAAGAAAAATAATGTTGGCCTTTTTTTGTTTTGTACAAAGTAAACATTAAGATAAATTAAACAGTCTAGACATGTTACTGTTACCCAGAATAACTGAGGAATGTCTTAACTGTAAATGTAAGAGCAGTAGCCCAAATGACTTTTAATAAATACCTGAAAATACACCTTTGTGCCAGTTTATTCATTACCTACATACCTTTCTTTTTTGGGGTGTCTCACTGTTAATGCATCCTGTTTCAATGATCAGTAACAATGCATCACCCCTGAATGGTCAGTAGCATCACCCTACTTTTTAATTGTTCTAAAAAAGAAAAGAAAAGAAAAGAAAGGAATACTTTTTAATACTTTTGAGTTATTAGAAATTTCAGGAAATTTGTGAAATGGCCTCTTGTTTGCAGCTATAAATAAAATGTAGAGTGTTTATCATTTATAGCATCTATAGCATTTCAGTATCAACACTTTATGATAACTCTGTAGTATTTAATATATTTAATTCATTCTGTAATATCCCCTTTGCCCTTTGAGCTGGCCAAACAAATTTAGTAAAAGAATTCGAAAGTCGGCAAAATCTGAATGTCATAAATTTTTCTTTTAAGAAGATGAGTTCCTGAGATCTCCTCTTGAAATTCTGGGAGTGTGTATAGTTGTGTTATTGTCCTTGCACAAGAAAGGCTTGCAGCTGACTGAACTAGTTTGGTAATAAAGCCTCATCCTCTGCTGTTATCATTCATATTAACAATCAAATTTCCACAAGATGGCTGCCCAAAACGACAGATCCATCACTGTGTTAAACAGCTGGCAGCTGGTGCTATGGATGGAGGGAAAGTTTAAGCACATTTGGATTGATGGAGTAAAAAGACAAAAAGATGACTCACTGTACAATTCTGTCTTACTTTCATATTTTTTAATATAATTATGTAGTATCTTTATGGTGCCATTGCCTATTGACTGTTAAAAAAAAACATTTCTTTACAAATTCTCAGTAAAGAATATGAACAATATTTAATCTGACTGCATTCGTCCCACAGAGATGATAGATTTAAATTTACATTTTGACTAAGGGAACTTAAATTACTTAAGTCATTGCTCAGACTAGAGATGGCATTTCATATGTGAATAGTCATTAAATAAACCTCTAATGATAACATTTTACATGTTGAAGTAGTGGACAAAACAAGAATGCAAATGAATGCAAAACGTTGTTGTATGACACAATGATATTAATGTACAATAAAATACATTACAGTTTTTTCTTCATGTTCAATTTTGCCATCTGTGTATTCTAGTGACTTGAACCCTGAGTCCATGTTTCACTGTTTTTCTCCTCCTCCCTCAGGGCCCTGTGTTTAATGCACATAATAACCCACTTATTACAAAGAACCAGCTGAAGATGAAGAGAAGAGTTTGAATAAAGTTTTTACAAGTTACAACATTTCCCCAGTTTACAAACATTTGTAATAATTTTTCATTCTGTGCAGGAAAATATGTGGTATTTATTGAAGAGCATTCTTATCAAATAATGAAACGATTTTTTTTTATAGATGTAAATGTTTTTTAATAGTTTCCTTCTTTGAATAGAAGTAAGATGATCCCATAATTAATGTTTGGATATCTATAAACACAAACTTACTTAACGCATAGAGTACTCTACAATCTCACTCCAGCTGTTTTCTTCGTCAGGTACAGGTGAGGTCTAGCGCCTGAAAGCTCACGGGTACGATTATTATCGGGACACTGAACGCAGCACAAACATTACGCGCTTCGATCACCTTGGCAACCGAGTGAAGCACAGACTGCTGCGGCCATGAAGAAAGTTTGTTTTCTGTCCTGAGCATGTCCAAATTACAGTTAGCTAACAGGTGAGGTCATTAATGAGAATTTATTTCATTCTGTTATCCTGCAGAACGATCTTTAGTAAATGAATTAATCACGTAAAAGCTTAAATATGAGGCACTAGTAGTTTTGCTATAAGAGTAAACTCTCTTTGAATTATTTGTGCAGTGTCTGGATTTACCATAAAATTTGAGTCATTTTGATTTCGTTTAAGAGAAAAATCCTTTTTGGGTGCATTTCTATTCACCAGAAAGAATAACGAATGTTTTTAATAATTTAAGAAATTGTACACCTCTTGAGATAATTAGACATTATTACTCGTATGTCTCTAAAACAACTATACAACAATAAGTTGGCCTTCACAGCCATGTCCAGCAGTGTGAAGCCAAAGCCTGGGCGCTATGGGAGCGACATCCACAGACTGCTGCTGGCGGCTGAAGCCGGGCAGAAGGCTGATATCCTGGCCTACTCCTCAGGTCATCTGGGGCCTCGCAGCCTGAACCCGAGTCAGCCTCAAGAGGAGACAAAGTCGTTTTTCTGGAGGATGTCTCAGAGCCAAGAAGAAAGTCGAAACCCACTATCTCTCCAGCAGATACAGACAAAGGCAAAAAAGAATGAAATGAAAGAGTTCCCCCCTGAGTTCACTTCTGGCACTGCTTTAGTAGAGCCTAGAGTCTTGGGGTCCACACAAGATCATACATCACATCCTGAAAGAAGAGAACATATAAGTCTACCTCAGATAGTTTACCGTCCCTCAAGGACTTTGCAGAAAGCTTGTTCTCAGAAAAAACCTAAATCTCCATCTGATCTGGGGGTAAATCATCATTTCACACTGAGCCGTTCTGACCAAGACGGCCTGAACGACCAAGACCAGCAAGAGAAGAAAAAATGCTTTGGCTGGCAAGTCATGGCCAAACCGGACCTCTGGGCTGGAAAAAATGTTGCTGAAATGCATGCGAGGAAACTGCAAGAGGTGAGGATTGTGACACAAACCATGACATCAATGAACTGTCTGTAATTGCTTTTTTTCTTTCTTTTTTTTGCATTTTGCATTTTGCATGATATAGTAAACCTAAAGTGCTCTCTGAACACAGGGTAAAGATATGCACAGACTTCAACATGCATACACTCTAACACACTTTTAACCTGCTAATATTGTGTGTGTGGTCTTGTGCGCAGGGGTTGATTAAGTTGTCTGCGCAGAGCTGGCCCAGCAGAGACCGCCTTGCGGTGTTCAGTGACGTCTTTGATGATGTATGTGAAGACTCGCCAGTGTTTGGACGCATCCTGAGGGAAATTAAGGTTTTTCCATTTCCTCTGTACCCACCAGCTCATTTTTAGCATGTACCGACAGATGTATTAGAGCCAAGAGAGAGTGAGTCCCTGGAGTAGCAAGTACAAGTAGAGCAGCCATCGGAACCTGGTCGCGATGCATCAGAGAGGAGGTCATCAGAGGGCGATGGTTCCATTACTGCTCATTCATAACGAATGCCTCAGGGTCATGCAAGTTTCTTTTGCACATGATAGTTTTGCTTAGACTGTCAGTAAAAAGACTTCCCATGCTGCAGTTTGCAAAGTGCGCAATTTTACTTTTCATGCAGCTGAAATCCTTTTTTTGTTATCATTAAACAGTATAACACTACAGGAATGAGCACTCTGGATTATCTGGAGGAATCAAACATGCTGTGTGTTTATAATTTAACAGTGAATAGTAACACAGGAAAATGTACATTTTTGGAGAAATAAATAGACATTTTAATAGAAGATGTGTACCTGGAGGTTGTGGTTCTAGAGTAGTAAACTGCAGTACATACAATTTGTAAAATGTTTTCTGAAGGATTTTCGACAAAGACATTTTTTTTTAAAAACCAACATAATTCTGTAATAAAGCTGTAATAAAGCTTTCTTTTCTCTTCCAGGCAGAATATGATTTATACGTCAACCACCTGATGAGTTTTCAGTCCTCACCACGCAGCATGGTAAGGAACACTGCCCAAAGACGCACATACTAACGATAAGACCTGAGAAATGACTGTGATATTTAGACATTTTTGTGTCAAAGACATTAATTCTTTTCTGTGAGTGTTACTATGATATAATACATTCTCATGCTCAGTTTGCCTTTAAAGAATGGAAATTGTTTTACATAAAAAAGGAAAGCAACAGCGCTGATATTCGTAGATTTCCTCACAGTTCAAAGAGTCAAAGATGCCGCTTGTCGGAATCAAACATGCTGTGTGTTTATAATTTAACAGTGAATAGTAACACAGGAAAATGTACATTTTTGGAGAAATAAATAGACATTTTAATATAAGATGTGTACCTGGAGGTTGTGGTTCTAGAGCAGTTAACTGCAGTACATACAATTTGTAAAAAAGGATTTTTTACAAACACATTTTTTTAAATGTACATAATTCTGTAATAATTCTGTAATAAAGCTGTTATTTGATTTTGTGGGTATTTTCAGTCCCTTGTCTACAGTTAATGTTTCTTAAAAAAAGGCCTACATGTATTTTTAACCAAGCTTTAAACAGCAAATTCTTGTAGTCTCTGTGATAAGTGTATTATAGATATTTAAACTTTCCAGAGAGGAGGATAAAACCTTTAGTTCTTCAGCAGTAGCCAAGCTACTAGCAGCATTAATCTCAAGCATCTTTTGCTTTTTTGGAAAATAATTTAGGTTCCTAATGTTTTGTTGTTGCTTCAGTCACCGAATACTTCACTCAAAGTAAGCGAAACTGAGTTGGACGATGCTGAAAAGGAGGTTTGCAGGCTGGAGCATGAGGCTAGAAGAGCTCTAGAGGAGAAGAAACGGTACCACAAAACAAAGTATCAACAGCATGCTTGTACTTATGTACATTCTCTTTAGTTGAAGTGTGTTTGTCCTTTCAAACCTCAGGGTCCAAAATGAGTCACAGAACATTTCAGCTGCCATGCACCCGAAGGACAGTGACAAGAAAAGTAAGTCTTAAGACTACCTTAATATAGTTTTTGTACCTTATCGTTAGTTAACAGTTAATTTGCTTTACCACACGCTAAGTTTTAGATATATCTGTGGTCTATAAGAGTGAACAAATAATCACTTTTTGGTGCCAACAGTCATAAAAAACAATCGTTATGAATGTCATTGTAATTGAGGCCTTTTAAAGATTTCTTTAAACTGTGCAGCATACATCTTTAATGACTGAATGTGTTTGGGATTTTCCGTAAACCTCAAACTGTCCAAATTATACATAAAGACTTAAAACACTCACACTAATATTTGGTTATTTTTCCCTTAGCAACGCCTTTGGTAGCCATCAACAAGGATATTTGACCTGTCCCCTTGGCACAATTGGTGGAGTTCATTTAAACTGGTTGGTTTCCTGACATGGACCCAGCTTTTAAGCATAGTCCACAAATTTTAAATAAGGTTGAGGTTGGGGCTTTGGGAATGCCGTTCCAGAATGTTTTAATGTTAACCTGCTTTATCCACTCCAAAACCAATTTTTATGTGTCTTTGGGATCATTGTCCTGTTGAAACACCCAGTTGTGTCCAAGTTTCAGTCATCTAGCTGTTGATTTGAGGTGAAGTTGAAGAATTTGGAGGAAGTCATCCTTGGAGTCAGCCCCTGAGCATGGTCCTACCACCACCATGCTTGGCATCTGATACAGTGTTTTTAGCATTGAAAGCCTCTGCTTTACTCCTCCAAACATACCTCTTGTCACCGTGGCCCAATAGCTCAATCTTTGTCTTCTCTGACCATAAAACTTTTCTCCGGAAGATTTGTGACTTCATGTGGGCAGCTGCAAATTTTAGTCAAGCTTGAAGAACTTCATTTTGGAGCAAAGGCTTCTTTCTTGTTGAGCACCCTCATCCATAGTGATGACGGTATTACAGCATTTTCCATCCCATCTTCTGACAAGCTTTAGCCTTGGCAGTTTGGTTGTCTCTGAAGATCCTAATTTCTTCTCATCTGAGGGTGACAGTTTGGCTCTTCTTCCAGACCTTGACAACATGGTGGCACATCTGCATTACTTTTTCTAAGTGTTGGTCAATCCATTGACTACTGGCAAAGAATTTTGTTTTATGCTGGCAAAGAAAAATTACCACTTGTAGTCAATCGACACTAACAAGAAGTTAATGGACCTTGTCAAGTTAAAAGACGTTGTAGAACTTTTAGCATCACCTATTAAAAGATTTAAGTGAATGTTTGTATATATTTGAGTCTGTGTGTGTGCTTTTGACCCTGTGTAGATTAGGGGTTATCCAAACTAATTTCAAACGTATGCACCCAATTCTTGTTTTTTTAATTTATTAAAGATGTATGCTTTACAATCAAGCCACCCTGAAGGGATTGTAAACCATCTCCCACACATACAATTCTTATCAATTCTCTCTGCATTGCATTCATGTTCACCTCGTCTGTGTTTGGACAGATACATGTCAGTCAGGGCTGCAGGATACTATGAGTGTCTCTGGCTATACTGACAGCATCCAGGTCAAGAGGCTTCAAGTAATGAATGTTTGGAAGGAGATCAAACAGCTGGAGGAAGAGCTGGAAGAGAAGTTGGTGTCCACTGTTACAACCACAGCTACTAAAGGACATATCAGAGACCAACAGGTGCTACATTTGGCCTCATTCCACACTGGCTTATAAAAGCATACCTCAGCTTGTAAATCACACTGAGCAAACTTAAGAGTTAAGCATGAAATGTGCTTTTTTTTCCTGTTTGTTTCCAGACTGAAATAATGAAGCTGATAGCCTCAAATGAGCATCTAAGGGCCATTAGCAAGGTATGAGAGGGTGGTCTTTTTTAGCATATGTTTTTTGTTTGTTTGTTTATTTTTTAATTTTTTTTAAAAATGTTTTCTATGTGAGAGTCAGATGTGCTGTCTTTTAAGGATCTTGAAAACAACATCAGCGCAGTGCTGAACAGAGAGAAAGCAAGCAAGGCCATAAGACGGTATGTGGAACAGTGTATATGTGGCACTTGATTAGTTTGTGACCATTTTTACTTACTTCTTCTTGTTATGCTGTGTTTTACCACAGGATTTTGTGGGATGAAATCCACCAAGATCTACAAGCAGAGTGAATGGCTTCATCAGCAGGAAAACTACAGAATACTATGGGACATTTCAAAACTTAGGCAGTGTGTGCTCAATAAAAGACTTTGACAACCAGCAAGCAACTTAGAATTATCTGATTACTTTATCCATTTTGTAGGCTTTTGGTTTAGAGCATGCAATAAAAGAAAACGTATGTCTCCCGAGGGGCCATAAGGCGGTGGCGGAAGTGTTTGTGTGCATGAACTTGTTTAAAAATCATCTGGTCACCCCAGTTTCAAGTGTGGAAAATCACAGCGCGCTAAAGTTATTAACTTAGAAACTAATCTTTCATGTATTATTGAATAGACCTATAACACATTCACTGTGCTGTGTGACAAAATTAAGTGAACTCTCAGATTTGATTAATAGTTGAACCTCGTTTTTGGCAGTAACCTTCACCTTGTGGTCATTTCATTCTACCTGTATTCTGTTAAGGCCTGAGCTCTGACTCAAGCAAAATGCTTTTTTTGTTGTTCTTTAACAGACTTAGTTCAACTACCCTCATCCTCATCATGCACCATGCTGCTGATATAGCTGACTCATAATCAGAGATGTTAATCAGTTCACATCTGGGAGCTGTCGACAACAAAACAGTGCAGTGTTATTAGTTAGAAAACTTTTGTTCCCAGCTGTATCGGAAAGCAAACAATAACACTATTTTAAAATGATTCACTCCAATCCTGCATCCTAAGAAAAAGTACAAAGATATTAACACAGTGAGATTCAAAATCCCCTTTATGAGTATTGTTTTGTTATATTTACTGATGCTTTAGTCTAGCAGTAATTTTTAAAGCTTAAGTCTTAAATAAGATACAATAACATAACATGTATACTGTATATACAATGCTATGTGAGTGTATAAGTTAGTCGTGTGTTGCAGAAATTAACTAGCAGTGTAGCATCCATCTAAAATATTCATATTAAATATTAATTTAATTTTAATATTATATATAATAAACATAAAGTACTGGAGTAACTGGGAGCAACCTACTCTTCAAACACTAGAGGGCAGCAGAGACTTGTGAGAAAATTGTGTCAGCAGTAAATTAAGAGGCCTGCACTAAAGCAAAATTCCCATATTGGTTTCACTGTGTAACTTAAAAGATTTCCTTAGTATTCTTCACACAGTGATGTTCCGACTGAGCTGCGGAACATTTTTACTCTTGAAATCATAACATATCGTAAAACGTTCATGCTGTTATGCTTCCACTCTCTTATGTCATATTAACAGTAGTTTGCCTCTGTTCTTATTCAGGGCTGAAGTGTCTGTGTGTAACCTTTATCAAAAACAGTGAAGATAGTCTAGGGGTTTGTAATGTCTTGAGAAATGTCAGCATGGATAGGATTTCTATTTAATGCTGTATTTCCTTTAACGGGGTATTAAATATGTCGCGTTAACGGGAATCCTAAAAAGATTTTCCTCTAGGTTCAAGTTCCATGTGGCTAAACAAAAAAGAAAAAGAAATCCAATTATAACTGGGTGAACAAAGCCTTGATGACAGTACTCATTTGATAAATAATCACAGTGAATTAGTGTAATCATTGAAGCTTTTCTTTGGATTGATAGAGGGTGGCCTTTGCCCCTGACATGAGGGAATGCTTTGCTGTCTGCCAGAATCTAATCAGAGGTCAAAGTCTTCGCTCTGGCTGACAGAGACAGTCGGGGCAAAGTATGTTTTTGTCCCTCACAGTCTAAGCTCTTCCCATCCTGTTACTGACGCCTCACTTCTGCTTGGATTGTTGCCACTTCGACACCATGCTGCTTCGGACTGGTGTCCTGCTCCTCCTCTGCCTGACCACAGGGATGTGTGCCACTTTAGGCTACTACCAGACTGACGCAAAGGAGGACGGAGGCCCTGCTGCTGATTCAGTTGTTGCTGCCGAAGATGCCTCTGTAGACGTAGCCAAAGAAGGTGTCACTGCTGTTGAAGTAGGTAATTCATCTTCAGCTGAGGCAAACGCAGGTAACAGCGTTTTTGGTGACAAACCGCTGCGTGAAATAGGTGTGAAGGGTAGCCAATCAGATGACAAACATGAAGAAGATGTCCAGGTGGTGGCAGAAGGTGCTACAGTCAAAGAATCAGTGCCAGGCAGTGATGGGCCTCCTGGAGACAGCCCTGCTATGAAAGCTTTTACTGAAGAAGCTAAGCGCCTGGAACGACCTTCTTCTGGGGAAGAGGCGAATGAGATCAGACCAGTTCAGACAAACAAGACCCAGAAAACACCACAGGAACAAGAAGACAGCAGCTGGAGCCTCAACTCTATTAGAAATAGTTTCCAGACTGCGCACGGATACTTCGACTCCCTAGTGGAATTGGTTGGTGGACACAATGGTGTTTGTGAGTACCGCTGCAAAAGATATGGTAAGAATCCATCTTAAAATTCTCTGTTCAAGTTCACCGGTCTTTAAGGGATTTTGAGAGTTTTTACAGATTGTTGTTTTTAGCTTCCCCCCCCCAAAAAAAATTTCTGACCCTCAGCAGATTTTCAAATGATTACTGTGTTTTCCACTTCCAATATGCTTCCTTAACTAGATATCTTTTTTGTTAGCATACTTAAACTTTTAGATCTGATTCCACTGCTATCAGAGCTAAAGTACTTCTTTATTGATCCAAGATAACATGCCTGGGCCTCAGGCTTCTTATACCGAAACCTGAATGCATCTGTTTATCAGTGGGAGTTTAGCTTTCCCTCGTGAACAGGAGCACCTCATGAAATTTGTTTGCTAACACAGTCAAGTTCAAGACCTAAATGAAGCTTCCATGTTTTCTCAGGAGAACTTCCTCAACCTCGTCCTGGCTTCCAGCTCTCAGAGCCCAACGGCTGCAGCACCTCTCTGGTGGGATTCCAGGTGAATGCTGCTGTAGGTTGCCTGTTCATAGCACCAACAGCTTTCAAAGCAATATCATTAACAACCTTAATGGCTGTAAAAGCCACATGTTCGGTTTGAGCAGACTGTGCTGACACAATCTATCTCTGACAGCTTGACCTGGGGATCCCTGCTATGACAAAGTGCTGCAACCAGCTTGACATGTGCTACGAAAACTGCGGTACGAGCAAGTACGACTGTGACTCCAGGTTTCGCTCGTGCCTGCATGACATCTGCTCTGACCTTAAGAAGAGTCTGGGGTTTGTTTCGAAAGTGCAAGGTGAGATATTTAACTTTCCCCTCTTCCTTCCTGTGCATCGCCACAAGTTGTCAAAGTAGAAAAAATAAATAAATCAGCCTCCCTCCTCTCTCATCTTTTTTTTCTCCTAGCCTGTGAATCGATGGCAGATGCTCTCTACAACACAGTTTGGACTCTGGGTTGCAGACCTTACATGAACAGCCAGAGGGCAGCGTGTGTCTGCGAGGGAGAGGACAGGGATGAACTGTGACACAGAACACTATGGACATCATCTGTGTGCTTTTGAAGACAACTAACAGAGTCGTATTTCCACACGCATAGCGTGCATTTATAGGCTTCTCCTTTTTTTTTTTCCTTCATAGACGAGATGCCTCACAAGAGCCTCTCAAGATTTAGAGGCCAGAGATTGAAAAAGACATAAAAGAGGAATTTAAGTGAACAATTTCTTTGGATTTTTTCACAATTGTTCATGCATATTCACTCGCCATGCTCCTCATTTTAGGCCAATTGACTCTATGACTCCATTACCATAAATTACTTGATGACTCCAAACAAAGTGTGTGACGGGAAGATAGAAAGGATATTGTCACCGGATTAATTTCCTCTAGACAGAAAGACACCAGATAATTACTGTGGTGCTCATGGCTCCTTGTGTGCTGCTATCTTAAATTTGTCAAGCTGCTCAAACCTTAAGTCAGTGTCATGTAAATCTAATGCCTACTATGTTAATGCTTGATGTAAGTTATTTGCCAGTTATTTGTTATTTTTATGAATACATTAAAGACTAATTGCAGCTAAACTGACACGATTAACTCCAGATTAATTGTCGGAGTGATGAAGCTCATGCATAATTTCCAGACGCGGGGTTCTGATATTTCTTTCCCAGCACACTGTAATGTGTGGCGTGCTCCTCATCGATTACACCAAGCAAATGAGTCAGAACGCATCTTATAGATGTTTTAGATGGGGTGTGTTTTTTTAAGTTAGAGATGGGGTGAGAAATAAACCACTTCCATAAATCCACTAAGTCTCTAAGCTGTAATCAAGCCTGGGAAATGCCTGAAAGTGTGACCCAGAAAATCATCTCTCATGTAGTAGCTGTTATGAGTGATGTGTGGCCCCTTTCTCGCTTTTTAATCGAAATGTCATTCACTTTAAGGTGAGCATAATGTGCTGCAAGTCCAACAGATGCAAACTTGTTATGATGTGTTAATGAGAATAAAAGTTATCTCCAACAATATAAATAACAGTAGAAGGAAGATATACTGTATACACATATATACAGTGCAGTTGGCTTCTTTGTGTCTATGTCTACATTTATTTACTCTCCGGATTACCAGATCAACTGAACTGGACGATTCCTTTTTAAAGGGGTTCCATCATGCTTATGTCCATCTCTATATTTTTATTTTTGGACTCTACTAAAGCTGCTCAAAATTATCCTTATTCATCTTACAACTGGCCTTGGTGCCAGTTGTCAGTTCAAGCTGTTTTAGCTCCTCTCTCTTTAAGCCATCTTTTTCTGCTTGGCTTCTTCTCAAAAAAAAAAAAGGTGGGTGTAGAAGGTGGGTGAGGTTTTCTTATAGCCAGAGCTGGATATCCCTTTCTTTGACATCTTACAAATTACAAGAGTACAAAATCAGTCTGAAACTGAGTGTTCAGCACAGTCTAAGATCTGAGCTTTTGGCTCATAAGGATTACGTGCACAAACACTGACACGCTGACTTTATTATCTCAAACTCTGTTTAATCTGGAAAAGCACCACTCTAATAGTGTACGTATGACAGAAAGTGAGAAAAACCATAAAGTGTTCACTTCAGTTTAAATGCAACTGTGCTGATTGTTTAATTTCATGGCTTTTTTGTTGATGTTTGTGTTGATAGCATTGTATAATTGCCATGATTAAGGCAGGATAATGATGGGGCCTGCGCTCAATGCGTGCTGCTCCTGAGGTTCATCCGTCTGAACCTCCCGTCGGACTCGTCCCCGACAGCGCTGAGCACAGCGGGAGTCTCCTGCCCGGCACACTAGCACCTGGCAGTGCAGGAACACTTGCTGTAAACAGAGGAAGCAAGCTTGTTTTGATATTTTGAGACTGCCTTCACAGTGTAAAGGATACTGCTAATTCACATGGTCTATTAATACAGTCTTTGCAGTATAGAGCTACGCAGGCATAAGCCCACACACATTCGCCAGCTGGCTCCCAGCATGCTCCTTTTACTCACTTGGTTGTCCTTGCCAATGAACTTGAAGACGGGGACCTGGTAGTGCTTAGAGAGCTGGTCCTTTGACGAGTACTGTGTCATTGTTTCATCAGCAATACATCTGCGTAGGAAGCCAAAGAGAGAAAATAGAGTCACACATGCATCTTAATGCAGTAAACAGAGATCCATAAATGTTTCTAACAAGTCACTTCATCAAGAGATTAGATGCTTCAAGGTCCTGAAAGCCTGCCGCATTTGTTGGCAAACATGAATATAGATTTAGTGATGACCTGCTTGTGTCTGCTGAGGAAAACTCTGCATTCACTGGGAAAACGGCGTCTTTCATACATTTTAAAAATTTTGTTTCCATTTTTCTACCCAAAACTATGTGTTGTTTTTTTTTCTGAACTAGTCCGAGTACAAGACAGAGTGACATTTTTCAGCTGAAAGAGTGATTTCCGGTTCGATAACTGTTGAGCACCTGATGCCAAGACCTTTATAAGACACAGCAGTGGGATCTCATACTGATGACATTTACTACAATAACTGGAACTCAATGCACTTCTATTGTTAGCAAGGCAGAAATCTCATTTCTGTGTGTGTGTATGTGCGTCACACTTTAAATGGTCAGTTCAGTTTAGCTGCACATTTCTCTGCATAAACAGTTTGAAGCAGGTTTGGTTTTGTCAGGCTTATCGTTGAGATTCACTCCTATACAGGGAAGGTGGACAGAACTTCATCTGAGGAGTTCACTGCATGTATGAAATTGTCAGCGGAGTGAGTATTACAAATAAAATCTTAGTTTATACCACAAAACCATTAATACCATGTTTAAACATCCGCTCAAATAAAATGAAATCTGTTTGCATGGCTATTTACACCAGACTGATTGTTTTGATTATTTCTTCAGACATCTATCTGCTCCCTTCAAATTTAAAGACAATTGTTAATTTAAAGTAGGTTATTGCATTATATCTTTGGCCAGTAGAGGGCAGCAAAACAGACAGTGATTAATTGAAGAAGCAAATAAGGCACATGTAGATATACAGTATTTATGAAATGAAATAACATGAAACCTACACTTACCCATCTCTGATGAGGTAGTACTTGAGGGCCTGGTCAGCTTTGGGCCCCGGTGTAGCAAAGCAGCTCTCCACCAGGGAAGAGAGACCATCCACTCTCTCCTTAGGCTCAACCCCAAAGAAGAGGGAGTCATGCAGGCGGAGCTGGGGTGGGGTTCGGTAGGCCTCTGAGAACTGGGCATCCTTAAAAAGCTCTAGTGAGAAAGTGAAGACCCCCTCACTGTGGCCCTCCAGCTCGAGGGCTGAGTTGCGCTGGCTTGCCTGGTATCCGTCTGAAACCTGGTATTCCCTGGGGAACTCACAGGTAACTGGGAGCACCAACTTGCCGGTGCGGACTATTAAGTCCCCGCTGCTTCCTGGGCTGCTCCTGGGGAGACCTGTCACCAGGTTGGTCCCTACAATCTTATTAGCTGTCACCTGAGAGCGAACATTTACATTACGTTAATGGGTTTTTCAGTTAGTGACAAGCTTGAACAACCCATATTAAAGTGCACTGCTCATTTTTCAAAGCCTTAGGCTTACATATTTAACCCAGGGCACATTCTATCAAAAATTTCACCCCAGTTCCTCTGACCTCAACTACTGTGCCACATGTCTTGAGGCTGAAGTTGAGGTTGATGTGTGTGCCATTGGAGACACCCCGACAAGATGAGTTGGAGAGAAAGAGCTCCAGGCCGCCTACAAGGTCCTTAGGAACTGATACTGTAATAGAGCTGGAATCACACTGGACTGGAACTGCAGAGGGGGGAGTCAAAGATATCACAGATTCTTTATAACACTATAAAACAGAAATCACCAACTATTACATGGATAAAACAACAAAAAGCTGCTTAAAATGATCTCACAGTTGTGTGATTATTATACAACAACATATGCCACATCACACAGCATGATGCCCTGTGGCGAGAAGTAATGATAGAGAAACCAGTAAAAGTAAGCAACCGTGACAGTCAAGATCTGAGTTCTATCAGCAGAAAAACAAGGAGCAACAACAGGAGCCAGGACGAGCCATCGAACCACTGACGTTCCAATACATAGACGAGCAGATCTATCTCCCGAGCCACAGCCGCCCAAAGACACTGCTTCATTCTACCACTAGTGGCCACTTAACTTTTCTTAGTAGTTTCTACTGATTTATCACTTTCTTGCTGGAAATTTCTGAACATGTTTTTTTATGTGTTGCGCAAGGAAAAGAAACAAATTGTCAGTTTTGGCAATTACATCATATTTCCATAAACAAACATTTGCTGGCTCCAGCTCCCCCACTGTGAATATCAGCATCATTCCTTTTATGTTTTCGCAAACTGTTGTTCAAGATATTTAAATACAAAAGCTTTGATTTTGTTTGATCACTGAGAAATAAATCAAGAATAATGATTAAAATAAAGTTAATAGGTGAATGTTTTTGCATTCTGACTTAAAAGAACATATTTATTTATTATCTAGTGAACTGTTAATCAAAAGCTTAATCTGCTCAATAAACCATGATACAAATGTTTTTCTTTGGAGTCTTCTTTCATAAATGACAAAAGAAAAACAGACAACAGAGTATGCTTTGCAATTTTTCTTGATTCTCAAAAAAGGCTCTCTAGAAAAGGCCAATCATGTTATTCTCTGCAAATATGATTATAGATCGCCCTGACAACAGCAATAATAAAGACATCACTTATGACCTGAAGAAATGCACTCACCTCATATCTCTCCTGAAAAATCAAATGAGATAAATCCAAACATGTATCTTCACGTCTGCTTCTGTTGCCCGATTGATTATCTATCACCAATATCTACCATTTTTTTCTCACTCACACACACACACACCTTGACACGTGCGCTTGTCCTCTCCCAGCTCCAGCCCTCTGGGACAGTGGCACTGATAGGAGTCCAGCAGAGCGGAGCAGCCATGACTGCAGCCTCCATTGTTAACATGACAGCCTGCTATCTCTTCAACACAGAGAACAGGAGAGTATTTGGAGCTCGCTGTGTGTGTTTGCGTCCAGTTTACTCATCTCTGTACAACACATACACATAAATACACGCCTGCGCCTGTACCTCTACAGGTGCGTCCATCTTCATCCAGCACACGGCCTCGTCCGCACTCACAGCGCCAGGAGCCTTTGGTGTTCACGCATACCTCTGCACAGCCACCGTTGCCCTGATCGCATTCATTCACATCTGAGCACACACACACACACAGGTTCAGATATTAATATCAGATGAGTCTTGTTTTAAATGACTGAGCAGCAGATGGGTAGAGTGGAGTGTATCACCTTGAGGCCATCCACTTAGGAATGATAAATCAACTTTAAAGGACTTTAAAGCTGCATTTATAATCCTGAGAGGGCCGGTAAAGAAATAATGATGGATGAAATAAAAGTGTGCGGTGAAACAAAAGTGAGAGTGCAAGAGAGTGAAGAAAGAGTGAGCGAGAATGAAGAAATGAGAAAGTAATTACTGAGGTGAGGACTGGCAGATTTGGTAGATGGATGAATAATGAGATTATGGTAAATTTCAAACTGGCCAAGCTGCCCTAGCATGCCTGTCAACCATCATTAAGCCCCAGTATGCCACACACACACACACACACACACACACAAACACACACACCTGCAGATGCTCACCTTGAGCGTATACCATAAATCACTATTTTAAAATGTTTTATTGCTTCTGTTGCTTTTTTTAATCAGGCTCTGCTCTTTAAAATAAAATAAGCTTTATTTTCATTGTAATATTCTGAAGAAGTTGTGATAGGCTCATTAAAAATAAGTAATGGACAGTAACAGATTACCAGATGAACGATTTGGGGATATGAGTGAACCAACACACAAGATAAGACTTAAATATTAATATATTTATATTTGTATACTTTATACCTTAGTATACCAATCTCTTTGTGAATGAACGTATTGTACAAATGATCATGCTATAGGTGATATAAATACATAGAGCAGCAATCATCACCCCACTTGCCATTGGATATTACGTTGAATAAATGAGGAATAACATAGGAACAGCTTAATTAGAAAATAAAACAGTTGGGTGAACCGACTGCAACTCCAGCTGGATTGATTTTTCTTGTTGTTTTCCACGAAACATTTCCAGCCTATCTGTCTTCCGTGTTCCCGCTTATCTCTGTCTGTTGCACAACTTATCTGTCCCCTTCACTTCCTCCCTCTCTGCATGTCTCACCCAGGCATGTCTGTCCATCTGGTCCCAGGACATTTCCAGGGGCGCAGCGGCAGTCAGACTGCGGACACCTGGGACCCGTGCAATCGGCCTCGTCGCAAATATCGTAGAAATCTTTGCAACACACAAAAACAACAAAGTCAGGCTACTGAAAAAAGCATCTCACGAACGAACAGATGTCACATCCGACATGCTCACTCACGGCCACAGTACACATGGAAGCAGACTGAGGGCCTTGGCAGGCGGTACACAAAGTATCCTCCAGGACAGGCCTTCACATCCACGCTGGCGTTCCACTGGCAGCAGTTGTTGCTGAAGCTGGCGCAGACAGGCAGGGTGATGATGCCCTCATGGAGCTTTGGATGGCTGCCATTGAGCCAAATGGGGGCGTGTGTGCCACAGTGATTCTCGGAGATGCAGAAGGTGGGCATGGCATCCCCGGCCATGCCTGTGAAGCGATACCATTCACCGGAGACCTGGCTGTCACACAGGGGCACGCCGGATGATTGGTTGACGTGGTAGTCTGTGTTCCTCCACGGTTCGTTCAAGCTGATGTACGCAGAGCAGGGGTCCAAGACTGAGGTAGGGTGGTGGGAAGGGAGAAAATAAACAGCACATGATTAGATCCTTAAAAAGTGAGATAAATGTGTTTAATATAAATCATTTACAATGTAAATGATGAATAATTTTGAAAGAAGTTTGGCATATAAAGGCTCAGAAAGAGGCTTTGGTGCACGCTTTATTGTATATTTGAATTCAAGTTAACACCATTAGGTACTTTGCCCACTTGACCATTTGTTACCATGAAACCTTTGGATTGGCCAGATAGATGGAAACACCTTAATTGGACTAAAAGCCAACAAGCTGTCCTCAAAGGCCTCTTTAGTCAATGAGTTCTGTCAGTGGTGACTCTTTTCACTACTGCCAGCAGAATCAAGAGAGAGCAACTGAACAGGGAGAATAAACAAAGTGCAGGAAAACGATCAATAGTATTTCCCTTCTTCATGCCCTTTTTAACAGTGTAATTAAGGGGCAGACATAAAACAAAAGGTGACAGCATGAGGGAGTGGGCAATGAGAGTAAAAGAAGGGTTTAACAGACAGTATTCGCAGGGCTGAATAAACAGACGGATCATGGAAGTGCTTTGTGTGTGACACCTGACAGAGAATGAAGCTGACCAGAGACGTGAAGGCAGACACATACAGTACAGTGCAGACTGTGCTATTTGTCTAATTTTGTGACTATATAGGCCTCCGCCAACTAATGGACAGTACATCTTGTCACCACGCTGCTCCAGTAAAAGCAGACAGATCAATCCGCAGTCTGAGTCTTTTGACAGCATTAATGGCCATTTCTGAGAGACGTACGACTGACCAAATGTGCCCCGGCTCCAACAGCACAGAAGGGGCAAAGGACATAGCTGACTCATGCGGATGTATGCTAATGGGAGCATTAAATCTTCCAGATGGGGCATGAATAACTTAATAAGGCTTTTGGGAGAATATGGAGCCATGTCTGACCTGATCTTGTCTGTACAAATGAAGATGAAGAGCAACAGTGCACAAACTTACTCTCTTTCATATCACATATTTTTTGTTAAAGGTTAAAGCTAGTGATATTTTATTAATGTGGACAAAACAAGAATGACCTGATCACTCTAACAACTTCTTGTGTGGCCAGAGTCCGACATCGTTTATTGCTCTGTGCCTGGTTTTCCAGTAACACTGCTACTCTGCTTAAAAACTCACCTGAGCATTAAATGTACCCCAAAACTGCACTTATCTGACTTTTCTTTAGAGTTACGTAAAAACTACAATAATGCTTTTGGCAGCTTGACCATTAAATTTGACCATTACGCACTCACGTTGCTTTTAATCACAGTAAAGGCGTTTTTATTACCTGCTTATTTTGGACGCAAGTATAGAAAATTGCATAATCCACTTACCTACACTTGCAACTGCAACAATCTCCAGCGCCAGACCGGTAATTACCAAAAAAAATCATGATCTGCTTTCTCGCTGTTGGTTAGAAGATCCAAGCTCAGGCCTGAGTGTGTTTGTGTATGTGCGGCACTTCTGGTTCATCTTTTTTGAGGAAGTCTGTTTTTAATAGTCACCTCTTATCTTTGTCAAATTGTCATGTCCCTCTCTCACCTTGAATCCCTGACCTTCTGCTCCCCAAATCCAGTAACAGGACCATCCTCCCATTGTTTCCATCAGAAAACTATTTTTACACCACACATGCCTTTAAAATATCCAACACATGTTTTCTGACTGGAGCTTGAGACACGTCTGTCTTTTCTTTCTTCCTGATTTAAAGCTCGTTGAAATAACGAGTGGTGATCTAATCTCGAGGAGCGTTAAACCGATCTGATTAAACTGCTTAGCGTCGCGCTGAAGCATCTTTCACTTCAAGGAGGTGACAGCGAGGTTTGCACACTCAAAATTTAGCGCAGCGAGACCTTTGGTGAGGACAAATTGATCCAGCAGAGTGAACGTGTGCTCGTAGGTTTTTCAGGCCAAAAAAGTATCTATAGCTTTGCCCTTTTCATTTAAAACCTGCAGAAGCCAACCCGAGCCTTGCAGTTTTTGTGTCTCATTATGTAATTAACTCAGTGGAGACATTAATCCATGAGGTAGTTAGAAGAAATGAGTCAGAACACTTAGTTCTGTAAGTAAGACGTCGTTAGCCCTCCTGGCTGCAAGTCTCTGGGGAACAAATGGACTGAATCAGCATTGTATTTTAGAACAGTGCAAGACTGTCATAAACTATATGTTTTTATGTATTATAAAACCTTATTTGCTCCTTTATGTAATGCTCTTAATTTCTCCTATTTAAAGGCCAGATTTTTAGGGTTATGTAGGTGGACAACTGAGTCATAATCTGATTAAGTCACTATAGTTTGACTTCATGACTTTTCTTAAAAGGAATACTTTTGCCTTAAGGATCAATGTTTTCTTTTAGGCTTGATTTTTAATATTATGGAGTTAAAGAGGGTGGCACGATGGTGTTTAACACTGTCATTTCACAGCAAGAAGGTCCGGGGTTCAACTCCAGGCTGGGCTTTCTATGTGGAGTTTGAATTTTCTCCCCGTTTGTGTAATTCTTCCAAGGTACATTGGCTTCTTCCCACAGTCCAAAGACATGCACGAGGTTAGGTTAACTGGCAAATTCACCGTAGGATGGATGGAGCAAGCTGAGTTACTGATGATGAATGGATGAACTCCATCAATGGATGGAGATGAGGAGATTGGTGACTTGTCCAGGGTGTACCCTCCCTCTTACACTATGACAGTTGGGATAGTCTCCAAACCTCCCTACGACTCTAAAACGAATAAGCAGAAGAAGATGATGATAAGGAACCATACACCTCTGTGAGTTGGTCAGTTTTGTTAAAGCTGCACTGCCGGATCCGGTTCCTGAGACTAAATCCGATTTATGATCCTTCAGCAGAGATTGACCTGTTGGATTTTTAACAAAATGAGCAGCTAGGTACCGACCAGAAGGGTCATGAAGATCAGAGATCACATTTAGTTTGCTCTCAAGACAACTGTGACAGCTCTAATGATTCATTTTTTTTATCAAGATGTTTTGCAAAACTAATGAGACCATGACCTTAGCTGTATTTTGCTTGTGAACAGACAGGAAGTTATATGTCAAATGTCAACAACTGAACTAAATACAGAAATGATGTCTAGTAAACATTGGTCACTGTGTGTTTTTCTGCTGTCATTAGCATTTAGCTTAAAGCAGTGATGCACCCAAGTGTAACCACACAGCGATATGGCTCATGGCTTTTCTCGGGTTATTCAAGGGAAATTATTCCTTTTCTGCTTTAATGATCAAAACAAGATAGAAAAAGCACCAAAAATAAAAACAAGAGTGTGTTGATTCTTAGATGTATCTCATAGGATGTCCTGTGCAGGAAGGGCTGAAGGTCAAGGAAAGTCTGGGGAAGTCCTCGAGACCTTGGAAAGCTTCTCCTTGTAAACATCTGCAGCGTTACACATTAATCACAAATTTTAACCGGACCACTGGTTCCAAAAACTGGATAAGGATTTTATTGATAATTGAATTACATTTCTCTTTTATACATATTTCATAAATGATACAGGATTTTACATTTTCTTTCCTTTTTTTCTTTTGTTTTTTTTTTTTGCCAACATTACAGCATCATGTCAACAGAAGAAAAGAAAAAGTAAATAAGAGGTCAGAATGAAGTACGAGATCATTTTCAACCCAATAATCTGCTTCATTCTTCAGGCATTTTAAACGAATCTTATTGTAAGTGCTCACACCCACACAACAAAAAAAACAAAACAACAAATTCAGAACTTAACAAATTCAAAACATATTGTAATAATGTGACTTTGGAGAAGAAGAAAAAAGGCTGGGGGTTGATGAAAAAGAATAACCGGAGGGATAAGAACCGGAGATAGCCCCCAATAAGCTAAGAGAATGCACCTGCCACTTTTACTTTGGACTCCAAGACAAGAGGTCATAAAACCTCTTTTATAGGTGGTTTTTTTTTTTTTTTTCATTTATTGGGGAGCTGAGGGAAGGGATTTAAGGGAGTAAACAATGTGAAGATGGGCTTTGAGCATTTGGTTGGCTGGGATTTAAATCAGATTTGGCAGGGCAGATTCTAAAGACGCAACCCCGCCCGCTGCCCTTTATAACTAGGAATCTCTACAAACAACGTTCTTAAATTATCTTTGCAGTTATTTTGATAAATCATCTTTTTTTATTTATTTTTTTAACATATTTCCCATGTAAACATACATTCATGCAACACCCTCTTTAGAATAAAGTTTCCCTATATTTGATATATTTGTTTTAAAAAAAAAAGTTTTAAAAAAAGGCAATAAACGGTGGATGGCATGAAAACAGAAAGAGGAGGCGGTGATGATGATGGAGGGAGGTGTTGTGTAGAAACAGCAGAGGGGAGGACTCTCACCTTCCGCAGAACATCTCCAAGGAAACACCTTTTTCTATTGTGTGTGTGTGTGTGTGTGTGTGTGTGTGTGTGTGTGTGTTCAGGACAGATGAATTTAAAACTGATGACGGCCGTAAAGCGGGATGAGGGCCAAATTGATTTTTAGCGCTATTGACAAGCGGCAATTAGGAGCAAAGGACTCATGAATATGGTGATGTGCACTTTTGCTCTGTGTGCACATCACATGCAGGTTCAAACAAACACTCATGTACACAAACACACACACAGCAAAAAAATGATTTCCACTTCCACAGAGTGAAATTTAACCCTTCTTCATGAAAAAAAAAAGAGAGATTAACTTTCTCTTCTTATAGTTTTTCCTATCATGTATCATGTTGCCGTTCACCAAATTGCTACATTGTCAAAAAAGTTTAAATAATTAATGATCCAAAAGGCACCTTTTCCCTGGGAAGTAAAACACACACACACACACACACACACACACACACACACACACGCACACACACACACACGGTAACAGTTTTGACTAAAAATCCTGCCTTGAGATCTGCATGTCTAACCTTTGATTTGACCCTAAAATCATGCATTTTAATATAAAATCTGTATTTTAACACAAGCATCTCATCAGTAGGATTTTGACGACTGTTCACACACAGGCACAGGATGATCTGGAGCTGGAGTCTACGTGCGCTTCCCCTCTGCAGAAGTGAAGATAACTGGCTTTGAGAAGCTATAGAGATGATTATGGGGGGGAGAAAAGGCCACCAACCCTCGGCCTGAACATAAATTTATATGTGAAGCTGGCAAAGGTTTATTCCATGACCATCCCCCCTAAATAAAAATGGACAACATAAATATATGGCTTGTACAACCTCTGAATAAGACTTCAGCTTGATGTGGATGACTCTTTAGCAAATGTGCAAAAGAAAGGTGTCCAATTAAGTACAAAATTGCAATAATGCTCCTACACATTCACAGATTTCTACTGAGGGCATACCACAGCATGCAGTCTACCCCGCCTTGCCATCAAGGGAGCAGGGAGGGAGGGGCATTACAGCAGCAGTGGGAGGAGAAAACTCTGGATTTGTTTCTGAATGAGAAAACCTCTATGACTTCAATGCCATGACACTTGTTTTGTTGTTGGATGGAGCTTTTATTTTGTGATTTCATTTGGTAAGAGAAAGAAAAAAAAACATACGATGGCGAGAAAATGGTTACTGAGCTGCAGGGAGTTTACTAAAAACCTCAAACCACTAAAGAAGTTTTTGTAGAAGCCAGTTCATCAAGTATATTAACATGCCTGTAAGTTTGTCTGAGGCAATGATCGGTAAAGATTTCAACCTTGCCGTTATGTTAAGCGTTTCTACAGCAATTCCTGCATTCACATAATTAAAGAAGTCAAACCTCACCCTTGTTTTTGGATTCCCCCCCCAATCCCCTTGGCAGCCATGCAAACGAGCCTTACATCCATCCTGAATGCTGTTACTGTGGCATATACAGTGTGCATTTGCCATGAAAATGCATAAAAACTGGTAGCTTAATGTATGTACTGCATACAGAGCGATGCTTTTTGTGTGTGTGCGTATGCGACTAAGTGTGCGTCTAAGCGGGCTTCCTTCATGGCAGGAGATCTTTAGAGGGTGTAAGATGGGTTGTTTGATGCCAAAATTTTTTTTTAAAAACAAAGAGGTTTGTTGTATGAGAGCTCCTCCCCCCCACTGAAAAAACTAGCCTCTGGTCATCTGGTTTATTTGATTGTATACATATATATTCATATTTTTCCATAACAAATATACTATGGCTTTCAAAATAAAAAGTGCCAAAATATTTTTATCATTTTTTTTTTGTTTTTTCGTTTTTTTGGAATAAAAGAACACACAGTGATGTTGTTGTCGGTAGTACTGTCATACTTGCGCAGGCTGGGCCGCTACAGGACGTTAAAACAGGAAGAGGATATGAGGCGTTTTCAATCCTGCATCCTGCGAGTGGAGACGGGCTCCTCACGAAGGTCAATCTGCGACAGCTGTCCGTCACCTGGAGGAGGCGCGGCTCCAAGAGGGAGAGGCAGCAGGAGTCGGCCACAGGAAAAGCGAAGGTCTTCCCGATGGTGTGACTGCGGTCGGGATTTCTTGTAAACGTGTCCTCGCAGCCTGCCCCGTCCAAGAGGAGGCGTGTGTGTCGACAGTTTGACCGCTAGAGATAGAAGGACTGCGTCGCCGTGGTAACCCGCAGGGCAGCCAAGGTTGGTGTCCCAAGGTAGCCTGAAAGTCCTGCCAACACACGCAGACACACACACAGCTGCCCCTGCTGCGTGTTCCTTGTCGCGGAGTGTTCTACAGGTGTAGTAATTCCCGTGTCATCCCTGGAGTTACCTGCAGGCTGTCCCTCTGGAGACTTGAGGCATATCCATAGTGGCCAATTTAATGTTATCGTCATCATCTTCCTTTTCCATCATCCCCAGCATCCATCAGCTGTGAGACGTTTTCAGTTCTTGATGTTCTCACCATCCTATCATTTTCGCCTTTTAGCAGTTTTTGCTTGCAATTCCGACTAGAGGTTCCAGTCGGGAAAAGAAAAAGAAGAACCCAAAAAAGAAAAGGAAAAAAAAGAGAGAAAAAAACCCAACCTCCGTCAGAGAAGAAAGGGATGGGATTATCGGGTGCAGGAGGGATGCAGGGATGGGGGACTCTAAGAGGAATGGATGGGAAAGAGGGAGAAGGGTGTAGGACAGCAGAAGAGAAGAGGAAAAAAGTGGGTTGCAGGAGCTGAGCGAGGGGGAGGTCACTCTTCCCATCAATTTTTGCTGTCGGTGAGCTGCTGAATCGGGAGCTGGAGCTGGAGCGGGTCCCGTAGACGCTTCAGATCTAACTCCACCTGAAGAGGATGGAAAGTGAGAGAGGAAGATGAGGAAGGTGAAAATACAAATAAATAAATAAAATGTGGCGGGGTGGTACAAATCCGCATGTATCCACTGGCACAACAAATCCGAGAGCTGAATTACAAAATGCGTGAATCCCCAGTGCGACTGCAGCGCTGGTTTTACATTACAAAACACCCAGCTTTCAACCGAGCAACTGTACCTCAGCGATATCATCCTTCAGCTTGTTGTACTTCTCAATGTCGAAGCGTGTCCTTTTCACCCCCTTGTGGAAGAACAGCAGATACTGCCTGTCTCTGGCGTCGGGATAAACGTACTCCTGCAGGTTACAGAGACACGCAGTCAGAGCTGTGTGTAAGACGACCCAGTTTATCAGAAACCTTCCATCTACTCATTTCTATAGGAGTGAGAAAGCCAACATCAAATTGGCTCCATGTCCTTGGATTTAAAAATTTATGGTAATTTTATGAACGCTGAAGGGCGACGATGTCACATGGCTTTAAAAGTTTTTTAAAAATTCATTAAATTTCACTAGTGGGATGATTTCCTGGGTGGTTCTTAACAGAATTTCGGGATAATTGGCCTACATTGAGTCACACTTTTTGGTACAGCGAAAGCACAAAAAACACAACAAGTGTGGAGACTAGAAAAAAGGCTTTCAATACGATAATGTGAATAGATCTAATCTATTTCTATGCTTTTTGTCAGGCAACAGTGCACGATTGTTAACAAAACAAATCAGCAGGGAAAAGGAGTAAATCGACATATTTGATTAGCTTCTATCAAAGCTGAACTTTCTTCTTTTATAATTGACTTCAGTGGTTATCAGAATGTAGAAATATTTAACAGTAACACTGCTTGAATACATATTACATCTGTTTGAGTTTGTCTTTGGATGGCATTTCCATAGATCGAGAAAAAAAAACACACATCCAAGGCACTCCATTTGCTTCATGCCTTCACTCTCATGATACAGGTTCTCAGATTTAATCCATTTCTTTGCAGCATTCAAACCATTATTATGTTGCTAAACAGATTTCTCCTGGTTTTCCACCAGTATGAATCTTCAAACATGGATGCTTGGATCATGTGATAGCTTTGATGTTTACACCTTGTTAAGGCCTTTACATCTTTATCCAAGTTTGAAGGCTGTGGTCTTACCTGACGTGTTAGAACGAAGTAGGCATACATGGCCATTGCGGTGCCGTAAGTGATGAAGTAGGTGACCGGCTCCATGATATCCCAGGAGTACTCCCACCAGGTTAGCCTGGCCAAGATACCAAACTGGGTTGCCATATACGCCATGCCACCCCACAACACCCAGGTGGTGCGTCGCTCTGCCTTCTTACTCAACTCCTCCTTCACCTGCACAGCAGATAAAACAGAAACCACACATGTGTTCACAAGCGGAGCACAAAATGCTACTTTCCATTAGGTCAGTAATTCCCCTCAGTACACAAGTAACAACAGAATAATAACATTTTAGTTATATTAGCCATGTCGTGTGAATTGTGACTGGGGTGATATGTTATGCTAGTTGCATAATAGCTTCTTGTCTCCCATGAAAAAATTAAATAAAAGCATGCAGGTCACTTAATTTCAAGTTCTCTGATGTTGTGGTGAAGATTAATCGTCTTATAGCAGCACAAAGTTCAATATTACAGCACTCCAAAACACGTTAAGAGAGTTAGACCTTCTCTAGGGGGCGGAGTTGTGAGTTCAGGTCCTCCAGTCGTCCAATTAGCTCACGCTCTTTGCTAAGTTGGTGCTCGTCGATGCGCAGCGTGGTATAGAGCTGCTGCACCAGAAACTTGACATCATTCAACTTTTCCGCCTCCTCGTGGGGCAACAGCTCTGAAGTTAAACACACAAATGCAAACAAATAAACAGGCTTCCCACATGCTGGCAATAAAATCCCGACTTCCTCTTATTGGTGACGACCCCCTAAGGCAGAATTCAGACTTAAGAATTTCAGGCTTCAGTGGCCGTGCTTCTTATTATGCTAAAGCACCTATCACCGTGATCACTGCACCCCCCAAAAACACCCGCCACATCCACAGTCGCAGTGTTACACGCCATGACTGAAATGTGCCTAACAACGAACAGCAGAGGCTGTTTCCTTTCCCTTGCCCTTTCCTTTGCCGGTTCTCACCTCTCCTCGGTGGTCGAACGAGGTGTGTGGTGTCGTTAATAACGAGCTTGAAATCATCCAGCAGCAGGATGTCTATTCCTGTGGAGGAGGCAACCCTCGCCCCATCTGAAGAGAAAGACAAACGGGGAGGAAATAAGAGAGGGCTTATGCAACAAAAAGGTACTGGAACTAAAGGTTATGAGGTTTTGTTCACTTGTGTGTGAGCATACCCATAGAGTAGATGGCGACCCGGTCGATGCCTCTGTCCTCTGCCTGGAGCTGTTGGAGGAAAACTCCCACACAGTCGCTGAGAGGCTTGAGGGTGAACTGGCAGCGCTCTCGTCTGGACGGCAAACTGACTGAGATCACCGGCAGCCCGTTCTGATACACCACCGTCACCTCTGTAGCGGTCGCGAGTAAGAAAACAGGGACGGGTCGAACGTCACAAAAGCAGAAGTAATCTTGCACAACCTCAATACCCAAAAAATTAGGATGCTGAGTAAAATGGAAGTAAAAACAGAATGCAATGATTTACAGTATGTATGCAGTTTAGCATCATCTTGCTGAATTAAACAAGACCTTACCCGGATGGGAGCACATGCTCCTCTAAAACCTGTGTATACCTTTGAGCATTCATAGTGCATTTCCAGATGTGCAAGCACTAACTCCCACATATCATCAGAGATGCAGGATGAATCTTTTAATGATATTATATACTGCATATGATGAGATATCGCAATTTCACCCTGAGGAAAATTATTCTGAAATTTGTAGGTGCAGGGTTTTTTTTAAGGACTCGTTAACCTCTTCTGAGAAACTCAGCCTCTCTGAGATGCTCTTTTTATGCCCAATCATGTTACTGACCTGTTGCTAATTAGCTGAAGAATGCTCCTCCAGCTGTTTCTTTTAGTACCACTTACCTTTCCAGGTTTTTGTTGCTCCCATTCTAATTTTTTCAAGACATTTGATATGTTTCTATTTATTGTGAATAAAAATATGGTTTCATGAGATTTGCATCTGTGTCCCAACTCCTTTGGAACTGTAGTTATAAAATGAGCTTTCCTCCGTGCTCTCTAATGAAGTTACTGAAAGGCTAAGAAGCGTTAATGAGAAGCAGGAGTCTAGTTATTCTTGGTTTACTTTGCATTGCTCACTACAAAACATATAGATGATGTGGCCTGATTGATATATTGGCTGGCCAATGTTATCAGCAAATATTGGACTGTCACATATACACTACTACTACACTACAAAAAAATGGTATCATTAAACAGTTTGCCCAGCAAAGTAGTGGTACGGAGTCAGAGTTCTGATACTAAGTATCTAATTAACTTAAACGCACTGCTACAAAACTTAAACAATTGGTCCAGTATATGGACGTAGATAACCTTTTTGTCCCAAGGTTTCTAACAAAAGCATTTTGTCTGACTGCTCACTGGACTGTGGTTATATCCAGAAGGGCGTCACAGTAGCCCTAACTGGGCGCATCACAACACTAAACATAAAACTCAGTGATCGTTCATTAAACATTAACAGATC
The DNA here is from genome assembly GCF_001858045.2 of Oreochromis niloticus. Classification (NCBI taxonomy): domain Eukaryota; kingdom Metazoa; phylum Chordata; class Actinopteri; order Cichliformes; family Cichlidae; genus Oreochromis; species Oreochromis niloticus. Next base: position 22,015,639 of record NC_031978.2, read on the forward strand.
TTGCCATATTGGAACACTGGCTCCATTTAACTTATCCAATAAGTCGCTGCAGTCAATGTAATTCATCAACAGTCATTTATTGACTGAAATTATCTTGTACGAATTCAGAGGCAGTGTCGGGGTGGGTTCCCACAGACAGCACGCTTTGACTGGACGTGTGCATTGACCCAGTTGTGATTAGGAATGGGATTCGATAACTGGTTCCAGTTAACGATCATTTCCTCAATGTCCAAGTTATTGTAAATGCATGCGTCCAAGCTTGGTTGTAACTATCAACAATGACGGCTTGTCAATGAAAATCTTTTTTTTTTTAATTTTTGACATAAGATAGTAAAATAGTTGTACTGAGAGCTGCATTGATAATTGAGCCTATGCACAATTGATAATGGCATTGCTGTCAAAAAAATCTTACTGCTCTCAGTACCTAATTTTTGGTTTAGCACATCTACTATTTGTCAGTAATCAACACAAGACTAGTAGCTACTGAAAGACATACACTGCTCGCTGCGGTTTGCCAAAATAAGCCCTATTCAGGCCATCAGTTCTGGAGAATCGATACAGCCTTAACATTGCGAACCTGTTCCTCACAGGAGTGCCGTTGATTCTTTGAAGCCAACTATTGATGTTTCTTATTCCCACATAAAAGCCTGAAAGACTTCTAAATCATGCGCATGTGGTGAGACTGAATTAAAAGGCCTCGAGGTGAACACCGTAGTTTATTCATTCTTTGAAATGTTTTAACTTTTCTTAGCCGAGAAAAAGATGGAATCGCTTAGTGTGCCTGGGACTGAGTTCAAGTTTATGATTCTGTGCGTTTTCGGTGCCATCTGTACACCCTGCTTTTTTCAAGCGCTTCCATCACTTTTGTCCCAAACAGCTGAGCCCACACTCGGCTCACTGGCACTCTCTGCTAATATAAGCCTGTAATATGGCTCTATTGGTCCATAACCAAACTACTGTTGTAATGAGCCTGCACAGCTTATACCATTATCATGCTGAGTGGCCTCTAAAGACAGACACATGAATCAAGGCAGGGGGGTGCGAGCCCATAGGAGATATGATCCGAGCCTCCTTGTTCCTGCTGCACCCAAAAACCTCCGCCTCCTGCACAGGCCCACTGCAGTGAATCAGCAGATCTCTGCCCAGGTCCACACCGAGAAATGAAGGACGCTCAGCTGGCACAGGCAGCGCCAGCCGGGCTTCTTTTCCAGGTGTCACGTTTAAAAGACACTAAAGGTTCAGACGTTTCATTTTAAGACCGTTTCTTCATTACAGTGACACTTTGAAACGTTGCCCCGAGTGCCCCCCTCTCCCGCACACGTTCCCTTTGTCCTCGTTTATCCTGTCATCGCAGGAGCATTGTTAAAAGTGCAGGGACCCCGTGTCTATCTTTACTACAATCCTACAGCTATTAAGGCACGCTTTAAAATGAATTCAGCCTGTTCTGCAGTGCTGCTCCTTTTCTCTTCCACCTTCTGTTCACACTCTCCATCACTCCCGCCTCTCACACAGACAAGCAGATGCTACCCCGAGACTGATTCCACATTAATGACTTCTGCCTGTTAACTCCAAATGAGCCTCTACTCTCTGATTAATGCAGAATTTCTCCCATTGTTGTTTGGGGTTTTCTCCTTTTTTGAAAAAAGAGAAAGGGAAACCTCTCATACAGCTACGAGTGCTGCGTCTGGATTTTTGCTGGTGAGCGTGTCAGGTTAACGATGCAGTAGGAAGGGAATACTTACGCTCTGGAGCTGCAGAGGAACACAACAGTCTCTGGCCGTGCCATGAGGGGGCGCCCCTCCAAACCTGCAGACAGGAGGAGAAAGTGGACCAAACTCATTACTTTGCCTTTTCACTGTTTGTTCTCACCTGGCATGCTTCTTCCAGCCAACCACAGCTGCGGCTGCTGTAGATCAGCGTGCAGCACCCGGCAATATGAAACTGCCCTAATCAATGCCACTTACTTCTCTAATTGTTTATTTCCGAGAGTGTTGTGTTACACAACAGGGACCGCTTTCCCATTTTCTAGAAATGCTCCCATTTGCAGACAAGAGCCACGCCCGAGCAGGACGAATTAACCGATTTAACTGCGGCTTTCTTGTCACAAAAATACTTCTGAGTGTTCATATGTTTCAAATTACTGGCGAGCCATCATCCAGCCCAGGGCAAATGGCAGGCGGGCAGCTCTTCTCATTCTTAAAAAAACAAAAACAAGAAAACAAATGGCGGATGAAGATGAGACATCAGGAAAAAACAAAACCAAAAAAAAAAAAAAAAACACCTCTGGGGAGTCATAACTTCTGGATAAACCAATTGTGACTGTACCACAAAAAATGCTCAGTTTTCCACGCTGTCCCTGACATCTGGGGCCCAGATCTGTGCAACTTTTAGGGCTGCATCTGAATGTATACACTGTGTACAAGTATACAATGTACTGATGCACTTACTCTGTGTACAACCGTTGTAACATCAGATCTACGATACACCCACACTTTCTGACCCATACTGATCCAAACCACAACAGCAGAGCTTCAAAGCTCTCTCAACTGCACTGATAGTCACAGAGGGAAAAGATATCTCACAGGAGACGTGTATCTGTTCATCTGTGTGCGTATACTTTCACTGCAAACAGATCCTTTCTAATTCTGTACAGCCGAGATAAATGCTCCATTTACCAACATCGTTTTTTATCCTGGACAAAAACAAGAATCAGCAAAAAGAAGTCAGCGGTCCGGATAATAAAGCCTGATTTTATTATTAGTCAGCAACACAATTATCCCAGGTCTGTCTGCGATAAGGCTTTCCCACAGATTCCTCAGGTATTTCCAAAGCTTTACATTGTTGTTCATGTTTGACACAGACAGCTTGCTCTGACTGACAGAAAATAAACTCGTATATAAAAATAATTCTGTGAGCAGTTAGAGCCTCTTCAAACGGGGCTGACTGTAATCCGACTATCAAACTGAGACACAGAAACTCAAACCCAGCTGCCTCGCTGTCAATCAGTGACTGCGACTGCCAATCAATCAGATACACAGAATTATGTTGATCTGGATAAAGGATGGAAAAGGTGTGAGAGTAAATGCCACCACTGCAGATATAATGCAGAACCTCCTCTGTGTGTGTGTGTGTGTGTGTGTGTGTGTGTGTGTGTGTGTGTGTGTGTGTAGGTATGTCTAGGTGTGTGTGTGTGTGTCCGTCCTAAATGAGAATACCAATTGCCAAGCACCAAGTAGAGCCCAAACAGTGATTAGGTTTCTGATCAGATGACATGCTGAGGAAGGACTTTTGGCTCATCTGGAATAACTGCACAGTCTGCAGAGAGCACTCCAGCACGGCTTTGCTCATTCATTAACTTCAGCTATTCGAAAGCCAGGAAGATTTCACGGAGATACCCACAACAGCGTCATCACCAGCCCACGCACCCGCTGGCACAGAGCTCCATCACAAACATATGCAAATATGGCACGGGCACACGTGCACGTCCATCTGTGGAGTGACATGTATGCGTGGATATACCTCTGTGTGTTTGCAGGTGGCCGTGAGTGTGTGCGTGTGTGTGTGTCCACCCGTCTGTTCACCAGCCTGTTTGTCAGCGGTAGTTGCAGTTGCCGCGACTGAGCAAAGCTCCCGCGCCTCCACTCCCCTCGGCACGCAGCCACTGAAACGCTGCCTGCAATATTTAACAGCGTAGCAGCAGTCAACAGCACAGCAACCTTGGAATCAATGTCACACGCGGCGAAGGGAGAGGGGGAGAGACAAAGAAAAACGGGCTGAGGAGATGGACAGACGGGCCGCGAGAGATGGGGAAAGAGGTGTGGAGAGACGGGGGGAACGAACGGGAGGATAAATGGAGGGGCGGCGGGGGAGCGATGGAGATAAATGGAGGCTGGAGTAAAAACGTGCGAGTCACAAGCGCGCTTGCGTTTCTGACCATGTGCTGCATATACTGTACCCTGCAGCACACAGTCCCTCTCCACCCGAAACGTGACTGTGGAGTGTGTATGTTTGGCAGGGATGGCGGCAAGAAAGAGAAGGAAGACGAGGGAGGGCGGGAGATGGAAAGAGAAAAGCTATGAGTGAGAGGAGCACGAGAGGGGAGGGAGGGTGAGGGGAGTACTGCTGATCACTGCAGTAAAGGAATCCCTCGTCTAGAAAGGGGGGTTGCCCCTTGAATTCACCCTCCCTCCCTAACCCCCTCCATCTCTGTCCAACTCGCACAGAATCGTGATGTGCAGGTTCTGATCTCCTTCGACTCTCATCAGTACCGTGCTCTATAACCACTGCTGCTTTTTATCACAACCCATATATGCACATGTGCATTTTGAGTGTACTAAATTCACAGCAAGCAAACAAAGACCCAGAAGATTACATAATAAATCCTGTAGAAGATTTTTTTTTAAAAAAATGTTGATGAACAGGAAACAGCTGTGTCTTTCCCTGCTCTCATATTACACAGCAACAGTGAAGAGGCATGAAACCGATCTGCAGCGAAGATAAATCATCCTCACAGAGAACAACCTCACATACAAGTGCCAGGCTTCAGGATGGAGGAGGGCGGGTGCACGGTTACTACATGCATCACTGCTACAGCTCTGCCCGCTATCGATATCATCCCTCCGCTATGTTAGTTGTGTTTAATTCCAGCAGCATAATGATGTTCTTGTTTTTAGTTCAGGTCAGGTGATGCATTTGGAGAAATTTGCAAGATTTATTAGCTTCCTCCTCCTCCTCCAGCACAGCTACACAAATTCATAAGCTTCTAGCAGAGCTGCTATGAGGGTGAGTTCACACTACTCACTGATGGTTTTCTTCATGCCAGAGGAAAAAAAAAATTAAGAAACAGGGCTATTTTTAGTTTGATATAAAGAAATCTGGTTATGCTACATTTGGTAACCGACTACTGTGTACACAGCGTGCTACTTCTGTGGCAGTACTCGACATTTTTACACACAGCCCCATCAGATGAACTCAGCTACTTCTGTGGAAAACCACAGCAGTAGCTTAGATGTGTGGACAGCACTTCTTTTTGTTTAAGCTTTGCTATTGCAACTGACTCTAAACCCAAGATGACACTGCATTTTAAAAACCTCTTCATCCTTGCAAACACATCATTTTAACTCCAGACACACCGCGGGGAAATCACCGGCTCCCGAGCATGGCTGCAAAGTGTGCCTGTGCGAGCCTGCGTGCAAATGTGTTACAGACACCGGCGCTGAGGAATAATGTTGGTGACATAATTCCCATTTCACGGTGCCCTTCTGGAGGAGTGGAAACCTCTGCCATTTATCTGCACAATGACTGCATCCATCTATGTGGTAATGTGCTGTCCTGGGTTGTGGCTACAGAGCAGATAACGTGGGCAGTCACACATTCGTAGCGCCCATGTCGACTCAGTATAAAGAATAGATTCATCCTGGGCTCCATTGTGCATACACACCGAAATGATCTTTTTTTAATTTTATGCCTGCATATCGGACATGTTTAAAATCCTTATTTATGACCATTTTTACCAGTACAGAATCAGAACACAAAGATATTTAGATTCAAAGATCAATTTTGCAGTAATCATTCTATCATTCTGATAGACGAGGGTCAAGGCGAGATGAAGATCTGATTCTGATTGAAGCTGAAGTTTGTAGGAGGTCACTGTACAGTGCTGTGCACTCCTTATTTCTTTGTTTTCTGTTAGGAAAATGGGGAAAAGATGCAGGGATTCACTGAAATGTGTAAGCATACAAGTGGGAAAGTCAGTATTTGGTTTGACCACCCTTACTTTTCAGCAGTCTGCACTCTCTTAGCAAAGCTTGCTTGTAATTTCTTTAAGTAGTCGTCAGGAATAGTTCTCCAGGCTTCCTGGAGGACATTCAAAGGTCTTCTCTGGAGTTTGGTTGCCTTTTGTTTCATTCCTTGTGATGATGATCTAACACTGCTTAAAAAATGTTGAGGTCTAGGATCTGGACATTCCAATCCAGCACCGACTGTCTTCCACTGATTGTGTTTTTCTTGGCAGTGTGTTCGGTACATCGTTCCTCACAATTTCCCTTAAGAATGGCTTCTTAAAAACCGCTCTTCCAAACAGTGATCAGTGGCCATTTTTGATGAGGCTTTGGTGAGCAGTAGATGGATCAATTGAAGGGCCAGATGCATCTCTCAGGCCCCGTGTCAGGTCTTTGCTGGATTTTTATTCCGTTTCTTAAATACAGGACTTTGGGTTCATGTGCTGTAGACAGTTTTTAAGCCTGTCGCTTCATTTGTCCTCCACTTGTCCAGTTTCCTCAAAATGTTTAACATCCTTAGATATGCCAAGTTTTCAGCTAATAGTTCTTTAGAAATCATTTTGCTGGTACAAAAATATTATTTAATTCCTGTCAAACTATGCCAGTTTTTGGAAAGAAATTGAAAAAAAATTGTTATTTGTTGGAGTTAGAAAAAAAAAAGATAATGTGCAAAGAAAAAGTTTGAATCCCTTCAGAAAGCCGGAGAACACTGACAGGAAAGTCTGGCTCCTTGGAAGTAAAATATCAAGAAATGAAGGGTGGTTCAAGACTTTTGCACTATTGTTTGCTAAATGAGAATGTGCACATTGCACATTGACGAGACAGGACAGGGCATGCAGGGGGTTGGCAGTGAACGCTTCGTGTCTAAGAGGTGCACCCGAAATTTTCAACACTTAAAACAGGGATGAATGTGCCACCACTTCCAAAGTTTGCAATATATCACAAACAAAAAGCAGCGTCACCCACGCTGACTCAGCCTTACAGGGCCACTCCCAGGTGGATTCTCAGAGAAGGCAAATGAGGTTTAACGAGGTATTAAATTGAAAATCCACCACATCTACCACCTTATCACCTGCTAGAAGGAATGTCTGCGCACAACGATCGCCGTTAAGATTTCCGAGTCTTTCCTGAACCTCGTGTTTCTGGTTTTATTACTCTTTTATAGCATATTAAGAGACTGCTGACTGGAACAGCTGAAAACTCTTTCTTCCGCTCAATCCCAGGAATGTGAAGAATGCCTTATATTCTCAAACAAGTAATTAAATATCGACTCTATTATGTAAAAGGACAATTTTTTTTAATGAATTTCTATATTTATTGTTTAGATCCAAGCATTTTTAGTCCTAACAAACAAAAGGAAGCCATTTAAAGCGATAAAACAAAGCATTTTTCCACAGCGTCTCCACAATGAGCCATAAAGTTAAACTTAAGGTGAACTGACATGAATGAGTCTTTAATTTATCAACTCATTAATTAAGGAGTGTCTACTAACAGGAATGTCTTTTGCAGAATTATCCAGAGCCCTGAGGCATCGTTAACGTAGCAAATCCAGAAAAATCCTCATCAGTTCATTATCAAATTATTAATTTATTCTTGAAGTGAACAACAATAAACAGGACAACAACAAAAATGCCATCTCATGCTACGTCTACTTTCTATATTCTGCCCTAAGGGCAAGATCGCATCCAATCGGCCCCTTGAAGCCCAGATTTCTCCACTTTGAGCCTAACAAGTTGAAAAGCACAGCTGTGCCCCTTCCAAGGCTCTCACAAATCACTGTAGGCACACAAGCGAACCGTCCCACCCCTCAGAAATCCGAAAGAACACACACACCTCGATAAGGCGGCCACTCAGCAATTGCTACAGAAGAAAGCGGATTTGAGAACAGTGTGACAGTAATCACCGTCATTTTTTTCCAGCCTCAGCACAGACGAGCTTATGTAACAAAGGAAAACGCTGCCTTTTCTCTCAGCAGTGCTCCTCGCCCGGTGAAAGCCATTAACAGATATGAAATCGGCAGTCGCATTCTTGAACACCTCGGTATTAAGTAATCGCGACTCGCACGCCGACAGGGAAACCGTGACAGAGCAGAGTGTGCTCCACAAAAGCCCGTGCCGATCAGATCCCTGCACTGCAATGCAGGGTTGATAGTGAAAGCAACCCTCCCCTGATTAGGATATCCAAACATCAAACCCCTCCAAGATAGTTACAGCAAGACATAAATAATTCCGGCTTAATTGCTCATTCCATTTCAATAAACTGCCTTAAAGGACTTGAACATGCTTTGGATAATTAATTCCAGCTCATGGCCCGCTTAATCCACGAGATAACATCTCAGAAGTGAATGAATCAGATTGTTGACGTGCGGGCCCAGTTTGACCGTCATACCCCTATCACCCCCCACCCATCCTCCCATCCTCCCCTCCTCCCCTCCCTGAGACCAACAACACTAGAACCTGATGCATTATTAAACAGCAGTGCAGGCTTTCACGCCTCTACTTGGAAGACAGCAGCTTTCGCCTATTGTGCTCCACAGCGATGCTCCTCAAAGGATTCAATCCCGACGAGAAGGACCAGCTCCGTTCTTTGGCTCACATTTGAGAGTATGCAGAAATGAGTGCTTGCACACACATCCATGTGCGTGTGGTCAGTGCGACGGCACACCGAGACCCTCTTTGATGGTTCATGCACCAGATGGCACTAGCTGCTTGTGTCAGTGTTAATTTTAGTCACGCAATACTTTTCCTCTCAATATGCCGTTTCAGACTAGTAGGTGGAACTTTTTTCTTTGTTGTTTTTATCATTTTTTTTTTTTTTTATCTCTCCCCCTCTAGCTTTAGTTTTCTTCTCTTAGAAATAATTGAGATTATGCAAATCCAGTTGCCTACACACAGTTTACACACTGGCCCTGATTTCACCGGTGACCTTAACAGCATCGATTAAACCTCAAGAGTGTGAAAAGTTGGAGGTCTGTAGCTCCTTCACGTTACACGTACCACACGCTCCGATCGATGCCGCTGAGTAAGCAATGCTCAGTTCTTATTATCTTCCCAAATTTCCTCCTCCCGTCACCAGTGGAGTTGGGAGAATTTTTCTTATCCGTATACGCTTTCCACCATTATAGGACCTCTGCGAGCAGAGCTACACTTTGCACTGGCATTACCCAGTTTCTAGGCGCATTAATTATAGATGGGTAAAACAGTTGTTTTGAATTGAGAAGTAAAGTAGCTCCCATTTGTTCTCTCCAAGACTGCACAATGCTCCTCTGTGGCTACCACACTAATTGTTCCTACGGCTGCTGCTTTGGGCACAGAAGAAACTGCGACATCATCCCCAAGTTTGTGCCAAAGTCTATCTACTAAATAGTCTGTCATAAAGGACGACTTTATAGAAAAGGTGCAACTTTTATCATATTTTTTGTATCGTATCATATCTAGGCATTCATTAGTTTCCAAAGTGTTCAAATAACAAAGCTGACACAAAGGAAAACAAAAAACTCAATCTGTGGATGAGCTAAGAATACCACTGCATTTATCACACCTTCAAATCCATTAAACTTCAATCAGGGGTTCCAGATTAGAGCCCAGATATTAGACTCTCTTTACAGAGTGACAGATGAAACCTACTCTCTAAGAAAAGAAAAGGTTCTGGATGCCCATGCATCGAGGAAGGGATGCGAAAAGATTTTTCCATATAATAAAAGCACATTTAAATACATTTACAATCACCTAAAATTGCCCTTGTTTTCAATTAACTACCAACTTGCCACAAACTATTTAACCCTACAGCAGTGCTGTCTGACACCCAAAACAAACAAGATAGCAACAAATTTTTCTGGCACCTACTTCCGAGGTGCATGGAGAAGACAAAGATCCGATGATGTAAAGACTCCAGCGTCACTTAAAGTATTAGGGAACTTAGTAAAGCTGATACCAAAAAAAGCCAAAAATCCCAACATGTCATCACAGGATCTGCAGGTAACGCGTGGATTTGTTGATCAGGGATCAGAAAGGGATTGTGCAATTTGATCTCCAAACAAACAGTGTAAAAGTGCCTTTTGCCAATGAACAGGCAGGAACAAGCAAAGCCTTTATTCATCTCTGTACAGACAAATCAAAGACAGAGATGAAACAGCAGAAATGTGTGGTGCAGTGAAGTCGAGTGTTTTTATTTTGGAGCTGCTTCCATGTCCCTGTCTCAGTGACTGAGCAGCTTGCAGTAACTGACTTCACTATGAATCTGCATCAGGCTTGAAGTTGAGCGTAAGGCAGATGTTTTAAAAGGACAATGATCTGATCAAATGACCACACTATCAAATCTGCTAATGAAGGATAAAATGGAGGCTTATGTAATGGCTCATACTTGGCGAGTTTAAAATGGGCAGTGCATGCAAAGAAACTGTAAAACATCTTAAAACAACTGAAGGAAATCTAGATGAGAGTGTTTAAAATTTGCAGTAGGGCAACGTCGAAGAGACGAGTGCAAAACACTTTTCAAAGTATGTTTTAAAGTGTCTGCGTGTCCACATGTGCCAAAAGGCAGTTTCCATGGGATGCACTTTTATGTGACTGTAAATGGTCCACTAAGGAGGCACAGACACAATTTTCTGTGGCAAAAACATTCCCCTCTAGGTTTCAGAGTTCATGGTCACATTTATCAAAACCCACACTGAATTATATATCATGTTCAGAGCATGCATTAGTACTAGGTCACCACCAATTTATCTCTCATCACTGATGCTTAGAGGCACAAGATGCTCCACTTTCCCCTTCTGCTGTTTTATCTCTTGCCTGGCTTCCAAAATCTGACCGTCAAGTTCTGTTTCTGCTAACGGTGAAATACACAAACTTTGTACCTTGAGACTCATAATACCCGTAAACATGTTTATTTGGTTGAACATTAAGGTCATAAAGCTTTATATTCCAGGTTGTTACACCTTTCTGAACATCTTGCACACACACACTAACAGTACTGTTTTTCAGACTAAATTAAAGAGTTACAATAATGCTGTAAGGGATGTACAGCAGCTAAGTGAATGTAGTGAGCTACACCTACAGCTTGAGATCGTTTTTGGCCTATATTTACATTAGCCAAACTTCCTGTTTGCATTGTACCCATTGATGTATTATTCAAACAGGAAGTTTGGATCACTTTGATCCTGCAGAAAATTAAGTGCAGCATTTTCTTGCCATGATATCAAAGTGTATTTAGGGACATTTATTCACAATGGAGTCCCGATATTTACTTCTTTAGAGTTATAACTGAAACTAAAAATACATGACACTTCTGCAAAGGAAATTCTGACAGGCATAAAGGCAACATCTTATTATCCTCCAAGATTTAGGTGACATATAGACAGCTGCAGCACTAGTTGCTGACCATTGATTCGCATAGCATCACTATTGTAGGCTTTCTATTGTTAGTGCATATAAAATATCAGACCGTGACATTCACTATCTGTATCTTTGTCTTATGTCTCTTTCTCCAAACTCTCCTGTGCACTCGAGTAGGTGCCTAACTAATCATTAGATTTATCAGTAATGAAAATAACTGTTGCTAACTGCCCTTGGGGAGGATTCAAATGCACAGGTTGCCTTGAAAATGGATGAGGGCGTATCTGAGATGGGGATGGGTATCTTTGCTGGTGCGATTGTCATAACAACAACCTTTCACTTATAAGGGAACCTAACCAGGCTAAACTAAGCTAGTTTTCCTTTCCCAGCTTTATTCATACAGAGCTGGGTAAAGTCTGAAAACATGCTGGACTGCACAAGCAACTGTCTCGCTTCGTCAGGATAGCTTCAGGATGATTTGATCCAATTAGCCAATGGCAGCACTGGTGCTCGAAAAGTCCTCAACTTTTAAATGTAAGCAACAGATCACAGCAACACATTCAAAGTGAATGAGCAGCACACCTCGGCACAAAAGCAGAAAATGTTGAACCGTGGAAACACGTAGGCGTGGTTCTTCCTCCCTAAATCTAAGCTGCATCACCCAATCTATACTCCTGTTATATGAATGCTTTTTAGCAGCATCCACCCTGAACTCCAAAGATGTGAGTATTTAAAAGGGTAAAGGAAATGCAAAGCTTTCATCAGGCTTTTCAGTTGAGGGACTAATTAAAAACGTCAGCTGAGACAAAACATGAAGTAAAGCTCAACAATGAAAATGTCAAATTGAAATTTCCAAGGCAGCCAGGTGGCTATTAATCCTGACTGGGTGCATTGGGGAGTTTCTGGTCTTTCTTCTCAGAGAAATTTGCATCATTGTTTGATTAATAGGGCAGACCAGTGAGCTAGCCTGCTCGCACTGAAACCATCCACCTGGCCAGAATGCAGGGCCGAAAGATGAAAGAGGAGGGTAATTATAGAATTTACAGGATATACCACACAGCAAATTATATAATTTATCTCCCGTTATATAAACAATGCAGTTTCTTCCTTCATTTGGTGACCCAATGAAGGATTTGCAACACATTATTTATTAGAGAGGCACCATTACCATAAATGGTTAAGGAACAACTAGAGCTGTGCCTGTTTCTCCAATATTCCCTGGGTTTAGAGTTGACCTGAGATGCCTGTGACTCTGCCCTCTGCGATCATGCAAGGTCACACTGAGGGCAGCGCGCGGTCTCTGACAGACCTCCTGAACTCCTCCTCAAGCAGCATCAGTTATTTATGGAGCCGAGCCTGGGAATGCTTCTTTTGAGGAACTTTGACAGGCTCTCCCCTCTGTGACTGTGTCCATGCCTTGAATATGACTTAGACTCCAAAAGAATAAAGTTCACCCCGCAAAAACAGGGTTCTCTAAAAATGCCAAGAATATCAGTGGATGGTCTTAGTCATCTCACTGTTCGGCTAGCACTATTAACCATCTAGCATTATCAGGGGAATAGTCCACAAAAGTCTGGAAAACAGAATTTTTTTCTTCTTGGATCGGTCAGCAAGCCTGCCTGAGGTTTTATTTAGCCGTGGTCCGCGTGGACATATTGCATGCACATAAGCCAGCGAACTGAGCTCATGAATGCCAATCAGACACAGATTGGAGCAGACACTTCTGAAGGAGCTGCAGCACAGAAACACACAGCTCACCTCATGTGGGCATTTGCTGTTACAAGTCCTTTCGTTTTTTGGCCTCAGTGTTTTCTAACTGCGATGCTGTTTTTCCAAGTGTAAGCGTAATCAAGGCGGTTATCTTTACAGCCCGTGTGCCTGACTGGCCCTCTGGCCAACGTGTTTGGTGCCAGTTTCCACTTTCACCGCGGCCTTCTGCTAGGCCTAGAGAGGGTGTGTAACACCATATGCCTCTTCTGTGCCTTCCCTAGCTTCTCCTTAAAATCAGACAACGAGGAGTTTAATGCTCTCTGTCTGAATGACCCAGAATGATCACTGCTAATGATTTGAATTACAATCTGATTCAGTTTGGATAAGGTTGCAATACCTCAAACATAAAAAAAAAAGAGTTATCAGAAAAATGCACAGATTTTTTTCATATAAGCCTCATATGTGCAGTCACCCCCTCCTGAACCAGGAACAACCCTGTGTACTGCTTACCTTTTTACATACATGAATGGTAAAAGAATAATGGTTATTATACTCACCTCACTGAGAGAATAATACACAGAAGTGAAGCAGCACTTGCACTTCTGGAAAAGGAACGTTTTGAAGTACATTTTAAGAAGTGAGTTTTAACAAATTTGTGTCACACAGCAGTAAAATAATGTCGGCTGCCAGTGCGAACCCTCCGCCTGCTAGTAGATTATCGTGTTCACGAAGTAAGGCGTCCAAGCTGCCCCCCTTCCTGACAGCATAATAACAATACCCAGGGCTAAAAACTATACTTTTGGAACTTACAGCATAGCATGACCCATGGCCATCACCTGGACTTATTTTTGGGGTTTGGGGACACTGAAAAAACTAGACATTTCTTTGTCTGTGTTCAGACAGCAGGAATTTGTGAATGCTTCATGCTAACGCGATACACCGAATACCCCTGTCAAGCTTGTCTGCTCCTCTTTCCAAAACCATTTAAAGTTTGTATCTAATGGCGTTACGGTCATTTAAAAACCGTGTGTAAAACTGGCCCGCCAGCATTCCCGTGGGAAATTAAGGGTTAAGACCTCATTTTTAAATACTCACCAGTGGTGAGGTAAGAAGCAGCCACATTCTCACTCTGCATTAGAAAATGAGTGACTCAGGCAGACTGTTAGTACCGAGCACGTCAGGAAATGACGCAGTAGGTGTACCTGATGTGTTAACACTGAATAAAATAAGTGTTAAAATAAATAATGCTGTTTGTGATTGGCAGTCTACAGTCAGATAAAATGTGTTTTCTGACATGGTACGTCCAGGATTTTACATTTGGGTCCTATTTGTCAGATTTTTAATAACAACAAACGCTTCACTCCAGGCCTTTCACAACTAGCATCAAATATTCACAGGCTCTGTGCCGTGGGGCCATGTGGAGCAGCAGCTTACCCTCATACAGACTTTGGACAGCAGAAACTGGGCCGGTTTCTGTGAAGCTACTGTCATGTCACCCACCTGCAGAGTTAGGGGAATCGAAGTCACAGCAGTCAAATAAGCAGACAGCCCAGTTTTCAAATCTCAAAGGGTTCTGGGCAGCAATGCGATGACGCCTGCAGGCGATGTGACGGCCCCTGCTTTACAAGCTATTGAAATCGCACGTCGTGCTGACTCACCGACCAAGCAAGGCTGACGATAATGAGCGGCGTCTAATAGAGTAAGCTGAAATGAATGACGGATCAGACCGCATTGCCGGCGACACCTCAGTTAAAGCTTGTCCCTTTTCCCCTCATATCACCTCCTGCTCCTCCTCTCATCTCTGCCCTTTTATCCTCCCAAATGACATCGTGACCTAAAATCGAAGTGAGCTAGACAACAGGAAAAAAACAAAAAACCTGTCTCCATATCTCTCTGCCCTCACGCTCCTATCCACAATCTTAATCCTCATCATCAGTATGCTGCTCATCCTGCCTCCTCTGCTCCTCTACTCCATCCTGTTTCAATGTGATTTGATTCTCCACTTTCCTCAAGGGCCCTACTTCACTGTTCGACCCCCCACCACTGTTCGTACCCGTTTACAACTCTCTCTCTCAATTCTGTATCATCAGATGTTAGAGGAGGTGTTTGGGCAAGTTGCCTCCCGCTGGCAACTAATTTTTGCAGCTCTGAAATAATCCAAGTGAACCATGACGTTAAACACCTTCCTTTTATTTTTTTATAACGGGTGTTAATAATGCGTATGTAGAGTTAATCACCTAGAGCTGTTATTACTACATATTAGAGGTTTAACAGCTTCAGTGCGATCAACCCCTGGCAAGCTGACCGACATAGCATGACCCCAGTTTGATCACTGGTGTTAAGTGGAACAAAGACAGCCCTTTAATAACAGCACAACCCACCTTTTAACACAGCTAACAGGGTTTTAGACTTTTTTTTTTCTTAGGCCAATTATTTTGTGTTTTTTTTTTAATTGTATTTCATATTTCATATAATTAAAATGTTGCTGCAAGTCACCCTACACCATCACAGGAAGTGCAGTGAAATTAATACACTGAATTAATCTAGTCCTAATGCGATTATGTAGGTTAAAAACAAACAAACAAAAAAACAGCAGAGTGGAGCCCCTATAAATACATTATTTAGGCTGTGGCTGTGGGATTATGCACATTTCAGCTAACATCAAAAGACCCTTAAGAAAAATTATTCCTATTCAGACTTCTGTTACATGGATGCCAACATCGTGTTTACATTATAAGGAACACCTGCTTGTAAGAAAGAAGACTACAGAAGCTGGTTAATAAATACACTCACACGCCACTATATTAGGTATGCCTTGATAGTACCGGCTTGGACCCCTTTCCTTTGGCGCTGCCTTAATTCTTTATGGCACAACCACAAGATGCTGGAAACATTCCTCAGAGATTCTGGTGCATGATGACATGACAGCACCGCACAGTTGCTGCAGATTTGTCAATTGGACATCCGTGATGAATCACCCATATTACCACATCCCAAATGTGCTCTATTGGATTAAGATCTGGTGACTGTGGAAGCAATTAGAGTCTAGAGACATGGCATGCTACTGGAAGCAGCCACCGGATAATAGGCACACTGTGGTCATAAATAGTCACCAGACATGGTCAGCAACAACCTTTAGCTGGGTTGTGGTGCCTGAACAACGCTTAGTTGATATTGAGGGGCCCAAAGTATGCTAAAAAAAATATCTCCATTACACCATTACACCACCACCACAAGCCCAAACTGTGTAGGGCATCATGACTTCATGTTGTTTCAGCCAAATTCTAACTCTACCATCTAGCATTGGTTATTTGAGTTACAGATGCCTTCATATCAGGTTGAAGCAGTTTGACCTTTGGCATCAACGAGGCATTTTTGCCCAGAAAACTGCTGCTCACCGGATATTTTTTCTTTTCCTATCTGTTCTCTGTAAACCCCAGAGATGGTCGTTTGGGAAAAATCCCAGCAGATCAGCATTTTCCGAAATACTCCAACAAATCAACATAACTTTTCTACTTCCTGATGTTCAGTTTGAGCGTCAGCAGGTCGTCTCGACCACGTTCACATGCGTAAGTGCATCAAATTGCTGCCACATGATTGGCTAATACTGGGTTAACAAGCAGTTGAGAAGGTGCACCTAATAAAGTGCTTGTTGAGAGTTTATATTTCATTAAAATATATTTAAACAGAGCTTATAGGAAACAAAATGCCTTGAAGACAACTACTAAAGACAAGAACTACTACACTTTCCAATTAGAATACGAGTAAATACCAAATAGACAGTATTGATTATCAATACCATTTAAAAACCTTTAATGGAATGAATCATCAACCTGGTGAATTTGTTGAATGGAAGACGATAAAATAAAAAGAGGGAGGAAAGAAAAAAAGTTATTGATTCAAAATTAACCTGACAGTGTTTTTTAATTAAGTTTTTGATGTTCATACAAAAAAAATCTGCACGACAAGCAACGTTTTATACAGCAGTAATGATATTTATGAGATTTATGTTTTTAATGGGCGCTCATAAAGTTGCGTTTAATAGCATTTTATAAAATACATCTGCAAGGCTGTGCATTTTTGAATATCAGCACATAGTTTATAAGCACACTTTTCTTTGCTTAATCATCAGGTTGCCTCGACATAGAGTTGACTGAGATTTAACCACGTGTCGGCTGTATTAATTAAACGCATTATTACTAGACGACATCATGACGATGACGATTTACAAACAGCATTAATCATCAGCCATGACTGGTCAGTCAGATGAGCAACATTTAAGTCACTACTATTAGTTTGAGGAGATCCCAAACTAATCACACTGGTGATAAATTCAATCATGCAGCAGTTTCTCTATAATGTTGTAATGACGGCTTGCTGAGCGGCGGGCAGGTTACAAATCAATGGAAGTTTGAGATGCGAAGATCAATAGGTTTATTCAATTGGATAACTGATACTCTGACGGAAAAATGTCAGTTACCATCCTGAAAGCAAATTGATTTCCTTTTTGAAATTCTTCATACCGAGTTTGTTATCGGTTACAGGAGCGCGCCCAAGGACTTCAGTTCGGATAAACACGCAGACACAAGTTATTTTACACCAATGTTTAAAACCAGAGCGGAAAATAAATAATCAGACGCATCTGCAGAGAATTATTTCTCGACAGTTACAGGCGCTCTGAAACATAACTTTGATGGTGGTGACATTTCATGTGGGACCCATAAAACAGACGCACTCCTTTTCACAATATCCTTTTTATCCTCACTTCAATTCAGTGCTCTGTTTACCTGATAAATATTCAAATGCGCGCTGCCTGAAAATGTAA
This sequence comes from Oreochromis niloticus, assembly GCF_001858045.2. NCBI lineage: Eukaryota > Metazoa > Chordata > Actinopteri > Cichliformes > Cichlidae > Oreochromis > Oreochromis niloticus. Next base: position 22,033,287 of record NC_031978.2, read on the forward strand.
GCAGTAAAAAATAATCTCATTTTTGCCACTACATGTGCAAAACGCTCCAACAGACACAAACTGATCAATAATGCAATTAGACCCGGTGATGGCATCTGTGACTTTAAAGTAGGCTTAAGCCTCGCTAGGCCGATCAGTATCTGCGTGCCATTCGGGAATAATCCATTTGACTGGAAGTCAACAAAAAGGGAAAAAAAAAAATCTCTGCTTCATTCGCCGCTGACAGGGTGCAGTTCAGAAACAGAAAACTCAGTCGGGCTTTTTGCCTTTCTGAGCTACGCACAGATGACGCTTGACAAAACGCTGGGTCGGTGTCTCTCCTCGCTGCGTACCGTCACTCAAAACAGTCATATGAAAACAAGCATACAGACATCCTTATTACCTGCTGACTTAATTAAAGCCGAACAAGTCTGCTGGTGCTATCAAACAATAAAAGATAATGAAAACAAAAAACTCAGTGCAGTTTATTACCTTTGATTATTGCGGTCTCCTTGAGCGTTTGAGGTAAACTTTGCATATCCTTTGAAACAGGCCATTAATCTTTATTTTGCAGGACACTAATGGTGATGAGAGGGTTAAAATAGAGAGCTTTGTGTTTTCTGATAAATTTCCATGCTGTCATCAGTATTTGTTAATCATATAACTTAAATTCAAGGCTACTTTTTGCTTAGTTTTATAAAAGACATGGTTTGAAATGACTGAAAAGAGGGGAACGGGTTTAACGTTTTAACGCTCTGTGACGACATTCAAACAAAATTCATTTCTGGCTTAAAGTGGCAGATGTGTAATAATCGGGCTCATAACGCAGGTATTCCATAAAGTCTATTAAATCAGCGCCGTTCAAGGCGAGAAAGTGACGGAAACAGAGACAGAGCGAGTTTCGAGCTTCAGAATGAAACATTATGCTTCAAGGATAAAGGCTGTTTGCCACATGTGCTGAGGAAGTTCAGTGCATCATATAAATACAGCAACAAACAGGTTTTATGGCTCACTTTAAAATACACCTGCCTCCCTCCAAAAAGGACAGCCATAGTTTTCAGTCAGTGGCAATTTCTCAACCCCTCGCCTCTCTGATGCCTGTACATTGAGCTCTCTCTGTAAAAGGCTCTTGAACCTGTCAGAGAGGAAGGTGAAGATTACTGATTACACCCTCTTACAAAACGATTGGAAAAGGCAATAAATCCTTGAACTGAACAAACAACGTTTTTTTTGTAGTTTTTTTTAAAAACTGGCCAAAACATGAAAAGGACACATCTATTCGACACAGCTGCTATAGACATGATTCAAAGTGAATGATAAATGTGACTTGCTTAAGAGCTCTGCAGACTGCAGTCACAGCGACACCTTCACTGCCCTTGCCGTATGCTACACCTTTACCAGCTGCCATCCTGATGATTGCTGCCTTCCCCCCCACCCACCGAACATTTTCTGCTTCCATCTTTTATCCATCCACTCGCGTGCCCTGCAGTTTTGAACTCATGAGCTGAACTGGCAAGGTTCAAGTGAGGAGACAGCAACTTGTTGTCCCCCCCTCCACGACACCCGCCCTTTTAGATTTCTCTCTCCACGTGTCTGCTTGACATTTGACAACTTTGTTAAAACTGTCACGGCTGCCTTCCGTAGGAGTCGAATCGCAGATGGATCGAGAGGTCCATGCGTGAATGGCGCTGCTGTAAACTGCTTTGTGTGTGCGCGTGTGTGTAGCTGTGACCCATCAGGGCCTTGTGGGAAGCTGCAGCTAAACTGAAGGATGCCAAAGAACGGCAGAGCGAGGAGGGGAGGGAGGAAAGGTTGGAGGCAAGGGGAGAGAAAGAGAGAGAGGGCTGGCTTAGCCAAGGAGGAGACAAGTGCCTGTACTGCAGCAATGCAGGAGCGAGGGAGAAGGGTGTCAATGAGATGAAACAAGGGGGGGGTGGGGGTGTTGACTGATAACAGTGCAATATTCAAATGGCAGACAGTGCAAGCAGACACTTTTAGAGCCAGTGTTATCAAGGCTAACAAGTTTATGCAACCTGATTTCTTGTGCTTCTTTACAGCATCTCTGTTTTGCTGAGGTTTCCTTGTTTCACTACGGCTCAGACAGTATCATCCCCGGCTCTACCTTGCAGAGACAACAGACAGTGGCAAGGCAAACACTCCCTGCTGGGCCGCCCATGTCTCCTCCCTCCCCTGCCCTCTGAACAAACAGCTGTCTCTCTTGAGGGTAGATGGCAGGGAAAGGGACGTTTGGGAACGGGGATGAGCTCCCTGTGAGCTCTGTTGCGTCACTCTACAGTGAACTTGCTAATACGGCCCGCTGCTAACGCTGTTACTTTCAAGCAAGGCAAGTTGTGTGTACACGACTTGCACTGCTCTCATTCAGCATCACTCCACCCGATGCCTTTTCAAGTGGCCCATTGCAGCAAAATGTAAACAGGAGTCCAAGAGAAAGCCTCGGCTCGGTTTTCATTGTACAGCCACCCCCACCTTGTGCAAATCCATGCCCACCCTTCTTCATTTCATACAATGACACATAAGCACAGAGCACAAACAAAGCACACTGAACATACATTTGCTCCAAGTAACACACACGCAGAAAAGAGGGGGAGACGAGCTAATGCGCTGCTATCTGTTGCACAAGGATTACGAGCACTCAAGGAATAAATATCCTGTTCTCATCATAAAAGTTTTATTCCATGCAAGGATAACGTTGCGGGGTCAAGAGTATTTTCTGGTGAAAAAAACCAGACGCTTAACATTGAAATGATCATTTTTACATAATGTATCTGTTCTATTGGATTCTTGCTGGATCTTAGTCACAGGCAGACCAAGTGCAAGGAGTTGTAACCAAGCCAAGCTGGAGATGAGTCGAAGGACAAAATAGCAAAGTTGAAATTCACCCTGTCAGATCGAAGGACTGTCATATTTTAATTCAATTCAATTTAATTGTATTTTATTTATATAGCTCCAAATCACAACAGCAGTCACCTCAAGGAGTTTTATATTGTAAAGTAAAGACCCTATAATGATACAGGGAAAACCTCAACAACCAGGTGACAGCCCCCAGCCCTTTGAGGAAGCACTTGGCAACAGTGGGAAAGAAAAACACCCTTTTAATAGGAAGAAACCTGCAGAAGAAGCAGGGTCAGGGAGAGGCAGCCATCTGCCGTGGCCGGATGGGGGTGAGGGGAGGAAGACGGGACAAAAGACACACTGTGGAAGAGAGCCAGAGATTAATAACAATAATGATGATTAAATGCAGAGAGCTGAATACACACCGTGAGTGAAGAAGAAACACTCAGTGCATCATGGGAAGCCCCCAGAGAGAGAGATGCATGTGTACATATCCACATTGAATAACATGAACTGAAGTGCTGCAGATTACATCCGAAACCTCTGACTTTAAATGCCGCAGAGTTCGAGCTATCCAACAAAAGTTTCACTTGTATCATTGTGTCTTTCCCCCCTGCAGTATGGTTCAATAAACGGATAGCAAACAGTCTATCAAATTTATAACTGAGGAAGAAATTTATCTGGTATTGATATCACGCTACTGAGCCCGGCAACAGACATAAACTATAACAGACTCATTCAATTTCTTTCAGATTAAGTTTGTTATCTTGCAACGCTCAAAATACCAGACAGCTTAGCTGATTCAAACATAAGCAAGTAAAGTTTAGGACTATTCAACTGTGCTGAAGAAAGAAAAGAAAAGGCTTCCACAGGAGTATTAGACAGACTGAGAACTTAACTTTAAATCTGTGTGGGATCGCAATCTGAGATGTGAATCATAATTTTCCCAACGGATTTAACTGAACACATACGGCATATGGTTGCCTGGATACAAATCCTGTCACTTTAACTTAATGACCAAAGTCCCAGCTGATTAAATACCCACATCCTGCATTTGTGTTATGTGAAGTTGAGATGTTTGGACAGTGCTGTTATTTTTCTCTAAAAACTACTCTGAATGACAACAGACCCGTTCCTCATTATGACTAAAGAGCTATGCACGAATGCTGTTTTACAGACAAAGTATTCAGAATGTTCATTTCCCGATTAGCTGGTAAAGACCACACAGGTTTTCCTGTGAACAGTTAACACCACGATACCCACACTCTGGTAGAACGTGTGTGACAGGGGGAAATTAAAAGGAACTGTACAGGAAAAACAGGCAAAGCCAAAAACTACAACAGACAATGGACTGAAATAAAAACAAGATAACGCTCAAACTTCCAGGTCACGATAGTATATCACAAGCCGAGCACAACTATGTCGTTTGAAAGCAGACAGCAATCTTCAGAGGAAACGTGAACAGTTCCCCGCAGTAAATACTGTATAGTATTTTTGCTTGACATCTCAATCCCTCGTCTGTATTGAGCCTCGTGCCATAGATGGACTCCGGGTCCACCAACTTGGACATCAGCTGGCAACTTTAGTCCTTGTTCTGTTCTCTGCTCTGAGCAGGAGGGTCACTGAAACACAGAGGCAGCAGAGCAGAACAAGGAAAACTGTCACCAGCTGCAGTCCAAGATGATGGAGTTGAAGTGCGCCTGAAGAACAGCGACCCGAGCAGCCTTCAGGTAGGAAAACATGAGAGGACAGGTCAGGGCAAGCTGAGTAGTAGTGACTGAAGTTTTTAAGTTAAATCTCCATCTGCAGTGAAGCTCTAACCGCTGTTTGCAGCGTTACCTTGCACACAAAGATAACCATCGAGTTTCAGTTTCCGTAGTTGTAGCACGAAACTGGTGAAAAGTTTTTTGATGATTTCACATCAAAGTCAGATGTCACCGACATTGTTTGCCCGTTCTCCTCTCTGATGTGGCACTCCCCATTTGGAAAAGTCTCGGTGCTGTTTATAATCTAAATGCATACTTGTCAGGATAATGATATGCAGGGCGTAATAAGGTTTGATAGGAAAACCGGCTTCGTGCGGCAGCTCACGCTGCTGCTGTCAACAACACTGAATCAGAGGGTAAAAACCACTGTGGGGAGGTTGTTTCGAATGGTGGGTTTCCACTGGTGAAACCATTTGAATATTTTTTTTTTGGGTGACCCCTTTTAGAAAACCTGATGTCCAGTGATCTAATCAGCCATCAAAGACTTCTCTCAAAATAAGAGCTATTTAACGGAGAAGCCTTTGAAAGATGAAGAGGGTTATTTAGTCTTGACATCAAGGAGACGCAGGTAAAATGAAAGAACTGATAACTCCTAATCCAGAGAGTGACGAGCAGTGAAAGACTGAGACTTGATGGGAAGAGTAATTATCATGCATGTCGATCTAGACTAAAAAAAAAAAAAGGATGCTGTGCTAAATGAGGTGTTTAGCACAAGATTTTATTCTTTCAGCATTTACATCATCACTAGAAACTAAACTAAGAACTGATATTAAAGTTTTACTAAAGGAGAGTTAGTAGTTTCTCAAGGTTGGGTGACTGGCAATATTCAGCCAGCCAATATCGATCCAATATCTACAACAATCTGAAGTCTCAGTTGCATAATGATACAACCATTTCCTGACTGACCTTTACAAATGACAAGTTCAATAGGTGATGAAGGTGTCGGGAAGTGCTGACAATGCTAAACCCAGCTGCTGTCAAAGGCTGCCCACATCAATGAGCCAGACACAACTAACTATGGATTTCCTCTTGAGGCCAAGTGGCCCAGAAATCAATAACACAATCTATTGTTTTCATTTCCTTTATAATACAGATGCATGTGCACGCGGACACACTAACCTGTGGAGACAGGGCACTGGTAGGCTGGGTGAAGAGTGTGGAGTGGGTTGCTGACCGTAGGCCATGTGCTCTCCTGACAGTCTGATGGGGGAAAGGAGCAGACAGTACGTCCTGCTGAAGAAAAGCCACAAACAGACACAAATGTCAAAATAGGAGACATCATCATCAGAGGGGGGATGATCAAAATGCAACCCCCCATGAAAACATCCACCATAGTGATCAGTAGTGCGTTACTGTTAGCTACAATGAGGTTTTGAAGAAGCAGGTATGAAAGTGGTTTTATTTTCTGCTCGTTCAAATGTGGAGGGGGATATTTCCTCTTTGTGGCAAACATTCAAACACATGGTGAAATGAGGCGGTTACATGTGCAAGAAATATGATGTGAAACTTTGTGTTGCACATACTGTACGCATATAGACTGCATGTGTGTGAGAAAGTCTCTGCTGCTGTAGCTGACACCTAGAGGTAAAAGCGCTTACCAAATCTAAACCAGGATTAGCAGCAAGTTAGTTTTCTACTAGATTTTCAACGCTCATATTGATATATACAGGCAAGTAAAAAAAAGAAGCACACTCTTACTGCTTATCTAAGTAAGAGGGTAAGTAGCACCCAGGTGCTAATAATCAAATGCAACTGATTAAACCTGTAACCCCAAGTGTACCATATTTGGAAAAATGCTGGATGTAGCAAAAACTATACAAATGAAGTCATTTGAATTTTCTGGCAGTTATTTTATGTTTCAGGCTCTGCAGGGGTAACTCATCGTCAGCAAGTGAGAACATGAGACATTTTAGCAGTTTGCTAGTCTGTAGCATTCGAGTGTGTGTTACACGATGCCAAAATCTTCCCAAAGGGGAACATCCCAGCAAATTCACCCCAAGGTCAGACCATGTAATGCTTTATAAATTGTAAAAAAAAAAATACAAATAAACCTAAAAGCTACATGTCAGAGTCGACAGGCCTCAGTTAGAATGTTGAATGTTAAAGTTCATGACAGTACAATCAGAAAAAACACAGAACATCTTGCCCAAAGAACGCCTCTTTCCTCTAAAAAGAGCATGGCGGCACAGCTTATTTTTGCAAAGTTACATCTGAACAAACCACAAAACTTCTGGAACGATGTCCTTCAGACAGACGAGGCAAAAGAGGAGATGTTTGGACACAACGCACAGCACCACGATGAGTGAAAACGAAACAGCCTTTCAACACAAAAGACTCACACATACTAAGTGTCAAACACGGTGGTGGATGAGTGATGATTTGGGCTTGTTTTGCAGTCACAGGACTGCTCAACAGCTCAAAGCTCCTCTGTACTCTATAATGAAAATTGAGGCCATCTGTCTGACAGCTAAAGTATGTTTGAAATAAGAACAATGATCCCCAGCAGATCGAAAACAGAATGACTGAAAGAGAAAGGACTCAAGGTGTTACAATGGCCAGCTGAAACTGGTTGAAATGCTGTGTTGGGACTTCAAGAGAACTCAATGAACTGAAGCAATGCTGTAGAGAAGAATGGGCCACAACAACGATGTGAGAGACTGATAAACACATAGACGAAACGATTACTACAACTTATTGCGGCAAAAAGTTGCCACAAAATTACAGGAGGAGTGCTGAGAACACGTATTTTCTCTCCACATTACTGTATACACTACACTGTATACACACAAATACATATCTTATCTTTGTGAGTTACTAAACAGGAGAGTGAGGACGTTTTTGGAAAACAGAAAATAGCAGCAGAAGTGTGTGTGTGGGCAAGTGTATGAAAGAGTCACAGTAGACCGCAATGACTAAAATACTTTCACCTTCAAAATGCGCACTCTGATATTTTGTGCCTCCCAGCACTAAGGAACGATGATGGAGATAAAATTGTACAAAAACACTGAGAGTGCACCGACTTTGCCCACAACAAATATTAACTACTCGTTTTTTACCCATGGATGCGGACGCGTTACATATTGGCGGCTCCAACCAGCTCTAAGACTTCCACACTAAGCAGTAACAACAGAAAAAGGTCAGGTGTGAATTCCACGCATCGTCACCGCTACGTTTGAAAAGCAGAGCCGTTAAAAATAAAAGAGGAACCAAAGATGATGTGCTAAACTGTGCTGAAAATGAAAGAAAGTGCATGCACATAATAAAAACAGGCAAAAATTTGACTTTTTTTGCACTAACACCAAAATAAAAAACGTCAATGAGTGCTTCTAATGTCTTTACCTCAAACACCTGGATATCATACATTTGTTACAAAGAGCCAAAACGTGCATCTTTAATCAGACTATAAGCAACAATTAATGAGTCACTCCCTTAAATTTAAGGCACTATATTAAAGGGGCCTTATTACGGTCACTCTAATGCTGTAATTTTATTCTTGGACTTTACAGAAGTAGTAAAGTCAAGCTCAAATAAACTCATTTATTTTAGAGTTTATCCTCCGTCTAAAGCCATTTTATCACTATTCCCTGCACCTTTAAGCCCACTTACCTCCAACAACCCACACCTTACATGGGATTTTAACAGGTGGGTGGGGTTTCTGTATTCACATTCACTCTTACTTATACACGTGATGACCTCATTTAAAATTTTTGCCATTTTTAAATATGTGCATCCACCACTGCACCAACAACAACAGAAAACAATGAAGAATGTGAGAGTTCTTCTGTAACTATATGGGAACCTGGCTCTCACTAAAGGTAACAAAATCCGCCTACTAGCATCTAACAATTGTACACAAACCGAAGTGTGAAAACGACATAATGTTGTTTACCACCTGAGAGTGGCATCAGTATTCTCACATCCCTTAACCTCTTAACGCACTCCTGCTCGGAGCCGCACAAAGTTCGACCATTTCTAAAGATTTTGTAGGACAGGTGACACCTTAAAACACAGCCATCACATTCACACAACAATCACAGCACATTTTACCCAACCTGTGTGTTTCTGGACAGAGGAAGGAAACACACAGAGTCAGGACAGCATGCCAGCTCCACACAGGGAACACCCGTGTACCTGGCAGTGTGCGCTGACACAACTAACCAATCTGCCAACCGACAGGCCAGTAAATGCAACATTAACTCATCAACAGCTTACCCACAGTAATCTACTTCCCTAATATTGCAATACCTAGACGCCTTTGTATTGCAGTAATTCTTTAATGACATACGTACTGAGTTTTTTCAGCTATCAGCACTCTAATCCATAAAGTGGAGGTCTTCTTAACACCTTTTTCTACATGTTATTACACACACAATTACCTTTGCTTTACCGCTTTGAGCCCAGGTAAATTACATTTAACAAGCAAAGATGGGGCCTGGATTATGCCCATCTGAGTGCCGGGGTAACAGTTATGCATCATATATGGTTACACAAGGAACACTTTAGGAAATTAAATCTGTAGTGTCTCTTCGATGAATACATCCTATGAAAGAAGAACGAAAAAGTCAGCTTGCACACTTGGAGAGCATCAGGACTAGTCAAGCTCAAGCATAAGGCATCCTTGCCAAGCTGCTATGATAACCAGCACCGATCCCACTTTTTTCTCCCCTCCAGCTCTCAGCTTCTACAGCAGTAAACAAGCAGATTTAATTATAGAAAGGACTGCGGAGGACAGTTAATGAAAGAAACTTTCCACTGTTCATAACCGTGTTTGACACAAGTCTTTTCAACATAAATCGCAACTGAGTATTATTGCCACTTAGGAGCCCAACGTCTGCAAGCGGCCACACTTGTAGGAACGACCATTAAAAACCTTTAGCAAAGTGCAATATCACAGCCGCAAACACAGTGTCCTCAACATGAAGATAGGAATGGACCTTGGTACCAAGATAGCACGCTGCAGAGGGATTATTGCCTCTTCCTTATCTGTGACAGGTCAGGCACACCACATTAACTCATAGGAGGAGCCTATATTCATGACTCCAGTGCCTATAAAAAGTGTCCATGAACTGCCAAGAGAGTCTCCTCTGGTCTGTTAGTGTGGAGGAGGAAGCGTATTTGTTGGACTGTTGGTGCTGTGATGTGGGATTTTCAATGAAGCAAGTTCTCTGCCAAGCAACCAAACTGACTCATCCTGGCAGCGAATTCAAACTGCAGTAATACAGTTACAGAATAATACGCTTATATTGCTCAATCCCCCGACCTTCTTTTTTTGCAAGAATTACACTGTATATTAACTCAAACAAAATACTAAACAAAATAACAAGTCCAGCCCTCGCCAAAATCAGCCGCGGGAAACAAAGTGCAGGCTATTGCTTGAACAATTAACTCCCTTCTATTTGTTTGAGGCCAGATGACTCATTAACCCACCAAGGTTTCTGACGTACTGCACATAAATCAATATAAAAGAGGACACAAATCCAAAAAAACAATAATAGCCCCAGTGTAAGGCCAAAACCACACCATATTAATTTCCACAGACAGATATTACTGCAACTGAAACTATGACAAATGTTTCTTCTCATTAGTGCGGCACGATATATGAGGCGTTTCTCAATGAGGTTGCTGTGACCTCTCTGCACTACCCGGCCTGCCATCCACAGAAAGGGAAGGGGTGGGTCGAGGGGGGGGGGGGGGGGGGGGTGTCCATCTATTTCTGTTGATTAGATTGCCACTGAGGACGACAGCTGCTCTCTCTAGATACTACCTACGACAAACCGAGAAGGCACGCACACTCAAAACACATCACTTTGTCCTCCTGACACAAACGTCCCCAAGCTGGTTAAATCCCAACACTTTTACTCGTAGATAAAACACAACAAGCTACAAACAAGTGAGAGGAAAGGCCTATTTTCTGCTTACAAAGCAGCAATTTCACTGTGACAAAAAAAAGGAAGTGCATCTTGTTACCCAGCAAGCAGAAAAGCAGGTTTTCAAGCATTCGCTCCAAACTACAATGAGGCGTATGTAGCTCTGATTTGCTTATGCTGTGAAACGATAATAAACACTATATTTTGTCTCAATTAGGGTGAGAGCTGTTGCATTAAAATATCCAATATATCAATGGAGAAATGATGTCTTCCCTAATAATGAAAAATAAGTTAAGTACTTATAGATTTTATGGATCTCCTTTTTTTAAAAACAAAAACTAAACGCAGCAGTTTTGCCCAGCAGTAGCACAAGACTAGCATAAGACGCTGCTAAAAATTAATAGATGTATTTAGAGTTCAAAAGAGGCTCTGTGCTCTTTTTTTGGCAGCGATTTTAGATATAAAATAGCATTTCTGCACCACATCATATGTGACACATTCGAGACTTGCTTCACACATTTTGTCCCAGCGTGAAACTAAGCGGCTGCTGCGTATTGATTTACTGATTGATTTATGGCACGGTGTGTTATGAGCTTGGAGCTGCTGAGGGACCAATCTGCACTGATCACAGATGTGCACATCAAACCTAAAACTCTGGCGAGCAGCTCAGCTCTCCCTTTCTGCAGGTAACTCCACTCACAACAGTCGAAACTGGAGTGATTATTAGCTTTGCATGGTGTCAGTCTCCCGTGCTATGACATCCGAGTGCTGCCTGATCTGCAGCAACTCACACCAGAGTGTTTACATGAATTCTGATCCAGGGCGAAACTCCAGAAATCTGTCACCTCTGCGCATTCCCCCATGCATGAACTGAGGTGATCTCCAGCAACTCTAATTCTATAATTACTGGGATCGGCTCATCAGCAAGCATCCAGAAGGCTCGCGTGTCTCACAGTTCAGACTGGCTAACCATTAAGATACCACAGATGCTCAGTTAAGTGAGCCTCATTGTAAGACTGTGCAGTGAAATAAGTGTGTGGGTATGTTCTGTAGGGACAAAATAAGAGAAAGTGTATGCACATCCAAGCACAAATAGCTGTTAGACTAGAACCATCATAATGTGCTGCAAAAAATGTCTGCACGGTAATTGGCTCCAACCCAACAATTTCATTCCTTAAACATTTTTTGCAAAGGCAACACTTCGATTGTGTTCTTCAAAGGAAGCATCAGACGTTGTGCTTTCAAAACAGTGTACCTAAGAGCCAATACACCTCAACAACTAGAAATACTACTACTAGAAATACACACAAACACAACCTGCATGGAAAAATTTCATAATACTGGCATAGAAAAACTGATTCAGACTCGTACCTAATACTTTACAAAACAACCAACTGATCTAATAGTCTATTAAAAAAATCACTTCCTTACATACAACCTGAAAATTACCCATTTAGTACTCAGTGACATGTCACGTATAGCTTTTAATAAACAATGGCCCTTCCCCATGGCTTTAACAAACAGGCCAGTTACAGTAACAACAACACAGGCAGACTGGTGTCCTAACAAAATGTGCCCAAAGCATGCTCAAAGACTCCTTGGGGATAACTTGTGTGTGCTATTTATTTCTAGTGAGCTGAGTTAACCTCTAAGGCAGAAGACAAATGGAAGGCATGGAAGAAACCCTATAATATCCTCCAGTCCTCATTTGCACACAGCTATTTAATATACAGGGTGGGCCATTTATATGGATACACCGTAATAAAATGGGAATGGTTGGTGATATTAAAGTCCTGTTTGTGGCACATTAGTATATGTGAGGGGACAAACTCCTCAAGATGGGTGGTGACCATGGTGGCCATTTAGAAGTCGGCCATCTTGAATACAACTTTTGTTTTTTCAATAGGAAGAGGGCCATGTGACACATCAAACTTATTGGTAATGTCACAAGAAAAACAATGGTGTGCTTGGTTTCAACGTAACTTTATTCTTTCATGAGTTATTTACAAGTTTCTGACCACTTATAAAATGTGTTCAATGTGCTGCCCATTGTGTTGGATTGTCAATGCAACCCTCTTCTCCCACTCTTCACACACTGATAGCAACACCGCAGGAGAAATGCCAGCACAGGCATCCAGTATCCGTAGTTTCAGGTGCTGGACATCTCGTATCTTCACACCATAGACAACTGCCTTCAGATGACCCCAAAGATAAAGGTCTAAGGGGGTCAGATCGGGAGACCTTGGGGGCCATTCAACTGGCCCATGACAACCAATCCACTTTCCAGGAAACTGTTCATCTAGGAATGCTCGGACCTGGCACCCATAATGTGGTGGTGCACCATCTTGCTGGAAAAACTCAGGGAACGTGCCAGCTTCAGTGCATAAAGAGGGAAACATATCATCATGTAGCAATTTCAAATATCCAGTGGCCTTGAGGTTTCCATTGATGAAGAATGGACCCACTATCGTTGTACCCCACATACCACACCAAACACCAAGATGTGCAGCACCTGAAACTACGGATACTGGATGCCTGTGCTGGCATTTCTCCTGCGGTGTTGCTATCAGTGTGTGAGGGTTGCATTGACAATCCAACACAATGGGCAGCACATTGAACACATTTTATAAGTGGTCAGAAACTTGTAAATAACTCATGAAAGAATAAAGTTACGTTGAAACCAAGCACACCATTGTTTTTCTTGTGACATTACCAATAAGTTTGATGTGTCACATGGCCCTCTTCCTATTGAAAAAACAAAAGTTGGATCCAAGATGGCCGACTTCTAAATGGCCACCATGGTCACCACCCATCTTGAGGAGTTTGCCCCCTCACATATACTAATGTGCCACAAACAAGACTTTAATATCACCAACCATTCCCATGTTATTACGGTGTATCCATATAAATGGCCCACCCTGTAGTAAACTGGGTACATAAAGAGACTAACATGCAGAGTCTGTTGTCTCTGTGCATTAGTTTGCAATTCTGCTGTCAGCGTGCAATCCACATGCACACCTTTTTAATGACTCTGCACTACAATATTTTGTACAATTTAAAGGAATCAATCTAATCTGTCCCATCTCTCCTCGTTCCCTTGTCTTCCTCTCCTGCCTGGTTCAGTGAGCCTCTCTAGTTCAGCACCAGCGAGAGAAAGCCAGCCAGCCTTAGGGAGGATGGAGGGCGGTGTGGGTTGCGCTGGCTACAAGCAATAACTGGGCACCGAAAGGGAAGATGAAGTGAGCGAGATAGGAGACGAGAGGAGGAGGGTTAAATGAAATTTCCAACACATTAAGCACACCCTGTAACCCAGGCCTTGCACATGCAGGGTAAAGTGAGGTAGGGGCTGCTGAGCGACCGCTGGATGGTGAAAGTAGTTTATAGCTAAGGAGAATTGATTGAGTTACAGGGGTTCCCTGGATGATCTGTAATGATACACAGCAACAAGAAGATGCTCAAGGATAGACAGTCACTGTATCCAGGAAAGAAGAGAGGATACTAATGACTCAAGAAATCCCTTCACGGACATGGGAACATTTAGGAGTGGGTGATGGAGCCGGGGGTTAAAGTTAAAGTGAGATTTGGCGTTTGGGGAAGCCCTAAGATCGGGTGCAGTGTTGTAGCATGAAGAAAATAATAACCTAGAAATAATTCCCATAATTATTTTATGAGGATACAATCAGCTGGCCTGTGTTGCCTGTATTCACTGCTCTTTTTGGGTTCAGCATGGCGAATTCAACACAATATAAGCAGATAATTCACAAATTTTATAGCCAGCTTTCCTAGACACCGTGAAGCTAGTATAAAGGCAGAATTCAGTGACTGAATTGAATCGACATCATCAATATAAACTGATGTCTGTTATTCCTGATGTAACTTAACACTGGCCATGAACACCGTGCCTGATGTGTACAAGTCCAAACTGTGCTGCAAACCACTAATCTCTATTAAACTGCTTAGTAAGCCAACAATTTTTTTTCATGCAAAATTTGAGTAAAACAAAATTAGTAGACTTCAATTTATTTTGCAAGACTTTACACAAAACCATAACTTCAGCAACACATTATGTTTAGCTCCAAGATTTGACTTAAAAACTTTGCAACTTTACATTTGCACCATGAACGCCTCACAGGGACGAGAAAAGAAAAGGGATATGAATGAGGGTGTCTTTATTTTCTTATTACTGAGCAAGTATCTCCATGCAATTGCAAAACATTAACTCGTTCAATAGTAACCTCCCTATCAGATTTAATTACTCATAAAATGAAGGTGCTGGTTTATTCTGGTCCACTTTAACCCCCTCATGTAGCCAAAGGGGCAATGATGCCTGGTGGTAGAATCACAGTACAGTTTTAAAATAAGGACTAATCACAACCAAACTATTTTAATTTGCCCATCTGTACTTAATTAAAGACAACACAACATGACTAACCCAGTATTAAAATACCAGCTGACCTCTTTAATGAAGTTAAAGCAAACTGACAAACAATACCACCTTTGAGTTTTTAATACCCGACTTGTCTTCATCATTCTCTCTGACACTAAGCTTATTGTGATCTATTTGCGTCCTTTTGCACACTATGAAGTGTGAGCCATGGGTTTCAAAGGTAAACACTTTCCATTTTCTTTGGGATGTTTCCATTTAAGCGACTGAAGAAGTCTGTGCGTTCCAGATAACATTCGTCTGCCGAAGCTCTGATGTGGAAAAGCCATTTCCAAACAAGGTATCTGGCAACAAGTCATCGTCATCTGTCCATCCTTGCTTTGTGTTAAATAACAACAAAAGAAAGAAGCCGCCGTCCAGTGAGCATCACCCTAAACACTTGCTTAGTTTATTTGTAGTGTGAAAGTTGTGTGTGTGTGTGTGTGCACATGTGGTTGGACAAAGAAATTACCAGAAGCACGCCGCAGGGTTCTTCCAAAGTAATATAAACCAAACAGACAAGGAGAAGGCTCCAAGGTCAGTGTCTGGCCTAACTGACAAATGCGGACGCTCACTTGCAAATGTATGGGATGCAAACATGCACTTTCCCCCTCTGTCATTTATTATCACACAGTTTGTGTGGGATTTACACATCTGGTTCATGAAGGCGGTGTGTGCAAGAGAGCGAGGCTGACAGCTCAGCTTCTCCAGCTGCAGCAGAGATGAATGGGTGGGCCTCAAAACCGCCTTCATTCATAATGGAATACGGCAACAAAGCAGCTTCAGCCCCAGGTGTCTCGGGAACTATAAGAGCAAACTAAAGAACGGAGCGCAGGAGAGACTGTAAGACAGAATATCCAACACAAAATATACTCCTGATTTATCGCCCCAGGTGTTACCTAAATAAAGCTTAGAAGGGCAGAGAACGCGACACTGTAACGTTGTTGGTATTGTTGGAGAGCTGGAACGGCCTGGAAATGTCAGGACATACGCTGCTGACTTTATCACACTGTTAAAGCCCTT
The DNA here is from genome assembly GCF_001858045.2 of Oreochromis niloticus. Classification (NCBI taxonomy): domain Eukaryota; kingdom Metazoa; phylum Chordata; class Actinopteri; order Cichliformes; family Cichlidae; genus Oreochromis; species Oreochromis niloticus. Next base: position 22,049,198 of record NC_031978.2, read on the forward strand.
ACCAGTCATTCTAGTTTTTAAAAAGGAGGTCTTTAAGTTTTAAAGACAAATGAATTGAAGATGACAAAGGATTTAGCAATAGGGCACAGCCAGTGGATAGTGGGAAACCACACATGGAAATGGACTGTAATGTTTCTATTATGTCATACAAGATACATGGACATCCTTCTACTTATGATCATGATGCTTATGATCAGCAGAGAGTAGCAATGTGGGCGTGAGGGGGAGGAAGCACATGCACCAGCGAGAGTGAGACGGGTCGAACAAGCATCAGAGAGGAGAGGGAAGATTCTGAGTGTGTTTCTCCTCTGCATGTCTTTTAATGTGTGGTTGTGTGTGTCTGAGTAATCACAACAAAAGAACTCATTCTTAGCATCAGTGAAATCCACAAATAGCAAGAACCTACTGGCACTGAATAGCTGCGGCAAATTATAACATCAGTACAAAGGAGGCCACATTTTACATTTTCTTGAAATCCATCAATCAACACCAACACTTACTGTGTGCACAAGAAGTTACGAAGCAAAATTTAGCTTACAAGGAGTAAAATATGGCTTACATTTGAAGGCGGGCTCACAGACTACTGCAGAAAGTAGCTGCTTACCAGAGCTGATGTAGTAAAGGAACACAGGCTAACTGCGCACCATGGCTTTGCAGGTTAATTCTCTCAGATAAACTTTGAACTTCTGCCTGTACCACCACTTATTTCAGCCTCCCAAAGAAGAGTCTGGGGGAATGGCAGCACAACACCGCAGCTGAAGCAGCTCAGGCGTGACTCCAAGTTGAGCCTGTGCTGTAACTCTAGTCAGTCATATGAATCACATATTTAAGGGCTTGCCATTTGTTTAACCTGAGGCTTACATAAGACAGGTTCGTTTGGTTCCTCGTGGGACAAATTTATACTTACACAGGATGACTAGAGCCTGAAAAAAATGTAGAAATTTTCACCAAATTTTCCCCATTTCACATGTCTGGCCTAGTTATCCACAACTACAGTAAATTCAGAATGAATAACATTGTAATGACTGGTTTTATATCTACTATGAAATTCAAAATGCTATGTTTAAGGCCACATAGATATTTTTCAATCACATGGTTAAAAGCTATCCTCAATCATGCAAACTTTTTAAATCTGGCATTAGAAACTGTGCAAATCCTTTACATCTGCAGGACCACCCACCGTTTCCACCCACGCCACTTGATTGAAGGACTTTCCCTCCGCGCTACACCCTTCAACTCATTAAACCAGGTTTTAAGTGTGGAATTATGAGGTGAGCTTGTATATCATTTGCACTGCAGCCATTACTGTACATTAACAGCGCACTGCAATATTTTGGCCCTGGTAAGCGATGCACACTGTAATAAATAGCTGTGAAAATACTTTCTGTACAAGGACATACTCCTCTTTGTGAATAGAAGGCCGATGTATAGTAACACAAAATGTATAGTAACACACCATACATTTTTACAGTATAAGACTATTTTTTCTTCATCATAATGTAAATGTAGTTGAAATCATTAATTTCGAAGATTTGTGATTGTTTAGTTCAGTTACTTTGTGTTTAGATTTTGACTTTTGTGCACATGTTATGAACATTTAAAAAGATTTATCTAGCAATGGCTCACAATGACTGAGATTCCTAAGGGAATTAATCAGAACTGGCCAATGTTCACTTTCAGGATAGCTATTAAAATGTTTAATGTAATGGCATTCCCCCAGTTTTTTTGTTTTTTTGTTTTTTTTTCTTACAAAGCAATAAATATCTTGTTATGTTCAAAAACAAGAATAAACTGAATCCAGGGTACACAGGCTAGTACAAGCAACTATATTTCACTGCTTATGAAAATTATAGGAAGAAAATCGGCTGTCGGCTTAGAATACAGTATTATATTGGAAAGTTATTGTACAGAACAGACCATAGTTTTGGGTTTTTTAAGAAACTGTTGTTGTAACAGGTGCACTGTAAAATAGAAATTTAGTGCTGCCAATACCTACAGGGACATTTCTTACAGTGGGTATTAGATATCATTCATGCCAATTCAATGCTTTGTGCTGCACCTTGACATCAAATATTTGCCATCAGCAAATTACTGCCAAGCATTTATTTTGAAAGAGCGACTATAAGGGTTATTCCCAAGGCATTTCATCAAACTAGATTCAGCTTTGCATGTTTCAGCACCTGGAGTCATGATTGATATAAATAAAAAGATAGAGGATTTTTTTAAAATTTTTTATAAAGGTTCATATTAAAGGTCAGCTGAGCCTAAAACCACAGCTTTTATCGTGCCCTTTTGTTATATTTAATACTATAAGCATATAAAGAATATTGATGGCTACCAAAAGCATTTGATTGAGGTGCAACTTGCCTACGAGAGATTTAAACTAGTGCAAATGGGGATCTATGTATACTTCTGACGCTGTGTTTACAGAAAATCTAGGATGAATGCAAAATTGTGCACCCAATAACAAACTTCAGCGACATAGCATAGATTACCTGTTACATCGGTACACAGAAGTATTTCAGCACATCCAAGTTGCACTTGTTTCTGTTTTTTGCATTGCAGCAGTGGCTTTGTTTGCTCCACCCAAATCTGGGAAACACTGTAGCCATTATTCTAATCAATGAATTCCAGTCTTTTTGAAGTATTTCTGAGGAAGCACACGGCTGAAGCTGACCGACTCTGACACGCTCACTGGCTTAGATACACAAAAAGCATTTTGGTGTGCAACAACATGTCAGCTAAATAAGACAGGAGTCATGAACCAAAAAAACCAAAAGAAATTGTGACTCAAAAGATTTGATTTTTTCTTCTTCTTTTTTTCCCCTGTAGCTTTTTTGTTAAAAAAAAAAAAAAGTTAAAAAGGGAAAATGAAAACGAAAAGAGCCAAGTAATAAAGTTGTACAGATGGCTTTTCATTTTGAGTACATGTCTTCACTGACAGTATTGTACTGCATCTTGCTGGATGAGATATCAAAAATAGAGAAGCTATTATTCACAGGTAGGAGGGAACAGAAGACTGTGAGGTGGATAACCTTCAATCCTCTGTTGGAAAAAGGACATTATCATGGTGCAAAGGGTTACCCAGGCAACAGCAGCACCAGGACTTTCAAACATCTCCAGGAAACAGTATATACCCTTCTCATGCACAAAATCAGCCCGCTGCTCTCATGCACAAACTTTGTGGCTTTGATTTTTATTTTTTTTTTAAGATTAAAATCTCTTGTAATCCCATATCCACTGTAAAACAGCAGTATTTGCAGGCAGCTCAATACATTGTAACATTAGAAACACTGCCTGCGGCTGAAAACAAAAGGAAAAAAAAAGTGAAACTGCTTGTGTTAAATATCGAAAAAAGGAGACACATATAACTCACTCTCACTTCTTTGTTTCCTTCTTCTTTCTTCTCCCTCCAATCCCTTTTCCTTACATGCAGTTCATGTCCAGGCTGGGATTTCCCCAGGGTTCCCCTTAGGACCCAGGTCGGTAAAGGCTCTGACAGTGTGAGATGAAAGCTCTGCTGGAGGTGCATACTGATCCACTATGACGCCAATCTCAGCTTTTCTGCCTCCTTTTTTTTAATAGCTATTTTCCCTGGAAAAACAACCAGGCTGATACCAGGAAACCGTCTGGTTGCACAATAAGCGTTTGGTCTTGTTGGTAAGCAGTGCCTATGTAGAGGAATAAATGAAGATTTAACCTGTCTTTGATGGACAATTGCCATCTTATTGCTTATAATAGGAACATCTGAGGGCTCTTCAGCAGATGGGCTGCAAAGCAGGCAAAACACCAGAGAAGACACAGAGGGCAGTGTATGAGCTGAGTTTTTTTCCATACTAGGAAGTGCCCCACCCACACTTAGATCACTGCCCCGGAGACAACAGCTACACTCAATGGCTGAACAAGGAAACAGTTGCAGCAAAAAAAAAAATTGGGATAATTGAATGTAGCTGCCACATGCTGGACGTGTGGCCACATCTAAATACCTTAACAACAAGATCATGGAGCATGTGATCAAGGAGCACATTCATGTTCCTTATACAGGCACTTTGTGGGTCCAGAGATTCCAGCGCTTTCCGGCGCTGCTCTCAGAGTCTGGTCTATGAAAATGCGATTTTTATCTGTGTTTGTCTTCCCACACATTTTGCATGCAGGGAGAAAAAAGAAGCAAAGCAGTATTTGCTTTGCACGCCGTTCGTGGATGTCTGTGGTAGCCGAGTCATAGCGTTGCAGACTTTGCGATGTCCACATGTTGTTTCCAAATTAAAATGGGGATAGGTCTTCAGCTGAGTAACGAGCTTGTGTAAAACCGGCTTCCTTTTTCTGCTGTAACTGTCCCGGCAACAATACATACTTTAACCTTACATCATCTACAATCCCTCCACAAAGAGCCTCTAATCACAAAGTGCAATGAAAACTGTCTCCATGGAAATACATTTTCCAACAAAGTCTCCTGGCCGCCATCTCCTCAATACTATTTATAGAATGACCACTAGCTAGCTGACAAAAGATGAGTAACAGTGTAGTGAGAATGGAAATGTCTCGTATCTCCACTTCTCTACGCTGCTTGGTTTTTTTCCCCCTCACAGCCTCATTTCAAAAGAAAGCCTTTAAACGAGCGTTCACACAAACGGCTGACTAACACTCTCCAGCCTCACAAGAGGAAAGCAGGTTTTATGTGAGTGAAGTTGGAAGACGCTCGCTTCTGTGTTCGGAACCGATGCGAGGCAGGCAGGATGTGCACACACGCACGACGGCAGACAGCAGAGTGCAGACAGAAGGCAGCGAGGGTCATCGCTAACCTCCTCTGACAGAAGGTCACGGGACTCACAGTCTGCTGCTTTTTGACCTCCGTGTGTGGAATAACGATGAGAACGCCATGAATGTTTTTTTAAGGTCAGCAGCTTCTACCTCAATGTACATAAAATGTCTGTGACATATATGTGTGTGTGTGAGTGTAGGGGGGGCACAGTTACATGTGTATAACTTAATAAACATTCCCTTCCATGCCTGTGAAAGTGCTGGACTAGCATTGCATTGCTGTAGCAGACACAATGCACAGCCTGATCCCATCATTTGAGCATCTCACAGGCCTCTGCATCTCTGCCTTTAACATCCACAGCCTGAACACACTCTCAGAGCTCGAAGAAAAGGTCTTCTTGAATCGTGCAGCTATTGCTAATTAGCATTAGCCCGCATGAACATCACACATATTATTACCACAGCGCAGCTGCGCTATAAAGAAGCCAAGTTCCTGCAAACAGCACTGCATTAACTTAATGACCGAAAACAACAATTACGGATGTTGGTTTTCACTGGCAAACACAGTTACTCAGCGACAGCTAACAAGACTTGTTGAGTTGCAATTCTTTTATTCCTATCCTATATCCGAGGTGCTGATCTAATATTAAATGCTCCGTCTTGAACTGACGGCCTGATACTGCTGTCAAGAGTCAAAAGGTAAAGCGCTCTTTTGATCCAAAGAACTAAAGCATTTCTAAAAATCGGCCTTGCAGTCAAAGGCATCATCAACAATGGATTATAGCAGCAGAGCTATTTACATAAGCAATTCACTCAGTGCCCTGCTTCCCAGAGGTGCCTTTGAGAAAAGAGAAGATTGTATCTCTCACACGTCGTCTCCTCCAAGTCCTGACTGACTTTTCCCATAGAGGAAGAGGACAGAACACCATTTTCTAAAGCAGCGCACAGGATTGGCGAGTAGGCCATGATGCACTGGCCAATGAATCTGAATCAGGTGACAATATACATGCAAGGCATGTGCCAACTAAGATTCATTTTTGAATGTAGTGATTCACTATGGTCATTGTTTCAAGCCAATGGCCAGGACTGCTTTATAGTGCTTTTAAATTTACAAAGTTTTGTATAGTTTGTGCACACATTAAATGAAAAATTCTAGACAGGACAATAAGAAATGGTGTAATATGACATTATATATTATTAGAGCTTCTGCTGGAAATGCTGTTAACCCCAGCGGCTTCAACCAGCAGGGGATGGGGGTGCGGGTGGGGGGGTTAATGCTGCATTCAATTAATGTTTCAGCCGCTATAACACTAAGTGTGTGGCACAGACAGCATAATGGAGCTCTATTGGTCTAGGTGCATCTCTGCACGCACAGTAGGGGTTTAGTTCTCTCTGTACCAGCTAGAAAGCACAAAATCACTATTAACACTGTTCTCGTGTGTTAAATATTGATCTAGCAGGAACACAGACAGCAGCTAAACAGGTGAAATAGTATTAAATTATAACCTTTTTACTGGTTCTGTATTCCTATTATATGCTTTTTTATGTTTTCTATCTAAAAGGTTTCCATCTAAAAAAAATTACCTAGTGTTTTTCAGCCCAGTGGGATATCAACTTGAGCCAGCCGGGCCATCGAGCTTGTAAAACATTGCATAATACAAAGTTTTCGACAAAGAACAATCTCATGTTACCAGCGCCGACACTTGAACAGCTACAGTGGACTGGTTTAAAACTACGCAACAATTTCAACATTTTCAAAAGTGGAGTCATTCTAGTTTAGCTGTCAAGCAATTGTGACACCAATCCTTACAAATAATTTAAATAAAAAAGATCTGGTTTCCAGTCGTGCTGTTGCATTCACCTGAAAATGAATACCTGAAATGCAGATACTGGGGACAGTATCTCATCCATATTACTCATTACAAACACTACTGCTGAGCTGATAATACACCATCCCTCAAAAGAGTCATTCATCCAGCAAAAAGGAGACTAGATGGATTAATCTGAACTGGATGTGGTCAGCAGTGAGGGTACAAGAATAAATCAAAAACACTCAATAGTGTTTCATGAACAGTTTATCAGCAGCAATACATTAACACTTCTCTGACTCATATATAGTGTGATATTATAATTTCGCCATATCTCACAGGCCCCGTGACACTTGGATAAATATCATAATAATAAGATTACCAGGTCAAAACCTCATGATCACGCAGAAGTATAGAGCACCATTACAGTGACCCTGTTGGTTTGAACAAGCCTCTAAAACCCCACCCATAGCGTACCACATACTTAACCCCACCGTGCTTTGTCTCATGCCCAAACTACCTCAGTTCAGCTCTCTGGATCAGTTATGTTTAATCCACACGTGTCTCCAGTCATTGACCCACTAGTGCTGATATAGGAGTTAATTAAAAGAGACAAGGCTCAAAGCTCAGACTCCCAATTCGTTTAAAACAAGCAATTAAGAATTCAGAGGAGAGGGGCTTCTATCAGCAGGAAAACTGTTAGAATTAGGGCTTGTGAAGCCATGCATGGACAGAAAAAGTAACACACAAAAAAAAATAAAATATGAGCTTGGGTTACTAAGTTGACCTTGCTGTGTCCTGGTGAAGATATATTTGTCTCTATCTGTTCCAGCCTATTATAAATATAACAATGGGACTTGAGGGCTTGGAGTCCATTGTTGGACAGAGGTGTGCATCTTTGTTTGTCTTCTCCATGGTGAAACCCCCATGTGTGCGCTTGTGTCTACCATGGCAGCGGTACAATCTGGGTAATTACAGTGCAAACAAACTGGGCGCCAGGCCGAACAGAGAGTCTTGCTTTATGGGGCTCATTGACTCCCCGGATGTGCTCAGACTCTGATCAATCTCAGCTGAAGCTCACTTCTTGACTTCTAGTGGTGTAATGGGGATGTCATAAGCATCCTTCACAAAACACAGGCGGCTCATTTCAGACAGAGAGCGGGCTGGTGGTGCAAAAGCAAATGGGGCCAGAAGTGAAGTTTGCGAGTCAGCCCTTTGGAGCTCTGGGGGAACAAGTACTAAACTGTTAAGTAATTAAATCAGATTTGGCAATTTAATGCATAATAACATAAAGCAAGCTCATTTTTCGTTTGGTGCAGACTTCTTTCCTGCTCGTGCCTCAGAGAAACAAATCAGAATGAACACTAGGGCACCCCACAGTTCTGCTCTCACACTCTACACATCCTTTTCTCCTTCTCATCCCCGTCACGCGCTCACGCACGCAGATGTCGATAAAGTTGCCATCATGGTGCTTATTCCAGCAACTATCTAACTAGTGCAACAGAAGAAGAGCAAGCACAAATGAAGCTCAAGAAACACACAAGATGAGGACACGAGAGGAAGATGAGATTATTCTGAAAGGTAAGGACTTCTGCAGCCCGTCACAAGAAAATCGGATCTATTGGAGCCCACAGTACAATTAATTTATTATGGGATAAGGATTGATTTATAATATAATAAAATAATACAACATTCTTGGTTTTCTTTTTTTGTTTGTTTAAACTCGTGATTCTTGAAGTGTGCTTTTAAAGCACTCCTCTAAAAATAGTTGTATATGTGTAAACAAATAGACTTTTTACATCATCTTCCCTACTAGAATATTTATTCTTGAGGACGACACGCATCATATCCGAGCGCTTCTTTAATTTGCTTTTGGCGCAAAGCATGAAGTATCAGTACATGAGCGGAAGTCTACAAAGCTCTATTCTGACGGCTGTGGCTAATGCATGCCGACCATGAGGGTAAAAGGAGCAAATAGAGGCAATGCTGAAAAGAAACAACAACCAGCAGACTGCCCGTCATCACGCCACACTAAGCCACCATGAAGAGACAATTTCTCTTAAGTCGACACGCGCTACCACTACCCGCAATGACCTCGACACAAGGATGATGTCACAGTGGCCCTCGTATCCTGTTTAACCATGACTGGTGAAGGCCTCGCTTCACTAGTAACACAGCACCAGCAGGTTTTGCCATACAGATAAACTCTGAAACACATGCAAATTTCCCCCCAGCAGTTCTAGGTCCAGGGCATCTCAGAGATCAGCTGGCTTTATCAGAGGAGACATTGGCTCACACGCTAAAAATCACCGGGACAAAAAGACGTGCAGCCAGCTCGAAAATGTCAAGCTCTCATGCCATTAACCCCCGAGCATCGATCCAGCAGGAACAAAAGGACTGCTTATGAGCTTGTGCGAGTGTTTGTGTGTGCGCCGTCGTGAGGGGCCCAAGCAATTAAGAGTGCTATTAGCCTTGTTTAAGTTTGTCGGGATTCCACTTGGAAAGTGAACCCACTGAGTCATTTATACGCCTTAGTTGGCTTTCAAGGGCTGCCTCCAAAATCTGCAACATGTGTTTTATTCTATTTTGGTTAAATTATAACTTAATGGAGCACAACTGTGCAGTGAATGGCCAGTAATGTACTACCCATTCCTCCAAGAGACTCTAATATATACATAAATAATTTACAGAGTTACTATGCTCAAATCAGTTGTCAGGCATGTAAAATGTGCTACTTTACCAATGCATGAAAGAGTCCGTGTGGATGTGTGCATCTAACACTATGCAAAATAAATTCTGAAAAGTTACCTGGAAGTAACAAAAGTGCTTCCAAGCAACAATATTTATAGTTTTATTTATACATCTACTAGTTTCCTGGAAACTGGATAATGATCTTCTGAGTAAAACTCCAATTTCGAAGCAAAGACGGTTCCAGAGTTAGACACATGCAGCAATCTTTCCAGTTCTGCTGTCAAAGTAATGGGAAAGCTGTAAAGGGAAGCAGCTAGTTTCTCTTCTGTAAAATAAAGGTGAGCCTGAGGCCAAGGGAATCCTCACATCATAGATTCCCAACGTTGCTCTGAACCACTTTCCAAACATTACTCCATCAGCAAAGCCGGGCTCATTCGCACATGCTTCCATTTGTAATTAAGAACTGCCTCACAGTTGACAGATATCCCAGTTTCTTCTTTCCTGCTGCCTGTCAAGCAGTTGCGATTCTCCTCTCACCACCCTGGTTATTTTCTGCGTTTCACTGAAAAACTGTAATTTCTAAACCTGTCATTTATAAACTCTAGAAAGAAATACTGGGCAGGCTCGGCTCAGAGAATCCAACAATGACTGGACTGATATGAGAAATTCAAGACACAGGAAGCAGCTCTGAGACGTTTATACTCCATGGTCATATGCAAATAATAGTCTTGCAAAAGGAGGAGAAAGACTGCACTCATGAGGTGCAATTTACATCCTAATGAAATGAAAGCACTCACGACTTTTAAAAAAAAACACTCTTTTCTTTTTTTAAATTTAATTGTTACCCCAGACTGTCAATGAGTCTATCCAACTCTGCAGCTGCTCTTAATTCACCATGAACTTGAATAAACGATGCTATAACCAATCAATATTTCCTGAAGGAAAGGTCAAGCCAAGCTGTATTTTGCATAGTTCTTCTGAACTCTCAGGGCAGCAAAGTTGGATTGGTTTGTGACAGGATGCAAATGTGTAAGATCCAGGTAAGAATTTACCCCGGCTACGCATGACGATGCCATGAAAATGACTGTGGACAAAGTCAAAGCAAAAGTGAAGTATAGGTTAACAAAATGACAGGACAACACGCGAGTCTGGAAACCGTTTCCCATAACTGTCACATATTTTTGACGAATTCGGGTAAAGCCGACCTTCACACAAGCTAAATCTGGCCGGTCTAATTTACACTGCTCATTTGGACCCAGCATTCCCACTGATTTGTCACAATAATGAGACCAATCTCATAACTAATGGCCTGAAAGGCAGGGCAGCTGATGACCTTCGGGCTCTAGTAGCAACCTGCCCTCCTGGCAGAGGATGCCACAAGCCCACCGATCCGAGATTATAGAGGGTAACCAAGCGTTGCCTCCATCCATCATCACATTACGCAAGTTGGCCTAATTTAATGTCCTTTTCAGACCTGACTGCAGACACGCTGGGCCACACAGAAACATGGAAAGCAGCTAATTAGTCTACGCCAACAGCAGAGGTTCGCCAGTCATTTTCCACTTCAAGGATGAAATCCCATCCGGATTACTAATGAGGACTTTGTCCATCACGACAGTCTCACCCATTGCAATGCCAAACGTCACCATAATGAGGCGATAACTGAAGCATGCGGATCCTCGCTACAGTAAGGTGCTGGAGCATTAAAATAATAACTGCACGGTAAATACAAATCAGGAAACAGATCGAGCACTACAGTAGCAACCACACTCGCTAACTACATAACACAGCAGACAGCGCTGTGTTATGTAAAAAAAAAAAGGGGGGAGGGGGCTGCAAATGATTGGAGCTCCTCAGAGCCTAAAAACTGTCTTTTTTTCCCTCTTTATGCCAATGAATTTGCTAAAATTGACCTTGTGTTTTTTTAAAAAGGCAGTAATGCACAACATAGTAGTTAGAAAATTCACAGCTGGAGTAGTTAGAACATCAGGCACACACGCTTTCAACAGGACTAACCTACAACTGTATTTTAAAGCAATACTCACCACAAATGAAGGCAGTAAACTGTAGAGAAATTAAAAGAATATCTTAAGTTTCTTTTTTTATATTTACAGAATTGTATTTATTATACTACAAACAATGACATACATATGTAATGTGACACAACTTTCACTGCATGTTCATTTGTGAGTGTATGTGTGTAAATAGAGCAGTGAGAACACGGAATGAAAATCCCATGTGGGGCAGCCCGCAGTGGGTTAACAAGGCAGAGACAGCAGACAAAAAGAGAGCACTGGGTGATTTCTCTGGGGCGCACACAAACCTCAGAAAGAAGAAAAAAAAATGTCAAACACACTTCTTGCTATGGGCCGTGTGCCTGTGCTCTCAGCAGCTTATGGATCATTAAGGGCCAGTGAGCGTCAACTAGAAAGCAAGTTTGCTAAAAGATATGAAGCAGTATGAATGAACACAGCGGGTGAGAAGCTTCGCCTGCTGGCATGTCCACACACGTGCACTCACACATCGTATGCACACAGGTACACGTGCACTCACCCACACAGACACCAAACAGCTGGTAAAATAAGTATTGAACACGTCATAAATTTTCTTCTAAGTGAACACATTTCTAAAGGTGCTTTTAACATGAAATTTTCGGCAAATTACGACCAGTCAAACTCTCCTGTCAGTGTAAATAAGTTTAACTACACATTTAATCTATGAAAGATTTTGATATAAGTGCAATTTCAACAGTACGTCTCAGTTTTTCTACCTGATGAAGAAATGCTGCTTTGGGTTTAAATTGTAGGAAAAATATCTGGAAAACGTCAGAAAACGTTCCGTTAGCTCGTTCTGCAGCGACTGTCCGGTAATTATAAAATGGAAAATTAATGGTAATTGACAGAATGTTATTAAGACAAAAAAATGATACATTTCTATAGTAGACAGTGATAAACAGGAACTTTTTGTAGTTTAATTGTTTATCTATTACTTATTTAATGCTGAAAAACACAGTTAAAAGTCTAAAATTTATATCCTCCCTCACATTTTCCAAAGCTGCTCAGTTGACCAGATTGGAGTCCTTGGCTGGTTGATTCTGGCCCCTGGGCCTTATGTTTGACACTCCTGTTTTAGCTGAACCGTTTTACAAACTTGTCGACCTAACGGTAACAGATACAGTGAGTCACCCTGCCGAAATCTGTAGATGGAAAAAAGGCCCATCCGCCAAACAACTCCTGAACCACAGCAGACCCTGGAAATTACTCTGGCTACCACTCGACAGGGTGACCGCCACCAGAGCTGACAGGAGCTCTGTCATTACTACGGCCGCTAAAGCTATCAGCTTTTCATCACCGTAATAAGATGACAACACACACTTGTCATTTTGTCTGGTGTTAAGATAATCCATGATCTTTTCACGACACTGCCACGAAATGCCAGGAAAGGTGCTGCAGCATGAGCCTTACAGACAGGAAAGAGATATAAGTCTGTACTGCCTGAAGCTTCAGAGCGAGTATGCGTCCACATTCTGGTGTTATGAGTTACTGAGATGCATTTAGACCGAGCCAGACTAGTTCCTGTCCCTGGCAGAATATAACCCACAGTGGTACCAGTTTACTGTCATGTCAGCTTAATAATTAACACCCTAGATACGTTTTGCTTCAACTAAATGAGGAAATGCACCTCTTTGTTTTCAGCTCATCTCTAAATGAACTCTTTATCTTTTATTAGGCTACATGCACTTTTACCTCAACCTTGAGTAAATGCACTATTTTGACGTTAAGCTGGCCCAACAATTTAAACTGTTGTGGGTTCTCGGCTCGGCCTGATCTCTGGATTTGTTTTGATAAAGATGCATGATAAATACCCAGAAGCCACTTTTGCTCTAAAAAAAAACAATCAAGAGATTTCAGGAAGTAACTAAGAACTTGGTAAATATCTTTTTTGGAATGAGGAAAATCTATTTAGAGGAAATCCTTTTCTGTCAATGTGGCATGCTGTGTATTTTGACAACATTTACTTCTTCCCCGCTTTATTTGTTCGTTTAAATCAGGACTGGCAGGAAGAGTCGATGGCACGACATAACAACTGGCACAACCGGCATGCCATTATCTGGTTTACCTATTTCGCCCTTTCACACAGTGTTGCTCTGTTAATAACCAGATGATTTTTAGATAGATGTTGTGCAAACAAAAAAACTCAAACTCTACAATGAGCACAAATACATGCGGGTCACAGCTTGGAATTATGTCTATACGTTAGTGGGTAGTGAATCCAGTCACAGTGTCTCAGATTGACTAAGATAGGTTCCCAGTGATTCAGGGTAAACTAACATGTCTGTCTGGCAATACAAGAATGGTTGCCTCGTTGTTATTTCCTGTTCATTACTCTGAAGCTCACTATCTAAAACTCATAAACACTGGAGAGCAGGCAGTCAGTGCTAGTGATCTTGGGTAATCAGTTTTTCAAGCTGACGATAGGAACAGATATGGCTTAGACTAAAAGTTGAGTCACACTGCAAACTTTTAAAACAGTCTGAATATAGCCAAACCAATAAGAGCACTGCTGACGGTTCTTTCAGATTCCTCATAATGCAAATTTGTTGCTTTCATGTATCTTTCTGACATGATTTCACTTCAGGTTTTCAGGTTTTTGGGTCATCTATGATAAAACTAAAACAGGACTTTATAAAACTGAAATCACTTAGCGTCATGATAACCATCACTTACAAAGACAATGAAAGCCCTGCGAGAAAACTCAGATCAGCTTTCTCACCCACTCACCCAAGAAAAACTCATCCCACTAAAAATGCCCCCTGTGTATAGATGGTAATCCAATATCAGCTATGTTGACCACACATTATTATCACTTCTCTCCCGCTGAGCCACCGGCCATGATGTGATAACATCCGAGAACAGAAACGAAGGTCATCGTTGTAAAACCCAAATGTCATAAAAAAACGGTCTCTGGATTGCCATTAGTTATTTTTCACACAACATGGGGTCATACACCTGCCAATGAAGACCGGACTCATTAAGTAGCGGATAAATGGCAGCCGAATGAACATTTGCCCCATCATTTCATACCATATACCTGTTTCCCCCCTCAGTCTGTAAATGTTGGATCGCTGAGTCTGAAACCAGTTTGTCCGTGAATGGTAGGATAACATTGATGGAACTACCATTGCGGACACATCTATCAGTCATTCAGCTATCTTATCACCCTTAGCACAGCCGAAAGCTTAGAGTCACTCTCTTATCACACTAATCCGGACAAGTTCAGAGCTGAGTCTGTGAAGGCAGCACGGATAAATTAGTTTACTCCTTTACTGATTGGATTAAAAGCCAGGAGCGGGCCTCGGCCCCCTGGCCCCAGCTGCTCCAGTCTCCAGCTGTTCAGCTTTAATGAACATAGGAGCTTTAATGTAGGTAAATGACAACAAAAACCATATTTAATGCCTTTTATTGCCACATTTTCCATTAAATCCCATATTTTAGATGCAAGATATGAACATATTGACCATCTCGCAGTACAGAAACTCCCGACTGATTTATAACCCTTTTACAAGGAGTATTCCCAGTGACTCACCTCTCCTACTACACGTCAGGAAAGCAGCATCATATATGACAGCTGGCTCAATATTAATCTAGTGCAGGTTACATGCAACCATATGGAGCCCACTGTCTCCTTTGCAGCCCCATCATCAGAGCCATTACTCAGCTCAACATTTCCAGTTAGGCTCCAGACACCATATTTAGGTCTTCTTTGAAACACGTGTGCATACAGCCTGCATAGAAACTGTATGCATCCCACTGCAGCTTTAATCAACACTAGTGCCGAAACAGGGTTTCCACTGGAAGACTCACAAATGAATACAGAGGCTTGGCTGTCACAAAGTGACAGGCCCGCGTTAGGGGCCGCCGCAGCAACGCTTCACTGGACGGAGACACAATATGACAGACAAACAACACTACAAACCTGGGCAGCCTGAAATAAAATGAAAACTTATTAGGGGCCAACTCTGGCGAGAGACAGTGAGCAGTAACGTGCTTAAAACACTTAAGGCTTTCTTAGAGATGGAAGAGGCCAAGAATATCAATTCAGACTCAAATTTGTTCACTGTAATAGTTCACAGTGGGAGACAGTTCACAGTGGGTCTAGTGTGGAGATATGGAGTGCGTGTGTCTGTTCTGACAGCTCCTTAACCTCCGGGCTGGCCTGCTTCACTAAGAAGGAAAGCCTCATTTAATTTCACAAGGCCTGTGAAAAGTGTGCCTGTAGATGGTGTGAGAGATAGAGAGAAAGACAACAAAACTCTCAAAACATTACAGCAGTACTTCTAGCTACTGCAAAGACTTGCATATTCCCAGAACCCCATCCTGGGCTTCTTCTCCCTCCTCAGGCTGCTGCTGTAAAGACTCACAGTTTCCTCTGTGACCCCCCACCCCACCCCCCACCCCTGGCAAGGGGGAGGGGGTCGCAGTGGCAGGAAAACACTGTGCAACTATTGCATCGTAGTGACAGCTCTGTAAACGCAATTACCTTCCTGTTATTGTGAGCATTGTTGAGGGTGCATCCATTACTACAGTGACCATGTAAAGAAAAGACCTGCATCAGCTTGCAGGAATACCCAGGATTTCCCTGCTGAATGGGGAAACACCCACAGGGAGGGGAGAAACAGCAGGCCGGCTGGAGAGTCTGACATCATCCAAGTACAGACTTCCATGTTCCTGTGAAGCCTCGTATTTGTGCATGGATAAACAGTCAGTGCATCTATGGATAACTCTCTTTAGCTCTCTTGCAGACACACACACACACAAGCACAACTTCCTCTCCAGGTCTGGACAGATGTTCATTATTCTGAGTTTCTGCTGCTGCACAAACACACACCAGGTAATAGCAGAGAGATAAGGCGAACCATCAGCCACGGGCTCTCAATCACACCTTTATTGCAAAAGCACAAAAAATAAGGCATCCATACCCTTCCACAGTCAAACCAACCCTAGCAGGTACTGCAACCTAGAAGCTCAAACTGGGTCTTATTCTGATTCATATTCGCTGATCAGAATGATACTGGGATTAACATATGCCTGCAAAGTTGAAGGATTTCTTCTGGTTTTTTTGTTCTGTTTTTTTAAATCACAGGTTATGAAGCATTTGAGAGGCGAGTGTTTGAAGGCTAGTTACTGTAAACGGCGGGGCAGCGGCAGCGGGGTGTCGATGGGTTTCAAGTGCTCCAAAAAGCTGCATTGCCTCTCTGTCAAACCTCTACGTCCCACCGTGGATTAAAATATTCACGCGACACCAGGTTGGGATACGTATCATGACTCGTCGTGTGCCTCACCTTTACGTGAAGCTCGACCTCAATGAAATAAATTAAGGGGGGGAGATATTGACGCTAGTTAGCTTCACTTCCTTAGCCAGCCCCGCTTGCCTTCTCTCCGGTCCAGCCTCGCCAGCTCGGTCCCTACCCCTCTCTCTCTCTCTCTCTGTCTCTCTCTCGGAGCTGTCTCAGACGTCCTGGGACTTACCGGTCTTATATGCTGATGATGCCGCTGTGAAGACACAACAAGTGCCGGGCGGCTGCCGGCCACCGCTCCGCTGCTTCGGGACAAGAGGAGTACTGATCTACACACTTTCACAGCCATCTCTGTAGTGAAAGCTCGCCGTGAAGGAGACTGCTGCGGGCGGGCGGACGGAGAGGCACCGAAGAAGCACAGAGGGAGGGGTGGGCGGGTTTGCGGGGCTGGACTATGATATACACATGCCCAGTGTTGCACCAGTGTGCTAAGATAATGCACTTCTGTGCGCACTAGTTCAAAAAATGTATGTTATGCGAAGACTGCATTACACCTGTCTCCAGTGACAATATACCCTACTGCAATTAAAAAAAAAAAAAAAAAAGTCTGGTGCTATATACCTGTAGTGGCATGGGTGTAGGAACTATATACACACATGTCAGTGAAAATCATTCTGTTTATATGTCTGTGTTTAACCAAATAGGAAAACATATGTACTATGTTTTTGTTTTTTTAAAAAGAGGGTTTCATTCTTAAAGCTTCACACTTAACCTAAAGCTGACTTGACTTGAAAGACACAGTGCACAGTGCAGCCTGTCTGAATGTCTTTCTGTCACTGGTCACACCATCCATCTATAGCCAAATATTAAATATAACCTGTCCTTCAGTCACACTTATGTCCCTTTGTTCCAAAGGAGGGAAATCAAGGATCAAATATAAGTGAATTGATCTTCAGCGGCTTTTAAACAGGTAGGCTTTCATTACATTTCAGAGCTTCTGTGGTGTTTCAGTGGGGCAAGCAGTCATTTATGAGGTGCACTGTTTTCTGGAGAATCACTCATCCACTGCTAATTCAGCTAATGGGAGTGGTAATGGGTCTGTTTGGTCAATGAATGTCAAGGAGACTCCCCACCGTGGAATGCAACCTGTTTTTTTCTGTAATCTTTGACCAAGCCCGTCATATAATACCACCTACCACACCTGTGTTGGTCAAGGGTGAGTCCAGATAGGCAACTCTTAAAAGACAAAAACAAACACATTTTGTGTAATTCACTGCAGTGATTTATGTGATCACATGGTTTCTTATCACAATTTTAGGTCCAAAGTAAGGAGCAGAAAGATAAGGAGTCAAATTTGTTGTTTTGTTGCTTGTCTTCTGGTTTTTTTTAATGTATTTATTTCAAATACAGTAGCAGTATGTCATTGCTCCTAAACTCATCCCAGTTCCTTCTGTACTTCTTCAGGTGCACTGCATCAGGCTGTGTGGGTGATGCAATTTAAATGCAAATTCCCAGCCATGGACAAGGATCTGCTCAAGGCCTCAAGCCTGCATCGATTCACAGGGCGGATCTTTTGTGTGGTGCCAAACACTACCGAGCACTGGCTCAAATAAACCTTTAGACGTCTGCTCTAACTGTGTCATGGCGGTGGTGCATTTGCACATGATGCGTCAGCAGTGTAAACTAAAGAGCTTGCAGCAAAGAAAAGCTACCTGCATGTATTAGATTTCATTAGAGCTAAGACGTGTATGATTTGTTTGTACTCCAAACTGTGTCCACAGCATTAAATCAGCTAATAAAGAGAAGCTATACATATCAGACCTTGGTGTTTGAGCTCAGTGTAACCTAAAATGCCTTACATGCCACATTATTGTAACAGCACAACTTCTTATCTTCCTCAACATCTACAGTTGTGATACTTCGGGTGAGTTATCACCAACCTAAAGACACTAACACTGCAGGTGGAAGAAAATAAGACCAGGTGACACCATTCCTTTTGAAAGTAACTAAGTATTTAGATATATCCAAGCCACACTAAAGTGGGAAAAAAAACACTTTATGGAAAATCTCAGTCATACTCCAGTTAATTTCACTCAGACACTCGTGTTAATACATTAAACCCCATAAATTAAAATTCCAAATGAATTACTGATATAAATTGGACATGACAAGTCTCTACAGCACTAAATTTGTGCGACTCAAACAAAACCACTGCTGACAGTAATCTTTTTTTTCATGGTTATCCTCATATGATTGAAAAAAAAAAACTTTTTATTAGAGACGGTACAGATTTGAAACACCCTCTGCCAACATGTCTCAAGGTCATGATGAGTGATTTGAGGAGAGTACAAAATGAGGTGTGTTTGCTTGCCTCGTGAATATGACTGTTCACACAGGTCTGTGCTTGAATGAAATGTCACCCAGCGTGAAAATACAAAAGAGCTCCGCCCGTGGTTTTATGAAAGAAGTAATGCTCAATGACAGCACGCATGGGTGTGCAGACGTGGAATACGTCACAGAGAAATAAAACTGATGTAAGTGGAGCCAGCTTTTGTCCTCATGTCAAAAAAAGAATAAAAAAGAAGGTGTTGTTGTTGTTGCAGACGAACAACACACCCTCATGGATTTACAAAGGTGTTCCTCAATGTGGTTCTCAACAGTGTGACACCCTCTTAAACCAACCAAAATTAAAAGAGTTAACAACAGTGTCTAAACGTCCTTCTAAAAACAGTTGAGGTTTGGTCTTATCTTCTGCTCCACCTTTGCACTGCCACATTTGCAGGATGGCTTTAATCAGCAGTGGAAGGAAGACATGTTTCTGAATATGCTTCCATGCCTACGGAGACATTTTCAGCCTGGATGTTCATATTTATTTATATGTAGGCTGACATTTGCACTGCATGCATTCTTTTTTATTCGTGTGGCACAAGTTTCATAGAAACTCCATTTCCATTCTCTGAACTGTAGCCCATTAATTTTGTACAAAATATTATAAAACCAACTTTCATGTGATCCATGTTTATGGGTCAATAAAGGAGTCAATATGAATAAGATGAATAGCTCAGAATTAGAGCTCTGCTGTGGACTTCTAGGTCACGCTGAGGTTATTGTAGTAAAACTAATAACATCCAATTTGAAATTTCAGTATTTGACAGGTTTATATTGTGGCATTCTGGTGATACATTGTAAGTTCTAATGAACTCTGCGCTGAAGAGCTGCAGGCATATTTAAGCAGTCTCCCTTACTTAAGAAAAACCAAACAACTGTAGACTAAAAGACAGCAGAGATACAATTTGTTCTAACAAAGATGTTATGAAAAGATAAAGGGATGAGTACAGATGACAGTTTGCAAAGGAGGAAGGCAGCAATATTAGTTGCAGTGTGTGAACATGTGATATTATTATACTGTTGATAATCACTTCAAGTGTGTATCACCCATTTCAGACAACACATCCAGACAGACACACAAACAATCATAGAGAGCCTACACAATGAAGCATTTTGCTGATTTATTATAAATTTATAGTTTAAGCCATGACATCTGGTTGCATAAGCATTGCATCCTACTGCATGTATTGCAAAGATTGCATGACCTAAGGCTGTTAGATGGACATATAATGATTTTAAAGCTTGTGTGTTCAATTTCAGATATATCTTTGTGTGTTCACTCATTTCACTTAGTAGCTAAGGGATAATCAGATTATCTGACTAATGAGAATAATTAATATTATTAGAACTCTTCTGACATTTCTGGCATTTCTAAAGGCCTAGGTTGTGCATCATTGTGAAATTTGGGTGACATTGTTAGTGGATGTGACAAGAGCCTGCAGTCATGAAACGTCCCAAGGCAAGCTCAGCCGCTCTCCAGTGTTTCCTTTCACATTATGCATGCAAACCACCAGATAGGGTTGGCTCTTCAAGGCAACGATTATAGCTGGCACACTGTGAAGGGGCTCGTTATTTAATCTGGAGCTCTATAAAGACATATGACTGAAATCAGACACTCTGTCAGTTCAGTTTAATATTGTTAAATAATACCTAATAAAATGTCTTTTTTTTTCTAAATTTTTAAACCTGAAATAGAATTGTTGAATCTGTATTTAGGGGTTACATTAGTAGGTACACCTTACTTGTACTGGATAGGACCCTCTTTTTCCCTCAGAACCGCCTTAATTCTTCATGGTATTGATTCAATAAGGTACTGGAAACAGTACCTCAGAAGTTTTGGGGCATACTGGAATGACAGCATCACACAGTTGATCCAGATTTTTGGGCCGCAAACCCATGATGCGACACTCCTGTTCCTCCGCATTCCAGAGATGCTCTATTGCATTGAGATCTGATTACTGTGGAGGCCATTTGAGTAAAGTGCACTAATTGTCATGCTCAAGAAACCAGTTCGAGATTATTTCAGCTGTACAACACGGTGTGTTATCTTGCTAAAAGTAACCCTTAACCCTCATAACATTACACCACCAGCAGCAGCCTAAACTACTGCTGTAAGGCAGGATGGATCCATGCTTTCATGGTCTTTACACTAAATTCTGAACCTACCAGCCAAATGTTAGAGCAGACACTAAGACTTGTCAGACCAGGCAATGTTTTCCCAGTCTTCTATTGTCCAGTTTTGGTGAGTTTGCGTCAATTGTAGCCTCTTTTCTGTTCTGAGCTAATAGGAGTCCCACTTGGTGAGGTCCTATGCAGCTGTAGCAGTGTGTTGTGTGTTCACAGATGCTCTTCTGGATGCCTTCCTTGTAAAGAGTGGTTATTTGAGTGACTTGAGTTGCCTTTCCTTGAAACAGTCTGGCTATTCACAAAGAGAACTGCCAATCCCTGAATATTTTCTCTTTTTGGACCATTGTCTGTAAGCCCTATTTAAAAAAAACAGTTTTGTAAAGCAGTTGTGCTGGGGACGATAATGTACCTATTCGACTAGACAACTTAAAGTCCCCACTAGACTTTTGATTTTCCAGTACTTACACTGTAATTCCGCCCAAACCTGGACGGAGGGATGATGGGAGGGTGCCTGTGTGAAATGCATGGGGCTGGTACGGAGATGTTGTCCCACCCTCTCTCTGAAACACGGAACTATTAGCGCAGTACTCCATCACTGCAGACACACTGAGCAAAGACGTACTCTGAATCGGTGAAGACGTTATTATTTTGGACTGAGTGGTGTTTTTATCGCTGCTTATGTAAGTAACCGTGCCTCGTATGAGCTATAAGAAAGCTCTGTAATGACGCAGTGTGTAACAAAACGATGAAATAGCTGCTAGTAGAGCTAGCACTTGCCATTAAATCTAACGTTAACTAGCTAGCTAGCCAGCGTGAGTTACCTCACGAAACAATTACTTGACTGCCGAATTAACCAGCTAAGTATTGACATTAACAAGTGACTGACGATAGAAGCATTTAGTTTATTATTGGTTAGACGGGTCGCTGCTAACCTTGTAGTCCGTCATGCTGTTGTCAACGAAGTTAACTTGCGGCTAAAAACAAAACACTGGGGTCACTATCCATCAAATGAACAACTCTAGCTGTTCGTGTTTCCGTTTTAGCATGCCAAACGCAACACTAACATCACCTTAACCAGTGTTTTTGAGCCAGTTGTTGACAGCTAGCTGTTTTTGTGTGTTTTTTGGTATATGTTAGCACTGGGCCATGTCATATTGAACATAAACATAGGAAGGAGTATCTTTCAGTTGTTTGTCTAAGATTATTATTATTGCATGTTTACACGAAACACCCAGAGACTAAAAAATGATTATGCTTCAAAGGATAGCGTAATGCTAGCTCTTACTCAAAGCAAACATTTCCTAATTTACTTGGGAACAACACATACAACAGCAACACTTTTGGGGGGCTTGGGTGTCGCAAAACATCCTTTAAAAATTCAGGTCTGCACGTTTGTCTTTTTATGTATATTATTTTTAAACGCTTGGATTGAATTGAGGAGCAGAAGTGTGAGTAAATGTATAATGCACGTATGTAAGATGCCATGTAAGGCTTTAGAAGTAATTTCTGTAAGTTTAAAATCAGTCACCAGGTAGCCAGTGTATTGTAACAAAGGTGGGAGTTTGTGAGAAAATCCTGACCAAGATATACACTTGACAACGATATGCAGTTTCTGAAAGCTTTAGTTGTTATTTTTATTTTAATGAGGTACTGGTGCCTATATCCAAACTGTTCTTTTTCAAATTATGAATACTCTTGATACTTATGAAAATAATCCCATGTCTCTGCATATGTGTACCCCTAGGGTGGGAAAAAAAAAGATCCCCAAGCAGCAAAAGGAACTGCTATATTTTCTGTTGCTTAACTGGAATGAATCTCTGGTCTCACCTGAGAGCATAAAATGTAATTTTTAATGCCACAGGCTGTTTAGATTACACACACACACACACCCCGCTCTCAGGGGGTGTAGAATAATTGATGAGGACGTAGATTTACCTGCTCCTTCTTCAGGTCCAGGTCCAATGTACCTTGTCACCAGACTTATGATGATAGTTTTCTATCGTTGTAGCTTCAGCTGAACTTAGCATTGAGCTTTTGGGAAAGAGTAAAAGCAAAATGCTGTAATTAAAAATGCGCTGGATTCAAAAAATTAGGCTGAATTCTTTAAATATGATGTAAATTAATATTTTGAAATGCTCATAAATACATGGAAAAAGTTGCCTGATATCAGGAGGGTGGCACTGGATTTATAAAGCTGTAATAACTGTATGGAGTTTAATAAGTAGTTAAGACATGCTCTGCAGGATTTAGGATATTTTCACATGTACTTTGATAATAATGAGCATTAAACTTTAACACAGCCACCCCCTTTGTTGTGGCTGCTGCGTTCCAGATTTAGCTGGAACGCAGATGGAGTTGATAAGGAGACAAGCGTTGCAATCAAAAACAGCACTCAAAGTTTGAGCATGCCAAAGGAATGAAGTCTCGCACTCAAATTTCTCCAAAAATGTGCCAAGACAAAGCATTCCTGCATAGTGAAGTACAGGTGCAAAGAAAGAAAGAAATCATCAGATGTTACTCCTTTATAACCTAATTTTAAAAAAATATCAGGAACTGTAACAGCTTGATTACCTTTAGTTTGTAATCAAAATATGCACGCTATTAGATGTAATGGCATGTGATAATTCAAATGAGGAAAACCTTTTTTAATGTAACGTTTTCAAAAGAGTACATTGAAGGACTCTTTGTTGGTTTGTGATCAGACTGAAATGATGATGAAATGCTGTTTTCCTTATGATATTCTCTCTTTTACAGCTTTGCTGTTTTGTTCAGATGAAAGGTGTATGTTTTTCATTATACAGAACGTGCACATGGTAAAATAGAGAAGAGTAGAACCAGAATAAATGTATATATGCCACATAGATATGAATGAGAAGCAAATTTTGGACTGACTGCTTCATTTCTTTACAAAGTTAGACATAACGAATGTGCAGGTTTTTGTTGGAGTGTGGCTCACTGGCTTTTATGCAAGTTAGTTCCCAGTGTCCTTTCACAAAGTTATTATCTGAACTATTACTACTATCTATTCACTGAAACTTACAGATGTTTGGGATCACTCAGCATCTGTTCATCTTTGGTTTTAGACTAATAAACAATTACTAGCTTTCCACTTGGCTTTGTGTAGGGCTGGAGATGTTGTTTGGGAGAGACAGGCTGCTGAAGACAGCTGAATTATAGATAACATTGCTGAAGTTGATAACATGTAGTTTTGTTACTTTAAGTGCTGTAAAAGGTTTCCAGACCTAAATCTGTTATTCTAGAAAAACGATGTAGCCACTGAGCTGCTGTGCTAGCTACAGAGTATTAGTTGTTAATGCCAAAGAAATCTAACTGACTGTACTTAAGACCTGTTACTTAACTTCCTTGTGAAAATGCAGGTAATTATATTTGCATAAAATGGCAAATGGTTGGTTAATATTGATATCACATTTATATGCAAAAACAGGTGCATTAGATTTTAAAAACTTTATTTTGGAAAATGGCTTTATTTTAATTTAAATATTGTTTAAATTAAAAAAAAAAAAGTGAAAGAAATGTAGTGGAGGTTGCGGGGGATAGGTGGCTGTCTGGTTTGGATTTCCAACTATATTTGACATGAGTGTCCCAGGCAGCAGCACTCACAGCTCAGGAAGCTTTGCATTTAAGCAACGTGGAGCTAGGGGATAGCTTACGACCCTCTGACACTTACATTGAACAGCCGCAGAGCAGACTGTGCGAGAGACCCTTAGTAATTGTGAGACGGAGAGCGTGCTGCAGGCAACTGTGATGATCCCTTTGCAGGTTCACCTTTGGAGACCTTAATTCAAGTTTTTAAATCACTTTCTGTCATCTTAGCTCCAGCTGAACTAGGCATCAAAGTTTTTGGGGAGGTGTGAAAGCAAAGCGCTATGATGAAAATGTGCTGGATTCAA
The DNA here is from genome assembly GCF_001858045.2 of Oreochromis niloticus. Taxonomy (NCBI): domain Eukaryota; kingdom Metazoa; phylum Chordata; class Actinopteri; order Cichliformes; family Cichlidae; genus Oreochromis; species Oreochromis niloticus. Next base: position 22,074,181 of record NC_031978.2, read on the forward strand.
AAACTCAGACAAAATGAGTGCATTTTAGTGAAAATGAAAGCACTCATCAGTGCACTCAGTAATTATGAGTTAGATAACGCAGAGTGGAAAATAACATTTGGTCAGCTGCTGTTCTGGGAGCCAACTAATTTCAAACTGCTGGAAAGATATTCAGAGGATGAATGTGTGGGCACATGTGCAGACACTCACTGGCTCTCACACAACTGTGGGGATATACAAATGTCATAAATATGTTAGTTAGTTTGCATTTGGAAAATCTTTGTTTACTGTACATGTACCTTGGTGAATTTTGGAAAGGTATTAAAATATAAAGAAGTTTATTAATACTAAAGCTCTCTGCAACACCAACAACTTGCATTTTTGGGCTTTCTTGTTGCATTGTGTGAGTTTTGCTCTGTTTCTATAAAGTTTTGGTGCTGTTCCTTTACCATTAGGCTTTCCCCCAGTTCCAAAAAGTATAATAGTGTGGATGCACGCTCATTGTTCCCTTTAGTCCTTATTGTCATGGGCTACTGAAAACTCCAATTAGCATATGCCATGTCTTCCTCTGTTCTTTCTGCTGAATCTGCTTGATAGTTGGTGCCTGAATTGTTAATAGGATATTGACAGGTGGTAGCTTTGAGCCTCAGTGGGGTTAACTCCTCCATCATGTAGTTTGAAAAGTGCACACATGGGAGCTACAGATACACACCAGTAGCCCCTTTCCTAATTGTTAATCATCTTTCCGTGACACTGAAGAATTAAGCAACAGTATAGCTGAAAATGAAGTTCTGGAGCTTAGGTGCACTGGTGGCAATTAGTTTTATCCCTGATTTTCCGTTGTTTATTAATTGAGGTGTGTGTGGAAACCAGGACTTTCTACATTGACTTTTGAAGGGACCATTTTGCCTACAGTGCTGTGGGAAGGCAGATCCCAATGGTGAGCTCCCATTGTTCTAAGCTTTGTCTCTTGAGATGACTGTTAATTAGTTTTTTGGGGGGGTTAAATTCTGCAAATCCTTACCTATGACTTCCATGGTTTATAATTGGACAAGGTAGGTGGGTAGACAGGTAGGTTTAGTACTGTGGTAGCTATATGCTAGCTTTACAGTGTTTAGAGGATCTTGTGGTATGAATCCACATGTGTAGTTCATCCATCTATACGTCTGTTCCTTTGCTATCTTATGTTTGTATTTGACCAGGATTGGCTGGGATTGGAGTCTATATCAGCGGACAAAGGGCGTAGAAAAAGCAAACAACCAATCACTCTCACATCCCCACCTACGGCCAGTTTAAAGGGATAGCACACTGCCATTCTAATCCACTAATAATTTTTTTGAAGCATGTTTTTTTAAGTAAGTGTGTTAAATCTCAGCTAAATAATCCTATTTTTGGTTTCTGCTATAATCGGGCATCCATACTTCACAGTGGAAATCCGACTGCCTGACATGCTGCTTGTTGGAATCAAAATCAAAGCAAATAAAAATACTACAATTGTGGCTACAAATCTTAAGACTAAAGTACAGGTTTCTGTTTTTATTATGCTAACTAAGGGAGTTAATGAAAGATAGGAGTGCACACACATATAACGATTCAATTGCCCAACAAGTTTAATCACAGAGATTAAAAGTAATAACTTAATACAAAAAATGCTTAAATTAGTCACTAAATATACAGGGCTGGGTGTTAATAGGTGCTGAGCAGGAAGCACAGAGGGCAGATCCTCACCTGTGTGGTCTTTGACCAGGTTTGTTTGGTTAATAATCTTTGCAGCAGATTGACTATGAAGGGCTGATTCACACAGACTTATCAGAACAGTTGTTTCAACATTTATTATAATTAGCCTTGTGCAAGATGATCAAATGAAATGGCGCATATAGTCTACATGTAATCTGCTATGGTGCTAACCAAAATATAAAAGAACGACTGAATAAATTGATTTAAAAAAAACTGCACTAAAGTATGCAGTATGTTCACAGCATGAGGAAAAGAAACTGCTGATATTCCCGTTTTGCTTGGCAGGTGATAGCAAGGTGGATATTGGGCTCAACTCCCTAATACCACTTATGGTGTGTAGATGGGTGGTTGGGATACTCTTGAGGGGGGTTTAATTCCCCACAGCACCCATCCAGTCTCTGCTGTTCACATCTCATACCAGATTGTGATATTTCCAGTCAGGATGCTTTCATTGCTCCTCTTCAGAAGTTAACAAGACCTTGGGATATGAATTTGGTCTTTTTTGATTTCCTTAAGAGGCTTCTAAACTTTCTTTACCACGGTTTAGATCTGTCTGTGACTTAAACTCTGCAAAGCACTGATGTGGGCTCTAATCTGAGGTAGCATTAACTGATGATTTTTAAGACAGATAAAAGTAATGAAACTGTGTACTCAGCCCAGAATTTTCATATGCTTTGTATTCAGATACTTAACATGAAATTATTTCATAGTTTTTATTCATTCAGTTTTGACATACAGTAGAATACAAAACAGAAACACAATTTAATAGGTGTGTGTTGCTTTTTTCTGTCATTGTACATACCGACACTGCAAGAGTGTCATCTGTCTCTGTCTCACCTTTACTCTTGTCCCTCTGCAGGATGTTCCGCTTGCGGGCATTGTCCGCAGTTTCGGTGGGGCTCGCACAGCTGTCCCGGCGTTATCACAGCGGGGCAGTGCGAGAGTCCGGCCGGAGAAGGCTGATGCTGGCAGCCCTAGCTGGGGTAACCGGTGTGTCTGCTAGTGCTGGACTGCTGTGGAAGAGGTAGTTTTTTGTTTTTTTTACACCCTTGTGCCTCATTTTATTGCTCTTAAAATAATAGTGGTCTTAAAAAAATACTGCATTTGTTCCTTAAGAAGCAATTTGAAGCAAGCTGATGTGTAAACAACTCTGTGATTTACAGGCAACCTGCTCAAGGTGCAGATTGCTTCTCGGCTGAAGGCCTGTCTAGTGTTGCTTAATACAATGTGGCATGACTGGGAATTCAATTTAAACATGTTTGTTAAGGTTCATTTTTATGGATTTTTTGTCACTTGAATGACACACCATTCTTTGGAGTGGGTTTTCCATCATGTGTTTAAACTTCAGCACTATGCTATGGGACACCATTCAGTGAGCAAATTAGGACTTGCTTTTGGCTCAGTACTCAAAAGCAGCTGGACTTTTGAGCACATGTTACATTTCATTCTCCTGTTTGTTGTGTTTTTATGGCTATCCATTGCCTTAAAGGCTGTTGTTTAGTTAAGACAATGTGGTGGGGAAGGTGTTGAGGTTAGAGCTCTCTGGGGACACACTGACTGTGCTGCAGGAGGCAGAGTGATGGATGGCGCCTCAGGGCGTTTGAGACTGATGGAACGAGACTGTTCCAGGCCTTCACCCTGGGCTTCATTTTCAACGCGTGTCATTAAACTGAATTATTCAGCCTGCTCCAGACAGTCCCAGCTATTTATTATTATTATTCCAATTTCAGTTTAGTCAGAAAAATGGTGAAGTGGGAGTCTGCCATAGTAAAACCTCCCCGCATTGCACCGATGAGCAAAACACAGCAGAGCACATAATCTCCTGGCTCTTTTGCCTCTCTGTTTTTCAGTCTGTTTAGCATCATAGCTACAGTACACACCTAGCTGCAAAACACAGTCTGCTACATACCTCCCGAGATCTACTTGGTACTAGAGCAAAGCACAAAGACATATTGCTGAACTTAACTATCTTTTCAGATAACATCGAGCTGTCCCCCAGGTATTGATCTGTTTTGTAATCTGATCTGTCTTTTTTTAAATTTATTTACAAAACCAGAGCATATGCAGATGCTGGGTCTTCTGTTCGACACTCTGAACAAGTAAGTGGAGAGGAACCGGATTTTGGGAGACACCCAGACTCCGAAACGGATTCAGAGAAATCGGTGGAGGCCAGCAGTGGAGATGAGGATGAAAAAGACGAAGGTGGAGAGGGGAAAAAAAAGAAGCAACGCTCTGGATTCCGTGACCGCAAGGTGATCAATAAACAATAACCATTCAGCCATGCAGTCAGTCTTCCTATTTAATTCATCTCCACAGTGGTGTTTTGAAACCCCCAGCAAGCAATTTCCAGTATGCCAGAGCTAGTATATTTTGACAGAATATTTGCTGAGACCAAGAAATGTAATGGGGTAATCAGCATGCATAAAGAACAGGAATGTCCCACTCCTATGATTTTATTGCTGTTAATTAGGCAGCAGATGACAAAGGATATGGAGATAAAGAACAAAGGATCTTTGATTTGATGCCAAATAAGCAGTGTTTGTTGCACTGCTTGTTGGTGGATGTGAGGATAAAAACAAAAAAAAGGAGGAAGAACTTCAATTCAAGCCTTTTTTTGAATGATGTAAAAATTGCACAGTCACTCTTGTCTGAGGAGCAGCTACAGTCTGTAAAAAGCAAACAGATGTCTAAAGGCTGACTGTCTTTGAAGTGGTCCAGTGTTGGAATTTAAAGTATATGTTGAGTATACCCACAGATTTTGGCTTTCTTTGTGTTTTATTCATTAGGTGATCAGATCAGGAGCTGCTGAATAATAATAATGATACTAATGCAAAATTATGCAGCAGGAAGACATTTTTACTCTGTTTGTGTTTGAAATTCAGTGGTGTCGCTTTTTTAAACTGAGTGCTACCGCTGTCTTAGATGTTTCACAACACTGTTTGAAAATGTGAAACAAAAAATAATAAGTTCCTCGTGTGACTTGAATTTTACCTTCCTGGTTTTGTGTGGGTTTTTTTAATTTTTTATTTAAATTGAAAGACAGCCCATGTCTTCATCAGTGTTGGAAATGCTAAGATCCATAATCTGTAAACACAATCAGATAAAAGCTAGAGAGAAAGAAGAGTGCAACCCAGTCTTTCTGCCAGTCACTCAGTTCTCTGCCATTTCCACGCAACTGTCTAATAGACCTTCATCCATACACAGTTGGTTGCCTCTGCTGGAGACATGCTCATGGTGATTTCCCCAAAGACTATTAAGGTCTCCTAAAGTGAGAGTACCGACACTGACACATGTAATCATAAATATGAAATTGAAGTGAATGTAGTGTGACTGTGTGACTGTTCCCCACAGATTTTTATCATAAAACCGAGCTTGATAACAGCTTCAAAAAGTTGAAGCTCTGAAATTTTTTTTTCTTTTGCCAAAAGAAGTTTCTGTAGTGAATGCAATCAATCAGTGTCACACAAAATAACTGTTTGGGTTACAGCCCAACACAGATTCTAAGTGCACACTGTCCTGTCAGTTTCCCAGCTACTCCACATCTGTTTGAAACTTTCTTCTGAAAAGTGAATGGCATTGCAGCAAATAACAGTTGAGGGGGGGCTAATGTGTCGCGCCATGCTGATGGTCTGTAGCTGTTATTTGTGTTGTCTACAGATTTATGTAGTTTTGGTAACTCTCCCTTCATATTAACCTAGCTGCAGACTGACCCCGAATAGGAAAACACTCTGTGTTCCTGATTTGAATTTGTGGCAGTTGAGTCAGGAGGTTAATATACTTCCCGATCAAGGATGACAAATTGGTTTCCTGCTGCCACCAGCTTTTTTTTTTTTTTTGCTCTGGGCTCCCCTTCACTCAATCTACTCTCACTTAACTCACGTTATTTTCTGTCTACGCACATGGTTGAAATATCGCTGGTTCTTTGATTTGATCTTGTTGATTTTTATGTATATTACATTAAAGCTTTTGCCTAAAGTGGGAATCATCTTGTGATATTAATTTTGCTTTCTGGCTGGTTGGCAGGTGATGGAGTATGAGAACAGGATACGAGCCTACTCAACTCCAGACAAGATTTTCCGCTACTTTGCCACTCTGAAGGTCATCAATGAGCATGGAGATGCTGAGGTTTACATGACGCCTCAGGACTTCATACGCTCCATCACACCTAATGAGAAGCAGCCTGAGAGTAAGTTTTTAATTCCACCACTTTTGCTTATATTCTTTTAGCTCTTTCCGTGCATGAACTTCTTTCCATTAATGGCATCTGCACACTGACTTAATGTGAGAGTGAGCATGTTTTCTGTAATATCAAATACAGATATTCTACAAGGTCAGGCATCATTTATCTAACACTTTCAACGCGCATGCCTTCACGTTACCAGATTGGTATAAACAAGATTAAGACTGTGGAGTTCATTTTATTTAGTTCAGCTGACTAGAATGCATGATTGTTTTGGAGAATGCCTTAAATGGCTGTAACATCTCAGTGTCGCAGTCTGCTCAAACTAATTTCTCAGAAGTTTCCAAGCTGCTTTTTTATGGGAGTTTTTCTAAACACATTCCAGCACTGACATGGGTTCAAAACATCAGAGGAGTAAAGACACTGTTTACCGGCCTTTAGTTGCCAGACCTCTACAAAATTATGTTTAGTATTCCTGCATTCACTTTACAATTTCACATCTATTACAGATTGAAATGTCTCTAAAATAAATATTTACTTATCTTCTTTATAACAAGTCAGAGGCTGGAATAGATCAAATTGATCCAGTTATGATTTCAATCCATTGTTTTGAAAAACATAAATGAAAGCTGAAATTGGTTTCTTGTAACCAAATGGCGGCCTCCAGTTCTAAAAAAAAATGATGTTGGCGCAAAAGTGGTAAAAACTGCAGTTTCTCAAGTGGCCACTTGAAGCTGGTTCTAAATGGGAGTTTATACCTTTTGGACTGTTAACTATACAGCAGAAATAATTGTGTGGATGCTTTATGCATCCACACTATTGAGTTCCTGTTTCTCTTTATTCTTTATACTTTATTGTGTGGATGCTGGAGGCATCCACACTATTGTGTTCCTGTTTCTCTTTATTCTTTATTCTACTTTATTCTACTTTATTATTATTCTAGTTGCAACTTTTTGCACTTTTTTTGGCACTTTTCTACTTCCACAATTTTCAGCCGATTTTCACCGTTCAAATTTTAAACTATTCTGCTATTTCTGCTAATGATGGCAATGACTTTTGGTATTTTTAACTATTATACTTTTTAAAATATTAAGCTTTTTTCCTTTAATTTGTCCCATTGAAATGAATGGGAAACTTCCGCAATTCTGCTAAAACTTGCTTGTTTTTGAAACTTAACTACTTTTTCCTACTTTCACGTAGAACAACCATTCAAACTTTAAAATGTTCACAAATTATTGGGCTATTCATGAATGATTCAGCTTTTTCATATCTGTTACAGTTTTACTTTTATCCCTCTTAAAGTTTTCAGTTGCAAAATTGTGATTTTTCAGAAAATACATGCGTTGTTATGGTTGCTATGCACTTGGCTTCCAGTGTGCCACTGTAGGTTTCGCAGTCTTCTCTTCATGTCCGAACAACTTCTTGCTACTTGCTCAATTTTCACTCAACTTCCACAAATTATACATCAAAACGTAGGCATTTTTGCTGGCTTTCCGAAAATGTCACCATCATTGTTGTGAGATTTATAGAATTTTGGCAAATCTCCTCAGACCAACACAAAGTCGCAAAACTCTCCATAGAAAGTCAATGGAGAGCTTGTTCAAAATCATCGCTTGATTTCTGTAATGAGAGGCATATTCGAATCGTCATATCTCCTTAACGAAGCGAAGTTAAGACATGAGGCTTGTCCCAGTATATCTTCAGACACTCCTGACGCTCACAATTCAAGAATTTTTTCTCACCTATTACCGTTCTGAAATGAGTTAGACTTGTTTGAGGGTAGGAAATTCGTCCTTCGCTCAGATTTCTTCAGATTTCAAACTCTGGAAATGAACAACTTTTTTCTCTCGTCATATCTTTTTTTTGGATTTCCACAGAGACCTGAAAATTTCCATGATTGTTCACCAAAGCCTGCTGTCTCTTACGGTGAAAGAATGATATTGATACTCCAAATAGATTTAGAGTTAGAAAGCGTTGTTTGAGGGCAAGTCAAGGCAGTTTTCGCTTGCCTCTACTCAGTTATGGTGCATTAGAAGTCAAATATCTTTAATAATTCATATTTTAATGATAAATTGTAAACACTTTAAGATTCCCCCATCTCTTCTGAACAAAACGGTGTAAGAATGACCGTTCTAGCCCCTACGGTTAGGAAATTATGGTCATTTGTTTGAGGGGAGTCGTCATTATGAGAAATAGACTGCAAAAATCCTGTGTCTCTCTGTGCTGCGTGCACCTGTTTTGGCGGGAAAAAGTGCACAGGCTCTCTGATTGGTGGATTCAAATTCAGCAGCTCCCAGGCTGCTTGACTGAGCTAGAAACTTACTTCTCTCTCCCTGTGTGTGTGTGTGTGTGTGTGTGTGTGTGTGTGTGAGAGTGTGTGTGTGTGTGTGTGTGTGACAGAGAGAGAGAGGGAGAGAGAGAGAGAGAGAGAGAGACAAAGGCTTGTTATGGGATGATCTCATTGTAAGATTTAAATTCAATATATTTAGACTGGTTGACTGAATTGGATCTTGTGTGTGTGTGTGTGTGTGACAGAGAGAGAGAGAGAGAGAGAGAGAGAGAGAGAGAGAGAAAGCCTTTTTATGGGATGATCTCATTGTAAGATTCAAAAGTCAATATATTTAGACTGGTTGACTGAATTGGATCTTGTGTGTGTGTGTGTGTGTGTGTGTGTGTGTGTGACAGAGAGAGAGAGAGAGAGAGAGAGAGAGAGAGAAAGCCTTTTTATGGGATGATCTCATTGTAAGATTCAAAATCAATATATTTAGACTGGTTGACTGAATTGGATCTTGTGTGTGTGTGTGTGTGTGTGTGTGACAGAGAGAGAGAGAGAGAGAGAGAGAGAGAGAGAAAGAGAAAAAGGCTTGTTATGGGATGATCTCATTGTAAGATTTAAATTCAATATATTTAGACTGGTTGACTGAATTGGATCTTGTGTGTGTGTGTGTGTGTGTGTGTGTGTGTGTGTGTGTGATTTAAATTCAATATAGTTAGACTGGTTGACTGAATTTGATCCTGTGTGTGTCTGTCTGTGCATGTGTGTTACCATATGTGTACATATATGTGGTTGTGTGACTGTTATACTTTTTTTTGCTGGTTTTTTTCTCATTTAACAATTACATTTGAGGGACCCTTAGCATGTTCAGCATTTTTTCAGCTGTCCATTTTGCTTTTCCAATTTTTCTATTTAGGTTATTACTATTGTGCTAAGTCATAGCATTTCTGCTGCTTTCCAGTATTTGTGCTAAATACAGCATTTCTGCTAAATCATACTATTTCTTCTATTTCATCAGATTTGTGCTAAATATAGTGTTTCTGCTACAGCATAGTATTTCTGCCAAATACAGTATTTTTGATTAATTATAGTTTTTCTACCAAATCATAGTACAGTTTTACTGCTTTTTATATGGCTTCTAAGACAACCAATCATATCCGAGGGCTTTCACATTCAAATTTGCATATTGTTGCCTTCATGGCTTCCCAGCCAGCCAATCATATCTTAGGCCTTGCACATTCAAATTTGCATATTGGGGCAATCATGGCTTCTAAGACAACCAATCATCTATGTCATATATCTATGATATTTCATATTTTTATTTTAAATCGTCAACATTTCAAGATTCTCCCATGTCTTCTGAACACAACGTTCTAAGAATGACCGTTGTAGCCCCTACGGTTAGGAATTTATGGCTGTTTGTTTGAGGGGAGTCCTGACTATGAGAAATAGACTGCAAAAATCCTGTCTCTCTCTGTGCTGTAAAAGCCTGCACCTGGTGCACCAGTTTTGGCAGGAAAAAGCACACAGCCCCTCTGATTGGTGGATTCAAATTGAGAATCTCACAGCTGTTTGACTGACCTAGAAACATGCTGTTAACAGCCCCTGTTCACTTGCTGATGCTATTTGTCTGTGTGCGTGCGTGTGTGCGCGCGTGTGTGTGTCAGCCTGTGTGTGTGTGTGAGTGTTTGAGTGTGTGTGTGTGTGTGTGTGTGTGTGTGTGTGTGTGAGAGAGAGAGAGAGAGAGAGAGAAAGACACACACAAAGCCCTTTTTAGGGCAGCATCTCATTGTTGGATAAAAATATAATATATTCAGACTGGTTGACTGGCATAGACCCTGTGTGTGTGTCTCTCTCTGTACATTTGTGTATCCATATTTGATTTTGTGTGTATTTGTTGATTTGTGTATTCATATTTAATTTTTTGTGTATCTGTTGGCTGTTCTTATTTGTATTTCTAAATGTATTTTTATTTTATTTTTTCACAGGTGAACAAAAATTAGTTTTGAGCAAACTTAACCATGTTCCTTTTTATTCAGCTTGTCATTTTACCTTTCCAATATTTTCACTTAATTTATTACTATTCTGCTCAATCATAGTATCTGTTCTAAATCATTGTTATTGAGCTATATTGTAGGATTTCTGCTAAATCATAGTATTTCTACTATATTATATTTTTCTTTCTAAATATATCATTTCTGCTATAGAGTAGTATTTCTGTAATGTTTAAGAATGTTTGGCTAAATATATTCTTTCTGTTATCTTAAACTATTTCTCCGAAATTCTTGTATTTTTGGGAAGTTATCGTGTTTCTGGTAAGTTACAATATTTCTGCTAAGTTCTGCTATGTTATTGTATTTCTGCCAAGTATTATGTTTCCTCTAAGATATTGCAGTTCTGCTAAGTTACTACATTTTAGCAACGTTCCTTTGCTTCTGCAAAGTTTTTACAATTTCTGCAACTTTTCAGCTTTTTCAGCTAGTTTCAGCTGACAGCTTCAGCGTTCCAGCATCCACACTGCATTTTCGCAGGAAATGCAAATTTTTCTAGTTATTATTATTGTGTGGATGCTGGAGGCATCCACACTATTGTTTTCCTGTTTCTCTTTATTCTTTATCCTACTTTATTATTCTAGTTGCCAATTTTTGCACTTTTTTGGCACTTTTCTACTTCCACAATTTTCAGCCGATTTTCACCGTTCAAATTTTAAACTATTCTGCTATTTCTGCTAATGATGGCTATGACTTTTGGTATTTTTGCTCTTATACTTTTTAAAATATTAAGCTTTTTTCCTTTAATTTGTCCCATTGAAATGAATGGGAAACTTCCACAATTCTGCTAAAACTTGCTTGTTTTTGAAACTTAACTACTTTTTCCTACTTTCACGTAGAACAACCATTCAAACTTTAAAATGTTCACAAATTATTGGGCTATTCATGAATGATTCAGCTTTTTCATATCTGTTACAGTTTTACTTTTATCCCTCTTAAAGTTTTCAGTTGCAAAATTGTGATTTTTCAGAAAATACATGCGTTGTTATGGTTGCTATGCACTTGGCTTCCAGTGTGCCACTGTAGGTTTCGCAGTCTTCTCTTCATGTCCGAACAACTTCTTGCTACTTGCTCAATTTTCACTCAACTTCCACAAATTATACATCAAAACGTAGGCATTTTTGCTGGCTTTCCGAAAATGTCACCATCATTGTTGTGAGATTTATAGAATTTTGGCAAATCTCCTCAGACCAACACGAAGTCTGAAAACTCTCCATAGAAAGTCAATGGAGAGTTTGTTCAAAATCACCGCTTGATTTCTGTAATGAGAGGCATATTCGAATCGTCATATCTCCTTAACGAAGCGAAGTTAAAACATGAGGCTTGTCCCAGTATATCTTCAGACACTCCTGACGCTCACAATTCAAGAATTTTTTTCTCACCTATTACCGTTCTGAGATGAGTTACACTTGTTTGAGGGTAGGAAATTCGTCCTTCGCTCAGATTTCTTCAGATTTCAAACTCTGGAAATGAACCACTTTTTTCTCTCGTCATATCTTTTTGATGGATTTCCACAGAGACCTGAAAATTTCCATGACTGTTCACCAAAGCCTGCTGTCTCTTACGGTGAAAGAATGATATCAATACTCCAAATAGATTTAGAGTTAGAAAGCGTTGTTTGAGGGAAGTCAAGGCAGTTTTCGCTTGCCTCTACTCAGTTATGGTGCATTACAAGTCAAATATCTTCAATAATTCATATTTTAATGATAAAGTGTCAACACTTTAAGATTCCCCCATCTCTTCTGAACAAAACGGTGTAAGAATGACCGTTCTAGCCCCTACGGTTAGGAAATTATGGTCATTTGTTTGAGGGGAGTCGTCATTATGAGAAATAGACTGCAAAAGTCCTGTGTCTCTCTGTGCTGCGTGCACCTGTTTTGGCGGGAAAAAGTGCACAGGCTCTCTGATTGGAGGATTCAAATTCAGCAGCTCCCAGGCTGCTTGACTGAGCTAGAAACTTACTTCTCTCTCCCTGTGTGTGTGTGTGTGTGTGTGTGTGTGTGTGTGTGTGTGTGTGTGTGTGTGTGTGTGTGTGTTTGTGTGTGTGTGTGTGTGTGACAGAGAGGGAGAGAGAGAGAGAGAGAGAAAGAGAGAGAGAAAGCCTTTTTATGGGATGATCTCATTGTAAGATTCAAATTCAATATATTTAGACTGGTTGACTGAATTGGATCTTGTGTGTGTGTGTGTGTGTGTGTGTGTGTGAGAGAGAGAGAGAGAGAGAGAGAGAGAAAGCCTTTTTATGGGATCATCTCATTGTAAGATTCAAATTCAATATATTTAGACTGGTTGACTGAATTGGATCTTGTGTGTGTGTGTGTGTGTGTCTGTGTGTGTGTGACAGAGAGAGAGAGAGAGAGAGAGAGAGAGAGAAAGCCTTTTCATGGGATGATGTCATTGTAAGATTCAAATTCAATATATTTAGACTGGTTGACTGAATTGGATCTTGTGTGTGTGTGTGTGTGTGTGTGTGTGTGTGTGTGTGTGTGTGTGTGACAGAGAGAGAGAGAGAGAAAGCCTTTTTATGGGATGATCTCATTGTAAGATTTAAATTCAATATATTTAGACTGGTTGACTGAATTGGATCTTGTGTGTGTGTGTGTGTGTGTGTGTGTGTGTGTGTGTGTGTGTGTGTGTGTGTGTGACAGAGAGAGAGAGGGAGAGAGAGAGAGAGAGAGAGAGAGAGGAAGCCTCTTTATGGGATGATCTCATTGTAAGATTCAAATTCAATATATTTAGACTGGTTGACTGAATTGGATCCTGTGTGTGTGTGTGTGTGTGTGTGTGTGTGTGTGTGTGTGTGTGTGTGTGACAGAGAGAGAGAGAGAGAGAGAGAATGCCTTTTTATGGGATGATCTCATTGTAAGATTCAAATTCAATATATTTAGACTGGTTGAATGAATTGGATCTTGTGTGTGTGTGTGTGTGTGTGTGTGTGTGTGTGTGTGATTTAAATTCAATATAGTTAGACTGGTTGACTGAATTTGATCCTGTGTGTGTCTGTCTGTGCATGTGTGTTACCATATGTGTACATATTTGTGGTTGTATGACTGTTATACTTTCTTTGCTGTTTTTTTTTTTCATTTAACAATTACATTTGAGGGACCCTTAGCATGTTCAGGATTTTTTCAGCTGTCCATTTTGCTTTTCCAATTTTTCTATTTAGATTATTACTATTGTGCTAAGTCATAGCATTTCTGCTGCTTTCCAGTATTTGTGCTAAATACAGCATTTCTGCTAAATCATACTATTTCTTCTATTTCATCAGATTTGTGCTAAATATAGTGTTTCTGCTACAACATAGTATTTCTGCCAAATATAGTATTTTTGATTAATTATAGTTTTTCTACCAAATCATAGTACAGTTTTACTGCTTTTTATATGGCTTCTAAGACAACCAATCATATCCGAGGGCTTGCACATTCAAATTTGCATATTGTTGCCTTCATGGCTTCCCAGCCAGCCAATCATATCTTAGGCCTTGCACATTCAAATTTGCATATTGGGGCAATCATGGCTTCTAAGACAACCAATCATCTATGTCCTATATCTATGATGTTTCATATTTTTATTTTAAATGGTCAACATTTCAAGATTCTCCCATGTCTTCTGAACACAACGGTCTAAGAATGACCGTTGTAGCCCCTACGGTTAGGAATTTATGGCTGTTTGTTTGAGGGGAGTCCTCACTATGAGAAATAAACTGCAAAAATCCTGTCTCTCTCTGTGCTGTAAAAGCCTGCACTTGGTGCACCAGTTTTGGCAGGAAAAAGCACACAGCCCCTCTGATTGGTGGATTCAAATTGAGAATCTCACAGCTGTTTGACTGACCTAGAAACATGCTGTTAACAGCCCTTGTTCACTTGCTGATGCTATGTGTGTGTGTGTGCGCGCATGTGTGTGTGAGCCTGAGTGTGTGTGTGAGTGTTTGTGTGTGTGTGTGTGTGTGTGTGTGTGTGTGTGTGTGAGAGAGAGAGAGAGAGAGAGAAAGACACACACAAAGCCCTTTTTAGGGCAGCATCTCATTGTTGGATAAAAATATAATATATTCAGACTGGTTGACTGGCATAGACCTTGTGTGTGTGTCTCTCTCTGTACATTTGTGTATCCATATTTGATTTTGTGTGTATTTGTTGATTTGTGTATCCATATTTAATTTTGTGTGTATCTGTTGGCTGTTCTTATTTGTATTTCTAAATGTATTTTTATTTTATTTTTTCACAGGTGAACAAAAATTAGTTTTGAGCAAACTTAACCATGTTCCTTTTTATTCAGCTTGTCATTTTACCTTTCCAATATTTTCACTTAAGTTATTACTATTCTGCTCAATCATAGTATCTGTTCTAAATCATTGTTATTCAGCTATATTGTAGGATTTCTGCTAAATCATACTATTTCTACTATATTATATTTTTCTTTCTAAATATATCATTTCTGCTATAGAGTAGTATTTCTGTAATGTTTAAGAATGTTTGGCTAAATATATTCTTTCTGTTATCTTATACTATTTCTCCGAAATTCTTGTATTTTTGGGAAGTTATCGTGTTTCTGGTAAGTTACAATATTTTTGCTAAGTTCTGCTATGCTATTGTATTTCTGCCAAGTATTATGTTTCCTCTAAGATATTGCAGTTCTGCTAAGTTACTACATTTTAGCAACGTTCCTTTGCTTCCGCAAAGTTTTTACAATTTCTGCAACTTTTCAGCTTTTTCAGCTAGTTTCAGCTGACAGCTTCAGCGTTCCAGCATCCACACTGCATTTTCGCAGGAAATGCAAATTTTTCTAGTTATTATTATTATTCTAGTTGCCACTTTTTGCACTTTTTTTGGCACTTTTCTGCTTCCACAATTTTCAGCCGATTTTCACCGTTCAAATTTTAAACTATTCTGCTATTTCTGCTAATGATCGCTATGACTTTTGGTATTTTTAACTGTTATACTTTTTAAAATATTAAGCTTTTTTCCTTTAATTTGTCCCATTGAAATGAATGGGAAACTTCCGCAATTCTGCTAAAACTTACTCTTTTTTGAAACTTAACTACTTTCTCATACTTTCGCCTAGAACAACCATTCAAATTTTAAAATGTTCACAAATTATTGGGCTATTCATGAATGATTCAGCTTTTTCATATCTGTTACCGTTTTCATCTTATCCCTCTTTAAGTTTTGAGTTTCATCTTTGTGATTTTTCACAAAATACATGCGTTGTTATGGTTGCTATGCACTTGGTTCTAAGTGAGCCACTGTACCTTTGGCAATTTTCTCTTCATGTCCGAACAACTTCTTGCTACTTGCTCAATTTTCACTCAACTTCCACAAATTATACATCAAAACGTAGGTATTTTTGCTGGCTTTCAGAAAATGTCACTATCATGGTTGTGGGATTTATAGAATTTTGGCAAATCTCCTCAGACCAACACAAAGTCTTAAAACTCTCCATAGAAAGTCAATGGAGAGTTTCTTCAAAATCACCGCTTGATTTCTGTAATGAGAGGCATTTTCGAATCGCCATATCTCCTTAACGAAGCGAAGTTAAGACATAAGGCTTGTCCCAATATATCTTCAGACACTCCTGACGCTCACAATTCAAGAATTTCTTTCTCACCTATTACCGTTCTGAAATGAGTTACACTTGTTTGAGGGTAGGAAATTCGTCCCTCGCTCAGATTTCTTCAGCTTTCAAACTCTGGAAATGAACCACTTTTTTCTCTCGTCATATCTTTTTGATAGATTTCCACAAAGACCTGAAAATTTCCATGACTGTTCACCAAAGCCTGCTGTCTCTTACGGTGAAAGAATGATATCGATACTCCAAATAGATTTAGAGTTAGAAAGCGTTGTTTGAGGGCAGGTCAAGGCAGTTTTTGCTTCGCCTCTACTCAGTTATGGTGCATTACAAGTCAAATATCTTTAATAATTCATATTTTAATGATAAATTCTTAACACTTGAAGATTCCCCCATCTCTTCTGAACAAAACGGTGTAAGAATGACCGTTCTAGCCCCTACGGTTAGGAAATTATGGCCATTTGTTTGAGAGGAATCCTCACTATGAGAAATACAATGCAGAAATCCTGTCTCTCTCTGTGCTGAGTGTGTAAAAACGGCTGCACCTGTTTTGGCGGGAAAAAGTACACAGCCTCTCTGATTGGTGGATTCAAATTTAGCAGCTCCCAGGCTGCTTGACTGACCTAGAAACTTGCTTGTCTCTCCCTGTGTGTGTGTGTGTGTGTGTGTGTGTGTGTGTGTGTGTGTGTGAGACAGAGAGAGAGAGAAAGGGAGGGCGAGAGAGAGTTTTTATGGGAGCATCTTATTGTATGATTTAAATTCAATATATTTAGACTGGTTGACTGAGTTTGATCCTGTGTGTGTCTCTCTGTGCATGTGTGTTTCCATATGTGTCCATATTTGTGATTGTGTCACTGTCATACTTTTTTTTGCTGATTTTTTTCATTTAACAATTACATTTGAGGGACCCTTAGCATGTTCAGGATTCTTTCAGCTGTCCATTTTGCTTTTCCAATTTTTCTATTTAAGTTATTACTATTGTGTTGAGTCATAGCATTTCTGCTGCTTTTCAGTATTTGTGCTAAATACAGCATTTCTGCAAAATCATACTATGTCTGCTATTTTATGAGATTTGTGCTAAATACAGCATTTCTGCTAAATCATACTCTTTCTGCTATTTCATAAGATTTGTGCTAAATATAGTGTTTCTGCTATTTCTGCCAAATTTAGTATTTTTGATTAATTAGGGTTTTTCTACCAAATCATAGTACAGTTTTACTGCTTTTTATAGGATTTTTAGAGGATATTTATATTGCTTAATATAGTATTTCTGCTTTTTATAGGATTTGTGCTTAATATAGTTTTTCTAAAAAATGTAGTATTTATGCTTAATCATACTATTTCTGCTATTTTATGAGATTTGTGCCAAATACAGCATTTCTGCTAAATCATACTATTTCTGCTATTTCATAAGATTTGTACTAAATATAGTGTTTCTGCCAAATATAGTATTTCTGCTTAATTATAGTATTTCTGCCATTTTATAGTATTTGTGCTAAAACATAGTATTTCTACTAAATGTAGTATTTATGCTTAATCATACTATTTGTATATATTTCTGCCAGGTCCCCAGGCAGCTAATCCTCTGTGAGGACTGATACATATAAAATTTACATATGAGGGCCTGCACGGCTTCCCAGCCAGCCAATCATATCTGAGGTCTGCCCTTTCTTCTCTGGTCATATCTCAGCGACAGATGTACAAAGAGCAATGCAAATCACAGTCAAAGTACACGAAAGTCCGCTGATTCACCCAGTACAAGAATTATGCTTCTAGTCCACCTAGTTTTTGAGTTACACGACGTTTTGTAACTGCAAAAAAACGACGTTTTTCGCCTCTCACCGCAATCTGATTCTGACTGCTCATCACCCTGTTTTCCAGGCGCTCGCTCTCTTTCCCAGTGGCGCAGTTGGTAATGACACAGGTCTGCAACCCAAAGGTCGTGCGTTCAATTACACCTTGGGCAACATGTGTTTTTTTCCTACAAATTAATACACTATCACAGACCACTAATTCATATTCATCATTTATTACAATTCTGCAACCTTTTATGATTTTAGCAGCTTTTGTAATATGGACCTCAGATTCTTGTTAACACTCCATGGCACAAATACTGTTCCCTTTAGGCTCTGTGTGTGTGTGTGTGCGTGTGTGTGTGTGTGTGTGTGTGTGTGTGTGTGTGTGTGTGTGTGAGAGAGAGAGAGAGAGAGCGAGAGAGAGCCTTTTGATGGGAGCATCTTATTATATCACTTAAATTCAATATATTTAGACTGGCTGACTGAATTTGGTCCTGTGTGTGTCTCTCTGTGCATGTGTGTTTCCATATGTGCCCATATTTGTGATTGTGTGACTGTTATACTTTTTTTGCTGATTTTTTTTTCAATTAACAATTAGATTTGAGGGACCCTTAGCATGTTCAGGATTTTTCCAGCTGTCCATTTTGCTTTTCCAATTTTTCTATAAGTTATTACTGTTGTGCTAAGTCATAGCATTTCTGCTGCTTTTCAGTAGTTGTGCTAAATACAGCATTTCTGCTAAATCATACTATTTCTGCTATTTTATGAGATTTGTGCCAAATACAGCATTTCTGCTAAATCATACTATTTCTGCTATTTCATAAGATTTGTACTAAATATAGTGTTTCTGCCAAATATAGTATTCTGCTTAATTATAGTATTTCTGCCATTTTATAGTATTTGTGCTAAAACATAGTATTTCTACTAAATGTAGTATTTATGCTTAATCATACTATTTGTATATATTTCTGCCAGGTCCCCAGGCAGCTAATCCTCTGTGAGGACTGATACATATAAAATTTACATATGAGGGCCTGCACGGCTTCCCAGCCAGCCAATCATATCTGAGGTCTGCCCTTTCTTCTCTCGTCATATCTCAGCGACAGATGTACAAAGAGCAATGCAAATCACAGTCAAAGTACACGAAAGTCCGCTGATTCACCCAGTACAAGAATTATGCTTCTAGTCCACCTAGTTTTTGACTTACACGACGTTTTGTAACTCCAAAAAACAGCGTTTTTCGCCTCTCACCGCAATCTAATTCTGACTGCTCATCACCCTGTTTTCCAGGCGCTCGCTCTCTTTCCCAGTGGCGCAGTTGGTAATGACACAGGTCTGCAACCCAAAGGTCGTGGGTTCAGTTACACCTTGGGCAACATGTTTTTTTTCCCTACAAATTAATACACTATCACAGACCACTAATTCATATTCATCATTTATTACAATTCTGCAAACTTTTATGATTTTAGCAGCTTTTCTAATATGGACCTCAGATTCTTGTTAACACTCCATGGCACAAATACTGTTCCCTTTAGGCTCTGTGTATGTGTGTGTGTGTATCAATATTTCTCCCATTTTAAAGTATTACTCCTCCATAATTGTATTTCTGTTAAATCAAAGTACTTTTACTACATCTTAGTACTTCTGCTCAATCATAGTATTTCTGCTAAATCATAGTATTTTGCCAAATTATGGTTTTTGTGCCAAATCATAACATTTGTTTTATGTTATAGTATTACTACTAAGTGGAGGAATTTCTGTCATGTTACAGTATATGTGCTGATTACAGTATTTCTGCTAAATCATAGTATTTCTACTATATTATATTTTTCTTTCTAAATATAGCATTTCTGCTATATAATTGTATTACTGCTATGTTATAATATTTGTGCTAAACCAGAGTATTTCTGCTGAAACATAGTATTTCTGCCGAATGATAGTATTTCTGTCAAATTACAGTATTTGTGCTAAAACATAGTATTTTTTTTAAAAAATTCAATATTAATAGTAAATTACAGTGTCTCTGGTAAATCGCAGCATTTCTGCTATGTTGTACTGTTTTTCTAAATCATAGTATTTCTGTAATGTTTAAGAATGTTTGGCTAAATATATTCTTTCTGTTATCTTATACTATTTCTCCTAAATTCTTGTATTTTTGAGAAGTTATCGTGTTTCTGGTAAGTTACAATATTTCTGCTAAGTTCTGCCATGCTATTGTATTTCTGCCAAGTATTATGTTTCCTCTAAGATATTGCAGTTCTGCTAAGTTACTACATTTTAGCAAAGTTCCTTTGCTTCTGCAAAGTTTTTACAAATTCTGCAACTTTTCAGCTTTTTCTGCTAGTTTCAGCAGACAGCTTCAGCATTACAGCATCCACACTGCATTTTCGCAGGAAATGCAAATTTTTCTAGTTTTGTTTACATTGTTGTGCAACAAGGTTTTGGTCTGTCCAACTGATTTATCTCTGTAACAACTGTTTTGCATTGTTGAAAGCTTTGGATAATAGCACAGGCACTTTTAGCGGTCAGCTGCCTGTTACGCTTTGGCTCCAAGCTATTCGAGTTGAGGGTTGTTTAGCTAGCTCCCATGAAAATACGACAAAATCTCAATGCTTGAGAGTAAGATAAGTAAGACGTTTTATATTTTAGTCAAGTGTATCAACTTTAGATGTTTAGTTAGCTAAAAATAGATTAAAATGATAAAAATGTAGATTCCTAAATTATGACTAAAACTTAAAATAGTTTTGGTTAAAAGACTATGACTAAAGCCAAATGCTAATGCTAGCAAAGCTTGCTATCATTAGCTGATGAATTAACCAAATTTAGATGACAGGGTAGTGTGTAGTAGCTACTAAAATATATATGCCCGGTGGGCGAAACTCTAACCACATGTATTATATTTCACTTGATGTTCTGCCAAATCTGGCCTGTGTAGATCATATCATGTTCGTGATGTGGCTTGTCCCATCAGTGTTGTGGGTATTTCAGGAGAAACATTAGCATGACAGTGACGTAAATGGCAAAATGCGCTCGCTTTAACAGATTGATTGAGCTGGAAATGTTATGTGTCCCATGTGTGAAAAGGGCAATACTTTCACCCACTGACATACCCTCCTCTTTTATATGATTGTACTCCCTCTTTAGCTTCTTTGGTCTGTCACAGTGGATATAAGTAAATGTCAAGTCAGATTCCTCTCCTGATGTAGAAGTATAGCCCCAAATACAACCTGGAGATCTCAGATATATATATATATATATATATATATATATATATATATATATATTATATATATATATATATATATATATATATATATATATATATATAGTTACACAACTTCTATGCAGGTTTTTTATGGTCATCAATAAACAGGGTAAGATGTTTCCATTAAGAAACGCTGAGATCATGTCACTTAAATGGTAGCGCCTTACCCAACACATCCCCCCTTCCCTGTGCTCCGTTCAGGGACACCCAACACACATGGCTCTGGACTTGTGATAGTTCGTGCTATAAGGATACTAGTATGAGAAGGGAGGGGTGGGAGGGTAGTCCAGTCATGCTGCGTTTAGAAGTCACGACACAGCAGTTGGTGTATCAATTAACAAGTTCAAACAAGAGCAGATCTCAGGCGTCGAACATGGAGCCAGTGAGAGATATTTGATCTACAGCCATGGGAGAGTTGTGAAGTTAGGAAGCTTAACTTGGCATAGATTTGTTTTATCACCTCCCTCGTCTCGTTCTGTCATTACTATTCAACTCCAAAATTCAGTTAGATTCACAGTCTAATTCTTGGTTTATTGTTACAGAACGTTTCATTCACAGTAAAGGACTCAAGCATGGTTAACGCTCAATAAGGATTAGTCTGGATGTCTCACATTTGTGTTGATTCTCAGCTATTCCATCTGTTAATAATGTTTAAGACTTGGCTTTGGCTTAGCTTGGTCCCCGAACCTTTTATTCTTAGATTCACCTTTCCCTCATGCGTCAATTTTTAAAGCTATTTATTTATTTAAGGTTACTGTCTTTTGCTGAACTGGCATTAAAAATAATGATAAACTGTGCTCTGATGAACAAGCAGATAACACAGCCAAAAGAAAGGATTTTGTTCATAAGTTTCCCCCCCTGCAGAAATTTTTCTGGGACCGTTTTGGACCGAAGTCTAGTACGACTTAAAAACCTGTTACTATTTCTTAACTTCCAGGGTTCGTACTTTCTGAAAACTTCAGGGGTTAAAGGCGAGGCTGAGATTTTTGCAGCAATTTGCTTTAGTTAGTCTGTCATCTTATGACAAAACAGTTTGCTTGTTTTAAATTGAGGAATTCAAGTGTTTTACTTCTACTCACTGTTTTTCCAGAACTGACCCCATTAGACAAGCAGCCAACAGCAGCATGGTTTCACCCTCTGTTCTGTTATGTCTATATGATCCGTCCAAGTTTGCCACGATGTCACATTTTCACTACACGATGTTCATGGGCAGAGGGATTTATGATACTGATACGATACTAGGACACTACAAGCTTGTAGTGTCCTAGTATCGTATCAGTGCATACATGCAGTGCAAAGATGGATCGGAAACTGTCATTTTATTCAAGCTAGATTATTTACAATATATTGATATTACACAACGAGCTTTGAATTTCCTCCACCATTAAAACTGGTGAATTCTAATAGCAATAATGCATCTAAGTTGTAGATGATGTGCAACAGCCGTCTGCTCTTTCTGCGTAATACTCAATATAGATTAAAAAGAATGAGTTTTTAAATATCAAGCTTATCAATATCTATACATCTTCACAGCCCACATTATTTTATATTATATTCTTCTCCATGGGAACCAACTACTGGAAAAAAATAGCTTTTTCATACTCCAGTGAACTAATTTGTGGTTTCCTGTAATGTAGATGAAGCACACTTTAAGTCAAACTAATCTTTTCATTGTGTTAGAGTTAGATTTAATGAGACTGTATTTGACCCCAGACTCAGACTGTTTTGGCAGGTCAGTGTGAACATACTCTCTGTGTGATCCAAAGAAGCTTGAGTGTGACTTTTGGAATTTAAAAGGACTGCAGGTTCTGCATGAATTATCATATATCGGATGAAAATTGCCGCCTCACACCAAAGTTAGTTAGATTTAGCTTTATTAAAAGGTGCGGCTCTCTTTTATGCAAAATGAAGAACTTATTTTTCTGGGATAATTAATAGTTTCGTAAAAATCACATTTTGTGCCCTTCCTTTCAGGGAGAAGCAACAGAACCAGAATAATAAGCATGTAGACTGATGTAGGTTACTCATTTTCACCTGATCCAAATTGTGTGTGTGTAACTGAAGTGATTGTTTGTTGTGTTAGCATGAAATAACACTGATTTCTAATTAAACCAAATGCCTGAAAGTACTCATGTCAAGCTAATCTGTGTGTAAATACAATTCCTGCATGGTGTGGATCTTGGTTTGTGTTGCTCATCTGGATCTATAAAATGAATCCTTGTTTGAGAACTGAGTCATAACTGATGATCAGGCCAGTGAACGCTGAATGCTGATGATTGTTTGGCAAAATGGAAATAGGTTTGTTAATGACTATTTTTATTCTCCAGCACATGTCTTTCAGTTGAGTTTCAGTTGTGACACCAAGTAAATATAATTGCTCTGGTTCATGCTCTTAATAAGTCTGTCTCCATTTGTTAGAATTTATCTGCCCTAATCTATAATCTCCTTGTATCTCTCTCTTTTTTTCATAGATCTAGGCCTCGACCAGTTCATCGTGAAGCGGTATGATGGCAAGGTAAGGAACGGGTGTCTTGGTCTTGGTCTACTTGGTCATCATGGAGGTCACCAGGAGTTTAATTATGTCATAGCTTAATTTTTGATTCTTAAATTCAGCTTAGAGTAGCTGTTGTGGGATTTTTGTGAATGTAATGTAAACCAAATGAATTGTTCTTCTGTTAGAGTTTATTTCTTTCGTATTGCAAAGCTTATTACAGCTTAATAGTCCACCAGAGGGGTTTATTACCCAGATTTAAGAATCAGTTCATCAAATGAAAAACAAATGGAAAAACAAGAAAACCACTTTTTTCAGTTACCCAAACAGTTGTTTGTTTGTTTTAGTTTTTAGCTTTAAAAGACTGAAAAACATTTTAAACTAAATCAGTAGCTTTTTCTAGTTACTCTGAATAATCCGCAAACCTAAAACAGTGTAGTTTTTTATCTTGAGCAGAAATAGACCAAAGTGAAGTCGACATTCAGAAAAATGCCTTTTTAAAAAATTCATTTAAAAAAATTTAGACTTTTATCTTCATGCAGAAAAGATGAAGCAAATGAAGTCTGCACTTGATAATTAGCCTTTTAATCATCAGATTAGAGTAAGGTTTTTATTTGCTCATGACTTTAAAAAAATAATAATATGCAAACAGAGAGAGGGAATTATGAGTGAGGTTTTATAAGGTATGGTCTTATTGAAATAAAGTGAGTATAAAAGTCAGTACTATCACCTCTGAAAGAAAAATAACTAGAGCCAAATCACAGGTTAACTCGTAAAATATTAGCAACTTTGTGTGCAAACTGTGAATTCAATCTTACATAGAGACAGAACTACATTTGTTCATTTTTCTGGATGAATTGGTAATGCTGGAGAGCTTTGCATGAATGGAGGCTATAACTCTGTAGAAAAAACATTAAATAGTTATCGCAGGAAGTTGGATTGCAGCATTTCAAAAAATGACAAGTGGAAAGAGAGAGCAAAGAAATAGAAAACATCATTACATGCAGCAAACAATCCAGAAATTAGTAGCAACCATCTAATGCTGCTGTCTGAATAACATGTTTAACTTGTATTTTTTTGTATTTTCCTTGTTTCTGTTGTTAAGCTGTTGTGTGTAAGTCGGTTTTGTCAAAACAAAATATTAGATTAGATTGACAGTAAAAAAATGTTTTTGCCTCCACCATCTTAAATATTGAAGAGGGACAGTATCTTATATACTTCTTTGCTCATGCCTTTGCTTTTGGTCCTGCTGTTGCTGTCTGCTTCCAACCCGAATGTGTTGTTTTCTGACTATTGTTTGAGCTCTAAAATTCAGAAAAAGGATTAAAGGCCAGAAAAGCCATTTAGTATGAAGGTGCCTTTAACAAAGCACTTAAGAGTAACTATAATAGGGACATGCACAAAGAAGGCCCACCCACTGTATAATGACCTCTTCAAAGACAATGGCAGCATGCAAGCATTACAGGCTGGCCCCTTATAGACACTGATTGACTTCAGGGAGCTAGTGCCAGTGCTCTAATGCTGACATTTCCATGAATATAAATCACCAAGATCATTATTGCATAAGTACTTTTATTGATATTGATTTGTGACCATTACTGCCCTCCCATAGATTTGGGACAGCATCTCTCAACACTCAACAGCTAAGCGTTCATTTAATATTAGCTAATCATCAGTGTGGCAATTGTAGCTTCTAACCTCATTACAAAATTCATCAGCCCTCGGGTTGCTACGAGTCTCTGCCTGATCTCCATATTGAAGTCAGATGAACAGGTAGCGAGGGATTGCCGTCTACTTCTTTGTCATAGGTTTCTTCCTGTACTCCTTTCTCTGCTCCTGCTCTTTTGCTTTACCTTGTCTTATGTTTTGTGACGCCTACAGTACTTTTACTCACCCATATTTTAAAAATCTGTTAAAAGTATGGGATATATAGTAATCAAAATGGCTCTTGAAATTGTGTGGCAGACCAACATTAAAGTGGAGCACTCGTCCTGTCTGGCCCTTGTCTGCTTATGTAAATGATCCGATTCTTCAGTCATCATGATTCTTGCATTTGCTAGGCAAATCTCTAGATACGTGTGCTTCTCGGATACTGTATTTAGCTTTGGGTTTTCCCTGGCGATTTTACTGCCATGGCTAAAGTGGCCCGAGAGATTCCCATCTTTTTAACTCCTCATTTGCCCAGAGAGACACACCTTCTTCTTACCTCTAGCAATTTAGAGGAGGAATAAACTATTACTTTTTCCATTTTACTATTTAGGTTAACACAAAACTAAAAAGTACAATGAGTACAAGATATAGTTAAGTACAAAGGGAGCATTTCAGCTAAACCAAAGCTAAAGCCCACACCATGTGTGAGAATGCCATGAAAGGTCTCCTAAAGACCTCTGTATCTCACTTCCCATGGTTTTATTTAAAAATAGCTAAGCCAACTGTAATGTTTGGGCATAGTTAAGTGGGAATATGTGTAGGTGTACGTCCTTCTGTCCACCATCTCCCGCTGACACTAAATTTGTTCAAGGTTCAGTCTTTATGTAAGACAAACTTGTATAGTTGTTTACCAGTTGTGGTTCATATTGACTCAACCTGCTCATTGTGTTGTTTTCCATCCATGTGTGCAGTAACGCGATTGTTTTAAAAATCTTTAACTGCTTGTCTATGCTCGACAAATCGTTTAAGCGCACCTCTCCTTCTGCTGTTAATTCCCTGCCTCGCTCTGGTTATTCTTCCTGCCCTCGTCATGTTGGTATGCTTTCAGCTGCAGTAATCCAATGTTGATGTGACCTGA
This sequence comes from Oreochromis niloticus, assembly GCF_001858045.2. Taxonomy (NCBI): domain Eukaryota; kingdom Metazoa; phylum Chordata; class Actinopteri; order Cichliformes; family Cichlidae; genus Oreochromis; species Oreochromis niloticus. The sequence goes on from NC_031978.2 coordinate 22,100,305, forward strand.
CGTTAACTGTTGATTATTCTCTCATGCTCTTATCAACCATTCTCTCTCATTCATGTAACAAATAACACCCCTCCCCATTTTCTCTCTTCTCTTCCTCTTGAATAACCATCATTGTCAACTCCCCGTCTCCCAACATCCCCTCTTTTTTTCTCTGCCTCATTTCCCCAATCATTACATCTGCTGATCCCCACTCTCCACCAACCAACTCCCCTTCCCCCTTCACCTCCTCTTCATCTCCTCTGTCTCGCTCCCTCCTTCTCGTTCTGCCCCTCCCTCTCTGCAGGACTTCTGGCAGGTATGGGGTGTGTGCCGAGCAGCATGTGTGCACCTGAATGAAAAAATGCACTCTGTAGCCACTTGTTACTCCCTCTATCTCCTTTATACTCTTCCCTCCTCTCCCTCTGGTTTCTCTACTTTCTTTTGACTACTTGCTCTTTCTCTGCAGTAATATGCAGGGCATAGGTGTTCACCATTGTTAGTTCAGGGGAACGGCTATTCAGACACTTTTTTTTCTCCGGTGTTTACCACGACTTACATGCACTATGACTATGACAGCAGCCAAAGTGTGCTTTTTAATATTTATATCTTAACTAGATTGCCAATAACAATTCCTAAAATTCCATACTGGTTTTTCCTCACAGTTTCAAGCTGCTGCAGGTGGGATGGAAGTAGAATAAAGTAGTACTGTAGTACTTTAGTGCTTTATTTTTTTATAATAAGCAGAATATGGCCATGCAAAGTACTTGTTACTGATTGGCTGGTAACCACTTTAAAGACAGTGCAGCAGGACAGTAACCTGCACAAGCATAAACAGTAGCTGCTTTAGTAATCAGGAAATTGGTCCGTTTAATTGTTAACCAACTTTAAACAGACTTCAAAAAAATGCTTGTAATATAAATGCTTATCTGCCTTATGCACTTTGAGATGCTTTATCTTGGCAAATAACTTATTTGGTTGTTATAGCTTTCTCCACCCCTGCCTTGTCCGTTGATTTGATCCGCTACAGTAAGACACCTAATACTTGTAGTATTGTTTAAATGTCAAAGAGATTTGGTCTTTAAGCAGGTTGAATGCCTCTGCCAGTCAGCACTGCATGAAGATAAGCTAATCATAGCAAAGGGCAAGTTACAGCCTGTTCATCATATCATGACTGGTGGTGCAATAATGTGAAGTAGGCACACACGCCCCATTGTGTGTGATCCTGTATCAAATATACGAACTCCAACTCCACATTGTTATTGGACGTTGTGTTGGAGACCTTCCCAGTGCCCTTTGTAAAGCTTTGTTAGAGGCAGCTATATGCCATGCCTTCCCTGCTGAATTATTGAAAGTGCAGCTTTAGTTTGCCTTGACAGCGATTATTAAAGACTGCAGCACTCCTATATAATTTATATATACTAGTCGGCCCCCCAAAGTAAAGTCCACATACTTTGATACATAAATAGTTGTTTTAAGTATTGCAAAGGTAGAATAAAAACGCTCGCTGAAATTATTTCTTTGTTAAGAGTACTGGTCAGTAAGACATCCTAATGGTGCTGTTCCCCTGCACTCTCACTGTCTTGCTTTACACGCACACCTCTCTCTTCTCATCTTTCATTTCTTCTAATAACAGCTGTAGCTTTCCAAATGCTTTGGCACTTGAGCTGTTTCCCAGCATGCACTGCTCTAATGCCTGTGTCTCACAGAGAAAGTAGCTGGTGGCGGCGCCCCCTCTCTGTGCATGATGTCATCACAGGGTGGTTTTGGGCCTAGAAAAAAAACACAAAGGCTCTGTTAGCTGATGTCAAGGCTGAATTGGTGTGCTTGATAGTCTGCACAAATCCATCCTCTGGACTGTCCGGGTGTCAGTGCTGCATGATCTCTGTAGAGCATGGTTTAGAGTTACTTGAGGCAGGGCTTGGTTTGTACATTTAAATGTATGCAAACTGTTCCTACGTGTTCTGGCTCACTGTGTTTGTAAAGCAACGCTGTCTTCTGGATGACCTACAGCGACGGAGAGTCGACACCTGTCACTCAGAGGGAGTGCTGCTCCAATGGAAAACACGCCACTTGTCACACCAACTGTTGTCATGTTTACCCTTTCTGATCTCACAGGAAGCTCCCAGGGCCTGCTGCTTGGACTGATACAGACCATATATATATATATATATATATATATATATATATATATTTCTTCCGCTGTGTGTAATGTCTCTACATGCTTTCTCTGTTCTCTGTTTTATCGACACTGAAAGATCACACACAAACACACTGAATACTCCTGATCCTTCTCCATTTCTCTCTCTCTTCCACTCGGTTAGAGGTTGGTTTGTCTCAAAAGCTGGTCCTTTAATTCAGTTCACCCTGTCGTTTATAAGACAGCTGCCAGTCCTCAGCGAGCAAAATTTGTTTATTGAGCGTTCCACATCAGGAAGCATTATACTGAATGTGCTCACTGCATAAGTTATTAATGGCACACCTGCTTTGTGGTTACCCCTGAGACTAGAGGTGGCTAATGCATTAATTTTCCCTCCTCCCACACACCTGCCGACCCACCTACAGAATGCAGTGTTTTGGTCAAAGATGCGATCATATACAGGGAGAAATTATCGTCTGCAGCTCAGTAAAAGATGAAAAATCACATCGTCTTTGTGTTTGTTGGGGTGCGTAGTTTACGAATGGGGCGCCGTGCTGTGTTGAAGATGCAGTGCAAGTGGGCTTGCAGGCTGTCAGACCATTCAGAAATATCAAGCTGAGACCTGGATTGACTTTTACCCTCAAGCAGGTCATCCTGAATTCAGTTTTCCCTGAAACTCAAATCATTTATTGTACCCACAAAAGCGACAGTAACCTCAGAGCTACCACATCACATACTGCGGTGCAAAGGACACAACGGTCCTGATTCATTTTTAATGCATCTCTTGTCACACTCCTCCCCTCTTTCACTCTTTCTGCACTGTCAGTCAGGCTCTACATGTCACTGACCTTTCTTTTCTTTCTTTCTTTTTTTCAATCAGTTCATCAACACGTTCCAGTAAACCACGTTATTTTGAAACTCACCTTTGCATTCAGATGTGAGGTCACTTGAGGACAGGCGTCACTCAGTAAACACATAAACAGCAGAATGAGAGCAAATTCTTCCTGTTGCTGCCTGAGCTTTTCATCTTCACAGGCAAATCAAACCCTAGATTCATAAATTTGTGTCTTTATTGTGGCAGTCATGGAGGGAAAAGAGTGAAAGAGCAGAAAATACATGGATGACAAATTACGTATTTTTGGTATCCTAATGTGTGTACAGGCGGATTGCAGAATTATGAATTATGTCTCATTTCAATCAGTTGCTTCAGCAGTCGTCTGTTTGCTTTTGTTATGACACTGGATGTCAAGAGATTTGATCAGTCTCATTAGCACAGATGTGTTCATTGTCACATCCATAAGTATTTGGAGCATGCCCCCCTTTTTTGTATTTTCTCTGTCACTGACACAAGATAGGGTGAAGTGACTTTTAGTTTCATAATGAGCTTTTCTTCCACTTTTTTTTTCACCTTTTGACATCTTGATTGCTGATCTCTCATTTTTTTTATAGTCGTGTGCACATGCAAAACTGTGAAAATGAAATTACTGTCCAGATAATCATGTTATATACGGTCTGTTATTTGTAAAAGTAACAAAACACTAAATAATGAAGGTAATGCATTAAAGCTTCTGTCATTTGATGATTGATATAGGGCGTCGATATAAGAATGCATTGCTGCAAGCTGTTTGGTTTTATCAAAGAAATTAGGCTCTAAACATGTTTCTATGCCAAGGTTTTAAGTATATCACTTTTCAGCTGTGTTTAGAAAATGTTTCCTTAGTATTTGCATGAAATGAATAAGATTTGGCCTTCTGCATGCATTCCTTCAGCTGTGCTTGGTTGTACGGGTCTCATGCTTAGTTTTCTTAAAGCTAGTTTATAGTTGGTCAGAGTAGCTATGGGCTATTCCTTAGCCCTAGTGCACTACAGAGATTAGCCCTGACCAGACCTTTAACTCTGTTTGTGCACCCTTCTTTGCTACCAGTGACGCTCAGACAGCAGCTCTGTCAGCCCTGTGTTTCTGCCTCACCTATCAGGCTAGTTGGATTGTCATCTCTAGCTGACACACAAAGACATGTATGTAGACATGTCCAGGCTCAAGCCAGAAGTCTGAAAAGCAGCCACACTCACATGTATACAGACAGATATGAAGTTGGTACTGATTAAGAGATAGGTTTTAATTTACTTGATTGCTGCAGCAATCAAGTTTACAGTCATTTAAGTGCTTTGGGAAAAATCTACCAGTGTTAAATACTGATTTAAATGTAGTTGGTGTTTTATAGGCATAATGTCCTCCCTGTTGAGCTATCAAAACTAATGAATTACTAACTGATTAGACACAGAGACTAAGTCTGTCTAAGGAATCAAGTAACCTAGTAGCTGCATTTTGTAGATAAGACTTTCTGTCTTTTATGTGATGTTGTACTCTGTATGTGTTTTTGTACTGTTCACTGGCTTTTTGCTGGAGAATCCAGTATTGTGTGTCTCAAGTCGGAAGCCGAGGCTTGCACTAGTGACAGAAAGATAGAGGATAAAGTGTAAGTCCAGGCATGATCCTTACAACAGAGCCACAGGATGGGGAGTATGAAACATGGAGCACAGGTTGATATTCACAGTGCCATACCTCTTCTTCTTCTTCTTAACAGAGTGCACATTGTTACACCACAGTACGATGGCACAATGTGTGCGTGAGCGAATAGAAAAAAAAACCAAGAGAGAATGCTTTAATGTCAGCTCATTGGCACTGAAATCTGTAGCTTTAGAGGGGATCCTGAAAGACTAAAAAACTTCCATCGTGTGGCCTTTTTATAACCCTGGAAAAAAAGTTGAAATTTCTTGTAAAATGTAAAGGAAAACAGCCTATTTTGAATTTTTGTTCAGCAACACATTTCTTATAAAGTGGGGTGTTTGTCACTGTGTTGCATCAACTCTTCTTTATAAAAACACACTGTAAGCATTTGGGAGCCGAGGGAATTACTGCATCACTGTAAAAGGAAAAAATGTTTTGCTTAATGTGGGATTTCGTAAGTTTGGGTCATTTGAAGTATGAGATGATGGTCCTCTCCTCTTTACCCTGTTATACGTGGCTCCATGATTTCTGTATAGGATTCAAATTTGGATTGGCTGTCGTCCATCGTACGTAGACTTGAATCCTGGCTGTATAGTTATATTTTTTGTGTGTTGTGTAGGAGAGTTGTAGATAAAGCTTGAAACTACAGTGGCATGCCTTTTTTTTTTTTTTTTTTTTTTTTTTGCTCATGTCCATTCATTACTGACTCTCTGAATTGGACTTCATGTATAATTCTCTGAATCCTTTAATGATTTAATGAAGTGTATGTGAAAAATGCCTAAATTAGTCACAATATTACAATAAAAAAACAACATTTTTCTTCATTAGTCTGTTACAGACTTATGAATCCCCCACCACCGCAGGGAGGCTCTTTTTATACCAAATCATCTTCCTGATTTGTTTCCAAGTAGTTTCATCAGATTTGTAGACGATAGCAGCAAATCGAAATAAAAATATGAAAAAACAAACTGTAGAATTTCTTAGTTGAATATGTCATCTTTATACTGTTTTATATTAAATAGGGTAAAAAAAAATAGTTTGCCAATTTAGCATTCTCCTTTTGATTAATTTTAAATAGCGTCTCAGTTTTTGGGAAGCTGGATTGTACTTGGATTTGTTTTACTCCAGTGTCATTTCGGCTTTTCTGTGAGGATGCTGTTATCCTTGACTCAGACGAGTGAAAAATGTGATACTACCCCTAATGTGCTTGGTGCCTGTGCTCTGATCTTTATAATGAGGCCCAGTGTTTTTATGCTTCTTTGTGTGTCCTTGTAGCTGTCCCATTGTGCCTACTGGCATACACACTCGTGTAGAAGTGTTTGTCTTTTCTGTTTTTTAGACTGGCATTACAGCTGCTTCTCACCTTGGACCCAGAGGACTTGTTCCATGTGTTATTGTACCCAACTTAGGGGACAGTACCAACCTCTTTCACTCTCACACCTCTCACCCTTATCACATCTCTTTATCTTGTTTTGGTCTTTCTTCTTTTTCTTTTACTCTCTTGCATTTATACACACAGTTACACCAGAAAAGCTTGCAAAGCACCTGGAATTAAAACATTACCCTTTGCTGTCTTTCTTCTTCTGTCACTTCCTGTAAAGCAGTATGATTAAAAAATAATTTTCTCTCCCTCTGATTGCCCCTTTCTCCCCCATTCCCTTCTCCTTGGAGCATGAATATATCTAAAACTGAGGATAGACATGAACTGGCGATAGAGATAAACTTTATGCCCTCATACTAATTGTCTTTTGTTTGTATGCAATGAGAAGGGAGTCGGTTAAAGGGGTAATGATTTGATATGGAGGGGGTGCCACCAAATGTTTATATTCATACATGTTTCGGTTCATGTAGTTAGTATATGTCTGTGACCCTTGCAAGTGATAACAGAAGAGTAGCTGTCATTTGTAGTGTACTCAGCCTGCGTTCCTTGTGATTATACTGCAACATGAGTTTGATTCACTTCAGTTTAGATATGCTCTGTGTATACAAAATGTGATAATATGTAGCACAGCAAATCATAGTCCTAGCTTGATTATTCATTGTACACTAATTGTAGTTGCACACCGTGAAGATTGCAAAGCATAATTGAATCCTTAACTTTGAGTGGCATCGCCCAATTATCTTGTTTTGAGCAAGATTGTTTCAATGTGTGTGTGTGTGTGTGTGTGTGCAGCTATATGAATGCAAATCTGTGTCTTTGCCATTAAAGCCCTGCTAAAAACAAAACAAAAAACAAAAAACAGCAGAGGCCATGATTTTGTTTTTCTAACAGTTGTTTTTCCTCCCTCCTCATACTCCTCTGAAATGGACCCCTTTACAGACGGAGGTAACTCCACATGGGCTCAGCGTTGCCGAGCTCCCTCCTCCACCCCTTCGCCCTTCTCTAGGCATGCTCTGTCTGTCTGTTTGGTGGAGAGCCCTACTAGTGGGACGCTGTCTTTCAAGTCTGTCACTGAGTGTGTAGTGTGCATGTGATTAAATCGCACTTTCATGCAGTGCTGTGGATATACACATGGAAAACATGTAGTTAACTGTGTGTTTGTGTGTGTGAGAGAGAGAGTTTAATTCGCCCTGTTTTTAATGATTAATGCTCTGGGTTATATTACAGATATGTTTAACATATGGTGTGTGTGTTTGTGCTGCAGTCTCTCGTGATGTTTTCCCTCTCTTTGTGTCAGTTTCTCACTGTGAGTACGGTCTCTGGTGGACAATGTTTTATACTCAAGCTGACCACTAACCATCATCATCCTCACCTGTTTGGCTTCATGTGTATGCAGCACTTGCATGACTGTTCATGCGATAACCCAGCTATACAAAGTGAACTTTTTATTGTGTGTGTGTGTGTGTGTGTGTGTGTGTGTGTGTGTGTGTGTGTGTGTGTGTGTGTGTGTGAAAGACCAGAATGTGTTTAAATTTTTGTGTTTGAGCAAGTGTCTAATTGAGGCTCGGTCTTACACACACATACACACACATACTTGCTTGCACACGCACAACTGCACAGCTATAGAAGCTGTAAGGCTAGTGCTGAATCATGTGGAAGGTTTTTTAATATAGCTTTTACCTTTTTGTGTGTGTGTGTGTGTGTGTCCTGACCTGGATGAGCAGAAGATTGCCCAGGAGAGGGAGAAGTTTGCAGATGAGGGCAGCATATTTTACACACTGGGTGAATGTGGCCTTATCTCCTTCTCTGACTACATCTTTCTCACCACTGTGCTGTCAAGTAAGTACATTGTTGAAATGTGCAAGCTTTCCTAGAATTGAAGTGGTTCACATGACCTGTCTCATTAGGTATAACATCTTTTAAATCTTCTGCATAGTTCACAAATCAAACCTCATGAGAGTCTCTTTTGTGTCTTCTCTGCTCTCTACCTGTCAGTTAGGACAGAAAGTGAAAGAAGGGATGTCTTTTAATATGACATTATTAGGTAGGACAGGACATGTATAAGACGTTGGTTTTAAATGTTAATGTGAGCGGACCAAGTCTGCTTACTCTGAGATGAGTTGTTCCACATAATCAGTCTTACCTTGATCTAGTATTGGTGGTTCATACAGGAAATAAATCACACATTAATCCCTCCACTCCCAACAGGCCATAGTGTTTGGTAATAAAATGAAAACGAAGCTCAACTCGTTCCTCTCCAAAGCCTAGTAAACTTTTATCCCCAGCTCTGCTAGACCTTTTATTATAATCCATTCATAGGGAGAAAACCTTAAGGGAAGTTTTCAAGGACAAGCCTTTTTTTTTTTTTTTAAAGCAGATGAAGCAGGATGCATTATGGTTGGTTTCAATCTGTTTAACACAGCCACAAAAAACAGTAAAGAAGATGTATTTTGGCTACCAGATTCAGATTTACACCTCATAGTGCCTTTTTAATAAAGATTAATCTTCCATAAAAGGCACTGAAGAATATTTGAAGCAATAAATATTTATAGTAGTTAACTGTACAATAACAATGTGAAGCCATGAAAAGAATTTAAAATTAAGGAGAGATTGTATAATATTTTATATTGCATATTATTGTTTTGGTGTATGAACTACATGGATCGGTCAAAATATTATGACCACTCACAGATGAACGCATAAATTTTGATTGTCACATCTCGTAACAGTGATTTTTATTTATTTGTTTTTTTCCTGTGCTGGTGGATGGACAGACAGAAGCCAGTTTGATAAAGAGCGTGTCTAAAACTAGCAGTCTTGTGGGGTCAGCAGTGGTGAATCCCTGCTCGTGCTGCTCTGCGGCAGGTCAAACAATTAATGAGGGATGGGGTTTGAAACACATCATCCGACTAACAGGGTTGCTAATAGGGCCTGGCACAAGCTACCACCAGGCAGAGTTCGTTTTAAGTCCATGCCTCGATGGCTTTAAGCTGTCTCGTCAGCACTCACAGGACCAACAGCATACTAAGTGAGGGTGGTCGTAACATTTTGTATATAGATCTTATATACATAGTCTCACGAAATATTACAGTTTAGTTCAGGTTCCAAAAGTAGACTGTAAAGTTTAAGTTACTAATTTCTTAAAGTGAAGGGAAATAACAGAGTGTATGTTTTCTGAAAGCTCATACAGAGTGTGCAGTGGTTTTTTAGCAGCTTCGGTGTTGGTGGAAGGCGAGGCCAATTTTTGCTGTGTAGTTAGATGGTTGATTTCCCTGTGTGAGAACTTTGCGCCACCTTGAGTGAGGAGAAGGCTGAAGATATTGTACAATTATGTGTTTTGTGTAATATTTGTAATGTACTGTGTGTAATTGAGAGTATTTCAGGTGGTTTTGTGTGTTGCTCTTGTGTCCAGCTCCCCAGAGAAACTTTGAGATCGCTTTCAAGATGTTTGATCTGAACGGTGATGGAGAGGTGGACCTGGAGGAGTTTGAACAGGTTAGACTGACATCAGCAGGATGTCCTACTTGCAGCAGATGCACGCAAACCTGCGCAAAATCAACATATTAACCGTGACACAAGCTTGGAAGAGCTAGCCCACATATTTATATTGAGATTTAATAACCAGAGTAGCTTCTGATTGTTTTACAGTGACACACACTGACTAGCAATAAAGGTAGGCTCCCACACTGCTGTCCACCAGTGTGACCCTTTCTCAAAGGGAACGATACATGCTGTGCTCAGCAGTCTGTGCTAACATCAGTGTATGCAGCACAGTTTGTCTTATACAGTCATACTGTAGTATATATGTTGTAGTGAATATATTGTAGTTAATAGCTACCTCTAAAACTTAGTCTGCACGGACACCCTGGTTGACACTGGGCTCTCTGTATGTGTAGGTCCAGAGCATCATTCGTTCCCAGACCAGCATGGGTATGCGACACCGCGATCGCTCTACCACAGGCAATACCCTGAAGACAGGCGGCTGCAGCTCTGCTCTCACCACATACTTCTTTGGAGGGGATCTGAAGGGCAAACTCACCATTGGCAGTTTCCTGGAGTTTCAAAGGAAACTGCAGCACGACGTGCTCAAACTAGAGGTAACGAAAATGGAAAAATTAATGAGGAGATGATTCAACTTCAATTTTCCATCTACTGGTTTACTGCAGTATGTGTACAGTTACAGTCCATTTGAATTTAAATGCATATTAAGTGTCTGTACTTATTAGGAGCTGCAGAGGAAAATGAATTGCTTTTTCACAGAGAGAAAAAGAATCTCACTGTCTGTATTATATGTAGTCCCAGAGTCCAATTAAATCAAAAAAATGTTTCTATCAGTGGCGAAGGAAGAAGCTAGTGACAGGTGGTTTTACACATAAATTAAAAACAAAAACGATGAGGAAGTCAGTAGCAACAGCTGATCAGTGCTGCTGAGCATATGGTTGAGCTGGTGTTTACCATGCCTAGTGCCTAAATGATGCTCCAAACCATAATGAGTGGCATTATCAGAGGCTCAGAGAACAGGACTCAGATCTGAGCATCTGCAAGAAAAGGAAGCACTATGTGTCAGGTCTTAATGATACCTCAGTACTCGTTCGGGGAAAACATAACACAACAGATAAGTTTGAATTTATTTTAACATTCAGCAACTTCATGTGAAAGCAGATTAAATAACTGCAGGCAACATGAAATGAGGGGTTCCTGAGTTTTAACTCTTGAATTTAAGAAAAGCGATTGAAGCGGCTAGCATTTCATAGCGTTTTCCACAGTGTCTCGAGACTTTTTGATGTTGCTCATATCTTCAGTGTGAAGGTGCTCTCATCTGTGTAGAGAACGGTGCACCAGTGGCGGACAAGCCCGTTCTGGTGCTGCCAGGTAAACCCAACAGCGCTGGCCTATGAGCACAGTGACCAGTTTGTAGCTACATTGTAGGTCTCTGGCAGTGGTCATGTTGGTCCTCCTTTCACAAAGAAGCAGATACTGGTCCCGCTGCTAAGGTTGATCCCCTTATACGGCCCTGTCCAGCACTCCGCATGTCACAGCCTATCTCCCAGTATCTCCTCCACACAATTTAAATTGTGCTAGGAGAAACACCAAACCTTTCAGACACTGATCATATTGTTCTGCCATCCTGGAGGCGCTGGACTACATGTGCAACCTGAAATGGCTGCAGGTACCATCTTTTGCTACAAGTAGTGACAAGGACAATAGCAAATGGAAAGACTAGAAAAAACAAATCAGTCAGGAAGGATTTTCATGCTGAGGAAACCAATCTTACTATAATATGTAGTCCCAAGTTACCCTTATATTTCTGACCTCTTGTTATAACCGATTAAACATGATCTCCTCGCTTTTGCTCCCATTTTTGGTGGTGTAGGTGCAAATGATCAGTCATGACATTCTCATAATAAATAAGATACTGCAAATAATTATTTCTGCATTTGTGCGATTGAAGTGAATTGAAAATGTGTATGCAATGACACTGTTTTAAAGATTTGGCCTAAATAATTTTGGAGTGAATGAGTCTAAACATGATGACCTAACTAGTGATACCCTGTCACCTGTCACACACACACACACACACACACACACACACACACACACACACACACACAATTCTGTAAAGATGAGATGAAAAATACTCAAAGGATAAATTCAATTGGTTTATTATTTAGATAAGTTGAAAAAAAAGTTAAACAAGCAAATAATGAAAAAAGGTAAACAAGTAAATAAAGAAACAAGGTAAAATGAAGTAATAGTGAAAAAAGTTAAACAAGTAAATGAAGAAAAATGTAAAATGAAGTAAGAACAAAAAGTTAAACAAGTAAATAAAGAAACAAGGTAAAATGAAGTAATAATGAAAAAAGTTAAACAAGTAAATGAAGAAAAATGTAAAATGAAGTAAGAACAAAAAGTTAAACAAGTAAATAAAGAAAAAAAAAAGGTAGAGGAGAGAAAACCCCAACAATCCCCTCTGAGCAAGCACTTGGCGACAGTGGGGAGGAAAAACTGCCTTTAAACGGGCAGAAACCTCCGGCAGAACCAGGCTCAGGAGGGGACAGTCAACTGCCGGGACTGGTTGGGGGGAAGGACAGAGGTGGAGCAAGACGAGGCTACATCAGGTGAGGAAGCAGTAGCGTCTCTCCTCCGGAACAAGCGGAACCATTTTGTCTTCTTTTTCATGCACTTTTCCACGAGCGCTTTTTTCTCCAGGATGAGATTTCTCAACTCATCGATTGTTTCTGTGTTTTGCTTTTCAAGTTTCTTACATCTTTGTTCCACCTCTTCTAATGTTGCTTGTTGTTCTTCAAGCTTGTCTTTGAGTTGTTTGGATGTTGCCTCCTGTATCAGCTTGTCCTTGTGCATGTCTGCATTTCTCTGTTGGACTTCTTTGTGCTTGTCTTCTAACTGCTCGTTTCTTTTCTGGATTTCTTGGAGCGTGAGCTGCAGGTCTTCATGTATTTTGTCTTGTTGTTGTTTTTGTGCCTGCATTTGAGTGTTTTCACGCTTCAAGTTATTGAATTCCACCAAAATCCCCTTAACAAGCTCGGAGTTGTTTCTCGCATTTTGCTCGATCCTTTTCTGCATCTGTGAGCAGCGTTTCTCCAGTTTGTCCTTTTCTTCTTCCACTTTAGTTACTTTGTCCTCCAGCTGATTACAAAACTCTTGCAGTTTTAGATTTTTAGATTCAAAGTCCTGGACAATACGTTTTCCTTCTTCCAGTCTTTCCTGCTGTTGCTCTTTCTGTTGAAGAAGGTCTTTATTTTGGCGCAGTGTTTCATCCAGGCTTTCTTTCAGCATTCGGTATTTTTCCTGCATGCTCTCCAGTTCGTGCTGCATGTCTCTTTGCTTTTTGTCCTGCTCTTCCTTCTGTTGGAGGATTTTTCTCTTTTCTTCCACAACTTCACGGAGCTGTCTTTGGAGCAGCTGATCCATTTGGTCGATGTATTGGAGATCCCTTTGTGTCTTATCAGTCATCGTTTTCTTGTCTTGGAGCTGGTTGGTCATTTCTTTTAGTTCCGCGCTCTTTTGCTTATTTTCTTTAATGAGGTGCACAATTTGCTCTCGGGCCTGAGCAAACTTGATTCCCCAGCCCTCATTAATAATTTTTATGTCCGGCTGGCGCTGTTGTCTTTCTTCCAGCTCTTTATTTTGGGCTTCCATTCGTCTACACTTGTCCTCCAGTTGAAGTTTCTCTTCTTCAATTTGTTGCATTTTTTTCTGGAGAAGGTAGTTTTCCTTCCTACTCTCCTCTAATGCCCTTTGGAAGGATGAGACGCCATTTGGGGAAATTGGCCAGCCACGCCAGGAAGGAGAGGCGGCGTAATCTTTTTGAATTGGTTGGTTTTTTCTTGGAAACATGTTGGAGTTTCTATATGATGACTTTGAAAAGCTTTCCAAATGTTTCTGTGGTGAACGTTTCATAGGCTGCAAACACAGATGCTGCTGAAACGAACTAGAACTTGCTGTGTCTCACCCCTATTTAAGGAAAAACATCAAAGGACTTAAGATTCTTAAGATCTCCCTATGACATCATCACTCCTTAAGCCAATGAGATTGTAGCAAGACATTTTGGAATGGGGTATTTTTTTTTAAACTGTTTTCAAACTTAACTTAAAATTTCAGTGTTTCCTAGTTGTGGACTATTGGTTAGTCCAGTCGATTAAGAAATTAATTGTCACAAACATCCCTAATATTATATAACAGACAACAGAAAACAAGACCCTTTTTTTTTTCTACACAATAGAGCTATAATAAAAGTTTTTTTTTAATTATCCTACTTTTTATAAAAGAGAACATTTATTAAAGAATATGTATTTAATTAAAAATCTCTGTTCATCTAAAGCAGGGGTCAGCAACCTTTAAGACCCAAAGAGCCATAATTGGCCTACCTGGGGTTGAAAGTCTCAATAAACCGGCGAAACGCTGTGCAGGAAGAGATCATGTCCCTGCAGATGAAGCACTCGGAGCACGACGCTCACCACGACATGGAGCCCCTGCGACCCCACAACATCCTGCGGCCCCAGCGATGAAAAAATAACAAAATATAATTTTATTTGTATATTGCAAAATCACAATAATCTTCCAATTTAGAACTACAAGTTAAAAAAAAAAGAACTAACATAAATAAAATACACTTCAGCTAAATACTAATTTATTTTCCCAAACCACGCGGAGCCGCACGATAAGGACTAAAGAGCCGCATGCGACTCCGGAGCCGCAGGTTGCCGACCCCTGATCTAAAGGGTTTAACAAAAAGGGGGAGCTTCCTGCTCGAAAATGAAATGTCCTCATTTTATGGGCTTGGGTGCTTAACTAGTTAAAAAGAACAAAAAAACAAACAAACATCTGTCCCCTATTTTTTTTTGTGTCACACAGGAAAGAAGCATCAATATCTGATGAGAAGACATTAATTTGTTGGTGTTTGTGGTGTTTGGTGCAGTTTTCCTGTTTTCTGGGTTGTTGTTTATTTCAAGTGGAGATGAAGATCTCTAACAAGTTTATTTGTTCACATTTGCACATCTTAATTTTTAAGAGGAATGTGTTTTTTGAGTTTGTACACTATATGCATATAAGGCAACCGTTTCCTTTTTCAGTATTTTTGTGTGGTGCATTTTTCTCTTTTAACAAAAAGGGGACAAAAGACATTTAAGTCGACCTAAGATGATTTGTTTAAATGTTTACATAGTCTTACTGAGGTGATGCAAAGTGAAACATGCTTTCTTTTTTTGGTAATGTGCTGGAAAAGCTTGAAAATGGACCTTGAATGTGCTTAAAAAGTGCTTGAATTTGACCCTGAAAAATGCGTATGAACCCTGCTAACAATTAAATCAAAAAATGTTTCTGTGAGGGGGGAAGGAAAGAGGTAGTGACAGGTGGTTTTACACACAAAGTACAAAAATGATGAGGAGGATGGTTTCACAGGTGGTGTTGTTCTGTGCTTCTCCAACGCATCTTTTGTTACTTTCCTTTATATCAAAGCAGATGAAATGGTTTCACAATGGTTTATGCTTCCTAAATGAACAGACTGATATCCCTGAGGTTTAACTGACTTTATGCTATATTGTAATCATCAGGTTACATTACAGGGTTACCTAGGAAACTGGAGCCTGGAATGTCTGCTACGGACCAACCGTCAGCTTCAAAGTGATGCATGACGACTCTTTATAGATGTAACTCTTATGCTAACAAACTTGCAGGTCAAAGAATACGTGCCATTCTCATTATTATAACGCGGAGGGGGCTTAGTCACATCCTGCCTGCCAGAAATGCAACATTTCTAGAGGTTAACAAGTTAAGAGAGAAATGTCGAACATCCTCAGTCATAAAACAAGTGTGTTGACCTGACACAGCAGAGGCATGCTGTTGTTGCAGTGAAACATTGCAAAAATGCACATGCACATTTAATGTCACCAATGCCAGCTCCAGGCGTGACTCAGCTTGAAGTCTGACATCAGTATTTACTGTTTCCCATCTCCCTGTGCGCTCCCTTACTAAAAATGTTGTTTCCTCCACATAGCACTTGATCCATTTTTCTCTCTTTTTCCCTCCCTAGTTTGAGAGGAACGATCCTGTGGACGGCAGAATCACTGAGAGGCAGTTCGGGGGTATGCTGCTGGCCTACAGCGGCGTCCAGTCTCGTAAACTCAAGCAGATGCAGAAGGGGTTGAAGAAAATGTTTAAGGATGCACAGGTAGATAAATATGTCCTTTCATCCATCCTTAAATGTAGCTTTGAAAGTCTTAGCCACTCAGAGGTAAGATACAGCGCTTGATGAGGTGTTCTGAGTGTTTTAATTAATTAGCCTACATGGAGGATGTATGACAGACGGTGCGTGCGTAAGGGAAAAGCAGACTGTGCAGGGGCATTGAGAGTCTTTGTGAGAGACTGGATGAGAGGTAATACATCACTGGGAGTGGGCAGCACATGCAGTGTCTGATCTTATCCACCTTACCAACATTCAGTCTCTCCAGCCACCTCTAGCTCTACTTTGGCATGACCTCAGTATTGGTGCAGTTAGCTCTCTTCATTCCTCTCTGGTCGTCTCTGTCAAAATTGCACTGTGTTTATTTTAGACATTATCCTCCTCCATTGAGTAGTCTTTAAAAGAAGAAAAAAAACAAGACTATTGCTTTACAGCCACATTGCTTTAAGCATTAAAATTCTCCACAGACATTCATGGTAATGTAAAAATCATAATTTCTAAATTTAGTACATGCTTATATCTCCTTCCTATTTCGAGTTCTTTGCATGAACCCCGTTTTTATGCTGGATCGGTTTCACAGTAATGAGCCCCATCAGTCAACTGACTGAAGTTACACCCGTGCATATCGTATTCCCAGGGGTGTTGCAGCGAAATATGTCCCATTTCAATTTTTTTGAATGTAACGATTTGGACTGTCACAGAGCTGTTTGTTATACATTAAAGCACCACAGATGTCAGACTTAGCTACGATAAGGCATGTCTGATGGTTAAATACAGCGATTAGGAGAGAAAAGGAACAGAAAGCAGGGAAGTGACTGTTTCTCCAAGTCATGAGGGAAAAGATGAAGCTGGATGCTGCCAGAGTTGTCTCCCTAAGGAATTAAACTGCAGCAAGCATCGCTCCCTGTCTGTCTTCCCTTCTTTTACTGTTTACCCTGTCTTCCTCGATCCTGCTGTCAGTCTGTCAGTATTGGCAGAACCTGTAATGTAAATGACTCAAGTATTATTTACAGCCCAAGACCAGCTGTTCACTTTTCTTTGCAAATGAGCTCATCAGCAGTGCAGCAGCTGTGTGACTGTGTGTCTGTTTATATGTGTATATGCGCATGTTTGCTTTAGGCTGTCCGTCCCCTTGTTGGTCTGTGGCATAATGTTTAACCATGTGTGTCAAAAGCTTATGCAGACTTCCTCTTGTCATTTGTGTCACACTCCTAAGGTCCTCCAAATATGGTATTCTGCAGTGGCAGCTCTTGTCTTAACAATAGTTGGCTGTTTTTTCGCAGGTTTGGAATGCTCTAATAGCCCAAATACAAATGCAGGAAGGATTTGTGACTAATTTGTCAATTTTTCTTTGTCGCACAGGGCATCACATTTGAGGAGGTGGAGAACTTCTTTACTTTCTTGAAGAACGTAAATGACGTGGACACAGCTCTGAGTTTCTACCATATGGCTGGAGCCTCCATAGATAAAGGTACACCCACAGTCACCCTTTACTTTGACATTCTCTCCCATCCCTAATTATCCCCCTTTAGACTTAACTGTTCTCCGTTTCATCGTCTGCCTCTCATGGCTGTTAACACTCTGACAGCCAGATCTGCTTCCCACATCTTTTTTTTCCTGGCTTTTCTCCCAAACCAGGCTCAGCTATTTGTCATCTTTTTGTCAGTCCATCCATTTATCCACCACTTCTTCCCCTGGGCCTGCAGAATTGTGCAAATTTAAACACAAAAACTGCTTATGCACACATGACAGATCGCTTTGTGCTCCTACTACAGGCTGCTGATGTCCCCTAAAACATGCCAGCATTATCACTGGGCAAGTGAATGGATGATTAGGGTTGAGTTAACCCACCATTAAATGGTTGCTTTCTCAATAAGTCCGTTACTGCAGGGTGGTGTGCAACAACAGTTGAACTGGACGATAACCTCTGGGACAAACAGGCCTGGGGAGGCTCTGCAGCCATCACTGGCTTGGATGAGCAAAGAGAAAAGAGCTTACGGTAGAACAGTAAACACTGAACCGGTTGGTGGGGCCAGTCACTCATGAAGAAACCTGCAGCTCCAAAGATACCTGCACAAAGGTGCTTGGAGAAAGAGGGAAGAGCATAAACTACATAAGATGTGATAGGAATAATGATGTGGCCCAAAATCACAGGGATATAGAGTGTGAAAGAGAAAAGATTAGATGGGCTCAGTGTGTCAGGGAGCACACTGGTCCTGTGGCACCTCTGTGAACTTCTGGTTCTAGGGGCACCCGATCTAGACTGAACTATAATCTATATGAAAAAGGAAAGTTGGGGTCGTTTTTAAAAGTAGAGAGGGTGTCTACTTTCTGAATCCAAGCTGGGAACCTGATAGCTGAAGGCTCTGGGATTCACAAATTAGAGTGCGGTTTAAAAGCCAAGTGCTATTTTTGGATAATATTGTAATCTGAGGTGTTTGAGATACAATGGGGGTGGGGGTGGGGTGGGGGGGATCATTCAGGGTTCTGTGTGTTAGTATTTTAAAATGTATTATGGGTAAACTATGATCTTTCCCTCAGTACTTGCTACAAATACTAAAGTACTTCCTGAGACCTTGCAGCCTCAGTCACTTACCAGGTAACAATTAAGTCTGTAGAGAGCTTAAGCATTAGGGTGGAGACTGTTATTGGGTTATTAGCACTGTAATCCCTAAGATCATAGTTCTGGCAGAAATGGAGGCGCAAACAGACATAAAACGTTGGTAAACATTTTTGAAGAGGAGCCAAACTCCAGTTACTAAATGGCCTTTTTTTCATTATACCACAAACACCTGCAGTGTAATACATGCTGCACACAGCACAGTAGTAGTTCTTCACACAACAGCAGGACACTTTGAAAAGTTGGTTAACTCACCCACATAAAAAGCATCACAAATGGGGTATAGTTAGGAAAAAACCCAAAAGATCTCACGTATTAAGACTTTAAAAATCGCCCACAGAGTTCACTGTGGTTATGTCGTTCTCAGTGCTGAAGAATTTATTTTCAGTGCTTACTGGTGAAAACTAATTAGAAAAGTTTAAATTCAGTCATTAAATTACCCGTACTGTCTTTATGTGGCTCAGCACTTTCATTACTACTGAATTCATTTGTCAGAAGCTGACAATGAAAATCTTTTTAATGTGAGAACAAAAGCAGCAGATGAGACCTGTGGCAGTTGTTTGAGGAGTCGGTGTTTCCTTCATTTGTTGCAGTGATTCAGTCCATCAATAGACCTCCATATGTTTTCTGTCTGTGCATCCATTTGTTCTGATTCATTTATGAAGCAGCTGCTGTGTTAAGGGAGCGAAGGGTCTACCCCGAGGTGCTTGTTTCAGGCGTTTGGTTTCAGTGGCATTTCTGCACACTAACAAACCGCGTATGTGTGTCAGTGTGTTTGTGACTTTGCATAAAGCGGCTTTGGGAGGATGCTGTGGGTTCACAGCGAGCTGGCAGGCACATGTCTGCGAACTCTCTGCATCCTGCTGCCGTCCATGAACTGAAACCGTCTTTCTCCTCTTCGAGCCCGAAGCAGCTCGTGTCTCAGCTGAGCTTTTTAATGTCTTTGTTACTCTCTTTTCCTTTGCTTTCATCTTGCACTCAAGTCCAATGATTTCACACCCTTTCAGAAGACTTTCTCATGTGTGGGTGTGCGATCTGGATCTGCACAATGGCTTTATCGAATATATAAAAGAAGGCCAGTAATGAGGTTCTCGATGGCGTGCTGGCTCATCTTTTTCTCTCACCATTTGCAGGGAAATTTTTGTCAGATTTTATTTGTTCACCCCCACTCGTCTTTCATACCTGCCCTCCTCCATTTGTGACTATTGCTAAATCCTGATTAAACTGACGGTGCGTGTTTGTGCTCCTTGTTTTGTTTTTTTCCTCATCCTCTGTCTTCTTACATCCTCCATATTTTCCTCAGTCCAGTTCCATTCCCAGCTGGATTTCCTGTAGCGGTCCGCTCTTTCTTCTCCTCTCAGCCACTTCTTTCTCTCATGTGTCCATCCGATAGCCTCCCCAGCGAATTGAAACCCTTTCTGTTGATCTAGAGCAGTCTGATTTGCACACACTGTTCTCCACTTGCACCGCTGATGTGCTGACATGTGTGAGTCTGTGCCTGTGTTGCTCTCACAGTGACTCTTTCTATCTGTGTATCTTTCCTCCCTCTGTCTCTCAGTCACCATGAAGCAGGTGGCACGCACCGTAGCAAAAGTGGAGCTGTCGGATCACGTGTGCGACGTGGTGTTCGCGCTCTTTGATTGTGATGGTAAGTAGCTGACAGTCTCATCATATCTCTCTGCTCTAAATATTTATGGAACGCAAATAAAGCCTCCGGAGGTGGAAATCATCAA
This sequence comes from Oreochromis niloticus, assembly GCF_001858045.2. Lineage (NCBI taxonomy): Eukaryota > Metazoa > Chordata > Actinopteri > Cichliformes > Cichlidae > Oreochromis > Oreochromis niloticus. Next base: position 22,120,367 of record NC_031978.2, read on the forward strand.
TAAATGGAAGTCAGCTCCTTTGTCTTACTTACTCTTCCTTTATTATTTCATCATCCCGCTCCCCTGTCCATCACCCCTCTCCCCCTTCTCTCCTTCTCTGTCTGTCTTCCTTAGGGAATGGGGAGCTTAGTAATAAGGAGTTCATAGCCATCATGAAGCAGCGGCTCATGCGTGGGCTGGAGAAACCCAAAGACATGGGCTTCACTCGGCTTGTGCGTGCCATGTGGAAGTGTGCCCAGGATACCGCCTGGGATTTTGCTACACCAAAGACATAATGTCACAGGAGACCAGTTGCAATTGAGAGCGGAAGACAGCAGGTGTATAGGGCAACATCACCAATATCATCAAAGGCAGTCTTGCTTGGACGCGTTTTAAGAACTTTAATAGACAATTAAGACTGCAGCTGTAAGGGGGGGTCATCATCAATCATTAACGCATGTTGCTGTAGTTCCAGCTATCAGTATTGTGGCTGAAGCATCCTGACGCAGTGCACTGTGTCCTGAAAGGCTTCTCTAGCGTGCCTGCCTGAGGCATCATGGGTATTTGTATGTTTGAAAATATACAAAGTTTGTATGTTTGATTTTATTTTTTTTCATATTTTATAAAGGAATGCAGAACTGTGCAACTGTTTGTCAAATGCTAAAAACACCACTTTGCTATTCTGTATTTAATGCATTTTACAGCAAAAGGGCAAGACTAAAAGATGAATCAATCTAGTTTGACCTTCAGCTGTATAAAGGCTGCAGTATATCTGTTCTACGCTGTTAACAGAGCCTGGATATTTCTTTGGTGGGACAAAGCAGAAGTCCTCTTCACTCAGTCTGCATCTTTATTCCTATAATGTTGTCCCATAAAAGATTAAGTATGCTCGTCTTACCCTGTGTTCTTAGCATTATTATTCCCCACGGAAACACTTTATATACGACAGATGTTAAAAGAAGAACTCTATTAAAGATGCTACAATAATGTAATGGTGATGAAGCTTTTTATTTCTTAATAACAGAGTTCTGCTTGACTTGTAAGTTGTTGTCCTGCCACGTTCCCATTTTCCCTTATTGAAAGCACAGTGGGGGGGATTAGCACGACTATTTGTTGGGGCACCTGGGAAGTCATTTGTCAAGTGTAATGACTTTTCAGGCAAAAACGCATGGCTGATTGTAACCCCTGGCTTTGACTTAATTCCAGACGCAGAAAATTATTGTGTGTGTGTCTATGCGCAAGAGTAGTCAGCATTTTTGTCTAATTGAAATGGACAGGGTGGGCAGTCCTCAGCCTCTGCTGCCCATTAAAAGATTGTCCTGCAGCCCTTCGTGCACACACACTGCTGCAATTTACCCGAACGAGCTGGCTCGCTCTGCCGCACGTAATACGACTGACAGACGGAAGTGGTGCTCAGGAGTGATTGCTAGGCAGGAGATCAGGTACGTGGACCTCTCATCAGTATTCCTCACCCGTGGTGTTTTCAGAGTTTCTGTCTGGCATTTCAATTCAATTCAATTCAATTCAATTTTATTTATATAGCGCCAAATCACAACAAAAGTCGCCTCAAGGCGCTTTATATTGTACAGTAGATAGCACAATAATAAATACAGAGAAAAACCCAACAATCATATGACCCCCTATGAGCAAGCACTTTGGCGACAGTGGGAAGGAAAAACTCCCTTTTAACAGGAAGAAACCTCCGGCAGAACCAGGCTCAGGGAGGGGCGGCCATCTGCTGCGACCGGTTGGGGTGAAAGAAGGAAAACAGGATGAAAGACATGCTGTGGAAGAGAGACAGAGATTAATAACAGATATGATTCGATGCAGAGAGGTCTATTAGCACATAGTGAGTGAGAAAGGTGACTGGAAGGGAAAAACTCAATGCATCATGGGAATCCCCGGCAGCCTACGTCTATTGCAGCATAACTAAGGGAGGATTCAGGGTCACCTGGTCCAGCCCTAACTATATGCTTTAGCAAAAAGGAAAGTTTTAAGCTTCAAATGCTCAGAAGTGAAAAATGATTTTCTTTTAACATTGCATCACTTACATTCTGCTTTAATCATAGAATGGCTGTCCAGTGAAAGCCATGCATCTCCATTATGCCAGCTTTTAACATTAACTAGGAGAGTCTCATATCCAGCTTTGTGAAACTTTTTTTTTTTCTCATTTAATCGAATTATTTATTGATTTGTTTGGCTTGCAAAGTAGATCCAAAAAGAAATGTTCAGATTTTATCTCCTGTGCTGTTTTGCTCTGCAGCACTTCCTTCCCCATAAGAAAGGCCTGTGGTAATTTCCCTACAGCTGAAGATCATGTTTGCCCAACAGTCCAAAGAAATGCTGAAATTCTAAAAAAGACATTTTAAAAGTCGTGGCCGGCCTGCCTTTTGCTAATTATGAGCGTTAAAACCTGCAAAGCAAAACACTCTTTCCTTTTACTTTCTAAAACTCCCTGAAGGACCTCCTGACCCACTGCTGCTGCACAGAGCCTCCAAGTGCGACCGCAGCTACATCCGTGCTCAAAAACTGCCCAGTAACCGTTCGACAGTAACCACTTCTCGAAAGTTCATCCATGTAAAACCTCGAGCAAGCACGCTCTGTCAGATTTCTCTGCTTGATGAGCGCTGGAGCATTGCTCAGTGGTTAGCTGTTGCCAGGCTTGCAAAGGAGGCTATATTTGGAGTGACTGCAGACCTCGCTCATAAGTCAACAGCTCTTTTTGTGCATTGAGTTCATGTAATATTTCCTCCTTGTGCGTACATATGAGATGTATGCAAGGGGTGTGCGCTGTTCATTCAGTCTAAGCCTTAAGCTTTTTGCACTGAAACCAGAGAGTATATTATTCATTTGGTCATATGCAGTTTCCTATCTGCCAGATGTTATTATGAGTTAATGAAAAAATATACTCCGCAATAAGAATAAGAGATCAGCTAGTCGGCTTTTTATTGCGTGCAAATTATTTAGTCTCGCAATCACTTTTCCCACTTGAGCATAAGGAGTCAAGAGGATAAAATTTAAAAATAATTTAAACAGTCACTGACTACAGTAATATCTGCCAATCCAATCCACTGCGATTAATCCACTTTTCACCAAAGGCTGTTTGTAGAGTTTTACGGGGAAAGATTAAATATTCAGTCATTTTCTGATGCAAACCAGAAAACTTTTACAGCCACTGCTGTCAAGAACCACCAAGTTTTTACTGCCATCACTGCCACTCAGCTGTTCATGTAAAGTTCACTTTAAAATACAGATAAATGTATAGTTTAATGTCCCAGAGGGGAAGCTGGTTCTATGCAGGTTTTAAGTCTGTCTGAGTTTCTTTAACAGGAAAATGTGATTACATTATAAAAATATATCAATAAACATTTCAGTTGAGAATTTTTCATGCATACCAACCTAGATGAATTTCAGTAATACTGAACTTATTCATGCTACCCTATTAGGGAAAATTTAGTTGGTGTAGTGGAGCAGTGGTTAGCCTCACAGCAAGGAATTTCCTGGTTCAAACCTGGTAGTTTGGAGCTTCTCTGTGTGGAGTTTGTGCCTGTGCCAGTTTCCTCCCAAAACACTGTGACACTGGTGACCTGTCCTGGGTGTAGCGCACCTTTTCACTTTATGACAGCTGGGATAGGCTTGTCCCCACCCTTGCCTACAATCTAGATAAGTGGTAAAAAAAAAAAAAAAGAAAAAAGAAAAACACACAAAAAACCCCCAAACATCTCCACTGACCCCTTTAAAAAAAAAAAAAAAGTCTGAGGAAAAAAAATCCCTGATCATCTGGTATAAAACCTGATATCTAAACATGGACAATATAGGTGTAGAATTGAGCCTTTTGGAGCTGAACTATTTTTAACAATGAATGATACATCTTTATCTCTGTTTTCAAAGGGTGGTCCTAAATTGCTGGAATATCCCTTTAGCTGTAAATGCTGATCTAACAGGCCTCAGTTCATTTGAGATGACAGACATGCATCTGTGTTCAACAGATGAAAAATCCAAACAGGAAATGAGCTGTCTGGACACAAACTGCCCCGAGAAATTGGGTGACAGTTTACATACGTTTACTAAACATCATGCTGAGGGCAGTGCTACTCCACTGCCACCTAGTGGTAATTGCAAAGTACATTTCTAAAGAATTAGTTGCAAAAAATAAAGCCTGATGTAGCAAATATGATACAAATGTAAACATATGCAAATTAATTTTTTTTTAATTTCATTTGAAGGTTTAATAAACACTCCATTTAAAAAGAAAATAGATTTTTTCTGGCTGTTATTCCACAGTTCGGGGTTTAAAGGGTTAACAAAGTTTAAAAATTTGTACTTTCTAGACTGTTACTTTGCCAACAACAATATCAGCACACACTCAACAACTTGGTATGAGTAGATATTAAAAATTGGAGTTCCTCTCCAATTGTGCACATGTAAAACTGTCAGCTGAGCAAACAGAGTGAGTGAACTGTCCATGAAATCATCACCAGTATATTGTTTGATCTTTATTTACAGATTGAGGTGTAAAAAAAAAAAAAAAAAAAAAAAAAAAGGAAGAAGAAGAAAAAATGACAGTGGTACACAGGATCTCATACGATAATCAAATAACTGAAACAAGCATGGCTTTATGTTCGAATTACATACTTAATACCACTGAACAGTACAGGGAGGGACTTATAGGACATCCTAACAGAGGGAAAGGATCCAAAGAAAAACATCCTTGAACAGAGAAAAGACCTTGAGAGGCCCTTAAAGATTCAAGATGAATAAAACATAATAAATACAGTATAAAACTTCTACTTGATAGGTTTTCTTGTGATGTTAAGAAAAAGCCCCAAAACTCTTCACATTTAAATGTGGACCAAAAAAAAGAAAAGAGAAACATCAAGAATCCATGAAGTCTATTAAACAAAAAACAAATTTTAACCCAAAATGAAGAACACATATAGATGGGTTGCTTTTGATCATACCTAGACAAGAAGATTGATTAATGTTACAAACATTCATCACTTAAGAAGAAAGAAGGTTGTGAAAAACAAGCAGAAAGAGCCAAACATTTTCTCCATTAGCCAGTGGCTGCAGCCACCTAGTGGCTATAAGTAATGTCACAGTTGGGAGCACATTTCCCTGCTGCCACAGCTCTGCTAAATGTAATCTCCATTACAGACTAAAGCCAAGTTAAATCAAAGGGCCAGTTCAGTGTGATGGACCATTTTCTGTTAGTGTGCTGCTGCTGCTACTGCTGGAGAGACTGTTTACAGGAGGGTGGTTTGGGCAGACAACTTGTATTCCTGATCTGTCCCGTACAGTACAGTTGAAATGGGAGATTGAGGACTTTCTCACTCGCTGTCAAACTTAATGGAGTTGACTGAAGTGGAGATGGCTCCCCCGCGGTAGCTTCCTCTCTTCTTCTTTGTTTTTTCGTGGCGGAATGATTTGCCTTTTGTGAACCTGAGCACATCGTTAGCTTTCTGGCCCCAGTCTCCATTGGCTCCCATCTGAAATATAACATTATAAAGAGAGAAAACAAAAAAAAAAAGATTGTTTATCTGCCACCTCAACGACTATAATGCTCAGCAGTCCTGTAAGAATGATTATTACGATTAAATAATTCACCTTTGCATCAAACGAATTGTCTGCAAGGCGCGGGTCCACATTTACTTCGTCCTCTTTTATTCTACGGAAGGGTACGTTGGAAGACTGGAAACAAAAATGTTTTAGTCAGCTTATTTCAATTCACTTTAATTCAATTCTAGCTTTGTGCAAGGCTTACCTTCTTATTGACTTTAGGGAAAGTCTGTGGTGTGGTTGTGGCCTTCTTATTTTTTGGTGTTTTTAAATCTGTTTCTTCCTCTTCGCTTTCTGATGATTCCTCATCCTTTTTTCTTTTTCCATTAGTACCTGTAGCAGATGAAAAGGAGCTCATACTTAGTAAACACTACACTTCCATAAATATTAAACACTTAACGACCAACAGTTAAGTGATAGTTCCTTTTCCCATTTAATGACCAGATGGTTTTCATATTTCATGTTTGAGACTTACTGTTTTTTGGGGTGTTGGGTGCAGTGGCTGCTTTACGTGGCACTTCAGCCTCATCTGATGAACTCTCCTCAGAGCTGCTGTCGCTGGATGACGACTCTGCTGGCTTTGCTGCAACCTTCACTGATGCTGCCGCCGTCTTGGGAGTTGCTGCCTTGCCGTTGGCAACTGTAGGCTTAGTCACGGGGGTCTCTGTCTCTGAATCAGAGCTATCTGAGGAATCAGAGCTGCTCTCCTCAGCTTTTTTTGCCTTTTTGACTGCAGGCGCTGCCTTTGTTGTTCTCGCAGCTGCAGGGGCAGGCTTCTTGGCTGCAGCTGGAGCTTGTTTCTTAGCTGCCTCATCCTCTGAGTCTGAGCTGTCAGAGTCAGAGCTGCTTTCTTCTGCAGCAGCAGTCTTAGCTGCAGGAGTAGCGGGCTTTGAAGCGGGCGTAGCAGGCTTAGCTGCTGTTGCCTTGGTCTTAGCTGGCTCTTCATCATCCTCAGAAGAGGACTCTGAGCTACTCTCTTTTGGGGCAGGCTTTCCTGCAGGTTTAGCAGCCTTTCCTGCAGGTGTAGCAGGCTTTGAGGCTGGAGTAGCAGCTTTAGCTGCTGCAGGTTTAGCCTTGGCTGGCTGCTCTTCATCTTCAGAGGAGGAATCAGAGTCAGAGCTGCTCTCTGCTGCAGGAGTAGCCTTTGCTACTGGAGTAGCCTTCTTTGAAGCTGGCGCTGCAGGCTTAGCTGCTGTTGGCTTTGCAGGCTTAGCTGCTGTTGGCTTGGCCTTGGCCGGTTCTTCATCTTCTGATGATGAGTCTGAATCAGAGCTGCTTTCTGCTGCTGCAGCGGGCTTAGCTGCAGGGGTGGAACTCTTTGAAGCTGGCTTAGCTGCTGCTGGTTTAGTCTTAGCAGGCTCTTCTTCATCTTCAGACGAAGAGTCAGACTCTGAACTGCTCTCTGCTGCTGCAGGGGGCTTTGCTGCAGGCTTAGCTGCAGGCTTTGAAGTTGGTGTAGCCGTTTTAGCAGCAGGCTTGGCTTTCACCGGCTCTTCCTCATCCTCAGAGGAGTCCTCCGAATCAGAGCTGGTCTCTGCTGCCTTGGCTTGGGGCTTAGATGCTCCAGAAACTGTGGATGGGGTTGCAGTTTTTGTGGAAGGTTTTGCTGGGGCCTCATCTTCAGAGCTGCTATCTGAATCTGGAAAACAAGATCAATGCTGTCATGAAGGTTTGCAAACAATGTAGGGTTAATAACAGAAAATATATTAGGTCGTATTTAACAACTTCTGAAGCTCAAATACCCAAAATGTGCATCTCCTACCTGAGCTCGAGGACTCGTCTTTCTGAGCTGGAGTAGTCTTGGCAGGTGCAGCTTTAGCTGGGGGCTTCTTTGCTGCCTCCTCCTCCTCTGAACTGGAGTCCTCCTCTGAGGATTCGTCTTTAGCGGACTTAGCAAGAGCCGCTTTAGCAGGAGTCACTTTTGTTGCCGGTTTCTTCACCTCTTTAGCTGGAGAAGGTTTGACTGGGGCTGCTTTACCTGCAGGCTTCTTGGCCGTCTCCTCTTCTGAGCTGGAATCTAGAAAGATGAGAGACATTTACAAACATTCACTGTCACAAACTGATCATCATTTCAACATGGGAAATGAGCGAGTGACGTTTGTGATCCATACCAGAGCTCTCTGAGCTGGACTCCTGCTTCTTTGCAGCGGGTTTGGATGCTCCAGGTTTGGCTGCAGGCGACTTTACAGGGGCTGGTTTTGCTGTGCAAGTTAAAATGCTGTTAGACATCCAACAATAAACACCAAGAAGTCATGTGGGGAAAGAAAAAAAAAAAAGGAACCCACTTACCTGCCACCTTTTTGTCGTCATCACTGCTGTCATCACTGCTGTCTGAAGAGTCGCTGTCCTGGGCCTTGCTTGCTGCTGGTGCAGCAGGAGCTTTCTGGATTGAAGCAGGAGGTGGTACAGCACTGTATGCTCCTAGAAGGACAAATGTAGATTGTCAGCATTAAAAACAAATACTACAAATACAAATATTTTAATCACAGATCATTCCAGAGATGACCAAGTGAACAGCTTTCGGTATAATTCAGTCAGAGCAGAATGGTCTTATGATCCTGATATGGACAAAACTGGACTGTGGTAATTAATGTGAACTCAATCTTACTTGTATTTTCATATAGCTGTCGAACCTATGCACATCAGTAATAGGTTAAAAAGACTTGATTGGGATTCACTTCCCAGGTGCTGATGCAAGTGTGCCTCTCATCTTTCCAAACCAGACTTTTGTTATTGTGCAGCTTGTATAGTTGTAAGAAAGGATGAAAACACACCTGCTTTGGGTTTTTTGCTGGGAGGAGCCTCATCCTCTGATGAAGAGTCTTCACTGCTTGACTCAGTAGCAGCTTTATTTACTGGGGTTGGTTTGGCTGGAGCCGGTTTGACTGGAGCCTAACACAACACATGGAAATATGCTGTTAATATCTGATGCATGCATTTATCCGCTACACACCACACTTGGCTGAGTGTGAGACAATCAACAACACATAACAACATAAAGACAGAGCCAGAAGATCTTGTGTACCTTGGCTGGCTTCTCATCTTCAGAATCTGAGGAGCTGTCTTCGCTGCTGCTGCTCTCCTGCTTCTTTTGAGCTGCACCTTTGGCAGGAACACCTGCTTTGGGTGTTGTGACTGCACCAGCTTTAGGTTCTGTTATTCAGTAAATGCATACAGTAAATTAAGTTACCCAAGATTTTCCTAATCTTAACTTAGACAAATTACTCAATATAGACTTACTTTGTGCAGGAGCTTTGGCGGTTTGTTCTTCCTCAGAGTCAGACTCTTCACTGCTGGAGCTGCTGTCCTTTTTCCTTGTGCTACCTGCAGCAGCAGGAGGTTGTTTCACAGGTGCCTAAAAACAGACACTACATTTTAATAAAAGGATAACAGGCAAGGTAATGTCGCAATAACAGGCTATCATCAGAATGTCTGATTCTGATGCTTTGTTCTACCTTTGCAGCAGGCTTTGCAGCAGGCTTTGCAGCAGGCTTTGCAGGAGCTTTGTCCTCCTCAGAGTCACTAGAGTCTTCACTGCTGCTGGATGCAGCTTTAGTAGCTGCTGCTTTAGCAGGCCCCTTTTTGGCTGCTAAAATGTGGAATGAGGGAAAATGTAATATCACAGAGTTTCAGAATGCACAATACTAGCAGAATTCAGCCAACCCTTTCAGTTATCCATATCAAATATGAAGGTTATACCTGCAGGAGCTGCTTTAGTTTGTTTTGCACCAGCCTCTTCATCCTCACTGCTTGACTCTTCACTGCTGGAGCTCTCAGTGCTGGCTTTTGCCTTCTTGGCTGATGGACCAGTCCAGTTTGGAGGCGCCTTTCGTTTTTTGGCTTCGGGAGATCTAGTTAAAGGTTTTTAAATGTTTTTTTTAAAGTTTCAATGATATAGCCCATAATTATATTAACACACAGTATGCAACACCACCCACATTAAAAAAAAACAACAAAAAAAAAACCTTCAACGGGATAAAAAGCACTCCCTTTCCCAGAGTAGAAAGATATGCAAATAATAACGCTTTAGTCTTTAGCCTGCATGCCAAAGTGTCCTTGGGCAAAACTGAACACTGAGTTAGTGAGAGAGAGGGACTGGCTGCTCCACTCTGCATGGTAAACTATTCTTTGGCATGTTGAATAAAACGCTTATAAACGCTATATAAAAACCATTTAATTTCCCATTTGCCTAAACAAAAATCACTTCAAATTTGTAAAATAACATTTGGGTTGTATTATAACATTTTTCATATTGTATTAGATTTTTCTCTCATTATAATCCTCAAACTCAACGAGCGTTACTAGACCCTTGAACACTGGGAGAGCAGCAGTGAAATTTCTATTGTACCAATACAGGAACATACTTCTCGACACAGAAAGCCAGCTTGGTCATGTGTTTATATTTTTATGTCAAAAACCCCTCTCGAATGAAAAAATATTAATAAGCAACTCACTTCACCCAGAAGTTGTAGATATTGACGAGTCTCTCTTCATTCTGATCTTGCGGAGCCTGTAGAGAAACACATGAAGTAGTAAGTTAATAATTCCCTTGCAGCGCTTTGAATTTGTGACTAAAACTCCACAAATCATAATTTAAAAAAGTATAAACACGCTGTAGTATTTACACTTTAACACACTGCGACCGTTAATTAGCTCAATAGCAGGTTGCAGCTGATACACGTGCTAACTTCACCGGCTCGGTGACCTGTACGTATTTACCCCTCGTGCCGCCTGGACCTAACGTCTAGTACCCGGCGAGAGGACGTGTCTGTCACACACCGCCACACAGCGTAGGCTACTCACCACTTTAGTCTGTTTCAAGAACTCCTGAGCCGCCTTGGTGAACTTGTTCTCCACCAGAAACGAGTACACGCATTTGAAAAGATCACTCGGTACCGACTTCTCCGCCGCCATCTTCAACACGTTCTTCTGGAAAAGGAAGTGACGGAATCAGGCACTTGTGAGCAGGCGCTGGGTGTCGACGTATCGACGCTTCAGTAAAAAAAACAAACAAACAAAAAACATTTCTAGAGGTTTCCAAATGTCAGAAAAACTAAATAAAACATTATAATTTCACTGACTAATTGTGATTTTAAAAATCCTTTGAAAAACCTTAAAAATATTTCGGGTTGCTCTCACGTGACTAATTTCCTAAAACAATACGAGTAAAATATTTGGATATGCTAAATAAGATGCGAATTTTTATTATTGAAATGCACTCATTTACACATTTAACGCCACATTTAAAAAAAAATAAATGACTCTTATTTGTTATATTTAATAAGCTTTGTTGCCCACGAAGGCGCACGCTTTATGCGTCATCACTAAAGACCTTTCGTGCCCCTCGTGTCATAACATGTCGCCTTTCAACTGAGCAGTGTGGCAATGACAGCCCAGTTCTAGCTGAATTAAACGTGTGGCTCGGGTATTACTTTGCTGCAGCCATGCCTCGGTACGAGCTGGCCCTGATCCTGAAGCAGATGCAGCGGCCGGAGACGGCGGCAGTTCTGCGAAGGACGGTGGAGACGTTGATGGAGCGGGGCGCCTTGGTGAGAGACCTGGAGAACCTGGGAGAAAGACAGCTGCCCTACAGAATGACCAAACACAACCAGAGGCACAGCCGAGGGACTTACTTTCTGGTGGATTTCTACGCAGCTCCTAGCATGCTCGCTGGCTTACTGGATCACCTGCACCGTGATGTGGACGTTGTGAGGCCCACTGTGCTGAAGAAAGACGCCCAGGTCCCCAACAGTAACTGCTGCGGACCCCAGAAGTGATTAAATGTAAGGCTTAATGAATGGCGGAGGTGTTTAAAATCACTGGTACTCAGAGTGAAACAAAGTGCTGTTTTATCACCACATCTGTCTGTTACATGCGTGTATTTTTGGGCTGTAGTAAAATATGAAATACTCTACTTTATCGGCCACTTAACTCCATTAGAGAAATGGCAAACAGAAGCATAGTTGAGCAGTTTAATGTAGAGCTCCAATCGATGTCTAGAGTCAGAAAAATGATAAATCTGAAGAAAATCAACCATTACAGTTAGATTATTGCATTTGTGATTTCTCCTTTATTGTTCATGTACAGCCCAAGAAGGAGAGCAAGGAGAATGCTAGTTTTTACAGTAATGAAAGCTTATCAGCTGTTTCTTGAAGAAAATAGCTTATACACACACACACACACACACACACACACACACACACACACACACACAGACAGAGTGGACTGTGGAGGAGAATAAACCTCATGCATTTAATAAAGTGTTTTAGCACTGATGATGAATTGGACCTTTAAATAGCCCAGACAGAAAGGAATACCGCTGTTTATTTGAGGGGAAAAGTCACTTCTGTGATCCTGGATATCAGGGAACAAGCAGCCAAATACAACCTCTAGTAACTGATTAAAGCATTTTAAACACAAAAGGAAAAAAAACAAAAAACAGGGACTATATGTCTGTGAAGGTTCTCAGTCATCCATCTGGACTTCTTTAAGTTTTCTTGAAGATGTTTCACCCCTCATCTGAGAAGCTTCTTCAGTTCTAAGCGCAACTGGTGGAGAGTCTCAGATTTTAAGCCTTAAGGAGTGTCCCCAAGAGTGTCATGGATCCCCTAATGATCCTCTACTTAATCACACTAGCCAAGGTGTGAAAACGGGTGTAGGTCACAATCAGCCAAGGTTTCACCTTATCATGTGATTTCCTGAGGTCTAAAGGCCCAGGATGTGAGTGGGCTTTAAGGCGTCTGGGAAGGGATGAACCGCTGAGTCTTGTCCCGTTGAGGTGGCTCTTCTATGTTGTGCCATGCGTTTATGAAGTGGTTGTTTGGTTTCTCCAATGTAGAGGTCTGAGCATTCCTCGCTGCACTGTACAGCATACACCACATTGTTAAGTTTCTGTTTGGTAGTTTTGTCTTTGGGATGAACCAGTTTTTGTCTGAGTGCGTGGCTGGTCTGAAGTGCACTGGGATGTCATGCTTGGAGAAGACTCTCCTGAGTTTCCCTGATAAACCTGCTACATAAGGGATGACAGTATTGTTCCGTTTGGCCTTCTGATTCTCCCTAGTTGGTGTCTGACCTTCTTTTCTGTGGATCATTGCTGCACAGGGACAATAATTAAAAAACAAACTCCCCCATGTGGTTACAACAGATGGTTAAGTCCATTTGGTTGGACTCTGTACCTAAACCAGCTCCACCCTCAGCCTCCTCGCTTGCTCATACCAGAAAGGAATATGATATAGTGTGATAATGTATTAAACAAATTAACCAAATTCATTAAACCAGTTGTTTGCTTTATAGCTTGAGTGACTGCAAACTAACTTATTGTGAAAATGGGGCAGGAGTGTAAAAATGTGAATCAATATTCCTAGAATATTTCAGTTGTGTGTTTGTGGACATGACCATCACACATGAAGTAGCCATGATTATCCTCTAAATAAATGATCAGTTCATTAGTCACCATCCCTGTAATATGTCAGTGTATTACTTCAATGCAAGTTCATACATTCGGTTCGTATAAGATTTGTTTGCACAAACACAGTTTCTGTATTTATTTCTTTTGCTTGCTGATTTGTAAGGGAGGATGTTACTCCATGGAGCATCATTTTGCATGTCTGCAACAACAGCAGATCCACATGAGATCCACCAAACAAACATAGATGTGTATTAAGCTCTTATAAGAGGTCCTGCCCTGAGTTTGTGCTGTCCTCCTCATCTACCCCCTACACTTACAGACACAGCCCTGTCATCTCTTGCCTTGCCTGCAGGTGTCATTGTTGAAGCAATTTAATCAGGATTTAAATGATTGATTCTTTCCAGAAAAGTATTAAAGTAAAAATATTGAGCTCCCTCATGTCTCTTGAAAATAGATAATCACCCCCCTTCTCCTCCCTCCATCTGTTTGTCTGAAATGGATCTAACTAGACGTGCACACATACACAATGATATTATAATAACTTCACTACATATATTCCAACAGAAATATGTGTGATGGGACAATAATGCCTGATAATTACAGTTGACTGATAAATCCTTCAGCCTCTCTAATAAGTGTCTGTATTCTTTCACCATGACGTGATTAATTAAACTGTTAGTTAAAATGCTATAATCAACAGGAACTGGGAGTAGGGATTTTACCGTTAAGTCTGAACTGACCTTTTAATGCAGTCGTTATGGTGCTCTAATTTAACCACAATACAATGTGTCAGTATATGTGTTGATTGACAGTGGTGGTTACTTATCAGAGGCCTGTGTTGTTTTATTTCAGAATGCTTTTGTTTAAACTGTAGAGAACAAAAGACACTATTGTTTGCGTTCTCTGATACATTTAGGAGGAAATAAGTACACTTCCCGTGCTGATTGGCTCTTAGGTGTCATTAAAGGTGATCACTTCTCTTCAGTTAACAGAGGGGAAAAATTGCTCCTGTGACAACACTTTAATATTGACTAAGGCTGTAACTCAGATAATTCCATTAAAAAACTTCCCCAGGAGAGATTATTTTCTCCGATGTTTCATTTAATCCATGTAAGAAGAGGTGTTTCTCCCACATTTGTGATTTAAAAAGAGACCTGCATTAGAAACATATCTACGATCACATGTGTGAATAAAAAGAACGACAATATTAAACCCATGCAGCTTCCAGTTATTAAAAAAAAGACTTAAAAATATCTTTTAAAATAAGACAGAGAAAAGCCACGGGGCGGAGCTGTTACAGAGACATTCAGGTGGTGTGAACAAAAACATGTTTCGAGCGTTCAAAACAGCAGTGCTTGTTCCTGTAGTAACCACAAAGGCCTTTACTGGGAAAAACTGTCCTTCATCAAAACCGTTGATCAACAAGTGCAAACAGGAAGAAAAGTGAACTTTCTAGGTGCTCCCATCCACCGCAGTTTGCTTAACACAGCAACACATCTACAATAAAGCTATAGAAATTACAATAAAATTATATTTATGCAACTGAACTGTTAACTTAGTCTCATACAATGTTTAAATAAGACAGCCTAATGGAGGTTGACGACAGCCATCCTTTCTGTCACACTGATGCCAACAGTAAGCAGGGGTGAGTCTAAAGGGGGGGCATGGGGTGTACTACTACTACTCCTATTTATTTCAAGGCTTTCGTAACATTATTTTGCAGATTGAAATTATTTAAAGTCTACTAATTACCTTATATTAATATTTTAAAATATAAAGCAAAATTATGATTGTGTGTGTGTGTAGGGCAGTAACAAACATTCCTGTGCCAATAAAACTTGAACCAATTACCCAGTGCTGTTTGGCTGACCCCTGAATTATTTTAACATTAATTATTTACATCCATGCTATCAGAACATCTGTGTTCCGCAGCAGGAAACGTCGCATCAAATAACAGGCCAAACCTCAGTTCAGAGAATCCCGATTAGCTTGCTTTTCTTCATTGCAGCCATCACACGCTTTTTTACAGACACACACTCACTGCTACACTACCACACTTAAACACACACACCAAATCTACCTCATCCAGGAGATGCAATACTGTCAGAACACCTTCCAAGAAGATACATAAGTGGATAAGTGAAAGAAAATGGTTGGATAGATGGACGAATTACTGCATTTGTTAATCTTGTTTTGATTTTAACATTGTTAACAGAAGTTTAAAATCGGACTTTAATGGCACGCAAATACACTTACAAAGGTTTAGTTCTTTTGACAAACATTGCATGCTGCTAAACTGTCAAAAGACCTGCCTTTTTTCTCTTTTGAATATCTCTGATTGCTCAAGACTAAAGTATTTCTTAGTATTTCTCAATGAAATACTACTGATGTTAAAAGGAAAAACTAACTGACTTGTTGATTGAGAAACAGACAGTAAAACAGAAATCTCATGGAAAAAAACCTTCACCGCAGGCTCAAATGAGTGAACTTGAACTGCACTAACAGAAGCCACAGGAATAGAAATCTATACAAGATCACATGTAACTTATAAAGAATTCCATCAGCAGCTTTTCTTGATCAGTGTCAATATTTCTGAACATGTACAAAAAGTATAACACGTGGTGGACTTCCTGACATTGTTTGACCACGCAGTAGACAAACACAAAGTTTGTCTTTTATGGGGGAAAGAGCTAAAAATCTTATTAATGGAAAAAATGCTGCATCACTGGTAGATTCTTAAAATTCAAATGTCGATATTGTTATTATGCTCCGTATTCTCTCACCACACATTTTTAAGTGTGTCGTTTATCTCAGGTTCATGCTGACTGAGCTGTAACTTTTAGCCCTACATAATGTTTGTTCTCTGTCTTTCACAGGTTCCATCAGCTCACATGCAGAAGATGAATCATGTGACACTTTCTTCTTTCACCTATTTCATTAGCTGCATGCATTGACTTGGGTGTAATATCATATGTCATAATAAAATACTTTTTTCTATCCATTTTGCACTTTTCCCTTTTTTGTCAAGCATTTGAGACACTGCTTCACATGATGGTTAGTCATGGGATGGAAATTTCAGTTCTTCTTTCTTTAACCATTGTAGGTGTGGTTTATACAGTTTAACTTTTTTTTTGTTAAAGCCATTAAAACTCGATCAACTGTCTCTGGGGAAAAAGCTGCTTGTTGTTGCTTCTGTGTTTTCTCTGGACTTTCTCGGTTCCTTGTTGAGCAGTATTTGTTGCCTAAATCTCACTTACAGCATAAGTACACACTCATGGTATTTATTTTGTGTTGTGTAAGACAACATTGAATTGACTGGGTTATTACCAACACAGCCAGCCAACTTAACTAATGTCTTTATTTATATATAATATAGAACTGTGCAAAAGTCTTGAGCCACCCCTCATTTCTTTACACTTTGCACAGAAAATAGATTTCATATTTGTAGTGATTTATTCTAACAAGCTTGAAAGGTCAGTGTGTCAAATAAACAGCTTTATTGTTTAAACCACAGGCTGATCTCTGTCAGGCAAGCTTTCTTGTAATTTCTTTAACCCCTTAATGCATCTTGTGTAATATCCATGATTTATACTTCCATTGCATATGTGTTGTTGTTGTTTTGTTGTTGTTGTTTTATTTATATACAGTTTTGCATTCACTGCATTGGCAGTGTCTTTGGAATAATTGTAATGTTGAAATATGAAGCTGTTGCTAGTCAGATGGTTTCCAGATGGTATTGCATGCTAAATCAAAATCTAACGGTACTTTTCTATGTTCATAATTTCATCAATTTCATCACGATGTCCAACATGACTCACTGAAATGCAACCCCAAACCATGACACGCACTGTTGTACCTGTCTCTTGGACTTTTTTTTTCTGTTTCCTGAGGACAAGACTGTCAGATACTGTTCACCTGCTGCAGAAATGTTTTTCAGCCTGCCAGTTCCTCTTTTGACCCTCGTATGTAGTTTACTCGGTTTTTTTTAAGGACATACTGTACACCATGCAGAGATGTGCCACGTTTTCAGCTAATAACTGTTTCTTGGAATCACCTTGATCATTCAAAATTACTAGTTTAAAAAAGTACTAGCACATAATAACAGGGTGCAATATTCTAGCAGGCTGGGCATACATGGAACACCATAACCAAGTGGCTGGGATTGTATACAGGAACATCTGTGCCAAGTATGGCCTGGAAGTCCTGAGGTCAAAATGGGACACACCCCCTAGGGTGGTTGAGAATGACCAAACCAATATCCTGTGGGACTTCCAGCTACAGACAGAGAAAGTGGTGATGGCTTAACCAACCAGACATAGTAGTGGTGGACAAGCAGAGACAGCCACAGTGATAGCTATAGTGATACAGAAAGAGCACATCATCAGGAAGAAGGAACATGAGAAGCTTGAGAAGTACCAAGGGCTAAGACAAGAACTTGAGAAGATGTAGAGGGTGAAGATAACAGTGATCCCAGTGGTAATCGGAGCGCTTGGTGCAGCGACACCCAAGCTAGGCGAGTGGCTCCAGCAGGTTCCAGGAACAACATCCAAGATCTCTGTCTAGAAGACCGCAGTCCTAGGAACAGCTAAGACACTGCGCAGCACCCTCAAGCTCCCAGGCCCTTGGTAAAGAACCTGAGCTTGAAGGATAGACCATCCACAGGGGCGAGAGTGGACAGACGGACTGACTGACTGACTACGTTAACAGTTAAAGCAGAGATGCAAACAGCACTTGCTGGAAAAGCATAAAATCAGATAGAGATATAGAGAGATAGATATAGACAGAGATATCTATATAGATAGATATATACATATATTTTTTTTTAAATATTTGCTGCATGTTTTATTTTCAGCTTCACAGAAAGTGACACTGCGATGTATTAGCTGCTCATTGTTTACAGAATATACATGTCGCACCACTGTTAACAGTTAAAGCAGAGGTGCAAACAGCACTGGCTGGAAAAGCATAAAATCAGATAGATTGATAAATATTTCGTTAATATTTAATAATTTATTTAAGCATAGCAGAAAAGCAAAATGACAAACAGGATGAAGAAAGAAATTAAAAATGCACGCCATGAAAGAGTTCGGGCCTTAGGAGGTTAATCTAAAAATTGTGGACTACTTTCTTGGCCCACCACAGAGTCGCGGCCTCACTTTGGAAGCCATACATTTACAGATATTACAACTACTTTAGAAATGTGTTTAGTCAAAAGTTTTGGTTCCTCTAAGTGTGTTTGAATTAAAAAAAAAAAAAAAAGAACAGCCATGATGGCTGAGAGTCACATGTTTGCTTCGGATCACCTGACGGTGACGCATAAAGGCAACAACACCCTCGCAGTCTGCATTGCAGTCCTCTCCCTTCTCCAGTCAGTCTTCCCCGACAACCAACACAAACACACGGATTGGAAAACAGCGCAGTCATGCTGCTCCTAACTCTTCTTTTGGTGTCCTCAGGTAGTATTAAAACAAGTGTAAAAATAATGTGTTTTTTAACATTATAGGTGACCTGATTTCGACAGTTGTCGGTCTATGAAAACAAGCTTTTTGGTTGTATAACTATCTGCGTTTTAACATCAATAGGCGGAAGCGTTCAAGTAGCTTTGATATACAAGTATACCGGGAATTATTTTTAATTATTTTTTTAGTAATATAACCTGGGAGTTTGTTTTCAAATTATAATATATAGATAATAATTTTCTACACGTTTTAACGATATAGCGGTGTCAAATGAATCTTTAACCGCGTGACTTTGAGGTTTATTGTTTGCCCGTTGGCCTTAGCTGTGCTAACGCAAGCTTCTTAGCTAATGCTATTTAGCTACTTCAGCTAACTAACGTTACTACAACAGTTACCCGAAAATAGCGTTTACGTGTGTAAATATGAAGGAACACCACAATGGAAACCCGAGCAGTCAGCTAACTGTTGTAGACCCCTGTTCGGCCCAGTATCTGGTGCTTTGTTGACTACTGGTAATGTTGAAGGGGAAGTTTACGTTTGATCTGCTAAAGCAGCACTTTGGTTCCACCCACCCCGAAATGTTGAATTTGAAACTTTCTTTTCAGTTTTTTGTTTCTTTTGGGGGGATTTTGGAACGGGACCTATACTTGTGTTTCACTTTGATTGTGTTGATGGGTGTATCCTTATATTGTGATAAAAATGCGTCACCGATACCAACCATTTATTTCTGCAATAAAACCAAACATAACCTGCAAAACTAGGCTATTGATGCGGATACATGTTATTTTGGTGTTGTGCCATTTGGACTATGGACTATCATGGCAGAAGCCTGGTTTCCTTACAGACCAGGCTGTTTCACACACCGACTTCTTTGCTTTGTGTAGTTACTGCTTAGTTTCACCTGGATTTCTGGGTGAAACGTAACGTCTGTTTTTTTACATCCACATTCCTGCATTGGCATTCTTACTCCCGCATGTCACAGGTTTTGGGCTTAGTCACATTGTTTAACATGTGTCGTGTACTTTCTGCTGATAGTTGGCTGTTTGGATCACAAAAACCGTGTAGCCTGTCGCATTAAACAGTTTTATACCGCAGGTTACATGCTGATATTGCCAAATCCAATCTGAATCCTGCTTAAAGCCTGTTGTGCTTTTACTGTGTCATGTGATCGTGATTACTCACCTCAAGTGTTTTTCTGTTGTTGTTGTTTTTTTTCTTGACTTTATAGAAACCTGAATGTAGGCTTTTAGGTCACACAGAATTTGTTGACTTACTGTAAAACTTTTTCTTGCCATAAATTGCTGAACAGGCAGTTTCTACTGTTGTCTGCCTCAGAACAGCTTGTCGTTTTGTATAAAAAGCTCATGTGTCCCTGCATACACTGTAGCTGGTGATTGAAGGTTTGTTGGTTCAGCCTTGCCTTCATTGCTCATTCTTGGCTGTTATCACTCAAGTCTGCTCACTGGCCTTGAAATCCAATAATCAGTGAGTGTAAGCTTACTTTTAGTTTGTCACATTTTCCAAATGTAGTTTTTGTGACATGCAGATAGTTTGGATCTTCATTTCAAAACCATTAATGGGCAAAACAGGAAACACTGCATGCAAAACATGGGTGCCTTCCTGCATCACTTTTTCACTTCAGCAAACATGAAGAACAGTAAAGGCTTTTTTTTTTTTTCTTTTTTTTTTTTGCATTGAGCTATACACCCCCCCACCCCAACCCCTACTTCTGCAATTGTGATGCATGAGTGAACAATTAAATTCCCCTGATGCCAGATAGATATGCTAATAGGGACACCCCCCCCCCCCCCCCCCGCCATGGTCATAAACCTTAGCAAAGTATAGTATAGCTGGGTACCCATAATCCTCAGTGATTTGTAAATTATCTTGGTTTTAAGTGAGCTTTATTAGTATTGTTCTTTATTAGTATGGAGAGACAAGGGTGCTATCATGAAACTAAATCTTAATTACTATAAAAATAATACAATATCAGTACACTTCTTTTTAGAGTTAAAGGTAATGATCGTGAGTTTATTTTTTTTTTTTTTAAAAAAACAACAACCAAGAACCCCTCACTACTTTCTGAAAAACCTCTTAGAACTCAGTCGACATGGTTAACAGCTGACCTTTTGCCTGTCGTCTTTACAGAGTTGTTTAAAATTAAACCTGCAGGGCAGTGTCTTATTGAAATCATACTTTAAGTTGAGGAAGTTGGCCTTGAATTTCCTTTCTGTGGTCTGACGAGTCCTGCTTGATAAAGTCATACTCTCTATTTTTGGTCTAATCGAGCTAGTTTAGCCTTTTTTAAAACTTTAAACATAGTTGAAGTATAATCTAAAAGAAGAAAATGAGAACTCTGAAAAACAAATGTATCGGTTTCCATTTCTGTCATATAAAGCAGCGGTGAACTTGCCGAGGAACATGGTTTTGTTATGAGATTGCTTTTTGATCTCTCTGTAACTGCTGCTTTAGATTTCTGCAGTGAATCTCTGTAAACTTTTAAGATGTAACCTATGGTGTCTGACACTGTTGCCAGTCAGAGGTTGTCCTAGTTTTATATTTGGTGTCAGCCATGACAGAGGGGAAAGAAATTTTGGTACTTTTTTCTTTCTTTTCTTTTCTTTTCTTCTTTTTTTTTTTTTTTTTTTTTTTTTTTTTGCCCTGGAGTCCCCACTCTTTATTGTAGTCATATTTTTATCCTCCCACCACAGAGGCAAATATATTTCTCCCACAAATTCTTCCACTTTGTACATTCCCTCACGTCCATTCTGATAGCTAAAGCTATCTCCGTCCAGGAATTTGCTTACATTCGTGAGCACTCATGTTGCTACCATCATTATTATTCCTTGTATTGAGGTGATTATTATTCTCTCACTGATCCATTCTGTGGCAAAAAAGTAGCTGGAAATGCACATTAGGTTTTTGTTTTTGTTTTGTTTTAATGTACGAGCGACTCACAATAACTGCATCAGTGCAACGTGTAGTTATATTTTCAAGGAAGTGGATATTGGGATATGATGTATTTGTGTTGTGAGGTTTTAGAGGGGTCTGCACATATGACTTTGAGCATAGATTTAACACAAAAGTATACATTGTCTGTCAAAGCATGACTCTTTGTCCTCTTCACAGCGGTGGCAACTCCTCTGCTGGGCACTGAGCAGTGTGCTCGTGGCCCCCCCTACTGGTGTAAGAATGTAAAAACTGCGTCTCTGTGTGGAGCTGTGACTCACTGCCAGCAGAATGTGTGGAACAAGCCCCAGATGGTGAGTGATCTGTATATATTTTAACAGATTTATTTATTTTTTTTAATTCCCCAAATGGCAAACTGTTCTGTTATGCTTTCTCCTACATTGAAATGTGTAGTTAGGCAAACATGAATGGATTTTTTTTTTTTTTTTTTACTTTTTGTTTTTTACTTAAAACAACATTTATTTTTTTTTAATTTATTTTTTTTTTTGCAGCTTTTTATTTACACACTCAATTCTCTGGTTTCAGAAATCTGTGCCATGTGTCCTGTGTAAAGAGGTTCTGACTGTGGTTGGGCAAGTACTGAAGGAGAATGCCACTGAGGTAAGGCCAAAAGATCCACAACTTTTTTTTTTTTTTTTTTTTTTTTAATTTATTTTTTTATAAGAGTTCCCTGCAACCACACTAAGATTTAAACATTGGTATTTGCATATTTCTGTGACTGCAGGCTGAGATCCTAGGGTACCTGGAGAAGGCCTGCCAGCTCATCCCTGATCAAGATTTGAGTAAAGAGTGCAAAGAGAGGGTGGATGACTACTACCCCATCCTCATGGGAATCATCAAGGGAGAACTGGTGAGCTTCTTGAATCTCTTTGTGCGAGCTTTCAGTTTAAATATAGGTGGCTATCTGAGCCTTTAGCATTTGGACAAAAAAAACATTCATTATTGAGTTTGTCTTAGAGTTGTACTGTCATAAGGTTTACATTTTGAACCATATTGCATGCTTTCAAATATAACCCATAGATTCTTTTAAACGTTTGCTTTGTCTGTGCATTTATCATTCTGCTCTTTTTAAGACTCTAAGTAAATACCCCATCTGTTACTTCTTTCTTTCTAAAGGGAAACGGAAGTGGTTGTGTGACCAGAGTGCACCCAGCTTAAAAAGGGCTATTGATGGGGAAATTAGTTTTAAGTCTAAATGGGAACAGAGTAGTCATTGTGCAATACTAAACCCATGACTAGGAGCATTTAGTGTAGTTGTCTTAACGCACACCTGCTACACCATTCTTGAGGAAAAAGAATCCATTTAGTATTTACTAAACCAGTTTGTTCGCACAGGACATGCAGACTTTTTTTTTTTTTTTTTTTAAGCACGGTCGACTTAAATGATTTCACTTCTCTTTAGGCTAATGTGTGTGGGAAGCAAAGTGTTTTGGTCAAAGGGAGTTTAAAATGGGGAAGGTATTGAAAGTAATATGAAGTTGTGTTTATTAGGATGATCCTGCCGTGGTGTGTGGAGCCATGGGACTCTGTCAGTCACAGCAGGCAGCCCTGGCTAAGGTTCAGGCCCAGGAGCAGCTCTTGTCCAATGAAATACCTCAAGTTGACCTTTCCCAGCAAGTGTCTCCCTTCCTCTTCAATGTGCCCGGGCTCCTTTATCCTCTGGAGAACCCCAAAGAGGAGGCCCCCAAGCAAGAGTCTCCAAAGCAGGTAAGCTTGAAATGTCCTCAACACCTGCTGTTAAGTGTACTCTTTATTTGGCACTGAAACTTGCCTGTCTTCCTTGTAGGAAAGTGATACAGTATGCCAGGACTGCATCAAACTGCTGACTGATGCTCAGGCAGAGGCCAAAGCCAATTCTTCATTTATCGACTCTCTCATTGAGAATATTGAGAAGGAGTGTGATATGCTGGGGCCAGGCTTGGCTGACCAGGTAAATATCCCACATGTGGGTTTCTTCACCACACAGAGTGAGGAAAAACAAAGCTTTTCTAATACCTGTACTTCTGTCTTTGCAGTGTAAGCAATATGTTAGCCAGTATGGAACCCTGGTTGTGCAGCAGCTCATGTCCATGGTGAGTCTTCTGGTTCCTTTTGATGATGTGCTTTAACCTTCTGTTTGACTTTTTGAAGCTACAACGTGGCTTAAATAGTTATTTCATTGTAGTACTTAAGCTTAGAAGCAAATGCAGCAAGACATTTTTGTACAACAGCACCACCTGGCCTGCTGACTTAAACTTGGTCACGTTCGCTTGTGCTCTTTTCAAATTTTATCTTCTTACTTTGTTTGTTTTCACCTGTGTTCCTTTGTTACTTTTCTCCTCTCCATTCATGTCTTTTTGCTCTGTTTTCTCCTACTCTGGGTTTTGTATGCTGCTCCCCAGGAACAGGTAGGTCATTCTGTGTTCAGCCTGTAGCCTTTTAACCCTTAGGTCTTGAGACACGTGCGAATGATGGTCTAATTATACTTTTTTTTGAACACTGGGGTTGTTTGGTTAATGACCTGACACTTTGGTGCCTGTTTGAACACTATGGAGTAGGGCCACAGTCAGAGCATGCAGTTTACTTGGTTCTTGTGATATGTGCTTAGGTTATGTTAGTTTACAGAATCAAGTCAGCTATGAGGTGCACCGGTCTTTCCTGGTTCTTCATGCTGCATCTGAAATGACAGTTTGTGTCACCATGAGTGTGTGTTGCAGTGTGTGTGTGCTGGTAAAACAAAGATGTAGTAGGTGTATGTGCATAAAAACTCCTGCATATTGCATGGGTGGCAATGTGGAATTTTTATGCTATCAGCATGAAATTTTACTTTAAATTACTTACAAAAACAAAACAAAAACTTTGGCTTTTAATCCTGAGTAATTGTGCTGCTTCCTTCCTCAGCAACCCAGAGAAATCTGCGCCTTTGTTGGCTTTTGTACTGGAATGAAGAAATCCATTCCCATGATGACACTTCAGGCTGCTAAGACTGTGCCCGCTGCCAAGCTTTTCCCTGCCGCCAAGCTTTTCCCTGCCACCAAGGTAGACTCTGCTGCAGAAAAGTCTGGCAAGGTAAAGTATGTTGGATAGTGTGCAGTGGTTAATCTTGATTTTTGTATTTGATATTTATTTCAGTTTTAAATAAATAAATAAAAAATTAAAAAATGGTTGTATGGCACTATATTGCACATGCTAATGAGCCATACCCTGTGTCCAGCCCATGGTCCGTGTCCGTGATTCCCCAACCTGTACCATCTGCGAGTATGTGATGAAACAGTTGGAGAGCATGCTCGAGCAACATTCTACAGAGGTGGGCTGTGTAACACTTAATATGTCCAGTATGATCATAAAAATAAGCTACAAACTGCTGCCAACATAATACTGGTGTGGTTTGCTCTGATGTCCGGCTAACCTGTCTGTCCTGTGCAGGAGGAGATTATTCACGCTGTGGAGCAAGTGTGCTCAATCCTGCCCTCCTCTTTGAGTTCCCAGTGCAAGGATCTGATTGAGACTTATGGTCAGGCTATCATTGATCTGCTTGTGCAGCAGGCTGATCCCAAAACTGTCTGCACAGTGCTGGGACTTTGCAATGGTCAAGGACGTGCATATGTTGGTAAGTTCTCAGTCTTCAGAGCATGCTGTATGCAGATGTACATTGTGCTTTAGCTAGCTGGAACCTATCCTAGCTACCCTAGGGCACGAGGTAGCGCTGGACAGATTGCCAGGCTGTTGCAGGGCTAAACATTTAAGCATTTAAATACATGGATGGATGATCACTCCTAAAACTGTTTCACAGTTGCACTTGACAAGCCCCGCTTTAAGGTCGGAGGCTACTGTGAGGTGTGTAAAGCTGCAGTCAGTTACATTGACAGCATCCTGGAGAAGAATGCAACAGAGGCTGAGATTGAGGAAGCTGTGAGAAAAGTATGCAACTTTCTGCCTGACTCTTACAAGACTGAGGTGAGTAGATGTGCTAATTAATCTTGTGGAACTCTTTTACCTGTCCTCCTGTGACACCCTTACATTTTAACTGTGGTTTCTGTCAACAGTGTGACCAGTTGGTTCAACAGTATGAGCCAATTCTTGTTCAGCTGCTGCTCGAGATGCTTGACCCAGACTTTGTGTGCATGGTAAAAGGATTACTTATTTCAAAATAATAATAGAGTTAACTGGTAGTATGTTTCACTGGATTGTAAAGGATTAACACAATGCTGAAATATACATTTTTGGTCATTAGCAGTAAATGAGATTGTTATGGCTTAAACTGTATACCTGCAACTCAGTTTTTAACATCTGAGGTTTATGTGTGTGTGTGTGTGTGTGTGTGTGTGTGTGTGTGTAATAGAAATTGGGAGCCTGTCCTGGTGCTGCACATAGACTGCTGGGAACAGAGCAGTGCAGCTGGGGACCTTCATTCTGGTGCAAGAACATGGAGACGGCACAACAGTGCAATGTGAGTAGTTTGAAATTTGGTTAAACATATTTTTGGGTATCTTATTAACCATGACTCTTTGGCGTCATAATGCCACTGGAACTGTGATTGTAAACTCTTTAAGCTCAACCTTACTCTAATACATCTCTCCAACCACTTGTTTCTGTCTTTCAGGCTGTGGCTCATTGCCAACGCCATGTGTGGGTATAGAGGACGACCCGTACAAACTGACCTGTAGGGAATTCAACAGAAATACTCTAGTGCTGCTTCCCACTGTTAATTTTCGTGTTTAAATTAACTTTGATATTTTGAATGATGTTATGGTGGAAAGGGACTAGTGTTTTGTTCTTTTCCCCCCTCCAACAAAGTGTTGGATTATTGGGCAGGGGGGAGTATTTACATGTATAGTGGCCCACAATTGCTTCACTGTCTACTTATTCAAATTGGCATCATTTGAGTTGCACTTTCTTACTGGGAGAGGTGAAAACAAGAACACAATTTTCACATTTTGGATATTGGCTGTAAATCATCTGCCCCACTCCCCCCCACCCCAAAGCTAGATTTGCTTTCTTCCCTATTGTGGTACTCTTTGCAAATACAAATTATTTAGTTCATTAGTGTATCTGTAAATCTGCAGTAATAAATCTCTCTGAAACATTTATATTTTGTAGAGATATTTGTTGTTTTTTTTATGAGCTGACACTGGAGGTTAATCAGAGTGTAATTTGAGTTCACATTTAACTCTTTCACTCTTTAACTGTTTGTAAATCCGTGTGCTTCTAATGCACTAAAGACTTCTCAGAATTAAATGTCTGCTTGAAACGCTGAGGTAATTGTTACAGTGCAAACTTTTTAACAAATAAAGCGATTCCCAATCTATAGTTTGTTTGTTTTCCTTGTATTGTGACTGGCATTTCCCTCAAACTTTGGTAAAACTACGGTAAATGGACTGGTTCTTATATAGCGCTTTTCTACTCAGCCTTAGCACCCAAATCTTCACACAGCATTACTCATTTACACAAGTCCTTTACTTTTAATGCTTTCTAACGTTCACACTCCAGTGGATCCATCCAACGAAGTGACATTTAGTATCTTGCCCAAGGAAATTTGGCAGTTTAATTCACAACCCCCCCACAAGGGAAACATTGTTAAAAGCAAACTACCTTGTGGAAAAAAACAAAACAGGAAAACCTCTGTCTCAGTGGAGGGAAAGTATTTATTAGTAGGAAAAGGTGTAAAACTTAATAACAATACAAATAAAGTCCAATATATGTGCCCTCCAGTGGGTGTTTGAGTCTTTGCTGGGCCTATTCTTTGCTGCTGCACTCGATCAGCTCTGCTCTAAGTCTTTGTGTGCTGTCTGCTGCATCCTGAAAAAAAATGCTAGAGACTC
This sequence comes from Oreochromis niloticus, assembly GCF_001858045.2. NCBI lineage: Eukaryota > Metazoa > Chordata > Actinopteri > Cichliformes > Cichlidae > Oreochromis > Oreochromis niloticus. The sequence goes on from NC_031978.2 coordinate 22,147,543, forward strand.
AGATTAAGGAAGCTGTGAGGAAAGTATGAAACTGTCTCTGACAAGACAATGGTGTACTTGTATTAAAAACTAATGATCCTCACACAAATAAAACCTCTCCCAGAGTTTTATTTGTTGTCCATCGATACAGCCAGTAGTAATGAGTACAGCAATACTGAGAAGTAAGACAAACCACAGCATGTAGAGTTTTTTTTTTTTTTTAAACTGTTCATCAAGACGTGTCGAGGTTTATAGCAGGTAGACAGAATCAAGCCACATGTTCGATATCCTTTAACCATGTATTTTCACCTGTATTTAAGAAAAAAGTAAATGTCATTTTTACAATTTACTGAGTACTCCAAAATTGTCATCTGATTTTTTTTAAATTTTAAAATAAGTTGTTTCTTATAGACAGCAGTGATTGCAAATCACTTCATAAATGTAAACATATTAATGCGAGGTATAAAGAAATTAAGGCATGTTGGTCAAGTGAAAAAGAAGCTTATTGACAACTCCCCTCGAGCAGATACCTGACTTTACTGGTGCATGCTGCAGTTCTGATTCACATGAGCACCAACTTTACCCCTGAACATGACCAGGTTACTGTGTACCAGCCTGATCAGATATAGTGCACGATGAGCACAGACAATGCAGATCCAACAGCCAGTCCCAGAGCGAGAAAGAATGACATGATCACTCCTGTGGCCTCTGCAAGCTCTCGATGTACCACCTTTGGGCCGTAGATCATTGGCAGTGTGCCTAAGTAGCCATTAGAGAGACCCAGCAGGCAGTTAAAGAGCACCGGATACACATCATGATTGAACACTACCGTACGGAGGTGGTCCCTTGGCTGGTAGTTACAGAGCATGAGGAGTGGTACCATAACGGAGCGACACAGCACCAGCACAGGCAGGACTTTACTTGTGGGACCAGGGACCTGCAGCCAGGCTGTGGCTATCCTGCCAAATAAATCTGCTACGTTGTACAGGAGGAAACAGCTAAGAGGCACAAAGTAAGTGGTTGTCCAGGGGCTGCCGCTGTCCTTGTCGACAGACTGTATTCCTGAGGATACAGCAGGGAATACCATGATGGAGACAGAAAAGACATAGAAGACACTCAGTCCGAGCAGCCAAATCTTCCTAAGGATGGGTCGCAGAGGTGGGATTTTGTTTCCAGCACCTTCATCCTCACTCATGCCACCTGGACTACTGCATGTTGCTGCTGCTGCCGCCGCCATGTAGTGTCTGGAGAACAAATGGTGAATTGAAACAGGTTCATTATTAGAGAATTATAAATTCTTTATCATTAAATACAGTAATTTCACATGCATTTAATACATTAACTAAAATACAATACACACAAAATAACTGGAACAGGTTAATTTAACACCCATCCCAGTTCTTAATTTATTATAATTGTTTTGAGTTTTTTTAAATCCACCCTGTGTACGAGTTGAACACTGGTACAATCGTGTTAAATCACAAATAATGATATAAACTAGACAAGAACACATTTGTACAATAAAAATGCAGATGTGGTTGGTGGTGTATTTAACCACATGGAAACCAGAACTTTTCCCTACTACTGACCTTGAATATGCCAGCCTGGGCAACAGCAAATAAGTGATGATGCAAAGCAGAATGAAGACATCTGCCGTGAGGAAATAGGCCAGAGCGCTGTCTGTCACATCTTTAGCCATGGCTAGGTCTGCTATTGAGGCTAAAGCACTCAGTGTACCTCCCATAGCCTGACCTGAGGCATAGAAGAAGCTTGTTTTAAGTATTGTGCAGCAGATAAAAGTCTCGCATAGTCACCTCTTTAATTTTTTTTGTTTGTCTTTTCAAATGTTAGAAGCTTTATTAGAAAGCAGGCTGAAAGGAAATGAGAAAGAGAGGCAGTAACATCTAACAAAGGTCTCCAAGACTTATAAATGTTATGATTGTATGTGCAGCATCCCAAATTCTTGCCTCACTATGATAACCAGTAAATTCAGTGTGTTAAATAATGATAAGGGGCTGAAACATTTAGGACCATCTTTACTATAAGGGTAAACTATACTGGTACATTGTGAAGTAAGAAGTACAAATTAAAGTTATTATATACAGTAAAATCATCTTCATGAAGCAGCACATAATCAGCATTTGAAACATGAGAAAATATTTGTGAGCATGCACAGTGTCAACCAAAGACATCTCTAACTTGACTTGAACGATCTCTACCTGATATGAGGGCCTGAGAGATCCTCATGGGAAAGCGGCCGCTGATCCCGAAAATGCTACCATAGAAGATGTTGGAGGCTCCGCTGACTATGGCCACGCTGACCAGTGTGACGACTAAGAATCCTATCCTGTAGTTTGACGTGTCCACCTTCACCAGCACTGTGGTCACCGCGAACATCAACAGGATCACAAACAGCGATGAAAGGATTCGGAATTTTGAAGACAGCCTATGCACACAAACACATACTGGGATTAGACAGAAGGATCTTTGAGCTCTGTTAACAAAATTGGGTTTACAAAAGTAAACATGGACATCAAATCAGCTTTTATATTTTCCTTCATACAGCACTCTAACAGACAGATCTTTTAGCTCTTTGGGGCATATATCACATTTAAATGTTTCAGATCAACACATTTTTAATATTAGTCTAAAGATAATCAAAGAAGATACATAATACAGTTTGTAGGAAAGGAAAGGAAAATAACATAAACAAAAAACCAAACTTTAGCACACCCTGTATCAAAATTCAGAGGAGGAATTGCTAGTGTGCTTCGGATCAATGTCCTGCTACACAACTCAAGTGAGCCTGAGCTTCAGGACTGAACTAATTACCGGACATTTGCTGGTAGAGAGAAAAATTCATGGTCTCAACAATTACAACAAACTGTCCCGGTCCTAAAGCAGTAAAGCGACCAGAGACCATCACACTACACTGTTTGACTGTTGATATGTTGTTATTTTCATGAAATGCTGTGTTAGTTTAGTGTCAGATGTAGCGGGACTGAAACCTTCCAAAAAGTTCAACTTTTGTCAAGTTATTTCACAGAAAGATTTCAAGATGTTTTTTGGCAAAATGTGAGACGAGCCTTTGTGTTGTTTTTGGCCAGCAGTGGTTTCCTCCTCGGTCAAGTGATGCATCTCCCTGAGAAACTGTGTAGGGGTTGGAATGAAATGAGAATGTAAAAACTAATATTGATGATCTGAAACATGTAAATGTGATGAATATGCCAAAAAAAAACCCCAAAACCCAAGAAATCAGGAAGGGAAAATGCTTTTTCACAGCACTGTAACTGTTTTCAAGTTCATGAGCAGGAGAAACCACAAAGAGAACAAGGGAGAAAGGCAACTTCACTTAACCAGATTTCACCCCAAATTTGAGGATCTCTCAAAAGGGCCCCATTTATCAGAACCCACCCACAAGGCTACCATGGTAAAACCCTCTGGTCAAGTGACCCATCTCCCTGAGAAATGTGTGTAGAGGTTGAATTGTACTGGCTGGCAAGAGTACAGAGTCATCCAGAGTGATGCAAAAGTCACATGTATCCTCATTTGACCGTTCACAATGGGTTTGCATTTATTTCTTTTGTTGTGTTGTTTAAACGTGTTATAAACTATTACACACACACGCAGTCTGGCCTAATGTGACACAGCTAGCCTTGAATTATCCACCCCAATAATAAACACAGCTGAACAAAAATCCAGAGAGAGGGTGAGGAGACACACTAGATCAAATGTTCCAAGGTAAATTAGATCACCGCTGCCCTGTCCTTTAAGAACCTAGACAGGACAAATGTGACATTGTACCGTCCAATCATCCAGTAACTGAACAGCAAGGCTGAACTGTGAACGACAGAAAACTCTCCGAGAGGACTGACCTGTGTGTGTGTGTGTGTGTGTGTGTGTGTGTGTGTGTGTGTGTGTGTGTGTGTGTGTGTATATGGGGAGCTAACCTGTTAACAAGAACGTAGTTGAGGATCAGACACAACACAGAGGGCACAGTGGAGGCCATGGAGAGATAACTTTCAAAGTAATCCTGTGAACAGAGAGATAAAAGAAAACATTTTTGCTCAGTATTCACTTGAATAAAAGCAGAAAGTTATGTATGCATGTGGCATCTGACACCCAAAAGAAAAAGGAAGTGAAAGGGGAGGGTGGAAACGAATAGATCAATCTGTAATATCCATTTCCTCCAAGTCTAAGCAAGTGTTTATCTCGCAAAATCAAAAATTAATCAAGACTTAATGGCAGTTTGCTTTATGTTTTTCTTACACATTAATGCATACAAGTGTCACCTTGAGTGAGAACAAATGAACAAATTCCACAATGTCTGGGAGCAGTTCCACTTGACTGCGCTGCAATGGATTTCAATGAGACGCAAAAAGACAGCAAGTCATATGATCTCAGACGGGGTTGCAACAGCTTCATGTCACAAGCATGCAGAATTGCCCAGATGTGCTTCTTCCTGTGAAAAACATGCATATCACGCTGTGTTAAGCACTCACACTGAGGTCGGAATGCTGCTCCTCCTTGCCGCTGTGATGAGTGTCGTTGCTAAGTTTATAGAGCCAGTAGTGTTTAGCTGTTATGAAGAAGTTCCAAGGCAGCAGGGATCCAATGCCCATCAGAAAGAAAATGATGTACACCAAATAGTACGAGTCCTCTGGACTGTAGCGCACAGCCAAAGGTGGTGGGGAATTTTGGGGCAGAAGAGACGCAGAGAGGCTATGGTCTTCGCTCTCTTCGTCTTCCTCATCTGATTCATCATGGTTACCAAGTGCATTAGGAAGATATGATGAGTTGAGACTGGGGTGCACAGGTCCTGTACCGTCCATTTCCACAGACTGCGTGCAGGACACCCACAAAGTGAAGGCTGCAAAAGTGAAGAGCACTAAGGCAGGAAATTTTAAACAGAAAGCTGTGGAGGAGAAGAAGAAGAAAAATATGAGAACAAAACAAGTTCACTGAGGAACTGGCATTATACTGTTATTATAATACTCACTTTTATTAGAACTTGTCCACAGATGCGAAAAGACAACCACGTTTGCTTGGAGCCCATAGTTTGGAGAGGTCACTGATGCTGATAGAAATTCCGGTGAATCAGCCACCTGACATGATCAATTTCATTCAGTGTTGGAGGTAGTCTTGCATCTTCCACATCTGTTTCTTTATAACATGTACGAAATAAAAATTTTTTAAAAAAGTATCCTGTGTTTGTCACCACAGTATGGTCAGTAAACATTCACAGTAAATAGACAATCGTGACCTGCTGTGGACTGTCAAAGGAGATCAATGCCCTTTTCTTAATGGGCCACTGCAACTACGGATTTGAACCCACAATTAAATGCTCCATCAGAAAGGAAAAGTCAGCATTTATATAAATTCTCATATTAGGGCATGTTCTTGTTGAACCATAATACTGGCTTTCAGTAGTTTTTTAAAGCGTATCCACTCTTTCTTAAAAGTAAAGTATCACATGAAAGACGCTAAAAATAAGTGGTAAGTGATGCAAGCAGGATCGCTCATGAGACCAGACCAGAAGGCTGCCTGGAGTGTTTGAACACTGCAGGCAGGAACAGACAAACGAAACAAAGCAGGTTCAAACTAGCACGGCTTTATCACGTCAAAAAGTAGGTCATTAAAGGCGACTGACGTGAAAGCACACAGCTGACTTTGCATCTTAAAATCGTGATGTGCGTCGCTGATGAGGAACAAATATTCACGTGATGCTTACCCACGAAAAAGCAATAGTAACAGTAAGTAAAAACAGACCCAAGAGCCGCTTCTTTTAACAAAGTATCCTGCTAGCAGCAGTTTTTACGACACCCGGTGTTCATTGTAAAATTATTCTGCTCCTTCGTTGGCACTCTTCATTTTAAGGGTCGTTAAGGGCGAAAAGATGTCTTTTATTCGTTAACACTTACACTTAGACCGTGAACACTTACACATGACCTAACAGTAGATGTTAGCTAAGTGTAAAAAGAAACGTGAGCAACCTTACAACCCATACAAACTGTAGCTAAAGTAAAAATAATTTAAATGTACCTCTCGCTGTGGACTCCTTCGCTGTTGCTTCTGCCTTAGCGCGTAATGGACCGCCTCAAAAACTCCGGTCAGCTGACCAGGGCTGACAACAACAAAAACATCATTTCCGGTAAAAAGCCTTCAACGTTAAAGCCGTAAACATTTAAAACAACCAAGAGCTGATTCAAAACATATAATTTTACAAAGTGGCAAAATAAAATATCGCCGAGTTACGCTTATATGTATAAAACTCAGAGGCATTTCAAAATATGTTTGAAAAGGATTTCTAAAATCTGTTGTGGATAAGGAAAAACCGGAAGTCTTGTCAATATAGAGACCAATGACTGTAGAAAACAGTCTACAGCCATTGATAGAGACAAACACTTTTCGCTACAGCCTTTTTAAATGAAAAGCGCGAGTTTAGCTTATGAAAAAATGTCTCATGTTCACAAATTTTCAGACACAGTGAGCACTGCTGTTACGTGATCCTTGCTGTTAATAGGTTTCATTTTGTTTTTTGAGAAAGTGCAGCAATTTCTATGGGAAAAATGTTTGTAATGTGCATGAAGAGAGCAATAAATTATTTGTAGAACTTGTTTACTATGTAGCGCCATCTCTATATGGAGCGTGCCTTGCTGTGTGTTACTAATGTAGAGCAAAACATATTTTAACAAGTGACCAAAAAACACTTTTACTTTGCAGACAAATCCTTTACAAATATTTTAAATATGTATACTGCTACGAAACCTATAATGATGGGAATTATTTAAATTGGATTTGATCTAACAATTGGGTTTTGGTTTCTGAGATATATATACAGCCATGGTGAAAGAGTAATGCAGTGTAGTAGTCGATTTCTTTAATCAAACTAACAAATTATAATGTAATACAATATGTAGATCTTAGTTGTAAAGTCATCTTTCCTTGCTGACGTAATAGTATCAGTTCTAGTCTATATGTGACGGGAGTACATTTTCAAGCTTTTCTTGATATTGTTTTCTCTCTTGCAAAAAAGGAGTCATGTTGAATATTGTGGCTTTGTGCATATATCACATTTATTACTCCAGTAAAATAAATACATAAAAAATAATGCTTAAATCATTAGCCTATATTTGCCAGGAGAGGGCACTGTAGAACAACATATCCACAGGTCTCGTCGTGTACCTCTCTTGTAAAGAAGAATTCCAACACCTGTAAGAAGAAAAACGCCAACAAAACAGGGAGGAGAAGCAGCGATTTATTGAAACGTGTACAAACATAAATTATATAAGGAAAAACACACAGTAAGGTAGGCTTCTAACAAGTTTGAAAGTTAATATTTGGTGTGATCACCTTTATTCTTCAACACAAGCTGAAATCTTTTAGTAAAGCTTTTTTGTCATTTCTTTAAATAGTCGTCAGGAATAGTTCTTCCGGCTTCTTGAAGAATATTCAAAGCTCTTAGTATGTTCGCTGCCTTTTGTTTTGTTCCCTGTGAAGATGATCATACACTGCTTCAATAATTTTTATGTTCAAGCTCCAATCCGTGACTGATAGTGCTCCACTGTGTGTTTTTCTATCCGGGTATTCTTTCACTGTACTGGTATTCTATTTGGGATCACTGTCATACTATAAAAATTAATCCACATTCAATCAGATGCTTTACAGACAGTATCACGTGATGGATCAAAATCTTTTCTGCGTTCATAATTCCGTGACTTTTAACAAGACCCACAACACCACTGGTGGAAATGTAGCCCCAAACCATGGCAGAGCCTCCACTCTGTTTTACAGATGGCTTTAGATACACTGTTGTACTTGTCTCCTGACCTCTTCCATACATACTGATAATAATTTGAGCGGTTACCACAGACTTTTAGCACAGTTCTTGTGTAATCTGGCATACCGCTTTCTTTTTCTTGACAGCCACCCATCCACTGAGACCATTTCTGATGACGATTCAGTGACCAGTAGATGGATCAACTGAGCGGCCAGATACATCTCTCAGGTCCTGTGTCAGGTCTTTGCCAGATTTTTTTAATATGTATTCAGTTCATTACTTTCAGATACTATTCATCTGCTGTAGAGAATGTTTATTTGTTTTGTTTAGATTTTTTTTGTCTTCCACTTATTCAGTTCCCTTAAATTCTTTTAAGGAGACAGTGCACACCATGCTGAGATATGGCGAGGCTTAACAAATTAAACTAAAACATTACCGAATGGGTTGCAAATGAGTGAAAAAGCAGCTGATGTCACACAGCCTGTTGCTCAAGATCACTTTAACTTTACTTTAAAAATGACAAGAAAGTCTGGCTCCTTGGAAGCAAAATAAAAATAAATGATGGAGGGCTGGCTCAAGACTTTCACACATTACTATAGAGCTCAGTTTGATCTTTTACTGGGGTGGACCAGTAAAGCAACTGTAACCTAATTATGATGCCCCCCCCCCACTTTCTTTATTCATTCAGTCTGCTGTCATTACACGAGCATTACAGAGCACAGACAAAAAACCTTCACATCTAGAGTGTTTTGGGAACTAACCCTTAAACACTCACCAGAATTTAAAAATAATAACTTTCCATAGAGTTCAGGGCCAGAGTAGTAGCACTGGCATCACCACAACAGGAATAGCAGTGTATTTTATTGGGAAACATGAATTATTAATGGCTTCACAGTGGGCTGGACTGGAACCATTGACAGGCTAGTTCTGGGTGCATGTTTCACACCAGCGCCTTAGGTACTCTTCATATGGTCACACACTTATTTAAAATGCTGTAGGCTCAGCAATGACTGTTATCAAGCAATAAAGCAGGAGAAGGATATGTTTAGTTAACGCTGCATGTTCTCATTTTCTTTTCCTTAAAACACAAAAACATCCTTTGCAGGGCTGAAGCTAGAGTCAGCTTTTATACCATCATTTTATACATTATACAAGATTCAGTTATCTCACGCACTGTCAGCCACCAATGAAACAGGTGCAAAGTGTTGTCTACCTTACAGCAATGCACGCTCCATATAGAGATGACTCACAATATTTTCTCGATATGAGAGCCTCATCTGATCATTTCCCACTCATCGCCCAGTCATAAAGAAAAACTGAGGTTAGAATCCTCAATCTAAACACCCAAGCCAGTCTTTAAAGGCCACTATCAGTACCTCCAAGACCATGTTAATGTGAAGACCAGACGGCCTGCCAGTTAAAAGCTTTTAAAGCTAAATGGACCTAAAGGGAATTTTCCAGTGAAGTGTGAGGTAAAGAGGGACAGGTTGAGCAGCTCTGCATTTCTGTGAAAATGGGGTGTAATTGACAAAACCACAGATGCCATTTAACTGTAATTCTGTCCTTCAGTGCTAAGTACTAAGCGCTGAAGAAGCTCGCAATTAGCTCTACGGATTATTTGTGATACGGCAGTGCAATAGCAGGCTTTAATGCAATAAAGAGCAAAACACAAACACATAGCTGTTAAACTAAGAAATATAATTTATTGCATAAAAATTATATTTAGTTACAGGTAAGAAGGCTAGACATTTATTTACAATTAGTACTTTACAGAGATGAAATCATGTCACTGAATCCATTTAGTTTTTAGTTTTAGTTTTTTTTTGTTTGTTTTTGGGTGTTTTTTGTAAAAATGTCTGTCTTCTTGAACAAAGGGTAGTTTTTTTCTCTTTGACGGGAGCACGTTTTGAATCCAGTACAGCTCCAGCATAAATTATCCAGAGATATGGCCAAAGATCCAGCAGACACTCAAAAAATCTGGACAAATAAACACTGTAGTCTACAGCTAGTCAGTCTCTGTAACAAGACTCGAGGAAAGAAAAAACAAAAGTCCTGCAGTGTTCAGGGATCCAAAGTACTGAACAGATTGTGTCCAGGTATTTTCCTCAGGGCAAAGACCCGCAGGGCACGAGGTCATCATGTCAGTCGCTGTGCCACTTTGTTTTCCCACGTGTGCTTTTTTTTTAAGTTAGCAGCTTTCTTGGTCAGTGATCCAATTGTTCTCCGGATGGAGAATCCCCACACAGACTAGCATCACCGAAAAAATGTTAAAACTACTCCTAAACCAATTTAGGATACAAAATCAAAACCCTGTCAATGTCCTGATCTGAAAAAATAGAATCTTACTCTTCCAGGAAACAAAAGAAGTCAAAACGCTTCACTTTTTCTTATGTACTTGCATAGCACTTACAAAGAGAAATGACAGATCTTAAGAATGTGCACATACTGTACGCGCACACCCACCTGCCCACACACATCCACTCTCACATACACACACGGTTCATTCACACAAAACAGTGACATGACTCACTGCTGAGGAGGAGGGATACTGCCTGTGTTTTGGTTCTTGTGGTTGTTTAAGATATGAACACTTTTCTTTTTTTTTGCTTAGAGGGATAAAAAAGACTCAATAACACAGAACTTAAGCAAAGATAATGTTACAGACGAAAGCATTTAAGCTGACGGAACAATAGTGACTATGCAAACAGATTGAGGACCCTGACCACAAAGCAGGCAGATTAAAAGAGTTGAGAGAAGGGAGGCAGAATGAGCTACAGGGCGATGCATGGACATATGGACACATAGATAAGTGGTGGACAGAGAACAGATTGTAACATAACTCCGATGGTGTTGAGGTAAGTTTCACGGTCCCCTTGCTGCCCATTTGATTCAAAGCAAGGCTATTCTATCCTACAATCATGTGCGATCTCGGGAAATGGCCTTCAATTACAGCAAAGCCTCCAAATTACAGCGTACAGCAAATTCATCAGGACACTTGACCCCCCGTCTAATCATGTCTTACAGATTATATTTTACATTTTTTGAATCGATGCACAAGAATAAAAAAACAAAAAATAAACATAGTTTTGTTATTCACAGACATCCACTGTGTCCTAACTCTTCAATTTTGGCGTGCTCTACTAGGATCAAAAAAATAATACACAGCAGATCAGTAGCCTAAACAAGCACAGATGTTAAAACAGGTTCTACATGATCGTAACACCAGTGACAGTGAAAGAAAAAGAAACAGAAAACAAAGAATCCACAAATCTGGACAATAAATTAAAGCGTTCCCCAAAGGAAACTTTTTTTTTGTTGATGTTTTTTTAAGGGATGACCAGAAAGCTCTCCTGCAGTTTATTCTCAAAAGATTGAAGTGTGGCAGAGTGAAAGAGGAATGCAAGGAGAGATGAAAGAGAAACACCCCTGTGAGTCGGAATGATATGCCAAGGCTTTGAGGCGTTTGTTGGTACAGTATAAAGAGTCGGTCTAGTTATTCGCCAATTCTGAAGCAAGCTTCAAAAATTCGCACTTCTATAACATAGGAGAGGCAGCTTTTTTTTTTACGCCCAAAAGATTCGAACCTTGAGGGTTCGATCGTTACACGATTTGTCACCAGTCGAAGCAGTTAGATGAGAAATCCTAGCCTGTCTGCTTTAGAGCCGATTAATGACTGCTCTGCCTGTGTGTGTGTTGGAGTGTGTGTAGCCTGGGGAGGCTGAAGGCAGGTCGGTGCTGCCCGTCCTTCAGCGCACACATGGGGATGACAATGAAGAAACAAAAGTCCTCTGCCATGAGGTGAGGGTGATCTTAAATCATGCACTTTCATGCTGCTACTGAAACACGGGCCATCCCGCGTTAGCGTTTGTGTCGTTGTGCGTGCTTCAGCGTGCTGAATACATGAACGTTTCCATTTTTTCCCAAAGCACTCATATTTGTATATACAAGCGTGGAGCCATTTTCAACATTCAAAGGCAGTCAACACCATGTCTGACAGACGACTTTAGAGCCACTTTATGCCTTGGTACCCTCGGATTGTTTTTTTTTACGTCTCGCAGATGCAACGTTGCTTTGGAGGGCTCAAGCCGAATCGGCTTAGCAGGTGGATGGCACGTATGGGAATATGTTATGGTGGCCATGGAGCTACAGTGGCTGATCTTTTCAGGGCCAGTGAAAAGGGAAATGAGGCAGAGGTAATAAAGTTTATGTGAAGCAACCAAAATGCTCTGTGGGTTTATGATTCGCGCTGGCGTGTGTGCATATTCATTCATAGGCAGGTATTCTCATTGCGGTGGTGGTGAGAGAGAAAAAAAAAAAGTCTCGCTCTCTTGTTTCTTGACCAATCAACAATCCCCATCAGTTGTCATGACAACTAGCACCTCACTTTTGCCCATTTCCTCCAGTGCGGTCGCCAGAGAGACCAAGTCTGCGTCACCTTGGTGACATGCTTCCCATAAGTCCAGCAGAACACCTGTGGGGCTGGGCTTTGTAGCAAAGTAGTTCAAATACCTGGATGGAGGAAAGAAGGCGCAAGTCGTGAGAAGAAAAAGGAGAGAGCAAAAATAGTCCTTCATCACTGATTATCTTTTTCTTTTTTTTTTTGGTCATTACTGGATGATGCACATACTGAAGGAGAAACCTCTGACACTCCAATACTGATACCCAGCTAAGCATCATATTTCAAAGGCAGGGTTAGATAATTAGCAAGATGGATTTTTGTAACATTATATAACACGCATGACTGAATCATATTTTTTAACTTAATATTCAAGCCCAGCTTTTGAGATTCTAATCAGTACGGGCAGATATAACATGACTTTTCACATTCGTCTGTCTAAATTTAATTCACTTAAACCCAATTCTAAACTGACCTCTGAGGCCTCTTTAAATCATCTCATATCAGACAGTGATGAAGACTGCAGCTCCTACAGTCGTTTCAAAATGCAACTCAGGTAACAAACGTGCTTTATCTGACCTGTCAAAGCCCAGACTGCGAGCCAGAAGCCTCCAGTCACATCCTCGAGCGCTGGGTGCATCCAAACTGGCGCAGATTTTCTGGCGGATGGAGTCAGGCAAGCGAAAGGCATAAGGTCCCACTTGAGAGGAAGGTAGGCACGTTCCTCCTGAGGGGAGGGGCGAGTGCGGAGGTAAAGTCTGGAAGAGCAGAGGCGTCGAGAAGCACTGAGACCAACCTTTGTATTGATTGGAGTAACTGTGCAGCTGCATTGCAGCGTTATCTGTGTGTGTGCGTGTGTGCGCAAGCATTTTCTCAGACGTCACCATTACCTCCTGGATGTCAGTGTGCAGCTGGAATATCTGTCCCTCCCCTTCCACCTGCCGGACGCAGATCTTACAGGTGAGCTGCGACACAGCCAGGCTGCCTCTCTCCAGGCTGAAGGTGCAATGCAGGGGTCTCTGACTGCCGCTCCAAATGTGATAAAACGGTATCTCCTGTCACACAGACAAAAGCGGTAAACGGGAAAAGCCAGGAAAAAAAAGGCTCTCTACCACTGTGATTAAAGCGGCCTCTTCCCGAGCAGCACAATCTGGGATCATCTAGAATGCAGTTTCCATTAAAGGTCTGTGCAGTATGCTTTATTTTGATAGTGGGTGTTTCCACCAACTGGGTCTCTGTGCGTTGGAGGATAATTTATTTCTAAATCGCACTGTCCATAAATTAGAAGCACTATCAGATTTTCTGTTTGTTTATTCAGAAACGGTTCAGACTGCAATCTTCCTGCCAAGAGAATGCAGGAGAGACTTTGAGTGTTTACAGCAGTCAAGTATGCTATAACATTTGTAAAATAGCCCTCTTATTGAAGTGAAGCAAGATTACTGTTTTAGCTTGTGTAGTACTGCTCATTATGACAAATTAAAGGAAAAGCCTGAGCCTGAGCACCCCAGTGAGTTGATCTGGTTGTTTTGTTTAGCTGTGGGAGGCATTTTCCTGGTATAATTCAGGCAACTGCACAGTACAAAGTTGGCATGAGCGATCAGCTTCATCCTTAAATGAAACCTTTCTATCCTAGTGGGAGTGGTCGGTCTCTGGATGACAATGTCCCGAACCTTATGGCATGAGAATGATTTAAATTATATGCCATGGTCATCGCTATCATCACTATCATCAGAGCTCAAGCCAACTGAACACCTACGGGAGATTTTGGACTGAGGTTTTAGACAGCTCTCGCCGCCACCATGATCAAAACCCTAAATGAGGGAATATCTTTTTAAAGAACGCTGTTTAATCACTTCAGTAGACTGCCAGAGACTTTTAGAGCCAGTGCTCAGCTGCCCTGCAATTTAAAAAGACACCTTAATTTGTCACTGGTCTGTATCAGATTTTTTAAAGCTTCTGTGTTCTGTTCTCTTCTATTCACGTACAGCCAGACTGGACTGATGGAAGAAACAAGTCATTTCACAAAGAACATGAGTGTGGTGGTGTTTCACACTTAAAACCACAATAATGAAATATCAAAAACAGTTTAGGTCTGTGACATCAAAAACCTAAATGCTGCAAATCAGCAATGCAATGATGTTGATGTGATAAGGTTATTTAAAAATCTGGTGAATATCAGTTGGATTTCAGGCATACATATAATATATGATGCATATTATGTATATATATATGCATATATCTATAACGAGTCTATCTGCTGCATTATGTCACCTGGTACTTGGCCAGAAGTTTGCTTCTCCAGTAAGTGTGGGGAATGTCGTGGATGGACAGTCGCAGATTGTGGTAGCTATCTTTGAAGAGCAGCGGCTTGGGATCTTCCAGCAAAACTCCACCCAGACTCCTCTCCAAATCCAGCACCTCCTGCACAGAAAGCCATAGAAGACGGGCTTAGGGCTTTATTTATTTGGTTTTAGCGCAGGCTCATCCCCTCGCATTGCAAGATCATGCTTTCAAAAGATGCCTAATTAAAATGTGTCCAAATGGAAATGCTCTGAGCTAACAGTTTAAAAGCTGTTTGAACTTTTCCAGCCAGAAATCATGCAGCAGGATGCCAATATACTGCACACGGCGCGCTCATGTTTACTATCCTGGCTGGTCCGACAGAGGGAAAATATTTTTCCACTGAATCGAACGCTCGCTTTGTGTTTGGTACAGTTTTTGTATTTTGCTCTACTATTTTGAGCCGTTGCTTCCTGCGGGACATGAAAACTCAATGTATTGCACCAAATTTAATTTGGAGAAATGAGATGGATCTGCAGAGTTGAAAGGGGATGGTACTCCTCTATCGCCCAGAACCACTATGGAAATAAGCTATATTAACTTTTAATGTTTTTATTCTGTGACATGCTTCAATATAATACACCTTGTCTATGTTATTTTCTATTTATAGTTCATTTAATTTTATTTCTTGCTATGCTTTTTGGTTTTGCATGTCCAAGTCTTATGCAGGATCTTTTGTGTTACATTATTTTTTGCTTCGCATCTCTTCAGAGTCGTGTTATATCTCATTTTTTAGTGACATAATAAACTCAAACAAGGCTATTTTTTTTAGCAGATTTGATGATTATTTATTTATTTTTAAGTTTATACACCTTTGGAAGTGCCACAGTATATGTGTGTGGGTACCATGTTTTGCTAAGGAAATAAAAAAACGTGGAATAAATAAGACCTAATTAATTTTGGAATGTTTTCCAGTATAAGAAAATGCTTCAGGAGAGCAGAAAGACAAATGAATAGAAAGCAGCAACAGAAACAGGAAACTGCAGACAAGCAACGGGGCAAACTGATTAAAGTGCACGCATGGAGACAGCAACATAAACCCACACAGATGCATAAACACGAGAGCAGCACCTTGAGTGCATGTGGGGTGTCATGGATACAGTAGATCCGGAGGCTGTAATCCAGGGAGAGGCATGGTGCGCGGGGGGCGAAGAGAGCCAGCTGCAGGCGCTTGCAGGCAGGCTGTGGAGGGCACGACTGGCCCACAAGGCCGTATGTTCCAAGCTGCTCCATGAGAACATGACAGCACTCCTCCTCCAGCTGCAGGTAGCACGGGGATGACAAAGTCTCCTCCCCTACAGTCAGCACCTCCTGAACGGAGATAAAAGGAGCAATCAGTGACCCTAAAAAGAGCAACAAAAAGAAGGCATTCGTCATTTGATACCAGCGTGAGGCTGTCTCACCTCCCATGCTCCTTGATGCGTTTGCGTTTTCAGTGTGAGAGTCCAGTCAGGTGTTGGCGTGTCTAGCTGGGCACAGTGTGGCAAAGTAAGGACAACGGGGCGATTCAGCAGCATACCAGATGGACCACAGCTCACCACAGGACTGAGTACAGTCTGACTGCCCTCAGAGGGTAACCTGTAAATATCACACACATGCACACGCTTCATTTTTAAAAGAAAATGGCAGATATGTTTGGAACATGCTAACTTAAATCAAACACCCGGAGCTACCCGCCGTGGTGAACCCTTGCGAATAAGGGAGCAGCCGAAGTAGTTTCTACAATTTTAAGTTAAAGGCTGGGACAAGTTGTTGATATTTTTATCCTCAGAAGTAGAAGAAAGTCTTGCAACAAAAAGTTTTCTGATTGAGGTGAGACTAAGGTCTATTCTGCCTTCTATGTGTGAAGCAGATAAGAGAAATAAAGAATTAAGAAACAGAGGGGCACTCACGTTGTTTTGTCCCACTTGTTGATGATGAGGTACATTTCATAGAACTTCCCCTGGGGGATTGTGCCAGGGGGGACCAGCAAACTTACACCTAAAAAAGAGAAGGCGGTCATGATTTATTTTGTCGTGTCTTTTAAAGGTGTCTTCAGTTAACACTAGCTACAAATGGCATCAGCTTTGTACCTGTATTGGGAATAGTGAGGCGTCCTCCTAGATTTCCAAGCGTGGCGCTTGTACTCAACCCAGCCTCTCTGGATAGCGTGTGGGTGTGATACTCTCGCTCTCTGCCCACGGTACCCACCGACTTTAAGCTGAGGATCTCTCCGTCACCTGAGCTTATGTCATTGGGAAGCTCCAGGGAAGAAAGCGTGGAGGAGTTATACACCTTTATTTTCAGGCTGGGCAGGGGGTCCAGCAACGGAGAGGTGGTCATGGGGATTTTGTGGGGGCTGTCGTTGACCCCTTGTTGGAGGGAGAAGAGCGGCCCGCGGAAAGCCCCCGCTGTGGCTGTCAGATCTGGAGGAGCTGAGGGATGTAGAGGGTGAGGGTTATCTGTGGGCACGGGAGAAGAGAGGAGCTTATCACTAGAAATGACACGAGCAGGGCTGAGAGAGCCGAAAGTGACGCCAGTGAAATGGATTAATGTTACTAATTAATATTTGATGGCAAGAGCAAGAGAAAGGACACCATGACGAATGTTTAAAATGTAAAAAATGTAACGCAGTAAAGAATGGAGAGCTGACTGAGAGGAGATAATGGCATAAGAGAATTAATTTATGGGATGATATAAATAGGAACGCGATGATAAAAATGAGCAGGGACAGTGTTTCTATGAAAATAAGAAAAAACAAGAATAGCTGTGGGGGGAAAAAAAGGAATAATGCAAAAAATAATTGAGTGCAAATACCTGCCGACTCATGCGAGGATGCATGCGTGTGGAAACTCACCCTGTCTGGGAGGTTTGTAGTTGCCAGGGTGGAACGCGGTGGTGAGAGCTGATGAAGAATCGGTGATGTCTCCGTGGAGATGTCGGCATCTGCGGCGATATGCGAGCACTCCCACGCACAGTGCCATTATTACGCTCAGCGGCAGGGCCACGAGAACCGTGTAGACTGCTACACCCATACCTGGAGCCAGGGCTGAAAGAGGGACAGAAAGCCAAGACATCATCAAGAGACTCAGATGAAAACACACATTTACATCTGCAAGGGAAAACCATGAGGGAAGGAAGCATAATGTATGGCATATCTGATTTACTACATGCTGTAGAGTAAGCAGAATAAATTAGTCATGGAAGTCTAAGTTAGTGCTGAAAGCATTTGCTGATTAATTCATTAGCCCATCATCAGACTAAAAACAGAGTCTTGAAAATAAAAAATATTTAAAAAATCAGTTTTTCTCTTATATAACTGTAAATCCAATTTGTTTGGGGTTCAATGTATTGAGTGGGGTAAAAAAAACTTTTCTAAAACTCAAGAAATGAGCTCTGGGAAACTGTGATGTAATTAGTAACATCTGTTATTAATAAAAAAATAATCAGATTTATCTGTGTTAAAATAAATCAATTTGTGTTTTCGGCCTTTTTAGATCAGGCATAGCTGAAATACACTGCCCACTTTTTTAGGTACGCCTGTTCAACTGTTCTTTTATGCTAATATTTAATCAGCCAATGGCAGCCATGGCAGCCACTCATTGCATTTAGGCCTGTGGACATGGTGAAGATGAACTGCTGAAGTTCAAACTGAGCCTCAGAATGGGGAAAAAAGGTGATTTAAGTGTGGTATTGTTGTTGACGCCAGAGGTCAGAGGAGAAGGGTCAGGCTGCTTTGAGCTGATAGGAAGGCAACGGCTACTCAAGTAGCCACTTATTTCAACCAAAATTTGCAGAAGAGCATCTCTGAACAACACCATGAACCTTGAAGCAGATGAGCTGCAGCAACAGAAAACCACACTGATACCACTCCAATAAATAACTGAGGTTACAATTCACACAGGCTCACCAAACTTGGGCAATAGAAGACTGAAAAAACACTGCCTAGTCTGACGAGTCTCAGCATGGATCCATGCTGCCTGTATCAGTGGTTTAGGCTGCTGATGGTGGTGTAATGGTGAGGGGGAGATTTTCTTGGGACACTTTGGGGCCCTTAGTAACAACTGAGCATTTTTTTAACACCACAGCCAACTTGAGTATTGTTGCTGACCATGTCTATCCCTTTGTGACCACGATATATATCTCAATATTGAACAGATCTCAGATCTGGTGACAGATCCAGTATAGCTCCTTTGGGATGTGGAGGATCGGGAGATTCACATCATGGATGTGTAGCCAATCTTGTTTAATCTATGCAACAAAGAATTAAAGCAGTTCTGAAGGCAGAAAGGTGTCCAAGCTGGTATTAGTAAGGTGTACCTAATAAAGTGTCTGTTAGTGAGTCTAGCTAGTTCGTTTCATTTCTCTTTAAAACAGCACTGGCACAAATAGCAGACCGACTCAACGCTCTAGTTGCTGCACTTGAATGACCTCCCCAGCATGATTATGATGTAACAGATGGGGCACAAAATACTCAGCCCGCATACCACATGGGCTAAAGTCCTAAGCAGCAGAGGCTTGAGCGCTGCTACCCACCACAGGACCCCTACTGCATTCTATTGCATTTACCCGCTCCCCCTCCCCGTCTATCTCAATTTGCACCGTCAAATCAATTGCCCCCAACCTCTAAAAACCGCCACCTCCCTTAAACATGCTATGAAGCTTCACAGAAAGATGATTCAAGGGTGTATCGACTAGAGTTACGGTCATTTTAGTGATCATCGTACTATTACAGCTCAACATAAACATGTTGTCCAGGAAACAGAAGGAGATCAATAAATATTGAAAAGCTTCAAACAGAAAATACTCCACTGATCTGATATATTAAATCACCATACAGTCCATTATGTGACCAGTAATTGCATTGTCTTTTCAATGATATGATAAAATTGACTGTTTCTGCAGTCTGAGACTTTAATCCCCTGTTATAGTGTTACTTTCCATAAAAAAGATAACAGCGAGCTGCATGCAGTAAGCAGAGGAAAAGAGAGCCCTGGTATCTGAGCATATGCAGATACTCTGAGTATCATTGGTATCAGGGGAGAAAAAGATGGATTTATTCATACCTAGAAAATCAGGCAGCTTAAGCCTCGTAGCTTTCGCTGAAACTTAGAAATGAATTTTTACACGGAGCAAAGCCCGTGGATTTTCTTGCCCATCTGTTCCACTGGAAGTGCATTAAAAATGATGATGATTATGAGGAATGGGACCAATAATTCTTGTGGCTTCGGAGTATTTGTGGACACTTTGTTGTTTTTAAAGACATACTTTAAGATTGCTTCACTCTGGTCTGCCTGTCACTATGCACCATGTGGTCAGTTTAAATATAGAAATCATCCCTGAAAGGCCCATTAATAAACAGCTCCTCCAGGGGGTGTTTGGCCCTAACTTCACCTGTTCCCCACCGAGCTCCCTCCCTCGTCTCCGGCTGGGTGATTGGTTGTGACTGGTCAGCAGGCTCGCCACAGCCAGACCCAAACCAGACACGTGAGGGAGTCGCGCCACAGTAGCAAAGAAGAGAAGACAAGGAGCAAAGTTGGCGGGAGACGAAGAGGAGCAAAAAAAAAAACAAAAAAAAAAAAAGGAAAGGGAGAAGGAGTAGACGGCCTAGATACACACACAGGAGGAGAGAGAGCTAGATGAGAGGCAATTTGGCAAAAGGGACAGGAAGAAGTTAGATAAGGTTGTGATTTGTAGAGAGGACAGAGGGATTATAAGTGTGTTGAGGAGGGGAGAGGAGATAAGGATAGCAGTGCTTGAGGAAAGAAGACAACCAAAGACACTACAGAGCAGCGGTTAGAGCTGAAGAGAGGGTGGAGGATAAGAAAGCCGGAGGCAGGCGGGCTGTGGAAGAGGAGAGCTCCCATGCTCACGTGGCGCGATTGAACCGAATCGGACAGCCGTCCACACTTATTACCAGAAACGGAACAATAGCGAATTAGGTGCATTACTAAGGCTGCTCTCCCCTGAGTCCACATCACATTGAGCTGGAGGAATTACCATCACATCAAATGTAAACTATATCACAGATTAACTGAGAGTCAGACAGAA
Source organism: Oreochromis niloticus (assembly GCF_001858045.2). Classification (NCBI taxonomy): domain Eukaryota; kingdom Metazoa; phylum Chordata; class Actinopteri; order Cichliformes; family Cichlidae; genus Oreochromis; species Oreochromis niloticus. The sequence goes on from NC_031978.2 coordinate 22,168,068, forward strand.
ATCAAGGGCTTTTCTCCAGCGAGCGCTGTGCTTCTACCACACAGCCTATGGATCAAGGAGTCTCAGCTTAGAGGCATGTCATTTTGCTCACTCCATAACAGAGTTGTCATGACGGAGTAGCTCCCGCTGAACCATTCTGGGCAGTATGTGTAATTACACCAGCATTTTGTAATCAGATACTGCTTTTTTTCCTCCCCTTTTACAATCACAACAAGCTTCTATAGAAAAGATGAGACATGCTAGGACTGAGTCAGCTCTGAAACCAATGTTACACTTAGTCAACACACTAGACAAGCGTGGATAACAACACTCATAAGCAGGCTGGACAAGAAGGTGAGGTGTGTCTACGCTGAACGTGATGCAAGCTGACATAAAAGCACGGACAGACAGGCAACACAAAAAGCTGCAGGCATTCAGCCCCATGTGCTAACGCAAGATGTTAGGAGTCCTAACCTGCGTGAGCAGAGACACACGACACACACAACGCAAAAGGCAAGCGGCGTGAAGCGGTGAAAGAGCAAAGTCACGGGAAGGTGGACTTACGATGGCTTGTATGTTCAATAGAAATCTTTTTATCTGTTTGAACAGGAGAAAGAAAAAAAACAAAAGAAGAAAAGAAAAAAAACATAATGTAAAAAATGGGTGGACTGGTTTGTTATGCAAATGAAAGATGCAATAACATAATACAAAGCCAAGACAGGAACGTAAACAATAGCTCAATGTGTGAACATAAAATGCATACTACAGGCAAGAAATGATAAATTCATATAAAAAAACAAACAAACCTCTTTTAGAAATGTGCGAAAATGTGAAGTAAATTTCAGCATAACTGTTTATTTGTGGCACGAGGAAAAATAACATGCTGAATGATATCAGTATCATATGGATGAGGCTGCTTCAGAAAACGAACCAAGACTCTGGCGGTTGTGTGGTACATGACTGACACCATATAGACTGAAACCTGAATGTCATCCTCTTCATCCTATGAGGACAAAAAAACCATCTCCGCTGACGGGAACAATCATTCCTATGATAACACCAGCCTGAATCATCACTAAGTGGTTTGAGGAAATATGGAAACCATCTTTCAGGATTGTGTCGCTGACTAGATCTCAAATCAAATAAGCGTCTCTCCGTGGCATCATCAGAACGCACAAATGGCTTCCCCAGATGCTGCCATTTGTCCAATTGCAATTAGAATCTACCAGGATGCGATGAAGATGAGGGTTTGCGGTGTCTCAGAGCATTTGCACATTTACGACTCGGGGTATTTAGCTGATCCTCGGAGGGATTAACAATGCGTGAGGTAAAGAGTGAGCGTCTGATTTCTGATTAAAGCGTGCGAGGAATGCAAAGAGCTCTAATATCATCAGGTGTGTTTGTGACCATGGGATAATCATACATAATGTGCTGGGAACATGAATAAGTCAGTCAGTAACTTGTAGTTTGCCAAGTGACATATTTACAGATTTTCTACAGCACAGTGCTTCTCATCCTCGCTCCTTGTCAGAGCCACTCGAGTGCTCGTTTTTTTCCCCGATGGCCTCCTTAGAACACCGGCTACGTGCAGCCGGATCGGACAGCGGCGTATTCCGTCTAAAGTGGGTGCTCTGTGGAAGCTTGTTTATGTCAGGACTCGTGTGTGTGGCTGACACGGTTGATGCTCATCATTGCTTTGAGTGTGCATATGATCCCCCCTGCGACACACACACCTTCTTCAACCCCGCTGCACGTGCATTTAGAAGGTTTGTCTGCATGCTTGGGCGTGTTTGCATCTCTGTGTGTGTTTTTTAAGCGTGTGCTCGAATGTATCTCTCTCGCCCTGCCTTTTGTGGATGTGCATCTCTAAGATTCTAATGCGCTGTCAGCTGGATTCCTCCCAGCTCATCACGGGCTGCACATTGGGTGTCAGCGCGAGTCTGACTCACTCTCATATGCTCTTCCCTGTGCTAATTTTTCGACTTGGCTGTGTCATGCTCGCTTCCCACTCCACGCACTCCCTTTGCTTAGATTTGCTCTATCTTTTTCTTTCCCCCCTCTCTCTCTCTCCATCTGTGGTTCTTTAGATGTGGATCAGTTGCCTGCTCTCCTTGTGAACCTGAATTTTTCCTCCTGAAACATCTGTCTGCGATTTCCCTCTCTTTCCCCCCCCTTTTATATCTCTCACCATGTTGCAGTGGCTCAACGCCTCGGGAATACAGTTCCTTACAAAATAGCTTTGAAATACAATACGTCTTATAAAAGTGTGAGCAAAGAAATCGCCGCCTGCGAGATCAATTCAAAAACCGCCTGAAGGAGAAATTATGCTGTTAGGGAAATGACCCCTATGGATACATCAATAACACCATCTTCTATTAACTATAAGCATCAGTGAGTGAATTCAACAGATGGTGGTCTCTATTAAAAGGCAGGGGAGAGTATTAGGTTACATTACATACATGAAGAAATACATATACATATACATAAGCCAAATATTTACCCAGCTTTGATGTTTAACATCCAGTTCCAACATATTGGACACTTACTTCTTGCACATAACCCCTCAGTGCAGTTCTTGCTCTCCATCATGCTGCCACTGCAGTGCTTTCCTCCATTTATGGGTGGGGGGGCTTGGCACTCTCGGCTGCGCCAGTGGGTGCACTCTGTCCCACAGGCGGACCACTTTGCCCACTCAGTCCAACCTCCATCCACTGGAATGAAAACAGAGATGTGAGTCACTTTACAGTAAGCCAACAGCAAAACAGTTTAATCGCTTCGGGTAAAGGGGAGTTGGGCATGCTGTTATAATGCAGTCTGATGCATATGTAATGGCTCGAAGTGCATAATTTAACAATTTTGCACGAAAAAAAACATTCTGTGCTTTGGAGTTAGGGTGGTCTAGACAGGATGTTATGTGACTGTACAACATAGCACTGTGTTCCCAGTGCAGGCACCTCTTAACAGTGAAGCCAGGGCTTTCACAAGAGCAAACACTCCTCTGTCCTCTTTGGAAAAAAGTTATGATGGAGTAAACAGTCGTCTGGTTTTCTCTAAAGGTCAGCCTTCAGTTCACTAACAGGGACCACAACCTCAAATATGATCAGACAACGTTTATTGAAACTGAATGGTGAATGGAGAAAGCAAAGATCTAGGTCTGGTGTCTAACCAGGTACTTAGACTCGATTGCATCAATCGGGCATCCAGTAACACTGGGAGGATTTTTTTTTTTATCATGATTTGTCTTTCAATGAGCATTTTAAACAAATGTGAAGGTCTGCTTTCTTGCATTTGCACAATATCTCTAAAATTAGAAACATCCTGTCTCAGAGTGATGCTGAAAAACTAGTTCAATTCATTAATTAATCTAATTCATTATTGTCAGGCCACTTTAAATGCTCCCTGAAAAGCCTTTGGTTGATCCAAAAAGAAGAGCTTATTTCTCCAATACTGGCTTCTCTTCACTGTTAAATCCTGAATGGACATTAAACTCCTTCTCCTCACATACAAGGTCTCGATGAATCAGGCCCCATCTTATCTTAAATACCTCATAGTACCGTATCACCCCAATAGAGCACTTTCAGATAAATTATCTCATGTTGAGGAACAGAACTGGCAGCTGTTTGTTTGCTTAAAGTCTGAACATTTTAGAAATCAACAAATGAGTATTCTGGTCTTCACCTGGGCATAGCGTGGTGCAAGTTACTCTCTGCACCGGCGGGCCCTCACAGAAGGCTCCTCCGTTCAAAGGGGCCGGATTGGTGCAACTGCGTGTTCGACGCTGCCAGCCGCGCCCACACCGAGCGTTACACTCCGACCACTCCGTCCACGAAGACCAACCTCCGCTCACTGAGACGCACAAAATGAGACAAAGTGAGCAAGTCTGAAAGTTGATACGTGGATGATTTTTAACATTAATGACAATCACTTTATCAACTCTTGCTATTATATTTAACATACATATCAGTGAGTGATGGTCAGGATCACCTCCTGAGGTATATTTACTGAAATCTGTCTACCACACTTACACCAATCAGCTGCAACATTAAAACATCATACTTGATATTGTGTAGGGCCCTGATAGGAGATTAGATTTTTCAAAGCAGCACATTGGCAGTGGATGCTTGGGATCCTGTTGGTTGTAGGGTAAAGCTGTGGTTTTGGTGCATGCTGTGGGTACGCGATTTAAGTATTTCTAGTGTGCATTGTTCAGTCTCCTGCTGGGGGGAGGCTGCTGCAGTTGCAGAAAGTGGAGTTGCTTGGTCTACAGTAATGTTGGTAATAATATTCTTATAATAATAAAAGTAAAAATAATCTAAACGAGTCCAAAGATCAAAGGTTTACCGGCAGAACTTTAAACTTTAAATTTATACATCTACTGAAAAAATTCCACCATTAATAAAGTTCACTCAGTATTAAAGATTTACACAAGAGGGGCTAAAATGTTGCATTTCATTGTTTTTTTCAGTCAGTTATTGCTCAGCATATTGAATCACTAAACCAAAGAACCAAACAGATGATTCTGATAATGGCTACATGTTGTCACAAGTCTCATTCATAACCAACATTTCATAGTATGTATCATTGTATCATTAATGAGGTCTGAGGTGTGGAGGGGGGCGAAATGGATGTGTTACCATAAACAATAAGCGTAGCTGTGCTGCTGCGTCTTTTGGCAACCACATTTCGAGCCACACAGGTGTAGTTAGCCGTGTCCGAAAGTCTGGCCTGCTTGATGATCAGATCGTGATCAATCGTGATCAGAAAATTGGAGTCCTGTGATGGATCAATGACGTCCTCATTTTTCAGCCAGTCAACCTGGAGACAAGCAAGAATAGGCCGACACATACCGCTGAAAATAAAGATGAGGAAACCTCAAAAAGGTTATGAAAGTTATAATTATCCAACATAAAAAATAAATAAAAAAATACAAATCAGCCGCTTCTTACAATGAGTAAATATAGAAAACAAGAAATTAGCTCTCACAGTCTCAGATGCTCGGTGTTATTTTCAGTTTTGACTCAAATTTTTCTTTGGCAGATATTTTTTTTCACATAAAATCAGCAGGTGTGCATGCATAAATATGAGTCATCTCACCACGCACAGAGCCATTCAGTAAACACGGTAAACCTGCAGTGTATCAAGCCATCACAACACAAAGTATTGATCAAAGACGCAGTCAAAATGTGATCGTTTTTGCCAAGCAAAAACACAAATTTGTTTCTTCTCTCGAAAAATGTCTTTCATTCACTTTTATTTTTACTAATTTTTGCCTTTTCAATGGGCAAAAATCCATAACTAACTGATTACAGTAACAAAATTGGTATAATTTTACAATTAAACCAATTTAGAAATTTTAGCTTTGTGCTGTTTTGTGATTGCATACTAAGTGCTTTTATTTTGAAATTTACGTAACGTGCTTTTTATGTCAAAATTCTCCTGTTAATAGGTGTCTAAAAAGAAGAAGACAGCTTTCACAAATGTGGGTAAAATAAGCAATTCAGATACAAGGTTTTACAGTTAGACTTGATTGGTGTTAAAACATGACACAAGCGTATTTCTTTACGTGTTTTAGTGAGTCTTTTATTAATGGTGTCAAAATGTCAGAGTCTCGCCCTTTGCTTTCTTTCCTTTTGTTTTATGCTGTTGCAGATTGCAGAGCATAAATCTGAAATCAAAACAACACAACACAAATAGATTTGAGTTGTTTATTGCTCATCAGAATCAAGAGGAGAAATATGAGTGTGAAAGTGTTAAAAAGGCTACAGAAGAGGAACAAATTAGCCCCCCTATGAAAAATTCATTCTTTTAAAAGTATTTCCAAAGAGCCGTTAAACAGAGCAAGGAATTTTTTAACACAGCTTTTCCAAACATGCGTGTCTTAGTTTAGATGCTTAGAATATTTTACTTTGCACATAAATACAATTTTTATTCAGAAAACACAAAACCTACCAGGGTCAAAATTATTAGCTCTCCCAATGCTAATGGTCAATTGTGCGTCCTTTTTGTTGCATAACAGCCTGCAGTCGTCTCACACACGTCTCCTGACCAATCCCAGCCCATTCTTCTTTGGCCAACATCTCAATCTCGTCCAGATTTCATGGTCTTCTGGCATGGACCTTCAGTTCACTCCACAGATTTTTCACTACGATTCAAGTCAGGGTTTTGTGCAGGTCAGTCAGTAACGTTCACTTTGAGCATTTGGAGGTAGTTCTCTTTGAAAGTTTTCTTTCAAAATCTTCACATATCCATTTTTCTTCCTGATTCCTTCTATCTTGTCAAGATTCTTACTTCCAGTCATACTCAAGCATAATACTGCTACCACCATGTTTCACGATGGGGTCACTGCTCTTTGGGTTGTATGTCTCTCCTTTCTTTCTCCAAACATAAGCAGCGTTTCTGCGGTCAAAGCGCTCTAGTTTCATCTCATGTTCCTCTCGTCACTAAATCATTCACTAGTGTCTTGGCAGTTGTTCTGGGGTCTTTAGACTCATCTCTCACTACTTTTCTTTCCAGAGTCTTTGAAATCTTCTGCTTCCTGCCTCTGCCAGGCTTGTTCTGTACTGTATGGCTCGCTTTGAATTTCATGATCATACTTCTCCCTCCAGTTCTTGACACTTGGAAATGCTGCGATAACTTTGTAAATCCATCTCCTGCTTTGCGAGCATCGACAATTCTTTTTCTTAAGTCTAAACTGATTTCTTTTGTTTTTGCTGTGATGCTTTCTCAAGTGACAGCTCAGACCCTTGCTGACGTTTTTATGCTGTGTGTAAATTGGACGATAACCCTCAGTTTTGTAATATGCCTAAATAAAAAGGTCAGTTTTTCAGGAGGCTAATAATCTTGGCTTTTATCACTTTTTTCTGAAATAATTCTGTTATTGTGTGCAAATAGAGATAATTTGTGCTCTCTAAAGAGAGCTAGTATGTGTAGAAATGTTGTAATGTTGAAAACCCCATGCTCTTAAAAAAAAAAAGCCCTTGGGAAAGTTTTGACAAAGACTTTAAATTTCATAGGGGGTTAAAAATTCGATCCTCATGTGTAGGTGATGAGAGTGGCGGCGGGGAGAAAGGCATTTACCTCGGCAGCAGGCATGCCCTCTGGGGGGCGACACTGCAGCAGCACCTCCTGCTCAAGACGCACCTCCCGCCCCAAAGGCTCCTGTTCAAAGTTTTTTCTCAAGTCTACAGAGGGCGACACACATGCAGTCAGCAGTTAGTGAAGGCTGCCCTGTGACAGCAGAGAGTGACACCCAGTTTATCTCAGCGACACTGCCTGTCACACGCACACACACACACACCAGGCAAAGCCCCAAAAAGCCTCAGTAACTGTGTCATTTTTCCACACTCCAGACTCTCATAAACATGCGACGTGTCAATCACACCGCGCCCCACATTACCACCAGGGACCAAGATGGAGTGTTACGGCAATTTATTTGCATATATACTTAAACTGACGCGTGTGACGAGGAGAAAGTTGGAAACATTTGCCCTTTCGCTGTTTCTCTTCCTCTTGCTCTCTCACTCTGTCTCTCACACGCATACGCGCAGCATGTGTAAACGCGCCGCCTTGATACTGACATGCAATGCGAACGTAGGCGCGGCTGCTCTTGGTGGTGCCAGCTGAGCTCCAGGCCACACACTGGCACCAGTAGTCCTCCAGTCCGAACAGCTCCTCCACCTGGGTCCTCGACACTGAGATGTCCACCTCCCGCACCACCAGGCCTGTGCGGAGTGAGAAAGGGAGAGAGAGAGAGAGAAGAGAGACACAGGAGAGAGCAGGAGGGTGAGAGATTAGTGAGGCAGATTTTTCACAGTGCATATAAATAATGCATTGGCTGCAGGCCAAAAGCAGTTTACGTGCACATAAAATCCTATAGGAGCTAATGGATTATGTAGTTGAAAATGATGTTAGTAATTGAGGATGATGTTTATGTCTGTAAAATACAAGGTGACATTACTGTGTGTGTATGTGTGTGTTTACAGTGTGTGAGCGTGCAGGTCTTGACCTGTGATCTGGTCCAGACTCTCTCTAGTGACGTGATCGTTTTGGTTCACCCACTCTCCGTTACATTTGAAGTAGATTTGGGTGGCGGGTGAAGCACGGCAGCGCAGCTGGACTGGACGGTTCTTCACTATGAAAGCATCCTCGGGTTCTAGCAGGAATTCAGGGAGAGGTTCTGCCGGTGCTGACGGGAAGGAGTCGGGAAGAACCTCGGCCTCGCTGTAGTCGCTGCTCTCTAGAAAAAAAAAGGGGGGGATATAGAAATGATTTACCAACCTGACAAAAGACCAGTGCAGTGAATCTGATCTATGGCAAATCTGTGGCTTATCCTGGTCGCTGACCTCACTGACGAGGAGGTATGGAAAAAGCAAAATGCCAAATTTGCCCATATCACTAACCTATCACACATCAAAAGGGAGAAAATGTGTGTATGACAGCTTATTTTGTGTGCCCCTCTCAAGCTTCGGAGGAAAGCCACTCTGTAAGTGCATTTCAAGAAGACATTTAAGGTGCTGACAGTTTGTACCGTCATGGAAGGAGTACAGTGACATTTTTGCCTCCCTGTATAACCAGCAATCTGGACAAGGCAGACCCCCTGCTCTAGTTTCTCTGGAAGAGTCTGTGCTTCTCAGCTGGAGCAGAGAGCCGCTGACCTTCTGCGGGTCAGTCCTGTTGATCGCACATTATCCCATGACATTTTCGATGTGACACGTCCGTCTTGGAAAAGCTGTCAAAAGCTTTTCCTGGCAGGAAGGACACAGTCTTTCTGACCTCTTTTGTCAGATGCGGTACTCTAATGATGATGAGTAGATCCCAAGCAGTATATCAATGATGTTTATAGCAGAAGACAGATTTGTGTATATGGACTGATAATGCGTGACAAAATGCGTGCTATACAGATAAATAGGAAAAGTTGTGACAGTAGTCAAGATAAATAAAATGGCTTGGACAGCTTCAAGAATATTACAATAATGTATAAAAATAAACCGTGCTGCAACTCATATATTTATTAAATGAAGTGTATCCTTGTGTGCACGAGTGTGTAGGTGCACAGGTGGACTGGAAAAGACCGTGTGACAGCACGGCATGGATATAAGGGTCTGCTTTGAACATGAAAAGTTAGCACCAAAGTAGCACATACATAAAAAAGTGTCGGCATACTTTGAAAGCTGCTATAGGTCAGCATGTGCTACAAATGTTCTCTCTGTTCAGCTACACACAGGTGAGAAATGAAAGGCAAAACAAATAAAAACTGTTGGGACACTCAACAGCTTCGGTGAGTTTTGGCATTTGAGCTACAAGAGCCTCAAACATTTTCCCAAAATATTGTCGTATTTCATTGATGGCGTATGGAAAGCACAGTCTAACACATTTTCCAAAATATTCCAGATCTCTAACTGTATGAGCCATACACTATGATTCATGTCAGCTTAACTCTCACCAAAACATTCAAAGACCCTTTAGATGAGAGCCCCTCGGAGCTCAGTTGCACTGCAATTTAAGCACCACCAGCAAGTAGAAAAACTCTGCAAACGCTCAAAAAACACAATGGCGGTGATTTTGGGAAGACAATAATGTGACAATAAAAGCTGCAAAAGTGACAGAAACTGAGACTTTTGTAAGGATGAAAAAGCTGCAGGTAAAGTGTGTTCTCACCACATGATAATAATCACAATGGTAAATGGACTGGGTCTTATATTTTTTAATTAAATTTTGTACTTCCATTGTCTGTTTTGCATTCATTTGCAGTGTTTTACTATTTGCTTGTGTTTTCTTAAGTTACAGCGTGTTTGACCTCTCAGGGCCTCTGTAGCACTGTCATCTTGGAACAGATCACTACCGTCAGTCTAAAAATGATTCGTCATAGATGACAAGTTATACTGATTTGCAGGGACCCTTCTCTATAAGGGGACAATTTAACCTGAATCGAGGCAGGAAAATAGCCCTCAAAGCATAACAGCCACTGGATCCCCTCATTGTAGAGATGAGGAGTCCAGGTTTTCCTTTAATTTTGCCCCCCTCTATCATACTGGTCCCATCCCTTGCATTTTTGAGTAATACAGGTTCTTATAAATTTTTAATGTGTCTGACTTTACAGCAGAAAACTTGTTTTTACCTGGTTGTAAAAATGATGTGGATTCAATAAGCATTAACGTGAAGAAGATTGACATTTTCTCTAGTCAGGATAATCTAAAAGCTAAAGGCATATCGAACTCGGTGCCCTGTCTTCCCTTCACATGCATGCCTACAGATGAATTCACATATGCGGGAACAGCTCACTGGGAACTGTGCTTTTCCTACACTACAGCCTTACAGCCTCGCAGTTCTCAAATCTCATCCTCTATATTCAGAATGGCTAAAAAAAAAAGACAGAGAGATGCGTGAGCAAATTCAGCTGCTTTTAAACTACGAGATTTAAACAAGGCAGATTTGCAGTGTTCAGTTTTCAAAATGTATCAAGCCTCAACCTGATCAGGTATTCTACAACCAGGGAACAAGAGAAAGTACTTAGAAAGATACCATCTCCTATTTTAGGAAAGTGAGCACTTGCCCACTCTCATCCCACTGTTCCCCTTGACAGATTCTGTCTGAGACATTAGGGAAAGCAAAGCGCAGAGCTCGCAGAGGAAGCAGGAGAGAAAAATTGTAGCAGGATTGAAACCAAGGCCAACGAGGATTTATGGTATTCAGGAGGCTGTACCATCTTCAAGTAAAGTCAAATCTATATGACTACAAAAGGTCTAGCTGAGGTAAAAGTAGAATTACCAACAACTGAGAGCTAGCAGGAGACAAGAAAGGCATCAGCTGCTCAAGGCATTACAGCGATCCAGGATAGATCGCTGTTTTGGAGCATCTTGTTTTTGACTCTTTTCTCTCTCCCACGCAAAAACACTTCATTGTTCCAGTCACTGCAATCACCTGTGACCTTAAACTGAACCCTCACCTTTTAACCCACCCAGACCTCGGCAGTGTACAGTAAAAGCAGAAATGCTGACGGTGATGATGAGCTCAACGTGATCAATAAAGGTTTTCAAATACTTTTTTTCTGTTTCACTGAGCATTAATGCATCGCAAACGATCCAGCTAGCCACCAGTGCAATATTTGTGTCAGTGATGGACACCTTAAAACTAAATTTTACTTTAGTTCAACGAGAGTGGCTTCATTATATTAGATTTTTTTTTTTTAAATGCCAAGGGCGATCCTCAAGGAGTTTTCGAGGAATACAGCGAAACAAATAGAAACACTGGAACAAACACCCACTTGTTTCTTATAGCAGGTGTTCGCACTTTTACGTCACTTACATACGCTCAATTAAGCATGCACAATGCTGAGGATACAAGCAGGTAAACACAAACAATTATGAATAATGGAAGTTAACACATCAGAACGTGATGCTTAACCATGAACATGAATCGCATTCATTGGCATGCCTCTCTCCCTCTCCCTTAGTTCCTCTCTCCCTGCTAAGCTGTCGCCTCCAGTCCCTCAAACTTTGTATTCTCTGTCAATAACCAATTGTGTCGCCCCTCCCCGCCCCACTCCCCCGCTCTTTTCCCTTTGTCCGGCATTGATCGCTCGGTGTTCAAACATCGGCTGAAAACACAGCCTGTCACTCTTCAGGCGCGATGAGAGGGGGCACGGAGAGAGAAGGAGGAAAGGCAGAAAAAGAACGGTTGCAGAAAGACAAACAAAAGAGAGACGGCGGTTCAGCCGGAGACAGAATGGAAGGAGAGCACTGCGTATTTGGATAAACCTCCCTCTCTGCGCCGTGTCTGTGTGTGTGCGTGCGTGTGTGCTCTGAGGCCTGCAGAGAGGCACAGTTTAATTAAAACACTTTTAGATGACAGAGGAAGGAGACGGACAGACAGACAGCCTCTTTTCTCTCCTGCATCTCTGTCTGGGATAATGGAGCTAGGGGTTTAAAGTAGAACCTGTGTTTTTGGGCCAGCATACAAACATCCATCAGAGCTCAGCAGCTGGCAATTTGTGCGGAATGGAGGAGCCTTAAAGACAAGAACTCCTCACCGTGCAGCACAGCAAGTCTTTTATTACTCTAATGACAGACGGCAGACAGCTAGACAGCAAACACAGGCTTCTGGGTATTCCTTTCTAGAGCACACAATTGTGTGAACACATAGGCACAAGTAGACCCAGACACTAGATGACAACCTATAGTTATACGGAGCATTCTCAACCACTCTTATTCATGCATGCTGAACTCATCTGCAAATGAAGGAGTCCCCTCCTTCACGTTTGACTGTGTGGTGAAGTGCAGAGCTTCAGTTCGCCGTAACGCAGAGTTGAAGTGACAGTGGTGGAGCCCGGCTACGCTAGAAGGCAGGACTGCGTGGGAGAAAGACAGAGGGAGTCTGGACGGGGGTGACAGGATGGGAAGACAAGAGAGCTGGCCAAAGACAGGTCAAGAGACACTCAAAGCCAAGTGGTGAGCAGAGAGACAATAAGGCACGCACACACACACACACACACAAATTCACGCACACACACACTGGACAGCTATAATAACTGGCAAGGGAAATGAATCACAGCAATGTCTGTCTTTGTCTAAGCCTGTGAAACTCTCTGTTGTTCTCTCTGCCCTCTCTTTTCTTTTGCTCCTCATTCTCTCTCTCTCTCACACACACACACACACACACACACACACACACACACACACATGAATGACTGTAATTTTCTTAGCCCCAGCGCCTCTAGCCAGAGTGGAGTCTAAAGCGTCTGTACTTTATCATTACCTTTACAGAGTTAGTCATTACTGTCCCCTTCAGTGCCCTCACTATCCCAACACTGCACTCAGAAGTAGGGGAAAAGCAAGCATGAGAGAATAAAGCACAGGAGGAAGAGTACTTTGAAGAGGTCGAGCGACAGAGAAATACTACAAAAGAGACGGGGTTAAGTTGTGTTTGCGAAGATCATGAAGTTTTCCTTTTTTTAATAGAAATAAAACATCTTATGAGTTATATCAGAAACAAACAAACAGCGGCGCAGCATCCCACCGCCTCGCCTCTGCTTTCCACTGGAGTATATGACATGCCAGTGCTTTCCTTCTTGCCCTCCCCTGACTCCAGTCTTCCTCCCCTCTTGCCTCCTGGATTCAAAGCACTTTGCTGTGTCCATTCAACTTCAAATGACATCTTACTTTAATGAAAAATACACATGCAAAGAAAACATGGGCCCAACTACGAAGCACAACCAACCCTAGTGCTGGGTGCTGTACTGGATGCAGCAGCACACCAGCCAGTAATTTCATGCATGATATGAATTTTTCAAATGCTGCTAAACCAGTAAACAGACAAAAATACCCGCTGTGGCTTTTCAGCGTGTTTGAATGTGTTTTATTATTGGCCACCAGGCAGCATATGGAGAAGGAACCTGTAAGAAATGGGCCCCTTGTTACTCATGCTCCTAAACATTTGATGCAAAATATTAATATAAGACATGATTTATTTGTTCTGAAGCTAAATGTCTTCAGCGAGGCAAACATTATCAAGCCGACCAGATAGGACCAAAAGCGACTTGGACGGGAGCTGCGTCTGCTGTTTAAAAGTTTATCAGTTTGAAATAATGTGACTCGTTTTGCTGTCACTTCTGGTCACTCTGCTTGCCTTTGATTGGAGGCGGAGATCAGACCCTACGCACACAATCTCAGGGAAACAGGTGAGGCAAAGATACTCAAGGCTAACAGGTGTTTTTTCTCCCAGCCACGGCTTCATTTGTGGCACAGAGTTTGGAAGAATATGTCTCAAGGCAGCACTTCACAGCTCTGCTGTGGAAACATTAACACTAACGAGCCAGATGTTGACTTTGATTACAAACAGTGGGAACAAGAAGTGGCATTACATCTAACCGAAAAGCACAACAGGCAGCCTGTTAAGGACCGACTTCATAGCCCCGTACGAAATATTACAGGTTTTGTTAACAGAGCCTAAGAGTAGGGGTCGCTGTGGCCCAGGAGGCAGAGCTGATCAACTGCTCGTTGAAAGGTCAGCGGTTTGATCCACAGTACACGCTGAAGTGTCCTGAGGCAGGATATAAATTGCCGCCAATGCATCCGACTCAACGTGTGTGATAGGTAAAAGCACTCGAAGGCACAGGATAAAGTGCAGTGCGAACGTGTGTGTGCGTGTGAATGGGTGATTGTGGCTTTGAGTGCTCGGTAAGAGTAGAGAAGTACTCCATAAGTACTATTCCTGTTTATTGTTTTGGTGGCGGTATTTTGTTTTATTTCCTTTTTATGACAACATAGTTTTTTATTATCTATATACTACTGAAAGAGGAATCAGCCACTGCAAAATGACATATGTAAAAATATGAAAGTGGCAGAATGTTAAAACATATTACATATTTTCACTGTCCGGTTCTACTCAGCCCACTGAGGTCAAACAGCTGTGAGGACAGACGGTCAAATGTGACAACACTGCTTATGACTAAGAAAACAAGGCCAATTAATACAGTGATCAACAGCCATTATGCAACATTGACGATATACATCATCCTCACCCTATCCACCTCATTATCATCATTCTTGAGAGGAAGCCACGGGGTACGAGTTGCACACACTACACAGAGGCAGGTCGAAAGAGACAGAGATTGATGGAGGAAGACAGTCTCTCCTTGCCTTCCTTAAAGGACAATTACATTGAGTGATTGATATTCAGCCTGACCTCATCCTCATCAGCTTGAAAAAAATGGTACAAGAGGAGAGAGAAGAAACCAGGGAGGAGGTAAAAAAGATAAAGTGAAGAGATGTGAAGACTGGAAAGAAGCATGTGTGGAGATTTAGAAGGATCTGATGGAGAATCACTGCACGTGTGAGTGGGGCAGTCACAATGTGTGTGTATTTTGGCGTCAAGCAGGGCACAAGGCGACATGAGTACAGGTTGGAGCGACACAGCATCACTTCTCACATCAACAAAGGCAGACGGAGTGTGAGGAGTCATGCGGTTCACCCATCTGACCGAATACGCACACACTCGCACAAACGCTTACAACATAAGCAGCCCTTTTGAGCGCAGACAGGGGGCAAAATTGGTCATCTTTTAATAGGAAATGTCATTAATTCACCAGTGACTAACAGAGCCGCCATTATTTTCATTTCATCACGAATGCTGTGAGTCGACAGGAGGCAGGAAGCAGAATTTGATTTCCTGCTAAGAGCACCACAGCTCCAACTCAGTGTGCTCTCTCATCAAGTTTTCCAAATGTTGGCCTTGAAAGCTCTTGTTTGGGTATTTTGATACTGCCACCAAGATGTGAACCTGCGGCGGCTTCGCATGTCTCTGCAGCCCGTTTCTTTGTACTCACCATGGTGACTCTCTAACTAACAGACTTCCTCTCTCGCACCAGCAGGCACACGCACTCCCCTTCAGGTGCTTCATGACTACTAGCGGCGACAGCGCGGCTGGTATTGCTTTCACCTTGCGAGCCTTTGTGAGTGTTTGTCATCCTGGCAAAATACGGTCATAGCAATACTATAGCAGAAAATCTATATGTGTTTTAAAGCACTACGGGAGATGTTTGTAGGTTATACGATGTTGTGAACGCAGTTGTGCCTCAGCCATGCAAGAGACAGTAATTTCTTGCAATTTGCATACTGAAATACTCTAAAGTTGGTAAAAAAAGAAAAGAAACCAGTTATATATTGTAATTTGTGCAATTAGCTTCAATCTTTTTAAAGAATCTCTGCAGTCTGCTCTGTTAAACATGGAACTGCCACCTTTCTTTTGTTAAATAATTAGCTAGTAGAGACTGCAAATACTAATTTTTGTCAAATATGCACCAATTAAAAGTTTTTTAAAGAACACAAAACACATAAATCTGCTTATATATTTTCTTACATCTCTAAACTTTACTTCGGGGAGCCTATCCCAGCTGACATGGGGCTATCTAACAAAGAGACAGACAACGATTTGCACTCACATTCATTCCTACGACTGCACTAACTGGATATCTTTAGACCTGCGAGGAAGACTGAGTACCCAGAGTGCACCCACGTAAACACAGGGAGAACATGCAAACTCACACAGAAATGCCCCGACCCGATGATGGAATTTCCTCTGACCTTCTTGCAAGGTCTTTGGGAAAAAGCAGGGCTAACCACTGTGCTGCCCCCTGAGTAAAAAACCTCATCCACAAAATATATCTAAAAGCTGAAGAGGCGACCACATTTGATAGCCTAGAAGCCAAATTCACAGAAGGACCTGCAGCTAACTTTAGCACAGAAGTTAAATACATGGATGATGATTGCGAAACTTTCCGTGAGATTTTGACAGCTTCATCTTGAGGTAATTAGGCAGCTGGGTAAGTTGTTGTCACAGAAACAGGGCTTTTTCACAGTGTTGGTTGACATTTTAACTTTTTATCAGCTATTTACAATACACAAGCACATTATGTGAGATTGGATGTTCAAAACCTTAGTATGTAACTATAATTACTATTTAATGTTGCAGTAGGCAAACACAGTAATAGTGATATTAGCGTCACAGACATTGTCAAACAGTGACCACAGCAGCTGATGTGTTGTGTAGAGGCTGTAAATAAATAACATTTTTCACTTGAAAAGCATGGGCTCACTATGTAAGTGAAGTGTTTGAATTTATTATTTCAAAACGAGTAAAGTACTACAAAAGTACCTGTACCAAGTTTTTGGTACCAGTACTAGTAATGGTTCAAATGTGAAGTTACTCAAGCCCACCTGGTAGTGCTATACACCTCTGAATAGGTCCCTATCTGCCATAGTTTGTTGCTCCATTGTTCCAACATGAATGATAAGACAAATTTCAGCTGTAATTTTTCACATATTAGCTATACTTGTAGGTTACTTCACAGGACTTTGGTGTGAGAGTACTTGCCCACCATTAAAACCCTCTTTTAGACTGCTTTCAAATATAATGACGTGTTTAGTTTTGTCTAAAAGTTGTGACAGCAGTTTTACGAATCTGACTATGAACCACGAGGGGCATTAATGTAAAAGTAGCTTATGAGTAAAATGACAGAAATCCGACACTCTGTCAGACTCATGATGCCGGCATTTTCTGAGAATGGCACTGAAGACAATATGACGACACACACATTGTTAATGCTTTGCCACCCTTTCTGTATATTTGTCATAGGAGCGTGTGAGATGCAACTTGTTGGAAGTTCATCATAACAGTGGAAATGTCACACCTTTGATTGCTTCCAACATGCTAATGAGGACACCTGCAGAGCGGCTATTTCTGTGGGGTGTGAAGCCGATCGTTTCATCAAGATACGAGTGCATGAGTTTAATTAACTGTGCAGGGCTTGTGCGCAAGCGGGCAAGAAAGATAGAATCTGTGTGAGGCAGTAAGCGGAAAGGAAAAGGTGTGTTTGGGAGAGAGAGAGAGAGACAGTGAGGTGACAGGAGGCAAGAAAAGCAGATTGGCAGAGGAGGAAGGCCGAGCAGGTGATGGAGATGCACAGTGACAGAAATCCTTCGCTTGTCCATCCAGTATGTCCCGGTGGCAGCAGGAGAGAGAGAGGAAGCCTGAGGACATAGTTACACATATGCATGCAGACACACACAGACACACACACATGCAACACAACAAAGACCTCATTTACCGATCTGATTGTATACAGAATGTTATCCTACACTCTTATCTGCAAGGTGTGTTGCCCTACAACCATCTAATTGTAAATGAAGCGTGACCTGCCCTTTTTTTTCCAAAGGACTCGCCTCCTGTGTCATTTCTTCCCACAAACATATCCTGTCATAATAATACTTAACCAGTCCTCTTGTAGGCGATGCTTGTGGGGGGAAATGCACAGACACACAGGTAAACATGTTATCTAACTACATGGTTACAGACAGTAAATAAGGCAGAAAATGAAAGAGGGACAGACAGCGGTGGTTTTTGCTGATAACTGGGTGAATACTGGAGAATTACGTGGTTGTTTCACATGGACCCACACTATATTCAAACCATGTGTGTAAAAGAGCGACATGGTGGGTGTGTTTGCAGCAATCTATAGAATATATTTACCCACCGTGCATGCAACCGACAGTGCCCGCCCCCCATCTATAAGCGAGCTTCTGCGACTGTGTTTTTGGATGTGTGGGTGAGTGTGACTGTGAGAGTGGGAGCGCTAAGAGGATTTGGGCTTGTGTTGTAGCTGTGAGCCCACTGCTGCTACTGGTGCATTTGAATAGACGCGGGGACTGGGGGGGGCTACATCATGGCTGAAAGTGTGCTCTGTCACAGCTAGGGGGCGCCACCCCCCACTGAGCTCATTAATCATGGCCCATCAAAAAGTGGCTCTGTGCTGTTTGTGTATGCCCTGACGACCACCTACTGCATGGGAACACAGGCGTACACAAACAGTGCTATCAATCACTTTCGCAGATGTAGACAGGGGGTTAGAGAGGGCTGAGACAAATATTGTCGTCCTCTCAAAATTACAGACCAGTATCACAACTGTTACTTGGAGGTCAAGCTCACGCGAATGAGAACGCGACTCTTGCCCTTCCTTCTGCACGTGTAGATCCAACTGCACGAGCTGAGTGCAACGCGCCATTGCTGGCCTGCTCTCCCACTGCACAGCTGCTTGATGAGAATTGCGCAAATCTACCCGGAGTGGCTGGTTGCCATGGTGGGTATTCACATGGAGTCCTCTCCTCTAGAGGCCTGGAGTCTACACGGCTATTAACTGTGGCGCACACTCTGCAGCTACACACGCTCACACATTGCCCACAGTCTGTCTCCTCGCTTCCTCCATTTGGAAGTTTTTCCTAAAAATCTGTCCGTTTCTGTCGCTGATTGTCTCACGGTGTCTCTGTGTATGCGTGTGTGTGCAAGCATGTATAGTGAATAGGTAAGCAGTTGAGTGGGATGAGTGTTTGGAAGCCGGAGCCGTTTAAATGGCCGTAATTACATGAGAAGATGAGCTGCATTCCTTCCTGAGGGCAGACTGATTACAGGCCTCTCCTCTCCAGGCCCCTGTAATTACCCACCCTATCCTGCCTACCCTCCCCAACCGGCGCTTCACCTTCCATCCCGCTGTACTTGCATTGGTTTCTCTCTGCTTTGGCTGGTCTGTGCCCCCACCTCACCCTCCTCTCCTGTCCTCTAATCCACCTCTCTCCCAACTTCTGCAACAGTCTACCTCCCCCTTCCCTCACCGGGTCATTCTTCTGTCCTCTCTCATAACTCCTTGAACTGATTACTACTTACACGCACACACACACTTAAAGCTTAGAGACCACTCACAGGACAAACAGCGGAGGTGGCATCATGAATGTAGTGCATACAGCCTTCAATTTTTTTCCTAAAGATCTCTTTGACATTAAATCCCACGTGTTATGAAGATTTTCTATGAATTTTTAAAGCCCTTGACTATGCATGTAAGCATGAAACTTTGCATCAAAATGCATAAAGGCTACTTTTTGATGAAAGTAACTACTACATGTATAGCAGGCGTACTTCTATTTGTGTGTAAATGTGTGTAGGGAGGAGGGTTGCTTTTAAATTCCAGTCAATACCAATGGCCACTCCTTTGGAACAGACAGTTTCTGCCTTAAAGGCAAAACTCTGCTCTCTCACCCCACTTTTGTTTCTCTCACAAACACACACACACAGATGGGTGGAGATAAGCACCTGACCTCACGCACACACGAACCTCACCAAAACCAGTAAGTCCACCCCACTCAGAGATTACAGCAAGACTGGAGACACACACACAGTCAAATTACACGTCCTTCACCAGAACACCCTTAATTGGTGCACAGAGCTGCAGTCTGGGTCCTCGCTGCTCTTTCATTTGTCCTCAAGTAAATGATCAGAATGGCAATCTTTCACAATTTGTGCACTTTAAAATTTGTGCTCTGTTTGAAAAATTAAGATTCAGCTCATGTTTCTGATTTTGTCTTAGGGTCCTGCCACGTTACCATGCGCTACGTCAAGAAGCGTGACCTGCGATCGTGAGTTGAGTCGGGAAATTACGTCAAAACATATGCGGTTCTTTTATTATTTGATATGACAACTCAACTCCCCGGAGAGGGAGAAAGACGGACAGATCAAACTTCCTGTACAAATCACACCAGACACTCCAAGCAGGTGATAATGAAGGGAGAGGAGAGTGTTAGGGGGCTTATCGAGTTGTGGGGAGAGAGCGAGAGTAAACTAAAACATCACAGGGGAAAGATGGATGGATTAAAAATGAAAAGTCCCTATCTCTTGGAGCATTATGAAGACACGGAGCAGAAAGAAGGGTGACAGAAATAGAGCCAGTGAGGGAGAGAACTTAGGAAAAGGATGAGAAAATGGGAGAGATGGATGGTAAGCACAGGTAACCTCGCTAATGTAAGGCAATGATGGAGGGAAAGGGCGAGGAGGAGGAGGAGGGGAGAAAGAGGGAGATTAATGGCAGGCTGTAAATGGGTAGCCATGCATAAGGGAAAGGAAGAAAGGAAGGAAGGATGGAAGGAAGGAAGGAAGGAGGGAGAATATGTGGATGGAAAGAGCGAGGTAGAAAACGATGGAGAGAGATACAGAAACACTCCCTGGGTGCAGATCGAGAGCAACTCTTGATTGGTGTGAGTGTGTGTGCAAGGGTGTGTACATGCACTGAGCATTGGCTATGGTTGCCACGACTGCCAGCGCTATTAGAGAAGCCTGCTGTTGTAATGTGTTGTGACAGGGGCTGATTCTTGTGACTAACTGCTTTGGCAGGAGAGCTCCTCTGTCATGCTAATGAACAGATGAGGAGATGAGCCGGATTGACAGCAAATCAACGGGTCATGACGATGACCCTTCACGGCCTGAAAAAGGAGGTTTTTAGATGGTCTGTATGAAGACACCAGAAGATGCTGATATCCTCAGCGTGTACACCGCCCGACACGCCGATGCAGACATCTTCGCACACAAATAACTACTTGCAAAGTGAGTGTGACAGAGGTGGTGACAAATGGACAAACAAAGTGAAATGAAAAAACCAAAAAAAACCAACAGCAACACCTAAAAAGTAGAAGCGTGATTATACTCCACACAAACACGGGCAGGGTTGGCGTCACTCTGTTCCTTCATTGCGTCCCCTTGCATCAGAGAAATCCCTAGATGTGCAGTGCACAACAAGCAGCATGCTGTAGGATCGCCTGCGTGTAAGCTCGTGAGAGGCAGCTTTGTAAAGTTGCCAATGAAATTCTGAAAAGTAGCGTTCAATGTATATTCGAGGTGACGAAAATAGGCCTACGCTCCCAAAACGCACACAGAAAACGAACTTAGGGATCAAATTGCTGTTTAAATGAAGAGATTGGATAACATGATTGAAAAACAAGCTTGGCTTTGACTAGATGTTAAAGTGAAAAACACAGAAATAGAAACAAGACGGATTACACGGGGAGACCAGGAAGTAGGCGAGGCGTAGTAAAGAGTGGGGCACTAATAGGCAGAAAATCAGTGCTGGAGAATACGGATGACGAGAGGTGATGCGGTGACAGCAGAAGAGGACAGATAGAGAGGCAGGAGTTAAGAGATGAGATTCAATCTCCTCACTCTGCAGAATGTCAGGGCCTTGCGAGCAAAAGTAGTCTTGCGCGCGAAGCTAATGGTTGTTTTATCCTTTTGATCTTTTCCCTTCATTCCCTTTATGCCCCGCTTCATCATTCTCTCAAAATACATTTCCCTGCCTGCCTTAACTCTGACCCAGGCGCTCAAATCAGGCCAGAAGACAAAAAACCTAACAGAACTAGAACTATTTTCTTTGCTCAACTAAAGGTATATTTCCTCTGCATATTTGTTAACTTTAAAAAAAGAAAGAAACACACACAGACATGTCCATTTTGTATTTCTACAGTAGTTATTGTGCTACTTTTAGTTTTTTTTCTTTAAACCCAACAAGCAAGCAAGAAAAATTGTAAGCCCAGAGGAAGCCAGACTTCACAAGGAAATGTGCAGGTCAAGATAGGAAGGGAAAAACACACCATACCATTTGACTGCCGGGCAATCTCAGCGCAGTGCAGCACCAACACATAAAAGTAAGAACTAAAGCAGAAGCATCTCACAGACTATCACTTTTGGCCAGGCCAACTTTTCTATATCTGGCAATCTCTGTTGCTAACAGATTGTGAAACAGTGAGAACTGATAACTCTGCATCGCAGCGAAGGGAAAACGGAACATTGGTGCATCCTGTGCGCACGCGTCTCTGCTCTCCTCCACGAATCTAAATCTTGTTATGTTTCAGGTCAAAATATTGGTTCTTTCCCAAGTGTGATGAGTCAGCATTCGTGCATCAATCATTCATGAGGCTTTGGTTGCTGCCTGATGTCAAAGTTTTTTTTTCTCTGCTCTTCATTGCAGCTGCACACGCGTCCTTGACCCAAAGACAGGGTGGGGACTGGGATGGAGCGAAAAAGAGGGCATCGCGCAGCCTCGAGCCAGGACCTGTACTGTATGACTGGACTGGCAGGGATGGCGGTGATGGAGAGCAGTGATGGAGAGAGCATGACAAAAATCCCCTTGGCATAGACAAATAAAGTAGGCGGCTGTGAATGAGAGAGAAAACTTGCTTGTGCATGTGAGGAAAAGCTGAAAGAGGGAAAGACGGACGGATTGAAGAAGAGGCAGAGTGTCACCCGCCAGACGCCCAGGGCCAGCGCAGACTGATGGTGACACTGAGTGGCCAGAGTGTGTGACACTGTGACAATAATGACGAGAGACTCAGGCCCGATTTCCGCAGCTTCTCCTTCTTCTGTCCGTCCCTCCTCCTTCTGTTGCCCCCCTGCAGCGGCCAAATGCTTTGATCCACACCCTGACTGTGTGTCCTGCTCTTAGCCTGGGTCAAACCAAGCGGGCAAGCAAAGTCGCATAATCCCACAAACCCCGACTCACGTGGAAGTCAAAAAGTCAGCAATGAGCTTTTTTCTGACTTTTTCTTGAAGTTCAGAAAAGAAAAACTAAACTGACTGTGATAATGAGCTGTTTACAGCGCGTTCTCAATTTACAACTCTTTACAATACTTGCTATGTCTCAAATGAGATACTTTGACACTTATTCATTATTTATAGTGCATGAGTGAATAAGTGTGGCTATATGAAGTACACCTTGAGTCTCCCACTCTTTTCTTTTTACTAGTTTTGTTTATAAAAAGAGATCAGCAAGAAAAAGGTGCTGCAGATTCACTGTTAGCGGTAGCGATCCTGCACAGGTCCAAACTTGATGTTGGGAGAGCTTTATAACCCACTTTCACTTCAGGCTAATTGGTTTGAAGCAGCGCTTATTGTGACAGACCCTCCATGTGTTCGCTTCTCCCCCTCAGTGGTCACCATACTCGCTAGCTAGCTAGCTAACAGTGGCAGATCCTTTTTCAGTCATTAGTGTTACATTTCTCGTAGTTTGGTGAGCAACTCGCTAAAAAAATCGATATGTATTTGTATCTTAATTTGCCATCTTGACTGTGTAATACTTTAGTATTACCTGTACTCACAGGCTTCACAAGTTGCTGGTAGTTCTTTAGAGCTAAATGCCAACTGGTACTTAGAGTGATAAATTTAACACATTGATTTTTTTAATGGAGGCAATCATATCTATTTCATACCTTCAAGTTCTCAGCATTTATCTACTTATAACCTACTGGATAAACTAAAAAACTGACTTGATAAATAAAAAGTCGGGGGGATGTTCAAATTATTAGCGGGACAATCCAACCTGATGAAGAATGAATTCTACATTCATACTAAATGTCATTTTTTTAAACAGATCTTTCCAATAGTTGTTGAAACATCTCACTCCAAGTGAAAAAAGGCTCTAGGTGTGCCACTGGGAGTCATCTGTAAGTGCAGTATTTCATGATAATTGATTTAATGAATCCTTTGTTGTGGCACAGAGGAACCATTCATTGATGATCCAACCTCTGTGCAATATGCAATTTTCAAAAACAATCCAATATTTAGGTGTGGACCAAAGAAGGGGAGTAACCTGAAAGACTAGTACTGCTGTCCCCTGAAAATGACTGGGACAGTGATGGTCTAAAGTTTAAAGAATATGCTTTAGTACCCGAACACACAGGAGAAGTGTGGGAGGCTAATATAAAATAGCAGGGTTTACCTCACTCTCTCAAGGCCCTTAACCTCCCATTGCTAAAATGGAGCTGCTCAGCGGTCAACAAATCAGATTGTGTTTTATTGAGCAGCTTTCAGGTGTGAACATGTATAGATTTGGGGAGGATACTGAAAATGGACCGCTTCTAAAATGATGTTCTGGAGATGTTTGGCTGTTTGTCAATTTCAGGTGTTCCAATTTTGTCTTTGTATTTTTAAATTTCAAACTCAAATTCAGCTCAAAGTTAAAGGCAATGACACGATTAAAGTATAATATTACACATGCCTGCTCCTAGTCCCCTTACCCTGGGTCCGTGCCAGTGGACAGGGGACACGTTGCCATAGTTCTAGTGAACAGCAGGGCATTAACTCTCTGTCCCAGATCCTAATGGCCCTGGCCTACTGAAACTCTCACAATCCCAAGGCCGCCCAGAGTCACGACTCTTCCTCTGCAACTGACTCCCAGCAGCATTGTTTTGTTTGCACTGTGCATTTTTCTGACCTGTGCACTTGTGTATGTTTTCAGTGTGGTCCTCGGTGCGTGCGGTCCAGCTAGTCACTTAGTGCTCTCTCTTCCCCCTCTCGCGCTCTCTCTCTCTGTCTCTTTTGGCTTCACCCAGACGAAGCCAAGGCAGCAGTGCTGGTTAAGAGGTTTGTGTATCCCATTAGGATGATGAAGAGGCCTTTCATCAGTACACTCCCTCCGGCCAGGCGTTGACAGGAGCTTTACCTCGACAAGCCTCTCAAACACACAGCTCGACATGAGACAGCACCCAGCGAAGAGGTCCGCAGGCGGTACACAGACTCACTGACAAACACTCACTGCTGCTGACAAATACAAATACGCACTTACACACAAAGACTCTGGGCAGAGAACAAAATGGATAAGACTGGAACATTTTGTTGCTAACTTTTCACTTTCAATCGTATATCCATTTCTAGCTAATACAGTTTCATGTGAGAGGAGGGGAGAACACGAGGAGATCAGAGAGGTAGAAAAGTCTCGACGAATTCTGACTTGGTGTGCCGATCTATTTTTAATCACTGCCGCACGAGGACTAATAGCGTAACGGCCGAGCAGAGCTCCGTCCAGATGGGCAAAGTAATTTTTCAGGAGTTGAAGAGCGGGAGTAAAAAGACAGGACATATGAATGGATGAATACCAAGAAAAAAGAAGAGAGGAACAGAAAAATGGAGAAAGACTAGTGAGAAGAAAAGAGGGAGTAAGAGACAGAGATTGATAAAGACAGAGGAGGGTGTGAGCAGGAAGGACAGACAAGCCACAGGCGCAAGATGACCTGGATTCATAGGGCCAGTATTGATTACTTAAGGATGAAAAGCCAAACAAAGACCCTGCTTATAGACTAGATAAATGAGCTCACGGGGAGAGAAGGTACAAAGACAAAACTAGGTGAAAGTACCAGAGAAAGGTATCTAACGCTTGTATCTTAATGAGGTGGAAGAAAACCAAGTAAGCCACTTTATGCATGACTATAACTATGACTTGCAATACCGACAGAGAAAAAGTATGACAGCTAGGGCAATTAGCTGAATCTGGTGTCACATAAAAACAGGTTAAACAGGATTGCATATCCAGCACACAGGGGACTGTGTGATTTAGCTCTTTTTTTGGGGGGGGGGGGGGGTTCATTCATGTACACAACAGCGAGTCTGGATTATTCTGAGATATCTGAGCTTAAAAAACATTGAGTCTACCCAAAGATATGCCATTAAAAACTTAGAGTAAATGTATCACAGATAGTAGAAAAATCTGTGCATCCTTCAGCTCAACACATAACGACATCAGACATTTTCAGTTATGCTCCACTACATTTATATATTAGCAAATAAAGCTGTTTCTGCAGGAAAATAAAAAAGCGTAGAAGGAAAACCCATCGCCACTGTCACGTAGCACGTTTACACAAAAATAGATTCAAACAATAGAAATGCTTCAGCTGATTTTTTTTCCTCCCCTTTTTTGTCGTTTGAAACAAGCCGAAAGCCATAAACTCAACACTTTTCAAATGGCCAGCGAAAAGTTGCAGCATTAGCGCTGATTGTAATCACTTGATCAAGGTGGGTCCAGTACTCACTCTGCTTTCATTCTCACAGCTGATTTTATAGCACTTTTTTCTTGTGGGAAAACAGCAATCTGTTGCTCCAGGAAACAGGTGTCAACCAAAACAGGTAAGTAAGCACTCGAGCTAAATGCTCTGCAGAACTGAGAAGACTAAGATCATTATTTTTAAGTTTATCACTATGAGTAATTCCATGTGTCTTATAAGCAGCCGTGCGATCCTTCCTCTTTAAATAATCACTGATTTTTGACGGCTGCAAGGACCGTTTGAGTTATTGTAGTCTCGAAGTATGCAAGGGTTAAAACATCATCAGCTCTAAACTTTCTCATTTCTGTGAGCCTTTGTAAGACTTCTTGCCCACAGAGCAAAAAGGGGGAAAAAAGTGCAGCTCTTGAATGAGCACACTACATTGGAAACTGTAAGAATGGAACAGCTTGACCCTCATATGGTTGCGGTCAGATGGGTCATTTGTGAAGCACAATGGCAGTCTGCAAACATAAAGGTGTTTATACTTTTCCCACAATTTACAATCTTTTCAGCATGAATGACTTCACAGGTTCTATTTTTCACAACAACAAAGAAACAGCTTATAGTGTGCATGTGTGTGTGTGTGTGTGCTATTCATATAGAGCATGGGCTGAAGTGCAGGTGAGAGCATGAGCCCCCCTGAGCAGACTACAGAAACGCACTGTGAGCTATAGTTTATTCTGTCTGGTATTATGAACTGCATTATATGCAACACAATGAGGTTCGGGCTGATAGTTAACAAGCTAGCATCAAACCACAAACACACAAACAGCGAATGAGTGATGGGAATGAAATGAGACGCAGTGCGCGCAGCTGCTCTGCAAATGTGCGTGTAGCAGAAGTTAAGCCCGACACCATAGCTTTATTAACTCTGCAGCATTTGGCGGCTAGTTAATGAAATTCAATAATAATGGCGGTGTTTTGTCTTTTCTGTTATGCTTGTTCGCTCTGGCCCTGTCCTCGTAATGCGCCAACCCTGCAAATTATTGGTGCTAATCTGTAGGTCAAAGGTCACAGCTTCCCGCTAACTCTTTATGCCAGGCTGCACTGATCAATATTCGACTGTTACTACAGTTGTGCTTCACTACGATGTCACGCTACACTAAGAAAAACCTGCACACCTATGAAAAAGGTCTCTCGACATGTGCGGCTTGGCCTCACCTCCTCCTGACCCCTTGACCTGTCACCTTTTTGATGCATATGTGATGGGCAACTCAGGTTTCGGCACTCACGTTTTATCTGCATACACATGTAGAAAAGATCACAATCTCCATTTAATTACCCCAGCACAAAGCCTCACTGCTCTGTTTTCTCCCCATGAAATATTATAGCGCGCACAGCTAAACTACTCTAAAAGTACAAGCACATTAATATACATTACACAGTCTCCAATCATTTTAATGGCTGTGGAGACACTGAAAGCAATCAGTGGAGCAAATAAAAAAAGGGAGGAAAGAGGGACAGAAAGACACAGGGAAGCAGCAAAGTGGATGGGATGTGTACTTAAGGAGAGTGAAGATGAAACAGAGAGAAAGTAAGCTGAGCAGAAGAGGCAATTTTGGACAGCGTGAGATTCATCATGCCGTCTTGTCTTAGACTCATCATGCTCTGAGGTGCTCCATATAACAAGGTGTGGAGATCAATAGCATCCATTTACTGAGGTGCAGCTCATCTAATCATCTGGTGCTCTGCTGCCCACAAAAGGAGCTGTGACACACACCTGGGCCTCTAGAGGGGAACGAGTAATGAAATGTACACTGCAGCCCAGTCTATCTTCAAAGTCCCCCACAGCTAGCACAAACATAGCCCCCATGCCACCGCTGCCTCACTTCCTTCATCTTCTCCACCTTCACATATGAGCAATAAATTCCACCTTGCTCTCCTCTCTGCCCCCCCCCCCACACAATCCACCCCTTCACTTCGCTTTCTTATGCAGAGTCGAGTTTGGCCAAAGTTGCATGTTGTGTGGTCCATTAAGAGTCTGAGGGCGGTGAGACACAGACTCAAATACCCACAGCACTAAGCTTCTCTAAGTCATTGACCGAGCGCCTCTGGGTAGCATCGCAATAAGCGCTGTAAGTCCTGATTCCCATGTGAAATTTTATAATTCATCTTAATTGAGAAATTCAAGCAGGAGAAGGAGGGGTGGGGTGGTGGGCGGATGTAAAATGTGCAGGGTGTGTATTTGTGGAATTGGATGACACAGTGTGAAAGATAAGGTAAGGGGATTCCTATTGCCAGATCATACTATTTGTCTATTATTTCTTTTGCAACGATTATTTAAACCTTTTTTTCTTCCCTCTAATGGGCTTGGATGCAAAACAATCACACTGGATGCAAAAATGTCATGCACAAAAGAAACAGGCTTTATGTCATGATTCACTGTCAATTGGTTCATTTGCCACAACGACTAAATAAATTGACATAATTGTTGCAACTGAATGCAATATTTTAAGAGCAATGAAAATGAGATCCTGCGTGCTGCAAACATAATGAAGCGCGGGGCCTGTATTTTGATCATCTGTACTCACTGTGATTTTATGCATGCGCTGTCATTTATTCAAGGGTTCTCTGGTTAAGATTACTGAGCTCAAAGAATGAGGTAAAAGGCAGATGGTGTTTAAACACTGTCTTAAAAATGGAGACTAAACATGGCATCGGAATATCAAATTGTTGAGCAACTTTCAGGCCAATATGGCAGCACAAATACAGATGGAGCCGCAGCTTTGACTGAACGATCGCAGCCTTGCTTTAGGTAATTAGCAGAGAATTCAGGGTCTTTTTGTTTGCTCTCTTTATGGCTGTGTTTCTGTATAAATAACCTCAAGAGCTTGCTTTTCTAGTGCAGGATGAATGCAGAATGTGGGATTGCAGCACTGGCCACCACTGTGCATTGCGTCGACTCCAACAGTTATATTAAAGAGTGCATGTTTTAGGAAAATGCTCTTCTGTATCGTCTGTGTTTGCTTATATTTTTATCCAGAGCCTTCGCTATCTAGGGCAGTGGTCAGCAGTTTTAATCAATTTTACCAGCACAGGAGCACTACGGCAGTCAGGAAATCCCAGCAGGACTGTGGGGAATGGACATAGCAATAATAATAACACAAAATCTAATCTGAATTATGCTCTAAAGAGATTAGGTCAAAATAATCCCCAGAATAAACACAAGAGGGGAGGAGGGGAGGCTGCTTGTGATCAAATGCCGGGAGGGGAGCTGCATCGCCTGTGTGTGGATGGTTTTATTCCTGATGGTGGGATTTGTGTTTAGTTGTGTTTGATTTTGGGTGTGAGAGTGATGATGGTGTTTATTTTGGGAAACCAGAGTGTGTTTAAGGCTCAGGGAGTTGCTTTTTATTAAAGTACGATAAACTGCTTCCCATTGACTGCTCAAACACAGGCTGATTCCTTCAGCGTTGTGGATTGCTGACCCTTTTTCGGGCGAGACGACAAAAAGTGAGGAAGTGCATTTCAAGACTTTATTAAAATATATGACCACTGCCAGTCATTAAAATGAAAAAAGAAAAAAAAAAGATGGGGAAAAAGGAGCAGGGATTGACAGGGAATAATAACACGAGGGCGACAGAATTAGTGGGGCCACGTTTAAGCTCAAACAGCAGATATTATGCAGCTATAACAGGATGCAGGCCTTCCAGGAAGCTTAGCTCAACTAAAAATTAAGGAACAGTTTGACATTTCTAGAAATGTGGTGGGTGCCTAACAACAGTGATGAATCACTGCTTCCGGCTAAGAAATTCCAGTTCCCGTATCTAACCACCTGTAAAATATTTCATTTGTAGTGAACAAACTTAATATAACTGTTGCTAACTGGTAAAAGTTAAAGGTTTCAGTAGGAGTATCTCAACTGTGGTCAGGTTTTGCTAAACTTCCTTTGATGCTAGTGCATAACAGCGTTTACAGCTCAGAACTATGGCTGAGTTGCTCAGTTCGCAGCAGGTTGCTGTCGTGGCTCTTCCTGCTCTGACTCTGTGTGGAGAGAGTTCAGAGATCAGAGCAGACAGGGCTGGGCCGCGCCTCGAGGGCACTGACTGCCTTTCTGCTGAGCAGGCTATTGTCCGGCAGCTGCATGGCTACACCACTTCAGGCCTATTGAGCAGCTCCAGCTAGGTGCAGTCGAAGGGCCACGGCCTATTGTCTGACGTCAGATCTGTTTGAGCTGCAGAAGAACGCTCACTTTATCTCCCAGTGAGTTCACAGAAAGAATTAACTCCCTGTGAATGGAGGCGGATTTACACAAGTTGAAAAAAAGACCCGTTAAACACATTCAGGCCAACCTCAGCTCTCAAACAGTGACCTCAGTAGAACCACACAGTATCACCTCTGTGTGGCTATTCAACACAACAATCAACATACTGAACAGAACACAGATTAGGCTCTAAAGCAAACGGGAAAAAAGCTCAAATTTAATATGACAAACACCTACTAGATTTAATACTTGGGCTATTTTCTATTTCCATCATTTCCTGTCAAATTAGCTGGTTTTATTTGTATTCACTCCTGTTGCAGGTATATTACAAAAAGCAATAAAAAACTAAAAAAACTCCCCAGCATAATGCAAAAATGGATAACAAGAGACCAGTTGCATTACAAGCAACTTAACTGTTTCCCAAAATACTGACAAAGTATATGATCATGCAGGCAAAATGGCCATATCGCACTAAAAAAAGCCATCTGGAGGCATCAGCACTTCTGCAAGCAGAATTAAGTCAAAGTGCAGTGACTTTCTCATTTAAAGTGCCTCCAAAGAGCCCCATTATTACCTTCCCAGAATGCAAATGTGCCTTGGGCCAATTAGAGGTTGAGCCAATACCAATGTAAGCCCATAAAAATCCACCCTTTCATAATCATTCAACAATATGACTCATGGGTAAGACTGGAACACTGGACTGTAAATGTGTCATGATTATGACTCTGTGCTTAAAATGAATGGAGGAGCTGTGTATTTCATTCCCACGGTGCTGGAGCGGAGCCATGCATGTTTGGTGTCAGGGCTTCTAATGAAATAAATAGACTTGTGGTAGTACTTATTAAGCCTCCATAAGTGGCAGGTAAAGACAAGAGCCCTGCGGTGGATCAAAGGCAGTTAAATGTTTCTTTTTAGATCTCCCCTTATCAAGAGGTATTTAAAGGGAGAAGGGGGGGTGCTTTTTTTTTTTTGCTTGTGGAGACAGACGCCCTCATCCAGGATGTCTCTGTGTAATTACACGCCACAGAAGACCTTCATTCCTCTCCTCTTCACAGAGAGAGATGAAAGACAAGAGAGACAGAGGCATGTAATCGCTCCTCTAACTGAAAGAGGGGGAGAGGAGGTGAGGGATACAGAGAATAGAAGGACAAAGGGATGGTGAGTGGTGGTGGGGTTTTAATAAACCTCCTCTGTCTCTTGTTTACAGAGTCTCTCCTACCTCTCCTGAGTTCCCCCCTCTCTCTCGCTCTCTCACGCGCACACACCCATACAGTCTCCCTTTGAGTGAGGCTTTCATTATTTTTAGAGTTGCCTGTTCTTTGCCTCGGGACAGATGTGTAAATTGTTGTGCTAATGTAAGGCCCACTGCTGAGAGCTTTGGAGGGAAGGAGATTTACACACTCCACACCACTGTATAACTGTCACTCACAAACTCACACTCACAAGAGCATAAAGAGAGACGCCATGAGCGACAGCATGTCAGAGCACACACACACACACACACACACAGACGTGGGTGGACATTGACATGCACACATAAATGTTCTACTTCCTTTTGCCATTCAAAGTCTCCTAACCCAAATCTAAGAAAAAGACTCCCTCATCTCATCACAAAAGGACTTAAGAGCAGCACTTAAGTTTCAATCTGTCACTGTTTCACTGTAAAACTCTGATATTCTTCCACTGGAGTCACTATTTTCTCTACAAAAAGGAACACACTGGCAGAGTTGGAGAGTAACAGAATACATGCAATATATTAAAGTTGTAAACATTTAAACTGAAACCCAAAGTGGGAATTTACTGATTTATCAGCCGACCATCGGAATGAGTCGATATTTGTGCTGTTCGCCGCCATCAGTCGATCAGTAAATAAGAAGACATTCATCATCGTTCAAGGCAGTGTTGTCTGTTATCAGCTTTGCCATCCTCGTATCGATCCTGCTTCAGGAATTTGTGTTTATTCAAAATGTGATTGATGAGTTGAAAGCCTTCAAAACAGCCATGTAATTAAACTTCATCTTCAACTTCTTTGTCTGCCTTAGAGAGGGAATAAATGTCACAATTACCATCTCTATACAAAATGTGACTCGCTTAACTTTGGCTGTAATTGGAATATAGTTACTTTCTTAACATAAAGGGATTATTTTTCCACCTTGCACTATTCATCTAAAAGCACTTACCCCATTAACTACCTTCTTAGCTGGTTTGCAGATCAGACTTACATTTCTGGGCATAGCAAGCTTAGAGATTGGTACAAAAAATGGATTTTGCTTTCTAAAGCTAATGTTCCCCTTTTAAATTCTATTAAAGCTTAAAGTTTCTCATGACTCAGGGCAATGGTTATTTTGAGAGACAAGCTGTAGAGGGTAGCTGTCTGAAAGCCATCACTTCAACCAATTTAAGTCACTAAACCAGATCTTCTTTTTCTACTTTTAGCTGCTCAGCTGCTGATGGACGATCACTAGCATCCTCTTCTGTCACACCAACCCTCTGCATGTCTTCCTTCACTGCATCCATGAATCTTCTCTGTGGTCTTCCTCTTTTTCATTTGCCCCACAGCTCTATAGTCAGCATCCTTTGTCCAGTGTATCCACTATCCTCCTCCTCTTCTGCAAACCATCTCAGCCTCGCCTCCCTAACTGCGTCTCTCCAAACCGCTCAACCTGAGCTGTCCCTCTGATGTAGTCATTTCTAATCCTGTCCATCACTGAAACAGATCTCGTGGTCGTGTTTGAGGTTGTGGTTGGTGCTTTTGGTCAATGAAATTCTAGTATCTCTGCCTGTGGAGCACAACCTAGTCCGTGCAGAAGTAGCCGAATGTGACTTTTTCCATATATGGTTACATTTTTCAAAAATAAATAAATAAAAATGATAT
This sequence comes from Oreochromis niloticus, assembly GCF_001858045.2. NCBI lineage: Eukaryota > Metazoa > Chordata > Actinopteri > Cichliformes > Cichlidae > Oreochromis > Oreochromis niloticus. The sequence continues at coordinate 22,201,306 of NC_031978.2, forward strand.
CGCAACAGTAAAAATGGTGAACTGCAACTCAAAAGCTCATATTTAACATGTCTAATCCAACAATCTGAGCATCATAATGTCATGTTGTGATGTTATGACAGGAAATTGTGCTCGTTTCTTGTGCTAAGCTATGCTAACCAGCTGCTGCCTTTATCTTTACACTTTTGCACAGACATGAATCATGTTATCTGGTTTTCAGGAACACTGCATGTACAGCTTGTGCATTTCCTAAAATCCTGGCAAATGTTTTTTTTTCTCCTGTAATTCATTTATCAAACAAAAATCCAAGGCATTACACAGCTAGCTTCCTGGGAATTTACTGCTTTTTTTTAAGCCATTGTTTCCTGAATATGACAACACAAGTGATTTAAAGACAGCCCCTTGGGTGTGAAACTTTGCAGTGACGATTTTCAAAATTATGTTTATTTTTTTTCCCCTCATGGTCGCAATCTCTATTTCTCTCCATCATTCTGTCTGTCTAATGGCACCGAGGACTGTGAGGTGCTCCAAACAACCCATCTGTCCATGGATCTGCCAGTCCGTCCGTCCGTCTGTCTGTCTGATTCGCCACAGGTATGTCTGTCTTTCCCTACATGATCCACGCTTCTTTCATTAAGCTGCACAAGTGAAGACCAGGAGCTGGCTGCAGCGTGAAGGTTGAAGCTATAGACACAGAAAGACACTGCTCAGTGTTTAATGATCCACTATAACTATACCTATTCATCTCTCCCAGCAGAGCAGAGAAACACCATAGAAATGGTCCTCTGCTGACAATACTGCATCATGCTAAATCACAACTCCTCACTCTGCACGATATGAAACATGCCCCTCCAGCTGCTTAAAAATGTTCCTTTAACATGAGGCAGCACAAGGAAAGATTCAATAAAAAAAAACCTAAAGAAACAGAAGCAGTTTAAAAGAATAGCGTCAGACAACAACAAAAAACAGAAAAAAAGTGTCCGCCACTGCACCACTTCCACATGAACCAATCAAGCAGAAACTTCAAGCTCACATCTATCCCCGATCGATAAACATCTATATAGCTTTCCTTTGCTTGTGTGAGGAGCTTTCTCTACCTGCTGTACTTATAGGCATGCAGAAACAGAAACACACACACACGCACACACCAGGTCTTGTTGCTGAGAGGATTTGAGGCAAGTGAAGCCGAGCAGCGGAGTCAGAACAGAGACACCCAGAGTTAATGAACCCTCACCAGTCAGCATGGCTGTCCATCTGCTTTCATTATCCCCATAAACAGAGAGCCATGGGCACTGCACAACCAGCCAGCAACACAGACCCACACGCAAACAGCACATCATCATCCTAAATATCCCACGTGAATTATGAGGTTTGTGCTCTATATGTATGTGTGTAGGATTGTGTGTTGCGGGGAAAGGGAAGGGGCTCGTATGTAGATTATAAAGCCCATGCGGCGTAGCCGAGCTCACCACCTAATCTAAGTGGAGTTGCGGGGAGAGGTGAGCACGAGGTCGACTGTTGAGCCCATCTGGTCAACAGCAGGTAAGAGGCTTGAAACACACACCCGCTGACACACTTGATGCAAGTGTGAGCCCATACACTTAAATCTAACCTTAATTACATGCATGTACATCTGCCACATTAGATCAGCGCTCGTCCCTCCGCTTCGCACATGGCACCCGTTTAAAACGATTCCTAACTCTTCGCCGGCTCATGCCTGGTAGCGTTTTGTAGCATGCGTCGCATAACACCTGGCGCGGTGAACGCACCGGGAGAATAAACCAGGTTTCCTCCTGTGCAATCAGAACGGCTGCCAGAACAAGAGAGATGAGTCTGTGCGCGAGCTGTGCGCTGATTGAAACCGAGGAGTGTGACCCCACTGTGATCCATGCAGAAAAGGGAGTAATACCTAAGTAATACAGTCGCTTTCCCATCGTCTGTGCACCCTTTCGCACATACGCACACCCACGCCAGACACACAAATCGAGCCAAGATGTGCCTGTCAGTGCTTGATTAAGACCTGCATCCAAGGCGAGAACAGAATCTTTACTGTGTATTGGAGGCTCTCAGTCAAAGCCTCTAGAGGAGAAGTAAGAATTAAGTCCTGGAGCTGGAGACATGTGGAGGAATTAAAGGGTGGATGAGGCCAGATCTCATTCTTTCACTCTTCTCTTTGCTATGGTTGCAATCCAAGAGTGTCAAAGCAGAAACGGGGATTACTGCAGCTACTGTGGCTGTTTGTGTGCGCCTGCATATCTTTGAAGGCTGAAGATAGATTTTGCATGGCAGACCTTTTCCTTTAACATGGACTCGAAAGATCCAACGCAAGGAAGGAGAGGATAGCAAAGAAATGGACGGAAAAGAAAAATCTGACGACGAAAAGGACAGAAGAGATAAGTGAAGAAGAGAAATGAAGAGACAGGCAAAGAAAAGACAAAAAGGAGGTAAAGGGAAAGCACAATGAATGTCTGGGTGCACCCCTGTTGACCTGCGGTTAGGAAGCCAATCACAGCCTCATTACTGACAGAGGCAATGGGCTTAAGAGACAAACATGATGCTTTAACTCCGCAACAGCCGCTATGTTAAATAACAGCAGCACACTGCTGACATGCAGCCAATCACACAAAATCCATCAAGCCTCCCCTCCTCCCCCCCCACTACACAGTCACAAATACACTCATTAAGCATCATTCGCCTTGATTTAAATCAGAGAGGAAGAAAAAAAAAAGAAGCAAGTTTGAGTCCTGCTGTTGCCTAGCTGAGCGCCATGCAGACAGAAGGACGCAGGATCATTTCCGTTCCCTTTCTCAGCCAGAGATATGCACACGTACGCTCAAATACGCCCATCTCCCCGGGGAGGTCTATGTGTCATCCCCTTACTTTAGACACACCAGCTGCTCGGTGTGTGTGCTCTGCAGTGTTAAGAGCCCCTTCCTGCTTCGCACAAGCCCCCAGTGGCACCCACATCCACTTACACATAGGCATGACAAAGCTCCCCTCGCTCCCCTCTTTCACCCACCCTCGACAACTCAAACACCCCCCACATTCATAAGTACCTCGAGGGCAGATGGGACCCTAATAAGCGTTACACTCAAAGAAATGGGATTTTTCACACTGCCTTCTAAAGAGCAATTCCCAAACTCTGCCAGAAAGCTGGCTACAAAAAAGAAAAAAAATGATGGAGTGAGAGAGATATGGATGACAGAGGTTGGTATATGTGAGACCATAAACCTATAAATACGCCTGATGAGACTATCAAGAAACTGAGGGAAGAGAAAGGGGAAATGGGGACAAGTGATAGCAGTTATTAATGACGGTGTGAAGGAATGTAGCTCCGTATGCCAAATTCATTTAAGAAACTAACACAAACTCCATCGCCTCTGTAATGCAGCACATTTCCTCTAAGGATGGAAAGTGTATTAGTAACACACTTTAAGCAGAATTTTTTTTTCTCCCTCCAGTTAGCCAAGCCCACATGACACACACTGATACAAACAGACACAAACACAAGCATTAACAGATTGGCTGTGGTCTAAGCCCTTAGTGGACTTGGCTCAACTGCGTTTAGAAAACAAAACAGCCTCTGCTAAGAAGATGAGGAGGAATCTACATGGGCTGGAATAAAAAACCCTCTATTTAAGAGCACATGCAGAGTGTTGAAAAAAAAGCACAGCCAATCAAATGCTCACACTGCCTCTGATCTATGGACCTCAGAGCAACCGCTCTTACGGTGTGTGTGTGTGTGAGGGGGGGTTTCTCTGGATCAGGACTGACCTCCCGTCGTGAATCCTGATCCTATTGGTCACGACTCTCAGAGTGCTGCTGAGATCTTAAATGAAAATTCCTCCACTAACTCACTCACTCCTCCCAAGTGACCTTGCATGTCTTTCAGTATTACACGCAAAAAATACCAAAACAAAAAAACGGCGCCTCTTTATCATTTAGAGGATGTGTGTCTGTGTTGCATTAAACGGGTGCGTGTGTGTGGGTGTGAGTGGGTGGGTGGGTTGCTCTCTTTTTTGACGTTTGAAGTCAGTGAGCATGTCTCAGTGCATCAGCTGAAGAGAGAAGAAGAGATTTTTTTTTAAATAAAACAAGCAGGTGTGTTCCCCTTTCTATGCACAATGCACGATTAAGTGTAACACACCTCTAAAGCCACTTACATGCAACTATAGCTCCTGTTGAAGTTGGGAATAAAAGTGTGTGTGTGTGTGTTCTTTTGCTGTCCCCTTTTACCCCACACAAAGGGGCAGAAAAGGCTTTCTGGAGACTCCTTTTCATCTAAAGCACAATGGAATCCCACAGAGGTTTTCTTCCTGTTTCCCTGTCCGCTCCACCCATCTCCCCCCACAGGCCAGGATGGAAGAGCAGGGGGTACCCTGTCCTGCAGGCAGAACAGCAACTCAGCTCCCATCTGCCACCAAAACTATCCACCCCCAGTTTCTCCATCCATCCATCCATCCTCCTGTTTCACTCCAACGTCTATACTGCGACAAAGTATTTTATATACTTTTTGACAAAATAAAATTCAACTTTACTCATTATTTTCTGAGAGTACTACCAAGACCTTGCAATGAGCAGCTTGTTCAAAAACAATTTTTTTCAGATTTGAAACCTCAAAATGTTTGAATTAAATGAAACATTCCCGTATTTCACCGCGCTTTTATATGGAGGCAAACAGGTAGGAGGCACCATCTGCTGTGAGATAAACAGGACATTTCAAAACCAGGATCCACAAAGGCAATACATGATACATTTAAATACCTTCAGCTCGTGATAATTACACTATATTGGTGAGCTTTTCTAAATAGCGCACAGATTGAAGAAGTTGGTGTAGGCTCAGCAATATTGATTAAAGCATTATTACCGCAGACTTCGAAATACACTGAGAGCACATTGTATTTGCAGAAATAATGACCTGTGCTTGAAACCATATTCGTCTCAAGACAGCCAGTCTGTGCTCCAAACTTTCTCCTGCTACTAATTTCTCTTTACATTCTTCATAGTCAGCTCCCTCCTCCATTTACCTTGCTGTTTTGCCCTCCTACAGAACTCTTGCTGCTTGCTGCAGATTTATGGTCTGGTCTAACATGCGCAGTATTGGCAAAGCATTAAACATGTCTACTCTTAATACTGTGTGCTCTCTCCATCGATAAGAGCCTTAATAAAAACATCCCCCTAGTGGATTTGTGTGTCTCTTTCCACTTTCAATCCTCCACCACCCTCCCTGACAATATCCTTCTTTCTTAACCACTGTTTCTTGTGTTGCTTTGCTAACTCAAAGCGGTTCCTTGCTTGCTTTCCCTGCCAGCCTTCTCCACCGATGTCAGCCCCCACTCCACCACCTCATTGTCTGGCCTGTGCCAGAGGTGTAATGATGCTTGAATGCCACTGCTATGGAATTTTTCGTCTTCACTCTTTTCTCATAAAGGATATTTAAAAGGCATGCCCTGAGATCAATCTGTCTCAATGTGCCTCTCGCAGATCCATTTCTCTTCCATCTCTCCTTTCTGTTTTTCCCCTCTTCGCTTTCAAATGGATAACATTACCCCGCGTAACCTCTCTCTGGTTTGGTTCACACGCATCATCGCCAACAGCTCCCAGCTGCAATTGGCACACTTGCTCGAACTGCACCGCTCTCGTCCAGTCTATAAATGCACTGCCGGTGCCCTAAAATCCTTCACTACCTCCCGGAGCCATCCGGGTCACTTACGCCAATAGGAGACGAGCAGCTGTTCTCCTCCCACTTCTCTCTCCCTCTCCCCTGCCGTCTCTGATGTCAAAAAATTTGAGCATCATAAGCACATTTTAAATATTAACAAAGACCACTTTGCACGTATGAATAATACAGCAGGGAGGCCAGTGGCTGGCCGGCGAACCGATCCCCTGCCGCCCCACGGCCGTAAAACTAATGCACTGCCTGGGGCCAGAATGGGGCCTGATCTGGTCTGGGAGCAGCGCGCGCCCGTGGAGCTCGACTGGCCCGTGGCCTGGCTCGAAGAGAGCTGTCTGTCTGTTTATTTATCACGGTGCCCAACCACCTGTCCAGATCTCTGCAGATGCAACAGCCTGGCAGCACTCTTGTTATGACTACATGTTTCAGAGACTCTTTAATCTAATCTGACATCTCAATCTGTTGAGCGTCTTTGAAGCCAAATCTACTTTGGTGTTTGTTTGACGTTAGCTTTGTTGTCACATTCCTTTCTTTCCATGTGTCTAAATCTCACAACGGAAATGTCAGAGAATTACAGGATTTTTCTGGCCACTTTGTAAAACAGGGCAAACCCTCCCCACCAAAAGAATGTACTTTACAAGCTCACATATAATTTCAAAGAATGTGACTCTTCTTGGAGCTACTGCACTGTCATTCCAGACAGGAAGACTCCCACACTTAACACAAATGAGACAGCACTTTCTGTGAGAGTGTCACTATTCATCGCGTCCTCTATGGGAGTGTCTGACATGCCACGCTCGCTAACTCCGAACACTTGACTGCCCCTTTGCTACTTCCCTAGCCTTACGCACTCTTCTCCTGTCTTGACCTCCCAGTCTGCACAGTGGCTTCATGTGGACTTACTGGACATCTGGTCATCTCTGGGTCACAAACTGTGCTCAAACACACCTCACGTATGTCAGTTGGTTTGGCTTTTTTTTTGTAATTGTGCTAAAATCATTAATAATGAGACACATCAAGAGAGGCGCTGGACAGCAGGCTAGTTACTCCAGACAAGTTTTCCTGGCAGGCTTGGTAATTAATGTATATGTCAACACAGAAAGAAGAGCACCACAGCAGAAATGTGAGCTCAGCACATCCACAATACAGGCATAAAACAGAGACGTGAGGGATCTGGGGGGGAAAGCGGCAGAGGTAAGGTTTAAACACAATGGGAGAGAAGATAAATGCAATCTGTCTGTTCCATCATGCTTTCCCTAAATATATCCCTGCTTTCCTTTCTCCCAGACAGAAACTTTACTGGGGCACACTGTGCTATTGTCCCCTGGTGTCCCCCTCCTCTTGGTTCTGCTCCCCTAACAGGACCTCATTGCAGTCCTCAACTGTTTATATCGACATTTCTCATTTCTCATGCAAGGATTTCAGAACAGTCCGCAATTTTAATAAACGTAAGCTGCTTTTCTGCTCTGCCTGTTCAGGGAATAACACACACACATGAGGACCTTGGGAGGTATGGTATGAGTGGGTGGGTGGGTGGGTGGAGGTCTTATTGGCATTCAAATAAATGGTCACATTCTTGGCAGACAGTCAGTGTATCTTCCAAAAGATTACTGTTGCCATCAAGTTAAAATCTGAGTTCTTCCCAGGAGGGTCTTATTTATTCACTGAAGAGGTTTTTAGCAAAAAAAACTACACAGAATCTGAACGCATTGTTCTTTTTTTTTTTTTTTTAGCCTACTGTAAAATGAGCTTAATCCACAATCCACTAAACCCTCAGATTTCTGCCTTGTATTTCAATCTGATCTGACACTGGGTGCTGAGGAATCGTTCAGAATCGCCTACCACTCGGCTTCACTGAAAGGAATCATTAATCTAACACTAGAGATGTGAAGTGTCCCCTCGGTGTTCAGGTCCTGTCCCATCAGCTCACCAGCACTGACCTGTCCCGCCTGCCAAGAAATTTCATCTCCATGAAAGCTGGCTGCAGTCTTTGATGGCATTAACACTGGGAAATCCACTGATAAAAGTCTGCTCTGCCACAATCAAAGCCTGTGCTCTTCACTCTGCAAAAGGTTGTCTAATAAAATAATAATTAAAAAGGTATAAATCGTTTATGAGGACAAGTTTAGCATTTCAAAAACAACTGGCACACCCAGGCTTGAAACAAGGGCCACTAAATTTAGCCGCTATATCTTGCAAAGAGAATAAAGAAAGAAAGAAGGAATCTCTTCCCCCTGAAGCACTACAAGTGTTCTGTCTTACTTTTCACGGGGCTTTGCTTTTTCTTTTTGGAGAGGCCAAGAAGGCATGGAGCAAAACCTTAATTACTCCCTGCGCACCAGGGGAGTTTGATTTTTCCGCTCCAAGAAGAAAGGAGAGCTCTGAGCTCAGGTCTACTGTAAGACTGAACGCTATGCTGTGAATAAAAAAAGTCCTCGTCAGCAGGTGATCCCAGACCCCTGCACTGCTCACACATTTAAAAAATAAATAAATAAATCCCATAGACCAGTAGCTGGGGTCTGAAGCAAACTTTGAGGTTAGACACTTTTAGTAAAACGCATAAAGTTTATAAAATCTTCAGTTTTTTTTCATTTAAGTTGTTTTAAACTAATTTAAAAACACGTTTTGTGTGTGTGTGAACACAGCTGAGCGCGCTGTCACAGTTATTACAGTACAAACTGATCTTTAATTTCACTTACCAGTAGCGGACACGGCAAATCCCCCAAGCAGGAGGAGAAGTACCAGAGGACCGAGACCTTGGCCACGCTGCATCCGCACAGAGCGCATCTTTCCCGTCCAGCCGTCGTGAAATGTCCCGGATCGTCCACGCAGCGTAACCTGCGGAGCTTTTAATACACCAAGCGGCTTTTTGTCGAGAAAAGTCTTTACCCCCAGAATGGTTGCGCGGGGAAAAGTCACACACCAGCGACTCCAGTAATTGAGTTAGAAACCTCTGTTTTTGTAAATACTTGACTCCTGACTGTTGACGCAAACGGCAAACGGCTCAAATCACATCCATCACCGAGCAGCTCGAGAACGTCTGGGAGAGGTTGAAAGGGCGTAATTTCCATGCGTAATTAAAGTTTGAAGAGGTCCGCGGATGTCAAGCTCTGCTCAAATAAAGAAACGATTCATCGTGACTATTCCTGGTAGACTTCATTGCCAGCTCCACTATTTTGGGAGCCGTGAGCGCAGAGGTGCTGCGAGAGTCACCGAAAAGTTTGACGCATCGCTAAATGAAGATGTCAAATTAAACGACAGAGTCTGGGAGGGGAAAAAACCCCAAAACACAAAGTAGCACGGGGGTAGGTAATTCTGTCAGGTAACCGCCAACACCAAAGTCCGAACTCCCGAGTTTGTGCTGGGCCCCTGGGTGTCTTGTCTCGTCCCCGTCCGCAAGGTGTAAACATGAGCACGGGGATCAGCGCCAGCTTCACAATACCAGCCTCCGGACTACCAGTCCCAGCCCGGCCAATCACATATTATCCTCCTCCTCCTCTCAGAATGAAGGCTGAACAAGTGAAGGTAAAGTAGTGGCAAGCGAGGAGGAAATAGATGCGAGGGGAGAGATAGAAAACCCGGATCAGCTCTGGATTCAGCAGGAGTCCTTCTGCTACAAAATGAGGTTGAGGTTGTGAGTTTACTCACATCTATCTATCTATCTATCTATCTATCTATCTATCTATCTATCTATCTATCTTTACTCTGAAAATTGAACGGCTCAAAGTCTCCTTTCCTGCTGCTGTCCATGAAATTTTTTTTAGTCCTGCAGCAGCAGTCTTTGGCTCATGTGTAGATTATTTCTCGTCAATCCCCTCTTTCCGCATCCATGGGTCATATTTTACTCTCAGCGTCCACAAGAGAGCACCCTTTCATAAATGAGACCATCTGCGGCCAGGACGAGAGCTGACCGGGTTTTCTGCGGTACACGTCGCTCTAAAAGTCGCTTTCTGTACGACCGAGGGCAAGTGCAATTCTTGGGCATTAAAACTGGGTCTTTTATTGTTGATTATTCTTGTAAAGCAGTGACTGAACAAGTAGGTACAACTAAAAACTTCAGCTTTCCATCATCTGAGCTGTATTGGCATTATTTTATTTTTAATATGGTTACCTTTCTAGGGGTCACCTGCCAATTTAAGGCCTTTCCTGGCGGAGTTTTACTTTCTCCTCCTTCTGTGTTTTCAGTATTAATTGCATGTTTGTTTGTTTTTTAATTTGAATTTTTACGCTTTTCAGCATTTTGTTGATGCCTTTGTCACCTGGAAATATAAAAGTTCCCCTGCCCATGAGATTTTATTGGTGACAAAGCTCCACAGCATTGGATTTTATTTTAAGTTTATTTTCACTAACAGGCCACATGATGCACAGGACAAATTAAATGGAAATCCAGAATAAATAAGTGCATGAGGGCTCGTTGAATAGTTGATTATCTTATGTGGCCTTCACAATCACTAGATTTCAGTCCAGTTGAGCACTAATGGGAGATTAGGGCTCAACAGAAACATCTTAAGAGACAATCTTTTGGAAGCTCACCAGATATTCTGCTGTATTTGAGAGTGGTTGAGGCTGTTCTCCAAACCTAATGTGTTTCCTTCTTGTGTCACCTGCCTGTTGTATGGTTTGGTGAATAAAAGCAGAAATGTATTATTATGTTTTTTTCTAAAAATGTCACAGATTATTACTTTGCGCCTTTCTACAACGTCAGTCTCTGTGAGCAGTATCGCTGTCTGGCTCGTGGCTAATGTTCATTCGCTCTGTACTGACTCACGTTGATGTTCACTGAGGGGAAGGTTTATCCCGGCATGACTCGTACCTTGAGATTAGACATACTTAAATGTAAAATGCTGAAGAATAAATAAGATACATAAGAGTCTCAGAGTAAAGCCCGGAGTTTTAAGCATGGGGTGAGACAGACAGAGAGCCAATATGCCGCTGAGCCCAGCGCGAGGCCATTCTCTAAGATGTGACAGTAGCTGGCAGCAGAACAGCATTGCTGTACTTTGCTCAAATCCAACTTCAAAGGTCATAATCCATCTGGACAAGTGATGACTCCCAATGCCTCCTTCCTCTGATGACAATTATGCTGTTTCATAAGCACAGAGTACACTCTGGATTATTTATTTATTCTCCGTGTCTTTATTGTGACTGGTGAGAGAGTGAGAATGAGAGAGGTAGGATGAGAGTGACACAGACAGAGATGGAGAGAGAGAGAGAGAGCTGCTGATAGACACAGTAAGAGCAGGAGAGGTTGGGCGTGAAATGGATTTTGCAGGTTGTGTTTGAGGCAGATCTTGATCGTGGAGCTGCAAATGCATCTTCTGTTTACATGCCCGTGCATGCTCTAGCTTCTGATTGTGTTTCTCTAGTGTTTCTTCACTTGCCCGGTCCTATCACATAACAGCTATATGTGCCGCATTATGGATATATACAGTATATTTGCATGACACAGTGACCTTTGATTTTCAGATCTCATCGCTTTAGCGGCGACTCGCACTTTGAGGTGACGAGCTCATTTGACAGTTTTCATGGCACATCCACCTTGATGAGGTTATGCCGGATGTTAGCGTTTTGCAAACTCTAATTAGACAATTTGCCCTCTCTTCCTTTTCCCCCAATTATTACTGCAATGATGATAAAGTTGAAGTTGCCATAAGTTATTATTTTGTTTTGCTCTTTGCTAAGACTAATTGAAGATATAAGTCAAGGGCATCCAGTGGAAAACTGGAGAAGAAAGCTCGGGAAATAGAGAGCCATAATCAGGTAGGATGGAACTGATATGCTGTAAACGGCAGAGAAGAGGAAACAATAAGAAGCTAGGCTATTATTAAGGCATAATAGGTTATCCTCTGAGGACTTTTTAGCACCACTGACTCTCTGTTGCTTTGCGTTGCAGGACTGACATAAAAAGGATCAAACTGCCTATCTCTGTAAAACAGAGGGGGGGTCTAAAAATAGGTGACATGCTCTAGAAGTTGCTGTGGAGATAATTGAATATTATTTTCAGGAATGATTAAGTTGACCTATCCAGTAGACTAATTATTTCTTGCAGGCCAGAGGAGAACGTGTTTAATAGATTTGGGTAGCAGTGAATAAGGGAAAATAAAGCAGCCGGTCTGTAGACTTTCTGCTGACCGGATACACAGTGTCTGTGGAAAAATGAATAATACCCATCATTAGAGCTTGGCTTGGGGAATGATCACACATTTTTCTTGCAGTATTTCCAGGATGGTGTCCTCTGTCGTTTCAGGAAGCAATGTCCTAGTTCTTCTAGATCGGTGGCGGATAGTTTGTGTGTGCATTTCTTCACCACTATATCAACTGTAAGTACAGTTTAATTATTTGAGTTTTGGTTAATATTTATATTGCATATTGGACACATATTCACTTGATTGTTAAATTTTTAAATAGATACATTTTTTACCCCCTCCCTACTATTTATTTGACTGCTGGTGTTGGATGTAGTTTGCATATTAATAATCTCATTCAAAACATTTTGCACAAATGGGTCACATAAAAATATGCAATATATGGGACATATGAATAGATTATGCATTTCCACAAGCTGAACATTAAATGCTTTTTAAATCATGAATAATACATTATACAGTACACTGTACAGTAATCCATCCATCCAATTTCTTAACTTCCTATGCAGTTCAGGGTTACAGGGGAGCTGGAGCCTCTGTGCAGTAATTTTATATTCAATTTTTAATTTCAAGTACTCACTAAAAATAATATTTCTTTACATCTACATACATATGACTCTAAATGTAGGGCATTTCCCACACATGTCTTTGTTCATGATTTTTAAGAAGTCTAATAAAACCAACCAGTATGTGCTGTACACAGTGGCATGTGATGCTGGAGTTTTACTGATGTGTTGGCACATGCTGGCATGCTGTGTGCCCGCTCCTGTCCGCGAGTATGTGTGCTTCAGAGTAAGACAGAATGAATGCGCGCGTGTGCACGTGTCACTGTCAGTGTGCATCGACTTCACCTGTCCTCCACCTTTGTAATCCCTGGGTACACCTGGGCCTTTTGGGCTTGAGGGCTTTTAGCAGATTGCATGTGTCAGACTTTGGACAATTACACTGATTGTTGCCCTAGAAACTCAGCTCTCACTTTGCTTCTGGGCGAGGAAAAAAAGTTAATGAAATTAAAGGTGACAGAACAATATGGAAAATGAGAGAATCTGTCCGCAAGCTGCTCTTATATCCAACTCTGCCGTTCTATACAGAAATAGCAACTTGACAAACAAATGAAAAAAAGGTTTTATACCCTGAAAGGTCAGTTCTGTAACTGCTTAATGAATTCAAAACTTTTTTTTTTTGTAAGTTCATCCAAACTTGGAAAAGCTGATTTAAATGTATCTCCTCACAGAACTGCATAAAATAAATATTTGTAAGTAGAAAATTCATCAGCTACAAATATCCTGCGTTCGGTATAATTGCACTGTTAAATTCATGACTTGAACCTTGCTGTCAAAACTCTATGTTGATATTCAGGAAAGCTAGAAAGCGTAATGCTCATCTTATTCTCTAATGGCCACCATCAGATTGAGCTCTCCTCTCAGCCGTGCACGGGAATCATTAGTAAACAGCAGACCGAGGAGCAACAAGATCGTTTGTGCCGAATACTTGGGCAGGAGCGTAGAAAGAGAAACAAGTCTCTGAGGAGATTACAACTGATTCATATCGCCACTATGTTAAGATAAAGGATGTAACTATAATGTGCGCAGCTGAGGGATCATGTGTTAGAAAGTGAGTGATGCACACTGAGAGGTATGGATCGTCAAAACATTAATCTCACCTGCTACAGATCCTTTTCTGGTGGGTTCATATTTCACGTCATCCATCGGCCTTACTCACACACACACACAAAGAACATGTCACAGGAAACGAGCGACCAAAATAGGTTCTGCTTGTAATGCCTTGGTTCCATCAAGCATCCCAGTTTGAATACCAGACTGCAAAATTAGCTCACCTAGAGGCAGTCCTTCACACTTGTGCTTTCTCTGTTGTGAAAGTGTAAAATAGGTGCTGTGTAAAGAGTGATTTCAGACAAAAAAAGGGGGGAAAAAACAATTGAAAACATGAGTTTATACAGTGTCAGCTACACTATTAGAATGAGAGGAATAAAAAAGATGCGTGCGTATGCTGTGTTACTGCGAGGCGGTTCGGCGCTCTGGTGAAGAGTAGGTGTGAACACTAATTAAACATAACATCTGTTGGAAGCGGAGACACTGGCAGCTATCAAGCTCACAATCAAATCATCAGCGATTAGAAACCGCAGTATTATTGTTATGTTGTTCGAAACACAATACATTTTTTTGATTGATCAGAGGGGAAAATGCTCTTCCTCTACACCGAATCCTGCCTCCATGTAGGAGTTTCTTACCCACTGTGGACCTTTGTCAGGTAATGTCTCAGTTTATTAGCCCTGATATGAACTATAAACCCAAATTTTGTTTATGATGAGGTTCATCGGGGCATTGTTGAGTGATGATATTTCATGAGGGAAGCATTATGTACACTTCATAATATTGGCTGCTCAGCACATTCTCTACGCCAGTCGAGTCCAGACTTGTTTTTTTTTTATGGTAGCACAGGGCTTTAGGACACTGTAAGTCAGGGTTTCATCTGTGAGAGCAACATTATGGCTCCATTTCTGTATGTACTTGTGTACTTGTTGGGGTGTGCGTGTGTGTTTTTGTGTGTAGATTAATGACCACTGGCATAAGAAATGCCACCGACTAGTGTTTTACACAAACAACTTCTAGGTTTGTGACGATATGCGCCTGAGGGTGGAAGCCTGACTTTTGCTGTCCTCTGCTTCTCCCTCCGTCCCTCTCTCTTCATCATCCATCGGTTCCGTTCACCCGTGCCACCTCACTAATGATTGCTCAGCGGCCATGAGTCTACCATGCATCATTTACCAGGGGCTCTGGAGAGGCTGCGATACAGAGCAGAGGAGAAAAGGGAAAGAAAGAAATTCTCTGTTCACGCAGGTTGGAAGGCTGAAAGGAGCAACAGTGCTATCCAGAACCAGAGAATGAGAATAAGGAGAGGAGCTGACAGAGGTGGAGACACCAAGAGACAAGCATGTGCTGCAAAAGCAGCATGAAGGGAGAAGGTGAGAATAAGCTGGAGGGGAACTGGAGGCCCATTTTATTAATCACAGCCTTGATCTGGTGGGAAACACTGACAGCTCTGGATGGAAATAATACTCAAGAACTGCAGCTAGTGCACTTCCCCCTGCCACTGAGATTGGGGGGGGGGGCTAAGGCAAAGCACGACATTGTTTGCTTTATATGTGTGTTTTTTGTGGTTGATGTAGTTGGACAAGCTGATTGTTGACACAGAGCTGAATATTGTAACTGTGATATGCAACAGCTGGTTTATATTAATAGGTGTGAGATTGGCCAGACACAGAAATCATGTCAGTATATATGAAAATACTGTTAGTTTTTATAAGTGTAGTTATTTTTATTATTAAAAAATAGTTACATCTATATGCTGTTGTGCACTTATGATTGCATAGTCTCTCATCACCTCCATGTACCTGTATTTTTAGTGTGTTTCAACAAACACAAATGTAAAATAGTCAATAATTATTATGGTATGTATCTCCCTGCTTCCATTTCTTAAGAACAGCTTCTTGACAGCCACCCTTCTACTGAGCTCATTCCTGATGATGCTTCAGTGAACAGTAGATGGATCAACTGAAGGGCCAGAAGCATCTATCAGGTCCTGTGTCAGGTCTGTGCTGGATCCCCCCCCCCCTGTTTCTTAAAGACATGACTTTTGGACACTGGTCATCTGATGCCACTTCTTTTTTGTCATTCACTTGTCCAGCTTCCTCAAATCTGAAGGAAACACTGCACACCATGCTGAGATATGTCAAGTTTGACTCTTTGGGAATCACCTTGTTGATGCAAAATTAATGTCTTATGTCTTTCAAACTGTGCTATCCCTGGTATTTTATAATAGATTCAAGTAAAGAAATGAGTTTTTGTGACAGTTTCCTAAAGTGCCTAAAGACACAACTTAAAATTGGTTATTTGCTAAGTTATTCTATGTAGACACGTCAGTGGTTAATATCTTGAGTTAGGTGTCTTTTTTATACTTGAATGATTCATAGGTCAGTGTTAAGTTTCTCATCGAACCAAAAACTATCTAAAAAATTAGACAAGCACTGGACTGAAAATAGTTGAAAAATATAAAGAAAAATATAAAGAAATGAAGGGTAGCAGTTTTGCACAGTATTGCATAAAGCAAATACAATGATGAAGTAAGGACAGCCTTGCAGTAGATTCTGGTTTCATAACATTCAAATTCATGAAGGTATCTTTGTGATTTTTTTATGAAACAGTTTTGCCTGACACATTTGAGTGGTCTTCAGCTGTTATCCAAAACAAAACCAAAGCTATGCATCACACTTTTGAAAACAACAAGATGTTCCAAGAAAAAAAAAATAACACCAGAGCTGTACCACAGCAACGAACCGTTAATGTTTTCCTATCAGGGACTGTACATATTGAAATCGATTTAACATATGTGGCTAGCCTGGACAACACTTGCGGC
This sequence comes from Oreochromis niloticus, assembly GCF_001858045.2. Classification (NCBI taxonomy): domain Eukaryota; kingdom Metazoa; phylum Chordata; class Actinopteri; order Cichliformes; family Cichlidae; genus Oreochromis; species Oreochromis niloticus. The sequence goes on from NC_031978.2 coordinate 22,217,542, forward strand.
CATCCAGTGATACAGCCCAGCAGGGTGGCATCGTGGCTTGCAGAGCATGAACAGCCAGTCAAAAGGAGTCTAATATTAAAATCTACCTTTCTGGTCATAAAAGCAGACAGTGACAGAAGTGACAATTTTCACATTCCTCCTTCAAGCTAAACGGACTCTATTATTAGATGTCTGACTAGACAGCCAATCATGTTGATAATAATAGGTTGGATTCCTGCAGACGGAGGGTAGATAACACAGGAGTTGACCCCACAGAAAGCCATCCAGTGGTCATCTTATTAGCCTATAAAAAGCTCAGGTGTGGGTGGGTTTTGTTCGTCTGCACATGGCCTCCCATTATACCAGTATCCCATCATTTCTGGAGGTGGGGAGCTAACAGGGGCAGAGAGGAGAAGGCAGTGAAAGACAGAGAGGGGGAGTGAAATGGATGGGAAATACTCAGAAAAATCAGGAAATAGTACTTTCCAGTGTTCAATGACCAACTAATAACATATTTCTGGTTTGCTGTTTAATTAAATTTAATACAGATTTTCAAGCTTTTAATAGAAGTATTGGAAGAGTGCACCCTGAGCAAGGTGACAAATGTTGTTCCACATCTGTTAATGTGAATAATCAATATATTGGCAGGTTGTTAGGAGCCAGAAGCTACAAGGACAACCGGGAGCTTATCTTGTTTCTAAGTATTATCATTGACCTTTGAGCTCCAGCAGTTAAGGTCCTTTTTTATTTCACGAGATGCAAATTATGGTGGTAGTTACCAGTCAAATCCATGCAAAGCACTCAGGTGAGGTTAAATCCACAAATCAGGATGTGGTGATTACACTGCATCAAACAAGGAGGTCATATTGTGACGGTAGGTTGTGTGTTGCAGACTAACTAAGGAAAAAGCATATATGCAAGCTCCTGTCAGGCATAAAGGTCATTCATCTTTGATTTTACAGTAGCCGGTGTAAAAATATATCTATAAAAAAACAAAGGCGCATCAAAGTGGGCTTTTGGATCAAAAGTATAGACAGCAAAGTACAGATAGTAGAATTTTATTCTTTCACATAAAAGGATGAAATATGAGCCACTTCCTATGCCACCTCAGAATCACTAATAGAAGACAAAGTGCAAGAAAAGGTGTGATATTATATACAATCTCTCTGAAATGATGGAAAATTGAACCTTAAATTATAGTTTTGTGCCTTTTTTTTTTCCTCCATCGTTTGTGAAAAAAAATAAAAAGCAATGATGTAGATAACAGGCAGAGAAACAGGGCACTGCTACACTGAGGCAAGGCATAACCTGAGATGGAATTAATGAGCAAGTATCACACCAGCTTACAGGGAACAGAAGAGGGTGGAAAAGGTGGACGCTTCGGTGCTGGAGACACACCTGCTCCTCTCATCGTTTACATCATTTTATTTGAAAAGAAAATCACAAGGTGAAGAAAATCCACCTCGGTGAATTCTGACCTCCCTCGTGATGCAATCTTAGACATTTTAGTAATGCTGAGAGAAATACGGAAAGCGATCCAATGACTTGAGGAGCAGCATGGATGTGAACGTGAAGCATGATAATTACTTGAGAATTACAGTCCTTTTCCTGTCACATTTCCTATGTTCAGGCTTTAAAGCGGCTCCTTCTGCAGCTAAAAGAGACAAAGGAACAATCACACAACTAACTAACACGGCGAGTGAGCGTGCTCCCGGGCTCTCACATTCCCTTTGGAGGGCACGCCGCAGCCTTTCATGTCTGCTCCTTTCTGTGTAGCTTTCCTCTCATCTCTATGCTTTATGTTCTGCTTTCTGAGCAGAGTTCAAACACTGGGGACCAGTTTAGATACTGGAGGTTCTAACTGCAGTGCCTCACTGAAGTGGAGCGTATAGTAAAACATATACTCCCTTCCTTTTTCAAGGTGTTGGGAATTTATATGAAAAATCTTCCCTTTTAATCAAGGCACATTATATTAAAGGCACCACTGTTGCCCTGGAAGCTTAAGATGAGACTGTGAGTCATTATAGAGGCAAAAATGGTCAAATCTAGAATTCTATATTTGAAACACTTTGGGATTCAGCTTTCCAAATAAACCGATGTTTGAATCAATACATAGAAATGAAAAAATGAAAGGAAAGGGTGGTGATGGGGGGGGGGGGGGGGGGGCATCTGGGTCGATAGGATTTCAGGTGACAGAGGAAATGGGAGCCTTGTTGTGCCTTATGTGCATGTGTGTTTTACACTTTAGCGGTTACGCTTAAGACCCATATCGCACTTTTGTGCTGCAGATGTATATCGAGAATGTGGCTGTCTTTCTTGTGGTGGATCTCGTGGCTACCGGTCTCTCGTTTGCAATCGACTGAGTCTTCTACAGGAAGTATTTTTTCAGGAGAACAGGGGAGAGCTCCTCGCTGTAAACAGGCATTGAAGTGCATCAATAAAAAAAGAAAAAAAAGAAAGCGAGACCAGCAGAGAGACATCAGTGCACCAGAAACCCCAGTGGAATCCACAGGCACCTATAACAGGAACAGACAATGATAGAGACAAAAAGAGGCGGAAAAAAAATCTACTTTTTCACATGCCAAAAAAAAACCAAACTTCCAAAGCAAAACTCCTGCTCAATCAGTCTTTTTATTATTAATTGGATGCTAGCAATATTAATCTCATGCTTCTACAAATACAATTATATGGATTAGGTAAGAAGACATAATCTGAGGCTCAATCCTCATTACTACGGTGATTAATCCACGCTGATTACCTAATTTTAATTAACATAATGAGATGCTCAGAGTATCCATTCTGCCCATGGTGAATGTGATCTTTGGTTATGTCTTTTTGTACCCTGAAAGCATTATTGTTGCACGTGCGCACATGTGTGTGTTTGACCCTATGATGTGAGATCTACCTGGCTGACAGGGACGGCGGCTGGTTGAAATTAGATTACACAATCACAAATGTCCCAATCAGGGCTCATGCATAATTCATCCCTCATGCTTGGCTTTCATAATTACTTAATTAATTCCCAGCTCTAAAGAGATAGGCCAGTGCTAATCCTCCAGCCTCCCATGGGGCTTCCCAGGACTGCTATAGATGTCCTGTCCCAGGATGCACTGCAGCAAATAGAGGGAGGCATCCCAAACAGTCGTGCGGACTGTAGCCATGGTGCTAAATCTGCTCTCTTTCTTTTTGTTAATGTAGGTTGGTATTCAGAATTCCAACTCCCCCTGTAAAGCTCTCAGCTGGAGTTGTGTACAAGCAAAGTGCTTCCATCCCACAGTGAGAGCTCCTGCACGCCTCGTGTTTCCTCCAGCTGCAGAGAGAATGGCTTCTGACTGATCTGATGCATTGAAAAATAGGGAGACGCACATACTTGCATTCTTTTACAAGCAACATGTGCTCTGACTGTTTTAGCTACTTCTTCATCTCTTGTTCTGTCGGTGGCGTAACAGGCTCATGCATTCTGTTTGGCAGAGAGGGAAACAAAAGGGAAGCACTTCTGAGGCGCACTCACATAGTTATGTATTTTGATACTACTCCAGTACCCAGCAAAACCAAATTTAAAATTTTATTTTATGTTTTTTTTAGACTGCTTTGATATGAGCTAGAATGCCTTAGGAAGTAATAACTTTAAAATGAAGGGAAAAAAGACACGTTAGAATGAGCACTGTTCCCTTGGATCAGTGGGAAAGAAAACAAGAACAAGGATTTTTTACAGGGAAACAAAAAGTCATATTAATTGTCTTGACTAATGGCAGCAGTCATAAGCTGCACAGCATTTATTCCCTTTGGCTTTTAATGTAAAGTCTAATGAACCAGACATTTAACAAAGACTCCTACTGGACCAGGACCTACTTACTGGCTGATGAATGAATTTAAGCAAACATAGCAACACTTATTTAATCACACCTCCACATCCTCCATGGTAATGGCAAATAACATCTATTACTGGAATTACGTTGACCCAATATGAGTGAGTCCACGGCCTTTCCTCCCTCGCTCGCATTTGAAAAATGTTCTGTCACTTATTGGGCTGTAATTAGCAATTATCCATACAGTAAAATCATTTCTTAACAAATTAATTATACCTCCGCCGAGGAATTAAATCACAAGAGTTGGGGCCGCATGTCAGTGTTGTACAGAAGCACCGGTCACCTGCTGCTCCTGTGCTGCCATTGTACTGCATGAGGCCACAGTGGGACTCCAATGACCGAGAGTTTCCGCAGAGAAAAGAGCGCGAAAGGACAGCAAGAGACCAAAGACAGATTGAAAACACTCCAATCAATCAGTGATTTGACTTTGGGCTAAGTCTATGTTGATAATTAGCCAGTCAGCGCAGGCTGGGCAGCGAGAAGTTGCCAGGCAGGTGCCTAGAGGCCCTCGGGGGACCTGAACTGTCTCTTCCCTTCATTAACTCCTCTCGTCCTCTCCCCTTGTCCGCCTGATCCTGCGAGCAGCCGGGGCTGCTGGGTAATTCAGTCTCCAGTCTCCGAGGTGACCCCATGCCGCAGGGCTGAGGTAGCAGAGGATACAACACTTCTTTTTAACCTCTCTCTGACTCTTCTTTTCTCTGTTTCCAAAACCACGCTTCCTGTTGTTAGCTCTTTTTTACCGGGCTTGTGCTGAAATGCTCAAAATGCCATGACCTTTTTTTATTTTTTATAGTTTTTTCCTCACCTTCCATGCAGTCTTCAGATACGGCGGTCAAAGAGAATGACTGTGGCTTCTCCTCTTTTGTATTTTTATCTGCTGTATGCTCTTTATGTCTCTCTGCCTGTCCATCTGTCTGTCTGTGTCGGTATGCAATTTCCTCTCGTCTCACTATTTGCTGCACTTTATAGGGCCTTTATTGCAGTTCTTAGCTGATTGCTCATATTTATTTACAACAAATGCAGTTAAGAGGTACTGATGTGAATGCAGTGGGCATATAAATGCAATGCTCATCTCCTGTTAGCTCATTAGAATGTATTGCCTAGCTTTTATCTGCACATTTTTTTTCCCTTTTGTCTCCCTGACTGCAATTTTGAACATCTCTTAGATTAATACCGTCAGAAACTGTAACTTTGTTCGAAAAAGAAGAAAAAACCTATGCCAAAAACACGAAGGGCCTTTAAAGATGAAATACAGTCTTTAATATGTGTCAAAAACTGAGTTGTCATAATATTCAGCTTTAATAAGGCATGTGCAGAGATCCTTGTCTCACAGAAACCCACCCACTCTAGCATGCACGCACACATGCTCACACAGTAATCAGTATGATTTCACATTATGGCTTTTCACATAGCCATTAAAACTGAGTTACAATGTGATTATTGCCTGTGACAAATGAAGAGGTTATATTCAAACTGTTAAACAGCTCATAGCTTTTGATAGGAGACATACTGTATGTGATCAGTTAAGGTGTTTCAGGCAGAGAAATGCAGTCTGTGTCTTTCTCTCGCTTTTCTTCTCCCGCTCTGAACCACAGGTATATTTATATATTTCGAAATATGTTAATCTGCCGCATTTGAAGTTTGGAAGAAGGAAGATTGCACACAATAACATCAGTTCTTCTCTCACACACATAGGTGATGTCTGAGTGTGCATAAATGCAAACAGGCACACGCACACAAACGCATAATACCCATCAGAATGTTTCTCAAAAGCATGTTAATCTTTGGGGTTTTGAAGTCTCACAAAACTCTCTGTCTATTAAAACGATCATTTTAAATGATGGTGAATGCACGCAGTCGATGCATATGATGGAGGACTGTGCTTCACCGGAACACTGTCAGTACCTCGATCCCTTTTAAAGAAGCCGTATCTCCTAACATGTCGGGTGAAATGACACAAAGAGTGAGACGTGCGCACACGAGGTTTGAACGCCACGGCGCACACTCGCAGATGACAGGTGCAGTACGCTTCCCTGAGCAGCTTTGCTTAATGACAGATGGTGGCAGGTGATCAGGTCATAGCAAAGCTATGACTGTCACCTTTAATCTTCAAAAACAGCATGCAAACACACACAGAAATACTCCCACCACCACTGCACACTACGATATTTTTTTCCCCCTCCACACCCTGCATGTCTGATTGCTATCCTGTCTGCTGGGGGTAGGGACTACCCCAGAGGGAACCAGAGCAGAGCCAGTGACTAAACAGATCTGCCTCTCCCTAGGGATCCTTTTTCTCTTCCCACTGTGGATATCCACCTAAAGTGCTGGTGCTGTCCCAGCTCATCCAGGCCAGGCCCAGGCAGGCTCCTGCAGGGCATGCTTTAATTACTTCCTTTGCTGTTGCCCTCACTGTGCGTTTAGGTGTGGCTGCAATCTTAAAGTAGTCAGGGGTGGTGGATGGCGGTTTGAGAGATTAGCATATCACACAGATTAGTGCTTCGCTGGTGTGTACATGTAGTGACAGAGGGTGGTAATGAGGAAAAAAGACCTCCCTCCCACAATCCAAACCCCTACCCACGGTTTAACAGAGGGATTTCAAATTGAGCTACAGATAGAGTTGCAGGACCTCTTTATCTCCCTGTTACAGGTAGAGGGAGTGACCATGTTTTCTTAAATTTTGCCACAACAGTGAGATGAAAGGATTAAGCAACCAGGCAACCACAACAGAAACAGAAATTACCAGACTCAGGCTTTCATTATAGCCTGTTTGTTTCTTTTAAAATATAATGGTACTTTACAGTTTTCCATTCAGTCACCGTGATACTGCTCTAAAAGAAAAGAAGGCTTCCTATTTCTTTTCTAACCGGAAAACTAAATCTCCTCTTTTCTGTTTTCTCAGGCAGCCTTCCTGTTTGTTAGATTAGCTTTGGCCCTTGTCCAGCAGATCCAGCACTGCCCACTACCACCCAGTGAGAGGCCTAGGCTCGGTGTCACTTGCGATACTAGAACGTGACCGCTGGTGCCCTGTCTCTGCCGCAGGGCCAAGAGCTCCTTACTCCCATGGATTTTTCATTTGTGGATCTTGCAGAATCAATGTTCTGTTTTTGCCTTCCCAGACAGGGAACATGGATCAGCACTTTCTTTCACTGCTTCTCATCTGTTCGTGCTTCTGTGTGTGTGTGTGTGTTTATGTGTGTGCACCTGAGTGTTTGATTATTTCCTATATCCTCAATTTTCCCCCTACACCGTCTGCCCCTTGGAAACCACATCCCCTTCTGCCATTACTTTATCCTTCTTCAATTCCTCTCCCCTTTTTCTTTCTGCCATGTCATGGCATCAGTAGTGCAAGCATTAGGCTAACGTCCAATATATGTGTTTTTTGTTTAACATAATCATTCATCCAACAGAGTATTTAAGCACCAAACCATTTATTTATGTAGACAAATTTCTTTCCCTGGAGCTGTTCTCATCCCAGCAAAGGTCTGGAGGCAGGACGGGGAATAGCTGAAGATTTAAAGCTAGGGAAAGTAGGGCAGGAGTCCCTCTTTGACAAACTAAATTGTTTGAACTGTTCTTTAAAGCACAGCATGGGGCAGTTACAGAGCTTTGCTTCTCCACCTGTTCTCAGTTGGATGGAGGAGTTTGGTAGCAGGTATTTTTTTCACCAGTACCCATGATGCCTTGCTTCCTAAGAGACTTTTAGTTGGGTAGAAGTCATTGTTACAAACATTGCACCTTACTATGACAATGGCCGCATAAAAGGGAGTCTAGCTGAGCTTTGGTGCCTCGTGGGCTTCACTGCACACAATGTAAATGATTTCTCTCTTGTGCTCCCCCAGTACTGCTGTCTAGTGGGCCACTGGACACAAATAATGAATCACATTTTATACTTCCACAACGCCAGAGTGGAGGAGTGAAAGGTAAAGCTTTACAAAACTTGCCTTTGCTAGATCCCCGTTTCTGCTGCTCACCACACGGATGACATCCAAGCACAAGATGGAAAATAATTGCATTCTCAGCACACTCTCAGACAAACACTCCCTGTAGACATTTGGGCCAGTTAATTGGAATTTCACTTAGTGCCAACGAACCATCAAGTAACGCACTGGGTTTGTGCTGGCTGCTGTTCATATTATGTTGCAACAGGAATTGAAAACCTCTGCGTACCAGCCTCCAGACAGTTTGGAAGCACTTCTTGGCCAGTGGAAGAAAGACGTGCCGGGGTGATTTTAACAGGCAGAAAAAGCCTTAATAAACAGGATAATTATTTAATTTATTTAAGTGTATCAAAACACAATCATGCGGTGCACTGTGATTGTTGTCACTAATTTTTTATTTTTTTAATTTCTTATCTCTTGTAAGCAGATGAGGTGCATATGCCAACATTGCTCTGGAGTTCCAGCAATACTAACAGTGCACAGTGACCTTTAAAGGCTGTTTAAAAAAAATGAAAGAAAAGAAGAGAAAAGCTGGACCACATCCTCCATCATGTGTAAGAACGAAAGGGAGTTCAGGTTTCCTGGTTACAAGTACACCACTTAGGAGAAAGTACACAGTGAAAGATCACTTCGTACTTGACTAGATTTTATTCAGGCTCAGTATGCCATGCCAACTGCGCTGATAAGGTTTAAAAATATGATAACATTTACATTGAGGGTGATACTGGCATTGATTGGGGTTTAGTTATTGTCATTTCATTAGTTCTCTGTATATTTATGGTCTAGCTAAAATGAGAGAAACCTACCTCGAAGGCTCTTCCAGACAGGCTCTCTTAGAGGCAGTTACCACTGTTGAAAGTTAAGTTACCGGTTAAGTATTTCAAATGCCGAAAAGTAACCATAATGTGGCAGAAAACTGAAAACAATCTAAATAAAAAAGAAACTTTTCTGGCAGAACTTCTCTGACCAGCTATGCAAGTTTTCTCCCTCGGTAACCATCAGTCTGTCTGTTTGTTCCCTGCATTCTTGAGTATTCATCTCCTGGGTTCCTTACCTTTGTTCTTCACCTGAGCTTCATCCCTGTGTTTGTTAAGTAATACATTCTGTCACAATCCTGGGTCTCTGAGCGTTTTCAGTTTACATTTTGAGTTCTTAAGTTATTCCTTTATATGTTGAGTAAATTGGATTATCTTTTGGTTACCTTTAGTTTAGTTATGTTTCACTTAGGTCCTCTTGGTTAGTCTGTCATGCTCTTGTCTTCTTGTCCATGTTGTGAAGTTGTATTGTTATGTCTGCTTTCCATTCTGTTTCCTGTTTTATTTTGAAGGTCTGTGTCCTATGTCAGTGTAGTCAGCTTTGCTTCCTTTGTCTTGTTATGTCAGATTAGTGTCAGCTGTTTCCCCATGTGTTTCCACTTCCCCTAACCACCCTTGTGTGTATTTAGTCTGTGTGTTTCTGTTTGTTCTTTGTCAGGTCGTCTGTTGTTTTCGTCATGTTCTCCATGTTATGTTACTAAGTTTTATGTCCAGGTTTGTTCAGGTTCATGTCAGGCTTTTTTCATGTTGTTTGTTTCGTTTACCCAGTTTAGGTAAATGTTAGTTGTGCTTCAGTTTGCCTTGCCCTTTGTTTGTACCTTGTTTTTTTTACCAGCCTCATTAAACGGCTTGCTTTTTGTTAATACCCAAGTTTTGGTTCCACGTTCCTTTTGTGTCTGCATTTTGGGTCCTTTTCGTCAATCCATACAGTCTGCCTCTGCCAGACTGTGTCACATTCGGGTGTGTACCTATTTTGTTTATTTGTCACCTGCTGCCTATCTATACTCCACTCTTTGTTCTTTTAACCCACCTTCTATGTCCTGCATTTGGCTCTTTTAATCATAGCTGTTATTTTGGGATACATATTTTTTTGTCCAGCCCCTGATTGGGAGGTGTATACTTTTATCTTTCCCTAAGATGTGGCCTTTCCTTGTGCCCTCTCCCCTCCAGCAAACACGGCACAGTGCCGGATTATTTGTACATCTCTGGTGAGCATTTCATCACACGGTTTCGTCATGACGGAGCAGCTACGTGCCACAGCCAGATAGTATCAACGTCCAGCATTATTTCCAAGACTCCCGCTCTATAGCCAGGGGAAGCGTTAAGGCCAGGCAGAAAGCCTGTGCAGGTCTAGTTTCGCCTCCTCCGCCATATATTAAATCCCACCCACTCCCTTGGAAAGTCAAGGGGCCATAAAAAAAGCTCTGCAAGAGAGAGAGGAAAGGAGGAATCATTACGCGCAATTTATAAACCATTAAGAGCCATATTAAAAAGCCTGCAATCTAATTCACCCAGCGGTGGGCTCTGGCAATGATGGTGGCCAAGGGGGAAAGGAGAGTTCATTTAGGGAGTGTGTTTTGGCCACTCAGAGTGTGTGATGTTAATAGGGTCCGGGGGGTCACCTCTAGCCAAGGGAGGCTGCTTACCTCTGCACGGATGCCCAAGTCAGCAGTGGGAGGGTAGAGGGAGGACAGGAAGGCTGACAGAGAGAGAGAAATTGGAGGAAAGGGGATAAGAGAGTTGAAGAGATATGATATTGCTTACACATCCCACCTAGTCCAGCTGGTCATCTCTTAAAAGTAAATGAGGTTTCGCAGCTGTAACAGCTTAAAGAGTGTATACTGGTGAAAGGAATGCACACATTTGCCCCTTCAACTGCTCGAGCGCTTAGTGGGAGCATTATTACAACTTTATTCTGGATGGAGGATGGAGCAGAGCTTAATTTTGATGTGCAGGGAAGAAGCCAAGGTCCCTAAAGTCATCAGAAATTTCAGACTGCATACAAGACTTTAAAAATTTTCCACTTCATATAATAGCATAGTCAAAAAAAAGTTACCTTTGGTCTGAATATTTCACTCAGTGTGCGGAATAGCTTCAGGGAGACGCTTGACCAAAACATATGAGACATTATGAATTTAAGATTAATTATAATTGCCACCAGCAGCACAGGGTTGTAGAACATAATAGCAGATGTAGTCCCTTTGTACTACTAAGAAAAAATATATTATATATGCAATCATGATATAAAGCTACAATTTGTACTGAAGTGAGGGGTGTGTGAATTCATTTGTCTCGCAGCCTGAAGAAAGAAACTGCTCTGAAGTGTGGCAGAAGAGCAGCAGGTACTTCTGTGTCACTTGCCAGATGGCAGAAGGGTGAACAGACAACAGTCGGTGTGGGTATCGTGTTTTAGTATCCTTTGGGCTCTACATGTACACCTCATCCCACCTCACATCTGCTGGACTGGTGGAGGTCATGTGCTGTGGGGTTTAGTCACCCTCTGTAGAGCCTCCTGGTCTTATGCCACACTCATATACCACACCAATTTGTGATGTGCACACTTAGGATGTCTGCTGTTGCCCCTCTGTAAAAGAACTTGGCACTGTCATTTAGTTCTTCTTTGTTTTCCTTAGAAAGAGCAGCAGTTTCTGAACTTTCTTTTCCCGAGGTGAAATTTGTCTCTGTTATCAATAAATTGAGGAAGAGGTTTCCAAAGAAAAGTTTAAAAGGAAACTGCAAACCGAAGCTGGACACATTTCCAAAATTTTGAGAAGCATGCCAGCTAAGCCTAATAATAATATTAATAACAACTTAGATTTGTATAGCACCTTTCAAGAAACCCAAGGGCGCCTTACAAAAGAGTAAAAGGGGATAATAATTTAAACCAATCTTTTTTTTCAGTATAATTACTAAGTGCAGTTTGATCACCTGCTTTATTTGTAATTTTGCGCACTTTAACAGAAATGAAAAGTCTCTAATTTTTATAGTCATTTCATTTTAATGGAGGGAGACAGAATATCAATCAAAAGTCCTAAAAAACATGACTTAAAGGTTATAAATTGATTTCCATGGACGGGCCCATCTACTAGAAAATCTTGACTGAAAAACCTCCTTCCCTCAGCCAGACCACTGAAGATGAGTTGTGGATGGGGCTTCCAGCACAACAATGACCCAAAACACACCTTTAAGGCAACAAAAGAGTGTCTAAAGAAGACACACATAAAGGTCATGAAGTGGCCTAGACAGTCTCCAGACCTCAGTCGTATAAAAATCTGTGGAGGGAGCTGAATCTTCGAGTTGCCAAGCAGCGGCCAAGAAACCTGCAGGATTTAGAGAGTTTCTTTAAAGAGGAGAGGGCCAGAATCCCTCCTGAGACGTGTGCAAACCTGATGACCAGCTACAAGAAAAAATGTTACTGCTGTCAAGTCAAGTTTTGTCTTGGGATCATTCATTCAATGACATGCAAATCAATTTTTAATGTTTATGTTTTTTTTTCTGGATTTTTGGTTGATGTTCTGTCTCTCTCTACTGAAATAAAACTACCATAAAATGACCATAAACCTACCAAGCACCTCTTTGTAAGTGAGCAAACATACAAATTCAGCAGGTATATATGTTTTTACTCAAGTGTTTGTCTTCCACAACAGCATTAGCTAACATGAAGCCACTTTAAAGGAACAGTTTGCTGTTTTTATCTTTTTCACAATGAGATTATGTCTATCTGTCCATTAAGTGTGAAGCTGCCATCAGGACATCATTATTTAAGCAGAACAGAAAACACAGGATCACAGCACTCGTGACCTTCTATACACTGGCTTCCGGTATGTATTTAAAATAGATTACAATTGATTAATTGATTGAGGACTTTCAGATCCTTTCATGGCCTTTCACCTCCAGTAGTTGCCGAGGTCTCTGACCTCTTAGGACCAGTAAATTTTTAGGCAGATATCATCTTACTGTTTCAGTAAAGGAGACAGTCCGGACCCAGAGACTGGACCAAAGAAATGATTTCCACTGAGTTATCTTTTTATTTAGTTTATTGAACTTCACACTTTTTCTTAACACTTGTTTTATTTTGCTTTTCCTGAAGCACTTTATAACTTGAATTTATAAAAGTGCTATATAAATAAAAACAGCTATTTCTCCACATATATTATTATTTCTCTGTGCGTAAGCACTAACCTAGCTGTGGCCAACTGGGTTTTTTTTTAATGACTATTTCCCTCCAAGCATGTTTGGAACTCACTGAGACATTTGCTTAACCTGTAGACAACAAATATGTTAATACAGTTTGCTTTAGAGGTGTTAGGAAAGTTGAATTTGATGTGAAAGTATACACATATTTTTAAAAGTTTGGCTTGGAAAGCAAAAAAAACCTGTTCTTGGTTTTTCTACAGCTTCAGATTTACAGCAGCTTTGCCTTTAATTGAAGTCATTGTCCTTTGAAATATGTCAGTAGAAAATGAAGGACTATTTTAAAAGTGACACCAGTTTGAATATTTGATTTTCACTGAGTAACAATTTATTTTGCTTTTGGATTATGGATTTGTGCTGCAGAACCATGCGGCACATCATCCAAATAAAATGCAATATTCAATTGTAGATAGAGATGTACTTGGTCGAATAATAAGGAAAAACCCAGAGCATTCAGTGGAGGTACAGGAATATAACAGGAAAAAAACAGTACTCAGAAAGCGGTGAAGGACAGTCCACAGCACTAATGGGACTGCTACTGGAGAGAAGCATTTTAAGCACTTTTGGTTCTAATAAGAGTAGAACAGCTAGTTCAGTTTATATCTCTGCAGTGTTGATACAATATACCTGGACCACATAGATATGTCTATATTGTCTTTGTAGGGAGACGGTCAGGAGGTTCAATAACTGTGGCGTTGAGAGCGTCTGCTCGGAGCCCGAGGCCCTCTCTCACCATATCACAACAACGCCACAGTCAATACAATCCAAATTGAGCCCTCATGCAGAACACTGCACGAATCAATATTCTTAAAAAGGTTACACGTCAAACTATTAAATACTTTATCGATCCCTGAGCAATATGCAGTGCGTATATGGAAATCTACAGATACTCTATGTTATTCTCGTCCTATAGCGGTGAAGTAAGAAATATTCTTAGTATTTTAACTTCTTGCCGTCACGTAGCAAAGCACGGGGAAATTAATGATAACTAATGCTGCTTTTTTTGTTTGAACATCTCGTAAACTTCAACGCCAAAATCTGACACTTTGTTTCTCACATTTGGTTTGACATTAAGTTTTCTCCCATACAGACACAGAAAAGAAGGGAGACAACATTTAACAGGGCTACCTCTAACTCAGCTCTTACATAAGCGATGTTAAGAATATCTCAGAAAGAAAAAAAGACTAAACCTCAGGTTGGGAAACATTCATCTTCTTTCTTATGGTTGTCAACGTTCGGAGAGAAAACTCTCTTGCATCTCTCTCATCAAACCAAACTATCACAAACCCTAACATTAAGTTCTTTTTCACATGCCAGCCAAATGTCTTTCAACTAAATGGAGCAGCTGCACTGAAATCACAGAATGTACAATAAACCTGTCACAGTCTGTATTAGCAGATGGGAAATGGGAAAACAAAAGCATGTGTCGCTGAGGATTGCGATTTTAGCTTGCCAGGTGTAAATCTGGCAAATAGGAGATAAAGGGAGAGCAGAAGAGGACAGGTTGATCAAGATGGATGGATGTAGTGATGGTGAGTACCAAGGTGACCAGTACAGCTGAAAAAATGCAAGGTGAGGTGAATATCGAAGAATCGAGAGCCAGAAAATGTGCAACTGTGCTTATTAATGTGCCAGAATGATCTGGTGTTACAGCGATAAAGATGGAAAAACTGAACATTAGAAACAATTACATCAATCTAAGGCGAAGAAAAGAGGAGTTTCATATATAGAACCATAAGCTGTGAATAAAAAAAATTCATAAGTGGCACTTTCGGGCTTAATGGCGTTGTTGATAGCTGCTTGGGCCATTATAGCGAGTTGAGACGAACATCACCGGAGGGACGAGGGATGGAATATTGTATAAGGACACAGAGAAGAAATAAATGACCAGATGGTGGTTATAAATGCACAGTCAATAGAGAGACAGAAAAAGCAGCAGAGGAAAAATCGAGAAAAAAAAGAAGGGCACAAGAGAGCAAGAGAAAGTGAGTGGGATTGAGAGAAAAGGGACTGACAGTGAAGAATGCAGGCAGTTAAAGATATCTGCAGAGTGATCTGTTATTACAGAAAGAGGGAGACAAACAGCTTCTTTCTTTTGTTTTTTTTCCAACAGCAAAATAAAGACACTCATCAATTTAAATCAGCAGGGTTCCCGGACCTCACCTTTTATCTGTCAGACACTGGGTGGTGAAGGCCTGTTCCTCCCTCCTCTTGTCCATTCATCACACAGAGGAAGAAGACACCCCTCCAGGGGCATGCTGGGTAATCTTGCATGGCCGGAAACATGGCGATGGTGAACGGATGGCGGCGGGACCCTTTGTTATTTACTGCTCACTTAGCCCCTCTGCACCCTGACACACACACAATTTATGAGGACAATCGTCAAAGCCGCTGCGCTCCACTGGAGCACTCCCTGATGGATGTACATGAATCCAGGAGAGGAGAGGAGAGAGAGAAGCAGGGAGACAAAGATAGAGGTTGAGGCGTCGTACAGTTTCCATTACTGTAAATTAAACCACTCACTGGGCTTCATAAAAGAAAGATTTACATCAAAACAATAGATCAGAACAAACATTTTGCAATTAAACGTTAAGCCCCAAGACTAAAAAAATCATTTTAAATATAAACTCCGCAGCAGCTTATATTACTGCCGTGCAGTCCCGTCTCATGGAAGGAGTGTGAACTGAACTGCGTGCTCATATGTCTTGCGAAATGCCACTGAATGCACCAAATGTCACCAGAATGTCAGCAGTTCCACCGTCTGTGTTTTGAGCTTTTATTTTGGTGCATTCACTCTAACAGACACCTCTTTTCCTCGCTGCTTTCATCCGGTATTCACATCCCCAAAACTCATCTACAACGTCCCCGTGCTCTTTGCTAAGGCAGCTGACAAACAGTACAGTAAGTGTTCAATCATAACAATCCATTAGAATAATCACTGATAACAAGTCCATTTTCATAAAAGAGACGGGAGAGGGATTAATGAGCTTAACCCTACTTATGTTCCATCCATTTTGTGCTGTAAATCAATAATCCAGTAATAATGTTCTTCAGTGGGGCAACAGAGCCCCAAGAGCAGCATCCTCTCTCTCTTCATGAGTTATTTGAGCTGCCCTACTATCTCCTTTGTTCTCTATAAAGTTGCCTTTTGGGAGTGCCAGGACCAAACACATATATTTTTAGTGTTTTCTACACAGTCTGGTGTGAAACAACACAAGGGATTGGTGAGACTCCAAGAAGCACAGAGCGCACAGACGGGAAAGGGAGGGGAGGAGGAGAAAGTAAATGAGCAGAGAGAAGGAGTGATGGGGCCAGGAGACCAGGGAGGAAGAAGAAGAAGAAGCAAAAACAAAAAAAAAAAAGATGGAGGGAGCACATGGTAGTGGAGAGGTAGGGAATTTTTACAAGACTCTGTTTAATCAGCCTTTCTCTAACTCTGCGTCAAGGTGCAGTGCTCCTCTCTTTGTATCCTAATGTTTCCTTTATGCATCCTTTTAGATTTTAATAGCACGGAAATCAAAGACTTTCAGCAGCCTTCTAACATAATTGTTGGGTCAGTTGCAAATGTTTCCAGAATATAAATTAACACCACAAAACAGAAGCATTTCAAAATTAAAGCACATTCTGATGCTCGTGCCAAAAAACAAAACCTGTCTTTCAGTTTTTTTTTCAACTACTCAGTAATGCTTCAGTGAGGCTGTATGCTGCCATAATTCTAATTTTTTACATAAAAAAAATCATGTGAACCCTGAATTTTTGATTTCTTGCAGTGCTGTCATGACAACGTGAGGTATTTTTAAGCTTGCAGCTGGGTGCTATAAAAATAACATGCAGCCATTGTTTATTGGCTGGCCCGTGTAGGTACATGAGACAGTTAAAACACGGACTGATTAAGAAAACTTTGCGAACACAAATTATTTCCATTTGCACACAATAGCAATTTCTGAAAGAAAACAAAAATTGCTGGGATCAATATTATTAACCCCCTGAAAAACTGTCCTTTTTACTGAGACAGCACAATCCACTGCTGTACAGTGTTGGGCTTCAACTTTGTAAAGCTCAAAACTTATAAAAATCAAGTTAAAACTGGATTTTTTTGCTAGGGTTATCATCCAATTTGCGCACATTTTAAAAACTTCAGCAAGGGTCTGAGCTGTCACTTGAGAAAGCATCACGCCAAAAACAAAAGAAATCAATTTAGACTTAAGAAAAAGAATTGTTGATGCTCACAAAGCAGGAGATGGATATACAAAGCTATCACAGCGTTTCCAAGTGTCAAAAGTTGGAGTGAGAAGCATCATCAAGAAATTCAAAGAGAGTCATACGGTACAGAACAAGCTTGGCAGAGGTAGGAAGCAAAAGATTTCAAAGACTCTGGAAAGAAAACTGCTGAGAGATGAGTCTAAAGAGCTCAGAACAACTGCCAAGACATGAGGGAATGACTTCTCAAAGAAGACAATCACTAGAACCCGGCACAGAAATGGACTCTGAGGTTGAAAACCAAAAAAACCCTCCACTTCTGCAGAAGGGACACATTTAAGCGAGACTGAAATATACTAAGGACAACCTGGAGAAAGACGCATATTGAAAAAAACACCCTTTTTCACATGAGATTCATATAAATAGAGCTTTGGTCACAGAGAAGCTATTTAAAGAAAGAAAGGACCATTGTCCCCACAGTGAAACACATATGTAAAGATTTTGATTGAAAACCTAAATCAGTCAGCAGAAAAACGGAGTCTCAGTCATCGCTTTGTCCTGCAACACGACGCCATCCCAAAACATACGTTGGTCCCGATGAAGAACCACCTCCAGAAGACCAACATGAATGCTGCCTCCACAAAGCCCTGACTTGAATCCTACTGAAAATCTGTGGGGTGAACTGAAGACCAAGGTCCATGCCAGAAGACCATCAGATCTGGAGGAGTCTGAGAGATTGGCCAAAGAAGAATGGGGTGGGATTGCTCAGGAGACGAGTGTGACATTTGTTTAAAACTACAAAATGACTGCAGGTTGTTATCCAGCAAAAAGGACACACTGACCCTTTCAGTTATTGTGAAATAATTTTATTTCTGTGTGTAAAGTAAAATGTAAGCATCCAAAATAAACTAGGATGTCTAAGCTTTGCTAAAAGTTCATTTCATTGTTTAACAGCACTGGAAATACTTAAAATGAAACTCTGTCCTCATCTGTATTTCATGAAGAGCTGCATACTGGACTCTTATGATGGAGGTCATTCATTGAAAATACAGCTGCTCTGCTACCAAATGGATATCACAAAAGAACACATCTCCTCACTTTAGCAAGTACCCAGCTACATTAGGTTTTAGCCTTGTCTAACCTTACCCCTAACCTTAACCTGTACCCAACAAGAAAAACAAGTCTTCACTTTAAAATGCAACAATTTACACAAAGTTGGAGTTCCATGTAGTCGATGTGTGGTGTAGCAGCCTGCCTCACCTCCACACACACATGAATATTTGGATCATATTCAGATTGAGCCAAAGTCAAAGTCATGTCACATTTTCCCATTTCCCAATGCTTCACTCAACTGCAAAAGTGAACTCTCAGTTTTTGAGCTCCAGCAGACAACATTTTGAAGAAAATGACAGCAGGTAAGTTTTATCAACTACATTTCTCACATGCTTTATGTTGTAGAGAAGCTGCAAAGTAGATTACAAGTTAATTCAGCTCATCTGCATTCAATGAGGTGCATGAAGTCTCAGTATCAGCTCATCAGTATTGTCCCGGTCACTCAAACTGAAGCTGTAATTGTAATTTTCAGATGCTGTTGCTCTGATCTTGATGTGCTGATGTGTATAAGTCAATGAACCCAGAACTGTGTTTGTCACTGAAGTGTAGATTTTGTCTTTGACTGATGTAAATTAGTATTGCCGTGTTGAGTTATTTAAGTTTTGTATTTTATAATTAGTTTTCAGATTGGCTTTGAGTTTTTGTTGTCAGTTACGGTTAATTATAGTTAGTTTCCAGAGTGGATCTGGGTCAGAACAGTTTAAACTGACTTTATGTATAGTTGATGTCCTGTCAGCAGTTTTATAGAAATCTCTTTTACAGTTTAAGGTTTTCGTTTTTGAATTTAGTTACTTTCAGGTTTCATTAATTTTACCCTTCCTAATTATTAAAAAAGGAGGATTTGTCAGGGACAAGATTTAACAAGGTCAGATTAATTCATAGTCCTGTAGACATTCCAACCACATTACCACTATATCTATTTTATTTTAGTTAGTTTGTGAGCACATCCAATTTTATTTAAGTTTTTCCACATCCAGTTTTATTTAGATTTACTATAATAACCTTGCTGCTGTGCTTCATAAGCTCTCTAACTGTTCCTGATAGCTTCAGCATGGTGTTTAAAGTTGTATACATTAACCTAAAAAGGGAAATGCTAGAGGATGTTGCTGGAAGCACTACAAGGCTTATTTTCTAAGCTATATTTAGGATGCTTCCTGGTGCGCATTTACTTTGATCTCTGCACTTTTATTGTTTTTGGTTATAAATGTTAAGGCACTAAAAAACAAATGTGGTGTTGATATGTTTTAAAGTAGCTGCTTTGCATAGCTGAAAATAGCTAATTTTGTAAGAAATGCATAAAAGTAATGTATGATGGTGCATCTCGCTCTGCTAATCTGTATTCTGTATGAGACTGAGCCAGTGTGGAGCTTTTAGGGACTTGAGAGTTTATGCACAGGAGAATATACATGACTGATTATTTCTTCTATGTTGCAGGCATGATAATAATAAATAAAAACAATAACTACCCCCCCCCCCCCCCCCCCCCCCCCAAAACAAACAAACAAACAAACAAACAAACAAACAAACAAACCAACCAACAATTAATTCTGTGCTGGATGTATTTTAAATGTTTTTTCAGTTTTGGGTTATTTTGGTAATGCTACTGTGTTTACACTCTGTTAGGTAGGCGCTTAGGGCATATGTACAAGAAAAACAGTGTGAGTGTTTATTTCCTCACCATTGCATATGCTAAGAGCATGTGCAGCATGGAGACCCTGTGAATGCTCTGTCCTTCACACCGGCGGTTACTGTGGCTGTGGGTGGCAAAGAAAGTCCTCAAAGACCTTCAAGGGAAGTTTGCCTTTTCAGTTACACACACAGAGTTAGATCACCTACACATTCTGTCTTCAGCTTTTTGGATTTTAAATTCAGACAAACAAAATAAGAATATGAATATGTTAAAAAGGAAAAACAGCAGACAAACAAACTTACCATTGTGTAGAATGGAAAAATAGATACCACTTTGATATTTATGCACATTTCTCACAACAACAAAATTTGTTTTTCCAGATAATGAACCTTGATGGATTCAAATTCACAATGCACACAGTTTAATCTCACTTGACTTGTAGTTGATGTCCTGACATCAGTTTTATTTTGGACCTTGATTTTTTTTCTTTTTTTGTACACTATCATGAGTAACCACTGCGACAACTTAGGAAGCTAAGTCATGCTATTGCAGTATATTTGTGATATTTCAAAAGAAGAAGAATTGGCATCTGTTCTTTAACCTCAGTCAGCATACTTGACTCTACGGTTGCATAATGCTTTACCGTGTTTCCCAGCTAGTTGATAACTTTGTCTGCTGCTTAACTTTTTACTGAAAAGAACTGCTTAATGTGGCTGAAAACAACACAGATGGGACTAAACAAAATGAGCCATGATAGTGAAGTTGTAGGCGAGAAATCAGAAGCAACAAGCTAAAATACACTATAAAGCTCTGTCGAGCTGAGGGGGCGGGTTCAGAATTATGTTATGATGTGAAGCTTTAAACTTATTTATGGTTAAAGTGGGGCAACTTAAATGTTTAGTTACGATTCGGGATATTGGTGTGCATGTCATTCTGTCTGCAAACATGAAAGTGCAAAAAGTTTTGAATTCATTCTGATAAAACTTTGTAGATGTGTAGAGTGGGGTCATGTTAACAGTCCATAAAAATTTGGCTTAGATTTTCATGGTAACTTAATGATTTATTGGCTTGAATTTGACAAAAAGCCTTATAACTTGACTCTATCTCTTACAAGCGGGGTTTCTACAATGGCATTCTGTCAGGACAAGCAGGGCAGCAGTGCTTGCCTTCTCAAATCTAAAAGAATAATCTCTGCCTTTCTGTAAAAGTCACCGCATCCCAATGATTTTCAACATATCAAAAGTACCATATAAAGATTTAAAATAACATGTTATATTACACCTTTGACCTCTCCTTCAAGATCATAAATAGATCTGAAGGTCAAACCTATGTTTCTGCCTTCTTTTACACAGAGAACATAATCTCCAGTGTTAAATTAACACTACAGAGTGTTTATATGTGTCCACACTGTTGAGTGTTAAATATAACACTGTTGAGTGTTAAATGAACACTTTTGACAGTGTTGTATTTTTAAAACTAACCTAGTCAGTTTTCAAGATTTACAATGAATAAAACTGAGCAGTGCTGATTTTCTGAACACTGGAAAATAACTCAAAATGTTAGAAATATTCCAGTGTTAGAAAATCAGCACTGCTCTGTGTTAGTCATTGTAAATCTTGAAAACTGACTAGGTTACTTTTAAAAATACAACACTGTCAAAAGTGTTCATTTAACACTCAACAGTGTGGACACATATAAACACTCTGTAGTGTTAATTTAACACTGGAGATTTTGCTGTATACAGGGAAAGCTATATGGGGGACTTTAATATATATGTTACTGATTAAATAAGGTCAAATTTTCTTAAAGTCAAACTTTCATAAAATGTCTCTTATCTTTAAAACTATACTTAAAATTCTAATGCCTTTGTTTTGGGAATATTTAAGAAATATGCTGATTATGACTTTGTTATGTACATTAGATTAAGAGGTTCTAACCATCTAAATATGCAATTTAAATACACGTACAATGTTTTTATATAAACGAAATAAACTTATGATCAAAGACTTTTTTCACTCGTATTTATTACTAAACATCAATTTTTCAAAATTTTAATTTTACTTTTTATTCATTTTAATCAGAATCAAAATACTTTATTGATCCCAGTGACAATGTGGTCACAGTTGCTCCAAGACAGTAAGAACAGTAGCTAACAAGTTAAAGTACCAATTAAATATTACAAACTAGCTGAGAGGTTACACGCACTGCAGCTTAAGAAAACGCTAGGAAATGGAAAAATGCTGCAAAAGTCGTTTTTGCAGAGACAATAAGATGACGGAACAGCTGCGGAAGTGACAGAAACCAAATTCAAAATGTGAAAGATCACACAGAGACACACTTAAAAGAAGCCGAGTATTCATTGTGACAATTGTGAGGGAGAAAAAGATGCAAATACAAATGTGTGTTTTTATCTTGTGATTCACATAATACTGTAGATACATGTTTGCTATTGGCTGTTTATTGTTAGCTGTTTACTGTTAGCTTGTCATTTCACAGCATCATCCATCATGTTAATGTCTCAGCAAAAACACTTCAATTGTGTTATATGAGTTATGCTTTTTTGGGTTTTTTTTTTAGCTTTCTCTGTTTCCGTTGAGTTTTCTTCAACTTCCAGTGTGTTTTGTGTGCTTCTGTAGGTTTACACTCTCTGAGTGCTTCTTGTTAAATTATAGGTTTGGGACAGGACCCACTTTTGTGGTGTCTTACATGAAAGCTGGAAACACTAATCTTGCATGCAACCAACCAGTATTCACAGTTTATGCAATCTATCTATCTATCAAGCCAAAAATACGAAAATTAAAATGACATGTTTACTATTAGTTGAAATTTAAAATGATGAAGGATGTTGGCATGCATGAACCTGCTCTGCTCTTTTTTGAGAGGATGAAGGCATAGCAGGGTGCTGTGTAGGTTTAATTCAAAACATGTTGGAAGTATCCAAGTCCAGGCAGCCTCCTGTAGCCCCCAGCTGGCGGCTTCCCCTCTCCTCCCCCCTGCTCTGGCTGGTCCCATCGGCATCATGGACTGAGAGAGTGGCAAAAGAGAGAGAGAGTTGGCAAACTCTGTGGCCTATGTGCCAACACCAAGCCCCAACACTCCAGTGCCTGCCTCAGCAACAATCTCTGCTACAGCATTTAGAACAGGAGGTAATGGGCCACAACATATCCTGACGCTGCATTTATTCCGATAATGTAGGCACATTTGAATGCAAGAGATCAACATCCCTTTCTGTCTTTTTCCAAATTTCAAAATAGTCCTGTACTAAAGATCCAACAGACGATTGCCCTCGGGTCTATACGAGTTTTAGCTGAAACAGCACCTGAAAGCCTCAGGTGCCATGTTTACAGTCAAGCAGAGAAAGTAAAGAGATATTATAAAAAGGATGGAGCCTCCAAGAGTGGACCAAGATGTGGCAAAAACATGCAATGCGCATCAAGCAGTTAAGTAATTTGGTTTTACTCCTATTATATAACACCATAATGGGCAGTAGTTGTGCAATAAAGTAAGATATACTGTATAATTGGAAGTGCAGCTTAATTAGAATAACTGGTGCCATATTTTTAGGGATTTACTGTATATTACAAATGAAGTGCAGCATCTTAAGAGTGTAACATGAGTTCAGCATTCCCAGATGAGATGAGGATAAGAGACTAGCAGTAAGAATGAAGAAACACCAGAGGCCATCTGCATGTGTTATTAAACTGCCCATCGCCTGGCACTAAATCCCAGCAGTGGGAAAGAATCCAGCAATCAAAGCACATATGGCCAACAACCGGTGCTTGAATTATCCTTCAAATGTAGGTTAATGAATTCAGGAGCAGACTGACAGTCATGAACATCATATCTTTAACAACCTGACAGACCCACCTGCCAATCTGTGGTGGGGCTCTCTGCATGCGGGGGTGGGTATTATGGGTGAAGAGGGGGTGGGATCGATTAGCACCTCAGAAGCAGAGTCTGTTGGGTGACAGCACTGCCAGAGATGCTGGGAGACTCAGGGCCAGTCCATTCATCAGAGACCTCCAAGAGCTAATGAAACACGCTGAGAGAGTGATTAAGACACAGACACCTACTACAGCGGGGCGGTGTGCCTGATGCATTAATCACAGCTTTTGTCTGCGGGTATCTGAACCGTTTCTGTTGCTTTGTGCGAATGAGTGCCAACACGGCTGATGTACACAAACTGAATGTGGTGCATTTGTGCATACAGACACACCCACAGAGCGGTGGTTATGTTCAGATACAGTGTTAGACTAATAGCTGCAATGCATGTTCTTCCTGTGTTTGCCCATGTATGTGCAACTTGATCTATCTTTGTAGCTCTTTCAATTAAAATCGCTCTTTTCAAACTTTGCATAGATACAAGAAGCCAGTCCTCTTCTCATTATTACATTTTTGGTGTTGATTAATTGGACCTGTATGATAATGAGCGAATGCCCAAAACTAAAAATGTGTTCCATCTTGGAAGGGACCGTCCTGTCTGCTCAGCAAATGGATAATATAATGCAGATGGTACAAGTGTGATAATTTGTTTTTGTAAGAGACTTTTCTGCAGCTGATTACTCATTGCAGTCTGGTCATACATAAGTTTGTCTCATGAACTTGGCTGTTAGGAGCTCCGGCATCTTTCTTTTTGTTTTTTTCTGAGAAGTCCAAGACAGTGCTGCCATATTAAGCCTATGCTACAAATTCGTTAGATGACATCCAAACACCATCTGGGGTGTCACCGTGAGAGAGAGAGAGTGAGAGAGGGTGCATATTGTTTATGACAGAGCCAAGATGAGGTTTTAATACCCGGTTTTATTGCTTAACAAATGAAGACAGTCTGAAGGTGATTATTTATATCTATTAATTAAGTTAATCAAGATGACAGGATTTGCTTCTCTCTTCCCTGTTGCTAATTACATTGTGTTTGTGTGTACAGCACAGGGCCGGTGCCATAAATACAGATGTCATCTGTGCGCCGGCATTGCTAGGGATTAAGCTCTGTTTGCACGCGCATGTTTGTATGCAGGTGTGTAAACATAATTCGTGTCGCCAATAAATGGTAAATTTGCATACACTTCGCATATATAACATGCAAAAACCTACTTTATTCTTCTTACTTTGCACGGCAGCAGCTTTTGCATACAGGTATAGCGTACAAATGAACTATGTGTAATCCCTAGAAATGAAAAGGACTTTATCTCTCATTGTGTTTTTGTCCGGAGCAGCCCAGGTCGACCTGCTGAGTGAGCAAACCCACGCTCTCCACTCTTTCTCCTTCTCTTCTTCATACTTGTTTCTGTTGCTGCAAATGGGACAGCAACCAAGGGGTCTGCACTACAAGCAGCAGATTAAAGGATTACCATTAATTAGATGTCAGGGACAGAGAGGGGCTTTGCCTGTCTTGGCCATGATACAATATCTGTTAATCTGCTCCGCTCCTGGATAAAAAGAAATCAGTCCATTGGCAGAAAAAATAGGAAAAGAGGGATGGGGCCAGGAAAGAATTGAAAACAAGAACAAAGAGGCAAAGGCAGCGAGAGGTGGGTTTAGAGACTGGAGGATGGATGAAAGGGGCAGGGAAAAAAAAGGAAAACTACTCACGGCCCACTCGAGTGTACATTGAGCTTTTCGTATAGAAAGAAAAGCAGCTGGAGATAATAGGATGCATAAGGATGTGAGAGACCAAAAGGAGGTAACAAAGAGCTAATAACCGGCTGATCTATAGAGAAACAAGGGGCTAAAGAGAGAGGTGAAGTGGCTGAGGCCCGAGAAAGGAGCAGCCGCTCCATATAAAAATAAAAATAAAACAAGCACCTTGGGCAAACATCTTCCCCCTTTAGACATCTGTCAGCTTTGACCTGCACCACTGCATCTGTATTATTTTCCACCCCCCAAAAAATTGATAAAAAAAACTGAAAATGACTGCACAGCTGCACTTCAAAGATATAGTGCTCCTTAGTCCACACGTGTCATTCTTAATTAAAGACTTGCTCAGATGGATAGCAGGTAAGTCAGGTGACTGACAGATGACTGTTCTGAGTTTGATAAGGCGCTGGTCCATAATAGAAGTCCTGACCCTCATTTTTAGTGCCGTTAACCCAAGGCAGACTGCCTGTGTTGACTTCATCTTTCTTTGACAGCGAGTTTGATTCTGTGCCCGAGGCCAGGTGAGGACAAGCTATCAGGGTCCTGCTAAACACCCGCTTACTGCCCAGCTGATAACACTCAGCCTGTGGGCATGCTGGTTTGGGGTACCGTCTCCCCTTGTCTGGACAGATCACCCTCAGTGAGCCTGCAGATGAGTGAGGCTTATCAGTGGTGCATGTACGTACACGAAGATAATATTGCTCACAGGAAATATATATATATATAACCTATAAGCAAACTGAGGTTGATCCTAAAATATATAACTATGGGTTTTCTGTTGAGTTAGTAGAACGCCTGAAGGCAAGTACAGGAGCGCAATTTTTTTTTTTTTTTTTTGCAGCAGTAAGTAGGACCTAATGTAAATTTGAGTTGTGAGGGGGGTAATTGATGGAGAAGGGTTGGGACATCATTTTCTTTTGGCCAGGCGTAGGGCATTCCCTCTATTTGAGTAAAGGGACTGTGGGCGCCCCTGTGAGCCCCACTCTGCTGAGACTCTAATTACTTTGGGGACCTGGAGAATTCAAAGGATTTAGATACGGGGAAAAAAGAATTTCTAATTTACTGCACCACTTGATGTTTGTCTTCATTTGTGGTATGACTTGCGCTTTGAAAAGCAAACAGACACAAAGTGCGCCTTTATCAGGAACTGCTTCCTGATAAAAGGGAAACAGTATTCGACCGCTGTCACTGCGGTGTTTATCCCCAGGGTGTGTGTGTGTGTGTGGATATTAATCTCCTGGACAAACACACTGTAACTTCACCCGCTCTTTCTGCCAGAGCTATCTTCATCGCACAAGGCTCAGCACCCTTGTCTGTCTGGCCGCTGACATTTCTGCTCATGCTGTGGAGCCACCGCCCTAAAAACCCCTCTTTCACCTGCAACAAATCACCTCAGAAATTTCCAAAAAGAAAAAAAACCAACTGAATTTTACTTCTTAATTGAGTCATATCTCATGCTGCTGCGCAGACATTTACACAGGTGTGTGAAAAATTCAATAATCGGTTCGCAGTCAGGGGCGAGCCGTGCACAAGAACCTGGACGTAATATCTTTGAGTCCTAAAGACGTCCGTGGTCCACTAGGCAGATGATTTGGTTACATGCAAATCTTCTTTTCATTCCGAGAGCTTTGTATAATTAGAATATGGTAATCAAATTCAAATACTAAGAGAAAAAAAAAGCATTAAAAAAATATTCATTTTCATTTTTCATTAGTTTGCGGCGTAGATTACATTCTCGCCTGATTGAGAACAGTCCCCTGTGGACTGTGAAAGGTGCTGTCTGAACAGGCTTTCTTGACAACAGACCTTCTGAAGCATGAGAATCAGAAACAAGTTTTGGTTATGAGGTCAACTAACAATAATTGCTTAGCAGGTTGGTCAATTAACACCCCCCACTTCCCCCCACACTCACCCACTTGTTTAAATTTGCATGGACATGTTTATTTTGTGCCTTTATATAGTGAATCAGAAAGGTGTTAATTTCATGCCTTTTCTGCGAGCGAGTCAGTGTGCGTTAGAGAAACAGACTGCACGCACAACATTAGTGTATCAGACAAAAGGACCTGTGTGTGTGTTTCTTACTTATTCAGCATGACGCGCTTTGGAATTATGAGGCCACAAAGGCAGTAAAAGCTTAATTTGAGAGGTTACACTGTTCCCGACCGAAAGCTATAAGAAAGCTCAATGGTGAAATGAGGATTTAATAAAAAAAATATATTCCCAGTGATTCAGTTGTCATCAGTTGAGAGCACCCCTACGCATATGCACAGACCCGTGACCAATAAAACGAGAGTGAGAGAAAATGGGTGGTAAACTTTCCATCATCTCCATTCTTTCTTATTAACAGGGGGATATTTTGCTCTCGCTCTGAGTGGCAGAGACCAGTAAAGCCACGGTGTTTTACGGCCTCCCAGCTCACTGTTGACAAAGATTGGGCACCAGAGGGGCCTGCAGGAAAGTCACAAAGTCATGGAGGACAGAGAGTGGGGGTTTGCAAAGTGAGTCTTCACTTGACAGAATCTTACGTTATTAATGGTTTAAGGCATTAACGTCACACTTTCAAACTTTAATTGAGCAACCAGTGAGCGAGATGTCAA
Source organism: Oreochromis niloticus (assembly GCF_001858045.2). Lineage (NCBI taxonomy): Eukaryota > Metazoa > Chordata > Actinopteri > Cichliformes > Cichlidae > Oreochromis > Oreochromis niloticus. The sequence continues at coordinate 22,245,514 of NC_031978.2, forward strand.
ACAGCAGGGCTCTCTAGGGTGACATATGTTGTGCGTGTGTGTGTTTGGCAGAGTGTGCAAGTGTCTGTTTGTGTGTGTGTGTTTCTGTGTGTGCTCCTCACCTGTGTGGGAGTGTGATAGACAGAATGAGACCTCTCAGCAGAAGGTTCTGGGGAGACAATCAATACTCCTCACCGAGCTGCGTGGCTACAGCCCTCTCTCATTATGTGCCACAAGGGAGGCTGCTGCTGAGTCTGGCTGAGCAAGAGCCAAGGGAGTATGGACACATTCATAGAAGCCCCCTGACGTAGGCTATTGCTACCTTTTTCACGATACGTGACAGGATAATGAGTCTACAGGACCCCTCGAAACATCTCTCGTGGGTGCACTTTCCTTGTGTATCTTTTCTATGAAGGACTGTTAGTGTATTCTTTTTTCTTCAGATTCACCAAGAAGTCCATTCAAAGGCACCTCTATTTTAGATGCAATGATGTCCAAAATCAAGAGAGGCTATTTGTGGATATGCTACACCTAACTCAGGGGGAGAAAAATGAGCAGAAAATGATACCTACAGCATACCGTGACATTGGAAAAAAAAAATACCTCTCTGCAAACAATGTGGCTCCTATTATCTGCAAATAACCACAATCCCGAAGGTGCTTTTGGATTAAATATAACTGCGAAAATAATGGGCATATTTTAAAATTTGATAATGCAACAAAATCCTTCTGGGCACCAGTTTCTTGGACCAAGACTGTGGGACAGTTCTGACGAGCTGCACCCCATCCCCATCCATTTCTATGCAGGCTGCCAGTAAGCTGTGCCAAAGTGCTGATATCCCTCATTAGAAAAGCAGAATCTAGGAAAGAGTCCAACTCATGCCTGCCCACACTGTCACAATGATGGCGCAGGGTCTCCACAGGAGATTTGAAGGTCAACAAGAAAAACAGGTTGTAACAGATATAGAATTGCGGCCAGTGGAAACCCAGCCATTTAAGTAGAGTAGGGCTGCTGAGGAGGGAGATTAGGGAGAGTGAAGTCGTGTTCTCCCATGCTTGTTAACGTTAACCGAATTGGACTGTACAAGGAAACGGGCACGTTGATGGAGGTTGTTATTTATGCATGTGGATCCAAGTGAAGTATCTGTGATTTCCATGCCAACAGTCAATTTATTTTATTTACAGATTAAGGGGGAAAATGCAGCTATTCTAACAAGTCATTCATTATCTGTTGATACCCAGGATTTATCCAGTGAGCCCACAAAAGACAACATTTATCCAGCCCTAAGGGCAGAGCCTGAGGGGTGGGGGCTTGGCTCTAAGCCTACAGGAATAAAGAGTTAACACAGGTCAAATCCCATCTTTCATATCCTCAGGCAAAACATGCATCCTCGTATTCAGCAATTCCACACCGGCAACTAATTTTTAAAAATCCAGTTATTTATCACCATATTTTTCTCTGTTTGACTTGGCATACGTGCCACACTTGAGTCTTATTTAAAAGCTCTGTCCCGCCTGTGCTCCTTTGTTAAAGCTCAGGGGTGCAGCAGGTATCGCGATGGGCTTTCGGTACCAGAGAGGGCACGGGATTACACCATCACTAGATTTAAACCACTGGCATCGCCTGCTGGGAATTCTAACAATTATCAGCCTTGCACTCCAGGGATGTGGGACTGATGTGGGGGAACAGGGAGTCTAGATGCAGAGGAGGGGGCAGTCAGGCTTTTGGATGTGGTACAGATAAAGCCTCCATCTTTAATGCCGGTCTGTCACATTGAGATAAACGGTGCCCACCAGGCAAATTTATTACAAAACATCAGATGTCTCAAAGGCACTGTTAAAAAGCACTGCATGAGACGTGCCATTGACTATTTTGTTTCGTGTGACTGGCTTAAGAATATCCTGCTGCTTTGCTCCTTTTGTTTCATTTTGCATCCTTGGCCACGACATCGGTCACTGATGCTGCTGAAAGTGTAGGTACAAATGTATAAATGCTCCCTTCTCGCCAGCCACACATAAGCAGGCCTCTTTGTCATTTTGGAACCTGTTTTAAATCGAAGGACCCATCTGAGGACGTCGGGAAGAGAGAGAGGATCTGTAATGAGAGCACTAAAGCAACATATGTTACTCGCTTACACCTCTCGATTTAAGACTGGCTTTTATTTCACGTCTTTTTTTTCCCTCTTTCACACACTCTACACCTTCTCTGTTGAATTCCCACTTGCCTATTTTTGGAAAGTCATTGAGAGTCTTTGACAAAGACGGCCTGAAGTGAATGTGAAAGCGTACCCCTGGCCTTGTCGCCTGGTAGTAGAGCAGACCATCTGACCACCAGCAGTAGGTTGGGCCATGAGGGGCCATCCGACCAAACCTGGGAGACCTGTGTAGCCGCTATTGCCAAGTTGCTCCACTCTCCTTCAAGCTTCAGACTACTCTGCCCACCTCAGCTACCACAACCAGCACTACCCCTCGCCTCTCTTACCCCTGCAGGTGCCAGCTCTTCTGCTCAGCGAGATCCCAGTGGAGCACACTGAAAAAAGAGAGAAAAAAATCCATCCAGTCAACCTCGTTTTTGTGTGTGTGTGAGTGGGACAGAGATGTGAAAGACCACTGGTGGCAAAATGGGACTCGTAAGCAGAGGTGTCAGAGGAGGTTCGCTCCCAGGAGGGCTAATTTTATATTGTTGTCCAGATGACCTTGAGCTGGGTACCATGGAAACATTCCTACCTTGACTTTGAAAGGTGTCTTGGTGGCTCTGCGTTCGTGTGGCGACAAAGCCCTCTCACCTCAGAACAGAGAGAAATGGCCAAAGGCAAAAGGCTGGAAATAATAGCAGAGCGCCTTCAGTGCCCAGGGAAGGAGAGCATTAGCAGGAAATCTTTTGAGGTGCCTCTGTTCATGCTCCACAGCTCCTCTTCAGACATGTAGCTGAATTTGAAAGCTATTGATGGCCTTGTTCAATCAATGGAATAACAAAGTCCTGAACTAAAGTGACTCAGACAAAAGTGAGGGTAAGTGTTTCTGTGCGCGTGTCAGTTAAAGACAAGAGGCAAACAGATAGGAAGAGAGAGCTTTTGATTGCATGTGAGTTTGGGTTGTTCAGAGTGTGCATAGCAAGAAACACAGCTGCAGAAAGAAACTGGGAATGACTGGATTTGATCTTCCTAATATTAGCTTGGATATGTACCAAAACCTCTGTTTGTCTCTAAGCAACATGCACACTCTATGTAAATTCACGTCAACTAACATTATATTCAGCTGTGTTTGTCTGTTGTGTTTTGATATACAAATGAAGTCAGTTGGAACACATTAGACTACACACATTTATTTCAGGAATTAAGCACTATTAGGCTTTGATTACTAAAAATTGTGCCCAGACAGGACAAGACAATATTTGTATGCAAATGCAGAAAAACAAAGCGACACTGGTTGAAAATGCTAAATAGGGCTCGTAATGATGATTCTTCTCATTGAGGCTAAAGACAAATGCAAAATTCTCTAACTAAATAAGAAAATATTTGTCATTAGTATTTGCAGAAGTCATTTGATTTGAATGTGTTTTGAATTAGAGATTAACTGAACTTGAAGACGTACCTGCCTGAAGTTGCACGTAGTCATGGCTGACTGTCACTGACTACAGCAGTGTGTAGGCAGAAAGAAGAATAAAGAGCACATGTATCCTGCTATGTGCCACACCCCACCTGCTATCCTGCTGTCCCAGGAATTTTCCATCTGCTATCGCAACACCTACACTGGAAAACAGAGTGATGTTGTTTTCGATTGGTTCATTCTCATTCTGCATAGTTAGGACTCATTATACTCCAAAATAGCACTCTGAGAGTGTCATTGTGAGCAATTGGCAACGGTCGTTTTGACTAAAAAGGATGCCAAATGTGCTCATGCAAACAATCTCTGATGAATCTTGTTTACTTCCTTTGCTTATTGAAACATTAAGACAGTTAGCATTAGCTGTTAACGTCAATTAGGAATTAATTACATAGTGTGTTATAAACAGTGTTCTAAATACAGACCAAAGGGCTCTGTGACATTGTTTTAATGTTTACACAGAGCAAGCATTTGTAGCTGGCATCCCCCTTTCTGTGAAGTACTCTTGGAGGTAAGTCTTTTATATCTCAATTAAAGTGCTTTCCCTGAGCTCCCGTGCTCTGAGCATGGCCATTATCACCATGGCTCCCAACAGTCTAATTATGCCCACTCCCAACATCACCCTCCTCCCAATCCATCCTGCGCCCACGCTGTTCTATCTTGAACCTCAGTGAGCTCACCTCAGCCTCCTTAAAGCCAATCAGAGAGCAGTGTATGGAATCATTGGAGTATGGGATTGGCTACGTGACGCTGGGTGTCTCTATGGGAGGCATTGAGGAAATACCCCAGGGGAGACCTGGCACAGCACGGCTGCTGCTAAACCCTGAACTGCCTGTCAGCAGCACTTTGTCTGAACATGATGTGTTCTTGTTAAGAGGCAGCGATGCGATGTTGAGCAAACACCCCCCCCTGCAACGGGCAGGTGCAGAAACCTCGGTAAAATAGACCCATTTTTAGAGCAGCCTCAGGTGTCTGGATGGCAACGGTGTGGCAGCATTCACCATTTAAGAACAGTCATCACAATGCTTACAGAAAACAAGCTGGAAAATTATTTTTCAACATTCAAAATTCAGCACAGGAGCTTCCAACTGTGCCTCGGTGGTCAAAACATGGAAACCATACAACACCATAAAATACCAAAAGTTTGACTTTTGCTCAGTAAACTGCACGAGGAAACTGGTCACTTCAAGAGGAAAGCGGAAAATTCTTTATACTATATTTATAAAACTTAATTTCCAATGCCTGCCTGGAATCAGTCACTTTTTTGACAAATCCTCTAACCTTTAAAAGACGGGATATTTGTATATATTTATATGTGCTTTTGTGAGATTCTTTTCATTCAACAGTTTCCCATCATGACTTTGTTGTGGTCTGCCGGGGGAAACATTTTCTCTGACAGACTGATTTAAGTCTGCTGCCACAGGGACAGTCACAGGAAAGCCTATATCTGGCTTTCAACACATCTCTCAAGCAGATAATTATCAGAACTTCATTTTAACATTTTATCTCCGCCCGCCTCTTGTGGATCCAGAGTGTAGTAGTTTACAAATTTGAGTATTCAAGTATTAACTGCTGTAGCAAAAGAATTTCCCAAATCTTGGATAAGTGAAATATACTTCTATAAGAATTAAAAGGGTAAAAAGCAGCCAGGTGCATCTAATCAAATGTAGTTGATTCACTAATCACTTGTGTGAGCACCTATATGCTGATTTGGAGCATTCTACAACGGCAAGGTAGAAAGACATCAATCTGGGAAGAGTTATAAGGCAGTTTAAAAACAATTTGAAGTTCATCGTTCTACAGCGAGAAAGATTATTCACAACTGGAAAACATTCAAGACAGCTGCCAGTCTTCCCAGGAGTAACCGTCCCAGCAAATTCACCCCAAAGTCAGACTGTGCAATGTTCAGAAAAACTGCAAAAAGCCCAAGAGTTACAGCCCAGACTCTACAGGCCTCAGTCAGCATGTTAAATGTTAAATTATGAAAAGAAAAAGCATGACTTGATTAGAAGGAGAAAAAAAGGTTTAAAATGAACATGGCAGCACAGCTTAGATCTCATACCAGCTATCAAGCATGGTGGTGGAGGGATGATGATTTGGGTTTGTTTTGCAGGAACAGGACCTGTGCACCCTGCAGTCATTCAGTCAGCCATGAACTCCTCTGTATACCAACGTATTCTAGAGTCAAATGTGAGGCCATCTGTCCAACACCAAAACAGAGGATTATGATCTAAGGCACACCAGAAAATCTACAATGGTTCAGCTGAAAAAGAAAACAATCTTGCAGTGGCCAAGTTGATGTTGTTACCTCAAATAACTGAAATGCAGTATAAGACAGCTGTGCATAAATGAATGCCTGCAAACCTCAATGAAATGAAGCAATGTTGTCAAGAGGAGTTGGCAAAAATTCCTCCACAACAATGTGAGAAACTGATAAAGCCATATAGAAAGTGTCCCTTCAATTTATTGCTGCTAAATGTTTTGCAAGATTGCATAGAGTCCAGTGAAAACCTCTTTTTTGACTGTATCTCTTCTTACTTTCTGCTTCTCCTACACTTTTTTCTTGTTTTTCTTAACAGGAATTGGTTGATTGGTGTGGCAAGGATAATGAAAGGTATTTAGTTAATAATGTTTTTGCACAAATTCATTGGAAACAATAATTAATTACATTAGACCATTCAAGATTAGAGAAAGGGAACAGCATATGTCTGATAAACACACAGAGTCATTAAAAAGGTACTCCTAAATTTATAAATATAATTGGGTCACAAAAGAAGCATCTTCTGTGACTTTAGTTGTTATAATAGCTTGGATGCTTGAGGGTTAAGCAGCTTTAACCTATGTAGGCACAATTTTCAGACCTATTTTAACCTTTTAGGAACCTTTTTGGATTTTTGTAGAACTGCAAAAAACCACATGTGCACAAAATTCTGAAAACATGAAGCTCATGTATCAACAAAATGACTTTAAACTGCAAAACTCTAAGCACAATTTCATTGGCCTCACACAATGTCTTTCAAAATACTAGACTCGTAAATCTCTGAGTATAAATGGAATCATTTAGCACACTTTGTTCGCCTAGGAACACCGGCCTTGAAAATGCAACACAATGATTACCAATTAGTCTCAATCCTGTTGCACCTGTTCAACTTCAATTGGAAGAACAACTGAGTTATGTGCCAGAGTATACAAGAGGTCTCGAGTGACTTACATAGTTGTGCAAGAAGACGGAGCAGCAAGAACACAAAAGAAGAGGATGAGTGAGGATAAGGATAAGAAGAGGCCTAGGAGGCAGCAAAAAGCAATTTCCAGTTTTTTGGGGCCATTCTGCAGAACACTTTGTAATGCAGTAACACATACACATATATTCCTTTTGTTACCTTTTTGTATCTGTGCGCCGATTTTCTTTCTAGTGTTTGTAGTGGGGAAATCACAGAGTTTTGCCAAATACTAAGCAAAATAAGTTGCATTTGTGTTGCATATATAGGTCATTCCATCTCTTGGCCTTTCTGTGTGGAGTTTTCATGCTCTCCCTGTGTCTGGGTGGGTTCTGTTCGGGTACTCCGGTTTCCTCCCACAGTCCAAAGACATGCAATTAGTGCAGTTAAGTTAACTGGTGATTCTAAATTGCCCATTGTTGTGAATGGTTGTCTGTCTCTCTGTGTTTTCGCCCTACAACAGACTTAATGTACCCTGCTTCTTGTCTAATGACATCTGGGCATTAGCGGAAGAGAATGGTTATAGAGTAGATGGAAATCTGACACGAAAATCCCCCAAACTGAAAAATGTCTGTGTATTGTTAAAATATGAAAAAGTCCAGCACTCCTATAAAGTCCCCTATTTAAACACACACTAATAAAACACACAATAGTATATTAATAATAAATAATAATAATGTCACCATAAAACACAGAATAGTTTTCACAATGAAATAATTAGTCACAAAAATGAAGAAAATGCTATATCTGTCTGCAATAACAGCATCATCATTATGATGCTACAAAAGACCAGTGAATATTTCAAGCTTTTACATTTAACAGTTTTTCATGTATTCATGTTCAAACAATGACACAGATTTTGTTTTAAAAAGGCCTGAATGTTGGCTGACAACCATTTTTTTCAGAAATATATGTCTTGAAAATTATTTGCTATATTATTAGCAAATAATTTGGACAATAAAACTTTCATGAAACTCAGTCGAGCAAAAGGCCCACATTGATATGAGATAAATGGATGCATATGCACTCTGTTGCAGTATTTGTACATCTGCCTTCACATGCATAGGAACTTCACATCCCATTTCTAATCTATAATCTTTAATGTGTCGGCCCACACTTAGCAGCTATAACAGAATTTGGCAATAACGAAAGGAAAAAAAAGCCTGTATTAACCAAAACTTTACTTATATTCTGTAAACTTCTATATATTTTAATACGTGATGTGCATCATGAAGCCAAAACACAAATGAAAAGTTTAATGGCAGCGTTTTGAATTGATCACATCAGTGTTTATTTGATGCTCTGTAAGACATGAGCAGATAATAGCTGTGCGTATTGTTTGGCAAACTGAATCCACTTTGAGTTGCTGTGTTTCATTTTGCAAGAGATGTGTGAATTTCTGAAAAGGCAGTCAGCTCTTTTCAGCTTTCGTTTAGAGGTTTCGAGAATGTGAGCCACAGTTTTTGGGAAATTTAAATTTAAATACAAGTTTCAATGTTTTCTTAAAGGGAAAAATGGTAAAATGCTGTCAGATTTGGAGATAAACTTGTTCTGATGCAGTGACATTATGATAAGACGTTTTCTAAATGTAATTTTAAAACTGGGTTTTGCATTAGGAGTTTTGAGAACTGTGTCTTAGCAACACAGGCACTCTACTCAAAACTCTGTTTTCTCACATAAATATATAAATTTTTCATTTGTGCTTTTAATGACAACTTTTTGACATGAAAAGAAGTTTAGCATGTCTTAGTGGTAAATTGTTAATTGGATAAACAACATGTGTAGTAGCTCTGCTAAGGACAGCTTTGTAACCTAACTGGATAAACAAACTAAATGAGAAAAGACCAAGAATGATTTCTTTTTTCTTTTTCAAAAGAAAAAAATCATTTTAACAGGCACAGATTAGCAAAAATTTGGCTATGGCAAGTTTGTGGTAAGTTTCTGAATAAGGTCTAAGAAGACAACTCTGTGTAAATTATGGAAAAAAGTTAGAAACAACAGTGAAAATAACCAGATACAACGCAGCTCCCAAACTGTTATTTTCATATAATTTGTCACTGAAAGGATATGATGTCGGACAACCTTTTCTGGGAAGTGATCACATTTTCCACATTTAGTCACTTTAATAAATGTATCTATAAAGATTAGTTACTACCAGTTTCTCAGCCTAAAGATGAAAGTGAGTGTTCTTGCTTATGAAAGCCAAACCTTCTTCCCGAGCGACAAGGACAGAAATATGAATCAGTGATCAGTGACTTGCAGCTTTCCATGGGCAGAATGGCAGCTTAATTGAAAATAAAGGAAAGGACAGAGCTGCCGAGTGACAAGTCCAGGAAGTATAGAGCCACAAACAAAATGCACCTGTTCTGCATAGAGAGCACAAATGAGACTTCACCATCATAAATCATGCACCTATAGGAGACAGGTACCTTCTCCTATTTAGACCCCGAGGCAGGCATAGACTGTAGAACCGGAGGACTGTAGAGTAACATTCAATAACAGAGTAAAACCTACAACACACCTTTGACATATATAAGGTAGAAAAGCAATAAATCAAACCTTTTCTGTAATATGAGCGTGCGTCCCCTTTAAAGCTGTGAAGCTAACCTTCTGGGTAGCTTCAAATCTCTGTGAAATTGTGTTATGCTATGTACAGTGTGCTATTAAAAAATTCTTCAAGAAAGAAAGTATGCATTCTTTAATGGTTAAAATTTCCTCTTAGATATTTTTAAATTAAAAGATCTGTGACTTCTTCCTGTTGTTCACGGAACCACTTTTTAATTTATTTAGCAGCAGGCGTCGCGGTGTTATCGTCTTGGTTTACGGGCCCATCACAAGAGTACAAAATTTACGCCACGGGGTGCACTTGCTCGTGTAAAATACCTTCGTGTTCCTCGGCTGTTACGCAATCATGCAGAGCAATCATCAGACCTAATGATCCCCAGTGGAGGCTGCCCCTACTATTACAGCTAGGCTGCAATGTTTAACCGTCAGCAACAGACACTGTGGGTTGAAAGCATCATTTAGCGTTCTTCAGAATCTAGAGAGGATGAAAGATGAGTCATGTCATGAGATGATATGCCTCTCACTGATGCTCGAGGTCTCGGTTTAAAGCAGGTTATATACATTCATTTGTAGCCTTTGGACAGTGTGTTTTCAAACAGGAACTTCACCAAAGAAATACCAGCTTTGTATAGTCGACTGCACAGCACTCATCACTTAATACTGTGGTAACAGCTGAGACTGAAAGACTGGTCAACATCTATAGTATTACATAAACGCCTATCTGCTGTTGACAGTGGCTTTCAAGCTGTGTCTTTACTGGCACATTTTAACTGTGTTTGGCAGAGTGTGGGTGTGTTTTTTTTTTTTCTTGTTTTGTCTTTAAGGTCATTTTCCTTGACATAGTTACTATGCTGCTTTAAATCTGTCCTTTTGTTTGCAGATGAGCTTATTAATAACTTATTCTTCTTTTAAAGTAGCATTCATGGCTAAATTGCATTCAACAGACTGTAATTTGGCTCAGCCTCGTCTTTGAAATGATAATTTGATTATTCATGTGGTATCTCTATGATTATGTGTAATCTGTGTAACCTTGCATCTCTTTTATCTATTTTATGTCCTGAAATGTAAATATTTAAAATGAAAATGACTCCACTGAAGCAGAGCTCTGGTCACGCGCTGACCGAAAGAATGAGATCACGGATACAAGTGGTGAAAACGAGTTTCCTCTGTAGGGTGTCTGGGCTCACCTTCAGAGTCATTCTGGAGGAACACACACTGGAGCTGAAAAGAGACAGTTAAGGTGGTTTGGGCCTCAGATTAGGATGCCTCGTGATTGGTCACCTAGGTGTGGTGTTTAGGATATCATAGAGAGGTGATATCTCTGGTTTGGCTTGGTGCCCCCTCTAAAGAGCTGGATAATATATACATATATATATATTTATATATATACAGCTTTTGTTTGACTGACCTCCTGACTGAGTCTGACAAATTGAGTCTGGACAAAAGACAATTTGGGCATTGGGGCATCTAACTTTGCACAGTAGCAACTACATTCTTCTCCTTGTAAAAGGATGCTGTAGCCTCCCAAGCTTGTTTCTAAAATATCTGGAAAGTTGCTCCTTCTCAGCAGTCAGCTCTGTAGCCTTGAGAGGATCTTCTGCCCTCCTCCCCAGCTTAGATCAGGCATGTTTTTCCGCTGCCAGAGGAAGGTTTACGTTCTGAAATTGGATACCTTTTCCCCACCTCTTCTGAACTTCTTCCTTCCTTTTATTGTAATACATACTTAATTTCAGCCTCACACCGTCCCACACTGCCCTTTGTCTGCCGCACTTTTCTTTTTCTTTCAGCTTTAACTTAACCCGTATACTTTCATCTCGTGATTTCAATATTTCAGATCTCTTCTGCTCCTTGTTTCTCTTCTCTGCCTTCTCCTTCTTTTCCATCTCTTTATGTAATTTCTTGTCCAACAGTGTTTTTTTGGCAGCCAACCTTTTCAGCAGTTTATCCAAAAGAATTTCTGTTCTTATCTGTTGCATCCGTCCTTATTTATACTGTATTATTAATATATTAATAGAAAGACCAAGGTTAAGCTTAGTGAATAAATGGTGGAACTTTAATATTTAAAAACATTTTTGTAGAATGATGAATCATGATACAAGCCAGATCAAATGTTATAAAATATTATTATTATTATTATTATTATTATTATTATTATGAATTACCTAATAATAGTAATAAAATATATAAAGGCTGAATTCTCTATCGATGCATTTTGATGTATGCTCGTTATTCTTTGCTGTAAACCTTTCTTTGCTATTTTGACCAAACAGCAAACAGTAGGGAATGTGTTATAATGCATGTTCTCCTCACATGTGTAAACATAAAGGATGCCACATGTAAAAGAGAGCTTCTTTTTCCTAGATTCAATTAAATTAATGACAAAATAAGAAAGTTTCCTTTCTTTAATTAGGGAAATGACTGAGGGAGGAGTGTCAAAGGAATGTGACAAAGTGACAAGTGACACAAATTAAAAACATCCAATTACAGGAAATAAAACTGCAGGAAACGAATCCATTCTTTACACTTCTGAGTGCAGCAGTCTGAAAACAGTATGTTAGTGCTACGGTATATATTGTATTTTTTAAAATCTTCTGATTTTAAAGAATTACTTAACTGTGCTTTTGTATTTATTTTATATTCAATATAAATGTGACTGTTACACATTTATATTGTTGTTTAAACATTCAAATTTTTTTTAGACATGTTAAATTTATACAGGCCAAAAGAAGAAACGGTATTATACTGTTATTACACCTCTTCTGCTTCCAAATGAGTCATTTAGGAAAGATGTCATGACAGGTTTATCCACAGCTTTTTCATTCAGCAACTCTTTTATTCCTTTTGTTCAAAGCGCTAAACAAAGCAGCGTTCATATTACAGCAGTAGCAAAAACAGGCATTTGAAGTAGTTGACTGAACTCTTTCATTGCTGTGATGAATATTATTTTTTTACAGTGACGAGGCAAAGACAAGAGAGTGGGTGATAAACGAGAGGTATTACAGGCAGGCGATGAAGAAGAAAAGCAAGATTAGACTGCCAATTACTTAATCTCTATTGTTGTTTGTGACTAATGATAATTAGAAATAGCACGCAATAATTGCAAATTCACAGACATGGGCGGAAACAAACTGTATTACCACAGCAGTATATATCTTGTAATCAACAATTAACAGCACAGCAAACCACTGCTTGCTTATCACATAATTCTCATGTCTACCAAACACACTGGTAACAAACTGTGCTTGCTGACGAAAATAACATGCACTTCATAGAGTGGTGCATTATAACCAAATGAAAAAAGTTAAGCAATTATTAAAGCTTGTTAAATCTTTACTTTAAGGTTATTCTCTCTCACAGTCAAAGATGTATTTCTTACACAGAATGTTCAATCTTGTGAGACCTTTTTTTTGGTAATACAGCGGTGGGAGGCAGGGATGGATGGTATGTGTTGGAACATTAATCATATGCATGTGTTTGCAAAATGTTCCTCTGCTGCCAGACTGCTATGCCTGCTTTACTGTTGCCTCTTAGTCACATGCAAGCAGAGGTGCAACAGAACAAGGGCAGCATCGCCCAAAGTCAGCAACCAGGTAGCAAAATATATATTCAGCTGTCAAATACACATGTGCACCATTTCCCATAATTAAATGAATGAAAACAATTTAAGGAAATGAAAATGTCTTGAAATATACATTTGTAGTTGGTATGGACGGATGGATAGTTGGATATACAAAAAAACAGAAAGAAGTGGTTCTCTCAGAGTAAAACGTTAAAGCTGTCTTTTCAGTGCGTCCAAAGAACAGTTTCTGTAATCTTCGGGTTCTTGACCTTGGGTAATTTCATCATCTTCAGGGTAACTAAACCCCAGGAGACCATCAATTGTGGCCTCTCACTGCCCATCAGTTGTGATCTCTCATATGCTAGTACTGTTACCTCACAGTAAGGGGGACTCATGATCAATACATTGTTTATATCTCGATGTTTCAGTCCTTCAGTTTTCTCCCAGAGAGAAACTGGTGGATTTGAAGCTGCAATGCCTGAAGTCCTGCTATTTAGACATGTTAACCTAAATAATAGAATGGCAATATTTTTGTGTAAGGAAATATATAATAAAGGTGTTTAAAACTGTCTGTTCTTTATAACATACCTGTATTTTTACCCAATGTTGTGTTGAAAGATAGCACGTAAGTCAAGTTTCTATTCAGAAGGTGATTGAGTCTAACTTGTTAATATCAGCAGTGATACCGACAGGATATTACTTTTTTCCCATGTTAATGGGTTGTTAAGGCAATGGCAGTGAAGCCCAAATAAACAGGCACTAAACAGCACTGAGATTTGGTGGTTTACTGAAGCTGGGCTAGTTTACATAGCGAAGAGCAACATTGCTATGGCTAGGCTATTATAAAAACAACACCAAAGGGAAGGTAGGAAAAGGGTTAAAATTTTGTGATGGGCAGAAATCAACAGCATCATTAGGCAGGAAGAAGACACCAAAAATGGGATTTTTATAAATATTTATGGGCCCTAAACCTAAGCAGTTGTTGTTATTTAGCGAGCTCGTGTCAGTAATAAAATTTCTGTTACTGCAACTTCTACACGCGTGATGATTACACAGTTTGCCGTGATATCAGGTTGGATAAATCATAGGTGTGATACTGAACTTCATGTCTTGAGTCTGAAGATGCAGACACAGATTAAAATATACCCTGATCGCACACGAACACCTACAAATTCTCTTCCCGAGCTTTGGCATACTACATATTTGTCTAGCCACATACACAAAATGGAATTAGGCTGAATGGCGATGAGCATCCTGACCACTCTAAGCAAACTCACTGCTGCTCAAGACATGGTGGCTTCCACAAACCGCTTCTATGTAAGGACTCTTGTATGTAATGGACTGATTATAAATTTACTCCAGTGTTCAAACATTATTCATCCATGTGCTGTAGTGTACACCTTACCCTTTTAACAACATGCTACACATGATGATAATAAAAAAGCAGAGAGACTAAAAGCAACCACTGGTTCTTTTTTTCTTTTTTTTAAGGGGGTCATATTTCTATTAAATTAAAGTAAAATCATTATTGCATGCTCAAAAGATGAAAACCTCAATAAATGCAGTAGAATCTTGAGTCTGGAGACATGGTTGAGACATGATTACAGTACTTAAGAAACAAATGGAGAGTAATCAGAATGAAGAAAACACCAAAGAAGTGAAGGTAGCCTCTCTCAGGCGTTGTCTTTTTTATTCCACACACAATAAGCAAACTCACTGCTGCTAACCTTGTGTTCATAGTGAGCTCTGCTCTCTACAAATGACCATAACAGTGATTTTGCATGTTTGGCTTGGTAAATGACAACAATTTTCTAAAAGAAAAAAAACAATCCTACTGGGGCAATAAATATTAGAGTTGTTTTTTTTCTTCCTATCATCCAGACTGTCATTTGTTTCAGTTAACTCCAGTATACTATTAAAATCCAATTGTAGGGACTTGAAACACGGTCAAGCTAATTAAATCATCACAGTGAACAAAATTTCTATTACGTTTTTGTCAAAGTATTAATTTAACTGATCCAGCATGGAGCTAGATGGCAGACAATTATGTTTCCTCCTGAAAATACAATCCAGGGAGAAAACTAATTTTACCGAGAAATTAAGATATTTTGTGTGATTGTTAACAGGTGAGCCATTGAATTTTCAGCTGAGTGTATTGTCTGAATATGTGATTTTCATTGATTAGATTTGCATTGAAGTTGCTAAACAAGTGTGGAGGTTATATTTGTTTTACTCAAAAACTCCTGGTATGAGTCTGTATTAAACAACTCGGAGCTAGCCTTAAGGTTCACACATTTTGTGATGCACATCCAAGTTGGGGGTTGATAACGTCCATGAAAACAATAAACAAGGAGGCACTTTTGCAAGCTGAATATACCCATATGAGAAATAACAACCTGATACTAAGAAGTACAACAAAAGTTGTAATTATTACTTAATTGTTACTAGATTGATACATGAGGGAAAGCAGCGTTGCAAGAAAAGTCAGAGCTGAACTGCCAAAGGAGTCAAAAAAAAGCATCTTTGTTTAAAGTTTGAAAATGAACTCTTCTTTTCATAGCGCAAAGGTTCATGAGGCAGCAGTATAAGTCAACTTTAATTACATGGAACCAATATAAAACAACAAACATCAATGCATTTATTAAACTAAGAAGACAAATAAATATCTATATGTATACAAGTTGAATTTGTTATTCTCGCTCATATGTTGCACAGACATGTATGGTTATTTATCTTCTTACTTTTAATACGGTCACTGTAACATAAATATAGTCAGATGACAAAAAAGTCATTGTTTAAAAACACTTAAAAACAGAATGATATTTACATATATATTTATTTGTTATCTTTGCAAGCTACATATAATTCAAATCTAATGTTGGGACGTTGTTCATGTATTTGTTTCTTTATTCAATAATTTAAGATCCCATTGTTCCCTAATGGATTCATATCTTGGCTGTTGATTTAAATGTACCCACATCTGATCATTAAGCCTCAAACTACTGCTTTCATAGTAATTTATTTATATTTTAAACAAATACACATATTTATATATTCTGCATATAATATAAGAATGATTAAAACCATCAACAAAACATTTAAAATAAAAAATAAACTGTCCCATAAAATTAAGCAATATTTGCCATATGATTCACACAGCCATCAAAAACATCTTCAGCTTTAATAAAATAAATTGTAATCTGCTAAGCTATATGTCTATATGATATTTAAGGACTTTATATTCTTCATTACATATTTATTAGAGAGTCAAACAAAACTGGATACAAATTTTTGTGACTGTTCAACATATGTTGACTTTACTCATTACTCAAAGTAGGGGCATTAAGATTTCACCACAAGTTGATTTAAGAAAGCCACACAGTCACAAATATCAATGAGGCATAAGATGGGGATAATGCATCAGGTCTCCCCCTGAGATAATGATCGGGTCCTAAATTGGTGAACCTTTGGCATGGCAACCAAATGACAGTGTGCTCATTTTGGTCAAGGGTGATTTTAAATGTTGCCTTAACTTTCCGAGTTGCATCAATCAGCCCCCCTCAAACTACTCTGTGTGCTCTATATCCAGACCCACAGAGCACCACTGTGCTCCCCACACAGTGGGATTTTTTGACAAGTGAAACAAACAGTAACTGAACTGACAGGATATGTCATTTTCAATCTCAGCTTTAAAACTTCACAGGATAAAGCTGCTGGGTGAACTGTTAATACTGTTTAAAGAACTAAACGAGATTGAACTGCCAATTTGAATTTGGCTTCATTGATGAAACGGCAGCAGATGTAGACAGAATTTCCAGACATGTTTATTTTGGACAGTGTCTTTGGACTATGAAGCTGAAGGCCATGAAATGAGAAAAGTAAGCAAGGAGTAGCAAAAGGAGGACTCAAAATCCTCATCCCAGGCTCTGAAATACTCTGATACCACCGGTGTCACAGGAATATGCTCAAGGTGTCCTTTGCTGTAAGCAACACAAGGGTTTTTCAAGGCAAAGAATTTCCCAAGTGAGTCACCTGATCTCAACCCAATAAAGCATGCTTTTCAGTTACTGAAGACAAAACTGAAGGCAGAGAGACCCACAAACAAGCAGGAACTGAAGGAGGCTGCAGTAAAGGCGTAGCAGAGGACCTCTGCAGAGGAAACACAGTAGACTAGACTACGTGCAGATATTCAGTCCAATAACGTTTTTCCATTTAGCAGTGTGGAATCTGTGAACGGTTTTAGCACCATGACTCTTTCTTTAGATGCTTTGAGTCACTTATTAGATTGCATGTATATAAAATCAGTTCCAAACAAGAGCAAACTGAACCTATGTTTTTAATTGTTGTCCAGATGTGGTTTAATATGGATCAACAGTGAAAATCTACATGTTCAGTAAATTTATGAAAACACAAAACTTGCTGTAAAAAAATGGTCATCAAACAGTGTGGATCAATCAGATGTCCCTGTGATCTAAAGTAGTCCCTGTGTTAGATTAAATTTAAGTTAATTAAACTCACAGCTTAACAATGAAACACATGTCAACCACAAAACTGTAGTCAGTTGTGTACATACCCAGGGCACATAGTTTACTCAGAGCAGCATGTGTATACTCAACAGCTTTTATGACATGGACATTGCATAAATAACACATTTTTTTTCTAGTGAGACGAGGGAGAAATCTGCTCTTGAAAATTTAAAATGTCAAGATAAATGGCATTTTCAGTTAAAAACAGCAGAACAAAACCTTACTCTTGGGTGAAATCAGGAACATGTCCTGGGGGCTAGTGTAAAACTAACCTCATCCTAATATGTTCATTTTGCAAACTACACAGGCAGAGTGTGTCTCTGTTGCTCACCAGTGGATCACACAGTGTGTATACGATACCTGCTGCTGTGCCAGAGTGGCCGCAGGAAATCACTTCCAAACAAGAGAAAAACTGTTAAGCTGGGCTGGTGTGCTGGTCATACATAAAACAGGCCAATTTAATTCAATGGCCACTTTGATTAATCTGCTCTAAAAGTAGACTACACGTGCTACAGCTGTGACACCACAGCCTGTGGATCACAGTCGATCAGACGGATGTTAAAAACTGAGGGAATTCCCCTTCTATATAGTCAAAGTTGGTATGGCCCAAACAGCTCAGCTTTAGCCTTTTTTGTTTCCTTTATAGTTTTTGCATCAATAATACTTATAGAGGGTAAATGAACATGCAGCTATTGCAAGTAGCTTATTTGAATAGCTTAATATCACAAAGAATTTCCCATAAATACATCTTTGAAGCAGGACGTTGTGCACAGTAAAATACTTCCCTCATTAAACAAATCTGTTGCTTTTGAAGGGTTAATAAATTAGTACTCTAGTCGAATTTTTTTTTTCTATGCTAGAATTTTGAAATGTACAGCATTATTAAAGTATGTTAAAATTACATTATTAAATAATAGATGTGGGTTGCTGAATCAATGGTTGCTTGGCCTTCTGACTTTTTAATGCCACTTAATGGAGAAAAGTCTGATGCTGAGAGACGACAAAAAGTGCAAGGGACGCAGACAGAAACCAGGGAGTGAACAGAAGGTTCCTCAGAGTGGTGCCACTGAGGAGAACGATGAGGAAGATGCCAATGATAAAACCTCCACAACAGAAATAACTGAAATGTAGCTTCATTAAATCAAAACAAAAACCTGGGCTAGTATAAAACTCTGGCTCTTCCTCTGGCCTTGCAAGTCACCAAACTGTCTTTACAGTATCGATTTCATTCTATAAGCAACAATTAAGCCTCCCAGATCAGTGTACGATCAACAGTGTGTTAGCATTGCAGGAAAATCATTACCATTAATTACAGCCTGGACAAAATATATACAGATATCAAATCAACCACTTAAGATAAAGAAGTAAAAATTAATTTAATTTCAGTTTAACTGCAAGGCTTTGATGAAAAACAATGAATACATTAAAAAGTTATACATTCGGATGCAACAACAGACTGGTATGATATAGCCTCTGTAAAGAAGCTGCTTATCATTCAGGATTATGAGTCCCTGATATTATACCAGTGGTTGGATATACAGAGAATAGGCTCGTTTTACCTTCTGCATTTATATCTTTGTCTTTCTTCTCCTTTGAAATATTCAACATTTTCCCCTTATCTTTCTGACTTATGTCAGTTCCAGAGGAGTGACTGTTAAAGATCACTCATCATGAGCACTATCTTTTTCCCCCTCAGGCGATCCCTGAGGGGGAAAAAGTTGCAGTTTCCAAACAGACATAGCTGTTGCTCTCAGAAGGCAAAAAAAGATGGATGAAAGGGAGAGAGAACAGTAAGAAAAGCATGCCATTCAATGTTTTTTCTTCTTTCATAAAGGATGAACTTCAACCAATATGTCTCCCCTCTGAGAACATGAGTCAAAGTGACACGGTGTGGACCCCCACTGACTACTCATCATCAGCTCTCATTAAAGAGAGCCAGGAACTCTTCAGTCCTTTCAATTTACTACTACAGCTTATTCCCATTGATTGAGAAGGGCAGAAAATGGGCATGTAAGCAAACTTAAAGTGGAGGACTTTAATAGCGCCGAGCATTAAAGTTTCTGCCGATGATTAGCACTCGCTCCGACTTCAAAAGCTACCCGTCTGCTTTGAGTAGGCCGACAAGTTTGAAGAAGACGTCAAGGTGTGAGCACAGTGTGAAATGATTATAGGAAAAAATAGATTAACACTGTGACCTCAGAGGACTCTGTGCATTTACATCAACACTTTGCTGTCTCACGACCTTCTCTACTTCCTCGCATATCATTATGTCATTGCTGGCTTCCACGCCGTTCTGTCGCACTTGTGTCCCCGGGGCCTCAGCTATAAAGGCACAACACAACACAATTTCACTTAAATGTTTTTGTCTTTTTACCTGCTTGGGAGAAACAGACATGTCTCGTTTACAGGAGGAGTTGCAATAAGTAACAGAAGCCTGGTGGTGTAAACTTTTAAACTCGTTGTCCACTTTGGCAAAAACCTCGAGCTAGCAGAACAAGAGGTACAAAATGCTATTTTGAGCCACTTGTGCAATCAGGTGAGCTGGTGGAAAGTGGGTATGCTGCTGCAGAGCACGGCGCTCTCAGGCTCCCTCTGTCCCCACACTGCATGCTCATTCCCAAGGGCCTAAGGAGGAATAATCAGTCATTAACTGGTGCAGGCCAAGGTTCAGCTGCAGAGTGCCATGTCCCTGGGAGGATCAATAGGCCAGGGTAATTAAAGAGCTGGCCGGGGAGGGAGGGGAGTGTTGGGAGGGGGGGGATGTTGCCAGTAAATCCACCGCAGCGACGGGATAACTGTAGCCAGAATGACTACAACACTGACACTGAGAATGGCACTAAGGGAGGGTGACACACTCGCATAAACACATAAACATATCACAGACTCCAGTGGGACCTAGAGACTGACTCAAACACAGGCCCGTGCACTTATAAATAATAATGCAACAAGACTATTGTGATATCACTGTTGTGTAATTACCTGACTTGTTTAGTTTTCTTTTTGTTTTTTTAGATTTCTATTATCATGTGGTGTAAATTGGCATAGATGATAGTAATTACTGTGATGTAGAGTTCTGCGCTGTGCCCAAACACCAGAGGATTAATCGTATCTTCTTGTGTATCCAAGTGAAGACGCAAATCTATTGAGCCGTCAGGACACATGGTGATTTAATTTCTCTAAGCTGCTTTTAGCGTGAGTAATGTTTTATTGTGGGAAAGGTAGCGGCAAGGTAAGCCGAATGAGCATGAGCCACGTTGCTTCTCACATCCAAAACACCGTAAGATGGATTCCCTGTTTTTTCCTCTTTGGGCTATGAATAAAGTTGCTCAGATGTAAAAGTCCAATAAAGAGATGAGAGAATCACCACAGAAAATCCTCCGGGAAAGACTTGTGCGGATGATGTTATTTCGATGTTTGTTCGCAGAGGTAAAATGCTTTTTCTTTGCAGAATGAACTTCAGTGTGTGCCTTAAATCCCCGAGCGTTCACGAGCTGCAGCAGTTTCTTTAATCTGATACATTAGCGATCCTCACTTCATCCTAATAAGGACGCAGAGGTCCTGTGTTGCTGTCAACCCTCTCAGACTTATAAAAGTTTTTGAATCCGGTCTTTTGCATTACAGCAGCTCGATTCTCTAAATTTAATCCTCACACAATACGCACAGCACAGCTTCCAAGATACTTAGACTGCACTACAAATGTACTGATGAATAATTAACTCATGCATCTGGTGACGTATCATTTTTCATGTCGAGACCACTAACACAAAAGCTCTAATGTCAAAGGTGAAAGCATGTGTAATATGTCATTGGAAAGCATTAGTCAAAATACCAGCCAAGAGCGCTGTGAAGCACACAGACTACATTACAATATCCTCAGTTTGTGTAATAAATTCAAGTCACAGAGCTAAGCATCCCATTTTCAGTTCCATAATCTTTCAAAAACTCAGAAGGTCATTTGACAACATCGATTCAGAAGCTGTTTCCAGAATCTTCAAACACTCCTCTAACCATCTGGATTTAAAAAGAAAAGCAAAACAAAACAATCCCATATTGTGCATGAAAAAAAAGATAATTATTTCTCAGGTAGTGAAGCCTTACTTCCACAATTTGGGGAAACCGAGGACAGGATCTTGCATCACTCACATAATATAAATGTGATATTCCTGTCATATGTTTTAGATCATAACAATAAAGACACAGGAAGAGACACGAAGGGCACAAACTGGGGTTAATTTAACTGACTCCAAATAGGAAATGTTGCGTGGTGTCGCAGGAATGTGCAACACTTAAAAGCTCTGAAATGTTCAAATTAAAGTTTAGAGCATCCCCACCACCTGCTGCTGTCTATCGGATGCCACATGCACTTTAATAAACTGGGTATCATCAGCCTTGATGCTACATAACGCGCCGTACACTAGCACAGCCAAATGGAGTTCAGCCAGAGCCAGAGCAGTCTGTGGAAGATTTGAGGACTGTCTGTTTTATGGCATATGGAAATGGCCTAGATATTGATTCCTTACTAATGAGGCTCATGAAGCAGACAGCATCCCATGTAATTGCTTTAAAGTTATTTCTAGTATTAGCTATTCTATATTTTATCCATATTATAATATTGGCAAGAGATGTTGCTGTAAATAAAACTAAGATGTTAATTTTTGGTGCTTTTTTTTGCCTGCATAATCATCAAGCCAAAGTGTCCACTACAAATAATTACTTTTGAATAAATGGCCACTATCCCAAAAAAATTACCGAAGGCATTCACAACCCCTCTGCGAACCTATTAAATCTGAAGTCTGCAGGATGTTTTGTAACTGTCTTGAGGTCAAACGTTCCATGACCTATAAAAACACTACAGCTTCTTGTCTGCTGTAGACTTGCAGTCTTGACATATAGTAAGTTCGTAAGACAGTTTTTGATCTTCGTTCGCCCCACTTTTTCAGATGCCTTTTGCTTTCCTGAGCCGTAGTGCACAAAGATAATTTAACTCCATTGACAGTTTCTGTGTAAAACAATACTTTCTTTCCTCAGAGTAAAAATAGCTTTTGCTTTCTCTGCTGAGTTGTCACTGCCCCCCCGTGATGACTACTGAGTGCTTCACCAAAGACATAAATGTGTTGACCTATTGATTGGAAGGTTTTCATTTCCTAATGGGTTTTTTTTACAAGTGCTTTACAAAATATTTTTGGCCTATTAAGTTCTTTAATTGCGCAATTTTTTAACTCCATCCATCTGTATTATAAAGTTCAGCTTTATCCTAACTAAAACTTTCTTTGTCAACACAAATGAAACAGGTAACTCCCGTGTCTTTTACCCACATATTAAGCAGCTGATGTGTACTTTTGTGTTAAATTATTAAAAGCCTTGTAAATTGCAATAAAAATAGTTGAATTCTATAAAACACAACTTCCATTGCATATTCAAACAAAACTATAGATTAAAATAATTGCACTAAATAATTGCATTATAAAAATGTGATAGTCAAAAATGGGCTCTTTAGACAGTAGGAAAGAGAATAATCTGTTGGAGTTGGCCAAATGAAAACCAGTCTGTATCTCTTTGAGCTGGTACCAATCCTGCTTACAGGTTACTTGCACAATCCTTAAACAAGGTAGACAGTTATTCTGGCAGCTTTAGTGGCAGTAGAGATCTTCATTCCTAAAAGTCAAGCTGTAAGACTGTGTGATATGATTTTAAACATAAATCAAATGAATGACTTGGTATAAGAATCAAATATTCTAGGTGAGTGGAATTAAACATCCCCCGCCAAAAAGTAATTTCTCACATCACAAAGCATTGCAGAATGAGCCTTGCACGACAAAGCCACTACAAGCTCTTATTCCCCCGCTTCCTTTTCATGTTTTTTAGCAGTTTGCAGCATCATACCTTAGGTGTATCCCACCACATAGGAAATGTGATCAAAAAGTCCTAAGAACAGCCCATGAAAATCTAAATTTTACTTGATTTAAAGCTCACATTCAGGGTCATCTTCTCATACACAGCACAATTTAAGAATCAAACTCAACACAGTAGCAGCAGCATAGTGTATATAGCAACATAGTGTTCATCAAAAAGGAGGAATGAGCTGGAATGTAACTGAAAGCAATGCTTGGAGTGGCCAAGGTGTAGATAGAAAAACAGGGTTAACTTCCAGGTATCAAAGAGGGCCTGGTTACCACCATATTGGTTTTAAAGACCTGGTGGAAAACCCCATCACCATCCAGCCTTTAAATACTAGGAGCTTGATGTGATGACTGGAAGCTGGTGTGGGAAAGACAGCTCGAGCGGGAGAAGCTTCACCTGTAGGCAGCCGATGAGGAAGCACCTGCCCACAAATCTACCTGATACTGAGAGATGGACTCAAGAGAAAAGGGAGACTGAAAGAAAGAGAGAATAAAGAGACAACCCCAAACCTGCCACGACCATAACAAGATCTCGTAGTGCAAGTCCTGCTATCGTTCCTTGTACTTGTCTCTGTGTGATGGGTGCCGGATCTCATTTTTTGGTGACTGGATGAAGATGCAAGGAGGCAAATCTGACAAGGAAGTCAGTAGTGAGTGAGGATTGCAGTTGTCTATCACACATGCTTCTTCTGCACATTAGACAGTAACATGGCATTGAAACAAATGGGGTTGCATGGTTTCACTGTCACCTCATAACAAGAAGGTCCTGGTTCCTCCCACAATCCAAAGAGATGCATGGGACTGTGTTAATGTGATTTTAAACGGACAGTAGGTGTTAATGGGAGAGTAAATGATTGTCCCTATGTGTTGGCCCTGCTCGGGATTGGTCAGCTGTTCAGGATGTACTCTGCGTCTCGCCCTATGACAGCTGGGATATACAGGGGTATTTTGGTCAGTCTTGTAAGGAGCCAGTAAACAAGGAAGGAGGAGGGGGAGAAGTAGATGCCTATTGATTCTGTGGACAGTGACTCTGATCACTTTAAACAGGCTGGGATCGACAAGCCGTCCCCAGGCAGAGCAAGGCCTTGATCTGACAAAGAGGAAAGCAGCCTATGGGCGTATCCATCAGCAACAAACATTCCAGAACTCAACAAAAACAAGAGAGGGTATTAACTGTGATGCCCATTGATCGGTCAGCGCTGCGCACAGTCACCGAGACAAAGCTGGCCCCTTCGATTTGTCTGGAGACAGACCCAGTGTAATTGTAAGGAACTGCAAACAGCAAAAAGAACAGCGCAGGTCAACAGGACATTTTCAGTTGAAACACATTTTTTGTAATGTGTTACAGACAGACAACAAACAGGTGAGGTGGAAGAAAAAGACAACCAACACGGATTGAGAAAATAACGGTGAAAAACACAGAAATCCATAGAGGTTTGAGCTGAGCAGTGACATTAACAGTCAAGGCAGAGAGCTCCTCCTGGCTTTACTGCCCACCGTGCACCAGGGGTCATTTTTTCCAGACAGATCTGTGAGCAGGAGGTACATATTAAGAGCTTAGAGGTAGCTTTATTCTGTCGTGTTTGGTAGAATCTCACAGGTGGGGGTCAGCATAAACAAAAAGTCTGAAGCTGTTAGACTGTCCTTTTTCTTCCTGAGGCTTGACACCAGATGGAAGCACAATGGACACACATTTGAAGCTTTTGATGTTTTTTCCTCGACACTTACACGATACAGTATAAAGCAAGCACGCTGTCAATAGCTTTTCCAAAAACCACTACAGAACAAATTTCCTAGATTTTGACTTTAAAATGGGACAACACACACCTATTGTAGAATGACACTGCTGGATCATTTATCACACTTTAGCATTTATCAGAGAAAGTTGCAGTCACTTCAGAAGCAGATGCTTTCTACTCAATTTGCTTCACGAAATAGTATTCCTGCTTAATCCAAAAAGAGTTGTTTTTAATTGGATACATTTTTGCTAACAGGCAGATAAAAGCACACTCTACCCACACGTTTAATGTAATATATTGAGTTATGGTTGTTAGTCCAAGTTTTTGCCAGTGCTCCTGTTCTGCTTCAGCATGCATGAAATGATTGATTAATTGAGAGTCCACACGAATGATGTCATCAGCCACATTTTGTGAATTATGTGAGTGATCCTAATGACAGTTTGACGCAGAACCAATCTAGAGTACGGACAAGAAAGGTGATGGAAATTCATTGCTTTTGAATGGATGTAATTTGTGTCCAGGTCAGAATGTGCCAATTGCCACAAGCTTGAGCATTTCCCAAACCAGCAATTAAACAGAGAGCACATAAATCATTGGAGGAACATGGTTGACAGACAGGGACTTTCTAATCGCAGCCATTGAGCTGCGGAGGAATTCATTTCTATTAGAATTAAACGGACGTGAGTGGCATGTGACATTTGTTTGCAGTTAAAAAGCACAGTTTTTAATGACACACAAAGCTGTCTGAGCTTTATGTGTTTTTAGTATGCCATAACTGATAACTTTGTTGTGCCCTCCATTGCTAAAATGGACGAACCTTAACCTGGCAACAGTCTTCAAGCAGTAATATTTCTAAAATTGCATTTGAAAATATATCATAATTGCGCTGAGCGTGTACTTTAAACATAACATAGTTTTATTGTACCATTAAATTACTTTTTATTTTCTATGACTATTCTGATGAATACAATCCGAATAAACAGAAGTAGCCAATCAGAGCCCTGCAACAAGTGCTTTCATTGCTCAAATATAATAAAATTATCCTTTTTACCTCAGACCCACAACTAGACGTTGCTCCAGGTCAATCAGTTTTTTGTAATTATGTCTCTGCCTCCTCAGATGTTGTCCTAACTCTGCCAACAAGAGCTCAAACTACCCCACTGACAGAAAAGAGTCCCCACTGAAATTCAACAAAAGTCGTCTCTATACAGCATCCACTCCTGGATCAAACCATGAAAATCTCCCTGCAGCTGCCGTCTCATGAGAATTTGATGAATCCAGAATTTCTCTTTCTTCCTTTTCTTGTTTAGAAACATCAGGATCGGCTCATCATCGCTTGATGTTGACTCCATTTTTTTCCCTGTGAGCTTTTTGAGGATGAATTTCCCACAAAAATACAACATTTTCAGTGTGTACACGACAAGTTTGGATCCAAAGAATTCTTTATTTCGTGTCACTTGTGTAGTGGCCTTCAGCTCTCTAAATGCTATTAAATAAACACCTTTAATAGTTATTTGAAACTTGTGTAGTTAAGACATTGTTCTGAGTACATATATATCTATATATGTGTATGTATGTATGTATGTATGTATTTTTTTTTTTCACGTGTGGGCTTAGAAACACACATGTATCTAGATGCAGACATAATTCTTCATACACAAAGCCGTTATTCCTGGTGTAATTTAAGACAGCCCTTTGTAACGTGGTAATTATGGCAGAATGAAAGACTTGCACATCCTGGTAACCTAGCATTGCTGACGGGTCGCTGCATTTCTGCGGCAAAATGGAAGAGGTCTGTGAGCAGATTAACAGGACAATCTTTTACATTTTATCTCCAAGACTCATGCAGAGAATTGAGACGGTCAGGCTCCCTTTAAATCACTAAGTCAATTACCTCGTACATATGGGACAGCAGTGATTTGGATATCGGAGATGGGTGGAGTTGAGCGCAAAGGGGCTGTATCAAAGGAGTCTCTCTTAGCTGTGCCGTGCCCCTCAAGGCTATACTTATGAACACCTCACTGACTCTGATTCGCGGCTGTGCTGGTTGTGATAGCTTTGGCAGCAATAGCAAGTTGAGATGAGATGGAAGATGGAGCACCTGGTCCAGGAGCAACTGCTAGCATCTCCAGGGACTTCAATAATTAGCATCACATTCACATTATAGCACCTCTGAAAACACAATGTGTCTGGCACCTCAATAACACCTGCGCTTGATGTTTTCAAATATATTTTCATGTGCCAGATTGTCATCTAAGCATTATGCTTGAGACAAAGGTTTAAAGTTTATTTTTAGTAAGCTGTACCTCATAAAAAATGGTTATCACAATGTATCTTAAACCAGTTAGTGAGGACTTCTGTAGACTAACATTGTATTTCTGTAAATTTGCAGAATAATCACAGCAACAGGCATTGGTGTGGAGGGAATCTGCTGAAGGATCCATGAGCTGTTTTTCATTTTGTGATGTGTTGAGACTCAGTGTGCAGTTTGCATGTTCTCATTTTGTGTGCAGAACATTTACATATATTATAATTACAGTGTGACGGATAAATTGCTGAAAAGATCTCTTTAGATAAAAGGAAATGACAGAATATCTTCATAGCTAATTGATTTACTCTATCTGATAATACATTCATTGAAAGCAACGTTATACTTTTTATAACAATGCATAGATGGATAGATCTGAAAGCATCGATTAACAGTGATTAACCCAACATATTATCAGACTTTGCAGTTCCTGTCTGTTGTCAGCATTTCAGCTTCTGTAAGCTCATTTGTTTTAATTTTGCAGGCTGAAACTGAAATGCATCATCAAATGCTCAGATGCTATCAAGTTGACAAAAGCCATGTGCTCGAGACTTTTGCTTTAATTCCTGCAGTGGTGGATGTCTAGAATCACATTTTGCAGTAATGACACACGCAAAACATAGAACCACAAGGTAAACAGTTTGTTGGTCCGGACCAGAAGAACACAGAGAATACAAAACAGACACGGAGAGCTTGTGAATGTAAAAAGGCAAATGAGTTAAAGCTTGACATGGTGATCTGATAACTACAAAGGATGGGGGTTTATCCAGGCCACATGCCAAAGTAACCTTGGGCAATATACTGAACACCAGGCTGTGTTCATCCGAGTGTGACTGTGTGAATGTTAGATATAAAAAAAGAAGTGCTTGTATGAATGCATGTGAATGGGTGAGTGAAGCATGTTGTGGAGTAGAATAGCACTATACAAGAACAAGTGCAGCTACTGCAATAATTTACCTGCTTAATCTTGTGTAGCTCCTCATTGCCAACAATGCACACGGGTCCTCTGGGGTTCCTGTGGTGACCTAGATTGACTTGTTCCAACACATCCTTTATTGGATGTGGGGATGCATGATCAGGTTGCCATCTGGGGTGACATGGTCATCTCGTATGGGCTCTTTGTCATGTTTACTAAAGCAGCTTTTGCCGCGTCCCGTTGTACTGTTGGAGGAGGATGCATGCTTGTTATTCAGTCTACTTGTCAGTGGTTTTAATGTTGCGGCTGGTCCACTCAATGTCAGGGCAGCAGAAACTTTGAAGGAGACTTTAACTGACAAAGTGGCAATTCAATGAATATTATCTACATTTAAGTGGAAACCCAGTATTCATTACAATGAGCTGGTGAAGAGATGAAAAGCTTTTTCCTCCACTTATGCATCTCATTTTAAATAAGTGAATTGTGCATTTATGTAGTGATAAGTAATAGTTTAAAATATACATCGCATTAGATCACAGACTTGGAAGAGCTCAAATATGGTAATTATCAGGTTAAAGGTCATTTGCTTTGCTGTAGCCCTCAGAATGTGACATTTTTCTGCAAAGAACTTGTGTAGGTCTTTAAATAAAATCTATGTGAAGCATTTCTGTATGCCAAATGGAGTGACAAGCTTGACATATTTTCTTCTAATGAAAGGAGACTGGGCAGATTTCAAGTTAATTGATTCAGTTACATGAAAGCTGAGTGGTCGACTTAAACGTTATTGAGAGTGACCTTTAACTTTGTTTTTATATAATAGTCTATCATCTTCTCAGTGGCTCTGACAAGACTCATACAGCTGTTATAGCGTGATCATACGGGCTCATCCGTCGACTGCCACAACTTCAAATGACTCATACGAACAGACACAGAGGGTAAAAAAACCATCTTGAAACAGCCAGCTTTAATCCTGAGAACTGTCCACAGTTTAAAGAGAAACACCACAAGCTTTTTAACTGTCATGATACATACATACAGTATGGCTGATGTGTGCTACATTGTGTGTCTTGGCGATTATGTGCTGTCGTGTTTAAAAGGTGTACCGCCTCAAAAACACACCAGTATAAATTATAAACTATGTTTTTAAATTAAAGTTTGACCCTTGTTTATGATGCTTGTAATTTTCTTTTCTTCAGTACCTTGACGCAGACTGGCTGCTCAAAATGATCCAGTGAGGTCTCAGACAGCAGTGGATAATCCGAGTGATCAAAGGGTCTTAATGCAATATGAGGGTTTTTTAAAGGTCAGCTGCAGATCTGCCATTTCTTATAAGTCCTGTGCTCTCCTTTGGCCTGCCAGCCATTAAAGGTCACATCATACTACTCTCCTGCAGACAAAAAGATGGCAAAAGGCTGTGCGTAGAGGGGGCCATTCTTCATCTAACAAGGGCCACAACAACGGACACTCATATTGTACTACATGCTGTCAGAGCAAAAATTCCTAGCAAGCTCTCTCAACGCTGCAGATACAAAGGTTTGTCTTACAGCCACTGAAATGGGAAAGTGTCTTCACTTCCTCTGTAGTGTTTCACAAAACAATCACAAACCACAGCAGTGCCTTTAAATCTTACCAGTATTTTTTTCTAAAGCAAATGACAGCAGCTATAATGACAATAAATACCTGTTGTGTACAAGAGACTGTGGCCATAAGTGCACAGAGCTGAATGTCTCACAGTGTCACTCACTGGCAATTATTTCTCATTTTAATGATTATGTTTTGGCTTTCTTTCATGTTTCTTACTAGTGAGTGACAACCAATCTTTTAAAAGAAAAGTTTTCACCTCAGCTTTGTTCAATAAAAATAATTTAAAATCATTACTGGAATGTTCAGTTTAAGTGCTTTAAAGAAACACATAAATACGAAACAAAAGCTGTGACTCAAGATGGAAATCTGTCCCATTTTGACCAAGTTTTTATTAATAGATAATAAACTATGTTACTTATAATGTTACTAATACTAGTATATATACATTGAATTAATATAGTGCCTCCATAGTGTAGTGGTTAACACACTCGCTTGGCAAATGACTATTGCTTTGATTCCAGCCAGAGACATTAATCCCGTTTGGGGTTGGGTCAGGAAGGCCATCCAGCATAAAGGTCTGCCAAATCAAACATGTGGAGCTACCCCAACACGGTGACCCCTTGTGACAAAGGAGCAGCTGGAAGCAGCTTTCTATACATTTAATCAGTGCAGTGCAACTTGCAAAAGCAGAATATAAAGTTATCTATGATATGCCTATATTTGAGCATGGCATTAATAAAAAGTAAAGTAAAGCAATAATATAGTATAATTGTTACCTTTTTATCATGTGTTTACTCTCAGTTAGGTTGTGTATCTTCCATCCATTCCTTTTCTTGTGCTTATCCAAGTCAGGGTCATGGGTGGGTGGGGCTGTGACCTATTCCAGCTGTGATAGAGTGAGAGAACAAGAACTCACACCTACAACCAGTTTAGAATTAACAGTTAACGTAACATGCATGTTTTCGCACAGAGGAAGGCCACGGGGAGAGCATGCAAGCTCCACAAAGAAAGGTCCCAGCTGGCAGGTGGATTCAAACCTAGGGCCCTTTAGCTGTGAGGCTGACCACCACATGACTGTGCTACCTTCTGTTTATCCTATCAGTGACATATTAAAATCAGTCTAATAAAACTTGTCTAAAACATTATACACTGGTTGGTGTGGAGGGGCATTGAAGAGATTAATCCACTGCTGCACTGCATTGCTTTTAGATTAGAAAGCTTTAATTTTTGGCATTTACGTTCCACTTTATCTGGGCAGAGAGAAAAATGAAGCCAATCAGCAAATGAAATGGATTTAATTAATCTGTTATGGCTTGTGGCAAAGGACTGCGAAGGCTCAGCGAACCAAATGCAGTCTATGTATGTGGTGATATATTTGTTTTGTCCAACACTTAGAGCTGTGAACTGACCTCTGTAATTCCTGCGGGTGACTTTTTTTTTTTTCTTGCTGTGCTATGAAAGAAAAAAAAACACATTTAATTGCTATGTATTTACTATGGAGTTGATATAATGATGATGCACATCATTGGGGAAACCTTACAGAAGTCCTAACTATCCATTTCTTTAATTCAGGACACGCCAGCAGATATTTTCTGATCTCTGTTGGGATTTACTTCTTTAGATTACCCTCTTCCCCTCACACTAGTATTAGATGAAGTGAATTCAGTTACTCCAGAACCATCAACTGTGAACCTGATGCTGTCAGCAAAACTGCGGTAAGTGAAAAGAAAATTTTTCCATTTTAAGAGCAGCTGTGAGAGTGTTGGACCGGTCGTGTCCTATTGTGATTGTGCCCCCTCAGAAAATGCATCACTACCGTTTCTACCTTAGATCATTTCTTCCTGCAAAATTGCACCAACTTTGTCATCCACACTCCTCTAAGCATGTAGTGTGTGCAACAAGCCTGTAACACTTAACTCTGCACTACAGAATTTAGCAAATGTCTTGAAGTGAAGCTACATCATTTTTGCAGTTTATCAAAGACTCCGTGATGAATAGATATTTAAGGCTCAGAGAGCAAAGGCGGATTTGATTAACCTATTACGTATTCTGTAAAGTGAAAAAAATACATATAAAGTGATCACACTTTGGGAAAAATCCCATGAAAACCTCAGTGAGAAACTCCAGCAGTGAGATAAGCACATAGGCATCCAAAAAAATGGACACATGACCTCAGAGAATTTGTGTGTGTGCGCTTGCTTTGTCTTACCTGCTATTACAGAACCATGAAGACTTCAAGCTCACTTGCCTAGCTAATGTTTTGAGTGTGGAGTGATTAGTGAGTTGCTGACATCTGCAGCAGGACATTTGTCATCAGTGAAAAGGAAATGTCAGGAGTGACACCAATGAATAATGCCCTAATCAGATATGTATGTCATTTTGCCGTAAGCGTAATCATGTAAATGAATTCGGTCACTTTTGATCGCTCATAAAATAAGATTTTAAAATGTATCTGTCATATTGTTACTTTGCAGCTACTTCAGCATCCTCTGCTTCCTCATATTGCAGTTTGACCTACCTTTGTTGCATAGTGATGGTGAAATATGTGGCAAGAAGAGGAAGACAAGATAACTAACAGAAATGTGACCTTATTGGCTGAAAAAACAAGACCTGGAGACACAACTAAAACTAAACTGGACATGTGGAAATATGAAAAACCTAAACAGGGTGCAAAACTAGGAAAACATCACCAGGAACAGGCTGCTTGACAAAAGACAAGACACTTTGTTAGGTACATCCTGCTAGTACCCTTTGCCTTCAGAGCTGCAGTAATTTTTCATGACATAAATCCAACAAGGTGCTGAAAACATTCCTCAAGAATTTTGGTCCATATTAACATGAAAACATCACTGCAGCTGCAGGTTTGTTGACTGCACATCCATGATGCAAATCACTCAAACCCATTCTAAAAGTGCTCGATTTGAGTTCAGTGAACTCACCGTCATGTTTAACAAACCAGTCTGAGATTATTTTGAACGTTCTAACCAAATGTTATAAGACGGGTCAGCAACAATATGCAAGCAAACTGTGTCATTTAAACAATACTCATTAGGTACTAATGTGCCCAAAGATGTCAAAGGCAGGAGAACAAAGCTGACCAATCTAACGGGAACCAAAACAAAACAAAAAAAAAGAATGAAAAAGAAAAATCTGGGACCTGAGCAGCACAGACTCAACCGACTGTGACATTACACCACCATTAACATAGATTAATAATGACACACAGGAATATATCTATAAACACGATCAGGTGATAAACACATGCAATAATATCGTAATCTGCAGTTTAAATTCTCTGTACTTTTCAGTCTTTTCTTTGCTTGTAATGGAGGTCTGGGAAGTCACGTTTCTTGAAATTGGATTGCTAACAAAAACTGATGGTGACTATTCAGTGTGTGAGTAAGGTTTTCATTTGATTCAAAGAAAAAGGCAAATAGAAATTCAAGAGCATGAAAAAGCAGGAGAATAGAAATGACACAAGGGATATTTTTTTGTCTGGCGATTTAGAGTGAAAAGCGATCGGAGAAAAAAAACAAGTCAAATGAGAGGAGGTGAGGAGGAGGGCAAAAAGAGAAATACCTCCTCCAAAACCATACCCTCTCCTGTCATTGTGTGTTTTTCATAGTTGTCCTTAGGTCCTGTAGTATGCTCTGTGGTCATTAAACTGTATCCTGCCGACATGCTCTGGAACAGGTCTTGGTTAGCATGACAGCCACAGTGAATTTTGAGTTGATTACCTACTGTATGCATTCACAACGGACGTCATTATTCAGGTAGAAATCAGGCAGAGGAGAAGGATAATGTTTCCTGAAAACCCACCCTTGTGTTGATAACTGACACTTTAAGTCATGCATATTGATTAAGTCCCGGAGGCATTAGCAAAATCAGTTGAAACTGCAGGAAGGAGACATTGAGGGAATACTGCTGCAACAGTGAGTGAAAGGCATTTAAAGACAGTTTAATACAAAGGGCTGCTCTGTAGAGATAGGAGATGTAAATAAACCTGCAATCAGGATGCATTAGCTTCAGCCTGCACTGCTACGATACACCACTGTGATGGACTGTGTTTGCTAAATGAGAAACAGTGCAACCAGGTGCATGTGTCATTTTGAAGTCATGCCCTCACCAGACAGCCTCATTGTCCTCTGAGAAAACATTTTCCCGGCTTATTTATGGGGAAGTTTTTTTATCCACTACATTGACTAGCTTCATTTGTGCAAATTGCCCTGAAAAAAACAAAACAAAAAACGAGGGTTTGCCCTCTACTTCCACACCAGTATGTCTTCAATTATCGTTATAATGATGAGAGGTGGTGCGGTGCAGCTGTCAGCATGCTTCAACCAACTGTACGACCGGCTTTTTATCTGGGTTTGAGGTGATTATGAAGCCCTTAATCTGCAATCACGCTAACAACAGAGCAGCCATGCCTTTCGTGAAAAGCTGCATCACTCCAGGTGTTTGGGAACCTGATCAATGTTTGTCCAAAAGTCACAGGGACACGCACTGTCTGCAGTAACACATTTTTTCCTGGAAAACTGTCTCTGGCTTCCCGGCATCTACCTCAGCGGTGAAGACAGTGGCACCTCTTTGGATTTCCTGCTGAAATTCGATGTGGCATCTTCAGTTTCCAGAGAGGCGCGTTATGGCCTTTCAGTTGTGATTACGAGGTAACAACCACCACAGACAGGAGGTGGAGACCACATGAAACTGAACACCGCAGTGAATGTACATGAAAAGGCACGGCACATGGGCACTCTTCTAAAAAAAAAAAAAAAAAATAGATAGACAGGCATGCTTAGGAGCACAGCAGCGAGCAAATATGCTGCTGACAGAAATGTGTACATGTACTAAAAAGCCTCGCAGACACGTACCAATCACAGCTCTGCCAAGCTCAGAACCATTTATTATTAATAGAGGAAATCATAGGAGGCTTTTAATTGGAGATGCTCTAGTGGGTGTCTCAGAGGTAAGCGGGGTGCTGTCACTGTCGATCTGCAAACTTCCTCAGCTCGGAGAAAAACGGCGGGACGTCGCACTTTCATGTGCACCTCCTGTTGACTGTGAAGGATATAATTTGAAGCCATCCTTCTCCTCTCACCACAGCCTCTGATTAGCAGCCGTGACTCCCAGGCCGGAGCATACTAATTCAGGAACAGCAGTCTGGGAATCACCACCATTAGTGGCAGGTACGGAGAGTAAACGGCATAATATGCAAATGAAAGGAAGGTATCACCTTGGCTGTCAATCACTAAAATGAAATAAAAAACTCTGTACGGCCGCTAATAATACCACGCTACAGAAAGGGAACGCAGGAGTGTAGATGAAGAGAGCCAGGAAAAAGGGAAGCACAGAGATGGATAAATGAAAGCAGTCTGGAATCAAAGCCGGCTGGTCTGTGCACATGTGAGACTGTGATCATGGCAGGCAGTCAGTACGAAATTAGCTCAGACACTGATGGGACTTAATGACAGGAAGGGCTGGGGGTGCCAGGACACTTCTAATATTCAGTGGCATGTTGCTGTCTCTTGTCACCCATTTGCCTACTTGAGAAAGTATTGTGCCTTCCTGTGAGTTTCCATAATGACAAGCTGCACCTGGCCATCATTACACAGCACTGATCGCACAAGAACTCAGGCAAAGTGCTGGCTTTTTATTTGAATCAGGTCCCCCAGACATTCTCTCTTTTTTATCAACAGTAGCACAACGGTGGCATTCAGGGAGGAGGTTAATCACACATTGTATACATAAAGAACGGGGAAAAATCTCATTACGCCCTAATGCGACTTCATGTTCTGTGGGTATTTGGGCTGTCTAAACTCAGCCCCAGAGTGGCACAGACCTGCTGGTCGATCACACTGCTCTGGCTGGCAGGAGGATCTGAAAGTCCCTCTTGTTTGTCACATATTGACCCACTTTGGCTGACAGCTCACAAATCAGAGCCATCAGCCTAGAGTGCGTATGCGTGTCTGTGTGTATTTACGCAGCCTCCAGCGCCACCTTCCCTCGTGGAGCTCCCCATGAGGATTCCGGGGTCGTACCTCATTTGCACTCGACACAGCAACTTGGGACTGGGCTGACAGGCTCATTTTCCCCACTCTGCAGGAAGCAGCACAGTAGCAACGTCTACGAACAGCCAGGGACCCGGAGTGGTTTTATAATTAGCTGCTTGCTCTATGCCATCAATGCACAGAGAACAAGAGCCTCCTTCTGAGCGCATATGGTTGGCGGGCACTCAACATGGGCACCGCTGATGATAATATGTAGGCGTATGGTGGTATATGCCGACTGAGGTCATAGAAACATGCTGGAGCGAGGTGAGAGAGGGAGGCGGGAAGGCTTGGGAAAGTGTGTACACAGTGCTCGCCAGGTCATTGCTCAGCAGGTGAGAATTGTGCCTGGAGGTGGTGGCTGATTGCTTTGATGTGAAATGATTGCGTTTTAAGTGGCTCTGAGGTGCATGGACCACAGGCATTGCCCTGGTGTCATTGTCACATGGTCAGACAGGCTTAAGTTAGCCCGTACTCAATCCCAGTTGCTCCCCAAGAGTCCAAAGGGATGGGGGGTAGATGCAACTGTTGGTATACAAATGTGTTATGAGGAGTGAGAACACAGCTGCCGGCTGCATCTCTGGGTAATGTGTCCAGATAAAAGGGTCTGGTACTTGCAAGGAGGTGAAAATGAAACGGGAAGAAAGGTCTCTCTGGCATGGGATAGCAAGGGCACTGCTTTGATCCCTGAAACATCCCTCCAATGTGGGCGAATAGCTAGAAGAGGGACTGCTGATTAGACGTAAAAATAAATGGTGCAAGAAGTAGTAGAGCATGCAATAAAAGTGCAAACTTCAGAGGTTTGTGCAATCACTATATTGCACTTATTTAACTATAAACAGATACCTGCATGTGCAAACAGAGTATCTATAGCTAAGGGATACGACACAAAGGTTATTAAACACTCATATTTTTCCAGATATATGAAGACAACATGACAGTGCAAAGTGTTTTTTTATCTTCCCCTATTTGTCACACGCAGTCATCCAAAGGCTGACAACTGGTCAGGAGCTGTTGGCATCACATGTTAATGCACTGCGTAACCCCTTTTTCATTTTTCAAAGTGAAGGGTAGTCTGATAGACTTCAATAGAAGTCCTTCAATGTTTGAAATAAAAGGGCTGTCTCACACCGGACAGACGGCATTTGTTGTTCACCCACACTCACACAGCAGATACAACATCCACTGAGTGCAGAGGTGGAAATGGAGCAATCAATTAGATTTTAACAAATGACTTTCTGTGTATTACCCAGCAGCTGTTAAATCGGTCAACCTTAGCACACACACCCCTCTCTGAGGGGACCGTGGAGAGAGCTTGTCTACACTGCATGCTACATTATGGCAAACTCCAGAGAAAGTCAGTCATGGCCTCAGGCAGGAGTGTGATGTGTGTAGTGTGGCTGTGGACAGAAAGGGAGGGATGGAGGATGGAGGTGGGTCAGTTGGACCCTGTAGGTCCCTGGTGGAGATGTAGGGGACTGATTACAATTTATTTCAGTGTCTCTGTTAAACATTTGCTTACTTGCAGACATAGATGTGGTACATATATATATGTGCAGTGAGTGCAGAAACAAAATAGCATGCGCTGGCACAGACTCGCTTCACAAAGGACAGAACTGTGCTTAGTCCTGCTGGGCAACCTCAGTCTTTAAGGGCACAGGCACAATCCAATGAGTCAGCTCCCTAAATGATGTAGTTTTATGGCGAAGTGCTACTAATGGCTCAGCAGAACATCTTAAAAGGCCACTTAAAAGCTAGCAGGCCCATAAACTGTGACACGCAGCAGTGGGATCTGACCACACAATACTCATTTGAGTGACTGAAGGCATATGCTCTCTGTGCGTATGTGCGCGCGGGCGCGTGTGTGTGTGTTGATGCTGGAGATATCCAGAGTGACAGAACGAGACAGACAGACAGCGGATAAGGTGTGAGCACATCTGCAAGCATGGCTACACCATTTCACCGGTCTTGTATTGTCACCTCTGGGTATATTTTCCAAAACCTACCAGATTGGAAAAAGGTGCAGATGTGTAATGATGCAAGAAAAAATGATTCTCACCTCAGATACACAGAGAGATCCAGAACCAGTCTGACTTTTGACATGCGTGTTCTAATCTCAGGTTTTTGGACCGTATTCCCAGAAAAACAAAAAAACAAAACTGCACTTTGAAAACATGTTTTTCTCTGCAATTTAGAGCAGTTGTCAATACTTAAACTAGTGGGGGGAAAAAATGAAAAAAAGAACAGCATTTTTTTCAAGTGCACACCACTGCACAGGCCTGTAATCACTGAGCACAATAGAGCAGAAAGCCTCCACTTATGGAAAGTACTGTATAATGGCAGTGAGGTTGGTGAAGTCTACCATTAAGTTTTCATAACATGGTTGCCATGCTAACCCTTATGGAGATTTATGGAGAAAATACATTTTTATCTGGTCAAGTTATGTTACAGATATAGTCTGTACAATCAGAAAGACAAACCTGGCGAGTATATAAAAGTTAGCATGTGTTTTCTGAAACTGATACTGACAAATGAACTATAGCAGAGTGGGGTAAGATGACCCACCACCGTATCTTGGCAACCACATACAATTTTTGTCATATGACTCAAAATTTATTCGCAATTTTCAATTCCATCTTGCTACAATTTCAAAAAAGTTGAAGACTTTCGGTGTGGAATTTCCATTTTCTCCCCGAAGCCGGAGTACTCAGAGAAAATCTGAGTACTCCGGCTTCCTCCGACAATCCAAACACATTCATGGGGTGAAGTTAATTGGCGATTCTAAATTGACCGACGGTGTGAATGGTTGTCCCTCTCCACGTGTTAACCCTGTGATAGATTGGTGACCTTTCCAGGGTGTACCCTGCCTCTCGCCCCGTGACAGCTGTAACCCTGAATTGGATAAGTGGAAAAAAATGGATGGATGCTTTTTTTCCCCCACTGATATAACCTCACATCAAAAGTCATTTATTTCATTTTAGCTAATTATATTAGAAGTGATAATAAAGTGGCAGTGAGTAAAACGTGAATAAATTAGCAAAAGTGTAACTCATAGTTGCCAGACTGAGCTTGTTTTTTTGGGGGGGGGTTTATGATGCTTAAAAATGTTTCATTCAGTTTAAGACCCCCGTGCATATTCCTTCTGAAAGTTGCAGAGAAGCTTCTGGTTTTAGAAGTGTAAACAACTTAGCTGTAGTATTTTTTTCATGAATACCAATTAAATTAGTGGGATGGGAAATTTGATTACTAATAATTATGGCTAGAGTCATACTTTATCATCTGTTTAATAAGGTAAATAACTGTTCACCCAGTTGTTTAACTTACCTTTAGCAAAGGGTAACTTGAGCCCCAGTGCCACTATTTTGGTGTTGCATGCAAAAATTTCTGTTATTTTCTGTTATTCGGTCTCTCCTTAACCCATTTCCATTTCGCCACACATCTCATTCCAGTTTGAATACAGTTTTTCTGAGTTTAACCTTATGGATATAGTACGGTTATCAAATCCTTACCTACTGCTCCTATTTTTTATTCTCCAAAGACAAGTACATTTTTGCAGAACACTGGTAAGTGTTTGATGACCGTATTGACTGTGATTTGCTTCAGTTTGAGTTTGAGAAGTAAACATGGCAAAACAAAGAGAAGACGCTACTAAACAAACCTTTCTTGGATTTGAAGAATGGGCACAACTTCTCCAAGAGTAATCATATACTGAGAAAAACAACTCCAAAAATGTCCCTGTGCTTATAGAGAGAGCAAGTGCCAGCAGAAAACGGAATCTAAGTGAGAAAATTAGGAATTTCCAAAAGACGGGCATCAAAAACGTGTGAGAAACCAGAACTGGAAGTGCTTCAATTAATCTATTCCCATTACCTGCATGTCTTTGGACTGTGGGAGGAAGCCGGAGTACCTGGAGAGAACCCACAAAAACTCAGGGAGAACATACAAACTCCACACAGAAAGACCCCAGTCTGACAGTGGAATTGAACTCAGGACCTTCGTGCTGTGAAGCAACAGTGCTAACCACCGTGCTGCCAGATATGATCGCATTCACTTCATTCATCAAATTTTATTCACATGATAAAGATTTGAAACTCTTTGGCCAAATAAGGAAAGGTTTTAATGGCTCAACATGAGGACAGTATCAATAATAAAACAATGAGTAATCTTTATTTATCAATTAAATTCATATAAAGTGCACTGAACTAAAAAGTGAAATGAAGCAAATCAGTACTTGGTGGGATCTCTTTTTCCTTAGAAGTGGCACCGGTTATCCTGGGTGCACTTGCATACATTTAGGATGACGTTGCGTTGTAAAAGCCTGGAGGTTTTCTAATTATCTTCACCGTCCCTGGAAAGATACAAAAACTGAATTTACTCAGACTCACCCACCATCCTCTCTCTTTGGATACCCCAGTTTTGTTTTTTTGTCCACTTGTAAACACAAGAATATTTTATTCCTAAACTTGTTTTTTTTGCAGTTTTCATTAAATGTATGACTGAATTTTTTTCACCGGGCATTTCAATACGTTCAAATTAATAGCAAGCTTATAACAGATTGGATTCATAGAGTAACTCCACCGTGGGGAGAGGACATCCGCACAGCATATACCGCTGCTGTGACTCATCCTGATAAAGCAAAACGTAATTTTGTTTATGATTAGAATTACTCTCCAAATTAATTTTCACAGCAATTAATCTTGATGTGTCACCTATAAGTTGCATTCCGCTCTTTGGTGGAGGTGATAAAATGCAAAATAATTGAATTGATTAATTTATGTTTTGTAATGACCAAGCTGTAATGGTTCTCTTTTTAATGGAGTTTTTTTCCCATTATAAATGGTCTATGCTGTCTGGGATGTTCAATAACCTGTGGGCTCTAAGATATTTAATAAATATCCCTTTATTGTGCTTTACTCCATTGGTGAAGCTCGAGTATTGCCTCTCATGTTCAAAGTGCCTTTCAAACCCCCTCCTCCATTCCTTCACCAACCCCCAAACCCTACATCCCTTTTGAGGAGCATTTCTTAATTAAACCTTTATTTATCTACTTGATTGGTATATAAGAAGGGACACTCTGCAATTCTCTATCTCATATTGGGACTTGAGTGGCCCGGCCCTGAGGGAATAGGCCTTTATAATTTGAACATCGGGCCCTTTGAGTGCTATAGTTTGCATAGGTGTGCAAGCTAGAGGCTTAATAATGGGAAGGTGAGGCAGCTAGTGGTCCTGTGGAGGGATAAAAAGTAATGAGATGAGGTTTGTAAAACAGTGGAAGAAATAAAGATAGAACTGAGGAACAGACCCTCGAATGAAAATAATAAACAAAAAAAGAGCAATTCACGCCTGATAAAGATTCTCATATTTTTGCCTATTGTATGGAATAATGCAAAAATGGATCTGTCTGGGGCTGAAACACACTACCATCAGACTAGAACACTG
The DNA here is from genome assembly GCF_001858045.2 of Oreochromis niloticus. Classification (NCBI taxonomy): domain Eukaryota; kingdom Metazoa; phylum Chordata; class Actinopteri; order Cichliformes; family Cichlidae; genus Oreochromis; species Oreochromis niloticus. Next base: position 22,286,899 of record NC_031978.2, read on the forward strand.
GAAGAAAAGCAAGCCTTATTACCTTGGACATTTTATTTCAGTGGCTGGGGGTAGAAAGCAATTACACTAACAGCAGTGAAGAAAAAATCTTTTGAAGGTGAACAACACTGAATTTCAATATTGGAATATGTGTTCAGGGCCTGGTATCTGGGATGTGAGGATTTTTTTTCCCATTTAAAAGTTTTAGCACTACAATGAAATATGCATCAAGCATCCGCGTTTATTGGCTCGGTTTTCAGGAATTGTTGGTTCGCAAAATTATGCAGACCGTCACTGGGCTGCACACATTGCTGCTCCCTAGTTTTGTTTCATTTCAGCTTGACCATCATTCGTGGGTCACAGCTTCTCTCAGACTTTACAGAGGAATGAAAATTTTATACAGAAGCTGTCCAAACTGAACTCATAAACATAAAACCAAGAGCAGCAAAAGGAAGCAAATTACCTTGTCAGAGGTAGACTGCCTCTAGAATCACTTTCATGAATGAACAGTGGCACATTTAGGGTCCCAGATTCAAACTTGGAGAAATAGAATTAATTAAATGATCAGATTTTGTGTTCAGAGACCAAAGTGACTTCTTATTTATTGACAAAAGCCTACTCAGTATACTTGGACCCAATTTGACTCCCTGTTGGCCGCAGAACTGCCTTAACCCTTTGTGACATGGATTCAACGAGATGCTGGAAACATTCCACAGATATTTTGGTCCATATTGACATGACAGCATCACACAGTTGCTTTTGCTTGCTTTTATTTAACCCTCCACCACAATCCAAAGATGCTCTGTTGGACTGAGACTTGGGACTATGGAGGCCATTTGAGTGCTCTACCTAAAGATGAACATGGTCAGCAACATTATTCAGGTAGGCTGTGGTGTTCAAACAATCCTCAGCTGGCACTAAGGCATCCGAAACTTGAACCATTGATACGAGGCTTGATGGATCCATGCTTTCATGCTGGTTACACAAGTTTTCTGATGCTACCAGCTGAATGTTTTGGCAGAAATTTTGTCCAACTTAGGTGAGCCTGTGGGAATTGCTGCCTGTTTCCTGTTCTTATCTGACAGGACTTCCACATGGTGTGGTCTTCTGCTGCTGTAGCCGATCTGCTTCAAGGCTTAACATGTTGAGCATTTAGAGCTGCTCTTCTGCACACCTTGGTTTCAATGAGTGGTAATCTGAGGTACTGTTGCCTTTCTATGAGTTTGAAGTAGTCCTCCTCTGACCTCTGAGATCGACACGGTATTTTCGCTCAGAGAACTGGACCTTTTCTCTCTTTCAGACCATTCTCTGTAAACCCCAGTAATGATTGTGTGGAAAAATTCTGTGAGATCAGCAGTTTCTGAAATACTCAGACCAACAAGTGTGGTAACAACAACCATGCCGCATTCATGTCACTTAAATCGCCATGCTCAGTTTGACCACATCTTCATACCTAAATCAACTGAATTGCTGCATTGTGACCCAGGTCCTAGGTCTACCCCAGGGCCTGCTTCTAGTATCATATGCCTAGAAGACCACCTTGTCTCTGGTTCCTTTCGATTGAAGGAATAGCAACTCTGCTCTGAGCCTCTCTTGAATGACTGAACTTTCTGTGAGGGAAAAGCCAGCCACCCTTTGGAGAAAGCCCATTCCCGCTGCTTGTAGCCGCGACCTCATTCTTTCAGCCACTACCTATAGCTCTTGACCACAGGTGAATGTAGGGACGTAGTTTGACATGCAAGCTGAGAGCTTCATTTTTATGATCGGCTTTGTCCCTGACCTGCAGCAGGCACTCCATCCTTTCCCAGCTGAGGACCATGGTTTCAGGCCACTCTCATTCACGCTCTTCGACACTCAACTACAAACTGCCCCAGAGCAAGCTGGAGACCACCACCAGATGAAGCCAGCAGAACCACATCATACGCAAGATGCAGAGACTGGATTCTGATGCCACTGGAAATGTTTTAAATGTACAACAGAGCTCATGCTTTGTGATTTCATGCATGCACCATGATCAAACTGTAAATATACTCATCATCACTCAACAATCTTGGTCTAAAACACAAATAGATGCTGATGATCTGCCTTATAAATTGGTGTTTCTTTACTTTTCCTAGACAGCCAGTTGTTTTTTTGTTATCCACACAGGCCCTTATGGGCAAGACTTAAAACTGCATCACACCTACAAATAAATGCCTCCCCAACAACATTCCTCTATCCGGCCATACCCCTCCCAATTACTTACCCCAGCTACCCTCCTCGCCTCCTGCAGAGAACAGCTTAGGTCATTACAGTCTGCTGTCAAAACCTGTGACCGCTTCACATTGGAGCCGCCAGGATTAAGGGCTGTGAAAACAAGAACAAGAAGGGAAAGGAGGTGAACGCTGACAGAGGGAGCAAGGCCTTAAATATTTTCTCTTTTTACCCGTCTTTTTTCTCTGACCGCGTGCTGATTCTTGCAGCTACTTTGTGGTGAGCTGCACTAATGTGAAGCGATATGGAGTCACATGGAAAACACGGCGAAGGAGGCTGTTAACAATGAGGAGCAAATCAGTCCTGAATCAAGACTCCTTGGTATATCCTGTTATCACTATAAATGTATTAAAATGCCTCCTTAAGAAATTCTACTTCTCAGATTTAACTAGTAAAATCCCCCAAACTTGGCAGGTGATGCATTTTTAAGAGACATAATAATCTTAGGTGCAACCTAGTGAATATGAAAAACATGAATTTAGCTGTTAGTGGTAAGATGACATGCTGGCCTGACTAGAATAATTTTAAAGTACCCTTAGATTTTGGTCTCACCAAATAGAGTTATCTGACAGTGCGATATCCAAGTGCTGAACACTTCACAAATCTGATTAAGTTTTTGCCACATTGTGAAACATCAGCTAACGTATGTGTGCATGTATACAGGTGTGTGTATGTTTTCTCTCCAGCTGGGAATTCTCAAGTTGACAATAACAGCAAATTGCATTCTGAGTCAGACTCTTACGGGTTGAAGGGGTGCAGTAGCATCCTTGCATCAGACCTGTGTGTCTTCTCTTGCCGCATTATATAAGTGATGTTATCTGAAGAAAGGGATCAAGTCACGCAGGTATCAGCAGGCACAGGAAGAATATTTGACATTATCTCAACCGTTTACTTCTGTGTTGACACCATCAGGAATTCAATTTCAGCCCAACAAAAGATCATCCTCTGCCTTTCTGGTCTAACTGGGGAAAGTGGATTTTATAAACGGACGCCTTCCTTCCCTCTTTCCAATTTAAATCAGCTCCAGCAAACTGGACAGCATGAAGCCTAAACATGACTCCATTATCTTCCAACATTAATTTGAAATGAGTGCGAAATCATACGCCTGCTTGGACCTGCCGTCCCGTGGAGTGGACCTGTTTGGTGTTTTATTTACTGTCAGCTCAGTGCCCAGAACTCTGTTAATCCTCTGTTTGTGTTCAAACACCTTAGCTGGTTGTTCTGCATCAGTCCATCTCTATGCTGGCTGCTGTGAGCAGTCTGTCTAGTCGGCTGCCAGTGGAGCTGATCTGGCTGGCAGCCTGCTGTTAGGGACGATGACTGATTTCAGAGATGTGTGACAGCGGACAGTAGTTTGATATCGTCTGCCTGCCCTCCTGCCTGCCTTTGTGTCTCTCAGGATATCTGTTTGTCTGTCACTGTTCACATCTTCCTTTCTGTCTTTCATTCTGTCTGCCTGCTAGTTAGTCTGTTAAAAGCCTTCCTCTACAGGCATTGATTGAACCTGTAAAAAATCTTATCTTTATTTATCAAAAGTGAAAATATTTAGCAGTGAGTAGCGAAATTTTTCATGAAAATGAGCCCGTCATTCCTAAAATAGCTTAGATGTACCTCTGCATCTTACTTATCTTGTCTCATTTGGCAATTAGATTTTTTTTAACTAGGAAAGTGTCCATCAACCCATCCATCCATCCATCCACCCATCCATCCACCCATTTTCTACCGCTTTTCTACTGCTTATCCAGGTTTGGGTCATGGGGGCAGCAGTCTGAGCAGAGAAGCTTTGACTTGTTTTTCTCTAGTCACCTCTTCCAGCTCATCAGGGAGGTACACCAAGGTGCTCCTAAGCCAGCCAAGAGATGATCTCTCAAGCGAGTCCTGGGTCTGCCCCAGGGCCTGCTCCCAGTAGAACATCCCCAAAACACCTCATCTAGGAGGCATCCAGGGGGCATCCTACTCAGATACCTAAAACATCTTAACTGGGTCTTTTCAATATTCAGCGGGAGCAGTTCTACTCTGTCCCTCTCCTTTGACCAAGCTCATCACCCTATCTCTATGGGAGAGACCAGCCACCCTTTGAAGGAAACTTATTTTTACTTGTATCCATGTCCTCATTCTTTCTATTCCACCACAGAGCTTGTAACCAAAGGTGAGGGTAGGAATGTAGACTGATCGGTAAATCGACAGCATCACTTTTATGTTCAGCTCTCTCTTCACCGCGACGGCACGTCTGTCGATCTGACACTCCACTCTCCCCTCACTTGTGAAAAAGATCCTGAGATACTTAAACACCTCCACCTGAGGTAGTAACTCGAAGTGGGCACTTGATCCCTTTTCTGGCTGAGGACCGTGGTCTCAGACTTAGAGAGACCATGATCATAGCTGGACTAGCCATCGGGCATACCGGGCACTTGCCCGGTGGGCCGATGGTGATTTTTCGTTTTTATGGGCCGATGGGTTTTTGTTTTTGTTTTTTTGTTTTTTTCCGTAATGGTATAAACACTGAAAGATGGTGGATTGGCCAGATGCTGGGAGATGTGTAAAAATAACTCAGTTGTTTGGTGGTGGCTATTGCGGAGCTTCCACAGATTCAGTTTCCCCACTAGGAAAATGTGATAGTGAAAATCTCTTGTGCAGAAGTGTCTTGGCCCAATTAATTATATAGACTAGTAATGCTCACGAAAACAACAGCAAAATAAACAAAAAGTATTTAGTTTATTTATTTACACCAGGAAAACTGGAAATTAAAATTATAAACTTCAAAGCTGAGGAAACCTAACATGAGAATAAGTAAATATCTCAGGGAATAATGTTCAGGCATAATATCTACAGCCTCAAATGTCTCCAGGTCATTTAAGACGAGCATCTGACATTTGTGCAACCAGCTTTGTTCGTTTAGTTATTTCTTAGTAAATTTCCAAGACGAGAGAGACAGAAATCTGAACATCATTTTTTTCAAATTCAGTCTAGGCTTTAGGAATAATAAAAAGAAGTCTTGGGATTGAAAATGAAAACTTTTTTGATGGATGCAAGTAAGTAAGATGGGAGCATGCTAGAGCAGAATATGAATGTCTCAGTGGTTGCGTCTTCAAAGCAGATCATCAAACTCGAGCACATAACGTGCAATGCTAAGTAAATGTTTTAAGGTTCAGATTAATCCAAGCAAACCATAGTAGACAATATCCAGCACGTGTAAGTAATGATGAAGACACAAAAAGGCAAACACAGACACAAGTTTCAACTTCAATTTTTTCACCAGTTTCTGGATGTCAGGTTATAAAGATCAATTGAAATTCCTGAGTGAAATAAATAGAAGCAGTCACTGATCACTACGCTACAACCTTATTCACTTTAAGCAAGCTAGTGCTGCATGCACTGAGAGATCTGTGACGTGTAGATCTTTTTTAAATTGAGTGTTTCTGACAGACTTGTATGGAAAAGTCTTTGCTTTAATTTTATATGATCCAGTAAAGGTCTGTAGAGATGTAGGCATTTTGCTTTTTGTCTATTGAATCTACACAGTTATCACTTTAAAGCTGTACAGTGGTTTTTCTCCAAGTCAGTCAAAAGTTATAAATAGATAAAGAAACTCTTTCACTAACAAAGCTTAAACATTAACCAGAGCTGATATGGACATGGGCCTATGATGCTCAAAAATAAAGGTAAAGAAATGCTGATTATCTAATATCTAAAACCTTGGGGGCTTTATGTGACATTGTCACAGGAATAAAACGGAAAAAACACCAGTCCTCACGAGTGATATTTAGAGACTCAAACAATGGACCAGAGGTAATAAATGCTTGTTAAAGCAACCAAGCATGTCGGCCTTGTCAGAAATTTGGTGCGAGTCCTTAATATTGTATGGGAGAAGCTTTATGCCAGTATCCAACTAAGTCTTCAAAACAACCTTCAAAAATTTCAAAGGAGTATTGAAATTGTTTGAAGTGTAGGTAAAGAAATCATCAGCTTTGGCTTTTCTAATGGCATCTGCGCATGAGTGGCACAGTCACCTGAATACCAAACAGTCTGCATGGGTACTTGTTCTCCTGTATTTGGACCATGTCACATTGTGCTCATGAAGGTGGCTGGATAAGTCAAAAACAAACTATGCCTTGCTTTGACCTTTAAGTTTCAATATCAGCTATAAGATTACTTTTTTCCCCTTTTTTCTTTTTTTGCAGTTAAAGTGAAACCTGGCATGAGCAAACCCTTGTTCCAAAAATGGATCATGCTATGCTTATTAGTGCTTCATGACTTATAATTGCAATTAAACAGCTGTAAGGTGCACAACATGTCAAAAAGACACTGTGTAAATTAATCCTCGCCCTCTTGTCCCCTCGCCGGGCGAAGCAAGGTTTGTGCTTCACTGTCAGTGACGTCATTCCTGCTGTCAACTGCTGAACTTGAGCATCATTTCAGCTTGTTGTGGACCTCACAATTTTTGGAACTGGGTGCAGGCACATCTATGACACATCACTGCAGGAGAATAGACAAAATCCTAGATGGCACAAAGGGAAATTGCTGAAATTGTTGGAAAAGGTGAGAGATTCTGCTGAAAACTTTCAAAAATGTCCCCAACTGCTTTTGTTCCTGTTCTGACTTGTCCTGTTTTTTTCTTTTTCTGAGCAGTAACACCTATTATTTAGGCAAAGACTGCAGCTGGTGGAGTGCTCCTCAAGTGCACTGTAAACGGTTATGGCTCTGTGCTGACGTCACTTTTCACGCAAGCAGCGACCAGTGCTTCAACAATAACTGCAATTTTACCCTCTCTGTTTCAGTGAAGCTGAAGGGAGACACAGCGCTTGCTGATGAGTTTGTTTTGCAAACAGGAAAGGGAAAACCCACTCCTTAAACTGGATTTATCATGCTTTGCCTTATACTCATACTCAATACAGCCAAAGTTTCAATAATGAGCTCAGTAATCTCTACAAGTAACCACAATCATCAAAAGCTTAGGCTTAGACTGCTTTACACATTTGGTTTTAACTCTTGTATCTATATGATGTCAAAGAGACGGGATATCCCTAATATATAAAGATTTTTTTCTTTTTAATGTGCTGATCTAATTGTAGGAGGAAGTCTATTCAACAGCTGAAACAATGAAAGCACAGTCCCCTTTTGTTTTAAGCCCGAACTGTGGAACCTGTAACAGTAATCGATTCTCTCTCTCTGAGAGATCCGGGGGCGGTATAAGGTGTTAGGAGCTGTGAGTGGAGCCATACCATGTAGTGATTTAAAAGTAATCAGTAAAATCTTAAATTGGATTCTGTAGCAAATGGGAAGCCAGTATAATGCTGGATGCGTTCCCTGTGTCAAGTGTTTGTGGTGTGCAGTGTAGTCTTGCAGCTGCCTTTGTGTGCTAACAATAGATGGGAAACTGCAGCATCGTTTAGTCATACAATGACTTGCAATAATCTAAGGCAGTGGGGGTGTGGATAAGAAGTTCAATTATATTATTTGGAAGCAGCGTCTTGATGTTTGTAGCATTTCTAATCTGTACGTAGTAAGACTCGACTAGATTTCTGACATCTCAATTGAGATGTTGACTGAAAAACTGATCCACATTTGTAGCAAATTGCTTTGGGTCAGTTTTTAGTTGTCTAAGGCGCCGGCTGATGGTCTCCACCTTGATCTAAATATGATCTGAATTAATAAAAAAGGATTTTAGTGGTTATCTCAGGCACACAGTTCTGACTGGGAACACAAAAACCGCACCCATCTGCTGTCCCTTGCAAACATTTCCTTTGCTGTGGGCAGCCAGTCACAGAATATACCAAAAGAAAATTTGAGACCGCCCAGAAACAACACAAAACTATCATCACAAACAAACAATTTAGATGGATTAACACTTGTTGGGAAGCTTTTATTGCACTTAAAATAATGAGTTGCTGTCAAATGGGTAACACAAGCATGTTTGTTTCACCCTGACACGCTGAATGGGGGAGCAAAGAAGGAGCAAAGGATGGACACAAATTCTAAGAGACTGTGACACTGAAGTAAAAAGAAGGGAAACATGAGCTTTTGATTGGACTGTTTTATGGAGCAGCTAACAATGTGGCTTAAAAACCCAAGCAGCAATTTTTAGGGCAGAAAAATAAAGCCAACATGGAAGTGAAATAAAAAAACTAGAGCGACCAATCTCTAAAATTGTTGGGTCGTTATAGCATATGTTAAACGGATGTTTCTAACTTCATTCATTTCTCCCTGTATGGCAGCTCTATGTGGAGTCAGTTTGACAGGAGGTTTTATAAAGGCCTGAACCCTAACTCTAAGGTAGCTGGTGTCACCTCAGGTAATCTGAGTCACTGAGAGCAACCTCTTGAGCATGTTCAAAGTGTTGGTCCTTTCAAAGTATTCTTAATGCAGTTACCTGATGATATTGTTAGCTGTGTGTTTAGCTGTGTTCCATACAACATGATTTTTCCCTAGTTTTCTCAGTGAGTGATGTTATTTCTTATATTTTACTTTGTGATTTAGTTTTAGTGCCTGTGTCATGCATCTATCTAAAACCATAACTGATAACATCTGACTCCAAGAAAACATGGGATGGGGACCCAAAACTATAATCAAGACTTCAAAACATAAATTAATGGGTTCACAATGGTTATGTGTATGTTTTTATGTAGATTTTATGGTAAAATCTTATTCACCATCACCATCACTTACAAATTAGATGCAGCATCCTCCATCAAACTGATTTCATTGGCTCCTTTGATTTATTATGGCTGCATCTGTATTTCTGAGACATCTAGTCATTGGTACACGGCTTCTTTCAGTCATTGTATGTCTTCAATCCAATAAAAACACCGAACGGGGTCCTCAGTCATCAAACTTTTAATTATTTAGTTATTTGAGTCTGAAAAGAAGTGAAAAGTTCATGCCTTTTGAAAATTTGAAACACAAAAACTGTGAGTGTCTTGACATACCTTTCCCTTTTTCATAAATATATCACTCTGCTTTCCACCTGTCGCCCCCTGTTGGCCGTGCATGAGTCCTGACCCGCTTCGTCTGTCCCTTCAGGGTCATCAGCAGGCCCTGTGTTCTGGATTGGGTCCTTCCGCTCACCCGCTTTCTGAATAGTACCCCTGATTATCTCATAGGTTTGCTGGATATTCCCTCAACTCCCCTTTAAAAAGACGGCATTACTTCCAGTTCCCCAAACTTGTCAAAACCAATTTGCTTTCCTATTACTCCCTGAACTGATTTCGCCACGACCCCTCCTCGCCGCCCTCCCTCCACAAATCCTCGACCCTCTGCTTCCCTCAATCGAAACTCCCAACACGACCCGTGCAACCCCTACGCTCCCACCGCCTTCAACTGGCGGCCTCCTGTGAATATTTTTTTTTAGAAACCACCTTTTTCTCTACCGCTCTAAACAGTCTAAACGCTGTGGCATGTTCTTTCATCCCCATGCAAGCCTTAAGAGGAAACACAGTTAGCCCGCCATGCACACACTAACAAACCTTTATGTGAGCGAAAGCAGATAGTGAGTCACCCACTACTAAATAAAACCTGTCTAATAGAGATCAGCAAACCTAAAAACTTCTGGTTGCCAGCGTTGGCAGCACTTCCACCATCATATCCTGCACAGCCCTTCACCCCCCGACCTGCACCCATCCCATCCATTCCTCTCCCGTCAATTAGCGCCTCAATAGCGACAACACAGAGGATCTTCATTAGTGGGGAGTGTTCAATTATATCAGTTGATATTCCTTTCCAAAACTAATTATCCTAGTTGCATGGTACGGCTGACTGAGCCTGCCCTCACCCCGGGGCGCAGCGATTACTGATGTGATTTGGTTTTGGCTCCAAGGTCTGCTTTCCTGTCTTCTCTTTTGTTACCCTTTTCCCTCTCCGCTCATTCAACACAGTTACACAGTCCTTCTCCAGAACTCTCCATGATATAATTGACACTCTTTGTATTTTGTAAATTGTTCATGATAAATTGTCATAGTTTTAAAATTTCCCAGTAAAAAGAAAAAGAAACTAAAAACTCAGAGTCTGGATCTTGTTCCTCCTGTAAAGACAAAAATAGCAGAGCTGTGTTAATTCTACAAAAAGCTCATCATAGGAACCCTCGCTCCATATAATCCTGCTGCTTTGCTCATTCTGTGGGGGATAACACAAATAAGTCAGCTTGTAACGCAGCTATAGCTGAAACACAAGCAGTGCAAACAGTGTCTCCTGATATAAGAAGACAAAGACAGGATATAAAAACTACAGAGGACATATAGTGGAGATTCTGTATATGTTTTATCTCAAAGTATATTAAATGGGATGCAGCCACTAATGAACAGCTGTGAAATCTGAAATCTGTTGTTTATGAGGGAGAAAAAATGCTTATATTTCACGAAAATTGCTCATGATTTCAAAACAGCCTGCTTTTCTTTCAATTAAAATACTCCTTTAGAGGTTGGAACAATTATCATACACATCTTCCCAGTATGGTAGATGTAATAAAAGGCAATGCTTGAGCATGTAAGTTAATTACTGTAGAAACTTTAAGGCAAAAACAGAGAAACTAGTTCTTTCGTCTGGAGGAAATTTAGGTAGTAGGGATTAACTTTAATGGAAAGACTTACTATTTTTCATCTCAAGCACATTACGTCCATGCTAATCGTTTTGTCTTTATGTTTCTTGAAAAGCTTTATAATGCAAAATATTATCCAAACGTCTAAGCCGTACACTGCCTGAGTCTTTGCAATAATGTGTCAGCTTCAGGTTCTCTCAGTGGGCGGCTTCGCTGCCCGTAAGCCGTAGACCAGCCTCACGGAAGGTGGGCTATTTAGTCACATTTCAAAGTAGCTCTGGCAGGGGAACACACTCATTACACATAATTCCTCTCCTCTTTTATTTGGCTCCCTCTTCAGTCACCCCACTCTCCCCCTTTCACTCCCTCTGTATCGTTCCTCTCCCTGTTTCATAGACCAGGAGACCTTATGGTCCTCTGTCCAGAGTCCGGAGGTAGATCACTTTAATTCTGCTTCACGGATCTTTTTCAAAAAAGACCCGAGACCCGGAGACCTCAGAACCGGTGACCGCTGGGTGAACCCGGGCCAACCAGCCAGGGCTTGGGCACTTGTAAACACAGTCATCGTCTCACCCATTCTCATTCCCCCTGAGTGCTTTTGTTGCTCTCTCCACAAAAAGCACAAGCATTTGATGTTAAGCAGAGTGTGTGCTTTCATCTGGGATGTGTTTGCTTGTTTTTCGAAACCCCTGGTCATCGTGTCTACCACGTAAGTGATATTGACCGTCATTGCTCTGACAGTGGCTGATCAATGATTTAAAGCTAGATTGCTGGCCTCGACGCAAATCTTTGTTTTTCTATCTCTGTTATAGCTATTTGGGTGGCTTGCATCCAAGATTCAGTGTTCCCAAGACAGTCTAATCTATCCTGGAACAAATAATAAAAAAGAAAAGCCTTTTCTGTCCTAGATGAACAGGTTTGATTATGCGGACAGGACCTGGATTCCACCAGTGGTTCATAAGTTCATTTCACTGATTGGGAGGAGCCTCTAACCAGACCATCTGCCTGATGTCATCAACCTAATTTATCCAACAAGCGATTTGCATGCTGGAAAAAACAGATCATTACTGAAAAACACATTTTTGCTACAAAGATACCTTTAAAAAATAAAAAACGATTTGCATTCTCCAATTTAATGAGTTCTGCTACTTTCTGCCATCATTACAGGTCATACAATCAGCATAACAGCCTAATAAATATCACAAGACCATAACCATAACAGGCAGTCTTAGAGCAAAAATACTGAAGCATGATATGTGTGACAGCAGATGAGTTTCCTTGGAAGATGTCAGTTTTTTCCAAGGCATAGTCGAATCAAAACACACTCACGCAGTTGATAAAACCTCTAACAAAAAGACAGAACACACACAAACCCACACATCTAAAAAAAAATATAACAATAATCACGGATATGTCAGTATGTGGGACATTTGGTGGCATTCTCAAGGAGTGAAACCTGTCTGGTTTACTTTAGAAACCACTGTAGACACGACTTTTCTTCAGCCTTGTTACTTTCGCGCAGCCTCCCTTAAAGGGCAGCCGGCTCATCCTTTTGATGACTGACGGCGGGATTTGCAGTGATAATGTCTTCAGGTGCCAGAGGATTGGGATTAAACATACTCCAATTTAAACAGCAAAGTTACCATGGCAATGACCTTCAGTTTTAACTCAGACATGTGGGGAATAGGGCATGGTGTTATTGTCCGGAGACGCTCCTATTCAGCGGGGGCTTTGTCCATGATTGCACTTTCAAATCCTCCATCAAATTAGAAACTCTGTCCTAGAATATGTCTGTTGGAGAAAAGTGCAGGTGACATTTCAGTCGTGGCGGTCGTGCAACCAGGATACGAACTTGCAAGCATGACTTTAACAATGTTGAACACTCTGAAGTGAACTATGAGTCCGAAAAGACAAACACTGGACACCCAGCCCGCCTGCACCGTGACCCCTTGACCCTCCATCGGCCCTCCATGTTTAGGCAAACCCTCACCTCCCATCCTAATTAAGGTGAAAGAGGCCTTTCAAATGAAGCTGATGAGGGCTGACGTGGGGCCGCTCTTTTAGCCGTCTGTGGACGTGAATACCCAAAACAAGCGGTCCTGCAGACTCACGGTTTGGGGTCAGTGTCTATCCCCCACCGGGGCAATCCGTTCACAGTCTCACACCTACCTGTCAAAGGAGAGAGCAGCAGGACATCACGAGAGAAAAAAACATAACGGAAAAAGAGAGCGAGTCTTTGAAAGCAGGAAGCGTGAGGGGGGTGTGGGGTGTTTTCACATTTAAATAAAGCACAGTCCCCATCAGACAGCAATAAAACAGTATAATTATTATCACTATTGATTCAGCAGTACCCATGAGGCGTGGTTGGTCAATATGAATTGCAGTAATATTCGATGGCTTCAGCTGCAGTCACAAGTGTGGCCAGACTGCCCCACAGTGGAGACACTGAGAAGTACCAGAGCAGGAACTTATGGTGAGCACACACACGAGTGAATACAGAGATTTATATCATGTTGTCCTCCTAGTGACCCTCACTGTGTGGTCATAGCTAGGAAATAAACGAGCGTTCATATCAACACACAAGCAGTTTCTTTATATTTCAACAAGCTCTGCTATAAGCAGCGAGTATCATCAGTCCAACAGATTTCAGTGTTATAGCTTCTCCACGCATGAACATAATGCAGAGTGTTAGCGTCAGTCTTACAGCAGCTGTTGTGTCCAACTGTTTGGTTTCCAAATATTTGGTGCATTTAAATGTGTCAGCACACATTTAAATGCAATACCTCACATAAATGGTGCATTAGTGCCAAATTCACAAAGAACCTTGGAGTGTTGGAGTGTTACTGCTATACAAAATAGGTCTCGGTCAAATAAAAGATCTCTCAGTATTAACAGAGTCATATGTTTAATATATTTTTGCTCTTTGAAAAAGGAAGTCATATTTCTCCTCGGGTACTGTGCGTGAGATTGACAGTCAGCGATGTTATAATAATGGAAGAATAATGATGGCAGCTGTGGCTCAGGTGTACCAACCGGAAGGTCAGTGGCTCAGTCCCTGACACTTCCACTTTGCATGCCGAAGCATCCGTGGGCATGATACTGAACCCAGAGTTACCCCTGATGTATCCATCGGAGTGCAAGTGTTAGAAAGTGCTCAGGCATAAATAAAAGGGCTGTATGAAAGTGAGTGTTTGTGTTTGATTGGGTGAATGAGACTTGCAGTAGGAAGCACTTTGAGTGTGCAAGTGAGTAAAAAGGTGCTTTACAACAAACAATCCATTATTTGACCAGTGTTGTGTCAGAAACAGAGCTTAAGCCAGCCATAGCAAAGTTAATAACCCTTTTAAAAAATATATGAAAACAAAAACACAGCAATCAGGTTAAGTTATTCTGTCTGAAGCTGAAATCAGCAGGATTTTTAGAAAAACACAAAAACATAAATCATCTTGATTAAGGAAGATGGTTTTAATTCTGTTTTGATATTTGGAAACAGAAAAATGACGTTAACCCACATACTTTCACAAAAGATTTCTTTTAATGTTTGTAGTTATAGAATTACTGCAAGATAAATGTATCTTTACATCTGACATTTGCGCCACTCAGTAGTTAAATATATATTTATTTACAGCATAATATATACAGTACACAGAAAGGATAAGAATCCCCTTTTTCAGATAGGATTAAATTGTATTTTTTAAATGTAAAAAAAAGAAAGATACAGGAACTTCTCACTTACATATTAAAATAAACGATCGAAATAAAATCCATAAAGATATCAACAACCCGGTTTATTATACATCACAATGAAATTGGAAAGAAACTGGTAATAAAATTAAAAACAATGACACATTTGACAGCACAGATACTTATTATATGGCATCTACCTGTTCACCATCCACTGTTAAAGTGTGGCCAGACTTCCTTTCTCTGACATGGATTAACCTCATCAGAGCAACACATCTGGCCACCACCATATAAAAGGATTATATGGATTTTCAGTGTATGAGTAGCATTCTGTCATCATATTTCACACAGCTCAGCCATGAGATTGAGAGGTAAGGCTAATAATGTAACAACACACCAGTGGCGTGAACTCTTAGTGCTGCATTTGTACATGACACACTACGTTGACATTCATGGTTGTATCGGTATGTGAATCCTGAAAGATGCACGGAGTAATATCTTGACAGATGATTGGTAAAAACTTAGTCTAGTTCTTTTTATCCTGCACTTTCAAAAATTATAGGGTTTGCATGGAACCAGGATGAGTAACATGAAAAATTCAAATGCTATTTCTTCCCCTTCAATGCAGGAAAAAAAAATATCTCTGCCTGTTATTTCAGCGCTTCCCTTAGGATCTTCTACTTATTGGCTTAGTGAAATCCATTGAAAGACACATTCACTTGAGTACTTTTTAATGGATTCAGTGGAACACGGTGAATATAATCCACACAGTCGCATCTAGCAGATAAATAAGGTAAATCAAAGTGAAATGGTAACACGGATGGCGTGGAATGTGGAATTTGGCAGTGTTATTTGGCAGTCGGATACATGCGGGCATGATTGAGTCGTCTACTTATAAAAGCAGTGGGAAAATGAAAGAAAACAGCAGTAAGTAGGTAAGTCCAGGCAGCTGGTTGGCGAAGCTTGTGACATTGCAGTCATTGCTGTAGCAGCAGTGAACTCTGACACCTGGTGCTCTGTAGCCCTGACTGTTGGCCTGGCTGCAAAAAGACTTGTAAGAGCATGACTTCATCACGCCACCTAACAAACAGAAAATGAAGCCAGTTACTCTCATTTAGAAGCTGTCCGCCATTATCCAATCAATATAAGTCGATGCTAAATTGTTGCTTTAAGAAACTCTCCTGGCTAGTCTTCCTTTCAGCGATTTCTTTGTTGTTGTTCTTTTCATCACAGCAGACCGTTGAAACACTTAATGCAGGTTTAAACACAGCATTAGAGTAAACAACTCCCGGCTGAAATATTACAAGTTGCAGGTTTGATGCTAAACCTACCACCTTTTAGGAATTTAGTCCAAATGATTGATATTGATTATAAAATATTAAAATAAAAATATCATATCTACAGCCAAAAAAATTTAAAAAAAGATCTGCTGGCTGAGATTTGGTAAATCTGTCTTGGTGCCATGAACACATGGTGTCCTAATTAAGGATATTCATTGAGTAGGAGTAGCAAATCTCTTCATTCCCTTAAAAGCCTCAGACCCCCTGCTGCCCGAGATGTGTCTACAGACAGCAGGCTGTCGTCTATTTAACACACAAAAAAGACACACACGCACACATACACGAGAAACAAATGGAGTTTTATGGTAGAAGGTTGAAATTAAACTAGTAAAAAGAAAGGCTACTACACTGTCACTGTTGGACTCACTGTCATGGCCCACCACTACAGCGCAGGCATCAGAGTAGCCAGGACAAGCTTTGGAGCCTTGTCGGTTGCAGTCATCGTTATTGGAGCCCATGCATGTATAACATCGTATAGTCTCACCTGAAAGGAAACAGAGCGCTACTATGTAACAAAGAGTCAGCTGTTAAGGTAAAATCTGCATTGCGGTACATGCATATCTTGTCTGGGTGAAAAACCTGTACAGCATAGGACACAAATGTTTGCTTTAGATAACTGAAGATGACTGCATGGGAAAGCGCCAACAAGTGTCCCAAGCTTGGATATTTCTAATTCATATTTACACAGGATCTATAGGTTGGCAAGTGCATGAAGGGCTTATAAATATAATGTGTGACTTTCCCTGGGTCCAGAGGGAATATGAAGAGAAACAGCACTAATTAATTAACTTCCTTCACATGAATTTTCCCAAATCAACCAAAGTGTTTCACCAGTGCCCACACATTTAAAAAAAATACATCTTTATAAACTTTAGCTAATGCCTCAGAGCCCACTTCAGCACATAAAACACTTAAATGTCTTTCTAAAGCTCTCCCGAGGAGGGAGCTGTTATTTGAAAACTAACTGACCTTTGAAATACTTAAAGGCTTCCTTTTGAAACTCTCCATCCATCTCCTAAATTCCAGACAAACTTAAGGCTGATTCCTAAGAGGATCAGAGCTGGAGTCACCAAAAGCTTCAAACATACTTTGCAGCAGCATGTCTCCTGTACTGGCCATCAAAATAAGATAAGATAAGATAAGATAAGATAAGATAAGATAACCTTTATTAGTCCCACACGTGGGAAATTTGTTTTGTCACAGCAGGAAGTGGACAGTGCAAAAGTTATGAAGGACAATTAGAATAAAAAAAATAAAAAAGAATAAATACAGTACACAACTGTACAGAATAGAATAAAAATAGAATAATATATACAGTAGAATAAATAGAGTAAAATATACAATAGGATAAAAATAGAATACAAATGTTATATACAACAGAGTGAAAAATACAACGGTTGCCAGAAAGATTATTGCACATTGTGTTATTGCACATTTGTGGATGTGTGTGATTGATCAGTTAAATGCTTTATTGTGGAGTCTGACAGCAGTGGGGAGGAAAGACCTGCGACCAACCTCCTTTGGTCTGTCATCATTAAGTTTTGATAGAAACAGATATAAAAAAGAGAAGTTTTTTTCATATATACAACAAGATGTGGCATTTTCAAATGAAACCAGCTAAATTATCTAATTACTTACCAAAACTAAACCACAAATAAACAGCGAAGCTACAAAAGCACTGTGTGAAACAAAGAAATTGCATAATCGTCCCGTTTTCTGCACATGTGCTCTCACATATACTGAGTTGGTATATAAATACTTTCTGTTGTTTGCAGTTGGCCCCAATCTATCCCCACGGCATTGTCGCTCTACACACATGCTGTAAGTATTAGCCTCCAGGCCTATTAAGAGATTATTTGCAGGGAGTGCGTGCTTCTTGGGTGTATAGTGGAGCGTGATGGACTGAAGGGACACGAAACCCATCAGAATCACTGCAGACAGCAGTGAACATGACATTAATAAAGTATAAGGTCAGTATAAGGACTTAATGTTTAATGGTCCTACTGAAGTTATGAAACATGTCAGGTTTTTCCCAAGAAATAACTGTGGGTCTGTCATGTCCAGCATCTACGTTCCTTAAGTCAGAATGTACAGCAGAGCCATTCATTTGAGTTATTTGTTTAACACGGTCTTACTCTTCAGGAACACATTAAATACACTAAATGCTAAACACAAACTATTATTTACAATGCAAGGGTTGAAATGTACAGTATCTAAAAGGAGGCAAGATGAAAGGAAAGATGGACAGAGTTAAGCAGCAAACAGAGGTGCATGAAATGAAAAAGTTCTTACAGGTGGTTGCTAGCAGGACCAGGGAAAACAGAAGCAGCAGACAATAGTTGACAGCTCTCATGGCGATGTTGGTCCTCACTTGTCCCGACTACACAATGAAAAGCAGGTTGTTTGCTCCTAAAGCCCCCTGAGCTTAATCTGGGCTATCAGATGAGCTGATATTCCTTCCTGTACTAGCCAAGAGATTACTAGCCCCTCAACTGGGGCTCACAGCTCTGTCTTAAACAACAACAGTTGCTTCTGCAGCCTGGATGGACAGAGGACACATAATGGATTTCATTCCGAATCTCTCGCATTAACAGTTTGCTGAGGCCACACCCATCCTGAGTTTGGCTCTTTGCTTTCTTGTCCCTGCCGGTTGTCGTGCCAAAGTACTTACCTATGGAAGGTGTTGGGTAGGGGCATCGCCCTGCTGCACCTGGACTGGTCACTAAGAAAGCATTTTTTGCTGGCAGGTACCAGGTCGACTTAAGACCTGTTAGACGTTTGCATACTCTTCATAGGCATGGATTTCATGGTTAATTAGTGCTTTTATTGATTTCTTTGAAATGTTCTTTTCTCATGTTGAATATATCTTTAATCACTTAAAAAAAATAAAAAAAATCAAGAATTGGGTGCCCAAATTTGAATGTGAACAAGGCCTATTAACCTCTTGTTAGTGGTCATGGTTGATTACAACTGGTAGTTCATCTTTGCCAGCAAAGCAAGGATTTGTTTGACAGCACTCATTAGACTGACCAATACTCAGAACAATGGGAAATACCAAGTGAAGATCTAAGGAGGAGAATTGCAGATCTACACAATCTTTGGAGGTCTCTTGGAGCCATTTCTAAGATAATCAGTTCAAACAATTGTGTCAAAGTTTTTTTGGATGTATCTTCACTTTGTCAAAGTCTGGAAGAAGCCCCAGACTGTCACCCTCAGATGAGAAGAAGGATGTTCATGAACAACTGAAGAACCACAAAGGTTCAAGACTGTCATACAATGGAAACTGCTTGGACACCTGCACCATTGCCCACAATTAGGTGAGTTTTACATCACCATGGACTTAAGAGGGTGTTGAACAATAAAAAAAGCCCTTGCTCCAAAATCAGCACCTTCAAGCTTGACTAAATTTTGGACAACTCAAATGCTTTCTGTCCGCAGTTTAGTTTTTCCCTATCATGTACATTCCTTTGTATTTATTTCTGGTTAGTGTAGATTGATTTATCCTTTGAGTTGTTCTTCCTTCACACAGTGTTTGGAGCTTTGCATAATTTTTCTTTAAACAGATTCGTTGGTTTCGTCATACTTTCCACTTCCCTTGTGTCGTGTTTGACCTTAATCCTTAGGGTAGTTGTTCCTGTTATGTTACTAACTGTTTTAAGTTGTCAACCACTTGTCTCGTGTGTTTATTATTCAAGTTTACTTACCCCAGTCTCAGACCTGTGTTGTTCCCTGCAGTTCTTATCACTTCCTGGTGTGCTCGTTATCCCACCCTGTGATGTTTCTTGTTGGTTGTTTTTAAGTTCTAATGCTTTCACCCTTCTCTATTTTCATGATTTTGTGTTATTGCAGAACCCAAATTTGAAATAAAATGTGTCTATTTTATTTAATCATAGCATATTTAATCAGCATGTCTTCACATACCTTTTACTGATTGCAAAAACAAACCCTGAGTTATATGTATCCCTTTGAAAAATGAAAAGTTTTAAAAACAAGAAGTGCTGTGCAAGTGTATTTCATCATAATACTTTTTTTTTTATTTTTGCCTGGTCTAAACTCACATTTCTCATGTGAGGAAAAAGCTGTTGCAGTTACAAATGAGCATCAAAAGAAAGTTGATTTAAGTGACTTTGACCGGAACATGGCTGCTCCTGCCATATTTGCTGGGACTGAGCATTTCAGAAATTGTATATCTCCCACACAGCTGTCTCTAGAGTTTACAGAGAATGGTCCACAAATGAGAAAATGTCCTGTGAGCGAAACTTATTTGGTTGAAAGTGCCCTGTTGAGTCCATAGATCATATGAGAATGGCCACCATTGGTAAGTTTAAACCCATTTCAGGAGTGCTCAAACACCACTAAAAATAACCATAACAGTAGCAATAGCATTACATGTTAGTATTCTTTTTTTTTTTTTAACATCATCTGTGTGCTTCACTAGCAGTGACTTATCATTACTAGAGAAGATTTGTGGTGCTGCAGCAGAAAGAAGAAGATGAAGAGATAATTTCCTGACAAATCAGTGATGTATGCTCAAAACACAGTTTACTGAAACATTAGGAAGCAAAAGGGAAACTTCTTCTGATAACAAGGGTCATTGATGTGACTTTAAAAAGTGCCTGTTTATATATATTTGCTGTCTAAATAGCGCCCAAAACGTTAGCTAACATGAGCTAGCTCACCAGAGATTATTAGCTAATTTGAGCTTTCTTAGTCTGCTGGCACTATCACTGGTTGCCAGCCAAGGAGCCGATGTACTTTACTTACTAGTTTTATTAAAGTTTCCTATTCTGGTCGAATGTTTGATTACAGTACAGCTTCAGATCCAGGTGAGAGCAACCTTGATGGATGTTCCTGTAAATGGCCAGCAACAGCCCACATTCAGTTTGAGTGTAGTTCTAAACTTTATTGAGGTTATAAATTCGGTTTCACTTTTACTTTGACCTTTTGGATTACACCACAAAGACAGAGATAGGAAGAGAAGGTTACACAGCAAAATGAAACACAATGGACGTATGAACAGTGGATGCAGTCAAAGTCAAGGTAATAAGTCAAGGTGACTGTCATCAAACACACATCCCCAGCCTGCAATTAGAATAATTTAACTTAAATTATTTTTATGGTAATTTATTGTTAAATATAATATGTTTATATGTGATTTTAGGTGCAAAAGAGGAGCGTGGAGAGAGTGATGACTGAGAGAAGAACGAGGTGAGCAGATGGGCAGAAGTTAGGAGAAAAACTCAAGTTTAGCAAAATGTAAATTAAAATCACAAAAAGAACTTCTAGGAAATACTAAAATCTATTTCACCACTTGAAGCTGGTATAATTGATGCCCTGTGATGAGCCTCCACAAAGCGAGGGTTTGTGTAAACTGGAAAGGCTTGATATAAAAGCAGCTCTTGTCCAGCGTGCATGGAGTAGCAGTCTGATTGTTATGTGTCTGCTGAATGCTACTACTTACTTAATTGCTTCATAATTTGGTGGACTGACTCTAAATGGTTAAGAGGCTAAAACAATGTTGTGCATGTTTCACCTCTTCCCTGCTTTACTACTTTAAGTATTTTCTCAACTTTCTCGAAAGTTCTAATCAACATGATTGATACTGTGTCTCAGATTTGATAACTGTAGTTATCAAATCTGAGTATTCAGTCTGAATTATTCTTAAGCATTACAACAACTCATTCAATTAATTCTTTTGAATTTGAAAGTAAAATTGTAAAGTGTACACAATTTGAATTGAAGTTCACTATAGTGAAAAGGGTTGGATATGTTTGCATGCAGCATATTCTAATAGTGTTAATTGCAGGGCACTGTATGCATGACATTGTGATTGGGGCCTAGTCCTATTCCATGTGCTTTTTTTGTTTTTTGAGTTAATTTTTGAGAGGTTTGGTTTATGTTTCATGTATAATAATGGAGCTCACTGGGAACCCAAAACGTCTGCTGCGTCTGCTTACCTACCACCTTACTAAACACTCGAGCCAGACTACTTCACGCTTACCATGTAGATCATGTTTATGACCATGTTTATGAGCACAGTGTAAACTTCTTCTCCTGTTTCCAACGTGATAATGTGCCATTTGTCCTTAAATGGCCTCCAGTCACTAGATCTAAATCAGTAGGGCACCTTTGGGATGTGGTGTTATTGGAAGCACATCATGGATGTAGAGCCACCAAATCTGAGGCAACTGTGTGATGTTGTCATGTCAATATGGGCCAAAATCTCTAAAGGGAAAGAAGGGGTACAACATGGTACTATTAAGATGGGTGGATATCACATAGAGGACTATCTAAGATGTAAAAATGGAAAAAACTGAGAAAAAAGAACCAAATTAAACTCAGCATGCTGTATTGCCATCTTTTATTGCACTTTGTAAGCAGATGCTGTACAGTAGCTGTGCAGAGAAGTTATTCCTCAGTGTGACAAACAACCATTGCAGGACTAGGACAGGTTCATCCAAAATTAAATTACTTCTGGTCACAACTGAACACAGTCACAATTAGTTTGCTTTTTATCAAAATAAAATCCCAAAAATAAAGTTCCACAATTTCATCAAAAAAGCTATGACAAGTATGACAAATATCTACAATGTTATGTGAGGGAAGTGGCTGAAGACAACAGAATAACTATCAAAAATGCACAAGTCTTGTCGTTTCCTACAGTATATACAAACATTAACATTACAAGTTCTTCTTTATCTCTCACATGCAAGAATCTATAGTGATCACTTGTATTCTCTTAGTGGTGCAACAATCTGGTTCTCATCTTCAAAGTCTATCTTTCTCTTTATTAAGAGGAGACAATAACAGGAGTGGGTAAACAGTCTTCTCCCTCAGTGGCTGTCATGGCAACATCATAATAGATAATTTAACCCACAAACAATGCTTGCACTTTCTCATTATCATACACGCACTCGCGCACACAGGCATACTCATTAGTGATATGATAAAACTTGAAAGCAGACCCCCTGATACAGTACGATACACTGAAACATCAAAAATATACAGAGTAATTAGGAGGAAGCCAATCCTGTGGATGATGTATACACATGGTCAGTAGGAAATACAACCCCAAGACCACTTTGGCCTTAGAGGTCCATCAGTTTGAGAAGGAGTGCTTCTCTTCATTTTCTGCTTGGCTTCATTGTGATGTGGCCTGCTAACTCTTCCCCATCTTAGCAATTAGTTCATCACAGATCTTTGTTAACTCCTCGATCTCTTTATTCTGTAAAACAGTTAGCAACAAAAATTTATACACTTGGATAACTTTAGAAAATTTTAATTTAATATCTTCTTATATCCTAAAACTGACCTTCTGCTCTAAAGTGCGTTCCAGAGAGTCCACCTTCATCTGCTCCTTCCTCAGACTGGCCTGAGAGGCAGCTTGCTCCTGCTTGGCCTTGGCCCGCACCTGAGCTATCTCTGCGTTGGCCCTGGAGGCACACAAATGATACAAGACATCACCTTTACGCAACTCACAAAAGCCTATAAAATCTAAAAAGCAAATAAAAGTCAACAAAGAGTTAATATGGATCGTATATAATCTATAGAAATGTGTTTCGATACGAGCCATTGTAAATACTGGTTTAGCTTCAGCTAGCAATGTTAGCTAGACTCATTGCTAGCTAGTTAGCTAGACTTGTTTCCAATTACACTGACTCATATACAAACATATTTCAGCTCAGACAATAAGTTATGCTGTACACTTAAAGAACAGTTTTTGGTACAGGAAAGTACCAATGTTATGTAGACTCACTGCTAGCTAAACTTCAACACTGTTCTCAGTCCCACAAACACATATCGAGATAAAAAAAATAAAAGAAAATATGACTACAAAGAACTGAAATAAGCATTAAAACTGAAGTATTTGAAGTCAAAAATTGATATTATTCATGAGCTTTTGTGCTCAGGAAGTAAGAAAAACTGAAATGTACATAGTGAAAAAATTAGCAGCTTACAGTTAACACTTTTTTTCCTAAAAAGCACCATCATTTACTTGCATTCACATAAGACACTGTACTACATTTACTGCATTTGCTACAGTGTAGATAGTGTTGTGGGGGAAATAACACAGTTATTGCAGAAAATGTGACATAATAAGAATATGTACAGACTCACCGGTCTAGTTTCTCCTCTGCATGAATTTTCAGGGCTTGATATCGCTGTTCCTCCTTGCGGACCCTTGAAAGATACTCCTGAGCGCATTTCTTCAATACCTCTTCATTCTGTACGTGGGTGACACAAGGGGGCAAGTAAAAAAATCTGAGATGACAAACTGAGATGTTCATATTGATAAAAACCTGGGAATAAATTGTGTTACTTTGCGAAAGCCTTCCAGCACATCTTTCATCTTCTCATAACGACGGAAGAGATCGGCTAGAGACTTCTCCACAGAGTTAAGGTCGGCCAGCGCCTGGTCCTTCTCCATGATGAGCTGCTGGATGGTGTGATGGGAAAGAGATTTCTCTTTCTGGTCATCTTCTGATGGACACACATAGAGAGGATGCAGATAAAGAGTCTACTAGTTGAAGAATCTGCTGTTGTGGGTAAAAATACTGTTAAAAGACCCCAATCAGCACACAAACACACACACACACAAAAGACTTCTCTGACATTTTTCACAATATATCTAAATGTATTTGTGGTAGTATGATTCAACAAGATGTTTTACTACACTATATGAGGATTTCTGATAAACCAGTGTAGCATGCAAAACACAAAAAGCCACTGAACAATGAGAAAAGAAAAACAGAGGCAGAACATCAGAGTGGCCTCAAGACCTTTCAGTGTTAAATATCAATGTGCCTACACTATTTCAGCCTACAAATATCCCTTTCATTTCCCATCGATGAGCAACTCGGTTAACTCACCAAATCTGCATGAACGACTTCACAGCCATCGCCAGTCATGGGTGAAGTGCACGTGTTCATGTACAGATTTACAGTGTAAACTGTGTAATATTGCACTTTACATGAACAACAACAACAAAAAAAGTCATTTTTTAAAAAGGCATCAGATTCAGTCCTATTTCTCTTTTAAAAACTAGTCTGAGCTTACAGTGTGAAAGGCAAAAAACCCCCAAAAACCAAACAAATGAATGAATGGCTCTGAATGAGATGAAGAAAGTGAGCACAGCTGCTCCCCTCTCTGATGGACGGATGGAGAGATGCAAGCTGACACAAACAAATGAAAGACAATTCCTCGTTACTCACCTGGCATGCCTGTCAGGGTTATCAAATAGTAAGGGGGGCAAAGATGGGAGCAGAACAGAAAAGAAGGGACTGTGTTAAGTCAAGCTGGGAGGGCAAGACACGTGACAGAGCCGAGTGTTAGACATTAGCAGAGGCAGACTGTTCCTGTGTGCGACGGTGCTTTAATGAGAGTAGGAAAAAGAAAAAGCTGGTCGCAGTGAAAGAAAAAAAAAATCAAATCTTCGGGGATGTTCAAAGGTGGAAAGGAAGATGTGGGTGAGAGCAGGAATAATGCAGGAGTGTGAGCCTGCGGTGAAATTTAATGAGTCCAGAGAAGCTGAACAAGAGCGGGCAAAGGAGAGTGCTGTCCCCTCTGCTGACATGAGGATTCAGTTCACGTCATTCAAATATGAAAGCAAACACAGAGAAAAGCGAAATTGTTGCAAAGGATTGAAAAAAATATTCAAATAAGATTCAAATATCTGTGATCGGTAGCACTGGATAAGGCCTCACAAGGACCTTAAAGCAGATCAGTTTGCAAATGAACGAGTGTGAAACAAAGTGGCAGAGTACGAGAAATGAAAATAGCTGCTTTAAAATAAAATTTGCATGCTTATGGTTACATGAACTCACCTATCATCTGGGCAATCGTCTTCTCATACTCAGCTACAATTCTCCTATGGATGAGAAGTTGCAAATCTTCAGTATATGTCACATAAAAAATAAAAAAAGAAGAAGACTCCTCACATCGAATACCAAGAAGTCTATTTTTTTTAGGCTGCAAAAATTCCCATCTCTCCCTCTGACATGTGCAACCCGCCACCCGCCTGTTGTTCGAACCCTTCCAGCAAACACCTGTAAGCTACTTATCGCCGTCCAGTTTTACAGTAAACGTGCCGTATTTAGAGGAAATGGTGAATTTGGAGCTCAAGCTCCAAAATTTACTGCACAACTTTTCAAAATCAAATTAAATTTCTGTTGCTTGAAGTGTCTCGACACTACAAGCAAAAAAGCAATAGGACCCAGAATGAAGCTTCGTCTTTTTAAAAGCAAGTTTCCAGAGGTAAGAGGATTGATTAGCCATGCCTTCCCCTTAGCCTCTTAGCCTCTCCTTATCCAAAGTCTAATCATTCAAATGAAGTAAGCTCCGACTTATCCACACTAACTGAGCAGCAGACAGCTGGACTTGCACCCGCCACCTGCTGACACACAGTAAAGTTTCTTTACTGTACATCTTTCCCTGAACCCCAATTGGAAGCCATGAATTTAACCTAGACTGATCATCATGAAACAAGTGTAGCTACTGCTATTTACGAGCTCAGTTAGTTGAGCATAACCTAGGATATTTTCTCACATACAAGTTTTTAACAGTAAAACCTCTACATTTACATCACATGATCTCCATCTATTTATCTCTACTCCTTGCTAACAGGACGAGGTGTTGATTTTTTTAAATGGCTATCCAGTCTCCCGGTAATCATGGCCTTGTCTGACACCTTAAGCGAGATAAACCGCTTGAGAGGTTCGGCAGTTGATAATGGGTGGAGTCCGAAACACAGCTAGGTGTTAGATTCATGCTTCAGTGTCTGCGTGTGGGACCCTGGTGTATGAAAGCGATAACAACCCAAGGTGTCTCTTCTTACCTCATCTCCACCACTTCCTGTCGACTCTCTTCATACTTCCTCTGCCACTCCAGCACTTCTTTCTCCTTTGTCACAATCTGAGGTTGGTGACAAAATCATTTCATTAAGTGTGAGATGCAGACTTAAAGGAACAAACAATGACTTACGGAGGAACAAGAAATATTTTCAGGGCACCTCCTCTCGTGCAATTCCCAAAGAGTGGTCCAGTTCTCTGGGCAAGTGGGGACTCTCCCCTTCGATGTAGCTGGCCGTGGTCCTAGAGTACAGTGAGTTCTTGGACACGCCGCTCTCTAGTGAAGATGACACGTCTCTGTGCTGCTTCCGGGAAGCAAAGGAGAGGAGAGAAAGGAACGCAAGCATAACCTGTTACCAACGAGGCTGTGGCAACCGCGGGACACCCTCGCCCTCAGGGTCACTCGCACATTCTGGACTGAACCAAACTGCTAGCCAGCCTCAAACTATATCAAAATGTGCCACACAGCAAAAACAATACAAAAATGAGGCAAGCCAGGGATGTTCTTGAAGACTTGGTCAGCCGCTACATGATTGGATGAAACAGTCTTCATTGCCACAGTATTAGCCGTGTTATTGGCTGATGCTGGCCCCAGCCGAGCAGTCATGGTCAACTGCTCATTGAAATAGCTTGAATGTGATTGGGTCCAAGCAAGACAGAGGGGAAGGTGGGCAGCAGCTGATAGTATACAGGAGAGGGAGGTTAGGGGGAGCAGATTGGGCAGCGAGGGATAGATATGTTAGTCTACTGTTAAAGCATGTTAGAGCATCGTTAACAGGTCTTAGCCGTTGTTCCTAGAATCACAGGATTTAACTCTTTTTTTTTTTTTTTTTACAGCTACAGAGACTGTAATGTGATGTGGGCTAAGGTGAATCAGAAAATCTTCAGGGTTAATCATTAGAAAGAGTCAGACTTTGGATCTACAGTATAGACACTACAAACCCAAATGCATCTCCAAGTGTCCGTTGCAACCTACGACAAAATAAATAAAATCCCCCTCACTTATCATATTAAAATACAGTTGTTCTAGTACCATGTTTGGTTCCCTGAAAACTCTGAAAGGGATTTAGCTCTCCTTGGTAGATAGGGATTACAGGAGGATTTGATGATGGGGGGGTCACAAGAGACAAGGAGAGGTCTACCACTACTTTGGAAAGAGTTAAGTGTTTCGTCTGGCTGTAGAGCTAATTGCATTACTTCTCTGGACAGAAACGGTCAAGTACATATAACAATAAACATCAGTCACATACTGATTAGGTTTTTATCTACCAATACAGAAAAGTTCAGGTTCAGAAACCTTAAGGAAACAAATCAAACCTGTGGTTCTTTGGTAAAGCTGCAGCAAGAATCCCCTAATAAAAAGCCCCTTTTAGTAAATCATCCTGAATCACATGTTAAATAAAGAGCTTTTTTCGTTTAGTAGGCAAATGTCACAGACTTTTCATTAACAGCACTGACTGTACTGCATGGGACAAAACATGCAGGATTCAGATTTTTAACGATAACCTGTTTTGTAATTGTTTTGCGAGGAAAGACTCACGTTTATAAAACCTCAACGATGCACCTGCAATACCAAATACCATGAACTAAACACTCAAAATGTGCACTCTTGTTTAACTACTGAAGTGAGAGCCAGGTTTCAAGTTGGAGATGAGTTGCCATGGTAACCCAACCTCATCTGAGATGCACAAAGTAATGACTGAAAAATAGAAAAAGGAAAATAAACTGGATTGTTTAATTACTGCTGCCTTACTCATCACTGAGCAATGTCTGTTGTGTTGTGGGATATGTTTTCTGCTGGCACACCCTAATAATCCTCCAGAAATACTCTGCACGTCAGGTACTACACAGGTAATGCAGAGGTGGTACAGATGTTTTGGACTGGCCACAAATCACACATTATTTCAGCATAATAAATAACACATTAGTATGCAATTTCAAACACAGACAAGGTGAGCACACTGAAATCTAACCTCTCTTTACACGAAATGCCTTAATTGTAGATTTAATGCTAATAAAAAAGAGCCAAAAACACAAGTTGAAGCCACATCCCTCAAAGACAGAAAGGACTGATTATTAGATGCACAAAGGCTACAACAGACATAGTACATAGCTATAACTGCACAAAACAGCTCACAATGAGCTTTTGGTAGGCAGCAAATTAATGGACTCTCTGTAACTTATGGATCTATTAGACGTAGACGATCTAGTGGAGTCTGCAAGAATTTGGATGGCAGTTTTGGCTTCACAGTCCAGTACTAGGAGGCTAAAGTGCTGAATTTCAGCTTTAATTGGAGTGCAATTACCTTCAAACTCTATGAATAATAGCGTTTATAGCCCTTATCTTGGTTTTACAAAAAAGTAAGCTATAATTCTTAACCAGTGCAGATGTGAACACCTTTAATCACCTTTAAAGCTTATATTCAGGACATTAATCCGGTATGCTGGCATACTGAGCCATTAAAAACTATGTGTTTATGATGAAGCACTTGGACTGTGCTATGGGTGGACGTGAACACATCACAGGGGGAACTATGTTGCTCTTACTTTGAGTAAGGGTGAACCGTTGATATTCCACCGCCGAGTACTGGGTTTCTTGAGACGAGACTGTAAAATGCGTGGGACAACAGAATGAGACATGGAAGGAAAGACGTAGGTGGGAAGTGCGTGCCCTGCTCCAACTCTTGCAAGAGTTTAAGTTCAGCACCTGCCTCAGAATTTGGACCAGCAAATTCCCAGGTACTACTTACCCTGCCTAAAGCTGTTTTGTTAGTACTGTTAGTCAAATAGATGGACCAAATCACAAAACAAGAATGTGACCTGGGATTTGGGGAGGTGATCATGAAACCTCAACAGATCTGCAGCGTAATATGTAACTCCTCAGCTGCCGAGTCTAATGTGAGACATTCCCAGTCACATTCATGCTGACGCAAGTCTCTCATGAAACAGGCAACATGCATGTTGCCCAACATGCATCACAAAGGCAAGGGACTAAGACGGCACAGCACTTGGTTCCTAAGGCTTAATGGAGCTCGCTGGTAGTCAGGGTGGGAGCTGGGACACATCAAGCCATGTTAGAGTCCAATGTGGGGACGCGGAAGGTGGCGGGACTGTGGATGTAGCTGTACAGCCACCATGTTGATAAGGCCATGGGTTCACAGTCACACTCAAAATGGTGTGTTTAAGGGGAGGGAGAGGCAGGCTGAGACACACTCATGCACACACACACACACACACACACACACACACACACACACACACACACGCGTGCGCGCATGTGCATTTCACACACACCTGTGTTTCGCTAATCCCTCATTCAAGATGCATCTTTTGCTCTTGCAAACACACTTGCTCACCCACACACACACTTGCATACAGCAGGTGCAGGCTGACTCAGCGCAGTACCTGGGGGGTTACAGTGGAGAGGGAGGGGCACTGAGAGATGTTTTTGGCTACCTGCAGAGCCTCTATCCTCAGGGCAGCAAGCACCAGCTCCTCCTTGGCCGCACACATTGGGGGGGCCGAATTTCAGTGGTAAGGGAGGAGAGGTTGCAGCCCAAGAATGACAGAGTAAGAGGGAAACACATGAAACTTGAGTTGAGCTGCTATCTACATTTTATGCACCAGTAATCTATTTTACCCAGCAAGCTAAAAAAAAACTGCAACTTATGGAGGAGGAGGAGGAGGAGGAAAAAATGGGAAAATGAAAAGGCAGGATGTAACACAGTGACACAATGGGGAATAATGTTTTGTACAAAAACACACACACAGACAAATATCAAGGCCCAAATATGGGTCGGCAAATTTATCAAGTAGGGTCTTGTGTGGTTTCTCAACACACCTGCAGTTTTTGGGCGAATGCTGTGGGGTTGGTCTCAGCCAGGTCAGGCTCCAGGTACTGCAGGGGGTCGTCACACTCAGACAGCCTGTCTAACAGGGGCATGGCCAGGGCTGGCGCAAGTGCCTCCACGGGGCCCTGGTTAGGGGGCTTCGAGGGCACCAGGAGGAGTAGGCAGAGGGGGAGGGAGGAGGGGGCAGGGGGACAGCATGGCAAAGCAAGCGCTGAGATTTTTTTTTGAGTGGCAGCACTGGGAGGTGGTTTGCTGAATCTGAGCTGGGAACCTAGTGTGGCTGACTGGCTTTTCATTATCAGTGACAAGGATTTAATGAGAATCCCGGTGACTGATGGTGTTCACTTTGGAGGGCTGAGTCACAGCCTATGACGAAGCATTTACAGCGTGGCACTGTCTCCCCCTTGTGACTAAACAATAGCATGGTGCAAACGCTCCGAAATCAAAAAACATGACAGTTTCCCCTTAAATGATAATGACTAGACATGAGTGTAAATTACATTTATGCACACCAAATTAACTGTAATTAAATGTCCACAAAGGCACTTGACTTACCTGCTCCTCCATCTCGGTGCTCTGTGTTCGACTGAGCGCCTCGCTTTCTCTCTTCCTGCCCTTGTCTGCAGCAGAGCCCTCGGGGCCAGGCCGGGAGCTGAGCACCGGTGTCTTCATACCTGCTGTAATCTGGGCCTCCATCTCTTCAAAACTCCTGCACAGAATGAGAAAAACCCAACAGGAGATGAGGCGGGGAAAGGCACGGCATGTAATGTATCGTAGATGATGGATGGCAGCATTAATGAAAACATTGCTGAAGGAGCTGAAACGAATGCATTATACATTATTTGTGGTGTACACTTAGCACACACGAGAATAAGAAAGGGACTGAAAAATGCAGTGTAAAACTCACGTAGTCTAAGTTAACAAAACCATTATGTAATACAGCAAAGAAACAAAGTTGCAAGCGTAACATGTAAACTATTTTACCCTGTGCAGGGGGAGCTGGGTTCAGATCCATGCGCACATGTATTTTTGGTTAAGTTGTCAGATACTGAGTCCAACTTCAAGTACAAAGATGGCTTCTTTGCAGACGGAGGCTAAAAGACACACAAGGTTAAAAAAAAAGAAGAAGCCTATCTACTTTTAAAGGCTAAAATATCATATAGCACACAAACAATGTAAAATAAATGCTATAAATACTAAAAGTGGTGAGCATAAGACAAGCTCAAATAAAATCTCTCCATAATATTAAATACTCACTGGGGAAGAGGAGCCAATCTTCTCCATGTACTCAATTTCATAGTCTTGTACTGAGAGGGAAAGGCAAAACAAAGCATTAGATACAGTAAACAAAATGAAGAGACGCATCGGTGGTGTGCTGAGCTCTGGTTTGACGAGTTCAGAGGACGAAGCAGGGCTGTTTGTTTTCCCATCTCTGACCCAGATGGGGTGAACCAGATAGCCTCTGGGAAGCGTTGGCTCTTGCGTAAGGTCAGAGGGTAGTACAGAATTGGGCCAGCAGACTTATATCGCTGCCACAAGAAAAATCAATAACACTGCAGTATGAATACAAGGTAAAGTTTCTGATTCATACACAGTATGTAAGGGTTTATCCAGACACAAGCTCTGAATTACCGAGAGTTACAGAGAGTCAGACAGTTATGCCTCACCTGGAGTTTCCTTAGGAAGACTGTTCTCATTAACAAAGGATGTAAGGTCGCAGGGTTGAGGAAAGTCTTGCTGGTCAGAGTTTAAATCTCCATCCATATCGTGCAGGGCTGCCCACTTATGACTGGTGGAGGAGGCTAGTTTCTCCTCATCTGTGGCATGGTCATCCTGCTGGTGAAGGGAGGAAGGTTCATCTGCGGGTGTAAGATCCTGCCACACGAAAAAAGGCGGCAGAGAGTGATGACAAATGAAAGAGGGAGAAATGCACATAGATAAAGCGGCAGAGCCAAACGAGATTGCATATCAGATACGTACCTGTGATGGGTCAGATAAGGGTGATTTCTTTGGCGACCTCTTCACTCTGAAAGTATTACTGAGGGGATATAAAAAGATCCACTGTCAAACTCTAGAGTCAATCATTATCTGTATTTAATTCTGCATTTGCTGCACATTTATATAGCATTTGTGTAGTCGCAGATGCTAAAATGTGAGCTAGTTGGAAAGACTGGATTTTGCATAAAATCATCATTGCAAAAAACAATAATTTGCATAGTTCATTTCCACATGTGCAACAGTGCTGCTTACTGTGTGTGGCTGAAATGGATAGAACAGTGAAATGATTCTGAAGAGGGCTGAATCTATAGTTAGTAACTGGACAGTGGAGAGTAATGGAAAATTAATATTATGCTATGAGCAGCTTGGTTTCCCTACTTACACCGAAGATCTCAGACAGTTTAGCGATCAGGATGATGAGGTAAACAAAATCTACTGTAGCTGAATTATTAGAACTTTGCAACAACTTTTAGAAGGAATTATCCAATTTTACACTTACTTACACTGTAAATACATACAGTCACATGCAAAAACAAGTTTTCACACGGCTCTATGCAATTTTCTTTTTTCTCTGACTTTATCAGTCTCTCACATTGTTGTGGAGGAATTTTGACCCACTTTTCTTTACAGTGCTGCTTCAGTGCTCTCACTTGCTGATGATCGGTTAATCAGGTGCATTAGCAGCACCTGGCTGCTACTTACCCCCTTAATTCCTATCAAAGCAGTAATGATGTACTTAGTTTTTCACAGGACTGCATAGACCCTGTGAAAAACTCTTTTTCAGATGACTGCATGTAATGGATTACTCAGTCTGTAAAATTTCTGGAATCGTTGCAGATGTTGCACATTTTTATGCTCAGTGTTTAATGAGTGTAATGCATGCCTGAATTAATAAAAGGGCTATGTATCCCTGTAAAAATATATTAAATAGCAGTAGTATAAGACATGTGGCCTGAGCCAAATTTGCTGTAATTCACATGCAATAAAACATACTGTTGACATTGTACATGTTTTTTTTAAGATATCTGGGTTAAAATATAAATATTATCACTAAGTTGCAGTTCATTGCATTAAAAGAAAGGTAGCTTCTTACTGGTCCAGCCTGTTTCAAACTGTATGTGATCTTGGCACACGCTGATACACTGTAGCTTTCGTTCTTTCATCAATAGCAAACAATGAACACCAGAGGGGGCACCAGCACCTCCTTTGTTAAACACTTACAACTGGATACAGATGAAAAAAATTATTGCAGCTACTTCAGTGTAAAAAAGGAAAGCAAAAAAAACAAAAGAGTTTTTCACCACTATCCATCCATAAGTCCATAGAAATATAGCATTAATTTACTAACTGGATCTTCTACAGGAGGGATTATGGGTGATTTAAACTGGCATGGATACTCCAGTTAAAATGGGCAGGTTTCAAACGAGTTTCAGTGATTTAATAGCGATTGCATTGAAATGATTTTGATGTTTCTGTTAATAGGGACAACAGGGCAACATGCTGGTTCAAAGAGGGCCAGATTGAATTAGAGGGCAAAAAGGGTGGATGGCTGTGTTGTCCCTGTACTTACAAAAAACAACATAGAGAAGACACACCCCTGGACTTCCTGTGACATATGAGAATACACAGACACAGGTGACAGACAGACAGACAGACAGACAGACAGAGGACACTGGCAAAACTGGCTAGAGAACCACATACAAACACAGACTGATGCAGACTTTTCTGTGAATAGACAATCCTCTGGTAATACAGAGTGAACTTACGATTTGATGGGAGTTTTCTTCTTCTTGGCAGGTTTGTTCTGGTTCTGGTCCTCTAATTCCCCGAGGTTGTCATTGTCATTTTCATTATCATTGTCATTGGATGACAGTTCAAATGAGGCAGAAGTCTTAGGAGGGGAATTGGCCAACTTGTTGGAGGTTTTGAAAGGGTCTATGGAGTCATCAAAGTTATAAGGCGGCCTGGATAGTTTGGGCGAGTTGGTGATACTTTTCCTTGAAGTAAATGGATTCAAGTTTGGATCTTCGTACTTGTCGAGTTCAAAGGTGTAAGATGCTTTAGTTGCCGGGATTTCATCCTCGTTGCTGTTGTGAGTTGCCGGAGGAATGTTGTCCAGCTGCTCTGTCTGTGCTGGAGGCGCCTTTTTCAGCCCCAGCTTTGGTTTCCTCAGAGGCATCTTGGCACCTGGCTTCTTGCCTAGCTTCTTAGGTGGAGGAGAGGCCTGATGCGATGCCTCACCACTCTCCTCGGAGTAGTCAAACTCCAGTCTTAGTGACTGACGCTTGGGTATAATGGGCTGCTCCTCAGGATTCGTGACTGGCTCTCTAATAGGAGCGGGTGGACTGGGGTGATGTGGTTCCTCAGATGGGACGGGGGGACTCTCTAGAGGGGTGGAAATGGGGGCACACACAGGTTCCTTACGACCCAAAACAGGGGAATTGGCAATTTTACTACCTCCGGTCTTAAAGGGGTCGATGTTCTCAAAGTTGTCTGGATCCCATTTGTAGGAGCCACTGGGAGGGATGGGAGATTCTTCTTTGTCTGCTTGACTATCAGGGAGGGGTATCTCCTCCTGGCATAAAGGTAAGGCAGGGACAATAAGGCTCTCCTCTTGGGTGGTATGATTGGTCTCCTCTGGCAGGGGAGGAGGAGTCTCAACACGGGTCTTTCTGGCTTTTCGCAGCGTTCCTCCAGGACTCGGTGTTGCAGAGCCTCCCTCTGTTTCCTCCTGAGCCTGGAGAGGGCTGGCCGTTCGAGGTTTCGCCTTCTTCTTAATTTCTGGGGTGCTGCTGGATGAGTCTGGCCTTGGGCTCTCTGGGTTAGAGTTCTGTCTGAGAAGAGGCTTTTTCTTTACAGACCCAGGACGAACTTTCTTGGGCCTGCGGAGTGTCCCTGGGGCACTCTCAGTGCCTACACTGAAAGACTCGGAATGTGGACGGAAACCTCCTGAAGCTGATCCGTCCAACGGAGCAGAACTATCTAGTTCTCCTCCCTGGAGGCTCAGAGAACGGGTTAGAGTGTGAGTCGTTGATTCTGCAGCAAAAACTTCAATGTTATATGTACCGCTGGCAGCGATGGGCTTGTTTTCATCAAAAGCATTTGATGCAGAATGGCATGGTAGTTCAGCTGCAGTGAAGTCAGATGTAGGATCAGTGACTGAGGTGTCTTCTACTGCAAAAGGAGATTGAAAGATGTGGAACATAAGACAAAGATTTCAAGAGTCTAACTAATCCAACCATTAAGTCAAACAAAACATGTTTTTTTTTCTTGCTTGTTTTTTTTTTTTTTCAAATCAGTGAAAAATACCAAAGATGCAGTTAAACATGCATGAAATCATATTTTTGCAAGGTGATTGCCAAAAAATTATTAGCCAAAAACTTTGGAAATCTCAGTATTGTGTGTCAGACACCAAAAAAGAAAAAAATTTAAGTGCACAGACTGTCTACATTCATTTAAGTGTCTAAAATGAGTGTCTACAGTGAAGACCCTATCATTGTTTGGGGAGGCATTTTAGCCTCTCTTGATAATCTTGTCAAAATTGATGGGATTTATGAATACAGAAAAATATGGTCAGATTTTGATCCACCATACAGTACCATCTGGTAAGCATCTGAACGGCAACAGCTTCATTTTTCAGCACAAAAGCTTTGCTAAGAGAGTTCAGGCTGTGTTGAAGAATAAAGATGGTCACACCAAATGCTGACTAAGCTCAATAGAATTGTAAAAACTTTATTTATTCCCATCTGTATTTGCACATATTTAAGTAAACTGTCGCACCTATTTCCCACTTTTCTGAAAAATATAAAGAAATGAGGGGTGGCTCAAAGGTTTTGCACAGTACTGTAGATTATGGTAGAATTTAACTGCTCTGTGAGTGTCTGCATGTGACACTTTAAACTCTAGAGATGGATGTGTCATAAATAATTCAATGAATGTCTCAACTGGACAGAAAAGCATGAAAAAAAACACATAAAAGTGTCCCCAGAGCTGTAGCTCTGAGCGCTGTAGGCTGTCACAGCAAAAACAAATAACCCAGTTTTAAATTACAACTTCATTCCACTAGGTGGTGTAACAATCCATCCAGTAACAACACTTTTTTCAACAGTGAAACAGCTTAAATCGGTATAAAACTAAGCAAAGATCATGAAATAATTGTCCTGCTGTACCTTTCTCATCAGATGTTGTTTGCTTTATCTGAGGCTCAGCTGGAGAAACAGCCTTCACTGGAGTTGTAGATTCAGGGGTCTCAAAAGCGCCATCAGAGTCTGAGCTCCTACGATAAAAGATGAGGAAACATTAAGTGAAAGGTGCTGTGAAGCAGGCCGATACCCGCTGGACTATAACGACCCGCATCAGGCTCATTAACATAAATATCCATCCATCTCAAGAAAAAGGTGAAAGATAATATCATCACGAAGGACAGAATTATTTTCCAGTCGTGCAGCTCTAATGTTATTCTTTATGTCACTGTATGTTGGAGGCATTTTTAATCAGAGGCTACACATTTTATTACGCGCTTGCAGTACATCATGTGGGAACAGCAATAAGAGTATTTCCTGGCATGTGTGATGGTTTAAAATAAATAAAAAAGCTCCAGGCTATGATGTGTTTATATTTTCATTTCTAGGTGCTCCAATGAGAATGCTGAATCTGCAGTGAGGTGACAGATAACGACACGCCTGAGACAAAGCATTACCTTACATAGCACACACTAAGACTCAAATATACCAGAAAGCCTCAAGAGCCTTGATGAGATATGAGAGCTAAAAAATACAGGAAAAACACAGGAAACACAGAAACCCCTGAATTAAAACAATGAGAAATTAAAGCTTTCTGCATGCAAATAAAGTCTTTATATCTTATCATTCTCAGCAAAACACGCTCAAGTACACAAGTGGCAGCGAAGCTGGAAACATAGCTTGGCTACCCATCTTAATGCTATGCTGATCAATGGATTATCTGACGGTATATGACTCCGGTCCCCCATCCTGTCTCACCTCTGTCTGACCGGTTCCCCGGCAGCCCTGATCATGCTGTCATGACGTGAGCCCCAGGAGAGACGGCGAAGGAGCCCCAGAGCCGGATCAGCGTCTGGGCTGTTCCCGTCTCCTGCCCCACCCAGCAGAGTGTCCCAGCCCCATCGAGCCCACTGCAGTGGAGACAGAGCCTGCCACGCACTCACTGCCATGGTTGCTGGTGGGCTGCACCTCTCCGCACCACAGAGCTACTGCCTGACACACAGGTAGGAGCCCACAGATAGGATCCTGGATGCAGCCTTCCCTCTGCCTTCTCTCTTTCTCTCTGTCGTCTAGTATCCGGATCTCTTTGTCTCTAATCTACAGTCCTTTCATGCATCTTTGTCATCTGTAGCCATATCAGTTTGTCTCCACTCCTGTTCAGTAGGAAATGCTGTCTCCCAATCTAAATGAGACCGTCTGCAGAAGCCCACCTCCAGCAGTACACTATATTCTCTCTCGCTCTCTCTCTCTCTCTCTCACTCCTCCATCCCTCTACCCCTTCCTCCTTTTTTCCTGAAATACTTTGCTATATCCACACTGCACAGGTCTAAAACACACCAGCCAAAGCCCTTGTGTTAAAGCTCATTGTCTTGGATTATATATTATACTGTACTACAATAACACCACTCCAACTGGCATGTAATATATGTTACAGCACCCTTTAATCTTTTTCTATTCATACTGTCCATTCCTGCCTGAATTCAACAAATTTTGCTTTTCTTCAAGCAAAGACATGCAGATTTCCCCCCCAGGCAAATTCCAAAGCTTTCAATGGCTCAAATAAATATGTGTACCATGAATGAGAAGGGCACATGGGACACCACTTAAGCCTTCAATGTGGTCAATAATAGAAACCAAGCAAGCTAGCAGTAATCTAGCATTACATTACAGCAACAGCAGAGATGTAAAAAATTTAAACTAACAGTATCGCATGCATCTAAAAAAATGAATGTTAATACACCAACAGCGTATCAAATATTAGGGGGGCATAATTAATACTTGTTTTTTATCTTAACTCTGCAAAGGTGCTGTGATGCCAGATGAGACAGCACATGGTCTAGATGTGAGACAGAGCTGTAATCTCTGTGAGGGCCTAGTGTGTCCCAGCAGGATAAGACGGGTATGTCTACAAATCCATCTGGATCAGTCACTAGTAACTGCTTTGTACATTCAGGTGGTCAGGCAGGCAATGACACAGACAGCTTCAAGGACAAGGACCCACTTACAGGTAGTAATATGCAAAGAACAAATAAGCATACAGACCACCGATCTAGGTTTACTGTACAAAATAAAGCCACTCAGTTAATTCATCTATAAAAAAGACATTTAGCCGCCTAGTAAATGTTTTTAAATTTAAAAAAAAATCAACACTAAAAAGCTTCTTCTTTGCAGATGTATGCAAATAAAGCAAAAAGGCAATAACAAAGTAATTAGGGCTCATTTCAGAGCTCTGTTTATGTCCTTGTGGATAGCATTTTTCATGCAACTGCAAACACAGTGTTGCTATGGTAACTAGAGGTTGCTCGCGCCATATGTTCCACGAATACGGAAGAAGAAAAGCTGTCTGGATCCACGCTGTTGAAAATACACACACAACCTAAAAAGGCCCCCACAGCTGACTGAGTGAAGTATATTAAATGATACGTGAAATGCTATAAATGCACACTGTAGATCTACACAGAGGTAAGCAGCTGTTGCATCAGCATCCTTTTGTTCAAAGCTCATTAAGAAAAACATGATCACTTTCTATTTATTTTGCTCTATTATTTCATCCAGTAAATGTCCTTATTGGCCATCATTATTCTAATTTATTCCATTGGCATCTATTTGATCAGGCACCAATAGAAATGATGTAATTAAATGTGGATATCATGGAAATTAATAAGCTGAATAATAATCACTGGGGAATGCCCACTGTGTTAACGCAACCACATCAGCAGCAGCTCCTGTGCTACATGGCAGCTGATGAAATGTAGAAAGAAGACGAGCAGCGTGTGGGAGAGCAGTCGGGCTATGGGGACGAGCGGAGACAAAGAGAGCAGCAGTTAATAGCAGCCTCTCGCAGGCTGAGATGACTGCCTGGAGACAGAAACTCTGCAGCGTGAGGCAGGAAGATGCTGCTTTTCAGACAGCCAGCTGTGTCGCTGCTTCCAGCCGAATCCAACGCAGTCTGTCTAAACAGCTTTCAGAGCGCTGGAGGGAGAGCCGCCGGGAGAAAGGGGGAGCAGGGTTAAAACCGACACAAAAACAGAATCCGGCTCAAAAGAAGAAATTTTAAATTGTCAATTGAGATGAGCAATCATTCGTTTTTTGCAGAAACAGTAAATCTGGCATCGTCACTAAAGAGAGAAATAAGGAGACATGGAATGAGATGGGGCGAAAAAGAAGAAGGGAGGGAGGACTAGAGGCAGGCTGCTGGTCTCCAAGCTGCTGTTTGATTAGCCTTAAAGGATTAGCTGCTGCACACTCCCTCCATCAAATCTTGACTGTCATACACCCCCAAAGCTAAACCTCTACAATTCATTACATCTTCTTTTTTCTGCTCCTGATCCAGCGTTTTTTTTTTTTTCCACTCTCAGCTCTGCACGGGTTTCAGCATCGGGCAGATTTGTGATTTGCTTTTAGCATTTTGGCCAACAAAGAACCTACTTCCCCCTCCAACAAAAAGGGAACAGCGTAAAATGGCAGTAGCAATAATCTTTATCTTAATCTGTTGCTTCATAGCAATTATGAGTGACAAACTAATTATCAGCAAAAAAATGGATAATTAAAAAGGCACAACTTTTACAAAATGTCTTTTCTAAGGTAACGCTCTGTTTTGATCTATACTAGGAACAGGGAAGGAAGAAGAAAATATGGCATCATAATGAAATATAGAGGCACACTATGCCTGTCCTAGATAGTTTAACTACAGAGGCCAACAGAGGGAGCTCCGACACATTTATCCTACTGATGAATGAGTCTGAATATGAAATATTGCATCATAGCCACTGTACGCTACAACCTATTTTCATTTTACAAAAGCACGTGCACAGTTTCTAGGATGGGATTAACAGGGAGCAGCCTGCAGAGGCTTTACAGTGGGGAAAAAAACACAACTATGACATCTGCAATTGATTACAGAACCTGCACTATCAAAATAATCTCTCAAACAGCAGATGGTTTGAAGTTTTCGTCTCTCATCTCCATCCAGGCTGACGTCAACTCTGATCAGCGATCACCTGTAATCTGGGGTCATTTGTCCAAAGTCTCAGAACAAGGAAGCCATTAAGATAGAATGTCAGCCTAAGATAATCTTTATGAGTAATACCACACTTAGCCTAATCTGACCAATGACTGTAAGCAGATGGCACATTAAAAGGCAACAGGCCAGGCTGACGCCAGCAAAGCAGGCGATCGGCAAGTAGGGGGCTGCAACATCTCTCTCCATTTGGATTATGAGATCAGATGCTCAGTTCGTTCTCCTACCTTGGAAAGTAAAGGTAGGCGAGAGACAATGCCCCAGTCGTCATTCAGTTAAATTAAATTTTATTTATACAGCAGCAAATCACAACAACTGTCACCTCTAGATGATTTATACTGTAACGTAAAGACACTACAGTAATAGACAGAAAACCCCCAAAATCAGACGGCACCCTATGAGCAAGTACTTGGCGACAGTGGAAAGAAAAAACTCCCTTTTAATAGGAAGAAACCTCCAGCAGAACCAGGCTCAGGATCTGGTATAACCAGTTTAGGATGAAGGGAGAAAGACAGGACATGAGAACCAAAGATTAATAATAACT
Source organism: Oreochromis niloticus (assembly GCF_001858045.2). Lineage (NCBI taxonomy): Eukaryota > Metazoa > Chordata > Actinopteri > Cichliformes > Cichlidae > Oreochromis > Oreochromis niloticus. The sequence goes on from NC_031978.2 coordinate 22,328,187, forward strand.
AATGATTAAAGAGCTTGGACTCTTGTTTTACATTTTAAAATAAAATGAGACTGAAAAGAACTAAAAGTCAGTAATTTGGTCATTTTTCTTACACTTCGATTAGTAACATATGATGTTTTGATGTGTGAAAGCTTCTTATTAGTGCCTTAAACAGTGTTCCACAACTGATGGAGTAAAGTAGAAGTCGTACTATTAATGGTTAGGACGGCTCTGTCCAACTTTAAGAAAAATAGCTGCTGACTTTTATTACAGCTAGCCTGTGATAAAAGCTCACAGCAGCAAGTTGTGAATATTAATATAAAAGTATCCAGTCCTCCGAGGCCTAGACTTTGCAGGACTTTAAGATGAAAAATGACTTTATTATGCCATCAATCTTTAATTTCTACATCACACACGGCACACAAACACCAGCGTTCAGTCCATTTCCCTGATCTCTCTCCTCTGTTGCTCCCCCGGGCGCAGTAGTGTGTTTGAGTTATAAATAAAACAAAGCAAAGTGGAGCACTCTTGCTCCGTCTTGCTCCCTCTAACTCCCTCTTTCTCATCCGCTGATATTCCCGTGGTAACTCCCTCCCACCCCCCACACTCAGCCACACACACATGCAGCGTGTTCTATTTCAACACAGTCACCATGTCCCACTCCCAGCGCGTCAGACGCGTCCTCCTTCCCAGAGAACGAAACATCACCCCACCAGCTTCCCAGCAGTACTTGCTGCACTGTATTCTGGCTCCGCTGAGCCACGTTTCATCCGTACTGTAGTGGCAGGCAAAACGATGTGCATTTGCATGCAAACGTGCTCCGATTTCCTCATCCTTGTTGACATCACAATAGCAAACAACAACAACAATACTGGCATCCTCAGCTGGCTACACTGGAGCGTTACAGGCTGGAAAGGTTTTGTGGGCAGAATGCATAGGGAAGAGCTAATAGGCTGAAGTGGGAAGGTTTCAAAAACAACAACAACAGAGGAGGGAAACAAAAAAAGTCTTCAGCCTTCATCTCCCAGCCGTATCAGTGACATAACCAACAATCAGCCCTGTATTCACCTATAGTCACAAGTGACGGCACACTGAGCATTTGTGTGGCATGGAAGACTAAGGCAAAGCCATGAATTCATAAAAAAAACACACCACATGTCAGTACGCCTCAGTTCTCAATGGATCTATGATGTTCTCCTTGTTAATGGGTTTGATCACACCTCTGACCATCTTCAGACACCACACTGAGCAGCGATGCAAGACTTAAAGTTAAGTTCACTCACATGTGTTCTTGAGAGGGACAGGGACTCTGTCCTTGCTCCATGGACTCGTTGGCTCCCATCCTCAACTAGCTCAGCACCCCTGCCCCCCCCTGCCTCTTCCTGTTCTCCGGCCACCCTCCACATCCACCTGCTATCCCCAAAACTCCTTCCCCCTTTTGACGGTGATCCTTGCAGAGCAGGCAGGCAGGCAGCCTGTATCGGAGGCTGGCTGAGCGTACAGTGCTGCAGTGCAGAGGATGAGCGAGCTTCTCGCATCAGGAGCAAAACATGGGATGATTAAGGGCTCCTCACTTTATGCACATCATCCCCGATCCTCTACACCTCTACAGACGGGGAATATTCCTGCTTCACATCTGGCGTTAAATAAAGCTACAGGAGGGAACAAAATATCCAAGAGCAGGATGTAAAAGAGGGAATGAACCAAAACAAAAAGGATGTAAGTGTAATCCCGTTTTCATGCAAGTCTCTCAGAGGTGCCTCTTGTCTCTTTGGTTGCTGATATCGCTGAGCGGTGTTGCTGCTCTCGCTGCCTCCTCCCCCCTCTTTCCTTCATTCTCTCCCCTGACACCAGCCTCCTGTGCCTTTAAAAAGACAAGCAGCTTTTCTTTCTTTTTTTTTCATCTGCTACTGCAACTACGGGGGAGCCAAACAATAGCAGTTTCTCCCCCCAAATCCAGTCTGATTAAGAGACGCTTTCCCCTTCACTCTGTTTGTCCCCTTCGTCCCTCACTCCCGCATTACCAGCACCTTGCAAATTTGCCTCTCTCCTGCCAGGGTCCCTCTGACTCGTGCAATGAGCTGCATAGTGAAAATGTCATTTTTGTGCCTCCTTTTCACACAATGGAAGCTTCCAGCACTCGGCTTAGCCAACCAGAGTGATGCACAGGGTAAACAATAGACTCTGAGAAACTATGCGTGAGTGTGAATGTGTGTTATTCAACTTCAGCTCCACTATAGAGTCTTCCCTTGAAGACAGTCCAACAGTGCCTCTATGAAAAAAACCACAAATTATAAAAACAAAGAAAAAATTTTTTAATGCATTTCTGTGTGACATACAAAGAATGTTCAGTGCTCTGGAAATAAGAGTAGGAACAATATATTTCCTACTGACTGTCAATGAGCAATAGGAAAGAGAGGCACTGGAAATATGAGAAGAATAAATCCACTGTAGACTCATGGGAAAGTGAGGAATTGAGGACTCACTACAATAACATGAGCCCGAGGGACTGGTAGTCACAGTGAGTTGCTGTATTGAGATATCAGGTATCCTATCTTTGCCAGGGAGGACAAAAAAACACAATGAAATGGGGAATCTCCAATTCCGCCCCCAAAACCTAACACAGCATTTGAAAGGGGGAAGTGTTTGCATGTAAACATGGGAGTCCATTAACCCTGATTTTCACAAAGAATATTGATGTGATCCGAGACTCCGATGGGCATGACAATCGATATTCCATGACCCGAGGGGACAAGCAAACTCAAAACCCACATCTCACAACACAGACCCCTTCTAAAAAATATTGATTGCCCAGTGTTCCCCCAAGATTGGCTGCTTTGGAAGGGGGGCAACACGAAAGTGGGTGGAGACTGGGTGTGCTGGGTGGGAGCATGTATAGACAAGTCTCCCCATTTTGCATTATGTGGAACCCTAACTGGGTCTTTTATTGCACTTAGAATAATATGTGGTGATTCGTCTGAGGAGTGGAGAGGCTTTACACAAAGACAGAAGCAAGGTAAAACCAAAAGCAGAGGAGAGAGCCTAGCACATCTGGAAAATGGAAACTGTAATCTCTGTGCAGAGAAATTAGGTAAAAAACAAAAGAAGATGTTATTTCTATTCTTTTTCTACTCCTTTTGAGACTTCAGCAACACAAGTTCTAGATGATTCCGTATACAGGCTGTAGTATCTAGGGCAGTGCTGTTTGTGGAGTACATGTTCCTGTTATACTGAATGTCTGACATAAACATCCACCTTTTGTCGCAGCTTTAAGGGCCTGGCCTTAAACTTGAGCTTCGACTGCACGCTGAAAAAAATGAAGAAATAAAAAATTCAGCAGACTCAGGCACTGGAAGATATGGCTCTGGCAGATTTATCTGAAAAATTCATAACGCCACTCAACAAGAATCAGGGTCATCACAATCCATATATACAGTATACACACACACATATGGCCTGATTGGTGATTAATAATTTCTGTTTTCATTAGTTATAACAGACTTTTATCGTTTAATAGCTGGTGGCAGAAAAAAGCCCTGTTTGAAGGCCTTTTGAAATGGACTTTAGGTGTATTAAAAATCCACAACATACAGCTTTGTCTGCATTAAATATGAATAGCAGAATGCAGGAGATGTTGGAAAATAATCATTTAAAGCATAACTAGAATTTTATGATGTAGAAAGCTTCATTATGAAAGGAACTTCAATGTAGCGGGTCCACCTTAAGAGCAAGTAAAGTCTCAAGGTTAAAAAACAAACAAAACCAATTATATACCAAATAATGTGGCACCAAAAAATAATCAAGGACACAAGATAATTCCAACAACCCTGAGGAAAACTTCATAAGTGACCACAAAAATGTATTCGGGAAATTATAGATACCCCTCAGCGGGTGATGAGCTGTAGAACGATCCATGGCTCTGTCAGCAGTAGGGGGCTTTTTGCTTCCATGGCCCACTTTGCCCTTTGAGGGTCACTGCAAATCAATACAAACCTGTACTGAGAGTTCACCTCCTGATTGGAGTGTTCACTTCCAGTGTCACAATGCTCCCATCTGCGGGGCACAAGGGGTCACCGACAAATGTGTTACTGGTGACAAAGCTATAGCAATAATCAGAAATGGGACACTAACTCCACATTTGTTCATGTTTGTAGTATAACTCCTAAGTACAGGGAGACTGGAATAGCTATGCTTTCGTTCCATTAAATCAAGAAGTTCTAGGATACATCTTACAGGAATCTTGACTTTAGATGACGACATGCTCCTCTGATCCTCCTGCCTTGGAGCTGCTGACTGAGCAGAGTAGTCTGAAGCTTTAATTCTTATATGCCAAGAAAAACCTGCATTCCTCCCATTAATCACTTGCGGGACTGACTCCTCGAGTCGGCACTTACAGTACACTCCTCCACCACACCTTGAGATTCAGTGGGACTTCTTTTCGTTTAAGTAAAAGACGAGAGCAGGCGAGTAAGTGGAGCACCTCAAAATGAAAAAGAAGCTGTTAAATTGGGGCTGAGATAGCCATCAGTCTAGTATCCTGATTACAGTCATCTGGTCACGTAAAATAGCGGCGAGAACACATTTGCCACAAACACATTTCAAAGAAGAGCACGAGCTGTTTAAATACTATAATCTTGCTTTGTCCATATTCTGAAATACATGAAAGAGATGGCGTGATTGCCAATTAATGTAACGGCATGGGAGGAGCTTATTTTTTGAGGGCTTTTGCTAGAATCCCGTCAGCTGTCAGGAACTTACTTCACACAAAAAAGCATGTCTCTAAAACGTGTGGGAGTCTTTAACAGATTAATTAATCAGAATATTTATTTAGTCAAAAAAAAGGATGGCTCTGTTGCATTCATCTCAAATTTATATAATTATTACTCATGAAAATCAATGAGTCATTTATAAAAAAGGGACATAATATAAGTTTCGGTTTTTTTGAAGGATTGAAATTTTCATTAACTCATAGCAACAAAGGCCTATTTTAATTCCAGGATAGTTTTAATACTGCCCAGTGTATAAGTCAAATTAATGTCTAGGAGCATAGAGGGTGTGGCACATGCACTCTAATACTATAATAATCTGTGTTTAAGAGGTTTTTTTGCACTACACATGACTCTAAAACCCAATCTACAGATTAAATTTATACATACAGCCGCACTGGCACTGTTGCCGTGTGTGCAGATAAATGAGAAATTCTAGCATCCAATCAAAATATTCAGTCAGTGTTACCGCACTGGTGCTCCACTCCTCTCCAGTTCTATCTAACAGACCTCTCAGATATAAATAATGTAGCATCAATATGCTCGCCTTGCATTCTCAAAATCAACTCTTAGTGAGGGGGTATGCTCACAAAGCTGAACAGTCACACAGTTTACATCTGCCACAACCAAATGTGCAGAAAACCGGTTTGGTCATTTGCTCTAATTGAGCATATGTGCACAATCCGGCACAGGAGAGCTGAGGTGTATTCATGTGTGCTCCAGGTTACTGCAGCATCCAGACGGCAGAGTGCAGACACAGTCTGGCAGCACAACATGAAGACTGGACTCTGCAAACCCTCTGCTGGTGGTAAATGACACTGCAACAGGGAAAGTGGCTGAGTCATTCCTTCTAATAAAATAAAGTCTATGATACAGTTGCAAAGGCCAAAATGAGCTGCAGGGGAATGTTTAAATCAATAAACTATACTTGAAACAATAAAATAATAATCACAGCGTCAAGTAATTCAGTGAGAAAAATAATGTTTCTTAAGTTGAAACAGCCAGTTAAAGCTCAAGATATGTGCTATAACACATTAAGTGACTACTTGGTCAGACTGTACTGCAATAGTAAAAACTGCAGTATGTTTAAGTATCAATATATACATTTTGTCCTGGTGTTTCTGCTATTTTCACCATTAACAAGCCACAATTATACAGTATGCACTTGGCTTTCCATGACCACTAAGTTCACATTAGCAAATCTCATTTTTTTGAGCCCATGTGGTGGACATGCATAGCAATGGTATACTGTAATTTTGTCAGTGGTGTAATGAGACTGGGTGTTCACATAGCTGTGGTTCTTTATATAGAGAATGTCAACAATGCTGTGTATCATTTATCTATATATGGTCAGCACTGTCAGGAAATATATTTCACAATTTTTTATATAGGAATAATTCAATATTTAAGCAAACACACCTAATGCTTTCTTGCTGACAATTAGATATGACTGATGCCACCTTGATAGTAAATATGAAGCAGGAACTTGTAGCTAGTTAGCTTAACTTAACCCAGAGACACAAAATATAACCCATTTCTCCCCAATCACAAGAAAAAACAACACATTTTATCTTTTTTTTTCTTGGTTTGCACAAATAACAAGTATAAAAGTGTCTTTTTTGATGTGCGTCTACTTCTCATTGGACAAAAAGTGTGCAACCACCAAAGACATATTCAAGCACACAAAGATATAGGAAGACAGATTTTTATATTTGGACAGGTAGCTTCTTTCCCCCATCTCACGTCTTTATGCTAAAGTAACAAAACCACCTGCCTGCTGTTTACTTGGACAGATGTCTCTATACAGTCAGCTAGAAACTAAATAAGAATATTAACCACAATGCTAAAATAGTCCTTTAGATTTGAATATTTAAACAGCACAGATGATTGATTTTGACTAGTTTTCTGTTTAGTACCTTTAAGAATCAAGACTTGTTAATCAAGTGTGCCAGATGTCAGTTTAATGCTGTAATTTGACCTGAACCTAATGACGGTTAACAGGATAAGGAGAAGACTACTTTTTGTGAAGCACGCTAAAGAGACAAGTGTCAGCAAACCTACATCAAGGACTGAATGAGAACACACAGTCACATCACCATTTTTACCACATCAAAAGGCGAGTGCCAAAAAGATGAAGAGGTTCAGGAGCAGCCACATGTTCATACCTTAAAGGGATATGGCAGGGTGCAGAAGCGGGGTAAACATCCTCACAGCGGTCAGCAGAAGATGCAGGAGGGGAGGCAGGGGCTGGGTGAGGAGGAGGAGGACAGGGGGACGCAGGCGGGGTTGGTAGGGCTTCAAGTGTGTGACCCTCTGGAAGTGTGGGGACGGGGGTAGGGAACTCTGCGGTGTCTCGGAAGTGAGTAGGAAGGAGGTGGTGATCGGAGGGTAGTGGTTGAGGAGAGGCGGGGGGCAGGTGACCGCTCTCTACTTTGTCACCGAGGGAGGGCCTGCATGGGAGGGAACACAAAACATCAACAAACAGACCAAAACAAGAAAGCCAAGTTTGGAAATTTGGAGTTCCCACTCAGTTTTTCTCCAAATTCCCATCCAAATGGCCCATGAAGTAAACTCACCACAGAGCAGAGTAAATGTAAGGAGGATCGCTCTGTTCTGTGCCATCACTTAAACCTAGCAGCGACTTGAAAAACAGAAGACTCGCTCCAACCATCCTAAGAACGTTTTGTCACCTCTCTCATTGCTCCCCTTACACGATAGTCCATGCTTGCCCTACTTGCCCTGCGGAGCCCGTTTGAGGGAGTGCGGCTCTGTCATCATCGGCCACCTGGTGGAGTGGATTTGGCACTGATCCAGGCCCTGCTTATCAGGAGTGGTAGACTCTTCTAATCTGACAGGCAAGGCGATGGACGCCCTTGCAGCTGTTCCCCACTTGGGGCATGCCTCCTGTTTAGAGCTAAAAATATCCCAGTAGTCGCTTCTGGAAAATAGAGCTTCACAATGCCTCCATAAAGTAAAGCACATGTATCGTGTGCTTACGCTCAACCATCTGCTGAGCTGCACTTTTTAAATGCCCCTGCCAGCTCGTGTCAGACTGAAACAGAGCTCGGTTATTCGCCCTCTCTCCGCAGCAAAGCCTGAACTTAATAACATTTAATGAGGGTGTGTGCTTTTCTTAAGGGCGCAGCAAGTTACAGGTTACATTTAACAATGTGGTTATTATCATTCCACTATAAAGCAGGGAATTTTCTAATTGATGTAAGGCCACTGCATACATGATTTTTAATGTTCTCTGAGGTCAAATCAGATTTTTTTCTGTTTTTAATTTGGTCCCATTCCTCTTTTTTACCACAATTAGAAACTTACACCAGAAGGCCAAAGCTATACATGTGCCAGCATCTGCGGCCAACTTGGCACATGCAGTCTGAAAATAGAAGCGTCATAATGCTTACTGCTGCCTCTGAAGATGGACAAATGCGGTCCTGGCGGGCATGAAGACAAAAACATTTTATATTTTCTGACTCGCTGCCTTCTAAGTGATGCTAATATCAGCTGACTCGCTCAGGTTAACAGCTGGAGATTTCCAGCCGAGTTCTGCTTCCAGATCCAACGTGCATGAAGAAACAGAGGCTTCTCCTTCCAGAGTGGGACGAACAAATTAGATGGAGCACATGTGCTCATTTACAGCCAGACATCAAACAGCTTAGTTCTACTGTTGGCATTAACACCTGGAGTCTGCTCAATACAGAGTTTACTGTAAGTAATTCAGCTGTGCGCATTACTCAAAGGCACCTCACGGGCAGTTCAAAGAGAGCACAGATATGACAATTCTCAGAAAAAAGCACCGATTCTCTAACGCCCATACTCATAACTTTGCCAATACAGCATTCAAGCCAAACACACGCACACAAGTTGAAAGCAACCAACAAGAAATAACAAGACACAAAGTCCAGAGAGTGTGTTTAATGAGTGTTTATAAGGATGACTGTTCAAGAACACACAAATGCGCGTTTTATAATCATTAGCCAATGCTGAGCTTAAAGTATTATTAGGCAGGCATGAAAGTGGGTTTTTTTTACTCCACTTGTGCCGGCACAGGCATATGAACCTACTATTACCATGGCAACACATCTATTTACAGTACAATGTGGGTTATAGGACATCCTACCTCTGTTTTGAGAAATATCCCACATTCTGGGCTAAAGAGTCACAGCTGTTTTCCTGCGTTCCTCAACAGAAAAAAACTAGCTGTGCTGCTTTTTAGAAAAAAATTTATATGATACTTTTATGTAATGCAGTCACGAGCCCTCAATGTTTCCTGGAAGATCCAAAAAACATTTATTAAGTCACACAGCTATGATTCAGACTGGATTTATGGAAAACTTTGATTGTTAGTGTTGATCTTTACCATTACTGAGGAGATTTCCAAGGAAGCATAACGTGTTCTAACCTGTTAGAGTTTTTTCTTTTAACATGGAAGGAGGTGCACCTTTCATTTCACAACTTAGTTCTGGAAAAGCCTTCTCTTCCCTTCGTCTCTCTCTGCTCTTCCCTCCCCTCCACCCATCTGGTGAGGTCAGCAGAGGCAGAGCATAATTAGAACTAGTTACCTACAGACCATCTGCTGCATCCACCTGGAAGGACATACGCAAACACGCACACACATGCACACATACAACTACCAGAGCTACTGTTTGTCAACTCACCCAGATTTCAGCCATCACACGACTTCAGAGGTTACAGTAATTACAGTAAGCGATGGAAATGACCTGAACTCCAAAACAGCGGAGCCGATGACCGCACGTCCCAGTCCTCCTCTCCTCTCTCTTTGACTCTCGGACTAACTCTGTCAAACAAACTCGCACCGCAGCACATGCTCGAGTGTTTCTCTGAACCCTGGCTTTTGTTCCACTCTGTCTGGTCTGTGCAAATGACTTCAGTGGGGCTGAGTGCCTGCCCAAATTCCTCCCACTACAAGCTTCAGTTCACAAAGCCGCACAGACTGAGTAGGACTGACAGCTCGGACAGCCTTCAGGGGCGGAGAAAAAAAAACACAATGTACACACAGACACACACACACACCCGCGTATCATATCATATATCATATGCTGTCACGTTTGTTTCTGTGGCACATGTACGCAACAGTAACTGTATCTTTTGATGAAACCTCAGGGAAATAACATTCTTCCTTTTTCCTGCTCTGAACAATGCTGTGTGGATCCAACAGCAGTGATGGGACAAGTGTTGAGACTGACAGGCAGCAAGTGCTAATCTGGCATGTGGGATGGCTCCTCGGCATGTGGCCGGAGACAGCGACAAATAAGGGAATTTGAGTTCATTAAGATAGGGCAAAAGGGATGGATCACACGGAGAGGTAAATAGAAAAGCATTGTGCTTTTACCTAATTCTAGTGAGAAATCGGGCTTTTCACTAAAGGAATTAGTCCAGCTTGTGCTGCTGAAATGCTTACATTAACACTGACCGATACACTGCTTTACAGTGCTTATTTAACTTAGAAATTTCAACAACTACACATAAACCAGTATATATCTGAGATTCTTATTAGTTCATAGGCACTGTTAAGCCTCTGTAGACACCCAGACACCCTTGAAGTGTCTAAAAGCCAAACAAATCCACCAAGGTTATTTTCCAAGCACACGGAAATCAGTTTTAAATGTGCGGCATGCACGGCCGACCTGTGAAGCACATGTCCCCCAAAGCTCCCTATTTTACACACATGTTCGCTCCAATGAAATGCATCTGATAGATCAGTACAAAGGAAATGTTATGACAAAATCTCCTTTGTTTGAATTATAAATGATCTCCAGTTGGGAAATCACTAAACCACAAAAAAATTCCTCTGACTTCAGTTCAGCTGGGGGTTAAATGGACGTCTTTTCTTGAATCCAGACCCCGATTGCGGTGTGAAGAAGAGCGAGTCTGTTGGTTAAAGGAGTTTCTAAGGAAACATTAGTTGGCTGTTTTACTTAAAGTGGTGAAATGCGTTTCCACTGGAAACTGTGGGCATCAATTCAAAAATATGACAAGCATGTGATACAGACAGTAAAAACACTCACCCGCTGTCCCGTAGCTCTGCAGCCGGATCCTGGACCGCCTCTGTCGCTGCAGTTTCCTCAGCTAGGACTTCAGCTGGCTCCACGGGCTGGATGTCTAACGGTTTTTCCACTAGCTCCACTGGCAGCTCGCTGACCGGCTTCTCCTCTGATTGTGGGGACTCTGTAGTCGACTTTGTTGTTTCTGGTTCTTCATACTTCGTTGGTTCTACAAGCTCACTATCATTAGCTGTTGGCTCTGGGATCTCATCTGTCCTTTCTCTTGCCTGTTCCTCATTCACTACTTCTATTGAAGTAACTTGCTTCCTATTTGGTTCTTGAACCTCATCTGGATGCTCTTCTTCTTCTTTCTTGGCTGTTTCTGGAAGCTCTGCCTTTGTCGTTTCTTCTTCTTCTACTTTTATACTCTGCGGTGGTTTGGAAAGCTCTGCTACCTCATGTGCTGATTCTAGGAGATCTCCTGCCTTTTTTAAAGGTCTGGGAAGGTCTACTGGCTTCTTCACAAGATTCACAGGTGGGATCTCTGCTGTCTCCTCCGCTGCTAGCTCTGGTGGTGGGGTCTTCTCCTGTCTCACGGGAGCTGCTATCTCCTCAGTCGGAGTGAGAAACTCTTGTTGAGGAGACTCCAGAGATGGAAAGGGTCTGAGAAAAAAACAGAAGAAGAGAAGAGGGTGGGGGGTTTGTTGTTTAGTTTATAGCACATGCTCAAGGAATTACTCACAAATCAAAAATGTGTGTGTGAGCAAGAGGATGTGTGTGGGTGAAGTGCTCTAGGTATGTTGTTGTATTGTGTTGAGCAGTGTGTTTTGTGTAAGAAAAGGCTCATTCTTCCCCCGGGGACCAGGGACGATGTCACGGCTGATGTCACTCTTTGAATATAAAGGGCTGCATTACTTCCATTAGACTTCAACAGGCACAGTCATCTGACCCGAGTTCGAGTTAATACAAAGTGCAGCTCTGTGTTTACCTCCTCATTCATATTCATTGTCAGACTGCTCTCTGTAATATCCCTTCAAACAAGCCTTGAACATGGTGCTACTTGAATGCTAAGTTAGGGGAACAAAATGCCAGAAATCTTTGGTAACAGACACGAAAAGAAAAAAAAATGTAGCTGTTTGTCCAGTTCATAATTCGTTCCTTTCCTCTTTCTATTTTCTTTGCCTTTTCACGCTGAGCTTTAACATGCAACATGATACATCTGTATCACTGTAAGGTTCTCACTGTGCTGCTCTGATCGGCAGTTCTTAACATATTTGGCTCATATGATCATTTTAAATAAGCACACGCTCTTTCATTTACCTTAAGGCATCCACTGGGTTCACTTGTTCGCTTTGAGAATGGGATGCAGCTTCTCTGAGCGCTTTTATCCAGTTTGTGTCTGCTTCAGCAGCTTCTACTTGTTCAGCAGGAGGGCGGCGGGCCGGCGCTCTATCGAGTGATTCTGATTCACACCGCGAGACAGCAACAGTGGGTTTAACCACAATGTCATCTGGGGGCTTTGACAGTGGCACCACATCTTGTGGTTTCTCTGAGTGGGTAAGAGTTTCGAAAGCTTCCAGGCGTTTTGATGAAACAACAATTGGGCCTGTGTCAACATCCGCAGTCATTTTTTCTGTTGCATCACTGTCACTTTCTCCTGCCTTACAAGGACCAGTGTTGCCATCAGAGTGACAAACAGCAACCTCTGTGCTAATCTGTGCCTCCCCATTTTGGGAGTTGCCTAAAACGGTGATTGATCCCGAGCCCATTTCTTTATCACTCCCTGCTAAATGCACCACCCCCTGCTTTCCCAAAGCCCCACCATCTATGACTTTTATCCGATGTTGTTCCTCACCCTGCCCGCTAACATTCCCTTTATCCAAAGCTTCTTTATCTTCCTTTGTCATCTCCTCAACATCAGGCCCTTTTATGGGTATTTGTTCTATTGGGCTGTTTTGTGTGGCTGAGGTTTTATTGGGGCTTTGCAGCTCATGAGGCCTGGAAACTGTATCCTGACTTTCACACGCAACGCTTTCACTACCGGTGCTTTTTACAGCCGCAGCAACCCTGAAATCCTCTCCTCCAGTTTCTGGATGCGCGGCAGGATCTGGCAGAGAGCTGCATGTGTGCATAGAAATTTCACCAGCCTGGTTTGTACTTGGAGATACATCTGCATGAATGGCATCATTAACTGTGCTATCTTTAGTTAAAATGGGAATATGAAAAGATGAGCTTTCGTGTTCCTGTGAAACAGGCTCAACAGATACAGCCAGATTCTCCGACAGCTCGGATTTTCTACTCTGCTCTTGGCAGACAGCTGATAGATCACATTTTTGCTGATCTTTATCACTCAGATCACTCACAAACCCAGTGTCTGGCATTAAATCTCTACCTGACCCCTCTAACACCGGGCTTTCATTCTCATCTGTCTCCTGACTTCTCTCACTTACATGAGAGCTACCAGCTCCTATCCCTGCATCAGGTGAAGCATTTCTCTCAGCACTTTCATTTGAATCAAGGGAAGATGGCAACCTATGAACCTCTGGTGAAGCATCCTCGCCTTTCACTGACTTTATCACTCCTTCATTGCTCATGCTGGCATCACCTGCCAACTCATCCTTGATTCCTGACTGACAAATATCCCCAGCAGAGCTGTCTCCTTCCTCTGTGGCTCCTTTTACTCCCTTAACCAGTGTCTGGGTCTGATCGTTAGCCTTTTCTCCCCCCTCTAGACAGCCACCTGACATTGCCTCTGTGGGATGTCTGGATCCCAGATACTGTTGATGGTGCTCCTGTTGCTGAGCAAAACAGTTTGGATCTGGTGTGGACTGTGATTGGCCAAGAGCTGCACCCAAATCTGGTGCAGAGTCAGAGCTGCATTCCAGCGCTGCTGTCGGAATTTGGCGCAAACTGGAATCATAAACAGTCAGAGGTTCGCTACTAGACTCTAAGTGAGCACGCAGCATGTCCTCGGATGACCCTGGAAATCTGCTGGGAGATGAGGAACAAGTTTCTGTCTCGCTTTTGGATTCAAAACTGTTCTTTATTTCTTTTTCCTTCTTCACATCCTTTAATGACGATTCACTCTTTTGTCCTATATGTGCGTGTGGTGGCTGCAGGCCTCCAATTTCTTCTATAGTCTCTTTATCTGCTTCATTATTCTGTTGTGGCATTGTGCCTGTCTTTCCTGCCTGTGGCTTGCTGCTGTCTGCTGCTTCCTTTTGATTATCCATTGCTGCCTCTTTAGCTTGTTTCTTTTGCTCTTCAAACAACATGGCGGTCTGATCTCCCATTATGTGGTTTTCTTTCACATTGTCCCCTTTAATTGTATCATAAACCTCGTTGTCGGGCAGGTCGGAGTTAAATGGGTAGCTGACATTTGTGATGTCATCCCTAATGGAGGCTTCACAAATAATAGGTTTAATGCCAGCAGAGTCTGGCACTGTTTGAGACAGAGGAATTACATTAGCAGGTTTATTTCTTGTCAGTGCATCGCTGGGAGGCTGAGGTGGAATCAGATTTTCCTCTTGTGACAACTGACTATTTACATTACTGGTAACAGAACTCGCGAGTTCAGCAGCAGACTCCATAGTATCAAAATTTAAATGCTCCAATTTTGGCAAGACCTCATTAGCGTTAACACAGACATCACCGATCTCAGCATGCTGTGCTAATGAAGTGTGTGTCACTTCTCTGCTCTTATGGGCATCCACCTCTCTGGAGACACTGCTGCTGTCACCATCAGCACTGCAGTTATATGCCTTTTCAGAGACAGATGCATCAGAGTCGGTAACGAACTCCAGGTGACTCAACATTGGGCCAGGAGGCCGCAGCTCAAAAGCAGGATTACTGACACACTGCCCAATAAACGTGCTTGACTTATCAGATGCCGTCACTTCTGAAGTCACCCACGCGTCCTTTGTGGGATCGGCAGAGCCGATGGGGGACTTGGGCCCTTCCCCAGCCTTCGTAATATCTGGGTTAACTGGCTCATAAGGAGGTGTTTCACCTAATTGCATAACAGGCTGATCAGTTGGGTCACAATGCTTCATCTGCAGAGAAGCTGCGCAGGTCAAGGTCACAGGTTCAGATGTTGAACTTGTGTCAACATCACTTAAAGGTGCACAGTTATGCTGGTTCCCTTTGTTTTCTTCAAGAATGACAGGAGTAGCACTTAAAGGTGATTCCTGAGGCTGGTCAATGTTAGCTGTACCTTTAGACTCTGCCACCACCTTCTTAATCTCCTCCTCCTCCTTTGGCAAACACACAAATGCAGCATCTTTCTGTGTCTCCGCCTCTGCCTTTGCTGTGACCAGTTCAAATGTCAGATGATCTGACTCAGAGATGGCACTTCCTGGTGGTTGTAAAACATCAAAGCACCCTTCATTACCAGTACGAGTCTCCTCAGCAGGACGTGGAAGCTGTTGTGAGCTGTTCACCGACTGTGAATCTACAGTGTTTGTCTTCAAATTGTCACTATGTGATTGATCTGTGGCAACGTTCTCCTTTGTTTCTTTAGTCCTCGTGTCCCCTTTGGCCAAACAGACATCTTTCTGTGCCTCTGAAAACGCAGCTGCTTCATCCTTGGTAGGAGCTGGATTTATAGGGATGTCTGGCTTCTTTGAGCTGAGAAAGTCTGTGAAAGTATAGCTGGCCTCAAAAACAGGATGACGCAACTGCTCGTGAACAGTCAGCGGGGGTAAAGAGGCACAGTCCAGAGCTGGCACCGGCATGGTCTTGAGATCCACGGAGGAACTGCCCATTTGCTTCTCTGCATCCACAAAGTGAACTCTGTTACCTCCACTCCTGTCACATAGATACACACCGACTTCAGACATAGCGGTGCTACCACTGTTGCTCTGGCTATAGGCTTCGACTTGAAGCTTGGCTGCACTTTCGACTGTCCCTGCTTCTGTTGTGCTACTAGGCTGAACCTGTTGATTGTTGCTCGCTTGTTGCTTAACTGGGATTTGCTCTGAAGTGATCAAAGGCTGGCGTGAGGTTAAAGACGGGAAGACTCGACTGTAGTTTGTCTCTGTGACGGATGACTCCTCGAAAGTGCGTCCCAGAGCCAGCCCTTCCTCTGACACTAACTTCTGATCGAGATCGGCCCGTCTGCCTCCGTTTGTTTTACTGTAGCTCTGCTCAGCGTCAGGGAGGAGAGGTGAAATTGCTGCGCCACGGTGCTCCCGGCGGGGTCGACAGAGACGCTCCTCTTCTGTGCAGATGCTCTCGGTGATGGTAGCGATCGACTCGCTCCAGCTATGTGATTTCAGCTGTGACTCGGCAACATCGGTGGGCGGACACCTTTCAGTCTGAGCAGATGACAGCCCACTAGCAGAGCCTTCTGGCTGGCTGAATGAACTGTGCTCTCTTACCAGCCCTCCTTTCTCTACCACCTCCTCTCCTCCTCCCTCTCCTTCTCTCCTTGATCCCGCAGCAATGTGATCCTGACAATCAGAACCAGTAAGCAGCCCAAGGGGAGAAGTATTGATAAAAGCCTCTAAGCACTGTGGCTCCTTTTCTGCATCTCCCTCTTCGGCAGGTGACAGCTCTCTGTGTGAACTCCAAACGGTTGCCTCTCTCGGTGCCTTGATTTCGCTCTTGGCCGAGTTGTGTGGCATTTTGCTGGTGCAGCTTTCCTCAGCTGCAGCCAGTCCCTCTTTGGCTGACAATGCAAGTGAGCATTTTGCCTGGGAACAGATTAACGCGAGCCGAGAAGGGCTGCCCAGGACTTCGTCCCTCTCTCCGTCTGCAGAAATGAGGCACTTTTCTGTCCCTCTCTCCCCTACTCCTTCCTCACGCTCTGCAACTGCTACAGCAGCTACTCTCTCCACTAAATCACGCCTCACGCTTTCTCCCTCTCCCTCGCTTTCTATCACTTCTGGCAGTGTGGGTGTTGTCAGTGGCAACGCAGTAACCACCGCTAAAGCCTCTTCAAGGACGCTCTCCACGCAACTCTCTCCCACACAAGTTCGGCTGTTGGAGAGTGGGACGTGATTCTCGGGTGTGAGTATTTTTGCTTCTGTAACTGAAGCCTGGCGTGTTTGTGTATCTGATCTCTTATCACTAGAAGCAGCTTGATTGATCGCTGTAGTTTGGACATGTGTCACGGGTATATTTTGGTTGCTGGTTTCACCTCCAGTTACATGTTGCCCCCACTGCAGGCTTTCATTGGAGCTTTCATTTATGCTGCTTAGGGCATCATTATGGTTGTCTGATTGATGAGGCTTCTGCAAAAGAGCCCGCATGGGCGCAGGTGAACAGGCTGAGGGAGTAAGATGATCCTGACTGCTATGAGGAGATGATAGTAGGGAGCTGGATGTGGCTTTTCCTTCAAGCTCCTCCTTGTAATCAAGCCTGTTGTCAGGATGTTCCCCACAAATCACAGGGCCTGAAGGTGAATCTGTGGGATTTCCAGCATTTATGACTTCATTTTCAGATTGCACTGCTGTGCGTGCCTCCTGCCCAGTTTCCGGGCTTTTCTCCATCTTTTTCTTTTTCCTGTGTCTCTTTTTCTTTGCCTCTTTGTTCTGGGCAGCCTGTTTATCACCAGCTGAACTCTGCTTGTATGTGTCTGACTCCTGCTCCACAGTGTGCTTGCCTGCTCCTGTCTGTCCTTTTGATTGCAGCTCTGGTAATGCGTCTCTATCCCTTAAACGAGGGCTACGCTCTGATGTTTCCATAGCTGAATTACCTATCTTTGTTTCAAAACAAACACCAGCACTGAAATCATCACTTAGATTTTCTCCTTTGTCTGTCTTTGCCTCCGTGTCTTTCTTCCTAATCACTACATCAAAGTCTACAGTGCTACTCCCCCCCACAGATGCATTGGAATCAACATTTCCCTCTCTTAGATCGTTTGTATGATCACTAAACACAGCCTGTTTTGGTTGTTCTCCAGCTGAATCTGTTGGCATTTCTAATTGTATTTGCGTGGGTGCTTCCTTCTCTTCATCTGTCTTAATTTCTTTTTCTGCTTTCAGGTTTTCAGTCTCTGCTGTCCCATCATTATTCTCAGTGCCTAGTATGTAATCCCTAAAACTAAACACAACTGTATCCTTCTGACTGTCTGCTGTCTCACTGTTTCCATGTGCATTCCTGTTTCCATGGCCCCCGTTGCTATGTCCTAGCTGGACAACGATTGGAGGTGGAGACGATGACTCACTGGACTTGTTAACCATCACTTTTCCGGTTGTATTCCCTTCATTGCACCACGTCCCGGGCCCGGGGCTGCAAGGCTGAGTGGGAGTGAGTATGCCCAGTGACACCATTTGTTCTTCACATTCTTGGAAGGCCTCTTGGAGTTCCCGGTCTAAGAACGTGGACGGGGAAGGGGCCAGGGGTCTGTTACTCGGATAAGGTGTGGCAGCAGGCTGAGTTAAGAGCTGGACATCGCCGTGAGGCCTGAGGCAAGGGTAGGGTGACAGAGTTAGGAGTACACAGAAACAGCTGCCCATTCCACGATGCAGCTGATAGAGTAGAAGGCCATGCTCTGACACAGCACTCTGTGACATGCACAGATGACACACAACTGCACCCGGGATGCCTTTTCTAAGATACAGATTCTCTTACAGGAAATAATATCAGCCGTTTCTGAGAATACAAGACGGTTGTTAATGACACATGCACTCCAAAACACATTGCAGTGAGTAGCATTTGTGCAGTTTTACTACCTATTTCAAACCCTGCTGCTACAAGCCTTCAGTATCTCAGTATTTTGGTATGACTTTCTTATTTTCAGTGTGTATCAAAAGCTTAAAAGCCTAGCGTAATTTATCATCTAATTAAAATGATTTAATTTCTTACTGGAACTATAAATTATTTACTGTAGTCTCATTGTGCCATAGTTTGATTAAATATACTGAGAAAAAGTGTCAAATCATTCATCCTGATTACAGTGATGAGTAGTTTCTGGGTTATTGTGAACAGTTTTATAGCCTTAATAATTTAGCATTCATGCTACTTTAATGCCATTCATCTGCACTTGCTGAGTCACTGCTAAAACATTACCTGCATTACAGGAAAATGAGGGACCATTTTAATCTTTTATGCTGTCTGAGTACAGAGAATAACCATCATTATTAAGCTATAAGACAACCTATGATGTTTGTCATCATCACACGGTCCATTCAAGTTTCGTTATTTTAATGCATTCTTTTCTAAAGAAGTCCCGATAAAGCAAGTAGGAATATCACCGAGGATCACTCCGAGGGATTGGTTAACACAGTCACACATGACTTCTGCATAAAGACTCTGCCAAATCCTTGTAAACACAGCGTCTGTCCTCACATGTTCACTTGGCAGTCTCTGCTAAAGGGTGGAGAAGCAAAACAGGCTAAACTGTGTGCAGGTGTCCAGTTTTACTATGCAACAAAGCAGGAACTCTGCTTTTTCAAATGATTTGTCCTTTCTGTAGTTTTGATATTTCTAGTTATTCAAAGCTTTTGACTTGTTTTACGTGTACATTTTTACAAATTCACATCAAGCAATGATAATTATACATATGCTTGACAAAAGACATTAAAGCATCAGAAAAATTAGTGCATTTAACCTCCGATAAAAGCAGGCTGTCAGGCAACACTGACCACATCAGACCACGTTAAGGCGTGATTGCTGCAGAGCCACAGCAATCATACCCATCACGCTCGAGCATAAGTTAGAAACATTAGATCACCCTGCCATCTTCTCGTTCCTCCCCATGCTCCCTAATCTCACTCTTTATCATCACGTCTTCAGCTGACAGCACAGAGGACGGCCGTCTATCCATCATCATGCTGAACCTATGAGGTACCTTGTATCTTGAAACAGCAGTGGTTGACTGACTTCTGTGTGATGCTGCAGACCCGCCAGCAGGGGGTTCACCTGTTCACATTTCCTGTCACCTGAGCTGGTTTTAGCTCTGCTAACACAAACCCACACACACATATGCAGACATGTTCACACATGAAGCAAATCAATAACAGGTTTGCTTTCACCTGAAGACTAAATAAACTGTTACAACTGTGTTTCCTCACAGCCATAAATAAAGAAAATGTAATATTTAATACATTATACAGTATTATTAGTGTATGCACATACTGGCCACTTTATTAGTTACTCCTTGCTAGTCCAGAGTTGGACCCCCTTTTGCCTTTAAATGTAAAAAAATGTAAAGATGAAGGAAATACATGGAAACTGCAGATGTTCCAGCTAACAGAGCATTCTGATCAGGTATATATTTAATTGTCTATTATTACACAGACAATTAAAGCTCTAAGAAGAAACGGAATCATTTAATATTTATTATGAGAAGTATTAGAAACAACCGATGGGCAGTTCTGGCAATATAAGAAAATATGTTAAAATATCAGCTTATTTTGATATTTTTCCCAAACTTCTATTCTTTGTTTCGGAGATATATGTTTTCAGTATTGCTCACTTTAAACTAGAAAAAGAGAAACTTGAGAAAAACCAGAAAGTTATGACAAAAAAATATCCCAAACACACGAATCTGTTCAAGTCGTGAGAAGGAGAAAAAGGAAAAATCATTTTTCAGGCCTTTAAAATCACCTGCGGCACACAAAGCCAGCAAAAAAATGCGTGGGTAGTAATTTATGAGGCCTATTTGTCACTAATGGAAAAAGAAGAATACTTACTTTTATCAGCAAGTAGACAAAGAAACCAAACAATTGTAGCCATTTACATTCCTCAGTACTAAAGAGTCTTTCTAGAATGAGTCTTTCTTCATTTTGTGATCGTCACTGATGTTTATGATGACATTAACAAAACTGCCAGGTTTAATCTTGCACTGTAAATTCTGCCACCAACACTAAGAATCAGCTCTGTCTCTGTCCTCACCTGATTATGCATGATAAAGCCAAAAACAAATTGCCAAAGCATTACCTCAATTCTTAAGTCAGAGTAGTTAAAAGGACTTCTGTAAATCGGCATAACCTGGAACCATCCCAAAATGGTTGTGGTGTTACAAGTACAGTCTGTGTTTGGGCGCAGATCTGTTATGCAACGCCACCAGATGTCACCAATTATATAAAAGATTCAATTTAAGGGGGAAGATTTTGTTTAGGGTGAGTGCAGGACTTCAGGTTAGAGGAGTAGTGATTATGGTTAGAGTTAGAGTAAGTCTCCAGGAAGTTATGTCTTCTGAAGTGTAAAAGTCAGTGTGTATGTGTGTGTAACCCCTCCACTTACCCCAGTGAGGACTCCCAGATGTTGAGCTCGCTGCTGAAATCTAAACTGGGCAGCAGGTCGTGAGGAAACTCAAGCTCCTCCTTGTCCTCCTGGTCTGCGGCCGTGCCTGGGCTCTCCTCCACCCCGGTGATGACTGGGATGTCTGGCAGCACGGGCTGAGACAGCAGGCTGTGCTGGCTGGTGGAAACCTCGGTCAGCAGCGCTCCGTCGTCCCTCTGGGTGGAACTCTCAGCTCGAGCTTCAGCCTGCAGGAACGGTGAAGGATACCAGTGAGCTACACGAGGGAGTCTCTGCCGCACAACACACACACGCGTGTACTTAAGCAAGTGTGAACATGTTGCGAGCAAACACAGGAACACCCACAAATTAATGCTCAAAGCCAGACATCACATGAGCAGATAACTCCACCCATGTGTTTGTATTATAATGTAAAGGCCACAGTGGCTGAACTACGTCCTTCCACTCAGACGTCTTATCTGATACGTCTCTCAACTTGCTTTTCTTATGCTATTAAAAGATTATTTCCAGTATTAAATCCTAGCATTTATCCCAGCTCACTGCATGAGTTTAATCTCTGCAGCTTTGTTTACACCCCACATTTGAGCATGTCCTCTGAATGGGACAATTAACAACTAATGAATTGAAAAATATTGTCATCAGTAGTATTTTCCACCTCACAAACACCTCTGAGGAAATACAAGTGTATTTTTTTCCCAAGATGTTAAAATAATAATCATTAAAGCCAAACCAGTTTTGCTGGATGGTGACAAGCGTAATTAAGCAGCACAGACAAGAGCAGGTATTTTAGATGACATCTTCAGCGACTGAGTGCTTCAGATGTGTCTTTATCTGAGCCAATCACTTTTCCAAGCAACCTGAAATACAGTAAATGAAATAATCTGAACCCTCATCTGCTTTTTATTTCCTGCTTGTTCAACAGTCAAATGGAAAGGATACAGCCACAGCACTCACTATGAGGACAATAACGCCCTCACGGTGCACAACACTCAGCTAAGCTGCAATGCAATAGAGCTGGGGTGCTCTTGTCTGTGGATGGAGGTGGAGAGTTCAAGGTTATTTTTCTTGTTTCTTTTCATTTGTTTCGTGTGTCCAGATGTAGAGATCTAACACAGCCCTGCCTGTTATATTTAGTGTTTCTTTTTTTACACAGAGATCCTGATTTTAGCTGGTGAGTTGATTTTACGTGTGAGTATGGATACAGCCACACAGTGGTAATGATATCCTTTGAGGATCTGCTGAGATTCAGTATTAAAGCACATTGATTATTTATGAATCACCCGTAGCTGGTGTGCAGCGCACAGTCATTACAAGCAGAAACGAAGGTTAAATCAATTCAGTGTAGCACTTATACGAGAGCAAGTTTTACCTTATATACACTTGCTTTAGCATCTTCACTCATATGATATTATTACCGTAATGCTGCAAACTATTTCAAGCCAGAAACAAAAAAATATATTCAAGACCGACTAGAAAAACACCAACTTATGCTCGAGCTTTGCTTTAGTGTTGCACTTCCTTAATGTGGTAACTGGAGACACATTAACAAATAAATTTGTGCTGCAGGCTCTGAGTCACTGGCCTCACCTGTGTGACCACAAAGAGCCTCCTTTGTGGGACATATTAAGCACAGAATGTGCTCGCATGAACACACAAACATCACAAACATACATCACACTAGGCTTTTAAAAGGCATTTGCACAAGAATGGTGTCGTGCCGTCTTAGTTTATTTTTAAATGTTCTAATTTAGACTCTTTTTTTCTTGTTGTAGCAAGAAACCCAGCTACACAACTGGCTGCAGAAGAGAAGATAAAACATTAAAAGAAACCGGATGCAAAAAAAGGCCTGCTGCAGGTATGAGTGTCACTCTGAATGTCTGTGATCTCCCTGCTGCTCCTATTTTCTGGATTAATGTTATATAATCAGGTGTTAAAACAATTGCTTCACACCTTAACAGTGATGCACACTGGGATCATCACAGTCATGAGAAAACTGTATGTTGCCATGTGTCAAGTTTCCTGTTTCCTGCCTGTCATGCATAAGACAGAAAACACACAACCCGTACCTTTTCTCAAATAAGAGAATGACGAGGAAAAGCACGCCAAAGTTTACAGCAAACACTCATTCAACATTTCTTATAAGGTCATGAGTGGGGGTCACATGTGGAAAGTCAAGAAGGTGGAAAATCACACCTACTCTTTTCGTTTGTTCAATCCCTACACAGAAAGCACCTTTTGTTAATATTTAACCCAGAGGAACTAAACGAAAAGCAATAATGAAAGACAGCGAGGCTGACTGGCTATTACTGCCTGTGCAGCAAATACTCTCTATTCAAAACGTCAATGCTCGAGCCCTGAAAAAAAGCCTTAATGCTTCACACATGACTGTTGTAAACATGAAAGAGGAGTGCTGAAGAAGGAACAGGTCCCCTCTTCACCCACAGACACACAAAACCGACTCAACGTGTCCACTCCATCCACCCCCCTGTATAAAACACACCTTTGATTGCACGTCCTACGAGCTTTATCTCATTTCATCTCTCTTGCACTTACCCAGCAGTGTGCTCCACTGTCCTGAAGGTGACTCTACAGTGCAGTGCAGCTCCTCTGCTACCCTTGTACTATGCTCACACTGTGCAGGCAGGCTCTGCAGGGCTCTGTGTTTTGAAGGAGGGCAGTCGAGAACACAAACATGCTGCAACACATGCTGCTGACGCTCCCGCTCCTCCTCTCCTGTACTTCCTTCTCCTCCTGTCCACAGCCCTGTCCTCTTTGTAGAGTGACTGCCGCTCCCCCTTTAAATTTCCATGAGCCTCCTCTGTTTCTTCCAGTGTGTGTATGTGTGTGTGGTCTCTAGAAACACTACACTACCAAACCTGCGGCTGCTGAGACTGACTAACTTGACTTGCGCTGGCCTCGTGGAAGTGCTGAGCATTCTCCTCCCCCTCTACTGTAAACTCTTTCCACTCAGCTCTCCTTCTGTCTCCTCCTCCTCCTAGTCTAAGAACTTTCCCTCTTTTCTTTTCTTTCCTTCCCTATTCACCTCCTCCCCCTTTCTCTTGCTGCTGTGTCTTGTGGTTGGTTGCATTGACAGTGCCTCTGCAGGTGAATGCTGGGAATTGGGCCAAGAGTCAGGCCTGCAGTGACCCCCAAAGAGAGGATCAGGTTACGCTCTAGGAAGCTGTGGTTACATGTAAACGTGGGCATGTATGCCCTTTAGAGCCACAGCTCACCCCGCTGTCAATCCAAGGAATGTCAATTCTGGATAAGAAACTTAACAACAGCTCCATAAGAAGCTGTCTCATGGATAAACTATTCCACGGAAGACAAAACAAGAATTTAATAAAAACTCAATCAACAGAGTCATTTTAAAATTCTGACTGACATAAGACTAGAGTTTAATAATAATGAAAATATAAAAATAACAACTAAGAAGAATCTGATTTGGCCTGATTTTATAAAACAAAACTGACAAATTGTGCTGTAATGTTATTTTGCGTATAGCCACATTTCTTATGAAAAGCAGAATTATGAAACCACGCCTCAAATTATCGTGAGCAAATTTAAATTTTATATCAAATCTTTAAAATGATAAATGCTCTGATATTCTTGCTTTTCTTGTTTTCCTTTTCTGTCTTTTTCATCTAATATTACACTCTATTGAAAACATGTTAAATAATGTTTATATGCATAAACGTTCATTACATCGTTCATTGCACATCATACAATAATAGTTGAGTAGTTTAAAAAAAAAAACTTATGAATGTGCGCCACAATTTCTTCCTGCATTGACCGCAGCTTCCGGCTTTAAATATGACCTTTCGGTAAGGTTCAAGTGCGTCATCACAACATGATTAAACATACTGATATGACAGTTCACTGTTTTTAAAGGTCTTACCATGAAAAAAAAACAACTTTCATACCTTTCACATGGCATGAATGGGTTATGGTGACTTAATCATGATGAAAGTTGCTACGAACAGTTTGACTGGTAATACCCCCCCCCCAACAAAAAACAAAAAAACACAGCCATCCGTACCTGTGAGCACTACAAATATCGCACCCACACACAGGCTAATGTTATCACAGTCGCAGTCACACGTACACACACACATTGTACCTGCACGGAGTCATTTTGACTTTCCTTAGGTGGCAACAGAACAACATTTTCTGCAGCGCCCTCTTCTGGCTGTAACGAGGGAATGAAATGGTTCACAAAGAGATTTTTAAAGGAAAAACTTTACATTAGATAGAAGCAGTTGCATGCAGAGTGCACTAAAAACAACTCGCCACTATTTTTTAAGGGGAGCAGCATGTTAAGCTCAGTCAGTCTGTGAGTACTTGTGAGTCTGTAGCTCATGAGTCAAATGTTTAAATTAATCCTATTAGGTTAATCCTGAATTCCACTTCTGAAGTCCTTCAGTCACATTTTAAATTCCTGTTTTTCTATGGGTGTCCTTTTTCTGGTCTTTGTAATTAGAAGTGCACAACAGCAACATTGCAATAATGAGACACACAACGGCCTTCTAAACATCATAAAGGCATGAATTATTATTAGGGTGTGTAGCAATGGGCATAGATTAAGACACAAGCTGTGAGTTATTAAATAGCACATCTGATCCTTATCGTTATCGCAGCTTTACGAGGGTAAATCACAAAATGAGACAAGCCATGTTATCTTATCTAAATGCTCATTAGACAAGCCCATTTAAAGCCCATGTATTTTCCCGAAGCAAAAAGTTAGTAATCATGCGACTGTGTGTTAGTTAAAAGAGCTCAAGGTGTGCATAGCAGCAAGTAGAGATCCTAGCTATCCAACGTCTGCAAGCTTGCCCTTACCAATGTCTCAGTCGTGCTGCTCTCGTTCCCCATGGCTTACCCAGCTGCAGGGCCACAACTGCCCAGAGCAACAGCCTCTCACATCAGCTGGCTGTAAGACACTAGCAACAGAGAGACCATCAGCGTACAGCTACCCCCCTGTGGTCAACAAGGAGACCTGGAGTCTGAACAGCCGTCCCTCAGTAGTCACAGACTCCTGCGTCACAGGATTAGAAGTCTTTGGTATGGGGTTAAACTTCCGTGGAGTGAGGGGGAATTGTAAGTGTGTGTTGTTTTAGAGATTAGGGACGTCTGATGCAAGAACCTTACACCAAGACCAAAGTGCAGGTTTCAAGTCTGCTGATGTGGCCTTAAATGCAGGAAAGCTGGATCTTCATTGGTAGAAGGACAGTTGAATTATTTTTTTAATTGTTCTAAAAATGAAATGTGTATTAGATTAATCTCCAGCTGCAGTAACTTTGTATAACATCATGTCTAAAAGACATCAAACAAACGGACTCCTAGCATCAGAGCATCCATGCATCAGCACGTTGGAGGATACATCAGATGCAGAAATATTCTCTCACAATCATCTTCCTCTCTCGTGAGCATACTTTTGTGTTGTCTGTAATGCAGCTGAGCCGTGAAAGTGTTCCAGGGAAAGGCCGTTCATGCATTCCTTGTATGACTGCAGGGACTGCATGGTAGCTCTGTGTTTAGACAGAAAGCACTGACCTGAATATGCAAGACTTTATAAATAGATATTTGCCCTGTTCACTGCTATTGAAGTTTATTACAGTCTTATGCACAATTTGTCACACAAACTAGATTTCCAAAAGAACACAGAGGCCGTATAGCCCATCCGTGCAGTCAAAGCATGGCCTGAAATCATTTTTTGTCTCACATTTTTACATTAAAACAAAAGACAAAATGGACATCCTATCCTCACATATTAAATCACACCTATTCTGTGCTGTGGCAGCTTATCGGCCCTGCTCGCCTGCTTGCTATTTGTGTGATTGGGGTGTAATTTCAGCCCCTATAGTGACACGTGTGCACTTTAAGTGGCAGCAGTGTTTCGGGGCTTTTTGGCAGCCCAGAAAGCACTGAGGGGAAATCATGTGATTAGGCTGTTGCCAGGTCTCTTCTCACCTCATCACGGCCTGAACATCACTCAACGTGAGTAATCTTTTAAGTTCACGGGTTTGGCTCAGTGCCATGAATGTCTTTGCTCAGATTAATATGAGTTTGTCCATCAGCAGGTAAACAAACCGCCAAACTAAACAACACAACACATAATTTCTCATAACTTTGCAAAGCATTGATGTGCATATAAAGTTGATACATTTGTGATTAAACCCATATTCACCATCATGCCATCAGTAACCGTAAACACTCACACTTAATTGAATACAGCCACACTAATCTCAGTACAGGTTTTAACAATGTGCTTTCGTTCACTCTTCCATTTCCACATATTGACGATCCTCCACCTGAAGGACTTCTCTAAACAAAGAAAATAATCCAAAGTTTTAACACAGCTGCAACTCACCAACAAACTACTCACCACGCCAAACAAAAGTCTTTTTTCTGCTACAGTGTGTGCCCCCCAGCTTTGACAAACCCCTCCAACCTGTGTTTACTGTCAGACTCAAGGCCAGTGTTTCTGTCCTGTCTTCTGAGGAGCCCCGATTCCTCTGTTGCTATTTTTTGCACTGGACGCAGGACAGGGACAGGAGTTGGGACAGGATCAAGGGAGGGAGGGAGGGAGGGAGGGGAGGAGACCGAACTGGAGCTGGGGAAGCCATGTCTGCTCAGGGAGTCAGTGGGCCAATGGATTGTAAACAAAGACGCACGTTATGGAGAGGAGGACGGAGTGTCAGACCTCGCTTGTCACGTAAGAGGCTGCAGATGGCGTTAAAGTGTCCAAACCACCTGTAGCATCCTTTAATATCTACACCTTTACATCTACAGATCCCCTCGATTTCAGTCTGGTGGTCCTCTTTTAAGTCCCTGTAGATTTCCCTGTGACTGACATGTAAGGACAACACCAACACACTCACACAGCAACCTGACAGATGGGAAGAATAACAAACAGGAGCCCAAGTTACAGATTTGACAACAGATAGGCTTTAAATGTTTTTTGGATCCTCTCATCTGCCATCTTCAAAGGCTATTTTCAGCCAAGCACCCCAGTGTGTGCTGAGAGCATCATCTATAAATAACAGTACACGGATTGTTCACCACACACGTGTTATACATTTTGCTTATTTGTAGGCTGTGGACGAAATGAATCTGCATGTGTAAACAATCCCTTCTCTTGTCAGTCTGTCTCCCATCTTTCCTCCACTACGATCAGCCTCACACTCTCAAGCTTATACTCAGCTCCTCTTTTCCCTACTCCCTGATCTATCTCCGCAGCTCCTTTTTTACTGCTGACATCGCCCCTCCTCCAACACTTGAATGCACCTTCCCTCTCCCCGCTTTCTCCTCAGTAAAGACTCAGCACTTGACCAGTAAAACCTGCTACGTTTCTTCTCGCATGCTATCCCCTGCTCAGTCCCACAGACATGGATGCTACGCTGCAGCCAGTCTCTGACAGCCCCACAGTTTTCCACCTCTCCTCTGTTTACCTTGCCGTGTGGGATTCTGATGCAGCTCCCCATCTTGTATTCCATGTCCTCCTCTGGTGAAGTGACTCTGGCACTACACGGCTGGCAAAGCACCTTTCTGCAGAACTGCATCGTTGTCAGTCAGACTCAGCATTGCCAAAGCAGGCAGATCTCTGCAGGAGCTAGAGAGTGAGGGTGTGCACGCCTCTGTGTCTGTGTGAGTGTGTCCCTCAATGACTAATAAACGCTCTGCATTGCATTGCCCATGGTGTCCCTGTGACATATATTTTCAAGCCATTGTTATATAAAATCTACATTACGTAAGGAGTCCAACCTAAATCAAATCAGAGTGAAAAAAGGGAGCCACTCTTTCCAGTCTTAATGCAGCCTCGCTCTACATCAGTGCACGGAGAGAGCAGACTGAAGCACTGCTTTGGAGGGAAAAAAGCTCAGAGTGGGAGAGAGGAAGAGATGGGAGGCAGCACGAAGCGTGCCTGTCTCTTTAAAAGAACCAAGATGATGCTGGTACATCATCATGATGGGTATGTTTGATAGTATCAGTGCATTCAGCCAAATGAATTCGATCATACTGATATTCACTCAGCCAATATGGAATAACATAGAAACCCAATAAGAAAACAGAATAAAGAACTTTTATCTTTTAGCTGTTTATTGTTCAACTGAATCTTTTTGTTACATTTTTGTAGCATGGTAACAGGGACATATCTATACCTGATGAGTTTCTAACGCCTACAGAGAGGAGGTCAGTGGCTGCTCCCTGTTATGCTTCTGGAGGTATTTTGCAGGCATTTTCTGGGTCCCTTTTCTCCTTAGAAAAAGGCATAAAGGCAAATTATACAAAGTTGTTTTGAGAGATCACCTTTATCCTATGATGAATCATTCTTCTCCTGAAGGGAGTGGTCTAGAGATCCAAACTTGGAGGATCAATAGAAAAGCACTGTGTCTGGCCTGTTTTGGCCTGGGTTGTGTCTAATGTAGCATGACTTTCCACTGTAAGGAATCCAATTATACAAACAAGCAAAAAACAGACTGGTCTTGGAAGACACACTGAAGCCTAAATTGTTCCCGGTGCCAGGCCAGGGCTTTGAATGGCTGCTTGTGTGTGAGTATGTGTATAAATACACTGTGAAGTGATATAGAACCTCTAAGGTTAAAAAATATGTAAGGGTAGGTCGGCCAAAACATCAGTATGCATGGACTCAGCAGTCAAATATCACCAACATAACATTTTGGCTCCTTAAAAATGAGCAACTCACAAAATTTCCAGTTTAGACAATCATGCATCATAAATACAGGCAGATAAATGATTCTGACATGGTCCAGGGATCAGACCAGCAGACCAGTGATCACGCTTCATAGTAGGTTTACATGAAGAAAACCACTGGAAAAAGAAACCTGATTGGCAGAAAGTCTTTCCCCTTCCCTTGATTCACGCTAGACTTACGACTCCTATGTCATGGACAGCCTAATCTGTCATAGGAAATTATGGGATATGAACAAAATATCAAAAACAAACAATCCTTACTGCAAACTTTCTTGCACTGAGGATATGCAGTTCTGTGAAAAATAAATTAGTCGCTAGTAGAACTGCTGTTAGCAGCAACTTAAAGCAATCATTGTCTATGTGACTTCATCAGTCTTTCACATTGTTATGGAACAACTTTAGCCCATTTGTCTTTATGCTGCTTCACTTTATTGAGGTTTGCAGGCACTTGCACTGCTTTTTTTAAAGTCTCACCACACCATTTCAGTCAGTTTGAGTTCTGGACTTTGACTCGATCATTGCAACACTTCCATTCTTTTCTTTTTCAGCCTTTCTGTTGCATACTTGCTGCTTGCTTGGGATCATTGTCCTGTTACATTACCCACTTTTGGTTAAATCTTAACTGTTGTACAGATGACCTCACACTGAAGTTCAAGGTCAACTGAGTAAATGCAAGGTACCCAAATCATGTGGCTGCTAACCAAGCCGAAATAAAAATCCTCCACCACCATGGTGAGTTAGCATGAGATGTTTGTGCTAATATCCTGTTTGATCATTGCCAGTCATGGTGCTGTGCATTATGGCCAAACATCTATCATGGTCTCATCTGTCCAAAGAACATTCTTCCAGATGTTTTGTAGTTTATTCAGAAGCAACTTTGTAAATGTAAGCTGTGCCGCCGAGTTCTTTTATGAGAGAAGCTTTCTCCTGCAAACTGCAGCTTAAATATCTGAACCTTCATTTGTTCATATCTACCAATGTGTTATGTCAAAGCTCAGATTATCAGAAGCATATTATGTTAAGGTTTTTGTGTAAAATTCAAGAGCTGCGATAAAATAATTTAAAAACCTTTTATTTCTTTTTTATTATTCAAACTTAAAAAGCAGTAAAAAATAAACAAATGTGCAATAGAACGATTATTATACATTTACCTCAACTGATAAAACTGTAACACTTCACTTGAATTTTATTATGTAAAACATTTAAGAACAATGTTTGAGTTTTCCAGTGGAGAAGGTGATGTGGTCTGTCAGTCATTCTGTGTGTTTGGAGGCCGAATAATTGAATCTCTGATTTCGAAGGCATCTATGAGCTCCTGAGAAGAACAAAGCAAACTTTACAATTAATATCACAGGCACAAAACAAATCTTGATTGTAGTAACTGTGCTTTTTATTAATGTGCACTTCAGGCCAAAACCTAACCTTCCATATCTTTGGGCTGATAGAGAGGATACACTGTTTACGGCTGGTGGAACCTCCGGCTTCCACCTCCCCCTCCTCTACAGGAGCTGAAACATGAAAACATTGTTTTATTTTATTTTTTACCTCAAGGTATTTTCTATGCCATCCCCCAGTCAGAACAGTACAAGTGTCAAATCATCTCACCTATACATGGCAATTTCTCCTCATCAAGATACATTCTTGCCAATCCATCCTGAAACACAAATGAAACTGTCATGCCTGCTTATGGTCACTAGGAGGCACTGGAGTTCACTTTAAATCTTTAGTAAAAGCCTTACTCTGATCAGAAAAGAAGTGTGGAAGATGTTCTCCACTGTCCGGGAAAAGGAGCTGGGGTCAATGACAAACTCGTAATATGATATTGGTGAGGTTGCTGTGATAGAAGGAGAGGGGGGGGGAAAAGTAGACGTGAGCAACTAATAGTTTACACAGCTATTCGATGTCTCTGAGGTCAACTTCAAACTCACGATCATCTTGGTAATAGCTCTTCAGGTACCCCAGAATCCTTTCCACTTCTTTTTCTGTCGCTTCTTGTTGTGACTCTTCCATTTTCTTCAGCTAAAAGACATTTAATGACACACCGAATAAGTGGGATAGATCCACAAAATTAAAAAAATACATTTAAAAATCTGTCAATTTCATTTTTAAGAAATACAATTCGATAATAAAAAGTCAAGATATGTTCTGAAAGATGAAGATTCTGGAATCAAGCCATTTATTTATTTTAAACAAATGACCTCTGGAAAATAATACTTATTCAATGCATGCTCTCATACATACTACACAGGACAAGGACATGGGTTATTCAGGTGTATTCTCACTTATTAAAAATGCTCAGTGTGTTATATGCAAAAATCCATCCATCCATCTTTATTTAAAAAGGAATTTAAAACAACCATAGCTGACACAAAGTGCTGCAGAGTGGAGTCAAATAATGAAAATACATAAGATATAAATAAAAACCAATTAAAAAGGTCAGACAACTAAAAGAAAAACTCTCTGTCGCTGGAGCTGAGAGCCCCCCAAAAAAGTTTTAAGACGCATTTTAAAAGCGGACAGTGAAGGGGCCTCTCTAACATGTAAGGGAAAGTTATTCCATAATTTAAAGCAGCGACAGATAAGGCCCTGTCCCCTCTAAGATTCCTCCTGGATCTCAGTACTTCCAGGAGCAGCTGGTCAGCTGACTTGAGAGACGGACAGGGCGTGTAGGGGTGAAGAAGCTCAGAGAGGTACGGTGGGGTAAGATTGTGAAAAGATTTTCAAATGAACATAAGAATTTTAAATTGAACTTTAAATATACAGGCAGCCAGTTAGTAAGGCCAGGAGAGGGGTTATATGCTCTGTTTTACAAGAATCACTGTCCAACTTCAAACCAAGATCAGTAATAATAGCTTTAAAATAAACTTCCAGGGGTTCCAAATCAACAGAAGAAGATTCACAGGGATCACTGGGTTCAAATACCAACAATGTGGTGGATAATGTGGTGAAACTTTGTGTATGTGTGGAAAATGGAAACAGGGACGGGTGGCTACTACATTTATCTTAAACTACATGTAGGTAACGGCAGCCATGGAAGTGTCATTTCAGTTACCTGAGTAGGCATTATCCTTTTGGCTTCTTTGCTGGGTGCTTTTCTTTGCCGTTCTATCCTTTGTTTCGGGGGAGGTGGTTCTGCATAGAACGAGCCCATCCTGCAAAGAACCAGAGGGATGGGAAACAAAAAAAACAACAACAAAAAAAAAATCAGAAAATGTATCCACATAAAACCACTGTGTTGTTCCATCTTACGCCATAGTTTGACAATGCGCCTTCTGTTTAGAACTTTTGATATGTTAAATCCACAGGTGAGGTTGCGTTGATGACATTATGCTCACATTGTTTGAGAGTTGTCCACCATATTGGACATGACACCGCCACCAGGGAGTGACTGATTGGTGAGTGGTAGGTAGAATCAGCCATAAAGAGGGTGCCGCACCAAAATCATCCTTGTGATCATTTTAGTCCTGCAGATTGCTTTGTAGTTTCCATGGAAGACACCAACTTGTTTGCAAACACTCACCAACTAACTCCATCGTGGTAGTAAAAAAAAAAAAAAAAAAAAGACCACTCAGCGAGCTGCTGGCAACTGTCTGCAGACAAGCCATCCTGCATGCAATCTACAGGCAACTGGAGCAATATGCTAGTGAAAAACAATTAAGAGGAGGATATTTGTGCAGAACGGCCGACCTCTTTGTGTCAGCAACCATTCACCAGCTGGTCAGGAAATACACATCTCTCTCCTTTACGACTGCTGCTTGCCAGGGGGTTGCTGACTGCGTGACTGGGACCTTATTCACGTCACCGTACAGCATCAAATTCCCAAAATAGCAGACAAAATAACATCACATGACTGCAAAACCCTAAGCATGACTGAGCAAGCATTACCCTGCTGCTGTAAAATTTTGCCACATCATACCATCCATAATTTACCAGCATAAATTTTTATGTGATATAAAAGTGTCGCAACCTGATATGAGTGGCACGACAGTGTCATGCGTTTACCAGCAGGCACAACAATGACACAATCCCAGACTGCTTAAACAACAACCAAGAAATTCCAACACCACAAAATACTTTGTAAAATATGCAAGAAATCTCCTCCTCTTAAAGGTAGAAACAATAAACTTGTTTTGTTTAAGACAAAAGTACAAAGTTGAGTATACCCAGGCTATGACAGCAAACGACACAACCTGGCATCACTCGAGCACTTGTTAGGTGCACTCCATGTGACAGGAGGAGCAAACAGTGGATGAAAATGACTCAAGTCTTTACATATTCTTTGGCCAAGTATATTATCCCAGTATAAACTATAGCAAAGCCTGACCAAGGTACAACATCCCAACATGCCAACTTTATGAAGTGCTCAACATGTAACAATATTGTGAGTCTAATATCATCATCATCCCAGGAAGACGCTGGTCAAGTAATAAAGTGTTTTTTATACTACACATGTTGCTGGAGTTTCAAAACCAAGTTTTGAGGCTACATTGCCCACCCCTAGGTGTTATCTTGTGGCAAACTATGCAAAGTGGGTTTAGAAAACTGCTCGCAAATAAACAAGCAGACACATTAAAATGGTCAAACTGGAGTTAAAGCTTAACTGTAACCCAGTTGCACAAGTTGTCTTTCAAGTTGTCATATTTTGCTCCTGTTTGTCCACATTTACCAAGAATTGCACAACATGGTAGGGATGCAAAGTGCAAAGACGTGTCTAAGACTTGTTTTTTGTAGTTCTATCTCAGAATATTGTAGTTTCGGCACAGCAGCCCTCAGCCTTACATTACTAAGTAGCCTAGTGTAAGTGCAAACAGATACCCTTAGGACTGTGGTTGTCCTTTCCCAAATCTTTCTACTTTACATCCTTCCTGTGCTTAATAATTTCAAAGAAAAAGAATTAAGAGAAATGAAAAGTTTGTAGGAAAAGGCACAGGGCTGTTCAAGGATGCTTTGATTACTGGCAGCTAATCTGGAACCACTTATTCTACTTTTATGGACTGGCAGAAGACCACGTGTGCTTGTCCCAAGAAAGCTTCCGTCTTATTAATTTGCTTCTTCACAGAACATCAGTCTATTTTTAGTTGGCAGGCAAAAACCCTGGCACTGCGGTCCCAGCTAGTAAACAGACTTTCTAAATCACTCACATGTAGTGGAAAGAGGGGGCTGTCCTAAAGCAGCACTCTGCTCTCCTGGCCAATCGGTGCCAGGCATCCTGCGGCAGGTAGCCATTAGCAGTGGTCTGCTGCTCGTCTTCATCATCTTCTAGTCGGTTCAAACCCATGAACGACAACTGTAGAGAAACATAGACATCGCCACATGACCACTGCAGTATGTGATGCTTTGAAAGTTGTGTTTAAAAAAAAGCACATTTTCCTACATTTATTAGCATTTGTGTCTGTATTATTCACTTAAATGAACAGGAAAAAAAAACTAGTACAAAGCTGCTATAGCTAACGCGTTATCATAAAGAAACATAGGGGCTGTGCCATATGACCAGAAACTCATATCCCGATATAAGACATTTCTCATCCCGATGATATATATGACAAAATAGTGCATTTTCTGTAAATTCTGTGAATCTCGGGCAACTCGACTTGTGTGAAGTGTTTTCAGCTGGAGTCGAGTGTTTGGACCAATGCATTAAACTACATATTTTTAGATATAAGTTGTAACGGCTGCAATTTCCTTTGTATTTATTACATGCCGTGCTGC
Source organism: Oreochromis niloticus (assembly GCF_001858045.2). NCBI lineage: Eukaryota > Metazoa > Chordata > Actinopteri > Cichliformes > Cichlidae > Oreochromis > Oreochromis niloticus. The sequence continues at coordinate 22,363,576 of NC_031978.2, forward strand.
GGGTAAAAGCCTGTTCTAATGTTTGAGTCTAAGGTTTATTTTGAGCACCTGACAGCTCTTTTTTTTGCTTCTCATCCGTAAACTCTCTCCATACTCTTTCTGCTGGTATTCTCTGTGCCTGCATCCACACGATGACCATCCAAACAACGAAAAAAATATTGCCATAAACAGTGTATTTTGTGACACCACGAAACAAATGATAGCGTATAATATGAAACGATAGATGTTTTCATTTTATCATCCGATATATTTCGTCATATCGCACAGCCCTACAGACACATATTTAACATTTCATGATTACTGGGGTTTGTGTCTGGCCATCAAATGAGTCCACTAAACAAACTACTGTCAGCTTTGTTTTGCCCTCCTTGCCTTTTTTTAACCATACATAACTTAAGGTAAAACAAAAGCATGTGCAGCTCGAGTTGCAAATCCAGACAGAAATACTGCAAGGTCTGTATGGACCACTCATGCAAGGTGACTGAAGGACAGACATGATACAGTAATCATACTCACGAGATGCTCAGCAAAAGCAGTGGGATCGAAAGCGGTTCCCTCGGAGAACAGCTGGCTGGCTTTCTCCTTCCCCAGGTCTGTAGCCACAACAAGGAGCTGTGCATCCAGGGCTGCTTCTCTCGCCTGTCGAACTGCCACCAAAACCCCCCAAAAAACTGTAAGGTCTAAATGATTGATCTGCTGGCCTGTTATTCATTTGCATGTATCAGACCTACCATCTTTAAAAAGTTTGTTTGCTTCCTCTAAAACCTCTGTTAGTTTGTTGTTTGATGGGCTCAGCATATCTTCCCTGTTCTCTGAAAAACAAAACAAGAAGAACAAACATCAAGGATTTGTTTGGAATACATACAAATCAACAACTTTGGCAATCCCCAAACCTGCCACTCACGTTGCACTGAGCTGATGAGGTCTCTGTATTTGCTCCTGATTTCTCTCCTCAGGCCCTGGTCATTGTCGTCGTCTTGCAGGTCGGCTGGGCCGATGTCACTGCCACCCTCGTCCCCGTCACTTTGCTGCTGGTCTGCTTTCCTTCGGCTCGCTGAGCCATTCTGCCGGGGAGCTTCCTCGTCACCACCGCCTTTGGATCTCTTCATCTTCACTCTCGCACTAGTTCGGCTGTGTTTTGTGAAAGGGAAGCAGGCTGACGGAAATCAAATAAACATAAACAAAGCGCGTTTCTATCGATGAACAGGGCTATTTATTACCTTCTAAAATAAGTCTTGGAGACAGGGTACAGAAACGGTCTGTTTACGGCTTCGGTTGTCAAGATGCTCGGTGTTTTATTAGTACATATATCTAACGTAGCCACACGGGTTTTCTCCAATTTTAGCCAAAGACACAAAAAAATCAAGATATAAATCCGCATATGCTAGTGCTTACACGTGGTAAACCCAGCCCAAATATAATATAAAATGCAGATTAGCAAATTTTACCATACAGTTGCTTTTGGAAAACGACTACTATGTCATGTTAGCTCTAACAGGTCAGATAACAAAACAGAACCCTCTCGTGCCTGCAAACGCGAACGCGGAAGTCCTGCACAGTTACATATCTCGCCTTACTCGTGTACATCTTTGATGTTCAACGTTAGCCGACGTTAGCTAACAAAAGCAATAGCCGCTTAGCTTAGCTCAACTGTTGGACGTTTGACTGCCACGGCCAAATAAAGTCTTGGTTAAAAGCAAATACACAGCCTGTTGTGAGTGTCACTAATCCACCCGTGCGCAGTTTTTATTATAATTGCTTCAACGTACCTGTGAGGCAAACGTACACAAGGCGCGCCAATTGGATGTCAGAGAAGTCGTCATGAACGAAGATAGTTTGGATTCCTTCTTCTTCTAAATTTTTTTGGCGGTTGGCAAACAACTGAAGGGTGCATTACCGCCACCAACTGGTATGGAGTGTTGACTGGAACGTCGCTTAAAAAACCCCCCAACTCAAATCCTCCCAAACACCTCTTTACCCTCTTTTGAAAACTGGAATAAGACCTGATAACTTTTACTTCTAGAGTCCTTTTGCAGGAAATAAATAAGATCTAGTTTCATTTTTATCTTACTGAGGTTTTGGGTCAGTTATCTTCTCTCCACCTGCACTTCTGACAGTGTAAGATGACATGTTCTATCGTTTCCCCTTCTCCACAGTAGTCACATTTCCCTGTTTTATGTTTCCTTATCATGAATAGTGTAGTCCAGCATGTCCAAATCTTGTTCTCGATATGACCACCTCCTCATTTTTCCTACCCTCCTTTGAATTTTGTACAAACACCGTCCCCTCCTTTCCTACTCCCACTGTTTCTGGTGTCTTTTTTTCATTTCTTGCCGTCCAATACTCTTCAATACTCCAATACTCGTCCAATCTCTGTCTGACCGAAGCTAATGCCCAGGTCAACTACCCCATGTTTTGTGGCTTCCTTCGCAGCTCTAGCTGCCAATTCATTGGCTTTTACTCCATAGAAACACAACTTTAAGTCCCATCATGTGTATTATAGAAAGTGTCTGCTGAACCTCTGTTAGGATATCTGCTCTACGTTCTGAGTGGCTACACTGTAAACTGACCAATGACGAGCTTGAGTCTGAACAAATGGCTGTTTTTAACGGTCTCATGTCTTACCCATTGAACAGCTAACAGTATTGCTAGCATTTCTCCAGTGTATACTGACACTCCATCATTGATCCTTTTACCTATTTTGACCTTGAACTCTGGGACAACAAATGCTACACCAATTTGACTGGCTGTATTCTTTGATGCATCTGTATATATTTAAACATAATTATAATGCTGGTCAATGTAAGCTTCTACTGTGTGTGAGTTTAAATTAAATGCCCCATCCCTATTCTTCTTTTCAAATAATGTGAAATCCCCGGTGGCATCAGAAAGTATCGATCGAGGCATTGCTGGTAACGCCAATCTTTGACTGATCTTGAACTGGTCCAATTTAAGTTCTATTGCTCTTCTACCTAAAGTCCATCCAAAGCTCTTTGTTACCCACCTTTCTTTCTCCCAGCAAGGTTGTGTTGGGTGATCCTGTCCATGGCCCTGTGGATTTTCCCAGTAATTAAGTGTTAGTTGTTGTCTTCTGCTTCCAAGTGGCATCTCACCCATCTCTACCTGTAACGCTGCTGTTGGGGTTGTTTTAAATGCATCTGTGCAGAGTCTTAGTGCCTGATACTGAATGAAGTCTAACTTCAAAAGAGTTGTGTCTGCTGCTGAATTATATGCTGCAAATCCACTGCTCATCCATCGCGCTCTCTCTCTCTCTCTCTCTCTCTCTCTCTCTCTCTCTCTCTCTCTATATATATATATATATATATGTGTATGTATGTATATTTTTTTTCACTGCCTTTCATTCTCTCTGAAAGGCAGTGAAAATAGGGCGAGTTTTAAAATAACGACGTTTGTGTATAATTTTTTTTTTTTTTTTTTTTTAACCATAGATTATTAATCCAAAGTCAACTTTTTTGTTTACTGTGAAACAACCAATCAATGCAGTTTCTTTAGTCAAATATGAAACTAACTTCAGCAGACTAGGCAGGAGCTCACCGGCAGATGGTGCGCTAATAATAGTGAACATATCTGTCTTAAGACATCGCTGTCGGTATCCAGACGTGTGACTTGTGTACAATAAAGAAAATAAAGTATATTATTAGTTTTCGTTCTTTTTTTAAAAGTTCAATAGTTACTTAAAAAGTACAAGTTTTGCAGGCATAAAGCCTAACTTTTCCTCTTTCAGTGTGCCAAAACGACTTGAGAGACTGAGGCAAACATCATTTACATGCTGCGTTGACAAGCTGTTGAATCGTGGGAGCATATTTATAATTTTTCACATGCTGCTTCTACATTTATGCTTTATTGTTGGTAAATAAATAAATACTTAAAGACATGGCATAATAAATATTGTTGGCGACTGTCAAGCCTTTGAGTCGCCGAGCAGCTGAATAGGGGAATAATGTTGACGCGCCCGCTGTTCAAAGTTCCAGGTTAAAAACTCCTTCATTTGTTATCAAATCCTTAAAATCTATAGAAAAACAGTGATCAAAACATTCTAGGCTTGAGCGGTTAGCAAAAGTCGACTTCCCCCATCACCCACTCATTCACAAAAATTCCCTCGAGCCGTGAACAGGTGATATAGCAATCACTACTACTATTACCGACACCACGTGACCCAAAGCTATGCCTATCCACAACATATATAATGACTTTTTTAGTTGAGTTGCTTGTGTATAACACAGGGTTCATTTTAATGGCCTCAGATCACTTCAATCGAACTATCATAGAGGTGGAGCTGCTGTTGAAACTCCATAAAACAACACACCAACATGGTTCACACAGATGACAGTGGCATCAAAATGGGATTTTACTATCTGTGATGTCCTGTCCTCTTATTGTTTATGCGAACTATTATTATTTCTTTCACTTCATAATCCAGACAACAACCGTGAACAGTTGGGGAAACTCTACCTCCACAGTTTTTGGGCTCTTCCTCACATTGTTTCGCCAACAGCTATGAAATCCCAGTCTACTGAGCGGTGGGGTGACCTCTACTGGCCACTCTAAAAAACTACAGGTGAAACTAACAACTGAACAGAATAAAACCATAACCACGGGGCCTTTTGTACAGTAGTTGTTGATAGTCTTGCATAACAGCTCTAGGTCCACTCTGTTGGAAAATAGCACCACTATTTCTGCAAGATCATTCAGACGTCTCAAGTCTTCAATTCATTTCAATTTTATTTATACAGCGCCAAATCACAACACCAGTTGCCTCAAGGTGCTTTAAATGACAAAAAAATATGATTTCAATTCAAAATGTCACAAATGAAAATCAGATTATTATTGTCCTTTCTTTAAAAAAGAATTAAATTGTGACTTTAAAAGTATAAGTTTTATATAAAACTCGATCTGAGGGGATTTCTTTGTGAATGCAGACTTAAACGGTAACGTTTCCTCTTTCAGTGGAAGTGGGCAAAATTCCTTCGTAACCCCTCGAGAGACTGAGACCAAAAAAGGAAAACAAACAAACAAACAAACAAAACATTTATATCGAGTTGTTGCTGCTTTGACAAGCTGTTGACTCGTGGGAGCATATTTATAGTTTTTCACGTGCTGCTTCTACATTTCTGCTTTATTTTTGCTAAATAAATAAATAAAGACAAGGTATAATATATTTAATGAGTTGTTCTTGTTCACCTCAGATTGTGTTTATGGACTTTTTTTGACCTGGTACAGGCTAGATCGTTTTTATTATGTCCTGATTATGTGGTACAGAATGTACGCTGTTTTTACCCTGACTGTATTTTAATGACAAAACTTGTGGACCTACAGCTGTTATGCAAGACTATCAACAACTACTGTACAAAAGGCCCCGTGGTTATGGTTTTATTCTGTTCAGTTGTTAGTTTCACCTGTAGTTTTTTAGAGTGGCCAGTAGAGGTCACCCCACCGCTTTGTATGAGAGAGACTATGGGCAGGGAGAAACGTGGGCAAGGCAGTGTTGCCAACTTAGCGACTTTGTCGCTATATTTAGCGAGTTTTCAGACCCCCTTAGCGACTTTTTTTTCTAAAAAGCGACTAGCGACAAATCTGGCGACTTTTTCTGGTGTTATTGGAGACTTATTTATGATGACTTTTTGACATGAAAGCGCGTATCGCTCCTACTCTCAACAAGCACCGGGTGCTGCCGTGGGCACCTCGCCCGTGCCAAAGCGCTCACAGGCAAAGGATAGTCCTCGCGCTGCTGCTATCAGGGTAGTAGATGTTCACACCTACAGTATGTGTCCAAACTGCAAATGAATCGCGCATGAGCGAAGCCGCTGCTCCCGCACTGACTGTAACACAGTCAGTTCTTCTTTTACTGTTATGCTGTTTTGTGGATCACAAGGTTTAAACCTACTTGTAAACACACACACACACAAAGAAAGTAACTCCACCAGAGTGCCTATTTCGGGTCACTTTTGCCGGTCCAAGCCCAGATAAAGGTGCAGGGTTGGAATTGTGACATTAAAAAACCATAATTGCTAAAAGAAATTTAATTTATAGTTCTAAATAAATTCTAAATGCATGTATGGTATTTTTTACTCACTTTATGTCTCTTCCACGATGTTATTTCTCTCTCCAACAATGTAAGTTACAATTACATTAGCATGACCAATTATGCAAATTAGGCGATGACGTCATTTGGCGACTTCTAGCGATTTTTAGGACAACCAATAGCGATTTTCCTCACTGAGGAGTTGGCAACACTGGGGCAAGGCACCTGAGCTTTTCTGCTCCAGATTACCAGCAGAGAATTGGTCATTCCTTGAGAAGTGTGCGTTAATGACCAACGTAAGTTTGTGATGTGTGAGTATGTGATGATAAGATGTGTTTGGGAGTTAGGGGGGAAATGACTATGTTTCTGTCTGGGTGCTAAGCTAAGCTAAGCTAACTCTCCTGCAGTGTGGTTGGGTATAATTGTGTACTGTGTTAGCTCTCTCAGTGGGTCTATGCATGAGTTGTGGGTAATATATGGCCTATGGTATTAAAGGGGATGTTAGTTATTTCCCACCTGTGTTTATGTTGATGTACTCTGGAGTTATTGATGTGAACACTTTAGTAATGTAGTTCTTTCTGTTCCTTTCAGAGACCACACACACCCACACACATACCCACGCACCTAAACCTCTATGCAATACCTGCTCCTCTGACAATCCCTGTTACCTTCAACTGTGTGAAGTCAATACAAGAGTCTGCACTATCCTCGGTGTCTTCATTGTCTCCCTTCTGAACCTTCATCCGGGCCTTGAGCAGTGTTCTGGCCGACACTCCGGGGAGTGGTAGCTGCAAATCTGAACTAGCACCTTACAGTGCTCCCAGTCCAAGCTATCTACCCAACAACATTTGTTATGGAAGACTATCAACAACTACAGTTGTTATGGAAGAGATCAAAAACTATGCATTCGACTCATTAATATCACGTGGTAGGGGATCATCAAAGGGTTTCGGCAACTGTGACGTCATCGAAAAAAACCCCATATATAGGACCCGCGTTCAGTCTGCACCACAGTGTATTTGCTTTTCTCAAATTTTCACTGCAGTTCGTCTGCGATTTAGAAAAAAACATTTTTACAGGTTTTCAACTCTTGTGTCCAAGAAGGATCTCCACTCGTCTTTTTATTAAGATACAAGACACATGGTTAGTTTGCTGCCATCTCCCAAGGAAACTACAACCTCAGACCCCGCAAAAATAATTGTGGTCCTCCTCCTCCTCCTCACTGGAATACACAGCATAAAAATGCCAATCCCAATGAGATTTATTCTCTCCAAAAGGAAAACCGGGAGCTGAAAGAGAGGACTTGCATGCTGAGGAGTCGGCTCAATGGCATCCTGAATGAACGAAGAAATTTCATTCACATGGATAACTTTGCTGATTTTCGAAAAGAAATGGAGGCCAAATGCAAGGCACTTGAAGACAACAACAACCAGCTGGTGGATGAAAACCAAAGATTGAAACGACAGAAGATGGATGTGGGAAAAGATAAAGATGCAGACATCCAAGCTGCATTTCTCAAGGAGCAGGTGGAATCTCAGAGCAAGAAACATCTGAAAGAGATACAAAAGCTGGAGCAGAAGTACAATGATCTGGAGGAAAAACATCAGCTCCAGGGGGAGAAATTAATGCAGCTTCAGCGAAAGTATCAAGAACCGGAGAACATCCAGTATGCACAGCTGGTGGAAAAACATAAACAGCTGGAGCACAAACATCAGAAAATGGAGGAAAAGATGCATTCGGTAGTGGCAGAAATGGAAGAAAAGTTGAAAAATGCACACATGACACTTGAAATTGAAAACGAATACAAGCAATTTGCGAAAAACAAACATCTAGAACAGAAAGAAGAACTGGAGCAGAAATGCAAAGAGTTGGAGCTAAAGCACCAACAGTTGGAGAACACAAATGCAGAAATGCAGCAGGACAGGATCAAAAAAGTGCAAGAGTATGAAGAACTGGCAAGAAAGTACAAAAGCCTGGAGGCCAGAAACACTGAGAAAATGAAAAGATACAACAGGAGGAAAGATATGTGCAACTTGAAAAGGAGCATAAAGAAGTGAAGTGCAGAAATGTGGAACTGCTGGAGGAAAACCATCAGCTCCAGAAGGAGAAATTAATGCAGCTTCAGCAAATGCGTCAAGAGGTGGAGATCATAGAGAGTCAGTATGCACAGGCACTGCTTCAGCTGGAAGTGGCAGAAATAGAGGCAAAGTTGAAAGATGCACAGATGCAGATGAAAACGGAAATAGAAAATGGAAAGAAAGACGTGGAGGCCACAAATACTGAAATGCACAAAGAAATGATGGAACAGCAGGAAAAATACGTGCATCTTGAAAAGGAGCACCAACAACCTGAAGAAAAGCTCCAAGCATCGGGCGAAGAGTTCAACCAACTCCAGGAAAAGTATGAAAATATTCAGGAGGAGAATGTAACAGATGTACAAGTGGAAAAGTTGGAGGAGAAAAACAGCGAGTTCATTGAGCACCCAAAGAAAAAGAAAAAACGTTTCAGGCTCTTCAGGTTCAAGTCAGATCAGGCGAAGGCTGAGGAAAAACGAAAGAAAGATCAGAAAAAGAAGGAAAAAGAAGAAAAAATGGACCAGGAACGGGGGAAAAGCCAGAGAAACAGAAAAAATGTTTCTGGTCCTGGTTGATCAGCTGCAAGAAAGATTCTGCTGACAAGAGTGCGGACAAGGCTCCCGGGGGTTCAGCTGAGGCTGTACAACAGTAGCTTCCACTGCCCTCCTTTCTCCACCCTGTCTCCATCTCGTTCCCTTCCGCCTCCCCACCCTTCCTCCCCTGACCTTCTGTCTTTCCTCAAGCCCCCCCTCCTGTCTCTCCTCTTTCCGCTCTCAGTCTACGGGCAGCACGAAGGTTCAGTGGAAAGCACTTCTTATCTGACAATAAAAAATTGGCAACAAACTTGTCTAAAAATGTCTGCTTCTCTGCATAACTACAGCTGTACAGCCTTTGTGTTTGAAACTAGTTTAAGAGTTAGTCTTAGGAATAAGTATTAATAATAATCGTGCTGTAACTTGCCAAAACTACTAATGTACTTTCAGGGTGTAGGACTGTGTAAAGAAAGATACTTTTGGGGGGAGTGTTGTTCAGTATTTCCAAGCTTTAGAAACAATATCATTGATCAAGTTACTTTGGTTGATAAACATGGATTATTATTAGGGATGCACCGATACCGATACTGGTATCGGGTATCGGTGCCGATACTGTAAAATGTGTGCGTACTCGTACTCGTAAAAGTTAACCGATACCATGAACCGATACTCATAATTCCCATGGACTTAAACGCCACGGTAACATAAGGTGTTCACAGTTGATGTTATGTGATGTAACTCTACCCTGAATATAATTTGCCCTGTAATATGTCGCAAGGTAAATACAGGTAATTAGAGCAATCAAACTGTTACGTTAATCATAAAAGTATTATTTTATGGTATGTAACTCTGAAGGGAGTTAAAATATTTTTCAGAGTTCTAATTTTCTGGAGGCCTGTGAAGGTAGCATAAAACGGGACGTTGCATGGGGAGATGCACGAGGTTAGCTGAACCAAAGTGAGAGACTCGGCTAGTTTTACTGAGGTTAACCAGCACAAAAGAGTGTGTGGCTAGAAAGCTGACCGTGTGAGAGCTTCACAACAGAGTGTGGGTGAAGCGACTTTTTGTTTCAATGGTCGCACCACCGTGCTGTATTTCCAGCTACGACCGCCGAGGCTACAGGCTAGCCCGGACTGCTTGGCTGCGCCTCGGAGGCAGCCGCTATGGACTGTCAGAGAGCTGGACAGTGACTCGCTAACGCGCTGTAGCAGAGACAGCATCGGGTCCGCAGGGAGTGGATTTAGTGTGGGACTGGTGAACGGCGACCTACCGATCAGCTGAACTGTAAGTCAGACTTTTGTGCTCTTACTGGGGAGAAGAGGATTTTTCTCCATCGTCCGGCGTGAGCAACAAACAGGCCTGCAACAAGTGTGAATGTGAGTGTGTGTGGGGCCCATGTGTGAATATTTTATGTTTAGTGGATTTATATAACGTGTTTTGGAGTGTATATTAGTGAGTCACTTACCAAAAGGTGATAACATAAGTTGGGTTGTTTAATATAATTTGAAAGGGAATTATGTCATTTATACAGTGTATTTCATTTGGTTAAGGAATTGGAATATCATTTGAGTTTAAAAAAGGGATGTGTTGTACAGTATTTGTCTCTGCCCTTACGTTCAGTAAACGTTTCGTTTGTGTTAAAGAGTTGTGTGGGGTCGTTTCTTTACTACTGGTTAAGTTTAACTTGTGTGTGGTAGAAGTATCGGTTTTTGTACTCGGTATCGGCAAGTACTCAGATCCAAGTATCGGTATCGGATCGGTTTGAAAAAATTGGTATCGTTGCATCCCTAATTATTATCCCATTAAATAACAGAGTGATGAACTTATAATGTACACATCAGACCAAAATGACAGTGTGGATGTAACAGTGTGCTGCTATGTATAAAACAGGCTTTATTTTAATGGCTTCCAATCACTTTAACTGAACTATCATAGAGGTGGAGCTGCTGTTGAAACTCTTTAAAACAACATACCAACATGGTTCATACTGATGACAGTGGCATCAAAGTGGGATTTTACTTTCTGTGATGTCCTGTTCTCTTATTGTTTCAAACTGATATCATAGATGTATCAAATAAAAATCTCAGTGACCTCGACTCTATTGTCAGAGGTCAAGTTTTCTCAAAATGTTGTAAATGCAACAACCTGGGAACAAGGATTTAAAAAAAAAAATGATTCCAAAGTATCCTTGGGTGAGATAGCTAACCCAAAATTGGTCTCCAGTGCATTACTTGGTGTGCCAATGTGTCTGAATGTTAGATAGAAAAGCGCTTAGGTGTAAAATGTAGTCTTTGTCCAATTGCTTTGTTCAGTTGTGCTTTGTAGAGGCACAACCATATAACAGGTGAGTAGGCACTCAGGTACATATTCAAAGTCCGATTCCAAGTAGACTGACAAAGCTTGACAAAGCCATGGAGACACGTGGAGCTGCAAACCAAGGGATTCCTGGAAAAGAAGACGAGAGCAGTGCGTAGGTATCTTCAGAGTGGTCAGCGAAGCTGACACTCTGTACTAGATATTTCCTCATGATATCCTGACATTAAAAAAAGCTTAGAGCTGATAGACTAGAGGTACCCAAAGTGTCGGTTGTAGCCCCCTGGGTGTGGTTCCGTAATAACAGAAATTCTGTTTGAAATTACTTACAAGTTTGCGCAGTTACATGTTTAAACAAATGTATTTTATTTATATAAAAAGTGAGTTAAAATGATAGGTGTGTCACACATTGGACTTAACACTTTGCATATGACTCGGTAGCAGTAGTGCTAACAGCCTGTGTCGTTTGCTTTTTGAATAAAATTTTCAAGGAAACGCATCAGTCTCTCTTGTATTGGTTGCAGATTGGGTAGGTCCTAGCAGATTCTCTGGTTTTTAAGTGGGCTTTTTACGTTTTAAAAATGGAGTTCATCATTTGGTTTTCTCTTACATATTTACACTGACCTGCTTACTATTGCTCAGGTTAACTGTTGGAAAAATCTACTAATAGACTGGTTGTCTTTTAAAAGATCCTGGGAATTTCTGCAACTTCATGTAACAGTAAAAAGTGTGACAACTAACCCCAGTCTACCCTATACAATTATTTTTTTTTTTTAAAGATATGTAATGAATTATTTATTGGGATGTTTTTACTTTATTTTTTTTAATGCACAAGAGTCCATGAAATGCTTTTAGCTAACGCAGAGTTACATGGCATTATGAATTCACCAATATGCAGGTTGCAGGTGAATAATATAACAATGGGTAGTCTGCTAGAGATTCAATAAAATAAAATTAGACAGGTGCACACATTTGGTATGTGAACACAGAACGAAGAGGAAGTGGCACCTACCTGGAAAACTGGAAAGAATGAGTCTTGTTAAGGATAACCTTTTGCTCAGTGACAGCACCCAATCCAAAATGCTTTCTGGGATGTTTATTCAAACTGTGGTGTATTTACCACAGGATATAAAAATCTCTTATATTCTTTAAAAACAAAAAGTCCAGGCTACAACTCACAAAAACAACAAAACCAAATAAAAAAAATTCAAAACTAAATAAGTCAAAACCTAATCTTACAGTACCCAATACTGCTGGATGAGCTCATGAACAGCAGGCATGCAACTTGAATAGCTCTAATGTATTTCTACTTGATTTAAGTATTTCTAAGTCATGCTACTTTCAGTTTTGGCTGTTTTTGTTGGAAAACATTGTTCCTTTCACTCCATACTAATTGTTTGAGCTTTCCTTACTCATTATTTTGCAGATAAACTGCATTGTCATAGATACGGCTTAGCAGTTATATATAATCATGTAAACTCATCAAAAGCAAACAGCAATAGCAAATTCACTCCATAAAAATTCAAAAGCCCATGAGTTGCACGTCCGAGTCCACGTTATATATAGTTTAGCATTTTAAAATCTTTCTCTTTTGTTAAACATTGCGGTGATTTTAGTTTGTGGCAGCAGCTAAAGCTTGGCTGAAGCAGGGTCAAGCAACAGGCCAGTGAGACTGGAAAAGAAAGAAAAAAATCAAGGTGTTGCAGTGATCCAGGCAAAGTAAACCTGAATGAAACGCTCTGGTGGGATCCTAACTGAGCTGTGCATAAATAAATCCCTGTAAACCTCAACAGACCGACCCTTTTTTAAATCCATGCTTGACTGTAAGCGTTTATTTAATATGTTCCCGTTTGCTTAAATAAAGTTGGGTTTTTTTGTTTATTATTCGGCCTGTCATTGCTCACAGCTGAGGTAAAGACGGTTAATGAGATACCGACTGTTATTTGTCCGTGAGGAAGTAGCTAATCCCCTGCTGACCTCTCTGTGCTGCAGACCGTGTGGAAACGCTGCTCGGTATAGCACTTGTGAGCCTCAGGACCTCCGTATCTGCCATCCATTAATTTAGCTTTTTAGTTTTAGGATGGAGGAGCTGAGGTCCAGCTCCCCTGTGCTTAAGTTGGACCTGAACAACTTCCACTCTCCCGGAGCAGAGAGCAGCCGGCATGTCTTAACGAACCCTCGCTCGCTGGAGTCTTGCGCTCGGCTGGGTGTAAAACCGGTTCAGCTTCTAATTAAATCTCTAAATGACTTCATTGCTGAGCGACAGGACGCGCCGTTTGAGACAATGAGAGTCATGCATGAATCTTATGAAAAGGAGAGGCTGAAGATTTTACAAAAGTGCGGCCAGGAACGGCGGAGGATTATCCAGGCGGCCGGGGACAGGCGGCCATGCAGCAGTAAAGCCTCAGGTTTGGAGGCGTTGCCTGACACTGGACTGGAAGAGCGCTGCTCAACAGAAATGCCCTATGCAGATCTCTGCTCTGAAGAGAAGGCTGTTAGCAGGTCCTCCTGCTCTGCTCCTAGTAAAAGGGATCCAGAGAGGAGCACAGTGTGCAGCTTCAATCTGGGAGACCTCATATACTCCCCAGCTACCGAGAAGAAGCTGAAGATGCTCACCAAGAACATCCAAAAGCAGATGTGTGTCACAGTATCGGAGAGAGACCAGAAGATAGCTGCTCTGATGCTGGTGAAGCATGAGGAGGAACAGGCTCGTTTGAAGCTCAGCCAGCAGGAGGAATGGGAGCGACAGGAAGCCCGCAGGCAGGAGGCGGCCCAGCAAGTTCAGGCAGAAATAAAGAGGAGGAAGAAGCTGAAGCAGAGTACGAAACGCTGGAATGAGGAGCTGGAGGCCCGCATGAGGCTGAGGGAGCGTCGAGAAAAAGAGAAAGCAGAACAGCTTAAGCAGGAGGTGCTGCTGCAAGAAGACCAATGGAGAAGGCTAAAAGAGGAGGTGGAAGTGTATCGCAGGGAAAAGATGGAGGATGCACAGAAGGAGGCGGAAGAGCGCAAACGCTACCAGGAGAAGCTGCTGAGGGAGAAGGAGGAGGCGGGGAAAAAGGAGCGAGAGAGGGAGAGACAGGTGGCAGCGGAGAAGGAGGAGAAGGCCCTGAGGAGCAAGATGCTGAAGGAGAAGGGGGAGCGGAAGAGGCTGCAGGAGGAAAACCATAAAGAGCTGCTGAGACACATCTTGCTGAAACACCAGGTTGAGCTGCAGGGGGAGGAAGAGGAGGCGCAGAGGAGGAGCACACTGGAGAAGAAGTTGCAGCACTCCTGCCAAAGGCGCGCCAAGTCTGTAGAGGCACGACTCGAAGAGCTTCGGGAGCGGGCTGCCCGGGAGGAGGAGATGAGTCAAAGAGTGCAGCTGAGGGCCGAGCTGCAGAGCGTCCAGCAGCTCACACACAAGCAGATCCTGGTCCAGCTGAGCCAGAGACGCATGGAGAGAGCCGCCCTGCACGCCTCAGCGCAGCACAGACGCAGAGCTCAGCAAACCCAGCAGCACAACAGACACAGGCAGCTCTGCCACCAGAGGCTCAGAGAGGAACTACAGAGAGAGGAGGAGGCGGCGAGGAGAGTCAGAGAGAGCCGCATCTCCACAAAGGAGCGGAAGAGGGAGCGGCTGAGAAGGCAGCGAGAGCAGATACAGGAGGAGGCACAGAGGCTGGCTCGGGCCTCCTTTCACATGAGGGAGAGAGTGAGGCAGCAGACGCACAGCCGGACCTTTGATCAGATGGCGCTCGAGGCTCAGCTGACTGCGTCTTTAAACCGCATGACTCTGTGAACTCTATTCAGACTCGGTTTAGCACCTGTACGCTCACCCAGAGCTGCTTAGAAAAGGATCTGCAATGAAACAATAGCTCCAGAGACTTCCAGAAATACTGAGACACATCAATGTTCTCTGCACTTTGAATGTAAATGAATTTAAATTCATTATAAATGGTCCCCGAGATTCAAGGGCCCTTGAACATCATATCAGAGCTGTTCTTACAAAAATCATTTTTGTCCATTGTAATCAGACACGTGAACATTTGGAGATTTTAATAATCCAAAAAGTCAACTTTTCATTTGATAGAGTGCAATAGTTGGGATACAGTTTCAAAGACTTCCAAACGGTTTCATTTCATTTTATTTAGTTGAGGTTAACTGCTTAGATCAGCAAGACCTCTGAGTGACCTCCTGTCAGGGTAGACTTTACAGGCGCCATTGTGGCTCTTCAACCATTTGTGTTCAGTACTTCACAACAGTGTATTCATTTATATTTTGACCCCTGGCTAGTTCTTAAGCCTGAGATGAGAAATACTGCTGTATGAAATTAAAAATTTGACATATAGACAATTTTTCTTTGTTTGATCATGTCGCAACACAATATATGCAACCCACATTCAACTAGTGACAGCAACTGTGTAAAGTTTTCAAATATAACCATCAGGCACTTGATGGCTAGAGCATTTAGCTGTTAGTGGACTGCAAATAAGAGGGGAGGGGATAGTCTGCAGAGGCTGGAAAGGAGTCAAAGTGCAGTCCTACTGCAATGCTCTGAATGAGCTACGAGGACACGAGAGGCCAGAGTTAATGTTTGCTAGACCACAGTGTTGCCCGTTTTCCTGTTAGTCTGACTACTGCTAGTCTGTTATAAAATCTTTATGCCACTTGAAGCTTTTTATCACATGCAAGATTGAAACAGAGCAACACTGTATCACTTTAATGCTAGACCATAACAGATGTTTGATTTCACCATTAGCAGCGTGATCATGTATGCCATATTTTTAATAATTACATGAAGTGTAAACAGGAGCACTTCCTGTATTCAAATGGGGGTTACATGTAGGACAAATCATCAAAGAACTCCAAGGAACTCTCTTTTCAGACAGTATTAAAGAAATCTTTATTCTCATGGCATGGTATTCAACCTTAAAATAAAAAACTCCCGCAAATGAGCCCTGATCAGGGAGTTCATAAAAACACTTGATTTTTTCTAGTGGTGTTCCACCAATGGCAAGCTTCCACCGAGGATCAGAGTGGAATTTTCCACCAGTAGGAGAAACAGAAGTCCAATAAGGATCTAAACAGAAATTGATCAATATTTATCAGACTGAAACAAAAATTAAATAAGCAACACTCGACAGCATCAACCACAGACAGAATGAAGGCAATCCTTAAAGACAAATAAGGTTTTTAAAAAAATAAATTAAAAAAAAAGTAGTTAAAATCCAAGTCCTCGTTTGAATCAGGGTATTTGGTGGCATGTCATTTATAAACCCCAAAACCTTCCTTTTGGATATACTCCTTTGTCATGTCTTCTGTGGTCACTTCCAAAGGTTTGTAGTGCAGATGGGTTACATTTATGGAAACCTAGATGGTCTCTAACCTGTGCATGTGTTTTCATATGGGTTCATACATGAACTGTGTTTAGAGCTTAATGAATAAAGGACAAATTTAAGTGTAAAATATCTTAATATTGAATTTTAATTTCATAGTTTTTCTATAGTAAACCAATCTCACGATATTCAGGGTAGCTGTTAAAAGGGGAGTTCTGCTCCACACGTTAAACATAAGAAGTAAACAAGCTTTAGGTAAGTCGATGCTGCAATCTACAGCGTTGTGTGACGAAAACAAAAAAGAATCAAGTAAATAAATAAGCCATTATAAAACCAGAAGACATTTCACGTTTCAATATTTCACATGTTGCACACACTAAAGGAGCTGAAAGAAGAAAGAAGGAAAGTAAAGGTAAAAATTGCTCTAAGTGGCAGTGAGTCAGTAAAACATCTGTAACCTCCAGAATCTGCTTGATAGTTCTTGACACGTACCTCGCCTGCTGCCAGGAACCTGTCTCCGTCTAACATATCACCTAGCATGAGAGTTGCTGGACCAGTTTACCGGTTGGTCTTAAAGACGCTGTTCTGACTATTTTAAAAAAAAGTTAAATCACAAAACTCGCACAAGGAATCTCATTTGGCTGCAGTTATTATCACTTCACATTGAGAGGTTCAAACCTGGGCCCCTTATCTGTGTTTGGATGTTCTCCATGTGTCCCCGGTTTTGTCCCCATGCCCCGGCCTTATTCCACACTGCACAAGCATGAATGCTGAGTCAAAGAGATGATTCTAAATTAGCATTAGCTGTAGCTGTGAGTGTGAGCACTTGGCCCGTGCCTCTGTGATAGCAGACAGACAGACGGTAACCTGTCCAGGCTGCCTCTCACTCGACACGATCCCCACCATAAACCTGCTCAGACAAACAACATTATAAAAAAACTTTGTTGTTTGTATTATTGCACATTTATAATCTGAAAATCCGGCCATATTTTCAAACTCTTAGCCGTAAAATATAATAATATAAAGTGTACGCCCTAGAGAACTTATTTTCTAGGTGAGAGAGTATCGAATTATTTGGTTGTTCCTGTAAATCTATTCATCTTTTGGGATATTTAATACCTCAACATGGCATGCCTTCAGCGGACTGTGGCAACAAATGAGAGCTGTTTCTGCTTTCCCTGAATGGAAACTCAATTCAGCTATGAAAATATATTAGTTACCTGATTCTTTATCACTACCCGGAAAGCTTTTTGACACCCAAACAATAGCCTGGCACAAATCCAAGTTACACTGAAATAAGAGGACCAAGGTAGACTCTGCCAAAGCCCATTTTGTCCTCCAGTCATTGTGGCATATAGTACAGGTGCTCGGAGTTTTCCTTTCACACCCCTTTAAAATAAATTGCCCTCATGTTTTCTTTTAGTCATCGTGCACTCCGAGGGCCAGCAACATTGGAAGCCCCACACCGATGATGAGAGTGAGGCTCTCCAGAAACCCCAAGTGTCTCTGCTGGTGAGCTTCGGCTCCAGACTGCTGCTCGGAGTCCAAGGGCAGCTCATCAGTTCTGCTGCTGCTGACCTCAGGGAGAACATGCACCGTGGCCACGTAGAGAAACGTCCCCGCTGAGAAGAGCATTCCCACTCCTGTTGCACTGAGCTGATTCTCAGACGAGCTTCCAGACTGCAGACACAGCACACATCAAGTTAAATAATTTAGAACCAGCAACCGTCTAGTCACTGGGATTTAATGCATGTCCTTTCAAGCAGACACGACTGTCAGATTGTGCTTTCTTACTGCATATAATATGAAGTAAGTGGCAATAGCAACTATAGGCGCTGCAGCTGAAAAGGCCAGTAAGTGTCCCTGAATGAACTTCTTCTCGAGGCCTCCGTGCATCAGAAAGGAGACCAAGCCAAAAGCCGCGGGCGCCTAGACAGGAGAGACGGTCAATAGCATCATGCTCGTCACCCAGACATCTGATCATTTCAATGAGACGTTCTCTCACCTTGTGCAGAATCACAGCAAAAAACACTACAACTTGTACTGTCACTTGACCTGTAGCCACAGCAGCACCCAGAGCAAATCCATCAGCTAAAAGCAAACAAAGAGATTATTACTGTGATGGTACACCTACTTCTTTTATGTGGATTTGGATAGGTCTCCGGTCTTTAGGATGTGCATCATGGATGATTGCTGTTTGATTTGCGACTCCCGTCAAGCTTGGTTATCCCTGTTTAAATAACTTTAAAGTTAGATCCTACAGGCTGTTCTGCAGAATCACATGCTGAGTCACACGGGGGCATAAGGAACGTCACAGTTTCCTTGTAAACTTTCCACCCCTGTGTCCTCGAAGCCAGCGAAACAGTGCTTCTCAAGCAAAAGCAAGAGAATAAATATGCAGAGGAGAGGTTTGGCTGTGTCACATACCTGCAGCATGAATAACCAGGCCCAACGTAGCTGTGAAGTGGATGCTGTTGGACAAACGAGTCGTCTGGTCTGAAATTAGACATTACACACATTAAGGTAGTTAACAAATCTGTGGAGGCAACACTCTGCAATATAAAGCTGGTGTGAGAGCTCTGACAACTTGCCGCGTGTGGAAAGGTAGCTTCCCAACTGATCGACGACAAACATGAAGGTGAACCCGAGCGTCAAAGCAACCCCAATGAAGAACCGAGGTGGGAGGCCTCTCTCTGCCACATTCCCATTTTCTTTACTGGAATTTAGACCGGATGACACATCAGAGGAAGATGACGCTGGAGACGGAAGATGAAGGACAGAAAGAGCTTTTGATAAGCTTGTTTTTGTTTTTTGTTTTTGTTGTTTTTACAGAGAGCAGCATTTTCATCTCCCACCTGCCTCATCAATCATCTGGAGGCTACAATCAAACACATGCAAATTTGGTGGGTTAGCGCACCCAGATAAACACAAAGCTTGCACAGGAGCCATTCTGCTTCATTTTCATGTGCATGTTTGAGCTTTTCCTGCTCACCTTTCCACGAGTCTTCCAGCAAACCCACTCCCTCTGGGATGGTGATGGCCAGCGCTGTCCCACACAGCAGACCTGCCCCCCAGGATGGAGACGAACTGCAGGCTTTTCTAGGGTTAAGACACGTGATTTCAGCTGATGACTGAGATTCCCCTCACAAGTGCTACTTGTTCAGCAAGTTTCCAAAACAACAGCCTTGCACATTATGAGGGCACGACAAATAAGACAAGATGAAGTAGATCCAGACAGTCCGATGCGATAGCGGACTGGATATAAACAAAGGAAATCACTTACCTCAGACAGTTGAAACAACAGTGGGATGAATCCAAGCAGAAAGGAGCCTACAAACATCGCCACAGATATAAATGTAATAATCAGCCCTCCGTCCATGGCGACGACTTCTTCCTAACACGAGTGTTTACCCGGTTCGCCGCTTTGCTTTCATTTCAGCGTTAGATCCCACTGAGATCCGGGACGGTGTGTGTTCTCATTGTGTCGCTGGAGTTTAATCTCTACTATCAGAGACCAGAATGCTGTTCTGCCTTTCCACGTCGCACCGCCGTGGCCGCCCCCCCTCGTTTGCTACACAGCTGCTTCCCAAGCAGCAGCGCCAAGTGTCCGACAGCGAGAACTGCAACCTGGGCCAAACTATTCCTCTGTGCCCCAGTTAAACATGACCCAGGCCGGTTTTGACAGGGTGGGTTGAAAGGTATTTTCTGGAGAGGTTTTACGCGCCCATCTTACACTGTAGGACAACACATCTGTTACACACATTATCCAACTTTTTTTTTTTTTCTACAAATGCGCTTAATTGAATCTTTTCGGGCTTCGATTGCGCAACATCTCAATCTCAACAAAGTACTCCCAGACCGCACTAAGTGGACACTATAAAGAGCACAGTGAGTGTGTTATAGACGAATTCCTTCACAACGTGAGGCTCCTGATGGAAGAAGAGGGAGTGTAGGTCACTGGCTGGAAAGTTTTGTTTGACTTGGCATTACACAGGTTACATAACAAGCCGATACACTCCCTTTTGCATACCACTAATATAGTTTAGTACTTAAGTTTATTTTAATAGCCCTTTTCCATTGACATAAAAGTTAAAGCACTGTGCAACAATTAAAACACGCTATCAAAAGAGTAAAACACAAGAAGAAGAAAACAAGGTATAGAGGGCCACAAGTGCCAAAATAAATTAAATTACATACAAATTAAAGAATTAAATGTCATTTATTCATTGAAATAATTCTTTAAATGAAATGAACAGGTGTTTAATTATTTAAATATTTATTTCCAATTTAAATTAATTCACTACACATTTAATTAAATATTAATGTCATTTTCTGTATTGGCCTGCCATACAGTTCAAAAGTGAGAAACAGATTGAGACAGAAAGGTGCTTTAGTTTGAGTGTTTCAGAAATGGCTGAATAACCATCTCTGTGGTTTACAGAAAATGGTCATAAAAAGAGAAGTAAGCAGCAGTTCTCGAAGTGAAAATGTCTTGTTGATGTCTGAGCTCAAAAGGAGAATGGCCAGGCTGCTTCGAGCTGACGGGAAGGCAGTAGCAGCTAAAGTAACCACTCGTTACAGCAAACAAGACTAAAGTGGGTGTCACTTCTATCGGCTAAGAACAGGAAACTGAGGCTACAGTTTGCACAGGCTCACCAAAATTGGACAATAAAAGAAGAAGAAGAAGAAGAAGGAAAAAAAAAAAAAAAAAAAAAAAACATTGCCTGGTCTGGCGAGTCTTGATTTCTGCTGAAACATTTGGATGGTAGAGTTAGAATTTGGCATAAACAACGTGAACGCATGGATCCATCCTGTCTCGTATCAAAGTTCAGGGGTGGCGGAGGTGTATTTTTTGGGCACACTTTGGGCTCCTCGGTACCAGCTGATCCATTTAAACAACATTATCACGTCAACACGGACCAAAACCTTTGAGTAATGTTTCCAGCACCTTGTTGAATCTGTGCTACGAAGAATTAAAGCAATTCTGAAGGCAAAAGGGGGTCCAACCCAGTGATAGTGAAGTATAACTAATGAAGCTGCTGCTAATTGACCAAATAAAGCTGCAACAGTATAGAACTGAACACAAATTCAGCTTTCATGTGCAACTGAATAAAATAAAATTATAATATCAGAGAGATATCATTACTTTAAATTCCTCTACCACGGGATGATTGAACAGAAACTCTTATCATCAACTAAGCTGATTAAACACATTTATTGTTGAATGAACTCAGGGGAAGTACAGAATATGTCTGTTGTACAGACAGACCAATGGAAAGAATGATAAACGAGTAAGTCGAATGTTGAGATATGCCTTTGTTACTCTCAATATCTAGAATGATCTAAACCTAAAAAAGGCAAAGCACAAAAAACAGAACAAAAACAAAACATTGTGACTGTGCACTTTTTGAGATGCAGAGACAAACAAGCCCACAACCTCCGTTAGAGATCGGCTGCGTAAAAAAAAAAATACAACCCGATTATTTGCAGTAAGTTTATACAGATCTTACAAAGATAACTAAAAAAGAAAAATCCATCATTACAGAAGTCACTGAAACCATGAGACTAACAAATGTAGATCTATATGCAAATTAAATACAAGAGCACTGGGCTGGACAACAGTAAGGTTGAATACAGTATAAAACATCTGGCTTAGTGAGAGAACCGTCCCATTAAAGTTGCTTAAATACAGAACCACTCGTATACTACCTTTATCTCACCAGATGTGATATATTTAACTACATTCAGTGCTTAGCGGAAACGTGGAAATGTTAGTTGAGGTGAGATTATAGTTACCGGAAAAGATGTACTACCTGACACATTCAGACAGTTCAAGCCAGCTCAGAGGTATAAAAATAAAATTAAAAAACCCAAACCAACTAAATCACCTAATCGTGATGCAAAGAGCACAGGAATCAGCGGTGTCAAACAATTCTCTCGTTAGTACCATGATGATGAACCTATACGTGGTACCAATACACCAAGGTGTGCCCTTCTCCATCAGTCATACAAGTGGAAGATCAGTTAGTGCACATTTATTTTGTCTATGGTTCCCAAAGCTGGTACAAAAAATGTTTTAATATGATCCCATATCTTTAAGTCAACAGACAGCAGTTGTGCTTTGCCTTTTATCATAAATCTTTTTCATTTTTTAAATATTTGATAGGGTAGCTCGTAGTGTTGCAATGATGTTGTTAAAGTATTCTGATTAGAGTTGCTGCATTTCTTGATCAAATGTGGTCTTTTAGTGCATGTCTATACGCTCACAGACACTTCTGGGTCAAACTATTCCTTCACAAACCTCTCTTTCCTATTAAAGACAAGTACGACACTAAAAAAAAAAAAAAATAATATCTGTAACTGTTATACTTAAATCTTGCCCATTATTCAGTGTTATCGAAGAAAAAGAAAAAAAGAACAGTCTACACCCCTAATCTCTCCTCATTGACTACAGAAACTTAAAATAAGCTATCTGCATGATAAAGTGTCTACATAAACATTGACATTAAAGAGGGCCTGACAGGACAAAAGAAAAAAAAATGTCAGCCACCTGAGCTAAATCTTAATTTCAAGCAATTTACATGAAAACGTAAACAAAAAGGAAATGAGAACAACACGTACAGAAGCACAGTCAGCGCCATCTAAAACTGACCTGGGGGAGGGGGAAGTTCCTCATAGCTAGAACTTCCACAGGCTCTCAAGCTCTGGTCCTTCTGCAGCAACTGTGCAAAGGTTTCCCCCCCTTTTAATTTGGAGGCAGCATTAGTAGCAGCATTCCAACTGCAGTCCCAACAAAAGGTTCAGACCCAGAAACTAAGATCATGATCAGTGTAGTGTGCCGAGACATGAACTCTCTTCTTCCACAGCTTAAAGGGTGTATAAAGCATGACAGCATTAAAAACTCCATGCCTACCAATAAATACATGTCGAAAAAGGCTATTTTACAAATCCAGAGATTTTTTTTTTTTTTTTTTTTTTAAATAGCTGTACAGTGTCAAAGCTTCCTGGAGTGTTAAGTAGCATTTTTTCCCAGTTTTTAAAGGCTTCTATGGAACTGGAAGAATCATGTGAGACCATCTCATCTGGACTGATAGCACTATCTGGCATAAAGGCTGCTCCCATCATCTCATGCGCTCATCTCTCCTAATCTGCTTATTCTCTGAAAACATCTAGTACAGTTAGCGATTATGGGAAAAATCTCTCCAAGTTTTTGAAGCTGCATGCCATACTGCAGTACCTTAGTGAATGTGGAGCATACTGGTCCTGTCATTCGGGTGCAATACCAAGGTAACTCCCCTTACAAGACAAGGCAATGATTTCCTTATGCATTAATGTCTTCTTTCCATTGGTCCAGAGAAAGCGACTGGGATGTGCCTCAGTTGCGTCAGGAGCAAAGATGTTGCTACCCTTTCGATGCCAGAGTAGATTCCTTCTCCAGTAGGTACACATAGGATGCAGCCTGGTGAGGCCCAGTGAAGGAAATGTGAGAGTCTTTGTGCGACAGTCCATTTAAATCTTAGTAGACAGGGCAGGGTGCTTATGTTAGTGGAAGGTCCCTCAAGGAGGATGAGATGTTTCGGAGAACCTCTGGTTCAGTTCCTCATTTAATTCACTCATTCAGTGTGCTCCTAAAGTGACTTGGCTTTCTATTCCCAGGTGGAATCATTGCCGCACTTCATTATCAATTAGGCTGTCCTCACCAGACTGAAAGGCTTCATTTAAGCCATTGTCAACACTGATTATTTCCTCGTCTTGTGAGGACCCCTGGCCGTCGTCCTCACCGCTGCCAGAACCAGTCTCATCTGAATTTGGCTCTTGCAGTACTTCAGCAATGTACATTTGCTGTAGGGGGCAGTCAGAAATAAAAAGAGTATTACAGTTTGGTACTCATCTTAATGTTTCTCTACAAGGTTTTTCGTTTTTTTTAAGGCTTGGTTCTACAGGTTCTACCATGTGTGTGTTTTTCCTAGTTTATCCTTAACTGAAATGTATTGTTAAACAAGAAGCATGCTGATTATACTCCCTTTGTCTCTTCTGTTTAACCTTGTCAGGGTTGCGGGCGGGGCTGGAGCCCATCCCAGCTACTATAGGGCGAGAGGCAGGGTACACCCTGGACAGGATGCCAGTCTGTCGCAGGGCTAACACACAGACACAGACAACTATCTGCAATTTAGTGTTTCCAATGAACCCATCTCCACTAACTGCATGTCTCTGGACTGTGGGAGGAAGCCAGAGTACCCAGAGAGAACCCACACAAACACGGGGAGAACTCCACACACACACAAAAAAAGACCCTTGCCTGATGGTGGAATTGAACTCAAGGCCTTCTTGCTGTGAGGCAACAGTGCTAACCACCGTGCCACCACGCTGGCCTACTGATTAACAGTACCCCACTAACTGCATGTCTTTGGACATGCGGGGGATAACAGGAGTATATCTCTTTGGCAACCGTGGTCTTGGATAGGTAGGTTTCTTAACAGATTCTGTTTGATGCATGTATCTTGTCTGCATATATGGATGTGGTTTGTCGTCATTAAAAATACTGGCACCTGCCACTGCCACCCTTCAGCCTCCTAACAGATATCTACGGTATCAATTTCAAAATCAAGCAAGTTAGAGAATTTTGCTGTAGTGAAGTTCTTCACAATCTCACCCCATCTATAATTAATCTCTAAAGTAACATTGCTCCACATGCACTGAAAAAGCACAATTCTGCATTAAAACTATGTTACCCATCTTTCTCCTTTGTTTTTGAATTTTGCGATCAGCTACTAAAGGCTTTGGCAGAACATCCTGCTTTTTAACAGGATGCTCTGAGGCCCATGTTGACATCGAATAAACCACTGAATACATACCGCTGCCTTGTTGGCAGTAGAAGGACACGCTGAGTCTCCATTTTCCAATCCGTCCACAGCCTCCGTTTCAATCTGACAGAGAAAACACACATTGAAAATACGTAGTGGAGCATGATACTAGAGTAAAACACTAGAATGGCTAATCAGCATGATTCTAAACAGTAACACGCTATAAAAAGTGACCATCTACCAACCTTGTAGTTGTGAGCGCTGAAATATTTAAAATACCCAAAGATGACGTGACAGAGGCAAATGATGATTGTGGTGATCAAAACCACAAATGTAAACATGGATGTTGCGGCTGAAAACCCTGGAGGAAAGAACCGGGAGAGACATTTATTGCACTGGGATCTGTCTTTCATAAATAACACCAGGCATGTGTTAAGGATCATAGTGGCCTCTAGGTGGAGTCGTCTTCCTACCCGAGCGAACAGTGGAGAAGAAGAGAAGCCAAAACAGGCAGAGGATAGGAGCAGCCACCACTTGGTTTACAGCTCCAGAATGGATCTTCTTGTCCAGTTTAGATGGCAGATACGCATAATACATGTTGTATCTGTCTGCTAGGTGTTTTAGCAGCATATACATCAGCCCTGCACAGGGAACAGAGGCAAGCCAATCAGTAGAGCTAATCCAATTAGGCCTGCCGATAAGCCACTGTATAAAGAACAGAATCACTGCACGCCGTCTGTCCTCTACATGTTTATCCTGCTGTAATTTAATCAGCAAACCATGTTAAAGTGAAACAGGAGCAAGCTAGCGGGGCTATTAAACAGCAGAACTCACCGAAAGGGACTATGATTGGGCAGGTTATGCTGTAGGTCATGACCACAGTGAAGACGCACATCATCCAGGCATAAGCTGCCCCAAACTGGAACTCATAGGCTTGGTGCTATAAAGAGACAACACGCTACTTAAAACAAACGTTTCTACTAACAAATGTGGCATTAATCATCGAGAGTTCCTATAAAAGGCTGGATTATATAGTTTTCACCATTGTATTTCAGCACACAGTACAGACATAAAAGTAACAGTGAAACAACCACAATCACACCAGGCGATTTAAAATATCACTGAAACATTTGATCTAATGCGAAAATTGTCAGAGACAATTTTTCAAACTAGTCAAGTATCTCATCATGTCAGCAGTACTTCAAAAGCCCAAGACATTTATATAAATATCTTTTCACATTAAGAGCACAGCCACAACACATGAATGCACATAGTGTATCTACCCTTCTGCGCCCTTATTCACATCATATGGTCTCACTAACCCTTTTGACATTCTTTCTGTCAGCTGCAGAGCGAGCCAGACAGAGGCGGATCATGTACATCAGTAAACCAGGAATCCTCAGCAAGTCCATGGCATTACCGATGAATGCAGATGCTATGACATAGTTTACAAAGAAGGCTCCATTGTCAGGAAGGAAAACACACCTACAAAGCAAAGAAAAAAAAAAAAAAAAAAAAAAAAAAAAAAAAAAAAAAAGCAATTATCAAAAATATTAAAATGAGTTTTGAAAATTATTGCAGGAGTCATTACAGATTAATTCAAGATGTTTTTGGTATTGCTAAATGACTGATATAAATATTTAAAAATCAATTAAAAATATACAATAGCATAGCACTGTGCTGTTCACTGTTTACTCTCTGAATTTGCCATTAAAAATTTCACTCTGCTGTGTCATATTGAAACCTCCATAGAAGTACACTACTCACTCAAATCTTATTTTAGCTTCTTGCAAGAAACTTTTGTCAAAAAGCCACCGGAAGAAAACATCCAAACTGCAAAGAAACAGGAAATGAAATTAATTATCTGAAATATTTCAGATGCTTGTATTGCTGGGCAGCGCAAAATAAGAACATACTGTACCTGGTGAGTCCAAGAGAGGGCAACAACAGGACCATAAAGATCAAGAAAGTGTAGCATTTATGCATCGTAGTCCTGTTTTCTCCTGACCTATACAACCAAATAAAAAGGTGGACACATTAAATTATGCAATACACCAAATCAGCTTTAACTTAAAATAAAGTCAACATAAATCAAATACTGTTGACGGCAGAGAATTTAAACCATACCGGGTCCAGTGCCTTTCGAAGAAGGCAGAGTAGTAGACGACAGTAGGAAGTAAGGCAGAGAAAGACCACAGGAGGAGGGTGGGGAAGAACTGGGTGATGATTGGATTCTGAGGAACAGATCAGACAGACAAGGATATGTTTATGTAACTAAACAGGTGAATTCATGTGCTTCTGTATTAGGATCCAGACTTGTGATGCCTTGAACTCAAATGCTAAGAGAAAAACATGAATATGCTTATAACTTAAATTAAATTAAGCATTAAAATGTTGGGATGCTCACATTTAAGTACTCCACTGGTTTGGTAACATTGAACTTGTCCATGGTGGAGATGATAATGGCAGGAGTGGTGAGAAAGAAGAGGAGGATGAAGAGGATACAGTTGATTAACAAGCAGCGGAGCCACCACTTGAATCCTCCCAGTGACAGATGATCCCTGTGGGATAAAGGTTATACAGCGGTTAGACTGACACAGTCTGATGACCTGCAGTTACGGACGCAGCTGGCTGGCAAACTGATACTCCAGCTTAAAAAACAATAGATCATCTGGAGTGAGGAAGTATTTTTTGGAAAAATGGACTCATTACATCCCAAGCAGCCCTACTGTGGTTTTGATGTGTGGGTGTGTTGTGTAGTTCTCCCCCCACTAAGCAAGCCACAATTGCTTAGTAGCAGATGTGCCTTGGCTGATTTTCTTAGAGTAGAACGGCTGATAAAATAAAACCTTAGTTTTAGTTCCCTTCCACCCACCCTGTCTTCGTGACTTCTATTTCACCCAGATACCTTATTATTACTTCCCCACATCCCGTCGCCTTTTATGGGAAAGTAATGGGACTGAATCAAATTAATCAGTTAAGAGCGTTATGAATAAACAGTTACGAACAGTTAGAATTACAGCACTTGTTACTTAAATGTGTTCTTACCAGTAAACATTTTGTGGATCAGGGGCATAGGCGACGGTCCATTTTTGTGTATGCAGTTTCCCGCTGAATATAGAGCTTTTGGGCTCACGACGGCACTGACAGCCATGACACTTGCAGGCATTGAAGTCCTTTAAAATTCTGGGAACAGATTGGATCGTCGGGTAATGAGCGAAAGAGCTTGTCAGTTCAAAAACAATGGAGCAGACACATATACATTTATTTTCCCATGTAGGTAAGCATACGTACATTGCAGCTGTGCCTTCATCCTCGAAGGTGACAAAAGCCATTCCTAAAGGTTTCGAGTTGATCTTCTCCCTCTCCTTCCTACATTGTTCTTTTAAGCTTGCCTCCAAACGGGTATAGAAGCTCACTGCCTCTTCCTATGAAAGATTATATTTTTTAATGGTTTACTGGGATACCCTGGGATAAGAACATTTATCAAGTTAGATATCGTAAAACTCAGATAGCATTTAAGAAGTGGAAAGTTGTAACGTAGTTACCAGAGGTACAAAATGAATAATAATAATAATAATAATAATAATAATAATATCATGACAAGCTGCACAATGTGAAACTGTTGCATTTAACCAGTAAAAGCCATTTAGCGTGTTCAGGGGTTACACAGTCCCATAGCTTAATGAAGGAGCAGTGGAAAAACCATGAATTCTTAACCAAATCAAAAGGATTCAGTTCATACCCATACCTATTCAACTGCTCTCACTACAGAGTCCACACTTCATACATGTGTTTTTTCGATATAAGCTACACCAGTATTAGATTGCACAGTTTTAAGGTAAAGTTATATCATACTCACCTGTTCACACCCTTTAACGATACAACAGCACAGGTGTCCACAGGGCTTTGGGTTGACCATGGTAAATGTCTTCTGGTCAATAAAGAATTTCTTACTGCGTTCTGCCTTTTTCCTGAAATTAACACATAAGCAATCAGGATTACTGAAGATGTGGAGCTTCCAGTATTTTAAGTACATATATTTAAAAAAAAAATAAAAAAAAAAAATCTTCAAACACTGAAACACATATTTTGTTAAAACATTGTTACCTTTCAGTGTTAAGATACATCAAACTGGCTACATCGTAACAGAGACGAGTTTCCAGTACACGACAGTTATATGCCTTCCTGTGAACCAAGGGCAGAGAAGGAGACAAAATGAGTACATTTTAAAGTACAACGATTCATAACACATTCCTTATATCAGTGAAGGGACTTTTCAAATATTACATTACAATAGCATCAAAATACTGGGGGCACATGTAGGATTGCAGTTAATACTGTTTGGTCAGGTACGATCTGAGCCAAACCACCCCAGTCTCAATCCTAAACCACTGTGGCACGTGCCATACTTAATTCTGCTCATCTGCCTTCTATTATGGAAAATTACACATACAGTCCTGCCATTGTCTGATCCTAACCTTAAAAGCCATGACGATGCAACTCTTAACAGAAAAGGGAATGGTTCTCATCTAACTTAATAGAGTTACTGCAAAGCTGCCATGGCAAAGTACTGTACCATTTATATACACAGATAATTTTAACTATAATGAGACTTTAACTGTGGAGCTGGGGGCAAAATCCTTACTCAAAGTGCTGGTTTATCTCCTTTTCTTCGGCATATTTGGAGATCCCAGTTATGAATAAAGTGCGTTTAACCTACATGGAGATGAAAAAAGCGACAATTACTAACACCACACAGACTGATGCGCATGAAAAGAATCATCCAAACATGGTTGTCTGAAACCGTGCCACCCACCAGGTCATCCTCCTTGTATTGCATTTTGGATGTGTGCCGTCTCATGCTGTACACCGTGAGTAACAAGTAAAGAAATGCAAAGATGGTGTGCAGCCACAGTAGTGCATTACTTGAAAAACAGAATGTAAAAAAGATTTAATTAGTGGCACAAAGGGGAAACCTAATGAACTTCTTTAATAGCATTTTATGCTGTATAAAAAAAGGACGCTCCGATACTCACTCTGCTCCGAGATTTCCTATAGTGGTTCGCCCAAAACTATAAGCATTGTTTTCTGTGGAAAGAAAAAGCGAAGCATAAGTGAAACTTGAGTGAAAAGCAACCTCTGCACAGAACACAGCAAGGATATGTGGAAAGTGGTTTTAAATGGGAGAAAAGTAAAAGGCTCATTTGTTGTAGTAAAAAAATCTTTTGACCTTCCAAAAATATAAAAAGTGCTTACACCATAGTAACTAATTACCTGTTAGTTTAGAAAATGACTATCCTCGCACAAGTTAAAGAACATAAGTGGTAACCCACAACATCGGTCTGTAGTAACATGTAACACCAACAACTGCATTGGTTCTGCGCATTATAGGTTTTCTAAAACATTTACAGATCTATGCAGTAGAGAAGGTTGTCAAAAGATGGAAAAAAAACCCAAGAAACCCCAAAGCAGAATAAAGATAAAATACCAAAAACCAAAGAAAAAGAAATAAAATAATAAACAAAAGCATCAAACTGGTCAAACATTTAGAGAAAAACTATCGTAAATATTTAAAAGAAAATGTAGACTTTTAAAGGTTACTCTTATTCACCTAGCAGATTTCCAGAAAAGTTCACTGGCAAGATGATGCCAACAGAGAGCACGCCCACCACTACTAACAAGCCAATGATGTGGCGCTGAAAGGACAAGTAGTACACTGCATCGTCACCGCATTTTTCCCTTATCTCGTCTTCCCTTTAGAAAGAAAACAGGGGACACCTTGATCAAAATTCAGAACAAAGAAAATTGGAATCTTTTATTTAAAATAGGCTTTAAACAGGCTGACTCACTTGATCCGGAATATAGAAGTTAACCAGTCACAGAATCCCTAAAGAAGAATAGCACGCATTTCACAATGTTGTACCAGTTTTCCTGTTTTGTTACTGTTACTATTATTATTACTATCATCAATATTATGCAGCGGTAAGAGCATACTTACTGTGTCTCTATGATCAAAATCCACAGAGCTAGAGACTGATGTGAGGCGCTCATAGCGTTCATGCATGTCAGATGTAGTGGGAGACACCATACTATATGCAAAAGACACAACACATAGCATTTGCATGATGTTACACAACTACCCAACATCATCATATACCATACAACAATATTAGCTCTAGGTTTCAGGAAAAAGGACAAACCTTCAGTATGGAAAAGGCAATGACACAAAACAAACACACGCTGTGAAATGATCTGAAGAGATTCACCCAAGGTAATGCTGTGTGTGGTTCACAGCGGATTTAAGGTGGTAAACCAGTAAACCTCAGAAACAATCTCTGCAGCCACATCTCATGCAGTGTTAGGAGCTAAGAGCTACAGGTTATTTGCACCGCTGCCGTCAGAATAAATGGTGCAATAAAAATGACACGGCAGAAACAATTCACAGAGGAAGAAAGAGAAACCCAGCAACAATCCAGAGACAGACTTGGGGAGTTCTTCCAGCAGAGCCACAGGCTGTCCTTGTTAAATGTATTTACTTTATACAAATTTATTGCATGTCCCTGGAAGGAAATGGCAATTAATTTTACATATATCATTATGAAGAGAACCCCGACTCTGCTGGAATTTTTATTTTACTCAGAGTTCAATACTACATTAAAGGATGACGTCACCCGGGATTCTAAGAAATCTCTGATGGAATTAGTAAGGAGCCTGAGGCTGGAAAAATCAGTCCTCCTTTTGCACATGCCAGGTCTAGTACACAGGTTACACTGTAGGTGCTCCATGTTAGGGCCTGTCTATGAATAACCACAGATCAGGGAAGTATTACCTTTCCCTGTAAGCATCCTGTGTGTCTTGCTCATGCGGTGTGCTCACACAGAAGAAGCCCGTGCTTCATAAAGAGGTTAATACACAGATTAGCATACAAAGATCTGATTAGGACAGTGAGAGAGGACAGGGACACCCAACGTCAAAAGCATGAGAGCGACAAAGAGTCGGAGCCTGGTGCTCGGAAATGCCTGAAGGAGGAAAATGCCAAACCATCAAGAGTTAAAAAAGAGGAAAAACATGAAGAAAACCAGTGCGCCCTGAGCAGACAAGAATTATGAGTAAGGCGGTCTACAGAAAGTCAAAAGGAAAGAAGAAAAAGTCAATGATAAGGAGAGATAACATACAATTCCTGTTCTTCCAGACGACTGTAAATTGCATCCCTTTTTCTTCTATAATAAAAAAAGAAAAAAAAAAAAAAAGTAAATCAAAGCCATTCAGTTTAGTTAAGAGGAAATCACTCTGTTGGGGGAAAAACAGGGGAACTGGTTTAGAGAAAATCTGGGTAGGCATATTACACCACAAGCATACCAATGAAGGTTTCTGTTCACACTAGGATACATTATCCAGCCATATACACGTGTTCAGGACCTGGGAAGTATTAACCACTTTATTTATTGTATTGTAATTGTTTTTGCAGCTGTAACAAACCATGCATCATATGTAATCCCCGTTTTTGATTGTCCAACTTTCCTGGAAAGGTAACATTCTCTTTTCAGAACATGAAAAAAAGACAATGATCTGAAGTCAGCACAGTTTCATGGGACAACAAACTACATTTCCTGTCTATTACAAAAGTGTTCCATGCTGCCACCCCCCTCCCATCCTCCCACCATGCTGCAACCTCATCCTCTGCTCACATGCAGCTGCAAAAATAGTCTAGCTGCAACATCACACAAACACAGCAGGGGGGACATGGGTAATGGAGCACTGTGTCATGTAGTTCCCAGAGTTCACAGTCAAAGAGGTCTGAATTCAGTCTCTTAATCCGATCCATTTAATTTCATGGTGTAGCCCTAAAATCATTCTTTGTTAATAGGCATTTATTTGGCTGCTTCCAAAACTTTTCTAGTTAACCATCCTAATGTATCTGGCAATAATACATCATCATATAATAGCACGAACTACTGTCCTCGGGGCTTAGATGTAGACATTAATGTTGAGATGAACTAGGGGTACATAAAGGACCAATAGTTTAATTATTTTTGCTTCTTTGTCAATTTCAGGCTTTTTCCATGAGCACCCCTGCCTTATAATGTCAAAGTGGACAAACTATGTATTGAAGTACAAACCATCACAGACTGAAAGGGTGCTTTTCAAGGAAAAGTGCTGAAACTGCCTTCCTGTCTGGACTAAAATCTTCACGATGTCTGCTTCTGTCAGAGGAATTAACCTCCTCTTCAGGTTAAAAAAAAAAAAAAAAAAAAAAAAAAAAATCCAAAATGAAACAATGAGTTAAATTACGACCACTGTGGGGCTAAATGATATGATTACATTTTTACAAACAAATCAATTCTCTGTTTTAAGGCCTAATCTCTTAGGTTATTTAATCTAATCAGCAATCCTGCGGAGCAGCGGTGTCAAACATAAGATCCGGGGGCTAGAATTGACATGGCCCAACGGAAGGCTGGAAATGTGAAAGATGGCAAAAGGTTTTGGACTTTTATCTCCATTTTCAAAGGTTTTACAGCTTTTCCTATTCATAGAGACCTCCCTGATGGCCATTATTGATAAACCAAAGGGATAAAGATACACAGTTATGTGACAATAAAGTTCCTGTCTATATAATTTTTTTTTTTTTTTTTTTTTTTTTTTTTTTTTTTTTAAACAGACATGCTGTTGAAATTTTACTTTTTTAAAAAAATTTTTTATCAAACCACATTTCATGAATTTAATGTGTAGTTAAATATCTTTACACTGACAGAGTTGACAGAGCGGACCAGACACAGTGTTGTACTCGGAGTTGGGCCAAATGTCTAAAGGTAAACAAACCGCAGATAAAGAAAGCTGGATACGCAGCAGAGTAAATCCCTTGCAAATTATCCAGTTAATCCGTGCCCACAAACACACATAGTCATGATTTCACCATTTTAATAAAGGTAACATTACAATCCAACTGTGTACACAGATAACCAAAGTCTGGCAAAGTCCCAAGCTGCTCGCACCTACGCTAACAAACAAGCCTTCCGTGAAACCTTGGTAGAAACCCCAGCAGGGGGAAAAAAAAAAAAAAAAAAAAAAAAATCAGGCTTGTTGTTTGCCATTTTTAAAGTTACACCTAATTTAGTATAAATATTTGGTGCATAAAATATAGCTTAACCATACCAGTATAAATAATTTTGTAGTTAAATAAGTGTAACATAAGTTTAATACAATGAGTAAGTTAGTTATTTAAAAATCAATAGTTTAGAGAACGTGGTAACTCCTCAAAGGCACCCTGTGAACAATGTTTTCAGTCAGTTTTATCCACCAAAAGGCAATGAATGTGTTTTTCAGCTCTGAAAAACATGAATGTGAATACATGAATGTTGCCCATTATCAACTACATTAAATACATATTTTTAGAAGACCATCGTAATACCTTGTTATGTCATCCAGAGATATGAATAACCATTACCAGTCATGTTAATCCATTAAATGTATGATAAAATGAAGTTAACAGCATTGTTGCTGGACTGGTCCAGTCTAGCAGACCAGTGTGTTCTTATTACCTTTCGGCATCAGTCACTAGAGCGAGGCGCCCATAGTCCCATGCCAATTTTCTCAAGATAGAGAACACAAACAGCAGACCCTAAAAGCACAAGATAAACAGAGCAGATCAACACCTTCAGTACCTTTATTTACATTACAGGGACCTACTGAACAAAAGTTGCATAAGTGCTTTGGGCTGTTTATAGTCTAAAAACACTTTCCTGGAAGTATTTTTACCTCAGTTCTTAGAATTGTGATGGCAACACAATCCACAATATTAAAAAGGCCCACATGTGATGATGAAGATAGCATTATGACTTAGGTAAAAAGGTGCTCATAAATAGTAATATTATGATCCATATGAGTGACAGAAGTACTCACCAAGAAGCACATAAAGTCAAGGGCAAGGACAGTAGGCACCCCACCAAAGGGCAAACCCTGGAGTACAGTACTCCTAATTCGAGCAGAGTAACACAGTTCCTTCGATTCATTGTGGGATGGTGCCGGCGATGTTCCAATGCAGCTCACTGTCACACCCCAGAAGGTTAGTATTAAAATCAGTACCTTGTACATCACTGCAGCATGACAAGAACCTGTAAAAAGAAACAGTTTTTATTTTATTTTATTACAACCAAATACACTGAAATCATCAGTCTGTGTATCAGCTACCTTCAGAAGACTACATCAGTGTCTGCATACCCAGTAAATTATCAGAAATGGAAGGGAGACAACCAGAAATGACATTATCTTGCGTGACAGGGCCTAACATTTTTATTTCCCATTTTAATGACCAGCGGGTGTTTCTGTCATGTCAATAATCACATGTTGGTGCTCTCATTTCTGACCACACAACAACTGAAATCCTGCTTCTAAAATGTAGTACACTTTCTGTTCCCTCTTTACAGACACTTTCAGTGTTAATGACACATATTTAACTATGTACTTAATTCATGGGAAACACCTGTGGTAAGCACAAATGTAGACTCTGCGCATCTTAGCAGTCAGCTAGCAGACATTTCCTTTTCATTCCAGCTACAGTAAAGAGACCAACACTGCAATCGCACGGGAGAATTGTTTCTAGACAACATGGAAGTGAGCGCTTACGTCATTAACACGAGTCCAGTCAGGCTTAAAAGATGTGGCCTACTGGGATAAGCTTACCAGTGGCAAAATTTCTCTAATCCATTTCAGAAGGAAACAAACAGCTGACTTAAGAAGCTACTTAAAGGCTAATGATGAAAAGATACTGACATGTTTCAAAGTCTAAGAGTTATAATGAATTATGGAAGAAGTGTACCATTTCATTTCACAGTCTAACCCAAAAAAAAAAAAAAAAAAAAAAAAAAAAAAAAAAGGATTTTACTGCAAATATTTGGATTCAAAGTGAGTTTAAGTTTAGCTTAGGTTTCCTCTCTAGCACACAGAGAAATGACGGATTACTCCAGACTTCCTAAGGTGAATATTTGCTGACCCAGAAGATGGATAAAGTTGGTCTGGAAATAAATGTAAATTACTACTAATGCATCAAATATTAGGGCCAGGGTAAAAGTATTTCCTAGATAAAACACTAGCCATCCATTCAGTGCTTTTACCCTCTAATGAGAGTTCAACATATGGAAGCTCTGGACCCAACATGCTACAGAGTTGTCATATGTAAAAATATTACAGCATTCTGGCTGACAGGGAGGACACAAAACATCATTTTTAAACCTAATTAAACAGGATAACACATTTAGAAGACTGGTTATTTCACACATACTAACCACAAAGCTGTTCTGAGAAGAGCTGGAGAGGGCGTTTTCATAGTTGGACTGCTATACTTGTGCCCTTCTACCCACTATTATCAGCAGCAACCACAATGCTGCTCATCTGCCATAACACTAAGTCATTTATCCGCTCCCTGGAATGCTGTGACTTCACTCAAGAGGGACGTAGCCGGAGCTGAACAATAAGCTGATAGAGACCACAGAGTTCAACTGGACCGGTCTCAACCCAATGAGGACACAACGCACATGCCCCCGGTACATTCAGCAACACTGAACCACTGCAACAGCAGGCACCAGCAACTTAAGTATATCAAGAAGAACCTACTGTAAGACCTGATATACACATTATGTTATATATTATTTGTGATAGTAAACCTAGCTACAGAAATAAAGACACAAATCAAGTACTAATTGGATTCTAGAGTGATGTCATCCATCATAATATAATGATTGTATCGTACGGATGTATGTGCCCCATCTCCTCCTAGACGACTGGACCAATCTTGATGAAACATTGCCCAGAGCACTGTGACTGCCAGCATCTATATGACATATACAAATCCCACAACTGTATAGATTTACACATCTGACAGTTTAACCAAGTACCAAATGTCTTTTGTTATGCAATGTAGTTTAAAATAATCTAAACACACGCAGTTGTGGGTTGAATCAAATATTGTCGGCGTCTGTAAACATAACTTCCCTTTTATTTAGTATTTCTCATTAAAAATGCATCAACTACACACTGAAATTTCATTGCATTAAAAAAAAAGAAAAAGAATCATGATTACATCAATATACGTATTTGAAGTGGATTTCTATATTGCCTCTAAATAAGTCAAAAGTAAAAAGAAATATTAAATTGGCAACACAATACACATCAAGCATTTTATGTGTATTAATTGCTGTTAAATGAATTTTAGTGTCTGAACGCATTGTAACAGATTTTTGGCTGTAACAGCTGTGATTGATATGGAGAAATTGGAGAAATTCTTCCAGCAAACCCAAAAGGATGTGGCGCTCACATGAATTCCATGAGCTCATCATCTTAATGTTTATTTTTCACCTTCCCTTTACTGTAACCAGTGTGTAACATTAGCTAATAGCAGCTTAGGAATAGAGTCTGTGTACATCGACCAGCAGCTTCTTCACATTAGCACAGTGAAACTTGTGGTTGAAAGTTAATTTTAGGATCAGAAGCATCAGTAATGAAGTGCTGAGAGAGGGTGAGAACATACAGTGTGGACATTTCTTAAAATGTTAATGCAAGGTTATTTATTTATTTTGATCTCATGAAATAAAAAGTAAATCCATCCATATCTGGGGCAATTGTTTCAAATCCAACATGTTACTCAGTAACCCAAGCCAATCTTCTACTGCGTTAGGAATATGCACTTACTCATCCTTGTAAATGACTTCAAGTCATAAACCAGCCCATCTATTCTGTTTAGGATCTATGCCAGGAGTGGGCAATCTCAGTCCACGAGGGCCGGTGTCCCTGCAGGTTTTAGATCTCACCTTGGGTCAACACACCTGAATCACATGATTAGTTCGTTACCAGGCCTCTGGAGAACTTCAGGACATGTTGAGGAGCTAATTTAGCCATTTAAATCAGCTGTGTTGGTTCGAGGACACGTCTAAAACCTGCAGGGACACCAGCCCTCGTGGACTGAGATTGCCCACCCCTGATCTATGCTCAGATATCCCATGAAGTGAAGTTCAAATTTTGGGCACTGTGAGGGCCCAGAATCTCCAGCTTATATTTAGTAGTTCATGGATAAACTACTAATACATTTTAGACTGTAGCCTTCCTTTCAATATCAGTATCTTCACTAATGACACAGCATTTGCATCTCCAACTGCAAAAATAGAACATTTTCACCCCTATGACTAACAAGTACAGTGCTCCGTCCTATTCTCTTCAAATATACCTTTGGCAACTGTGGCCAAAGGGCAACATTTTAACTTATCTGTATACGGCACTCTTTCCAGACCATCCTGTGGTGTTTACAGACATGTGGTTTTTTTGCTCTGCCTCAAAATGGATTTTTGTTTGACAGCTCTATTGCAGACATTTCCTCCATATTCCTTACTTATATGAATGATTAAAAAACAAAAACAAAACAGAAGCCTAAAACTGGCTTTTTAGACCAGAACTTGTGACAGCAATCAATAGAGTAATTTTTGGCACCTTTTCATTGGACCCAAGGCAAATCAGCTCCATTGTAATAATGTTTTAACCAGTTTTGTTAATATAATGTATAGATTTCATTCAAATAAGGAAACAATGTGTGTGTTCTCACCACTAAATGCTCGTTGCAAGCCAAAAATCAACCTTGATCTAGTTTAAGCAGAAGATATGGACTGAACGAATGATAAATGATAAATAATCTATACAATCTCAAACTTAATCCAAAACCCAGAGGTTTGTTTATTATTTGGTAGTAAAAAAAAACAAAAAACAAAAAACAAAAAACTAATTATACTTGAAATACACAATAAGGAACTTTAATTTGCAATATTTCCTTAACCAATAACACCAATGATTTTTTTTTTTGCGCTTTTGGATTGCAACAAACATCTAGCTGTGTTGTTTTATTCAATATCATTTGAATGACTTAGAAATTTGAACAGCACCATCACTTAGAAATTTGAACAGCGCCATCACTGTGTGATCATAGCATGACTCAGCGTTGCATAAATATTGTAGAACCTTTCCACCTGACGCTAGTTGTCATGGTACCAGTCTGGCTTGCTTCCTCCAACTACAAATATGAAGAGGGTGAATGTAATGGGAGAGATAGTCAAAGCTTTTCCATCTGAAGCTCAATAAAAATTCACTCTAGACCATTTGTTGAAGGTTAAAAGAAAGAAAGAAAAAAAAAAAGCTTTGTTCAAATTTCTCAGATACTATAGCCATTTAATTAGTCAGCAATAATCACAAGAAAACCTCTACTGCAACAAATGAAATGAAAAACAAACTTCCTAATTCAATTTGATGCCTTAATACAGACACACATCCTTTTTTAAAAGGCTACATTCATCTTAATGCATAATGTTGCAAAACTCTCATATTTACATCTATAATTAGCAACAGCACACATATTCATGCCATTACCGCATGAGAGTAATTTCTTCTTTAACCATACTAAGTCAAATATTTGAACAGGCTTTTTTTTTTTTTTTTCTCCTCCTGTGCTTTAAAACACTGGGTCATAGATTTGCAGCTGTCAAGCAACACTGGCTTACTTTGCCAGCTAAATATAGTGAAATATAACACATGGGGAACACACATGAGGCGCTTGCAGGAAGCTGAACTGGTTTTGGTCAACTCACAATAAGTTGCTATGACATGTGACTTGAAAAAACAAAAACTGTTATTTCATTTTTATTTTTTTATTTTTTTTACGAGTGTTGGTTCAAAGCAGTCACCTTGTAAATTCTTTCCTGGCGCTCATAACAGCAGCACTGAATGTATACAACCAGTGAACAAATACTTCTTATGCAACTGAGTTTCTGCCATCAGCTTTCAAACACTGCGTGATAAACTTATCAGCAATGTGAAACTGGAAAAACAAAGAATCCGTGCACACCCTGTAAGAAAACTGCCAAAGGCACCTGGCAGACAGTATGTCCACAACTGTTCATTTATTCAAACTCTACTTTTGAATCCACTGGTACTTTTTCCTCTTTGTGATCAAAAAACCTCCTTTGCATTTTAATGAATTTGTGCTCTGCATTAAGACAATTATCAGACTTTACAAGAGTTTTCCAATAATGTTGATGGCTGATAATGCAGAATTGCATCCATTTGAATTGTTAGCCAGTAAATCATTGACAAATACACAAAGGCTCAGCTTTGATTATCACAGATTTTGACAATGTCAGGCTGATTTCATAATGTCCTCAAGCATTAAGTCAAAGACCCAATAAGATCTCATTCCCTACTAGGAAACATTACACATTGAAATTCAAATAGAAATCTGTATTGATGGTCAAAAATAGTTACAATGAAACTGCATAAATTCAATAACAAAGATAATTTGCTATACTAATAAAACTAGACAACAAATTGCAGCTGATGCCATATTATAGAAGACTACTACACAGTACAACATAGCCTTAAGAGTTACATAAATCCAATGAAATGCATTATGCCTGTAAAAGTAACCCAGCTACTGTAATTTAATTCCACTTTAAATAAAAATAAATAAATATAAAAGGAGCTCTATGTTCCAATCTACTGAATTCCTTTAAACTGCTAGGACAACAAATCTGTTTTTAAAGTTGTAGTGGTTGTACTGAGGTTTAATGCAAAGGGAAGGTTATCCATTTCAGTGTCATTATTAATTCAAGACTGGGCAGCAGGATGGAATTTAAGGCATCAATTTGCATTCAGACTGAAAGGTGCTTTTATGTATATTTTTCATATTTATGGAAGCAAGGCCTGACCAAAGAAAGGCTTGTATTTCACAAAGCAGTTAATAAGGCATTTAAGAAGGAGAAGAAAAATGGAAGGGCCCTTTGTTTTGCAGCTTATACGAACGGTATCAGTGGCAACATGTCTGACGCATACTTTTTCCAAAGGTTTTCCCCATTTATGCTTATTCATGCTATTGCACCACACTATGAGCAAACAATACGCCTGGTAGCAGCCTGTGCTTTCCCTGTATAGGCTACGCACAAGTACAGCATTTAGTTTCATATTCAAGTTCCCACCAGCCATCAGTTCGTGAAGAAGCCAATGTCAGGAGAGCCAGTACATTTTAGCTTTTTACTATGATGCAAATCCCAAGACAAAGCGATTAAAAACGACCCTGATAGACATCCG
The DNA here is from genome assembly GCF_001858045.2 of Oreochromis niloticus. Taxonomy (NCBI): domain Eukaryota; kingdom Metazoa; phylum Chordata; class Actinopteri; order Cichliformes; family Cichlidae; genus Oreochromis; species Oreochromis niloticus. The sequence goes on from NC_031978.2 coordinate 22,404,778, forward strand.
AGTAATGTTCGGAATTATTGATCTTCTATTGATTAGCTAAACCCTTGTCAAACTACTGCCTTTGAACACGCAGCTTAATGTCACGACTGCAAGTTAAAGCTTTATTGTCTAACGCCTCCATGTACAAGCAGTCTCTGCGTAGCCATGAAATTATAAGGAACTCCAAATATTCTTAAAAGCTTTTATGACAGACACTCTGGCATGGCTCCATTGATCCACCCGATCGTGGAAAAAAAAGATAATTAAGAAACTGGCTTGTTCTTGGGCGTGAAGTGCGAGTATAGCAATTGAAATAAAACCAAACATAAAGCACATTTTTTTTAACAGAATAATAACTATCAACGAGGTTAATTTTTGTTTCATAACTTCCATGAACTGTGTAAACAACCAGCTCTCAATACAGCTGAGGCTAGTTAGCCTGACGCTAATAGTAACTGAATGTTTACGCTCTTATTGTTTGACAGGAGCTTACGATGGGCTTTCGCTACTGTAAACGACAACGTAATATTTTTATCTTTTATTTCTGCGAACTGCTGGTATATGTTTATTGATAAGAAAATCAACTTACCTTGATATGCTACGCAGCAGGGACAGAAACTTTAACAAATTGCTAAGGTGAGCTAGCAATCAATTCAGCTAACGTAGCCCCGTAACGTAGCAAATAACAGGTGGAGAGTGTCCAACATTTAAAGACCGTCGACTGATTTCGACCCAGTGACTGTGCGCCCACCAACAGCCAGCTGGAAGTAGTTTGTCGAAGTGTCAGTACTAACACACAAGTTACTACCACCGTCTGTGAGCCGGTTAAACAACTATCGCTAACCCAACCAGTTCCACTGAAGGCAGCCCGGTGAACACCGGGTTGGAGCGTCTCTTATGCAGAAGTAGATCACACAGGCAGAGTCTCCATAGGGGAGCGCTTCAATGTGTAGCTTCTATTCTGTTTTATTTCTACAATTCCGCTGGCGCCTCTTTATGACGTAGATCAAATGACAAACAAACTCCGTTTTTGTGTTTAACCTTTTCCTTTTTTGAGGACTGTCTCTACGGATATGAAATGGTTGGCAGTAATACGTATAAAACTAAATAAATAAAAGCACATTTTCTTAAGTGCAATAAGAATTATTTAACAACAGCATGATTACGCATATATCTGCCAGGTGGGTCGCGTGCTGATGACGCCATACTTTTGACATTGGCATGGAGCGCAATTAGAATATAGGTAACGATTAGCGAGACATTTGTTTTATACTTAAAATCTGACGCTTCTTTCTATAATTATTATATGTGATATATTATTTGTTGCAAAGACTATAAACCAAGAAGTGTTCGGCTCTGTTATAAGCTCTAGTCTGGCTTCCATGTGATTGTTAGCTAATGCCTTTAGCTTACTAGCTGCTAACTACACACTATTTCTCTTTTCAGCGGTCATAGTATTTGCGGTAATTATGGCTCTTCCTTGGCTCTCAAGATCCCTTTCTGGGCTACTCTTGGAGACAGCGTCCCTAAATTGTCAGAGGAATTTCAGGTAAAATTCTTAGAAATGTTGGATTGTGTACTTTATTAGACCATCTAAAGAAACCAATTCAGCAAAAATGATCCAGCTGACCAGAAAATGTTGCATTTTGTATTGCAACTTTAAATATATTGTGTAATATGCGTATGTGCCTTTTTGATACCGCAGTGCTGTTTTTAAATTCGTATGTATTTAAACTGCATTTACTGTAAATCTAAGTTTAAGACGTGGATGGAAACCCGAATAAACTTTTGAATAGTAAATATGTAAAGTCATTAGTAGTCAAGCTGTAGTGCTGGGTTTTATGAGCTGATTATTTTCAGGCACGCACACAAAAAAGGATGTAAGGTTTGTTAGTTTTTTTATTTGAAGGGAAAGTTCTTCCATGTGTGAGTATTTTCCCCTATTCTTCTAAAGTCACATGTAAACACTTTTCCAGAAAGATATGCAAGAGCCGGTCTCATAGGACAGACTGAACACTTTCATTTTACAGCAGTGGAGTGCCCCTCAGCCTCAATGTCCTATTATACAATTGAATTTTCTAATTCAGTTATCCGGTGCAGTTTGTGCCCTTAAATTACCCCCATGAGCCAGCCCTGAATCATTTCTTTATTCAGTGCTTATGGAGCAGTATAAGAAGCAACTTGTTCAATTTATAATATCACATGATATTTAGCTTTATATTTTAGTAGAAAAGTGGATTACTTGCATACCTGCTGACTGAGGGATCTAAGTGACTGTCATGGTCAATGATGCTTGGTAATGAGTAATGTCCTTAACTCCTTAAGTTGGACATGACTAATATACTATTTGTCTTGTCAGTGTATCTGCTGTTGCTGCAGCCATTCAAAAAATGACAAGAGTACGTGTAGTGGACAACAGTTCTCTTGGAAATACTCCATATCACCGCCCGCCGAGAGTGATCCACGTCTACACCAAGAACGGCGTAGGGAAAGTTGGTGACAGAGTGTTACTTGCCATTAAAGGACAAAAGAAGAAGGCGCTTATCGTTGGACACAAAATGCCCGGAGAGCGGATGACTCCACGCTTTGATTCTAACAATGTTGTACTCATTGAGGACAATGGGAACCCCACAGGAACAAGGATTAAAGTTCCTGTACCCACACATCTACGTAAACTAGAGGGAGATTACTCTAAAGTATTGGCAATTGCCGGTTCATTTGTCTAACTGTGTCAAATATGTGAACATTTTGTGAACAAGTTGTCTTCAATAAACTTTAAAAGAACAGATGCTATTGCAATAGTTTTTTTTTGTTGTTTTTGTTTTTTAACTTGGTACAGCAATTAGGTCAAATCTTTATCAACATGTCTGTTTTACGGAAGCATCCCAATGCTTACAATAAATATAGGCTTTACCTTTAAAGCATACACATGTCTAGTCCAGTAGCCAAGGAGAATATGGGCCAAACTTGTGTTGTGGAAACAATGGAAAAATATCATGAGCCTTTGAATATTTATTGAAGGCACGAAATACATTCGTAACATAAAACACATGACTGGCACATTTTACTGGTTGTTCGTACCATGATTTCTTTTTTTCTGTGTGTATAAGGCAATCATCAGTATCATGTGATTACTGTAAAGGTCACTAAAAGTGAACGGATACATTAATATTAATGTGAGGCAACTTCTAAAGCAGCTTCCTTCAACTATAATTCAAGTACAATTTAGAAAAAAAAAACTAAGGTGAGTGGCTTCAATTCATCAACGTCATATTAAACAGGTTAAACTCAATACATATTAAATGTTTCAAGCTTGTCACTGACATCAGATTGGCTCAGTAGTGACACCTACAGGTGTAAGAGTGAAACTGCTGACTCAACACCATGACAACAACTTCCGGTTTTCTAAAACAAAATTTAAACAAATGAACGCATAATTACTGAGAAACTAAAGTACTTTGAAAAAAATACCACAGAAACAGATTTTCAGACAGATTTCAAAGAGTGAAATTTTCAGTGAGTGACATCAAAATTAAAACATGTAAAACCAACTCGCAGTAAACATTGCAGCTAATGGTCATGCTGTGTAAATAAAGATGACACATTCATGTCACACGGTGACGGCTACATGCTGAAGCTTTGCATAGATCCTAAAATATGTCCAGGACACACCATGTTGGCTTTTCTGGACTTTGGTTGTCTGTTACACAGCTATTTTGCAACTTTTATTTAAGCTGAGGTGGGATGTGTAAAAGGATCTGAAGGTTTCTAGGGCTAAAGGGTCTTCATAGCTCCAGCTTCGCAGCAGTCTGCAGGCACTGTGCCCTTACTCGATACACCTTAACAGAAGGTCCTCTTCAACCACACATGGTCAGATAAAGCCACTAGGCAAGGTAACAAATAAAGTTAGACAAACAGAAAAGTTTGACAAAAGGATACTGGATACTTTTTCTTTTTAAAACAGAACTCACCTCTGTCAGGTTCATCTCTGCCTCTCCTGATCCCGCCTTGTCAAAGTCTCGGAAAGACCCTATTAATTCAAAGTTTTCATCATTTATTGTCACTGCATTAATAATGAAATATGGTGCCACTATGCTGCTTTTATTTCTAATTATGTGTCTGTCAATATTACTTACTAAACATGGCTTCAAGCTTAACCAAGCAGCAGATGAAGTTGTCAAAGTCAATCATCTCATTCTCTGCATACCGGGCCACCAGAATCTGGTTGAGTCTATTATTCAGTTTGAAACCTACACAGAGTTTAAAACGGGTTAGTATTCTCTTAGTGGTCAGTATGAGTACTTTATAGTATAATTAGGTATGCCATGCTACTGTCAGGTTGGATCAGCTTTTGCCTTCAGAGTTGCTTTAGATCTTAATAGCACAGAGTCAAAATGCTTGAAACAATTCATCAGAGATTTTGGTCAGAGAACTTCTGCTCATTGGATATTTTTTTCTGTTTCCGACCATTCTTTTAAACCCTAGAGATGCCATGTGATTGGCTGTTAACCTATACTTGGTTTAACAAGCAGTCGAGCCAATGAAGTGACTGGTGTGTGTAGCTGTGTCAATATGATGCTTTGATATGAAAAACTCTACCTGCTGCTTCCACAGCAAGTCGCATCTCATATGAGCTCATGGCCCCTGACTTGTCGAGGTCGAACTGTCTGAAAATGACCTGAGAGACGGAGACAGTAACATAAATAGAAATACAGACAATCTAAGTATAACGTTCCTGTTTTAATCGCTCTTACCAGCCACTTTCGGATCTTGTTCCAGAGGATCTGAAACTCCACGAGCCCTAAACGAGCACTACCATCTTTCTAGGAAGCATTTTGTCAAGGGGTCAAACAAATCACATGCTAAAGGCACAATTTAATGCCTAAAACAGTCAGTTTTGCAAGATTTAGATGTAATAACACCAGAGGATACATCCATCAGGTTCACCATGGTCCTACAGGACTCCATACTGAAGCCATCAGTCTTCAGGTCTTTGTCTGAAATGATAAAAACTTTCTTCAAACCATCTGGCTAAAAAAAGACACACAGTTAAAGGGAATGGACACTACAGTGGAATCTAATACGCTAATGGGAGATGTATTAGTAATATGTGAACTGCACCCAAAATAAAGAGAACACTCACGCCGGGTGACAACTCTGTTTAGAATGGTCCTAAGCTCGCGAATAGAAATCTCCATGTCCTGCAAAACAACAAAGGACAACAAAACTTTGCAACTAAGAGCAACTTTACTGGCTTTGTTCCTATCATCAATACTGCAAACGCAACTATTACCACTACATATGTTGCTTTATCAGATAATTATATAAAAGTAGTAGTACGTAGGTGAAAAGATGCTAACCAGTAAGAAAGATCTTTTCAAAACCTACCTCTCCTGCTAGTTGAGCAAACATGGCCTTAAAAGAGTCATCGATGTCATCTTCAGTTATTTCTTCCTGTAGGAAAGCAAAGCATGGCAGGTACAGGGTGTAAAATCATTAACACTCTTGCAATTTGTGTAATAGTTTAAAATTTCCCGACTGATGTATACGTACATCCTCTCCCAAATCGGCAGAGACTTCATCATCCAGCTCTCTGCAACAGACAAACTCTATTGGTACAGGGCCTCCTTTTCCACACATTGTAATCAGTGAAAAAAAATAACAAAATACAAGAGGAAACATACTCGGTCTCTGACTGCTTCTCAGTGAACACCCTTAGGACAAAGTCAGCCTCTTTACTGGGCTCAAAGGTGGAGGGAACGATGAGGTACTCTCCTGGAGGCAGACGGAGCCGTGTGCTCACCTCCCGGAGGTTGATGAAGGTTTCCGAGCGAGCACAGGAGGAATGGCTCAAAAAGAAATTCTTCTTCAAATGGACATTTTGGCAGCCTCTGTACTAAAGGCAGCAGCAAGCAGAACATTGGTTAAAATACATATGCAGGCTTTTAGCTCCATTTACTGTAAGTACAGTCATACATGGTTCACATTACACTAACAGTAATGGTCATGAATTTTTTTTTAAAAGTAGTAAAAAGTGATGCTCTGCTTACCTCTTCTGGAATCTGCAAAGATAACAGGGGAAAGAGTTAAGGAATGAGCATGAGGATCCTTTTAAACATACAAACAAGGCAAAGGGACAATACAGATTTTCTCTGTTCGCACCTCATACAGAGCAAAGCCAATGGTGTGCATGTCTTGACCTTGACGTCGATATCTGCGTCGGTCTTTCTGCATGAGGGCTACTAAAAAACTGCACGCCACCTCATCGTCCTCCGGGTCGTCGTCCTCCTCCAGCAGCGTGATCTTATACTGAGGGTTGATCCAAAACGTGTCTGCACAGACGGGACATTTGTGTTAGCCTGCTTCATGGTCCAACAGTAACTCACAGGCGGAAACTGTGTACACTTGATTGTAAAAGTCATCTTTGTGAGGTATACACAGTTAGGACTCACTGGGATGGTTCCTGCAGCCCCCGGCAGTGCTGCCCCTCCTCCACGTGCCGTAGAACTTGATGGTGTTCCAGTGGCTCAGGCTGTCGTCACTCAGAGCATCTGGAGTCAAGTTGCAGATCTCTAGTCGAGAAAACTGCCTGATGAAATCACTGAAGGACATCCTGGAAGATGTAGGTGTAGCTTTCCTTAAACATCTAGTTTAACACTGTGCTTTTTCACTCGCTGTAAGAGTCTGATGATCAAATTTGCAGCACTCTCATATCTGTGTGTTAATGATAAACCTGAAGCTGGGAAACAATAAGCTTAGCACTAAAATGGATCAGAAGGAAATAATTAACACTGGTAATAATTACACTGGTAATTACAGCTGTACAAACAAACCAGCTGTTTTTTTACAAGACAACACTCCAGCAGCAAGTCACTGTTTCTAAGTTGTTTTTAAATGGAATAAAATCACATTTATATCTTTATGAAATCTATGAATATCTATGATCAGAGTCAGTTTAGTGTTTACTCTTAAACTTTCATTGTCTATGCTGAGTTTTTGCTAACAGCCTTGTTGTAGCTTATTGTTAGGACAAAGACACAATATTCTCATCCAGGCAAAAAATATCTGTCTGTTTCTTTAAAATCATCTCGTACCAAAACTCGCCATCTTCCATCTGCAGATGCAAGTCTTCTCGTTCAGAGGGGTCGATCTGATCCCATTCAGGAGAACTACAAACGACAAGAAAAGCAGGCAAGAACAATTAGTGAAGATGGTGCACTGTATTTGACCACTTCCTGATTTGTTATTTCTTTTAAATATCTGTCACGCTTACATGTTTCAGATCAAACCAAGTTAAAACAAAATGCCATTTTCAAATGGTGATTTCATTCATTAAAAGAAAAATGCTGCCTGGCCCTGTGTGAAAAAATTGCCCTCCATGTTAAAACATAAATCAACTGTGATTATCTACATTTTTGGAAAGCTGAGTTCAGTTCCATTAGCCACACGCCGGCCTGATTGCTGCCAGACCTGCTGAATCGAGAGACCAAATAAAACCTGTCTGGCAAAGTGAAGTAGGCTAAAAGATCTCAAAAAGCATGCCACGATTTAAAGAACCTCAAGAACAGATGAGGAATGAGGTCATCGACATCTATGAGTCTAGAAACAGCCATTTGTAAGGTTTTGGGACCCCAGCGAATGTAGAGCCATTATCTACAAATTGAGAAAACTTGGAAGAATGGTGAACTTTTCTGGGAGTTGTCAGCCGACTGAAATTATTCCAAGAGAGCATCAACGACTCATCTAGGAGAGAGAACCCAGAACATCTAAGGAACTGAAGGCTTCACACAATTAAGGTCAGAGTGGTCATGATTCAACAATACGAAAGATTTCACACAAGGCCAGGTCAGTTTGAATAACAAAGTTTCAGTTTTAATAAATAAAATCATCATTTAAAAACTGCATTTTGTATTTTCTCAGATTATCTTTGTCTAATATTAAAAGGTGTTTAATCAGAAACGTGTAATTAATATACAAAGAACTAAGAAATCAAGAAGGGGGAAAGTACTTTTTTTTTTTGTTGTTGTTTTTTTACAGCCACATATGTTATAGTCAAAACAGATAGGAAACAAGAAAAATGGAAAGGATTTATTACTCTCATACAGCATACTCATATTTAAACACACACTCACTTGTCACTCCATGCACCAGTCCACTCCACCTGGCCCCAAGGGTTACGTATTCGGATGAGGCGTTCGTTGTTGCCATGGAAATTAACCTACATAACAGCAGAATGACAGAAAAATTAAAAACACGACTTTTACGGTCAGGCAGAGACTAAAAACGATGCCCAATCCAGCAAACACAGACCTCCTTCAGCCCAGTGACTGAGTAGGCGTGGCCTTTCACAAGCTTCTTGAACGTAACAGCCTCCATGTCAAAGGCACTGGTGATCTGTATTTATATAAAACACGATTACTCCATCTCAGTATGAGTCTGTTAGCATGGAAAGAAACAGGAGTGCTTTTAATAAAATGTATTCAGCACTTACATCGATGGAGCAGCCCAGCAGGGAGCCTCTCTCCAGCGCTTTGCCAATTATCCTGTAGAGATCTCTGGGAGCTCGGCGGAGCTCGTACATCTCAGACACACCACCTGTGAAGTCCTCAAACCCTTCAGTGGTGCTCCCTCCAGACAAAGCCTCATAGGAGCCATTCAGCCTGATAGCACATCAAGAACACACTTCACATTGATTGCCGTACACAACAGCTCTTCAGATTACGGCTTGCTGTTAAATGCTAAGCGATGTAGCGGGCAGACACCTACTTAGCATAAGCTTTCTCCAGGAGTGCACTCCAGAATTCATTGCCCTCAGCTGAATGGACAAACATTAGCTCCCCATCCTTCACTGGCAATCTGTCATCAATCACGACATCTACCCATTCGCCAAACTGCCAGAACTGCAACACAGAGCAATAATCAAGAACTCCATCCAAATGAAGTGCTTGCAAAGAGAGTTTGTAGAAGATGATGTGAAAGTACCTGAAAGTGGAAGATTCCTGCATAATCATCTTGGAAGGACTGACCGTGTGGGACAACCCGATGAAGAAGCTTCTCATTCAGCGTAAGAGAAGCAATGGCTGCTAAGAGCCAGCAGTCACCTGCAATTAAAAAACAAGCTTTAGGAACCTCCATCCATCTGTGGCTTCCTGGTTTTCATGGCAGATTCAGCATTAATGACTCACCCAGTGCTCCCTGACAGATGTCTGTTCTGGTTGCACCACCAACGATGAACTGAGGGTCTTGTGTTAGTTCCTATGGAGAAAAAAAGAAAATAAGCCGTTCTGAGAATTATTTTTAGAAATCAGAAATCAAACAATCCAAGATTTGAACATTTTTTAATCTACAGTCATGGTATAAAGAAAGTACACCCTCTTTAAATTCTAAGGTTTTTATGTATCGGGACATAATAAAAACAATACAGCCTTTAGCATGTCTGAGCACAACACAGAAGTAGACTGTGGAAAACCCTTACTGCTTCACTGAAGCAAGTGTGTTAAAGATAATGCTAAGCAAGAAAGACACCGGTGTTGTCCGTCAATCTGGGAAGTGTCAGAAGGCCATTTCCAAATGAAATGAAGGGCATCATTCGACAGTGAGAAATATTACTCTCAAGTGGCAAAGATTCAAGATAGTCACCAATCTTCCCAGGAGAGGAAATCTCGTCAAATTCACCCCAATGTCAAATCATGCAAGTTAAACTGCAAAAACAAAAAACCCAAGAGCTACAGACTCTACTGAACTCAGTTAGCATGTAAAATTTTAACAGCACAATTGGCAAAAGACTGAAAAAGTGTGGCTTATTTGGAAGGGTGGCCAGAGGAAAGTCTCTTCTCCGAAAAAACAAAACAAAGGACATATCAGCATGGCTTAAAATTGCAAAGTTGCATTTGAACAAATCACAAAACTTTGAAACAATGTTCTTTGGACAGATGAGACCAAAGGGGAGATGTTTGGCCATGATGCACAAACCCAAACACAGCATATCGGCACAAACACTTTGTAGCAACTGTCAAGCACGGTGGTGGAGGAGTGATGATTTGGGGGGGGTTTTGCAGCTGCGGGACTTCTAGAGTTAAACATGAAGCCATCTGTCTGACTGTTAATGCCTGGCCCAAACTGGATCCAGCAACAGGACAATGATCCCAAGCACAGCAGCAAATGTCCAGACCTCAACCTGACTAAAATGCTGTGGTCGATCCTTAAAGAGCTGTGCATAAACAAATACCAGCAATGAACTGAAGCACTGCCATAAAGGAAAGTGGGTCAAAATTCCTCCTCAGTGATATGAAACTAATAAAGTCATAAAGAAAGCAAAATGTTATTGCTCCTAAAGGTGGCACTACAAGCTAATGAATCATGGGCAGTGTTTAGTTTTTCAAACACTGTTTCTCTGTAATGGCGTCATCTTTACTGAAGAACATAATAACATTGTGTAACACATTGCGTGTTGCTGTTCATGTGAGGGTGTATTTATTTAATTCCAAGAACTGGAGAGGACTAGATAATGTTTATGTCCTGATATGTAAAACCTTAGAAAAGAGGGTGTGTTTTCTTGTTATCATGACTGTTTGAAGCATCATATCATTTATGTGCCAAGTTCCTGCACTGTAAACAAATGTCCCAGCGAGGGAGCAGTCAGAGAATGTGTTACATGCCAACAGCTGCCGTGGTCAGAGAGGTCCCTGTCCCTACTTGTCTTATTCTGTCTGAGCTGGCAGACATGAAATGAGAAACTGCCATCGATATGTTTGCTGGCAGGTCCAGTCGTGTCCAGCGACAGACAAAACAGCACATGAGTTGTGAAATATCACATGAGATGGGCCAAATGTCTTTGTATAAATGTCTGCACAATAAGTGTTATTTCTAATTTCAGACTCTCATATGAGACTACAGAACCTGTGCATCCTCTCGGTTATCTCACCGTGGGCCTCATCCATTCCACATCCTTTGTTTTAGAGGAATAGGGGGCAAGTTCCTTAAAGCCCAGGGATGGAGGCTCAGCAGGGAAATAGGGGTCTTCAAACAGGCAGCCTGACTCCAGACATTCCTGCTTCAGTGCCTCGTAATCCTGGCCCGCAAAGTGCACAGCTTGGTCCTTGGAGCCCATCCCTTCCGCCCGGAGCCTGTTGGCATATATGCTTGCAGATATCCCTCCAACCGAATACATGCTGGTGCAAGATAAAAATACAGAGTTGGTGGTTGGGTATGCACAGTGCCATCTATAAATAGCAGCAAGCTAATCTGTGACACACTCATGTCTAAGAGTTATAATACAGCAATCAAAACCTGCATTCAGCTAGCTGGCAACCCTTTGTGACGCAGAAATTCAGCATTATGATGTTAGCTTGCATCTAGCATAAAAGTGAAGGCTGTAGGCTCTGAGAACACTGAGGTCTGTCAAGTCATTTATTATTATTATCATTATTATTATTATTATTATTGTCCCTTGTAGGTAATGTAAACAACTTAAAACATAGGCATTTCAGATTTTTTTTTACATTTCATATGTAAAAAAAAATATAACAATTCCTTCACTTAAAAAACTTTATAATGCATTTTTTTTTTTTAAATCAGCATTTCACTAAACGTTTAAGAATTGTTTTTGTGAGTGTAGTGAGGTGCACAGTGACCAGATTTATGACCTCAGTATTTCCTCATTCCAGGTTACGGCCCCACAGAAAGCAAATCCTGCAAGTTGCCCTGGTAAAACTCGTCATAAGTCAGTTTTTTCATATTTAGTTTAGCTCCAAGTTCATTTACTATGATCATGAAAACAAAATGATAAGTGATGGGATAAACAAAACATCTGGCAGACAGAAAAGGAATAGTGACGATGGGTAACGGTGTTATAAGAATCACCACCCTGAACCCAGAGCAGCAAAAGAAGAAATGTGATACCTTGTCTGTATTGGCAAGCTGAGAGGGAGAATCAGACAAAAACAGAGAGAAAGGTCATTCACATAAGCTGCTTTTTTTTTCTTTTTTCTATAAATCAGATGCACAATACAAGGGAAATGCAGTATTTAAAATTGATTAGGGGGGAGGGGGTGTCTTATTTTCCAGGCTATATTCAGATCTTCAGGGAAAAGAAAAGACCTATGTAAGGAAATCATGAGTTCAAAAGAAGTAAACCTCCCTTAGACTTGAATTTGGTACCTCATAAATCAGTGCTGACTAGATCCTTTGGTTCTCTACTTGCCTCAAAAGGAATCCCAGTGAGCCAAGTTAGGTAAATAGTCTGGGCGCTGAAAGTTGGAAGGGTAAACTTGGCTGGAGCTACAGTGGTGAGGGGGCCAGGACATTCGTGAGAAAAATGGCTAGGTTGGAGAATGAGCTGGTGTGCAAAAACAGGCTATGCTTTTGGTAAAAACAATCCGCAGACAGGAGCATTGTTTGAAGGGCCATCGTGCCCCTGCTCTGAGGCCCCACTCCCCATTGAGCTGCGGGAATTCCTCTCTGCTCTTTCAAAGGCTGCTGATCACAAGGATCTTTTTATTTCCTCCAAATAAAGTAATCAATAGGACTTCAGCAGCACCGTAAAAACAACAGTCTGTCAATAGAAAAATAAAAACAAAAAACAGAGGAGCAGCATTAGTGTCTGAGTAATGCACGTTTGCTGCTTCGGTTCATTTGTGATTTCACAGGCCCGAGACTTAAAAGTGACATTATGTCATTACACAAATGGTTTAGTGCACCTGTTCAGAAGTGTGCTGCAGGCCTGTCTTTACGCGCCCCCGCTTTAAAGATTTCTGGTAACAACGGAGCACATTCACACTCTCATTTAACCCTGGATAACGTAGCTGAATTAAATCTGTGATCCCCGAATTAGACGGCTGTTATTTGTCTTGACTCTTGCGAGAGATAAAGCCTGCATTAAATCAAATCAAACAAACCGCACTGTGGCCTGCACTTCACAAGGCACCGTTAACCTCAAGCTCTCCAAATAACAAAGAAATAAAACGCACAAAACGACACTCACCGCCGCTTTCACGTTAATTTCAAGCTCCTTGTAAATGAACTGGATACAGTAGTAACTGTGTAAATCTGGTGGGGACACTGGTTCCGTTGGATCGCAGGTCCAGCCCAAGGTCCAACCCCTCTGCACCGTCAACACTGCTGCATCGCCCCCGCCCCTACAGGAGGAGGGGCCAAAATTCACACCCACCACACACTGCCGTTGGAGGCGCTAAAGATGGCAGTTAACCATGAACAACACACTTACTGAACAGTATCTAAAAGTCATCTCTTTAAGAAATAGGAAAAGGTTCATCAAAGACCTGAGGCAGGATCGGAGAGATTCATCTGGCCCTTCAGATAAACCATCTGTTTTCTGATCATCAGAAATTTTTTTTTTTCTCTCTCTTTTTTTTTTCTTCTTTTTTCCTGTGTGTACACCTGTGAGCATGAACGCGCTTGTTTGTTTTTTTTAAAAGGTTCCTTCATGTAATGATCGGCTAGAGGGTGTGGGGGGCCACTGCCCCGTCCTCCAGGGCATGACGCAGGTATGGAGGAGATCAAAACTCTAGACATCCAGAGGCCCCCAGAACACAAGAGACCAAGGAAGACCAACAGAGGGGCAGCCGCATCACTATCCCAGAAAGAGCTGAGGAGAGTCCCAGATGAGGGGTCACTCAGCAGCCGCGGAGCAGAAGCCAGGGGGGGTTGCAGTGACGCCTCCGAAGTGGCCCGAGCGAGCCCCAGGCTCCAGGCCCCGATAAGCAGCCGCCAAGGAGTGAGCCAGTGTGTACCTGGGCGCCCACCCCCGGACACACAGAACCACCAACGCACCGATGTCTGAGGGCGTCCGCCACCGGCAGGGGAAGTGGTGGGGGAGATAGGCCTCCAAACCTTGGAGGGCCTGGGATGTCTCCAGAGAGGTGGCGTCTGATACCCAACCTGACATATAGACACAGACATACAGGCACACACAGATACAAACATCCATTCCCACCCTCATGCTCTCATAAGCAATTATTCCACACTCAACCAATGTGGAGACAGACATAAAGAGACGCTGTACACACAATCACTCTCCCCAAGCGTACTCTAAGAACCGGGTCTGGGTACCCTTGCTCCTGGAGGGGGATACTGCACCCAGACCCAGGTGGTGTTACCCTTTTCCCTGCGGTGGGGAGAAGCAGACCGCCCCGACTCCGCAGCAGCAGGGAGGCCCCACATTCCAGACCCCAGTCGGACGGCCAACTCCTCCTCCTAGCCCCCCCGCTCCAGCAGGCCGCAGAGAACGGGGGTGTGTGAAGACTCCAAACCTCCCTCCACCCGCTCATATGTAGTGTTGATGTATGTGTGTTCTAAGGTGCATTTAAAACCCAGGAGGGCATGGAGCTACCTGCCAGAGCAGCAGGTAAGCGCATAGCCCCTCCTGATAGCCCTCAATGTCTATGTGTATTTAAAATTGAGAGGTGGGCAACGACGCCAGGGGTGAGGTGTACACCCTGATGGTAATTTGGATTCTGTGTGGCGTGCCCACCCCCAAGATCCTATATGTATGTGTAATGAGAGTGTGAGTAATGTGAATGTCTAAGGTGTGGGATAAAATTGAGGCAGAGGCAGCCAGAAGGGGACAGAGGGGGGGGATGCCTCCCCTGCACCCTGGTGACACACCCCTACCCCAAGGCCCTGCATGTGTGGGTGATTGTGATGGAGCGGGAAGAGAGAGGCAGCTGGAGATGGGGAGGGAACGAAGGGAGGGGCAAGTAACCCCTCCCTGGGGCCAGCTCCCCCGCATTAGGCACCCCCATACTCTGCAACCCGCCAGGGAAAGGGGGGCCCAGGCCCATCCGGACCGGGGCCCAGCGCGGCAGCGCTGCCCGGCCCCACAGAGCCCGGGACAGTCCACCCGACCCCACCACAGAGAAAACTGCACCCATCCCATCATCCACTCATCTTCCAGACTACAATAGACAATAGACGCCCAGGCTGAGATCTTCCTCCACCTCTCCTGTATCTCCCCCTCCTGCAGAGAGAGTTCCTGAAGAGAGGAAAGCTCCTGCAAGATGTGACAACCTCCCCCACCAGTTGAAGAGCCCCCCAGGTGGCTCGAGGTGCGCCAGGGCCGGGCCCCCATACACCCACCCGCCCACAACCTCGGCAACACACCAACCAGGACCCAGCCCCTGAGGCCCGGCCAGGGCCCCGGCCCAGAGACGGAGCGCCCCCAGAACCTCACACCCGTCCCGGACCCACCCAGGGGCAGCCAGGCTACCAGGTCAGTAACCCACGTCCATCAGCACAGACCCTCTCCTAGTTTCATCAGAAAATTAAGTTTTTCCTGTCAAGAAAAAGGAAAGGAAACAGAGATAGAGGCTGAGGTATGACAAATTACACAAGAACCAGACTAAATCATTAAGAATGGAGTGATGAATCCAAAATGTGGAGTTTCTGGTTCAACTTTTGATTGATATGTACAGAGAAGGTTCAGGAGAGGTTGCAACAGAGAGTGTCTGCAGCCATCTGCGGCTCTGTCATTGTTTTCGGATATTTTTCTGCCAGTTGTGTTGGAGATTATGAACACAAAAAGTACCATCAGATTTTGATCCACCATGGAATACCATGTGGAAAGCATCTGATTAACAGTGACTTCATATGGCAATTATCCTAAACGCAGTGCCAGTGCAGGAGAAGCATTATAAATGAACTGCAGTCAAGTCAGAGCTCTCAAGTCTCTTTAGTCAGTTTCTGTAGTTGTCATTTTTAGGGCACATTGTCTCACATGCTTACAGTACATAACCCTCTGCCCTGCAGGACTTCAAGTTGTCTTTCTAACAATGAAGAGTTTATTTTAATCAATACATCAGTGCTTATCTTGGGTTAAGAGTAGATGAATAAAACACTAACAATCATGCTTTTCTGAAAAAGGGTAACCAAATATTAAATACCCAATAATAACTGAACCGCACTCTTTAAGTGCGGGCAAAAGAAACACAGATTCACCGAAATACAAACAATTTATCCTAAAATGTAAATGCAATCATAAATGATTCTGTCTTCAGTTCTCATGTTTATATTCAAAAAGTGTTTATAGGACTGAAAGCAAAACTACATTTGTGACAGTTTAATATAATCGCTATAAAGGTTAATCATAAGCTCGTGTATAATGTTCAGCTGGGTGAAATTCTGCACCGATCTATAGCCAAATAATTATTACCAGGGAGATAAAGTGTTATAAATGACTACAAAGATTAAGGTACACTCAAATATACCTGGTGTAAATATGATCTCATCCTTTGTTCAGGTGCAGGTATATAAATACGCAACTAACACAGTGCCTCCAAGTGGCCAAAAAAGTTAATATTGCAGTTCAAGTCTATGTGAATCGGCCGAGGCCTTTGCAGAGAACTAAAACAACATGTCATAAACACACAAGAACTCTTGTACTTATAGATGGAATCGATTTATTTAGCAAGGAGTAGCTGTAAGAGTGTTGGTTTTTTGTGTTCTGGTAAAGCAATGTTGCAGTAAGACCAACATTAAATTTTGCTGACACAAAGACAGCAGGTGAAGTCAGTGCCCTGTTTGTCAAAGGTAACAGACACCATGTGATTAATGTCCTGTTTTTGAGTCCGCCCCAGGGCATCTGTATTGTGCCTTCTTCCTGCTTTTGTCTCTCATGCAAAACTTTTGGTTCACAGTAGCTGCAACAGGGAGCTCAGTGCAGTCCCACCCTGTGGTAAATAATAACGAATTATTAAGTCTGAAGGCTATGCTTGTTTTTGACACTCATTTTCCATGTTATGTTCATAAACAAGACAGTGTAAACACAGCAGTTAGGGGTTTATGATGCAACGTTCAATGAGCTGCTTTTGCTCCAGTGGTGGATAAACCCAGAATTATTATCTGGGAAGACACCGTTTATCTATTGGGTGCGACTTAAAATTCTGCTTAAGATGCTCTTAAAAGAAAAAAAAGTGGAAGTCTTATGTATTCAGGTGTGTGTCTTTCTGCCTTTTGCACATGAATCGTGTTCTATTAAAAGAGAGAGAAAAAAACAACTCGTGCCAACAGCTTGCAGTCAGTGTAACTCCTGATCAAACTGACTTTAGGAAGTGTTTGACTAAGGCTTAACTTTGCTGTGCTCAGCATGGAGGATATGATGAATAATAATATATGATCACACGCAACTGGATCTGTGCATCAACCTGGCTTAGTGTTGCAGTGTTATTTAGATCCCAGTTGTTTTCAAGCTCAGTTTGATGGTTGCTTCATTCTATATGTTTTTAAGAGTCCCTTTCACAACTCTAAACTATAGTTACCACATGTAATCACGCTTGGAGAGAAAACATCTCTATCTTTTGGGGTTATGGTACTTCTATAGATTATTACAGAATGTGTAAAAGTCAAAATTTAAAGTGGGAGGCATACCTATCTCCACCATACATACAGATAACATTAAAATGTAGGATGAGAATGTCCCTTGGGTGTAGTCCGTATTTGTCTTTCAGTTGTGGTCACTGCCATATTAGTGCAGATTTGCTTAGAGCTGCTGTTGGCTACTGTTTGCCTCACCTGTCCTAGCAGCCCCGCCTTATTTGTCACCTGACCCCGTGTTCCAAGAACCTGAGAGAGCTATAAAGAAGGCTGACACAAAGGTACTTCGGATTGTGTTCACCTGGGGAAAGATTTGTTCTTCAGTGAAGCCTGAAAGAAAGGACAAAGAAGGACATTTACTGCGACCGGATTCTACATACAGAGTTGTGAAGATGACATCTACAGCAAGTCGACTGGCCCGTCAGCAAGACAGGGAACTGGGCATTGGCACCAATGCACAGGCAGTGAAGTTCTACCAGCAAGATTATGAGGCTCTGCGGCAGCAGTGTCTAGAGACCGGCCGCCTGTTTCAGGATGATTGCTTTCCTCCTGAGCCTAAATCACTGGGCTACAACCAGCTGGGACCATACTCATCAAAGACTAAGGGCATTGTTTGGAAGAGGCCAACGGTAAGAGGCGAATAAAGCAAACAATCATTTTTAACACAAACATATCATATTTACAAGACTTTCATTATTTTATTCATTAATCTAATTATACTGTACTTCCCATTACTGAAGGATGTTTTGCTTTGATTGTAGGAGCTTTGTTCCAACCCACAGTTCATTGATGACGGCGCTACAAGGACAGACATTCGGCAGGGAACTCTGGGTAAGTGATGACAGCTCAATGATGAGGTGAGCTGTGTTTTTTAGGAATTTGTGAGTAGCACCCACATATTCTGCAATGGTTGTTTGTTGGTTGCAAAGCTGCTACGCTGTCGAGACCAGTACATGTTCCCCAATCTCAGAGCATGTAGTCATATATCTGTCCTTACCGTGCAGGTGACTGCTGGCTCTTAGCTGCCATAGCTTCTCTGACTTTGGAGCAGGACATTCTGGCTCGTGTGGTGCCTCCTGACCAAAGCTTTACTGAAGGCTATGCTGGGATATTTCACTTTCAGGTCAGGAAACTTTTGCTCCACTTGCTAATTTTCTTATCTGGTTTTGTTAATAAATTCTAAATAAAATTACACTTTTGGTAAGAAGTGACATACATATAATACTAATTAGATTACACTCTGCGGTACCTTGTGGTAGTTCAAACAGATTCATATTTGTATCATTCAAATATCATTTGACCAAAGTGCTTATTCCCACCTCTACCAATTACTGAAGGGAAGATCAGTCCAAATTGGATTGCATCGATACAAATGCTGGTATTGGTATCAGATTGATACTAGGATCAATACTGTTTATATCCTCTTAGTTCAGTTTGTAGCCAACTGAATGGTGTCGAATAAATTATGATTTATTTTTGGCTATGAAAAAATATACCTTAGACATGCACTATTAAACATGTCTGAACCTTTTTGTGCTGACTGTATATGTTATTTATAGCCTATTTAAACAACAGAGGTTGAGCCAAAGACCTTGTGAAACAAACACATTTACATTCAATGTCTAAAAAAAATTGTTTGTGTATTGTGGATTACTATTTGTAAAATTAAATAGTATAAATCACAAAGATTTAGTGGTCCTTAAAATGTCTTCAGAATTTGAAAACTGATGATGATTCATCTCATAACTCTTGGCACACAGATCACCACTATCAACTATCAACAATACTGGCTCTGTATTTACTTGCTATCAGATCGACACCACATTTTGCAATATCACACAGCACTAGTGTTTGGATAAGTTTTAATAAGCCCCAGCGCTTACTCACAATGTTGACAATGTTGACTACCCCTGAGGGCATGTCCAGGTGATGTGCTTGCCAACCCCACGCACACACACACACACACACACACACACACACACACGCACACACATACAGTAAAATGTATGAGAAAGCATTTAGAGAAGTTACTTATTATCGGCCTAGCTAGATGATAGAATAATCACACCCGAGGAAAAAAGTCTCCTTGTACTTTTACAAGACGAGTGTGTATTTAATGTTTTCAGAGGTTTAGGGTGCTTTGGGTGTGCAAATAGACTAGGAAAGTGCTTTAAGGACCAGTCCATTCACCAGATTATGTATAACCTGTCACTAAGAAACCGACCAGAAGCTAGGGTAACAGTGCTAAGTTAACAGTTCAACAAACTTGATCTCAAAATCTTGTTCATTAATAACAAAGCAGGAGAACTCATACTTATCAATGTTTTCTATCAGTTCTGGCAGTTTGGTGAGTGGGTGGATGTGGTGGTTGATGATCGTTTGCCCACCAGAGATGGAAAGCTGCTGTTTGTTCACTCAGCGGAGGGCTCAGAGTTTTGGAGTGCACTGCTGGAGAAGGCCTACGCTAAGTATGGATAGCTCCTCGTATATTTTTTTGCTTTATTATAATGGAGTGTATGTGTACAAATATACATTTACACTACCCATGTTCCTTTGTGTCTGACAGGGTGTATGGCAGCTATGAGGCTTTGACAGGAGGAAACACTATTGAGGGTTTTGAGGATTTCACCGGGGGAATTGCAGAAACATACAACTTAAAAGAGGCTCCAGCAAATCTCTTTCACGTTATTCAGAGGGCCCTGAGCCTGGGTTCACTGATGGGTTGCTCTATTGATGTAAGTCTTATTTTCATCATGATTTGCATTACATTTTGCAGATAAGCATGACATCAGTCTGATAGACATTATCACACTGGATTTAAATGTTGCTGTTTTCAGATCACCAGTGCCTGTGAGACAGAGGCAGTTACATCTCTAAAGCTTGTAAAAGGACATGCATACTCTGTCACCGGTGCAGAGGAGGTACATGGATTATATAACCTGTGAACTGGTATTCAAATTAAAAAAGAAAAAAAAAGTGTGCACTACATTGGATTCCTATTAAATGTGCTTTATTCTTCAAGGTTCATTTTAAAGGGCAGCAAGTGCAGTTGGTTCGCATCAGGAACCCATGGGGTGAGGTGGAATGGACAGGCCCTTGGAGTGATGGGTGAATATATATATTTTGTACATATAAAGGTAGGGCGAGGAGCTCAGAATATAGCCACTGGTTCTCCACATTGACGGAAGTCAGTGGCGGTGGTTCGGGACATTTGGATCCCACCTAGATGCTTCCTAGGTGAGGTGTTTCTGGCAGACACAAGGCAATCTTGAGATATTATATCTATCTGTTGGCCTGGGAACACCTCTGTGCACCAGGAATAAGTTAGAGCTGGATAAGTGGCATGGATGGATGGCTGGTTGGATGGATGGATGGATGGATGGATGGATGGATGGAAGGACAGATGGATCATTAGCTACTATTTATTAATACTAGGATTCTTCCTAATGTCAAAATTAGATCCAGTGAATGGAGCCACGTCACTGAAGATGAGAAGTTGAAGTTAAACAATGTGGCTGAAGATGGAGAGTTCTGGTAATTCTACATGCTTCTACATTATACTGACTGAAAAATTCAATTTTATAATAATAGAATGATATCAAAAAGCTCTTTATGATCAAAACTGCTTTAAAAAAGCCTTCATTGAAGAATAGTGTAAAAGTTTCTAAAACAAGCCAAAACTATCAAAAGAATGACAAACCATCCAGGTATTATGTTGCAAAAGACATCAGCTCAAGTTGAGTTAAGGCTGGACTGTATGTAATACCACTTTGAACAACAACATAGAAAGAAAAAATATTTTAAAAGTGCAAAGAAAATTGTAATCCTGTTCAAGCTGGTCAACTACTTTCCGGTAAAATGCTGCCACCTTGTGGTTTCCTTAAATCGTGCAGAGGGTTGGACAAAAAGTACCTTTAAGACACATGCTTTAAAAAATGATCCAAATATTAATATCTTAATGAGAAATTGTTCTCCTCAGGATGTCCTACTCAGACTTCATCAGGAATTTCTCCAAGCTGGAGATCTGCAATTTGACCCCAGATACACTCACTAGTGATGATGTGGGTCGCTGGAACTACTGCCAGTTTGAAGGGATGTGGAGGGTCGGCTCCACTGCTGGCGGCTGCCGGAATCACTCAGGTTATAATGAAATCAAAAACCTTGTGTGTCTGAATAAGAACTCCTTTCATGGTCCAGATTATAACAATTATTATTATTTTGACTTGCTGTCCAGCCACATTCCCATCCAATCCTCAGTTCCTGTTGCGTCTGGAGGATGTGGATGATAATCCTTTGGATGGGAAGCACGGATGCACCTTTCTGGTGGGGTTGATGCAAAAGGATGGACGACGGCTGATGAAGGTTAACCCCAACCTCGAGACAATCGGCTTTGCCATTTATAAGGTACCTTAGCTTCATTTCATATTGCTCATAAAATCACATACTTTTCTTTGACAGCTGACAAATTTTCTAAGATATATTTGTTTCATTTCTTGCAGGTTCCAGATGAGGTTTGTATGTCTACTTTTCCTTTAACTCTTTCCTTCTCTTTTAAGCTGAAATTTGAAAAAGAAAGTGGAAATCACAGGAATCACAAACATAGCTCGACTGATTGCATTGAGAGGAGCCTGACTGTTTGCAGTAACAACACTCTGTATCTGTTCAGTACAAAGGTTGCAAAAATGTCCGCCTCGGGCCTGACGTCCTGCTGCGTCAGAAACATGTAGCCATGAGCCCCACTTTCATCAACACACGGGAAGTGTGTGGCCGCTTCAATCTCCCACCGGGAGAATATGCCATAATTCCCTCAACCTTCCAGCCCCACAAGAACGGCAGCTTCATTCTCAGGGTGTTCACAGAAAAAGAGGCTGCAACCAGGTATCTGTAATGTGACAAGCAGAATATCTCCTCAGATTTCAGCACTTTACTTTCTACTGCCATTGAAGTTGAAAAGCAAAGCTAAAGCTAAAAAAGTAAGCTTTTTAATCAGAAAGACTGTGCTAAAGGTGTGTTTCTCTTTCCTCAGACGACTGGAGCAGAAAATTGATGCTAAGATAAAGGAGGTAATAATGTGACACCTGACAGCTGTTCGTGCATAAAATAAAACAGATTTTTTAAGAGTTACTTTTCTTTCTTCATTACATCTGAAACTGAAGCATATATGCCATCCTGAAACTTAAATGCTTTACATTTATGGTTTTAAATGTTTAATTCCACATTGATCAGTTCTTTGTTTTTATCTTCTCTGTTTTTCTCTCACAGGACAAGGTATCTGAAAAGGATGTAGATCCTCATTTGAAGCAACTCTTCAAGCAGCTGGCTGGAAATGTAGGTTGAGGTACATGAGAACTTATTCTTACTGTTATTTGGCTCTGAAGTTAATGACTGCCACTTTTCAAACAGAATACGGAGGTGTCCGCCTTTGAACTGATCAAAATTTTAAACAACGCCGTTTCTCAGCGTGAGTACAACAAAAGT
Source organism: Oreochromis niloticus (assembly GCF_001858045.2). Taxonomy (NCBI): domain Eukaryota; kingdom Metazoa; phylum Chordata; class Actinopteri; order Cichliformes; family Cichlidae; genus Oreochromis; species Oreochromis niloticus. The sequence continues at coordinate 22,427,563 of NC_031978.2, forward strand.
TTAAAGCACTCTTTTTTTATGCATTAAGAGTTGGAGTGAGAAATATGTTGTCATTTTCCTGCAGGGTCTGACATTAAAACTGGTGGATTCAGCGTTGAGACAGGTCGCCTTATGGTCAGTCTGCTGGATGTATCCTATTAATGAGTCGACTGCAATTTTCTTTAGGTTTAAGTAATCGTATAATAGTTAAAGTACATAAATAACTGATGGTGAGCTTCATAGTAACCTTGACATTCTCCAGAAAGATGAAAGTGGGAAGTTGGGACTGATGGAATTCCAGTTGCTTTGGAAGAAAATCCAGAAATACTTGGTGAGATTTAAATAGTTTCAAATCCATGCTGCCTATCCTTGAACACATCTGTGTATATGTTAACGCAAGGCACGGCTTCTTGGATCATACAGGAGATCTTCAAGAGTCATGATACAGACAAATCTGGCACCATGAGCTCCCATGAGATGAGAGATGCTGCCAGTAAAGCAGGTAACTTTAACCATCCAAAAAGTCCCGCTTTTGTCTCGTCAGTCCACAGAATGTTTTCCTAACGTCTTGGGGATCATCAAGATGTTTTTGGCAAAAGTGAAACGAGCCTTTGTGCTCTTTTTGGTCAGCAATGGTTTTCTCCTTGGTACTCTCTCATCGATGCTATTTTTGCACAGTCTCTTTCTTATTGTTGGATCATGAAGGATGACTTTAACTGAGACAAGTCACACCTGTAGTTTTGTTGTTCTGGGTGCTTTTGTGACCTCCTGGATGAGTCCGTGGCCATTCCTGGGAAATGTCACTGGTGTTCCAAGTCTTCTTCATTTGTGAATAATGGCTCTCACTGTGGTTCACTGGAGTCCCAAAGCCTTAGCAGTTTCTTTGACACCCTTTCCAGACTGATAGATGTCAATGACTTTGTTTCTCATCTGTTCTTGAGTTTCTTTTGACCATGGCATGATGTTTAATAATTAATAATTAATAATTAACATAGAGCTGTAGAAGGATCTGAGGATGTCAACAGATCATCATTTAAAAGGAGCATTTTGTAATTCCTCAGGTTATCTTTGTCTAACATAAACATTTGCTACATTATCTGAAACATGTAAGTGTAACAAATATGCAAAAAAAGCCTAAGAAATTAAGGAGGGAGCAAGTATTTTTTCACAGCACTTCATGTTTAGACACCTTTGTACACCATTGAGAACATATATTCATTTTAGTGGCCAACAGGTGCATCACCTTTTGACTGTATTAAGTCTGACTGTACAGAAGTTTGTGGATTGAAGTCTTATTTAATGGTCTAAACAGTCAAAAAGAGCATAAAGAGTATGCGCTTTAGGGCAGGGGTAGGGAACTCCAGGCCTCGAGAGCTGGTGTCCTGCAGGTTTTAGATGTGTCCTTGATCCAACACAGCTGATTTAAATGGCTAAATTACCTCCTCAACATGTCTTGAATTTCTCCAGAGGCCTGGTAATGACCTAATCATTTGATTCGGGTGTGGTGACCCAGGGTGAGATCTAAAACCTGCAGGACACCAGCTCTCGAGGACTAACGTTCCCTACCCCTGCTTTAGGGTGTGACTACACTGTCACTAGTCCTTGTGGCATTGTGGCTATAGGATGACATACATATTAGAAACTGCCAGGCCTAATACGCTTGTGAAAAACCAAGAAATTCACATTTCAAAAGTTTATCTTTCTGGGATTATATCGTATTTGACTACTGAGACTTACACAAACAGACAAAAGCATGTGTGTGCATATTCATGTTCATCTGTGTTTTAATTTGTGTGACATGGAAAAGAAGTGACTGAACTAGATCAGCCAGTTAGGGGACTGCCGCCTTGTATGTACTATTCAGGTGTACTGTTCCACAGGAACTAAACATGCATGGGTGAGGCTGTGCAACACGACTCCTATGTTATTGTAGAGCTTACGTATATATGAAATCTTTTCAACACTGCACTTCCCCAGCATCAGATCTTCCTCAAATATATGGAGATAAGATTAGGGTAACCAACCGTCCTCTTTTCCCTGGATACGTCCACTTTTCACGTTCTGTCCGGGGCGTCCGGGGGGATTTTTGAGATTGATGAAAATGTCCCGGTTTTTCTATGGGCCTACAGAGGACCCATATGTGTGACGTCATCCCCGAGCTGCTGCTTTGTGAGTGGTTGTTCTGCCTCACAGACGGGACAGAGCGCGCCTGTTTAAAAGTTTAAAAGATGCCAATGCGCAAGTGCAGCTTTTCAGACGAACTGCAAAAGAAATTTCCCTCATACCGACCCAGTACTGGTAATTTTTCTTATACAGATGAGGCCTTATTTCTGTACCATTATTTAATTCCAGAGGGTTTTAAGTTATTTTTTTGAACTTGTTGACTTGTAAACACCTATATGACATTTTTTATTTCACCATTCATTAATTGCACACAGAAGGCATCGTTTAAATATGTTAAAATTTTCTTTAAGCAAACAGTATTATTAAAGTTCTTCATGACTGGACCAAGTGTCCTCTTTTTTGGAAATCAAAATATGGTCACTGTAGATAAGATGGAAATGTTTTTGTTTCCCAGGGTTCCAGATCAACAGTGCAGTGCTGAGAGCTGTTGTAAATCGTTACGCTGATGCTCAGTATGCCATACACTTTGACAGCTTTGTAGGCTGTCTCATTAAACTGGAAATGCTCTTTAGTAAGTGTCACTAAACACAGCAACAGCACTTCTACATATTTTATCAGTGTCTGTCATTCATCAAAGAAATGTCTTTTTGTCTTTGCTGCTTTACCAGAAGTGTTTAAGACCCTGGAAAGGGATGACTCGGGCAAGATTGAGCTGAACATGCAGCAGGTGTGTAGCAATATAAGAAAGGCTGCTGGTTTTTCAGCACTTCTCATTCGGACCGCTAGCTGCATAATGTTGTTTTTTATTGCAGTGGCTGTGCCTGGCAATCTACTAGCCCTGACAGCAACACAACAAGGACCCCTTTCAGATGTGAGCACAAAGAGAAGGATCAGCTGATCAACAGAGAGTTCCTTGATTTCTGATCTACTTTTCACACAGTATATTCCAAATGCTAAAGTCCCTTTGGGCTATACTTTGACTGACATGTATAACATGCCATGTTAGTTGGTTTTTCAGGTTTTTCAGCAAATATTTCTGTTCAGTAGGGAAAACCTTGGTAGTCTTGGTGGGTGTTTTGCTTTTAATTCCTTACAACTTCTGTCAAGCTATAAAAACGTGTTAAAAATAAAAAAATAAAACAAACTAAGAAACTATGGCATCTGCACTCTTTTTTGTTACAAATTAAATGTTTAAATTACTCAGCAAAATTCAGTGATCTGTGGCTGAAACTGCTGAGCTGGAACAAGTTTTCTGGCATGCAAAATAAAGGGTGTGGTGACAGGTGAACTGCACATATGACACTCTCTCACAACAAGAGAGATGCAGACAAAAGTGGCTGCATGAGCTCCTCTGAGATGCGAAATGCTGTCGAGGACGCCGGCGAGAAGTGCAAGATTTCACCCTTTTTGTTTCTCTACCCTTGCCCTAACATTAAAGAGGCTTTCAGAGATTGGAAAGGTCTGAGAGAGTAAGGACTGAAGCAGTCAGGTATGTTTTGCCTTTGTTTTTTTCCTCAGGTTTCACAATCAACAAACCTCTGCATTACATAATTGTGGCCGCTACACTGAAGCAAATCGCACCATTGACTTTGACAACTTCCTCTGCTGCCTGGTTCGCTTGGAGTCACTCTTCAGGGAGTTTCTGTCCTCATGATCATATTTTAGTCTCACTGACATGAGACATAATATTTCAATGTTCACTTAACTTCAACAGACTCCTTTAAAACCTTGGACAAGGATGGGACAGGTCAAATAGAGGTGAATTTTTCAGAAGTAAGAATCCATCTGCTACGGATATAATCATGAGTCTCTACACTGCAAAATAAAATACCACCAACTGTTGTAATTTGATGCCATATAAATAAAACTGAATTAAACTCAACTGAACTGAAGTGAATGGATGGATAGATAGTAACTTGTGCAAAAGTCATATATATCTACACATTTGTTTGTTTGTGTTTCATGCAACTCAATTAGTTGATGGCAACTTTGAGTGAGAATCTGAAGATTTTAAATCTGCAAACATAGCACAGTGCATTTGCTCATAGAATCTTTATTCGGGTAAAAAAACAGTCAGTTGTTTCTTTTTCCACTTTTTGTGCTTTAAAAACTAGCATGAAATAAATGTGATGTTTCGAGGAATATGCTTATTTGTTTTTCTGCTAGGAGACTTGCCATACTTGATGAAACTATCTATCAGAAATTCCTGAAGGAGGATGTCCGCCAATCGGTTTGTGCCCTGAAACTCAAGCACAGTTGAGTTATGCAGCAGGGCAATGATCTGAAAAACATCCACAAGTCTGGTGACACCACCTGGATTTCTACTAAGAGTCTGAGGGTTTCAAGCTAAACACGAATGGAGACAGCGCAGCCACCATGTGGAGCTCTTGAAGGCACATAACCAAATCAAACAGCCTCACACACTGCCTGTCAGGTAGTCAGTAATCCATGAGATAGTGGGCTTGTTTCTTGACGACCTGTAGCTTCTCTCTCATTAAAAGCTGAAACATGGAGAAAAGCTAGCTGTAGTTGCATTTATTGCATTTTGGGAGGAAATATTCATATTAGTCCCCAAAGAAATAACTTTTGCTTTTTGTTGATCAGAATTAGGCAAATTAATTTAGACAGATTCAGATTAATAATTCCTTCACTGTTACTTTTGCAACAAAACGAAATACTTCTGGAAATTATGTCTCAGGTCTATATGACATCCTTTAAGTTTACTTTGACAGCTTGTTTTTGATGCCAATTCCTTTTCAGCATTCACAAAGTCGTTACGCAAAGTAAAACCATTCTCATCTGCAGAAATAAGAAATTGGATTCACCTTGGAAAAGTGCTGACCACACCCGACGGCAACAGTACAGCACACTTGAATAGACTAGAAACTTAAACCAAGGTCAGAAGAACAATGGTTTTTGTCCATGCAAGTGTGGAATTACTATTTAGAGATCAAACCAAATCCACCTGGGTTACAATATTCCCAGATGAAAACACAAACTCTCCTGTAAACAAATGTAAAAATGTAAATGTAATTCTAAACTGCACCGTGCAGTGGACCTGCATACATGCATTCATAATATTAGTCCCAGACAACTGCAACTGCAGCTTTAGAGCTGTATAGTCACTGTATATATCATATGTTCTTCAATGATTTGTAAATAATAACACTTATAGATTTTCATATAAAGTGGACCTGTTACACTTTTGCTTACTTTCAGCACCGTTACAACCACGGGTGCTAGAATTAAACTTGAGCAAAATTACAAATTATGAGGTCAGTGCACATAAAATAAATCTCTAGGTTACAAGTATGGTTTGGAGACCGTGGCAGTGACAAAAAGACCAGAGGCCTAGCTAGAGGTGGCAGAGCTAGTGATCAGGATGGACAAGACTGGAACTGAGTATATCTCAAGGACAGCTTCGGTTGAGCGGTTTGGAGAGAAAGGCTGAGATATTTTGGACATGTGCCGTGGAGAGTTTAGCCTGTGTAGCCTGGGAAACTAGTTGCCACACAGGACACAATAACAGGAGTTCTTGAAGCGATTTAATGGCATACAGATGAGATACAAAAACAAAAAACACAAAACATCCAATGAAAGAATATGCATCTGGCTACACACAGAAACAAACTAATGCCAAACCAAAACCACGCGATAACTGCAAAATTGCAAACTTGCATTTTGCAGGGGTTTCACTAGCAGCACGCTTGGACACACTGGAGATTGCAGACTATGTCTTGCTACACATGTAAGGACATGGCGGTCTCTAGCACCTGCAGGTGCCGATCACTAATAACAACTACAAACATATACACCATCTCATTAAAATGTTGCTTTATAACTTTTTTTTAAAGTATTGACACAACAAAGTCTCAACACATTCCAAGCATATTTACCAGGAACTCTGCCCGTGTCGTTGGGAGAGAAAGCCGACATCTCGCAGATTCTGATGCATTGGGTCCGCGCTTTGTGTTCACGTCTTTGTGTGGAATCCGTTTACCTGCTCTGATTTGCTGTTTTAGCTGTTTGGTGGCTGTAAAATCGATTTGAATTGGAAAATCGATTATTGAAACCCACCCCTAGTAGAAACTACTGTTCTTGGCAATTCTGCCACCTCGTGGCAGAGGTTTGTAACATCAAGTAAATGTACCTAACAACCCCAAATTAAAACCATTTTAAAAAACCAAAAACAGATTCAAAAGAACGTGATGAGAGAAAATGTTTACAGGCACTCTAACATCCCAAGAGAAAACCTATTTATCTCCATTATTAAATTACATTTTAACCGCCCGTCTACATTTGGACCCTGGAGGTTGAGGATGGAGCTGCCAGGCCGAAGGAAAAAGATGAAGAACACATCATAGATATAGTGAAGGAGGACATGCAGAAGGTTGGTGTGATAAAATGTGATGCTAAGGATAGAGTGAAAAGCAGGCAGATGATCAAGCGTGGTGACCCCTAAAGAGAACAGCCGAAAGAAGAAGAGGATACTGACAAATGCCATACATACAACAGAAAAGCCCAGCAGTGTCAACCATGTTAGTACCCATGATTTACCAGCAGATGTCACAGTTCTCACAGATTTGGTTATCGGCTGTTCTGACGTAACAGAGTGGGTTGTGGCAAAACTCCAAATATGCTTGCAGCAGCATGAAAAATTCAACTCACAGAGAGCTATGCAGCAGCCATTTCCTGCCCTGTGTGGTTCAGGGTTGTATTTCCTCTTTTAAAACTTTGAAAGTGGCTGCTGCTGGCTGCCTTCAGCTCTGGCAGACAGGCCTTGTTCCAGACGTGACAATAAATGCAACAAAACTTTTAAAAAACTCTCAGGAACACTGATGAAAGAGTTTTCTGTTCTATCACACCTTTTGCTAAACAGCTTGCCAACTGTGGACTAAATATAAGACTTGTTGGACTCACAAATTCTGATGTTAGGCGTTGTACTTATTGCACACCCTGGCTTTTTGGAACAGACGTTAGTCCGGATGTGGGGCGGGACTCTTGACTCTGTAAACCACGAATTCACAGAGAGGAAGCGAGGCCACTGTGCTGCTGAAGCAGAGTATCTGCATTTAAAAATAGTCTCTGAGGTGCCATTAAAAGGACAGGCTTGACAAAAGCACCGTGCCCTTTATCTAAAAAGGATTAGAAAAGAAAAGATAAAGAATGAAAAAGTTATCTACCGATACAATAAGGTGCTGGCAGAAAAAGTATGACTTACTACATGAGTTACTGAATGTATTGATTGGAGACTCAGTTTTCTTCTGGCACGTGTATGATTTTAAAGGAGTAGTACACAAAAACAAAAACTTGTTTCAGTACAGTTATTCTGACAGGACTGGAAGCGTTTTCAAATTTGCATGAATGTCATTTGGATTTTGTCCTGTTATTTGTGATTAAACGCTACTGGGGTGAATTTATTCATTGTAATCTAAATGAATCTTAAATACCTCGCTCTGGAGAGGAGCTTGTACACTTGTACTTCCTCCTGGAATCAATGGTGCTATCTTGATCAAGAATACTGCTTATCCTAATCTAAAAAAAAGCAACCATCAAATACTAAATAAATGTGAACATTACATTTGTCTCTGAATTGCAGTGGGCATGTAAAAAAGTAGAGAGAGAAACTCAGTGAAGTACACCCTGTACCGTGGAACTGTCATTTTAGCACGTTACTTTTTGAAAGAGTCATGGTGCAGGCACAGTAGGGGCCAGTCAGGCCCCTCCTTCCTTTTACACTTGTATGTCATGTGCATATGATTACACTTCTTTTACATGTAGGTCAATGCGACAGAGAGAAACACAGGGCTAGTGGTGCTATGACTTTAAGAGCAGCGGTGCAACTTTTCTGAGCTATAAAAACAAAAGTGAGTCATCACCGAGTCACAAAAAAAAACCTTTAAGAAACGAAGCCGGCAACTCAACCTTTACACTAACATGCTCTTCTAAACCGGCCCTCACGAGTTGCAAATACGCATGCAGGTATAAGTGTGGTTTTGGCCTGAAACAGTCATTTGTGTATCTTACAGCTCACTGTGCAGAAACAGCCTGGTTTCCACAGGTAGCTAAATAAGTTCTTTTGACACATCTCTGCGCTCATCCTACCTATTACCATATAAGGCCATAGAAATCCATCTGAGCTGCAGATGGCTTAAAAAGTGTAGACGCGGTTGTTCTCCATATATGGACGTCATCTGCCACTCCCGTCTATAACACCTGGGAGCCTCACCTGAGAAAGATAAAAGATATTAAGCTTAACAAGACTAAAGCGCATAGAAAAAAGTAACAAAGAAAACAAAAAAACACTCCCGTTGTCTGAGGCACTTAAGCGCATGCACACCTTTTTTGTGATTTAAGCTTCAAATGTAATTGTGATTAAATGCAAATGCTGAGGTTGCAGATGAAACTGTGTCGCACCTGGGAACGGAGGGCTGGGCCGCCTTCTGGAGGTGTGCTCAATTCAACACGGCTCCTCCTCTATGAGTCAACCTGCTCTCCTTCCTTATGACCCTTCAGCTTTTTGACTGCTGCTGCCATTTTTCTCTGCTGCCTGTTTCCGTCACACATCAGAAGCAAAATGGTGAGTACCTCTCACAAAGAATTATGCTAGGATTTTTTTTTTTTTTTAGCTTGAGCTGTCACTCTTGTGTGATTTGTGCGCTCTGCTGAACAATGCAGCCTTAGAAGTGATGACAGCTTTAAGCCTCCTTTTAAAACCAAATTTGGAGGGAAAAAAGGAGGAAAAAAGGGAAAACTGTGTGAAATTGGTTGTCAGTAGAGCGACGGTGTAAGGCTTACATGTGATTATTGTGGAGTGGGAGGAAAAAAAAAGAAAAAAGGATGGCTTGCTCTTGGTGCAGAGGGTTTGTTCATTCATGGTGTGGCTTTGCCTCCAAAATGGAGGAAGCTTCGTTCGTGCTTCAAACTTGTTGAGAGAGAATCCCTTGGGGCGGTGTTTCTTGTGCTAACTTGTTCCACAATGACTGGAATGTGACAGATTCGAGGCCTTGAAAACTAGGGAAAGGATAGCAACACCCTTTAGCACATTGCTGTTAAAAGAAAGTTGTTTTAATGTTTGCACGTTTATTTGCCTGAACAGCACGTCTCTCCAAAGCTGAACTTTTTTTTTTTTTGAAGAACTTCCTGTTTCTTCATCTTTCATTTCTGCTTTTTCTCTCGGAACCAACTGTCAAGGTTGAGAATATCTGCAGATATACAAGCCAAGGCCCAATTTATTTTAAAGCGCTCATTTTGCATCTTGGTATTTAATACAATTCTTCCCAGCGCTTAACTTTATAAATCCCATCGTTTAAATGAGAGGCGTGTCACAAATCTACATGTCTGTAGTAGGAGCAGGTGTGTGGGGGAGTTTTTTTTTTTTTTTCTTTTTTTTTTTTTTCTCTTTCTAATATCTTCCTTGTCTTCTTACCAGGCATCTGGAGTTAAAGTCACTGACGCCGTTAAGGACCTCATCAATGAAATGAAGGTAGTGAAAAATGATGCTGACCAGAACGAACGTGTAAGATTGGTGATATTCAGAATTGATGACAGCGAGGGCGCCATCGTCGTCGATAAAATCTACCGTCAGAAAGACCTGGCAGACGTGGACGATGTCTTCAAGTTCTTCATCGGCCTCCTGGATTCTAAAGTCTGTCGCTACTTGATGTATGACTGCCACTTTGAAACAAAGGAATCAAGTAGAAAAGAAGAACTGGTCGCTGTGATGTGGTAAGTCCTCGAATTTCTGCTGAGTCTTCCCTCCACTTTTACATTTTTAAAAAAAAAAAAAAGTTTTTTGCCTGCACCCAACTGATCTGCAGGAAGTAGTGAAAGAACTTAGCATAATGTCTGGATTCTGATGCGTTTGAGAGTCAATGTCGTTCCAAGGAGGCGTTTGCACGAATAGGAAAAGTGTTTAAGCAGTCTCAGTTTTGGACACATGGATAATGGCTTCTCTTCATTAGGGCTCCTGATACGGCACCAATCAAAGAAAAAATGAAATACGCTAGCTCCAAAGATTCCCTGAAGAAGATCCAAACAGGTGTGTTGTGTTTTTTGTTTTAATTTTTTTAAAACAGTTTTAAAATGCCACGTTCTTATTTACTTGCATTTACTTTGGAATTCTATCATATTGTTAACACAAGCTGAATGGTCTCTCCCTTTATTTTATTTATCTTTTCTAACAGGAGTCAAACACATGCTGGAGATGAATGACCTTTCAGATTATGGAACCAGGGAAAGTTTTGCAGAAAGAATGGGAAAAGGTGTAGTCAAGCTTGAGGGCCACGCTGTGTGAGATCACTGAATTAAGCAATAAGGAATAAATAAATGAATGAAAAATATATATTTTTTGCTTTGTTCCCTTGTTTCAAAATAAGGTCAATTAAACAGATTTGAAATGGTACGTCAAAGGTGATTTTGGGGGGTGGGCTGGGAGAGGGTTGACAAAGCTTAAAGTGGGGGGGAGGCTTGGGCTCTGAATGGGATTTTGATAGTGTTAACACAGGGAAACTCAAAACGATCTGGGCACACAGTCTGGCTGTGAAATCAACCTTGTTCAGATGGTATTTTACTCATCTTTGGTTTTATAGGGGGGATATTTTTTATTTTGGTTACTTGACTCTTGGTACCTTGAAATTTCTCCAATTTCCCCCCCCCCCCCCCCCCCCCCCCCCCCGTGTAAATACAAACTTCTTGAATCCCTGCATATCTCAGTATACACCACTTGTCTTCCTTTTTAATATTTCTCCACAACAAGAAAACAAACGTATGCTGTAAAATGATATTAACAACCCACCAAAATGGCTGGGATTTTAAGTTTGACACAAATATTCCTAGGGGTGTTTCTTTGGACACCTAGAGTTATAGTACAGGGAAAAACAAAAATCACTGGAATTGCTGCACTGTCAATGTGTTGTCAAATAAACTCAATGCAATGTTCGTGTGATCTTTTTCTTTGCCTTTTGTTTTGATTTATCGGTGCAATTATGATTTGGTATCAACTATCATATTTCAGTGTTCAAGATTTGACTTATAAATATTACAGGGGGATATAGTAAAGTGGGTGCTTTTTAAGAGGTGGGAGTAATTGAAATTTATAATCGAGAGAGCTGGAGCCTGGATGTATAGCAAACCGATCCAGTGTCATCTAGGAAGCCAGGGTTCTACCACAAGGAAACACAGGAACTCAATGTAGCACATAAGTTCTAGCTTAGCACAATGTGTGGAAGGCAGCAGAAACGGGTTGCTTGAATATTTCATCAAGTTAAAAATAACAAGCTATAACATGCTAATCCTTGAGTTTGGTTGCCTTAGGACAGAGCGATATTATTTGCTGATTACTAGTTGTGGCATCACATCCCTAAGAACTGTTCCTTGCATATTATGTCACGTCCTTGTAATTCAAAAATGAGTTGTCTTCGACTTTAAATTGTCGAGATTTCCCACGGGAACAATCTGTGAATATGTTTCTGATCGTCATGAGACTTTCTGGGATCTCGATTACAAAATATAATCCAGTTCCGGCTCATATTGCACTTGATTTGTGAAAACAGGAAGCAATTTTGAAAGCCGTGTGGGAGCACCGCCTGGCCTCCTTGTCTACTTACCAAAAAAGCATGCACCACAGTGCATCTGAAACACAGGCAGGTGGATCTTTGAGTCAGCATTGGGGCTCAAAAAAACATCGCAGTAGAATTTGGCGGGGTTTGATACGAGACTGGATGAACAAGAGGGGCGCTCTGCTCGGTCGTGAATGGCTGTTTTGCTTTCAGGGAACTAATGACGCACGGCGATTTGAAAAAGTCGCGCGGCAGCGACGCCTTCCCCCCCCCCAAAGTGATTTACGGCAGATGAGTAGTTTAACAGTCCTCGGAACTTTGACATCTCTTATTGAAAGCGCAACTAGTGAGACTTTGACTACATTATTTAGACTTAGTTTTCTTTTTAATTTATAAAGAAGTCGCACTTTGAGCTCTCTCACTTTGTCGCTTTGAAAATTACTTGAACTAAAAATGAAATTTGTCACTTTTTCGGAGACTCTACTCTCCGTAAAGTCCTTGAAGTGGTCATAAAGGAAACAGCCAAACACTCTTGGAGTATTCTAACAGTTTTATTGAAATTAAAGCTTTAAGAAAATACAGTGGCACCTTTTTTTTCTAAAGGTGTCTTTACTCTGAGCACTGTGACTGGATTTCATATCTGCGTTCAGTTGTATGACAAATGTACACTGCGCATGTTGCTGTCTAACAGGACTTCCTGGTAGCTAGCAGTAGTCTTTCTCCACACAGCAAAGGTTTGGCAAACAGCTTTTCAGCCTGACACAATGATTTAGAGTGTAGTGGTCCTAAGCAAAATGTCAAAACTTATCATGTTTTTCTTTCTTCCCAATCTTTGTTTAGAGAATAATTAGAGAAAAACAAAAAGAGAATAAGTGGAGTTTTCCCTCTATAAAACCATGGGATCCTTTACAGTAGTGCAATGCCAGGGACTACTGTTGTGAGAATCGGTGCAACATCAATAAAAACTCTATTGAATGCCATAAGGTAAATGTACTGTGCAGGACACATGACTGAAGATGTGTGGTTTTTAATCATACCGGAAATAAAATTGTGCCATTATGCTTCGCTTCCTGCCTACATTGACTGCACTGCAGCAACAACACACACATGCAACTGAACACAATTACAGAGTGCCAACACTGTAGTTTATTCATTCATACAAATTCAGATTCAATGTGTGTTAATGGCAACCAGCTACAGAGGAAAAGCAGGCCCTGCAGTGATGAACCACATTATGTTCCCATCATTCAACCACATAGAAAAGACATACAAAGTAATTGCACAGGTTGATGCACGTTTGACGTACATTTGGTTTCCCTTTTAACACTGAACTATGGGGGAATGTCAGAAATATAAGGCAGGGGGATAAATAACTTCTGACATAGCCAGAATTGTTGAGGGAATGTGGGTTTCAATAAAGATTGCAGCAGGATTATCTCCTCTAATCTTAGCTTGAAATGTTTTTAAAAATATCAAATACTTGATTCCTACAGCTGCAATAAATGCAATCAACTACAGTACAAGAAAAGAAATTTTTGGAATGCATAACTATGGTAATTATAAGGCATATTTGGCAGTTTTGTAGTGTCTGCAGTGAACTTCCTCTCACACAGACGTTCCTTCCTTCAGTTCCACGTATTCTCCCTTGAAAAGAAATATGAGAAATGGTAGAATGAAGATATATGAGAACAAAAGATTATGAGCGTACACACTGGGAGTGCATTTACTCACCTTGTTCTCCAGGTGCTCCTGTAGTGTTCTCACCGTCTCCCGCTCTTTGGTCAGCTGCTCCTGAGTAGCTTTAAGAAGCTGCTGGAGCTTAGTGGCTGCCTGGCCCAGGTCTTTAGACAGTTTCTTCTCCTTCGCCAAGCGCTCCTGTTCAAACAACCAGGAGCAAACATGACACCAGTAAACTAAGGTAAAAAAACACTGTGAAAGAGCTTTATATGTTTTTATAAACAGGTGTATTCTTTTTTTATTATATAGATATTTGCACATCTTGTTCTTGCTTATTCGTTCCATGTTCTATATCAAGTCAAGTCAAGAGACTTGACTCATGACCTCTTTATACTATATCTTTTGCTGTGATATTCTGAGCCAGGTGATGTATTTTCGTTCTGCACTGTTTGGTGTGTAGACTGCATGACAATCAAGTCTCTTTTTTGTTAGAAGCAGGGCCACTGTCATCCTGACATACTTTGCAGGGTTAAAGACATTTAATACACCAGCACTCATCCATCCTATACTGTAACCCTGCCACACACTCACCTATGAAATGCTACAACCCCATTCGTGTAATATGCTCACACTAGGCTCGCTATATCTGTATGTTTATGCACAGTTTCAACCATATCAATAGTTTTTTTAAATTTAAACAAAAAAACCCCCAAACAAACAGTGGTTGCTATTTTCTAAGAAAACGCTATTGTAGCCATTGCGCACCTTCAGCTGAGCTACGTCTTCAGTGTCGGATTGTGGCGACTCTGAGGAATCCTTTAAAAGATCCAGTTGAGCCTGAAGTTCTGCTACAGTTTTCTGGGCCTGGAAGTTGACAGCACACATCACTGTTATCCACTGAGAACTTAAGAGAAACGTAACGGTGTAAGAAGAACATAAATACTGTACAGACAGTAGCTGATACCTTTTCATACTCTTCTGAGAGCTGCTGCCTGTGGGTCGCCTCCCCGTGCAGCTTCTCTGCCGTCTGGCTCAACTCGTTCTGGACCTGGCGGCAGACAGAGGCACACTATAAATACACACATTGACACACACACTAATAGGCAGCACACTGATGCGTAAACAAACATTCTTTTGTTAAAGAGCCAGCACTGTGCACACACCAACACACATAAATCAAAAGCTGCTCAACCTGTGGACCGAGTTAGTACTTTCTCTCACTGTTTCTAGGTGAAAGACTAAAATCAAACACGAGGTTTCTGGGCTTTTAAACATATAAACAAACATCTGGAAACAAAACAGAGGTGAGCATGCAAGCGGAGAATCAGCAGCAGTTAAGAGTTAGGCTCACTCTGTTAGTGCAAACAGTGGTTAGCATAAACAGCTGCCCTGCTGGAGGAGTACTGGACGGACTGGAATTACAGCCCTACTATATCGGAGTCATCAGTACTTGTTTTCCGTGGAACATCATTTAGGAGAAGGAAATGACCAGATGTGCTTCTCATCCACATGACAAAACACATCTGTATCCTTGCAAATTTTATTCTGATGTCCTATTAAATGTAACGAAGGCACAATTGTGAAGGAAATGTAAAAAACAAAAACAAAGGAGATTTATTTAAACTGTTCATGTCACTGTCCAGTACTCTCTAACAGGAAGTGAAGGGTGACATTTGCACCCTGACCTGAGTGGGTTGAGCCTCAGCCGGGCCATTCTGTTCTTGCTGGGCCCGCAGCGTGATCTCGCTCAGCTGCTGTCTGACCTGAAAAAGGAAGCCGTCGCTCGTCACTGTTTACGTAACCTCCATCCATGAATCTCTCGCTTGGCACTCATAAGTCAGTGACAGCTTACTGAGCTGGTTGTGCATGTGAAGTCATGAGTCGCATGGATTCCTTAACGAAAATTCCCTCCTCTCAACTCAAGTACACTTTCATAAAAATGCTTTACACATTATTGGCTAGACGATGGGAAAGGGAGTCACGGCGGAGTAGTCACCTGTGCGAGCTCCTCCTTGTGTGCCTCGGCCTCCTTCCGGGCCAAATCCAGCTGGCTCTGACACTCCGACAGCTGCAGCTTCAGCTGAACGCAGAGCACAGCACAGACAGGAGCCAATGTTAGTGTTGTTGTTTTAAGTGGAACAAAAGATGTAAATGAACACATAATTTTAAATATGAACAGATAACGCCGCAAATTTATCATTAATTAGATATTCTCCAGCTTAACCCCTTAATGTATCATATTTGATAAAGGAAGCTTTTTTAAGTTTTTGAGACTTCTACCTCAGTGTGTTACATTTGCACTATAATAAATGCATGGAAGTTGTTTTTTTGTATCTACTCAAGAAGCCATGTGTATAACCCAAATGCATAGAATGCAAGAATAAAGGTGAAACTATGCCAGTAATATACAAGTTATTATCATTTAATATACATATAATACAATTCTAGTAAGCCTGCTGTAGATCTTAGCTGCTTATATACCTGCTCCATCTCCTCTGAGATTAGATGACTGTCTGTCTGCTTTTCCAGCTGGGCTTCCAGAAGCATCATCTGCTCCTTCAGCTGTAGAGAAAAAAAAAAAAATAATAATTTACAACTTAAAACCTGCCAACTTACCCCCAGGAGGTGATTTAAAAAGAGTGGAAAAATCCTCACCTGTTCTATACTTTGGTTTTCTGCCTCCAGCTTACTGACTTTCTGCAAAGCCTGGCAATGTGACAAGATACCGTAGATTAATTGTTTGTTTTTAATAGTTTCTGCCAAGGTGAAAACCTCTGAAAGTGACAGTGTTTTTTAATGACAAGATAAAGGTGAAGATAAAATCTTTAAAGTAGGTATTATTCGTCACCTCTTGCAGCTGTTCCTCTGAGTTAGCCATCTTGGATTTCCATACGAGCTCTTCCTCCTCCACACTCTTCTGAAGATGTTTCAGCATTCCTTCCTAAAGGAGAAAATGGAGAGATCTATAGATGGACCATATCAACTTTGCAATCCATACTTCACCACTGGATTTTAGAAACTTACAGTTTCGGCCAGTACTGTCCTGTACTGTTCACATTCAGCCTGCAGGGAACCATGGCTTTCCTCTGCCTCCTTCAGTTTCTCAAGCAACTCCTATAACAAACCACACACATTCACTACCTCTTCTGCCTGGTTACTTTAAACCAGTATATGGAAACAGTGTAAAGTGGCTTACTGAATGTGCTGTGCTTGACTGAGACTCCTGGCTCTGCTGGCTCAGAGCTCCCTGAGCGTTCTGTGTAAACACTTTTAACCAGTTTAACTAAGAGGAGAAAAAGTAGACACTAATGAGTCACAGGCACATTACCAACCGCTTTGAAATAAAGAGCTCATTCAGCAACTCTCCCAGTAAAATCCCCCTTTCTTACCTGCTCTGTCTCTACAGGTATTTGTGGGAAAAGTGTCTGGAGAGCTTCTTTGGTTTCATTTTGAAAAGCTGCCAGTTCTGCCGCAGTGTTCTGTTTAAGCAGTGAACGACATTATCAGTGAAGTGACTGACAGCAAACTGGTTTCCACTGATAAGCCACCAGCAGGTGAAAAGACTTACCGCGTGAGTGGCAACCTTCTCTTTTGCTACCCTCAGTTCATCTTGTAATGACGTGACCAGAGCATCCTTTTCAGTCAAACTATTAAAGCAAACAAAAGACAAAACAGATGTAAATAACTGACCTAATTTTGTGTGAGGCTGATCTTTACATGTGGCAAACTTATTAACCTGACTGTGTACGATTTGCCTGTTAAGGCAGAACAGCAACATTTAAGTGCATTACCTGTTCTGTAGTAGTGCAAGCTCTGCAGAGCCATCTGACTGCTGAAACAGGAACAACATGCAAATCAATTTTTTTTCCTTCTGGGCAGCTCTAAAAGCAGAATCATGCACATCAACAGGAACACTTACTTGTGTGTTCTTCAGTGTCACCATTTCTTCTTTGAGGTTTTTGAGTTCATCCTGAAGTGATGTGACCTGACTGGCATCTTCACTAAAAGGTTACACAATTTACACAAATGTATAAATAATAACAAAACCAACCAGGTTTTTCTGTTAGCCCAAGATAATTATAAAGCACCTTACCTCTTATTTCTTTGCTCAAGCTCAGCAATAGTGTTCTCCTGTTGAAAGGGAACATTTTTACGATCTATATTTGTCCTGAGAAACTGAGAAGTGATACTTTTTGGTAACAAATTAAATGTCAAATGCATGCAGTGCTTACAGCAGCTTCCTTCTTTATCTGCAGTTGCTTCAGTTCCTCGTGAAGCACATTTAACTGGCTCTCTCTCTCTTGCAAGCTGTACATAAGGGCGTGATATTTAGAAAGTGGATAAACCAGCATTGGATGTGATATTGATTTATGACAGAGGAAGAGTAAACACCCACCTGAGCTTTAGATGTTCCACATCTTCAGAGTTCACCTGGAAAATGTAAAAATAACAAACATCTTTAGGTGTGACTACATACTAGTCAGCAATTTTAGGTGTGGTTACGTGTTCGTCAATCTCTTTCATAGAGGTCAAACTTAAAATACATTTACCTGTTTGTTATCCTCCTCCTTTTTACTCTGACTGGCCTCCAACAGCGAGTTGATTGATGCCACCTGCTGTTCAAGCTGGCTTTTCTCTTTCTTTGTCGCCTCCAGCTGGACAGTGAAGGCATCCACCTGAGCAGAACGCTCCTTGAGCTCAGCCTCCAACTTCTTAACACGTACTTGAAACTCTTTAGAAATAAAAACTTGCAAGTTAATCTTTAGCTTTAAATACTTTGACTAAGATTTGTCTAAGATTAATTTTTCTATTTAAACTGCTGACAAAAAAAATGCCAACACTTTTAAATATGATAGCCTTTGCTCACTAACCTGAGAGTGTGCCACTGTCCTGTTGGGCCTTGTCCAAAGTTGCCTGCAGGCTGCCATTTCTACTCTGTGTTGTTCTGAGTTCCTCACACACCTCCTCCAATTTCCTCTGCAATGCCTGTTCTTTCTCTGCGTGGCTGGTCTGAAGAAGAAATTTTTAGTTGTTACCAACAGCAGGGGGCAGCAAAGTATC
This sequence comes from Oreochromis niloticus, assembly GCF_001858045.2. Lineage (NCBI taxonomy): Eukaryota > Metazoa > Chordata > Actinopteri > Cichliformes > Cichlidae > Oreochromis > Oreochromis niloticus. The sequence goes on from NC_031978.2 coordinate 22,445,964, forward strand.
ACTAAAACATTTTTGTAAGTGATAGCGTTGAGTCATATGCATCTTTAAAAGTTCCACAAAAAGACAGCCAACAGAAAATGTCACAAAAAGAAAAAATATTAACAGTTACATTAAACAGACATCTTATTTCTATGCTAAGCAGTTCTTTTGACAAGCATCATAGGAGGAGCTTTGATTTGGAAATGACAGAATTTCCTTTGTCTCCATGTTGTGGATAGTCACAGTCCAAAAAAATAAGTGTTTCATCATGTGAGCATGACTTGTTGCATAATATGTTCAAAGACTTTAGACTGTTGGGAGGGCAGTAAGTAAATGATTAAACAAAAGGCACACTTGACTTGTGAGAAGTGCTGACTCACTTGCTCCACATTACCAGTAATAGTTCAGAGCAGCAGCATTCCATGAGTGGGACTGTGTGGGCAGATAGTGCATAAAACAAGGAAATTAACAGACCAAAACACACTGTTGTGCTTCCTGTCTGAAAACTGGAAATGGTGTCACGCTTTTATGGCCGATTACAACAGGCTGGGGAGGAGCGATGCTCGGACATGCACACATTCCAGCTGGCACCTACAGCCCCCGTCATTGTTATAGCTGCATTCCATTCCTGGCCCTGGGCTCTATGATTACAAGGCAATTAGACGTCCCTTAACATTAGAGAGTCTAGAGATTGGTGGGGAAAGGCCTAGGCTTGCATTTTGTAGATGCTCAGACACCAACTCGCTGCAGAAACAAGATTTTATAAAAAAGCTAGAATAAATGTGGTCCCATAGCAAAACAGAGGAAAAAAAAAAAAAATCTCGTCTTATATAGTTATAATAAAAATAATGTGGTGTTCCACAGGCCTGGCCAACCTGAAGCTGTGAGAGCTGCTTCTCAGCAGCAGAGACCTTGGCTTCCAGCCCTTTCCTTATGTTCTCATCTGCAAGCACACTCTCTGTCTTCTCTCCAAGTTCCTTGGTTAACTTTGTGCATTCCTGTCGCAGCTTGGCCAGCTCTGCATTTTGTCTGAGGGCAGAGGGGAGACAGACATCAGCTCAAGAGTAAAGACTCATGCCTTTCAAGCATGAGTCAAACTTCAGACCTGTTATAACAAAGAATCTGAATCAGTACACACTGTACTGAATAAAGAGGTAAAAATCTGTTATTGTCCCATACTAGTCAGTTACCGTGTCAGCGTTTGGTAAAAACTCACTTGCTCTCGGCTTGACTCGTAGCCTGGTTGAGCGCATCACGCAGGATGGAGTTCTCCTGCTGTAGGCGAGCAAGTTGGGCATTGGGGCCTTTTTCCAGCTGGTCCTGAAGGCTTAGGATCTGCAGTCATTTTTAAGAAACCATTAAGCCTGGTGCTGCTGCTCTTTCACAAGAGTAATGTTTAATGTGTTTCAAGAGGAAACTAAATCTTCCCGAGTAATCTGACAGCAATCAGATTACTCAGAGAACCATAAAATTAAAAAAATGCAAACACAAATATACCAATTTGACTTTTTAAATTCAATGTAATGTGTATTAAACTGACCTTTGCATTGAGTCTCTGCGTTTGGGCTACGTGGTCCTGATAGCTGGCCTGCATGCGAGCCTGCAGAGCAACCATTTCTTGCTCTCTCTTACTCAGTTGAGAACTCAGCCTCGTTTCCACGCTTGCCACCTTGGCCTTCTCAGCAGACAACTCCTGATAAATGAACAGCACAATCAGAGAAAGGATCCATATTCATTGTGTTACAAAAAGTCACTTAAGAATGAAACCTCCCCAACTGTCCATCAATCTCACAGAAGATGAGAGGATTATAAATTTTGGAAGATATTGTGGCTTTCCCTCTCACTTAGCACCTACGCATCAGGTTTTTAAAAAATATATCATAATACAGCTTAAAACAGAGCAATGGGTACCAAATCAAAGTGAAACTACTGCCCCTACATCTTAAAGATTTTTTTCTCTATCGTAACCTGATAACCAAGTTAGCTTTCCAATAGTGCCACCCTCAGGACAAAAGAAGAATAGTGCAGCTGTCAGTGCACAGTCATGACCAACAGGATATTAATCCTTTTAATTTAGTTTCTTTATCTGCTGCCACAAGGCCAAACCAAACGTTCAGGCTTAGTTATAATAAGGACTGAAAGGCAGCAACGATTCTCATCCATATTATGAGTAATAATAGTCTCACTGGGCAGCAAACAAGGCTATCGAGCAGACCTGCTGTTTTTGAGACTATGTCTGACCTTGGTGAGCTCTCTGAGACGGTTCTTTACTGCGGAAGCATCCTCTTGCTCTGCTACCAGCTGCTTCTCTCGCTCGTCCAGCTGCTTCTTCAGCATGGCCACTGGGTCTCCTTTCTGAGTGGCCTAAACACACAAACAAACACACACAGAAATGCAAAAGAATGAATCTTTCTTCAACTTTCAAATGTATTCAGTGAACTATGTTCTTATGTGAGGCTTTTCCCTCACTGCTGTTCCATACCATGTGCCAGGTGTCCTGGATGATGCCAACTTTCTCAGACAGGATCTCGATGAGCCTGTGTGCCTCTCCCTCACTGAACACCATGCTGCTGATGGTGGATACCAGGGCCTTATAGGGCAGGTACAGCGGAGCATCGGCAGAATCCACTGCTGCAACTGCAAAGGCAAACACAAAATAATGCAGAAGAGTTAGATAAACTCAGAATTTTTTTAATATCTAAAATAAAGCGGTCTAGACAAAGGTGACTGAATTCTCTCACACCGCCTTAGGAAAAGGACAACGCTACAACTTGTCCTGTGGGTTTGGGGCTCTGGGCATTTTCAGATGGCAAAATGATGGGGCATTGTGGCACCAGGCGGAGACAAGCCTCGGGCAAGTGAGAAAGCCGACCCCACCTCTCTTCTCATTGTCAGCAGCACTGAGAGGCTTTGTAAGTTAACAAAACAGAGCAACAGTGTTTGGACAGGCTGGCGTGCTCTCTGCCCTCCAGAGCTGAGTGTCAGATGTTACCCACCACTGCCATTGGCACTATTTCCACAAGTCCACAGCTCAAGTTCATCAGTACTGACAAGTTATTCCGGACTTAGATTGTAAGTATGTGTATGCAAGCCAACTGTACCTCCAAACATTAAACTCTCACTACAACAACCAGTGTTATGGTTAATATAGTTCCTGCCATTTCCATTGATTTAAATGAGTTCTATTTTAGAAACTGTAACAGTAACAGCAGTATTTATAGATAGCAGGTTCCTGATACCAGCTACATAGCATAATAGCAGGCCTGTGCATTGAGCAAACAATGTCTTGTTTACATTAAAGAATATCTGCTTGTAAAGTTAATCAAAGAGCAAACAACTGGCTTCCCAGAAAAAATGTTGATATCTAAAACATATGAAGGGTTACCAAGGAAGTAAAGACAGCGTGTCCTTCTCATTTTGCAACATTAGATCTTCTGTTCTACACTGATGTGAACTCATTCCTCCTCCACCACCACCACCACAGAAGATGGACCAGCCCCTTAAACGTGCCTCAAAAAGATGAGGAGCAGGGAGAAGGCTTCGAGAGGAGCTTAGAGCAAGGAAACGTGTTTCGTAAAAGTATTCTGTATGCACACACAGAAAATCACCAGCACTGGAACCAAGGATTTCCCATTCATCTCTCCCTCACATCTCTCTTTGGGAAGAGGTAAAAGATGCCAGAAAGACATATGTGAGGGAAATGAAGGGACATATTAGCATAATAAAAAGCAGCCAGTGCAGCACTGTGGTCATATCTGAAACTAAAGCTGCGGTTTCTGTTGAGCTATGTGCATTATCATCCACCGTATGTAGACTGCCTGTTTCGGTGCAATTCCTCTTTCTTTAATAACTTTAAAATTGAACTATATAAATATTAAAATAAGATTAATAATACTACATTTTGCAACATCTAGTACACAATAATCAGAGTTCTCTAAAATATAAATGCTTACCAGGCTCAGTCTTCTTCTTTGATGCCTTTTTCTTGGGTTCTTGTGCTTTTGCTGCAACAGCAGGAGCCTGCTGGGATCCCACCGGGGGCACAGCCATCACTGGGACATCTTTAGTGACAGCCTCCAGCACCGGCGCAGTTTTAGATGGAGCTGGTACAGACTTGGCTGGGGCTGGAGCAGATTTGGATGTGACAGGGGCAGGCTTAGCTGATGCAGGAGCAGCAGAAGCAGAAGATTTGGTTGAAGAGGACTTGGCTGCTGTAGGAGTTGGAGCAGAAGCAGACTTTGTTGAAGCAGGTGGAGGAGTGGCCTTGGCTGAAGCAGGTGCAGGTGTAGACTTGGCTGAAGCAGGTGCAGGTGCAGACTTGGCTGAAGCAGGTGCAGGTGCAGACTTGGCTGAAGCAGGTGCAGGAGCGGCCTTGCCTGAAGCAGGTGGAGGAGCGGCCTTGCCTGAAGCAGGTGGAGGAGCGGCCTTGCCTGAAGCAGGTGGAGGAGCGGCCTTGCCTGAAGCAGGTGGAGGAGCGGCCTTGCCTGAAGCAGGTGGAGGAGCGGCCTTGGCTGGGGCAGGTGCAGAGGATGGAGCAGTTACCTTAGTCGGGGCAGAGACTGGAGCCTGGGTTACGGCAGAAGCTGCAGAGGACTTGATTGGTTCAGACATGACTACAGATGACGGGGTTGAAGCTGGCTCAACCTTTGCCACTTTCTGCTTCTTCTTCTTCTCTTTAGGTGAAGGTGCAGGTGAGGGCTCAGGAGCTGGGTTCGGTTCAGCAGCAGACTTGGGCTGCATCTCTGCTGCAACTTCAAAAGTGGAGACAGGCTCAGGAACAGACAGAGCTACAGTTGGCGCAGTTACACCCTCACTGACTATGTCAGCATCGGTGTCAGCGTCGCCTTCAGAAACGTCTTCAGTTTTCTCCTGCTCTGGGATCTTCCCATTGGGCTTTTCATCTTTCTTCTTTCCACGGTTCTTCTTCTCAGACACTTTGTCCTTTTTCTTTTTCTCAGTGCGAACAGACTGTGTCTTACCCAGTTCTCTGCGCTGTTTAGCGAGGGCCTCCTCATAAGAGGTCTCCTTCATAGAGAAGGTGGAGACAAGGGCAATCCCGACAGCAGAGATCACCATGAATCCACCAAAAACCATAATCCCAAGGGTCTGGGGGTCATAGATATCCATGGCAAAGTTTTAGTTAACCTGGGGGAAAAAAAAAAAAAAAGGGGGGGGGGTGTAAAATTCACTTTGTCATTCATACTCAGAAAAAATTGTAATATTACCAGAGAAAAAATTAAACTAACATTAGCTGCATTAACAAAGCAACTGATCATACAGAATTACAATTAATGCTCTCAGGTGAAACAATCCTAGCTTTTACCTCTAACGGCCTCAAGGTGTCACTGTCAAGCCCAATAACTTGTGGCCACAGAAAGCAGAACAATAAATCTTAAACTCTGAAACCAAACACTTGCTTCCTTTCGGGTTGAATGCGTTTTTCTCAGATTCATTTGCATCTCATACAGTCAGTTTAACACTGAATACAACAACCTCAGGCAAAGTGTCATTTAAAGCCATTCCCTTTTTTTTAAAACATTAAATGATCATTTTGATTACTGTATTGTTATAACAGAAAATGCCCACACTTTTGGCTGCAGTAAATAACCACTAAAGCAAAAATCAAAAACCTTTTTTTAACAGATGCTCAAAAAAAAATTACACAAATAAAAATGATTAATCATATCAAAAATGGTTACAAACCAATAAAATACACACAGAAAATGCAGAGATTTCCATAAGCTGACTTGTGGTTAAAAAGAAATGCCTTCAAGACTATTCAGCTGTTTCTTTAAGGCTCTTAAAAGTTCCTGTCACAGACCAGAACATTCCACCTGCAGGGTAGGACAGTTAGCTGACTGATTTTTTCAGGTCACTAAAACACCTTGATTTAATCTAGCAGAATTATTATTAATATCTGTAACAGATATGTTATCCTAACAGAAAATGCATAAACACAAGAAGCCAATACATGTAGAGGTTTATTGTTTTAAAACAAAGCAATGTGACACGGAAAGGAAAAGTGCAGAGTAAGAGTCCAGAGTCCCTGTTCATTGCAGGGTCTATAAGCTAGACTCAAAGGGGAAGGTACGGCCCTGCCTCCTTATCTGTGATGTCACACACTAGGGCATCTTTACTCAGGCTGAACTGAAGAAGAGGACCAACTCGACCCCAACTGTTATATAGAAGTGCAACTTTGTTACGAAAAACACATCCCCAAGACAGAGCCTAAGATAGCTGACTTTAATTCATGGGTACAGTGGTTTTCACAGAGGGTGTACTGAAGATATTGAAACTGTCTTCAGATAAAAGGCGTGAAACTGAATTAAGTCATGAAGGTTTTAAAAAGATGTATATAATAACACCTAACTTGTTCCCCATAATCTAATACACACACATGGATTTCAATAACTTCAAAGACAGTTTATTCAAGCTAATCCTAAAATTATCCCAAGACCACAAGTGAAAGGGAATTTTCAAAGTTTATAAACCGTTATGAATACCTTATTTTACGTGCTGCGAATTAAAACAATGTAGTGATGTGCAAATGCCCCAAGTATTTCATTTATTTATTTATTTGAAATTTTATATGGTTTTAATCAATACTTAACAGCTAGCACTGCAGCTAACACTGTGAATCAATGAAATTGGCTAACGTCCTGCACAATAAGCGTCGCTTACGCAACAAAAATGGACAACACAAGCTGTAATAAAACTGCAGACTAAACAGTTAGCAACAAAAAGGTCTAAAATCATTTTAAATAACTTCCGTCTGGTCTGTTTCAGTGGCAGTAGTTTTCTTAGGGGCTAGCAGTTAACAGCTTTCCAAGCTAGCTAAAGATGGTTCAATGAATAAAAAAATTCCAAGAATCCCACGCTTACCCCGGCGATGAAAACGCTACGTCTGCTCGCTTCAAAGGGAATATACTGAGGTCGACTTGTAGATGAAGTGGCTTCTGGGCAAAGCTACTTATATGTCCAGCTATCTGGCTAACTTGTCTTTTTTCCAGTGCTCTCCTCCTCACTCCGCTGGAGAATCCTCGGTCTGCTGTGAAGTCGTGGCACTTTGAGCTGGCTAGACGCGCTGGCCCCATGCCCCAGATAGCTACCATAAATCCACAAGGTTTCTGATTGGCTGGAATGTTCTCAAGACGGAAATGAGGCTGCTGGGAGTTGTAGTTTACTGCGGTCGTGGAAAAAGTTCGTACAGTGAGATGGTTTTTCAGTCAAACAAAGCGATTTGTTTGAAATGAAGAGTAAGTAAGTAAGTTTCCTGTTACTATGTCTTTTAAGTGCGCTCATTCTGGAGGAGGGTATGCTTTGTAAAGTTGAGAAGAAACACCTTTTTACACTTAAAAGCACTACTTTTTCTTTTTTGAGGACTGCCCCGTTTTGGCAAAAGGAAGTATTCATATATCCCGAGCATCGTTCATCCACATATTTAAACAAAGTGCTCTTATTTGTAAGGCCACAGCAGCGTTGAAAGGAGTAGGTCTACGGGAGGTATCTTTTCTTTAATGCAAAGTACAGTGTAACCTACTGACCTCTTCTTTTGTCAAAGTTTTTTTTGCTGTAAGCAGGACTTCTGCTTTTTACTACTTCCATTTATCTTTTTCTACACTTTCACAATTTTGTGTCAAGTGAGTTTTATTATTTTTCCAATACACAGACACACAAGGGCACATCAGGGTCTTTTCACATCCCATAATAAGCCTTTGCGAAATCTTTGACACAACCACTTCTAGAACTGTTTTTTTTTTAAAGCAGTTTGAGAAGTGGTGGCACTTGTTTGTTCAAGTGAGCTTGCAGATTGTCCTTGTCATTCTTCAGGAATTGTTTTGACTTTGAGATGACGGTGTGTTACTAATGCGAGCATAAAAGCAAACTATTCCCTGAACAGGGCAGGGTGCACTAACCAAGAAAAGGTTTGGTCACGACACGCACCTTCCTTTGAGTCCCTTTGATGTTTTGTTAATGAGGGAATTCCATTACTGAAGGACGAACATGCACTGTCCTCCAGACATTCCTTCACATTTTCATACCCAAGACGTGCCAGTCCCCTGTGCTTCTGTGTCAGGGGGCAGGCAAGGAGGCAATGTTAGATATTTATATTGCTGAGGGTCAAAATCTAAGTGCTGCTTTCTCTTCTTACTCTCAGAAGGTGTGAATGTAGCTGAGAAGAATTTCAAAAATCTGTGCAGGACCAGGAAGAAGCATCCTAACCTGTTTCAATAAGGAAGCACAGATGATCCAGTTACGTCAGTAAGCCCTGCAGGTGCGGTTAAAAAAAAAGTCCATTCAGAGGGCACATTTTCTATATGGGGAGGTTTTCATGCGTCATGGCTCTGAGTCCTATTGTAAGGCTTATGTCTGCATTCATGATAATTTTCTGGTGACCACTGCTGAGTTCTGAGCCATGAGGCAGGTGCTTTCACAGGCTCAGTCAGCGTGAGAGGATGTCACAGCTCACTTAACCATGAACAAAACCAAAGTGAAAAAAGACTATATGACACAGCAGACAAACGTACACCTGAAGCAGTGTCCCCTTTTTCTCTCGATCTATTGTGCTTTCTTAAAAGATCCTGGGCCTGATTATGTAATAGTGCTTTGCATCCCACTGAGGATTAAAAGTGGAATATAAAGATGGTACTGAATAAATTATTACTGGCAAATCACTAACAATCTATGCAGAAGCTCTGAGAATGCACAAAATCTATTTCTTATCATAGCTTGTAAATGATCTAAGCGCGCCTAGGGGGAGATACAGAAATTCACAAAATCATCTAACTACAGTCTGTCTTTGAAGCAAACACCATTTATCCTTTTACATCGGTTTATGCAGCCAAATTTCACACAGTGCGTCATTTCCTCAGACGGTTTTGTTTCTGAGGTGACTTATCAGATCAGTGGAGCTGCACAAAGAGAACATGAATAAACTAAATTTAGGACTGATACTTTTCTGTTTCATATAGCTCTGTAGCTGTGGTGAGGGGACTTGAACCCCACATAAGTAAATAGATGTTCTTTGGCAACCTTAAACACACGTCTACGGTTGACATCTATGCCTTTTTTTTTAATCTCATCTTGTTCAAAAGGCAGGTCTTGCTTTAACTCTTCGATGCTGCACTTCTAAATCCTGTTTGCTCTTACCACAGCTGGCAGGCTCCTTTGTTTGTACTGATTATTTGTTATAATGTCATTGGCTACAGTCAGCTGTTTTAACCAATCAGTGACTAGCGCGAACCTTACAGGTCACTGTGACTGAAAGACTGGGGCTGTCTAATATTGACAGATCCCCCACGGATGTATGTAGAGTAGACTCTACGTGCATCAGCATTGCAATTCTGCTTTTCTACAACTCCAACAGCCAAAGCTTCGTTAAATAAACTTTATTATCCATTAGGATGTTTATCATAATAATGGCCTTAATTTTTTGGTTTAAATAATAATAATAAATATATACTGATTGCATTACATACTAGCAATAAGTCCTTGACCTGTTACACAAAATATTGGTAGTTCTACCTGAGCTGTACGTTGCTTTGTGCAACTGCTAAAGTAGGTCACACAGTGAGCACGTTGGTCATGGTAATTCCCATAAGCCCCTTGGCATTTCCTCAAAGGTTACCTAATACACGATACCGTCCAATTGCAGGATCCACTGTGGTCGATGGATTTAACACAAACATGCATACAGCTGTGTGTAACTTCAAGGACACCGTAGAAAGGCTGTTAGTGCCACCTAGAGGCTGTATTGGCAGAGCTTCATGCTCTTGATACTTGAATGGAGAATAGTAAGGATCGAAGTAAGAGACTGCATGTGTGACATAAAAACAAAAAACCAAGATGAAATTTGGGAAAGTAAGGTTTATTAAACAGCATTAATAAAAATTTTATAAAATGCTAATGTTCTGTATGAAAAAACATCATATGAAGGAATTCACACAGCTGGAATCCATTAGAAATACATTCAATTTCTTAAAAAACTATAATGCATTTTTAACACTTCACCAAGCCTGGTCATGATTGTAAAGTAGTTCTCAGCTTAGTGCATCTTTTATTTTTTATTCCATTTTATTTTTTTCCAAACAAACTGTTGAGGGGATCAGGAAAATATAGGAGGTCTCCGTGAGACTCCATCAGTAATAAAGCAGAAAAAGTAACCGCAAACTGAAAAGGAATAAGCAATGGACACAGCGGGAGTAAACAGGCATGTGCAGCGACAATGAGTGTCTTCAAATGAAACCAAAACTATAAATGTATACTTTTCTATGCTCTATGCTCGAACAGCCTACTATTTGACTCCATCCCACATCTTTGATGACTGTGAGATTTCAGGCCACGTCTTACAAACCAGAATGTGGGAAACCAATCCAATTCCTGAGGAGAAGTTCAGCTATTTTTGCACACTACGATTTTCTGTCTTATCTTCTATGTGAGTCATGAGTTTTCTTACTAGAGGGTTGGTTTGGCTGTTCCTGGGCTCACTAAGCTCAGAGCCCAGGAATGCAGAGCATGAGGTTGTTTTTTTTCCAGGCATCGGTTTTGTTTCTGTAAAACTGTTTAATTAACAAAAAATAAAAGCCCCAAAAGATAAAACACATAAATCAAGAAAAATCTGGTTGTGTTACAATTATGAGGAAATGATTCTTTAAGTATTTTAAAGTTGTGTAAAAGTATATATAAAGAAAGAGGTTAGAGTGGAGGAAATGAAGGCAGAAACATAATCGAAAGGCAAGAAATATAATGTGTTTAAAGTAAAAAAAACAAAACAAACAAAAAACCCAAAAATGATTTGATGCTGCAAAAAAAATATGGAAGACCTTGATGTTGGGCCGCCACATTCTCTTCTGGAGCCATTCACATTGAGCTAGACTTCCTTAAATTAATGGAAAAGGATGGACCACAGACCAGAGGACAGGGACTCTGTAAACATGAAGACACTGTGCATACAAGACACTTAATCTTGTGCAGGGTTTAAAAGTGGCATCAGACCCAGGCGAGAGCGGGCACAGAGCTGAGATTCATGTCCGTGCAAGGCTCCCTCCCCCGGGGACGCCAAGTTTCCGTTCTTTGACTGGTCACTTTGTGATGGCAGCACAGGAATACATCAGTGCATCAGTTGCTCTTTAGCAGCTCGATGCAACCCTGCAATAGAGTCACGCTGTTCTGTGGACACAAAAGCAACAGAACATTCATTGGGCTTGAGAAAATCTTTGTATCACATCCTTGTAATGACATGTAAGCTATTTATAACTTTTTTTTTTTTTTTTTACTTAAATATTTGTCTTTATTAAAATTTTGTCATTTGTCTCTTGGAGCGTTGAAGGGAAAAGATGCTAGTACATATGCATCTTCCTTTACTTTGCTGCTCACCTTGGCGTGCTTTATCTCAAGCTCAGCCATCTCTATGAAGTTCTTTCTGAAGGCCACGACTCGTCTGCCCTTGAAACTGGTGAGTTCTGTCAGGATAAGATTGTGCAGTTTAAAAAGAAAATGTCACTTTAGACACAAAGAAACGAGTACAGAGGCAGTCTGCATCGGTTACGCATGAACGCACACACCTTTCTTCCCAGATTCTGAGAGCTTGTCAAATTTCTGCAGGCACTGCCGCTGGTGTTCCTCCGCCTGGGGAATATCCTTGCTCTTCAGTCGGGCCTTATCCAAAGCCTTGTTAGAGTTCTCGTAGTCAGCCAATGCCCGGGCTCGTCTGTACAGAAGGTCCTAAAAACCATATTGGAAATAGTTTTACAAGACAAATAAAAGTTTGGCAGTAGACCTAAAGAAGCCGTTCAACAGCCAACACTTCAACTTTACAATATTCAAAATGTTATCGTTATAAAAATACAGTGACAATATTGAGTGTCATTCACAGAAAGAAGGAAGTGCACTCCTCATCTAGAGTTTCTTTCAACTCTTTCACATACTAAGGAAAGTAGTTTGCGATTACTTGTGCTTTGTGACATGGTGTGCTCTCCTGCTGGAAGCGACCATCAGAGGATGGGTACTAAAAGAGTGCCAAGAAAATATCCCTCACACCATTACACCACCAGCAGCCTGAACCGCTGATTCAAGGCAGGACGGATCCTTGCCTTTATGTAGTTTACGCCAAATTCTGACCCATCTGAAGATCACGGCAGAAATTGTGACTCATCAGACCAGCCTACTTTCCAGTCATTGACCAATTTTGGTGAGCCTATGTGAACTGCAGCCTCAATTTCCTGTTTTGAGGTGACATGAGTGGCACCCACTGTAGCCTTCTGCTGCTGTAGCCCATTTGCATTAAGGTTTAATGTGCTGTGCATTCAGAGATGCTCTTCTGCGCATTCGTAATTGTAAGAAGTGATTATTTGAGTAACTCTCTGGGTTAGCAAGCCATATTCACCCAGGGAACTGCCACTCATGGGATATTTTCTCTTTTTAGCACAGTTTTCTGTAAATGCCAAGATGGTTATGTTTGAAAATCCCAATAGATCAGCAGTTTCTGAACTACTCAGACTCATCTGGCAACAATAACCATGCCGCATTCACAGTCGCTTAAATCGTCTTTCTAACACATTCTAACGCTCGGTTTGAACTTCAGCAAGTTGTCTTGAACAAATCTACATAATCTACCTAAGTGCATCGAGTTGCTGTTGTGTGGCAGGCTAAAGAGATATTTGTTAATATTAATGAGCAGCTGAACAGCTGCACCTTATAAAGTGGCCATTAAGTGTATATGGAGTGAGAGATACAGCGACTGGGCACAATGGTTATAAATCTGTCCACGCTTTATGAAGACAGAAGACAAACACGTCTCACTTTAGCAGCTTGGATGTCTCTCATGTAGTATCTCAGCAGCTCTGTGAGTTTTAGATCCTGGTCAGACGCCACTCTTCCCTCCACTTTCTGCAGAGACAATATTATGTTCAAACTAAAACAAACCAGAGCAGTGTAAGTGTCACTGTTTGTTAGTAGTTAAAGCTCTACTTACTCTAAACTTCTCAAACAAGTCTGACAGCTTCTCAAGATTTCTGTGGGGAAAAAAAAGAAAAAACAATCACTACAATGTCTCACAGAGCCATGTTGTACATCTGTGTAGTAACACATATTTCACGTCTTGCACTCACTTCTTATTTGCTGTCATATCATCAGCTGCGAGACTGTTCAGAGTGGCAGAAATGTGAATATAATCATCTGCAATATCTGTAACAAGAGAAATATCAAAATGTAGAAAATTACACACATAAATTAAATCATCCAAACCAAGTAAATGCTCTAAGATAAACATGACATACTTTTGTGTGCACGGGTCATTTTCTCTGCTTTGGCAGTGGAATCTTTGATCTTGCTGTAGTAGTCAAGCAAGAAGGTTTTTTCCTGCTCAAAAAAATCATCGACTTCCTGCGTGCGAAACAGAAACACACAAAGGTCATTAAAGAAGTGGCTACAATGCTTCATGTGGGACACTATCCAACATTAACTGTAAGCAGACTGTGCATAAGTCTCACCTTTACTCCTGAGATAAGGACTTCATCAGCTGACTTTACCATGTTTTTAAAGAATCCTCCAAACATTTCTTTTGCATTCTTTCGCCTCACACTGAGCTAAAATGACAGAATTTAAACACAGTAACCAAAAATTGTGTAAACGCGACACAATTTATTTATGAGAGCTTCATACATGATGCTGTGAAAACTAAGGACTGAAGTAAGGCTGCAATGATTCATTGAGTACCATGTAAGTAGTCTGACATGGAGTCATCTACACACAAGCTGAAGAACAGAGGTGGAGCCGTTATCGTTAGCGACCACTGCAGTCCCCATTAAAACCTTTATTAGGAAAAAGCTGGCGGGGGTCCTTCATCAAACTGCTTGTTCAACAAAGCACCAGAGTATAGAAAAGAGAACTCTGTAGCTGCCCCCATTTACCACCATTTTTTTTTTTTTTTTTTTAACACAGGATTTATTTACAGTAAAGCTACAGAAGTTAAAATAAAAGCATATGTGTGCAGGTGAACCGTTAGCTTAGTGTGACACGATGTTTAAATTATGCAGCTTGCGGAAGGCTGGCGACAGCTGTCCTACTTTCTATTGCAGCGATACCTGCAACAAGCAGGGGTGTCTCTAAAGGGGGGCATGGGGTGTACTAGACAATATTTGTTTCAGGGCTTAAATAACATTATTCTACAGACTTAGATTACCATAAATATAAAAAAAAATTTTATGAATTCAATTGTATTAAGTGCTATTAAAATTACAATTTCTAAAATAAAAACCAACGAGCAGTGATATTGTGATATTCCTTTTTTGATTATTTGTTATTCCTCATTAATAACAACAGAAGTATTTTTTATCCAATTAATTGATGGGAGAGACTACATTTTTACTAAAATAATTAATAGTTACAGCCCAAGACTGAAGTATTATTTGTGAATCTACCAACATTTCATTACTTTGTATAGATATATCTAAAAATTGTATACAGAATATTTAACACTTATCTGAACTCTATGGCTGCTGCTACTGACTGACCACACAGATAAGTGTGCTGATCACAGCAGGATGCAAACCACGTGTCATAAACTCTACTTCCTCTCTTTCCAACGAATAACCCGTGAAAGGAAGTCGGCACTAAGAGGAACTCACATCCTGGTCATACTCCAAGAAAATCTGGAAGTTTCTGTCTTTGCTTAAAACAGGGTGAGAAGACAGTCTCTGCAGGAAGATTTCATGCACTTGGACAGTTTTCTTAAACACAGCCAGGTATTCACTGAAAACAATACAAAACAGAATATATTACATGGACATTTTTGGTGAGGTGGACAATATTTTACATAGCTTACTGATAGAAATCTAGCATGCCATGAAGATAAAAGGATACAAAGCAAAATCCAGTGTTTTGATTTGAGTGTCGCACTCACGCCTCCAGCTCCTGTTTCATTTTAGTGTACTCCTCTTTGGTCATAGTGGCTTCACCTTCTCCCAGTTTGTGCATCTTCTCTCTTGGGCTGTCAAAGTCAGGCTTCGGGGGTGCTGGCGGAATCTGTGAATAATGAAGCGTGAAACAAATTAATTTTCACTGATAGTTAAAAGGTTATGAGGTTTCAAAAAAGAGGAAAAAAAAGTCTATTTTATACTTTTGGAAATTAATTTTGTGTTTATGGTTTCTTGTTTATGGTTTCTGTTGACTGAGTGCAAAGGATTTAAAAGTTAAGTTGAACTGTGAAATCAACAGCTTCTGTCTCTGGGTGTGAGCCATCTCTGTAAATAGTAGTACGCACTATTAGGCCAGCATAATCCTCCGTCTCCACCAGAGTGTCATGTAACCAGATGAAATCTTCATGCTGCCTGGGAACAGAGAAATCCGGCTTCTGGAAAGAGCTCAGTGTGGTCTGGGAAAACAGTTAATAGCACTTTGTAAATATTACTGATAACATATCAGCAAACACTATTATAGAAGGGATTAAAGGCTAGGATTAAGTTGAAACGTTATTCTGTCTCATTGTTGAGACACAAACATTCTTTTCTTTTCTTTTTTTTTTACCTTTGTATGAACTGTAAACTTGACTTTGTCTCTTTCACAGAGTGCATCGGGAATGTCAATAAGAAGAGAGGCATCGTGGTTTAGGTCCACAGACACAGAGCGCAACTGAGGAGAAATAACAGACCAAAAAACATAAACACATTGCTTTTGTGTGTGAAGTCATTTGGTTTTTAAACATTGCTTTTAGGACATAATCAACAGGTCTTGTCATTTTCGACTTATTACCCCTGATCTTTGGTTTGTGTAGCTTGACAGTAAGACAGGCAGAGCTTATTGAATCCTGTATTTTTAAATGATGGCTTAATAATACTCATCAAAAGACTGAGATTTTACATTTGGAAAACGAGTAGTGTACACATAGTGTTGTATGCGACTACCAATACACATTCTTTCAGCTCGATTTGGTCTTCAACAGACCTCAATAACTCTAGGGTCACTTCACCGACTCTTTTCTTTGTACTGGATATAAATATTTTATGCAAAGTGCACAAACAATCTCTTTTGCTCATGTTTCATATTTCCCAACTGCAACAGTACCAGTAAAAACCTGCCACTAAAGCACTTCAACAAATCCTCAGTGGCTGCAACTTCACAATATACAAACATCTCTGCGGCATATTGTAAGCAAATACACTGCTGAGCTAAAAGCCATCATCCTGACTCAACACCCAACAAGGAATTAAGATACAAACGGAATGAAAACAACTATGAAATCTACCTAGCTCAGTCTATACACATTATCAGTTAAAAAAAAAAAGAACTAAACATTTTATCTAAAATGCACAGGGATTCAAGACAAGTGTACAGAACTGTGCTTCCACATGCTCTAGTCCTGCTTGAGCTTAAAAACTAGGTCCACACCCTTGGTAAATAAAGAGTAAACCTAGCTCATTATTTACAGTCTTGCTGGAGGAAGCGACGTGTTACACTTTACAGTCCGTTTATTAGATACAGCCATCTAAAATTCCTGCATTTCCTCAGGTTTTGTTGGAACTTGTGATGAGATTTTAATGTAACTTTCTGCTACTTTTTTTTTGTAGTCTAACTCGATTGAGGTAAATGGTATGATTCAGCAGCACCACAAACTACATCTTTCACAGATACTGTGAGGTTTAATTAGCATCTGTCAAAACAGCAGGAAAAAAAACTTCACATGTAGACCACACTGCGATGCCACTGAGCTTTGTGCTGCACAGTAGCTGAATACACCAGTTTGGTGGACAGAAAACACAGCAGAAGCGCCACATTCATGACATTGGTGCCTAGCCGAAAACGACCCTCTTTTTTATTTATATTTATAAGCGCTGAATTATGCGGAGGAGGTGGGGGAGTCAGAATTTGGCACCCGCTAAGCGACTTTTCTGTGACTCTGACGCAATGTGTTGCATGTTTAATCGCGTTCGCTGCGCCAAATTTTATTAGAAAACAAAATCCCCACCCCCACCAGGACTTTTAAAATACCCTTCTTGACAGCCTCATCGATAAACCGTTCGCTAGCGTTAGCCGGAGGCTATCGTTATACAGAACGAAAAGAACTCAATAACTTAGCCAGAAAGCAATCGTTAACGTTAGCTATCTTGGTGCTGACTTTTAATGCATTTTTTATTGCCACGAAAGGTTTAACCTACCTTTTCTTTACTGTTTTCATCTATTGATGTCATAATGGCACTGAAATCGAAAGAATGCCTGGAAGACGATCACTGGAACAACACAACTATTTGCAGGAAGCGAACTCTGTGGTGGCTAGTTAGCTACCAAACGAACTGTCAAAACCTTTTTTTCGCCCACATCCCACTGACGACAAATTCAATCCCGCCTCACACGAATATGACTGGACAGTGTAGGAATTTACAAAAGCTACGATTGGCTCTTTGCTTAATCAGTCATGTCACACACCTGTACCAAGTTTTCATAAAGCACAGGCATTGTGATAACTTTTTATAAACAGCAGCGTTACGCTTTTTAAAAAAATATAGCGGACAGTTGTGTACTAACTAGCCAAAAAAATAAAAGGGCGGCTCAGTCAACTGAACCGCAGAGTAAGTAATTCGACGGATGTATTTTGATGTGACACCGCACATTATGGGTAACGTAGTTTAAAAGTCGTAAGTTTATTCGTTGAAACCACCACTCGGAACTCAATTTCCCAGCTACGGGATTTTGTGTAACGAAAAGGCGCGTCGTTCAGAAACTGTCCGGTTTGTTTGGAGTCACATGAGAACATGTTGGGGC
The DNA here is from genome assembly GCF_001858045.2 of Oreochromis niloticus. Taxonomy (NCBI): domain Eukaryota; kingdom Metazoa; phylum Chordata; class Actinopteri; order Cichliformes; family Cichlidae; genus Oreochromis; species Oreochromis niloticus. The sequence goes on from NC_031978.2 coordinate 22,463,700, forward strand.
AAGTATCACCGGCGGTGAAAATAAACAAAATCTTTAAATGTACTTTGAAGCTTTGGGCCCACTGTAGTTGTCTGTGGTTATTTAGCTAATAAGATATCGCCTTGTTGGCCAATTGTGTGAAAATCGCCAGAATGTTCACTTTTATACGAGTTTTGTCCGTCGGAGGCATCATTGTACCTCAAAGCACCTCCCTCCCTGTTCGCCACTTTTCTGCTTATCATTGTTTACGAGCGCCAAAAAGACGAAGTCCGTACAGTTCAGTGGACACAGAGCGCTACTCTTCTCTCGTGAAGTCCGTCATGTCGACCAGAGTCAGTTCCCAAACTCCGGAGACCCTCCAAGCGGAAGACGACCAAATTTATGGACCTGTTGTCAAAGCTCAGACTCCTACAAAAGCAGAGACGAGGGTACCTAAAATCCTCCATCCATTCTTAAACTGTCAAGAGCCTATAGAAACAGAAGAGCCAGAATCGGGACCTCCAGCTCGGATTTTGTTAAACAGAGGGCAAGGCAGGTCTCTGGTACCAAGTGTGACCCGCATCCTTCAGCAGACCCTCTCCCCAGACCAGATCTTCTACCTGGAGAGGTGGAGGAAGAAGATGATTGCGGAGCTTGGAGAGGAAGGCTTCAAAGAATACAGCCAAAGTAAGATATGAAAGATTTGAGTTAGCTTAGTGTGAATGTGGTGAGATCAACTGAAAAAGTGACTCTGTGTTTTTGTTGTACTCAAAAACAGATTTATTTAGGCAAGGGAAGCTTTTCCATTCAGCCTTGGAGAATGTTCTTACTTCACATGCAACATGGAAGGATAGAAATCCTTCAGAGTATCCACCAGAGGTACAGGGATACATGCAGAGCGTCTCTGACATCCTGGAGGACATCCGAGCGGTGAGAGCTATAGAAAGCACCGTACAGCATGAAACACTGAACTACCTGGGAGTTGTGGATTGCGTTGCTCGCTACAGGTGAAAACACAGATTTCCAGACCTCTTTTCCACACCAAGCTTTAGTTATTTATCTTTTTTAAACTAATTTCCTTAACTTCACTCATCCAACCTTTTTTCCTGCAGGGGTGTACTATGTGTTATTGACTGGAAAACTTCAGATAAACCCAAACCATTCCTAAGCAACACGTACGATAACCCTCTTCAAGTGGCGGCCTATGCTGGGGCTTTGAACAGTGATGCCAACTACAAGTACCAGGTAATCTACTAAGATAAATGATGTGATGAGCTTGTATTTTTCACAAAGGTTGCACTGTTCAAAATATATCTTTGTGATTACTGTGTGCCACCCGCTGATCTGTCCCTGCTGCAGGTTGAAAATGGACTCATTGTCGTGGCATACAAGGATGGCTCTCCTGCCCATGCTCACCAGCTCAACTCAGAGCTGATGTTGGAGTACTGGAAAACATGGCTGCTACGACTCGAAGAATTTACAGAACAAAGGTAAAGCAGTCAGAACAGTTTCTCATTTTACTACATTTTGTCACGTTGTATATAGATTTTTACACTATATGTATATGAAGTAATTACAGTTACAAAAATCAGAAATGCCACCAAAAGTTTAATTAAAACAGTGTCTGGATGCTGGACGTTAAGCACTGAATTACATTGTTATGCTCATTTATAGTGCACATAATTTCATGTTTTTCCTTCTTCATTTCAGATCCAGTTGTGCATCAAGTGCAGAAAAGAGATAAGCTGTAGAGACAAAAAATCAAGCATGTTCCAGAGCAATAAGAGGGCCAAAAAAAGAGCTATTAACACATAGATCTAGCTACTATATTTATTCCAACTGTTTTCTAAAAGAACTGGCTCACATTGTGACTTTAACTTATTAATAGAAAAAGGTGTTGTTTTACTTCTACTCTGTCCCTCATTGAAATATTTGAAATTCATTTAATCTAAACCAGGCTTCCCTGTAAGAGGGATCTTCAGTGAAGCCCAGGTTTGCAAAGAGCCTGTAGGACACAGCATTCTCCTCTTCTATGAAGCTGTAAACTGGGTAGCCCAGGGCATGATTCCTCTTGGCCAAGCTGCTGACCAGGATTTTGGCATAGCCTTTCCCTCTGTGCTCTGGCAGCGTGTAAAGCATTCCTATAGCACATGATGGATAGGTCAGAATCCAGGACACAGGCTTTCTTTCAGCATCCAGCACACAGCAGGAGGGGAAGTTTGCAATCATGTTGCGGATCACCCCAACGGCCACATCGTCCTTTCCAAACTTCCATGTTTGGTTCACCAAGCCAATGTGCGATTCATCAAGAGAGCTTATTGAGATCCCCGAACTGACATGAAACAGAGAAAAACATGTTTTATTATCAGGACGTTAAAGTTATGATTAATTATGTGTATGTGTAAATAATACCTGTCTACAGAGGGAAGCCTGCTCACATCTTCCAGTGTCATCAAGTGACATGTTGCCACTCTTTTACACGGTACACCCTTTGCTGATGCCACTGCTTTGAATATCTCAGTGTGGGAAACACTGGTTCCTTTAACACAAGTAATCAAAATCTTGAATGTGTGAACCTGTTTTTGTATTGAGAAAATGATTTATTAAAGCAAGATTAAAGATTAACTTGCTCCCAACATGAGAAGTGCAAAGTTTAACCAAAGATGTGTCCCAACTTTTTTTGTTTTGTTTTGCAGAGCCATATCTTTCTATCACTAAATGACATACTATAACACTCACAGCACTTTGAACACAATGAAAGACAATAACATTTTGAAAGCTATAATTCCACTTTGAAGTTAGAAGTACATAAACACCAGGTGTTAGGATGACTTTTCACTGGCTGGTGTAATTATTTAATTGAAAATCACTTGCAGTAATAGACTTCAGTGGTCATATGCAGGGCTGCAGTGTGGGAGCCAGCGAATAAACAGTTTATTGAACTGATTCAGTAACAATGCAAACAATAAAAGAGCTTGTTGACATTACCAACACAAAAGTACTTGCTCCAGTCAAAAACAGATGACTTGCTGAGGATTTCCTCTAGAACAGCAGCATCTGTTGCAAAAAGCATTGTATCTTTGAAGAGGTCACTGTTCTGGAAGACAAGTAGACACGTGATCTGTATTGGCATTTAAACAATGTATTCTGTGCACGCAAGCCCCGCCCCCCTGCACAGACAGTACCTGTTCAACGTGTGGTTTGCACATAATGACGCGGAACTGTGGCCACCTGTCCACTAAAACCCGTACAGGGTCGGATCTGACTCTGTTTCTGAGCACCAGGAAACCGTAAACCTTAAATCAATTCAGTAGTTGGTTATTTGCAGTACATTCAGCTCCTTGTAGAAATAACAATATAACAGATTTAACCGTGCATACCTGCTGCGACATAGGTAAATATCTCTTCAGCTCGTTTTCCGCTGTTTTTAACTGATCTTCGGACAATTCAAAAGCCATTTTTCTCCACTCATGAAGAAATGAAGCGTACAGTTCGGTAAATCCCGGAAGTGATCGGAAATCGGGGGTCTCCACGACGACGGAAATGTTAGCTGGGATTGTTTCTAAAGGCTGAGGTCGTGATTCGCACTTTCATGGCTTAAAGTTGAAGAGGAGGCACAAAAAAACCGCCCCCACGAATAGCTCACATAGTAACTGATGTTGATTAACTTTCAGATTTGTGAAGTTTAAAGATATTTTGAATACACGACCGCTTTATTAGGTACACGAGTGATTTGTACTATTTGGTGCCATTTAAGTCCCCATGACAGAAACTGTCCATCATTTATTATTTATTTTTTTATTTTTTTTACAATATTCAAAGATTTTTAAACTTTTTTTCAAGCACATGTAGCCTAAAATGCCATGTCCCTAGCTGTCTATGTTTAACTTCAGTTACCAATATAAGTTATATATTAAAAATAACCAAAAAATAAAATAAATAAATAAATATAATATTCTACAGCATTTTTAATGCTTAAAAGTATTTTAAACAGCTGTCTTGCTTAATTGCCCGAGCCCACACTGTTATTCCTGCAGATCGAATCCCCTCGCTGGTCATCTAGTCATACAACTTACAGCGAGTTTTTTTCATTGTTGAAGATAAAAATCATCTACCAGAATAGAGTGTCACTGTTTCATCAAAAAAAAAAAAAAAAAGTTTCACAATATTTCACAAATGCGTCAAAGGAAAACATGTCCACTCTGTTACCCATATTTACAGTTATTTATTTACACTATAAACTGATATTTCTTTGTAACTTTGATCATTCGCTTGATAAACATGTTAAAAATCGTTTTTATGGTCTTCATGTGCTAGAAAAGAGAAAACATCCAGTGAGCAGCAGCTCTGTTGTTGATGCCCGAGGTTAAAGGGGAATATCCAGAATGCTTTAATTTGATTGGAAGACAAAAAGGATTCAAATAACTCATTACAGTCACAGTATGCAACATGCAACACGTCAAACCTTGAATCAGATGGGCAAAAAGACCCCACCGGGTGCCACATCTGACAGCTCAGAACAGGAACTAGGCCTGTGCATCGAGCAGTCTGGAGGTCACTGTGGAAACACCCACAGTGTACTTTTTGACTATGCTGAGGAGTTGAGCTTGTCTGTAGATTAACTATACAAGAATTAATTTTTAAACATGTTCAACGGATCACAGAAATATTGCAACACTGTCGTTTAACTGTTAATAATTACACGTCAAATGGAACTCCATGAAATTTAGACAGCATGGTTTCTCGAAACTCAAGGAGCGTCTGGGCTTCAAATATGTCTTTCATGTTGTTGGCTGATGTTTGCTACACACAGCTGAACAAAAAACATAAAATTCAATATTGTTGAAAGGTTTTATGAAAACAGGGATTTTAAAAGCTTTTTTTTCTTTACAACTTTCTACAGGTTGTGCCAGCTCTCCAGTTTGACCAGTTTAAGAAGCGGTTTAGCTTCTTCATCTTTACACACTCTTTCCTCCCTTTACACCTCATTGCAAACAGACATTCAGTTGTGTGTTAGGTGGTCTGTGCTGTATGTGTGATAGTAACTCACTGTTCTCTGAGTGTGCTTTGGCTTCCTTCCATCAAAGGCTGATCATATTTTCAGCAGTGATGTGAGATGGGATCTAATTTCTCTGCTGAATTCTAAAATATTTGAACAATATTGTAATCAAAAAAACAAAAACAAAAACATTTAAGCCTGACAACTATCAGTTATTCAGAATTTACCAGATATGTTATGTCAGTTTGGCTTAGATGGATTTAATTGATCTCTGATTATGTCACACACCCCAGCAGGTCACCACAAAAGCTGGACATGCAGGTTTCATGTTAGTACATTAGAAAATTATTACTATATAATTAAACATAGTGTAGGCTATAGCCATCATTAGGTTACTACTGTAAAAAGATGCATACAGATGGAGGCTGGTCTCCTATCCTGAGGAGGTGAGGAGGTCAGACTCCTGCTGATCTGCTCTCTGCACAATCACACAGATTGACCTGCCCAATATAACCTGCAGCTGTCGCTGTTGAGGCATTTTGAACAGAGGTTCAATAACGGATGCTTTCCAAAAAATAGAGGCTTTTTTAAAAATAAATGAGGCAGATGAGAATGGCCAGACTTCTTCAAGCTGATAGGAAGGCAACTCAATAACTACTCATTACATCCAAGCATCCTGCACCGTGAACCTTGAAGCAGATGGGCTTGTGCAGCAGAAGACCACACCAGGTGTCACTCCTGTCAGCTGAGAACAGGAAGCTGATTTGATGCTGTGCTTTCAATATTCCAGCATTTTACTGGCAAGGCATCCCTAAAAAGAAAAAAAAGAAGGAGAAAGAAAAACAAGTGAGTGTATTTCACAATTATTTCTGGAAAACAAAAATCCTGTTATAAAATGTAATACTGCTCACACAATGCAGGAGCTTGAAGAATGTCTGAAACACTTTCTCAGCAATATGAAACTTTTATTTTGAATTATTAAAACAGAAAATGGGACGTTAAACAATGGGTGTGCTGACAATTTTACAGTAATTCAAGTAAGAAAGAGAACATATTTCTGTGAAGTAGGAATAAATTACAGCAAGATATGAAGCACTTTGGAGAGCCACATTTACTATTAATCTCAGTGGTGTTTAAAAAAGGGGATCAGCTCATGTGAAGGAACAGACAGCCACAACAATGGACGACTACTTGCACAGCAGAGGAGAAGGGGAAGTTGCTGACACATCTCCGGGAGTGTGTGTGTGAGAAAAGGGACACAAAAGACACATTGAAGGCAACAGTGGCATGACATTCGTGACTGCAGGCTGAATAAGCTGAAATCTATTGTGATTCTTGTTCATACTGAGACATAGCAGGCTTTTAGTGGGGAATCAATTAGCTGTATCAGACTGTTTTGTTAATCCGTACAATAGTGGTCTACAATCAGTTTTTAAAATCGTTTATCTCTTTTATTTAATCTTTTGGCTCCTGTGGTGTTTGATTGTAAGCACTTGTAGTGGCGATTCCTTTTGTTTGACCAAACAAACATCCAACAATTAAAAATCTACAAGCCACTGCTGCACTGAGGTAACATTTTGTACACAGGCAAAAGAAGTCCACCGTCCAAAACTTTGAAAGTTGCTTCTTTTTTTTCTTTTTTTCTTTTTTAATGCAGTTTGCCAAGCAAAAACAAGATCCATTGTTGTTGCTTCCTGCTGCTTCTCCTCATCTGGTAAAAAACCATAGCCCCACCCCAGTGTATGCTGGTCCTATACCAGTGCCTTTATTTACAGAGAATGGCCCTAGAGTTCTTCCTGGCTGACTTAACAAGATAAACAACAAAACAAAACAAGACAATGAAGCAAGTATTAACCTACAAATAAAACTTGTGAATAACCCCACAAAATATAAGTAAACCAACAAGAAACTCTAACAAATTTCAAAATAATAAAAATAAAGAACAAATAGCTCCAACACCACTCATTACCGGAGGGAAACATATTATTGGTTCACCTTATTGAATTTGGTGACATTGCTTTGGCCCATACAGCTGAATCTTGCCCTCTTTAACTGCCAAATAAAATAAGTTTCTTCCACCTCATTAGTCTTTTTATAACATAATTAACCCCACTCACCTGTCCTCACCGAGAGATCACATAACTACTCGTGCTGATTACGACGTTGGCATAGCCTTTCGCTCTGTGCTCTGGCAGCGTATACAACATTCCCACAGCACAGTAATCACATACGAGTATCCAGGACACGGGCTGACCCCGGCCGTCTGTGATGCAGCATGATGGGAAGTTAATGATTTGGTTTTCAATCTTCCTGTAACCCTTCTCGTCTCTTCCAAACTTCCAGGTTTTATTCACCAAGTCAACATAGGAAAGGTTAAGAGATGAAATCCTCAACTCAAGCTCACTTAAAAAAAAAAAAGTTGAGAAACAGTATAACTGACATCATTCTGAAGCACATTTTATGTGACATATGCACAGATATAAGGTACATCTTGCTTTTCAGATTATACCTGTTAATCGCTGGCATGTGCAGATAGTTGGTGTCTTGCAAATACAGAAGGTGTACTAAAATATCAGTTTTGTATTTTACTCTTCTGTCAGAAGACACTTGTTTGAGCATTGGTGCATGGGAAACATCAAGTCCTGTTGGATGAAGATAATTCACATTGAATACTTGTTTTGTTGTTCTCCTTGCAAGATGTTAAACCAGTAATTTGTAAAAACAGCAAAACAACATAAAAAGGTGTAACTATCATTAGGAAAATCGTCATATGACCATTAAATGTTATTTTTTTTTAATTTGTTGATGCACTGCTATCAATGAATCTGTTGTAACTTACACTTCTTTAGTATTAATGCATCACATTGTGCAAAGTGTGTGTTGTGTCTATAAAACTGTGTAAATAGGAACAGCTGTCAAATGTAGTGACGTAAAAGCCACCATATTTTTTACTGCTTATTTTCTGCAGTGATCTGAGCTCACCTCCTATCATGAAATAAGTGCTCCAATCAACAGCATTCTCGTCTGTTAGCATTTTCCTCAAACTCTGTTCATCCATGCTGTAGTCACCTTTTTTCATGAAATTCAAGGCACGCTTTTTCTGTGAAATAAACAAAAGCTGTCACAATCATGCCACATGGAAAGATTTCAGTCTTGAAAAGCTGTCCACAGTTTTCCGACGGGATTTAAACACACCTCGGGGTCCGGTCTGCAGATGATAACTTTAAAATCAGGCCACGTATCGACCACAACTTCCAGTGTAGTCGGTTTGTTCCTGTTGATACCGAACAGGAAACCGTACACCTGAAAGCATGAAACACCTTTAAGCGCTGCTGAGGCTGTAAAGCACAAAGACACTGTTTATGTCGCAGATACCTTATAACTCTTCGGTAAGTGTTTGAGCAGAACTCCTTCAGCGATCTGCAGCTCGTCTCTGTTCAGGACCTTCATGTTTGGATAGTTGGACAGTTTTCTGACTAATGCACTTTAACCTTTTCAGGTTAAACTGCGATGGTAATGATGGCAATCAATGAAATGTACATAGTTATTTACAGCACATGAAACTCAGATATCTCAGATATGATATGATCAAATATGATCTTTCGTTCCAAAGACATTTGTGCGTCTTTGTAAATCAAAGAGCGTGTGAAACTCTGGAAATTGCGGAAGTGATGTGAAGTGGACGTAAACGCTGACTGGACTTTTCCTCCAGGCTGAGGTTGTCGTGATTCGCACTTTCAAGACGTATAATTGAAGAGAATGTACGGAAATCATTGTTACCACCTCCACCAACGCTCAACGTCCCTGTTGCTCATTATTTTTATATTTGTAAAGTTTTAAATACAGTCACAGTTTGTTTTTTTCCTGGAGACCACGGGTAAATCCAGGTGTAACCTCTAATACTTCACCAAAACAGTGAAACCCTGAACCCTGTCTCAGGAATCTGAACCCTTTATTTTAATGATAAAAAAAAGAAAGAAAGTGGACTTTAAAACGTGCTGTACCCGAACCTGGATTAACCAGGTGAAAATAAATGAGAACACGCGAGTACAGTGTGTGTGTGTGTGTGTGTGTGTGTGTGTGTGAAGCAGTAATAAATGACACCAAGATATCAATTAAATGTCTTTTACTTTGGAGAACCATGCGCCTCACGTAAGACATCCGACAATAGACCACTTCTTTATTGCACAGCAGAAGAAAAGGAGAAGTTGTGAGGGATACACTTTTGCTAATCATTGTTATACAAGCCAGCAAACACCAAGAGCGACTTTCATTGTTCTTTTTGTTAAATCTTTTGGCTCCTGTGATGTTTGATTGTAAGCACTCATTGCCTGGGGAATCATTTTATTGGGTCACCTTATTGAATTTGGTGGCCCTGCTTTGGCTTATAAAGCTGCCAAATAAAATAAGTTTCTTCCACCTCATTACTCCTCTTATAACATAATTAACCCCACTCAGCTGTCCTCACCAGCAGATGACATAACTGTCTCATATTTACTCAGATATGAACATTAATTGGTTCCTCAAGTCTTGCCTACCTCATGTCTAGGTTACACAGACCAGCTAGCTTTATTTGGTCCCCTCAGTTTTTAATGAAGTACTAAACTGTCCCAATTTTTAGAAGCATATTAGCTTTGGTTTGAAATGTTTGTACTTAATGATATTATAATGTTTGTTTGTTTTTTATGATTCACAGCTGATTTAGCCAGATAAATGCAAAGGGTTGTGTCAGGAACCCAGGAAGAAAGTCTTTATGCAGATCAGGATAATTCCACAACAAAGTGGCCAAAGCTCGGATTGAGGTTAATGATCCGGTGTGGTGACCCCCTTAAAGAAAGCAGCTTAATGAACAATATGAAGCTACTGAGTACAAATCAGTGCAGCTCGGTTTTATTTCTACTTCTCATTTAAATGCTTTAATATAATAAAAGTTTACATCATTATCTCTGTCGTGCAGGTAATGTGGTTGATTTGATTGTTTCTTAGTAAAAAGTTATCAATGGTGGGGACTGAGCCTGCTTAGAGAAGATTACTTTTGGAGTTGATCCAGGAAGTTGTGGAAAGGTTCTTTACTATTCTGAAATAGGGGGAAACTGGACATTTCACACCATATTTTGACAAATATATCAAAATGAAATTGGGAGAAGTTAGCTTGAAAATAAAGCTACTTAGAGGTGCCTTTTCTGACCCAAAAGCAAGCCCCAAGGAAACAGTGTCTTCTCCAAGAAATCACATACTCATTCAGATCCAGATGTGGATCCTACTGGATCCAGACACTCAGAACATGCATGCAATTATCAGCCTTATCTGTGGTACGCAGTCTCAGACTGCTACGTTTGTATTATTTTTGTCAATCAACGTCTTCTTCACTTACTCTTTAATTTTTGCAGTCCAGGTTTAATGCAATTTTTCCAGGAGATTTTCTGTACACTTAAGAGGCTATACAGTCATAATAGATAACAGACCAGAAGTGATCACACTTTTTATAAATGAGAGAAATGTTCCAGGGCATTAAGAGGGCCAAAAAAGAGCTACTAACCCAACAATCTGGCAATCGTCTTTATTCCAACTGTTTTCTAAAAGAACTGGCTCACATTGTGACTTTAACTTATTAATAGAAAAAGGTGTGGTGTAATTTTGTTTTACTTCTACTCTGTCCCTCATTGAAATATTTGAAATTTATTGAATTCAAACCAGGCTTCCCTGTAAGAGGGATCTTCAGTGAAGCCCAGGTTTACAAAGAGCCTGTAGGACACAGCATTCTCCTCTTCTATGAAGCTGTAAACTGGGTAGCCCAGGGCATGATTCCTCTTGGCCAAGCTGCTGACCAGGATTTTGGCATAGCCTTTCCCTCTGTGCTCTGGCAGCGTGTAAAGCATTCCTATAGCACATGATGGATAGGTCAGAATCCAGGACACAGGCTTTCTTTCAGCATCCAGCACGCAGCAGGAGGGGAAGTTTGCAATCATGTTGCGGATCATCGCAACGGCCACATCGTCCTTTCCAAACTTCCACGTTTGGTTCACCAAGCCAATGTGCGATTCATCAAGAGAGCTTATTGAGATCCCTGAACTGACATGGAACAGAGCAAAGCCTGTATTATTATCAGGACGTTAAAGTTATGATTAATTATGTGTATGTGTAAGTAATACCTATCTACAGAGGGAAGCCTGCTCACATCTTCCAGTGTCATCAAGTAACATGTTGCCACTCTTTTACAGGGTACACCCTTTGCTGATGCCACTGCTTTGAATATCTCAGTGTGGGAAACACTGGTTCCTTTAACACAAGTAATCAAAACCTCAAATGTGTGAACCTGTTTTTATCTTTTGAAAATGATTTATTAAAGCAAGATTAAAGATTAACTTGCTCCCAACATGGGAAGTGCAAAGTTTAACCATAGATGTGTCACATCTTTTTCTTGTTTTTTTTGCAGAGCCATATCTTTCTATCACTAAATGACATACTATAACACTCACAGCACTTTGAACACAGTACATAAACTCTAGGCATTAGGATGACTTTTCATTGGCTGGTGTAATTATTTAATGGAAAAATCACTTGCAGTAATAGACTTCAGTGGTCATATGCAGGGCTGCAGTGTGGGAGCCAGCGAATAAACAGTTTATTGAACTGATTCAGTAACAATGCAAACAATAAAAGAGCTTGTTGACATTACCAACACAAAAGTACTTGCTCCAGTCAAAAACAGATGACTTGCTGAGGATTTCCTCTAGAACAGCAGCATCAGTTGCAAAAAGCAGTGCATCTTTGAAGAGGTCACTGTTCTGGAAGAAAAGGAAACACATGATCTGTATTGGCATTTAAACAATGTATTGTGTGCACGCAAGTCTTTACCCCCCCTGCACAGACAGTACCTGTTCACCGTGTGGTTTGCACACAATGACGCGGAACTGTGGCCACCTGTCCACTAAAACCCGTACAGGGTCGGATCTGACTCTGTTTCTGAGCACCAGGAAACCGTAAACCTTAAATCAATTCAGTAGTTGGTTATTTGCAGTACATTCAGCTTCTTGTAGAAATAACAGTATAACAGATTTAACCGTGCATACCTGCTGCGACATAGGTAAATATCTCTTCAGCTTGTTTTCCGCTGTTTTTAACTGATCTTCGGACAATTCAAAAGCCATTTTTCTCCACTCATGAAGAAATGAAGCGTACAGTTCGGTAAATCCCGGAAGTGATCGGAAATCGGGGGTCTCCACGACGACGGAAATGTTAGCTGGGATTGTTTCTAAAGGCTGAGGTCGTGATTCGCACTTTCATGGCTTAAAGTTGAAGAGGAGGCACAAAAAAACCGCCCCCACGAATAGCTCACATAGTAACTGATGTTGATTAACTTTCAGATTTTTGAAGTTTAAAGATATTTTGAATGTACACGACAACTTTATTAGCTAACACGAGTGATTTGTACTATTTGGTGCCATTTAAGTCCCCATGACAGAAACTGTCCATCATTTGTTTTTTCAATTTGACAATAATAATTACAGATTTTTAAAACTTCTTTGTTTTAGCAAATGTAGCCCAAAATGCCATGTCCATAGCTATCTAGTTTTTTCTTGAGTTGCCTATATAAGTTATATATTAAAATAAATAAATGGATGAATAAAATAAATAAATATAATATTCTATACAATTTTTAAATGCTTAAAAGTATTTTAAACAGCCGTCTTGCTGAATTGCCTGAGCCCGCCTAATTCCTTTAGATTGGGTCCCCTCCTTGGTCATCTAGTCATACAACTTACAGCGAGTTGTTTCATTTTTTGGAGATAAAAATCATCTACCAGAACAAACCTGTGTGTCATTGTTTCATCAAAACAAAAACTTCATCTTTTACAATATTTCACAAATGCGTTAAAGGAAACATGTCCACTCTGTTACCCATATTTACTGTATAAAAACAGTACAAACTGATATTTTTTTGTAATTGTGAACATTTGGTTGATAGACATGTTACAAATCTTTTTTTTATGGTCTTCATGTGCTAGAAAAGAGAAAGCATCCAGTGAGCAGCAGCTCTGTTGTTGATGCCCGAGGTTAAAGGGGAATATCCAGACTGCTTTAATTTGATTGGAAGACAAAAAGGATTCAAATAACTCATTACAGTCACAGTATGCAACATGTCAAACCTTGAATCAGATGGGCAAAAAGACCCCACCGGGTGCCACATCTGACAGCTCAGAACAGGAACTAGGCCTGTGCATCGAGCAGTCTGGAGGTCACTGTGGAAACACCCACAGTGTACTTTTGTGACTATCCTGAGGAGTTGAGGTTGTCTGTAGATTAACTATACAAGAATTAATTTTTAAACATGTTCAACGGATCACAGAAATATTGCAACACTGTCGTTTAACTGTTAATAATTACACGTCAAATGGAACTCCATGAAATTTAGACAGCATGGTTTCTCGAAACTCAAGGAGCGTCTGGGCTTCAAATATGTCTTTCATGTTGTTGGCTGATGTTTGCTACACACAGCTGAACAAAACACACATAAAATTCAGTGTTGTTGAAAGGTTTTATGAAAACAGGGATGTTTTAAAAAAACTTTTTTTATTCTTTACAACTTTCTACAGGTTGTGCCAGCTCTCCAGTTTGACCAGTTTAAGAAGCGGTTTAGCTTCTTCATCTTTACACACTTTTTCCTCCCTTTACACCTCATTGCAAACAGACATTCAGTTGTGTGTTAGGTGGTCTGTGCTGTATGTGTGATAGTAACTCACTGTTCTCTGAGTGTGCTTTGGCTTCCTTCCATCAAAGGCTGATCATATTTTCAGCAGTGATGTTTAGATGGGATCTAATTTCTCTGCTGAATTCTAAAATATTTGAACAATATTGTAATCAAAACAAAAACATTTAAGCCTGACAACTATCAGTTATTCAGAATTTACCAGATATGTTATGTCAGTTTGGCTTAGATGGATTTAATAGATCTCTGATTATGTCACACACCCCAGCAGGTCACCACAGAAGCTCGACACGCAGGTTTCATGTTAGTACATTAAAAAAACCAAAGAAAAACAACACTTTATTATTATATAAATAAATATAGTGTAGGTTATAGCCATCATTAGGTCATTACTGTAAAAAGATGCATACAAATGGAGGCTGGTCTCCTATCCTGAGGAGGTGAGGAGGTCAGACTTCTGCTCAGGGGTCTCGAACTCCAGTCCTTGAGGGCCGGGGTCCTGAAACTTTTCCATGTGTCCCTGTTGCAACACACCTGAATAAAATTAGTAGGTCATTAGCAAGAGTACAGAACTTGACTGAATGCTGAAGTGGCAAACCCTAATCCTACTCAAGTAAATTTAAATAAATGTAAGTGTTTGGAAAAATGTACTTCTAAAAGTACTTTTATTGCACTATGTTCATTTACTCATGAGCTGCTGTAACATGAATCAAATGGCTCAACTGCCACCTCAGCATGCATTCAAGTTCTATAGATTCTCTCTAATGACCTACTAATTGTACTCAGGTGTGTTGCAGCAGGGACGCATGGAAAAGTTTCAGGACAGTGGCCCTCTAGGACTGGAGTTTGAGAACCCTGCTCCTGCTGGTCTCCTCTCTGCACAATCACACAGATTGCCCTGCCCAATATAACCTGCAGCTGTCGCTGTTGAGGCATTTTGAACAGAGGTTCAATAACGGATGCTTTCCAAAAAATAGAGGCTTTTTAAAAAATAAATGAGGCAGATGAGAATGGCCAGACTTCTTCAAGCTGATAGGAAGGCAACTCAATAACTACTCATTACATCCAAGCATCCTGCACCGTGAACCTTGAAGCAGATGGGCTTGTGCAGCAGAAGACCACACCAGGTGTCACTCCTGTCAGCTGAGAACATTTCTGCTTTCTTCTGGAGACCAAAGGAAAATCCTGGTATAAAATTTAATACTGCTCACGCAATACAATACCTCAAAGAATGTCTGAAACACTTTCGGAGCAATGTGAAACTTTTATTTTGAATTATTAAAACAGAAAATGGGACGTTAAACAATGGGTGTGCTGACAATTTTACAGTAATTCAAGTAAGAAAGAGAACATATTTCTGTGAAGTAGGAATAAATTACAGCAAGATATGAAGCACTTTGGAGAGCCACATTTACTATTAATCTCAGTGGTGTTTAAAAAAGGGGATCAGCTCATGTGAAGGAACAGACAGCCACAACAATGGACGACTACTTGCACAGCAGAGGAGAAGGGGAAGTTGCTGACACATCTCCGGGAGTGTGTGTGTGAGAAAAGGGACACAAAAGACACATTGAAGGCAACAGTGGCATGACATTCGTGACTGCAGGCTGAATAAGCTGAAATCTATTGTGATTCTTGTTCATACTGAGACATAGCAGGCTTTTAGTGGGGAATCAATTAGCTGTATCAGACTGTTTTGTTAATCCGTACAATAGTGGTCTACAATCAGTTTTTAAAATCGTTTATCTCTTTTATTTAATCTTTTGGCTCCTGTGGTGTTTGATTGTAAGCACTCATTACCGGGGGGAAACATATTACTGGGTCACTTTATTGACATCGCTTTGGCCCATACAGCTGAATCCTGCCCTCTTTAACTGCCAAATAAAATACGTTTCTTCCACCTCATTAGTCTTCCTATAACACAATTAACCCCACTCACCTGTCCTCACCGAGAGATCACATAACTACCTCATATTACTTATTTATTTTCCCCCTCAGCTGTGGACTCTCCACTCTCTACAGACACCCCAGTCTCTCTGATATAAGTGAGGATGGTGTGAGAATATAAGAAAAATAAATCAATTTGCTTTTGTTTTAAGTAGCACAACCCAGTATAGTCCTTGTGCCAGTCTCACGTCTGGATAAATGAGTAGGACTGTGTCAGGGACCCAGGAAAAGTTTTGGCCAAGTCTTTATGCGGCTCAGAATAATTCCATACCAGATTGGTCAAAGCCGGGATGGAGGCAAATCATCCGCTTTGGTGATCCCTTAAATAGAGCAGCCAAAAGAAGAATAGGCAGATACTGGCTCAGAGTGTGAATCATTGGAGCTCAGTTTAATTTAGATATAACTTTTAAATTCTCTCCTATAATTTTTTCTTTTTTTTCTTTTAAAGTTATGGCTGTTGGGAGTTGGCCCAACTTAGAAGTGATCGGAGTTGATCCCTATCCAGGAGGGATTTTTTTTACCATTGTGAAAGGGAACAACACCGGGCATTTCATGCTATATTTCCATAGATCATATTCTGATCTAGATCCTATCAATTTTATAGGGATACTAAATAATAAATGTTAACAATTATGTTTTTATTTGTGTTTCATTCATTTTATTATATTTTTACACATTTATGAACCTGATAAAAATGTATACAAGAAAGAAAAGTTGTTGAGAAGCAATATAACTGACATCATTCTGAAGCATATTTTATGTGACATATGCACAGATATAAGGTACATCTTGCTTTTCAGAGTATACCTGTTAATCGCTGGCATATGCAGATAGTTGGTGTCTTGCAAATACAGAAGGTGTACTAAAATATCAGTTTTGTATTTTACTCTTCTGTCAGAAGACACTTGTTTGAGCATTGGTGCATGGGAAACATCAAGTCCTGTTGGATGAAGATAATTCACATTGAATACTTCTTTTGTTGTTTCCCCTTGCAAGATGTTAAACCAGTAATTTGTAAAAACAGCAAAACAACATAACAGGTGTAACTATCATTAGGAAAATCATCATATGACCATTAAATAATGCTGATGCACTGCTATCAAAGAATCTGGTGTAACTTACACTTCTTTAGTAATAATGCATCACACTGTACAAAGTGTGTGTTGTGTCTATAAAACTGTATAAATAGTAACAGCTGTCAAATATAGTGACGTAAAAGCCATCATATTTTTTACTGCTTATTTTCTGCAGTGATCTGAGCTCACCTCCTATCGAGAAATAAGTGCTCCAATCAACAGCATTCTCGTCTGTCAGCATTTCCCTCAAACTCTGTTCATCCATGCTGTAGTATGCCATCTTTTCCTTGAAATTCAGGGCACGCTTGTTCTGTGAAATAAATAAAAGCTGTCACAGTCATGTGACTAACAAAAGATTTCAGTCGAGAAAAGCTGTCCACAGTTTTCCGACGGGATTTAAACACACCTCGGGGTCCGGTCTGCAGATGATAACTTTAAAATCAGGCCACGTATCGACCACAACTTCCAGTGTAGTCGGTTTGTTCCTGTTGATACCGAACAGGAAACCGTACACCTGAAAGCATGAAACACCTTTAAGCGCTGCTGAGGCTGTAAAGCACAAAGACACTGTTTATGTCGCAGATACCTTATAACTCTTCGGTAAGTGTTTGAGCAGAACTCCTTCAGCGATCTGCAGCTCGTCTCTGTTCAGGACCTTCATGTTTGGATAGTTGGACAGTTTTCTCACTAATGTACTTTAACCTTTTCAGGTTAAACTGCGATGGCAATGATGGCAATCGATGAAATGTACATAGTTATTTACAGCACATGAAACTCCCTGTGGACTCTGCTGTGACCGAGATAAATATCTCTTCTGCTCGTTTTCAGCTGTTTTAAATATGATCTTTCGTTCCAAAGACATTTGTGCGTCTTTGTAAATCAAAGACGGAGTGTATGAAACTCTGGAAATTGCGGAAGTGATGTGAAGTGGACGTAAACGCTGACTGGACTTTTCCTCCAGGCTGAGGTTGTCGTGATTCGCACTTTCAAGACGTATAACTGAAGAGAATGTACGAAAATCATTGTTACCACCTCCACCAACGCTCAACGTCCCTGTTGCTCATTATTTTTATATTTGTTAAGTTTTAAATACAGTCACAGTTTGTTTTGTGTTAAGCAGTAATAAATGACACCAAGATATCAATTAAATGTCTTTTACTTTGGAGAACCATGCGTCTCACATGGAAAAGACATCCGACAATAGACCACTTCTTTATTGCACAGCAGAAGAAAAGGAGAAGTTGTGAGGGATACACTTTTGCTAATCATTGTTATACAAGCCAACAAACACCAAGAGCGACTTTCATTGTTCTTTTTGTTAAATCTTTTGGCTCCTGTGATGTTTGATTGTAAGCACTCATTGCCTGGGGAATCATTTTATTGCGTCACCTTATTGAATTTGGTGACCCTGCTTTGGCTTATAAAGCTGCCAAATAAAATAAGTTTCTTCCACCTCATTACTCCTCTTATAACATAATTAACCCCACTCAGCTGTCCTCACCAGCAGATGACATAACTGTCTCATATATACTCAGATGTGAACATTAATTGGTTCCTCAAGCCTTGGTCAACAGACAGGTGAGAGCCTTCCACAGTCTTGCCTACCTCATGTCTAGGTTACACAGACCAGCTAGCTTTATTTGGTCCCCTCAGTTTTTAATGAAGTACTAAACTGTCCCCATTTTTACAAGCATATTAGCTTCATTTTGAAATGTTTGTACTTAATTATAACGTTAGTTGTTTTCTATTATTCAGAGCTGATTTAGCCAGATAAATGCAAAGGGTTGTGTCAGGAACCCAGGAAGAAAGTCTTTATGCAGATCAGGATAATTCCACAACAAAGTGGCCAAAGCTCGGATTGAGGTTAATGATCCGGTGTGGTGACCCCCTTAAAGAAAGCAGCTTAATGAACAATATGAAGCTACTGAGTACAAATCAGTGCAGCTCGGTTTTATTTCTACTTCTCATTTAAATGCTTTAATATAATAAAAGTTTACATCATTATCTCTGTTGTGCAGGTAATGTGATTGATTTGATTGTTTCTTAGCAAAAAGTTATCAATGGTGGGGACTGAGCCTGCTTAGAGAAGATTACTTTTAGAGTTGATCCAGGAAGTTGTGGAAAGGTTCTTTACTATTCTGAAATAGGGGGAAACTGGACATTTCACACCATATTTTGACAAATATATCAAAATGAAATTGGGAGAAGTTAGCTTGACCGAAAAGCAAGCCCCAAGGAAACAGTGTCTTCTCCAAGAAATCACATACTCGTTCATATCCAGATGTGGATCCTACTGGATCCAGACACTCAGAACACGCATGCAGTTATCAGCCTTATCTGTGGTACGCAGTCTCGGACTGCTACGTTTGTATTATTTTTGTCAATCAACGTCTACTTCACTTACTCTTTAATTTTTACCGGAAGTGATCACACTTTTTATAAATAAGAGACAAAAAAAGAAAAAAACGCTAATAATGTACTTTTTATTTGGGTTGCATTCATTTGAATTCTATTTTTATAAATGAAGAAAACGCGACCTTATAAAAATGTTGGACGTACATTTAAAAGCTCTTGAATCTAATCTGAAAAATTGAACTCAAACCATGCAGCCCTGTAAGAAGGATCCTCAATGAAGCCTATGTTTCTAAAGAGTTTGTAGGACAGCACATTGTCTTCTTCTATGTAGCAGTACACTGGGTAACCCTCAGCATGGAGTTTCTTGGCTAAAATGCTAATCAGGATTTTGGCTAGGCCTTTCCCTCTGTGCTCTGGCAGCGTATACAAGATTCCCAGAGCACAGTAATCATACACGAGTATCCAGGACACGGGCTGACCCTGGCCGTCTGTGATGCAGCATGATGGGAAGTTACTGATGAGGTTTTCAATGGTCCTGTAACCCTTTTCATCTCCTCCAAACTTCCAGGTTTTATTCACCAAGTCAACGTGGGAAATGTTAAGAGATGAAATCCTCGACTCAAGCTCACTGTAGAAAGAAAAAGAAAAGTTCTTGAGAAGCAATATAATTTACATTTCTCTGAAGCATATTTACAGTCATAGTGAAAAAAAAATGTACAGTCTTCTTAAATTGTAATATTTTATATATAACTACATAATAAACATAATTTGGTCCTGATTGGAGCTTAAAATAAGGTAAATATAACCACAGATGATCAACAAAACATAAGATAATACACTGTGCCGTTGTTTATTGAACAAATACCGAGCCAAAATGCAGAAGCAGTATGTGAAAAACTAAGTTACTCTTACTATTGAACCTGATATCATGGCAAAACATGTAATAGACATGCCGGTCCACCGTGTCCATTTCTCGCTTTGCTTCTCCAAGCCATGAAATGTACATGTTTGCAGAAGTTACAGTAAGTTGCAGTAATCTGCAGTAAGTGTTTAAAAAGACAGTACTAACACATTTACATCATGTAAATACATACTGGCCGACTACCTTAATAGTTTCTGACGATTAATGACCCTCTAATGTACTTAATATGTTTCAAATTTTGGAGGGGCAAAGTGTGAAATGGGCACGGTGGACTGGAGTGTTTTTGCCTTGATACTGGGTTTTACTATTTCCATTGAAGGACGAAATCAAGCAGCAGTCGGGTGTTGATAATCAAAGCATTAGAAGAAAGTGTGTGAACCAGTATAAAAGCAGAAGTTTGAGCAGTTTGCTGGTAAGTTGTGTGCTAACACGACGCCAAGGAGGAATAATATTAAAGAGGCAATTATTAAAACCCATTAGTCTGGGAAGGGTTATGAGGTCATTTCCAAAGAATCTGAAGTCTATCATTCTGCAGTGAGAAACATTATTCACATGTCCTAAGGTTAGAACATGTAATGCTACATCAGATTAGAAAAGGACGGAACAAGTATGTCTTGTTCGAAATGTGTCATGGTTTTGTGGGTTGGGTTGGGTTTGGTTGTTTTCCGTTTCTCCATGACTCTCATGTGAAATTGCTGTTGGCGCTTCGTATCCCAACTCCACCCTGGGGGGAGGCTGTCATGGTGGAGCTGTCGTTCACACACCTGTCTGTGATGAGCCAGTCAGGCGATGAATGACGAGTGGTGACACAGTTCTTCACCAGTTCTCCACCTCACACCCTGCCTGTCCACTCTTCCCCTGTTCTTCCAGAAACCCACCTGCCGTAACCCACCTGACCTCTCACTCACTTCTGTAGAAAATAAGGCAATCCTGAAAATCCAAAACAGCTAGTGCTCTGTGCCTACCACCCTGGAACCAGTATTAACCTTTCCTCTCCTTTTTTACAGAGCTCCTCTCTGCTCTCTAGAGCTAAAGCCACAAATACACCCCTTGCTACAGTCACCATATCCTCAACTTCTCTCCACTTAATAATGCCTTTACACTTGCCAACAGTTGCTTAAATCTACTAAGTCCAGTTTAAATTTAAAAAAAGGTTGTCAGGAAAAAGCCTCTTCTCTGTAAAAAGGACACAGCAGCATGGTTTGCAAAGTTACACAAAACGTCTGGAACAACACAGATTGGACAAACAAGAATAAATGGAGAAACCAAACACGTCATACCAACTGTCAAGCACAGTGGTAGAGGGGTGATGTTTTAGGCTTGTATTACAGCCACAGGACCGGGGCACCTTGCAGTCTTTGAGACGACCACTCTATATTCCTCTGTACATTAAAGTATTGTAGCGTCATATGTGAGGCCATCTGGCTGACAGCTAAAGACTGGCCCGAAATGGGTCATCCAACATGATAATGATCCCAAGCACAGCAATAAATCTACGACAGAATGACTGAAAAGAAAAGATGGAACAAAGTCCAGACCTCAACCTGACTGAAATGCTGTGGCAGAACCTTATTACACAGCTTCTGGTTTATGGCTTAGTTTTTGTTAGGTAATGACAGTGTAATATGTTGTGTTGTTACTCAACTGAGGTTATAGGTACCTAATTTTAAGACTCGCTAAAGACAGCCATTAAAAAAAAATGCCGATATGTATAACCTTACCACTGACACAGGATGTACTATCTTTTTTAATGTGTTTTTAAAATCATGACTTATACACAGATATAACTTAAAGTGCACCTTAATTATCAGATTATACCTGTCATACACTGGCATGTGGAGATGGTTGGTGTCTGGCAAATACAGAAGATGCACCGAAGTATAGACTTTGTGGTTCACTCTTCTGTCAGAAGACACTTGTTTAAGCATTGGTGCATGGGAAACATCAAGCCCTGTCGAATGGAAAGTATTCACATTAATTTCTTTCTCTTCTTTTTCCTCGCAAGAGGTTATCCAAGCAGTTTTTATTTAATGCAGGAAAAATGTCCATATGATTATTAAACTTTTTATTAGAATATTGTACAAAGTGTGTCCTGTGTCTATAAAACTCTTTGTAAATAGTAACAGCTGTCAAATGTAGTGACGTAAAAGCCATCATATTTATTCGTGCTTATTTTCTGCAGTGATCTGAGCTCACCTCCTATCATGAAATAAGTGCTCCAATCAACAGCATTCTCGTCTGTCAGCATTTCCCTCAAACTCTGTTCATCCATGCTGTAGTATGCCATCTTTTTCTTGAAATTCAGGGCGCGCTTGTTCTGTGAAATACATAAAAGCTGTCACAGTCATGTGACAAACAAAAGATTTCAGTCGAGAAAAGCTGTCCACAGTTTTCCGACGGGATTTAAACGCACCTCGGGGTCCGGTCTGCAGATGATAACTTTAAAATCAGGCCACGTATCGACCACAACTTCCAGTGTAGTCGGTTTGTTCCTGTTGATACCGAACAGGAAACCGTACACCTGAAAGCATGAAACACCTTTAAGCGCTGCTGAGGCTTTAAAGCACAAAGACACTGTTTATGTCGCAGATACCTTATAACTCTTCGGTAAGTGTTTGAGCAGAACTCCTTCAGCGATCTGCAGCTCGTGTCTGTTCAGGACCTTCATGTTTGGATACCGGAGTTTTCTTACTAATGCACTTTAAACAACCTGCTGTTTTAAAACATCCCAATCCACTAAAATGGACAAACCTTTATAAATTATTAACAATTTAGGGAATGTAAGTAGGGTTACGATAGGACCGCATTGCTCCGGTTGTATTCCGAATGAACTTGTGAAATACACGTAGCAGGCCACTTCCTGTCATAAAAAATAAACTTCGTTAATTCACCGCCAAAGGTTTTAATAAAAAAAAAAAAAAAATGCGTGTTAGTTTTCTATTGCGTAAGAAAAGATATAATGAAATCTGTTAGTGCGTTCATGGAGTGTTCAGGAAAAATATGAAATCTAAAATATATTTTTCCATCTCAACAACCTAAAAGTGGGACAAAGACTGTGCTTGTGTGGGACAATGTGGGTGACGTAGATTAGTGCTGAGAGGTGGTGTGAATTTTGACAGGTGTTTGGAGTTTAGCACTCGAAGTACAAATGCACATCTCAGCTCTTCCTCTGTAGTTGAATGAGCCTAAAGTGAGCTTTCTTTTCTACACCGAGTTCAACCACTTACAAGCAGTTTTTATTTGTTGTCGTTCCATCATATTCTGCACAGCTTGTCTTATTGGTCACTTTTAAGGGTTCAATTTTGACCTGCACTTGACCTGTGATCTGAACCCTCAGATTAAAGAGACTTTCAACAAGCTTCTGCGTTGACTTTAACTGAGGTTAATCAAAATGTAGGATAGTGTCTCAGAATGCAGGGCAGGTGGGAAAAGGGTTAAACATGCAGTGTAGTCCCATATAAAGTGGGAACCCTGGTCAAACTAAGTCCAATATGTTTTATAGTGTTAGACAAAAACTCCCCTCTTTTCCAAAGTGATTAAAAGTGTAACTGCTCTATACACCAATGTTTGGGTATACTGGGAGCAGTGGGAGAGTGGTTAAACAAAGCTCCTTATAGATGTTGAAAATGAATGTGAATGGCATTTTCTGTTGTCGGTCATGTCTGTCCCAGGTTTGTTTCCATTCTCCTTCCTCTTACTCAATGGGTAGGTATCCAGAAAATTCACCACCATCAATGACAACAAAGAAGCTCTATTGAGCTAATACTTCATTCTTGTGTGCATTTACCACACAGACACATTAAAGTTTGTGTGCGAGTTTGACTTTATTTCAAAACTGAATTATCTGAAAGCAGCTCATGATCAATTTGGCTACACAACAGTTTGTTATTTGCTTGGTTTAATGATGAAGCAAAGTTGCTTCTTTAAAAATCAAGGAGACCTAGTTTGTAACACTGGATAGTGAATTTTGGAAATTGAAAACAAATTTAACTAGTTAGCAGTGCAGTAGCAAAGGGAGCAAATACTAATATTAATATATTTTTTCCACCTACAGGAAAGTGCATTGCAGTCTAAGAGAAGGTTATTCTGACACAAAGGTAACATTTCCCAAGCGCTCTCGTTCTAGCGTCCCACGTAGATCTCAGTGTTTGCATTCATTCTTCAGCAACTGAATGGAATTAAGCCATGGGCGGCTCCACACTTCGAATGTGCACTGGTAGGGCTGAAAGGAAAAACAGACAATACATTTAACATTAGGATCTTTCAGGTGGTGTTATTTACACATATAAATGCTGTAGGTTTTTTAATTCAATAGCATAATGTCTACTGAGAACATGATTATTTAACGATCAGGTTAATATGCATTACACACTCGAAGGGATTCACAGCAACATCGCGACCAGAGGGCAGCAGAACAGTTCTATAAAACTATGTCAACTATGCAAAAAAAACGGTGATTTATTATTATGAACTAAAAAAAAACATAGAAACATCATAAATCAATTTGTTTCAGACGATCACTTTTCGACAGGACATCGGCCGTCAGCTGCAAAAAGATCTGCGTTGAGAAAATCACTTCCAGTGTGAATGCAGCTTTAGTCACAAGGCTGCTGCGTGATGTTTAAGAACGGATCAAACATCTTGCTTCTTTTGAGAAGATGCCATCAGTACCTGAAACTTTGCCTGGTCTGTGTGGAGTGCACACACTTGATCTACGCCATACTTTCTGCAGGGGGTCTTGACCATCTTCACAGTTATGACGTACTTGATGCCAGCGACCACCTGTAATGGGAAAGAAAATTGAATAAAAGACTTATAGCAAATGAACGCCTCCTCCTCTTCCTCTTAAAACCCCCCCACTGTCCACTGTGAGCCAAGAAGCTCACCAATGACTAGAGAAAACACAAACAACAACACACTGCTATGCTAGACTTGCCTCAGGTTTCAAGAGGAGAGCCAAATAAACTTTTAAAAAACATGACTCATCAACATACTAACCAATCTTTAGCAAAGACGGGCTTTTTGTCAGGTTCCTTTTTTTTCCTCAACCCACACAGCTCTTCTGTTCAGGCGGGCCAATGGCTGCCTCAACACAAGCACACAAAACATTGCCGACCTACTGCTAAAGCTAGGCGTGAGAGGATGAGAGGAGATAAACGTGACTAATTAAGAGGCCAACCATATTTTTGGGAAGTACCAACGCCATTAAGAAGGCATATAGCAAATAAATAGTATGTAACGGCCATCGGCCTCTAGGACTTTAGTAGTTAAAGGGGAAACCTTTAAAGGGTGCTTCATAGGCCTTTTCGTAAGGGCTCACATCACTACGATGTTTACTGGATGGCTTTCCCCTAAAGAACAATTCAGTTATTTACAAATCTGACCGTTACTCACCTGTGACTGAACCTTGATCACTTCTACCACTTGACTGATGTACAAGTCGTTGCTGTCTCGGTTGTATTGGATGATGGCAAAGTTGAGAGCGTTTTGCACACCTTCATCGTTGATATCAGCGTCTTTCAAGCCCCCGACCATGTCCCCAACCATGGCCCCATACCCAACGGCCAAAACGGCCGCAAGAACAGTCAAAGCGACCTTCCACATCTTGTTTCTGTAGCCTAACAAACACACGGGAGACGAAGTGAAACACTCCCCACCGTGCCCTCCCAGTTATATCAACATGGACATCACCGTGCCGGAGGAGTGGCACATCTGGCAGAGATCTCGCAGCCAATCGGCAATCCCCACAGCAGAGAAATGTGACTACTATGGAGTGTTAGGGTTGAAAATGATTAAATAAAGCTGTTTTTATTATTTTTATATACACAACGCAATGTGCTCATAAACAAGTTGGCGCTCTGTGTTTTGAGGGTTAAAACGACTTGTCCAGTTGTATGTTTGGGCTGAAATATTGAGAATGAACATACAGCGCTTGAGGGTCCTTTTTGCTACATGCTTACACGCCACACTAGATAGTGTTTAGAGGGATATTCTCTCGCCAGAGGGAGTTTGAACAGAATGTCCTGAACTAGATATATAGAATCAGTAGTAGGATAATAATAAAATAATCAAGGCTAGGCAGGGAGCTGTTTTGGTGTCTGTCTTTGTCATTCCCCCAAAAAACAGCAAATAACGGGATCGGGATGAGCGGATGTAAGCAGAAGAAGAAGACAGACATAATAATTATTTGTTATTGTTGGGTTACAAAAACTGTATGACCCGATCAGGGTTATCCTTCGTGTGAAAACAGATGGCTGTGTTCACATCGAGGTCCTTGTAATGTCAACTGCCGGAACAAATTAAATATTTTAAACGACACGTATTTCTCCTGTACTTCCGTCTGAAGAAAACTGAACATGACAGGAAAAGAGGAAACTATCGAACATGTTATATGACACTGACAGAAAAATCAGGTGGCGAAAAGACAACTGTCCCAAAACCTCAGTAATATAAAAACAAAACTAGATCTTATTGATTTACAAAAGGTCTCAAGAAGTGAAAGTTATCAGGATTTATTCCAGTTTTTAAAAGAGGGTAAATTGTTTGGGAGGATTTGAGTTTGTTTTTTTGAGTGACGTCCAGTCCATACTCCATACCAGTTGATGGCGGTAATGCCCCATCTGTTGTTTGCCAACCGCCAATAACATTTAGAAGGAGAATAATAATAAGAAAAGTCTCGCAGCAGAGATCGCGTATGATCCAGGCTGTTGCTGTGAACTCGTTCAGACTCTTTGCGTCTGCACAACCATCACTCAACTGCCTGTGGTTATCTGCGGAAATCAAACAACTTATTTGATTTGATTTCCGCACATGCGACTTTTGAAGCGCTGTGCTGCGTAAAAAAAATGGGGAAAAAAGCATTCTTGACTTCTGTCCCACTGTCCAAGTCTATAGTCACCTGTGGATGCCCACTCTTGGAACAGCATGATGCAAAAACTGCAGATTTTGGAGTAGGGACGCACTTAACTCTACACTTTATACGAGTCTGAATTGAACCCTAACCCTCACTAGGCACAAGACACTTTAACATCCCACTCGCACAATGTACATTTTCAGATTTTCAATTTAAAATTTCCAGATTGTTATATACTTACTGTACATAATGTCCTCTTTTGGATATAATTTCCTTACTGTATATAATGTTCTCTTTTTTGCACAGTCGAGGAGCGTTTCAGGACACATTTCACTGCGTGTTGTACTCGTATAACTAGGCATGTGACAAATAAAGAATCTTGAATCTAGCGAGCTTCCTGCTAACTTCTAACTCCGTTAAGTGTAATAAATTCTGTTTTCATGGATGCCTGGAAGTTAAACTTCATAGTTACACCTGGTAAAGCAGTAATGCTGATCGTTTTATTAAAGATGAAAGACTTTAGACAGTTTTTAACTCTCAGTGATGCTGCAGTGTTCGTTTGACCTGAAGAATACGGAGTTTAGGACCCAGATTACTCCCAGATTTAAGAGCATCTTAGTCCGACAAACACGGCAATAACGACGGCCCGCTTGCATGTTCTGCAAAAAAATGTGCATTGTCGTGTATCTGACGGACAAACACCAAACCAGTTCCACATCACTGAAGTTGCACCATTTTTACAAACCAATTCTGGTTCATCTGTTTCACTCAACAATCGGCCATGTGCGTATGAAAACAAAGGCAGTGCGCATGCGCGTTTTACTCATATTCTATCGCGATATTTCATTTTCCTATCGTTACCTAACATTATACCGGTATTACCGTGAACGGTATAATATGGCCCAGCCCTAATATACAGATATAACTTAAAGCGAATCTTAATGATCAGATTATACCTGTCATACGCTGTCATGTGGAGATGGTTGGTGTCTGGCAAATACAGATGCACCGAAGTATAGACTTTGTGGTTCACTCTTCTGTCAGAAGACACTTGGGAAACATCAAGCCCTGTCGAATGGAAAGTATTCGCATTAATTTCTTTCTCTTCTTTTTATTAGGTTTATTTAGGTTATCCAAGCAGTTTTTATTTAATGCAGGAAAAATGTCCATATGATTATTAAACTTTTTATTAGAATATTGTACAAAGTGTGTCCTGTGTCTATAAAACTCTGTGTGAA
Organism: Oreochromis niloticus; assembly: GCF_001858045.2. Taxonomy (NCBI): domain Eukaryota; kingdom Metazoa; phylum Chordata; class Actinopteri; order Cichliformes; family Cichlidae; genus Oreochromis; species Oreochromis niloticus. Next base: position 22,491,758 of record NC_031978.2, read on the forward strand.
TAGTAACAGCTGTCAAATATAGTGACGTAAAAGCCATCATATTTTTTTACTGCTTATTTTCTGCAGTGATCTGAGCTCACCTCCTATCGAGAAATAAGTGCTCCAATCAACAGCATTCTCGTCTGTCAGCATTTCCCTCAAACTCTGTTCATCCATGCTGTAGTATGCCATCTTTTCCTTGAAATTCAGGGCACGCTTGTTCTGTGAAATAAATAAAAGCTGTCACAGTCATGTGACTAACAAAAGATTTCCGTCGAGAAAAGCTATCGCAGTTTTCCGACGGGTTTTAAACACACCTCGGGGTCCGGTCTGCAGATGATAACTTTAAAATCAGGCCACGTATCGACCACAACTTCCAGTGTAGTCGGTTTGTTCCTGTTGATACCGAACAGGAAACCGTACACCTGAAAGCATGAAACACCTTTAAGCGCTGCTGAGGCTGTAAAGCACAAAGACACTGTTTATGTCGCAGATACCTTATAACTCTTCGGTAAGTGTTTGAGCAGAACTCCTTCAGCGATCTGCAGCTCGTCTCTGTTCAGGACCTTCATGTTTGGATAGTTGGACAGTTTTCTCACTAATGCACTTATAAATTATTAACAGTTTAGGCAAAGTTCGTAGGGTTACGATATTACCGCATTGCTCCGGTTGTGAACTTGTGAAATACACGTAGCAGGCCACTTCCTGTCATAAAAAAACCCGGTTCATAAACTTCGTTAATTCACCGCCAGAAGATTAAATTAAAAACAAAAACGCTATTGTGTAAGAATGAAGATATAATGAAATCTGTTAGTGTGTTCATTGAGTGTTTAGGAAAAATATGAATTAGAAAATACAGAAATATATTTTTCCACTTATTGTATCCCAACAACTTTAAAAAGTGGGACAAAGATTGTGCTTGTGTTGCACACGTAGATGAGTGCTGAGAGGTGGTGTGAATTTTGACAAGTGTTTGGAGTTGAGTGTGTGAAGGACAAATGCACATCTTGCTCTTCCTCTGTAGTTGAATAAGCCTACACTGAGTTCCACCACTTACAAGCAGTCTTTATTTGATGTAGTTCCATCATATTCTGCACTAATCTGCATAGTTTGTGTCTGATTGGTCACTTTTAATTTTGAGTACAGGGCGCCAAACCAACACTTGACCCATGATCTGAACCCTCAGATAAAAAGAGTCTTTCAACAAGCTTCTGCGTTGACTTTAACTGCTCTATATGCCAACGTTTGGGTATACTGGGAGCAGTGGGAGACTGGTTTAACAAAGCTCCTTATAGATGTTAAAATGAAAATGAATGTGAATGGCATTTTCTGTTGTCAGTCATGTTTGTTTCCATTCTCCTTCCTCTTAGTCAAAGGGTAGGTATCCAGAAAATTCACCATCATCAACGACAACAAAGAAGCTCTATTGAGCTAAAACGTCATTCTTGTGTGCATTTACCACACAGACACATTAAAGTTTGTGTGAGAGTTTGACTTTATTTCAAAACTGAATTATCTGAAAAAAAGCAGCTCATGATCAATTTGGCTACACAACAGTTTGTTATTTGCTTGGTTTAATGATGAAGCAAAGTTGCTTCTTTAAAAATCAAGGAGACCTAGTTTGTAACACTGGATAGTGAATTTTGGAAATTGAAAACAAATTTAACTAGTTAGCAGTGCAGTAGCAAAGGGAGCAAATACTAATATTAATATATTTTTTCCACCTACAGGAAAGTGCATTGCAGTCTAAGAGAAGGTTATTCTGACACAAAGGTAACATTTCCCAAGCGTTCTCGTTCTAGCGTCCCACGTAGATCTCAGTGTTTGCATTCATTCTTCAGCAACTGAATGGAATTAAGCCATGGGCGGCTCCACACTTCGAATGTGCACTGGTAGGGCTGAAAGGAAAAACAGACAATACATTTAACATTAGGATCTTTCAGGTGGTGTTATTTACACATATAAATGCTGTAGGTTTTTTTAAATCCAATAGCATAATGTCTACTGAGAACATGATTATTTAACGATCAGGTTAATATGCATTACACACTCGAAGGGATTCACAGCAACATCGCAACCAGAGACTAGAGGGAGTGGATAACATTATGCAACTTCAAATAACTAATGGCGAAATAAGCACTGGCATTGCCCCAACAAGTGATTTCCAATATCAGCCAAAAAAATTATTGCTGGCATGTGCAACTGCCTTTAAAAATACATTTTTCAAGAGACAAGAGGGCAGCGGAACAGTTTTATAAAGCTATTTCAAGTATGCAAAAGTGATTTATTATTATGAAATAAAAATCAAAACATAGAAACATCAGAAATAAATTTGTTTCAGATTATCACTTTTTGACAGGACACTTTTTGACATGTGCATCGAGCAAATCACTTCCAGTCTGAATGCAGCTTTAGTTACAAGGCTGCTGCATGATAAACGGATTTTTGTTTTTTGAGAAGATGCCATCAGTACCTTAGCCAATGCCTGGTCTGTGTAGATTTCGCACACTTCCTCTACACCATCCTTTCTGCAGGGGGTCTTTGCCATCTTCACGGTTATGACGTACTTGATGCCAGCGACCACCTGTAATGGGAAGGATATTTAAAGACAAGACCAAAAGCAAATGAACCCCTCCTCCTCTTCAACCCCCCCCCCCCTTCCCGTGAGCTAAGAAGCTTATCGGTGTAAACAAACAACAACACACTGCTATGCTAGACTTGTCTCAGGTTTCAAGAGGAGTGCAAAATAAACTTTAAAAAAAACAAAAAAAACATGACTCATCCACATACTAACCAATCTGTAGCAAAGATGTGTTTTTTGTCCGGTTCCTTTTTTTTTTTCTAAACCCACACAGCTCTTTTGTTCAGGCGGGCCAATGGCTGCCTCAACACAAACACACAAAACATTGCCGACCTACTGCTAAAGCTAGGCGCGAGAGGATGAGAGGAGATTAAAGAGCCAGCCATATTTTTGGGAAGTACCAACGCCATTAAGAAGGCATATAGCAAATAAATTGTATATAATGGCCATCGGCCTCTAGGACTTTAGTTTAGTAGTTAAAGGGGAAACCTTTAAAGGGTGCTTCACAGGCCTTTTCGTAAGGACTCACATCACTACGATGGTTTACTGGATGGCTTTCTGCTTTCCCCTAAAGAACAATCCAGTTATTCACAAATCTGAGCTTTTCTCACCTGTGACTGAACCTTGATCACTTCTGCCACTTGACTGAGGTACATATTGTTGCTGCCTCTGTTGTGTTGGACGACGGCGAAGTGGAGAGCGTTTTGCACACCTTCATCGTTGACATCGGCGTCTCTAAAGCCCCCGACCATGGCCCCATATCCAACGGCCAAAACGGCCGCAAGAACAGTCAAAGCGACCTTCCACATTTTGTATCTTCGCCTAACAAACACACAGGAGACGAAGTGAAACACTCCCCACCGTGCCCTCCCAGTTATATAAACATCGACGTCACCGCGCGAGGAGTGGCAGATCTCGCAGAGAATCGGTAATCCCCCGCAGCAGAGATCGTGTCTGATCCAGGCTGTTGTTGCGAACTCGCTCACACTCTTTGCGTCTGCACAACTAGCACCCAGCTGCCCGCGGTTATCTGCGGAAATCAAACAACTTATATCGAAAACAAGGTATGTTTAATCACGCTGGGATTTGATTTCCGCACACGCGACTTTTGAAGCGCTTTGCTGCGTGAAAAAAGTGGAACAAATAAAAAAAAAAAGCATTCTTGACCTCTGTCCCATTGTCCAGGTCTAAAGTCACCTGTGGACGCCCACTCCTGGAACAGCACGATGCAGAGACTGCAGATTTTGAAGTAGGGAGGCACTTAACTTTACAGTTATATGGACAAATAAATAGATTGTTCTTTAAGTTTCCTCTAATAATTTTCCCACACTTTGCAGGGACACTTTCTTTGGCTTGAGTGCTGTTCAGCAGCAGCAGCTGCTGATCGGCTCAGCCATGGCAGCAGGTGGAATAATGGCCTACATAGTTTACAAAAGGAAAAAACCAAGAACCATTCCTTTTGGGGACGGATGGTGGGGAGTGGGGGAGAAGACACTGTCAGAAGATCAGAAAATCTACCCTTTTCAAGTGGAGACCTCAGACAAAGAGATCGAGGTAGGTTTGAGCTGGTAATCCAACTTCTGAACGAACAATATTTGGGCACAGTTATGCAAAGCAATCTTCTTGATCAACAGGATCTCTACGAACGCATCGACAGAACACGCTACGCAGATCCTTTAGAAGATGGCAGGTTCCACTATGGCTTCAATTCCACTTATCTGAAGAAAGTTGTTTCCTATTGGCGACACGAATTTGACTGGAAAAAGCAGGTGGCAGTGCTCAACAAGTATCCACACTTCAAAACCAAAATAGAAGGTAGGTAACGGCTCAGCAGTGAGTGTCCTGGATTTACGTCAACCCACACAGATATTTTCCCAATAATCAGTTGTTTTGCTTTTCGTGTGTCAGGACTGGACGTGCACTTCATCCATGTGCGTCCACCGCACCGCGAGAATCAGAAGGTTCTACCTATCATGATTGTTCACGGCTGGCCCGGCTCCTTCTACGAGTTCTACAAGATTCTACCGCTTCTCACGCAAAGCCGCGACGGTGTTGTGTTTGAGGTCATATGCCCGTCTATCCCTGGCTACGGTTTCTCAGAAGCCTCTCATAAAAAAGGTAGAATACCTCTACTAATTCTAAATAAATCTGGCGGAAGATATTCACAAATGTGTCTCCACTGCTGCTCCAGGGTTCAACAGCCTCGCTGCTGCCCGGATTTTCCTGAAGCTGATGGAGCGTTTGGGTTTCTCTCAGTTCTATCTGCAGGGAGGGGACTGGGGCTCGCTCATCACCACCAACATGGCACAGATGAAGCCTCAGTAAGTGCAACAAAAACAGAAAACATGCCACAGGTTACTCGCTGGAACAGAAAGTCCCTTGGTTTGCTTTTTGTTAACGGAAACATTGTGACAGTTCCTACTGGAACTGTGGAGCATTGTTTGCACTGTGTGGATAGATTACCAAAAAACAAATGGCTGTGGAAATTCCTGAAGAGTGAAGCTGATATCATGTGAAAACTGGCACTAACATACATCACTCGCTGTGACCTTGGTAACGTTTTTCTCTCGTCTTTTTTTTTTTTTTCCCCCCACCATTTTTCTTTTGCAGGTGCGTGAAGGGTCTCCACCTAAACATGTGTATGTCAAATAGGGGTTTCAAAGTGCTGTTGTCCTTGTTGATTGGTCCGTATCTGCCCTTCCTGGTGGGTTTGAGTCGGGAAGATGTTCGCCGGTTGTTCCCTTTCTTTGAGAAGAACGTCTTTGAGATGCTGAGAGAATCGGGCTACCTTCACATTCAGGCCACTAAACCAGATACTGCAGGTGTGAACATAACACAGTTTAGCAAGCTCAGTGTTTCTGATAGTCACAGTGACAGGATTAAAAGGTCAAACAGAAGCTAATGTAAGAGAATCCACCTTAAATTGAGTGATTTCAGCTCTTGATACCGCTTTGTCGTTACAGGCTGTGGGGTGAATGACTCTCCTGTAGGCTTAGCAGCCTGGATTTTGGAGAAGTTCTCCTCCTGGGCTGATCTGAAGAACAGAGATCTGGAGGACGGTGGGCTGGAGAGGTACACGATGTCTCAATTAACTGACACTAAATTCTAGGACTGTGGAGAGATTGAAAATAACAATTTTATCAATAATTGATTTTATACAAATATTTTAGTTTTTTTTTTTTTTTTTTTAAATATTGGTAAGTGTCCAATTTTCCCGACACTAGTCTACAGGGCCAGGATCGGTGCAGCTCTAACAATTACTGATTATTTTTTTAGTTCAGCAAGGTTTATGTGATAGCTGCTGGTTTGTGACTGATAAGAAATTGTGTCATCTGTGCAGAAAATTCAGCCTGGATGACCTCTTGACAAATGTGATGATCTACTGGACCACAGGCTCCATCACCTCCTCCATGCGCTTCTACAAAGAGAACTTGGGAAGTAATCTTAACAACAGGGTGGATTTTAAGTACGTCGCTGTGTACTCTCCACACTACACATATGAGTGTTTTACCATGTCATGTGATGCCTCTAATTATACATTATATATTTTTTTGTTTTAGGACAGAGATATTTGTGCCCACTGGCTTTGCAGCCTTTCCTAATGAGCTCATGCACTGCCCCAAGTCATGGGCACAAATTAGGTACCGAAACATCCAGTCCTACACTTTCATGCCCAGGGGTGGCCACTTTGCAGCCTTTGAAGAGCCCCAGCTGCTTGCTGACGACCTGTTCAATTTTGTCAAGAAGGTGGAGAAGTCCTGAACAATGTTCCCTCTAATTTTTCACGTGTCTGAGTGAACACACAAACTCCCTGAGTGATCCCTTGGACCACTGTGAGCGACATCAGACGTGTGCACTGCGGTCGCGCCGGCATCTAATCCATCCAAGTTACATGGTTTATTAAAATAATCAAATTACAGCATTTACATTATGTTAGACTACTTTTAATTAACTGCTTTAGCCCACTTACAATGAAAATGTAAAAGAAATCTAGTCATTGACCTGTGTAGTATGTTAACACTATTGGAAGTAAAAATAACTTGAACTCCAATTTTGAAAACACAACTTTCTTTCTTTTTTTAAAAAAGCTCTGACTTGTATTATGAGTCTGTGGTCTGGGAGAGTCTGTAACTCTCTGTCTGCAAAATACAGTATATAATGACCAATGTTGGGCAATTAATTATATAGTTACTACATCAAAAAAGTAACTCAGTTTGGCAAACAACAAAGATTTTTGCAGCTATTTTTTTTTTTAAATGCAGCCAAGGCATTTTTAAATAAACATTTCAAACTATTTACAGAACAATCAGCTGTTCTGCATCAAATCTGATGCCACACAAATTATTTGTGCCACTCCAAAAAATAATTTCTGTCCACTATGAGATAAAGGAGAACAACAGCCTGATACCTGCAGGCCTGACAACAGGAGATGTATCACTCGCTCTTTGTTTGACTCTCTGAACCCAGTCTCTGTAGAATCTGGCACAAACCCTCCGGTGTACACTGGTCAGCCATTTAACTTTGTTCCTTTCTCTGTGCAGGAGGTCTGTAAAGCTCTTAAACTGTTAGATCCTAGAAAATCTCCAGGGCCCGACTTGCTAGATCCTTACTTCTTGAAACTGGCAGCTGATTTTGTGGCAGAGCCTCTCACAACACTTTTCAACCTCACACTGGATACGAATGAAATTCCCTCAGTATGGAAATCAGCTTTTGTTATTCCGCTATTAAAAGGGGGCGACCCAGCAGTGTTAACTAATTACAGACCAATATCTAATCTATCTGTGCTGGCCAAAGTTCTTGAAGCTCTTGTGTGTGAGCAGTTAAAGGAGTTTTTACACACCAATGCCATTTTATCTGAATATCAATCAGGCTTTAGGAAGAATCATAGTACTATCACAGCTGCAATTAGAGTGGTAAATGATATTACTATTGCACTTGATAAAAAACAACACTGTGCATCCCTTTTTATTGATTTGTCAAAAGCATTTGACACTGTTGATCATTGTATTTTAAAACTTAGACTCTTCCAGTCAGGACTCTCTGAGAGAGCAGTGGCATGGTTCTCAAACTACCTCAGTAACAGGTCTCAGTGCATAAAATCTGACGGTTTATGTTCTAACTTTCTTACAGTGCACAATGGAGTGCCACAGGGTTCTGTATTAGGTCCACTTCTATTTATCATTTACATAAACAATCTTGGTCTAAATGTGCCAGATGCAAATTTGCACTTCTATGCTGATGATACAGTTATTTACAGCTGTGGTTCAACTCTTGTCCAAGCCATTGACTCTTTGCAGAAAGCCTTTTTTGCTGTCCAGCACTCATTACTTCAGCTGAAACTTGTTCTCAACGCAGACAAAACAAAGCTCATGCTGTTTTCTAAATCAAGGAATTTGGCCCAAATAATCCCATCGGTAACCACTCTTGAAGGTAATAAAATAGAGTTGGTTCACACCTATAAATATCTGGGAATCTTAATTGATGACTCGCTCACCTTCAAACCACATGTAGAGAATCTTGTGAAAAACCTGAAGTTAAAACTGAGATTTTATTTTCAAAATAAGTTGTGTTTCTCTTTTAATACAAAGAAGCGGCTTGTTGCTGCAACATTCTTGCCTGTGCTGGATTATGGTGATATTCTATATATGAATGCTTCTGCTCAGTGTCTTCGAATGGTTGATTCTGTGTATCATGCTTCTCTGAGGTTCATCACTAACCGTAAATTTCAGACTCACCACTGTGAGTTATACTCTCAGGTAGGATGGCCTGCTTTGGTAAGTCGGAGGAACTCTCATTTATACAGTTTTATATATAAGGCAATACTTGGGTTGCTGCCTTCTTATATATGTTCCCTGCTTGCAATGAAACATGCTGGTCGGTATTCTCTTCGTCCGCATGGTTACTTGTTGCTTTCTGTTCCACTTGCCCGAACTGAACTTGGTAAAAGAGCTTTTGTCAATTTAGCACCCTCGGCTTGGAACAAACTGCAGAAGGACTGGAAAATAACTGAATTCATTTCATGAAGTGCTTTTAAATCTAAACTACGAATCCTTGAGGCCAAGTCCATAATATGCAACTGTTTTAATTAGATTGATTGTCATTTTAACTGCCTTTTTTTTTTTTTTTTTTTTTTTTTTAATTGAATTTTATTTTTATTTGTTTTCTTTCACTTACCTGTGTTTGAGTAATCTCTGTAACTGTGAGACACCTGCTGCTGCCTATCTTGGCCAGGTCTCCCTTGAAAAAGAGGTTTTTAATCTCAATGGGATCTTCCTGGTTAAATAAAGGTTAATAATAATAATAATAAACTCCTGTAACACCTGTAACATTCAGTACTCGCCTCATTGTTCTGACACACACAGCAAAACTACACTACACACTAACTACACAAGATTTGCGCTAAACGTCGCAAATCTCTCACATCTCAGAACACCGCCGTCACTCCTAAAACTTCCCCCCGTTTCTTAACAACTAAATGCCACGTTGCCATATGATTTTTTGATTGGTCGACATGGTACTTTTTTGGACGAATAGGAAAGGGAGAGGGGGGTGGAGTTTGTTTTTGCTCACAGGCGGAGAGTGCTTTCGAGCCTTTTTTCTTATAAAACGCCGTTTTTACCGTTTATTCCGCAGTAAATATAAACAACGACAGTATTCAGGAAGAAAACCAAACACTGCATATTTTTTTTTAATCACAACTCTGGTTTTACGTGGCCTACCAACACAATTTAAAAACTGGTATAAAGTCCACACTTTTTCCGTCAATTGTTCCGTCTGTCCTGCTCACATCTCCAATGGTTGTACACGTTGTCATTAACGTGGCTTCACTCCCACGTCAGCCACGCCGCTTTGCCAGCTAAAAGACCAGTGTCGGCACATAAGGACGCTGTCATAGCCTGTCAACCACGTTGATTAGCTGCGTATATACGAATGTCAATCGCATTATTGGCTGGACTATGGGATAAGGTGGCATCGTTCTAATACAATATGGGAGCAGCCAGTCACTCACTGAGTAACACTGCAAAACAGAATTGTTAAAGTATTAATTTTAATTTCAATTCAGGTTAATTTTTTTTGTGCGTAGAGACCGGGTCAGCAGTGCGCAATTGCGCACATGCGCAGCTTAGAGGGAACATTGGTCCTGAAGCCCTCAGTGAACACGCAGACCAGTTATAGCACATCTGTCCTTTATTATTTCAAGCAGGAGACATACAAATACTTATGTTGAACATTTTTACACCACGCAGCATCTTATCGCTTGATTCGTGACATTCAAGTCATTTGCAAGCTTTTGATATATGTAAACATACACAGATGACACTGGCATAAAGAAGTCTTGGTCATTAAAAATGTATTGCACTAACAGTGTGTGTGTGTATTGCTCTGTGTTAAATGAGGACAAACATTCTTTTAAACGATAATTTGTAAAAGAAAAAGGGGTAGCACACCATGCTGTTTATTTCACTATTGTTTGAATGGACATACTCTGAAACAAAAGAATAAGTCAAAACTGATTAAAATATGTACATCTTAATAAAAAAACAAAAATGTTTAAAGTTCCCTTGGATTGCTGTTAACATTTATTGTAATACACAAGCACCAGAAAGAAAGTGCTACACTCTAAAGACTGTCCAACTTTTAGGGTCAGTTACTGAAGCCCTTAATAGTCACGGGTAGGGATGGGTACCGGTGTCCGGTGCCATGATGGCACCGGTTCTGACATAAACGGTAGTAACCAGACCGAAAAGCAGCGCACATTTCGGTGCTTTATTTCGGTGCTTTTTTTTTTTTCCTGAGCCAATTCTAGCCAATCATTTTACGTTTCCGAGGATAGTAGGCGGGGCCAGGTACGTACGTTCTTTCAGAGCAGAGCTACAGATTAAAAATGCCCAAGGCGAAGCGGTCAAAAGTCTGGCTGTACTTCACAGCAAAAGGTGCAAACTCAGCAGCCTGCAACAAGTGCTTTAAGCTGATACTGTGATACTGTCAAAGGAGGTAACACCTCGAATCTGATGAAACACCTGGCGACGCATAGCGTTTTTTTTTTAAAAGCCGAGAAATTTGCCGTGTTTGATAGCTTGCTGCGAGACCTCACACCGTGCACATCTACTGCGGGTGTGGTGCCTGTTATCGGACCTGGAGTTAGCAACATCCCCCCAAAAGAGTAGAGTCCTGTCCCCTAGCCCTGCCAGTGTAGCAGAAATGATGACGGATGATGATGGCAGCAGCAGCCGTTCTCCTCTGCGTGAGTAGCTTCATGTTGTTCGTGTGTAATTAACGTTGAGTAGGCTAACCACATTATCACATTAATGCATGTAAGGTGAACTAGCAAACACCGTCGTAGTTACATGCGGCTGTCTTCTTGTTTGATGGCAAATACTCCCTTCACCCTGGCCAAAAAGGCTAAAATGACCAAAGAAAGAGTGGAAAACAGTTAAACAGAGGTTTTTGGACAAACCCATATGTAAAAGATATATAAAAATCTTATAAAGTTTGTATCTGTCTTGTGTGAAACTTGTATGAAAAGCATACAAGAGTGAAAACAGATATAAGATCCCTTGAAAAATTATATAAATGAAACTTGTATGTTTTGGATACTTACTAAAACAATATATGAAAGTAATGAGAAAGTGGCCACTTTCATGAGTGAATCATATAAGCCTTAAATGATTCACTATATGAAGTAGGCCACATGTTATGCAAGTCTTGTATAAGTTTTTACTATTTCTTTTCCATATGGGAAGTTTGTGTTTTTTTCCATTGTTTAAGCACTACTTCCACTCAAGAGTGAGACCATATATGCCCTATAGCTGCAGAAAAGGCTAACATTGTTATCTTTTTACAAAAAACCAGCTAAACATGAGAGGTTTTTGGACAAAGTTTGTGTTCTCCATTCTTTAAGCACCGGTTTGAGCACCGTTTAAGCACCGGCACCGTTTCAAAAGTACCGGTTTGGCACCGGTATCGGATAAAACCTAAACGATACCCATCCCTAGTCACGGGTGCCTGAAACCACACATAATCCTCCCAGTCTGACCCCTCCGCCCTGGGTTCCTTGCAGACGTTTGGATCGCTAGACAGAACGATGATTTGTTTCTTTACACGAGTTGGGACTTTAAATTGGAGTTTGGGTCGAAACCAGCCTACACCGCAGTCCCTGTGAGCCAGCACCAAGACTGTGGTGGGCATTAAACGAACAGGTCTGGCGTCAGACAAAAGGTCAGCCACAAACAGTGTACGGAAGATCTGCCTCAAGCACGATGACACCCGTAGACACTGACTCCCACCGGATGATGCCAGGGACTCCATGTTTATCTCGTACAGCTCTTTGGGGAGGACAAGCGAGCCACCCATTAACAGCAGCACGCGGGGCACCCTGCTGAGAGAGAACAGCCCCTCCAGCTGCTGCAGCACCTCCTCCAGCTCCTGAAGGGTCTGCTGACACTTGCGCCAATCCATGTCCGCAGAATGCACCGGTCTTCGATTCACTACGTCTTTGTCCTGAAAAGCAAAACAGACACCAAACATGTCTTGTTAATCTCTCATCACCAACATTTCATCAACTAAACAGCTGGAGGCAACTACCATAAACTGTTCCTGTTCACCTGCACCGACGCCTGCTGCTTCCTCTGGGAGTATACCAACTGGTCGTACGTCATGGGGAGTTGCTGTCTTTGATAGAGGATGCACTTGAGGATCTCGCTGACAAAACGACAGCAGCCTTCCTGAGTTACAGTCCCTGGGAAGACCACATTCACGCAGCCTTCCTCCTGTGCCCTCCTCACCACCTCGGCATCTCTGTCCTCTGCATCACCTTGTATACTGGCAGTCACTTTAATATGTTTAAAACCTCCCTGACAAGAAGCGTTGTCCTCCTCTGTGTTATCTGGAAAAAATATAAATACATTAAAAAAAAAAAAAAAAATCACTTAAACATTTATCTGAAAAGCCCATCTACTATACCACTAGATTATATATTTGTAGACTTGTAGGATGTGTTGGTACGCAGCATTTCTGATGTAGCTGATAGAGCTGGGCTGAACGATCCCAATATCGATAGTATCGTTTCAATATTAGTGTGAGAGTCCTGTCAGTTCAGTGTGTTTAACCCACTAAATTATATTAAATTTTTTTTTTAAAACCTCAGACATGTACCATGAAAAATGCCTGAACGTTTTCGTGTTGACTGACACGTCTATTTTATTTATGACCTATAGCACATTTAAATAACAGAAACTATTTGCTTCAGTTTCAAAATTCACGAAAAACTGTATGGTATGTTATTTTTGTATTACCTAGCTTTATGTCAATAATTACAGTGATTTAATGGTCGAATGTGTCCATTTGCATATTGACGATAATTCATCTGATAAATCATAACACACTGCTCCCCCTACAAAAGCTGCTGTTATAGGTCAAAAGTATTTGCAAAACTGACTCTTTATTTACTCGGTACCTAGTCGATACCAAAATTTGCAGTGTAGTGTACACAAACAACAACACACTGCTATGCTAGCCTTGCCTCAGGTTTCAAGAGGAGAGCCAAATAAACCTTTAAAAAACATGACTCATCAACATACTAACCAATCTTCAGCAAAGACGTGTTTTTTGTCGGGTTCCTTTCCCCCCCCCCTTAACCCACACTGGTCTTTTGTTCAGGCGGGCCAATGGCTGCCTCAATACAAACACACAAAACATTGCCGACCTACTGCTAGCGCTAGGTTGAGAGGATGAGAGGATATTAACGTGACAAATTAAGAAGCCAGCCATATTTGGGGGGCGTACCAACGCCATTAAGAAGGCATATAGCAAATAAATTGTATATAATGGCCATCGGCCTCTAGGACTTTAGTAGTTAAAAGTGAAACCTTTAAAGGGTGCTTCACAGGCCTTTTCTTAAGGGCTCACATCACTACGATGGTTTACTGGATGGCTTTCCCCTAAAGAAAAATTCAGTTATTCACAAATCTGAACGTTACTCACCTGTGACTGAACCTTGATCACTTCTGCCACTTGACTGAGGTACAAATCGTTGCTGCCTCTGTTGTGTTGGACGACGGCGAAGTGGAGAGCGTTTTGCACACCTTCATCGTTGATATCGGCGTCTCTAAAGCCCCCGACCATGGCCCCATATCCAACGGCCAAAACGGCCGCAAGAACAGTCAAAGCGACCTTCCACATTTTGTATCTTCGCCTAACAAACACACAGGAGACGAAGTGAAACACTCCCCACCGTGCCCTCCCAGTTATATAAACATCGACGTCACCGCGCGAGGAGTGGCAGATCTCGCAGAGAATCGGTAATCCCCCGCAGCAGAGATCGTGTCTGATTCAGGCTGTTGTTGCGAACTCGCTCACACTCTTTGCGTCTGCACAACTAGCACCCAGCTGCCCGCGGTTATCTGCGGAAATCAAACAACTTATATCGAAAACAAGGTATGTTTAATCACGCTGGGATTTGATTTCCGCACACGCGACTTTTGAAGCGCTTTGCTGCGTGAAAAAAGTGGAACAAATAAAAAAAAAAAGCATTCTTGACCTCTGTCCCATTGTCCAGGTCTAAAGTCACCTGTGGACGCCCACTCCTGGAACAGCACGATGCAGAGACTGCAGATTTTGAAGTAGGGAGGCACTTAACTTTACAGTTATATGGACAAATAAATAGATTGTTCTTTAAGTTTCCTCTAATAATTTTCCCACACTTTGCAGGGACACTTTCTTTGGCTTGAGTGCTGTTCAGCAGCAGCAGCTACTGATCGGCTCAGCCGTGGCAGCAGGTGGAATAATGGCCTACATAGTTTACAAAAGGAAAAAACCAAGAACCATTCCTTTTGGGGACGGATGGTGGGGAGTGGGGGAGAAGACACTGTCAGAAGATCAGAAAATCTACCCTTTTCAAGTGGAGACCTCAGACAAAGAGATCGAGGTAGGTTTGAGCTGGTAATCCAACTTCTGAACGAACAATATTTGGGCACAGTTATGCAAAGCAATCTTCTTGATCAACAGGATCTCTACGAACGCATCGACAGAACACGCTACGCAGATCCTTTAGAAGATGGCAGGTTCCACTATGGCTTCAATTCCACTTATCTGAAGAAAGTTGTTTCCTATTGGCGACACGAATTTGACTGGAAAAAGCAGGTGGCAGTGCTCAACAAGTATCCACACTTCAAAACCAAAATAGAAGGTAGGTAACGGCTCAGCAGTGAGTGTACTGGATTTACGTCAACCCACACAGATATTTTCCCAATAATCAGTTGTTTTGCTTTTCGTGTGTCAGGACTGGACGTGCACTTCATCCATGTGCGTCCACCGCACCGCGAGAATCAGAAGGTTCTACCTATCATGATTGTTCACGGCTGGCCCGGCTCCTTCTACGAGTTCTACAAGATTCTACCGCTTCTCACGCAAAGCCGCGACGGTGTTGTGTTTGAGGTCATATGCCCGTCTATCCCTGGCTACGGTTTCTCAGAAGCCTCTCATAAAAAAGGTAGAATACCTCTACTAATTCTAAATAAATCTGGTGGAAGATATTCACAAATGTGTCTCCACTGCTGCTCCAGGGTTCAACAGCCTCGCCGCTGCCCGGATTTTCCTGAAGCTGATGGAGCGTTTGGGTTTCTCTCAGTTCTATCTGCAGGGAGGGGACTGGGGCTCGCTCATCACCACCAACATGGCACAGATGAAGCCTCAGTAAGTGCAACAAAAACAGAAAACATGCCACAGGTTACTCGCTGGAACAGAAAGTCCCTCGTTCGCTGTTTGTTAACGGAAACATTGTGACAGTTCCTACTGGAACTGTGGAGCATTGTTTGCACTGTGTGGATAGATTACCAAAAAAACAAATGGCTGTGGAAATTCCTGAAGAGTGAAGCTGATATCATGTGAAAACTGGCACTAACTAACATCACTCGCTGTGACCTTGGTAACGTTTTTCTCTCTTGTCCTTTTTTTTTTCCCCACCATTTTTCTTTTGCAGGTGCGTGAAGGGTCTCCACCTAAACGTGTGTATGTCAAATAGGGGTTTCAAAGTGCTGTTGTCCTTGTTGATTGGTCCGTATCTGCCCTTCCTGGTGGGTTTGAGTCGGGAAGATGTTCACCGGTTGTTCCCTTTCTTTGAGAAGAACGTCTTTCAGATGCTGAGAGAATCGGGCTACCTTCACATTCAGGCCACTAAACCAGATACTGCAGGTGTGAACATAACACAGTTTAGCAAGCTCAGTGTTTCTGATAGTCACAGTGACAGGATTAAAAGGTCAAACAGAAGCTAATGTAAGAGAATCCACCTTAAATTGAGTGATTTCAGCTCTTGATACCGCTTTGTCGTTACAGGCTGTGGGGTGAATGACTCTCCTGTAGGCTTAGCAGCCTGGATTTTGGAGAAGTTCTCCTCCTGGGCTGATCTGAAGAACAGAGATCTGGAGGACGGTGGGCTGGAGAGGTACACGATGTCCCAATTAACTGACACTAAATTCTAGGACTGTGGAGAGATTGAAATTAACAACTTGATCAAAAATTGTTTTTATGCAAATATTTTCGTTTTTAAAAAATATTGGTAAGTGTCCCTTTTCCCGACACTAGTCAACACGGCAAGGATCGACCAAGATCGGTGCAGCTCTAACAATTACTGATTATTTTTTTAATTCAGCAAGGTTTATGTGATAGCTGCTGGTTTGTGACTGATAAGAAATTGTGTCATCTGTGCAGAAAATTCAGCCTGGATGACCTCTTGACAAATGTGATGATCTACTGGACCACAGGCTCCATCACCTCCTCCATGCGCTTCTACAAAGAGAACTTGGGAAGTAATCTTAACAACAGGGTGGATTTTAAGTACGTCGCTGTGTACTCTCCACACTACACATATGAGTGTTTTACCATGTCATGTGATGCCTCTAATTATACATTATATATTTTTTTGTTTTAGGACAGAGATATTTGTGCCCACTGGCTTTGCAGCCTTTCCTAATGAGCTCATGCACTGCCCCAAGTCATGGGCACAAATTAGGTACCGAAACATCCAGTCCTACACTTTCATGCCCAGGGGTGGCCACTTTGCAGCCTTTGAAGAGCCCCAGCTGCTTGCTGACGACCTGTTCAATTTTGTCAAGAAGGTGGAGAAGTCCTGAAGCCCTCAGTGAACACGCAGACCAGTTATAGCACATCTGTCCTTTATTATTTCAAGCAGGAGACATACAAATACTTATGTTGAACATTTTTACACCACGCAGCATCTTATTGCTTGATTCGTGACACTCAAATCATTTGCAAGCTTTTGATATATGTAAACATACACAGATGACACTGGCATAAAGAAGTCTTGGTCATTAAAAATGTATTGCACTAACAGTGTGTGTGTATTGCTCTGTGTTAAATGAGGACAAACATTCTTTTAAACGATAATTTGTAAAAGAAAAGGGTAGCACACCATGCTGTTTATTTCACTATTGTTTGAATGGACATACTCTGAAACAAAAGAACAAGTCAAAATTGATTAAAATATGTACATCTTAATAAAAAAACAAAAATGTTTAAAGTTCCCTTGGATTGCTGTTAACATTTATTGTAATACACAAGCACCAGAAAGAAAGTGCTACACTCTAAAGACTGTCCAACTTTTAGGGTCAGTTACTGAAGCCCTTAATAGTCACGGGTGCCTGAAACCACACATAATCCTCCCAGTCTGACCCCTCTGCCCTTGGTTCCTTGCAGACGTTTGGATCGCTAGACAGAACGATGATTTGTTTCTTTACACGAGTTGGGACTTTAAATTGGAGTTTGGGTCGAAACCAGCCTACACCGCAGTCCCTGTGAGCCAGCACCAAGACTGTGGTGGGCATTAAACGAACAGGTCTGGCGTCAGACAAAAGGTCAGCCACAAACAGTGTGCGGAAGATCTGCCTCAAGCACGATGACACCGGTAGACACTGATTCCCACCGGATGATGCCAGGGACTCCATGTTTATCTCGTACAGCTCTTTGGGGAGGACAAGTGAGCCACCCATTAACAGCAGCACGCGGGGCACCCTGCTGAGAGAGAACAGCACCTCCAGCTGCTGCAGCACCTCCTCCAGCTCCTGAAGGGTCTGCTGACACTTGCGCCAATCCATGTCCGCAGAATGCACCGGTCTTCGATTCACTACGTCTTTGTCCTGAAAAGCAAAACAGACACCAAACATGTCTTGTTAATCTCTCATCACCAACATTTCATCAACTAAACAGCTGGAGGCAACTACCATAAACTGTTCCTGTTCACCTGCACCGACGCCTGCTGCTTCCTCTGGGAGTATACCAACTGGTCGTACGTCATGGGGAGTTGCTGTCTTTGATAGAGGATGCACTTGAGGATCTCGCTGACAAAACGACAGCAGCCTTCCTGAGTTACAGTCCCCGGGAAGACCACGTTCACGCAGCCTTCCTCCTGTGCCCTCCTCACCACCTCGGCATCTCTGTCCTCTGCATCACCTTGTATACTGGCAGTCACTTTAATATGTTTAAAACCTCCCTGACAAGAAGCGTTGTCCTCCTCTGTGTTATCTGGAAAAAACAACAACAAACAAACAAACAAAAAATCACTTAAACACTTATCTGAAAAGCCCATCTACTATACCACTAGATTATATATTTGTAGACTTCTAGGATGTGTTGGTACGTAGCATTTCTGATGTAGCTGATAGAGCTGGGCTGAACGATCCCAACATCAATAGTATCGGATCACTAGTAGTGTGAGAGTCCTGTCAGTTCAGTGTGTAGCCCACTGAATTATATTAAATATTTTTTTAAAACCTCAGACATGCACCATGAAAAATACCTGAACGTCTTTTGTGTTGACTGTCACGTCTATTTTATTTATGACCTATAGCACATTTAAATAACAGAAACTGTTTGGTTCACAGCTTCAAAATACACCAAAAACAGAAAGGTGTGTTTTTTGTTGTATTAATTAATTATAGCGGATTAAATGGTCGTTAAATGTGTTCATTTGCATATTGACGATAATTCATCTGATAAATGATGGCACACTGCTCTCCCTACAAAAGTTGCCTTTATAGGTTAAAAGTATTTGTAAAACTGACCCTGTATTTACTCGGTACCGAGTCGATACCAAAATTTACAGTGTAGAACAACAGAAGTAGCTCTAGCTGTTTTCTCCCTTGAAATCAAATTTACAGCAAGAAAATAACCACAAAGTATTAATATCCTTAGACCAAAACCTTAACATAGTTTAAGAAACGTGATCACAGCAGTGGGTCTACTGTGATCACCCTCCTCCCTCGTTGGGGAACACATGCAGACTCACACCGGTTATGTCACCTACTTTGAGCGGAGGGTTTAGCGGTGTTTTCCTTATCGTCAGTGTCGTTCACGTAGTGCTGTCTAGAAGAGTCCTCTTTTAATTTTACAGCATGTTTACCCTTTAAATGTGTGTTTACGGGCCTTGGGGAACGTTGTTTGCTGATTTCCGGGGAAACACGACTTGAGTTTGGGTCGTCGGATACAGCTTGGACCTCAGGCGGTGTCTTCGGTTCCTCCGCTATGCTAATATCCTTTTCCGAGGAGAAGGAAATGCGCCTCTTTATCCCGAGGTCTCCGCTTTTATCAGTGGAGACATTTTCCGTGTCCTCGGAGTTTGATATTAGTTTTAATATGCTCGAGTCTTCTGCCATAGTTTTGAATATCCGCGCCGGCTTACGTCTTTTTTTCCCGGTGCATCATGGGAAAGGCTCATCAAAAAAAAAAAAAAAAAAAAAAAAAAAAAAGCCACATTCACGTTACATATTAAAAAAATCGAAAAACAAACGTTGACTTTAAACTACCGACGGCCTTCTTATTGGGTCCTCATACAAAACACACTGAAATGCGTTTATTCTTACCGATTATAATTTCAAATAAATCGTTTATTAAACTACTTTAACCGTGCTAGCCTGCAACAGCTCATTAAGTGGTTAATGTAACTCAACGTATTTCCCCCCCCCTGACCATTTAAATAAACATTTTATTGGCTAAAATAAACTTAACTCGTGACTCTCGTTTGGAGCAATTGCAACTGGCTCATGCAAATCACCTTAGGTTCACCTCTAGCCATTTAGAAATGACTGGGTTTTATTAAATAAATCCTGCGTGTTTTTACATTGAATTTATTTACTGTTTTATTTATTAGATATTTAAACTACTTGAAACTCAGGTAAAGTCTAATTTAAATTCATAAATATTGACTGATCCTCATTAAAGAACACCAGACAGTCACGTTATTTGTAAAGGTGAGCAAAAATAAAAGAATTTAGTTGGGGTGCACCCTAGCGGTTAGTTTGTGCAGTACATGGAGAAAACAAGGGCAAACCTCAGGTGTGATAATTAGCAGTGAAAACTTCTACAGATATCCAAACGTTTCCTTTAAAGAAGCACAAAGAAAGGTGGAGGAAGCGGCTGGACATTGTTCTGTCAGATTTCTTTTTAAAATATTAATAATGACTTCGGTGCGAGTAGCTGTCCGAGTCCGTCCATTGAACAAAAGGTAGGGAGAATGACTTCTTTTATTATCCCCCAAGCTTTCAAAATGGGCTCTGTGTCACCCCCATACACTTTTCACAGAGAAAAGCAGTTATCCTCGAAGGTAATAATTCATATGAAGGAGAAGACAACAACCATTCAAAAGGTATAGGTCTATTATCACAAAATGAAACGCGCTATACTGCAGTTAATGAAGTTATTACTGAAAGTCAGCGGTACCTGCGTTTATAATTTTAGCCCACAGTTCGAGGGGACGAGCTCAAGGGCGTAGGAAAAACCTTTTCATATGATTTTTCATATGACTCATCTGACAGAAGAAGTCCCACGTTTGCATCCCAGGAGAA
Source organism: Oreochromis niloticus (assembly GCF_001858045.2). Lineage (NCBI taxonomy): Eukaryota > Metazoa > Chordata > Actinopteri > Cichliformes > Cichlidae > Oreochromis > Oreochromis niloticus. Next base: position 22,512,173 of record NC_031978.2, read on the forward strand.
GGTATCTGGATTCTTCAATATCTCACCTGTTTGGAGATTTTATATTGCTTGTGAGCCTTTAGTGGAGGTTAACGATCACGAATTAAGTGTGAAAGAACTGTTTTCCTCTCTGCATTTTCCTCATTTTGAAATAATCTTTTCTCTGTTGCCTCAGATCTTCCGAGACTTGGGGTTTGAAGTCCTGAAAGCTGCATTTGAGGGTTGCAATGCCTGCGTGATTGCTTATGGGCAAACAGGCTCAGGGAAGTCCTACACTATGATGGGTCCTTCAGTAAGGTCTTCTATTAACTTGGCAAACATTGTAACAAAAGTTTAAATGCAATTTATTGATGATTTGTGTGGGGGGGGGGGGTTTCATTGGAAGCTAAAAAATACATTTTAATCTACTGGCAGATGACAAATTAAAAGAAAAGACAACCTTAAGTGCCTTTGTGGTGTCCCGGTACCTTAATATTGTCTCTCAAAGTCGAATTGAGGGAAAGCATGGATCTCAAAGATACTTATTTGGTGCTTTCATTATGATGACAGGGATGGAGAGCTCTGTCACACACATCAGTCCAAACTTTCACATAGAATTAGTTTGAGAGCTGGTGACTGTAAAGGTCACAGTGTACTATTCACATTCGTTCATTTTCACACTGTTCCTGTGAGTCATCGTGCCCTGTGGATAGGGACTGAATCCCTTCACTGTAGGAGTCAATGGTTCAAGTCTGTCCTTCGACATGCCATCAATAATTGTGATAAGCCCTTTTTGAAGGTGCATGCCTTTCATTCAGATTTTTTTTTTTTTTTTTTTTTTTTTATTGTCCATTTTTACCAGAATAATTTGTGGTGAAAAATTGCATTTCCTTTTTTTTTAGTTTTGTTTTTATTCAAGGTGCAAGGCCTAATTTCCATGCCTCATTTCAAAATGCATGCCAAATGTGACCTGTAAATAAACCCGACCATAATCAGGGACTTATGGGATGTCACAGCATTCACAGCTCTTTACAGATTACACTGCGGTAGTGCTAACCCCACTGTGCACACAGCACTGACTTCTCACCGCATTAGAAGCTGGCTGATAGCAGCCTCATCAGGTGTGTTTGTTTCTCCTTACTAATCAGAAAATTTGATGAGGCCAGCAACCCACCGCTTTTTTTTTTTTTCCCCCCTCACCTTGCGCAGCAATGGGAATTTCACATTATCAGTGAGGTTTCAGCTTGTCTACCAGGAGACTTTTGCAAGGTCATCACCAGAGCTGCTGTCAACATCCCAGATAATTATATATGGCTTTTAATGCTTACTATCTGTTACTTTGTAATTAAAACAAGAGGGCATGTAGCTCAGACTGGAATTGCTTTTATGCTTCAGTAATTCTATATCAGGATGAGCTGTTTGTGTTATTCAGCAGACTTTGCATATACTGAGTTGTGGTCATGGCACAGCATTACATAGTACGACACCCAAATTAAAAGAGCATAGAAGGAGCATAATTGTCATTTTAAAGTGTCTGTATCATTTTGTTTTCTTTCTAATGTGTCAGCACGATAAAGGTTTAATCCCACGGATCTGTGAAGGCTTGTTCTGGGAGATATCTCACAGGAGCAAGAGCGATGCCGTGACGTTCCACACAGAGGTCAGGTAAAGAACCATCAAACTTAACTTTTAAACATGTGCTCAGAAATCATATTTCAGTAGAGAGAAACTTAATTTTTGTCAGTGATGGACCTTCAAGTTTTGTTTTTTTTTCCTTAATATTTTTATGGCCTCTGACAGTGGACTCATCTCCGGTTGTCCTGACAGACTTCAGGGTGGCATTGGATACCACTGACCACAAAATGTTATTAGAGATTAAAACACAGCATTGATAATAAAGAAAATGTGCTCCAATGGTTTAAATCTGTCAGTTTGTAATTTGTGCATGTAAATTTGGAGTCTTTAACACATGTAGCTTAGTCATTGTTCCACAGGGTTCTGTGCTGGGACCATTTATATTTACATTTATACATGCTTCAGTAAATTTCTTCAGCAGTATCATTAGAAGGCATAGCATAAGTTTTCATTGCCATGCAGATGGTACCCAGCTTTCTTTATCCATGAGACCAGATAACAAAAATCAGTTATTAGGGTTAGCTTAATGACATCAAGGCCTGGGTGACATTTAATTTTCTTCTAAATTCAGACAAACCCAGTGTTGCAATATTTGGCCCTAAAAACCTGTTACTGAAGTTGGCCTTCAGTAACACTGTGAGGAATCTTGTAGTCCTTCAATGCAAAAATTAAATATATATGTTGGACTGCTTTCTGGCATTTGTGTAATATCTGTAAGATTAGAAAGATCCTGCCTCAGAGTGATGCTAAAAAACTAGTTCATGCATTTATTACTTCTAGGTTGTACTGCTGTAATTCATTATTAAGTTGTTCCAAAAATTTCTACCGAAAACTTCAGTTAATTCAAAATGCTGCAGCAACAGCACTGGCAGGGACTAGAAAGCACATTTCCTCTATATTAAGTTCTCTTCAGAAGTGAATTTAATATCCTTCCCCTGACATATAAAGTCTGGACTAATCAGGCCCCATCGTATCTTAAAGACCTCATACCATCATATTATCCCAATAGAGCACTTTGCTCTCAGACTGGCTCACTTGTTGTTGTTAAGTTTCTTAAACTGGAATGGGAGGTAGCACCTTAGCTTTCAGGTCCCTCTCCTGTGTAGCCAGCTCCCAGTTTGGTTTGGGAGACAGTCACCCTCTCTACTTTTAAGATTAGGTTTAAAACTTTCATTTTTTGATAAAAGCTGGATTAGGTGACCCTGAATCCTTCCTTAGGTATGCTGCTACAGGCTCACTCTGCTGCAGGAGATCACTGTGATGCAATGAGCACTTTGTCATTAAGTTTTGTCTTTCCTCCCTATGCTCTTGCCTTTCCATTTTCTTTTCTCTTTCCCCTCTCTGATACTGACTCTGCCAGAGGTTTCTTCCTGTTAAAAAGGAGTTTTTCCTTCCCGCTGTCACAAATTGCTGCTCATAGGGGGTCGTCTGATTGCCTTGTTTTTTTGTTTTCCAGAATACTTTAGGCTCTTTGCAGTATAAAGCACCTTGAGATGGCTCTTGTCAGTTGGTGCTATATAGATCAGCTTGAGTTGAATTGAAATGAAACTTTATATAGGCATTAATCTCAGAGAGAATTGTCAACCAGTTCGAAGGGAAACAAATTTAAAGAGGTGGTTCTGCTTTGCTGGGCAGGTTAATTATCATGCAGAATGTGGAGAACGAAGGATATGAAGCAAAAACGTGTGCAATACTGTTGTTTCACAAGAGACATGGAGGCCAGTGAATTAAAAGGATATTAAAAAGACTTTGAGCATTAAACAGTTTTATAAAACTACTGGTGTTGCTGGAAAGCATCTGGATACAGAGTTTTTCCTGTTGTTTATGCCTATGAAACTTTGTACTTTGTGCAAAGGTCTACTGTTTTTAGCCGATGGTAACTTATTCCTAGACTCAGAATTCAGAGTGATATGCCGTGATGATTCTTATTGAGTTGTTCTTGATTGTAGAATATAAATGGGCCAGCAGTAATGAAGGGTAAAAAACCCACCGTTCAAAATGTGCATAAAACCATTATCGATGTTTTTTGGGTACTGTGAGTAATGTCATAAAAACACACACGTGCACATGGGACTGGTCTCATTAAATAATTTGGATGTGATGGTTAAAAGGAAGAGGCGTTCATCATTATTCTCACTTTGCTGGAACAGTCACATCATTTAGAAAAATTGAAAGGCCCAAATGTAATGAAACCAGAAAAAGGCACAAAGTTTTATTGCTATAACCCTGTAATGTTCAAAATCCCAGATGAAATCTAATCTCATCACAGTGTGTTTTATGTCCCAGCTGTTCCCCTAAATTATTATGTTAGGAGATAAAATTGCTGCTTTTAAGTCAAACTACTTTGAAATCATTGTTTTGCCATCTGTTTGCATGTGCGCTGCTGGCACATTATTTGCGTTTAAATTAACTCTATAATTGGATTTTATTTGATCGCCTTTGCTTGTCCGTGATTTTTAGAATATCTCAAAAAGAATCAGGTACAACATTTGACAATTAACACATCTGTACTTGTTCTTTTTTTTTTTTTCTTTTTATAACCGAAAGCAGCGGCAGCGTTTTTTTTCTCAGAATACATAAAACTAAAAAAATAAAACAACATCAACAACAAAATGCTAAGTTTGCTGTCTGAGTTCTCGGCCCTGTGCCAGGAAAAAACATACATGGCTACATGAGCAGGACATGGTTTCTCCCATTTTATTACTGCCATGCATGCTTCTCTAAAGCCTAATTGCTTTATGCCTCGCATTGTTTTTGAATCAGACGCTAGTCCCATTGCGTCTTGCACAGATGCACCATAACTTTGATTAAAGCACTCCGTCAAACCTGCTTTCCATATTTTTGATTATTTTTTTGCCAGTACATGCAGAACGCCACAAGAACAACAATTTGGCCTCACTGTGCATCTCTTTTCTTAGACAGTTAATAGTAACTTTGTTGGTCTGTTGGTATTTGGTGGCACAATATGCAGATAAACAATGAAAACTGATATTCCATTGCATCTTTGTCACCTTTTAAAATAAATCATGGCTTTGCGTTTTATTTTTATCTTTGTACCAGCTATCTTGAGATCTGCAATGAGCGGGTGCAGGATCTTCTTAAAAAGAGAGCATCACCTGCTGATGATGGGGGCTTGAGCGTGAGGGAGCATCCCAGGCATGGTCCCTATGTAGAGAGTAAGACTGTTTTATCCTGTATTCTATGTCCATCCTAGCTGTGTTTGCATAAAATGCATAAAATCTGATACACAAAATTATAACTCATAGATCTGTCCAAGCATGTAGTACAAAGCTACAGTGAAGTGGAGGGCCTGATCATTCTCAGCAATGCCAACCGCACCACAGCCAGCAGGGGAGTGAATGACTTCAGCAGGCGCTCCCATGCCATCTTCACCATAATGTTCACCCAGGTGAAACACAGTGCTTGGACATATCTTTGATGTTTAAATCTGGCCAAAGTAAAACATTTCCTAGAGATCTTTGGGTGTTAACAAAAGCCATTCCCCAAAAACTCTAATTACGAGACTTTATCCATTGTTGTTATTTTTTCATAGACTTTAATTTTCTCTGTTTGTGATATCACTTATACACCCAAGTATATTCTTCTGTGATATTGCCTTTTTTTGTTTCCTGGGACAGGTGTGGTTTGATGCAGAACCGTTATACGAGACAGTGAGTAAGATCCACCTGGTAGACCTGGCAGGCAGCGAGAAAGTTGATCCCACACGCACAGTAGGAGGCAGGTTGAAGGAAAGTGCCGACATCAACAAATCTCTGGTCACATTAGGACATGTGATCTCAGCTCTAGGTAAAGGCCGTCAGTCAGTTTACTGTGGAATTACTGTTTGGGACCAATTTACACCCCTTCTCTTTTTTTTTTTTTTTTAGATGTCAAATCAAACTCTTTGACATAGAAATCTACATGAAAGATGGATGTAGCTGTGCAGCAGACGGGCTCTTAAACCTGTACTTTTTACAATGGCCAGCAGAGGGCGACTCTGCTTATTTTTATTTTTTTTAAAGAGGTTTATTGTCAAGATGTTTGTGAGATGCTTCCTTGATCGGTGACCTCAGTAAAGACTTGAGATGGGTTTATGTCTCAGTCTTTTCTTTCAAGTCTTATTTGCTGTAACATATTTGTTTTGCAAATTACAGTCAATTAGACAATAAAGGATATTAAGCAAGATGTGCTTTAATGGGGGGCTACCTTGCTGCTACTGCATGAGTGCAGTATACAGTGTTAAGGTGGAGACATCCAGACATAACTTCACTGATCAGTGAGGGATATCACAGTGGCTGAATCCATTTTTTATGTACAGTCATGTAATTAAAAAAAAAAAAAAAAAAACCAACCCTTGAAATTATAGTTGAAATGCAAATTCCAGCCATAATTTGATGCCTTTTTCTGAAGAATACATATTTAGTAGTGAGAATTTAGTTCTCAGAATTTATATATAACTTGTGGATGAAACATTTTACCTTTCTAGCATTTGACTGAGTACTTTTTTTTTTTTTTTTTGATACTCTCAGCTGACCTTGGTGTAGGAGTGTCAACAACAAAACCGATCTTCATTCCTTACAGAGACTCTGTGCTGACATGGCTGCTTAAAGACAGCCTGGGTGGAAACTCTAAGACTACTATGATAGCGAGTATGTAATACTTAATTCTTACCTGTTCTTGATATTGGAAGCATTATTAACCACATAATTCTTTTATTTTCCATCTTTTGTTTTCACACTTTTCATGAACATGTCCCTTCTTGATGACCCCTCTTGGCAGCCGTTTCTCCTGCTGATGTGAACTACATGGAGACCCTGAACACTTTGCGTTTTGCCAGTCGAGCTAAAAACATAGTGAACTCTCCCATAGTGAACGATAATGGCAGTGTGAAGGTGATGAGAGAGCTGCAGGCAGAGGTTACCAAACTCAATCAACTACTAAAAGAACCCACTCAGGTCCTACATATGCTCACATTCACAGAAGGAGTCATAAACCTCTTATAGTATTTCTTATTCAAAGCTTATATTGTAGGTTGCATTGTTTTCTCGCTGTTGCTTTAGGTTGGGCGTGAGGTGCCATTATCCTCCGTGGACGTAAAGGAGAAGCTGAATGAGACAAAGGTGAGTCATCCTCTGCAGAATAGAGACGAGAGGCGTTTTGAAGTTCCCTTTTGTAAATAATAAACCTGTTATTTCTGCAGTCCCTGCAGGTAGTAGCATTGACCAAGAACAGAAGCAGCACATGGAGGGAGACACTGAATATTCTGCAGGTACAAAAATGATTCATTCATTCATGAATTTAAATATGAACTTCTGCTTGAGAATCCTTGGGGCCAATTTACCGTTGGTTTGTTTGACTCACAAATGCCAGCGGGTTATATTTGATTCTTGGATATGAGCTAGAGCATAATAAGACCGGAGAGTACTTGTTGACCTGCATTGTTCCATTGAATGGGTTTGTTGTAGTTCTTCCGTTTAATCAGATTGTACAGACAGCCCAAACTCCTGTACCTGCTTTTCTTTTGCACAGAGTTGGATAAACTCTTTTAACATGCTTCACATTTTATTCTAGTGTTAAAGTAATGTTAAGCGTCCCTGCTGCTTACCTAATGTCTATGTCCCTCTTTGGAATTATTTGTGTTTATAATAAATTATGTTACGAAAAATATAAAAATGATTCCACTTAAAGTTTGGAGCAGAAAAACATGTGATTAGAACAGGAGGGCACAGAGTACAGAAAAGGTGTTTACCACTATTAATCAGCAAAGCAGCAAGCTCCCCAAAGCAGGTTTAGTAGGTATTACTGCTTGTAGTGAGGAGGTCCTGCCAGCTGGTGTCACTCCAAGTCTTGTGAATAACTGCTTCACGGGGAGTAGACTCAGTCTAGCATTTAAATTAAATTTTTACATCTATTTGGATGTAAGTGGCATCCAAAAGGGGAGCTCATATAATGGTTGTAAAATTGGGTTGCAACAGTGTTTGGGGAGTCTTACAAAGAGAAACACAACAGATATGTCTTCTCCCTCAACAAATACGACTTCTCTGAGGCAAGAATGGGGTGGCAGCAGCCTCGAAAGACCCCAAGGTGAAACAAAAAATTGCAGTAATAACAGCCGAAAATCAAACTTAACTCTCTTCCTCTGCTGAGTTTATGCCCGACCTCCCAAAAAACACCAAATGTCGTTTGTTTGGGTCTCCTTGTGTTTAGCCAAGAAGCGTCTTGCATTATGCATTCAACCGTGAAGCGTGCCAGTCATGAAAAGTATGGCGTGACCTCTTGTCTCTGTCATTATACATGCTATTAATGCGTTCCTTTTAGTGGTTTTTCATGGCGTTAAGCTATTTTGTTGATTCAGACTTTGAAAGATGTCTGAATATGTGTGTGTCAGCCATTAGTAATGCAGCAGCAAAGTAAGAGGTTTACTTTGCTTTTATGAGGACGTTGTGTAAGGATTTAAATACCATACACATGAATGTCAGCTATATGTGTACGGTGAATAATTAACATTCTATTCTGATGGTGGTTAGTAGGTGACATTTAGTGGCTTGACAGCCCTTTTATTCCCGAGCATGTATTGGAACTCATTAGCTTCTGTCACGGATCCTAATTAAGAGGTCTTGATTATTGACATATGGTACTTTCATTTCTGTCTGTCCAGCATGTTAATTAGAGTTACTATGGTATAAATCTGTTTGCATATTCGAGCAGTGATAACTTTATGCTCAAAGGCAACACCACCCATCCATTTTTTTTTTAAATTTTTTTTTTTTAAAACAGCTGTGCTCATTCATGTAGACACATTGGTTAAAATGCATGATACAATGTGACACCTAGGCGAAAAGGCCAGTGCACTGGTGACCGGTAGGCACATTTGTGTTGGCGAAACTCTAAGTGTTTGATGATTGACTTTATGGATTTGACATTTGTCTTCTTGTGCATTTGCATTCTGCCTGGGTGCAAAATGATAAGCGGGATTCCTGCATGGAATGCTGCAGATATTAGAGGTGGAGTCTGTACTAGGATCAGTACAGAGATGCACCTCAAGTGCAAAATGGAAGATGGTCATATTAAAATTCAGCAAAAGCACCTAAGGGAGGAAAAAAAGCTTAAGCTATAAGGTTGAATGCAGATGCAGTATGGCATCAACATGTTTCATATGAGACAAAGGGTTGGAAATGGGTTTTATGTATGTTACCTGTTCTCTATATCTAGCATATGGTTTTTAATTTAAGAACAGTCTTCTCCACATCTCCAAGTTTCATATATTTTGTGTTTAATTCAGTTCATCCTGTTGCTGAAAGCTTGATGAGAATTTCTGCTCAGGCCTTAAGGAGACAAGTTGACCAAGAGCGGTGTAAACAGAATTTTGAATTCTGTATTCAAAGCAGATTTAGAATGCAAAGTTATTCATCGTCAGCTTCCCAGATTGGTTACAGGGCATGTGGGAAAGAGAAAGTAATTAATATGAGATGGATTCCGGAGCAGCCTCTTACCAGACGGAGGCGGCAAGAGATTGAGAGAACAAAAAAGGCAGGAAGAGGGTAAAGTTAAATGTTTTACTGCAAGGAGGACGGTGGGGGTGGGGAAAAAAAAACTTAAACAAAATTATAATATACACACGCACGCACAGATATTTGTAAGTAGTTCCTACTTCATGAGCAGAATTGCACCCTGCTCCCCCAGCCAACCTTTTGGGTCCCCTTGTAACACAGTGTTGTGGGAGGGACTTCTATTTCAGTAAGCTAAAATGAACCACGGCTTTTCTTTGATCCTAGTAGTCTCTGCATTTCCCAGACATGCTACAATCAGCACAACAGCACAACTTAAACCCTGCTCTGAGCCTCGCTCTGTTTTATGTGAATTTTATTTGTAGTGTCAGCAGTTAACACAATGTAATTATTATAGCATTTCACAATCTGTATAAGAGGCCTTTCTTCATATGTGGGTAAAGGTTGGCTCAAAACAGATTTTCTTTCTTTTTTTTAATAAACTGAACACAGTTAAAACAAACAAAGGTGTTCTTAACTGACTCCTGACAAATCAGCTGATCACAGTGCTGGCTCATGGCCTTGATGTACACCTGCAAACCACCAGTGTTAATTTTATCAGCAAATTTTGATTCAGTTTCAATCATAGCCTTTTGACTAAATGTCTTTTTAGGCATCCGAATTCTTTTAGTTTTAGTTAACCTGAGATCATTGATTGTGAGGTTGATTCAGTTGATATAAAACCCAAAGTGTCCATATGACTTCTCTTCCTCCCAGGTGTTGATATTTTGTTGTGTTTTTTTTTTTGTGAGAAACTTTGAGCATGGGAGCTAGTTGTACAGTTACAAATAATTCCTGGGGGAACTAACCCAGCCTGCCTTTCTAACACAACTTAATTATTTCTGATTGGATCTCATTTCTCCAGAATATCTCCAGAAATTTCATTTCATTTTTTGTTAATGACTTCATGATAGTTTTTGTCCCTAATGGATTAGTTTTTATTTAGTTATCATCTTTATTTTGAAACTATTGGAGAACACACAACCCACTTTGCAACCCACCTTCACTCGAGGTACTGCAGGATTGTCTCTGTGATCTGGAAGGAGGAGAGGGCCATAATGCCAAATATAAATTATGCAGATAAAAATAACAATCTGTTTTTATTATAGCGGTCCTGACTTCATCTTTACACTCTTCTTGCTCTGTCCCTAAAATCGGTTAAACTTGACATAGTGGTAAGATAACAGTTAACGTTGCTGCAGTCTCCTTGAATCCGTGAAAGTTCAGCATGTTATGTAAAGCATTGCATGTGACAGCTATTGACTGCATGCATGAATGCATGACCACATGCTGATGGCTAGAAGGCATATCAGGCTAATAAAACAACAGTTGATAACCAGTTGGTTGAAATTCAGCTCTCACATGTAGTATGCTCCCAGATAACAAAGCACATTAAAAAGAAATCACTGTTAATGAGGTGCCAGATCTTTGATTCTTATTCAATTCTTAACTAGCATTCATTGCAAACAAAAGGCTTTATGCCATTTGAAAACGTGCCTTTCTTTTACATGTCATTTTTAAAAACACTGCAATCTGGGATTTAACCTTTTTTAATGTGTCAAAGAAATCTAAATGCCATTTGGTTTTTCGTAAACTGTTCTGGCAAGTTGCTCCACTTGACAAAGAAGTCGGAAAAGACGATTGGTTGACTGTGTTTTGAAATGCATATTGTCTAAGTCGGGAACCTGACCTGTCAAAGTGCTGTAAAGTCCATTAAAATTCTACCCAACCACAAATGATGGCTTTTAATGGAATCCTAAATGCTGTCCAAGCCCGGCTGCTGGTCTAGGCCACGGTTAATTACAGTATGTTCACCAGCTGCCTGAGTCTGAAAACAGACCTTTATTTTTTTGTCCTTGCGTTACACACAGAGTGACTGGGTGTGGTGAGGAGCAAGCGTCTCTGTTACGTGTGTGAATGTGAGGGGAAAATAAGAGGATCTCATCTGTTCCTGGTGTCTGAGGAAAGTGACACAGTGCATTAATCTGCCAGGCTGCTCCTCACCTCCTAATGAAGTCTGTGAAAAATCCCTTTTAATTAAGTACAGGGGCTGTGGTCGATGCCTCTCCTTCTTCATTAGAAAAAAAGGATTTCTTCAATCTCGCAACTGCCGATGAGAGAGGTGGTGCTGGTGGTGGACGCGTCTCTCGCTTCACGGTCCAATCTATTCGATAGAGCAGCAGGATGAGGTTGAAAGTTACTTTTCCTAATCCGTGGCAATGTGAGGCAATGGTCCACCAGCTTAACAGGAGGATACTTGTCATAGGGCACTCATACATGGGTAGACTCTGGGTTATTGAAGAGCAACAGCCATTACATTGGGAGGAAAAGGTTAAACACTTGGAGTGCTGAGTTTCTCTCTTTATTGCTCAGTTCTGTGTCATTTAAACCTACAGTTCATCCGAAAGTGTAAAATTTCTTGTTTTATAATTGGCAAATGAACTGCTCTGTGTATTTACTCAGTCAGCAGCTTGTGAGGTCTTTTCTTTAACTGAACCATACCTTTTTAGTCAAGTAAAGAAAGGAATTATACAAAGTAAAATGAATATCACTGCCTGACAGACACGTATGCGGTATAGCTGTCTGACTAATGCTGCAACATTTCCTCTGCAACAATTGCTGGAGGCAGTGAAGCGGAATATGAAGCAGATCAGACTTTTAAGTGTAGCTTTCCTGAGCTTTAGAAATGGCTTTTGGGGATTAAATCGATATTTCTACCTATCGGATTTCCATAGAGAGGTGCTATAACACTATCAAATTATTATTTAGCAGAGGTATCCTTAACAGATTTCTTTTTTTTTTTTTAATAATGTAATTTCTTATTTTTTGACTTCTGATTTAACTAATGTTTTATCTATAACTACAGTGCAGTAATGATCCATAAGTTAATTAAGTGTGGTGATTTCTTTAATGCTGTTCACTAATTGATTTGTGATTTTTAACATTGGTGCCGACTCATGCACTGTTTTATGGTGAAAAAATTAAAAACTAAGCACAGGCATTCACTTTAGTGTGGCCCTCCATACGACACTGCTTTGGGCAGCACTGTAAATTGAAATGAAAGCAGTGGAAGTTTGCCATCTTCATGTAACGGCAACATACTTTACAAGCTCTATAGTATGTTGATTGCTATGTACCACTAAAGGCAACAGCACGTGGTATGCCACCCACCTGTGTGTGTATGTGTTGAGGGTGAGCAGTATTGCGTCTGTCACACTCGCTGATCACAATGTACAGTTTGACTCTCGCCATGATAATCTAAATGATTCATAGTGTCTCTCTTGCCGGTAGCCAATCTGCTGTTTCATGGTGACACATGGTTGGAATGCTGCAATTCTGCTTGGCCTTCAGGCAAGGAAGAGCAGTCATAAAGAATTCAGCTTTCTGCTGGTTGCCATTAAATGTCTGTCAGCATTTTTATTTTATATTGTATGCCACTCCAGCTACAGGCTATTAAATAAGCTTTTTGTCTTGTGGTATGTTCTCTTGTGCTCCATAGGAGGAGACGGTGACTCTGAGGAAGGAGGGGAGTGGAGTGGTCTTGGACTGCTGTTTGCCTCACCTTATTGCTGTTGGTGAAGATCTGCAAAAAACTGGAATCACCCTCTATTACTTGAAAGTGAATAGTTTATTTGAGCTTCATATTTATGCACTACTCCTGATTTAATCGGAAAGTGTCTTAATTATTTTGTCACACAACAACTTTTTGTGTATTTTTATGATCTTCTAATCTATAGGAAGGCAGAACCATAATTGGAAGCGGCAAAGCATCATGCACTCAAGACATTGGTGAGTTGGGGTTTTAACAACATGCTTCTTACTTCAGGTTGCCAGCTGCTTTCTTATACTGACTTTAACAATTGTACTGTAGTGCTCCATGGGCCTGGGCTCCTCAGTGTGCATTGTGTGCTTGAGAACATTGCTGGGACTGTAACCCTGTTCCCTCAGGATGGTGCACTGTGCTTAGTCAATGGCTCTGTGGTCACCGATCCTTGCCAGCTGACTCAGGGTAAGCAGTTCTGTAATATCTAATTTACTCTTGACATTCTTTAATGAACACTGGTGCTGGAAATCTATAAGAAAAAAGATTTCTCTCTCATTCATATATAATCGTTTGGCTTGTGGGAGCCAATACGACTTTCATCCATTTTGAATGCAGTTATATATGATCGCTGCATCACATCTTCAAATGAAATCCACTTTATCTCCCCGGTTCTCCTACTGCCGTGCACTCGGGGCATGAGCGGATTCTGAACACAGCTCTCCATAGGGTAGATGCCATTTCTTTTACTAAACATTTTGAAGGGCGAGAGGCCCCGGACAAAGCTCCAGACAAAGCCCCAGGCCCTCCATTTAATTGGCAGATGGAGTTGATAGGGCCGACAGGTTTGAAGTGGGCCAGAACATTAACCTTTCAAAGGACAGAGGCAAGCCGGGCTGGAACTCTGGCCCCCCTGAGCCGGCCCTTCTTGCCAGGGCTGGGAGCTTTCACTGTTTCCTGCTTCCACATCCCCGTTGCTTGGCTTTTGAGAGATAAAAACTTTAAACAGAGCCAGGCAGCACAGGGCCTGGCTATGCTAGTCTCTTTTATAAGCATTTCAATTTATCCAATATCCCCTTCAGAAACGGCTGCATCTGAACCTATTTTCTTGAACAAATGATAGTAATTTTCAGCCCAACAGCAGCTGGATTCCATCACAGGCTGCTCTCTCAGGTGCTTTGTCACTCGTCAGAAGTCATTAGTAGTAGCAAGATTAGTATTCGCTCTGCTGAGAGAGGAGAAGGAAAAGCGGGAGAGACCTCGTGAAAATCTGTGGATATGGCCACATGAACGTGAGTCTGATATATATATATATATATAAACCCCAATATCACTTCAATTCTGTAGCTTTACAAGACTTCTCAAGTTTCCTTGGACCATTTTCTCTGGTAAATTATCCCCCTGGTCTTGTCCACTGCCAATCATATCGGGGATTGTGTTCCTGATGGCAATTCATTAACTCACCAGACGAAACTGTGTGGGGGATTTTTGTGCTTTCTGTCGAGTTTCTCCAGTGTTCAGTGTAGATATGGGTCACTGGTATCCCACAACGAAGGGAAGATTCTCATGGCAACAGAAAAATTATGCATTATGCAGACTGTGCCACACCTCCAAAGATTTCCTGGCAGATTTGTCACCGGCATCTGTCATTTCGACTGTACCAGTTGTTTTCACAATGAATCACATCATATTATTTTTATTTGTTTATTTTGGGCACCAAGTCGCAATGAAGTTCATAATGACTGGTTAATTGGTATTTTCCCATTTTCTTTTCATGTATTATCTCTTTGGGCTCCTTTTAGGTGCCATCATACAGTTGGGAAAAGGAGCCACACTCTGGTTTAACCAACCGACTGCTTCCCAACTTAGACTGAAATACGAGGTATGGTAAAATACTAAAAACCACCACATGCAGAAAAGATACTATTAGACGTTTTCTAAAGTGTAGCGTCTTTGGGGGGAAAAAAGTGCCTCAGCTGCATTTTCTGCTTGTAATGTTGTAAAAGCAAGTGAACATCATGCTCTTTGTTGCCATAACTACCTGCTGTAGTAGGTAGCGTGCCTGCTACCTTTGACAAATATTACTCATATTGAAATCATGTTCAAAATCTACATGAGAAAGTTGCACCACACCACCAGTGGGATCCATATGTCTTTGTTTTGATCAAAATATTAACTATGAGCTTTTCAATCGGTGCAGGTTGTTTTTGCTTGTTTATATAAAACTCTCTCTTTTTTTTTTTTTCTTCTTTTTTTTTTTGTTGGTTTTGAATAATTGGCTCATATCATGGACAATATGTTCCCAACTTTAGAACTTTCTCACGCTAGAAAAGCCTCCTGCTGTTCCTGAAAGGAGGCCAGGTGCAGTGCCTTTCAAAGCTGGCTGCTATTCGTCCTTTTTGCAACAGCTTCCTCTTGGCTTTCAGGAGTATTTTTAAAGAAGCATTGTGTGAAAATACAAACTCCCTCACGCTCTTGGATGCTGCAGGCACTGTTTTCTCTTCAGTAATTTATCAATGTAAAGCATTCCTGAGAAAATCTATTGAAGGCATATTTTTAAGTTGGTGATAAAATAAATGTAAGAAGACTTGGATACATTTCATCCAGTATTGCAGTAGAAAATGTTGACGCTATTAAAAAGTTCAAGAGAAGGATGTACTCGACAACTGAAAGTCTGCCGCAGCAGTTGTTACTGTTCAAATTTATTACGGTTGATTCAATTGTAACTAAAAACTAAAACTGGGTGTTTTCACAATATGGCTTTAAGTCTCATTTGTCCAAATTTTGTAAATGCAACATGCACAATATGCATGGACTCTGTTGCAAGCGTTCAGTTCTTATCCTCACTGTTCTGAACATTTTTAAACTGCATATAGCTGCAATCAGCAAATTTACTGATGCTAAACTAGTTTAAACTGAAGGAAAAATAAATACCAGTATAAATTAAAAACAACTCTAACCATCAACACTGTGGCAACAAATAAATACATTGCTCTGTCATTTCAAAAGACACTCATTTACTTTTTATTTTCCATATATCTAGAGCTATGCTGTGAAATGAACAGTGTACGAGTAGCATCGACTCCTTTTGATATTTTTGTCTTTTACATCGTAGCAGGCGTTGGGATTTATTTTACGCTGATCTACAGAAAAAACATCTGAAAACGAATCACTATGCTTCAGTTATTTCACTCGTGTGGCCATTTGTAGCTAGAAGTTGAATGTGGAGCGAGTCCTGGTGTGTTACAGATTCTTGTGGGCTTAAAATCCTGTATGGTACAGCTGCTGCTGAGTAGGTTTCCAAGGTTCATCTATTCAAGATATGACAAAACGTCTTTGTCACAGATTTACTGAAACCACCTCAAAAAGGAAAAGTAAGGTTAGTGATTTAACAATGAGAATACAGTGGTATACCTTCTATATATAAAATAAAGACTCCATTCCCTGTGAGCCTCTATATGAGAAACACTAGTGGAGCATGTTAACAAAAGGAGCTCTGAAACCATTAGATGACGCTGAGAGACTGTCTATATATAATGTTGCTTGGCTGCTCACTACTCAAAGCTTTACAGCACAGTGAAATCATGATGTCATGACACTGAGTGGACCCTGCAGTGGACATTTTCAGACCTCGTCTCAAAGAAGATCATAATGTTGCACTTGGCTACACACAAGTATTGAAAATGTAACTAAAGCATGCAGAATACACGTATTTCCCCAAACTTCTCTCTCAACTTTTGTGTTTAAATGTCACATTTTTGGTTTTGGACAGTTACAGAAATGTCAGATGCAGTCGCCCTTAATGTAGTGGAAAGGTGGAAGAGGGCTGAGTTTCTCAAGCTGTCCATGGAGCACTTAAGGCACCGTACACTGAGCCCTTTTAATGTGGAAAACTATATTTGTGGCTTGGTGTTTTCAGCCAAATAAACTGGGGTATGAATAATTTTATAAGCGTGATTGATTATTAACCCTGGTGTTTTGAGCTTCTAATGAAATGAGTAGTACAATGTTAATTAATGTTGCTAAAATGATCACACTAAGAAATTGGAACTTTTATTAAAGTATCAGTGCTCGGTAAAGTAAAGTTACGAGATGAAAGAAAACAACTTTGTCAGTGAATGGACTGTCAGGCCTGCAACTTTGAGCACCCTGTGCTTTATAGCATTTCATGTTGTAAAATTGATTCACACACCATTTTAGACACAGTTGTACTTCTGGCTTTTGACAGCTCTCTGCTCTTTGCATTATTGAAAGCGGCACGCTATTACAGCCAAGCAAAGCACCGGCATCCAGGCCCCGCTGTGGTTCCAAGGAGACTCTTTAACATTCATTTTTAACATCGATTCTAAATGAGATGGTCTCAAGAGCTTCACTTTCGCTTAGTCTGAATATGTGCTAGCAAATCCAGAATGTAGCCTGTATCTGTTGTGTAAAAATATATATATTTTTAAGTGTTCTGTCTGAATATTAATACAGTTTTACTAAATATGGAAATTGTGTTGAAGAATGAAATACTTTGCATACTACCACTTTATTTTAGCCATGTGCGATGGATTCATACAGTATTTTTCTATTACCTGTTTAGACATTTCTGCAAACATTTGCTAAAAATGAAGATGCATCAACTGAACCGCTGGTCAAATGCAAATCTAGCATAGGGAGCTGTCACTTGTTTCTTATACTGAGGCAGATTTCAGTGCTGTGTCATTCTGTTGTCTGCAGAGTGGATTGCCATCTGTGTTCAGCCCATCTGTGACTGACTCGTCCAACTCTACTGAGAATTTGTCCAAGGCGATGGTGCAAAATCGAGGGTAAGACATATGCAGACATGTGTAATGGCTCTCTGCACTTTGTGAGCCCAGCATAACTGCATTCATTCCACCTCAATCTCCGCAACGTGCCTGCTTATTGAGCAGCATCCATTGGGCACACAGACCAAATCAAAGCCATAAATCATGGCACCATTTCTGTGAGGAGAGGTGGGAACATACAAAAAGCCGTTCTGTAGTGCTTATTGCTGAGCCCATGGAAATCAGAGCAGGCAGCTCTCCTACAACCAAGGGCATGTCCGAAAATGGCACCTTGTTCACTCGGTAGTGACCTGCCCAGTGTCCCATTTTCAAAATGACTGCAACACACTTCAAGTTCAGCTCCCCTGAAAATTCCCACAATGCAGTTTAAAAAAAAGAGAAAAGAAAGGGGGGGGGTGCATCTAATGTTCATTAGTAGTGATGCAATTTCCCTTGTTTCACTGCATCTGCAGCAGATTCTTCTCTTCTTTTTCACTTTCCTCTCTGTATTTGTAAAATGTCATCAGTAATGATACAAGTGGTGTTTGATTTATTTTATTTTTTTAAAGTACAGTTCACTTGCTTCGAACTGTTCTGTCTTCTATCATTTTATTGGCATTTGATTTGTGTGAATTTGGTAGAGTAAAGACTGTTTTAATGAGCAGCAGTGATGCAAAATAGCAGCCTCGTTTCTAATTTTGAATAGCTAACCAGGTTTGAGGTTTGACTATATGCCATCAAGAAAATAAGGTACTTGCACTGCAGCTCTTTCCCCCCTCTTTAAACAATAGCGTACCATGATGTTTATCAGCGTTTGGTAAGGTGAAATCTTCATGCTCTCCGCTGCCTTGAAATTGTGACTGTTCATTGATGCCAGTGTCTCAGTGTTCAGTGAATTAATGTCCAAAATCTAATTCACCACCTACTAACACTCTGAGCGTTTTGAGAGACATCCCTGGTCTCATGATCTGCTAACCCTGATGTTTTACAGCATGTGGAGCTGTCTGACACATAATTTCCTTCACACCGCAGTATCCCCCATCCTACTCATGTGATTAATACTGCTTTCAGTCTGACACCTGCTTCCCGATCCACTGGTCTGGTGATAGTTGATTTAGATCTGAAAGGGTGAATACACATGTATTTGGGTTACTACATGGCTTATGTTGGTGGAATAGTGTCTTCATTATCCTACATCAGAAACACTTGGTTTGTTGCTAAAGGGAGAAAGGAAGTCAGTCGGAGTGAGTGGTGGACATGGATTGTCAGTGTTCACAGCAGATCATAGAGAGACTGTCGACTGCTCTTTACAGAAGGAAAAAATCATGCAATGCATATGAGGCACATTGCAAAATACACTTTGGCTATTGGGTTCTGCTCTGGGTGTCAATTAACACGCATCATAAAATATTAAATGATGTATTCATTGTATTTAACATCGCCTCCTCTCACCTGGCAAAGTGCCCATATGCACTGTTTGAGCATAATGGTTACGATAATGGTTCAGTGAAGGATTTTTCGCTTTGTATTCAGATGTGTATTCCATCTTTTGTCTACTTCTTATTTGCATAGCAGAAACTCCCTCGCAGCAAGGACAGAATGGATCTCACTTTACTGAGTCATTTTGGAAATGATCCTGAACAATAAATAAGAGCAAATCATTTAAATTCAAATGCTGGCTTTGGAGATCTGTTGGGGTCTGGGAATGACAAAAGCCATCAGTGAAAGGACCTGCAGCTACTAGGGGAGATGCTCTATTGCACCAAAAGCAACCTGCCTGTTCGGCTACTTCAGTGGGATTGCACACTTTTTTTGAGAGCTAATAATTTGGACAGGAAGAGGCTTAATGCATCACCACAAATAGTTTTGTTTTCCCCACCTGGCTTTGCCTCCAAGAATAAGGTAAAATCGCCTCCAAATGTTATTATGCAGATTTGTCACAACATTTCAAACACAGTCCTTTTATTGATATCAAATCCCTAATTGAATATGATACAAAATTAGATGACTTTGTAGCCAGTTAAGATGTTTGAAGACTAAAATTACTCCCGGGTTTTTAAAAAAAAAAAAAAAAAAATAGCAAAAATGTATAATTTCTCTTCACTAGCCTTTTTAGGGATTTGGAATAAATATTTAATAGAGGACAATATGAAATGTGCATTTGGAAGGCATGTACACTCTTTCTGATTTCAGACTTATCTTTAAAAAAGGTCTGATTTAATTTTCCCTTTTCATCAATCTACACACAATTCTGCACAAGAACTGTTCATGTGTTTTTTATAATTTAAGAAATACTGAAAATATTTAATTTACAGGGTTATTCAGATCCTTTGGGCTTTGATTCATCCTCCTACCAGCGGTCCTTGAGATGCTTTTACAATTTAGAGTCCATTTGTGCCTGATTGTATTCATCGGACATGAAAGGTTTTTATAAAAGATCTCACATTTGATGGTTTAGATCTTAAGTTTTAGGGCAAACTGGGACACAAGATCAAAGTATACACCTAAACCTTGTGTAAAGGCACATAACAGGATATAACAAGCTGTAGTGTTTATTATTCTCCAGTGGAAGAAGTTTAAAACTATTAGTTTGTCTAGACCAACTTGGCCAACCAGGCAAGTGGGGTAATGTGGGACAAATGTCCTTGGTTAGACAAGCAGCCAGGAAGACGGTGGTTACAGTGAATGTTTCAGAGTTTGTGTGGAGACAACTGTCATTGCATCACTCCACCAATCAGTCCTTTATGGTAGAGATGAAGAACTTAATCCTAACTGAAAGGAACGTAACAGCCTGTTGTGAGGTAAAATACAGCCGAATGCCACGAGAACCAAAGTCCTTACTCACCATCTCATATGGGGCCAACTGTTTATAATCTAACAAAACGGCAAAATACAGCCGAGAAAAACCAAGTGTCAGTGGAGTCTAGTAGCCCGCACAACAAAGGAAGGATATAATACGGTAGTCATACAAAGATGGTTATAAGTGGTAGTTCTGTACAGTTGTAGAATATTAAGGCACTTTATGTTTATGTGTGCACTTTAACATTGTGGTCAGCTAAGACTGGGAAAGTGCTATATAAATGCTGACTATAAGAGACTTATTAGGACGTCATTAAGACCTGAGGTGAAGGGGGTAATTATGGTTGCTTATTCTGTTAAATGACTGGGTGTAAAACAGTTTTAGCCTTATTCTTTCATCTGCAGTTGTGGCAGTATCAAGGGCAATTAAAGAAGGAAAAACAAAAACAGAATTTATAACGGTAAGCAGGCTAAGCTGTTTCACAAGCAATGGTGATGTTATGAGTTTGGTCCGTGGACTGTGATCATTTTTGTTTGTCTCTTCTCAAAAGTAATTTGTTCTGAAGCAGGTGAGGCCTGCAGCATAAGTTACCCCGCTGTACCCCTGTTAGCACAATGGTAACTTAGTGTACTCATAACCTGTGGTTACTTGTGACTTTTTTTCTTGCTAAGCCCCAAATCCTTTGTAGTACAGGCTTCTGAACTGGTGATTCTCATCCAGTCCCACTGAACTTGAAAGATTCGGGAGAGAAGAATGACTCTTTCAAACTAAAGGTGTGTCAATATGCATAACACTCAAAGCCCTTTGTGTGTGGATTATTGAAGAAAAATGGACTGGATCCATTTGAAGATGAGGCCAAATGTAGAAAAATTGAAAGCATCTGAAAACTTTCCAAATGCACTGTAAATGTCATGACTTGAGCTTTTAGTATGTAGACATGAGATGGATATTCCTAGGAGAGGCAGGAAAAGGGCTATGTTGCCTGTGGAGGCCGGGTCATATACTTTCATATTGTGTATAAATCTATGCCCACAAGACTCACGTCTTCCCTTCTTGTAAAAGGGCCCCCACTGTTTGATTCATACTTTATTAAATGGACTGTGTAGCAGAGCCACAATTTTGAAGTCCAAGTTGAAGTGCAGCCATTTCAAACCCAGAAAGTCTGGACTGTGAGCGCTTCCAGCGATGGAACCAGCCAACTGGTGTTTGACCCGAAACAACATTTAATGGCCCCCTATGCTCTGAAAGTCCCTTATCTGACAACCCTCTCAGTATCCTCCATCTCTGGTCAGAAGGCCAAGTGCCAGCGTTTTTCTCTCTTCCATTTTTGACCACTGACAAGCTGCTATTAGGAGCTTACATCACCTGAAATGGTATAATTTCACTGGTTAAAGTTCTTCACTTTGGGAGCTCCTGTGTAACTTAACACTTGTCTAGCTCGGAATGTCAGTTTTTTTTATTTTATTTTGTTCTTCTGTTCACTTTAAGTCATTAAGTCAACAATGAACATTTTAGTTTTAAAAATGGCCGCACAATGTATTTTTACCTAGATTATATTATGAGATCTGATACAGGGTGCACATCAAACGACCTTGTATATCACAATTCATAAAATCTGTGGTGGTGTCTGTATGACTACATGAGTGGAAACAGAGCTTAGCCTGTGGGTTGGATAGCAGCAGGTCCAGGAAAACAGTGGGGTTCGCAATCAACACAAGGATTAGGAGGCCATGGAGGAACAGAGGGAAGCAACAGGGAGGCAAACTGTACTTTGTGGTGGTGTTAATGAATCAGTTTCTGTGTACCGATTTTATGCAGCCATGTCACAGAACTCTGAGCCTCTGCATGTGAGCTACAATTTGTGAACAGCAGGAAAAACTGATTGCGAAAATGTGGTCAGCTTGGGAATCCCAGTACCTGTTTTTTCTTTTTTCTTTCCTTTGGTGAGCAAACATCGCAGAGTACAGGACATCCTCTCTACTGATCCTCAGGATCTGCAAAAATCCTTTAATCATCAGCAGGACCTGCACTGTGTCCCTCTTGTTGATGCTGTCAGTGCTTTACTGCTCCCGCTTGCACCCTTCATCAACCTGCTGCTTATATACAAATCTCAGCCAAAGCCAGTGTTTACTGTCAGAAGTCTTTCTCAGCTGTATATTTGGTTTCTGCTCCTCCCTCTGGAGTGCTGAGTATTGTATGTAAATCCTCAAATCAACATGCACAGATTCTATTTAATTTCACAGCTAGTCGAGTGGCTCTAATCTCATCCAGCCATTTGGGCTGTTTGCTTTTCAAATCTAATGGATGGGTTTTGTGAGGATAGGGTCGGGAGGGTATTGCAGCCTTGTCTTTTCTATGCAAACTGATGTCTCCAGTGTGACACTACAGCAAATAATTAAATTGCTTCTTGAAAACAAAGACCCTAGCAACACATATAAGCGTATAACTGCAGCTGTATTGTGCTCCCACATCCTCCCATTGACACACAGTTTTTGTATATTGTTTATGTTTGCTGTCTCTTCAGCCAACACGTCCATCTGGCTAAAAATGCGGAAGTAACGTCCAAAGCCTCAAGCGTCTGTCTTGCCCCTACCCCAGCAAAAAAGTTCGTGACTACAGTATGTATGCATATTTTTTTATATTTATTTTTTTGTGCAGTTGCCAAAAAAAAATCAAACTTTTAAGATAATGGAGGGATTTAGTCATAAACCCGCTGCTGATTTCTGCATGGAATTAGATATGACTTTGTTTTTTTGTCGTTTTTTTTTAAGGAAATGTATTAAAGCTAAAACACAGTGTGCCAGTAGTGAGACTTGGATTTGCAGTTTTTGTTTAATGCAGTGCTACATCGTCGCTGTACAACTGAAGTTCTAGTCCCTTTTTAGTGTCGGAGCAAATGTCAATATCCACCCCCTCTCCAGCCAAGCTTAATATAGATTTTTATGAGCCATGAAATACTTTCTCTTGTCGTTTTATTATGCACATATTTAATGCCTATTAAACTTTCCTTTAGAGGTTTCAAAGAAAATGACACTCATTTTGTGAAAGCATTTTGCAATGAGAGCACACTTGTTCTGTATTTGCTTCTTAATGCGGTGTTCTTCATTTTGTTTTCCTATGCATGTCTCGATTCAGATATAAATGAATATGCATGTTTTAAAGAGAGCTGATTGAAAGTTATTTTTAAAAATTTCCTTTTATTTTCCACATACACAATGTAAACTAGGACACTGGGCTACCTAGAAGACGTTTCATCTCACACAGTAGTTTTGAATCGGATGGAGAGACCCTGCAGAATGGAGTAAGCGCCAGGGATGGCCAGGAGAGGGACTTGTGTCATAAATCAGGGCCCGGGCTCAGGTCTGAGAGGAAAGCTCAAAGTGGGACTGGAGTTGCAAGCTGTAAGGGAGAAGAGGGCTGGTCAGGGGATGCCAACCTCCAGCAGACAAGTGTCCTGGGCCTGGGTGATGGATGTGGCACAAAGCCAGAGGGGAATGCTAATGAGATCCAAGATGATGGCAGTGACTGCTACAAGGGGAGACCTCGCTCTGGTGGGAGCTCATTAAGCGGCATGTCCCACCTGCAGAGCAGCAGAGGAACCAGCTCCATGTCTATCCTCCCACAGAGCAACACTCATTCTCAGCTTGACACAAAGCCTCTTGACAGTCACACAGGCTTTTGTCCACCCAAAGAAACCACCATCACGAAGGAGTGTAGCTGTGGAGAGATGGATGAATTTGAAAATTTAGAGAAGATCCCTGGAGTGTGTGTGACAGAGGCTGCAGCAGCTGCAGTTCAGAATTTGAAGCGGAGCTCTTTGTTCAGCAGAGTTTCTTGGATTGTCCAGGATGCAGGACGTCTGCTTTGGAGCTCTTCCACTGTGTTGCAGCAAGTCACAGAATTCAGATTTCAACCTGTTGGGGCTCGCTGGTCAAACAATTTTATCTCTCTGGTAAGAGAAAGCAGTGTTCTGTCTATTATAAGGGACAGCCGTGTCTTCTCCACATTTAGAGGCAGCTTTATCTTCTCTCTGTTAAAGGACAGTCACATTTTTTCCATGGTGAAAGAGCTGCCTCTCATACAGCACGTCCAGATGGATATAATTCAACTCCTTCAGTCTGAGGAGGCTGCTCAGATGATTCAAGGCTGCATTAATCCTGAAAACGCACAACTCCCTGTCCCGACACCAACACAAACCCTGAGTAAGGTTGAAGAATTGCCAATTGATGTACAGCTTGTCTCTGGGGATATCTTGAAAAGGAATGAAAGTATGTGGGATATGGAGTCAACACGAAACATGGTTGATGGTAATGTAAAACAACGAGATGAACTTATTACAAAGCGTTTGCCACTGAAGCACAGCAGTGTGAAAGAGGTTACCTGTGAACTTAAAAACTCAAAAACGGTTCAAATTTTCATTCAAACGTTGATAAAATTTCCTGATTCCCTTGCAAACCTGCAAAATCTGCCACCCCAAAGCATGATGGACCATCTACAGTCTGTCATCTCCACTTCAGACCTCCCAACTCAGAAGATTCTTACTCTCTACTGGCTGAACGTAGCTAAATGCAACCAATCAGAGCCGCAGTCTGCCCTCTTGATCCTGATGGAATCTGCGCTGTACACACTAACCTCTGAATCTGGTCTCTTAGTTTTGTTCCATCTCCTCCCTTTGTGTCAGTTGAAGGACATTCAGATAGGCCTAGCAGGCCAAAGTCTGCGTTTGATAAGTGCTACAGAGGAAAGCATCCTTGCTGTCTATACCTACAGCCAAAAGCATACTCAAATGCTGTGTAGGGCCATACTTGATATCATCTGCCCCGGGGACTGCAGGGTACCTCAACACCCACTGCTGCATGGAAACTTAATAGAGATGTCTTTAGGCTGGCAGGTCAGTGTACCTGAGCTGCTGCTGGATGCTGGTTTAAGGGTTTGCTGTCAATTTCAGAAGAGTCTTGCCGATCTGATATACCTTCTTCATTGTAACATGAATCACGAAACCGTCACTCTGGGAGAGGTGCAGCTGAAACTTTACACAAGTGTAGCGGTGCATATCAGTCCCAGGACCCACAGTAAGCACGTGGTTCAGTTTTTACTTACAGATACACACCTCGGTCTGGTACGAGAGGATGCTGTCTGTCACCCACTTTCACACTCTGTCACCACAGCTCCCTGCCGTCCCCACTTCCACGACTTAACTCTTCGGCGGTGCTCAGATGTTCGCTGCATACTGGTGCACGATGAAGACGAGAACCGGCCTGTCAGGCTGGATGTAATCTTTGCAAAAGCACAGGGCAGGGGTCACCCTGAAAGCGTGACTAAGGCGGCTACCCCGAGTGCACATGCTTTAAATTCATCTCCGCGTGCAGAAGTGTGGAAATTAACTTTCAGTTGCTCCGCTGAGGCCGCCTGCCTGATTAATCACTTGTCAAATGTCTGATCAAGGACTGAACGGCCAGTAATGAACAGCCCAGCTTGAAAACTCACTCACAGGGAGCAATGGCAAAAGTGCATCCCAAGCAGACAGTGCAAAGGATAATTTTTTTGCTATGAAATTACAATGAAAATGTGAAGTTTGAAGTTTGCTTTTTTAAAAAGTTTGTGATATTAATGTTGCATGACTTTGGCACTTGGAAGATTTTATCTTTAAAACACTTGAATTTCTTTGTTCTTGCATTGATGTCTTTGAAAAATAGTTTGAAGGTCTAGCACTGAAGATCAAAGAAGTGTGCTTAGCAGTTTCATTTGTTTTAATAGACATTTTAAGGTTTTTGAAGCATTTTAAATGTCTCGTGTGACCAAATTCTTAAGATGACATGCATTGTGTGTGTGTGTGTATTTATTATTAAATTTCAAAATTCTAATATTTTATATTTTTCAATAAATCCCTGGATATGTTAAAGTAAAATCAATGCTTCCAGAGTTTTGTTTACCACTTAAAATGCAGATGAGCTCTGATGGTTGAGACTTCAAATGCAGACAGCACAAATAGCTTGATGCATTTCATTGCTTTCTTTAATGTCTGTCATTTTGTCTTCCTATCATCTCTTTTTGGCTCTCTTTGTGTCTCCACTCATTTTCACTTTTGGCCCAGTCTCTTTACTTTGCATAAACCTGTGCCCCCACTGGATGTAGGAGTCTCCACTGCAACTGAGCAATCTGTGTCTGAGGTCAAGTTGTAGTTGTACTACCTGTACAATTGGTCAATGGATTTACTTCTGCCAGTCAACACTGTGCACTTGATGACAAGCCTTGTAGAAGAACTAAAATTACAGATGGGTTGCTCATGCTGTGTCTCCTGGAAAGAACTCGAGTTTAAATCACATTTCAAGGGTTAAAGCCAAAGATTGTGCTCCTTTTCTTGACTGAGTGACCCCATCCAAGAAGGAAAATTGCAGGGGCAATATAGTGCAATCAATCCCCTTGTCTGCTCCAGCATGAATGATGGAGATTTGGGCTCGACTCAAACTCCTCACACCTTGTAGCAAAGCGGATTGGGCCAGAATGAAAGCTCGGGGGATGTAAAAGATTTTCTCCCTTTTTGCTTGACAGTTAATTAGCATTCAAACGATCTAGTGTATATCAAACTTTCTTGTGAATAAAACACAAAAGGCAGACGGATCATATCTGTGTATTGAAAATGAGGCTAGTGTTTCTTACATGCTACACAAAGATTAGTATTGAGGATTTTAATTTACACACTTTCACATTAGATCAAGGCTAATTTAAAGCAAATATTGTCACAGGTTATGATTCGTTTATATTAAACTGCAAATTGAGACTTTCCTCTTGCAGATTAGTTAATAAATTCTGCCAAAATCTGATAATGGCTTTAAAATAAAATCTCCATCCAGTATCACATAACACTGATTATTAAAATTTGGGGAACTGTACTCATTATTGTGCTTTTCCATGTTTAATGTAGGCTGGTTTCCTCCTCGCAGCATTTGGCTGACATCTGAATAACCTTGCATCTGTATTGTGCATGATGCTTCTTTTGGTTTTCATGTAATTCTTCAGGATTGACAGTTGAGAGGCAAGTTGTATCTGGATAATAATAATAAAAAAATATCACGTATTTTTCTGTTAATCATGAAACACGGCTAATCTACTATCTCTGCGTGTTTGTATATCAAATGGACAGGAGTGCTTGTTGTGCACAGCCTGGTTAAAGGAAGCACTCACTCTGACAGCTGATACTTTCCCACTGACAGGCTTTGAATGTCTAGTGATTATAGTGTGATGTCCTACTGGGTTCTCCGGCCTTAAAACGCACCACGATTGACGGCACATAACAGGATAATTTGTTTACCTCCTCCTTTAGAATCATGAGAACGTGACCTAGGCAGTTTGGACACTGCTTAGCTGTGACGGGCTAAATCTTTAAGTCTATTTTGATCATTCCAGCCCCACATTAGCCCCAATAGTTCGATCAGTTGTTTTGTTTTTCACAGATTTTGGAGACTAGTTTTTACCCTACTACACGGTGCTAAATTGGTCCTGAGGATGTTTATATAATGTTTTATAATTAAATTTGTTTCTTACTGACAAACTACCCCCATCTCCTTTAGTTTCTGTTGCCTGGAGAGTCTGTTTCCCACTTACAAATTAGGATACTCTTGAATAAGAAAACATCTTGTTAAGCCAATAACCAATCTGTTGGAGAAGCTGGCTTGCAGATTTAACCTGGTATTAACACCGTGCCTTTGGAAAACAGGCCAACAGATCAGCATCGAATACTGATAAAGTTGGTGGTGAGTTTTTTTTATTGCAAACCAACCTGTAAAACCTTGAAATAAATACAGTGCCAACTGTTATTTTTCAAAGTGCTTTAAAAAAAGGTAATTTACAATAACCTTAAACACAGAGGAGCGAAATTGTATTCATGTCTACCCAGTGATGCAGACATGCATAAAATTAGACGAGTACAGGATTTGATTTGCCTTTCCTTTGCTCTGGTGGGAGTGCTACTGCAAGGATGCGGTGCTTGAAGGCCAGACATTTCTTTACCCGTGTACTCTGGTGGTTTTTAAAGCTGCTTGTTTGGCTACTTAAGCATTTTCTTAAACTAAGAAGAAAAAACACATCCATGTTTCACTATCACATTCCTAACTTTTACATACCAGAAGGTGTATAGTTAGTCTGGGACTTTCTTACTGGGCACTGACTGACTTAAATTGGTTGTGGCTGGTGATGTTACTCTGAACTGCTCAAGCTAGGTGCTAGCTACCTCAGTGCAAAAGTTGTAATGACACAATGATGTTTGTAATGTCAGGGCTGGTTGTCTTTTGGTTCTTAATACACCTTCATGCTATCATGCTGATGATTTAATGATGGGTTACATATGAGGTATATATCTTATACCTTAGGAGTATTTAACTTTGTGCTGCACACGCCCACTATTAAACTGCTAAATAATAAATGTTGTCTGACTCCGATCATCTCTGAAGTCTTCCAAAAAGTTCTGTTTTTACGTTAAGTCTTTGACTGTTCTGGACTCGAGCTTTTTATTAGGCTGGGATTATATAAAAGGGAAGGTGAAGCAGGTGTAGGCTGATTTTGAGATTACATGCATCCATTAAATGTGCACAAGTTACAAAATGGGATTCATGGAACCTGCTTAAAGTTTCTTATCCTTAGCATACGTTCGCTTAAGAGAAAAATCTTGAGACTTGAGTTCAGTGAAAATCTATAAACTTGTTTAACTTTTTTTTTTTTTTTATAATAAATGAGGCTCCATTTATAATGTACATTAACATATTTACCCAATCATTCATCTGCACTTCGGTGCACACCATCAGTTTTTCTTTTTGTTATTTATCCTTGGAGGGCTTCTCATTGATCTGATACTTTGAAAAAGTAGCTTAAACACTGAGTTAATTATAAAAAAGTTCAATGCGGGCATGTGAAGCAGTGGGAAACCTGGATATGTTTAGTATATTTAAAAACAAAAAGTCCCGTCAGTGCTATTTTTGAAGGGTGATATATATATTTTTTCAAGTTCAATCCAGCTGAGTGATGGTCTGTGTCCAGTATGTGCATCCATGCTTGTTTAAATTCATGTCACTCAATAGGAGGGCAATGTACTTAACTCTGTCACCATCCTGCCGTCTAATGAAGTCTAGTGTTTGCCTGTAATGGCAGGTTTTATCCAGGCTTTTGATGGAACACGTTGGGAGGGGGGTGAATCTCAAAGGAAACGGACACAATGGTGACCTGAATGTCACTGGCAACTTTCGACTGCGCTCATTTGTGCCCGTCTGTCCGCGGGCCATAGAAAACTCTCTGCCCTCTAGAAGAATGAGTTTGTCACACAGTGTCATTTTTAAATTGGGCTCCATTTCTCCCTGCCCACCCCTGCTCGGTTTGGACCTCACATGAGCTTCATTAGCATTTGCAGGAACTGCGAGACATTTACCACCATGGATTGTGACAGATTTCACAAGCTCAATTTTACTGTTGCCCCGGGGGGAGGGAAGAGGCAGTGCTCGCCATCTGTTGATTGTGACTGTACCCGGCACTTCCATAAGAGGCTTCCTTACCGCCATGGCTAACAGTCCAGTGACAGTTCTGGTCTATACACAAGAAGTGGAAAAACACTTAAAGTTTGATTTAACCAGACCTCCAGGCAAAAGCATGAATTTTTGTTTTTTAAAAATCAGCTTTTCATTGAGCTTATAAAACATGCATTCCTAATTTATTAGATGTCAAAGTTAATTTTAAAGTTTGCAATGAAATGTGACATTTAAATTTGACTTGTAAAAGCTAGCATTTCAGTCACTGCTCACTCTGATAATATTTAAGGCTAGAAAACTGGCAGTGGAGCGAAAACGTTTAATTTAGTCTTGATTTCTCTATCATGGAAGTACAGTTGAACTTTATAGTGTGTAGTTAAACTGTTGGCCACATGAATAACCAAGCTTAGCCCCTGCTGAACAAAATGACTGGCACAGGTAACGGGAGAGAGACATTAGAGCTTATCAGTGTTTGCGATGGTACAACAAACCTCAAGAAGAACCGATTAAACATTTAATACCAAAATATTCCTCAAGTGACTATTTAAGATGTTCAGCTGTGTTTTAAACAGTGTTGGGTAAGTTACTTTAAATTAGTAACTTAGTTACATTACTAGTTACTTCTCTAAAAAAGTAACTCAGTTACTTCAAGTTACTCATTACTTTCAAAGTAACTAGTTACTAGGAAAAGTAACTTTGGTTTTACTCAGAATTCTCTTATTAATGTGTTGCTTCCCTAACTGGATACCCAGCCAGACTGCCAGTCTTCTAGCTTGCTTACTTGCCACAAGTGCACTGTGCCACCTACCAATAGAAAGGAAAAAATAATGTGCACATTTCCACGAGAGAAATCCCACGCCTGGACCGTCGTTGACCGCCGCCATGATTCTAGCCTGCTTTTTACATCCAACACAAAAACTGCAGTCGTGGTGCTTTTGATTGTACTCAGAACTTGGAAATTCTGCCTTCTGAATAGGAAGATGTAGGTAACACCAGACTGCAGATGAGCTGCATACAGAGCTGGACTGAGACAAAAAAATCATCCTGGGCATTTTGACTAGAGACCGGCCCACCATTATAGGAAAAATCATAAAGCCTTTGAATGAAAATAAACACTGTTGTGACAGTGATGTACACTGTTCTGATGGTATATATGTATCAATCTATCAATTGTTTGTTGTAAGACTCAGATAATTATTTTTTTTTGAAAGCGAGACATTTTAAATGAGAATAATAAAGAAGTATTTCCTTGTCCCCCCCTTTCCCTGTTAATGCCCTACCTGCCCCCTGGCAACACTTTGCTAGACCCGCCCCTGCACAGTTACCAGCTGTCAGCTACGTAGAAAAGGATCCTGGTGTTATTTGTCTCTCAGAAACAGTTCATAACTTCCCCTCAACTCATTCATGTCACCTAAAAGGTAAACCTGTTTCTCCATCACCTGTTCAGCTCTGATGATTCAGTAAGGACATCTCCTGGTTTCATCTGCATGTTTCCCTCTCACCAGATAACCAAACCGATATCATGACCAGCAGCTTTACAGCTGTGGCTCCAGCAAACATCAGCTGATACTAGAAATTAATATTAAATAAATTCTAACAACAGCTGATCAAGCTTAAACTTGCTGCTGTTGTTTAACGCGACATCCGCTGGTTTCCTCTTTCTGGCGCAAAGTGGGCGATAAATAAACAAGAGAGAAAAGCCGATCAGCTGATCATTGATCAGTTTCGTGATTGAAGTAGAAACAGGAGAGAATGAGAGAAGAAGAGGCAGCTGTGCAGCTTCAGCTTTGTGTCTTTTTCATTGTAGCTGAAGTCCGGGACAAACTGTGTTCCTTTTCACCTCAGTACGTAATATTTTCTCTGAATACGAGACGATTCTGTTTTTTAGGGGACGGTTGGCAACTCTAATAATTAACCGTATGAACAAAATAAAGTTCAACATCAGTAACATAGCACCCACCCAGCTGTATAGAAACTCCGTCATGCTAGCTAGCAGGCAGTACGAAAATGTCAGCATACCGAAAATAAACTCCACCTAAACTTGGTTTATATCTGACTCAGATAGACTGCAGGTCATAACTTCTTACCTGAAGTTCAGTTCACCTGACACGCGGACCGGCGGCCGCTTCGGGTCTCTCCTCTTGCCTCCCTTTTCCTTCATCCACCTGCTGGCCTCCATCACTTGCTAATGTTATTGAATCTGTGGAAGCTCCGCGATATCCACCACACGAAGTAACGAGTAACGAGCCTATCTAAATCCCAGTAACGAGTAACGCGTTCCTGATTTTGGCATAATAACTAGTTACCGTGCTCGTTACCACAATAATAACGTAGTTACTGTAACGCGTTACTTAATAACGCGTTAGTCCCAACACTGGTTTTAAATTGCTCCAGGGACCGTTTTTGTTATACAGTAACCTCATTTAGTTTTCAATACTCAAATAAGAAGATTCATCTCACTGCTAATTAGCTTCAACTTAACGATTTGCTTGTATGGCCACCTTTTGTGCAACTCTTCTTTTTTCCCCCCTAAATGTGCCGTGTACAAGCTGACATCTTAAAACGGCGGCCCAGATCATATTTTTCTGCTGCTGGCAGTGAAGTCTTTTGAGATCTGAAAAATTTCTGATCATGTTCTAATAAAAGGAGATGGAGGTGCTGTGCAGCGGGTCACAGAGAAGAGGAGCTGCTCTGAGTGGCTGCACTTTTAGAGGAGTTTCTGAAGACTCTCATAAAAGTTGGAAAAAGAGAGATTTTCAAATATTCATGAGTAATGCTTAACTGAAGAGCTTTGCACATATAAGACAAAATAAATGAATATAAGGCAATGAAAAAGACACGTACAGTGTTTTAGAGGGTAAATTATATGGGCTTGCAATGATCACAGAGACATTTGAAGTGTTAATGCGTGTCTCTTGTTAGGATTTTCCAGTTCTGTGTTTGGTGCGAGGAAAATTACGCGTATTTCACTCGTGTGCCCTTCAATAAAGCTCGATCGCATCCCTGCGGTTTATGAGCCTCCAGTCACAAAGTCAGCTCATTGTAAATAAGCTGAGGGATTAGTGAATGATGAGAAGAATGGCTGACAGTCACATGGTGCAGCTGTCTGTATGTGTGTGTCATGTCAGCATATTTCATTTGGAAAGATGACACTTCTATTTCGACTTCTAGATTCATTACCGGGCGAACGTCAGTGTCGTTGCCATTTTAATGGTGATTCAATCTGGGCTCAAGTCAGTGCAGCACTGATGGGTTAGCATAATGTCATAAGAGGAGGCAGGTCTGTCCTTTTAACTGGATTTTTGTTTCAGTGTCGCGTTGCATCTGATTGAAGTAGCGCAAAGTGGAAACAGGCCTGTTTGTGTGTCCAGGCAATTCTGCTGTGGCTTCACGTAAACCACCCAAGAATAAAGAATGCACTTTTTTGCTCTTTGTGTTTGTTATGGATTTTTCTATTAGTGACGTCTGAAATGCTATGCTCAGTGGAGCCTTTCTGGAGCGTGGTGACCTGACCTCGAGGTCTCTGCTCGGCAGGGCCGTTGCTAGCCATTTGGGTGCCCTAAGCACAAATGCTTTATGGTGCCCCCCCCGCCACTTAAAAAAAAAAAAAAAACCATTAATACTTTTGAATTTCTCAGTGGAATTTGTTTAATTAAATAACAACAAACATGACAGTTAAACAAATAAATAAGGTTAAAGGAGGTTAAAAATACTGTTACAAATAAATACTCAGGCCCCTTTGGAAAATTAAAATCAGAGCTGACATTAAAAGGACCTCTCCGCACAATTTCAACACGATCAGCATCTACAATGTGAGCTGGCCAAAGAGCAGGATCGGTTGAAGGGGGCACACATGTCTCCACAGTGTCACTTTCTGATAGTCTCTCAGTGACAGGACTCTCAGTGGTACTTGTGTATGGAACTGTACCTGAACTGGTGGTTGATGGTTCTTGTTCTTCTTGGCTAGGGATTGTTGCAGGGTCTACAATGGCTGGTGGTTGATGTCCAGGGATGGCACTACTACTGGATGGTTCATCCTGTCCTTGAGATCTTCCTTGAACATATTTAAGCATTGACCCTGCATACAAGAGAAAATATTCAGGGATTTTACAGAAATACAATTTTGAATCTACAGTAGGCCTACGAAAAATTGCATTATAAGACTAATAAATTAAGTAAGTCACTGGTACATTTAAAAATTACTAACTATATTTTACATGTATAGATTTTCATAATGGCAAATGGCAATATAAACATGCTGTACATAATTTGATATAAATGCGCAAGTAGGAAATCTATATTACTGGAAGATATAGGTTTCATATTACACTGTAATATGAAACCTATATCTTATTTATGCCGCATAAATAAGATATGCGTCTTTATAGATATCCTGAAATGCAGCAACATACAAAGTAATCTTGTCTAATCTGATAATAATACTTGACTGCATCACTGACCTATCCCAAAGTTAAGGTTAATCAGTAGCATGCATGACGTTAGCCAGCTAGCAACCTGAGGAGGGAAATGCTAGTCTCACGATTGCTAACGATATCTGAAAACCGTCAATTGAGTGACCATGATGAGTTGCTTTTAGTAGTCCATTCTATATTCATATCCACAACGTAAACAAACTACCCAACATCAATCATTTGCAACATTTGTTAACACAGTATGAACACTGCTAACAGGAGCTATCACAGAGTTGACGGACATGAGCGTGCAAGCAAGGGCTACAATAATGAACTTTTTTTATTGTTATTATTTAAACATTGCCTTACCGGCAAGCGACGCCTGAGTTTCATCACGCTTCCTCTTCTTCTTTCTTTTCTCCGCTCCCGACTCCTGTTGCCGTTTCGAGGCCATGTTCAAACAGGTGTTTACCAATACCGAATTGAGGCATTATAGAACAGACCACTGGGAGTGGGGGGGGGGCACCAGGAGGAGACTGGAGACAGGGCACAAAGCAGATTCACCCCTTTTCTCGGGAAAATTGTTTTATGTTGCTTTTGTATTGTTTAACCATATTAATGCATATGATATTTATAGTATTAATATGGTTTACTTTTTTTTTTTTTTACGACCCTGATTTTTTTGGTGCCCTACCGGCCATTTGGTGCCCTACGCAGTGTGCGTTATGTGCGTTTGCGGAGCTACGGCGCTGCTGCTCGGGAGTCATTTGTGCCTGTGGAGATGGGACGGGATCTTGCTGTTCATTTCAGAATAAATAAAGGCGAAAGATTTGTGTTTATCCTGTTGGAAGTAGAGTAGACTAGTGTAAAACTATAAATGCTGTACTGCCCGTTAGGAACACAGTCTTCAGTACTGCATGATCGTAGTTCTGGTCAATAACTGTATTCATCTTTTTTCTCTCAGGTACAAAGATGCAATAAAGCTTACTGCCTTGGTGACTGACAAGAGTGCAAACCTGGCCTCGCAAAGATCTTAACATCAGCTGGTTCAGCTACAAATGTGAATTAAGGAAGACACTGAACAATGCGATAAATACTATCATCACGCGTACGCCAGTGGCGAGGGCTGTTGTTCAATGACGTGATTTTGAATCAGGCGTGTAACTCAGTTTCATGGTCCAACAATATACATGAATAAAGTATAGCTGGGAAAAATACAGGTCACCAAATAATGAGCCACCAAGCAGCCAACTGCAACAACACTGATAAATCTGTGTCATGGCTCATACAGGGCGGTAATTGAAACAAATAATAAAGCCACATATTAACAAAAGAGATGAGTGATCTACTTAATTATATCCAAAAGAAATGGAGTTAATTTATTACCAATACAAGAGATGCTGATAGTAGTGCTTTATAACTTAGCTTGACGAAATTATGATTGCTTTTTTTTTTTAAACCGTAACTGTCCTCCGCTGCCGAGCAGGTGAATTTGATTTTTTTTTAAAATGTAATTACACACTGAAGGGGAAAAAAAACGTTCATAATGGTATTGATCAAAAACCTTATCAAAGCTCTGCCGTTGTTGTCATTTACACACTGCGAGTTGGAGGAGAAAAAAAAATCATTGAAGCTGTAAGTAAAGGATTATCACCTTGCAGTGCAACAAATTAGCACTATCTGAAACAATCGTTCGCACTAAGTGAGGCTGGCACTAGCAGATGAAGTGCCATGGTGGTGATGACTGCTATCACCAAAGCTTTCTGCTGTGGGGCCCTGACAAACACGATATTTACGACAAGCCCTCTGACAAACAGGACAAGGCTGTTTTCCAAACCTGCTGCATTTTACTTTTATGGGAAGCGGGGTGAGAGTGGTGACAGAAGGAGTGGGTCTAGACTGCTGATGCTGGCGATGTGAGCTCCTTCTCCACACCTACTATTTCCAGTCTTCCAGCTTCCAGCGTGGTGCTATTAATCATGCTCCAGAAGTTAAGTGTTACTGCAGGCATTGCTGTGTTATAAATTGCATGGGAAATGCATAATTAGTTTGCAACAAATCTATTTTACAGTCCTACTGTATTCAGTTGGGGATGCATTTTGTTGCACATGTTTTTCTGCAGGGATAATGATCGCTACTGGATAGCAGAAGGATTGCTGGCTCACCTGATGCAAATGAGAGCAAAGAAAAAGGGAGCGAAATAACATGCTTGACCATTCAGCATATCTTGGATGTCCTTCGTGTTTTCAAATGATTGCACTGTGCCAAACAGGAAGTGTGTTTACACCCAGTAAATCCCACTTGGCAGGATGCTAAAGGGATGTATGTTCCTGTTCTCTACAGTGTCATAAAGCCAAACTAAACTGACTCTTAGCCAACAAAAGCAATTTTCTGCAGGTCACACGCGCACAGTTTCTCGATAACCTTCTCATTCCTCCTTTAACTTGACAAGCTATGTCCACCTCCAAGTCCTCACTAGGTTCATTAAGGTCTGTGTTCCATATTTCATCTGACGTGTGCTTGTCTTAAAGCAGAAAGAAGGAAAGCCAACACATTCACCCATTATTCTCCGTGTCCTTAACCCATGCAGTTACTATTTCTGTGTAATTGGTGCTGGTGTTGCTTGTGCCTCCGTTTAATTTTTTTTTTTGATAAGGCGCTGCTGTCTCAGTGGAAGGAACAGGGTGCAAAGTGTCCCTCAATACAGGAGGCAAATTACTCCTCCGAACACCCGTGTACATCGCAGAGCTGCAGTAAAGGCAAAACAATTTGTCCAACATGAATAGGCTCCCCGGAGACTGTCTTAAGTGTTAAATGACCTGGGTGAACCCAATACTAATCCACGACTGGGAGTTATTCAGGCTTGGATGGCTAACACTTATACCCTCCGTGCAGCCGTTTGAAGACTGTTTATGCAAATTCAAGGTGATCTGATTTTTTTTCATGGCTTAGTTTACTGTCTCTCTCAGCCCCCTGGAGACTCCTGCAGTCACTTCTTCTTATTCCTCTAGCTCCTCGCCTAACCACTCGCATCAGTAGGAGTGGGTATGAATAAAATGCAATAAAGGTGCTTCACATATAATTAAGCTTCTTGAGTCAAAGTTGAAAACTTTCTGAGATTTATTGGCTTCTTAAAACACCCGACTCCAGTGTCAAAGTGCTGCAGGATGTTGATAGAACACCAAACATGTCTGCCTACTTTTCTTATGCATATTCTCTGAATGTGTGTTTTTGTATCCACACAGAAAGTGCTGACATGTTTGTGAACAGAGGAATCAATCTGCAGACTTGAGGCTATAAGAAAATATCAAGAATATGTTTTTGTTTTTTTCCCCCCCTTTTTTTGGGTCCCCATTAAAGCTGAGAATGTAGTGCACTGTATGCTAAGTACTCTTATTAATACAGTAGGGGGCACCAGTGAGCCACGCAGGTCTTTAGATTTGACTTGCTGCCTCTCTCTTCTCCCTCTCCCTTCTCATAAACATGATTGTGGTCTGCCCTCCAGACATCTGCTTGGTTGTAAAGGGAACAAATAAATAAAAACAAAGGCCTATGAATGACGCTCCAAGAATTTATGTTCCATGCAAACATATATTCAGTTTCAATATTTTAATCCTTATTGGAACATTTATTGTTTGTGTCAGCGTTTGTGTTTAAGTGCATCTGCGTTGTGTTATGTCTTTGTAAAATGAAAGGAGGACGTAGCCTGCGAGGAAGGAAGAGGACTCAGGAGAGGAAGAGTGGAGCGAAGCTAGGAGAGAAGGTATAGCATGACAGCCAGTCACTGTACAATACAGAGAACAGATCATTAATTAATGCTGCTGAGAGTGTGAAGTGAATCGATTCACCCCCCTCCCCTGAGCAGGACATGCACTAGTACCCTCATCTACCAGCCATGGTGGGTAGTAGCTTGGTGGAGGCAGAGGAATCGACACCATCCCTGTCAGTTCACCGCCGTTTTAATCACTTCTAATTGTTTCCAATGGCACGCAGTAAATATCCGGCAGGAAGAATGCGAAACATTCATACCCCCTGGTTCTTCTCATCAGGTCCTTTTCTTTCATGTTTTTTTTTTTGTGTGTGTGTGTGTGTGTGTGTGTGTGTGTGTGTGTGTGTGTGTGTGTCCTATTCATTTACTCCCTCGGTGAGTGCCGGATGCCTTGATTAAAGTAGTTGTTTCATAAGTGTGTTGTTTTTGTTATGTTTCTGTTTTGTGTGTTCCCTGAGCCTGTGTTATCAGTTCACATCGAGGAGTGTGTGTGTGTGTGCACTCCTGTCAGGGGGTGACAGCTGGCTCTTTCTGCCCCCGTCACAAAGAGGCTGTGACGACTGGAGTGTGACCAGCCTCTCTCCCCCCTGCCTGCTTTGCGTCCCCCCCCCCTCCACCGTCTCCACCACCCCGACGGCCTGGCCTGCCCTGCTACTTTGTTTGCGGGCCTCTCTCTCTTTAGATCCGCACTGCATATGGGTCTGGTCAGCCATGGAAACCTGCTCAGCCCAATTAGAAGCAGCCGCCAGCTGGGCTTCCCCTCCATTCTTCCAGCCCTCCTCTCTGGCCCTGCCACATCCCTCTCTGTTCCTCTCCGTTCCTCTCCAGTGCCTTCACGCTCCAGCATCCCACAATCAGAGCCTCTCTCATGCCCGTAATCATGCTAAGCTGATGGGCACGCTGTCCCTGGCGCGTGGATGGAAGCAGCGATTTGTGACACATCTCCTCTCTGTGGACGCCGTGCACGCACATCCTCCCATTTCCATTTGCACATACCAAGACAGACAGACACACACATGCACGCCGTGGCAAGGGGTCCACAGTCTCCCCTGCCAGATGCTGCGTTTTGTCTCTGGCCTTACCAGCTGTTTGGAACACGTGGGTTTAGAAAATAAAGGAATGGTATCGAGTCCATCTCTCTGTAGCTCGACTTTAGTGAGGATCACGCTGCTTAACTCTCTGGCTTCCGGACAAGGTTGCTGGAAGAATTAGGTTTCAGTGTTTGGAGCAATCAGGGCTCAGTAGTAACTGTGGAATAAAGGCTTTCACTTTCAGTACAGATTTCCTAATTTATTTAAAGAGTTCTGCATTCTGGACTTGTATTCATTCACTTAGCATTTATGATTGCAGATTCTGCGGTCATTCTGAATTCGAGAGCTTCTTTCAGCAAGAAAAAAAAGATATTTGAAGACGTTTCCTTTCTCTAATGGCTCTTAGTTAATTTCAGCTTCCTCACATGCAGTTCAGGGACGTATTTTATGCAAAACAGAGAAACACTAACACATGAAAAAGAGCTTTCATGCTGACAAATTTAATGTCAAACTCTGCTCTGGATGTTTTGACTATATTATTACCGCTGTCTCAAAACTGAGCTATTTTCTGGCTATCAGACAGATAAATAGGCTTTGGCTGTGTCATTCTGAAGGTAAATCCATTGTATACTAAATTATCAAATATATAACGGGTAATGTCAGAACTAAAGGTCAAACAAATGACACAAACAGACACACGGCTATTAATTTCTCTTATGGCAGCATATTCTTTTCATAACTCCAGAAAAGTAGTAGCTACTAGTATTCTTATTTTGTAAAGGTTACTTTTCAAAATTGTTTCAGTTTTCTCTCCTATTTCTTTGCTGTCTTCCCTCATTTTTCACTTTGTGGTCATCAATCACTGATACAGGCCTGATTGCACATGAAGTGGCTGGATCCCATTTTGAGGTGTGACAGGGGCCTATTTTGCACTGGTGGCAGTGATGGCTGTGTGTCAGAGCTCGTGACAGGATGCTCTCCGCCCCGTCTCCTGAGGTTTGAGAGTTTGAGGGGCCACCGGCCCCTTTTGTCCTCCTTTTGTAGATGGTCTCCGACACGGCTTGTTTTAGGCGGAGGCAAAGGCAGTAATTGATTTCTCTCTCGTTTCTGATTCCGCCTGTGGCTCTCGGGCGCCGGCTGCATCTCTCCTCTGAGAAACAGATGAATAAAAAGACAGAGCGTGAAGTTTATAGCCAGCAGTCACAGCGCTGACAGATGGTCAAACCTCACGTTATCAGGACCTGATAGAAGTCCCGGAATGTGGTGGTTAGCTTCTGAATTGGCTTCTGAAAGGATCGGTCATATATATTAGAGCAGAGAGTATTGAGCCGTGAAGAGCTGGAGCGATGGGAGATATTGAGGTGCACAGATGCTGAAGGTGAAAGAGGCCCAAGCTTATATCTGACAGACTACATTAATAGATCGGTGAACTGATACATGCACAATGAAATGGTACGATGAATAAACCGATTCAGCTCCAGAAATTTAATTTTCATCCCTTCTGCTTCAGCCTCTGTGCGTGTATGTGTGTGGAACATTGCAACATTGGGACGTGTTTAAGATTCATCCAAGTAAACTCTGAAATTTTTTTCCATTTTCTTAAATCTGGCATGAACAGGCAGAATTAACGCATGTTGACTGTCCAATCTAATAATCATACGCACAACAAAAGCAGATTCAACTGTTCCCCCGAGTCTCCATGATACTAAAAGAATCAGCAGAGCATTCATCATAATTGTGACCTTGTGTCTTCCTGTCAACAAGACTGACTTAATCAATTGCAAAAGTTGTCAGCTGTGGCAGGAGGCGTTTAGCCTGCTGACAAGAGAGAGATGGGTTGCATGGACTGTCTGCAGACACTCCAGCCTCCCTCCATTAATGTCATTGTCACATCTCTGCACCGACAGACCCAAACTTTGTTAGGCAAGTTCCTCTAATCCCCGTTCTTTCATTTCTAAATAATAAATGAGCCAATTAACACCGAATGAGAAAATCTCCCTGTATTTTGCAGTCTGAGGTGTTTCGTGAGTCGCATCTAGCAGAGAAGCTGTGGCGTTCTGTGACAGAAAAGCCTGAAAGGAGGCATTTGGTGTCATTTTAATCAGCTCGCTTGAATTGTTAGCACCTCTCCAGGAGGCTCGACAATTTGACAATGATGCTAAATGAATCATATTTATTAATCGAGTTTAATGCTATGCATCATCAAAATAAATCAACAGCAGTGTTAAGCTCCCTGAATTGTTTTCCCATTACTGTCGTAGTAAACAAATGAAAAGTCTCACTTTTAATGAAATGTGAAGAATATATTTAGAGTTATTCAGCTTAACGAGAGCGAAGCGTTAAAGAGGACAAAAGACGACGGTGCTTAAAAAAGCGAAGGGGACACTGACAAATGTCCTTACTTGCTGTGCTTTACCCTCCACCCTCCCCTGCGGTAGCTTGGGAAGATGACTGCTAGCGCGTCTGTAACCATCCACACTTCACTGCTGAATGACTCGTTGCGAAATGGCACATTTAAATTGCATGCTGTGCTGGAGTGATTTTTCTGCCTACCTTGATGCCTATTTTGTTATGGAAATTCATGATACATTAACATAACCAGCAGGAGTTGGGAACAGAAAATAATGAATCCTAGTGGGAAGGAACAGCGGCCTCCACCCTTATCTGTGAATTAATAAACACCCATACAGTGTGCACCTAAGGGTCACACCACGTACACATACTTACCACAGCAGATAGCTGTTTCTCACTGTTAACTTTCCACAGAGAGAAATGAATGCAGTGGCGGCCCTGTAATAGGGAAAGGTGGCTTACAGGTGGTGGGTTCAGAGAGGAGCATGTCACCTCCACCACCTAATGGTCTGATATTTCTAATTTGCCTTTCACAGCAAAGCAGCTGCTAGTTGAAAGTTAAATCCAACAGTAGTGTACTGTTACCACGATCAGTTGGAGGTGTCATAGCCACACTGCTACTCACCTGTGAAGTGTGAAATGGTTGCAGTGCACTATTCCAGCCATGCATTTATTTATTTATTTATTTCATCATCACATGCAGTTTATTATTACATCAGCCTATCATAACTTGACCCTTTTGCACATTTTCTCCGCAAACGGAGCCGCGGAAAATTGGACACGATGACTGGAGCGTCCCATTCACTTTTTCTCTCTTCATTTCCTAAACTGCATTCACCTGATTCCGGATGCATACTACAGCCTGTTGCTACGGCAACAGTTCTCGGAGGCACCAGAGAACCCCGAAGGTTCCATCAGCGGTGACAGGCGAGATGCTGAAATGCTCGAGCAATCAAGCTTATCTGCTTCTCAACGAGATGTAATCTCAAATTTGTTGGAAAAAATAATTAAGTAAGCGCAGTTCTTCGCAGCACTGTCGACAATCAGCTGTGACAACAGGAGAAAAAGCAAAACAAAAAAAAAAAGAGGATGGAATCGGTGTTACATTTTAGACTCATTTGTCAGTGCAAGTTTGTGGCAACTTTTTTGGCAACCAAGAGTGCTGACAATGGCCAACATGCTGCCTGGAGTGGTTAGGTTAATCACACAGGCACAGGACTCTGCCAGCATTCGAATAGCTCTTAAGATGGTGACTCATTTTGTTGATTAGAGCTGTGAATTTGCCCATTTGCAAAAAACGATGTAATATTAACACACTTATAGTCAAACTGGCAGCGCTAGTTACCATATTTTAGACAAACTAATTCAGCAGAATCACTCCTCTGAGAACTGTTTGTTGCAGGGTTTTCGGGAGAATTATTAAAACAGATCCATGCAAATAAACACAAAAAATAATCAGGATTCATTTTCATACAGAATGGGCTATAATGTTACTTGGTTTGATTGAGGCCTTGTTGTCTGTAGTACAGATTTAGTATTCCTAATAAAGCCCGGTGTTGAATTACCACACTGGATTTACTCACTACAGCAGCAGTATTTTTATTTATTCAGATAAAATGCCTACAGCACATTTCTGTTCATTTCTCAGCAAGGAAGCTCCGACTCCTCCTCGGGTTTAGATTTGAAAACGTTAGCGCGAGCAGCACAGTTTAATGGCCAGAGATATCAGAAACCACTGCTTTATACTGTGATGCCCTGATAGCAGATAATACTGATAGTAAATGCACCATCACTGCTCGGGCTGTTTGGTGTCACATTAAAGTTGGCAAAATTCAGCCTCTAAGTACACAGAAGCCGATGAAAGAGCAAAGCCTGAAATCTGAGGTGCAGTCATAACTTTGCTCACAAAAAATAAACTCAAACGAAAAGACCTTACCTGATTTAAATTTTGAACGCTGCACCAGCTGTTTGCTTCACTCATAGAGTGTTCGTAGAGCAAACAGCAACTTTTATGTCAAACTGATCTGAGTCTGCAAAAAAGAGACCGAAATGCAGACATAAGTGTCCAGACCAACAAGGTGGTGCATTGGGTTAGAAGGACTCATAGTTCTAATACTGTAACATCTGCAACTGACCTGAGTGTCTCTGTCAGAGCTCAGTTATGTCACAGCGAGAGGGTTGAGGGTTCAAGTTTCTGCATGTTTTTAGCTGGTTTCTTCTGCCATGGAACGAATGTTAGTTTAATGCTGCCATTTGTGGCCCAGGAGACTCTTCCAAAAGACTTTCTGAATCTGAAGATTTTCACTTTTTGGATAAATAAAGGTTTTTTACCGATCCTCAAACTGCTCCATTGTATCACTACAGCTGCTGGTGCCTGACTGAA
Source organism: Oreochromis niloticus (assembly GCF_001858045.2). NCBI lineage: Eukaryota > Metazoa > Chordata > Actinopteri > Cichliformes > Cichlidae > Oreochromis > Oreochromis niloticus. Next base: position 22,555,906 of record NC_031978.2, read on the forward strand.
TATGAGAAGTGGGGTTTCTGTCACCCTTTGACTGACATAAGCACACATCAGAGTATAGTAGGCAGAGGTAAGTAGTGAGATCAGGTATTAACCTGATAATGTGGTTCAGCACAGGAGGGCAAATAGAGGCAGTTAGTTGGGTTTTTTTTTTTTTTAGATATTTAATAAATAAGCACTGTGAACACCAGTGGAAACACCCACATTTAAGACTTGAAATCTAAGTTTGAGAAATAACCTGGATCCTGTTATAACAGCATTTCTTGTCTCAGAATTTGCACTGTTTTCACCTGTAACATACAGATTAACCCATCACACGAATGTATATATTATTATCTGTTTAACTGTTTGCATATGTACTTTTACAAAGTCATGTAAATGACACCTGACTTTGTAAAAACTGGCAAGTGAAAAGCAGAGTTTTAAATTGAACCCCAACTTGCCTAATGTTTTCTTAATGTATCCTTTTCAGTCTGTGTATACTTGAGTCCATTCATATTAGATGGCCGAGGTGAAAACCCGGTCTCCCCTCTGCTTGGTTTGCAAGTTCTCGATCTTTCCGTGCATTGATGATTCATTCCCACACATCGTGGAAACTTCAAGTTGCAGGTGGCATTTTTTTTGCCGTAATGAATTCGAACATCCGCATAACCAAACAGCTCAAAAAGTTCGAGCTTAATAAAGCTAATGCATTTATTAATGTCCAGTGTAATTACTGAGGATTTTAGAGCTGCTGCTTTTCATTTTCTTTCATTAGGCTTTCGGGGTGTTATTCTCTGGTTTAAAAAAAATCAACATGGAAAAAAAAAATATAATTACTTCTGAAATAAATTTGTAAAAAGCGGAGCAACATTTTTTTCATTCCTTTCCTAATAGCACTTAGTTTATTAGTGCTGTATAAAGAAATATTATCATTTAAATTTCTTGTTTCAGTGTAACTCCCTCGGAAAGGGCATACTGCACTCAAACAAGCTACATGCATTTATTTACATGTGTTCCAAATGGAGGGTTGGTTCTCAACATAAAAGCTCTGACCCATAGGATAATGTCGACAATGCGCAGCTAACGATGCCAATTTAACTAACGCTCATCAGCAGACGTTGCTGATGGGTGTCCAGTTAAACACAAGGCTGTACATTAGTCCTGACGGCTTTTTTCCGATCTCGCCTGTAAACAGTTCGAGCCATAAAGCAGCAAAACAAGTTAACTGCTGCACAGCCGCGGCACACGCATTAGTTTCACAGCCCAGTGAAATTACTTATTTTACACTGAACCAAGCAATGTTTTGAAAACGGCAGTGAAACGAAGTCAGGTGTGAATACCACCCCTGTGAATTATAAAGTTGATGGGAAAACCATTAGAGACATGCTCTGCCCAGCCCTAATTTACTGCTCAGTGAGGAGCAGGGAAAACAGAGAGAGACTTGTACAGTTTCAGTCTAAAATGTACCCGATGAGTGCTTTGACATAACAAAATCACTATAGTGACAAAAAGCAGATAATGAGATACGAAAGTTACTAAAGACTTCTACAGTTTAGCAAAGGAAATGGCAATACAGTAAAAAAAAAAAAAAAATGTAAGTGAATCTTTTTATTATTGTGCCCAAATTTCACTGCAGTGTTTGCCACTGGTGAAATTACCCGTAGTGGTGGGTGGTGTGTGTGCATATAGGCAGTAAGTTTGATGGCATGTGTAACGCAGGTCATTTTATACAGCTACAGTTTACAAATTTAAATGCTTAAAATCTGACATTGGAGCTTTTTGTAGATTCTACAGTTTAAAAATGTCTGTTAAGGTTCTCAGTCATCCAGGTCATCGTAGTCTAAGGAGCTTGGAAAGAAAAGCGCCTGGACTTCTTTAAGTCCAGGCGCTTTTCTTTCCAAGCTCCTTAGACTACAGTTTAAAAATATTCTTTAAATGCTTTTATTGTATAAGCATCGTTGTAATTGCTTGCAGATCACTGTCACTGAGACACAAGCACAGCTTAGCATGCTGACATGAGCCTGCGCTCACAGATGCACGTTTCCCGCCACTCTCGCTTTTTATTCACTTTGAATCAGGTCAGGTTGAGATGAACTGACCTGGGGATTCGTTGCTTCACAGCAGTAAAATGTTACTATTGGGCTTTCTTGTAGGTCGGGATCAAACTGCCTTTTCTGTCAGTGAAAACAGTTTGACTACACTTTTAATCCCTGTTTAAATATGACAAAAAAAAACATTTCTTAGGTTTTCTACATAATAAAGAAATGTTCCTGTAGTAAATGAAAGGTTTGTGTGTCAGCTGACTCTTTGGGCTTAAACTAAAGAAAAATGTGTAAATTATTCTGGTGGCTCTTTTTTTTTTTAACTGTAACTTTTCTTTAATTTACATGTTTATCTATTGCTTAATTACTTTGATAGTATCTTATCTATCTTTCCTCCTATGCAAGGTCTCTTTCAGCATGAAAAAGCTGTAAAACTTATTAAAATACATTTTAAAGTTGAAATTTATGCCTTCTTTCACATTTGCCAATGCCATCCTTTGGGCTGAACTGGAGTCTTTGCTGGGCTGATTCTGGACCCCGGGGCGTATGTTTCACACCCCTGTTGAAAGTCCTGGTTCTTACTTTGCATCTGCAGTATATGTCATACCTGTGCAACCTGAGTTCTCCCATCCTTCTTGCACGATCATGCAGCCAAAAAGTGAAGAGAAGGTGATGACACCTGTGCATCAGCTTCCTCCCGTCAGACATTCGGCTCTCTTTGCAGTCCACGCCTCACTCCACAGACTGCCTGCCAGTTCTGTGCTTAGTTACAAAGTTTTACAAAGAAGCTGCAGCGACGAGCAGACACTTTGTAGTATTTTGTGCTGAGGAGCTGAAGTGGATCCATTCAACTCTGAATTTTACAGACAATTCATTTCACTTTTACGAAGCACATTCATATTAAGGTACTTTAAACTGTAAGTTAGAGTTAGCACTAACTGTAAGTTTAATAGAAACTATGAGCAAGTATCCACAAACCTACCCTGGTTATTAGCATGAGTACTGTGGTGGCAGCCATTTCTGACCACAAAAAGCTGTGCACGTCTATATAAAATGTGTAACCTCACCGGAATCCACAGGGGTATGTTAAAAGGGTTTTCCACTATCCCTATGGTAAATAATAGCCTAGCTTTCATCCTTTTTCCCAAGGCAACTTTTTTCCAGAAGATGCCAGCTCATGCAGCAGTCTCCTAGGGACTAGGTTTATGCTCGCCTCACTGGATGCATTTACATAGAGTCTAATATTACAAATATAATCATTTAAAAAGGCCAAACACAATAGAAATACTCCATCTAGAGAAATTCAGTTTCCGAGGGATGACTTAAACTTTTCATAAACCCATCAGAAGAAAAACGATTTAACCTGATTACTTTCCAAGTTTACATAAAAGCAACATGTAATTTTATAATTTTTATAATAATGTCAACCCAAGCCGGTCCTCCTCCACTTCAACAGTTAGCAGCACCATAGTAACAGGAGCTGTGGTGTTTAAAAGATGATTGATTTGACCCATATTTACAGAGCTGATCAAACGCATGCTAAAGCGAGATGAATGGTGTTGAGAAAAACAAATGCATGAAATATGTGTTACTACCATTCGGAGGTTGGAGCTGCAAGTTGAAACACCGTGACCATCACCAGCGGCCTCCAACGCTCTTCTGTGGAGCTGAATGGACAAGGCAACCCTCCTGCGAAAACCATTCACGATGGATTCAATGATCTCGTTCCACATGCTACTGCTCCCCCCCCTTGGAGCACTCGCGTTTTTTGAAGGCCACTCCAGACACTTTTCAAAAATTTTAATTTGTACTTTTGAGTTGCACCCGGGGTTGTTCGCCACTGCCTAAATTAAATTGTTTTCCTCTATCTTGTCACTTTGAAGGAGAGTATAGATTTTTTATTGCTTAAACAAGATAAATCCCCTGCTGCCACCTCAGAATTTTAATATTCTTCAACTCGGAGGTGGGCGTGTTCTCGATGTGTGCTCACGAGCAGCAAGTCTCTCAGGACTGCACCCGCCAGTCGTGCTGCTCGCATGCTTCTTGCTGAAATTTAATTGAATACTAATGGGTGTCGCTTCCCATGCGATTAACGTGGAACAGAAAACAACCTTTGGCCAAAACATACCAACAACTTCAGACTTGACTGTGCGCTTCCTTTGGTTCACAGCGAGACATCCGGCGAGTGTGCAGCAGGTCGGATGAACGGCTGTCTTTGCGCATTGTCGTCATCCTTAGAGGTGGCTAAATTGTGCATTGTGATTTCTGCAAATTTTGGTTTAATCCAATACCAAGTGAATATGGGCCTGTACTGCCGATACTTTTAAATATAGTATCGGCATTTATGTAGCACTTTTCGCTTTACAATTCCACTCAATCTGACATTAACACACTGGTGGAGGCAAGCTACAGTTGTAGCCACAGCTGACAGAAGCGAAGCTGCCATATCGCGCCATCGGCCCCTCTGGCCATCACAGACAGAGCTGGGGATCGAACCGGCAACCTTCAGCTCATCTATTACAAGATGAGCTTCCCAACCCCCTGAACATGGCTTATGTAGGGAATGGCAGTGAATCACTATCCTATTGCGCTATTATCGATCGACACCAATACCAGTGTTGGTATCGATATTAGGATTATCCGCCCACCTCTATACTTTAACCAATGAGACACTTCTTTGTATGGTCAAAGGACACCTGCTCGAGTCTTCTCTCTACTATAACTCGAGTATCGTTGAGAATTTGCTGCATCACCTGAAGAAGCATATTATCAAGTTGATAATTAGAGCAACAACAGAAAGCGAGATAAAGAGAATGAAATCATTATTCCTCTTTCTGTTTTGTTCTTTTCGTCACGAGGGGCCATCACCATGAGACAAACATGCTTCTTTTTGGTCCGGCAGCAAACGTAATCTGCATAACCGTCTTGTGCTGGTGGAGTTTAATCGACATATTCTCACATGTTCAAAGCAAACTAGCAACACTGCAAGTCAATTTCCTTTCAACATTTCAGTGGCTCTCGCCGCCTTTGAAGACAGGCATCCATAATGAACGGCGTCAATTTTCATCCCAATTAGAGTGTTTATCTCGGCTTAGTTCACCTATAGTGTTGCCTTTGCCTCTTGTGAGGACGATGAATTTTCATGAAGGACAAACTCTGCACTTCAGATAAAAACAGCTTATCTAGCGCCGGGATTTAAAGCTTTAAGGCTGTTTTTTAACACTCTTTTTTCTCTCCAATTTGTTTGCGGTGTGTTAACAGCTATTGTGGCACTGGGTTGCTGTAGTGTAGCGAGAGAGTTGGGAGAAGGTGGGTGGAGTTATAAGAGAAGTGGAGAGAGCTTAAAGAAGGCGAGAGAACATGGTAATTCATGGTTATATAAGAAGAGGTCCTCAGAGCTTTCATTTGTAAAATGGAATGAATGGAGCGAATCACATCAGCCCACAGAAGCTTAACGAGACGCTAACTCCTACACATGTCAATCAGCGCAACTGTAGCACACACAAACCACCCTATCGTGTGTGTTCATGATTTATTGGAGTGTGAAGCAGGTGTAGTAGCTTTACCTGTTGTTGCAGAGCTGCTTAACATCAAAAATCTTATGTAAGCAAGAAAATCCATCATTGTTTGTTATAAAGTAGGACAGAAGTTTTTTTTTTTCTAACTAGTTTGTTATTTTAGCGTTGACATATTTTGTATGCAAAGGAGCGAGTGCGCAGCAGCGAGTCTGTGCTGAAGCCGTTTCCCCCGACACTACCTACTGCTCAGGTTCAGGGAACCCTCTGCTCTGACATGCAACATTTAAATGAAGACATTAAAATTTAAACAGTCTCCATTCCGGGGACAATCACTGCTGACATCTGCTTGGCATGCGACAAGTTAAGGAATACAAACATGGTGGCTGCTAACACCATGTGAAACTTTCTGGTTTTAAATTTGCCTTTCCCTGCAGATGGGAAAGCTGTTTCTTAAAGCTTGCTTTTGATTGAGTTATCAAATATAAATAAAGTCACTGAAAACAAATCTCAGATCACAACACAATATTTAAAACATCATGTTTCCATATTTGGTAGATGCTTCTCTGGTGGAAACAGCACAATGTGGTTTTTTGGGGGGGGGTGGTTCCCACTGTTAGGACAAACTTTTTGTTTGTATTGGGCTGCATTTGGATTAGCAGTCTGACGGTGTCCTCGTAGTCTTTTAGTTTAGGTTTGGTTTTTGTTTGTGCATTTTTGTCACACCTACATGTTTTCAGATCATGAAACAAATTTTAATATTAGAGAAAGATAACCTGAATAAATACAAGATACAGTTTTTTAATGATGTTTTCATTTATTAAGGGAAAAACGTCCATACTACTGGTTATGCCACCCTTGGCAGCAAGAACAGCAACCAAGTGTTTGCAATAACTGGCAATGAGCCTTTCAGATACAGTAGCTGTGGATGAATTTTGAGCCACTCTTCTTTGCAGAAATGTTTTAATCCAACCACATTTTTAAGTATGAACAACCTTTTTTAAGGCCATACCAAAACACCTTAATCAGATTAACTCCAGGCATTGACTAGGCCACTCAAAATCTTTTCTTTTCTTTTTTTTAACCATTCAGAGGTGAACTTGTTGGTGCAATAAATGTCTGCATACATGTCCGTGGACTGGTGCATCTATTACACGTTTTGCTGTGATACTGGGTCGCCTGAAGCAGCCCCACACCATCATACTACCACTACCATGTTTGACTTAATGATGTTCTTTATATAAAATGCTGTGTTAGCTAGTTAGTGAAACTGAGCTCAGCTTTCTAAAAAATGTATTGTATTGCAAGAAGTTGGGATCTCAACTGCCAAACCATGCCACTCATCTGCACACTTATCCATCATTTTGAGCGGCTGTTGCCAGCCATGATGGACGTTTAGTGCAGTAGGCGTCTGCAGCACACAGTCGTCTTACCTTACCTCTCTCTGGAGTCACATTCTCATCTCTGCTTGGTGTTCTCTGAACTAAAGAGCACTGAGGTCACATGTACAGAAATAATATGTATACATAACCTGCAACCTGGGTTGACCTAATGGCAAATACTGCAATTAGGAGAGCAGCTGTGTTTATAAAGTACAGTTTTTCCGCTTTGCACTCGTAAAGTTTCCCCACCTAAAGCTCTTTGCAGCAGCCCGTGTTTTCTCCTCCAAATTTTGTTTCTTGTCTAATTATCATTCTGTTTCGTGCTTGGATTACAGCGTAAATCAGCAAAGCCAACAGCTCTTGATGAATGCCCATTTCTGTTGGGTAATGAAACATGCAAGAATTTGTTTCCTTTTGGGAAGTTGGTGGTCGCATAGCAAAGTAGTTGTAATTATACCTCACATGCTTGTTGTCACAGTAGTAACAGTAGATGTCTCCCTTTCTGAGTACCAAGGGTAATCAAAACAAAACAGTGGTTTGTTCAGTTTTTAGAGGTTTTGAGTGTGGCTGGGTATTTTCTCCTTTTATGTACCTATAGCTCCTTCTATAAAAACACTGCCCTTAATGGTATTCAGACAACACCTTTGCTTATTTACACTGAATCACACAAAGCTGGTACTCTTGCTTGTGATTTTATATGGAAACCTGGCGTTGGTGAATCAGAGGGGTGTCTGGGGAGGTGGAGTAAGTTTTTTCATCATTCACTCCTTTAGATTTCATTAAGGCAAAAGGTTTTGCATTAGTGAGTGGCGTGACCGTTTTATTTGGCAATTATGTGTTGACTTGAAACTTCACCTCAGCTAATTCAAGTTAATGAACTGTACCGACTGTTTGTGATGTGGTGTTTTTTTTAGAGAACGTGAACAAAAATATTGCTTACTGTGTCACTATTTGGTATAGCTTGTCTATGCTCTGATTTTGCTGACTGATTTATTAGTGTGTTAATTAGCACGGATTAGCAGGCACCTATGTCTGTGCTGTGCACTTTCCTGACCTAGTGTAAGGTAATTACTTTGAGTTTCCTCTTCTCTTCTAAATGTGCTCACTTCTGGGTCCAAAGAAGCTTCAACATGCAGGTCCACACACACCAGTGGGTGATGTCACAGTGGCTACATCTAACTTTTAATATGTGGGGTGCCATCAAGTCAGCAAATTTGATTCAAATTGGACAAAAAGTACTGTGCAAAAGTCTTCAGCCACCCCTCATTGCTTTGTATTTTTCTTCCAAGTAGCCGGGCCTTCTTGTAATGTTTAAAGTGGTATTGACAGATAGTTCTCCGGGCTTTCTTTTGGCTGCTTTTGCCACTCACTTCCATTCCAGTCCTTGTACCAGACCATTTTCAGAGGAATTTTTTGTTTTTAAATCCACTTAACACTGACATATGAATCATTCAAGAATAAAAAGGCTCCTAACTCAATTGCTGAACCTGTGCTGTGTCTACATATAATAGACAACTTAGCAAAGAACCAATTTGCAATTGTATCTTTAGGCACTTTAACACCAGCCTGTCAGGAACATTAATTAGTTCTCATTTCTTAGTTGAATCTATGAAAAATGCCAAACATAACACAGTTTGACAAGCATAAAATAGTATTTTTGTACCGCAAGGTGATTCCTAAAGAGCTATTAGCTGAAAACCTGGCAGATTTAAGCATACTAAATAAAAATAAGGAAACTGAACAATTGGAGGACAAAAGAAGCGACAGCCTTTAAAAATGTATCTATAGCAGATGAACAGCATCCAAAAATCGCGTCCTTAAGAAATGGGGAGAAATCCACCAAAGACGTGACACAGGATCAGATAGATGCATCCGGCACTTCATCTGATCCATTTGCTGTTGACTGAAGCTTCATCAGAAACGGCCTCAGTGGAAGGGCGGCTGTCAAGAAGCCATTCATAAGGAAGGGAAGCAGGGAGAAAAGGCTAAAGTATGCTAAGTAACACAATAACTGGACTCAAAATCAGTGGCAACAGGTGTTATGGAGTGATAAATCCAAATGTATAAGTTTTGGTTCAATTCATTATCAAAAAGTATGAAGGAGGTCAGCAGAGAGATACAGCAGTGAGTGTCTGCACACAGTGGAGGCTTTGTTTGAGGCTGCATTTCAACCAGTGGTGCTGGAGATTGTGTCAACATTGATGGATCTATGACAAGTACCATCAGATTTTGAGCTACCATGCAATGCCATCTGAAAACCATCAAAAGTTCTGCACATTCCTGTACCATAGTTGAAGTCTGTGTTTTATTGTGTGCATGTATTTTTTTCTCATTGCAGCATTGTATCTCTCAGGCAGTCACATGATTTTGCGTTAAGTGTGCAGCAGAGATTCAAATAAAGGTGAGTTTAAGTATAAGGTGCTGTGTAGCCAAGGGGACCACTTTCAGGTTTTGAATTGTGGCCACAGCGACTAATTGTTTATATATGTGCTGGTTTTGTTGCAGATAAGAGCTTCTTTGATAAGTTCGGCTCTGGAGAGCTGCTGAGACTGTGGTAACAAGCTCCTTGTGAGGTCTCAGGCGTTTCTCAGAGGGTGGGAGGGCTCTGGGGTTAGAGGTTCTGCCAGATATCTTGTCTCGTTTGATACAAGGGAGAGCCTGAGGGCCAGGGAGTGAGCATGTGGGAGATCAAAGGACAGACTAATTGTTTCTGACTGCCCAGAGACACACGACTGATTGCTCTGTTACAGTTGTTGAATTTCACACACAGCTGAGAGGAAACCGACTGTGCTGGTCGCTATTAGAATAAAATAAAACATACGCTGCTGTCATGACGATAGCAACAAATCAAGACACAAAACAAGGTACATTAAAAGCTGACCCATTGCTTCCACCTTAAACTTTATTAGTTGTTTTTTTTTTGTTATAATTTAGCAAAGCAAACATCAAAGTATGAAGGCATCATTTCTTAGAACTGTAATTTCTCTGATCTTTAGTATGGCACCACTGAAAATAATTAATGACTCATACCAACATTTGAAAGAAACCAAAACCCCTTTTTTAAAAATTAAAGAAAGAAAAAACAAAACAGGTGTTAGCCATTACATGTACTTAAAAATACAAATCATCTGCAAGCAATACACAACCAAGAACTCTCCTCCTCAGGTCTGTGATTGTGATGGTTTTTTGTAATTTGATATGAAATAAGGCAGATTCATTCGATACAATTATAGACAATCTGGTAAGAAGACAAGCGAAAGCGAAGAAGACTGCAATTCTTGTTTATGTAGGTGAAGTTCAAAGCAATTTCCTGGCATGCACTGGAAATGGCAAAGAAAAAGGAAAGGGGAGGGGGGGAAATAAAAAAGAAGACTCAAATCGATTTGTTGAAAAGACACTCACATCCTCGTTTATCTGCACGGGCGTTAATGAACAGTTTCCTGGTTAAAATGAATAAAGCTGCAGTCACGGCAGCAGCGGAGATGAGACTTGATTAGTGATGTTCAGATGAAAGGCCTGGCAAGCGGCACGTCGCCTCACAGACCACAACGCGAATCGGGGCATTGGCCGATCTGACTAAAGAATGGAAATCGAAGCTGCGGCGGTGTGTGAGGAGACATGGCAGGTGTCAGTGTGTTGCACTCCAAAGCAGCTTACAAATGCAGGCTGTCGTCCCACTACCGAGTGCCAGCGTGACTGTACTGGTGGCGTCAGTAAAAACTAAAAAGGATGGTTGATGTTTAGCATCACCCAGCCGGGAGTGTCAACATGTAGGAGCTGTGGCTGTTGTCGTCTGACAGCTTCACCATGCTCTCACAGTGGGTTTATCAAATAGCAAGACTTGAACCTGGTTTATCTCATTGCACCCTTCGGGCAGAATGATGTATGACTCTAACACACAGTGAGGTATGGCTCATCTTTTCTGGTTGATATGTTCAAGTCCTATAAGTAAGGTTTTGTACATACATATACATATAGTACATACATATTTGAGGGATGAATAGTTTAACCAAGAGAGGGGAGGGTAAGTAAAGTTGGGAATGTGAGCATCTTGTGAGTAACTGGTTTTCCTGGGCCAGTGTCAGAGCCCATACTGACATGGGCCAGGCTGACACCAGTGTGACCTTCGCACAGTTTGCTGGCTGTCAGATGAGGCTGATTGTCTTCCCTTCAGCTGGTCATTCTTTCTTCTCAGCGCCTGGACGGAAACAAATAACGAGACATTTCCTCAACACTCTGTCTTGAAGGCGTACAACGAGCAACCCTTGAAGCTCTTTTCTAAACTGAGCGGTTTTTTTGGCATAATCAGAATCATCATCATCATCAGAAGTTAGTGGAAAAACCCAAAAACTGTTGGTCATCAAACCACGTCTTTATTGATATACACTGATCATCATTAAGGGTAAAGGGAGGTCGTCAAATGTTGTCTTTATTGGGGAAAGAGTTCAAGATTCCTGGCTGTGGATTGCATTAGAGTGTAAAGGAGTACATAAATAAAAGCCAAACAAAACAAAAAAGCACTAATCTGTAAATGCCAGTAAACAGGGATGACACGTACTTTATAACAACTCAAAGCTTTGTCAAAATCCAGCTCAGTGATGCTCGAAAAATTGTGTGCGGCAGACAGAGACATCGAGGCAGATCCGTTTCCTCTGTTCCCATTTCACCGCAAATGACGTGATTTTGTGTGTCGTCTTTTTGTGTTTGAAGATAAAACAACCCATCAACTTTGCTCTAATAATGTCATACGGTAAGTTTTGATGTTGTACTCTGGCTAATTTTAACGGCACACTATGAACTAACCATCTCCCTCGTACACGGTCCCACCCTGATGCACACGGTTGTTCGGCAACAGGCTTTTTTCCCCCCTTTTCTTGGCTGCTTTGTCTGGCATTGTTTAAGCTCTCTCCTTTCTACACCAACCCGCCTACCTCTGCCAAGTTATTTCATATGCTGCTTCCCTGTCCTATTTATTCAACCCCAACAATCTGTTCGTAGCAGTTGCTTAATGAATTTTTTCTACCTGGAAACTATACGACGCCCAAATCCGAAAGCCATTTTTTTCTTTTTTGGCTCATCACTTCTTTGGACCCACACAGAGAACAAGCGTGTTCACAGAAATTAATAGCACTCTCCATAGATGACTACATTCAAATTATATGCTGTCTTATTAGCCTAAATCTCAATGAAGACCTGAGGATAACACTAGTGTAGTATCCTTATCAGATATGATTTATTGGCATTATTATTACCCCTACAGTCTGTTTTGGCTGCATGTTAAAACAATATGCTTTGCACACTTGATTTATTAAATGTCCAATAGTTGAGGGTGCAGGTAATTCATCATACTCAATCTCCAAAGACGTGCCGACGCGCATATACCAAAATATCAGGGTTATAGTTGCAGACCTGAAATGGGTACAGAGGATTTACAAATGCATTTGGCCCTGAAGGAGCACGTACAAACTGCCTGCTGCCTGCCCCTACAGAGACGAGGAGATGGAGACAGACGGGGGTTGGGGGGGAGTGGAGACAAGTAGGGTGAAGCTGGGTAACACTTGGCTGTGCGCAGCGGCGGATTCTCGAAAAGAAGTGAATTTTAATTCAGCAGCTGTGGCCACTAATAAGAATCCACTTATAGAGATGTGTGTGACATAAGTGTGAGCCAGTAAGCGGGTGTGAGTGCCTCTTTCAAGCTTTTACCTTTGGACTGAGTTAGAGTTGAACCAGCTTGTTCTGAGTCCTCGACGGGATCCTTCGTCTCTCCTAGAAGGGAGTAAAAGAAAGGAGAGCGGGGAAATATTACAAGAGGCCATGAAAATCAGGCAGCCCTTCCCACTTTTCTGTGCCAAGAAGCATCAATATACCTAAACAAGCGCTGCCTCGCCAAGCTTGTGAGTCTGAGTTCGGTTTGTAGTTACAGTGGAGCTAAGAGAAACGGCTTCAGATCAGGACTGAAGATTATGCGAACATCTCATAATGATTTTTTTATACGTGAATTCATTACAAAACTGACTTCTGATGCTGTCTGCAGATTCCCAGCTCTAAAATTTAAATGCATCTTTTACATAATCAAAGGCTAATATGTACTGTGATGTGAAAAAAGGAAAGAATGGCTGTCAGGCTGTTAGGGAGTCTCAGTGTTTAAAGTGGGTACTAATCTCGGCTCACCTCCATTGCTGGTGCCAGTGTCGTTCGTCTGAGAGTCTGTAACATGGAGAACACACAAATACGCACATGTTAGCTATTTTCAAAGTCGATTAGTGCATGCAGATACGGTTAAACAGACTCAAGTTTGAGTAAACGCAGCCATTATGCAGGATTATTCAGCGACTCTTTGTGCTTTTGTCAAATTACTTTATACCCAACTAAGTCGATCATCCTGGAACCAGTCCAGGATTTCATGAGCAAACATTTCCATTTATCCTGATGCTTAAACTCTAAAGCCTGGAATTTCAGCGCCTTCCTAAAGTGTAACACTTCAAAACAGAACAAAACAAAGTCTGAGAAGGGAGAGAGATGCATTCAAAATTAATTACAAACCGCCATTCCCATAAGGCAGCTTGAGACCCCCCCAACATCCACCCACCATACACACACAGACGCCCCCAACCCTCCTCTGCACGCTTCCTTCTCCCCGTCTATCCTCCCCGTTACCTCTGTAGTCGCACAACTCCTTCGTAGTCACTCCCAGAGCAAACCTCCGCACTTCCCCCTTTCGCAACAGCAATCAACCAAACAAAGCAGGCCATAAAAATAACCACACTCCCCAGGCAGTCTGGTGATAATGTAAACAAATACAACTGCTTCGGCATGATAGAAGCAACCATGGAGTCTAAGGCTGCTCCGGTGTTCTGTATGTTCAGAGGAACAAGGCTGCGGTTGAGGTCATTATACACTCACGGATGTAATTGCAGGTATCCAAGGTCCTCAAAGAGAGATGAAAGTTTGTGCATTGCACAATAGCTTTCCCTCGCTGGCTGTCTCACTAGGACTCTGTAAGCTGTGTAGAAAATCCATTATACTGCTTCTTCAGTATAAAACTGATTTAATCTGTTGCAACATATTGGGATAAATTTCTCCTCTCCGAGACACCACCGGGACTCAAGGACTGCAGAAAAGCAGGAAGGATGAAGCAACAACAATATCCCCCTGCTTTCTTTTACCGTTTGATCTGTGGCATGGAAACGGCCATGGAATTATATTATGTCCTTTTTATCTTCTGGTTATTTATAACTTGGAAGTTATTTTTTATTGCTTTGGCACAATGGCTGTGATTTCTATCAGTAATAACGTAATTATACTTAGGAGCATAATTGATGTTGGAAAATAGTAACGCATGCACCATATGTAGACTACAAATCTTGATTCGTTTGTGCTTGCCAGCAGTTTTTTCTGTGCGACAAGTGTGCTTCAAATTGTTTTTTTGTCTCCTCCAAGTGCTAATTGGTTTAAATTATCTGGCTTAAATGAACTTATTTAAAACTTAATTTGAATTTTTTGCCAGTCTGTCCCCAGATCCCAGACGTGACTTTAAGTAAAACGCTATCAGAACCAACCAAAATGACTCATCCAGATGAAAAATAACCAGAAAAGGAAAGCAGCTCTAAATAACCCAGAATTTCCCTTTAATGTCTTCTGGCTTATTATAAATTAATCAAAGAAGCAGATTTTCCTGCTGTAATAGACTAAACTGACAGGAAGCATGACACGCATATTGTGCCAGATGTGTTTTGGATGTGTTACCCGTATGGCATCAATAGTGAAGTAATTAATTATGCATACGCATCATATGATATGCCGTTCATTAATGCTTTTCCACATAATCTCTATGTGCATTAAAGCTGATGGCGAGACATGGAAATGTGCCCGACACTGGAACAGAGCCTCCGTCGTATGAACTAGCTTAGCATGTCTACGCGTAGCAGCAGGAGCTCACTGAAGCAGCGGCCTCATTCCAGATGCTCCTTTTTTGTTCTCTCCTAGGTAATGACAACACAGTCTTGGAGCTAGGGTAGCATCCTCCTCTCCTCCCCTTTTGATACCCAACACTGATCAAAACAAAGGAAAAAAAAGTTCAGATTTTCAGTTGTTTGTGGCTTCAGCTTCTTTCTGACTGAAGCTCGGAGGGAACAGCAGCATTGGTTTGTCTCGTACTCTAATTTGACTCCTGTGTGCTGACAGTGAAAGGGCTATCATTTAGAGGAGCATCTGAGGGTGCTGTGGTAAACACATAAACAAGATTTTTTTTGGGGGGAGAAGAAAAATGGGCCTCTGGTGAAGGAGAAGCACAGTCCACAGAGGGCAGATAAGAAAAATAGAAGAAAAACAGAGTGAATTGACTACTCCCTCAGCAGGAAAAGTGGACAGCTTACAGCAATGTTTTTTTAATACCAAGGACTTGAGGGGTCCTTGATGGTGACCCCCAGCCTCCATGCTGGTATGTAAATTACGAGCATTCAGCCCTGGTTGCAGAATTTGTATGTACATGGGTTAATGTGAGTCTACAGAAAGAGGGTAAAATAATTGAGAGCTGGTGACTGTGCTGGCCTCTCTGCTGATTGCTTATCAGCTGACTTCTTCCACTCTAAATTCATCGTGCATAGCTTGGAGCTGTGGGTCGTTGTCCTGTTGTAGGAGGAAATTGGTCTTTTTCTTTGTACTCTGGCTTGAAGGCCAGGATGCAGGAGTCACCTCTTCAATGTTGACACCGAGACTGGTGTTTTGCTGATGCCATTTAATGAAATTGCCAGTTGAGGACCTGCGAGGCATCTGTTTCTCAAAACAGAGATTCTAATGTACTTGTCCTCTTGTACACTTGCGCAACAAGGTCTCTTAATTCTCTTTCAGCTCTACTAAAATCCACTTTGTGTTGTTTTGTGAAGAAAGCAGAACACGTCAGGGCTATCGAGACATCAGATTTTTACTTTCGAACGATCACGGCCACGAGGCTCATTCACGACAACATTATCATGGGAATAATTCAAATACATCTATAACCTTGCTTACTGTCTGTCTGTCAGTTTGTTTGCAAATTTAGTTAATTTTTGCAACAATTCCACACCGCATGAACAAATCTTAAAATGTAAAGATTTCACAGCTTACAGAAGCCAAAGATTTCTGCCAGTTCTGCTCCAATCATATGGGTTAAGATAATGAAATCCATAATTTTAGTATGTAATGCTTCAAGGTCATAGGTCAAAGGTCTGATGTTTTATGATAACACACTGACATCTCTTGTCTTTTTTTTTCTAATCCCAGACACCGAACTAGACAAATGCATTGCTTCTTTAATCAGCACAGCAGTTTTCAGATGTGCTGTCATAACTGGAATTACTGATCAATTATGCATGAAAGACTTTACATTAGGTGACAAAATCTGCCATCCCAACAGATGAGCGACCCCAAATTTATGAGTGAGGGCGTGCAAAAGAGAGACTCGACTTCACTGAGACCGGCAAACTTGGATGAGGTGACTGGTAATGAGATTTTCCAAAAGGGTTTTTGATCCGATTCCACATATTTGAACTGTAATCAGTTATTATCGGTCATGATATCATCGTGTTTTGGTGAAGACGAAGGAGACGGAGATCAAGCCGGACTAATTTAGCGATGGGCAGAGGTCACCCGGAATATCAGAAACATTTCAAACGTTAACTAACTTTTAAGTTCTTTAACATTTTTTTTCTGTCATTTCAGCCTTTTAGAAGTTCAGTTAAAAACATCCTGGAGAGAAAACCCATCAAGACGGAGGAAAACTGCATGCGCTCACATTTCCACACATGAGAGAAGGCAGAGGAAGGAAGAGAGTTGGGCATAAGTCACCCTCGCATGCAGACAAGCAGAAAATTACATCCCCCCACCTTCCATTCATTTATTAGACAAGCGGTAGTTAGCGATTTGTTGGTCAGCATTAGTATACCGCAGCACAATATTCAGCGACGACAGGAAGTGTGTTTGAACTGCAGCAACGACGAGTTAAAATGTGAAAACACTGTTTGAACAGGAGACGGATTTTTGATTAGCTGTAGCTTTTGTGTGATAAGTGTACTCATCATTGTTAAATGGTGTTTGTTATGACCGCCAACATTTCTGCTTTTGCGCAACTTTTAATGGTCTTGTCATTCCAACTCAGCCAGCTCGCAAGGGAGGCAGTCCCCATGGGTCACCCACATAGCAGCATGGGAACCGTCTCTGTTTAATGTTCCAGACAGGAGCCGTGAGCAGAACAGGAGGTTCCCTTTGTCCCTTAGCCACAGGACATCTCAGTCTTTTTTTATTCTCGTCATTTTGAGCAGTTAAAAAAAAAAAACGAAAGAGAAAAGAAAAAAAAATCGATCGAGGTGTAGAAGTGTCTGCGCTCTACAGTGTCAGTTCCCTTAGGAGAATTTCTTCTGTTCATTTGATCCTTAAAGCATGGCATGGCAGGCTGGTCTGTTGTGTCTGAACACATCTCGGAGCTTTGATCCCAAGCAGATCACACAGGTGTCCAGCTGCTTCCACTCTAACAATGAACATGAGCCATGGCAATATCAGTCTAGGAACAACTGAAAGCCATCAGCACATGAACGGTTCACTGGAGAATGCACGACGTCTTGCACTGAGTGCATTAAGTACTTCTATTTTGCTTGAGTTCAGTCTGTTGTTTGGAGCTTTTGTGATGGAGTTGGAGGGCCACCGCTTGTTCAATGGCACGTTATCTTGAGAGAAAAAGGAAGGAAAATGTCAAGGTCGCTGCCAGTATCTGTCGGTGCTCTATTCTTTTCAGGGGGATGAGAGGAAAATTATTTTCAGAATGTAAACTGGGTGGTCTACGGGGGACTCGGGCCTGGTCTGTCCTGGGTTATGTATATTTAACAAGTATCAAAGAGTCCCTCATTGAACTTTGCATGGGCTAATAGCTTTGGGTCTGATATGCCTACTGCAAAGATAATTAAAGACATCCCTGCTCAGGCAAAACAAGAACGGGTGGAGCTCAACAAGTGCCCAACCAAAAGAACTAATGAGCTGGTAAATGTGGAAAGCAACCCATTTTCATATGTTAATTTTAAGTTTGTAGTACATGCTTGTGGAAATAGCTTAGCTGCATGAGCTGCCACTCTCAAAGCAGTAAAAAAAAGGGGGGGCATTTGTAAAGGGAGGCAGTAGGGGGTGGTGGTGGTGGTGCTGGAGGCAGCATTTGATAGCTAGAGTTTTCTTTTCTATGAGATGGAACACTGTCTGACAATCTGAGCCAATTAAAGAGCATTGAGCTGTGACCTGCGGGCTAGGGAGATGAAAACAAGCCTGTTCAGTAAACACTGACCGCCCCTCTCTACTGCTATCCTCCTGAAAAGCCAAGAGTCTTCATTAATATTCTGCCTTTCTTCTCCCCAAGAAAAGGCCAAGGGGTTGTGGACACTAAGTAGCATTGTGCTCCCCTGCGGGTTTGGGTAACCTTGCAGTGGTGGCTGCGGTGGGGCGGCTCCGAGTTGTGTCAGGGTCCTCTAAACAGACTGAAAAGGCCCAAGCTCATTACAGAGGCCTGGGCCATGCTTGACAAGATGAGAAAACACAAAGTACTCCGAATGAGTGAAAAGAGAACAGGACACCATCTGCTTTGGGGTTAAGCTACTACTCGGGGAGAAGTGAAGATGATTAGAAGACAGCCAGCGATGGCAAGAGAAGAAGGGGGTTCAGATATGCTACAAAAATGACCAGTGGCAATCCTTTGATAATGCAAAGGGTTTGAAAGAAACACAAAAGCCAGTAAAAATGTTGTCTCCATTGGCAAAGTCTCTCTTTAATCTCTCTTTTTAGTCTTTTTCTATTACCCATTTCGTCCAAGGTAGTGCGAGAAAGTCACCACCGTCTGTCAGAAGACAACAGAGTGGATTTTTTAAAAAAGAGCCAGAACACTGTGATGCAAGGAGATGAAAGGAATAAGTGAATAACTGATTAAGTAAAGAAGTAAGAGAGGGAGACAACACAAAAATAGACACGGAAGGGAAAAATGCAAAAAAGGCCTCCCCCTGTGTGACCTACATACCTGCTAAACCTGCTGTCAGTGGTGGCCTGCTCCTCTCTCATCACTCACTGAATTACTTTACATAATCTTTAGACTCTCCCTGTGCTGCTAAAGGGCCTGCTGCAGGTAGATGCCCGCTGCTGTTTTCAATACCTATTGTGGTTTACTATATCAAGACACAGACGGTCTTGCAGGGGGAGAGATGAATCTGGCGCTAGGTGATCCGGCTAACCCCTGTGATACATTAAAATGGGACACGTCGCGTCTGAACGAGGTGTGGAAGAGGCATGTTTGCAGAGGAAGGCCCGGGTGTGTGTATGTGTATGTGTGTGTGTTGCCGTCTTTGCAGTTATGCATTGACTTGCAGTTATGAAGTGATGCCTCTTCTGGGCAGCTCAAGGTTTTCCTTATGGATTGGACTGGTCAATATAATCAAAGTGCTTGTCTAGACTGCAGAGAAAACAGAAGCCCGGGCAGAGCAGCTGTTTATCACCGAAAGGTCAGAAAAGGAGCAGCTTGATTGGCGAACCTCATTAAAAGCACCAAGCATATTTCAGCAGTGGAGCGTAGACGTTACGGAGACATCATAATAAAGGATAAAGCTATTCACCCTCTTTCTCTGCAGATACATTTTCAGTAATACATTTTAATGACATAGCATGACGGCAAAAAACTGTATGGTACTGAAGTTGAAACTAATGAAGCAAGCGAACATTTTGTTCTCAGAGTTGATGTGGTAGAAGCAGGAAAAACGGGTGAGCGTTAGGGTTTGAGTGAGTCTGACTAGAGCCAGGCTGTGATGGCCAGACGACTGGGTCAGAGCGTCTCCTAAACTGCAGTAATCAGTATCTATCAAAACTGGTCCAAAAAAATTACAGTGGTGAACCACCCACATGGTCATTGGTCAGAAATGGTCCATGTGGTCTAAACAGACGAGCAATTGTAGTTCAAACTTATGAAAAGTTTAAAAATGAAGTGCATCACAGCTGGTTGAGTGTGAGACTGCACAGCCGTAGAACAGTCAGGGTGCCCATGTGGACCCTGCCCGCCCAACTAAAGTGCCAAAAATCGGCACACGAGCATCAGAACTGAGCTTGACATTAGAAGACAATAGTGGGCTGATGTTATATATAGTATAATGTTGGACTGCAGTTAATGAATATTTTAATTTTTAATGAATCAGTTCATTATATTCTACAAAAACTGTAGACATCAAAGTTTCCAAAGCTCAAAGAGATGTCTTGTCTTGATTGATTAATAGTCCAAAACCTAAATTCTGTCTGCTAAAATGTAATAAAAGGAAACACTGCTTTTTTTTATGTTGTTTAACTATTCATCGACTACATGTTGCAGCTCTGATAACGTGTTGTATCCCGTTGCATCATATTCTGAGTGAACTTGTGAGATCAGAGAAGGGTCAAAGTCTGAAAAATACAAGGGAGTCAAATGTGCAAGACTTTTGCAGTTCAAAGGGTCAAAAAGACATAAAATCCCAACTGGCTTGTCTCAGTCTCAAAGAACACTGTTGTATTCCACCCGGGTTTACTTGTGTTTCTACCTGAAGTAGCTCTCCCATCAAGTCTTCCTCTCCGCCTCCAGGAGACAGGGAACCCGTACAGAGATCGCTCATCATCACTCAAACAGCGTCTTTTGTGTCTGTGTGTATTTTATAATACGTGTGTCTCGGTGACTGTGACTAAAATATGTTCCAGACATTTCAAAAACACATTTGTTGCCTCTCTTCTGGCTGACAAATTCTCTCTCTGCTGAGAGTTGATTCATTTGCCGTTTTTGTGAACCAAACAGTGGGTGGGGACGGGATAAGAGAACTGATGAAAAGAGGAGCTTCAAAGAAGAAGAGAAAAAGTGTAGCCTGTTAGATGAGGCCCCCTCTCTTTGAAGCCAGCTTCTGGGCCAGAGGTGACCAACGTAATGGACACTGTAGACAGTGTGTGCTGCTCTCCATCGCCAACTAAATTACCAGCGTTCTGTGTTTCTCCACAATGCAAAATGATCCAGGCTGCTATGTGGGAAACATATGAAATGTATAGGTGCTCAAATACAGAACATTTAGCTGCACACTGCTAGGTAGTCGAGTCAGTCGTTTCATGTGTCACCATGGCAACATCAAGCCTGTACCTAACCATGTTCATCAGTTTTTAGTGCCCCTCGACAACAGTGCTTTTTTTTGTTGCTACTAACAGTTTTTCTGTATATTTGCAGCACGTTCCAGTATGTGGTTCGCTTTTCACACTTTGCAGCATAAATGATGCGCAATGGGCTGTCACATTAGTGAAGATGGTTTGTTTATGTCTCTGTGTTTGTGGAGTTGCAGTGCGTTCAAAGCTCTCTGTGCCACTGTAAGACGGCTGTATCCTCAGCCTTGACAGGAAAGTGTTTACTGAGGTCACGGATAAAAGGAACAGGAGGGATGTTTTCCTATATATGTATACTTTTTTTTGTAGCCAGAGGAGTCGCTGCCTGTTGGTCATTAGAAAGAAGGTTTAAGATGCTTCTGTGTTGGCATTACGATTCTGACTAGAGGGTTGTGCTACGAAACGACGTGAAAGAGTTAGCAAGCTATGTGGAGCGAGCTTAAAGTCAGAAGTGCCACAGTAGCTCTCTTTTAACCTGGCGAAATCACCATGGTAACTCATGCTGAACACATTGCCTGGTCAGGAGGTTATGTTCAAAATTTCACCGATTCTTTTATTTATTTTAAGTGCAACAACGATTCTGTGACTCTTGCATTGTCTTGTGAGTCCGCAGCTGTTGAAAATGTCTAAATGTTATTATAGTCGATTCTAATATGCTGTTAAGTCTCTTTTAAACTCCTGGGTGTGCAGCTACCAGAGCACACATCAACACCTGTTCCATCAATAAAATAAATTTCACTTTGATCTGCTGACAAACTAAAGCGATTTAATTTCATGTTTAAATGAATGCAGTTTAAAGTTTCAGACTCTAATGTGAAGCCATCACCTTACAAATAAACTCAGCGGTAAAATAGTAAACTTGAATAAAAATGGAAATTTAACTTCTCTGTATGTTAAATGACCAGACTTCTGCAGCATTAATCTCTCATGTTATTTGTAACACTGTTGCATTTCATTGTTCTTTATTTTTATGTTCGTTGTAGATTTTTAGCACCCTTTTTTCACCTGATAATCTCTCTAGAATAGAAGAGACTACAATATGAATAATTTTTGTATGATATTTGCATGCTAGTGCACACAGGTGCTGTAACCACCGTTGTATTACCTGTGATCTCAGGGTTTTAGGTTTTGCCAAACCAGCTATTGCAACAAAATTCTGGCTGTGTTGAACTTCCTTGGTAGTATACCTCTCTAGGTGCTACATCCTTCTTTCTATGTATGTTGTTGACTAAAGGAGAGAACGGCAGAACTATGTTGAGAAATTCTAAAAGCTACATCCACACTGGAAGCGACGCAGTAACGTGGTGATCAGGGACCACGGAAACTGAATAGCATTCCACAACTTCAAGTGACTGTGGGTGAAATAACCGCTGGTGATGGGAAGTGGGCGGGCCCAAGATAAACTTTTCTCAACTTTGAAGCAAAGTTAAACCAACTACCAATGAGAGAAAAGAATATTGTTAAGAATAAGTTAGAGGGTAACCTAGGCAACTGCATCCTGGAACGTCTGAAGTGACCAGCCGTCAACTTCACAGCGATGCGAACTGTGTGTGAGCAGCTTAAAGATGAAGTTAACTGTTGGTTTCATTATCGGTCTAAATGAACTGGATATGAACATGCTACCTTTTTTCAGTGGGGATTTCACGATAAAGCTTTAGAAGCGTTTGTGTTTTTATTTCTGTTATGTTTATTTGATACAGAGTAACCCAAAATTGCTAAAGCACATCAAAAGCAGGAGTCAAATTGATTTTAATAATAAGGAGAAAAGCTGCATTAATGTGACCACTCTGTACTCAGAAACAATGCCTCAGCATGTGACTGGTAAAGCTGCTGTTGCTGAACTTTCACAGTCGGTATAAAAGGCTATAAAATATAAGTTTAGCCTAGTATCTTCATCTAGTGGCAGCCTGCTCCCCTAGGAGCCACACAGTGTTACAGTATACAATGTTATGCCAAAAGTTAATTGTGTGCTGACAACCCTTAGCCACAGGGAAGGCTGCGCTGCTCTCCAAAATTAGGTTTACATCACCAGTACCCCACTGTTCACAAAAGACCAAGACAAAGGGGTGCAATACAACCAATTAAGTAAAGCTTTTTGCTTTTGTAGACAAAGGACCATAAATGCAAAGCGACATCAAACTCTAAGTGGAGTATACTAGTAACTGTGGGATAAATTCACTGGAACTTCGAGCCTCCGAGTGCGCTGGACTCAGAAGAGCCATTTGTGCTTGTTGTTGGTCTCTACCACTCAAGCTGCTACAATAAGGAAGTAAAATACATAGAAATCAATAATATCCCCCCAAATAAACCTTCCTAACAAGAAAATGCAACCAATTCTCCAGACGGTTGTTAGAAGGGGATTTTTTTGAGCCTCTATCTGAAGCTTTTTTTGTTATTGTTTGTGAAGAGGCGAGAGCTGGATTGTGTGCATGTTCTTGGGCACCATATGGTACTCGTGGATGCAGCTGGGCTTTTTGATCATAACCTCGCATACAGTAAGCTGTGAGTGGTTGTGGCAAAGCCACAGTGCTAAATAAAGCAGTCACTGCCATCAATACGGCATGTTCAAAACATCCCGGCCACCAGGGCAGCGGGGGGAAAAAATACACATTTGGTGGTTGCAGTTTGTGAAATGAAGGCATTCAAATAACAAGTGAAAACTTGGATAATTATGATGAAGTTGAGTTTTCTTTAGTTGCTGTGATGCTTTAAACAACAGAACAACTCTGAGCAGTGAAAAGGAATCAAAGAAAAACTGAGGGACAGAGGAGCAGGGGGGATGTAAGCTCTGTATTTGTGTAATGGGGCCTCGTCTCTGCTGTGTTGAGGCTGAAATGTTTGTGATAACCTGCTGGGTATGTCTCTCTGTCTCCCCTGCAAGCTTCCTTCTGCTTGGCTTTAGTATCCCATTACAGTCTGTCCCTTATTTGTTCGTCTGGTCTGCACCCAGCCACCCCGCTAAAGTAGCCTCCTTCCATAGTCAAGGAGCTCCTTTCATCCCCGTTCAGCCTCTGCCAGAGGCCAGCTTAATCAAAGGTAGGAAAATTTTAGGATCACTTACATATAGAAGATTCTGGCTTCCTTAATTGCAAGGTTTCCTGAGCAATGTTTTGAAGGAATATATTGAGCAAAATTGTAAGTCTAATGGTCACATACTAAATTGACAAGCACGTAACAATAAATATCATCAGAGAGCAAAAAAATAAATAAAACATTTGCAATCTATAACATGCAAAAGCTCCTCGTAGGTAAAGGCTGCTAAAAACCTGATAAGAAAGAAGGACGAGCTGCTGTTTATTCAGTGACATTGAACCTGTGCAGCCATTAAATCTTACCTTTGGAGCTAAGACAATAGCTATCGACTACTGTAGGAAAATCACGCTGCATGAAGGAAAAACAATCTCTGCTCACAATTCAGATTTATTTATTCCTAGCTTTAGGCAAAGACTCTTATTTTAATTTATGAGTGTTCCAGGAGCTCACTGAAGCGGGTGCCCACTCTCACAAGTCACCAGAACAAGGCTTGCTGAACAGATCTTCCAAACACAATAACAATCTAGCCCCCGATTTTCATTCTAAAGTGTGTTATGAATATTCATAAATATAGGCTTCTTAGATTTTGATTCAATATGTGGAGCCTTTATAGCATTCCTCCTATCAGGCAAAGAATCGTATTTCTCGTGCAAGATGATGTGTGTGTAGATATACATATATATTACTGTGCCTTCCTCCATATATCTCTCTTCCTCACAGAGATACTCAAGATCAAAACCCATAATATAATCTTCACTTCAGTTATTGCTTTTAGATGCTTGTAAAATTGCATTGAAGTCAGACAAATATAGATATGTAGTTAAGAACAGGAGGACTAAATACTTGAACCGAGCTACATATTTATACTACAAACAGGCAAGAAAGATAAACACGAGATGGGCGTAGTTGGTAATACGAAGTGATAAAACCTGACTCACTGAATAAATTATTACATTAACAAGTTATAAAGATGACGACAGCGAAAATGAACAACACAAAACTGTTTTATTCAGCTTTGCGATATTTAGTGTGACTCCTCTGGGACTGACATGGTTAGCTGTGATACACACTTCCATATGTGTAATATTGAGCTATGTGAGAGCTGCGGGGTGTCAACCAACGTTGTTGGCAACTGGGAGACCACAGATATAAATGTGCAAGTGGAAAACAGGATGGCTTTTTAAGAAAATTGCAGAGACATACACAGTCTGTCTGTAATAAATCCTTCAATGTGAATAATAATATGAACATTGTAACCTGCTCATTATGAGGTTAATCAGCGTGTCCTCCCGGTATGAATGTTTAAAAGACTCGAAAATACCAAGTGGGTAATTTTTAAATAAGGATGCATCCACAACCTCAGGAACAGCGTAGCTCTTTGATGTCTGCTACAGTTACTGCAAATCCTGCTCTGTGGTCAATAAAATGAGGTACACAAGTGAACAATTATCCCAGCAACAAATTAGAAAGCTTTACTCAACAAGAGCCAATGAGTCTTCCTTTCTCAACTGATTTTTTTCCCCTTGATTTTGTGATTAGGGGCATCCGAGTTATCTTTAATCTTGGCCACTGATAGCAAATTGGCAACGATGGTTTCATCTTAACTCGTTAATGTTCAGACTGAAGTTTAGAGTTTTAATTTGCAATGCTTTAAAGCACTAGTTAAGCTCAACACGACGCACGAATTTGTTTTGAATCTATGGGGTTACGACACAGGTTAGAAATCCAGGTTCCTGTAATCGAGTGTTTAAAAAATTCACACAATTAACAACCAGATACATGGATACAGATACATTTGGGGAAGAAATATTAAACAATGTAGCTCCATGGCCATCAGTTATTTAATGCATTTTTATGGGATTCGTGGTAATTACCTCTCTGTTTCTTTTTGTTTTTTAAACTCAAACGCACACACACACACACACACACTGAGCCCAAAGCCAGATGCTTGTTTACAAGTGCCTTTGGTCTTTGAAGTGCAAGTAAAGGTGTATTTTTGCTACTGTCAGTCTTGCTGGCAGGAGGTAAGTCAGATATGGCTAATTCTTGTAAAAAGAGACTTTTGGAGATGATTGAATTGGTAATGTTAGCTCACACTAAGAGGGCACATCATGGGAAATGGTAAGGCAAGATCACTGGTAAAAAATATATATATGTATATATATAATTAACCATATTCCAATGATTTTGATCCTATGGATACACATTTGAGATTAGTGCGTGCAGCCAAGTTACCCAGGATTTCACAGACTGCCAGCCTAAATCCGTTTTCTGGCACGTTCAGACTTTATCCAGAATGGATTTAGAAAGTCTGGACAACAGACAACATTCTTGCAGTTTGGATCCAAGATACATTTGGGAGCGATTTCCAATCAGATTCAGCCCATACGCTCTGGCCACTCAAAGATTTAGAAGTGCTTTTTGTTGCACTTGCAATGCAACACACAACAATGTCAGACTCAGAGCGACAGAGTGGCGCGGACCAGAATCCATGCTGCTACTGGACGAACACTATGGAGGACAACAGCCCATGGAGGGAAGGAGGGATGCGAAAATAAAAGTTGTCTGTGAATAATTTGGGAGATGTAGTCCTGCAAAGAAAGGCTGCACTGGAAAGCCAGGCAACCAGCATAAGTTGTTAACTAGTTATAGGCAGTTTGAAAAGTAAGGAAAAATGATTCAGCTCATCAAAGATTAAAAATTAAATAAAACACACAAATCCTTTCTTGGGTAAATGAGGCAAATATAAGATATGATAGATGTAACATCTGTTTGACTGAATGGCAAGATAATCTTCAACGGTATTTATGTACTCTAGAAATGTACAAATGTGTTACAAAACTTAACCGAGGTACGTTTTGCTTTCAGTTACTGCCTGATGTTTTGACAGAAGCAATCAATAAGTAACATGAAGAGGAACCTAATGTACAGAGTGGATATATAATCTCATGTCAGTGTTGAAAATCCAGCAGAAGGTCACACATGGAAGCTCGGAAGATCCCTGTGTGCACACACAAAGGCTTTACATACAGACATATGTGCGTATATGTGCAGCAACCTCATATTATGTCCTCAAATTGTTTGATTTCTCATGCATTCGTCCCATCATTATGAACTATTATATTACCTCTTTCAGTGAAGCAGATTTAACCTTTACGGCCATGAGCAGGCAGCCTGATTACACTTATGTTTAATAAAAGGTTATTTGCTCTGGAATCATTTGGTCTTGTCTTGTGAATAGCTGGTTACGCATGGCTAAGCCAGGCTGTGTTGGTCTGCATGATATTCAGTATCTCAGACTATTTGGGTTTGCACTCCGTCCAAGGCCCCTGCTCATCTATACCAAATGCAATCTGCCTCCAATCAGGAGCGACACCACTGTTTACCGCCCGACTGTGCCACCACGCAGTATGTAGCCTATGGAAACCTAGACGGTGACAGACAGTAGCCGGCTCAGGCAAGAGACAGTCAATGGGGTGGAGTGAAGCTTTCCACTGAAGGAAATCCTGTAGAGTTTGAAGGCTATATTTCACTGGCTTTCAGGGAGAATGGAGAAGGCTATCTGAGACAGATCTATCAGGAATGTTCACTCTCACCCTAAATTAATTGAATGTCAGTCAAGGAGAAAGTGAAATAGAGGCAAGAGAGTGACTGAGACCTTTGTGTTAGTGGAAGTGGGGTGGCTGGGGTTCCAAACTTTAGCCTTAACTTCTTAAGAGAATTACTCAGTGAGAAGCCAGAGAAAAATGTGGTAACAAAGACAGATAATCTATTTGTGCAGAAACAAACTGTGCCTATGCTGAGAGAGAAGCCCGTAAGTGGATGGCTTCAAGAAGTTTAAATAAATAAAGGCTACATATATGGAAACTTTGATAAAGAAGCAATCGCAACAAAGTATCTGTAAAGTACAATTTCAGGTGATTACTTTAAGAGATTGTTTTCTTCTATAGTAAAGCATATTTAATGGTTTTATTCTGGTTAACAACAAACAATATCTCAACCTATGTCTGAATACTTGACATAACAATCCTTTATGTTAGACCTAGCCTTAAGACACTTTCTTACTGCACATGAAAATATTTTAAATAAGTACACATATATAGAGCTTAAAGTACTATAAAAATGTACATTTGTTTTCTTAAAATGTTCCATCTGTTAATTAGTATATACTCATTACTCTTAGATAGTCTGGTTAGATCGTGCGCTTTTCTATAACAAGTACTTTTTTCCCTACACATGCTTTATTTGTGTCATTCACACTTTAATTAATGAGCCCAAAGGTGCTTTGGCATGCACACTGGAGAAGCCAGGGATTGAATCACCAACCTTCTGATCAGTAGATGACCTGCTCTACCTCCTGAGCCTAGCCACCCCAGCAGCAGGAGGGTATATGGATGACCACAAATAAACTAGAGTGCCCATGCTCACACTGATGAAGTACAAATAACCCAATGGTTTAGCCCATTGATCTGTTTTTCAGTTGTTTGGGACATCAGTGTTGGTTTATAGGACAGAGCAATAAGCCATGCAAGGCTGTGGATAAAGACTCAACACTTTTCAAAGGATTTGTTGACACAAGACTCTCCTGCAAAGTCTCTTCTAATCCTAGCTTCTTGCTACGTTAAGCTATCTATTACACAAATCAGAAGCATTAAAATGTTACTCCATACCAGACTCTGCAAGGAGAAAATAAGAGCACTATTGCATTACGAGTTAAATAGTACATGTTTTTAGTAGTAGTAAAAACCACTGGCTGTGATTTAGCATGCTACAATTGTGATACACAGCATCATTGCTATGCAAGGTATGGGGAAAAATATGCTGATACCATTAGTCTGCAAAGCAAGCCTGATTATTGGAGTGGCTGCAGTTACTCAAAGCGATACCAGCTAATCAAAGTGAGAAATAGACGGTTTGTCGCCGTCTTCACCAAGCTGACAGCTAAATACAGTCATTTTTATGACTGAAATGATCAGTTCAGGGAAAATCTGCCAAGTAAAGAACAATGCCGATTCCACATAGTCATAATAGTCACTGATAACTTTAGAATATGCTGTAATGTGATGCTGGCTGTTCTTAGCATCACCATCATGGCTGCTGGAGATGTGTTTGGCCACTTGTGGATCCCTGCAGTCGTTGTAACTTTCTATACTGATTGATGTTTCATGGGTGAGAAACTGATTCCAAGTATAAACTAGTGCTACTAACAGACCAAAAAAAATACAAATTCAGTATGCAAGTATACAAATGCATCACACTGGACCAGAAAACCACATTCATACAAATCAAATCCAACAAATCAGATCTTACCTTCCATATTTTCGTCAGGTTTGTCCACGACACTTACTTCCATTTGAGGAGGCTGCACTTCCGCTGTTAAGGAAAGGAAGCAGATGTTACATTTACCCTAACATGACACAAGTGTCTTCATTGGCCTGCAAAAAAACAGCTCAGCCTGTCGTGTGTTCAGTCAGAGCAGCTCTGTTAATATGCCTTAAAACATGCATGTGCTGTGGACCGTGAGGCTCGGTCTGCATACAGTTAAGATCCAAGACCTCCTCACTTGGGTCTGTTTATTCTGTCTGTACAGCTGAAACGTTTGTGCATTTATTATTAACCAGCTCTGTACTGTAACATTACATTACTGATAGAACAAAAAAAATCTTAACATCTGTTTTTCCATTTAGTTATTTTCGTTTTTAGTTATTTTATTATACTACGTTTCATGAACAGAACTGATTTATTCATATCTTCCTGCCTAATTTCCTGCGGATATTAAACTGTAATTTAAGAAACAACAGAAAAACAAGGAAATCATCATCATCAGAAATCATTTTTATCATCAACACTGAGTATCTCAGAGGTTTTGATGTAAATGGATAAAACCCACAGCCAAACTGCTCTCTTGTACCTTCCTTACCCTTTGTATTGTCGTTGGTAACAGTTTCTTGACCTTTGTTTTCATCGTGGGCGGGGCTTCCTTCATTGATATTTCCAGTCGCTTCATCGCCATCGGTCTTTTTATCGCCATCGGTCTTTTTATCGCCATCGGTCTCTTTATCGCCATCGGTCTCTTTATCGACATCGGTGTCTTTATCCCCATCGGTCGCTTTATCGCCATCTTTCTTTTGAATTTCATTCTTACTGTCATGCTGTTCTGGGTTTTGCTCTGCGTTTGCTGGATCACCATCTAAAGGCACAAATAAATAAATAAATAAATAACAGGAAGCACATTTTGAAGGATTAATTCAGACACTGGGAGTCAAAGCTCTTACTATTAAATCTAGCTACATGTGGCACAAAACAAACCTGTGCTTCATTACTGCTGACAGAAATCTCTCAAACACATTCACACCAACAGGTAGCTCTTTGTCAGTTTGAATGGAAGTAAGAGAAAAGAAGGAAACATCGCCAAAAGAGTTGGAATGGTGGAGGTTTTAAGGGTGTCTTTTGGAGGCGTGCAGCCAAAAAGAGGGTCTTTTTCTCTTTTTAAAGAAAAGTCATCTATATTTCAAAAATATGTACAGTATTAGTAGTCAAAAACAAAATATGAGTGTAAAAAATAACACAAAGCTAAATGTGGATGAAAACAGTATCTGATGTAGATAAATTGGCTAATATTGGTTTTTGCACAAAGACTACATTTTTTACTAAGTAACCAAGACCACAGATTGAACATCATATTGATTTGTGGTGGCTGGATTTCACCTGCACTACACACACACTTGAGAATGATGTAACAGCAGCATTTTTTGTTTGTTTTTTCGCAGAATTATCTTGCAGGTGTTGTTTTAAATTGTATATTTTTGCTCTTCCAAGCTCCTAACTCTCTGTTTATGTCTCATGAGAAAGTAATTACATATCTCAGGTCTTGGATACCATCCCGGGGTAGCATTTGCTATAACTTGCTCATGGAATATCTACAAAATTCATGTTCAGAGAAGCTCTATCTGTCAAATCGCTGTCAATGGGATTGGATTTGAATAAAACAAAAACAGAGGAGAGACGAGGCGCTGCCAGTATGCAAATGCAGAATCTTAATTATATACCAGCAGCACAGAGGATATTCAGAAAAGAGAAATGGTTCTGGCTCAAAGTTAATAGTTGCTCCTTTAAAACACATTCACACACACACACACACACACAATTCATTTGAGGCTCTTGCTGTCAGCACAA
Source organism: Oreochromis niloticus (assembly GCF_001858045.2). Taxonomy (NCBI): domain Eukaryota; kingdom Metazoa; phylum Chordata; class Actinopteri; order Cichliformes; family Cichlidae; genus Oreochromis; species Oreochromis niloticus. The sequence goes on from NC_031978.2 coordinate 22,587,196, forward strand.
TACAACACATCAGAGCCTCTGGGTGTGTTATACATACACATTTAAAACAGTGTGTACTACTTATTTCTGCTCTGCTGACAAGATGGCTCAGGTTGGATTTAAAAAGGAAGAAATACTCTGAACTAAAAAGATCGAGCGACTGAGAAGCTGGATGTTGGTCAACTCTCATTGTGCGCTTCAATCAAATTCAATTCAATTCAATTCAATTTCACTTACATATTGCCAAATCACATCAACACTGTTGTGTATATATTGTAAGGTAAAGACCCTGCAATAATACAGAGAAAACCTCGACAATCAAATGATCCCCTTTCAGCAAGCGCTTGGTGACAGTGGGAAGGAAAAACTCCCATTTTAACAGGAAGAAACCATCAGCAGAAGTAAGCTGGGGGGGGTTATGAGAGGAAGACAGGACAAAAAAAACCAAATAACACACATCTCAGTCTGCACCCAGACAACACGTAATCGCGCTGCCACCAGTGTTGGACCCTTGATTTGTAACTGTACTATACCTTGACTTTGACTCTCCATCTCCACATCTTGAGGTTCACCTACATTTAGAAAGACAAGAGAAATTCAAAAGAGCAGAAAACATACGAGTTTAACGCCAGCGTCTGGAGTTGAATCGACTCGGCTTTCGATATCACCTCAAACAGCCTTTTCATTCCATCTCTTTCTGTAGCTTTGCCTTTGTTCTACAGTATGAGAGCAATGGATCCACAAAGACATGCATAAATTAAGTGACAAAAACGAAGGGAAAAAGAATGTCACTTCTAAAGCCATACATAATTGAGGGATTTCTTTGTTCCAAGCTTCTGTGATAAGAGAACTTTTTTTTTGTTAGAGTGGTGGCACATGGGATGGAAAGACTGTACTGAAACAAAGAAAAAAAATTCAATTTTTGATGACAAATGACATCAAGAAGCATCGGTAGGGCCGAGAGGCTCAGAACATGCGTTAATGGTCCGTAGAGCTACATTACCATTGTCACCGTTATCTTCATCACCTCCTCCCTCTGTACCTGAAAAGGGAGGGAAAAAAAATCATCAGCCAAACAGAGGCATCGGTATGAATAATACCAGTCATTCATTTTAAAAAGCAAAGGAAACAGTCATAATAATGATCACTGTTTAGCTGTTTATCTTCCTAATGCAAAGGATTTATTTTGAGAGTGTTGACGCCGCATTTTAAAGCAGCAACGTCCAACCTAAGTTATTTTTCGTTACTGAAACAGCATTACACTGTTGGGACTTTCTGTCCATGTTTGAGTTTACAGGTACTTGCTACTGATGTTTCTAATAACATTTTAATTACTCTATATTTTGCATAAACACAACAGGGGACCAACACAGGCGGTCTTTAACATATCTAGCTTTAAGACAGCAGTTTTGGGTCTTTGTTATAAGAAAGAGGCTCTTAAATTTGTAGCATTGGGTAAGTAATAAGCCACAGTAGTGCTTTGAATATTTGCAGGGCGTGTTACTTTATGTTGCGTGCATATGTTGTAGTGTTACCCAAACTCACCCTGGTCAGCTAGACTGAATACAAATATTTTTGCATTTTTGGTTATATACAAGTAAAAATAATCATCTTACAGCTTTTTATATAAAAGCATATATATATATAGCAATATTTGAAGAACGTTACTCATTCATTTCACACAGGTGCTGCCATCACCAAACTATAATTTCAAGTCATTAGAGCCTTTATCCTGTTACATCCTCCTATAAACTGAACTCCATAGAAATGTCCACCGGATGCACAAAAGGCAGAATTTGATATGAATAAAAATCCTATCTGTTACTACTCCCACCCTCCTCACCGCTTTCTTGCACTCTTGCACTCTTACACACAGACAAGCACATAAACCAATGACATTTGGGACAAATTGAGTAAATGAAAGCCATGACACCAATAAGAGAACATGCTTTACAATGGCTATTGTGCAGCTTCTATAATTGCTTTTTTAACAAGCTGCAGAGAGAAACCATTTTTCATATCTATGCAATTTTGCCCTGCACTCAGAACAATAAAAATGCCAGCCTCCATTAAATGGGAAAAAGGCCAGTTGTACCAGTGCTGCATGTTTGTCTCAAGTATCTCTGTCCATCATGCAGAATGCTGGTGACACACAGTAGATGGCGAGCCTTTCTATTAATCATGACTGGCATTTGAGATAGAGCCACAGACAGGGGGCTGAAAAGAATACTTCATTGGGGAGAAAAACAACTTAAGACGAATCCTCCGCTAGCCTTGAGGTCACCTTTTTTGTTTAAAATTATGCGAGGGCCTTGTATCTGTCCAAAGTATCTATCTGTGCCAAACAACAATTTATCAGATATGACAAAAGGCAGACTGTAATTTCCTCTTTGTTATTTGATCATTTGTATTTGGCTTATTGAATGAAACTGCATTCAATTTGTGATAAAGGAAAACGTGGGACAGATTGTGGATTAAATGCACACACACACACACACACACACCAAAAGACCACACACAAAAATGAAGGAAAAACAAATAAATGTATTGTGCAGATGTGACTTCTAAAGGCTCTGAGGTAAGATCCATTTAAATGCTGTCTCTTTAAAAGGTAAAAACCCAAATAACACCTTCAGGATATCGCTCATTCATCAATACGAAACACCAGGTGGCAGCATTGCCATAGCTTTCTTACCCAGTGCTCGCTATACAATACTGTCATCACTGTAAATAAGGGTCTGACATACTTCACACAGAAGGGTTCGGGCAACACCTCGAGACTTTTACTGTCAATATTCTGATGAATTCCACTTCAAGAAACATGGTGACAAAAAGGCAATTTTAGGTACTCGCCTGCACTTCTGTTGACTGAGCAAAAGCTGAATGTTTTTCTGAATAAAATGTTCGTCTCACACACACTTAAATGATTTATTAATGTCTACATCACATTCAGGGCTACAGTATTACAAGGACATAAACAATTTATAGGCTGATATTCAGCCTTCCTTTTGTACCCTACTTGCACGCCTGTTAAGTAAACATCACCTGTGGTTGATGTTTACTAGTAAATAAAAGTAATATCTCAGACGGGAATAAATGGAAATGGGAACAAGTTAACTGGAATGCGTGCACACTCACACACACCCACATCCAACCATTAGCTCGGCTCCAATCCCCCCCTCCCCCCAGGCCTTTCTACTATTCCTTTTATTAAAGCAAAGTGGAGCAAAGGACAGGAAAAAAAGATTAAAAATGAGGGAATGTGAAAAATTCATGAGACATGTGTAAAGGAAAAAGGAAAAACATGAGCAATAGCAATCATTCAAAGACCTTTTGCACGTGACGTGTGTGTGTACAGAGTAAAGAGTAAGTGCATTTGTGAGAGATGCTTTATAGGGTACCACAGAGCTAGATGGCATCCCACAGAGAGGCTCACTGTCTGTCCACACGTAGCATTATTAATCTGCATGTCCACTTTGTGCCATCTCTCACCATCCCCCCCCTCTATCCCCGGTCTTTCCCACTAAACTCAAGCATTCCAGGCAAACAGGCATTGATTTCCGGCTTAATGTCCACATTTTACTGTGTCCTGTAACACACTAATCTCACTAATACCAATCTGATATCAAATAATGGGCACTGTAGTGCCGCTTGCCAACTCAGGTGTGCTCTAAAGAGGTTAGAGTCCAGCTTGGAACTCCGTGCCAGCGTTCACCTCCGTGTCTCAGCCACCTTTTTACCTCTCTCGGTTTTTCTTTCTATAGCTTGTGGCGTCTGCATGCTGTGCTTCTGTTTCATGTGGATTACATCACAGCACAGCTCATCACACACACACAGAGTCAGTCTGTGACCCGCACCTTTCAAATACTCCCCGGGGATGGTTGCCGGTGACGTTGGATCATGTTAGCTTCATTTGAAGAAGAGATAAAATGCTGTTGATCAAACCTGAAAGCCACCTGCATTGTTCTTTTAATATGACTGTATCATGTATGGTATGCTGTGTAGTGAAATATCATTTTTGAAAATTAAATGAAATATATGCATCAAAATAAGCTGTATTATGATGCTGTTTGTGTTCAAAAACAGGAGCTGCTGTGTTGCTTGAATGGTGAGTTCTACCACAGGTTACTTGCTCTTTTATGTTTGGCCTGGGCGTATGTGTTAATTGTGTGCTTTTAACTGTCTCCTTCCTTGAGTCCACTGAGGCGAAAGAGGCCTTTTGCTTGTGAGGTGACAAAAGAACTGTAAATGCAGCAGTGCTTCTGTGTGGGACGGAGAGATCCTATAATTACCTTCAGTCCACTAACCAGTGTATTTATCAGGGGAAAACATTGGAGAAAACCTTGATGTTTTCCCTTCATCAGTACTGTGACTAAAAGCCCCTCATATCTGACCCATGGACTGTGGCGTGAATTCCCTGAAGAGTAATGGATCCCACAGAGGCATATTGACAGACACATTTCACCAACTCTGCTGCAGAGTTGATGCTTTTTGGTAGTGAAGGTCCTTCACTACCAATGACTATAGTGCATGAAAGAGTGAAATACATATTTTAGTTGCTAGAAGAGCTTGCTCTGGTACACAGAGGTAGCACGAGGCTCTCAAGCACCTTATAATGTCTGTTTTATGTAACTGACAGTGTGTTTTTGCACTTAGCGTTTCCTTTGCTTTGTGCAATCTTGAGTGTTTTCGATGATTAATCCCACCTATGTGCTACATCGAACCAGACCTAACCTTTACAGTGCAGGCAGCACAAAATCATTTCATTGCCTCCCTGTGAGAGAGGTTGTGTCAAGGACTGACTGTTCCCATGCTAGAAAGCTGTGCCAAGGCCTTTTGTGAATGGATTAGTTACTATTAAGCTGCGGGGCCTGATAAATTAGGATTTATAAAGATTATTACAAAATACTTATGCCCTTCTAATGCTGATGATTGAATTTGTGAATCATACTGAATTACTGTGGATTATGGCAAAGGTATGTTGAAGAGGCAGGGAGAAAGACTTATTGTGCTTTGTTGAGGAACACAGAATGCTGTGGCGCCCTTGAAGTGACTGCACTATCTAGACCAGCCTCTCACAATCAGTGTGAGGAACGGTTTCCCCAAAGACAACAGCCATGACTGCTATCTTCAAAAAATTCCTTGCAACCTTAAGGCTTGAAGACAAATGGATGGTGTACGATTTTAATTGCCTACTAACACCCTCCAGTGTAAGAATCTAATTATCTTTGGTCCATCGTATCGGAGAAGCCTATAATTGTTTCAATATTACACATCCAAAGGGGCTGAAACTGCAGAATAGCCAGATAATGGCTTCTTAAACAAGTTTGCCTCCAAGAAAACATTCTTTTAAAAAGACCAAGCTTCATCTTGTATTCATTTCCCCAAAGAGGAACTTGGCATCAGAAGAGCAAGAGATTACTGACCAAGAGAACGCTCCTTTACTTTATACACACACAACAATTGTTTTTAAAGTAAACACATATCAGTGTTTCCTCTGCCAGTAAAGTTTCCTTGGCGCGTTAAGAAGAAGGAGCCGGAACAAACGTGCACAGTCAGAACGAGCACACTCTACCTCTGGTGTTGTCCTCGCTCTCTTCCTCGGTTGCTGCTTTGGTAGGTGGTTTTGTGTTATCTATAAATCAACAAAAATAAACGGTGATTCAGTTGGGCAGACGCATCCTTATCCCAAAACGCTACCAGGAAGCAAAGAGCATGTCGTTCTGGCATCAAGGTGAGTGAGATGGTGTGAGTAAAGCTGACTCTTTGAAGCAGTGATTATTCTTGGCCGTTCTGTCTCTGTGGACCATGCGACAAAAGCCCGTGGGAGAGCGTGATGGCTCTTGTGTTTTGTTTTATACCTGCCTGATAAAAATGACGCTGGTGGGAGAAAAGGGGAAGAATGTGAGGCTTTGACACCAACTCCAGACCAGAGTCTGGGACAAAAGCGTCATTCCGTGTGAGAATTGCAGTCATTTGAGCCTTTGAATAGCTTCCAGGCTGACTGATTCAAACTCTGGCTGATGGAGCAGAATAAAAGGCCAGTCCTTGGCACCAGTGCAGAAGCCCATCAAACAAGGCCAAACTGGACCAGGAAAGGGCTAGTATGATGATACAACAGAGCCAGGAATTATCAGGGGTTGTTTCAGTATAGTGTGGTACTGTATGCAGCATAAAATAGCTGGTGAGGAATACAATAAAAAAAAACCCAACACACTTGGTCAAGACAAAAAAACAGCTCCTCTCGACCAAGCCTTTACGATTCAGCCACGTTGTTTCACTTTGGAATATCACATTTTACAGTGCACTTATAAAACAGCCCTTTTATGTTCACCCAAAGTGAAAACACACATGCGTGTAATTGGTAGATCATGGGGGTGACTTTTGGAGGAAAACATTTTGATAGCACCCTCGTTTCTACATCTACAGTAATCTGAAGACTTTCTTCTGCAGACAGTAAAACTAACATTGCGTTTCGCTCAGATGGCTGCACATGTACTATGAGGTTTGAGCAGTTAGATGTGGGAAAACCTCACTGCTAATCCCACTGTGATCGCAATTAAAAAAAAATAAAAGCTCTTCATGTACCGCTTTGCAACACTCTACCTTGGAGAGAATTGCTACAGGCGGTATCAAACATTTATCAAACATCTCATAAAACTGAATTTTATACTGTACGTCTGCAAGTAACAACCAAACTGCTGTTATTGTTATTATGTTATTATGGCTATTGTTTCTGCTATTCAAACGCACACACGCGCTTCTATGTGGCCATCAGTTTGTGCCATTGCTTATTCAGGACATCAGCGCACAGACAAATGTCAGTAGTTTATCCTGATAAGCAGTATCTGGTACGTTCAGGCCTTGTGCCAAGATGGTGTGGTGATAAAAGCATTATGCGCTGACAGTTTGTGTTTGTGCTATCACCCGGTGCACGCTGCGGAGGGATGTAGCTCTGCTGCTTCTTTGTCACTCGCTTTAGGTGGTCTGAAGGCATTGTGCCCGTAAGCCGGATGAAGAGAATGGTGTTGGGAATTGGCTTTGATATAAGCTCTTGTAATGTAATGCACCTGACATGAAGTATTTTTAACAGCGATGAGTCAGGCCTGGGATTCAACTTGTCGCTAAATGCATAAACATTCAATTTCGTCTGCTTCGCGAAACCCAGCAAATCACTGTCATAAGCTGAAGCTACACCACTCACTCACCCTCTGTGTGCTTTAATGGAGGTGTTAAGGTGAAAAGGCAACCATGAAATATTCTGTCACTCACCTTCCTTCGGCGGCTCCTCTGTAACCTCCATGTCATTGTCTGGCAGAGGGGGAGAAAACGACAGCGTGTCAAACCAGGCTCTTTTATAATGCACGAGCCGACTCATGGCAACATGATTATAATATTAGAATATCACAGTGTTATGATGCCGTCTGCTGAGACCAAACAATGAAACTCGAACCTGCACCCACCCCTGTAAATCGGGGAAATACGATCACGTTCGTGTGTTCCAAAAGCTTTTCGCTGAAACTCTTTCACCTCCTGTTCCTCATCACACTCAACAACCTCCTTCAATTTCCCACCAGATGGCCTTGGATATCGAGAGTTATTACACCAAATGACTGAGTATGTGGGTATATGTTTGGGGAGAGGGGGTCACATTCGTGAAACATTCTTTTCCAATTATATCTATGCTGGTAGGCTCAGCAGAAATGACATAAAGCCTCCCATTTCCTGAAAATACAAGGACTGCAGGCTGGCGTGGACAACTGCGTCTTTAAAAAAAACCAAAAAAACCCTTTGATTTTCTCTTCTTTTGTCTGTAAGTCTATTGTGTGAGACAGACTGAGTGTACTAGAGGTGTTCTGGGTGGATGAGTTGAGTTGCACAGTGCGAGATGAGACGGATGCTTTGGATGTTTATGCTTCAGGAGGAACTGCAGAGTGAGAGATGAGGCGAGAGAGGAACTGTGGATGCCTGCTCACGGCTCCTACACACAACACACACTCATAGACACTCAGATCTTGCACAGCTCAGCATGCCTCTAGATGCCTTGTGTCAGGCCACTATATACACAGTACATGTGTACTTGCCTTTTTTATGTGCACAGTTCATATGAATGGATTACATTATTCGTGAGGGCACGTGTATTTTTATATATGTGTGTGTGGCTGTGCAGGAGTCTGTGAAATGATTGCACTGTGGTTAACAAGCAAAAGCAAGCGTTAGCTTTGATGAAAGGCTGTTGTCATCTGTTCTGTAGAAGTGTAACCATCAGAGCTCCCAGTGGATCCAGCGACAGGCTTTTCTTTTGTATAACACTGAATAAAAGGGTACAGTGCATTAATCTAACCCTGCTTGGGGAAACAAAGGAAGGTCCACTGATACAGTACTACAACAGCGCAAGAATGGAAACATCAGGTGTCTCATCTCCGGCCACACATGATTCTGCTATGATCACAGCTCAATACAGGGAAGATGCAGTATGTTTCATAGTCCAGAACGACCTTTTTTTTGGTTCTTGCTTTCTTTCTAGGGCGTAAAGCCAAAGAAATCGCATACACATTTAAACAGGATGACGTGATATGATAACTGATGAGAAAGGATCAGCTGTTTGACAGTACACAGGCTTATTCACGCTCTAAGAAATAGATGACAAGATTGATTCTGCTCTCATGTCTGTATGCTAAATGTGAAACAATAGCTGGTACATGGTTAGCTTAGCATAAACTCTCTAAGCAGGGGAAGAGAAATCTGCAACCACGCAGCAAAGTTCAGTAATTATCCAATCAGAGTCACAGTGAAACTCCAGGACTGTTCCCGAACTGGACCAATAAAGACTATTAGCAAAAAGCCTAAACCCCAAATTTTCGTTTTCCTGTATTTTGGTGAAGTATATTGAAATATACTGGTGTACAGATACTGTTCTGTGCAAAAGTTTTGAGCTACCACTCATTTCTTTATATTTTCTAGGAAAATAGAAGTCGGTGCAGAGATTTATTGAAGGGTGCAAACATATGTAGAAATCGATTATCAGTAAAAACTGATTGTACAGTTTTTACTGTACAATCTAATGTGCAACTACCCCATTATTTCCAAAGGGGTCAGCACAGTGGATCGGACGTATTGCCACTGAGTCCAGTTCTTGTTAATTTAGCATACCTTAACCTTTTCTGCATGTTTCCCTTTCTTATGAATGGCTTCTTGACAGCCATGCTTCCAATAACAGCACATCTGATGAGGTTTCAGTGAACAGTACATGGATCAGCTGAACGACCATGGTCATGACTTTCAGATACTTCTTTTGTCCAGTTACCTGAGATTTTTTTAAGAACACACTGCACACTATATCAAGATCTGCCAAGTGTTTTGGCCAACAGCTCTTCGGGCATCACCCATTTAGTGCAAAAATAATATTTTATGTCTGTCAGGCTGTGTTATCTTTGGCATTTTTCATAGCTTCAACCAAAAAAACATGGAACAAATGATGTGTTTTTGTGAGAAGCTTCTAGTAACAAAATGCCCAAAGACACAATTTAAAACTGTTTTTTTCCCCTAAGCTGTCTGTAGGCACAACACTGATTCATCCCTCAAGTCAGGTGCCTGTTTTATGTTTGAATGATTCATAGTTCAGTGTCCAGTGGCTTAACAAACTAAAAACCACTCCTTTGAAAATGGTGATGTACAAGGACTGGACTGACAATGAGAGAAAAAGCAAAGACAAAGATAAATGTGCAAAGACTATCAGAACTACTGTGCAAGACCACTTTAAAAAATGACAAGAAAGTCTGGCTATTTGGAAGCAAAATAAACAAGAAATAAGGTGCAAGACTTTTGCACGGTACTCAGTATTTTTTTCTCCACTTTTGATGGAGCTCAGCTTTTTTCCAGTGTTTTATGCCATGCTAAGCTTAACTGTCTCCATCTTTTTAACAGATAGATATGAGAGTGTTATTGATCCTCTCATCTGACTCTTGGAAAGAAGTATTGACCCTATCATTAAATTCTTAATAGATGGTGAATGAACTATTCCTTTAGGGTTACATATTCACTCACAAATTGGAATATCTTGTGAGAAACGACATGGCCATATTTAAATTTAAAATAGTGTCCCTAAACCGAGCAATTCTAAACCTTTAAATTATCAGCGGGTAACCATGACCAGCCAACACCAAAAACACAGATAAGCAGCACATAACATTTGTCCATTTTCATGTCTGATTTATGCACAGGCTCCCCAACATTTTCAAATACGAAGGGCTAAAGCAGGAACCTCGTATCTGCCGAAGCTGACTGAGAGACTCAGTGTGCTCTCTGACAATAACATCACTAACACACCGTGGTCTCCTCATTTCCCTGCCCTGAGGGATAGCCTCGTGAAACCAACACAGACTTCATTTTCACCCCTCACAGGGATCCTGTAGCTCTTCATATCCTCCGTCAACAAATTACATGTGTGTGATAAAAGCCTGTGCATACCACAGCTTTACTGCTGTAAAAGCAGTGGTGTGGTTTGAGGGGGTTCTTTTACTATGGACATTTGATGGCCGGGTGGGTGTGTGCATGTGTGTGTGGGTTAGGGGTTAAGAGGCGAGGAGCATACAGTGTGTATTAAAAAGCTATGTAAATAAATATCAACTGGAAAGTGGGTGAAACAGTTGGAGAGAATGCAGCAGCCTCTGCAGTCCTGTGGTCTGTGTTAATATTGTCAGCACTGTGGCTGATTGAGGAGAAGACGAGATGGAGCCCAGCTTGTGGGCAGCCACCCGGATCATATTAGTGGAGGAGTGTACCCAGAATCAATTTCAACATGCTTTCACTCTCTACAACTACAGATGCCTGACTGCTTCCATGCGCGCAAATAATATGTGGCACGGGAAGCGTGTGGTCAATCACGCCAATCAGAATACATAATAGAATCGTGTTTTATGATTAATTGCATTGATTGAGCTCTGCTTCTTAATCAATTAATGTTCATACTTGATAGTTTCGGCTTCTAAAAAACCCCCAACAACAAACAGCTTGTGCTGCTGTGTGCTTTAGCTTGTTTATGTATTTGCATGATTCAGTGTTGATGTTAGAGGGGGATCTTTGAGAAAACTCATGACTCCAAAAGATCCAAAAACATGCCGATCTTCACGAGCTACATAAACTACTCTGTCTGACTGTGAGGACTCCATCGTTCCTCATCAAACAGCTGCTCCGTTGCTCAAATACCAGGCACACCGCAGTTCTAATCTTTGCTCTTATCTTTAAAAGATAAATTAAAAAATCCACTTCCTGTTTTGTGCACGTGTGTCACAGCTTATGTGCCTGCATGCAGGTGTGTCTGAGTATTCATGTCAGCACAGGCTATTTTTCAGTTTCCTCCCTTTGCAAAGGAGTAACCGTATTTTGGCTCTCGCACACTGACAGCTTGTGGAAATGCACATTGTAATAAAGCAATTTCCTGTATGCAAATGTCCTGTTTACACATTCCTGCTCCAGTCATTGTCACTTGACAGATTGCTTGAATATGAGGAAAGCGGCTATACTATGAAAAATGAGAATAGTAAGACTTCAATAAAAAAAAAAATCCATTGTATGTGTACTCGCCGCTGTAGACATCCTTGAAACTGATGTCACGGGGAAGATCCTGAGTTTCGCATAACCACACACACACATACAAATTACAGAAAGATCAAGGCCACCGTTCACAAGAGCTCTATAACAGTATGCAAATAAAGGAGGTGATGGAGAAGCTTCTCCTCAATGTAATGGGGAAGAATGAAGGGTGTGAAGGGTTAAGGAAATGAGCGTGTGGCACAGGAATAAAGGGAGACACGAGTGAGAATAAGTAAGGAGAACAGGAAGTGCAGACGTGACAGAGGGTTATTGAAAGCGAGAGGATGCTGCAGGAGACAGAATGGTCTCAAGTCTCTGTGTGATGCATTCAGTGTTGCCGTAAGATCTACCTGACTGTCTATCACTAGCAGAGAGGATGATGAGATGTGCTGAAAGTGCTCGAGCACACCTGCAGAGCTAATTCACAGCCTCTGATTCACTACTGCCATTCTGCGCAGGCTAAATGCAAGTCTTTTCACACTATGGGGTTATGCATTACCTACCATGATGCAATCATACCAATCAGCACTTCTTTCTTCAAAGAACACCTTTCAACTACTGTTGGAAGCCATCTACGTAGTGCGGCGTGGCTGGATAAAACACACGAATCCAGTCGCTTCCGTGAGTGTCTAGCCTACATTCACAGCATAAGTAATTATTTTAGCATTCTTTTCTTCCTTAAGGTAAAACTTGAAAGAAGTTTTGTTTTGACAGAGAATTAAATTCTTTCAACTTCCACATGAGGTGAAAGATGAGAAGAGGTGTGGGTGAGGGCGGTGTGAAGGTGTCTGCCTAACTAAGACAGTGACCCTGAGTGGGAATGTCATGCTTATTAAGCCAATTATCCTCTCCTGCCCACAAAGAGCAAAGATGGGCAAAGGTGGCCCTGACCTCAGGGGTCAAAGGACACGTGACAGGTAAGACACTGATGTCAAAAGCACTTGCATCACGGTGTGTGCTGTAGTAACCTTTTGAAATGACCCCAAATTTAATCAAAGACTGACCTCGGCCTCCCTTATTAGCAACTCATTACATTTTGGTACACAATAGTTTTTAAAGATTTTGCTCAGAGTAATATGAGTCTCAAAACTTTTCTGAATGCCCTACGTGGCGTGCACACGCATACACACAAGCTGTCATTTTGCTTCTTCCCTGTTCCCAATCACAAGGAGATACAGGCCATTTATCCACTCACAGCACTTTTTAAATGGTGAGAGTGATAACTGGAGAACAACAGCTCCAGATTCTCATCTCAAAGCACTAATATGATGAGACGGGTGCTGGGTGCATGGGGGCAGGCAGTATAATTAAGGTCTCTCCTCAGAATGTAATCTTTCAGGGAAGAGTCTGGGCGGGGAGCGGGAGAGATGACGGGAGTGCAGGGAGAACAAAACACTCTCCATCTGGGAGCAGCGAGATGAAGGCCTGAGAGCCGGTATTCCGTTGGGGAGGTGAGGAGCGAAAAGTGAGGTAAATGGAAGGTAATGCTAGGCTGGTGAAGCCAGCCAGCCTCTTTCAGCTCCCCAGCTATTCAACTCAATCCTCTGTGGAGCCCCCATCAGAGCTGGTGACTGCTCCTGGTCCCCGGAAAAAAAAGATGATGGCATGAAAGGGGGGAGGGAATTGAGCAAGGGACAGAAAGGAGAGTGGGAGTAGAAGATAATGGATGTTTGTTTATTTCACACACACACACACAATTGGAGAGCAGTAACCAAGAGGACGGTCACGGTTGCTATGCATCCCGGAATATTTTAGCTTTTTTCAGGAGACAATTGCTGTTGTGTACTATTATTACAGTCAATCAAATCCGGCATTAAATTCTCATCAAACTATCAGCGATCACGTGAAATATCAGCTCGCTCATTCACGGCAAGAACACGAACCATTAGACAGCTATTATAGGTCAGGTAGATCGTGAGGCAATATGTAGAGAACCTGACACTTATTTTATCAACCTTGTCGGCATAAATTCTCACCGCTAATCTCCCCAAAGGCTGTGCGGTTGGTTGCGCTGAATATGTTTGCATTTGAAGGTGTCACCCAAACCTGACAGGTCCTTACACTACTGCTTCCAGGAACAGGATAATTCTCACTGCAGATGTTTCCAAGGATACACAAGGTCACTACCTAACTAACTGAACACATGTATGCATATGTTCAGTTACTTAGGTGGTGACATCACAGGTTGTCCAAAACTTGGAAAACTTGTAGAAAGTCGGCGTGTTAATCAATTCAACAACAAAGTGTCGGGTAGCAGAAGAAATGTAATGATCCAGCAACGATGCGAGTGAATACACGTACCTTGAAACATGACAGACATTTTCTTCTTGTAGATGGCAAAATCAGTCTCGAGGAAGACGCAGAAAATGACCCGTTTGATCTGCACGGGAAGAAGAAAAGATACAGAAGAGTAATTAATGAGTGTGTTCATTGCTGAAAGGGCTCTCTGTGAATCTGATGAAGAAAACTAACCGGACAAATTTAGATGTGACAATAGTGGTCGCCACTCGGTAATCTAATTAGTTACCCCAAAGACCATCTAAACAATACAAGCTGGGACAACTTTTGGCACGTAATACGGCACATTACATCAGAATAGGCATTACTTAATGGTGCGTGTGATAAGGGCATAAGCCTGTGTATGTGAAAGGACATGAAATCAACATTAAAAGTTAAGGAATAAACTTGAAAATTACAAGAGCAGTAGCAAATTAATTATAAAGCCATAATTAAAAATGCTGAAAAGAAAAACACAGAATAATTACATTTTGTACTGAAACCTCATTTAAATGCCACAAATACATATTTTGTGAAATCAAAAGCGTTTAATATAAAACAAGATTTTGACTTATTATTTCCTGTTTCAATGTAATAAAAAACAGTATTCTGAGAATGCTTCCCAAACTAACAACAAGGATAGTTTCATTAGCTATTAAACTTCAGTCAGACCCTGAAATATCTGGAGCCGCTACCATTTCCCTTTAAAACAGGCAGGTCTTCTGCACTGTGTCAGTGCACTGTTATTTAGTAGGTTGTTCCGAGCATCTTGCCACAGTTCTGTCTCAGGTGCTTCTGTCTCTACGTGGAAGCAGAGCTCCACAGGGGTGGAGGGTGGAGGGGGGGATACCATCTGTTTCAAGTTTCCTTGTTGTTTTTGTCACTGAAGTTAGTTCTTTATGCATCTGGCTTTATGCTTGCCATGCTAATAAATTTGGCCCCAATCAGACCCTCTGAAACTGCGTGATGCATAAGAGCCTAAAACAAGCCAGAGCTATAAAGTGACTTGACTGATGATGCCACAGCCTACTGTCTTTTGTTATTGCCATGGGTTTCTACTTGCTGCTAAGATAAAGTAAACAAATGTATGCTACTGTATGCCTGTGGAAAAAAAGGTCTACAAAAAATCAGCACAGGGGGGTTATGAAGGCTCCTTTCTATTTTATGAACTAAACAAACAGCAGATAAATGGCTGAATGAGCTCACTGACTCCTACACTTCACTTGGCAAGAAGTTACAGTTGCAAATATTAAATATTAATTAACCTTTAGTTGACTGCTATTTCCTCTGCTGTTTTTTTGGCCCAGTCTAAATTCATAATTGTTATGTTTTTCACTTAGAAACTTTAAGCACACTGAATACTGAATGGTTTCAAGCTTAAAGCACAGAGAGGATAGATAGATGTTAGGTTACACAGAAGTCTGGATGCCTGGAGGACTTAGCAAATAATCATGCAATCTGTACAAATCTGTATAAATGCATCACAAAGATAAACTTTTGTTTTCTTTACCTCTACATAAGTTTAATTTTTCACCTTTTAAAAGAAGAGGGCTGCTTTGGGTTTAAGACAGATCCACTGGCACTGTGTTTTCCACACTTTGACAGTGTGTCTAAAAACGATTCACAGAACTCAGAAGAAAGAGGTCACCTCTTTCAGTCTCACCCTTCTCCAGCAGAGTCTTAGATGTGCAGGCATCAGTCACGGTCACAGAGACGCATTACACACCACGGCAGCAGATAATCGCTTGACTGAATAATGGCAATTTTACACAACAGCCGTAATGCTAGCTATCTGCTCGCCATCCTCCTCCGTGCAGGATTTTATGTTCCAGTGGACAAAGGGGGCCCACCAGCTTTAGCCCCATTCCTGACCTAGCCCAGCACAAGGATCCAATTCAAAGAGACACCCTTCTGGTGCTCATACAGACATACATCTATTAATAGTTTATGATCAGTGCTTTGGAGTAAATGTTAGGAGCTGCATCTCGGATGGTAACATTTTATTTTGCTAGATGTCTTGGGGGGGCTTTGTTCATAAAATGTAGACTCACTCTCTCAACCCTTCAACCCTGACAGAAAATGAAAGAATGCTTTAAGCCTCCTTTGAAGTCGTGGGCTCGCTGACAAACAGAAAAAGCAATAATACGCCAAGATAGTGCATACCACTGGGTGCTGGAAGGCCACAGGACAGCAGCTCCCCAGGAATTTCCATCAGTCTTTTGTGACGCTCCATTCTAAAACCGACTGCCCACTGTGAAACAGGATGAATCATGGATTCATGCTTTGCATCGCACAAAGAGGCTGGTGTGTGCGTGCATTTGGACACACACACACCAGGGGTGCTGATTACATTTTGCGTATGCCCTATTAGATGTGATAAAATGGGAAATACTGCTCTGAGGGAATATGAGCTAAAGCCAAAAAAACAAAACAGAAAATCTTTGTATCCATGTCATGTATACGCTCTCTGTTTCTCTCTCCCCGACTGTCAATCTTTTTGTCTAGTTTCTGTTGCTCCGCGTCCACATTCTGCACAAGGCTCAGGCAGCGTCTTTTATTCTGCAGATCAGAAATACATTGTATGGTCTTTGACAGACATCAGCTAGACCAGGATGCCAAATGAAACCAAAAATGCTGGAGCTGAACATTGACATTCAGTCTGTATCTAAACAAAGTGTTGCAAAGAATTCATAAGAGCCAGAGAAGGTCTGATCTGTGACATTTTCTCTTAAAAAAAGTACATTTCACTAGTTTGTACCTTAAAAAAACAGAGGCTGCGTGTCACCTGCGTGCACAGGTATGGTAGCATAGTCATCGGAAAATGATCCATCTAACAGTTTCCCTGAATAACAGTCAGACTCCTGTGCACCTGATGTTTTAATCATTATTTTACACGGACAGGGAACAACACACAAATCATTTTATGGGATGATACACATAATGTGACTGCTGTTATTCTGGAAGGACGACATGGTGAAAATTGGTTCTACAAAAAAGCCATTTCTGGCCAACCAGGGTGACAGTAAGGATTAAATGAACACTGCAGAGTAAAAAAACTGTTACTAAATACTTAATTTTAGATTTTTGACTTTGGAGTGGAGATCCCATATTTCAGTTTGAGGATGTGAATCGCGCATGTGTGTGTGTGTAAAGTGTGCACCCTGTGGTTACCAAGGTTGGAAAAGTTAATGGAAGACTAATTAGAAAGCTGGGATCACTGCATGATAACCTGCCCACTCATTACTCATCGCTGATTGGAGGGATTTTTGTTAGGGTGAGCACAAAAGGACCAGGTCCCCTGGCTGTACACAGGGCGGACGGTCATATTAACAGTAATGCTGCAAAATAAGGTACAAAAATGTAACTGGCCAGCAAAAGCTAATAATTCAATAGACCCAAAGGTTATTGAGAGAAATGATGTGTTTTCTGTCTTTGCTTAGGCATGAGTAAGCTTGTGGATGCTTTATTAAAACAAAACAGGCCCTTCTTTAATTTAAAAGCAGTTAAAGTGAAATTTAAGATATCGTTTAATGTATTCCAGCCCTGTTTTAAAAGTGTTGAGATCCTAATCACAACACTTTTAAAACAGGGCTAATTAAAAATGGTGCACAATGCTTATTTTAGTAAACTTTCCACAGATTAAAATCACCAAGTGTGAGAGTGAGCGATTTAAATGATAGAAATCAAAATATTTGAAACACTGAAATTATGTTGTTTACTTCCTTTAACTTATTATGTCTTATTATGGATCTAAAACCCGTATATTCACAGACTGGCAAAGTCTCGCTGTCATATTTACTTAGGCACCCCCCAGTTGCATTACAAATCCTGGCTTATGAATTGTGAACTAAAAGTTGGATGATTGGATGGTTCTTCTACTCTTGAGCCCAAAGTTGGAGGATGTATGATTTCCAAAAAGAATTTTCATTTTTTTCTTTATCAGACCACGAGACAGTTTTGAACTCCACCTCTGCCCATTTTAAATAAGCAAGCTTGGGCTCAGAGAAGGTGGGGATATTTCGGGAACTTGTTTTTTTCTCCCTCTCTCTCTCTGCATGGCCAAGTTTTAATTATGATTTGTGGATTTAGCGTTGCCAAGGCATTGATTTCCTCCATATTGGTTTTCAACACAGTCATAGACATTCAGTACTGTTTTTGGCCTTTCACTTTGCAAATGCAATTGCTGATATTTCACCAGATTCTCAGAATCTTTAAATATTATGTGTATGATGAAATCCCCAAGTGGGAAAACATTACTGTAAACTATGAACTGTTCCACTATTTCCCATTGTCACCTTCCACTGACTGCCAAGGCCTCTCCCTGCCTTTACTTCTGATAGATTCTCTCACTAATTAACACTTTCCAATAATATCTTAATATTTTAGAATTTGATATGATGCATTTGAACTATGTTCAATTAAATATCGGGTTTAAAGTATTTTCAAATTAGTTGGGTCTCTTTTTAGTTACATTTCTCACAAAATCCCAACTTTAAAGGAGACAAAGGTTGTTCAGTATTTCATTCCTGATTAATTAGGGAAAATATATTAATTTGTTGTGATTTTTACAATGAAGTATGTCTATTTTCAGTTGTTTCATTAAAATGCTCTCTAAAACACTTTGCTCATCTAGCCTAATCAACTCAAAACCTATAACTCTCTATTATAATTGTGAACAAACAGGTCTTATCCAAACTGTCTATGTATGAGACTAATTAAAATGATAATGCCATGAGTTCACCCCATGCATTTGTAACTCATTAGCGTGGCACATGAAATGCTGAGAAACAGGATTTGGGAGTGGCTAGCTCTGTGACATGGTGCCAGACGCATGTGCTGCTGTGTTCATGAGCAGCATGAGACGATATGAAATTGCCATTAGCGAACGTCTTGTGTTTTCATGAAAATCTGTATGTGATTTTTAATTTGTGTATCGGTGGTTCATCATTGTGGCATGCAGCTCACCAGGTGCACCAGACACCTACTGGCTGGCTAACAGATAAGCTGTCATAGCTGACCACCCATGCCCATAATTACATTGGAGGCACTGCCAGCAGAATCTGACATGCAGGCTCCACGTACGCACTTTTGCTACTTGCATTTCCTTCTTGGTTCTGTCACAAACAATAATAGGGACAGGTTGCCCTAGCATGTCTCCGCCAGCTGGAGCCTGAACCCAAGGGAGAGCTGTGTCTGTGTATCCTATGCCGTCTCGTTACAGGCGCGCTGGCAGATGTAGAATCCTGAAAGCTTACATCCAGATGGACAACAGCAACAAGAGACTGATATACAGTATTTGTAGCAGAAATAATTAATTCCCTTTATTCAAAACATGTTCAGGGTTGTTAGTGAATGGACTCTGGGTAGAAGTAGACCTTGGCAGGTCACCAATCCATTAGCGCAGAGGAGCATATTACTGTATATACCATACGTACATACACTGTAAATATATACTGTATTGTGTTCGTTTTCTTTGGGTTTTATTCATCTCTGACGTTACATATGTGACATATGGGTCTTTTTCCTCAGTTATCATACGCTACTAGCACATGTCGTTGTTTGATACTGATTGAATAATTTCAGGGAATTATTCGTGAGACAGAAATATCTCCATAAAACGCTGCCGTCTAGCTGCATCATCAAAGCCATAATCAGTGAGCACTCGTCTCCTTTGTTGTCAGACGCGCCGGATTGGATAGAGGGTTCACTCTGAGGCAGGTGGACCATATCCAGGTTTATTACTGACGTAATTACACACAGCTGTGTCCCCCCTCACCACTGGTGCACGGAGCCTGCAGCGAAGGAAAAACTCAGCTTGGATATGGCGTTTATGTATCGTCTATGTAAACACACAACCACGCCGAAACATTCCTAGATCTTTCGCAACCACGATGGCGCAACGGGCCGGTGCGCGTTTTGCTACTTCAAGTCTCCTTGTCGCTGTGACATCCCCCATGCCTGCTCCGTTTATCTAAAGCAGAGATTAGGCGGGGAGCAGGACTGACAGTAGAAGCCAGGCGCTGGCACTGGTTACGCAGGCAAAGCCGCGAGTGGCTCTTCCATTTGACTTTGATTGACCTCTCTGCCGAGAGAGCTCCAGCTTCACCTGCAGCAGACTGGTGAATTATCATTTCAAAGAAGTGCCCAGAAAAGGTTATCCCTTTGAACAAAATGCCTCCATCCATACATCAAAGGACGAGCTTGACAGTGGGCTTTGAGAAGGCACGGTTACGACCAAAGCCTGGAAGAAAGTGCTGAGCTCAAATTCTTACTTCCAAAAGCCAGTCGGCGTTAGATGCCCACTGTATCATGATAAGGGCAAGGGGATCGTCAATGGAGTCGGCTTAATATTGTAAAACAGACCTCCGATTTTGATAGACGCTTATGTACACAATTATGCATGAGTGCTCAGCACAGTGTGACTAAATAGAAGTGATAACATTCTGGTAAGCTGCCTGGTTATTTCATCAGTGTAAAACATCACTACGCCGCTTCTAAGGCTGTACGCAGTGCAGAATATAAAACGTTTTGACAAGAAAACGCTGCCTTGCTAGATTTGGAAAATTCCATAAGATAATATATCAGCAATTTGTATGTTAATTCAACAAATGCTGCATGTGCCTCACATATTTTACACATTAGAGCTGAACAAATAGTTCCCACCGTATTATTCAGGCTTCATTGCTGCGTGGCACTGTAGACGAAAATTGGAAGTACAGCATGCTTCAGGCATCGTGCATTTTACTGTAGCTCACATTTTCAAAAATTGTTCTCTCAAACTGAAAGAGACAGCATTTGACTTTCACAGGCTTTGAGCCGTTCCTGCCAGCTCCCACTGCCAGCAGCACAAGCTCTCTGCTATCTGATTTAAAAAAAAAAAAAAGACAGACATGACTTCGTCAGGGAAAAGTCACAGTTCACCCGGTGCATTTTACTTCTTTATGGACTCCTCAGTATGTTAAGAACATCCAACACAACAGCTGAAATATTCTGAAGTGGCTGCTTTACTTCTGCAAAATGAAGAAGAATGTGACTAATGGTGCAATAGCCACCGCTGACAAATTTGCCAGTTAATATGAATGGTCAAATAATTATAATGATGGAATACCTGTGTTGATTCTATAGGGAATAGCATAAGTGTGAAGGAGAAAGATTGGGTCATTTTCTAATCCTAAAGATGAGAAGTGCAACAGCAGATGAGGTCACGGGGGAATGATAAAGGAAGGACGAATATAAGAGGTGTATCTATGATCCATGACTGCATCGGTAATGATCTGACCTCTGGACTGCCGCTGGCCTATAACAACCTATACTGGTGAGGTGTGTGTGTCTGTGTTAAGGCAGAAGGTGTACCGTGATAACTTCTTCAAACCCGCACGAATGCATAAAGTCAGACCTTTTTATGTAGCTAAAAAGGAAATACAATATTTCTCTTTTTGTTTTGAGTCAAGGTAATGCGGTTAACTTCTTTATTTTGGCTTCTTGAGCGTAACTATTGTAACATCTTTCAATATTGCAACTAATGGCTGTCTGTAGAGCAAAAACACATATTCTATAAAAAGTCCAAAGACAGTTAAAGAGATGTTACTACTAGATAGATTAAATAGATATCTACTACCTGATTTATGCTGCTGTCTTCTTCTACACATCTTTAAATTGCGTGAAGGGATGATACCAGCTTTACTTTACAAAAATACAGTTTGTCTCCACAACTGGATGAAACATATACATTTCCTACCTCACGAAACCTTGAATTTTCTGACGCTCTGCTTATTTTCTGTTTTCCTACCCTATCGTTGCTAGCTTTTATCGCCCATCAGTTGCTGATATGCATTATCTGTTATATGAAAACATGCTTCCACATGCCCACAATTGCACTTGCTGATAAAATTGGAGCTAAGACTGGGAAACTACTCCCCCCAAAATGCTCCACATTGCCTCTAGTGGTAACAATAATAACACTCAATGCTAGTAGAAAAAAAAAGAACTAAAATTGAGAACGTTCATCATCCATTATCCGTACAGAGCCTATGACCCAGCATTGAAGGCACAGCGTTTTCTTCCCACTGCCCCCAATGTGCTCTCAGCTCAAAACAGTTTAACTTTTGGAAAAGCCCTGCGCTGGTCAGTGTCACTGCTCTCCCCAACAATCAAAATAAAGAAGAGGCGGGACTTATGATGGTGATAGTGGGCAAATGTTTGAAAAAGAAAGACTAATTGTAACCTAGCAAAATAATGCATATGATCCAGGCACACGACTACCCATGCTCACGAGGGAAAAACATGCATTCCCTGACAGGTTAGCGATTAGTTACCGTAATTGGTCACCTCATCGTGATTGCTTTAGCAGATTTCTGCTGTTGCCCACAGCAATGTGCAGTATGGAAGCAGCAACTTGTCTGTGAACATTCGCTAAGTACTAGCTAAGTGAGAATAAAACTACCATAAACAGGGAATATGTTGTGCCTTAACATGAATGTCTGAAGACAATTCAGTATCTTCTGTGCTTATTATGGGTGACCACAGCTATCTTCTTGTGGCAAAGTGATCACAAGGAGGTTTTCAGTGTGGCCCCATGTATCTCTTTGCAACCATTTAACGGTTGAGGAATTCAGATGTTTTTCCTCACGACCAGTGGTTGCCAGATGGTCGCCAATTGGTCTCTTGGCCTATGTGACTGGGACCTTAGAGAAGCATCTATGCTGTACCATAAAGATACATTCTAGTTTAAACAAAAGCCATTCACCAGGTGCCACTTTCTTAAAATATTCATTCTGTGCTAGGATTTTTTTCTTTACATGAGTTTATCCCTCACGATGAGCGAACTTCAAAACCTTTGCTGCCCTCTCAATTCCCATATTGACCACCATTAGGCAATGTGAAGCTGAAGGACTGGAGCTTTGTCAGGATTTGTATGTACTCATCAGCTCTCCAGGATCATACAGAGGTTATCTTACTTGGTTGTCAAATCCACTAATATTTTCATATTTCCTGTTTCTCTTTCATCAGTAACTGCTCAGCCTCTGGGAGGAGGCCAATAAGTGTAAACTCAGCTGCCTGTGAGGGAAAGTGGTGTATAGACACCCTGAACCTATAAGACCTTGCTGGCTGATGAAGTCATAACACAGTGGTTTATTTATTTATTTATTCTTTATTGTCAGATACTAGTTTCACACAAGAGCGAACACTTTTGGGTCCCGCAGCAGCAAATTTATGAAAACCGCGGTGTAATGTAAACCCAATGATGTTTACCGCTGAAAACAAAAATCTCTCTGTTTCCCAGATAAATCATTTTGGATGTTATCCCTCTGCAGTGCGCAGGATTTTGCAGCAGTCAGTGCGAGTCTCTGAATGATTGTTTGGCATGTCTGGCTTCTCCTTTTCAGCTGCATGTTTGCATTGCCTGTGCCTGACTGGTTCTGAAGGGGCTCTCCTTGGAGGAAATATGTGGTGTGATCCAGCCAGGTCCTCTCCACTTCGAGTATTATACAAAAGCTGCCAGATGAATGGAAATCCAATCACAGCTCCCCAAAGCAGAATTCCCTGAACTACACACCGGCTGCCATGAACTGTAAATGGAGGACAAACAGGCCATGGAGAGGCACAGAGGACACTGGTGATCTATATTTTATCTTAAAAAAAAAGAAAAAGGAAATAACATATCCATGTTTCTTCAGGGGAAGAGATGTGCTACAACTACTAGAAGACTGTACATTCATCCTGTGCATTACTTGTATATAACTAGCCAATACTTGAGCATGACGATGAGTGAGACAGCGTGTGGGCTCTCCTATCCCTTGCTACACGGGAATGCTAATAATTTTCTCTAAGGTGCTACCTACTGTTTTTCCTTTTTCCTGTGGAGCTTAATGCCGTAAGGTCAGGAGGCACAGGCATTAAAAAGTACGCTGCTTCGCACACACGTTCTTCTAAGTGAAGCTATTACCCCTGTGTTACGTTTATAATAAGCCACAATTTCAGGCCGAAATATGAATATTTTTCCCTTTTGTTACTTCATCCAGTCGCTGCATTAGAATTGGCTGAAACCTCAAAGAAAAGATTCATTAAAGCCCTTTTTTACCTTTCAGTTCTTAACAGCGAGACAGTCTGAGTAGTCCTCAATACTTCATTCTTTAATGTCAAATTCAAATCTGCCATTTAGAGACAAACTCGGAATTTAAATATTCTCATCATACTTCTAAAAACCTGTGATGTCATAGGAATAGTTAACCGAGATTTTCATTACAAAAAAAGGGGCCCTGAGTATTTAAAAGAATTGTGTTAAAAGGGGCCGTTTTCACGTTAAAATGCCGCGATAGCCACTGAGAGGATCTGACAGATTTACACACTGCTGAAGAAAACACAGGATGTGAGTAATGGCAAGAAATGCAACACAAAAAAGGGGAAAAAAATCCTGAGAGCAATACCATATGGTTGTGTGGGCGACATCAAACATGAAAGCAAGCCTGAGACCAGAGGTGCTGTTTGACATAACTTACAAAGTGGAATGAAGATCTGAAATGGGGACGCATTAAGCAGATTTAAAACGTCCCGTTTAATGCAAACGGTAGAGAGTGTGTTTATTTAAAGCGACAGCCTTGCAGATTAGGACAATCACCAAAATAGAGATTATAGTTAAACATTACAAGACGCATAAATCGTGAATAAATTTTAAAAAAATGTAGGAGAATATTGACTGCAGACTATAATATGCTAAAAGGTAGTTAACACAGCTTAGTTGAACAGTACAACAATGATAGGAGATCCATCTGTTAGTGAGATAAATGAGCGTTACAGAAAGCACAAAACACACTCAGTGATTAAAATACAGTTTTGTAGTTTTGCTTCTTTCTGTGTTGTAACTGACAGCAGGAGACTGATAGGAGGTGCCTGAAGGTGTTTGCTCTACAGATGGAAGCCTGATTAGATATTGTAGATGTAAGTGGCTCATGAGGTTTATAGTGGGTTAATCAACCAAAGCAGAGGTAAGCCATGCAGATTTGTGTAAATAAGTGTCACCCACTGAAATATTTCTTTTTGATGACAAACATCTGTGTAATAGAAGATCTCGTCACTCAAAGGCTCAGCTATGTGCTGTTATATAATGACAAAGTGGTTACCTTTACAGCTGGCCTCAACATGCACATCGCACATCTGGATATCTGGATTTCATTAGCATCTGAGATTTTTTTTTAAATTATCTAAGCATTAACAGTGAAATTTAATATGTCTTGGTATAAATTCCTGAAGGCAGATTACATCTCAGTTCTGTCGTATGACTGAATATATTGAAAATGCAGATGGAGAGCCAAATAACTAAAACACTGAGCATGCTTTTTCTTAGTTTTTGACTTTATGTCCTGTTTGTATTTACTCTGAATGTAAGTGTCTGCAGCTTACATGTGAAAGAATTAATGAGTTTGCATCCGGCTGGGTTTTTACTGGCGTTTATGGCTGAGCGTTAACGTAATAAGCATCCAGCTGTGAGTCCTGTCAAGCTAAAATCCAACTTAGCTGCAGATAAAAGAAAACCAAAGACCTCAAAAAGCCACGATAACACTGAGAGCACATCGCGTTCAACTCTTCATGACCTTAAATTTAGAATACACTCCTGCAAAATGCAGAGTGAGGAAAGTCTCTTAAAAGTAATCTTTGTCATCATATATAGGCTAGCATATAGACTGGCACAATCATGAGGAGGAGACAGTAATGCTCTTTACTCTCAGTGATTTGCATGATTTCTCTCAGACAGTAATATATCCATATTACTGTCAGTTTTCTTATGTGTATTTGCATCCTGTGCACTTCAGGGAACAAAAACACACTTATAACTCACACCCAAGAAAAATAAGGAGCCTTTTTTGCACCACCGTATGACGACGTGTTTACTGGTTGCATCTTTAGTTTATTTTTTTTTTAAAGTTAGTACGTAGGTAATATTTTATCTACATATAGCAACTTTCAAGATAAATATCACAAAGTGCTTCACAACAAAAATGGTAAAAAAATAATAATACATTTAGAAATATACTAGAAATTGTACTTTTACATATCAGATAATGTACATGCAGAAACAGGTACTAATGTGGATGCAAATTAAAGTTTAAAAGACAACAGAGAAAGTTGGAAGCCTGACTGATCAAAGAGTTCATGGAGGGTTACTAAAATAGGCGGGGCTGTGCCTTTCAAACACAAAACAACAAAAACAACTTTCAAAAATAATAATAAATTGATAAAGTGGGTCGAATTAGCGTGGAGAGGAGAAAAATCAAGCTCTGTGCTCAACTCCTGAATGTGAATCCAACCTTTCACTTGGTGGCAGATCAAAACAAAACATAAAAAATGCAGCGGCATCCAATGACTAGTTTACTGGTAAATAAGCAAAAAGCTAATGCACATTAGGGTGAGACAGAAGGATATCAGACAGTGTTGTTACACTCAGCGTAAGTTTTTTTTTTTTTTTTTCTTACATTGGTAACTTTAGAGGGTCGTGCCTAACAGACATGATGACTTCACAGGGGGTTAAACTGGATTTTACCACGAGCAGCAGCCTTTGTCCTGTCAGTTTGAGGCTCTAGGATCAAATGTGATAGTTCAGAGAAACAAAGGCACTGTATCAGATGAAGTTTCTAAATTAACATTTCTTAAACAAACAAAAACATTGAAATTCTAGAGTAAGATATCTCAAATAAAATCTGTCTAAAAAGCTGAACAGCAGCTGTTAGAAGCCAAGCTTCGTCAAGTTTGTTTTAGAAATGAAACATTATTAACTTTTGAAACAACCATAAACTTTTCAGATTTTGATGAAGAAACATATTTTAAAAAAACTGAAGAAGAAAAATAATGATATACCTAAATACCCCAAAACAGGCCTATACCTGTAAACAATGCAATGGCAGAGATGTTTATTAAGATTTGTATTATATATATATATATATATATATAAAATAACAGTTTGCAATGACGACTGCTTCACTCCCAGTGCCTTCACTGGAACAACTGCAAATGTGTGCAGCACATCCACTGTTTGCTGTGCAGAAGAGTGTTTAGGTTAATAAGGCTAGGTAAGATCGCAATGGCACGCCAGAAGATGTAAATAATTACTTACTGAGGCTGTGCCACCTGTGCACACAGACCCTCGCTCAGTTCAGACAGTATGGAGCCTGCTGCTATGTGATGCTATGGCTAAATAATAGAAGCAAAAAAGCGAAGGAGAGGAAAGAAATGTGCTTGTAAGACAGCGTCTGAAGGTGGCAGGTTCAGGGGTATAAATAAAAAGAGGTGTTTTTATTAGAAGAAAAAGAGCTGTAGAGTAGAAGGGGAATCTCTACAGCAACCAAATTAGTGCAAGATGTTGTAGTAGTCTGTGTGGACAGTCATACAGCACATATACAGACTTGTGCTTTAAAGCTTTCTGAGTGTCTTCCAGCTTTCTACAAATATCCCAAGGAAAACTCTAATCAATAGAGTGTCCGTTTTGGTCAAGCTGTCGCTTAGAAAATCAATGACCTCCCGTTGCCCAGCAAACTGTTTTCCACACTGTCTCCTGTAATTTTCCTTAAACTTGACTAGAACCAAAGCAAGAGCCAGTTGTCTTCCAGCCTAATACTTCAGTAACTACCCACAGGAGATGGGTGACACTTGGCGACAACTGTGTAACATGGGCTCTGTGAGCTGCTGTAATTAATTATGCTAATCCAACATTGCTTTATATGTGCACTTAGAAAAAGACAAACAAGGATAAGTAGGAGAAGAAAGCATACTGCAGAAAGGGTATATGATGAACGAGCAGACTCACCAAGTGGCTAATACCAGGGGATGAGAACGAGCCCCCCCAACCCACCATCCCCCACCTCACTATTGGTAATACTTTAATAAACAAGGACAGCCACAGCCCTCAAAGTAATATATCCAGTCTAGGTGAGCTACTAATTACTGTTTCTGATAAATACAGAACGTTAAAGAAGTGTCTAGGGACTAATTAGATCAATGGAATAAGAGTCACTAAGCATGCAGTGCTATCACATGGGACTGTGGAGTAAAGAGGGAGAGCATTCTGTCATGTGGCAGAGACCCAGCTGGTTCAGTCTTAAGGAAATCCTCCATGCTTTATCAAGAGGAAAACATGGACCAATATAAATCTCGAGATCGAAAAATAACAACCAGTGCATGAACCAGGAGGGAAAAATAATGCATAACGCGTGGAGAATTGCAACTTTAAACAACATCTGAGCTGTAAAGATGAACAGGGACAGGCTCTACGAGGGAGTGAAGAAATGTGGTGTGAAAGCCTGTCTTAACCGCACCTCTAACCAGGTCCTAATTTTCTTACCTCTGCCTCATTCTCAGAAATGGGTCAACCCAACACCAGACATGGAAAATAAACTCTTGAGATAAATAATTTAAAGCAATTTACAAAGTTGCTGTTACGTTTCACGGAGTGCAAAATCTTTGAAAAATACTGTTAGAAAGAACCCCTAACATACTCCTTACAGCCATATGTAGGGTCGGAGTAGCATGGAGGAATAAAGCCCATATTGACCCTTGACCTCTGGAAGCGTACTTCTATATTACGATTCTGCATGCCTGTGCTTTGACCTTTTCAAATCCCTCTTTAAAGGTTGCGTGCTCCTGTGTCTGTGTGCCGCGCAGGCTCTGCAGGGGAAGCTGGCTGAGTGAGCGCACCTTGTCTCTCCACAGACTGACCTACAAAGCTATTGTATTAAAAGAACCATATTTATCACCGCTCTCCACACCACTCTGTTCTACCTGCTGCTCGGAGAACATAACCCTTCCTCAAACTCAAGTGCTCCTCCACTCAGCACTTTGGAAAGCTTTTTAGGCATGATTGGTTAGAGGGATCTCTGAAAGGAAGCCCATCGCTTGGCTGCACTGAGAGGTGAAAATGGCATTGAGGAGCCACTGAAAATTTAATCTGTCTGTGATATGTCTGTGCTTGGACATAGGAAACACAAGGCTGAGCAAGTATAGGCCAACACTGATCGCTTATTACAACAGAACTGTGTCAGGTCCTTTGAACTTTCAGTGTTCTTTACACATGCATTAATATTTATCTCAAATCTTCATAGACCCAGATTCAGTAAAATGGAAACCATCAGGGCAAAAAAACATCTTTTTCTTATTTTGTTTTCTGGGTTTTTAGAAAAAGTCCAACTCTCAAGAACAAAGTTGAAAGTTCTTTACTCACATTTGCACCTACGGTCAATTTAAAATCACCAGTTAACTTAACCCCATGCATGTCTTTTGGCTATGGGAGGAAACCAGAGCACCCAAGGCTCTGATGACGACTTAGCATTGCTGGAGCACTCGCTAGTTGCGTCCACGTCACAGTAAGAGCAGAAGGTGGATGGAAATGATTGATGCGATTTATGGTGGTAAAGGAGGGCTTTATGTAACAGTTTAAAAGACTCGACCCAAGATCTGACATCCCAGTTTCAGTTTTATCATGTGAAGAGTTACAAGGTGAAGTTACTTTAGGTCTTGTTTATTACTTTAGTTACTTTTAAACTAAAGTGTTAAGCAGGTATTTTGTACTTTTGCTTTCCAGGCAAGCAAATGTTCCTTTGATTTTGTTTGCACTACTAAAAACTGCTTGCTGCAAATCTTTCTGTATTTTTTAGCTATATCATCATAATTATCATATCACAAATTCTCTGGAAACATCACAATGTAATTTTGAGGCTATATTTCCCACTCTGACTGAATATAAAGGATTATTAACCTGCATGTGCAAGTTAGGAACCTGACCTTTCGGCTAAAGCTTTTATGTTTTCAGACAACTGAAGCTGAGAAGATTGCAACAGATGAAGAGCTCAAAAAAAAAAAAGGATGGAAATCCAAAACAACAAAGGGAGAATAGGTAACAAAGCAGGCTGGAATGATCTCACCTCTACTCTAACCCCCGAGCCAATTTCCTGATGTACTGTGAAATGTGTTTGCAAGTTTTGGTTTGATTGCAACAGAACATTCTCTATCTGTCTTCCTCCCAGACAGAAACAACACATTCGTATAAATAAATCAAACAGAAGAGAAGGAAAATTGTTCTGAAGCCGCAGTTGACCACAGAAGAGGTCATATTAAATCAGGCGGCTCAGATTTAGCAACAAAACAAAACAATTAGTTGGAAACAGTCTGTAACCAAACGTAAAGACGCCCAAGGCAAACAGAGCCCCCAGTTCCCCATAATTCCTCCAATAATCTAATTAAGATACTAACTGGAACCATGGCAAGCTAATGAGAGGGCTACGACACGTCTGCACTCCGAAGCACTCGCTCACTTTATCTTTGTGCGCTGGGAAAATAGAATTATTTCCACAAATGCATCTTGCAGTTTGATATCCGTTCTCTCCTGGAATGGTTTTGTTTTGCTTGGTCTATCTCATCTGTTCATCTCCACTTCAATCTTTTTGTTAATTCTTGCAAGACGGAGATGCAATACAATTCAATTTGTAGGATTAAAAAATAGAATTTTCTAGAAAATGTAAGTGGGTTAAATAAACGGCGGAACTTCAACAAGTACATATTGCAGTATGGTCCTTTGTCAGATATTTATAGCTCAGAGTGACAGTGGTGTGCTCTGATATGTCTCTCTCCGCGGGGATATGGCTGTGGCTCGGTACTGACACAGAGTGCATCAGTGTCCTACTGTCTTTGTGACCTAAACATACAGAGAGGCATGTTGACAATAGCGATCACGCAGCGGTAACACGCTGTCCTTTGTGCATCCTTTGCGCTGTGCGCTGAAACAAAAACCTTTAATTCAAGTGTGCGCTCGGCGTTTGGGTCCTCATTTTATTTTGGCTGGCGGCCAAAATGTTGATTTGAACTCGGTAGGGTTGGGTAAATTTAAAAACCGAGGCAGATGGTAAGATGTAAGAATCTGAAAGGCAAACTTCACTCCCTGCTTTGCGGTTTCTGCAGGTCGCCGGGGTCAGCAGACAGCTTTTCTCCAGCAGCCCATGCTGCACACACGGAAACACAGCCGGTCACTCTTTTATCACTATGACATATTGAGAAAGAAGCTGAGAAGAGATCACAGCAGCTCAAGGGAAATGCAGACCCGAGAGGTATATCTCTCCTGCATTCACTTAGATAAGCCACCGAGTCTGACAGCGCTTTCATTTCTGCACCTTGCTTATTTCATTTGATTGAGTTTTAATAGGTTTTTGGGGATAACATCCCTTTGTTTTTCGATTTTTTTTAAATTACGATTCAGCACGACATAGTGAAGCCCTTCTGTTTTTGTAGCACGAGCCGGGTTTTTATGAAAAAGGAGTGCAGACTTCAGAAAGGAATTTATTTGCTCATTGATCTTTCAACTACAATCACAATGTCTTATTCTTCATCTGTGCTGCTCGATTCAAAAAATTAGCTTCATGAAGAACAAGTAAAGCAGCCAAAACAAATAACACAAAGCTGGGAAATGAACGGGTGAGATGGTTTTTTATGAAGCCCAAGGAAAAAACTGATAATGCCACGTACTATGCACGATGTTCACCGTATAATCTGAACACTGAGGCAGAAAGAAAATTTATACTGAGGCAGTATAAACTGTCACAACATAGAGTGATAACCCAAATTTACATTTTTTAACCTATTGAAATTCATCTTGGTGTGTTATAATTGGCATAGTTTTGTAATTGTGGCAACTGCATGAATATGAATGAACAAAAGTACCATATATACATATACATATACTATATTTTACATCAGCAGGCACATCTATCTTTCAGCACACCCCAATTAAATCTGACATTCAGTTTTTGGCAGCTTTAAGCAGGCGGTGTGTGTGTTTATGAATATGTATTCCTTTACGGTGTCAATTAAGCATTGGATAAACGTCCATGATATGCTTTTCATGAGCTTAAGTGTAGTCAAACTAATTCTAATTAGCTGGTTTATACGAGCGGCTCAGATTAAGCAGAAAGAGCTGTGGATGTCCCATCGGCGCAAGGCTAAAGCCCATATGTGGGACTGTGTATGTTTTGCAGGAATAATAAATCGTCTCACATGTTTTACACTTCAGAGTTGTTCGGCTTTAGCGCTTTAGAGGATTGGCTTGCCAACATTGTCGAGGAAAAACAAACAAACATCTGTAACACATTTAGAAAGTCGATAGTTGATGTGCTTTAGACGGTGTCATTAAAACATCCCAGGTTATGGTGTGTTATAAGAATGCCCAGCTATCCAGGTGCCAGGGGACATTTACTAGACTCCCAGAGGGTTTGTGAGAGAAAAGAGGATTTTGAAGTTTCACAAAAAGACAAAAAGCAGGCATGAAAACCTCTCCACCTAAAACTGCAGGAAATCTTCCAGAATGAGGATTAAGGTTCAACTTCCATCTGTGTGACGGACAGGCGAGTACTTAGCACACAATTATAATCCTTTTAAAGCTAATAAAAACACCATCATGCTGTTTCAGCATGAGGTGAGCTAGGCTGGGGGCTCCCTCTGATTGGCTGCCGGCTGATGAGAGGTACACATCATAACTACCGCGCCGGTCCCCACAACAGCCTTGGGCTTAAAGGGGCAGAGGTCAGACCCGGGATCACATCAATCACACATCCACTGTGAATTCTACAGGAGCTAATTCGGTAACTAATTTATCTGGGATGGCTCCAGCCTCATGGATGTTGCACAGGTCTTTATTGCTCTGTTGAGGAGAGAGCAACTCCTGTGTGTCTGCTTCAACGAGACGCTGCATTGGGCACGAGATCAAAATAGGCTCGCTACAGTCTGATGAAAATACTAATAAGATGAAATCCTTATCATATACCAGGCACTTAGAGAAAACCGCGAGTGGCTGTTAAAATCTGGCTTCGTGCTACTGCAGGACAACCGCTTTCATCTGCTCGCACATCAGGGAACTCATTAGAAAGCCGGTCTTTCACACCAAAAACTCAACAGAACCTCAGAAAACATCTGTCTCTGTATGATACCTATCCCTCCAGCACCATCCAAGCCCCGCCCAACAACTCAGGTTAGTGGGTTAATTGGTATTAGTGACACTCTCACCTCACATGTGTGATGCAGCGACATCTAAAGTAATGACTTGACAAAATTGACTCTTTTTTTTGTAATGTCCTGCTCTTCGTGTTACTTAACCTTTTGTATAATTCATAAAAGAACAGCAAAAATACATTATTCACAAGAAAATGGTTGTTTTTCGGATCAGTTCGTGCGGCTCCAAAGCCTTTGGCGCAGGCTCACTGAGCTTGCATTGGGAACAAAACTACAAAACACCTCCAGGAGCATGAATAATGTTGAAAAGTAAACGGATATGAGACATCTTATCGCTATCCTCTAGTGAGGGAGGCAGGATAAAAAGGGTGACAATGAGTCAAAGGTTCAAGATGCATTTAAAATGTGCCAAAGACAATTTTCTGTTGTTCAGTTTTTGTCTGAAGCTATATAAACCTATCGCAGATGTTGCGCCTTTATCTCTGCTGTTTGAATGTGAACGTGAGCCCGGAGGATGAAAATATTTACTCTCTTGCTAGCAGTGGATAATGGGTTGTACCCTTGAACCAATGGGCTTGCGAGAGGAGAACAAAAGAGCACATTGGTGAGGAATCAGTACTGATGATAACATGAGCTGGACCCGGTGAATCAGCATGGGTCCGGGCTTTGTGACCTGTCACATTCAGACATAAACCAGTTACTTCAAAAGATTAAGGGGAGATTCAGTGCTCTGCCTCTGTTCTCCGTCTGTAACTGAAAGGTTGTCCTTCAGATCCGTCCTGCATGCCACAAATCACAAACCAGCGTCTTGAGAAACGGCCGCGAGCACAGTCCTTAGAAGTGGATTGTGAAGAAACCTGATGTAAGTATGTGCAGCTGCCAGCTCATGTGGTTTTGTTCACTGAACTCGACTTGCAAGACGAGAAGTAGAGAAGTACAGCATGGATTTAAATAGCTTTACCATACAGCTTTGTTTTTTTCACCTCCGTTTGAAAATTAACCTCTTGAAAAGTGCATTCAACATCTGATCAAACGTTTAAACAAGTGCTGTAAGTGGCGCATCTGAATGATTACAATTTATATTTGGTTTCTGAAGGTAGCATCAAGTCCTTTTTGACGGGTCACGAAGCATCTGCAAATCTAGAATACACAGAGGCTGACAGACATCTTGACATCACACCTAATCTGCCAACATTAAAAAAAAGGGTGCTGCAACAGAAAAGAATAAATGCCTCTCTTCATGGAAGCTGAATCCACGGTCTCTCCAGGTTAGAGCAACTGTGCCATTTTTAAAAATAACAAATACAGACACGCTGCCTACAGGGACCCAAAGCTTTTACCCAGAACTCTAACAGCTATAGCAGGGATATCACACCGCTGATAGATACTTTCAAATCAGATATGAGGCTTGGTTTCTCAAGTGTGTTACTTCATAACCCTTCAATTATATATCTTCATAACATCGCGCCTTTATTGTCAGATGTGATGTTGATAAATGTCACAAACTGCAAAGAACACAATGGCCGCAGATTCTTTTGACTCTGTGGAAACAACGGTAAACTCAGACAAAACGAGAACGCGTCAGAGGAAGTTAGATGAAATATTGCGACAAGCGTTTTACAATCACAGCTTAAATACATATAGATGTATTTTAAATTACCGCATCTCTGTTCCTCTATAAATTATGCATAGAGTGAATGTCATCTAGTTCATAGTAGTTTGACTGCTTAAATGCCTGTTTTCCATCACATTCCAGGCTGGGATAGTGGGCGTGGAGATGAACTCTAATGAGTAAGACACACTTACATCCAGGCTATTCCATCCACTTTATGCTTTTGAAATTACATTAACCTTTTAGACACAATTTTCAGAGGATTTTGAAGGCAGCTAAGTATTGCGTCACTAATTGACTGCTTAGTAGAGGAAATGTGGTGGAAAATGACAAGATTATTAGATACAGAGTGAGAATGTAATGGAGTGCTGAAGAAAGAGCTCGCTGATAACACCTTCAAAAATGCCAACAAATAACAGGAAAGCTGCAGCGGAAAGCCTTTTGTATGAGGGGGGAAAAAAATAAGACATTTCGACAAGGGGAAAGTCACAAATGCACACCCACACAGGTTAGGTCATGTTTTGAGCGAAAATGTGAAAAAAAAGATGACTATCTCAGAGAAAGAGCTGAATCCACACAGGTCATTTTTGTTGCCCTTACCTTAAACATGTTTAATTCAATAAGAGCGTCATACTATTTTAATAAAAGGAAAGGCTTGCGGCTTAAATAACTTTGTTTTTCTTCCACTGAGCCCCCCTCCCCATATCACATTTCTAAATTTCAGCCCCCATCCCCTGCAGGAACACTTGTACGTTTCAGTCAGTGTTCAGTAGGCTGCATGGGTCTCCCTCCTTTAACTCTTACCACATGTGACCTGACTGAAGCCATACTGCACAACAGATAAAGCTTCTGAACAACACTGCCTTGCTTATCTCCCCGTTCAATTTTCCCAATTACTATGAAATAAAAGATCAATCCAGAGAGTATTACTGACATGCTGTACGACAGGCTTTACACGCCACACTCTCACAACTTTAAAGAAAAATCCAAATCAATTTAGATGAAGTATTGATATGGATTGAGTTGAAAGGGGGGAGAGGTGACTGATATGCAGAGGGCATAAGAAAGTATTGCAGGAGATGATGTGGGAGAGACGTTTTTCATCTTCTCGCACAAAGGCAGCTATGAAAGTCTGCTGTGGCACGTGACTCCCTGTCACACTGACACAAGATCCTAAACGCCGTATGTGAAATATTTATGAATAAATTAATTGTTCTATGGGATGTGGCTGGTACTAGACTGGCACACATTCACTTCTATACTTTTCTATTTTTATTCACTATAAATCAGAGCGCTGCCATATTTGTCACGTTGTGACCTGTTAATTTACTTCCCATCAAATTCAGCTGCATTTCTCCTCGTATAATATTTC
Organism: Oreochromis niloticus; assembly: GCF_001858045.2. Taxonomy (NCBI): domain Eukaryota; kingdom Metazoa; phylum Chordata; class Actinopteri; order Cichliformes; family Cichlidae; genus Oreochromis; species Oreochromis niloticus. The sequence goes on from NC_031978.2 coordinate 22,623,012, forward strand.
TGAAACTACCCGTGTCTCGCATTAAAACAACGATGAATGAGTGTAATTACAAGCGCTAACGCCAGCCTTATTGTTTTACATGGTACACTGCACAAAAACAAGGGGCGACAGTCGCTGCGCGGCACAAACACTGCTGCAAGTAAAGACTGGCTTAAGCATATGAAGACGTACTAATTCTGAAATGGGCCATGAAATACTGTAGATTATCGCTGGTCGCGGAGAGGAGTTAATCAGTTTGCCAAGTGAATGATGAGGAGAGCTGAAGAGAGGTCTCCCACTTGCTCGCCCCATTATCCGGTGGCACGCAGAGAGGCTACCTGGTGTGAACGCACAGGCTTTCGTGGCTGTGCAGTGGGCAGCGGCTCACGCTGGGCGCCCCGCGTGCATCAGATAATTGGTAGAGCACCGCCACGTGAAGCTGTGTGCCGAGGGGACGGCGTGCGGAGAAAAACACACAACTTTAGCAGATGGTTCGTCTGATGAACAAACAGCATGCGGACAGAGACGGAGCGGCAGAAAGAATTGAGAGCTTCCTCGCTATAGAAGAAAAGCATTAGTCAGAGAGGAAAAGTAAATGGATGTTTCTCTGTGTGTGCGTGTGCACTTCCTGACTGACACACAACACGACAAAAGTGGAAAGATCTAACACTGACTGACAGCAGATTCGTTCATTATCACACGGCATTGGGTTCTATCAGCATTTCCTAACAATCCCAGGTGTCAGAAAATCAAAAGGCAGTTGAGCAGCCACGCAGGGAGGAGAAAATCAAATATGTCACAGAAATAACAAAACACTATACATTGGGCTTTTGACGACACAATAAACAAGCACACTGAGCAAATAAAAGTGTAAAGACTGCGACAATGGCAAAAAGGGATATCATTACAGCCCTTCAGCAGCTTTATTTCACAGTATGGGTCACAAGAAGCAAGCTAACAGCGCTGAATCAATGTGACAGGGTTAATGACTGTTTCTCTCTTCTAAACTCTGGCTGTGGAGCAGCTGGGCCTCGGGGACCCCAGGTGACAGTTAGACTTTCTGTCATATCCGCCCAGTCACACACCATTTCTTCACCTCACTTCACCGCCATGATGCTACGGTGCTTTCTCCTCTGACACCGGCGCTCAACCGGTTCTGGTGGTCAGGCTCGGCTAAACTAGCGCTCCTAATTTCTTGGTTTGTTTAATCCTAATTGTGTGCCAGATGGGTGAAGGATGACACGTGGCACAATAACAGCAAAATCAAAGCGGGATTATTTTATGTATTGTTTTCCCCCCACACATGATTGTGGAGATACTGGTTGCATAATATCATGCACGTGCAGCACATTGCCACAGTATATAGCAAAAAAACATACAAATATGTATATCTGCATTGATTTGCATTTAATTTTGATATTTCATTCTGTTAGAAGAGTTTCTTTGTACATTTATTCTGTTTGTTATGACTGAACACCACCTCTGCATTTCACGGCACATACTGGAAAAACGATTAAGCGAGACATTGTGAAGCTTGAGTCTTTAAAGCTATCATAGCGTGTGAGTATATTCTCATTGTCGCAATATAGTATGTAACCTGCAACTGGGTGTATAAGTAGAGAGAATTGCATAAACCGTGTTTAAGTTGTTCTATTATTAGTTTAACTTGAATCTTTCAGCCAAAATGTCAGATGAAATATGTGCAGCCATTCATTTAGACTAAACACTGTTATACCAGCCAACTCTGGACATTATAGAAATGCAGCACAGGCCTGTCAAGTTTCCATCTGTTTTAAGCCACAAAAATTTAGATTCAGTCCACATATACTGCAGTCAGGAAAGAAAGCAGTCTTTCACCTGGTGGAAGCATCTTATTTGTATTTTTTATGTTCATTTTTTCCTTTCCAAGGGGATGAAAATTGTGATTTGGAAGCCGTGAATTTTTTTGTGTTTTTTTCATTTTTGGGGGGGTTAAGTATCCAGCAACAACGGAAACAGTTCCAGCAGTGTGGGGTCGAGAGCAAAACACCAAGAAATGTGCAGCTGTGGCGTGCTACAGGCAAGGAGAGCCAGAGAGACAACTAAAAGTCAAAGCGTTTGGCGACAGCGGGTGAATTCTGTCCAGCAGTACGAGCTTTGAATTCCTGATACAGAGACAGGTTTTATGTTATGATAAACTTTATTATTACTTTTTTTAATGTAACATCAAAAAAACAGTACTTTGACAATCACGCAAAAGCGGAATACTCAGAGGGTAAATTCCAACAGAAAGCCAAACCTTAAGGCTAAATGTGACAGAACACTGGGTGTAAAACTGAAAATGACAATGAATGATGAATAATAATGAAAGACTAAAATCAAGGGAAATGAAAGACTGCTGTGTAGGACTGGTTACTGTCAGCTGTCTGCACTGCCTTGCAGGGTGCTGATGATGCCCGTGGTGTAGCAAAGGACCAGAGAGGATTGAGTGAGCCTAAGTGATAATGGCGTATCCACAGTGTTTGTGCTAGCTTGGATGTCCGTGAAGAAAGACAACTAGTGCTGGTCTAGCTCCAGAAAATGGGGAACAGTTTATTCTTTCCCTTCATAGCTTCAGAAACTGTTGCCCATCAATGGCTTTAATCCCCCACGTTTTTGTATTGACCTGCCAGAAAGTTTTATTTTTCTTGCTCTTGGTCTGGCAACTAATTTATTTTTCATATTTTTAATATCCTTTTGTCTTTTGGAATTTTCTGATTAACATTTCCTGTGGGTTGAGTTAATTTGAATGTTTTATCTTTCTTAATGTCATTTTTCATCCACTATTTTTTGGACTCTCTTCTAGTATTTTCTTGTTAGCTCCCTCGTTGTTTCTGCCAACCTGAGTAGAAAGCCCACCAACTTTTTACCCTTGTTCTCTTTCCTATTTCATTACCTCAATTTCCCCATTTTGCCCTAAAACATCTTTTTAACAAAAGTCCACAGAGCTATGCTTTTTTCTCCGGTTTTTGAGGTGAAAAAAAATCTTTGTCAAAGCAAAGGCTAATGCTAATGCTAATGCTAGTTAGCTATCTATCTATTGATTGGCTGTTAATTATAGGGTAACTATAGTCAGTGTTCTGCAGAAACAGTGGACAGGTGCTAATATTGTGGATGACTATATCATTTCATTATTAATTTCAAAGACCCACCAATTACAATCTTTGTTGCTTTAGAAAAGAAAGGAGTTCCCCACTGCTTTTATAGCATGTTAGCTAAGCACACCTGCTAAAAGTCACCGGCAGTAGCAGGTAGGAGTGTTGTCTTTTGACCTCCACGGGGGTGTTCCTATAAAACATAACCTTACTATAAATACTGAACTATGAATAGCTGAAAAGAATTGTAGTATTTTTTTTACTATCAAACAAGGCATAAAACATTGAGCAATTCCAGCCTGAATATTTGTTTCATTCTGTTATGCTGGTAATGCCACAGTTAATTCACGTTTTTTCTTTTTAAATGATGAGCGATAAAGGAAAGCTTGACTAAGATGGTGAGTGAATGCGTGTGGATGACTGTACGTTACATGCGGAACAGCGTGTGAACCAACTCCATGTGTGTTTGACCACACTTTGGAAAAGCTGCTGATTTAGTGCAAAAGGCCATCTGTGCCATTTTCCCTGACCTTCATGGGGATGTGGCTGCGAGAGCGAGCAATTCCCTCTGTAGCTTGGCTGCGTTTTTATGTGTGTGTGTTTCTGTACGATTGCATTCGCGTGTACATATTTGTCTGTGTGTGCGAGAGCCACACAGAGGATCAAAACGCTCTTGTGAAGCTCTGAGTGTATACACTTCACAATGATATGTTTCATTGTAGATTTTTGGATTTTCTATTTGTCTGCTGGCTGTTATCTTCACTCCACTTTGAAGAGGTCAAACACAATTGCCACCATAAATAAACAGACAATGTTACAAAAATTGCTGAATTAAACATGCCCTGAAAAATGCTGCTCATGATTTGCTTCTTCTCCTAGGCGGAAAGTGTCTAGTGGCGTCTCACTGTGTGTGTGTGTGTGAGACCTCCTCCTGATTTACTCCTTTTTGCCCTGGTCACAGCACTTTGTCAGTACAGCTTCCACCATTCAGGAACACATCAACACCCAAGGACAGTCCACAGGCCTGGCTGGTCAGCCTGAACAAAATCCAAACAAATAACCTTCCCCGCTGTCACCGATTTACAACTGTCTGACAGCACTGCCCACCAGAGGACAGCGACTACACAGCACAGTAGGGATAAATCACCCCTACCTGTTCCTCCTCACCTTTGATTCGGCGAAGCAGAGTTAAGAGCATTATCATTTTCACAAAGCAAAAGAAATCAGAACGATGTTCCTATTTAAAACGTGCCATTTAGTTCATCTGGCCTGAGTCATTGTCCCGATACTGTCGCAGGACAGAATAAACATAAGACATTAGCAGGCAGAGTGACTCTTGCAGATGTGACCAAGTTGCCCCACTTTCTATCACATGCTCCACAGTTTTTTGCGCCTGAGGAGCCTGTTTCTCTTCTCTCCTTCCCTTCTGAGGGCGAGGGCAATGCCAGCCGCTAGTGCGAGTTGTCCAGGGAATGGCGAGCAGAGTACTTCCCAGCTGGGCTGCCGCTGCTGAAGGGGGTGTAATCATCGCCATGTTGCCTTGAGCACGGCGGCAGGACCAAGTCGGTTCTCTTGATCACTGTGGTAGAAACTCATCTGTAACTATGCAGGGGCCAAAGAGACTATTCATGCCTAACTACTAACATGGAAGCAAGCCAGAAAAAATAGTATTAACTTTGACATTAGCCAGTATAAAGAAAAGAATATTTATACATCTGTGCTGGGGCTCATGCATACAACTTTATTACATTGGTTACCTGAGTCAGCATATATTATTACTGATATACAATGTCGCTTATATGATGAATGGTATTGTAATTTAACAATATGAATATTTGCAAAGACCCTTCGGACTAAAGACCAGCAAAGAGAGAGACAGACAGCACCTAACATGCACACATCTTTGCTCTGTGCTCTTGCTACAGTATTCGGTTTGAACTGGTGACATTGTTTCCTTGTAAATGTCTTGTAGCTGCAGAGGGTTGGAGAATTACTGCCCCGGGTGCCCTGGGTGACAGTGCAATACTGTTAGAGTTACAAACAGATTAGTCTACTCACCGTTTCTGATATTTCTTTTTTATCATTTATATAACCAGAATGAACTCACTATACTATTGTGTGCAGTCAAACTAGCCACATTTTCCACAGATTTAGTAATGAAGGATAACTGATTTCATATTTGTCGAGTCATGTGATCCCTTTCCATTTTCTCTAACATAATAAAAAAAAATTTTTTTGGGAAAGCTACCAAATTTTAAAGATCTATGAAAAAACTAGTCATTTTCCTGCCAATGCCTCCCTCAATTTCATTTTCTGGTCAAGGTGAGCTCAAACATCATTTTGCCGTCACCATCTAAAGCAGAGAAATGCATCTTTGAGGGCTGCGCAGCCTTCCTCTAAAATGTCATCGTGGGCCTTGTGTATTAGCGCATGTTTTTTGGCAGTTATGGTTTTCCATCAGCCTAGATGGAAGGGGAATAACAACTGTATCCTGTCAGCCAGTGCAGATGAGACTTGTCTAGTCTATACCAGACGTTGTGCCGCTATGAAGAAGGGGGGGCAGTGAAAGATGTTGTCTGTCACTCTATCTGTGATATTGCTGTGATTAAGCAGTTCTTGAGGCTCTGATACAGTTATCAGCAGTAATGCTGGAAGCTGACTGAAGAGACACTCCAGCTCAGGGATGAGAGTGCCGGCTGATGGAGTGGCTTGGCTCCCAAGGCACTTGAACTGACATTACATTAACACCCTGTGCCAAGGCGCAGAGAGCAGCAAACAGGAAAACAACAACAGTGCAAAATTAATCGCTGTGGTCAAGTCACACTGAGTGAAAGGCGGACTTGGGGAATAAAATGACATTCACGGGAAAAAGCGTTTACTGTGATGAAGGCAAGGAATGATATTTCAAATCACATTTGTCACTCTTGACATTCAACTCAGCGACTGACTTTTATATGCATTCCATTTCGCCCAGTTTCTCACTTCATTATACACAGTGAAGGTGGCATAAATATCAAGCTTATACTATTTGTCAAAGCAGTTGTATAAAAATGCTATTAAAAATAGATGCATACAAAGATGTCCTGTGCACACTTAAAGAGAAGTAACTGATAAACCAGAGTAAAGATATAATGTAGCGTATCAACCCTTGGCAGAAACCCATGGCTGGCTATGCTGTCACACTCACCTCAAAATGATACTGATGTTCAAATACAAGCCTGTTCCCACAAAAGTTTGGCTGCTGTGTAAAATGAGAATAAAAACAGAGCTGCTGATTTGCAGATCATTCAAAACTATATTTGTACTGAAAATAGTACATATGACATGTTGACAGTGTTTCTTTTGGAAAATATTTGTTCATTTTAAATTTTATGCCAGCAACACCTCCACTCAAGTGTTTGGGAACTGAGGGAACCAGCTGCTGCAGTCTGGAAAGTCCAGTGTTACCATGTTCTTTCTTGATATAAGAGTTCAGCTGTTCAACAGTTCACATTTTTTTATTCTGTAGTGCAGGAAATGTATTCAGTGAGTGACAGTCTGGACTAGATTCATGTCAGTTTAGCATCACTTCAATTCAATTGTCACTGGAAACAGAAGGATCCAGCCCTAACTATATGCTTTATCTAAAAGGAAACTTTTAAGCCTAATCCTAAAAGTAGAGAATGTCTGTGTCCCAAATCCAAACTGGGAGCTGGGTCCACAGACGTGAGGCCTGAAAGCTGAAGGCTCTGCCTCCCATTTGCTTTTAAATATCCTAGGAACCACAAGGAAGCCAGCAGTCTGAGAGTGAGGTGCTCTATTGGGGCCATATCGTACCATAAGGGCCGTAAGGGCCAAGATTATCTGAGAACTTGCACTGATGAACCTAATTAGTTGTAGGATGTTCCACTTTCTCAGTCTTTTGTTGCTCCTATCACAGCATAATAACAGTACATTACCACTGAATTATTTACAATTAAACATGAGGTTAAAACGGTCTGCAAATCATTGCAGTCTGTTGTTATTTACAACTGACACGGTGTCCCAACTTTTTTGGAAACAGCGTTGTAGTAAGCAAACATAGCAAATAGAGTGGGCGAGAATGCCCACTGAGTCGTGTGCAAAAAAAAAAAAAAAAATGTCAAGGGCTGGTTTGGTGAGAGATTTGTGTCCCAAGAGTTTTGGCTTGCTTCACCACTCGAGTACTATTTTTCTGCTTTCTGCCCTGGAGAAAGTTAAAGTAACAGTAAAGGACATGACAAGAGCAGTCCTGCAGCTTCTGCTGTCAAGCTAGCCATCCTCTCTTTATCTCAGTCTCACCTGTGTCTCGGACAGTTTAATCAATCCAGCTCTTTGTGAATTTCCACAGTGACATTTGATTAGTTGCCCAGTTAGAAACAGCATTGCTTCAAGGCTTCTTTTTTCCCTGCAAGATGCAGACAGAGGAAGTTCAAGACTAGTGAAAAAGGCCTGGTTGATGAAGTAATTCAGCAGGAAGAACATACAGTGGGATCACATTTTTATCTGAACCTGGAGGTATTTGGAATTTCCGATCAGCAGCTGAACATCGTTGTTATACTGGCCACTTTAATGCGGGATGTTCTTTATATAAAAGGTCTGATTTTTTAAAGAGACAGATGGAGTTTTATCACATTTTGAAAGCCCTTTTTAAAATGTTATAATTGCAGCTGTGTGTGAGGTTCAGAGGAGAACATTGCTGTCTTTAGTAGCACTGCAATACCAGGAGACATGACTTCAGAACTGAGAGTGAAAACTTAAAGAGTCAGAAGACATTATTATTCAAGGCAAAGAGGGGCTTATTCGGCATCAAATCTTAGCTAGACTGAAGGTTTCGAGGAGGAAAGTGCATGGCACTCTAAAACTCTTTGCAGAAACTGGGTAATTTATATCGAGAGCCTGATCAGGCAGACCAAAAGTGGTCACACTATCAGAAGATCGATACATCAAGCTTTTCTCACTGAGTGATAGATAAACAACTTCATCGGAAACACAGAATTTGCTCAATGAAGAAAGCAATACCCCAATTAGAAAAAGTGGGGTCAATAAAAAGCTGTCTGGTTGTCTTCTCAACAGGATGAATACTAGTCTCAAAACCACTTCTCACGAGGTGAAACAACCCCTAATTTCTGGAGAGGGATAAAACATTACTTCACAGTGGATGAGAAAAAAAGACCCATTTCCTGCAGTAACAGAATCGTGCATGTAAGAAAGAATGATACTGCGGTCTATCACACCCACTGTGAAACACGGTGGTGGGAATAGTTTGCCTTCTCTAAGTTGGACATCTTTGTGGAGAAGGATTCAGACAGCAGCAGGATAATAACTCTAAATACACCTCCAAGCTTTGCAGGAACTACTTAAGAGCAAAGAAGTGCTAGCTGTTACTGACTTTCCTCCACACTCACCTGACCTCTACACAAGTGAAAATTTATAAACCACTTAAAGATGGAGAATGCCTGAGAAAATTAAGCATTCCTGACATCACAAGACACTCTGGGGTAACAGGTTTTACACAAACATAAGAAACACCATGCCAGCTCGAGTGCATGCATGATTATTCTGCCTTTTGTAATTCACTGAAGAGAAGTGTAGTAAAGACGGTCATTAAGAATCTTCAAATTTTCACTACTCGAGTCAGACTTGCACTGCATTTGTAAAAACATAAAAGCTGTATTCATCTACAGTTTGTTAATGTTTCATCAGAAAAGGTCTCAGTTAAAGGGTGGCTGTGAGGAACCCATTGTTAATAGTTATGAAGGCAGAAAAGTATCAGTGGATTTTGATCCACTCTCCAATAATCTGCAAAGTATCTGATTGGTAACAGATTTACAATGATCCTAAACACACTGCCAATGCAGCAAAAGCATGCCTGGATAGAAAAGCTCAGAGCCAAACACTATCAGCCATGGATTGTCCTCCCCAGAGCCTGGACCTCAACATGACTGAAACAATGTGGGATCATCTTGACAGATAACAGAACAAAAGGAAGCCGAGATCCAAAGAAGAGCTTTGAATGTCCTTCAAGAAGCCTGGAAAATTATTCCTAAAGACTACTTAAAGAAATGACAGCAAAGCTTATCTAAGAGAGTTCAGGCATTGTTGAAGAATAAAAGTAGTCGTCTCAAATATTGTCTTTCAAGTGCATCAAAATTGTACAGACCTTCAACAAATCTCTGGACTTATTTCCCATTTTCATATTAAAATATGGAATGATCCTAATGATGTCCTAACAGCTGTCTAAATGTGGAGCTGTCTAAATGTTATAATAATAATAATACCAATTATTATTATTATTATTATTTTCACAATAAGAACAAGGTTATACGAATAATAAATGAGTAGTAATAATGTTCCTAACTCCTCGGAGAGTCTATACAAGGCTGATGCAACACTCCTGATGAAAAACATGTTTGCTTTAACTTATTTCCTCTGACAGTAGTATAGATTCTCCTCAAAGGCGGGTTAATGCTTATATTGGCTGGATCTTTGTCTTTTAACAATGCAATTAGCCAGGCAAAGGTAGCAACAAATCACTTTCACTTGCCCTAATTGATTTCTAGTCGTTGTAATTATGACTATCAATTGTGAGTCACTACAAGGAGGGCACACCAGCTTGGCCCCAGTTTTAATTTAGTCCAACTGAGTGGGAAAGCATCATGGTACAAAAAGGACCAGCCTAAGATGCACACACACACACACGCACACACACACACACACCTCCTGATTGGTTCAGTTTCTCACCAAATTTGCAGGGATGTGATTCGGCATATGTTCCTGCTATGGGCAACCGTGTGAACAGGTGGAGCAGAAGATGGTGTGAATGGCTAGATACATAGCATGATAGAGGCAGCGCCTTCTGTCACAGTCTTGAGAATAACTTAGGTCTAATGAGCCCCATGGCCACTGCTGACTTCAAGGGTCATGTTAATGAGAAGCTGGGATTGGTTAATCACACAGCTTTCACTGACAGATTGAGCTCCACCGGCTCTATCTTCCATCACTGCTTTGTCTTTGAGCACTGCTGAGGACTGTTGAACACCGAAGGCTGGTAATTTCATGCTATTGCAGGGACTCAAGTAGAAAATAGTGATTGGTTAATGCAGTGCCTTTCCTTTCCATTTTTTCTTTCCATTCAGGAAGAACGATAAAAAGACCAAAAACAATTACCTTTTGCAATTCGCTTCAGTTTTCTTGTAATGAGAAAGTGAAAATTACTTCTTATGAGCAGGGAAATATAAATACAGGATTCACCCATGAGCACTTGTCCACATCCATCAGAATATATAGTCCCACCTTGGCGAGCAACACAGAGATACTTAAACGCAGTGCCAAACCCAAACACGATGACTTTATGTGCAGCTAAAAGCTTGCCTAAATTAATTAGAATGGGGTTTTGTGCCTCATGTACTGTATGTTTCATTAAATTGCTGCACCTATTACACATTTTCCATGTCTTCCATACGAGGACATTTTTGCACAGTACTATAGAATAGAGACTGGTTGAAACAAACAACACATTTCACCCTGACAAGAAAAAAGTATGAAAAAAAACATCAAAAGTGAGAAATGCACACATAAGCAAACACAAGCAAAGACAATGGCTGCAGATGACAGCATCTTTGCAGTGAACTGAGACTAAGTGTTGAAATAAAGATGCTAGCAGTAGCAGTTTCTACACATATTTCTGACAATGCTTCCTCGTGATCGTGCACAGCTACGACACATAGAATATAGTCTCCAAATATCTGACTGGCACCAATGCACAACCATGTCGGGCATTTTAGTGATGTTGTAGAGGAGCAGAAAAAGTAAGGGACTTGATTATTTCCTCTGCCAGACCACAGCAGGCCTTGGTGGAGGCTCCTCATGGGGAACACTGTGTGCACTGTGGGAGAACACCTCGGACCCTCGTGGAGTGACGAGAGCTAACAAACACTTATGGAGCATGCTTTGAATAATGCAAATTGTGTCAGCTCTCACACAGCTCCACCTAACAAGGCTCTGGTGGTTTCACATGGCATCATCTGTAACAGTTACAAATCCCAGCATGATGCAAATTAAAACAGTGTATGAGATTATTTTCACTATAGTGTACCACCTCCACTGATTCATGAACCAATAAATTCCGCCTAACAGAAACTGCTCCGAGCTACTACACTGATATATTCGTCGCAGAGACGTCTGTTAATAGGGTTGCTAATAGCAAACATTACCACACGTTTTCTGACACTCCATCACATGTAAATGACATCCTGATTAGGGTTTACAAGCATAGATACAGGAACACACGCGTGCACTGGACCACATCTGCGTGCATACATTTCATGCATTTTTTTAGACAGTTCCCAGAATCCCAGCAGCAGGTCCAGAGCAATGTCTCTGGTCTTGGTCACTATTGAGGTCTTAGCCCCCAGCCCTCATTCATCACAGTTTCTGTCTGGATCACAGCACGGCTGTTTTTTTCTTTTTTCTGCAGACTCTACATTTTAAATTGCCTATGGGGGGAAGAGGCAATGATGGACGCACCAGTCTGGGCATCTGCTGCAACACACTGCAAGCCATCCAGTTGGGGTTTCTCTCCCTGACAGCGCAACTCTGTCGAACACATAATGCACATCTGGGAGTAGTCATCAGCAGACAGAGTAGTGCCTGAGTGACCAGTTGCACTCTTATCCCGAGACTGATATAACTGTGCCAGTAGAGTTTCTGCCTGAGAAAAGAGCCGCTAACTCTCAAATAACATCTCTGCCATACATTCTCTGCAGTGTTGAATATCACCAAATATATTCCTCAATGTGAGTCAGGTTTGTCCCTAAACTATACACACTGGAAGGGGTGATCGAGCAAAATAGAGCAAGATTATGTATTATGTTGGACAGTCATTCTAGTTCCTCCTCATCTCCCTTTGGGGCAAATGAAAGCCTCCAGTGCACTGCTGTGACTCATCCAAGGCCATTTTTACACCTCGACACCTTGGCCTGATGAGAGAAACCATGCATGATAATTGCATGTGACTCAACAAGCTGCGGGGACACTGTTAAGTAAGCAGTGTGCTTCCAAACCCATCGGTTGATGTAACTGTGTTGACGTGTCTGTCATTACTCAATTCTCATTTAGCTGGTCGCTGACATCTTTAACCCCTGAAATAAGCATAGCAATGACAAACTGGGCGGCTCTGGTATTAATAAAGTATGAAAAAGGCGGTGTTCGAATCTAATTATTAGTCTAATGCATTAGATGTGATCACACGGGCTCTTCAGTGATGAGGAAATCATCTCCCGTAAGACTCCACACTGATAATTACAATAACATTAACCTTTGCCTTGTTAATTCAAACCCTCATAGCAATTCAGCTCAGGTCACAGACCTCTTAAAACATTCCTTCACCCTAGCTTTGCAGGGCGGTGAAAACAGTGATGTGCGCAGACAGAAATCAACTTGTGAGAAGCACACACTGTTTCTTTAAAATGACTAAAAGAGGAGTGCTGCATTCTCTGCCTCCTTGAGCATATTTCCTTGTTACCTTGTCAACTGTGGTTTAGTGCACATGCTCATGCACGTGAAAAGAGTTTTGAGCGAGGACAGGTTTCAAACCGACACAATAATTAGAATACCTCAACGGCAACGAAAATGCTTCATTAATCCATTCAAGTCTCACTCTTAATGACTATCTTTACTGCACTCGTGTTGCGCTGTTTGGATGCTTCTAATGATGTGTGTGTTGTGAGCAGACTGTTAGTTACACTTCCAAACACACACGCATGCACGAACTGCCTCCTGCACCTTCTCTCCTGCCACAAAATCAATCTCAAATGAGCTGCAATAACGGCTAGCGAAAATTAATATGGATACCACAGATAATAAACACTTGATAAGTCAAGCACAAGCATAAAAACACACACGCGCAGGCAGAAGGAGATAGAGATCTCACAATAAACTCTGAAAAGTGGAAAGGTTTCCAAGGTTCCAGGTTTCTGTTCCCCTGACAGCATTATTAGATCCAAGAAAATCAATTATTTTCTCTTCATTACCAGATTAACTTTCAAATAAAAATATTAAAGTATCAAATTAAAGTTTAAAAATATGGTAAGCGAGCCTCCTAACATTTCTGATATGCCACCGGTGTAGCTTTGCTGTAAACTGTCTGTCTTCGACATGTTTGGTAAGCATACATCGATTTTCACACGTGGAAGCTGAAAATGAGGCTGTCGCTTCACATGGTGTCAAGTACCGTAACCGAAAAGGCATGTGATTTTATGTGAGAAAAATACACTGAAATGAGCTGGCATTTGAAAGCTGGAACATATAGCATGCCTTATTACCCATTAGACAGGCAGAAAATTCTCAGCCTGAAACAGTGAGGGGGGAAAAAAAAGATGCACACGTCAAAATAATCAGTCACATTTGGGATTGACACAACTGTATGATTTGACATGTGGGGTTATTACTTGCCAATCACACTAGGCTGCTTGGTGGGTTTTCTTCCCTTTTTTTTTTTCCAGTGCGCTGCACAATCTTTCATCTCTAAACGAATGATGTGAGCTCTGCTGCGAGCAAAAATGCATTATGTATCTTTTAAAAAATGTCATCATATTCATATCATGTTAACATTACCTGTCTGTTCACCGATAGACCTGTTCTATTTGAGCTCAAATATGTCAGCCTTTGAAAGATGGCTAAAGCTGATATTACAGCTTCCCTTGCATGGGGGAAATGAAAACCTTGAGAGCCTCTACTGAGATATATTGCTATATTCCTTTTTTCAGACACATCACATGTAATTAAGGTTGGCACAGGAAAATGCAACAATATTTTGTCTCCAATTCAAAAGTTTTTCCTGCATATTAAGTGATGCAGGGCTGATGGGGTAAATTGTCATTCTGAGACACAAGAGAGGGGTCAAAACGTAGTTAACACCTATAATATTTATCTGTGGGTTGATTAATGGGGACAGCGCTATTAGCACACAGAAAGTCACTGACAAAGAACACAAGTTAATATGGAAACGGGGAGGAAAACCATAACATTAACACAAACAAGTAATCACATTAACATTTACGATTTACAGTCAGTCTTAATGACTTATAATTGATTGATCTCTCAGCAATGAGGTAAATGAGCTTTAGTGCACATGGAAATGTGCATATTTCATTACTTTAGATAAATAAATAAAAATAATAAATTGTCCAAGTATCTTTGGATAGTAAGGCTTGATATGCATAAAGCACAAGATGCCCTCTGACTTTCCCTGATTTGCATCTAGATAGCTTTAATTATGAATAAAAGTCAAGTTACCCGATTGGATGGGATAGTGGAGAATCGATTGGGTAGCGTGCATAATGACAAAGGGCACAGCAACACACTCTATCAGCTTGGAAACCATATCGGTGGTACAGCAAATAACGATTCCAGTGCACCACTGTACACGCAATTACTTTTAAACATTTGTAGCAATTAGAGGCTTTATCAGACCTAATTTTTGCATCAACAAATAAATTATCCAGTGTAATATGGTCTCGAACCCTTTGATTCGAAAAGGAAAAGAGGGTGTTTGTGTCGAACAGGAGCCGTAAATTAGCATCACTTCTCCAAACCTAAAGGGTAAAATATAGATTCTGAAGTCACATTTGCATTGAGAAGCCTAACATTTACATTTATTTTGCACTGAAACACACTTGATGATGATATATATTTTCCAAATGTCTGGCTTTTCCCAATTAGTAATGGAATCTAAAAATTTGAGCAAACTATTTGTACTTTTTCTATTGGCACACAACAGACGCCACACTTTTAATTGCAATTCGATTCATGACTTTACTAGTAAAATAACAAATTTGGGTGTAGCTATAGATTTTTTTTGTTGTTGTTACTTAAAACCTGACTATTTATTAAGCATGAAACTCATGTAATTAAAATTAGACCAGTATTGACAATGCTTGTTAATATTTAAGCAAAGCCCATTTCTCAGATTTTATGGCCTTTCAAAATATGGTTAAATATTTTACAGCTTACATAATATGAAACAAGGCTCAGACTACTCTGTTTCATAACCAACAACATAAAGGTATTGTTCAAGATGTGTCAGAAACCTGTTTCTACACATGATGCATGCAGTTATATACAGTGTATATACACACACTCTGTGATTAAAATAGCCTCTGGAGAAACTAGGAGTGAGAAGTGAGGAGACTTCCTGTAAGTCAACACCTGGAAAACCTGAATAAAACCGTATTTTAATAAAACGTGAATATATTTATTGAGATTTAAGCCAACACACACAGCAAACAGCTGAGTGCCCCTGCGTGTGCATCATCCATTATCATCCAAAGCCTTTTGAGTTTGGTATATACAAATCAGAGCAAACATGTCGAATCCGCATCCAAACAACATAAAGAAAAAGGACATTTACCACACGAGCCGTCCGGTGAGACAAGACTTGGAAGATCTAAACACAATATATCTTTAGATTTTGTAATGCAGATGGATGGCTGAAGCATTCTGTGTCCCACACGGGAGCACACAACATAAGATAAAATCAGTAGTTTAGACTGCACAGAAAAGGGCATTATTAAAGTAGTCATATGATGTTTCTCAATATTTTCTTTCTTATCTGTATTATTAGGGAAGTAGAGTGGTGTGCTGGTGCTTTTCTGCCTGCATGGGTTCCCTTCAGTAGTGCAGAGACATGCGTGTTAGATTAACCAGTTAAAACTGGCCAAAGGTGTGAATGGTTGTTTCTTTGTGTTATCCCCTGCACAGATTGTCAAACTGTAGAGAGTATACCCCACCTCTTGCATGAGAGGAGGGATATATACTGTTGCAATAGTGGATTTTCATACTAAACATAGTCAAAGTTTCAAATAATGAGGTTAGCTTATGTACAAATAATCCCTAAGTAAGCCCCGCTCTAAATACTCAGATTTATTATTTATTTAGTTATTTCCACTCTTGGATCTGAATGACGTCAAAGAAAGGGAATGTCCTCAATATGTTCGGGGAAAACAGTTCTGGCTGTGAGCACAGCAGCCCCACTCACCTCCTGTTCAAATCTTCTGTTTGCCGGTTAGACAGAAGAAAGCTGGCTGCTGGCCTTTAAGAGAGATAGGCCAAAACTGCTAGTTTTAGACTGAGGCCAGTATGAGATAAATAAACAGAATTGTGAACAGTGAATCCTGCAAAGAGTCCTGGAATTAAAAATAATTCAAAAAGAGCAGTAACGCTGGACAAAGGCTGTTTAATACCATTTATTCATCATCATCATCATCATCATCTACAGCACAGGACTCCTCCAGCACTATTATTTATTCTGCTCATATCTATGACACATTAAACTGTTGTTATATAGTTAAGGGTGGTAGGAGTTTCTCTCACAGAGATGATTCACCACAGCCTCTCTGGAAGTGTCAGTCGTCAAGTAGCAGCGTTGTAATGATGTAAACAGTTCGACTCTGAGGCCATTCCTCCTCCAGCAGGCAGAAAAAACACAAACTCTTATAGGCACATAAAACTTCACCGATACTGATATATGTCTGTGACAGGCCAAATGATATATCTGCCTCGCTCTGCTCTATTGTTGATCCATCTCTAGCAGGGCCATAGCATCATTCCAAGGGCCTGATTGTACTTTGATTGTTTCCAGCCCACTTCATGAGCGTACGGTGTGCCTGCCAGTCCTGGTGGACTGAATCAGGACATAATGGGTTCATTAAAAATCGCCAAGACTGCTGGCATTGGAAAGAATGATTAGTGAGATAAGCAGGGGATATGAGCTTAATGGAACAAGAGGTGGCTCACCAAGATTAAAAGCCTTTTCCACATCACTGACGTTTTCCCTCCAATTCAGCAAATCACTTAATTGAAATTCTTTTAATTTTCTTTTTAATTTTCTTCTCAAAACTCCTCCTGGAATTGCAACCCCAAGATGAATGGTAGACTGAGGTATGTGGTGAGACAAATTTTATTACACTTAAGTCATTCAGTGTGTCGTCTAGGAGCCTTTTTGACTCATTTATTACTGGAATATGAAACAATTTATCAAATATTAGAATAAACCTGGCAATACTTACTGACTCTACAAAAGTAAAATCATGCAGTGCCCTTGCTTTAAAGTCAAACCTTTGAAGTGAACAAAAATAAAGAAAAATATATAATGTCAAATTAAAAGAAACCCCCCCGATGATCCAGAGAGCCGTTACTAAATCCAAGGGCACCGATTAGTTGCAGAGTCATAACACAACCATAAAATCCAGACATCAAACATGTCAAGAACCTGCTAAGAGCCAGATTTCATGGCAATAGAGACAGGGAAATTGAAGGTTGGCTGCTGCCAGTCAAAAATGAGTGTGAGGGCTTTGTAGTGAGATACTCTGTCAAGAGCTGTGCAGCCTCTGTGGTTTGTAGCATGGGCCTTCAGAGAGGCTGCACAGAGGATGAGAGACATAAATAAGTCTCCTTTGTCAGAAGAAACCACAAAGCTGTCAGCTGCAGCCCTCTCAGGCCTACGATGCACAGGCTCAGTATCACCCCGAAAAAAGAAAAAACACAACAACAAAAAACGATTTGTTGGTATGACTCAAATTGATGCTGCACTATGCTTGGACCATTTTAGAATCGGCTCGTATTGCAGTAAGATGTCGATGAATGTCGTGTAATGCAATACAGCAGTATCTGGCTGGATTGTATATAATCATGCATATGTGCACAGACATACTGTACATTCAGGTAAAGGCTATACTTATACCTAATCCTGAATGACGTCTTTGTTAGCGACATTAAAAAAGAAAACAAAAAAAAGTCTTCTCGCTGCTAAAACCAAATCATGAGCAGCCAATGAGCCCTCTGTTGGCAGCATGTTTAGACAATAGTATCCCTGAAGTCTCTGTGATTATGAGACAGGCTCAATCTGGGTACGGTCCAACCTCTGGCTGATGAAGGGAGAGAGCATGAATGGGGTCTGATCAGGTCATGTTGAGAGGACTCAAACAGCATAAAAAAACCTCAAAGCCTTCTAGAGATCCCCCTCAGTTTCTCTGTCAGAAGAGGATGAAAAGTGGCTGTGCTAAAGCTACCCGGTGCTCATACTTTAATGTCATTCAGTTTGCCTCAACAGCGGCAAACACAAAGTGGGTAATTATTTTGCAGTTTGTAGTTTTTCTTTTTTTTAAACAAGCCTTGTGTAAATTGTTTTCTACAGTCTGGAGCCAGTGTTATATAAACAGTGTGCTATGAAAACATCAGAGGATATTAGATGCAAAGAGGATGTGTCAGAGACGGAGAGCAGACCACTTCTAAAACAGCGTGTTTGGAGAGCGGAGCAGGTTCGAGTGCGCTCTGTGTGTTCTGAAGGTCATGCCTCAGACAGTCTGCCTATCTTCATTACGCCCAGTCTTGTTTAATGATATACAGGAATACAGGACAGCATCTCAGTATAAGAGCTTGGCTGTGAATGTGACAGCACATTTAATGCCTGTAATGCTTTGAACTACACCATTCAGACCTTTCGCCTGAAACCAAACTGAGCTTTCGTATATTTCATTTCAATACATATATATGAAAGCTCACCTCCCAAACAACAGCACAGGTGCTGATAAGAATCTTCGCTGCACTTAAGCAACAATATTAGACACGGGCATCCGGCTGATAACACTTAACACCCCACACTGATATTTGTCACAATATACTGTAGGTATCAGCATATCAGCTTGATAACAGGCTTTTTTACCTGCTGACTATGAGTACTACAGACACTTCTAATTATTAACAATTTCAGTTCTCAGTATAATTGATATCATTATCAGCATATCTGAGAGACCTCATTATGCCATGTTACTCAGTAGATTATATATATTTCGACTGGCTTTGTTTGTCACCATGAATCCGTTTTATCTAAAGCCTGTAGCATTTCCCAACGGACGAAAAAGTTTGTTTTATTTTTTTTTGGCTTACATGTTGTATCAATCTTTAAAAGTAAAAAAAAAAAAAAAAACTCTTTAAAAGTTCAAAAAGAAGCGTTTTTAGAAAATCTGCTGGGTGTATGTAAAGGAATTCATTGTCAAACATCGTTTAAAGGTTTGGCCCTTTGATGTAATGTAACACATATACGCTGTATGGATTTCTCATTGATTCTTTTATTGCCTTTAATGCTGCAGTGTGAAAAAAACATCATCGGCTTTTTATTTTTGTAACATTTCAAAAATTTTTACAGCAGCTGGCTAAAAAGTGACCATGCAATGTAGCAGCAGTCTGCACCGAGGAAAAGAGATTCGACATTTAACTCACAACGCTTTTATAACACTGAACTTTCTACGAGGAAGGACAGATATCTGACAGAAAATTCCGGCATGAAAGTGCTGAGAAATCTCATAGCCAGACAGATATGCAAGATAATCAATAGAGTTCCATTGGAGAATGAATGTCTGCAGCATAACCTCATTCTTTGAGAAAATCTCGTCTGCTCAGTTTGAGGTTTGCCCTCTTCGGATGAGAAAGTAGAATTACTGCGCATCAAAGGCAGAAAATTGTACCAGATTTGCCAGAATACTTTGGCTCTGTATCCTCCAGATTAGATTTGATGTCCATCAAAGCTTTTATGAAAAACTCTGTCTGTGGTGTTCACATTACCAAGTGAGTGTGCTTTTCATCCCCTAACTGTGCACAAATCTAATCCGATGACTTCACGAAGGGGTACATTTTCATTTCAGCAGTCAGGAGAGACTGTTAGGAGTGATTAAAAAAATAGCTGCAAACCTGATTTATTTGTTGCCGAAACATGCTCGTGTTGGACATGGTAATAAACAATGCATTAGGAGAAAGCTGAAGGTGAATCAAAGCAGAGATTTCTGTCTTGATTGTGCAGCTTCTGCAAGCCAAATCCTTTGTTAAGGAGTCCAATGGGATGCTTTCACACACTACCCCCCCCCCCCCCCCCCCCCCCAACCACTCCAGCCTACCTTTTATTCAGTGAAGAGGAAGTCATAAAAGCAGAAGACAAGTAAAAAAAAAAACTCATAGCAATGCCGCTTTAGTTATGCTGGTTGAGCAGGGACAGACTCTGGTGTACTGTCAAAGTTCAGCACATAAATAGTAATTCAGTGCTTCAGGCGAGGAGAACACAGGAGTGTACTGGGGACCACTCTACAGGACGACAGCTTCTTAACAGCCTCCACTGAATGAAAAATAGGAAACATAGAGAATACAGTGATGGGAAAAGGTTGGGCACATCAAATGCTCTCTATTACATCTGTGACGAGGAAGGAAAAGATCCTTTGTCAGCCGAATAAAATGAGAAAGAGTTTAGACAGTTAAAAACAGTAATGAATACTCAGCCCTGAATTGCACAGATGGGCGTTACAGATTTAGTCCTTTTTATTTATTTAAAATTGATATATAGTTCAGAATCCACATTAAAATGTTGGCACAACAGAACAATTTTGAGAGCTCTATACTCTTCAAGAGTGAAATTCGACGAGGTTCACACTGATTAGGCCCGAGCAAGGGAAACCAAGCAGAGTGGAATCTACCAGTGCAAACAACTGAAATAAACAGCATTATGGAGCAGTAGAAAGGCAATATCAGAGATTGCCCTGAGAGAGCGTAATGGAAAAGGACTTGTTCTGTCACAGCCTCTCATGGTGATAGAATGCCACATGCTCCCTTCTGACAGTGTGATATTGGCTTGGCACGAGCTTGATGAATGCATCAGCCATAAGTCAGACAAACCCCAACCCTTCCTGGAACAGCACCCACTAAGATGTTTATGCCAGGGTACAGAGGCAGACATTGTGTAATAGCACTGGAGCCATTGTCTGAAATAGGTTCATGGAAAGTAGGCATGCCCAATTCCAATTTCAACTATTATTTCGGATGGAAGGTTATTGCTTTTTAAGGTTGGCTGTTGCTTGGTAGACAGGATGGGCGTTTAGCTGGGGTGACTTTGCAGTACCCCACAGAGAACTAGCCAGACCTTCCTGGTGTTTGCTTGTGGCAGGTGGTGAAGTGAAAGAACGAGGGGAAGAATGGGCGGTGAAAAAAATGAGGGGCAACCTTTCCCTGGGCAGGTGATGACCCATCCCATACCACCTGGCTTCTTGCCAGGGTCAAGCAATTAATGCTGCCCTCCTTTGATTACTTTAGACAGCCTGAGGATACAGGAGGCCAGCGGATAGTGTCCGGTCCAGGAATGTTGCACGAGGCAAAGAGGAGACAGCTCTGAAGAAGGTTCAAGCTTGGGTCGCATTGTTAACATGCAAAGCTGTTATAAACATCAGAAAAAAATAGGCAGCTTTGCTTAATTATTTGCGCATTTGCATATTAATATTGTATAAACACACTGTGACGGCGCTTCATCAACGTTTGTTTTTACTTCTCTGCAGTCACACAATTCACAAGAAATTCACAAATTTCACAGAAAATGTGTAAAACTTTTCATAACAGGTAACTGTGAGATGGGATGTTGAGATCTAGGATTTTTTTTTTTTTTTTTTTGTTGACTAGAACAGTGAGCACATAAAATCTTCCACCATCCAAACTGTGGTCCCAGAGCCTTCATGCAGCTGGTGCCTCCCGCTCTATCTGTCACCCACTTTACCATTCTGTACCATGTTGCTGAGACTGATTTCTGTAGCCCTGTCGAGTTACAGCATGCACCACTCCTCTTGCTTTGCTGGTTGAGGACCCACAGAAACAGATTTCTCTGTCCATCACCACTATGGAGATGTTCAACAACAGTCAAACAGCTGGATAATTTCAGGACCTAATATTCAAAGGGACGACATCATCACATCATGATCATTCCATAGCTGTCTCCATCTTTCTTTCTTTCTTTCTTTCTTTCAGCCCAACAGAAAGTTTACTGTATCAGGGATTAGCTCCACCGAACTCAGCATGACTCGAACTAAATCACGGCGTCAACCTTTAACACAACTTTGAAGAGCACCGACACCCTTTTCCGCTTTACCGAATCAATTGGCCATTGCTGAAAAAATGACCTTGTTAGTCTTATCTTGAATATCCGTGTGTATACTCCTGCTTTGCAAAAGATTTAAATATAGGTTCATTTAACTGAATCCACCAGAAAAGACAAGCGACTGAGACATAGGCAAACTATTTGTGAGGCCAGTTGATCCAGTTTGAAATTCTGTTATACCTATAGACTCGATGGGGACGCGTGTGACATGACATATGCAATCATTAGATCCTCTTCCATCTCTCTAAATGTGGCAAACCTTATTTCAGAATACAACCTTGGGCTAAAAAGTGCCCTGATCAAGTAATTTATGCTTAGAAATAAAACATTGACTTTCAAATGCACCACCGCCTGAAGCCAGGCTTTGAGGCTGATTTGATCCCCCTTTGAGATGGTGAGAGATATGGCCCATTCCCCCTAATCACATGCCAGAGACCGTGCAATCACACAGCAACAGCTAAAGTAATCACTGTGGTGGTCTCCACCCTCCTCCCTGAACCGAGCCCCAATCCTACAACATCGGTAGCACTGGGAAGGCCTGCTTATGTGATGCTCATACAGAAACAGACAGCTGCCTGTAGAACTGTAGCCCGATACTCACAGTGAGAGCGTGTTTGTTGATGGGATGGTGGATAATGACTAGCTGTGAATGGTGAAAGAGTAGTGAACTCATGCAGCTACAAATATTTGAACAAGAAGGTTGAACATTGTTAGATGCTTAGCTCTTGCCTTTCAGCGTCTGAACCCTCGACTAAATGCTGCAGTACATTAACTCACATGTTGTCACATGGTGCAAGCAACCAATCTCCAGCTTCTTTTATTTCTTTTATGATAATTTCTAAGACTATGCTTTTGTTTATAGAACATAATACATAAATATGCTAATATGAAAAAAAGAAAGCAAACCAACCTGATAACTACAAACAGTTAAGCTGCTGAAATTAATTAGCTTACCGAGTACATATCAGCCATCTTTTTCTTCTTCTGGTAGTTTGGTAATGATGTTGCTTACTGTATCAAAGCAAGGTGTGTTTGCTATATTTAATTATGGACTATTCACCTTGCTACATCTCAGAAATTTGCATTCTCTTCCTCCAAATATAAATGGTAAATGAACTGGTACTTAAATTGTGCTTTTCTACTCTAATCCAACACTCAAAGCGCTTTTTATTACAAGCCACACTCACGCTGTGATGAATGTATTTTGGACAACTCAGGGTCCTTTGTCTTGCCCAAGGATAGTTGGACATCAAGCCAACAACCTTCCAACTGGCAGACGGACCCGCACCACCTCCATATATATAGATGCCCCCCAAATATAGTGAACGTACTGTATATACACACACAGAGTTGCAGGAGATAATGAACTGCTTAAATAATATGTATTCCATTAACATCTGACTTTAAGAATTCAGACTTGCTATATACAATGCAAATGCGTGCATCTGTTTTATAAGTTAGATGCTGTACTGTCCACATCCACTTCATAACCAAGTGTTTACAAGTTTCTTTTGCAGTATCGGCACACACTTCATTACAGAAGCAATGCTCAGCAAGGTTATTTGTGTGTTCCAGACTTCACGGCTCAGTATCAGCACTAGTGAGTGAGAGGACAGTGGAGTAGTCACAGTGTTTCTCATCCTTTTCTGCAGGTCACAGATAGACTATGTAATTATTGGCTGTAATGAGCGTTCTTGTAACAACACAGCCGACGATTTTGTTGTTGTTGTTTTTGTTGTCGTGTGAATTTGCAGTACACGACCCAGCTTACTCCTAACACTGCAAACACACACACATACACAGACAAAGCACCTCCACGGTAAAGGTCTCCATGCTTCAGCATGGGGCGCCGTGGTGTAAAATTGTGTTCAAATAGAGTGAATGAGCTAGTTGGACTTTGATGAGTCTCCTGTCCTCCTCTGAACCAATAGCTCGACCCACTCTTGCTTTATCACGGTGTGCCAGCCTACCGCTATCTGTGCTACACTAAATCAATTAGCATGTCATTAAGATAGCTTGTTCCAGCACAGTAAGCATGGAGTGGCGCTACAGTATCTACAGGACCAGAAAGAGCTGAACTCAGAGGGCATCATATCTTACTGTCCATGTGTCAGAGTGCAGTGGGCTGTGTTTATTGGTGGGCTTGATGCATGTGTAAAAGAGCACCTGGTTATGGAAGACGTCGGTTTCAGACTTCAAAAACATTGAGGGCTTTCTAGTCGTGCATAAAGAGTTAAGATTGTTTTAAGCCTCAGAAATAGGTAGAGCCCATAAAGACAAGTATGCATTATTGCAGAAGGTGCTACTTGTTAATAAGTTCTGTAATCTGCATTAATGGCCACGGTGATTTAAGTACTTAAGTCGTCACAAACAGCTTATCCATTACTTTCTGAGTGAGATGCAATCAATTCTGTGAGTAGAGTAGAGCTATATTTATTCCTTTATTATTCGTTTGACTCTAAGTGGGGACAGAACATTAATGGAGAATTCAATATTAATCTCCCTCAGTACAGAAAACTCTCAGTCATCTTGCATCAGAGACTAAGGTGATCATTCTGCAATTACCAGGAGTAAAGCAACACCTTGGTCTTTGGGCAGAGATAAAGATGATAGGCTTAATCCTCATTCGTGCAGAAAAAGGATTTCTCTCTGATGGTAAGAGCTTCATGCAACCGTTTAGATAAACACTGAAAATACTGTAACATTTGATCTTCATAATAAACTTTTTTTTTAAAATCCCTGACAGCGAGAGGACTTTATCAAAGCTGCGGTTCGCTCTGCAGATAACAGAGCTAAAAGCAAAAGATGTAAAAATTAACTTTGAAGAGTGTCAGTTTACAAACTGAATATATCATCTTAAATCTATTTAAACACTGAAACTAGGAGTATATAACTTCACCAACCTGAGGTCAAGGGAATCAAAGGGCACACGCCATATTATCCAGAGTGAGTGAGATAATAAAATTCTCAGATCATAAAAGCCATAAAAGATCCATTCTACTGCCGTGGTCCAAATAGCTGCCACTAATGTATTAGGCTACATGGTATGCATTAGCACTGGTGCCAGTAAAGTAATTCTCTCAGAGAGAAAACTATTAAGGCATTCATATACTCACTCTAAAGCATTTTCCCGGGAAAATCTGCAGGTGTTTGACAGACACGGATAGAGGAGGAATGCTTTTCTCGGAGGTCAAGCTGAGCTCCTCCATCCACACGAGACAGTATATCATGTGGATGCAGAATTGAGTGGTTAGGCATGTTCTTCTGATCAGGCCGTGTCTCCCTGATGCTCCCAGTCACAGCAAACAATTCAAAGGGGCTAGACGCTGACTTCAAAAGACCACGCTGGCTTTGAACACTATGCCAGTTGCACAACCCATCAGTGGCACATCAGCATCCTCAAGGCATGCAGAGAGCAAATTTGAGCAAATCAGCATCGACTACAGATGCATCATTTGGCAAAGAGTTTTCACTGGATACCAGACAATAAAAAAACACCACGAAGAGGCAATGCAGCAACACAGAGCTCAAGTACCACCCCACTTAGTAGCAGCTTTTGCTTCAATTGCTCTTGGGTCTCAAAGTATTTTCTCATAGAGGGCTTCTTTCATAACTTGAAGCTGAAATGACTGTTTCTGCTGTATTTTCTTTGGCTCTTATTCAAATGGATATCGGGGCCCGTAATGTGCCTATTTTTTCCTTCATTATATGATATGTAAACAAGACTAATACATATACATATATGTAGACACAAACAATACTAACATCATTATTCAGCCTGTCTTTCACAGACTGAATGAAAGCTTATTGACATCGGTGATTTTGATAAAGAAGTTGGTATTATCTCATTATAAAAAAGCTCAAATTTCTCACAACTGATAAAGCGATCATTTATTTTAAATCTGTTCCCCTGTTTCAGCCTTTTAGAAAGTCGAATAAAATGGATCTTCTGTGATATTTTAGAAAAAGCTGACCGGATCAGGCTAATGGAACAAAAACTCTGTCTCAATTTTTTGGACTCTCCTTGGGGAATTCATTACCATCATAACTGTCACGTATAGGAGACAATAAGCAAGCACCATATATTTAATATACTGTCTGCTTACCCAGCATGCAAGATAAAAATGGTCGCAACGTTTAGATTTTCTAAATATGAACCACGCAATATAGCCATCGTAACAGCAACCATCCATCTTATTCAACCGAATGACAATGAACGCCTCAAAGTTGTCATGTTGCAGCTCCATCTGCCAAAACCCAGACAGGCTCCTAAGCTGATACGCATTCACACAGAAAACCACAATCATACAAAGCATACAAAATATTGCATTTATTCGTAACAGACACTTGACATTTGTCACAGAGTCTTCAGCCTTGGCTTGAGATGGAATTTATTATCAGGTGTCTTAAATGACAAATGCTACTAAGGTAAACAGATCATTGACAGAACAGGAAATCGGATGTAAACACCTGTTTTGGGAGCATCATTGGCACAGTGGAGTGCTTAATACTAAAGCCCAAACCAGAGTGATGTTGAAAGGTGAAATCTCTACACATCAATTCTGTCCTGAGCAGCACAGTGCAGCAGAGCTTATTACAGACTCTCAATCTGTCTCAAGTGTTCAGACTATGTCAGTAATGCTGGGCTGCGGGGCCCTCGAAACGCTTCATTAAAAAGCTTGGCTATCCAGAGCACATCCGTGGCAGCCAAATAAAGTGTCAGACCGCATTTTTCATCTGCAGATTAAACCTATGTAAGCCTGAATTAAACCAAATTAGATCTGAAAATGAGAAATAAACCAAAGCCAGATGAGTGGAGAGGCATGTCTGCTGTGAGCCGGGGGGGGAAACTGCTCAAAGGCCATATGGAGGAGTGGTTCTCTAGGATGCCTCAGCCCCTTATGCACTTTTTGAAGTCATTAGAGCCTTATGGTCTGTTGTTTACAAATACAAATTCTGTTTCATTAATTCACATGGAATATACGGGGAAGCAGGGACTGAGCCCCTTATTCTTTCATCTGTTATGATCTAAAGAATCAGTTCAGCACTCAAGTATCTCTAGATTAAAGGATCTGTTCTCCCTGACCACATTGAGGCTGTTTATTCCTCCACAATGGAAGTCTAGGTGCTTTCAAGAGTGAGTTTCAAACTGGAATTGGGGCCCTTTGTGTGTGGCTGAGTGCATTAGGGCTACACTTTGCTGGCCCGGTAGATAAACTTTCTGTTAATCAATCACACAGTGTCCCGTTCTTTGTTTTCTTTTCATTCTATCTTCCCATCAAACCCTGCACACACCCACACATACACACACACACACACACACCGTACGCACACAAAGTCTTCTGCCACCTGACGTTACTGTGTTCTCAGACCTCTATGTGGACAATTACAGATCAATAGCTGTTTGTGACTAAAACCTGCCAGATTCGAATGCCTATAAACTGGTTGCTGTCTATACTGTTACCCTCGCCGCGTTAGACGCTCAGCCAACCCACTGTGCTAAAATTCAGCCACACGGTATCTTCTACAAAACATGGCCCCGGGATGACTTGTCTCTGTAGACGCCTACAACACAGACTGAGCGTACAGAGCTGGAGATGAGCAGGCAGCGCGATCTAGCCCTTTTGTTCCACGCATCATAAAATGGGATCCAAACCTTTCATTCTTGCTCGCAAAGCCTTCAACAATCTGTGATGCAAGCCACAGTAGAAACGCTGAACTTTCGATGGCATCGCATGCAACTTTGCACACAACCTCTGGATTGCCTTTGAAGCGAAACTGAGAAAGCGAAACAACTTGTAGAATACTGTACATTCAAGACTTTGATTGAGAATGTCTTTACACATGGTAAACAACTGCCCATTCACAATTTTCGAGTTGACAGCGCCTAAAAACTGAATCATATCAATCATCAATCATGCCAACACTGGGTGTGTCTATTGAGTAAATGTTGCAGTGATAAATTGCTTTTCTAAACATAGAACACAAATCCAGAGGTATTCATCTTAAGATTTACTGCACTTCAAAACGCTCACATGCTTTTCCTTTGAGCATTGAGAATTCTATTAGACATGTATTTGGATTTTTCCTGAGCTCTTCATTTCTCTGCGGTAAAACAAAGAAACAACATAAAAAACATAATCACATCATGCATCCTTCTTTGTGGTACACGAAGATTAACAAAACGCAGGGCAACCGTGAATGAATCTGAATCTGCAGGGAAGCCCTCCTGTGCAAGTGCATGTTATGCCGTGCTTCTGGGTAAAATATATTGCTATATTCTCCCAGATCTTATTAAAAGATCACTCTTGGTTTAGTTAGAGTTGAAGATCTACAGACTATGCTCACAGTTTTGCCAAATACTGCTAAAGGAAGCCTCCACAGATGTCTCTCACACCCCCTCCATCACTTGTAAAACATTTCGAACTTGTATTTGGAACATCACGACCACGAAAGTCAGCTTTGAACATTAGCTTGTTATTTACAGTCAGCAATAACCTGGTTGAAACCTTCTTTCTGCCAGAGGCTTGATGGATTCTCCAACTACACGCTACAGGAATCATCAGGCAGAGCGCAAGTGCACAACAACGGCAAAATAATCAAGCAACTCCGTATTGTTTGGCTGCTTGTTGAGAACATCCATAATACCGGCTGAAGGATGCTGCAGCACATCAAGCTGTGAGCTCTATAAAACATCTCAATCCAAAGTGACAGATATAAACAGTACCACAGTAAACAGAGACGACCCCCAAAGGTTAGCATCACTCACTGACTCACAAGCTGGCAAATGTTCTGCCAGCTTGTGAGTCTTAAACAGTCTCCTGACAACTACAAATTTTTTTATCATCGTGGACTAAATATATATTAATCTGTTAAATCTCACTTAAAAGTCATGATGCATGTAAACCACCGCCATAAAAGCCACATGCAGCTATCTCCTAAGTTATTATTTTACAACAGTCTCATGAATTTTGATCCTGTTAATTGGTACTAACACATTAGCAATTAATAAAGTACTTTATAAAGGCGATAGCACCCTGGGTGAAGAACTTAAAATTTCACAAAACAAGATTACAACTTGATAATCGGTTCCTATCTGACATCAAGTCCACAGTGTGTTGAAAGCGTGAAGTAGGAGCTCTGTCAGCGAGCACATCAGTGTTTTCTCAGTGAGTAAAAATAACCTTGTGGTAAAGATTTTTCTTACAAATGTGGCATTTTAGCTCTGCACAATGCAGATGGATGCATTACGGTCATTGCAAATGACGAGACGCAACAGATAAAAATTGAAGATGATTGTCTGCTTTCCAGATTTTACCGTTCGCTTAAGATAAACGTGTGAATTTATGTTTTTGACTAGAGAAAATGTGGTCTGCATCTGAGCCTTCAGTTCTTGGAAGGCATGATTATAATTTATCTAAAACAAATAACAATTTGAGATTATTCCATCTGATGTGTTTATGTTCTTCTGGGTTTGACAGCTCTTCCCAGCACTGACCAATTAAACAGTCAACAGACCATTTAAGACCCGATTAGTCACAGACTGGCTTTTAATTTGATATGCATGCAGACCAAGCAAGGCAGGTGGATAAGATGTCTGTCTGAAACAGAGACGCATGACAATTGGAGTTCAGTGTTTCTGCTGTGGTCCAATCATCTCAGGTCACAGCAAATCGGCAAACGTGAGAAATAGGCGGTGACTTCACAAATGAGGAAGTGGCCTCCGATCGACAACATGAATTATGCAGGCGTGTCCTACCTTATCAGGATTCTCTTCGATCCAGCGTTTTACTGTGTTCAAAGCAATGTCAGCTGCAGGCTCATTGGGAAAGCCTAGACAAAAAAAGGAAAACAAAAAAGAAGTGTCAATACCTGTTGTATACAACATGCAGATACCAGAGGGAGACAAAAACAGACAGGCAAACAAACAGAAACTGATATCTCCAAAGGTAATGGCATTTCTCCTTAAATCAACGGAAAGCAGCACAATCTGCTCAGCACTGGCAGATGAGCACAGCTGTCCGTTCAACTGCTGTAGAAGTTTGTTGCCAGATGCAGGGTGAAAAAAAGTGCTATTTTGGGGGGGTGAGGAGAGCAGATACAAGCTACATGTAAAGACACATCTGCAAGCATCATCTGGAAGTATAAAGCCCTATTCAAACCCTCACTTCAAGCAGAACTGATTAAGATTTTGTCTTGATGGGGACAATTACACTTAGACGTATGATCTTCTAAGCGACCTTATTTTACCCGCATGCCAGAGTAACCATAAAGGCAGCGTGGCTAACAAGCAATGTGGTTGTATTAATCACAACAACTGTGCAAGCTGTTGTGATTGTATCGATGGAAAAAAAAAAAGATTGTGACTTTATTAATTTTTAATAAGGGAAGACTTTGCTAGATGCTGATCTCAGGATCATTTGCTTCCACTGCAGACAACTTCCCAAGAGCAAACACTTAGAATGAGCTATTGACTATAAAACCCTTCGGGCCAGCCTTGCTAGAGCTAAAGAGTAGACAGTATATGCCATTACCAAAAGAGCTGACAATCTGCTATAGAGCAGTGTTTCAGCGGTCTTAATTTCAAAGTAATAATAGTTGAGTTTGTTTGTCTGTGTCGTTCACACTACTTGACTCAGGCACATTTTTTTTTTAGATCCTCTGCACAAATGCACAAGTTAGTTTGCTGCTCTGTGAGTACAACCATATTATATGTCTAATTCAAAGACCACACGCTAACAGATAAACACGGCCTACTTTTTTCAGTCACAGTGACCCACTTCAAGATTAAAAACTAGTCGCTCATCTATTGTACAACCCCTGACCTCTGTAAGACACCACAGGTTACGGGGGACGGTGTCATAGTCTAACGAAAGAGGTCAGGACTTCAATTTCAACCCACATAAACTGATACAAGAGCCAAGCCATTGTTGTAGCCTGCCGGGTATTGAACGTGTCACATTTTCAAACATTGTTCCTGTCCAGGGTCATTGCCATGACTGTAGAGCGCTATGACCTATGAAACAGCCTTGTAAGCACTGCAACAACCTCTATCATTTAAGTCAGACGTAAAGAAAAATTAAAAGCCAGAAATCGCTAACCTTACATTTCCTCTACTCTTTCATCGCTCTCTCTCAGACCACCTGCTGTCACCGTTTCTCAATAACTATTCTCTAAATGCTTCACATCAACTGCCTTGACAGTCAAGATATAGTGTGCAGCGCTTTAACCCTACCACCTTCACCCATCTGACTACTGCTGCTGATGTCTCTTTTCCTTACTGCTTCTCTTTCCCTCCCCTTCCACAGCTTGACAGGAGTGGCCGAATTACACCGAGGAGAGAAGAGGGGTTGACTCGCTGCTGAGCCCTAGCTGAGCTCCTGTTCAAGCTCTGGGTGAAGCAAGATGTGAGCTGCATACCGGCCAGCAGTGACAGCCAGTCTGCTTCTATGGCTCTGTTAGACAGTGTCTGCAGACAGTGCACAGCCCCGTTCACAGCTCCTGTCCTTCAAAAGATGCCCCGAGAGCTGCGTGCTCAGAACCTAATCCAGAATGCCAAATCGGTCTGCAGGTCACCTGGCTCTCCCTGTCTCCCAAGCACACTTAACCTTTCCAGTGATATCATTTCTTTTTTCTTTTTTTTTTTAAATGTTACCTTTTGGAAAAGTGCTACCACACCTATGAAGGCATAACAACAGATCAAGTAACACAAGCCAACAGATGTGTGGATGACAAGAAAGCTTAAGAAAATAGATCCACAAAGAAAGCACCAGCTGTTTAGGAAACCGCAGGAGAAAAAAGAGAGGTGTCGGAGAAGTAGAACACAAACAAATGAAACAAATAAGTAAATTGTTAAATTGTAAATAACTGCCTTTGTGCTCTAGCTCTATTCATCTTAGGAGAGAGTTAAACAGGCACACATTTTATTCGGAGCTAAAAACAGGTCTAAATCTTGATAATAGTACATGCTGGTCACCAGAAGTGTGGATGGCACTGAGTACATTTAATCTATTCTATGTGGAGTTTCTACAAATGCTTTATTGATTCGAGAGCTATACCTATTAATCATAGCGGAGAAGAAAAGAGGGGCAGAGAGAGCAGTTAGCTGGAGAAATAATGAAAACAGTAACAGGAAGGTGAAATGATAGACTTGGTAGTCTATGTTGGACAGAGATTTAGATGGAAAGCCTGTAAAAGGTGTCAGAGCAGCTGAGGGCAGCCTGGCAGAACGACCCTGCTCAACTGCAACATCAAGGTCAATGGCAGCATTTCGAGAGCTCTCTCATCATTTGTCTCCTTCTGCAACTTTTAACTTTCACCACCTCTCCTCTCTTTGTACATTTCAGCCTGGCCACGTACGTTGAAACAGCGAGATGGAAGAACTCCCAGTCCACACTTCCAAAAGCGTCTTTCTCAGACCTGCGAGTCACAGCAGGAGTCGACACAGCCCTGCTTCCTGGATGATGTTCAGCTCTGACTCTTATGCTCAAGTACGCACAAAATGACAGAGTTCAGTGTTTTACTTCTCCATCTTCTCCTCTCAACACCTCCTTCTCATTTTTCGCCATTTGCCGTGTGGAGAGTTCAGGAAAAACCAATCTGTCAGGTGGCGGGCAGCTGGCGTCGGGCGCAGTGATGGTGGGCCCTCCAGGGTCCCTGCTCTACTTGGCTCGGCTCTCACCTATGCTGGGAATATGCTCGGCTTTGGGAGATTTGTCTTAGTGAGGTGCACTAATGGGATATGTGCAGCACAGCGCCGCTGATGAGGGCTCAGGTGGCGCAGTGTTATTTCTGCTGAAGGCTCCTCTACTTCATCACCGGGCACAGCGCGAGGAGAGGAGAGGGGAGAGAAACTTGCATGTGCCGTGTAAATAAAAGGACACAACAACACTATTGCGTAACATTGGGATATGCAGTCAACAATGTTGACAGCTATAGCAGCTACAAGCCAAGTGTTCATCCAGTGATTTCATGCCTTTGACTTAAAGCAGCATCACTGAACTGTTCGAGAAGGATTGCTTAATTTCCTTTTAATTTCCTTTTAGTTAAAGCTTTATTTTTATCCCCATCCAGCAAGTTACATCCATCTTGCGCATGTGCACACTTGCTTTGATGTAGCCAATTGACAGGGTTCCTGGTCATATGCAAAAAGCAATTCTTGCACAAGTCCTTATGTGATTTTT
The DNA here is from genome assembly GCF_001858045.2 of Oreochromis niloticus. Classification (NCBI taxonomy): domain Eukaryota; kingdom Metazoa; phylum Chordata; class Actinopteri; order Cichliformes; family Cichlidae; genus Oreochromis; species Oreochromis niloticus. The sequence goes on from NC_031978.2 coordinate 22,656,251, forward strand.
CAGGCATATAGTAGGTCGTGTATTTTACATGAAGCTAAAAACCAAAGAAAATCCCTTGAGTTTGATGTTAAAGCTAAAAATTCAGATATTCTGTTCAAAATGGTAAAAAAAAAAGCTCCCATCTCAATCGCAGTCAACTCTGTAACAGTTAGAAAATAGAAGTTCGTGGTCAAAAATATCCACTCAACTGTAACATGGGAGGAAAAGAAATATATAAATGTGTACTCTGCCTTAGGGGAAATTTTGGCTTTAAGAACAAGCAGGCCCATTGCTCTGGCTGTTGCCAGCATGGCAGCTCTTTCACATCCTAAATTTACTTTAACTCAACTTTCAGAGTTAACTTTTGCAACAAACTTGTGCAGCTAAGGTGTTTTTTCCTGTGGTGAGAAGTGGATGCATCACCTGATAAAGTGAGCAGTAGAAAGTCAACAAGTTGAATACATGTCTGGGCTATGTTACATTCCCATTCTTTATTTGCAAATGCACGGGTAGCTTTGTAGGCGCACACTGCAGATCACACCACTTTTGTTTTTCCTGAGTGGGCTTATATTGTGCGGAGAATACCACAGCCTGCTGTTATTTTAGGGCTTCATTATTTCTAGTGTTTCTTTTTCTCTCTCTCTCTCTTTTTTTAGCACCTAGTCTTCTGATTTTTTTTTTTTTTTTTTGCAAGGATATGGTGCCAACAGATAACAGAAATGGTGAAGTCTGATAAACTGAGGCTGTATGATGTTCGAATTCTTCAGAAATACAGAAAGTGCAGGTTTTCTCCCCTTGAGGCAGAAACTGTATTGTTGGTTCCACTCTCCTTCTCCACAGCTGTAGCTGGTCAAGTTCATGTCTCAACACTCGTCATTCATTTTGATGAGCTGTCTACCTTAAAGCTGTATATAGCCCGAGGCTGAGTTAGCTGGGGCTGGCAAACTCACCACAGGTGTTGGAATGACAGTAAACTACCGCAGCGCAAAAAACCAAACACAAAACAAACATGCGAATGTTTGACCATGTGCAATATTCTGAATCACAGGTATACGTTTCTAGTTAAGTAGTATGTATTTTTTTTAATTACTTCTCAGCTCCATTTTTCTCTTTTGTAAAATGTAATTGCTCCTTTCTTAGCTGTATTTTTAACACAGTAACAAAGCAATTTCCCTGCAGGGATCAATACAGTTTTTTTCCTGATTCCTCTTATGATTATATTATGTTTGGAACAGTGATCTGTACTTGTTTTAAAGGTCTTTTGCAAGATAACGCCTCACAGCTTTCCTTTGAAATATCGTAATAGTATTTTTTATTAAAAAAAGGACTTTTTATTGCTGTTGTTTTCAATAAAATGTTGATAGCTTTAGTGCTGTTATTAAAGATAGCTGTAATAAGAGACAGGCAGGCTGGAATCATTTAAGCTCAGTATAAAACAATGTAGATTAGGTGGATGTGGTTTGAACAGTAGAAAATCATTAAGCGTAGCACAGCTGAGCTCTGCTCTAGTTGGAGGCATCAATGCTGTGCGTTCATCTGAAAAGTGAGCGGGGGAACAGGGTAGTCACCCCATCAGGGCCCAGTGGAGAGGTGAGTTGACCCGGGGTGGAGGACAGAGTAGCGCCCCAGGACTCTAGACGCCATTGCGTGGGTGTCAAATGGCCCGGAGCTGCTCCTACACTAACACTGGGACACGACAGCAGGGCTGTGACCATGACCGACTTTGCAGCCCACAGAAGGAGACAGAGACAAAGAGGGATGGGAGGGTGTAATGTGAGGAAGAGAGGCAGGGGGGGGGGAAAGAGGTGAGAAGAAAGAGGGCAGAGCACAACAGCTGATGACCTTCCTTGGAAATAATCCATGTAGGTGATAGCATGCTTTGTCCTACATGCTAAAATTAACACCCGACGTTTTACTTTGTAAAAACATTCTGAAAAGTTTATGGAATGAAAAAGTTTAATGCTCGAACAAGTTTCACAAAGCCTTAAATCTATTGTCCTGTGGGTGGGAGGTGTTTTTACATTCAGCTTATCATCTGTGAAAATTGCAGGGGAAAAAAAAGTGTTGAGCACAAATGCACATTGGGCCACGGAGATCTTGCTTTCTTTGAGCACACACTCTGCTGCCCACTGATACAACATATTGCTCCTACTGTATGTGCCTTGAAATACCAAAACCCAGCTAGATTAGGCTTCATGTATTTTGAGAGAAGGGGGAACCTGCCTGGGCCATTTCTGGCAAGCTAACAGCAAGCAATCACTGTTTAAAGATAAGGTGCATGAATGTCTCCAGCCCTCCTAATCCTAGACAGGGATAAAGAGAGCCAGACCATGATGCTGGTTAGAGAAAAAAAATCTTAGCTGCTTGACACCTTTGATCTGGACGGTACAGCGGGATGGCAGTGTGGACATACCAGTAGAGCTTTGGTGGATTACATCCACATATCTCCCACAGCCACCAGTCAGTGCTAAAAGTCCTTTGTCAACAAATCTCGGATCAGTTACAGAGACAGATGAGCCAGAGGTGAAGGGTTAGCAGTAAACAGGAAGATATTTGTCCAAAGAAGAGAAGCAGCTTTGCCACATCAAGCGCCTCTGATTCTTTTGATAGCGTTATAAATACATGTGTGCAATGGCTTCTTATCCAGCAAACAGCAGAAGTAATATATATGTCCTTGCTTATATAAATAGTTGTTTTTTCATAGGATTTTCCTTGTATGGCTAATAAGACAGACTTGTCAGGGAGAACTAGAGACAAGAGGATGCATAGGAGGAAGGACAGAAAACAAAAGGATTGCAAAAGAGAAAATGACCTCTCTAAGTCGAGGTAGTTGGACTCTTGGCACTGATCCTGTGAGACATTGAGAGGTGTCTCCTCCGTGGAAGGAATAATCCATTTAAACCCAGGTCGCACGGCTGTGATTGATGTGCAAACAGAAGCAGCACTTAATAACCTCTATCATGCTGGGTGACCTCGTGGCCCACGGTGGGCACCAGTTTGTTTATGGGTGGTACCTCCGACACACTATCGGTGCAGAAATTCTGTTGTGGCTAATGGGCCGGACTGAGGGATTGGACTGTCAGCGCAGTGTGATCTCTCATTTTTCTTTCCAAGCGTCTGAGGTACCCCCTGCGCACCTCTACTACACCCAACCTCCCTGTTCTGCCATCATCTGTCAGTGGTGACTGAGTCTTCGGGAATATGGAGGCGTGAGAGAGGGTGTCAATTAGCATTAACTTTCCTGACAAATCTGTTTGTCTCACCACAATGGCCTTGGATAACTTGTTCCTGATTCCTCTGTGTCACGATGTTTGGGGCACGGAATTTGTTTTCTTGCTCCAATTCAAGTGCAGAAATAGGTCAAGCACGTGTACATAAGCATAGTACCTGCATGACCATGAACGCATACTCAAAGTGATGCACATTCAACAAAGACAGAAAGAGATTTTTTTTAGAAAAAAAATCACACGCAAACATCGGGATCGGGGAGATGTGACTTCCACGCTAAAGAGCTTTTGTTTATATTGCTAAAATGGAAGCTGACCTTAAAGGTTATCTAAAATGCACAGAAAATGTCAGAACTCCTGACAAGAGAGCAGAGGCCCTTTCAGAATATGGCAGTACTCAGGGGGCACGCAGAGGACTCGGAGAACAACAACACAGCTCTGTGCTATCTATACTGTACTTCCTTTGAAAGTCCCTCCTCTATTTGCCCTCTGCTGTGTGCAGATCTTTAGTCTTAATCAGCTGTTGTTCTGTGGAGATGTAGTTATGGAAGCGCTAAGCTGTTTATTTATTTAACAGGCTGTTTAATTCCCCCCTCCCACTCCACTGCATGCTTGGCTCTGCACAGACCATCCTTTTGATGTGAGGGGGCTCCTGGTGGTGTGGTATGACAGGCTCCCACTGGCAGTGCAGCACACAGTAGCACAGTGAACGGCAATAAGTGGTGCCCTCGTCAGCGGCGCGCAGTACAAACAATGACCCCCACCCCCCTCTCTCCCCTGTATTTGCACTACCTTTGTGCCACTACAGCTACTCCATATTTTTTGCTTTTAACAGAAAACACTGTATATAACCATTAGCTGATGCTCTTCACTATACTTCTTGAATTCAGCTTGTTATGTAATTTGTTACGTCACAAGAAGTCAGACACTAGCGTTTAAGCGGATAACATATATTTTGCAGGAAGAGGAAGGAGAGTGGACCAAAAAAAGAAGAAGCCCCTGTGAGATGTGTGCATCGGCAGGTGGCACGAAACATAACATCGCAGAAAAGATGTGTGTGTGTGTGTGTGTGTGTGAACTGCAAAAAAGTGACAGGGGGAATTTATTCAAAATCCCAAATGGGAAGTGTTCTATCAAGAGCATAATTAAACGTCTTGTGATTTATGAGCACGCTTTACTAAAGACTGGTCTTTATTAACACACATATGCAATAGCGCGTGTCAGGATAGCTCGCCACTCGGACTATCTTTTATCTGTGCCGGGCAGTTTCAGCTAGTTTAATGAGCACTGCCAAAGTTTATCAGGCTCTATAATCAGTACTTTGCGTGTGTAGTATTTCAGAGTGCAACAGCTGGCAGTTAGTTATAGTCCAGGTTTGATAAAGGCAGAAGAGTAATGGCTTTGGTTGGAGAGAAAAACAATCACAAACAGATGCAAGGTACCCAGCATGTGGGCAGAGGCTTTTTTGATGTTCCCCAGTGGCTGTGGATGAATCATTTTATTTTTGCATACTGTCTACAGTTGGAAATCAAAACACAAAACTCAGACTACATCCTTAACAGGCATTTTTTAATTACATTGTTTTTCATTAGACGTTTAATAAACCAAAGAAATATGGAAAGGTAGAGGCTTCTGTGCTATCACTAATGGACTAGGACTACATCAATAACTAACAGGATTAATCAATAACCAAACTGTCATTTTTCATACAGAAACACTTTCCAATCATAGTCGTGAAAATTAGCTCATCCGGTTCGATCTGTGTCTTCATATCACATGTGACATGTTTGTTCAGGACATGAAACGGCAGCACAAATCTCTGGCACGTCAACTGGAAACGAGTCAGAACCCATAGTGAGACCACCTGAGTATAATCACAGCTCAACACACCTCACAAGCGTCTGCACAGATGATTTTCAGGGTATGTTTTGCCAGCCGAATGCACTCTGTTTGCAAGTTATGGCAAATATTCTAGCACTGTAGAGACATGTGCCGCTGAAATGCACAGCAAATCACAAATTAGGTGCTCAACTGTCACTGATTATCAACATTTTATCATTTTCTTTATGGGCTGTGACCGGTTAGTTGCACCAATACACATGTGCACTACAGTCCAGTCCCTAGCTTTTAATTAAATCCAGTCAGTGGCTGTTGATGCTTCGCTTACAGTTTGAGATACGGCTTCAAATGTCTGCATTTTAAATAAAAAACCAGCATCGGGTCTTAATAGCACACTCAAATAGCTCAGCTGTGTCTGTGCTTATCTACACCAATGATGTTGTAAAAAAAAAAACCCTTTTAAATTAAATTCACACAGTGACACAGCTGTGGAAGTAAGCTGCAGTAGGTTTAGTAAATTAGGTAGCTTTTATGTAGCTTTATTAGAACAACAACAGCTGCATAGGTGTATATAATAAATCTGAGCGAGGTCAACCACATGAAGAAAAGTACAGAAAGCACCGGAAATATAACTCGTCGACGTAAAACGGACAAAAGACAAGTATCATCTAAAATGATCAGAATTACTGAGGATGTGAAAGGAATTATCCACCCTTTGGTCTCATAAATTTTAATTATCTGGTTTTCTTTGCTGTTTTCAGAAGGTTTCGAGGGCTTTTGAAACTTTTGTTAGTTTTGCTTTCTGTGGAGGGTATAAAAGGATTCGAGTTCAATATGTCACTTTTGAATTCGCATTACACTGGGCACGTGGACATAATAAATGCTGTGGGTGTATGCCTATTGAGAGCGCGAACAGTGCATGTACATATCTTGAGGAAACAGTGTTTGTAAAATTGGCAGCACCTCGTCTTGCAAAATGATCAGAGGCACTTATCGACTCACATGAGATCCCTGCCTAAAGAAGTATAGACCCAGAATCACTTATCAGTTGTTGCCTCACACTGGCAGTTTTTTTAATTGGCAGAATACTGTAGACATCTGCAATTACGCATAACTTTACCAAGCAGTTGTGGTTGCTTATGTGGAACTACATTGCAGCTAATAGTCAGTTGCAAACAATAGAAATTAGCATGTTAATTAATCCTTACACATTTGGCACCTACTGCGAGTATTAGAGCTGTATGCAAATTCATAAACTGTACAGTAATTTAAATGATCAAAAGAGTCAAAGAATCAACATGTTTTCTTGCATTTAACTTTTTTTTATCTTCAAAACTCAAAAATTCTGTTTTTATCAACAAGTCTAGTTTCTTTTCAGTGTGACTTTGTTTAAGTGTAATGAGCACATCAGCTCTCTGCCAGCGATGCCTTGCAGCATATTTGGCTTGATCTCATGAGGGTGCATAAGCAGTATTCAGGCATTTTGTTCACCTTCTTCTACGCCCTGCCTTTGTGCAACATGGTTTAAGGTGAACTTGTTGGTATATTTAGTATTTATATCTAAGTAACCTCCTGCCCTATGTGCATCATTTTAAAATATTCAGCCACAAACTGGGGAATATGAGCAGCTTGTTATCACTGAGTTGCACTGAAAGAACAAAACAAATGGATAAAAACAGAAATAAAAGAAGGGAGACTGAGCTTACCGTAGATGCCTGTGGATATACATGGGAAGGCCTGTGCAAAGAGAGAGAGAGATGGAGAAAACAATCAGCACGATCACACAAAGTAAGGCAAAAGTAACTCCTATCAGTCGCTTTGAAGCCAAACGTTTAATTTTGCAGCAGAGGAATTCAAACGTCATCTACTGAAATAAAATGTTGCACGACTGCACCCATCTGCATTAAACTGTAACTATTGTCAGGCACCTACTGTACACTTGTATGATTGCCATTTACCGCGACTGCTTCACTTGTTTATTCCCAGGAGCAGCAATTTACACTAACATTTGACGAATTCCCTGCAGTGACGATGCAGGAGTGTGTCGTAAACCATATTCCAGCTTCAATGCAAGATGCATAAATACAAATACTGAAGTGAAAAAGAACATTTTCACAGGACTCTCAGGGAAAAACTCAAGTACAAAACATGATTCAATAATTTGTAGAGCTACATGTCTGGAGATTGACTGGCCCACAACAATACCCTGATTTTTTTTCTTTTTCAGCCATTCTGTTGTTGCTGGGCTTTGGATCACTATCCTAATACTGACCAAGCTTTAACTGTTCGATAATTATCCTCATGTGTGAAAACATTGGTGTCCAGAGTTCATGGCTGACTCAAAGACCACAAGAGGCCAAAGTCCTGTGGCTGCAGAATAAGCCCAAATCATCACCCCTCCATCACTGTGCTTGACTGTTGGTACGATGTGTTTGTGCTGATATGTTGGGTTTGATTTTGGCCAGAAATGATGTTGTGCATTATCACCAAACAGCTCCATTTTCCTTGCAACCTTGCTAACTTAAGTCATGCTGCAATGCTCTTTTTAGAGAAAAGACAACCCTCCGCCTGACAACCCTACCAAACAAACCATACTTCTTCAGCTTTTTTGTAATTGTTCTGTCATGAACTTTAATATTTAACATGCTATCTGGGGACTGTAGAGTCTTAGATGCACTGCACAGCCTGACCTTGGGATGAATTTGCTAGGACGGCCACTCCTGGGAAGATTGTGTTAACACACACCTGAATGCTCCAGACCAGCAAACTACCAAAGCACATGGCTGCTATTTACCCACTTTATTCCTACAGAAGATTAAGGATATACTTAATTTTTCACAGAACTGCATAAATACACACTATACTTTTTGTTAGCATCCAAATAAAAGCTTATCAAACATCCCTCTTTACACACATATTTTATGTTTTTTAAGTTCCATCTTTGACTGTTACATCAATCACTGTATTATAATGCATGTATTATATGTATACTTGATGGCCAGTATAGCTCATGATGGAAAAGTGGATTTCACATCTTATTAATCATGACTATCCAAATGAGATCGACCTTGTCTGTCACTTACTTTTAGTGTCTAAGGTTTAAGTGTCTTTGACTTCAATACACAGCCTGTGACTCACAGACAAACAAACTTTATTGTGAGTAAAGATACAAACTGCCAGCAGTGACTCAGCTGTGTTTCAGTAACAACAAGGGCATCCCAGCAGGAGGCTTTTTAGTGCATGATGATAAAGCTAAACACAAAATCCCAGTAATCGCTGCCACATTTGGATCAATAGCACAAATCAATAATATAGCAGCCACCAAACTGAAGGAAAGCACATACACCAAACAAAAGAGACATGTGGAGAATGAGAAGAAGGATAAATATAATTATCTTCATGACCCAAAGAGCCAAAACCAACATATATTTATTTATGGACGTCTTTTCCAAAAAGATTATAAAAAGTAACCACCTTGTAATAGTTCTGGCTTTGCAGCACTTTGCAGCAGACATATTATTCAAGCATGGCTTTATAGCTGAAAATAGTTTCATTACTCTTTACTTCTGTGAGCTAATATATTATGATACATAGGCCTTGCTATAAGCTTCCCTATTTCACATTCATCTTTTTAAGTATATTAATAAACACTAAAGAGAAAGAATTTTTTTCAAAGGTCCCATTTGTCCTCAAAACAAGCTGAATACGTGCTTTAGTTCTTGCATTCATCAAAAGGCGTGGCTACAACATTAATATAATAAGATGACAAATGAAGAAAAAAAAGGAAAATGTTTCCTCTAGCAGCTCATAAAGCTGGATGAATATAGAACAACAAAACAGCACAGAGATTAATCAAAGAATAACACCCGTACGTCAAGTTCTCTCAGTGCCAAAACTAAGCCCAACAGTTTGCTTTTCTCACACTGACCCTGTCAAGTTGCATTTAGAAACAGGCTGTTTCTATTAGCTGTGCCAAGATCGCTTCGTTTTAGAAATGAAAACACGATTAATAGATCTGAAAGAGAACCAACCATACATGTCTCCTCATAGGGCGATTATACAAATGCATTAATCAACGCATTAATCTTTGAGCCCTCTCAACGTATAGCATTAAGAAAGCAAATAATTAATTACAAGGACAAAAAAGATATTCAAACTTTTTTTTTTGTTACTTTAAAGCATCACAACCTGTGACTCTAGCTTTGAAATGCAATGGTCTGTTTTTCCTTTAGGTTTAGGTTAAGAGGAAAGACTCTGTTTGCATTCTTATTTACCAGTTTTCAGGTTCCGCCTGTCAAGGTAAATCTTTCTTCTGTGGGCTGATTTAAATCTTTTACTGATGCTTTGACCTTTCCAGATGATTGTCTGGGTCTGACACAAACCACAGATGATGAAGCGTGGAAAAGCATGGCCGTTTTTAGCCCTGTGCCAGGCTCAGACCATGGCACGCGCAGAGGCATACTGAGATTAAAAGTGCAAAACTGTCACATATATCCTAACACAACAAACAATATTTCAAAGAATTACTGCGTGCAAATAGGATTACTTATAATAGATTGACTCATTAGAGGCACGGAAAATCAGAGTATCTCAATTATAAAAATTGATGACACTTTTACATATAGGCAATAGTCTATTGAAGCTGGAATCTAAATTAGCCCAGCAGAAGAAAACGATATGAAGGACTGTTATAATAAGGAAAGTAACTTCCTGTCAATGGCTTCAGTCAGCCAAGGTGATCCTGAGCCAGAAGCCTCGTTATCCTCTCTCAGCTTAAAGGCCAAAGTGTCAGTCACCTGACGTTGAACTTCTGCTCCGATTGCACCTAAACTTTAACATATAACACGCTGTGGGAGTGACGGCCTATCAGCGTAATCAATTAAAATCCTTTTTATTAGTTCCTTGGCTGATCCATTAAAGGAGTATTGATCACGCTGGTGTGAAATTGCACCAGGTAATCACTTAATGGGATGCTGTCAAAATGTGACACCGCTGTGACACATTCATTTACTTGTTTGAAGGGCATTTGATTGCAAGAGGGAAAAGTAGTACACAGTAATGTGGAAAGGTTTTAAGCACTTTAAGAGGGTTAGATTCTTATTCATCACTCAGCAACGTCAGGGAGTTGCCTAATCGGTCCAAAAATCAATCAGTAGCTTGACAATGACCCCAAGCATGCAGCCGGAGTGTGTCTTTACGCAACAACCCAGATTCTCAAGGATCTTGAGGATGACATGATGAGACAAACATACAAAATATCTGCCAAATATTGTACCTTGAAGCACTGCAGCCAGTGCCCAGAAAAGAATTAGAGCTGTTTTCGAGGTAAAGCAAACACTTAAATGACTAAATGTCTGTTACCTGACTTTGCAAAACAATGATACAAACTACTTATTATAAAATAAGCTCAATTTTTAACCTAATATATAGGAAAAAATGGAAGAACTAGTATACAGATTTAATGCACTATCTGCTTTAGTAAGATATTCATTCAAGTTAATGCAGAGTGATGATTATGGCGAGAACCTTAGATGAAAATGAAATGCTACAACGTGTCTGTGAAGGTTCCGGTCATCCAGGTCATCGTAGTCTAAGGAGCGTCTGGACTTCTTTAGGTTTCTTGGAGACATTTCACCCTTCATCTGAGAAGCTTCTTCAGTTCTAAGAGCAACTGGTGGAGAGTCCCAGATTTTAAGCCCTATGGGAGTGTCCCCAAGAGGGTCATGGACCTCCAATTGATCCTCTACTTAATCACACGAGCCAAGGTGTGAAAACGGGTGTGGGTCACAATCAGCCAAGGTTTCAGGTGAACTCATTGTGAAACCTAGCCCCACTCTATCATGTGACTTACTGAGGTCAAATGGCCCATGATGTGAGTGGGTGTTAAGGCATTTGGGAATGGATCTCAAAACTGGATTATAGATGGCAGACAGTTGGTGTCGTAAGCCCCGTCCTGTGTTCAAAGATGGTCGTTCACAGTGGACATAGATGGCTTCTTTCACTCCTCTTTCAAACCATCTGTCTTCTCTGTCCAAAATGTGAACATTGGCATCCTCGAACGAGTGACTTCTAGTTTGAATGTTACGTTTTTAAGCACCCCTCTGAAGGACACAGAGAAAGGATGGCACAAAAAAATGGTTCTGCAAAAAAAAGGGCTTGTCTTTTTACAACTGCATTACATTGGCAATGACACAAACAGTTCCTGACATGAGCTGCTGGTCACGTTCTTGATCAAACTTAATTCAGGTTGTGATGAATTTCTAACCACCAAGCAGATGCAGTTGATACAAGTCACCTTATTTCATAAAGTGATAATTTAATTGATGTTTTGAGATCATAATATTAAACCTAAAGTATTAACTTCTACATTAATTTAAGAAGGCAATGCATTTCAAAACCAGGTAACAGAGGATGCTAAGAGGAGTGACCAGCAGTTGAAGCATTTTGACAGAAATTCCAAGCAACCATTTCTGTAAAATGAATTAAATGCAAATCTGTCATTTGTCAAAACAAACAAAAAAACAAAAAATTGAACATTTAAATCAATGACAAAACAGATTTCATTATATCTGTATTCTACTCATTCTGTGAATGAGTCATTTTGAACATTTTACAATGTTAACGAGTGCTTTACCATAAACGCTCAAATTTAGAGAGCACAGAACAACCTGGTAATCAAGCAAAATACCTTAAATAGCCGTCAGCATCACATCCATAAAAATTCTAGCTAGTTACACTAAATTGATCGCTCTTTGCTACTGTAGTGCAATTTTTTGCAGTGAGACAGATAATGCAGTCTGACATTTACAACTATTATTTTAATTGTGGAATCTGCAAAGTACAGTGAATATAAAGTTCTTGATATTTAAATGGTAGCTTTACCGTGCCCATGCAGTTTTGAATTGAAAATGTTTTGGAGAACGGTAGATTTACAGTAAGGAAGAGCAGGCTGAGCAGCAGGAAACACTGAGCGTACATATGAAGGTGCAGCAACAGGGGGAACCAAGTTACATAAAGAGAAAGATCGATACTGTGATGATGTCATTGTTAATGCACATTATAACACTTTGTCAGCAAAAATCATGCTGAAGCTCAATCTACTTTATATGGATCTATCAGGCCGTAAGCGTGCAGTGTAATATTTAAAACCAGTTTACTTTTATTTTTCAAGAACCAAAAATATTTTATAGATTTTATATAAACTTTTTAAGAATAACAGCCCCTCAAAAAGCTTCTGCACATAATACTCTATAGTATCACATATAGAAGTAGTGCTTTTAAAGACAGAAAAGAAATGACAAGCGGAATTTAAGCCAAAATCACACTAAATGCAACAAAGTTGCTACAGTAGTTTTCAGAGGCAAACCAGAGAGTGCAGCAATGTAAGAAGAGTAAAGCATAACCTACTTCTCTTCTTCTTTCCCCATCAACCCTGGGCCACCATTGACGCCATTTTTGCATACATACTTTTATATCTGCTTACACTGAATAAGGTCTAATGTTAATTAGGGCAGTCAGCACTATATTTGCAGTCATGACCTATGACTTGTTGTTTAGGTTATTATTTCTATCTCTGGCTGCTCATTAGAAATGAGTCAGCGTGTACGCCTGCACCCTGGTATGGGGCTATAGCTGACATGTAGGCTTGTTGCTGATTTTCTTTGCTCAGAGTGTTCAGAAATTGGTCACCAGGGAAATTATTCTGTTGCCAGGGCTCCTCCCTAATCTATCACATCACTTTAAAGTGGAGCACCTTTCCTCTCAGTATTTCTACACACTTATTTGGTTCAAAATGCATTAGATACAGCACAGAATGAATAAAGTGTGCAATGTTTTCAAGAAAAAAAACTAATTTATTTGTACCTTTGGTGTTACATATAACTCAAACGCACTGACAAATATCTGCATGTTTACAGAGACTGCATTTTCATTTTAAAACTGACACAACAAAGCTTATTAAAGCATGATTTATTGAGTGCATATTGTGACTAGAGTTTACCAAATATAGCGCTCATAAAACTTAGTCACTGTTACTGCTAAGTTTGATGGCCTGCAGCTTTTTATCATTTGTTAAACAGCAGGAAATGGCACAATAAAGATGGTTCAACCTGTGGCAAAATGCTGTTGCGTTGCTGTACCTGCTGCAGGCACTTCACAGTAGCCACGAGCAGACAGGTTAATGGAGAGAAAAGCATGCATGGGCACAGTGACTGCAGGATCCTGCCGGGGGAGCACCTCGTCTCGGCTGGCTGAGTAAATAGCACTGGACCCGGGGTGCTGCCCCAGTAGGTAGGAGCCTCCTAGCCTGTTTGCAGATGGAAGGTATGCTTATAAATCACAGCAGCATGGGGAGATCTTGCGCAAATGGGACCACAAGTATGTTATTATTCACCAGTGATGCCACAGTGTGGGCTTACATCAGAGCATCAAAAACAGGAATCCAACAGAATCCTCTTTGTTGACTGCTGTAATTCTTTAAGCATGTAGGTCATGCCTGGTTTTTCAGTTTCACGAATTGGCTACCTGCTGCTGCAGAAAGGAACATGCCACAGTTACAGATCAGGATATTTAAATATGACACATTAACACCATTTTATTCTGCATAATACCACAGTCAATACTCTACAGTGAGCACTGATTGTTGGAGTGTCATTATGCTAAATGGAGGATGGAGAAATGCAGAGGCTAGGAAACCTGGCACCTAATGGCCCGAGTCCCACCACCAGTTTTCATATGTGCCAAGATCAAATACAACTATTATCACAATTACATCTGTCCATTAAGGTCTCAGCATCATTGGCTGTGTAGGGAATTACTTGCGAGCCAGGATATTCAGCTTAAAGCAGCTTATTTTGTTTAAGCTGCCTGGATGGATCTTTGCTACTCTGGAGATGATTTCACTTCCCAGGTAGAGTGCACAGACAGAGCACAGAGTTTCAGGAACGGCACGCTCGCTTTTAGGTGCCACTGATGGAAAGCACGTGTGTGAAATCCAGCAGTGACTATGGCAATTCCAGCTCCTCCGATGAGCAGCTGTAAGGGTGGGGATAACGAAACTCAGAACATAAAATGACCGTTTTATGTTCCTGCTGTGTGGACATTTGACGTGTTTGCGTGGTCACAAATTGTTAGGGTGTCTGCGAAGAAATGCCATGAATCAGCCTTCAGGTAGAGCATTCGTATTGTTACGAACAGAACAGAACAGAACATCCCTTTCCTCCTTGAAGGTCCTGCCAGCAATAAATACAAAAATGTGCTGCCACGAAGCATTTTCTATCCTTAAGAAATAGTAGGTAACATTTAACAAAAACAGAAATGAAAATATAGACCTTTACAAGAGTACTTATCAAAATGTTTTTTCTTCAAATTCAGATCCATCTATTTTGTTGTGCAAATGTGAGTCCAAAGGAGCAAAGAAACAAAAAGTGGAATCACTGACAGCAGCTATCATCTTAAAGTATACTTCAGATATACTTCAGTACCCTGAATATTTGCATTTTACTATTGAATCCCCAGCCTATATGGACATAATTAAATTCCAAAATAATATACTATGATATATACAAAAGCACGTTCTTTATTTTCAGTTCAATGAAATGACTCATCCTCATAACATCCCTTCTCACTGTTACTATAAAAGAAATCTGTAGCTTATTTGCTCAAGCCGTGTTTACTCCAGACATGAGGAAAAGTGGGCTTAGAAAGTTTACAAGTGAGCCCTTAAGCACTTGCTAATGGTACAGTGGGACAATCCCGAGTCCTCGCTGACTTAACTAAACACAGATTCGGAAGTAAACAACGGCGCACTTTGGGTTTGGATCAATGGTAGATAGTAGCTGGACATAATTAACTTTCTTTGGATATAATGGAGCTCAGGCTGCTCTATGATTACCTTCACTGCGCTCACTTCCACAGCACTGATCCCATCTGCACGTGCAAAGGATGCAGTGTTACAGGGAAAGAAAGGCAGGCTGCAGCGTGTCTGTCAGCCAAACAATGACAGTGCTGAGATGGCTGGGCGGCAAAAAAAGGTGTAAATGCTTCAGCCTTTGGACGGTGCCGAGCGGTGAGGCAAATACACAGAGATGCCAAACTGATGGCTTCTTGATTCATTGATCCATGACCAGCTTGTATGGTTGATCGAGCACAGTTTACCCTGAAGCCTACAGTGCAAAGGTACACAAAGAAGGTGTTTTTTAATACAATTTGGTCATGCACTAATAACTACAAAACAACTTTAAAACATTTAGAGCTACACTCTATAAGTTGACACGCTTCAAAGATTAAAAATATACATACTGTATTCTGAACCAGTGCAGCGAAAATACAGCAGGAAACTGTTCTCTTTTATTTCTCGCTTCATAGTGAGTTTTCACAGGAAAATTGTCAACTCGTGACAATGATCCTGTCAGTGTCAAGTGGGAACATGATGTGAATCTGAGCTGAAGGTACATGCAATCAGACGTCGGCTTATATTTATGTATGAGGCCTCCTGCTCAGGATTAGCTGAAATTATATCACTGGCCACTGAGCAACAGAGAGGCAAAGACAAAGGGAAGAAATTCACATCTGTGAGAAAAACTGACCTTTACATGACCCGCACACGGCTGACAGAATTCAAATGAGTGTAGGTGAGAAACATGTCAAGTAAACTCAAAAGCAAAATGCATTCCTGCTGCTCCACTGTACCTCCTCTGTACAGCTGCAGGCAGACTTCTTCTTGGATATATTCAGTTTTTTAAAGACATATGATATTGATTAAATTATCATGCTTGTGGTGGGTGAAATCAAGACTGCTGTGAAAAGCTGAGAAAGTCAGACTCGGACTCGGATTGACAGCCGGAGAATAAAGCTGTGGCTTCGTTCTTTGATCAAGTATCATCATAGAGCAGTAAATTCATAAATAGCAGCTTGTGGTATTACACTAGTTTACAGTCAAAATGCATTTGAAATGACTGTATATCAAGCATACAATAATCTGGGTTGAATGTTAAGAAAGGGGGTGGGGAGGCAGACTAATCTCAAGCAACTCCTGACTGACTGTAAAGGATGCCCATTCACACCCAGTTAGTCTAGCCAGTACCAGTCGCTCAAGCCAGTAAACACAGAAACCAACATGAGCATCTGAGAACACTCACTAACTCATCAATTGCTCATTTACACAGCTTAATGACTGCCTACAAAGACAAATACTCAGAACAAATTATTCCACAAGCCATAAAGTAAACAAAAGTAAAAAGTCCTACAAAAAGAAAACCCCTCCGCTTGACCTCAAGCATGACATCACCAAGTCCACAGAAGTCAGGAAATGGCAGGTAGGCTCCTTTCCTAACCTTTGACCTAAGTATGAGTAACAGTAAGTATGAACAAAGGAACAAACAGTCTTGAAGCTTGCAGCATAATAAAAGAAACGTTGACAACATATGGCTGCGCATTTGTTTTAACCTGCTAAACTGCTTTCATGCAACAAAATGCTAACACAAACAAACCCGGGATGGTAAGTGAAGCGGTGTTACCTTAGCAATGGCAAATCAGAGCATGTGTGCAAAAAGCAATATGCTGTGATGTGTAAAATTAGCATGCACAAAGCAAGCAGTGAGTATGAAAGTGCTCACCCACTCGTCACATCAAGACTTACTAATTTTGGGTTACTGAACTGAAATTGATGGTTGGCTGTAGTTTGTATGTTATGCTGCTAGGTCAGTCCTGATGCCAAACGTTCTTCATTGACACTACAAATGACTAAAACACATTTTGAGCCCAGAATATTGGCAAGAAAAGCCCGAATGGGGTCAGGTGCTAATTTTCGAAGCGCCACTCTTCCTAAACTATTCATCCAATTTTGATTGCATCATCGAAAAAGCAGCTTGTGTAAAAAGCGGTTGTCAAATTTCTTCTTTTACTTGGATGGATGTAGAGAAGGAAGACATGCAGAGAGTTGGTGTGACAAAAGAGGATCTTAGGGATGGGATGAGATGGAAGTAGATAATCCGCTGTGGCGACCCCCTAAAGAGAGCAGCCGAAAGAAGAATGTGCTGCTGAATGTACCGTCAATCACATTCAGCAGAACTTGCACTAGTAAATGCATGAACTGTTCACATTTACTCTATGGGTACCCTATGCAGACTGGAGGAGCCGGCGATCGAACCACCAAACTTCTGATTAGTAGAAGACCTGCGCTACCTGCTCTTCCCGATCTTGCAGCCACCTCAAGTGATGACACAACAGATCTACTTGCTTGACATCCCACCTAACACAACATCTTGATCTGACCTGGCAGTCTGGGCTCTAAATAAAGTCAGTGCAATGTTTGTGATGGAATAACCCTACTATGCTTTCTAATATTTCAGAATACGTCTTCTCTAGCTATGTTGACATTTCTTTTGCTTTTACATAATGAACAAAGCTAAAATATTACTGCATGAAGTGAGCAGAAACAGATGAGAAAATTACAATTTATGATTAAAACAAACTGAAACAGCATGCATAGGTGTAAAATGTAAAAAGTTAAATATCTTAAAATGCCCAATAAGCTATTTTAATTGTCCTACTTGGAGTCAGCTCATAAATATTTTAACTTCAAAGCAGATAACATCTAAAAAACTGTTAACCAGTGTTATTTACTGTAACGCTAACACTTAGCCTGTCATTTTAAAGCAAAAACTTATATATTTTGTCTGTCTGGTTGTCCTGTAGGAACAATCAATCAATCAAACACTGCATAAATAGTGGAAATTAACATACACCAGTTTAGTTGTACTACTAGAAATAATGCTGCAAAAGTAAATACTGCCCCAAATTTACACTGTGAGCCACTAGGGCAGGGGTAGGCAACCTTTCTGATGGCGAGTGCCATTTAAAATTTCCTCAGAAGTCAGTGTACCATATGATTGCATTAGCAATAAATTTAATAACGCTCTATATTAACAGTTACACACTATATAGAACCACTTTATACAGGGAGTGCAGAATTATTAGGCAAGTTGTATTTTTGAAGAATAATCTTATTATTGAACAACAACCATGTTCTCAATGAACCCAAAAAACTCATTAATATCAAAGCTGAATGTTTTTGGAAGTAGTTTTTAGTTTGTTTGTAGTTTTAGCTATTTTAGGGGGATATCTGTGTGTGCAGGTGACTATTACTGTGCATAATTATTAGGCAACTTAACAAAAAACAAATATATACCCATTTCAATGATTTATTTTTACCAGTGAAACCAATATAACATCTCCACATTCACAAATATACATTTCTGACATTCAAAAACAAAACAAAAACAAATCAGCGACCAATATAGCCACCTTTCTTTGCAAGGACACTCAAAAGCCTGCCATCCATGGATTCTGTCAGTGTTTTGATCTGTTCACCATCAACATTGCGTGCAGCAGCAACCACAGCCTCCCAGACACTGTTCAGAGAGGTGTACTGTTTTCCCTCCTTGTAAATCTCACATTTGATGATGGACCACAGGTTCTCAATGGGGTTCAGATCAGGTGAACAAGGAGGCCATGTCATTAGTTTTGCTTCTTTTATACCCTTTCTTGCCAGCCACGCTGTGGAGTACTTGGACGCATGTGATGGAGCATTGTCCTGCATGAAAATCATGTTTTTCTTGAAGGATGCAGACTTCTTCCTGTACCACTGCTTGAAGAAGGTGTCTTCCAGAAACTGGCAGTAGGACTGGGAGTTGAGCTTGACTCCATCCTCAACCCGAAAAGGCCCCACAAGCTCATCTTTGATGATACCAGCCCAAACCAGTACTCCACCTCCACCTTGCTGGCGTCTGAGTCGGACTGGAGCTCTCTGCCCTTTACCAATCCAGCCACGGGCCCATCCATCTGGCCCATCAAGACTCACTCTCATTTCATCAGTCCATAAAACCTTAGAAAAATCAGTCTTGAGATATTTCTTGGCCCAGTCTTGACATTTCAGCTTGTGTGTCTTGTTCAGTGGTGGTCGTCTTTCAGCCTTTCTTACCTTGGCCATGTCTCTGAGTATTGCACACCTTGTGCTTTTGGGCACTCCAGTGATGTTGCAGCTCTGAAATATGGCCAAACTGGTGGCAAGTGGCATCTTGGCAGCTGCACGCTTGACTTTTCTCAGTTCATGGGCAGTTATTTTGCGCCTTGGTTTTTCCACACGCTTCTTGCGACCCTGTTGACTATTTTGAATGAAACGCTTGATTGTTCGATGATTACGCTTCAGAAGCTTTGCAATTTTAAGACTGCTGCATCCCTCTGCAAGATATCTCACTATTTTTGACTTTTCTGAGCCTGTCAAGTCCTTCTTTTGACCCATTTTGCCAAAGGAAAGGAAGTTGCCTAATAATTATGCACACCTGATATAGGGTGTTGATGTCATTAGACCACACCCCTTCTCATTACAGAGATGCACATCACCTAATATGCTTAATTGGTAGTAGGCTTTCGAGCCTATACAGCTTGGAGTAAGACAACATGCATGAAGAGGATGATGTGGACAAAATACTCATTTGCCTAATAATTCTGCACTTCCTGTAGAATTATATTTGTTCGCAGATGTTGGCAGCTATCAGCGAATAGTTATCAGCTATTTTGAAACAAAAAAAAGACACTTTTTATCCATAACAAGAACTTTGTTAATACAGAGATACACATGTTAATGTGATCTCTGGTCTCCCACTCAGAGGCACAGGTCTCCGAGTGTCCAGCATTCAGACAGCTACCCGAGGACACTCATGTGATAGAAAATCTGCTCAAACAGATATGTAGAGCCAAATACTGTCAATAAGGCCTCTGCAATGTTCTGAAGACAGTTAAACTTGTCAGGTAGTGATGTCCAGCAGGTGACAATGCAAGCTCCATGAACACGCACAGCTGTAGATTCCAGCTGCTTTGATGTTATATGTATGATTTCTATACATTTTATGTCAGATAAAAACTTTGGTTGTAAGCTTCAGATAATTATTTAATAACAGCCAGACATTTTAAATGGGAATAAGAAAGTATGTCTTTGTGCCCCCCTTTCCCTGTTAATGCCCTACCTGGCCCCCTGGCAAAACTTTGCTAGATCCGCCCCTGCACAGTTACCAGCTGTCAGCTACATAGAAAAGGATCCTGGTGTTATTTGTCTCTCAGAAACAGTTCATAACTTCCCTTCAACTCATTCATGTCACCTAAAAGGTAAACCTGTTTCTCCATCACCTGTTCAGCTCTGATGATTCAGTAAGGACATCTCCTGGTTTCATCTTCATGTTTCCCTCTCACCAGATATACAAACCATCATGACCAGCAGCTTTACAGCTGTGGCTCCAGCAAACATCAGCTGATACTAGAAATTAATATTAAATAAATTCTAACAACAGCTGATCAAGCTTAAACGTGCTGCTGTTGTTTAGCGCGACATCCGCTGGTTTCCTCTTTCACGAGAGAAACACGAGAGAAAAGCCGATCAGCTGATCATTGATCGTTTCATGATTGAAGTAGCAACAGGAGAGGGAGGGGGGAGAATGAGAGGAGAAGAGGCAGCTGACAGCGTAACGACAGAATAAATCCAGCTTTGTGTCCTTTTTTTCCATTTTAGCTAAAGTACGGGACAAACTGTGTTCCTTTTCAGCTTAATACGAAACGCGTAATATTTTCTCTGAATGAGGGACGATTCCGTCTTTTTACAGGCAACTAACCTTATGAATAAAATACAGTTCACTATGGTATCACTAACATCACAGCACCCACCCAGCTGTATAGAAACTCCGTTATGCTAGCTAGTACGCAGTACGAGTTATTGTAACTGACTGTAAAAAGTCAGCACAACGAAAATAAACTCCACCTAAACTTGGTTTATATCTGACCCAGATAGACCCAAATGCCCGATGGCCAATCCAGCATTGGTCGTGCCATCAGCTAACCCTTTGCGTGCCAACTGTGGCACGCGTGCCTAGGGTTGCCGACCCCTGCACTAGGGTATCAAAAATCTTTCATTTTAACATGCAGCTTCTGTTGAATGCAGGTTTTTATTTGACAATTTATAGTATCTAACATCCGCTTCCTTTAAAGCCTTGAACTTTGCTTTGATTACAATCCTTAGCCTGACATAATTACGATGATCTTATGAAATTTTTATTGTATTTAGCACAAGAGGCATGACATTATAAACCAAAGAGGCATTTTGATTGAATCCTGAGATGGGAGGAAAGAAAGTGATAAATAGAGGAAAATGTATTTGTGGTAATTTTGAGCATCATGTTTGATTTGAATATTTGAGCCTCAGTGCCGAGCAGCGTATAAGACATCATTCAAAATGCCTCGGGCCCTCTAAAGCCTGTGAATATTTCAGCGAGAGCTTAAGATATGTAGAGCATGCGTGCGTGGTGTTTAGCATTAGGAGTCATTTGCATTTTGGTGGGTTAAATTACAGGTGGTCATAAAGAAAGTGATCAAAGACATGAATAGGAGGATTCTGTCTGAATCTATCAAGCTGCTGTTTCATGGGGTATCTCAAAGAGAGAGAGCCTCTGAAATACTGAAGATAAAACGGCGCTAAAGGAACAAGCCAAGCCATATATCCTATGAAAGGTAAAACCGGGGCATACATGGATTTTCAAATATCCATACCCCGTGTCAAACTGTCTCAGTTGAGATTAGCAGCATATGGAGCTAGAAGGTTAGTATTATCAGTAATCCTAAAATATAGCTCGTGATTTGTACTGTAAGAACAGATGATTCCCAAGTGGCTGATCTAAACGAACAGTAAAACAATCAGCAAGCATTTTTCAAGAGACACTAATTTCCATTCACAAATCAACTTCAATAGCACATTTAATCAGGGAAAGGAAGGGGAGGGAGGGTGCTGGTCATGGAGAGTGAAAGCCAGCCTATGGTACCCTTCCAATGTAAGGCTACTAATTAAACATTTTTCCTTTCAAGGCGCCCTTCAACATTTCAAAAGCACCATATCAAAGTGGCTTCAAAGTCAAAACCCCACTCTGAATTTTGAGTTGACAGAACGGCAGGAATATGAAGACTGTATGCCCCCTGTCTTTGTGGCAGGACCAATGTGAAACTAAAATCACGTCAGCTGCAGCATGCATACTAATGGCACGGTCACACTCAGGCTGTGTCCAGTTACAGGAGCCCCAAACCCACCCAAGTGCTTTCAACCAAGTTACTATACCACCGTCAACACAGGAATGATTGCTTGGTTGAAATCAACCCCTTTTGTTGCCCTGCATTATTTATAGCATTAAAGGGTCATCTACTGCGTGGCTGAACTGTGCACTGGTTTTTAAGGGAGTCAGTGTTACAAGATAAAACGCAGAAACAACAATAGCGTGTGGTCAGCGGGGCGGCAAAAATGTGGTTGATGTGAAAATAGAGATTAGGCATAGCTGTGCACCAGCAGTCACCCAGAATCAAGGAGGGACTGTCACTGAAGGAGCTGACATCAGGAGCAGATAATAACTCGATATAGCATTTAGGCCATTCCCACAGTTAAAATATGACTAAGTAGTATTTTTCCAAGGCAACCGTATTAAAGAAGCATCAAAGAAAGAAGCTTCACTTCTATATCCATTTTCCTTAAGATAATGAGATAAGTTTGTTTATATAAAATCACCTTTGGGAATTATTTAAGGCTTCTATGCTTAATTAAGAAGCTCTGTGATTCATTTTTGTTGGACTACGCTATTAAGTATCTAAATGTATAAAATAGTAAATCTAAGTGAAATATTACCCAGATGAATCAAGCAAAGAATCATAACATATGATAAAAGAGGCCATAACCACATTCCCCACAGCAGTATATACAGAATAAAAACTAACATTCATTAAAAGACCCAACCTCATTAACTGCAAATCGAATTGCACACTCCGCCCTGGTGTAGCACTGACCCCTCGGAAGCACGGTAAATACATAATTATTATTGAATCACAGGGACACGTTTTCCAATTAGAAGAGTGAATGTTTGTCTTTTTTCCTGTGTACTTTACGACAACGCATTTGACGTAAGACGGGGTTAAGTCTGTTTCTTCTGATTTCTTCATTGGCCTTGTGCTTTAGGAATAATTACTCAAAGACTCGAAGCAAGCAGCGTTTTTTTTTTTTTTTTTTTTCAGCTGGGATTTTAATGGACTTAATGAACTCCCTTTGTTAACAGAAGCTCAGGGTGCTCTGTGATTGCCTTCATCGTGCACAGTTCCGCAACACTTGATATCTCGTCTCATTTGCTCCAGCGATACATAGCCTGTGTGAACTCCGGTGATGCAATATTGTGAAGGAATAAAAGACAGGCGGCAGCATGTTTGTGAGCCAAGGTAGACCGGAGCGAGATGAATAGGCATTAGAAAAAGATGCACAGCGGCAGACAGATAACCAGTACCCAGGATAACTGGAAAGATTTTTTGTTCTTTTTTAGCCGTTTCCCTCTGCTGCCACAGATTGTGCTTGGGTAGGCTAAACATGCGACTGATCTATCTCCCCACTGAATGTGCAGGGATGAAATTGATATCGATCTCCTACATGGTGCTTGATAAATCGGCAAATAAATCCCACAAAAAAAAAAATAAGAATAATAATCTCAACATGTTAAAGTTTCCTTTAATGTATGCAGAGACTAAGCTATGAAATTGGCAGAAAATGAAAGGTATAAAGCCTGTGCTTGATTAACCAGTTAATCTCAAAATTAATTTGCTCATTTGAGATCCATTTGCTAAAATCTAAGATTTCAATATCCCACATGCAGTCAGGGAATCCACAAGAAGCATATCGGTGCTTTGGTTTGAGTATGAAAACCTGTTTATCCATGTAGTTCATGGGCAGACTGGGCCCCAGCAGCGCACGCTCGTTTTAAGCTCCCACAACATTAAGCCATAAATCTGAGCTTGCCCAGAGGTAAGAGCAACCAACACTAATTAACAGCAGCGGTATGAGAGGTCAAGGCCTATGTCGTTTTAGCGTGAGAAAACATTATTTTTCAATTTATAGTATATGCACTGGCCTGGTACGCTTTAAGTAATAAAGCTTGCAGTAGTGAGGGCATGAACACTAATGTATTTGCTTTACTGTATACTAAAGGGTGCATGTCTCTAAAGTAAATTAATTCCAGCAGTATGAACATAAGTGCTTTCAAATGAGGTGGCTAAATTGTCCTTATAGAAATGACACCTTAGATACAAGAGCCACCTCGGGGAATGTCCATAAAGCCAGATTGCTGATACAAACTAACGCTCAATTTAGGCACACAGCTCAGAATCGGTTTTCAATGAATATGTCTAGCCCTTAAAAGGACTTTGGTCCAAGGACATAGTAAGCTCTGAGGAGGTCAGCTCTCCCTCTGTGCAGACCTGTGGGCCATTCTCTCACACTTTGATCTGGGCTCTGATGATGCTGTGGCAGGCACAGACTCAGGAGTCGAAGGATTAGGGACAGGAGGGACATGGAGAGTGACAGCTTGCTTTGTATTCATTTTATCCCTTATTTTGGGCATAACGTCAGACAGCATGCAAACCGATAGCTTCTCTAAGGTGTTTCTTTTTTTAGCTATCAAATCCTCAACCCCTTAAAAGAGAGATCAAAGGCGAGGCAGGCTCATTGATAACTGTATAATGGCTCACTTTGAGAGAACAGGCTTTTTGCTAAGATGGGCGCGTGGTGGAAACTGCAAACTATTAGTCATGCTGTCGGCTCATTTCCATATGTGTTTTATTGTCTCGTGAGCAAAGGCTACTGCACCTACTCGCATTTATTGCACTCGTGGTAGATCTAATGATATTCGTACCTACGGCAAAAACAAAGGGCCTTGTATCTCATTGTCTCTGTATGAAATACGTCTTGAAAGGTGACAACAATAATACACGTTTCATTTTATGCGTCTCTTTGATGAACCTATAGCACCTCTGCTTGTCTGGAAACATGGAGCTACATAAAAGCACAGCTTTCTCAGAAATTACTGTTATTACTGGCTGAATAACACTTCAATAATTCACAGAGCTTACACAAGATCTACAAATAGCATGTTCATATAAGTGCTTTTTTTCATTTTTCTTTTCTTTTACAGTGTCAGCAGTGGCGATATGTGCTAGGCCAAATTCATAGTTAAACATGAAACTAAAATAACATTTTATTGCAAATTTCATTTCTTTAAAATGCCTTGAAAACTACTGCTATGGAATTCAACACAACTCCCTGCTAGCGATCTTGGCTATACCTTTATTTAGTTAATGACACTTTAAGACATAAGCCACAGTTTGAGTATAAAGTGATCACATTAATATTGTAGCATAACAGGCGTCATATTGCATTATGCATCAAGAAATGTTGCTCTCCTTTATTTGATGCCAGCTGCCAAAATAAAAAATCCAATAATGCTAAATAATATTAGCTTTCCTTGGAGCTTCTCTGTGAGATTATACACAAAGTCCCATCTGATATCACTGTGTGTTGTTAAAGCCACAGTAAAGAGAGTTTTACTATTGCCATTTCATTGTAATATTGAAAAGAAAGGTATTTTTAGTGGGACTACAATTTAGGTGGGGGACTCGTCCTGATCTCCCTGACTCTTGCTTTTTGAGAACTTTGCAGGATAGACACTGGGTGTTTTAGATGTAAACACGGCATGAAAGTGATTGTGGTGGAATGAACTGCACTGAGGATACCCTTCAGACCTTGTCTCATCCATTGTCCCCACATTTTTACTCATCTAAAACTGCACAGACACTGAACCCATCTGACATCTGAGCACAGAGGTGTCTTCTTGCCAACCTCGAGGGGAGAAGATAATAAACTTGTCACGTAGCGAACTTCCTTTATTCATGACAGGTACAGGGATATTGGGGATCAACAGATGTGAAAGAATCGGTAGGAGTGCTCCCGAAGGCTTGTTGCCATCTTCAAGTAGTCCTGTCACTTTTACACTAGTGCAGGATATGGATATAAAGTATGAGGCTATAAAAGCAGTGTTTTGAAACATTGGGGCGTTAGTGGATTTATTGAGTGTAAAAGCATTTTGAAGGATTGCCTGTTCAAAGTATCTACCTTTAAATCCCAGAGGAGATTTATTTCACCAAGGATTCTGGCCTAATCAAAATCTGCCCACAGACAAGCTGGTTACAAGTTAGACAGCTTTCTACAAGCATGGTGACTCAGAGAAAATATACACTAACATACACATTCGGCACCGCAAATTATGGAGGGATATGAAGGAGTGAGGGGCTATTGTGTGACTGCATGAGGCGGTGGTCATCATTAAAGTGCTTAATAGACCATGACGCCTGTAGGACCTGACAGGCAAGCTGGGCAGAGTGGAGGTTCCAGAGAGAGGGTCACCTTCATGTAGAGACAGCTCTGTCACACTGGGGTCGTGAAGAGAGCCACTCTGCCACTGTGGCCTGGCTCAGACAATACATGTATACGGTCAGCCAAGCAGAACAACAAGTCCCCCGCCTCCTTCAGATTTCAACCAAAAAGAAACAGACCTGCAGAGATTTTAGGCCCTGGACAGAAATGCACTTCCAGCTGCTGCACAAGCTAACCGTGCAATTATTTATACCAGATATTGTGCAACAATATTGCTTAAAATAGTCTCCTAAATGGATTATAATCTACAATTTTTTACCTCAATAGATTTTAGATATCTAGGTAACTATCCACTACAAGTACAATTAGTACAAATAGTGACTAAAACTGCCAAACTGTGGTAATATCTTCTTGTTTAATTATACAGAGGTGGAGCATGGAGCTCATTTTAAGGTGGCTGGGTCAATGACACTCATTTCTGTCAGTGTAAAGAAGTTTAGCTACACACTGAATCCCTTAGATATCTTATTAGCGACAGGAATTTCAAATAGTACAACCCAGTTTTTCTACTTGCTAAAGAAATGTTGCTGTAGTAAATGAAAGGCATCTGCCAGAACGACTCTTTGGGCTTAAATTGTAAGAAATAAATGTGTAAAGCTACAGAATCAGTTGTGGTAGTTCACTCCGCAGACTGCCCTGTAATTATGAAACAGAAGGTTTTTCATAATAGAAATGTTTAAAGAAAATTACCCTTTTTATATTTAGTTTACTGTGAACACATTGTAAACAGACTCTTTACAGTAGATAATGAAAAGGCAGGAAACTCTCTCATTTTACTGTTTATGTATTACTACATTACTTATGTGTGGTATAAATGGCCATGGAGGAGATCTTGATCAGTAGGAAAAGCTGTAAAACATATTAAAATACACTCCAAAATTTATCCAAAGCCATCCAGTGGGCTAGATTATAGTCTTTGACAGGGCCAATTCTGGCCCCTGAGCCTTATGTTTGATGCTCCAGATATAGAGCAAAACGCTAAAAATGGTGGTAAAACCTGCAGCACTAACATCAAGAGCAGTAGAGGACCTGCTGTCTAATGTATGAAGATTCTTGTTAATCACAGTAAAATCTCAGAGCTGCATCATAAAATGTTGCTGTCTTAGTCTGAGCACAGGTGCATCCTCAAATGAGGAGGAATAACGTCCAAAGCGAAAGAGAGAGGCCATGTTACTCAAGGTCACGGTGAATTGCAGAAGCATTGGCACTGCGGATTGATTAGGAGTACAGGGAGCAGCTGGCTGAGAGGAAACCGGAAGGTGACTGAAGGAATCACCAGGTGGCTCGTGTGAATTATTACACTATCCTCCCAACTCTGCCTGCCTTCATAGCACACAATGCTAGCGTGAAGTGATCTTGTCACATGCAGTTTGCATCTGGACTGATCTGATCTGATTTCCATGCAAGGTAACGTCTAATGATGCCGTGTACAATTTGGTGAGAAACTAGATTTGTGTCTCTGGTTTGATTCGAACTATATGGATAACTTTTCCCCCCACAAATGGCCAGAGGATAATAAAGCTAATTACAGTTTTCTAAATGTGGAGTTCATCATGAATATTGATAAAGAATTAATTAGTTGCTAAAAGTGGAAAACCATTTTCTCCGCACCAAATACATCACATGTTTTTGGAGCAAAACTGCACTGGATCCCTCTAAAGGAAGTCTCATATTCGGCTACAAGAAATAATGTGACCAAACAATCCTGCCACTTGGGAAATATCATTTCTTTGAAAAACTAAAAGAGTGCATCTATTTTTAAATAATTTCTCTTAATCAGTAACTGGATGGAAGCACAAAAAAATCCCACAGCTCACTGATTAGTATTTAGTGTGAATCATAACATGGATAAGAGACTATTATGTACTTCCTCATGACTTAACCTCCTCCTGCAAGACTGGACTCATTTACAGTAGGAATTTTAAGCCATGATCGTCTTAATTAATCCCAAACAATATGTTGCGTATCCTTATCTCAACTCACTTCTTTTCCAGTTTCATAATAGGGCCCTTTTACTGCATCAGTGTGTGGTTAGTATACTGTAGCGTGCTCATTCTTTTAATTGCTCAGTGACTTTGCTGTGCTGAGTCCAGATAAAGGGAAGAGTTCCTGTAAGGGAAATTATCAGATGAAGTGCTTTC
Source organism: Oreochromis niloticus (assembly GCF_001858045.2). NCBI lineage: Eukaryota > Metazoa > Chordata > Actinopteri > Cichliformes > Cichlidae > Oreochromis > Oreochromis niloticus. Next base: position 22,684,771 of record NC_031978.2, read on the forward strand.
TCAATATCCCAATTGATCGGTGTCCTTTGTGCTCAGTGCTCTGCAGATCAAAAAGCGCCGTCCTCTGTGCAACAAATACTGCGCGCACACACGCACGGATACACATATTCAACTCTGTCGCAAGAATAAGATAGTTGTTCAAAGTCACGCTACGCAAACACTGCGCTCTATTACACCTGATTAATCTTCTGTGACAATTTCTGGCATATCTAAAAAAGATTTTTAATTCGTCGTTCCATGTTCAACTTGTTACGGTTTTTGTTCTCCTACGACAGATCCTACAGAAAGAGCACCCAACATTTTATTCCTCGCATGTCGTCGTTACCGGGGGTTTATGGATGTGACATTTGACATTAAGCCGAGTAAGATTTGGAGGTTATCTGGCTTTCCAAGCTGTGAGTAAGAAGTCAAACCATGAAACACGATTCGCCCATGTGTTCTCTCTGGCAGGTAATTCATTCAGGAGATGGCACGGCGACTAAATCTTTGAGCTAACTAGATCTATATGGAAAATCAGTGTATAGGTGCACTAATGGCTGTTTTAAATTTAAAACTGTCCTATGGTAAAGACACTTGCGGCATCATTCATAAAAGGCTACTGTGACATTTATGATGTTAAGGTCGCTGGATGACAATAAAAGGAAATTTTAATCTTTTAAATGACCCCATTTAAATTATTACTACAGTAGGCCTACTTCATAATGATTTAATGTTAACATGCTGTATAATTCTTAATTAACTTGGAGCAAGATAGAACATGGACGGACTAGCTGCACGTTGAAAATCAGGTGTCAAATATTCAGCTGCTAAATGCCTTCGCTATCGAAAATTGAATCACCAAAATAATCAGAAAACACTCGTCCACAGAGAAATAGCCTGTTTCCAGCAGAGTGCAGATAATTCAGGTAAATGTTAGGAGTCAAGCAACAAGGCCATGCTTATAGTTTCCTTTTTCTTTTTTTCAAATATTACTAAACGGTAGGATAATTTAAAGTAAAGCTGAATTCTCTGTCCAAACACAAATGTCAATGATAGCAGACAGGAAGTGAAAAAAACAACAACAACAACAACAACAAAAACATTTGCTGGGGCAGAAATAAGTATTTTACATCTCCGTGGAAATCTTCAGCATCAAAGCAATACAATTCTGCAGCGTGAGACCCAATATATTTCTCTCATAAACCTGTGAAAGGTGCTGCATTGCCTCCTGAATTGCTGAGTAGGATCAATCTGAGCCAGTTTAACATCGTGAGTCAATCAGCTCAGGCCAGGCACAGCGCATCAGCCCTCGTTAGCGATGACCTTGGGAGATAATCATGGCACTAAACCGGATATATGTGTGGGGTAACAGCACTGTAATTAACAAAATATGTAGGAGAGTAAAAACACTGGCCTGTCTGCCTATGCGCACAATTATTCCCCCGCTCAAGCCTGCAGGTGGAAGGCTGCGGATTTGATAATAAACTGATGGGTGGACAAGACTTTGTCCCTGTGGATGTTTGTGGATAAATCACAGATTTTGCATTGAGCGTCCTGATATTCTCATAAGCTAGAATAAATATGGTCTGGACAAATGGTCATCTCATCATGTTTGGTTCCAAGTTTGCTTTCGGCAAATCGAACATCAATGAGCACAATATGTACGGAGCTGATAGGCAGTATAATCTACATTTCTGACTGTATAGCCAGGATGAAGATATGTAGTTATTCATATCTAAAATGCACAAAACACTACACAGACTCCCAAGGCTTCCAGTACCTGTCAGCTCTCTATGTTAAGCATTCTCTTTGATAAAACACATGGGAACCGATGCATAAACAAAGAGTTGTGCTTAGTATATTTTAGCTTCTAAATTTTAAGCATGTTTTATGGGAGGGGGAAATGCATGCTATTAAAAATATAGAAGACAACACACAGTGAAAAGGAGCCAGCAGTATGATATTATGATTTAAGTCCCTGTATGTGCTCAACAAGACATAACTTACTAAAAAGTAAGTAAAATAAAATATCAGAGCCTAATTAAGTCAGAAAGGAGGAAATATCAACGACAAGATGAAGTTTAAGAGGATTGAAAGGCACTATCTCTTTTTCCAAAGGGGATTTAAGAGGATCAAAGTGGTGGCTTTGTTTTCTTCTTCTTTCTCTCTCTCTCTTTTTTAAACAAACCCATTCTCTCATTAATAAACCAATTACTACACAGTCTGCTTGTCATTTCAATTTATGTGTTCCTGTGATATATATTTTTACAGTACTTCTAAAATGCAACACCAACTTTGAGTTATGGACTTTCCTGTTGCACAGCATACAATAAAGGGTGGAACAATCAGGAAAACCCTTGGCCAGACTACTAACGTGATGTTCATACAGTGCATAATGCTGTGTCTTGAGATATTGATCCAGTATAAAAGAAACTAACAGAACAATAAACTTTAGCAACATCCATATTAACCTGATATGCTATCTGGGTTTTTTTTTGCCTTGAAAAGATGCCATGTGTAGTGAAATAAATGTCCCCAATGTGCCGACCCAGTGCTATAGAGACCTTGTACTCCAACCAAACACGTCTGTAAGTCCAGGGACTATGATTGAAGGATAATTGGGTGCAAGCTTGTTGAAATGGAACCCCGTGATAGACCAGGAAATTCCAGTTTCATGGACACGGCCCTGGCAAGGTCACAACTGGGTTCGACACCTGGCTTCATAAACGCCCCAAATGAAAACACCTCAAGGGAGCGTTTTGAGGCTAACTAGATTCAACACTGGAGTAAAGCTGGCTTTCACACCCGTGCTAAAGCTACTAACATTGCTAATAGATCACATGTTCACAATGACTTCATGCCTCATGTGTTTTTTTTAAATACAAAAAAAGCATTTTAAATGCTGTGCTTTAAAAGATTAAATATTCTCAGTGCCCTACATGGGAAAAACAAACAAAAAAACATGAAATGTATTTTCTGATACAGACTCGTGTTAAATGTCTTGGCTTTTAGGTTTAAGTGCATCCATCTGCGAGTGCTAAATTGAAACTGTTCCTATGCATATCACGATCACAAATGCACCATCTGGATTTCTGGATTGGTGGTAAAAGATTAGCTGCTGATTTGCACATGATACAAAGGTTTTCTGTGGTTCTTCCTTTGTGTACTCTGTTTGAACAGACTCGCCCACAGGCATCATCTCAAATTGAAATCGTAAATTGTATTGAGTATTTCTCATTTATCTATTTACTGGCAATAAATTGTCATGGGATCAAACCGCCGGCCATGCAATTTGTGGAGTACCCGCTCTGCCACCCGAGCCATGACTGAATAAACCCAGGCAACATGAGCTGCTACCTGAGGGGACGCTTTTGCATCTGTAATAAGATGACCAGGAGTGTTAGAGGCGTCTCTGTTTTCACATACACACACACACGGCACAGGCGCTGTTGGCTGGACTGATTCGGCACGGTAATTATCTATAATGATGTAAACAAGAACTCATTCCACTGAGTTTGCTGCCGATGAACACCAATCTGTTACAGTATCCGTGAGACTGCTGAGATTTACTCAGTTGAAGAGTAACTGTCAGGCTATGAGAAAAGCCTTTGTATGTACAATAATGTATCTCACATCCCTCCTCCATGCTCAGTTCCTTTGATCAAAGCAGAAGCATTTATCAGATGGTGGAGGAAATGTTTGATGACACAGGTATTTCAGACTCGAGCACGACTCGAAACAGATGGGAGCCTACTGGTGGAAAAACAAGCTTTGAGCAAGGACCAGAACATTTTTGTCTGTACTGGTTCAGGCTGAGGAGATTTCAAAGCAAACAAATGCCACCGTCCACGTATCGTCTGTTTGAGAGTTTTTCTTTTGTCAGAAACAATGTGATTCAAAAGAAGCCTCCTTCAGGCAAATGACTTGGGACTTTCTTTGAAAATCAGCATTGTTCCAAATGACCCGTTCCAAAACTGCACTTTAGCTGAACGAGACACCGCTAATCAGACCTAATTATCGCTATTATTCTGTTGGGTTGATCTCTAAGCTCGTAGCCTGTTTAAACTCTCTGTATTCTCTGAAAGTCAAAGCACAGGTAAGGAGCGACTCACTTTCTCATTCCTGTTGTGAAGCGGCGATAAAGGTAGACAGAAATGCCTTTTGTTCTCCGGCGTTGCCCACATACTTCAGGTATGTTTAATTAATGCATGCTTATTGTGGTGTTCGTTCTCATGGCGTCTGGTGGGAACGACATCTGTTCAATCAACAACTTCCTCTGACAGTCCCTCAGTTGGGTGCGAGCTGTCGCTTCTATTCTCAGATGGTACCACAGAGAGATAGGAGCTTCATAGAAATTCAGGAGACTCCTCACAGTCAGGTACAGCAGAAGAGAAAAAGATGAAGTAAAACTAGCCTGAGAGCTGAGTGGGTCTTATACTACTTGACTATGCTTTAGTACTTAAATTATGGGAAGCGCTTTTATTATTGTCAGGGAACATTAACATATCATGCAATTGCTGCCATTTTCCTCACAGAACAACTAGATGGAGTAGCCTTTAGTGGAAGACAGAGCTTAGTGTTTCTGGTGATTGATGTGGGCTCACTCTGCTTGTAATCAAGACACTAGCATGTTCGTATCAGCCCTCTGCACATAGACACTCTGGAGATTACCTCTTCTATACCCATCAGCTGTGATTGCCCCTCTCAAGGTGTGCAGAAATGTCACATTTTACATATCCTAACATTTCACCTCACATAAAGTTCTGAAGTTTTCCCCGAGTGAAGGGGTGTCACGGGAAGGTGATACGGCAGGGCTTTGACTTCTCCTTGCACCTGAAGCTCCTCCTTCCCCCTGTGGTTGACTCCTTCTGTATTAGGTTGCTCAGGTAATTGGGGTTCCAGTGGTCATTAACTCCGACTAGGTGGCATACCACGGCAACCACTATCACTATAATTGGATCTAATTGGCCCAGTGTTGCCAATGATTTGGATCAGACAAATAGAAATGACTAATTTAAATGTCGGTGTGACCTTTTGAAAGCTTCAGACTAATTAACTTTTGTCGATGCAAGCAGGTAATGTAGCGTATGTGGAAGTGTGCTCCTAGCAATGATTGGTTACAGAAGGGGTCTGTGTTATAATCACATACTGTGGCTAATTTAAGGACAACACCCTATAAATGTATTTACAGTACACTACAGTGTCTCCATAAAGCCTAGGTGTCTCGATTTATTCTAGATTTTTCATTACACTAATACTGATTAAAAAAAGCTAGATTGCTCACATATTAACAAAACAAACCAAAGCCAAGCTGAAAAATAAAGCACGGTGTCTACACAGATCACTATAATAATCCCAACTGGAAAGCTAAATTTACAAAAACAAATTTCTGCTGACATCGAGAAAATGAAAATGGACTGCAAATATGGTTAGCTGTGGACAAAAAAATATTTACAAGTCATTAAAAAAATAATTTCAAGATGTGATTAAAAACGTCTGGGACTTGGTCCATAAAAATCATTAAAAAACATCTTATTTAAATTTGGTCGATGTCCCTTTTAGGGCCCACTTCTCATGTACCTCTGGACTTCAGCGCGACTGCTATTTTTGGATCACTCCACTGAAGTCCTAATCCGGCCCTTTGCTCTTGTGCTGCTGCAGTGTGCTAAGGATCTTTTCCATGGTATCAAACCAGTAACCCTTCATGGCAATTTTCATTTTGGGAACATGGATGAACATTTGGATGCTCTCACCCAGAGGAACTGCAAGCTAGTTCCTGGTGGCAACTTTGACTGCACTAATAATTTAAAAACTATGGAGTCCTGATGAGGTCAAGGTCTCATCATCAGACATTATCCTGCATACAAAAGTCAATCTGAAAAGGAGATTTTTATTTGCTTTGTGCACATTTTACACTCATAGTGAAATTGCAGAAAGGCTAGCAATCTGAAAATATCTGTAATGCTAAAAATGCACGAGGAGATAATCTTGAAGGGCAAACTTTTTATTACACCTAATAGTTATAGTACAATCTCCTGTTTTTGGAAACAGGTATCTGGTCAAACTACAGCTACTTCCAAAGTACACAGAGAAGCACAAACAAAGAGGTTGAAGCTCCAACAACATCTGTTGTATGAAGAACAACATCATTGCTCGTTTTGACGTTCAGCCTGCGTAAGGGTCAGCAAAAATTATATGAACCAATCGTATACATCCAGTATACATATCCACCAATTACACATATGAGTGGACTGGTCTGCAATAAAATTAAATGCAATAGATTTTTACTGCAAAGTAAAGTAGTAAAGTTGTACAACAAAAAAGGTACCCTTTGTTAATCACACAGTTACTATGTATCCCTATGACATATATGGGGGTTTATATTTATAACTACAATAACATTAACTAAATCCAATACCAGGTGATGAAGGTACAAAAACAACTGTATTTTGCAAGCAGATAAGCAGGAAACATCTTAAAAAACAGAAAGGGGAGAGAAGTACACAGAGGAATGGTTTGTGCGTGACCTGCTCAGTGCATAAATGAAAATTAATTAATCACTTGGGAAGTGGGTACACCAAAATGGAAAAGGATGAAGTACAAAGTCGTTAAGTTTGATATGGCAATATTTAGACACATAAATAAGAACAAAGACCCTCTAGTGCACTTAAATGCAGTAGTAAAAAACACATTTTCAATATCACCGGTGACCCACATTAAGAAAGATGGAACAGTAAAAGTTATTTACTGGATATTTTATATCATTCTTGAGAGCCGATAGGATGCTGTTAAAACTCGAAGGCCAAAACTGAACATAAGTCGAGGTTAAATTCAACTTCTCACTCAAATCCCAGAGTGTCTCTATCTTGACGCCACCTTGGGGGCAAGTTCACGATAATACAAGGGTTTGTTTTGTCACTGTCATGTCAAACACATTATCCAGTAGGAGCTATCAGCTGCCATCTTCCAGCCGACTGTGCATGTTTATAAGATATTGTTTGTGGGAATGCATTTTGGGAACGCTCTCGGGCAAAATGAATGAAAGCTAATGCTCCTAGCAGCCTTGGAAGAAGCCCACAGAGAAAGGGGGGAGCTAATCCTATCATTCTACACCATTCATCTGCAATCCACTTGGCTTTCAGCATTTTTCTCAACGGGCAATTTGTGGCTTCCCTGCTGGATCTCCTCGAAGCCTGTGTGTTATGACTGCTAAACACTTCCAGGCCGCATGGGAGTCAGAGAGGAGGCCACTAAATACAGTCTGCGACCCTGTCACTGTCCGCACTGGCAGCTGCCAACCCACGATATGCTGCCAGAAATAGCTTAATGACAAACAGTTTCACAAGCCATCAAATTGTGGCCCGTCAAAGTCAAATTGTGAACAAAAAAAAGGCACGCAATAGCCACAAAATCATTAGTCAACAAGTAAAACGCTCCCTCTATCTCATGTACCATGAAGTCAAATCTTAGTTCTAATATCTTAACAAGACACTCTCCAAAAGGATAATACAAATAAAGACTTGGGTAATTTTTTATTTTAAAAGTCATACTGTAATATAAGTGGTTAATATAGTTTCTGAGCTTGAATCTGAATGACTTCCAGATGGTGGCGTCTCCCTCCATATCTCTTTCTGCCTGATAGACGCTATACTTGCTTCCAGGGACGAATCTGAGCAGCTGTCCATGACTAACTATAATGGGGGACCTGTATTACCGTCTCCTCAGTTCAGGCTTTTCGGCTCTTTGGAGACAAGCCCCCATATACATGTAAAGCACACACACTCCCAAGTGTATTAATAAAATATAAATGCACACAGGCGAATGACTTTACTTTTATCAAGTAATGAAAACCTTAACTTGAAGAAATACCCTTTTAGTTATGAACTTCATTAGCAATGTTTTTGGCTGCAAAAGAACTGCACGTGCTATGATTTGTTGGGACCTCTGCACACAGACCCATTATAGAAAATCCTTATTTGTCTGATTTCCTTTAAGAAACACTGCTTTATATATGAAAGAAACCTTTATCAGAGCCATTTAATATGTCCTGGCTTAAGCATGGAGCTAAATGCCTGCTAGAATATTTTTGCTCTAGAAGGGCAGTTAGTGTTATTATCACTTATTACTACATAACTACAATCAATCTTTAAACAAGTCCAATATTTCCTCTTTGGGTCTTCACCTGAGTCTCCTTTGGAAACAAACAACATAGTGTAGTGTAACAAGCAATGAGCAGAGGAGGGGGCTGTTTGACAACGTGCTGCTCAATAGTCCAGAGCTGCAACTTTCCTGCAAAGCTCCCATAGCTCCCCTGTGTGTTGCTGGAACGCTGGCATCCTGGCTGTGGGCTATGGTCAGTCAGAGCCCAGGGAGCTGTGACAGCCTGCTGCTCTTTCAGCCGCAGAAAAAAAAGCCAAAAAAAAAAGCACTGAAGCATGAGAGTCCTCTAGGCAGAGAAGAACTGAGCAAAGATGCTGCAGTAACACGGGCACACTCACATATGCCTGAGGATGACGCACGTAAAAGGCAAAGTTTATGTGTGCACAAACACATGCTTTCACTATCCTGCGTGCACTGCAGTCAAATGATTTGGAAAAACACGCTTCAACGGCACATTGTCCAGCCTGCTATTTATCCAGAGAACAAGACAAAATGCAAAATCAGTCAAGCGGTAAAAGTATTCTACTGTATATCCTACAAGTGTTGCAGGACATTTAACCCATACAAATATTACGCTGGAAATTTACCCCCAAAAATGAGAAACATTTCTGCGACCCATCCAGGAACTGCCTGAGGTTTTCTAAAAGTCACACTTTCGATCTTCTTCACTTCCATTCCAGCAGAGCTGCAAATCAGCGCAGCACAGTGTAGGAGAAGGAATGCTCTTCTATCTAATTTCTAACCACTGGAATACTAGTAAGCACGCACTCACACACTGAGCTGCCCTAAGGTAAAGGAAATGCATTTTCAGTCCTGAAATTTAGTGGTACTCTCTGTAAACTCCCCATCTTGACATGCTACTTGCACAAGAAGTTTTTGATATGATGACTGTGGTAACCATACAGTTTTGGAGCCTGAAGGGTGCCTTTGAGCTTAAAGAAATGGGGATTAGCGACCAATCGGTTCTCCTTTCATGCTCAAGTTTATCTTGTGTTAGGCTTTGTTTTGACTCCTATTCCTCTGTAATGCCCTGGAATCCCCTTTAGGGAGGCAGCCATCTACGATTCCCTGTTGTCCTGCCTTCCTTTGCCCACTTTACAGACCCACTTGGCAGCGGGCCTGTCGTCAGTGGGATCTCTCAAACAGCAAACCTCATAGTGAGACCCTTTCAGAGAGGCTGAAATGAGCTTAGTGCTGAACAGCTAACCAGAAACTTAGACACATTGTGTTGTGCACCAAGAGCCTGTGAGATAGTCGGTTAAGAAAGAATTAGCAGAGAACCCTTTCAGCCTCTCTTCAAGTGTGTCTTGCATATCAAGGCAAGCTGGAGTAAAACTAAATCAGGGCCACAGCCTTGCTTGAAGAAAGAAACAGCTATTTCCTTTTCGGTTTTGGTAAAAAAAAAGGCTGTCTATTGTCCTTGCACCAAGGAGAGACCAAATGGACTGTGGCTAAGATAACGTAATGTTCATCCTACAAGGCCAGCCAATCAAAGAAAACCACTGTTTTCACTGAAGGCCTGCTCAACTCACAGCAGCTGTGTAAATATATTAGACAGAATCCTGCCTGCTCCTAGTAAAAACAGAAACTCTGTTTCTTATAAATATATGGATTATTGTATAAATAAATCAAGAGATAGACCTAATCTAAATAAATCTTTGGAATGTGCAAAAAAAAACAAGAATTTTGTGGTTTGTGGACAAAAGCACATAAGCAAGGTGGTGTGTCCCTGTGAGGAGGCCCGAGATGCCGAGTGATTTTGCCGAGGTGCTCCCTTTGCCAGTGAGTTCTTGAGCAGAACACAGTGTAATTGTGTAATATTCTAATGCAATGTCATGCTTGTGACTCATCTTTAGTGGATGTAACTATTTGAGAAGTTGGACAATACTTGCCGCTCATTCTCATATAACTTCGAAGCGGCGAAACCTAACTACTTCAGACATTTGGCTTCACAATCCATTTAATTGCAACATAGAGGTGTCTGTTGCGCTCACAATAAGTCATCAACAGAGCAGGAATTTGTCATCATCGTCTTTAATGAAACCGGCACTCATGTATGTCTCATTTTTCTTCCATCGATTGACCTCTGATGAGGCTGCAGGGTAGTACACTGACACAGAAAGTGGGATTTGTGGCTATTTGGTGTGACACTGTTTTGTTTACCCTCTGTGGGCAGGGCAAATCCATATATCACACAGCCCAGCCTGAAACATACAGTCCGCGCATGGCTAGAAGCTTAGATAGTGTGTGAATGATCATCTGCCAGCTGTGGATTGTGTGGGCATTGTCTCATCTAAAGCCCTTATGATTCAGTCGCATGCACCGTACCCATTGTTCTTCTGGTGTTTTAAAGAAGAAAATTCAGCTTGAAGAGGTGGCACAGATGTGTCCAAGAAACATCACAAATTACTTCTTGGTGCGAGAGACTTAATTTCTTGAAAACAAAAATGACACATCGCAAATCTACACCAAAGCCTTTGTAGAATTTGAGAAAGGGCAGAGTTTTTTAACCTTAAAGTGGGTTGCCAAACAAAAAAAAAGGAAAATAACAGCATGGTTATTCACAGTCGTAAAATAGAGAGGTGGGTACAAAGGCCTGCCTTTCATTTAATCACAACCCAAAGTAGTCTACATGAAAAGCCTTCATTTGACAAACATGAAACATTACCATTTTGTTGTGTTCTCTGTTGCTTTTGTTTAAATAAAGAAGATTAAGGCTTTTCAGAACTGTATCTAAAATGAAAGATGCTAAATCCTTTTGTTCCCGTACCTTTTCCAAATTTCCAAAATTTTCAAACACAGCTTTTCTCACTGAAGGCTTACTCGCTGTTAAACAAAAACACCAAAAGCATATAATTTGTGTGTTTTAAACTGCTCTGAACAGAGTCCAGTTTTTCCTCAGCCTGGCAGCGCACTGTACTCACCACAGTCTTCAAGTCATGCTCCTTCATCAGGTCGAGGGAGTTCTGGTAGCAGGAGGTGAGGTCATTGGTCTCTGTAGGGCCCACATGACCTCTGGCCACCGGCCCCACGGTGTGGATCACATCTGTCGGAAAGGGACAAACACAAGCTCGTTTGAGCACGGCCTACTTTTAGCAAGGATAAATGTTTGAAGCTCCGTGGTGGTAAGTGCAAGGCTATAAAAACAATCTGCAAAATCATCATCAACACACAACGTGAGAAAGTTTGTCTTCACAATGAGACAATGAAGAAGGCAAGATGAACCCGCTACCTAAGTGAGTGCATTTATTTAGTAAATGAAGCGGCAGTTTAGATAGAAAATCAATTACAAGATTCTTTTATGCTATCCACTCAAATATTCATATCTCTCCCTGTACTCTCTTTCCCTTCGCATAGTAATGTCTTTACCTGTCAATCACTGGTCTCCTTGTCTGGCCCGGCCAGACCGAAGAATGCAACTTCTTAAATGAATCATAGGCGCGATGACAGGAAAGTAGAAAAGAATCGACTCAGTGACTTGACAGAAACATAATCTTCTGCATTCTGCGTGGCTACCCTTGGCCTTCTCAATGTTGGACAGGCCAGGTCAGCATCAATATACAGGATGTTACTCTGCAACGCCCACATAGCATACCGGGTAGATCGCAAAGACTAACTACGAAGAAAAATAATTTATGCAAAAACCAAAAGTCTGCAACAAAAATGATTATATACATGATGATTCACCAAAAGTCATGATGCCATTCTTCTGTTTATTCAAACCCAGACAGTACTAATATTTCACTATATCCAGCAGTGCCGGCCAGTAAATCTTCATTTTTAAGCAAATTAAATATAGATCATTTCTGACCCTTAGATTTGGAATTTAATGCAGCAAATTCTCATTACTAAAATATTAAACCCTCTTGAAGGATCCAGAGCTGGTTCATGTAAGGACTTGCAAATAAATGGCAGCGCAGCCAGCGTTTTATACCGCAGTCTCCTCATATGTTTTCTTACATGTGACCTCAATTATTTGATATGAAACACTCAGCCTCATTTTCCTGCTGAATAAATATCAGCTACATTCCTAATCTACTCTGCCATAAATAATTTTTGGATAAAATTTGATTCTTGGTTCACTCTCAAAGCACATTGTCAAACCACAGCTCATAAAGGAGCATTTTTACAACAGAAGGCTGTAAAATTATGACATGCATATATTTATGGGGCATATTCATGGGATGGGAGTCATCACCCTGGCAAGTTAGCAAAAAGGAAAACGTTTTGGTTTTTTCCCCTAAAGGTGTGGTTTTGGTTGTGAAAAGATCTACAGCAGTGGTTCTCAGACATTTTTCTGGCACGGGCCACTGCAGAAGTCAGGGGAAAAGTTCACACCCTACACCACACAAGTTTGAGAACCACTGGTTTACTGTAACTCCTATTTTTTTTACTAAATACTGAAGACAAAAGAATGAACTAAAACAAAGTAAACAATGGCTAACAAGTAGAATATGTCAGAAAATACCAGAAAGGATATGAACCCCATACGGAAAGTGTAGCATATCAGTCACACCGCCCACAACTCGACTTTCAAGTCACAATTTGTTGAGATGAAAGCAAAGAGTAGCTATTACACATGATAATAAAAAGCAGGGACCTTTATCATCAAGAAGCGTTTTCTAATGTTGCTTAAGGGGTAATATTTCGTTTTTGGGAGAGGTACGAAACAAGGGGCCTGGTTGATCCCAATGCTAAACCGAGGTTGGGTTGTAATGAGAATAGAACTGTCTGAAGTATTGCCTTTTTCCAGAATAGCAGACTGAAAATTGCATAGCACAATGTGGTTATAATGGGACACGTGGTAAGTTGTTTTTCGTGCATAATTCATGAAGTTCTTCACTACAAGAACGGCCACATGCCAATTAGAGTGTTGGCAAGCGCCAAAAACCAGACTACTGGTGAATTCATGAAAATTTAAGCAGTTCTTATTTCACCAGTACGGATGCCTCCACTTGTATCCTCAACTCTTCCACATCAAATAAATATTTATACAACTGTGTTTCTGTAAGGTGAAAGACATGTTTCACTTTGTAACTAAGGAGAGTTATTACAGGAAGGACAGTTTGTTACTGTAGAGCTCAGAGAGACTCTGGCAGCTACTTCACCATCTCAGTAAACTTCAACACAAATGACCTTTCTACCCCTGATTTACAAGGACCTGAATGCTCCATTCAAAGGAAAACTCAGTATTTCTTTAAATTCAAGGAAATCCAAGAATTAAATCCAAGTATTTGCAACAAGGTGATAAACTCCATCAAGCTAATATCACTAAAAATATAGGCTCATGACTCAACATCCATGTGTTGAATCATACTTTTTTAAAGGCTTTTGAGTGCACAGTGGGGGTGTGAAGTCAATCCTTCTGCACAGACTCGCTGACGTACAAAAGAATTATGTCAGCAACAAAAACAAGTATAACCTTGTTAGTATGGCGTTTTAGCTATGGACAGCTTAACCTTGTCTAAAAGACAGAAGTCTCTCTTTGCATAAAAAGTTATTTTTCTAATGCTTTTGAATGATGTTTTTCCAACACCTAAATTGCACACAGATGCTCTTCGCAATAAGAGCTTGAAAAGCTCTGACGGGTCATTATTAACATTCTTCATCATTTTTCCTTTTCTCTCCTGGTAAAACCCTCAGCTTTTATCATTAACTGCACCCATTAGCTTACAAACGCATCAGTGTTTTTCCTTTTTCCCCTTTGTAAGAATACTGACACATGTAGACCATTATCTCAGTGCTGCCTTTCTTCAAGAGGCAAATAAATTTCTATCTTTACAGGGCTGAAGAGATTGCTGGTGGTTGTCTTGTGCCGGGGAAAACAGAGTTAAATGTTTTCATGAAATACATTTAAAGGTTGCTTTCTTTATATTAGACAAGCCAGCAGAGTTTAATCTATGAGCATACAGAAAGTCTTTAGAAATTTCACAGATGTCTTCTTTAGCTTTATCACTCATACAACAACAAAACCCATGCACACGCTTTTGCCTTGAGTTTCCATTTTCAGCAAAGATTTTTTTCTTCTTTTTGGCAAATTTTTGATGGACTGGATTTGTTCATCTTGGTCTTGATGGTTGCTCGGGGCTATAACGTCAGTGACATGATTGCACCAGCAAAGATTGATGACTGCCATTCAAACTGTGTGCTCTCTCCCCATGAGACTACAGACTCCTCAAAGAAAAACAAAAGCAATCCCAAGGTTTGTTCCTTTTCCTGTGAGACTCAAAGAACATTTATGCGTTAAACCTGCGGTCGCTGGACAGCATTAAACACCACAACCGGACCTCAAGATCTGATCTGTTGTTCTGTGATGATAATACCGGGGTACATTATTTTTTGGTTGTTTTTCCTCAAGCCTAAACAATTTACTTGATGTTTATCTTGTCTATTATGATTACTCACTGTGGGCAGGTTTACTCCAAAATGCCTAACCATTAATTCTAAGTGGGTGTCTTGATTGCTGAAACTGGTAAGTCCTCCACTATAAATTAAGGAAACATGTCACATTATGTTGCCTGTTGTACTGCGGATGTGGCACAATTATCATACATTTCCCCCCAATCAGTTCTTAGCAGTCAATAAAAAAAGAAGTGAAATGGGAAAACGCACAGCAAGCCAAGAGCGTAGAAAAAGAAAAATTCTACTTAAGAAAAAATAAAGAGTTGCTCTTGGTCTTTTTGTTGTCGTTAAAGCCCAATCAACACTGAAAATTACAACAAAAATGCATTATTGGATAAAAAAAATATAATTTCTGCCTGAATAACCCGAGAAATTGTGCTGTGATTCACATTTTCCTTTGGAAGGGAGACGCGTTATGTTCGTTCAACGGCAAAAGACTCCAGAGAACACCGCAGCACAAAGGTGAAGATAGTGTTAAATGTTTATGCACTAGACACAAACTAGCCGTCCGACAGACTGAAAATGATCCTCGTTTCAACCAAAATGATCAGGAATTTAGAAAATGACGGTACCGTTGGCAGGATGACAGGATGACAGTGCCCTTATCTATAAGGTGTGGGGGGAGTCACTGAATGGTTTGATAAGAAACTGATGTGAAGTATTTTATATCACAAAACATCCACAAAACAGCCTTCACAGTCGCCATCTCTCACTCCAGTTGAACAGCTAAGGGAGGATTTGGTCAGACAGCGCTCTCCACTATCATCCGTAAAAGAACAAGAATTAGAAGAAAGGTGTTTTTGCCCCCAAAGCACACTCACAGACACATGCCACTGTTCTTGTAACATGTGATGTCCCAGTTAAGACAATGCTGTTGCTTTTTTGTTTTTCCCCTCTGTAATTTGTCACCTGTCCATAGTTAAAAGCTCGCTGTGTCCACATTCTGTTCTCTCCTCTTCTAGGCCATGATGTATTATAGATAATAGTGCACTATACAAATCTATAGGAAACCATAAGAAGGTAAATGTAATGCAGTCTATATTTAGTTAATGCAGACCTTCAAATGTCAGATATACTTTCACATATTCCAGTGAATTGCACTCTGTGCATGGTGCGTCTGCATTACACATGGCAACTCGAAACGTCGACTCAGTATTGGGATTGTTGATAGTGTTCATAGAATTCAGCTATTTGAGATCCTCAGGTCAGGGGCAAAAACATAAAAGAATTTAAAAAAATAAATCCTGAGATGAAGACATCCCTTGTGGCGAGATATTTCTGTTATCGGAGAACGACTGGACACAAGATGACCCCCAAACACACCAAACGTAGCGAATGTGTGAGAACATGTTAGACAAGCCCACTAAAGCATTCTTCAGCTCTCCCAGAGCTCAGGAATAACTACCAAGGGGACATGCTCACTTCAAAGACGCCACTTTCTTAGTAACTACAAAATCTTTGAAAAATCTAGACTTCATTTAGAAGTGAAGTACCGTGCTATTTCAGAGAGCGACCAGCACTCCACAGCCTAATCAATCTTTCATTTTTATGTGCCACGTACCATCCCAGATAATAACTGTTCCAAAAGGCTAAAAAATATTTGAACACATTTACTGTAGCATGGCTTCTTCTTCTTTTTCTGAATAATCTGATTGTTGGCAACAGAACGGGACATGCAAACCTGCGTGCGTCATCCTGACACTGCACGAGGACATGGTAGTCTTATTTATAGCCCATTATTTCCAAAAGATCATTTTCACCTTATATTTTATTAAAATTGTACAAAGACAAGATGAAAACTTGTGACTGGTAAGTTATTGTTTGCTGATTTAAAATGAGTAGGATAAACTGCTGGTAGAAAATCCCACCACTAGGTTAAACAGGATTGGGTATAAAATGAGCATCAAAGAGATGCTGAGTAATAGAGAACTAAAGATAAGCAGAGCTTTGCCGCTCTGAAAGACTGCATGCACACAGTTAAACGCTTTAAGGATCATTTTTCCTCAACATAAAATTGTATGAAGTTAAGGATCATCATATGTGCCCATAATAGAGGAATTCAAGAAAATCTATGTATGCAAGTGTGGGGTTGACAACTACTACTGAACCGCCATGATGTTTGAGATTTCAGGGATCAGTTGCATGTTTCAGCAAGACAGTTACACAGCAGAAACAGCATGGCTCACTAGTAGTAAGAGCTCTACAGTATAACCTGCCTGAAATCCAGACTTTGTCACCTACTGAAAACACTCGGTGTACCGAGAAACGGCACATATGACAAAGGAGGATGTGAACTGTTGAGCAGCTGAAATGCTGAATCAAGCAAGGCTATTGAAAAACAATCACATTAAAAAATGAGTGCAATTTGTCCCCTAAATTCCCAGACAATTACAGGATGCTGTTAAAAGAAAGCGTGATGCAACACAGTGGTAAACGTGCCTAAACTGTCCCGGTTTTGTTGACGCATGTTGCTGGAGTCAAATACAAAACGAGCATATTTTTCCACAAAGAACATAAAACCCCTGTAAACACTGGGATTGTGTTGTCTTTGTTCATTTCGTAGTTACACACGGGGTTTAATTACTTGCAAATTGATGCATTTTGTTTACATTTTGCACAGCTTCCTGAAGTCTTTAAACAGGGGTGCAGCTCTATTATGATCCACAAGCAAAAGACAGTAATCAAACCACTTTGTGTTGCCTGTTGGCAATTATCTTCCACACTTAAGAATCAACAAAGCACATAATGACTTACAGTCCATTAGGAAATTCAGCCAAAACTGCAGTCGCTATTTTTATGTGCGAAGTCATATGTTATATGGAGAGTGAATTGTAGTCTTATTAGTTTGTATGATCCTTACTAATAGAATTAAGTGTCTCTATAAATTTTATGACTGATGCCTAAAACTGGTGACTGTGTTTTATGTGTGGTACTCATGATTTCACTGCACTGGCTAAGCTGTCTTCAATTCAAGTCAGAGGTAGCTCACTCACTAACTGTTCTCCATTAGGGCAGATAACAGTATCATTGCTATGTCATTTAAATGTATTGAATTATATATTTCTTACAAATATGACAACGTTTATCACAAATAAAGCTGTATTGTGCGTCAACTGGAAGTCTCCTTTTATAAGACAGAGAAAACTTTCCAGAAATACTTCAGGGTGAACTGAAGAAAAATGATCAATAAAGTAAAAAAACTACAGTCGACTGCAATATGTCGTCTGTCTGCCATTAACATTGATTTTTCTCTTTTTTAAATTTCCCACCAAAAAACCTCAACTGAACAAAAAAAAGAAAAACAGAGGAAGGAAGTTGTTTATAGGGAGGTTCAGCAGTGATTACATGGGGTAGAAATCTGTTAGCATCTGTCGCTCTTTGACAAATTTATCAAAGCGGGTCGTTTCCCTTTTACTGGTTGATGAAAAAACACAAGAAGCCACATCAGTGTGGACATATCTGTTCATAATGTTTAGTTTTTTTCTTTATTCTTATATAAGGAGGTAGGTATCTTGTTTATGTGCTTTATTCTATTTATTTGTTCTAAATAAACTTGCTATCTATTTAAAAAGCACACTTACTTTAATTGTTGATTACATGACTTATTAGTAATTGTAACACTAATAGTAGATTGTACTAATAATCCCAGTAATATTGTGATAACATACACTACACAAATGCTCTACAACTTCATGGTATTGGCAAACCAATCAGAACGAAACAATGATACTCCAACTTTCTTTCCAGCTCTTTCATGCTTGTATTAATTAAACACTGCTTCCACATGATAGCAAGTACGTGCCAGTCACTGTAAGCAGAGAGGATTCATCCATCTTTTGTCAGTCATGAGGCTCTTTTCAATGTGCTCAATGTCCCATGAAAAAACAAACAAAAAGCAGGTAGCATCTCACACTTTCTATTCCTCAGTCTCTCAAAGTAACTCACTGTCAGCACGCCAGCCTAATCCACTGTGTGAGTGTACCATGGGGTTTTTGCAGGCGAAGCTCCACCTACTACATAGCTGTAAAAAACAGAGTGAAAGACAAGTTTTATTTTGTTGGAATTTAGACATAAACTCTAGCACTCTGTGTGTACACACAGTGCACATGTGTTGAGGTCGAGACACACAACGGAGCTCTTGCCACTTACAGTAAGACCGGCGAGCGTGCCTCTGTGACGGCTCAATGTTAATAGAATTCAACATTAATCAAGTGATTGTATTTGTATTTCTCCTCTTAACATACTGTAGCACTGAGGCAAATAGCCATGGCAGTAAGAGAGTACCTGTTCAGATAAAGATCGAATTTCTTTCCAGTAAAACTGTAATGTATACAGTAGTTGCCAGGCATTGCCACTCAAACTCTAATTCCATAATACCCACAAGAGTGACCACATTTCCAGAAATTAAGTGTATTTTGGCATGATTGCTAGCCTAAACCCTCTCAGCATGCACACAGCTGTCCCACGTTGCTCGCTAAGGATTACTAAATGAAGTGTGTACACCCACTCGGACATGGAACTGGTGTTGTCATGGTGACAGAGTGCAGAGCGATCCCCTAATGCTTGCAGAAGCTCCAGTATGAAAGAGGGGGCTTTTTGCAGACCTGGAATCATCTGACGCATACTGAGCAGATACAGTTGTTAGTGCATTAATATTCCCTTCTTTAAAAATGGATTAGGGGTGTCTTAGTGATTATTCATACACTTGGCTTTCAAAGAGCTTTCCCATTGTGAGTGTCACTGAGGTTCTGTCACACTTAAATAGGCTAAGGGGGTAAAGAGCAAGAGGGGGAGCAGTTACAAAAGGATGATGACAGACCATCATACACACATGCAATATCACACGAATGTTTTCCAATGATTGTGACAAAAAGTATTAAACACGCTAAGCTAACATTCTACTGATATATTTTATGCATAAAGTGAGCTATACATTCATTTCATTATCTTGTGCGTCTTTAGGTTTGCCTGCGTGAGACACTGAGGCTCCGTCTCTACTTTTTCCACATTTTAGGTGGCATTTTTATGACGCACCGATCAGCGCTTGTCAATCATAACAATTCACAAAGAAATGTGTCATTCTTCTGGAGTCACGCACATGCGGCACCAACACACATCCACGCCAGCATAAAGTACAGTACAATACAGTCCGCACTGCTTTCAAATGTCAAGAAGCTCTCTGAGTAAAAGCAAAGACCACTTAAATTGAAAGCCAACTCTCAGCCCGCTGGCACACTTTTTTTTTTACTGCTTTACTGTACTGAAAAGAAGGTGAGGTGTGTGTGTCTGTGTGTGTGTGCATGACTGAGTGAGTATGCGCTGGCTCCACACTGAAGGACAGTGGGAGTGCAATGATTGTTTTGCTCTACACATGCTGTAAGAATGGCCCTGGTAGTGTCTACAGGGACGATGGGCCCAGAGTAAAAACAGAGGGACAAAGTCACTGAGCAGCACTGCCAGCTGTTTCATTGCTTTGGGCTTACTATAAATATTCCCCTAAGCCTGAATGAGCTACCAGGTGACACTGCTCTCGACAGCTTGTTGCACGCTCCTTTTCCCGATTTGCAAAGCATTTTTGAATAAAATGTGAAAAAGAGTGTATTTTTGCCACGTGTGAGGCAAGACTGGCTGAAAAAACAAACAGTGCAGCCACAATTCACAAGCTCAAACAATAAAACTTCATGTATACAGTGTAAACACATTTCTGTAAAACAACATAAAATCACAGCACACAAAACACACTCTTTACTTATGTTTGCCACCTTAATGACTGATACAGAAACTACAATCTTCATTACATGACAGCCATTTATAACTTTGATTTCACTGCACCGTAAGGAGGGAATCTGGATGTTCAATTAAAAATATTTAAAGCAACAGCGCATATATATTGCCTACATGCCTGCATGTGTAAGAATAAGAGTATAACTGGAGCTTTGGTTGAGAAAATTCAGCATCAGATACATCATCTCTGCTTTTACAGGCCTCGGTTTGTGTAAAGGGGCTGATGAAGCCTCGATCCAACATGAAGTGATAATGTAGTTTGTAAGAAGCAGCCCTGCCGGGTCACATCAACCACGTTTCTGTAGTGAGGAAAATATATTATTTGATTTTCCGCTACGACGCGGAGCCCTCAGAAACACCTTTGAGGGATGCGGTTGATGAATCTGACGGGGCCGGTAAACTACGGGTAGACTGCAGATATTTGAATTCCACAGAAAGATGTCATCTGTACAGTCCCATGCAGCAGGGATCTACAATATTTATTACTCTCTTGGTGCTTTTTCTTGCAGCAAGGTGCCCTGCGAAGACAGAGCTTTAAAAGCAACCTGCTTGTAAAGCTTCTTTGTTTATTTTGAATTAAATGCACAAAAACAAAGCGCACACAGCCACAGTGCAGCCTTTCATCTCCGCCGCGCAACATTACACTGTGATCTTGTTACCTGAATTCGGCGATATCCCATTTCTACTTTGATTAGGGCAACCGAACAGCTTGGGCGGTGCATCGTAATTCTGCTGGGGGTCTGTACCAACAGGTCCTTGAGTTGGGCTTCATGAATCTTTAAATGCCAGGAGATTTTCACATGTATTTGTGGAAGCACAGCAGCAGGAAGACTGAAAGTGATGTGGCCTTCAAAAATGCTATTACCGACGATTTCAATTAAGATCTGTTCACTCAGCGTGGAGTTGACGGAGAAAAAAAACAGCGGGTGGAGAGATTACATGTGCTCTCGTTCCAGCAACATGTGCCACACGCTTTCCAAATTATCCTAATGACAGTAATTACAAAGGCATATTCAAGTCTATGTTTAGTAAGTAAGGCTTAGGAAATGGGTATAAATATTATTGTGAAAGGCTGCCACAAAGTGCAGGGCAATAACTCAAACAAATGCCCAAGAGCTGGAAAGCAACACAACTTTTAAATGGTTAAAATTTAGTAGAAATGCAAATGAAAAATAAATATAATTAAAATAAATAAATACTATTAAATCTCTGTGCAAAAACTGGAATCATTTGCACACATTTAGTGTCACAAACCTTCAAAAAAGTACTATTTAGCCAGGCTAGAGTGTGTATCTGAGCAGTGTGAAACAACTAAAATGAGCCAGCAGATTTTTCTTTTTTAATGATAAGTTTGTTCATAGATGGAGCTGAAAACCATCAAAATGATCCACTAGTTTCTGCGGTCTTTAATGTGCTTTTGACTTTGTCAGTTTTTGCTTCTAAAAACTTCTTAAAACTGAGTTGTTGTTTGTTTTTCATATCTCAGCCCCAAGCAAATAAATATTTTTGCTAATCAGACTCTTTTTCCTTTTTTCAAATAAATGATGAACTTGACAAATGCAGACCTAAGTACGACCCCCCCGAAACACTGAGAAGGACACCTTTTATTTTTTTTCCCTCTTCCTCTTTCTTATTTTTGGAGTTCAAAGTAATATGATAATGCCACAAGCCCTTTGAAAATCTTGTTATTACATATCAAAACAAAGTGTCAGACATGGCTAACATGCTGGCACTCACAAGGCTGCAATAAGGGAGAAACTGCAGGAGGCCGCAACATCTTGTGCTGAAAGAGCCGCTCTGTCCCCGGGGCTGGACTCAGGCCTGTCTTCATGTGCATGTGAAGAGGTGTTTAAAAATTTCTCCATGTTCTGAAAGATTCATTTCACTTATTACACATGAGTTAAAACAGCTGGAGAAGAAGGGTACAATACAAATACTAACACAAAGGCATGCTTTTTTATGAAGCCTGTCCTTTCCACAGTAAAATTAAAAAGAAAAAAAAGAAGGGAAAAGGCAAGAAAAAACACAGGTAAGCTTGAACCAAAAGGAAACTGGTGGGGCAGTGACCTTTGGGAGCTACCTTTGAGTCATAATAGAGCGGTCAGCACTTTTCTTATTTCCCGGTTTAGCTTCCTCTCTGTCAAAAGCTCCACTACAGAGACAGCCTACTTATCAACTCCTTTCACATACAGGGTGCCACTCATTACTCATGTATTCATAGCCTTTGCGGTTTAATTACGAGACTAATCACAACAAACTATCTCCTTCACTAGTGAACCAGCTGCTTGAGTAATGTGGGCCTGAGGGATTCAATGCGGCTAATCAGTTCAACGTACAACGCGTTTTTCTTCGAGATTACTACTACAGCTACGTGGCGTTCGATTCTGCGAATTATCTAATTTTGATTAACAACGTCGTAACGCAAGAAAAGGGAAACACTTCATGCATTTTCTCTGTATAGTAGGAGAGAGAGAATCTGCAGGAGTCGCTGCTGATTTCATAGCAATTTTCAATGCATTTTTCTCAAGAAATGACAACAGTCTGAAGAAGCCAGTGCAGCACAGGCAATATCATTTACAAAAACAAAAAGACAAAAACTGGCGGTTAAGATTGTGTCTTTCCACAAGGAGAGAATGCAGCTAACCGCTAAATCACCATGTCCACCCACCACAATATCAATAGTACAATAGGCAGGTTGCTTGTTCAGAGTATGACCTTGTAGAAATGACAGAATGACTACGGCGGTCCTATTTTTCTAAGAGACATGAGTCAGTGGAGTGAATATGGCCCCATTACGACTCCATCTGTGAGAGCACGCTCTTATCTGTGCCTTTTTCAGGTACCTTCACTGAAGAAGCTGTAACAAGGACCCATCCAGCCAGTGAGATCTCACAGTACCCGGGTCCCAAAAGGTAGGATCCTCCATGCACTCGCACACACGCGATTATCTACAGCAGCATCAAAACTTGCCCGACGGTGTGTCTCTGCAGTGATTTCTGTGAGAGGTCCCCATCAAAATAAATAGAGGTCATTCTCAGACTAGTCTCTTCTCTCAGCCCTGCTTCACCTGTGCTTCCAAACACCCACGTAGACAGTTTCAGAGTCCCATGTGGAAGAAGCAGAACTGTGACCAAACTCCTCCAGGGAGCAGCTAGCTAGCAGTGGTACACCTGCCACGTAATATATCAAAAGACAGGGAACACACATACACTCTGTGCTCGGTGACTTCCCGTGTAATACGACCAAAAGCTATAAGAAACATGCTCTTATGGGAATACATTACTCATCGGATAACATACGGCCACATTCGAACGCGGATCAGACTCGCTGGGTACAGTTGACGTTAACCCACAGGAAGTACACCCTGGATAGATGGCAGAATAAAATCTCATCAGGTGCCAGTTTGGAAGCAGGCCAAGCTCGGTCTCTTTTTCAATTCTCCTTCCTTCTCGTTTTTCTCTTGCTTCAAATCAATCTCTCTTTCTTCTCCCCCCCCAATTCCTCCTGAATAGCTCTGTCTGTCTCTCAGCAGCGTTGTAAATGAAATACGTTGAACTGCAGAAAGGTTTATGTCTGGAAAACACAAGGTCACGCGTAGCATCAGTCAGCTCCCCACCTGCTTTTACTGCAATCTGTTTGCCGTGTGTATTTATCACGGATGCAGCCATTTCTGCACCGAGGGCTGTGCCACGCTGTGCATACGCTCACTTTGTTACCCCCAACAGAAATGTCTCACCAGGGAGAAGCCTTTAGTAGAGCACATATAAACTCTCGCCTTTTAGTGGCATGGGAAATGCTGAAATGCATACATTTATGGGGCCTTTTTCTGAGTGCTGCACTAAACTCAGAGTTTGACCTTGCCGCCGCTCTGCGCAGGCCTTTCGGAAATGCTGAAGTGACTGTTTTAAACAATGGATAATTAATGGTCTTTATCGCATTTGTAGGAATGGCTTGGATACGTGGTCGTGTCATCACAGAGCATATGGAGTTTGGTTGACAAGTATTTTGTCTTTGCTTTCTTGTAGTTTGTGCTTTGTCCTATTTGTAGTCTCCTTATGCTCTTCTTTCCCCTCTTTTCTTTCTCCTCATCCTCCTCAGATGTCTCGCTCCTGCAGGAGGTTTTGTCACCACTACTGTTGTGGTTTGATGCTTTCTAAATGCAACTGATTTTTAAAAAAGGTGGGGGAAGATTTGCTGATGCAGTTTAAAAGTTGAAAGAATTGGCGCAGCAACCTGTCGGCCTTCCGTGTGCGCTGATGTATCGCTGTTAGATAAGAAACACAAACAGCAGATAACAGAGTGAAGCTCAATCTCTCAGCAGGCCTGCATTAATGTTACTAATGCACGGTGCACTTTAGGGTTAGCTTTGATGACACAGGCAGCCGGTTGATGTTTCCATATGTTCAACAAACATGGGAGGCCCCGTATGGCTGAGTCACAGACTGTGTACCGAGAGCGCTGAGTGCAGCAGCCTGATGGACGGAGTCCATCCCTGCTCCATCCCCGCCTCCACCCCCCAGTCCCTATAATTCACAGCAGCCCGGACTTTTGCACAACAGTCTCTTGTTCTTCAGAGCAGTTTGGCAATCAGAGCCACATGCTGCATGGACATTTATCTTACTTTCACAAAAATGTGGGCTTAATGAAATAATTTGGGCTACTATGCTAGATTGGCAGGGCAGAGACGTTCCGATGTGTGGTCTCTACAAAGCAGAGATGAGGTCAGGGCTATGAGAACTTGGTAGTTTCGCTCAATAAATGGAACAAGCTGGTTATTTTAGGTGATGCATACATGGGAGAGAGAAGGAGAGAGGGAAATTGCAGTGGAACTTTAGTGCTGGATGCAAGACGCAATAGGATTACAGAGATTTTTTTTGATTTTTTTTTACCTACAAAATTTATACGGTGATTAGAGCAATCAGTTTCATCCCTGCTAAGAGAAATCATTTAGCCCAGAGCCTTTAAGCACACAAGCAGGTCTCCCTTTCTGCCAGATCCAACAGATGTCTACTACTACCACAGTGACCTTTAAAATATGCCTCACCATCTGATTTTAGATTTAAGCCCACTGTAGGAAACCAAAATAAATAAATAAATAAAATAGAGAGACACAGGAATATGCCCAAACACTGCTGGTTATATAGTTAAACAGGAAGTAGTAAATAAAACCCCACAAAGGAACAAGAATTCAGATTCATGTTAAACAAAGCGTTTCCTTCCAAATAGCACCAGCTTATGAAAACCTTTGTTCAGGTATCAGAGAAAAGTCAAACAAATGCTGTTTTTCATTTAGCTACGTCCGGGCAGTTAGACTGTGCGGATCAGAAGGCTTGTAAAAGCCAACGATTTTTTTCTTTTTCAGTAGAGGCAAAAAAAAAGAAAGAAAACAACCTCTTAAATCCAGCCCAAAGCAGCCAAAAAACAACACAGACACATCAGCCAGATAGCACTTCTTCAAAGTAAACACTTTCAGGATATGAAATGAAATGATGAAGAGCAGGTGAAAAACATTGCACACATCAGTGCTGCCGCTCTGGCAGAGCTGAAAATAGTTCTCCACACCTGAGTGAAGAGACAGTGAGAATCTAAAGGATGGACAGCAATTCGAGGTTGCTGTCGGTGTGCCTGCACACTTCAGGATAAATGATGGAAACAGATGAGTTTTACACTCCAAAGCCTCACAGCTGACAATTATATAACTCGGTAAGGTGAGATAAAAAAGATGCGAGTATTAAGATAAGTTGACATTTTTAACATCTTAAAACTAAGAGTTACACGCAGTTAAAATTGTCTGTGGGATATGTGAAGCTCCCAAAGCACCAGCTGTCCAAACATCTGTCTGCAGACAGGGGTATACTTTGGGTTTCTATGGTTAACCACATATATATATTTCACTGACAGCCTTTGCTTTACCATGTTTGATTTCTTTATAACAATACAAATGAAACGCTTTTGTTTTCATGAGGGATGATGCATTGGAGCTATCATAAAAAGGCTAGCTCAGTGTTTGGCTTTTTAATGCCTTGCCTGGTGCTGTTAAAAAGATCCTACCTGAAACACTGTGGAGGACTGCCTAAGGCACTTTGAATGACAAACAAAAAATGTGTGACGAATAAAAAAATGAATAATAACAAAAATTATGAAGACCTCAGAGAGCCGTTACTGTTCAGCACTAAAGCGGCTGCGAATGCGGCACATATCCCTGTTTCTTTTACTTCTGCTACAATCCTAATTAATAATGCAAATACGTCAATCAACATAAAAAAAAAAAACACATGGCACCGTATAACTGCGCAGCAATAACTTGCAAGATCAGTCTCGCACTGATTACCATGTTGTCATAGAAACAGCGGCCAGTAAAATCACAGTGTGCCAACATATAGCTAGAAATGAGATTCACACCTTGTTTAGGTTTGTACACAAACTCAGCTTAATTTTTCATTTAGCACTTCACATCTCTGCAACAATCCAACTGTATATCCATGATCACGTATGCTGCACACTGATATGACTTGTACTGCATGCAGGAAAACAATTATAGGTATATTTTGTAATATTATACAGCATCTGTAAAGTACGCAATAACAAATGAGGAACTGCGGCCCTGTGAGGGCCTAATCTTATTGGCTGTTTACAAAGCACTGCTCCTGTGAGACACTTGATCAAAGACAACTTACTTCTGCACTGGCAGTGACATCGTGTGTAAACAGTGAGCGCTGCAGTGGTTGTGTGTGACTGTGTGTGTGTGTATGTGTGTGTGCATATCTGGAAAAGAAAAGACTGGAGGCAGGGGCCTTCTCCCATGTTGAGACTTGGATGAACATTTTGTGTTAATACAGCAAAAAGTCTGTGACAGCATGCTTAATTATTTTTGGCAGTAGCAGGTCCTTCCACAGCCCGGCGGTGCCCAGCGGTGCCTGCCTCTCATGGGGGCAGAGAGATGCTGCCATCTGGGGGCGTGTCTACTCTGGCCTTGTTAGCATAAACCTAACTACAGATTCATGAAATTACCTCTGAGACTTCTTCAAAATACACACAGATTTGTGGCTAAGGTAAACACATTGCCCCTTACTGCAGTTCTCATAAATAAACAGGCAACAAACAATTTTCACCTTGCAGTATCTGCAGTGGAGAAGAAAATGGAAAAGTAACCTCAGTGGACACGAAAATGAAATATGAGAGTGTGAAATGGGGGTAAATGCACTTGCTGGTGTTTTCTTTAAGCATCTGCTAAGGTGGGATGTGACATTGCTGAGGTAGGCTACTGGAAGGGCACGATGTCTCCCAGGTGACTTAAGAAGGGAAGTTTCTCTTCCTTGCACCTTGCTCTCCACACACTTGGAAAAGAGCAGCGGGAAACAATATGTTTCCCAACACTCTTAACACCTGTGAAAATGTACCTGAAGACAAAAACTTTTTGATTTTAAATCTGTTCTAATGGGAACTGACAGCCTGAAATGAGAAAAGGCGAAAACAAAATCTCTGGGTTATTTTTTCTTCTGCTAAACAGAGTAACCTCTTGTCTTCTGCTGTCCTCCGCTGTGCTAAGAGAAGAAACAGGTTGCCTGATGATGTCAAGCACCACCACTGGCCTGGGAAATAAATCCTTTAACAGGTGGCCAGCATGCAGGGTGGAGAGCTAAATCAGCAGCATACCTTCCTGCCACCGGAGAGGCTAGCTGTTTTTATGTGCCTTAATTACCCAGTCCTCCAAAACCATCACCCCTATCCTATCTTCCCTGCACCCTACTGCCCTTCATCCACCCTATGACTCCAAAGAGCAACGCACAAACACAGATATAATGACCTGATCATGACTGCTGCTTTAGGCAGGCATTAGCAGCTCTCATCTGCCATTATTCATCCTATATTTACGCACATGCTGCTATGCAAACAGCGAACATGCTGTTACTAAGAAATGATTAAACTCAATTCACCGCAAGCTTGGCCAACATTTCAGTACTGTCCCTGCAGCTGCCTACAGATCCCTCAGATTCTCTGTCACCCTCCTCCTGGTTTGTCTCTGTTTACATTAATTTGCCTAACTTTTACAACACGTCTTTGTCCAGTCAACGCCTCTATTCCTTATATCACAAACGTTCCAGAGCGGTGTGCACGGACAATGGTGCAGGGGAAGGTCATGACTGGTATTGGTCTTGGTTTCAGAACCGATACACTTCTTTATCTTGGAGATATGAGACAACCGGTGGCAACTACTGAGTATGTAAACAATGCAATGTTGTTGCAATGTTCATACTGAGATTTCACAGCTAAGAGAACGCTGTGTTGTGTCATCTTTTATAACGTGCTCCCATTCAGTTATCAGTTTTGGAATGATACTACCGGTTTTTGGTCCTTAACTCCATGGGGAGATAAGCCGTGTGTAGTTTTGTCAGTGTCTGTAGCTAAGCAACTGAGCATTACAGTGAAAGAGACCAGCGCTTGCGGCGGTTGCTAGGGAACTGCTAGAGAGTGTTACCACTTGTGAACGGCACTTCGATAGATCAGCCTCTAATGGTTCAGGTCTGATGGAGCTTCGCCTAAAAGGAGATGAGGGATTGGCAAGTAGGCAGCATCCTCCATCTCACTAGCTTTACCATATGTCACACCCGACAAGTCTCCAGAGCCGCACGCATCAGCACACATAACAACCGGATGAAAATAACGGCAGATTTTTTTTTCTTCAATAGAAAAGCATTTGCATAGAAGTGCAGACTGAATAATTGAGAGGTGTGTGAGAGAGCAGGGTGGCTCAATTGGGAAGAAGGGATGTATGCCTGCCAGCCAAATCCATTAGCCAGGCCTTGCTTGGCTGAGGCAGGCAGCTGATGGGAAGGCTCTGTTATCGGACACTAAAGGACACTAGGGCTGGCCATCACCACGCCTGCCCTCTCTACCCTTTTTCCGCAGGGGGAGAGAAAGGAAGACGGGGAGAGAAAGGAAACGTGGCAAAATGACAGAGACAAAAAGGGACCGTGAGGGGGGGACCAGTGAGGTTCAATAACAGAAAGACTGAGGAGGTGTTGCCCTATTACAGCTTTATAATTGGCCTGCAAGGGCGGTCAAATGAGAGGCTACTTATCGCACATTGCAGTTGCACAAGAATACTTGTCCATCTCTACACCCGGAGCCCATTTAAAAGAGCATTAGGACAAATGAAGCGTTGAAAAAGAGGACACCGGCTCGCAATTTAAGCAAGGATATTTCAAAAAGAAGTGTTAGACAATGGTATCCCATAGAAAAAAGTATAGCTTTGATGAGTCTAATTGCTCTGCAGAATATCTCCAGTAGAGTAGCCGTTCCAGAGAACCTCTCTGCATGGTTTCCTGTAGCATAGAGAGTATAATATGTTGTAGGGATTATTAGAGCTTTATCTTCTTATGTCTAATAGTGATCCTTAAATTTATATTGTGAGCAAATCCCCATAAGCATTATCTGGATTAAAGCATTATCTATTAACAGATTCTTTAAATATACCTGTGCAGAAAGTTACATGTATCACCATGAGAAAAAAAGAAGCTGCCCTCTGCTTTAACTTGTTAGCCAGGAAAACTTAATGGTAAAATATACCATTTCAGAGGTCAAAATTTTAAAACGGCTATAAAAGAGAGTTTAAGGGAAAAGTTAGCATCAAACACCTGACAACTGAAAACAAGGAGCAACTGTTTCAAACAAATATCCCCACAAAATTCGAACATCTTTTTCAATATCTTCCCCGTGTTTGCCATTTCAGTGCGTCTCTGTTAGCAGTTTACACATAGTATGTGTGCGTGAAAGAAAAACACATTGCTGCAGTGATGCATTGCCAATCAGATTTATGCTGCACAGTCTGGCGATCCTGGAGAGGGAGACATCCAAACAAAGAAAAGCAGATAGAGAGGAACACCACACTGAAACTGCTTATACAGAATCCAGTACAGCATGGCTAAGTCATGGCTTTGAATAAACACAGAGACAAGTCAAAATAACAAGCTTCAAACAAAAACACTTTTTTTTTTCCCGTAAAAATGATTTTTGGGCGAGGGGGTTTGATCTTTTCTTTGCTCCTGCAGCACAATGAATTTAAGGGAAACCAACACCAAAACAGAAATTAATCGTATTAGGCGACAAACCACAGAGTACACAAGATGCCCCCTCTAAGCCATAGGAACAGTTGACAAGATAGACACAAAGAACGAGCAACAAAGAAAAGGAACCGCAGAATATAACTTAGAATTGTCATTTGAGCCCTGAGTTTCATCGGCTCTTATCGTGACAGAAGTGTATGATAGCTTACAAACAGAGAATAAGAGGGGACAGCCACGGGGTCTGCTTTAAGAGGATACAGCTGTGTGTGTTTACAAAACTCGCATCTCCTACAGCTTGCTCTCCTACTCCTTCTTTCCTTCTCTCAAACACACACTGAAACTCAAGCATGAACAAATATGCTCAATTGAATTAGTTCCAAGCTCTCTTTAACCGCATATACCATTAAGGGACATTATAAGAAATAACTTCCTGTCTTCCTGTCCCCGTAAGATCACTGGATATAAGCATAACTTAAAGGACATGCTGTTCATTAAGATGAAGAATATTTTTAATGGTAGGTATTCATCCTCAGTAACTCATGCAATCTCAGCGGCCGTTTGGTGGATGCCCTTAGCGTATGTGCTTTAGTTCACTATGTATAAGTGCTTAAACTGAATGGGCCCAGCAGGAATCCGACTGGTAAGTCCCGTTCAGCTGCAGCATACATGAAACATGCTGCCACTCCAACCGCAGTAAACTTGCAATTAAAAACTCTCTTTCTTTGAACTCTAAGAATCCCCATAAGATTTCAAATAATTGCGGCAATTTAAACCTTTTTATGCCGTAACATCGTTTTACCGCCTCAGCATAAGCAAGTCTAGAAGCCCGTATTAAAATAGGCATTTTGCAAGAATAAATAGCAGCTATCTCATACCAGTGGCGCCGCATCTCAATGAGCTTGTTATAGGGCTACAGGAAGCGCATCCTCGCAAAGCGCTGAAGTCTCATTTGCATCTTTTCATATTTAATTCTGGACAACAGAGACAGGTCTTGATGCGGCCTAATGTAACGCCTGACATCGCCGGAGCCCTGTAATTATTTTCCTGACCTGCCCAGCAATCATCTTTCTTGCAGTTAATTTCTAACATAAACAAATCCTCAGGTGGTCCAAGATCTTTGGGAGCGTTTCGCATGCATAACAGCAGTCTGATAGCACAGGCTGTCAAATTCTCCTGCGACACATCCCAACTTGTTCCATTAGTGCTTTATGAAATGCTAAATTACAGCTTCTCCGAAAGAGCGCGATAATTGTTAGATATGATTATAAATGGATAATCTTTTTCCAACTAAGATTGATAATAGAAGGAGGAAAGCTCAGAATTAATAATTAACATGATTCAAACTTGCATTTTCAGGCTCACTGGGGTTTTAAAGGCACTGGAGCAGACTGTTCAATATTTGAAAAATTTGGAAATGAGGTGAATGTCATTTTCTTTCGATATAGCTTGATGGTCTGCCTAAATATCTGCACACTGGAAGTTGTATTGTGCTTCTTCTGTGTCTTGTCTTTGTGTGTGTGTTGTTGCTTTGAGTGAATATTTAATGAAGCCATGGCAGGCTCTCCACTGCTGTTCGTCTGGGCATGGAGTCAGCGGAAAAAAACTCTCTCTGGTTCTGCCATCTGTTGGAATCAATAAGGGGGCTTGAAAACCCCCAGCCACCATTCAGGGCTCCAGCATGTTGACGATTAAAGGTAACCCCTCTCTCTGTTCCTGAAAGTCCTGCTCACCACCAGCAAGGTTAAATGGCAGGTGTTGAAAGTAGTATATTATACCCAGCACAGTCATACTAATCCCTCAATTAAATTACAGCTCCTAAGCAGACAGGCATTTCCTGGTGCGGCAGCTCCAAAACCGAAGCCCTGTGACGTGCTCAAGCACTACAGTCCGCACTTCATGCTGGAGCTTTGGGTGGATTTATGTAGGGAATGATGCTCTGCAGAAAGACAACAGTAAACAATGTGTTTGTGCAATCTAACTAGACATTAAAAGCTTTGGGATGTGTTTGTTTAGCATGACAGACGCATTATGAGGCTTCAAAACACAGGAACACTCAAAAATCCGCTTTGTCCTGTTTGCCTTCCCTCTGATGTTTACAGTATGTGGCTGTCATGACTGCAAAGTAAAAATGTCTGTCTGTGGCAGACAGGGAAAGACTGAAGCAATGTCCCTCTTCTCTAGCCCAGAGGGGTGCCTCTCCTCTAATGGGGAAAAATAAGGTTGTTTAATTGTAGTTTATTTCAGAGCCTGATTGCTTTTATTGAGCTCCATTATTCTTCTTAATGAGCTTGTAATGTGAATGCTGATAATGTGAGAGCGAGTCTTTTTCTCACAATGTGAGATCCTAGCATTTCCTGGCCACTAAACCCTTGGCTACTTTTGTTCCAGCCCGAACATCTGCTTTCTGCTCCCCGCATCATTGCCACTGACCTAGCGATCAGTCGGGAGTGAAACTTTATGTCCCACGCTTAACATTTCTTACCTGCAAAACTGCAAATGGAAAAGCACTGAAGTGCTCTGACATAAAAATAAGTTATACTGGACGACTCTCAAGAGGAGCCACAGAAATTCATATGAAGATAGTGGAATACGGGGCGGTGGGGGTTACTCTTCTAGAGCTATGAATGAACATTTAATCAAAAGTTGTTCATGTTTTTTTTGTCTTTGGTGTCCACAAAGACTGTTCAGAGACATTAATATTATGAGCGGCAATCTCTATTTTTCTAGACGGCAACTTTTTGACTGCCATTTGGAATTGGGCAAGTGGATTGGCATTAAATTGGGTTATGCAGTGACAAGTTTGCTAAAATGTAATTGGCATTTGGAACAGGGAGAAAGCATTAGCATTACACAAAGAGTGCATTATGAGTGAATAATGCACTGTGCTACCAGTTTGGACGTGCAGCAAAGTGAATGTCAAAACTCATTCGAACACACATTCCTCAGCCCATAGTGCTGCATATCACACTTAAACAAGGATACAAGGAATCCTATCTTCTCCTCATTCCTTCATTATGATATCCACAGAAACGGCGCCGGAGGAGGGAGACGGCGGTGCCAGAAATGCAGATATAGATGATAGCAGATAGACAGCATGACAGATCATTGCTCATCACGGGTCACGGGAAGACTGAAACCTACCTCAACATGAATTAGGCGAACGGGAAGAAAACGTCCCTGTCCATCATACGGCTGTAGGCTCACAGAAAAAAGGCACATAAATGATTTACTCAAATCTACTTTAGACAGTTGTGGGTTCAGTTCACATGACCCAAATGTTTTTGGATTATGCAACAAAGGCACAAAGCTCCATAGCATAATGTCAGGTCCAAAAACGAAAAAGGTCTGAACCCTGTGCTTTGGAGCTGTAATTACCAATACACACACAAAGTTTAACAAACTTCAGACAAGTTCTTGTTTTTCCACACAGTATAACTAATTCCAAAATGCAGAGGAGTTCACTAATCTTGTTACTGCAAAGAGAAAAGTGCTTAAAAGATAACTAATGACATCAGATCCTCGTAAGAATAACTGTTGGCAGGATCTGGCCTGCCAAGGAGGCTGCACTTATTCGGTAATGTAATGTTTGCCACACAGTATCACAGTGTTATGCTTGGTGGAATACAGGGCAACACAGCGTATTGTATCATTGGACAGTTGCTCAGGAAAAGTGCCAACTGATAATGGCTCTGTAATATAATGACAGCCCGATCGTGGCAGTTATTTGAGAGACTTATGAGAACACATTTTGCTTCAAAAAAAAAAAAAATCCTGTTCTATTCTCTGAATAAGTCATTAAACAAGCTTCGGGCTGTCAGACCTATCCGGCTTAAATCCTTAAAATTATAATGATTAACTTGTCCTTGCAAACTACCAGAGAACACATAACACTAATACTATGCTGATACGTTTAGAGTGAAGGAAGATAAATGAAAGACTTGGAAAATGACTGCTAACAAACTAAAAAGAATTACTCAACTATTTTAAATCTCATTCCTTCCGCAAAACCCAAATCTTTTTATGAAACTTTCCCATCAGCTATTACTACTACCAAGACTGCACAATAACACCCTTACAGACATACTCAGCCAGCAAAAAAAAGGAGGCACTTTTCTTTGTGCAGAGGCCTCTATGACTTCTGAGAAAATGTAATAGCTGATATTATCTCAGTAGCGAGAAATAATGGGGTCCTCTCCATTAAAGACCATATCCACATGCTACAGCATTTCTTGTTAATGTATGTTTTAGAAACACATGAGAGGAGAAAAGTAATCAGTGCCACTGTATGAAATCGCTCCGAATCTGAGCCTTTTCTTTTTTGATCTTGCCTCGGCCACATTAGCTGTTTTTCTTGTGAACTAGACTGTATTCATTTTCACAGAGGGTTTATCAGTGATGACATGCTGCGTATGTGTGTTGACAGAATAGGGGGTTGCTGCTCTGCATGAGGCCCACTGAGCACGACCATACCCAGCTTGTCTGCTTCTAAGCCCAGGAGAAAAAAACTTTTCACCCCCCCCCATTTTTTACCCCCCTTTTCGCTTCATGGCTCTTAACTGTACATGTTTAATGAGCTGGCATCTCTTCTTCCAGTTTACCCCCCCCCCTTCACTTCGGTTTTCCTTCATGCCTGCACTCACTTTTTCTTTTCCCCTTTTTCTTCTTCATCCAATCTTCTTCCTGTTGGCGTTCATAATACTCCAGAAGGGATTGAGGAACACCACCATCCTTTGCTACAAGAAATATTTTCTGCCATAGTACTTCATATTCTTTGTGCTCACATTCACTGTCCCATATTCCATGGCAAGGGTGTGAGGTATGCAAGAGGAGACGAGGAAGAAAAAAATTGCAGGACTTACAAAGAGGTGAATAAAAGCTTTAGAAATTTGCAGATAATCATAAAAACGGGCATATCTTGCATTTCAATTTAAGTACAATAATAAGTTCTAATCAGGACCCGTCATCATTTTTGTACCATGAAAAAAAGAAAAACTCAAATTAATTCTTTGTGTTGGGGAATTGTAAGGCTGACGGAGAGAAAGGCCTTCATAAAAAAAAAAAAAAAAAAGCCCATCTTTCCTGGACGATTAGGTTTTTCCATATTGTTACTTCCTGTCAAAGGCACCACTCCATAAAACAGGACAAATGGGATTCCATGAATAGATGAATGGTTTCTTCATACATGTTCAATTTAAATCTATCATTAATGAGTTAATTTGTCAGGGGTCCAGCATAAAGCTTCATCACACAGACCACAATGACTCCATTTCTTTGACAGGGAGAGAAATGCCACTTCACGAGTGCAAGACGGTTCAAAGAACTGCATGTGGAGCACTTTAAGACGCAGGACTGCAAACACAGTGCAGCATCTACAGCTTCCTGCTTTCTCTTTGCATCGAGAAAAGATGCACAGGTCACACATTTTCTCATTTGTGACTTTAATGAATCTGTGCCAATCACAGATCAGGTCTAATCACATCTAGAACTACTCGATTAAAGGTTATAAGTCCATAATAAGAGCAGTTTTAATGAAGAAGTCTCTGCAAAAGACCACTGTGGCTGACTTTCACTGCACAATATCTCATGATATGTTATTACCCTCTATCTAAACAGTGTGCAAAGGAAAAAATAAATACTAAACCTCAGTGCCTGACCATAGGATAATAAAAATCTGTCAGAAGAGATGTGGAGAGAAGATAAACAGCAGAAATGAAAGAAGAATGAAAGTTCTAGCAGAGAATGATCTGATTTATCTGAGGTGGTTCGTATGTGAATAGCGGAGGAGACCAGAGTCTTCCAAAAGGGCGGTGTTGTCTGAGGAGGCCTTGGACAGTGATTTATGGGTCAGAAGTGGATGTGTTAATGGACTGGGCCTTTGGAACATATCCATCTCAGGTATGCAGCCCCATACCTGGGATGGATATGTTCCATGGCAGCATTTCAACAGAGCATAAGACATCATGTCATTGACTGAGAGCTTTACGGATCTATGTAAACACAGAGCCTAATGTCAGCCACTCTTGAAGAATGAATAGGCCACTGGTGACGCACTTCACAAACAGACACTTTAAAAAAGCGCAGCGGGAGAGCAGAGATCAAGACAGGTGAGAAAGGTTACAAACAGCATGCACATTTACACTGTTTTGTTCCCAAAAGCAGACAGCAACTGTGACAACGGCAATGGTGCAACATTTCAAACTTAGTTAAAAAGCAAGCAGGTGGCCCATGCTTGATAAATATTAATATGATTTAGATTGTTCAAACACAGAGGGTATGTATTGATGCTTCAACCTTGCTAACCTGCCTAACCACCCCCTGGGGCTGAAATAAATCAGAGGGAAAATGCAAGGAAGGAAAAGCCCCAAAAGTGTAAAGGGCATTGGAATAGAGTAGTATGACACACTGGTCATTCAGTAGTGTGCTGATACTGAAAGCCCTATCTGTAGCTGTTCTTAAAGCGAAACAAACCCTGACTATATATATGTGCATCTGCTAGACTGATTTGAAAAGAGGATTAGTCCAATTAGGAGCAATCATCATATATTTCTTAAACATTTTGTTTATGCTGTAATTGACAGAGCTCGACAAATTTGGGGGTGCTTCAAATATTCTACATTTGGAGCTACAAATAAAGAGTGACTATGGTGGATTCAATAATATCTCATGTAAACAGACTATTGGCATAGATCAGTGTCACTAGGAGATTGGTTTGGTTTGGAATATGTACATGCTGTAGCATTAACTGTAGCTCAGAGTTTGCTTTCCATTTCCTCTATGAGAATGGAGTGTAGGAAAGGTATCTGAATTCACCACACTCCCGCTGTAGTGTACTGCAACTTCCTCAGTGCTTCCTTACCGACTTGTCTACAAACTGAATAATTGTGGTGTTTTCTCAAGGCATAAAACAGGTTTGAAGAAAGCCGAGTGCCAGACTGCAGCAGCTCAGCAGCACTGATCACGAATCTCTGACAGAACGCTTGCGTTCATCCAAACCTTGTAAACACCATTAAAACATCAGGGCCTATAAAACAGTTTTATGAAGTAAAGAGGCAACTTTACGGCTTTTGTACCACGGCTCCTAAAAGAATGTGACTCCTAGCGCTGGTGCTTGCCCGAGAAGTGAAAGAAAAACGAGAGTGAGCACAAGACAGGTTTCAATCACATGCTGTCTGTGGAGGAGAATGAGGATGCTTATGACAAAAGGGACTGGACATGTCAACACAAACTAAAATCTTTAATGTTACCGGTGCATTGATTCTTTTCACTGTGAGCTGAAGGAGTTTAATACACTGTCTCCACACAGTGCATTTAGGGAGCATGCCAGGAGGTGCAGGGGGTCACTGTTTACCCTTTACCAGTGCTGTTAGAGGCACTCTGACAGAGACCAATATCCATTTGGCCATTTGGCGAGTGTCCTTTGCGGCAGCTTTCTCCCCTCCTTTCCCATACAGTAGCATCCTAATCAGATTGGTCAAAATGGCCCCAATTTCATGGAGTATATAAATAAATAAAGCACAGAAAATCACTTATACTGTATTTTGGAGCCAACATTCATCATTGTCAGCAGGCATATACAGTTCATATGCCCCTAACACGTCCCATTTCCCCACCAGCAGCCATCTCGCCTTTTGATAGGACAGCATACTCGCTCATTTATAGAAGAGCCTGTCAGTGTTGTGCTATTTACTAATGTAAATGTCCCCCGGATGAAGTCATTCTCAGGCATACCCTTGCTGTGACAGGAAAACAGGCAAGCGCAGGCGTTTTGAGTCATATTTGTGTCCATGCTGCATAGATTTGAATAGTCTCACAAAAAGTAGCTGAAGGTCAGGGTGACCTCAAGGCAGTGCATGCTACAGTGCTTGCTTCCATCACAAAGTTAACGAAGTCCATGCAAGCACAGGCTTAATTGCAGAGAAGTTGGCCCAAGCTCAGGATTATTGAAGTCTCTTTATAAAATATGAAAACCCTCAGTGCAAAGTCTAATATTTCATTCATGCCTAATCTAATAAGCTGAGTCAGGGGAAATATTCTTGTGTTTCTTTATTGGTTTCAAATTCCATAGACTGGAAGTTGTACTGTTTACAAATTATAAAAAAAAACATTAACTTCACA
Source organism: Oreochromis niloticus (assembly GCF_001858045.2). NCBI lineage: Eukaryota > Metazoa > Chordata > Actinopteri > Cichliformes > Cichlidae > Oreochromis > Oreochromis niloticus. The sequence continues at coordinate 22,723,278 of NC_031978.2, forward strand.
ACAAGAAAAGTCAAATGGTTTATATACAAAAAGACTACAAAAACTTTATACATAAGGTCCTATGTATAAAATACTACTACTTCTATATATATAAAGGAATAACTTCTTTAAATATACTACTTTATACATAGAACAGAAGAACCAAATGATGATCTTATGAGGTTACCACCAAATCATTACAGAGAGAGGTCTTTCCTTTTGTTTATAGTGAAACTCCGTCATATCAGTTGCACTCCTATTGAGTTACAGGACAAATAAATTACTGGGCATTTAGTGTGGCAAGCAGCAGAGTCTCTTAAAGCTAGGGGGGAAATCTCAGGACTGAGCCGAGGAGAAATGCCACTGCTGAGATCCATTTCCAGCTACGTAGGAGGGGAACTAAACAGTTCTCTTCCTCTCTCTGCTGCTCTTTCAATTTATGTTTGAATGTGCTCTGTGGCCTGCCCACTTGTTTCCGAAGCTGATAATCGGCTCAGGAAAATTAGCTTATCTACATTTAGCATTCAGGAAGACAGAGGAGTCTTGTAAACATAAATAAATAAAATCCTGCACTGTACGATACTTTGTTGTGCTTAAAAGAAAGAGAGAGATAGCTTTTCTGTGCACAAAAAAAGAAGGGGGGGGGGCTTCCAAAGGTCTTTAAAAAAAACACACTGGGGATTTTAAATTGCGTGACTGATATTCATTTGTCTACATGTGGAAAAAAGCCATGTCCCAAGGACAGGAGAGATAATCAGTGAGTGGCTTCTGTGTACGCTTCACAAGGAGTACACCTCCCTGTCAGTCAAAGTTGTGACGTTATAGATGAAGAATCAGTTCCCCACTGGGCCTCTGCAGGTGAATTACAGGAAGGGCAAAGCGCTACTAGGATGTAGATCACAACTCATTAAAGCATCTTGTTACAGATCTGTGCATATGAAACACCAAAAATCAATTAGGAATATATTTGCATGTATACATACATCAGATCATGTCCTATTTTCAGCATTATAACCTTTAGCAATGGGGCTCAACCTGCAGAAGAACACCACTGTGGAGAATGTGTGGGTGACGAGCGTTATTATCTGAGTATATATGGCTCATCTATTAGTTTTTCCCACATGAGAGCAGGGATATGCCGTCATGCAAAACTGTTCACTAGAAAGCAAGTGTCACATCACATTCAGGGTGAACGAACATCTGACAAAGGGCCAGTGGTGCTAGAATAAAGAAAGGCATGGGTAGTCAGCAGACACTATAACCTCCCCAGGCCAAATCCCCATCACATACAGAGACAGACCCAAGCTGTCACAACAAATAAGATTCTTTCATGACAACAAACAGTAGCAGCCTGACTCTGTTTGCAAAAAGGAAACAACGCTGACAGGCAGGCGAGGGCATGGACAAGTGAGGGATTTCCATGTTAATGTTAAAATTATGTTGACCATACCTATCAAATATCTACTACATAAATCCCTCATGATGGCTGATGCACAAAATCCATTTAGGCAATTTCCACAGCAGGCTGATGATTTCCACTGACATAATAACAGCCAATAATCCCTGATGAGCTCTTAAACAAACACAGTTTTATGTTGCCAGGCAAATTGCCACCTCTGCTAAGGGCTAAGTGACATCTCTGAGCAGAGTCACTAAGTGTATGAGTAAAATTAATTCTGCCTTGGTGGGTACAGCAGGAGTCATTAACGTACTTAAATTTCACCCTGTACCTCGTATCTAAAATGCCCACCTAAAAATTATCGCCAAGTGAGGTCAGTGCAGAATAATGGCTCCAATGAAAAACAGGTAGGTTTAGGACGAGAACCTTGAGGGGGGTGGGGGGTGGGGTGGGGTTATTACCTCTTTGCCAATATCTTAATATGAAGCATGTCCTACACTGCAGGAAAAGTTATATCAGTGTCTTGACCTATACAGCTCCTTTGCAGTGAATCAAAACAGACACGCTGGATAATTTATCCTAAAAGAGATCAAGAAAAAGACTAATTATCCCAAATGTTTCGAGCAGAGCCAGGCTGGTATATATTTTTAGATATTGTAGTATTGACTCTCCCTGAATGATTTGCCTTTGCACTTAAAAATTCAAACCTTTGCTTTACTCGAAACTGCAGGTCTGCACAAAGATGCACTGATGCATTCATTTAAAGTACTTGCATTTTTGTTTCACGAATGTACAAATTCTTTTGAATTGGTAAGAATATTATATTAACGCATTTAAAAGAAGAACATAATGTAATAACAATGTAAAAAAGGGAAGGGGTACTGGCAGCACTGGCAGACACGAGGTGCACAAGCTCTTGGCAGCTTTGATTCTTCACCTTGGACCAAAGCTTCAGACCCCAGTATGGTCAGATAAATCCTGACTCAGTTCAGTGTTTCAGGGATTTTTCATTCCAGGATACAAGTGTGTGCCAAATGCATGAATAACCAGTCCTTTGAGTGGGATTCAAGGATGATGCTGATGAAAGTATCTCAACCCATTCAGCAGATGGCAGATTCATTCACACAACCCAAAAATTCCACTGTGAGACAAAGAAGGTATTATAAACAACAGTTTGGCAAGTATAATGGAGATAACATTTGTACACACACTTTTCTTCAAGAGAATAGTTTATTTGGAAACTTTCTGACTTCTTTCAAAAACCAGGATTCATTTCAGTTTGAAATAGATCTGCTTACCCTAACTCTTAAGACACATTGTTTTTCTTTTTTTTTAAACATAGTTGAATCTTCACATTTACAGTCATGGTCTAATAAAAAGTGCACCCTCTTTAAATTCTAAGGTTTTACACATCCGGACATTATCAAAAAATCCTCTCTTCCTGAACAGGTGGTAAATTTGGTTAAATACAACCTCGGCTGAACAACACATGACATATTACACCGTGCTATTATTCATTTAACAACAGCTGAGCCAAAATGCTGAAGAGATGTGTGAAAATCTAAGTACGCCTTTACGGTTGCCATAGGAATTAAGAGGGTAAATAGCAGCCAGGTGGTGATAATCAAATACACTCGACTAACAGATCATCAGCATGTGTGACAACCTCGAGAAAAGCTGAAGTTTTGACAATGCTGGTCTGGAGCATTCGGGTGCATGCTAACACAATGCCAATGTGGAAAGATATCAGCGATGATCTTAAAGAACCAGTTGTTGTTGACCATCAATCTGGGACAAAAATTCTAGACAGCTGCCAACCTACCCAGGACTGCACACCATAGTAAATGTACCTAAATGTCAGAACATGCACTGCTCAGAGATGTTACAAGAGCACCAAAGAGCTACATTTAGCACTACAGGTCTCAATTACCATGCTAAATGTTAAATTTCTTAAATTTCAGTGACAGTACCTGTACAATGATCCCAAGCACAGCAGTCAATCTACAACTGAATGTCTGAATTAAAAAAAGAACCAAAGAGTCCAGACCTCAACCTGACTGAAAGGCTGTTCCAAAGACCTTAATAGAGATGTACATAAATGAACCTCAATGCACTGAAGAAACGCTGTAAAGAAGAGTAGGTCAAAAAGATGTGAATGACTGATGAAGTCTCTCACATTATTACCAAAAAAGTCATTATTTCAAGATATTGCTGTTAAGGGTGCTTCTACAAGCTATTAAATCATGGGGTGCAATTAGTTTCTCACACACTGCTTATGCATTTTGGCTCAGTTTTTGTTAAATAACTAATAACACAGTGTATTAAGTCATGATTGTTCATTAGATGTTGCATTTAAACAACTTCTTAAAGGCTTTTTTATGCCCAGTATATAAAACCTGTATACTTTCCTTTGTCCATGACTGTCTGTGAAGGCTTTCGGTCATTCAGGTCATGATTGTCTATGAACTTGGAAAAAGTAGGCAACTGGACTTCTTTATGTTAACTTAAACTTTAAAAAGTCCAGTTTCCTTCTTTTTCAAGCTCTTAAGACAATTGTGACTGTAATACCATCAACTAGAAAGTGGTGCCATGATATGAAATAGTAATGCTTCAAAAAGCTGGAGAGAACATATGATAGATACAGTGTCTAATGTATGCAGCAAAGACAGCTGGGGTACATTTTGGCCAGAAAAAAAAACAAAAAAACTCATCAAAGTCATCCTCCAGTATGCATGCTGTACAAGAATAACAGTGGGAACCAGAGGAGTCCCAAAGGGATAAAGTCCTGTCCCTTGTTGGATTCTTTACATTGTGGATCTCTAATTAGTCACAAGTCTTTTCCCAGAGAACTGATGAGAAATATTTGCATTTCATTATTTTGGGATGAAAATTAATGGCAGAAAAAGGAAAAAGAAGAAAGATTAGATGTGGCTTGAAAGGCACTTGGGCAGTTTTTGAAGTCACCACTAAGGATCATCTCACTCTGTCGTGTTCTTTATTCCCTTTGGAAAGAATCCTGGTTTCTATGACCAAATTACCACTGAAAAGGACTCAGATGCTGGTTATGACTAAGGGATTTTTTTACACTCTTGCTTCCAAATACAAAAGCTACTGAGAGCCAAAAAAAAAAACGACTATATTGACTACGTCCCTTTAAAATCATTCTAAGATGCTGTCAGATTGAATATCATTAAAATGTTTTATTTCTTTTCATTTCACTTTTCTCCTGTCATCAGCCTTGTCATGAACCGCCACCAAACCCCCATTAAGCCCCCTAGTGCAGTCAGACGAAGTACAAAGCAATCATATCTGCTGATTAAAGCTCTAATGCATTCTGCTGCATGGGGCTGGGCCTTGCATCATTAATGAAGAGCAGATATTATATCCTATTTGGAGGGAGAAGGGAAGCAGCTCATATTAAGCATTAGTGCTCCCCTTGCACTACTTCCACCCACACACACACACAGGATAGCAGGCACCTGGCTGACCTGCACTCTAGCTAACATGTGGAAGGCATCATGACATCAGTGAGCAAATCCTGCTAGGCTAAATCTGAAGGTTGTTCGACTTAATGTGTCTGCACATAGCATCCGTATATTTCTGCAGGTTTGGACGTTTAAAGGAGGTCATCTAGCTTAGCTGACTTCTGGTTTCCCCTCCCATGGCATTCCTCTTGTTGTCTGCTGCACAATTCCTCTCCCTCCCGCTTTCTCCTTCTCTCTTGGCATCAGCACGGTGGATGTAAGGCCAAGTGGTCAGTCTCTGAGGAGGGACACCCGCTCGGCATGGTGTTTGGGACAAACACTGCAGCAGCATTTCCTCTGCTCTACCCATCTGTTGGTTTTGGCCCGCTCCTCTGGAGCACAACACAGATCTGGCCGGGCTTTAGCAAACATGCTTGTACAGCAGCCAGACCACTTTACACACGACTTTTCTGTAAGTACGGTCGGCAACAATTAAATATGGGAATCAAATTGGAATTCTGAGCTTTGAACAGTGGGATTGTTAAAACACTCAGTAAAGGTCATTCCCCACAGTATAACTCATAAAGTATTTTTGACATGTCACCAGAGAACTGCACATCCTGTTTATAATAGCTGACATTAGCACATATATACAAGTAAGGGCATGGAAAAAAGTTGACTAATATTTCTCAAAATGACTTGAGTTTAAGCTGTTGCACAATCCTTCATATCACTGTGATTTGTCATTAGTCCCACTGGCAATCTTCCTAACAACTAGTGCACTATTGTGTTAGAAAGTGATTAATATACAGTGAGTTAATCATTATTGGACAGTCTAATTGGATTATCTTCCAAGAACACAAAAAGGACTAATTATGAGCACTCTCATGTAAACACTGTTTATTTCTCTCTGATTTGCGCTTTCCCCTAAGCCATTCTTACCTCCAGAGCAACAGAACTGTCACTTCAACACAAAGTCAAGTAAACAGTGACAATGAAATCATGAGACAAATCATTTGAGCCATCTGCATATAAAACAGTAGCAGGCCCGAGAGCAGTCTGTGCTATGACAATCTAATTACAAAACTTCACTGGAGCAGAAAAGAGAAGTGAGGAAAGGAGATTCAGAGCAGCATATCCCTCCACCTCCAAACCCCCTGCAATTGCATTACGTTAAAATGCCTGGCCTTTAATTTATCTGTATCATCTAGCGCAGGTAATTTTGAGTGCATAGCAGGGAGTAATACAGACAATCAATAAAAAGGAGCCACGAGGAGGCAACAGAAGTGATCGCTTCAACCAACTAGACAGCTAGGGGATATGAGTTGTCCACATCATTTCCATGTGAAATAGAAAAAAAAAAATACAGTAATAAACAGTGCAGCTATTACTTACCTGCACGGTGTTATACAAGAAAGAGTTGAGGGGTTTAAATGACATTGAAAAATGAAGGAAAACGACACATATTAGGGAGATTGAAGAATGGCCTGTTGAACGATGGCTACTGCACTAGAATATATTAGACAAACTAAGGATTTAAACATATCAATATTTACTGTACATGACCAGATTGATAAGACTTCTGAATTATGATCCAACTTCCAGACACAATCTGGCCCAACCCCAACGAAAACTGGCATCAGATGTGCAAGCCAGAAAACACAAATCCCCAAATTAGCTGGTAAAGTACCCTCTACTCCACCGTTTGTCATCTGCTCTCTACAATAAGGATTAAATTCAACAAAGATGGAGGCGTACTCAGATGTTTAGCCATTTGTCTCCAAGAGTTTTATGTTACCTGAAAATAGACTTGGTTTTAAATAGCTGCTTAAGCCAGTGAAAATGCTCACAGATAGAGAACCAATCGTATTACAAAGAATAGTAAGTGCTGTATATTTACCCAACCAAAGCATCTGCTGGATAATGTGGCTACCTTTCTTTTGTGTGAGATTTGATTTAAGAAAAAGTCAAATTAAAAGTATACTTAAAAGTTACAAGGGTTGGAAGACTAAACGGATATCTCACTGGAGAAGCAGATTAATAAGAAAACGTTCTATATTTACTTGTACACATTAAAGGTACGCTGAGTAAAATATCACCACTAGATGTCAGTAGAGTGCAGACTGCTGTTAACTGAGTTCTGTTTTCTTACCCCCTCCCAATTCAAGCTACGGTGGCCACTGTAGGACAAACATGTTTTAGTTAGTCAAGAGAGATCAACATATTAACTCTAGACTGTAGCGCTAGTCTGCTTCTGCTGCTGTTTGTGTAAGAGACACATTTTGTACGCACCATATTTTAGCATATTTGAATAATATCGGCACTTCAAGTAATCAGGAAACAAATTAAAACATGTGTCAATTAAATATCACCTCAAAAACTTTAACCAAGGTTGTTCTGTAGTGAGTGTACCCATATAGCAAAGTGAGTTTTTTGGCTTCTGGGTAGTGGCCATTGTTTACCTCACCTGTCAATGTCAGGTGAGACACACCCACAACTATTTATTCTGTCGGAGGCTGTAAAACTTTGTAAAAAGAGTCCAATGACATTCAATGACTCAGTGACACTCACTCTTGTGAAATAACAGCAATAGTGAGGTGAGTTTTTGAGAACATGGTGAACTTTTCTGTTGGTAAACAATTCTGGTTTGCCACTGTTAGCCTCTATTAGCTGCTGTTAGCCAGCATTGGTAAACCTGTATTTGAACTGGATCTAATAAGGAGAGAGAGAGAATGTAATCAAACTGTTTATCAGAGGTAAAGTGCGACTTATAAAAGGAAGGTGCAGACACAAGTTACAACTTGCCTCCACCACATGCAAGCGCCTATGAGGTCTCTTCTCCATCTTTGGTGTACTCTATTTGGTCGATCTCTAGCCAAATACATAAAACGAGAATAGGTAGAACTGCAATGTCCAACGCAGCCATCTCATGTATTCAAGACTGAGGGACAACATGGTGTCTTTCGCAAACTGGTGTCTGCTCCTATTTATTTTTAATGGAATCATTTTAAGTTTATGAGAATGCATCAGTTTGCTGGGAGAAATAATTACGCACTAATCTATGTAACAAGTATGCTTGTTTTGTATTAAATAAACTCAAACAATGACCAACTGCACCTTTAATATTTACAGGTAAGTCACTGTTTTTCAGTCCACTTACAGATCATGAGAAGCACATACAAATCTAGTGTTTAATTAATTCTCCAGGAAGACAGGACAAATGGCGTGTCTTGTTTATTCAGTTTTCCCTTCTGGAAACACACAAGAACAGAGACTATACCAAGCAGACAGGTGTGAGCTACCCCTAAGCTCTAGCCAAGGGCAAGTTTTGTTTTCCTAGGATGTAGTTGTTATGCTTTGGAATGGATTAGGACAACGTGATCCAAGTCTACAGTAGAGCTTTGAGGCATCTTTTCTCCAGAGTGTGGTCCCACAGCCTGAGGAAAGGTAGATACAGTTGCCAGTGATAAAGTATGGTTGGTGCACACATTGTAACTGGATTAGGCCTTCTGGCCACGAGGTATTCTCTAGAGGTCAGCATGCAGTGAATTCATTGCCACAGAAATATGAATCAAGGCTGTGAAACACTTGCACTGCTAAGGATGTTTTACACCTTTATAGAAAACTTCTGAAGGTGGTGATTATAAAGTTTTGCACCAGTTACTTAAAATCAGATGCTCCTGCTCTCAGCAGATGAGGCTTGGAAACAGATGCAAATGGCTCAACAACCAATTAACACAGGCGCTCTATTTTAAAGTCTCGACTTTGTTGAACAATGTGGTGGCTATTAACAGCTACTGTTAATTTACATCCAGTTGACAACAACACACGCAAACTGAAACATATTTGTAACATTAATTATTATACTGAAAAAGATTCCGTTTCCTTATCCCCGCTTTAAACATTCCTATGTCTGTGTGAACAGTATTGTTGCATTTCTGCAGGTTTGCATATTAATGGTGTGAATCATTCATTTTATCACATTTCAGAGGTGTTCTATTGAATTTACATCTGCAGCCATGGATGCCATTAAAGTATACTGAACTCCTTTTAACTAACATGAACTATCATGCTAGAAGTGGCCAGCAGAAGATGGGTAATCTGTGACCATGTATTGGATGCACATGGTGAGCCACAATACTCAGGCTGTAGCTTCCAAGTGCTCACTGACTGACTTTATCCCTATCACACCAACACCAGCAGCTTGGACTGTTGATTCAAGGCAGGTTGGAGCCGTGGATTCATGCAGGCGATGCCAAATTCTGACTTCACCATCAGTGTGCATCAGCAGGAAGCGAGATTCATTAAGACCATGTGTTTTTAGGTCTTCAGCTGTCCAATTTTGGTGAGTATGTGCCCACCGCAGTCACAGATTTTCTGTTTTTGGCTGACATGGTCTACTGTTGTAGTCCATCCACCTCAGGTTTGGACATGTTGTGCATTCAGAGTTGTTTTTCTGCTCACCACAGCTGTAGAGAGTGGTCATCTGAGTTAAAGTTGCCTCTCTGTCAGCTCCAACCAGTCTGGCAAGTCTCCTCTGACCTCTCTCATCAGTGATGCTGTCCATAGAACTGCCTGTTACTGATTTTTTTTTGTTGTAGCTGCTTTTGTTTTTGCACTATTCTGTATAAAGCTCAGAGCTTGATGTGCATAAAAATCCTCACAGGATACACAGTTTCAAAAAGACTCAAACCAGCTTGTGTGGCACCAACTATTATGTCTCGGTCCAATCTAATTACCCCCCTTTTTTCATATTTTGATGATTGATGTAAACACTGACTGTAACTCCTATCCCCCACCTTTATGATTATGCACTCCATAGCTGCCACATCATTAGCCAAATGAATAAGCTGGTGCATGAGCCTTGCTAAAAGTCGGGAGATGGGCAATAGCCTATTGTTCTTTGCTTATCAAGACTATACAACAGAAAACATCTGTATGGCAGGACTTCACGTGGCTTTGCAGGACAATACAGAGATCTGCTGCTGCTGTTTCCACTTACTCTACAGTGGGAAAGCTCACTTTCACATTATCCATCTGACAAATCCCATACTCAATTGCTATCTTAATTGGATATCAAGTTCTTGATAGATCATCTATTTAATAAATGTGCGAGATGTGATAAGAGTTGAACCTATTATAACGCCTGTTACTCAAATAGTGATGTTAGGAAACATAGAAACATGAAGCATACTATTAGCATGATTCAAAAAACCACAATCCCAACATAAGTCACAAAAATATGCATTTGTTGTAGTTGGAAACATGTTTTAAAATAGGTTGCCATTGTGCTGTCACTTAATGACAGCCGAGTGCTGCCAGTTGGTTGGGATAAATCTGTTTCTTCTAATGACCATGCATGGAGCAGCTCAAGAGATGCGTGCCCTGTCCATTCCTGGGAGAGATAGCGAAACGCCAGAGGTAATTAACAGCAGAGGAGGTGCTGAAGGGCTGCATGACATCCAGAACCAGATAGCATGTTCCTCTCCTCTGTCTTTTGTTAATTAGTAGCATTAAACTAATCCTAGCCTCATCCTTTCTTTTCCACCATCAAAGTCTACCAGGCTAATGCAATGGCACAGTGAAGCAGAGCAGCCTAAAATGAGGAACCGTAACAATACCAATTTGCCACAGCTCTGAACACTGCAGCATTTCCTAAATATATGTTTGCGCTCGTCTCCTTTTTTGTGGCTGATGCTTTGATAGTGTCCTCTGTGTAAGCCTGAGTGCTGCAGGGTAGAGGTTTGGAGTGAAATGAAAGAGATCATAGGGGGCTGGAGCCTGCTACATAGGTGCGCCTGTATCAACACTGCTGTTGTTATACCCCTGCCTGTAGCACAATGCTGTAGACTGCTACAGTATGTGATTTATTAGCCTGCACAGATAGTAGCAGGAGAGCATGGGAATAGCAGATGCCACTAATGTAGACTATAGCTGTCTAATAATAGCCTTCAAGAGGCTTTCTGCAACACTCTAACAAACCAGCAGTGTGTTTATTAAATCTAAACATCTAAAGTAATTACTCAGATAATGGAGACATTGGTGTTTTTGCATCATTAGGAAACTTGATGCCGCATACAAAATATTGAAAACCATTTAGTTTCTATGAGCTTTTCCTTCGTTATGGCATATCTGTTTCAATGAGGATACAAACGCAAAAGGTATACGTTTGAAATCTTACTTCAGTCAGTCTGTGGGGGAGTTTGCTCCTGTGAGAAATCATTTGAAACCAGGCTACAATATCTCAGACAAGTATCGAAGTGTGCAGCCTGCCTGCAGCCCCAAAGCTGCCTTCACAATGTTTCAGGGTATGCAGGAACCGTGACCCTTCACTCCCCGACTCCTTAAATTATTTACGCTTGCTTGCCCCATGACAAACCTCTTACTGTCCTCACCTCCTGCCACAAAGGTGTGCTGTCACTCCGCTGAATATAAACCAGCAAAAAGCCATCTGCCAAGTTCTATTCAAATAAGCATCATTTTATTATAACTGCAACTAAATTTTAAATCAAAACTCGAACAATTGAGCTTGTCCAAATCCACAATTTTTTTTCCCAAGCAGATGAGAGAGGCAAGACTGGCTTTGTGATGAAAAGTAAACTTGGGCTGACCACAAAGAGAGTGAACTTGCACTCGCTCCACAAAGATAAAGGATGGTAGGGGGAAAAAAATAGGGGAAATCACTCCCTTATCTTTTCCCAACCTCTGTGGTTTATGCTTTGAATCCGACTTCAAAGCAATGAGGGGGTGAAAGTCACCCTGTTGTGTGGGTGGAAAGCTTTTACTTTCTTTGTCAGTAACACTGCAGCACACTGCATACCTGTTAGAACAAGACAATAATGCTAATGAGTTAGATCATTTTAGTTTGTCATAGGTAATTTAACAAACTGGCAGGAGAGCGGTTACCAGTAAGTAAGCATAAAAAGCGAAATGATACGAACGATACACCACGCCCCGGATGTCGAGCAGCGTGTAAAGTGAAACTTCCAAAGTGGTGTTGTTTTTGTCAGACATCATACTTAGGGCGCTGTAGTGTTCTTGCACCACTGTATTTCTTTTATTATATCTGAAATATAATCAATCCCTATTTGACACAACCATCACTGATGATCTGTGACTGATCCAGCGGCTGTGTCTGGCCGAACAAACAAAATGGAACTTATTCCTCCGAAAAGCAAAACAAGCAAATAAACAAGCCAAAAAAAGTCAACAAAACAGCTACTATATCAACCAAAACTCTTCTGACAACTCGCACTTTTACAGACAAGCATGAGTTTGGGTGTTTCATGTCACTGTCAAACCACAATGTTTTCTTTATTGATTTTCCTGTCTCATCTCATCACAGTCAAAAACAAAGGGAGGTAAGAGCAGAGACATTAGAAGCAAAATCTCAGAAAATACAGTAATGTAATACTGGGAATGTTGAGGTTCAACAGAAGCTGTTCTGTGAGTGTTTAGAGCGGAGGATTGCTTTATAAAGCGCTCTTATGTATGTCGTGTCTGTCAGTATGTTAATGGAAGCGCTACAGCAGTTGGAGGCAGCGTCGGCTGGCATCTGGCTGGGATGCAGCCTCCCTTGGGGACTCGTATCCTTCCACCAGGACATGTGGTGAAGGATTGGGAGGGGGGCCTGTTTTGTGAGCTCCAGCGGGTGCCAGAAAGATCACAGTGACCTGCTCCAGGAGCGAGCATCCCACTGACAGAACTCCTGTAGCCAAAATAGACTCTTCAATCAGTTTCTCTAGCAGTCTGCGGGTGATGTCATTACTATCACAGGTTTTCTATTTTTCTAAGAAGAAAACCACATCAAAAATGCATCTTGTATATGCCTTGCAGGAAGCACAGGAGTCCTCTGATGAAACACACCTCTATTAGGCAGAGTCTGACTAGAGCCTAGCATTGAAACTGACCTTCAGAAGATAAAAAGGGTTTTTTTTTCTCCATGATCCTTCATGATTAAAGAAAAAAAAGCAAGGTGAATGCAAATGCACCTGTAGGGAAAAATAGCAGTGGATCAAGATAAGACATCCTGAGTTATACTGGGAAAATTGATGCACGCAGCGCACCTGTTTACCCAATAATAAAAGATGTATTTCACTGTGCAGAAATTAAATAGGGTCATAAAATATGCTACAACAATATCTAAAACTATATATCGCAGAATTACTGAGTGCCTTCTCTTTTGGTTTAACAATGCATTACAATTAAGCAGAATAAACAAACAAACAAGATTATAATCAACAAACTGGCTGCATGTCCTGGTATTCAGTGCAGCTCTAATGTTGCCATTTAGTTTGTCTCGCCAAGTGCTTTTGAAGCTTGAGCTGAAAAGCTGTGAGAATTTCTATTTTCAGACTCTTTTCAAAGCACATCTTTAACATGAATGGAAAATATAGGAAGCCTTGGGACAGTTAAGTGATTTGAATATTAAAACGGAACTTTAAATTTGGACTACAGGGCTCAATTAGTTCACATGGGTTTCTCAGAATACTTACAATAATTGAAAGCTTTTGATCCTGGAGCCTAAACCGCAAACTCGTGAATGGAAGTATGCAGTGTACTAAGAAAGATTTGCATTTAAAATAAGGAAAACATTTACAATACAGGACTGTAGAAAAGGAAAGTATAAGAAAACAATAGTAAAGTTGTTTTTTTTACCTACTATATATTCTTCCCTGCACCGTTTCCATATGGCTATGAGCTTCTTCCCCCATGTTAGCTCAGCTCTATCAAGAAACATGATTAATATGTTGGGCCAGGACCAAGGTCTGTGGCATAGGCAGATAATTGAGTTCTAATCTTCACACTGTGGTGATATCATTAACCAACTCACCCCTACAGGTCCATAAAGAGGCAGAAAACCAATTGACAGCTCTTTGGGCATAGGTGCAAAAGCCACATTAAAATTAGACCTGGGAAAAGCAGGTTTTCATACGGCTATTGCCTGAATCGATAAAGGCTATTAGGTTCAAGTCCCTAAGGCACATCTGGCAGAACTCAAGCCCATGAAAGACTAAAGAGGCCAAAAAATGTCCAGATAATTAATTCAGACTAATTGAACATGGAATAATAAATAACAGACATATGTTAATCATAGTGTCACTGTGACAGTGTTACCTATTTCTTAGTACGAGTGTCTTAATACTGTTCTACACAGTGATGTTGACAGCTAACATTTTGGTACTGTTAGTTTTTTGTTTTTGTGTATAGAACAAATAGTGAAACGTTAAGCTAAAACACAATAGTGGACTTTTAAAGGCCGCCTTGTCACATAGTCATCTAAAAGGAATGTTTTCACAGGACTGCACAGAGCTAGTAAACGCCTTCTGTTTCTATAAGAATAAAGAGAGTGAATAAAGAGTGTGTTTAGCACAGTGGTGGAGGGGTGATGACTTTGGGCTTGTTTTGCAGTCAGGATCTGTGCACTTTGCAGTCATTAAGATAAGCAACTCCTCTGTATACCAAAGTCTTCTAGTGTTAAATGTGAGGCCATCTGTCTGAGAGCTAAAGCTGGGCTCAAATTGGGTCATGTAACAAATCCCAAATACAGCAGCAAACCTACAAGAAAATGACAGAACAAGAAAAGAGTCCAGAGTCGCAATGCCCGAGTCAAAGCCCAGACCTGAATCGGACTGAAATGCTGTGCCGAGACCTTAGTCAAGTTGAGTCAAAGTCAAGTGGCTTTACGAGACAACGTTCCTCCAAGACCATGCTGCTATATATGACATATAGTAGACAATCAACGCAGGACTGCATAAAGTGCAATGTGCAAAAATTGCAAAAAAACAAAACAAAGACAGTGCAACACCAGACAGAACAGAACAATACAGATACAAGACATTGCAGGCACAGCAGTGCAATAGAAATGTGCAAAAGACTGAGCATTGTTTAATGCTCTTAAGAGAGCTGTGCATGAATAAATTCCTGCAAACGTCAGTGAACTGAACCAAGAGTGGGCCGAAACACCTCCGCAACAATGTGAGAGACTGATACAGTCATATAGAAAGCTATTGCAGCTAAAAGTGGTTCTACAAGCCATTGAATCATGGGGTTTAACAATTTCTTCCCCCCCCCCTCACTGTTTATGTTTGTAAGAATAGTGCGCTTTTTCCCTTCCAGTTCACTCCATTCCAGGCACAGAACTCTGTGATAACACTACTACTTATAAATCCTTTTAAATAATGTATTCTGATCACAGGTGTTCCTATAATCAGTTATCTCATCTGCACTGCATTCTTCCATGTCTCATCACCAGGTGATTTGTTTAGCTGTGGTTTGCGATAGACAACTCTGTAATGCTGTCTTGTTGTCAGCATTGGAAATAAGGCAATCAGCACTCAAACATCTTCAGTGACAATCACTAAGATTATCTGTTTTGTGGACTTTATTCATTCCAGCCTAAGGATGGGAGAAGGCATTCAGAATGTCAAAGCAACACATCACTACCATACGTAATGTTTAGACATACGTCACACTGTTTTATAATGTGAATACAAGGTGCAAATTAGTTTCACACAAACTCAAACAGGTAAAGAAATAACTTTAAATACACATATTTGAAGACATATTAAACTTAAATATTCTCAGCCAGTCCTCGGGCAACTCATTGTGCCTTAGGCTAATTTAAGAATACTCAAGATCAAGTGAATGCACAGGCCAACACAAACACACACACATTTTAAGACTGCAGTCAACATCAAAGATATATTAGAAAATCACAAAATGTGTTTTAAATTTCAACCAAAACACCTTCCCTTGGTTTGAGCACATTAAACTGACACATGGTGCTCATAAACATTCATCTGTTATGTTTGCTCTAAATGGGGCCAGGTGTTCACTTGTGCAACTTGTCAAACTACCTTTTAAACAGAACAGGAACTTCAATTAAATGCCCAACACCACTTAATGAAGTACTGTTCGTGAGAACAGAACAGTGTCCAGAAACATAATGAAGTCATTAATGCTAATTTATACAAAGTCTAACATTTGAGCCCTTTGTTTATTTGTGAGGAGCCAGAAAACATCCTATGGGTTCATTATGATCTGGAGAGCTTCCGCTAGCTGTGTGTTGGACATAGGGGTCAGGACAGGCATGCAATCAGCCAAGTGCCTCATCTAGTGTATGCAGAGCCCTTCCTGTTCTATGCTAATGTCATCTCGGTGGGCAGAAATGAGAAAGTAGTGATGCAAGATAATTACCAGGGCACACCAGAGACAGGTGGTGCCCTAACTGTGGTAATTTAGCATTTTGAATTCCTCATTCTCATTAGGCCTGCACTATTCCTCAGTCAGGAAGCAAACTTTGTGACACTAGTCTCTAAATCTTTCCACAGAGTCTCAGAGGAATGGCAGGTCCCAAGTGCCTTCAGAGCACTCTAATGGTTGTGGTTACTACAAAGGGTCACAAACAAACGTGGTGTTTACCTCCAGTCAAGGTCAGCTTGCAGGTCATCAGTGGTTCTCAATGGCAGACTCATTTCTCAGGGCTACCCCTGTACACAGTTTCAAAAGGTCAGTCATTAACCATGCCATGAGAACAGAACACTGCGTAACTGCCCCTTCTTCACTGTTGGGTAACGACCCATTTATGTCACTTTCAGGGAGGAAAGTGTAAGGTGTACAACGCTAGGACGCTTTTTAAAGCACAATCTTCAGGGGTTAATTTCGCACTGAGCAAGCTGAATCAGGCCGACATGATGCGACTACATGATTCATGACCCCCGCTGATGTTGAGCCGAACCACTAATTGTCTGCTTATCACTGGAAAAATGTGGGAACAATGGGTGGCCATCACATCAAGCACGAAACACCTCGCTTTGGTATAAAGCTAATGATTCACTATTAGCCGCCTGACTTATACCGTTGAGTTATACCTGTTTAGCTCAATAGGAACTGTCTGGAGCTGCAGACAAAATGGTCTGTCACAGGGTAGAGATCGCTTTGGTTCCTGCCTTGAAACAAATGGATTTCACACTCCACCTGCGGGGATGTTGGTGAAAGGTGTGAATGGGCACTGAGGAACAGCCATAGGACAGGACCTGGCAAACTACGGAGTGAGGCAATTAGCTGCGGATCTGCGGGGAAGCTTGCACACTCTCCTCTGCACCACAAAAGCAATATTGACACCGCATGGCATTCCATTTTGCAGACTATATTCAAAATAGTATTCCTGTACCTCCGATGAATATTATACACCTGCAGAGCTAGGCTTTTAATGAAGGGCAGAAAAGTGTCATTGGCTGAATTCAGCTGAGGTGAAAAGTGGGAGCAGCAGATTATTTTCTCACCATCGCTTTTGACCCACAGTGGCCATTTATTTTTGTTGCCAAGGAAGTTATTTTGTGCAAACACTTTAGTGTCATCCAGCCTCTAGTCCACAGCCAGGCAGGACACTTCTGCAAAGCTCTAATCATAATTACGCTCCTACACCTGCCGTCCTCCGAATCACGTCTTGTCCCTTTTAGCTCAGAGAAAAAGCTTGAACTCATTCCAGTTTGCAGTGGGAATTAGGAAAAATAACGTTTTCTGACTTTACTCATCTCGGCCAGGAAATGCCATTAAATATAATTGATTGTTGAATACGGAGAGGCATAACCAGGCGAGAGAAGAAAAGGGAAGAAAAGTGACGAGGGAAGGGGTAGGCAGGAGAAATTCATGTTGTCACATAGCAACAGAGTGGGTGAATTTAAGCTGTCAAGAAATGGAGGTATTGTCAACTAAGATGGTTAAAAGCCAGGGACTCTCCAAATCCTGACACTAAGATGCTGTCAAGCTGCTTGCTGAGAGAGAGTGACAGTGATGTGAAACAAAGAATTCTCGCCTGGTCCTGCCTGTTAACTAGTACAAACCCACTGCACAGGACAGTAGTGCATTATTCAGACATATGATTATTAATCAATATAATTACACTGCGATACACTCAAATATTTAGTTTAAGGTGTCGAGATAACGTGCATGGTGCCATTCTAGTTTTAGCACACAAGACCTGAGATAAAAAAGATAATCCTGCACATGCCAAGAGTATATACAGGTGGGGACAGGTAAATACCGTATAAAACGTTCCAAAAGAAGAGAATCTGACAATCTATTAATACAGATTTAATTTCATCAGACTAAACTGGATGTGTCTTTTGGCTGCCCCTCACTGAGCCTGGTTCTACTGGACGTTTCTTCCTGTTAAACGCAGGTTTTTCCTTCCCACTGTCGCCAAGTGCTTGTTTATAGGGGCTCATCTGATTGTTGAGGTTTTCTCTGTCTTGTAGGGTCTTTAACCTACAATATAAAGTGCCCTGGGCGTCTGTTGTTTTGATTTGGTGCTACATAAACAAAACTGAATTGAATTGCTTAATCAAAGAGATGTGAAGACAAAATCATTAAACTCACTCTTTCTACAAGATAAGACAAAACACTGTGTTATGCTGTATTTTACAGCATTTAGTATAAAATGTCCTGCTTGGAATGATAAACAGGACAGTTTGAGATTTCTGCACTGTGATCAATCTCCTTTTGATTGACTGTGTTGTATAAATAACAAATTAGCACTAAATATAGCACTGTAACCTTGCTCAGTGAATTACATTAATAATATCTGCCATCATATTTCCAGTGTTACATCATCTCTAATAGTGTGTTTTTTAAAATAATTTTCACAACAGTTAAAAAGCAGATATCTACCACTGCTACTACCAGTGAATTATGACAGCTTTTGACTGCAGCTTTCATCTTATATTGTCATTAGTCATGTACGCAGATTTCCGTTTCCATGATGAAGAGCATGTGTCAGAAGACTGTGGCCGCCATGTTGACCTGTATACGGTATCTAAGACTCTGTAGACAGACTTCAGAGACAACTGGGTTGACACTCCAGGGCCTTTCCACTGTCACCGTGCTGCTACACAGAGATTTGTGTACATGTGTCTTCCAGAGTAGGGTTGATACTGTTGGCCGCAAATCCCCTCCTCTCATCATTAGGGCTCGCTGCCTGCTTCGCCTTTGGGCCCCAAGTCCCTGACTGGACTCCTTTGTACAAATTTAAATCTAAGGGACAGCCTGGGTAGTACCTCAGGATACAGAAAAACGGGTCACTGAAATGGAAACACAGATGTATACCTGATACCTACAGAAAAGCCATATAAGCTGCACTCAGACAAAGATGGAATTTGGACAACATTTTGCACTCAGCCAACAAGATGTAAATTCAGCAGGAAGCTCGACAGAGTGACAAGTCGACAGAGCAATGACCCACCGAGAAGGAAAGGCCTCTTTACGGGCACACTGAACTTGGTTTCTTTGCTAAATTAGGAAATTAGGAAATAGCTGCGCTGTTCAGTGCAGATGTTAGCAGTCCCGTGTTGTTTCTTTCTTCTGGTAATTGCAAAGCTTGAGCCTTCGTGCTTGTCCTCTCACCAGATTTATTCCTGAATACACACTCAATCCCTTACTTTTCCATGTATCTTGTTGCGATGTGTCCAATTGGAAATGTAATTACCCAGCTCTTTCACCGTGTGCACAGCCTTTCATTTCTCTACATGCCTAAGCCATATGCTGGTCCAACAGTGAGCTTTACAAAGTGTCCCCCTTGGTCCAGAGGAGTCCTTGGCCCAAGGGCGCTTAAGTATACAGCATTTACCTTTAACCATGTCTATTTGGAGAGAAATCCCACATGTAAAATGCTGATATGTGCTTCAGTCTGGTACCCCTCAACAATACTGGGGCCATCATACAAGCTGCACTCATATCCACACTTCAAGGTAGAGACGTAACTGTAACCTGTTTTCACCAGGTAATAAAAACTTATTTCAATTTCTACACAGATTCCCAAGAAAAGATAACACAGATTTTGCAGTAGAACTCAACTGTACTCAATTTTCTCATATTTAACATTTTAGCTGGCTGACTTATACATAACATGAAGGAATGGAGTTTTAGCTCCCAGAAGATGTTCAGCAAGAGCAAAACGGTTACGCCAGAGCAGGAATTCAAGAGGAAAATCACCATGGGGACACATTCAAATTATTTCTGTGCAAAACCAACTTTCTACGGCCGGTGTATGACATCGCTGTTGATTTGATTTAGCTCAGCCATGTCCAAATATGCTCTATGGCTGCGACTCTGGAAGGTCCTCTAGCAATATATTCAAGGTCCACCGTGTTTTCATTAACATGTGACTGAGACCTCGCTGTGTGATTTTCCTTATGGAATCCAATGGTCAATAAAAAAAATGAATGACTTTAAGTCAGCGCCCCTCTACTCATTACAGAGGCCACTAAGATGGATTTGACATTTCCAATACGCTGAGTGATTCCAGAAAAAAAAGAACCGCATTGATTGAGGCCAGGACACTGCACTGAAACAAAATATACATTTTTATAATAGCATCGTGTATTTGCCGGAACACTCGCAAAAAGCTCACATGTGAATAAGTTAAGCGCTGTTGTTTCAATTCATCAATATATGATAATCTAAACAGTTTTATTTCATAGTAGGAAGGTAATACAGCTAATTCAGCTATTTCTTTTTAAGTGGAAATGGGCCAAATAATATATTTCATCAAATACCAGCTAATAAACATTACCAACAAAATAAAAGCCCTTTCAAACTGTTCAAAATCCCCACTCGCTCTGCTGGCACTGCGATAGTGAATATCTACTCATGATGAAAAAGATTTGTGATGGCCTCCTAAATCTTAAAGAGCGCCCTCTAAAAATAAAAAAAAATGCTCTCATTGCAAGTCTAGACTCCATATTGCAGTTTCTCAGAAATTCTACATTTGCTCTGCAATGCATAAAACTGCCAGCGATATAAATATTAATACAGTTCAAAGCAGCATTTCGTAAATCTGACTATGACAGAAAAAGCCAAGCTTTTCAATTAACAGCAAATCCATAAATTGACACAGCACTGGATGACACGGCCAGTCTATCCTCCTTTGTCTGACAGCAGTCGATCACTCCCATTCATCCCATTCATTTAAGAGCTTTTTCAGCCTGTCCCAAAGGGCCTCTGCAACCGTCACATGAATGCAATGTTCCTCCAAAGATGCTCTTTGTTGTCCATGTTGATGTTTCTTTTGACTAAAAGGCAGTTGGTGTCCATCAGTCACACATATGTTATTTGTAATGACGTCTTTGTAATGCTGGTTTAGCGCTGAGTGCTGTGGTCAGCGGGGTCCCACAGGGTTAGCCACGGGAGGTCGGTCATTTCCTGCTCCCGCTAAACTGAGCTAGAGGTGTGTGGGATGTACAAATTAGTGAATGAATAGAAAACACGACCACAGCAGAGCTGATCAGACAATAGGTTACCCATCATCTTCATTGTTTAGCAGGATACAAGTGAAACTAATATTAAGTGTGAACTTTCTTTACTTCCAGCTGTTGTTCCCTTGCTTCCCGTTTTGTCATTCGAACATATGTCCTATTCACTGGGAAACCACATAGATCTAAACTGGAGGTGGGACAATATGTAGGAGGCCACATGCAGTGTAACAGAGTACAGTTGGAAACACCGTGGGAGGTACGGCTGAGGATATGTAGCATGACGGAACGGCTTGACTCACAGGTGATTGATACAAGGATGGAGAGACTGATAAGCCCCTGGGAGAGAGCAGCTGAGGAAGATGTCCTCTCATCAGTTGCACTAGATTAGGAAGTTCCACGCCGATGTAGCAAGAAAGAGCAATCTGTGGTTCTCTATCGCAGTGGTCCACTACGTTGTACTGAACGCCCATCTGTTCCACTAGTGCCATACATTAACGCTTTCCAGGCCCATCACACTGAGATTAGCGCCAAGGTTAAGTAGGGAGCAAGAGAAAAGATGCCTCTGGCCAATGAAACTACATTTCTCTGGCAGAAATAAGGGCATGCAGCCATTAAGGAAATGTTTATATAACAAAAGCTTTGTCTTCCTCCACATCTCAGT
The DNA here is from genome assembly GCF_001858045.2 of Oreochromis niloticus. Taxonomy (NCBI): domain Eukaryota; kingdom Metazoa; phylum Chordata; class Actinopteri; order Cichliformes; family Cichlidae; genus Oreochromis; species Oreochromis niloticus. The sequence goes on from NC_031978.2 coordinate 22,745,037, forward strand.
TGCAGCAGTTTACAGTACACGCTGAGATGCATGTGCAGCTTACAGCCTAATAAACATTCAACATAAGATTTATCAAATGTACAGTCTTTAAATTTGAATTATTATAGGTGGATTTTTTGAAAATATGTGCATTGTACATAATATAAAAGTGCAAACAAATAATGGTTACAGTAAGAAAGACACTGTAGGATCAAAATGAATTACGACAGTTTAGCATCATTACCTCAACATATATATAGAAATTAATGATAGTGCAAGAAACTGTATGTGCATCAAGTTAAGCAGAAATTCTCAATAAGACTTGTTACATTTTTAGAAGATTATTCCGGCCGTGGCTACTAGATAAGCAGAGAGGAACAGGAAATATAGAAAAAGAGAGCGCTGGGACCAGGATGGCAAAGGTTCATGGCCTGATTCACACTCTCACCCTCACAGCACCTCAGGCTGTGAGGCAAGCAGTGCATCCCAGGTTCACAACATTTGACAGATGGAGTAAACCATCGTCTGAAAAACACACATACTGCACCTAACCCTGCTCCATGATGAGGGAATTTCTAAACATGTACACCGCGTGCATGCATGCACCGAATATAAAATGATGTCAGCCAATGTCAGACAACTCTGGAAATAGGCCCACGTTACTGTTTTATTTCCAAGAACTGTAACATATTTCCTCTCAAATCCCAGCATGAAAAAGGTGCCGTTTGCCTTTTTTCTTCCCAACAGTGACGCAGGAACAATAAAACAAGCAGAAAACACAAGCGATATAAAATCAGCTTATTAGTGCAAAAAAAAAATTGTTCTGATTTCTCCTAAATGCAGCAATTAAGCAGATTCACAATGTAGTCCTAGATACTTAACTGCTCATTTTCTGCTACAAGCACAATTAAGCACATAAATAGGAAAAAAAATGTAACCGGCTCGCTGCAAAATCCATTTATTTGGGATGCAAATTTAAATTGTGAGTGTTGTAAACTTTATGAACTAAACCAAACTCAAAATGCCACACGTGTCCATCAATGGCACATTTGCAAAATGCGTTTGGAAAAACAAGTCGTTCCATCTGGATGTTTTTTTTTTAATGTTTGCAGAGGGTGGAGAGGCGGGTTAAACGAGGTGCAGCTGAAACTCGTGTAGTTGAGCTTTCGCTGGACTGTCTTTTTTTTCTTACTGCCAATGTATGCAAGATACAGGTGAGTGAGTAGGAGAGGCTACGTGCTATTATTTGATACAATAACAGACACGGATGGTACTGTGGATCTTTACAAACCACAACTTAGTTTTGAGAGTTGTCAAAGTATCGATCGGTCCACTTCGCTTCAAATGTAATTCTGAAATATAAAAAAAAACAAACAAAAGGAAAAAAGCAGGATGTGTGTATTTAGGTTAAACCCCCATGGGTCTGTGTTGTGTTTGGAACATAAAACAAAGAAATCCTGTTAAGCCTGCCAAGACTCTAAATTAGCCTTGCACTATATTTCTTCGTAGAGATTTGATGGCAGCAAAAACTCAAAGATTGTTTCTGAGTTTACACCAAGAAGAGATTAAGCTTAGCCTATTCATAAAACATGAAAATATATTATTCATACTTGCACTTTTAAAACCTTCGAATGAGAATCCTTCAAATTGCAATTAGAAAAAATTCTAAAAAGCGGATTCAGCTGTTGTCTAAATAACATGCACAAGTCTGCTGGCATGCTAATCTACAGGAGCGATCAGCGCAGATACATGAATCACCTTAGTCTGCTATTGATCCCCACTTCTCATCGAAAAACAACTTAATGAACATTCACCAAGGCACTGCACAATGCATCTCTGTGTTCCTGCAGTTAAGTGTTCTAGTGGATTGACAAGAGGAAAAATAGGAGGCTGGTGGACACCAGAGTCCAGTCAGGGCAGGATTCATAGATTTATTGATCCCGTCTTCAGATAAGAGATGTGAGAATAATGATGCTCGGAACGCTTGAGCTGGGATGGCCCAAATCCTAAAGGGCAGGAAAAGCACTGCAAGGGGGTGAGTTCAGGACTTAGCTGGGAGCTGAAAAGTCAATTTGTGGACTCTTCTCCTGACACCGGGACGTCATTACTATTGAACGCTATTGGCATCCGCCGAGACCCTATATAGCCTCTCAATGAGGGTCTCTGCATCTTGACCAGTGATATGTAAAGCTCTCCTCACAGCACAAGCATTCATTAACAAATGAAAGGGGAACTTAAATTGATGACCTTTGCAACCACACAAATGCAACTTCCCTGAGGAATATCTAAAAATAAAGAATGAAAAAATAAGCATCTTTACCTAACTATTTCAGAGTGCTTGGCTCTCCCCAGCTCCAGCCCTAAAGGCCAGGAGAGTTATCCACTGTTCCCTCTAAAGTACACTTTGTCCCAGTTTCCTCACCAGATGGGCACACTTTTTAACTACTGAGGCTTCTTTGCAATGATTATCACGGGCACAGCAAAAACGAATGCAAAGGCAGTTCGCTGCATCCTCTCACTCCATTTGTCCGTTAAAATCCAAACAGTCGGGAAGCAGAGTTCAGAGGAAGCTGGCAGCGCCATCATTAACTGATGACAGGATTTAAAGGGCCGAAGTGAAAAATAGAGGCTCCATCACATCAACCATTATGTACTAGTTAATAATTTCAAAGGCACCTTGATATGACTGTGGCTTTTCAGACCTCACATCTCTCGCCGTTGACACAAAGCTCGAGTAATCGTGATTTATTTTACTCGCTTTCCCGATCTGCTCACGTGAAGCACTTTGTAAAGCAAGCTCGGGAAACCTATCGTAGGTTAACGAACTTCGTCAAGCTGCACTGATATCCCCATTCTGTAATGGCTGTAAAGGTGACATTCTCCGCTGTTCAGTCGTTTTCCCACAATATCGGACATGATTAGAAAGCTACAATAATCCATGCGATGCTGTGCACATTTGCAAAGAATCTATATCTCATTTGCTGTGACGTGCTCTTTGTGTGCGCACGAGTCGTCCAAAGGTCACCTGGTGCAAAGCAGAGGAAACAATGAAATCATCGATGGTGGTTGTCATACTCGCGAAGGACTCGACAGCAATTAGATCGAACAGTCGTTTGAATCGTTACCCTGAATATTGGCTATTTGGAAAGCTGTTGTTGTTCTTGTCAATGCGTCTGTTTCTCCACTAAGAGGGATTTTGGTGCGTTCAGGCTCCTCATTTATTCTTCATTTCACATTTGTTTTTCAATTACTTTGCATCTACAATGTGAAGATGACTAAAGCAAGAAATGCATGTCTTTTGTAAATTATTAGAGAAAGCGCATTAATAGATATCAATTGACATACTTCAGGAGCTGAGGATTTCTATGTACATGTGTATGGTTTTAATGTTCACTGACCAGCATTCGTGCTGTGAGGGCTCATCGCTTTTCAATTACAAGGGGTATTACTTTGCGTTGAATCATTTCATTCTTGTGATATGCCTGCCTTTTGTGTAAATCCTCTTCTTTAGAGGGAACAAGCTAGTCGACAGAATTTTTGAGACACGCTTGAAAGGAGCTAACCGCAGTACGGCGGCACACACAGGCGATTCGTGTAAAGTACGCGGGCGGGGGTGGCGGGGGTGGGTTTCGGTGGGGGCGATATCTAAGCTCAACAGTAAACACCGGCATCTCCCCGCTAAACCGTCAACATCTTCTCTGGTAGGGCAGATCAAAGACGCATGCTCTCACAAACTCTTATCGACGCACAAAAGCACTAGTGCTGCACTGTGGAGAACTAGGCTGTAAAGGGGATTGCTGCTTTCAGAAGCAAGTGTTTCAAGAGAAAGGAGGGGAAAGGAAAGAAAAAAAACTCCAAATAATTTTCAATACAAACATGTGGCTGTTGGAGATATCAGAAGACGAGAAATGGCTTGCATTACGTTTGCCTTCCCTCTTTTTAGAAATCCACAAGGGTGAAAGGATACTTTCCCTCCTTCGCCAAACTCTACAGCTGATGTTAGCGTACAGAAAACCGGCCACAAACACATGAAAACTACAGTAATACTTCTGCCGTGAGATAATTAACCCCAATTTGAACACGACACAATCTTTAGTACACAGTCAATAATCTACTGGTTGTCTTATCTTAATCGAAACCTCAGCTTTGGCACAGCGTCGACTAATTAGGACACAAAAATATTAGATTATCACGAAATAAGTCTTCTTTCATCAACTCTCTAGTGGAAAATTAGTCTAGGCAAAGGCATTAGTGTAACCAAAAAAGACAGAAAGAAAGAAAAACCACCAAATATAAAAATTCCTCACATTTCAGCAGCTGAAAAATTTGCCTGTTTCTTTTAACAGTCTCCGATAGAGGCTGTTATTAACTCCGGAGACTGCTTTCCCTGGCACACAGAGCCTTCATCTGGTGTCACTCCAAGGATCCCATTCCTGTTTTAATTGTCTGTCACTCATGGGCTGCAGTCAACAGGAACACTTGGATTTTGCAGATTCTTTTATAATATTCTCGACAACAAATCAATAAAGACGAAGCTTGAGCGGTAGGCAAGACTTCCTGTCATTAAATCTCGCCGTCAATCCGTCTCGTTTCAGAATCTTCGTCATTTTTTTCCACTCACAGGTGATAATTTTACAGTAGAATCAGGTGTCTTTAACTTACTCGACACGCAGTATATAATAATAAACATCTAGCATCTACTTATAGCAAAGTTTGTTGTTTCTATTAATCATTTATTCCATTACATTGTACTGTCATTTGGCTGTTATAAATATAGCCATCATAAGCCTAAAAAAAAGCTAAAAATCCTCTAAATGTGTAGACCCAGTCATGATGAATTGATTGACGGATCCATTTTTATTAAAAATAAAAAGCCAGAAAACTAATGTTCTGCAGACTTAAGAATGATGAATGAAAAAATGAGACTGAAATTATGAGCATTTTATGCATAGTGCTGTCTTTCGGTGAGAAGCACACCAGCAGACAGACTATGGTACCAAATCACGCACTACAGTTTCAGGCATTCAGTGCATTGTCTGAGTATCTGTCGAACTCCACAACGTGACGGACAAGAACCACTCAGATGATCAAATAAATACCTTCAGGCTATTTTCCTCTAATGACAAGCTGTTACTAATGTTAACTATGGCTTCTTCCTTTCTGTGCAAGGCTGCTGTGTGCAAAGCAGTAACAGCATAAAGAACATGTCCACAGGCACCCTATGTCAGCCAGCTGACCTACTTTATTCTCTGTAAGGTCTTGCAGCTCCCTCAAGATCCCCTCCACAACAAAGACACCATTTTGTCTTCATTAAAATCCAGAAAATGTCATTGCGTAGAGTTTGCCTGCAAATGATATTAGCATTGTTTACAGTGTGTTTACCCCCAAATCAGTTACAGGAATAAACAAATGGCTTGCGATGAAATAAGCTTCGGCTAATGACTATCGCCGTCTCAGAAGCAGCGGTAATGCCGTGATCGGGATTACCTGCACGTGTAATTGGAATAGTCTGCAAGCAACAGCGAGGGTGAGCCCTGTGAGATGTTTCCACTGGCACTCTGTGTCCCTCTGTTGGTCCCCGTCCCAATTAACATTCAAACCACGCAGCTGCGGCTTTTAATCATTAATACTTTTCAAATTAAATACAATTACGAACCGTGATCAATGATGGGAGTTTTAATTACTGTTAATAACTGACCATCTGCCTGGTGGGCAAGGGCTAAGAAAGAGGCAACAAGATGCACCCCGAACAGCGCACCCCAAATGTTAATCAGAGCCATGAAATGTGGGGGTTAATTAAGAAGTCTTATTAACATGGCCCACCCACGCCATGGGGCTAGACGAAGAAGAAAGGTGAGATGCTGGGGAACTGTCGGGTATGTTTCATTTATCCCAGATGTAAAAATACATAAAGAAACGAAACCAATACTGTTTGCATTTTGGTTAAAGTGTCACGTATCACTGTGCTGGGGGGGGGAGAAATAAGAAAAACAAACAAAAAAATACCATAACCTCTCCTGCTCTGACAATATTGCTAGTCACTGTCTCTGCACTCTAACCTCTCTGAAGGCTGTTGTCATTTTTTGTGTGAAGTTAGCATTTTCTTTTTGTCCCACTTCTGTCGGAGGAAATTTTAAAGCATGTGCTCAGCTGAAAGCTGTGCAGAGCCATCCTGTTATTCCTCTGCAGGTCTGTGTTTGGGTACAGGAGGATACAAAATTGTTTATAATAATTGAGTAAGTTAAATGATGTTTTTCATGTAACGCCGGACAGACAGCTTGGTGTTGATGTCAGGGCTCTCGTTCGGCCCGAGCCATCAGCAACAACGCAGACCGGAGCTGTGAAGTGAAATATAATAATTTCCTTTGCTTGGGCATTAGTCATTGTACACCAGACAGAAAGGGAATGCCAACATCTCTTTATACCTCTGCCTTCATCAAGGCCACTCACTAAGTGGGAGACTGCTCAACTAAGTTGGTAGCTGTGTGCAATAATTACCTTGTCTAAACACTACAGTAACAACCATAACAACCATCTGCACAAACACTTTGGACCAGTTCACAAGGCCATAGCTGAGGGAGTCATAATGATGTTGTTTACTTCAACTTCTTTCTCTGCCTGTTGCTCATTTATGTTTCTTTCCCAGCCTTTCATGTATGCACAGTCATTCCCTTTACATTCTTTTAATTTCAAAAATTCAAGTGGAAGACGGCGGCGACGGCTCCGTCAGGATAGCAGGGGGGCTGAAGCAGCAGGGGATATGCCAGAGGGTACGCCGCTGAAACATGCCTTAACGACTAAGGCCAGATTGGGCTCCGTGGGGGGAGAAAGGAGATGGTTGCTCTTTGAAAAGCCTCCACAGTGTCTGGAGATGTGGTCCTCATGGCTAGGGAGCTTGTTATCCATGGAAAAAAAAAAAAAAAAAAGCACAACTCGGATGGGGCTACGTGTCTTTTTTCTAAACCCACGCACACTTCTGCCTGAATGGGCTCTCTTCATCTTTCATTGTCACTTATACTGGAAAAATGGGAATGCATTCACATTAAGATAAAGTTGCCATTCATTAATTCATCTTTTTTTGTAGCGCCTTTCTAAACTTTCCTACGGCATAAAGGAAACGAACTACTCTTTAAGTCTTAAAACACCTAATTAATCACTTTGTTGAAACGGAAGCACTTTTTTAATGAAACTACATGAATTTTTGAATTTTGCTGCTGCTGCTGTAAGATCTTAGCAGCTATTTATTTCAACCGATACAGCTCAAACTGCTTTAATCCCACAGAGGTCTGCAGTACGATGAATCTGTGGAAACAAATGACAAACGACACTGGTAAACATTTTAAAGTCTGAGCGACTACCACTGCCAAGTTATGCAAACTTGCCACACAAGTGTATTCAAATATGCTAGGAAAATGGTTTGGTGATGATGATGCTGATGAGGATAATAAATTCTCCAGTGAATATGCAAGCCCTGACATTTAGCAGTGGTGCAAAATTATCTTGAGCTTACATATTTAGGATATTGTTTTTCCCCCCCCACCCAGTTTCACTGTTCTGTACAAAAGACTGACGATGAATGACGACGGCGATCGTACGATAATGCCGACCCGGCACAAATGATTGCGTCCATCAGCGTCAGCAATTTTTGACAATTCCTTCATACATAATTGTCTTTGTGTCCATCAAACAAATGGCTGCAGTAGAGTGAGGAATCTAGGACACCTATTTAGGAAACCCACTGTGTGAATCCTCTCGCATCCACGCAGGCATTCATCCCTTTGCCACTTTCACATTGAAATATGGTTTTGAAGACAAATGCACATACCTGGAGGTCTCATTGATATGACACAGAAAATCACACATTGCTGAGGTGATATTTTTAGACCCCTGCTCCTCTGCAGGGCCAAACAGAGGGATCTCTGAGTGATTGCCCATCTAAATAATGCAAAGTGTGTTCTCCTGCAGACCCAAGAGGCTCCAGATGCAAAATGAATTGGATGACAGGGAACAGCTGATGAGATGCCATCCCACAAAAGTCTTTCCATGTTTCCTTTTTCCACATTGTGTCTTAGCGGTCTCAGTTGGTCTGCGCTTTCCACAGATATAGACACAGCTATTAACTATATAGCCAGCAGTCAGCATGTGCAACTAATAGCCATCGGTTTTGTATTTTTTATACTGAATGAAAAGCCTTTCTTCCTTCCCTGGATAGGAAAAAAGTAAAACCTCTTCACAAGAAAAGAAATTGTTATCTGCAATGCACACACAGTATTTCAATTATTTTTAATTAATAGACACAGCAAATTAGATTCTCGTTTAGAACACAACTATTTGAAAAAGTTTTGTTTATTATCCACGTGAGGGAGGAAAACATAAGGAAAAACAAGTTCGGGCTTTGAAAACGAGGATTAAAAAGCTTTATCAAAGCAGGAGGTAAACAGGCTGGAGATTGGTAACACTGCCAGTAAAATTAAAAAGCAGCTCTCTGAATCCAAATCCTCATTTGTCTGAATAATGACAAGATCCTGACTGTAGCTGTTGCATGAATCACAGAGCGAAATTTCCATTTGCGATTAAGAGGAGGATATTATGCATGCTTCAGATTTCTAAATATCTTTCGAAGGACATGAGATTATGGAGATGCAACAAAGTGTTTCAGGATGCAGCTCCTATCAAGCAGATCCTCTTATCGAAACGCACCGGTGTTTGACTGCTCTAAAGCACAAAGCCATTAAATTTAAACTATCACAGGGATCAATGCAGAAATGAACAGAATAATTGTTGATTCTATCATTTACATGGGAAACTGAAGTGCACAGCATCTGTATGCACAGTGCAAATGGACTTGATGGACACAAAAGATCTGGCTGACTGACTTTGCACTTTTTAATCACACCACAAAGTGGATTCTTTTCCTGTGATCCATATATATACGGAGAGAGAGCGATATAGTGAAGTACAAAGAAGATTTAGTTTCAGGACGAGCCTATGTTGAGAGCCATCAGAGTGCCACTCTGAAATAAGCTTCGAGCTGACAGCAGTTAATGAATCTTTAATGTTTCTGCTTAGTTGTCAGAGAAAAAGAAAATGGCTTCACTCGTACTCATGATGCTAAAGCAGTAATACAGACTGCTTCTCTCCAACAACGGTGCCAGAAATGGTGCCCAAGGTAGCCATCTTGTTCTCTTCACCCTGAGCTCTCAAGCTACCAACCGCAGACTAGCCTAAAACCACTGCAGACACAGAGAACACATAATGAATATGCCTTCTGGCTGAACTGGTGTCTCCTGCTGCTCATGTCCTTATTAATAATTACCTGATGACAGGGCTGTGAAGAAAATGAAAGTTTGCTGGATAGAATTCCAGTTTAAATAGCTCTAAGTTAAATAAATCAAAATAAGAAACTAGTTTCTTGGCATAAGCTCCATTAGCATTTACATGATTTCACAGGTCACAGGCAAGATAAACAGGGAGGTAGAAGTAAGCTGTAACACTATCTAGACTACAGATTGCCTGCTTTCAAGAAAAATGCAGCTCAAAAGAAAAACCTGAACGTTCTCATGATATTTTCCTCACGGGAGCAGGGTCTGCAGGAGGAACGCTTCAATGGGGACCGAGGGAAAGATTAAGTTCGGCCATGAGGGGAAGTGGAGTGAGACTCTGTCTCCGAGCTGCCACAAACAATGTGCTTTGACATGACAGAACGGATGCTATGCTCGCCTAACCTGGGTCCCCCTTTACGTCCACACAAACACTGGGCTGTCGGGAAATTCAGTATCTAAAAACAAACCGTCACATCATAACTGGCTGACAAACCTATCACATTTCTAAACTATGCATATGATTAGATAAATACCCTTTAAAGGGCTTCATGCCGCTTGAACCACATGCATGTATCCAGCAGAGACAAAACACATTCTTCTGTTTTGCATATAATGGACATTTTGAAAAGCAAGCAAATGTGCTCAAGTGAAAAATGTCACTCACAATTATTTATTGCTGCCCTGTTTCATCTCAGAATATCTGGCATGCAGAAAGGCAGCATGTTAGGCTCTCTATCTGGAAAGAGCCTCTTTATGTTAAACTGATAGCATCAGCAGGGCTATAACGCTATTTATTCCCCCCCTAATTCTTAGCAGGCAGTATAAATGATAGCAGGTGTGAATTTGGCAAAAATCTAGCCACGATAAACGCAAAGTAAAGTTGAACAAATTCAAAAAGGATAAAAGAAAGGTGAGAGTGTGGAAAAGCAAATCTCTTCTGATTAACTGGAGGCATGGTTTAGATTGTCCTTTAGAGCTGGGATTAACGCGTTGGTTGAGGTATTTGTTTTACACTCATTAGTAAAGTATAAAGATTGATCGCATCAGCACAGAGGCTGCTGACAAAAATCAGAAATTGTCTTGTTGTGATTACTGTTTGCTGCAATTACTGAAAACACGGGAGCTGAATTTAACGAACGGCGTGCCAACGGTTAAGTGACGCAATCAAAATCCACCTGAAATTAGAGACTCGTTTTCATATCTCGCCGGCAGTTTGTCATAGTTATTTTGTTAAAGGGTTACAATTTACTTGTTTTTTGATTAAAGTGTTGTTTGCAAACAATAGATGTTCATTTAATTATTTCACTTGCTGTTAAAACTATTGCATCTCTTCATGCCAATTACATATTAATAAATTGTCTTCATTAATACTACCGGATGATGTGTAATATATCTAACTTTTGTGTGCAACCACTGCAAATCTGTAACGTCTTATTACTTTTTGATCAATACTGTAATAGCGCTGCATCAATTGCTGTGATGCAAGCAAAAAATATAATAATGAAAAAAAGCATTTAGAGCTGATTTGTAGAGAAGTGAAGGTGTTTTAGGGTTTTGTCTGAATGACCAGAGCATAAGCAGGATAATCCATTCCAAGGCATGTGTTTACGGATTAAATAATGCTGTATGCTGTATTACACACTTACATGGGATGTTTTCCTGCTTCAGTGCATTGTGCATTAAATGGATCTTGTTGCATTTATTCTTCTTTCATTAGGCAGCAATGCAGAACCAGCATTGTACATCGTAGCCTGGCTCACAATCAATGATTTTAAAAAAAAAAGAAAAGAGAAATCAGATAAATAGCAACAAAGTCTGAGTAAAAACAGAAAACGTCAAAGAGAAGTTTTGTGTGTGTTATGTCTACGGTACAGCGTGCTTCATCCTGTTAGGCAGGTGAACACAGCATGCTAATGCCCTGGGGAAAACAGAGAGGGACACATGTGTTTGTGAATGAAAAAGTCAATATCTGGGAGCCGGGGTGTAAAACAACACAACTGCGTGTGGTTATGGGCATGCTTACAATGGAGAGGCATGAAAGATGGAGCACAAAGTAATTAAAATTCTGTAGAAATATAAATATCAAAAGCAGAGCTGTCAGAACAGACTCTGTCTGCCTACAGAGGGGGGAAAAAGTAAGGTCACACTGGCAATGGTAGACAACCCTGGTAGAGCTTCACATTTGGACATGTGGAAAAGGAAACACTGTGTGTGTGTGTGTGTGTGTGTGTGTGTGTGTGTGTGTGTGTGTGTGTGTGTGCTTTTGTGTGGAGGGAGGAGTGCTTTGTGCTGTCAAAACTGTGGAAGCCAGGGATAGAGGAAAAAACCCCAGCATATAAGTACTGCCAGCAGATAATGTCACTCAGTCTTTGTATTTACGGCTGTTTCAGTTCTGGCTAAAATATATGAATATAGTGAATAAAAGTGCTGCAGTGTGAAAGAATACGGCGAGTCAGTGACTGTCCATTATGTGTCCTTTCTGTAAAAATCAGCCACTCGTGTCGGTGAAAACCCACTGTCCATTAGATATGTGTTTATTAAATAAAACTTTTACATTTTGGGTCGAAAAACTCAAAACAGACAGCATACAATACCTGACCATCTAAAGAGATGTTAGCCACATTACTGTAAAGATTATAGTGAGGATAGAGGCTTGTCTCACTCAATTTTGAATATTACATCTAACAATTTCACTGCAAAACCTGATTAATCCACAATTCCAATCATTAGTCTTAGTTGACATAATAGGCCTCTAAAATAACAAACAAAATGCCAAATACATAAAATGCATTTTAAATGTCTGACTGGTACAAATCATAAAGTCTTGTATGCCAAAACCATCTGCTAGTGAGACAATTTATGAATTTAATTTCAATTGGACACAGTCTGTGCGCTACCAAATTGAGGCGGGTAAAAAATGACACGGAAAGCACGAAGCGGGTGTCCAGAGGATTTCAGGAAAAACGCTCATCCATCAGTGACTCGGTAAATAGAGAAGCTAAAGATCCACTAAAGTGAACAGACATAATAGTTAATAATCAAAGGTTAAAGCTACTGGGATAGTGCGAAACAAAGGAGAGGAGCATCGTTTATTGCTTTCTGGTCTGCTTTCAGTGTAGCTGCTCTATAAAAAAACCCACTTAAAGTCGGATCAACTAAGGTTCACAGTTAAAAGAAACTGTTAATACATGACGCCAAACGATTCTTCAAAGTAAAGATGTCTCGCATCGATTATGAGGTTTCTTTAAATGCATTTAACTCATGCCAGAAACTGAGAGTGCGATGCACAGCATACATCAGAAAAGATTGAAATATATAGACGACGCACATAACAGCATAACTTAATGGCACGCAGCTGTTGTACGATACAATACAATGCTTTTCCACGAGCCTCTTGTGGACCACAGCGACTACAGAAACAGGCAAAGCGCAGCATTTATGCATGAGGCAGCCCGCTGTGGAGTATACGCATGTGCCTCCCATTTATTAAAAATGTTCTTTTTACATGAGGGCGAGCACCAGAGTATCATGCGACGCACCGGGGTGCCAAATGAAAAAGCAATAGTGCAGGTGGTACCATAAATGCAACTTTCCATGTATTTAACAATAAGGGTTGCTCACAGAGAGGATTCCCATCACCTAAATAAAACAGAAAACGAGGGCTGAGAACGTAATTGAGCTGCCATGTACGCTTATCGTCACTGTCAAAACACATGCAGGTGCCCCAAGTACCAAAGAGATGGCCATTTCTTTCCTTCTTTATGAAAATTAATCGTTTCACACCCATAGTAAATGACATGCCACATTTGTTTATGGGCTTGGAGCGAATTGATAGTGAAGAAAACAGGTATAGGGAGGAGGGAGTGAAGCTACTGACCCCTGCTAGTTGCACAGTGCATTTGCATTCATTAGCTCAATCAGGGAGCCTTCCTAACTCTCTCCATCATAAATGATAGATGACTGAGGAGGCTGAATAGCCACTGAGATCACTGAGACACACAGAATAGATATATTTTACTGATATAAATTATTCATGTGACTTTCATGCTGAAAAAAACAACAACATCTGATTGGTTCTTGAGGAGTAGCTGGGATAAAGATTATGCAAATGTTGATCACCCATAATTAAGCATAATTGCATTGCATATGTTTGTGAAGCTCTTAACAGTCATTACTTCCCCTCAAAATTTGTTCTAGCACACAAGAGGGGTGACTCATTCACAGGCACCTGTTCGAGGGACACGAGAGAGAGAGAGGCGCACAAATGCCGAGGATGACATCTTTGTCCAGGTCTTTCCTGGAAGCAGCAGTCGCCAGGTTCAGCTTGGAGAAGAAGTTAAAAAAAAAGTACAGCCGAGAGGATGTGAAGTGTTTCTGTGCAGTTTTTTTTTTTTTTGAGAAAACAATGAAGATCATAAATGATTCAAAAGGGTGTAATTGGTGCTCTTTGATGGGCTGCTGTGGTTGCTCGGTCTTTTTCCATCAACTGCCACCCGCCTGCCCAAGGCTCTCTGACAGAAGCAGGCTCCAGTCGGGCTGTGGAGTTCAGCACAGGCGCAACAGTGTGACAGCAACTCAATTACTACGATACCAGTCATAATCAACGATGCTGCAGGGAACATCGGCATCTGTTCGGCACAGGAGCACAAGGCGTTGCCGTGAATGGAGAAAATTCCACACAGGTTCAACCAATTAAATTGAATGCTTAAGCTATTTGGCTCATTCAGGGGCGTTTAAGAGGGAAAGGCTGCAGACAGCTGACTGACATTATTAAATACAAATATTCGTTAAAAAAAAAATGACACTAAGGGTTATTTATCTGCTCACCTGCCAGACAAGTGTGCCTGTTCAGAAACACCAAAACAGTGATAGGACCGGCGTGTTACTTGCTTCAGCCGCACTGCCACACTTACAGTGTAATCAATAGTCTTAATATAGAACTCAACAATGACACTAAGCCTGGGCTGCTGAATCCCACAGCACAAAGGGAGAAACGTCGCCCGAGGTGGCGAAACACTGAATAAAAACACAGCACCCAATCAATCTCTGTGCTTCCAAAATCAGATGTGTCCGACTATCCCGGCCGGACTAATTCTTGCACATGAGCCAAAGAATGAGATAAGAGCCAACAAGGTCACGTATTTAACATTTAGCAAAGTTGGAAACTTTAAGAAAAACGATAACACAAGCTTCATTTCGTTCGTTCTAACATACAAAAGGAGGGAAAAAAATTTCAAATAATCGAATTTTCCACACAATGGAACATTTCTCCTATTGAAAATGCTAATAAGCTGTTCTTTGAAGTGCCCTTATTTGCATTACAAACATTTTACCCAGAACTCTCGGAAAAAGAGAGTGGAAGCATGAGAAAAACTCAGCATTCAGTTCTACATCTATCAGAAATGTTCAGCAGTCTCAAGCAGTGCACCCCCCCCCAGTACTGCAATGCAAGATACCTGCCACAAAAACTGCATTACAGTAAGACGCCACAGCTCCATTCAGCCGCACATTTAAATGCTGGTTCTCATCGTGGAGTTACAAAGAACAGAGCAATCCCAACAGAGCAACCATACATATAAAAAAAATCCTTGTTCGGTATCTACAGTATAAGAAGTCTCAACCTTTTGAATCACTGAGAGTTCACAAAACAATCGCTGTTTTACAATATGTTTAACTCACAGGGAACAAGAGTGTCTTTAGAATCAAGGTGGGTTTAAAAGTGATGGGTCCCAAGACAAAATTCAAACTGCTGCCTAACTAGGCTATCTACAAGCCCGAGGAGGTTTACGATTTTATCATTACGGTTATACTGGATACATTTGATATAGCACGTCTGCTGTGATGTGGCAGAGTTTTTGCTGTGAGAATCATACGAGATGCTCCACTGGAACTGTGATGAAAACATTCACACGTTCATTCTCTGATCCTCCGAATAGACGCCTGACAATCAAAGCTCCTGGAAACAAATTTATGCACATGGGCTCTTTTTACTAACTTTTGATCGCTGCAAACTCATGATTAAGATGGCAAAAATAAACCAAAAAGTAGAAAACGGCAAAACAATGGCATTTGATTGCATGCAAACAAATTATAACATGTCTAATCGAGGGGGAAAAAGAGGTCATGCAGGATGACATTTGCAGCCCAATTGCCTGCTCAGATAAATGATGGACCAAAACGCATGGAAAATTAGAGTAGCAGTGCAATGTTTTTTATAACACTGTGTGGATTTTTGCAACAGCGTGTTCGCTAAGGGGGTGCGGCACATTCAAAGCATAATGACTCATCTGTGCCAAAATATGCAAACATTAATATGCAGGCTCGCTTTTTGATACTTTTTTCAACATCAGTCCTTTTGTAGCACAGATAAGTACATATTTACAATGGTGCATCTGCCTTTGTTGAAAGGGGAAAACAGACTTGCAATGTTATGTCCGTATGAAAGTGTATCCAGCTATGAAGCTGAAAAATGATCTGTCTGGAGTGGCACGCAATCAGAGATGAAGACATAACATGCTTAAGGTAGTGCGGAGAGGTCAACTCTGACCACCTGTCACAGCTAGGCAAGCAGCTAATGACTGTTCATGGTAATTCAAGTCATCTATCAGCAAAAGCGTTAACATCATAATCAGTGACAACAAGCAAACTGGGATGTGGCGCTAAAAAGAATACTTACGGAACAATGTAATAAAGATTTGCTTGCAAGCAGTCAAATAATATGAGCGCTGTAGGCTCCACAGTGACAGGAGCTGTCAGATCACTGTGACAAAGGAGCACACTTAAAACTCACAAAGCACACTCGTATTTTTTGGAGACACGTTCGGATGAGTCGCACTTGTTTGGATGCCTTTTTTTTTTAAAGGCTTTTTCTAAAGTGCTAGTACTGAGGACTTTCTCATGCATTGATAATCCAATGGCCCTTCAATGATTCAGAGAGCAGTGTGGTGAGAGGCAGCCAAGAGCTCAAGTTCTTTGGGCCTTTTAAAAATTTCAGTAAACTAAAGCAGGATTTGGAGCAGCAGGGCCTTTGCAGACACTCGCAATCACAATTCACCTCGTCAACCTGATCGCTCCAAAAGAGCTGCAGTTTCCAGAGTCACTCAACAAACCCATAAGTGCGCGAGACACGGACCTCTGCCTGGAATTTTTGAGTTTACCAACCGCTGAGCCTGTCTACGTGCACAGTATCAGGCATGTACGCATTACAAGGGAAAGTTGAGACTTTTTTTTTTTTTTTTTGGCACAAAGATGGTTACATAATATATTTCATAAGACGAAAATCAAAAGATAATTTAATAAATCATGATCCACAGTGCTTTCTGACAGCCAGAGACATCCAATGTGGTTCATCTTTTGATCATCCTGTCAACTCTTTCAAAGTTGCTGTGCGTGAGTGATATACTAAATGACTGCAGTGGACATTTTCAAGGTTCAAATATTGTTTTTTTGCATTGCTTAATTTAGTGCCAAATAGTGCCTTTGAAAAACAACAACAACAACAACAACAAAAAAGACTGGCACTGATTAAAGGACTCCTGATAGATGCACCATAATCAACTAGCTCTCTTATGAGATTGCCTGTTTTTCTAAACAGGGTCAGTTACATACAGTTCCAAGTGCCAAGGCTCTTCTTGTAATCTAATTGAGCTGCAATAGTTTGAGAGTAGTTTCCATTCTTTTAAGCAGGACAGTACTGGCATACACTATCCTTCACAGAGAAGCCACCCGCATTTCTAGTGAAGTAAGGTACAAAAAAAGGGAAACTGATCAAAAATATTCCATTGTAGGGCATTTTGTATTCCACTGCTAAAATAATGGAAGCAGAGGACCAATTAATCAGGCACTTGTTTACCATTCTCAAGGCTCTCTGTGTTCATTAGTCTGCCGAAGCTGCGCTCTATGGGGCTGGAGACATCCGCAGGAGAGGAGATCCATCTGCATGCCGTGGGTGACACCCAGAGATTTACGAGGCAGAGCGTGCCACACGCCACATTTCCCATCCCCATAAGACAATAAACGCTTCATTATGATTTCAAATTGCTCCTTTTGTTTCTGGTAACGAACGGCGTCGCTTTAAAGCAAACTGTGGTTCTGTAACACCCTCAACCCCGGCCGTCCAATCACCAAATACACGATCTTTAAATATGATGGAGGGATGTATATTCATGTGAAATGTCTCATTAAGGAGCTGTAAGGAAAATCCAGCAGAGCAAAGAAATCCACGATTTATACGACAGAGCAGCTAAACAATTAGTATTTCCGTTGTGATTCATGGTATTATTTATGCTTTGTACACTTATCAGAATAGCACGTGAACCATAATACCTTTTAAAACCTCACTAGCTAATAAAAAGAACATGTATAAGCTGACCAAAATGTAGATAAAAAAAACATCCAATCTTTAGAAATCTAAACAATCGCGTGTAATAAAAAAAAGAGCGCTGTGAATCGTGCAGGGCTTAAATGGATGTTCCTTTTCTTGAGAACAGAAGAGAAAATGCTCCTTTCTTGTCAGCAGGCCAGCTGCATTGATGATCATTTTCCACAGCCCATTTCCCCACTTAGTCATCTGAGCAGCACAAAGGAGCAGCAGAAGGTGTGAATTATCAGAGAGAAGTAAAGAAGTGCAGTGAGACAGGGACAGCCAAAACTGCTACCTCACGCTTAGGTAAGGCTCCCTGTTTGTCTTGCAGAGCAGGACATTTTCCTCTGACTAAATAGAGCTCAGTGTGGGCTAAAGTCTGTGTGTGAATAATGAATAATTCAGGTTGGAGGTGAGTGGGATCAGTTCCTAGTATGCAGGGGGAGATTAGCCACTGGTGGCCCCTGACAGATGGAGGCCTTACAGCCCGATGCAACACAGACCCAAGAGAATATCAGGTGTCACCTCATTACACACTTCACAGACTTTTTCAACTTCCAATGTTACCTCCTCTGATTGGGAGGCGTGCTCAAAACAACGTCGAAACACTGCTCTTGAAGAATATAAAATCATCACTTTTTAATTTTACTTTTTTGCCGTGCATTACCGTTTGGTTGGGAATGCTTTCATTGATCATTGCTTCATCAGTTTTCTTTGATAACTTTTTTTTATAGCTTAGTTTTGTCTACAGTAAGCCTGGAAAAAAACAGAGCCTTCATCACTCCCACCTTTCCCTGCCCCTATGAAAAACAGCTCTGCTTTATTTTCACAGGGTTGCATTGCATACACAATCAGTTTGAAGGGCTCGCTTTTTCTGCTGTTAAATTGGTTGCCTTTTCTGCTAAAAAACAGTGGGTGGAATTGTCTAATTTAAAAGGGGAGTAATTTACTCAATGGCAATGAATGAATGAGGTGAAAAAGATTTTATTCAGAGGGTAAACAGATTCTTTTTCTCTTTTCATCAGACTCAACTCAAACCTAATGGGCAATTGGACCAATGGTGAGAGAAAGCTTCATATTTTCAGCCTTAAAAAAGCAGCATGGTGATTTCTGCTTGGATTGGTATTTCATCAAATATACACCAGTTAAGTAGATATTTAAAAGGGCAGTAATGAGCTTGTAAACTGCTTTGAATGCAATATCCTCCTGGTGTACTGTGGGCTCAGGCTTGAATTGCTATTGCCTGGTGACCCAGAAAAGAAAGATCAAATATAACAGTTTTAAGGATTGGATGTAACGTCCCTTTATTACAAAAAAGAAATTGATTATTTTGAATTATAAAATATAATTTGAGCAATCCATGTGTCAGGGAAATTATTAAAACTTGACAACATGTTTATTGTGATTATGCGATGCAGTACTGTGCAAAGGTCCTGAACCAGCCCTCATTTCTTTATACTTTGCTTTTAAGGAGCCAATGACATCATGCATTTTTCAATCAATAGAACTGTAGGCTTTCTGAAGGTTTGTCAAAGTTTGATTTTGGACACTGGATACATTTTTCACCCATTTTCAGTCCCATCCTTGTACAGTCCCATTTTCAGAGAAATGTGTTGTTTGATAAGCCACTTAACAGTGAAATCTGAGCCATAAGAGCTATTAACCAAAAACTTGACATAACTCAGCATGGTGTGCAGTAAGTCCTTAAAAAAACTGAGGAAATGGGCAAGGGGAGGACAAAAGAAGAAGTGGAAGTGCTTAGTCCTCAAATATACTGGTTTCTGTCAGTACCAGCCCTGTCAGTACCCCTCAGCCTCCTAGTAGATACAACTATGGTTCAATTTGATAATCTGAGGTGACTATGCCGCCTTCCCGCCTGGCAGGGTGACAAAAATATCCCATCAGCCTTTTAGATCTGAGCCCTGACACAGGACCTGAGCGATGCACCTGGCCCTTCTGGTGATCCATCTACTGTTCACCGAAGCCTCATCAGAAATGGTCTCAGTGGAAAGGTGGCTGTCAAGGAGGGAAGGGAAATGGGAAGAAAAGGCTGAGGTATGCCAAATGACAGAAGAACTGGACTCTTTTGGAGTGATGACTCCAAATCTGAACATTTTGGTTCAAATTGTTGTCAGTATGGACAGAGTGAGAGCTCTGCCATGGATTGGGGCTACACGTCAGCCAGTGGTGTTGGAGATCTTGTCAAAATTGGTGGAATTGTGAACACAGAAAAAAAAAAATATTTTGATCCACCTTCTAATACCACCTGGAAAGCATCTGATTCGCAATGGCTTCAATTTTTTAGCAATAATCCCCAAAACACTGATAATACAGTAAAACCTAACAGTGCAATAATTTTTGTAAGTCAGTTGAACTAAGATTTTGTTCCTCGTGAAATTTAAGAAATAAAAATACCCGGTAAGATTTTCAATTTTTATGTTGAATTTAAAAAGAAAAACTAAACTGGTAACGGAGCAATTATGTGTCACTTTGACTTCTACATTCTTTGTTTCTTTTGGAGAGGGAACACAGCCAATGTGACACGCTGTGCCTATTAAACCAAGAGACTGGAAGTGAAAATTACCTCGCCTTAGCTGAAAAACATCTCCCGGTGAGACACCCTGGGGTACTCCAGCTAAACCGAAGGGGGTATTCTGCTTTTAGTTATCATCTTATCACTAAAATGGGACATATCAAGTGCAAATACGGTGCAGTAAGAGTCAAAAATGTCTAATCTGGAAAAAGACTGATATTATTCCTCTAAATGTAGTTTAGCACATGCATCAAAAACATGCAAAGATTAACTAAACTCATTCATTTCCAAGCTCATACAAAGAAAAGGAAAAAGAAAGCGCATCTCCACATAAACAGACATACACTCATAGATTATATTTATTTTGGGTAATAGTTTGCCATAATGCTTTGAAACTGTTTACTCTGTGTACTGAACCAATTCCATACAGCATCTATTAACTTGACTAGTGCATTTTACTGTATATTTCAGGTTTCTTTAAAATGCTGGTAGGTTTACATTCAGCCATGGGAAGACAATGCTGGTGTAAAGTCATTTTTGCAGCACTAACTTCTTGCAATATAAGCACACAGCCAAGAATAGCTGGAAGAGGCTTAAAATAACACACAGTGTATCATGTGTGGTTAAAAATTATAATAATATGGTGGTGTATCTTTCATACCTGATACTAATAAATATCCATTTATTACTTGGAAGGAAAAGAGGGAATGGAGACAAAAAAAAAACAGCAAAGTCAGCACACCCAAAAACATCAGTGAGATTAATTTAATATAATATGAATAATAAATAATGCCCTCATGCGGATAAGTGATCACATAAATTAAACTGACAGGCCAAAAAAGATCGGCTAATGAATGAAAGGTCAGCATTTAAAAGAAAATGTGCAAAGAATCTACTCGGTCTTTGCTGCTAGACTTTTCAAGTCCGGTGGGAACCACTCACTTCAATATGGTATCAGGGCACCAACAGCAGTTAAGCCTCTCTGTTAATACCAACTTTTCTAGTGGGAAGTGAAACAACTCCAGTCAGTTAGTTGACAAAACAAGCTGCAGGATGTGCTGTTGGGTGTTTAGTGTCTTCAAGGAATTAGCTCAGTCGTTTGGGATACAAAACCTAAAATGCTGTAAGTGTTCTGCATCTACAGTAAATGTGAGAGTACACAGAGTCATGTTATAAAACTCATTTAAGGAAGCGAATGAAGTCATCAACAGAAAAGGAAAAACTGCGTCCACGACCAGGCATTTCAGTTCTCTCTCTGGGCCCGCTGATGAACTGTAAGTGACCTCAAAACACTCACACAGATCGGCAGAAAACAATATGGCTTTTATGTTTACCTGCTTGTCTTTTTTTCTGCTGTGTCAATCAGTGCTCTACCACCAGAGGCTTGACTGACAAAGGCCCTGCAGGGTGGAGGGGAGATGTGGGCTGGGCTGGGCTGAGCGATGGATGCCCTATCCATCATGGCGGCCCTTGCTGGTGGGCTAAGGAGCCGACGTGTGGTGGTGAGAGAGAGGTGGTCAGTAAGGAGTCAGCAGTCTTTGACTACTCCAGATCCATCATTCAGACAAGAGCAGCCCAGAATCTGTCTGTGTGGTGACAGCAAGCAGAATGGCTTCTTCCACTCTGGGCAAAGAGCAATGTGCTGACCGTAAGAAAAAGGCAGCAAAGGGGGCAGCAAGGATGTTTAGAGCAGTTAGGGGAATCATCTCTGTTAAATAGTTTTGGGAAGCGATTGTGTGCTGCCAGCTGGAAAGATGAAGTTATCTTAGGAGATGAGGGTCACGTTTTAATTGTAATTTACAGAGAAAATGAACATTTTTAGGCAAAATGTAGTGGGGCTAGTAAAGGTTAAGGGGAAAAAAAATTCAATCTAGAGAAATGGAGAGACTAAAGTAATTTGAGAAAGGGAAGCAGAGGAAATATATGAGATAAGGTCCACAGGAATACTGCAAGAGAGTTCACAGTGGGTGTCAACCTCCTGTAGATCAGAAAAATGTGAGTCACAGGGGATATCAGCAGGGGCACAAGTGCTGATCTCATTCTATGACACATTACCTTGGAAAATAGAAAAAGTTTGTTGAGATCAGAAGAGAAACAGCGTTTCCGCAACACTGTTTAACATGTCGCCATTTTATTTCAAACTGACATGACTCAGTATGAATACTGTAATGTTGCCAAATAATTTCAAGAACACTGTGATCATAAAAGTCCAGAAAATGAGGTGAAAAAATTGAAATTTAAGTTTCTTCACATAGAAAAATTTGAAAATGTATGAAAAGACCTGCATAACTCATAAAAGCTAGAAGTCCTCTTGCTTTTGCTTAAGCCTCTGAAAACTCTTATCTGTTCATCAGCATGTCATTTTAATAAGAGATTTTTAGAATTACTTCATGCCTTAAACTAACCAAAATGTAACTCTATACCTCTGTCACATTTAATATGCACAGGTCAATGAATATGCAAACAGGTCTATGCTTCCACGGAAGGAGAACTATATTGTCATAGTGCTGAAGTATGTGTTTTATTAAGCAGAAAGAAAAAAATCAGGCGTCCCAGAACAAAGTGAAGGCCCCATTTTTGGCAGATCAGGTCATTCAATGCATAAAAAAGCATACTGGACAATGACTAGGTGCTAGTTGCTAACTAAACCTGCTAAATGTTAATCCACAACCAAATAACCACAGCTAATTTTGGCTCTTATTTTATTAATGTGCAACAGTTTAAAGATGTTACTACACCACCACTCACTGACTGTTGCTGCAGCCCTGACAGACGGCTGCATCTCTCGCTCTGTCTGTATGAAGTAAAGTTGTAAACGAGGGAAGTAAATAGATGACGGCGTGCCAGTGTTTCTGCAGTACTTTAATGTTTAAAAAGAAAAAAAGAGCAGCTGTATGTTGGCTGTATCAGAATAAACGGGACTATAATGAATATGGCGATGCTCTGCAGGGGGGGTGGGGACAATAGCCTGGAAGAATGCAAGGCTACTGCTGATTGCGCTGCTAAGGATAGCCAAACTCTGCAAACTAACCATCGTTATATGTGTTTTTGCAACATAAATACTGCTGAATTGTGTATAAACGCCTTTTCAAATTCTTCATTCTGTATTCACTTCAAACAAAATACACAAATTTGGATGACGTTAACTTACGTATGGGCGATGTGCAACAAACACAAACAGCGAGCATATCATCGCATCCGCAAGAGGAAGACGAAATGAACATAATTTATAGAAAAAAACCCAAAAGAACTGGGATTTGTAATAAACATTTATCATGTAGATGTTAAGAGTTGCGGTATGTATGAAAACGTTTGTGCAAAGTTTTACTTGGCCCACCTGGTAAGAAGGAGATAGAGTCCTTACAAACATATTTATGTATGCTACAGTGATTATAGTAAGATTATTATTTGATTGTTTAGTAATGTGATTAACAGCGTCATAAGACATATATACATATGACCAATGTCCTTAGGAGTATGTGTTTAATAATAAGCCATATTGCTTTAATTTCAGTGGTGCTTACTCGATGAATTTATTTTTAGAAATTCTGAATTAATTAAAAATAAGGATAACAGCAGAGACTATTCCAGGCTAGCACTGCTTTTCCTACAGTAATCCAAACCTGGGAATTACTGACTGCTCACTCTTCCATACTGCGTAGGAACCTTGTTAGCTGAGCAGTCTTTTTGGCTGTGGAGGTGAATATGTTAGCTTACATGCAGGGAATGCTAAACACACCAAGACTCTCAGGTCAAGTTGCAGAGAAGATCCATTAGGACATGAGCTAGTTAACCTCTGGCACTCCAGCCCTCGGCCCTAACCTCCTCTGGTAGAGAGCTTTTGATAACACTAGTTAGAACTCCACACACTGTTAAGGCAGAG
Source organism: Oreochromis niloticus (assembly GCF_001858045.2). Taxonomy (NCBI): domain Eukaryota; kingdom Metazoa; phylum Chordata; class Actinopteri; order Cichliformes; family Cichlidae; genus Oreochromis; species Oreochromis niloticus. Next base: position 22,769,117 of record NC_031978.2, read on the forward strand.
AGCAGGAATGGTAAAAGTCACTGTAGCGGATGTGAGTTTTGAAGAAGCAACTGCATAAAGTATTTGGATTCTTGTTAGCATCTCTCATCCATGAAAACTCAAACGAAGCCTTCTGCCACTACACTTCCAGATATAGAGACACAAATGATCTGTTGCTGAAATGGCTGCTTTGCTAAAAATGTCACCTATGTGAGCCCAACGCTTGAGTTTGACTCATTACGGCACGAGCTGCTTGCACAGACAGGTATTTTATAGGCAATCCTTTTTCTGCAAAAGAACAGAGACCACGGAGGATACAAACCTAATTGCATCACTGCAACATGACAAGAGGCGGATATAGAAGCCTGCAGCCATACAACTCATCAGAGGAGAAAAGGAGAGGAATAAATGTAGAAATCATCTTTATGCACTTGACGCAAGGGGATGGCATTCGAGAACAGGGATTACCTTGTGCTCTGTCATTTTGGAGTGATAGCAGATGAGATGTGCTTTCATTTTGCAGTGTAGAGAGCAAGCAAGGATTAGAAAAACCACCGCGATGCTGATTGTGTTTTGCAGACACAGATACAGGTCGGATACCGCACCCATTGGCAAAACGAATCACAAAAAACAACCCCCCCCCAAACACACCTGTTTCCCACACAGAAAAACATGGCTTGATTTCAGGATCACAAATTCTGTGTAAATAATGCATGCTGTTTCTCACAAACACACACATTTACGCGCACACGGCACAGCACATACAAAGTGCACTGAACCAAAGTCGAAAATACAGAAAGGAGAGGAAGCTTCTTGACAAAACAGGGCGAGAGCGGTGTGAGGAAAAGTCGACAGGAAAATATCAGTCATGATGTCCTGTTTTATTTTCACACAGATTCAAACTGGCAGTCACTGGAGCTGGGTGCATGTGTGGTTTTTTTAGGGGGGGGGGGTTGTCTTATACCAGTGTAATGTGACTCACAGTAGCGGTCTAATCTAAATCGGCAGTTCCAGTCAAGCTACAGGTATTGCTAAAATTCAAATGTTCAATATCCTGATGACTCGACTACAAAAACCAAGTTGCAGGTTTTCCAAATAATCTTCAAACATCTCCTAACACAGCTTCAACCTAAAAAGGCACGGCCGCTCAGGGACTGTTTCTTCGACTTCTGGAGGCAAAAGAAAAGCGTAGTTGCCTTGCACAGCAGAGATGAGTCACATCTTACAGCTATTAACTGAGTCACGGTTAAAGAAGAGACACTGTATTAATCACTTCTCACAAAACTTTTGAGAAAAATACTCTTTGTCTTCATTTTAACACATCACAGTAAGCGGTAGCTACAACTTGTAGCAAAGGGTTTTAACTACATTCCATGTTAGCAGAAAATGCTAAAATGTCAAAGTTTCTATTTAAACTGGCGGATTATTTTTCACTAAAGTGTTTATAGACACTGTATCATAATGCAGGATATTTTTAAAAAGTAAGAGAAGGTAATAAAATGATGATTTCGATTAGTTAAAAATACAGTGGTTACAAGAGAGAAACCTATTTGGGGTTTTTCCTTTAACAGAAGATTATCGTGTGTCTGGGTTAGGGTGTCTATAAACTACCAAATCACCAAGATTTTTAAGATCCTTATGGTGACTGATATAGATATTGACTTCAAAGTATAGTTTATTTTCTATGTGTTTATATACAGAAACTGCGTGATAGAGGCATGTGATGTTTTCACAAGGGTAAATCAAATGTAACGTCTGCACATTCATATGCATTATACATTCGTTTTAACTGTCACCAGAGGGTTTAAGTTTTAAGAATTCACAAGTTTTCATTTTCCTATCTGGCGAGCCTTTACCGTTCTGCACCATTAAGTGAGGGTGAAAGACAGTCAAGATAGCAGAGAGAGGGGAATCTTTCTGGGAATATGTCCAAAGAACCGTGATCCAAATAAAAGGCTGCCAAATAAAGGTAGTCGTTCCTCTGAGGTATTGCCTTGCCTTTTCAGTCATTTCCGTCTTAATTTCTATATTCGCAATTAAAACATGTGAGTCTGAGGGTTAAAGTGTCTGACCGTTCCTCTTTCAGTAAACATGTAGTTTCTGCTCAAAATCATATTTAGTAGTAATAAAGTAGTAATTAAGCTATTTAGGCTTATGTTTATAGTTAGATCAACATCTACAAATAACAGAAGAATAATTTATAAGAAGAAGTAAATAGCTGACAGTAATATGATGAGTACCACATAGAGAAAGGGGCTGTTGCCATTCTGCCTTTTCCACAAGTTCCTCCTTCCTGTTTCAGTTCTAATGGTTTGAATTTGTTAGTAATTAAATGTTTTCAAAAATGTAGAATAAAATCCAGATTGTGGGTAAAAACCCAACTGCCTGTGTCAAGGTGATAATGAAACCTGGCAGTGTCGAGTGCTTCGCTGCAAATGTAATAATTCCACAGACGTGCAAAAACCAACGAATCTCTCTCGTTTTGCGACACACGACAATTACTTATATTTGTCTGGGTACCTACCCAGAAAAGTGTCTACATAAAAAAGATTCAGTGTTTATCGGTGATGTTTTCGATGTGATATTCTGACAGAATGGCGTTTGTGTTGCTTATAAATAAATTCTGATAAACAACTGCCAGTGGAAGCGGTTGTCATGCAAATACCGTCTATATTTGATTACTTTGCTTTGTACAATAATTACGGAGCTTGGAAGAAGAGTAAATAAACATATACATTTATTATCCTGTTATTAAGTTGTCACAAACAACCGCTTTCATATAGAGAGTCTGAGAATAACAAGATAAATGAGGTGCAAATGTGCCAACAAGCACCGCAGTGCTAGTAAAGTATAATGTACTTTATGGTATTAGTTTATAACAAGGAGTTAGGACCCACCTATTGTCTTCTTGAGCAAGAATTGTAACCTTTTGTTCCCTTTTTTTAATAAGCAACTTAGACAAAGAAGAGAACCTCGGGCTAAACCTGAAAATAAATGAGTTGGCTCCCACTAATTGAGCAGTAATCATGATGTGCCGTTTGTTTCTGTTGAGGAAACATCATTTGCTGATAAACATTGTTCTAATCACAGCTGCTGCAGGCACTGCTTCCCTGTTTAGTGCCAAGGTGACCTGAACAAAACACGAAATAATGTGACATGAAATAGGGACACTGCCAGGAGCAAAATGGCCTGTCACGCTTCCCCAATATGAGGAAATGATGAGAACTATTTTGCAAATAAATCTGGCACCACTACTATTAAAAAGGTGGAAAACAATCAATAGCTTTCCCACAATGCATTTGTGTCACTGCTAACTAGGAGCTGGTCGCTGAATAGATGAGCGAGCAGATGTAAACTGTTTCCCGTAGTGGTGATTATGAGGTGAGCGCATCTCATAAAACTTGTCTTGACAGCCTAATTGATCACAGCGGGGGGTATAATAAATGCTTTGTACAAACTGAGACGTATATCATGGGACCTTTGTATTATAGCTTAATTTAATTACAAAGCATAATCAAATTAGACCTGAAAAAGTAACCCGTCTTATTACAATGTCTATGTTCTTCCTTTAAGCGAGCCAAGTTTTTTAATGAAGACACACTTCTTAAAGTGTTCCTGTGGGCACCTTATCTTCACAAAGAGTTTACTTTAAAGTGTAAAACAGACATGGCAACACATTAACGGCAGCAACATGTAACGACAGCCTTTTTCCCCCTGCTCCTAGTGGTGCAGCTTTCTACTACTTTCCAGGCAATCTTCTTTTCTGTTTTCCAGCACAGCCGGCTCCCGGCAAGCTCCCCACCTATTCACCTGCTGTGCATACAAATTTGACTAATGGTTTTATTCGGTGGGAGTGAAGAGGAGATTATTGGTCAGATTTTTCTATAAGTACGAGGAAAAGCCAATCGGAGCTCAGTCGTTAGGCGTCTCGTTTATGGAAGTGATCTGGGCCTTCATTCTCGAGCTGTGAGCAGTCACAGCTTTGGAAGAAACCAATTGTGAAATGTTATTAAGCGGGCCTCATCATCAAGTCATGCCATTCTCTAACGCTAAGGCTGCCACGAGGATGTGAACACACACAAACAGCATGCACACCCACGCACACACACACTCGCCGACAGCCGCAGACTTTACTGCCCCCTAACAGGATGCACTTCGACAGACAGTAATGAAAGTGTCTCATTCGCAATTCCAATCAAAAGCTCATCAATCACAAGCTGCATCTAAAAAAGCCTCACGCGCTCGGTTAGAAAGGTGGAAGGAGGCAGCAAATCTGAGCTAAATTTAATCATGTGCTATCAAAAACAAACAGGCCGCGTGGATAAAGACAGAGCTCCTCGCAACAACTACAGTTCACCAAACCTCATCACTGACGCGGAGCTGTTCAGCTGTTCAGATAATAAAGCAAAAGACTGGATAAAGAGACGGTAAAAGAAACGAGCACCTGAAGCACATATTTCTATGTCGATATAACCTTTCAGTTCATGTTTTTTGTTCCTTTTTCTTTTTGTGCAGTGATAAAGTGCTGAAAAAAGGCAATAAGAAGCGTTCACACTGATAAAATATGCTGCGGCACAATGCGGTGCAGGTGGGGGAAAAAAAGAAGAAGCTCATTCCAAAATAATCAAACAAAAATAAGCTGACCCATATTAAAAGTACGAGCTAAGAGCGCTGAAATAAATACAGAAAACTAAAGAAACAAACAGCAGAGGACGAGATACTTTGCTGCACGTCTTCCCCATTTTCCATCAAAATAAAGCCAAAATAAAGTAATTACATATATAAAAAGATTTAAAATATAATAAATAATGTACTGAAATGCTTAAACCTGCTGTAGAAATCAGGGTAGGATATATATTCTATATTATTTCACTGATTTTAACAAATATGTACACATATTCTGCCCCATGTGGATACTGACAGCAGCGTTATTCCTGCAGCTGAACTCTAAAGGTACTAATGGGGCATTAAAGCAAACCTATTGTGCTTTTCCTGATTTTGTATGTGCAAGTAACCCCTGTTGCTGCTTTTTTCCCCCAGCTGCATCAGGTGTTTGGGTTCTCGGGTTAACCTCTGCTTGGTGATGTCTAGAAAAGTTCAGAGCTATAATGCATGAGTGAAAACCGCTTACATCTAACATTTTGGAGAGCTTGATCCCACTTTGTGATCTTCATTTTTTTTTCCAGAGTTGACTCATACACAAAGCAGGAAATCCTAAACGATAGCAGCATGCCATGCTTACTGTTTTTGCACTGTTATCATTCACGCTGTATTTCACTGTTGGTGTATTGTCTTCTAAATTACTGCCACATACTGGACTAGAGTGGAGCAGCTTGCTGTATAGTCATACACAACAATACCTGCGGCAAAAGTTTCAGGTGGTTTGGGTGGAAACATGGAAAAAAAAGTGGCTATTATAACAATTACCGCTCCTAAAGCTGAAGTAGATTGGAGCCGAGCCCAAGCAAAGGTCTGCAATAATGGTTGAAAACCGGAGTAGTGCATGAAAAACTCTTTTTGTCTCTCTTATTTCCAACATGTGAAAACACATTTTGGCAAGCATTTTCTCTATTTTGATTTATGCTACAATACAAATTTAAAAAAAAACAAAAAACCAAAACAAAAAACAAAAACAGACAACGGTAAAAAGGGGATTAAAATGTCAACTCACCCACTCATACTGGGCGAAAGGCGACAGAGAGAGAGGATAATGTGTTTTTGCTTTGAAACCAGTGCAGCTAAAAAACAAACAAAATCCATAACATCTTTATTCTGCTCTACAACCAACAACTCTGACGCCGAGTAAGCTCTACACTGATATCCCATAAGGAGACATTTTTATTGACAGTGAGGGTCAAATGTGGGCAACAATAACCAATCTAGTTCTCTGACAAACTAAAAAGCTCCTTTAGGGTTTATATAATAGGCTCATTGGGAAAGCCTCTGCTTCAGTATTATCCAGTTTTAAATATCTATCTATCTACATATATGAGAGAGAGAGAGAGAGAGTAAGGAGGGGGACAGCAGCTGGTACTACTACATGTAAGAGATAAGGTCAGCAGAAATACTCACACTGAGTCTCGGGGGATAACCAGAGAAACATTCAAATCTTAAAATCTCAAATAAACACCTCTCTAGGGGAGAGGGGTACTTTCCCCTCATCTCATTGCATTCAGTAGGCCTCCACCCATGGTTATTATTCACTGCTCATTATCACTGCTCTGATTAATAAGAGCAATTTCAGGGTCCCCTGGCATTAGAAGAAGAGGTGGGGGGAGTGGTGTGTTTTGTGTTATAAACATAAAGTGAGTGTGCTACTTAAAGTAGGGGGGGGACGCAGCAGGTGATACTGTATTTGCCTAAGCTTCTTATCCAAGTGACTGCGGCTTAAGAGGCCAAGGTTTGCACAGTAATTCTCTATAAAAATGAAAACAACTCGCAGTGGTCAAGAACTGCTAAAGTTCAACCTGCACCAATAAATTGAACCGAGTATGCGATCACTCACTCAGGTGCAGGATGCTTCACGGACACGGTCCCTGAGTATAACAATGTTGTCATATTCTGAGGCTATTTTTGTCCATGTTTACTGACTATGTCCACACTGGAATACGCTGTGTGTGTGTGTGTGTGTGTGTGTGTGTGTGTGTGTGTGTGTGTAACAGGTCTCAACAGCATAGCTGTACCTACTATACTGCGCAGACAGACCTGTAATCATTGGCGGTCAGCATGGTCGGTGCTTTTTAACACAATAGTCTTGTGGTGACAATAAAAAAAGACTCCTGGAGTGAAGGAGCCATTTAGATGAGCGGGATGGCTCAGATCAGTAGTCGGCAGCAACATTTTTATTAAATGTAAAATTTAAAGCTGATTTAAACCGACCAAGAGCGTACAGAAAAACACGAACTCTTAGAAAAACAGCAGATTGTGAAATGTAAACCCAATAAAAAACCTTTAAATCTATTTAAATTTGGCGTTTCCTGCACATAGAGTTGGTTAGAACAGCATGAATCAAACATGCAGAGCCACACAGTATATTGAGAGGCAAAGATCAAGTGTAACATTGATGGAAGCGTCACAGATGCACAACTCCCCTACATGCCCCTCACAGACCTGCGTGTTTCGAAGACATGGAGGCAATTTGTTTTCTTCGCAGCCATCATTCTCGTAACTTGATGTAGCGACAAAAGCGCCAATGGTCACGTTGCCCTTGTTTAAGGGAGCTTTTGATTTTTCTTATAGGCATTTGTGAGGTGTAAAAAGAAAACTTGCTGTGAAGTCACCTTCAAAGAAATGCCCTAGTGCCAAGGAATTACAAAGCTAAAATAGTTTCTCAGGGAGGAGGCAGCGATTCTATTATTCTTTAAAATGCAGCGCAATGGCTTTTATGAGAGTGTGGAAAAGCCATTTGAGAAGCAGGTCAGGGGAGTGAGCAGCTTGGCCCTGAGCACATTGTGTCTTATCCTTCTCCATTTCCACCACCTTGTCCCTGAATAATGGGCAGACCTCGTCACTGCCCCCGGAGGCTAATGGCTTCTCATGGAGGAGAAATCAACATAGAAATACCTCCGTGGGTAATCCGCCTCTTTAACCAGCAAGATGCCACGTGTCCGGTCCTACTGTGTTCAAAATAGCATCAGAGAAATAAGCGATTCTATCCCTGTGGGATGCTGCCTTAATATGCTCTGTGAAAGCTTTCGATGAAAATATATAATCTTCATGGCAATCTACCCCCAGAAAAAGCCCGCTGAATACCTTTCTCTTCTGGGAAGATATCTCTTGAGTTGGGAATTGCGAGTTTTCTTTTAGAGACAGCAAATGCAAATTTGGCAAAATAGATTCAGAAAGCAACTTTGGTGTATCAAGATGACAAAAACATGCAAAAAGGTGGAGTCAGTCTGCTATTAGTTTGCAATTAAATGGGGTCAAGTTGGCAATAACATGCAAACACAGCAATAAAGCAAAAATCTAGTCCAGCCAGACCTCATAGATTTGAAACAATGAAATCCAAAAGTTCCTCCACATATTTTGACGTAGTTGAAAAATGTCATTGGCACTCGTATGACATTGGCTAACCGGCTGGCAACCATTAAAGTTGAGCCCACTATTGAGTCAGATGATCTGTCTGCGTTTATAAATTAGACGGCTATTTTCAAGAGTGTTTGAAGAAGGGTTGCTTCCTACAAGGTGACTTGTGACTTGATACTGAAAGTGGTAACCCAGAAATTGAGGGTGTTGAATGCTCAACCTCTGAGCAATCAATTGGTTGCTGCAACTACTTGCAATTGGCCACAAAATGTGGACAAAATTCAATGCAACCACTGGGCAGCCACTGATTTTTCCTAGTCTCTAGTGTGACTGAGCTATGAGCAACCAAATTGAACTGGTTGGAAAATGTGCAACATGGACGTGAGAGATAAAAAATGCAAGAACCATGCTTGGATACATAAATTGGAATCTCGCGATAATGTAAGGGAATTTTCTTTATAATCACACGAGCCAGTACCCGAGTAATATACGAGCGCATGCACATTTGGGAGTGCAGAAACTCACAAATAAATCTAACTAATAATAACCCTGCTCCTGGCACACTCCAGATGATGAATTATTGAAGAACTTTACAGAAGTGTGGGTGAAACTTGGTGAAGGTGTGAGTGTGTGCCAAAGACAGCGTATCTATTCTAAAACACAAGCTCCACTTCAAATTTTAAAATTAACATTTAAACCACAATGATTTTGTTAAGGCCATACCAACCACTTGAGGTAAAATATTTAATTTCAGGGATTAATGAAAGGTCAACACCATCTCATTAACAGTTGATAAATATCAAACGCAATCAACACAGATGAAAACACCTCCAGTGTTCTCCTGTGAATGAACACACTGACTTCACTGCACAAATTTCACATTAATTCACACATTAGCCGTGCTTTTCCGGAGTACCTTGATACAATGCTACCTTAATTTAACAAGCTGCTAGTATCTTTAAAAGGAAAACCGGCATGAAGAAAAGCAACACAAGTGAACAGGAATATTAGACCGCAGTGCAGCGAGATTTCTAAGGCCTTTAACCTGGAAGGAGAAGTTTTGGATGACGCAGCATTTCCTCTAACTTTACGAAGAACGTGCTTCTAATGTGCACTTTAACCACCCACCATCTGCCAATCAAGTCCGACGCTACTTGCTAATCCATGAAAGGAATCTATTTGATGTTATTTTTGTTTTGCGACACAGAAAAGCAGCTCTGCTGTGAGCCAGTGTGACGAAGTAATGAGACAATGAAGGCAAATAGCGAAGGGTCAATAAGCATATCTGTTTTTGTTTGTTTTGGTACGGTATAACTGACATTTTGCCTCAGTGATCTTGTTTCTTCAAGCATTTTTGTTTAGTTAATTAGTATTCAGACATCAAAGTCTAATTATGCTCTTTTGATGAAATTTTAAAGCTTACAATTGTCTCACTATTAGCGGTAAATTAAAAACCAGCTCATCAGTGATTAACACACAATCCCAAAACACAGAAAAGGAAAGTAAAAGTTTAAAGAAATACATTACTTTTATAACAGATATCCAAAAGCAGGGATAACCTCAGGGACTGATATTGTGTGATATGTGGGTGGCCACTCCATCACTCTGGGGGCAGTTAATACTATGGCTGAGGTCAATTTCACACTCATGCCTGCTCTAATGTCTACTAACACGTACAAATATGCCCCCATGCATGTGTGTGCACTCTGTGGAGAAAGCGCACACACACCCCACCGCACACATGCTGACTTGAGGCGAAACAGGTGGGTTTAATGCCAGAATCTCATCTTTCCCAAAGACCGCCCAAGGAGTCTGACAGAGATATTGCTTTCATATAATTCTATCAATAACACAATAAAAGTGAGAGGAAATGAAATAATAGTTCTGGAGAAGTGCTTTGACCAGCAATAACGCAGATCTCCATCCACCAGGTTTACTAAAGAAGGCAAAGAAGACGTGTTAAATACGTGACAAGCCGTGGGCCTCCAGGAGCATTTCACCTTCAAAATAATTCTACAGTGGCTGCTGGCCAGAATAACCACACAAATTAAATGTTTGTTTTTTTGTTTTCTTTCCCCAAAGATTTATGCTGAGAATGAATTTGAACCTGTTTTAGATAAGACACCTTAAATATGTTTTCACACTGAAAACACACAGTACTCTGCAAAAGGTCTTAAAAACCCCTCATTTTTGTATTTCTTTAAAGTGGTCTTGAGCTTGAGGCTTTCTGAAGGTCTTTCAGAGTTTCAAGGCATGGACCCGTGTTGTTTCTACACACACAGTGGACAGGCAACTTAGCAAAGAACCACTTTTAAATTGTATCTTTAGGCACTCTGTTACTAGCCAGTCAGTGTTTAGTTTGCTCTTTATTTTTCTTTAGTTTAATCTGCAAAAAAAATTCTAAAGATAACAGAGTTTGACTGGATCTGAAAATGGATTTTTGCACCAACAATGTGAATCCTTAATTTTTTGGCATATCTTAGCATTGTGTTCAGCGTGTCCTTAGAAATTTGAGGACAAGTAGAGGACAAAAGAAGACGTCTCTGGGCCAAAAAAACTGCAGCAGATGAAAGTTTGAACATTTTAAAGTTCATTTGATAGCTCTACTGTTCACCACAGACTCATCAGAAATGACCTCAGTGGAAGGGTGGCTGTCAAATAGCCATTCTCAAGGGAGCTAAACAGGGGAAAAAAGGTTAATTATTACTAGAACTGGACCTAAAACCAGTGGCAACAGAGTGATAAATCCCAGTTAGAAGTTGTTGGTTGAAGTTGTCATCAATAAGTACGGAGGAGACAGCCAACATCCAACGAAGAGCTTTGAATGTTCTTCAGACTAGAAGAATAACTTACAAGAGAGTTAGCCTCAGTGAGTTCAGCTTGTGTTGAAGAATAAAGGTGGTCAAACCAGTTATTGCCTTTGAAGCTTGTTGGGATTGTGCAAACTCTGATTTTTGCCTTATATCCTCCATATATTCCATTTATGCTTGCACGTGTTTTAATCAATCACTGCACCTATTTTCCATTTTCCAGCAAAATATAAAATGATGACGGCTCAACACTTCTGCACAGCACCGTAACCCAAAAATGAATCCTGGCTCTGTGCTTACAGTAACATTCATGCATTACAGTAACTGATTTGTTTCATACTTCATACATCATGTTTTTTTCTATACTTTTTTTAACCACTTAAACAGCAAAGACTGCTGCAGTGTTCGCTGCTCTCTCTGTAGTCTTAATTACTTCTCTAGTAAAAACTGGCATCATTATGATGTATTAGTAAGTCACCATAACAGCAGAACTACAACTCTCTATGACCTGATTTATGATTGAATTTATGTTAATTTCATATTGAGGTACCTGAAAATTAGCAATTCGGACTGTAAATACACACAATTAGATGTAGTCAGTAGAACTATTCTCTTTCTGAGTTTCTCCTCTCAGCCAAAAAGAAGGTTTGAATGAGGTACTTGGTGCAAAAAGGGCTCTGGTGCATTTTACATCAGTAGATTCATTGAACTGACATAGCTAGTCAGAGACCAGACATCATCTAACATCAAAGTGTCTGGTTGCTAAGGGACCATCTGTTTCATAATGTACTCCACTGAATTCGAATTCTGTTGCATATGCAAAAGAATTATAAAGCGGACCGAATCCGGGCACTCTGACTTAAATATTTCAAAAATGACAAAAATAATGATGTTTTGTCCAGTGGAGAGAAAAAAATGAAAGAAAAATCTTGAGTGTGATGTGTATGATACTGGGGTAATTATTCTGTCATCTTTGTAACAAATGTTCCGTCAATGCCTCTTTATTGTGTGGTACATTCTACAGCAGATGGTTCACATGTGATGGTTTACTGAGAGAAGCCAGGGGATTGCTTCCTGTTAAAGATGACAATCTCAGCTGTTGTCATTCATCCAGCTGATGCAAATTATTTGTCTTTTCTAGCATTCTGTGTGTGTTCAGCTACAAACAAACCGCTTAGAGAAAAACAATAAAAGATGGGATGTGGTAGAGATGTATGTGTTTAAGCAACACCAGACTACTTTTCTACCTCTGGTGCTGACTTCAAATTCAAAATGAACATAGATTTAGATTCGTATGTAGCATAACTCCTCTTTTTATCTTATTCTAGCTGTTAGATTAGTTACATGTATATGCTGAATATGAGCTTACAGTGCATAGCCAAAATAGGATTGACTGAACAAAAATTAATAATAATTAATAATATTATTGCACAAGAAACCATATTTAGTCACTTAAATTGGCCTCCCCATGACTCACTGTGAGGCTGTAGAACCACACGGATCTCTCCCAGATAAACAGCAACGATCAGGTTATGTGAGAAACATTTGATCATGTATAATATTAACTTAAAACTAGTGTAACTGATGGTAAGTCCATTTTAGACATGCATCATATGTATCTAATAGGCCATATTTGTGTTATTTCTGAAAAAAAGAACTGTGATAAATGTAGGACAATAGTAAATATAAATATAAATAGTATATTGGATAGTAGCGTATAGTTATATATAGTGATTCAGTGAGAAATGTAACCAATTTTCAGGCTAGAAATAGTCAAATATGTTACTGCTAAAATGAATTTAATAATTCAATTTTTTAAATTCATTTAGTTGTGACTTAATTCTACATAAAAAATAAAATAAAGGCTACCACCAGTAGTTACATTGATGTTTTTCACTTCTTGTTACATATTTACAGTTTGTATTTCAGTATATATTTATTTTTAGCAGATCTGCACTTCACTGTTACTGTTTTCCTTCACATTTGGCTCGATATTGACTAAAAGAAAATGTACTCACTTTTCTTTTGCAGCTGTCTACTCAGCTCTTTTATGAAACCAGCCCATCAAGTGCCATGCCATAGAATAGAATAACCCGTATTTGACAACCTGACTAGACAGGGCTAGTCATGACACTTGTGAAAATTGACAGCGTGAATCAAGAAAAACGTTTGTGAATAAACCATCCTTTAAATTCATGTGTTTTCCTTATAGTTAGCATATACACATTTTTAAGGCAAAATGTATACCTTAAATGGGCAATGAAGCGTATACGGTAACTTCACTGACTCGATTTGCAGCATAAAAATGAAACATTTTGAAAAAAGTCACACAAGTAAAAAAAAGTCTCAAAGTCACAGTCTAGGACTGAAAGTTTGAATTTTCATGTCTTTCAATGAGTGCAATTTTACACAGCATTGCAACTTTGTTGTTTGCAAACAGATTTGTACTTTATGAGGATCTTTACTACTAAGCGGTATATTTAATACAAACAAGTGTGCTACATGTTCTAGTGGAGACAAGCTGTGGAAACAGTGAAGTCCACTGGCAGTGCAAGTGGCAGACGAGACACTATAATCAGATACCCACAAATTAAAAAAAAGAACCCAAACAGCACATCCTAAATTTCTCTGCTCTCCCTTAATCACTGTGTAGCCACACACAATGAGACCACTGTTTTACTTTGAAGGAAATCAATACAAATACCTTTAGGAACTTTTTCATGCAAACACGTCTGGAAACACCCTCAGATCTTTTCATTTGATCTCCTCATCCCACACACCACAACGAGAACCGCGGGCGCACCAGCTGCTGCCTTATTCCTTTTCAGTGAACTTAGCCATTGTGCTGTAATTGCTGTAGTATCTTCTTATTCGAGAGCATTGACATATATTGACTGGATCCCCGACTCTGTTCAGGTTTCCTGTCACAGACAACTAGTATTGGTCAAAAAGATCATAATAAATTGTCTCGAGTAAGAACACTTTGAAAATGAGGCGATATCTAAAGAAGGATTATGACTGACACCAGCATAGATGTTAAGAGCGTGTAAATAAAAGCCACTCTGAGCAATATTTGCTGATTTTATATGGTTTAAGTGAGACTACAGACAATTTCAAAGTTTAGAAATCAAATGTGCAACATATATTTGTCATTTTGTTTTACAGATCTTATAAATGCTCAGTGACATTAAGCTATGATGAAGATTTAGTCAGAGAAGCTTTACTCATACTGTCTGTCTACAATGTTACAAGTGATAGCTACATTTTAATTTTTTCCAAGCCCCATTCAAGAGCTGTTTTTGTTTAATTCTTCCCATCTTCCTAATTACTGTGTATTGTTTCACATAATCTCAGTTTTATGCATCTGATTCCAGGTTGTCTCCACCAGTCTGATGAAAATGCTAATCAAGTCATTACTTGCTGTCCGACAGAAACAATGTTCCAGGGATGATGAATGGAACAATGTCTTCTCTTGTAGCGGGATTTGAGAAGACCTCCGAAGCAAAGAAATACAGCCAGAGGTCACGTCTTCTTCCAGGTTCAAATTAACCATTTATTTCACGAAGCTGAGTGAGAAACCCGTTAAAAAGTCTTGTGATTCAGTCTGAATTAAAAACAGGGTGGTTAGCGTAGATTTTTGTAAAGTCTTTGTGATTGGTTTTAATTGAAGCCCTTGAACGACAACCGGGCCATTTTTGATATATAATCATTTCCTGTAACATTCTGACAGCTGAATTTCAAGGTGTTACGTAGACTTCTGCATTGAAATGTGCTCTGAATAACACTTATTCTAATGTAATGTCAGTCTGCCATAGCACCAATCATTAATTCCTCTCATTCTAAATTAATGTTATTATATATCAACCCACACATCTACAGATTAAAAGCAAGATGTATTGCTTCTATTCCATCCCTTGCCTTCTAAAATGAGTAATCATCTGAGTGGCTGATTTTACAATCTGGTCAAACAGACTGGACGTTAACATAATTCTACAGTTACTCTTTCACAAGTTTGTAATAAATTAATATTAAATCTCTGAAAATGAAAAGTAGAAATGAATAAATAAGTGGACGTTATTAGATGACTGGCAGATTTGATAACAAGAAAATAAAACGTGCTATAACAGGCATCCTGCTACAATCAGTGCTTTAATTAAAATGCATATTAAAAAGTAACAGAAGAAATAATGGGAAGTAACAGAAACACTGTTTCCTGCCTAACCTGCCTACTACAAAACAGCTTTATCTTCTTTACAAGCAACCAAAGCCATGTTCATTATTCCATCTGTGTGTTCGTGTGTGTGTGTTTCTGTGGTGAGAAAAGGGGGCTCAAAAGGAGTATCCAGTGACACATTACTGACTGTGCTACAGCTGTTCTGCAACCGTCCCCATCACACGATCAGATAAGCACACTAAAGGCTCCAGCATGTTACTGTGTTGATGCTACACAAGGCTTTGCAGGCCCATGTCTACCTGTTATAGCTGCATCCTGTTACTTGCGTGGACAAAAATATGTGAAATGAAAAAGTAGGGCACTTTTTTTCGTGTTTATGCAGTTGCTGGCCCTTTAGCTGTTTTGCACTTCTTTGTGCTAAACTCTACTGTGGTAGTTTCTTTTTCTATTCAACCTAAACTTTCAGCTAATCAGCATGTGATCTACATGCCGCCAGCCTGTTGGAGGACTGCGTGCAAGCATGTTTTTGTTGAATTCAAATAATCCTGCAATTATTTAAAAAGATCTCAAAGCACAGGTAAAACTCTGTGATGGTCTCTGGTCTACCTTCTCTACAAAAACCAAAATATCAAAAGAAACTCTCCTGGACATCCTGTGCCACAGTGAGAGGAACAAATGAACAAATCCAAGCAAATCCAGAAAACATAATAAAAAGACATCATCTTCCACAGACTCTCCAGTGTCCTAGTAAAAAATAACACTTAGGCCAGTACCTATGATTGCCAAAAAGCAAAAGTTGGTGGTAAAGAGCAGACTGCCACCAATCATGAAACAATAATGTGAAGAGGGAACAAAGAGCTACACTGGCAAACATCATAACATGACTATTAACCATCTGCACCTGATTCCACCAACACATCCTACTTCAGTCCAAAACAGATTAAACTCTTTAGATCCTTGAACATAAATATCTGTCTATAACACAATGTATAACGTATGGCTGCATATTTTATTCCATATAAATATAAAGGCACTCATTTAACCTGGAATTCAGTTTTTCCAAATTTTAAGTAATTCTTGAGTTGAAAATATAAGAAAAAAATAATAGAAAGGGACAAAAAAGGCACATCAACATATTCAAGAACACACTGTGCCAAAAGATGGGCAAAGTACATGTTATAAATAGTAGAAAATAAAGATGAAACAGAGGGATAGTAGCACTTTAGCAGCAGTGTCTCTGCATCTCAAGTCTTTGGATTTGAGCTTGGAGAACCATTATCTATTCCTTGTCTATCCTCTGGGGCTCTGAGGGCTGACCAGACACACTGGGGTGACAGAATCAGGAGAAAAATGAGAAAAATAATTGGAAGGTCAGATTTGATAATGGCCACTCCAGTGAAAACCATGCTCTTAATTGGTATGAGCGCCGTTTGGTGAGTTTTCAAGGTAAAAGTAAAAGCACTCATTATCTTTTCCTTCTCCCGAAAGCTGACGCTGCCTCGCAAGCCATGACAGAGATCCCCTCCGCCTTCTCTCGCAGTGTTTGAGCCGTGACATAAGGCTTAAGGCCTTTCTCTTGGACTCGGGCTCTACTCTAATGAGTCGCTGAAAAATCATTAAAACGCGCTGCATGGAAATATTTTAGGTGAGAAGTAAAGTTGTGTTTTAGATTCGCAAGTGTCAAAGCAATTACTTTCCCATTTTCACATTCTTTTTTTTCCATTCTTTGAGCAACAAGCTGAAATTCCACCTTCTTGAGATAACATGTCTCCTCTTCTTTGTATCTCTTTGTTAAACTCATCAGGTTGCAGCACGGGTACAAGCTTGTATAGCGAGACTGAAAACATGAACTTCAGCTCTCTCTGACTGTGAATCCCACTAAATCCCCGGCATCACCTGTGAGAGCGGGCAACTTTGGGAACCACAGTGAGTGTTGTGCAGCAGAATGAGTGTCACCCTTGCAGGACGAGTCCTTTCATCAGGCCTCACTATTACCCTGACCCTGCCATCTGGGAAAACAGATGATACTAATGAGGGATGGCTTCTTGTCTCAGGGTACCAAAGGCACACACTGCTCCCATTGTGCTACACTGTCCCTGGGCCCACTGGGCGTCACAGACACTGCTCATTACGCAAACATACTCCCAGTGATGGACAAAGACAGGTAAGAAATAACATGGGGCAGATTAACAGCATGATAAGATTGGGTGACGATTCATCATGAGACGGGAGGCTTAAAAAAAACCTTTTTTAATTCCAACAAGTTGCAAGACTTGTAAGGCAGACAAGACTTCTCTACTTCTGCACTGTATTTGTAAAATAAAACCGACAGTGACGGTGAATGGGTGTTGGGTAGACAGCCGGGGTGGTGGGGTGGGGGTGTTACTTGGCCGTGGATTGCTTCTGCACAAAACTGGAAAGGAGCGACCTCTCTGAAATGTGAGGGTCAGACAAGGCTAATTAGTCTGCAGCAGCCCCTCAAATTTCTGCCCTGGGATATTAATGAAGTGATCCATAGGAAAGCAGCTGCTCGCCACACAACCCGCCACCACGCTCCCCTTCCCACTGCAACCTCCATTCCCCTAGCCCCCCTGCTGCGCTGCGACTCTCCCTGGGAAGGGCAATAATGTGCCAAGGAAGAAGCCCACACTGCCCCCGCACCCCACCCTCCCACACCCCGGAGCGTGACAGCATCCGATTGATGGCCCCCGGAGCAGGAGGTGGATGAGCAGATGGGTGGGGTGTGCAGCTGTGCGTGTGTCGCTATGCCAGGAGAGGGTGACAACAGCCTGGCTTTGTGTCCTACATCAACAGAAAAATAATGTTTCCACTAGAGCGAGCACAATGGGTTGAGGAATGGGTGTCTTGTGCCGATGTTTTATCTATTTCTGCTTTCCTGTGGCGTGTCGGAGGCTTGCCATGAGTAACTAGTGAGGTAAAGCTTATTAGAGTCTTGACTGGTAGATCTGCTCATAAGAGGCATCATCATGCTTTGCTGTCATTTCTTCCATGTGCACAGGGCTCACACAGCAGAGGAAAGGATGTGCCTACGAAATACCTGCCTGGAGACCAAATATCAGAATTTTTCAGAGACAAGGAAATGAAAAAATAATTCAACATGCTGCCTCAAAGTCATGACAAACCTTTTGAGACAGAGAATAAACAGGCCGGGTTTAATTTTGAAAAATTCACACCTATCAGCGTTTGCTCACATCAAAACTTCCGCACATAAGCGAGTTTGAACCAAAAGAAAGCTCTGATCTCAACTTCCCACAAAACAATAGAAAGAAAAGAAAGAGGTTCTTTTTTTTAGGGAGGGAATGTGGAAAATTACAATGATTAAAAATCATTTTTCAAGGCTCTTTGAGACTAACGAACCATGATGAACACAAATCAAAGATGACCGTTCTTTTGTAACATGTTTTTTAATAATTAAAAAGAAGTCAGAAGTCCTGCCTACAAAGACTTTTTAGTTGTTAAAAAAAATAGAAGCAAGCGTGAAGCACGTTCCTAACCCATCTCATCGCTTCGCTGTTTCAATCTGGGCCCTCTCATTTATTGAGCAAATGTGGTTTGTGGACTATGAAATATAATGTTGTAAAACATTTTGCTGAAAGTTGAGCCTCATGAGCTGTAAGCTGCCTCAACAATCCAACGGCTTGGGAGTAAGAGCTGCCGCAAAAGGTTTAATTCTTCATCCCTGACGTGACTGTAGAACGATAGCCACAAAGGCTCAACAGCCAAACTGCTTATTGTGGATATTGAGACAAAGAGCACAATAGCATTAATGCAATTCCACAGCCATAATAACCATATTATTAGTGTCAACTGCTTTAATGAACATAAAAACAGTTTTTTCTTCTTTTTTTGACAGTCGCTGCATCTTTTCACAAAAAACAAAAAGCGCAGGACGAAATACACATTTTCATTTTCACTGCTACCGGTGCCTGTTAAAGCCAGGGCACTGCATAATCTTTTCCTAATTTGTCACTTAAAATAACAGCCTTTGGTGAAGTGCGGGAGGTTAAAATTCCCAGTGTGGAGTTTTCCCCTACAGGCAGAGGCATCATTCAGTTTTTGCAGGTTCAGGTCCTTAGAAATGCTGAATTAAATCTCCATCCAGTTACAGCCCTGACAGCTTATTTCGCACACATCGATGTGACTGCAAGGGTACTAGAGAGAGACCCGAAGACCAGTAGGCCAGTGTCCATGAGAGCACCTCTGCAATTGACCGTGTGTTGTTGTGAGAGGTCACCGTATGAATACTGAATCAGCCGCATGGGTCCACAAGTACTGAATCAATGAGTCTTCCGTGACCATGATGATGGGAATAATAAACGGATATGCAAAGTAACCTGCAATTCAAGCGGGGAGAAAAAAAATAACCTTAAAATCCTCAGCTGTTAAATAATGTTATAAAAGCAGTGCAGATGGTGATGGTACTCTTGAGCGCTCATGCAGACTGCATAAACATGAATTTTTCCTATGTCTCGTGTGTCACGACAGAATGTACTGTCAAAACACAGTGGTGTATAAGCCTGTTACTGTGAGCAATATGAGATTCTTTTGATCATCTGCTGAGTTCCAATCTGTGGGCAAACAATTGCCACCGGCATCTAGTAATGACACATTTTATAGATATCATATACTGCCCTCCGAGAAGCACCTCCATTACGGTGGGGTGTCAAAAAATGTGACCCCTTCTCTCTTTCATCTTCACACCTCTTAATGAACACTCACACTCCCTGAACCTTTTCCTCCTGATTGAGTTTTACCTTTTTCCCTGCCTCTGGACCCGTCCTCGATGGAAGCACTGGTCAAATCCCCGATGAGAGAGTTAACCCTTGGTCGGCTCTGATTCCCCAGTAAACAACGCCGCGCCTCTGGTTCATGAGTAATTGAACACTATTGATTCTAAGGTCTGGGGGTGACAATAATGAGGCCACATATTAGGCGACAGTAAACACGAGCTGTGAAGACAGCTTTACCTCTTGCTGACACAGAAGAAATCTTTTCACCTACATGCTCTATGATAGCATCACTATCCAGTGTCTTTCACAGCACTTGCTTTGGCTTTCCTTATCGGCCTTGCTGTCAATACAGACAACCCTCTGCTCCACTGGGGGCATGAGGAGGTATTGACATTCAGCTCAAACCCACAGCTCTGAGTGGAGTCCAGGGTGTTACACATGAATTATGCATGCCTTGACGCCAGGATGCCGAGCAACACCAGTGCCATCATAATTGAAACAATTGAAAAGACAATACCAGATGGGTCAATAATTAGACAGCAGGAGGGGGAAACTTGATCCGGACGCTCCCCTGCTTTGCCCTGCCAACCTAACCACCACGCGCACGGAGGGGACCTTTACAGGCACGTCCTGGTCCCCTTCGGTGCCCTGCCACGTGCTGGGCGACATGCTGAATCGGGTGTGTATGTGTGCAAGGCCGTGTGCGTGCAACTATTTGGAAAGGATATGGCAAACTTTCGGGGCGAGATCACTTCCCAGACAGTGGCTTGTTCCCAATTAAAAATTTAACGTGTTGTGTTTGGAATGTTAAAGTTTCCAGAAGTGCCGGGATAAGCGAACTTTTGTGGATCAGTAGCAACCGGCAGAAACCATCTGCGAATTGTTTGTCAGAGCGCTGCCACCTTGGATTAGCTCTCTGACGTTATTCACTGACATCTTTTGGTGTGCAGAAAACAGAGGCAGGTGAGCGATCCTTTTACCCAGCTCTGCACTTTCATAAATCCACACTGAGGGCTCCCAACTGATCCATTGCACTCACTGGTCTCCTGGCCAGAGCGACCGGCTCAAGGTGATCACCATAAAACTGCTTGCCACAGAGCCATTTCTCACTTTGCCCTTAAAACAACCCAGGAAACGGAAGCAGTGTGATGCAACAGCAACACCTCCTCGGGCCAATGTGTCATAAAAACTTAAAGTCTACTGTGATCATTTTAAAATGGTTACAAAAGAAATCTTTGATGTATTTGGTTTCGTATTTAATTGATGCAGACATAGAAACCGTTTTGACTAAATTCAGAGTTTTCCCTGGAATGCTGTGTAAAATTTTGTGTGTATAATGTCTTCTGATGAGCTTTTTTAAAACATTTATTATAAGCAATATTTAAAAAAGAAACAACAGCTTAACATGGAAATGGGATAGCTCACATTTATTCCTTTATTCAATCGTGAACTTGCAGCATAAGTGATTATTTTTCAGTGCTGAGGCCAAATAATTAGAGTATTTCTTAATTATGCCCCCCCCAAATCTTTTAGCACAATGTATGTATAAAAAGTTTGATATTCAAACAGCCTTGGGCCATAAAATCTACACACAGGTATACAAACTTGACTATCCTAGGAACATATTGATTGGGAAAGCACTTAAACCAAGGTAGGAATCCAGCCCATAATGTTATCAAAAAGGAAGTTTTATTTTCCTTTTTTATGGAGTCTCATTTCCGTATTTCTCAAAGTGGTGCCCCTGAAGGAACACACTGGCTCCAGTGTATTGGTCCCCATTAGAGTTTATAGAGAGCCATATGTACTTTTATGGGTAGGTTAATGGTTTTTAAAGGGCCACAGCACAGTTCTGAATCCGCAGCATTAAACCCACGAATGCCAACCAGGGATATACATACAGGACACGTGATTAGATTTAGGAATTAAATTTAGCATATACCGATGTCGCCATGCCTGTGTATCTTGAGCAGAGAGATACTGGGATGCACAATGAAGAAAGGAAGGCAAAACCTGTCAACATTTACAATCTTAAAAGCCTAATGAGCGGAAGTAACCATAGCAATTTAGTGAAAAGAACATCAAAGACTAGGGAGCAACTATTTAGGCAGGCTGTATTCATGCATAATTAGCTGTGAAAATGGCACTACAGGAGTCTGCTACTCCCTGTTCTTAATTAGTTTTTATCCTTAGTCTTGGATGAGAGGTAAACAAAGCCATCAGATTAAAACTTTGCTTTCTTCTCGTGACAACGACGCTGTCAGCGGTGGAGACATGCAGAGTTTTACCCGAAACTGTGCACTGTTGTCCCCCAGGAATGACTGGCAGTGCTCTGTATTGGTCTTGGTGGCGGCATAAGGAAGCCCGAAGCCCCGCTTAACACCACAATGCTGTTGTTGTAGCACGACAGTCAATCTTCAGAACTGAGCATATAATTAAACTTGAATAAAAACAGCTAGCTAGGGGAGCGGAGGGGTTTCAGTGTTTAAAAATATTAACTTCGGGTATATCATCACATCATGCTCCGGCAGCTTTTTGTGAAAGACTCTCCTCTTGATCAATTTAAGATCAATTTTCCCTGGAACTCTTTTGAGAGTATAAAAAGGCTGACAAATTTCAAATAAAAATATATATTTGAAAGTCAAATTGCACAGTCTTTTTTTCTTCTGTCACATTTGACTTATTAAAGACAGCCTGGAATAGACTAACTCCAGACACCATGTGTCATTTCGCAAGTATTCCACATTTATTCAGGCTGGGAAATAAACACGCACCACATTTGTTTCCTTCAGTTCCCAAACGCACATCTCAGCTATTTTATCACAAAAGAGTCATTTGACTTTTTATATTATCCCTACCTGATTGCAATAAATTGACAATATATGTACACAGATTGGTCATTATTTGAGATTTTAAAGGAACGCTTTATTTGGAGCGGCAGTAATCCACAAAATCCCCTATTCGATGATGCAAGTATGGGCAGTAACAAGAAAGACCCATTTCATGCATTCCCATGCCAAAAGTAAGTCTTCAAAGAAGAAAGACTAAAGGTAGAGTTTAAAACAAGAAAAACTTTCTAAATGTGTTTTTATTTATTCATTTATTACTTTTATTACCTCCATCAAGGAGGTTGTGTTGCTGCTAGCATTTACCTGACTGCATGTCATTCTGTAAACACTGTAGCTCGAAAACCTTTGACTGAATTCTGGGTGGAGTCATGTTAACAATCCATTCAAGTACATATGACTCTCTATAAACTCTAATCCAGCTCAGCGATTTATTGTGATTTATTGAAAATTGACAAAAAGCCTTATAACTTAGAAACTATGATTCTTACAACTGTGGTGTGTATTGTCAACATATTGAAAGTATCGCATTAAGATTTAAAATAGGTGATATTTGACCTCTGACTTGTCCTTCAAGGCCAAATTCTTAATAATGCTCTATAGAGCTATTGAAAACAAGGTTTTTTACTGCCACTGCTTAAACTGACAACATATAAGGAATGACACGAGGCGGTGCTACACATGTGATCTGCCCTGTATAGGAATTCTAATATTATCACTGCTAAAGAAATAGTATTAGCTAGAACCATTCCTGCTACTGTGGTATGAAAAAAATAGACTCTACATTAAAACAAAATGCTAAAAAATATAACAGATTTTGGCAGCTGCAACACTTCACCAGTGATGGTTTTCTCTGTGTGTGTAAATGTGCCACCGCTGGGTGATGAGCCCTTTGTAACGACAGCCTTCATTAAGCCTGGCTCACTCACGGACAGATGGGAGCTGTGTGTGATAGGACGGCAGTACTGCATTAGAACTGCTGCCACATTCCACTTCAAACCTGACCCTCCACTGGTCCCACTTCATCTACCACCCACAAGCCCCTCCCGCCGCCACCACCCCACCCCTCCTGACGCATCACTGTCATCCTGGGGCTCGGGCACGCCTTGATTTCACCCCCTCCTCCAGAAAACAACCGCTGCCACTACCACCTCCCACCCCCACACCATCAGTCAAACAACCAGTCTACCACACAGGCTGCAGCTACTCCTGCACCCCATTACTCCAAAGGCCTCTCAGCTCCTATTTTCAGCCATTTTTGTGAGAGACCACCGCACTTTCTTACTGCTCGTGTTTACCCGATCAGTCACGACCACCCCCCACCACCACCAAACACACAAAGAGACACACACACACTTCTAGTTTCCCGGTGATGAATGACCGTTGGCCGTCTCACTGACAGCTAGGCAGCTGATGCCACATAATTACAGTATCGCCGTTTAGGCAAAATTACCAAATTACTCCGGTTCTCAAGAGGCCTGGAAGACTGACAGGCCAGCCAACAAAGGAAACCCAAATATCTGAAAGGAGAGCGACACAGAAGAGTATGTGAGACTTCACAGATAAAGAGTGAATTTAGTTTTATTCTGTTCTTTGAGCTAAAGAGTAAGCTAAAGAGTGAGATGATTAGTGTGGAGAAGCAGTTTTTGTCTCATAAATAATACAAAAAAGGCCTCTCCTTGATATACTATTTTCCTTTTCATACTCAGTTAATTCTATCATTAATTCATCTTGGAAATCTAGAGTGTATAATCACAAACAGCTTAAAATTTCAACCCAGCAGCAAGGTCTGGCTATTTTTTCTTTTTCTTTTTTTTTTTACAAAGGTTTATTACTTTTTTTTTTTAAGCTTTTCACCTTTCCTTGATTTAATGCCTTCTTTTATTCAGACTAAAGATTGTAATCACTTCAGCCACTATTACAACAAAAAGTTCAGCTTTTATATTTAAAACTACACAACAACCGGCAGGCCGAGCCACCGAGCTACCAGACAAAAACATTAAAACAATCAAGACTGTCTGAGAAAGTCCGTGGCAGAGCCCGCCTGGTAAATGGAGTGTGGGTGAAGAGATGAAGTGACATTTATGATGTGAGTGCTAACAGTGCGCAGCAGAGAAGACGTTGACTTAGCGCTGTGTGCGTGTGGCTGGGACTGCGATGGCCACCAGGGTTGATTTAAGCCCCGCTAATTTATCTGCTGCAACAAAGGATTTCTTTAACTCCAGACTTGAATTCAAAATGAGAAAAAGAAACACCTTGTAGCAGTCTCACCACTTCTGTTTGATGCATTATGAAGAGATAAAGCCATTAGCCGTTTTATTTGTGAAAAGGGAGGCCACTAAATTGCTTACTAACTGCTTTTGCAATAAAATGCCTCTATCTATTTCTATTTATATTTATACTTTGGCTTCAAAAGACTGGGCAGACACTGAATGCGTAAATAATACGTTTTTTTTTTTTTTAAAATCCGATCAACCAATCCTTATCATTCCTAAAATAATCAAGCAAGAAAAAATGACAACAATCTCCTCCTCCATGGAGGATTTAACCCTTCAAACACTGCTTATCACACCTGAAGTGAAACCTTGGCCGACAGGACTACTATATATGATGAAATCTTGTAAACAGGTTGTATCCAGATTAGCAAATTATGGGCTGTCCGATGGTCCTCCGAATGTGTCGGTGCCGCCGGATGTGATGGGGCGGAGACTACTATGAAAAACAAGCTTGGCAGAATGATAATGTTCTAGGGGATAATTTAATCAGAATGAGCTATATATGTCACTTACTAATAGCGGGTACTTTGCTGTGATTTATCTGTGTTTGCTGAGTGGAAAGAGACGAAACAGACGGCCTGGTCTCCCAGATTAAATAGGGCATGGGAAAGATTCTTCATGCTATTACAGAGAAAAATTTATCACAGGCGTGTGATTAGTATTATTAGCACAGGTGCAGTTACAGTAAACACCAGAGACTCCCATTTTGTACTGAGAGAGAGCAGAAGATAAAGAAGGAGGTGAAACGAACTAGGGTGCCATTCCCAAAGGTGCTTCGTCTAACTGCGGTCCTGTAAGTTCCACAGGTTTTCCACAGGATTGTCAAAAAAATAACTTAGTGTGCATTTGATGGTTTAGCTCAATAGGTATTACGTCTAAAGAGTTTTAACTGGAAACAAGAATCAGTTCTTGGTATTTAAATATTTTGTGAAAATAAACCAGAGCAACATGGCAAATACTCATTCTTTAATACATCACTTGCTATGAGATTTGTTGTAGACGAGAATTACCGAGAGCAGAGATGTCAAACTCATTTTACATCTGGGCAACATTCAGCCCACTTTGACCTTAAGTGGGCCCGATCAGTGAAACTCCCCTTTCTGTCAGTGTAAATAAGTTTAACTACACATTGAAATACTCAGATATCTTTATATATGAAAAAAAGAATTCCAAGTTCAACAGTACGTCTCTTTTCTAGACGACAGAGAAATGCTGATGTGGTGAATCTGTCAGCGCGACTCTTTGGAGTTAAATTATAAAAAAATAGATGTGTAAAATTACAGAAAATGTTCTGTAATAATACAACAAATTCTTTGTTGATTCCCAGAAAATTTCATTTTTTTAACCTGTGGAACCACTATAAAAAAAAGATATTTTTATAGTAGAAAGTGAAAGAGATTTTGGTCATTTAAATGTTTATTTATTACTTTGCAGGAGGAACAGCCATGGGGGAGGACTTTATCAGTAGGAAAAGCTGTAAAACTTATAAAAATACAACTGAAAGTCTAAAATCTATGCCCTCCTTCAGATTTCCAGGTTGCACTGGAGTCTCAGCGCTCTGGACCTTATGTTTGACACAGCTGACCTAGAGTGATTACACTGATAACCTCTCACCTTTGTCAGCTACTGTTACAGTTCAGATGGTTACAAAATAATAACATAATAATATACATGATTGTATAGACACTTATTTTATAAATATAATGATTTTCTACTTAGCGGTTAAGTCATGGTGGTAAGTGAGACAGATACAGAAATAACATCCTTTAGATCTAGTCGCTCTGTCTGCCAGATGCTGCCAAACTACAATGTCATGTGAAAACAGAAGGGTAGAGAGCTCTGATATTTTTAAAGATCTTAGATCGTAGTAACACACACTCAGAAGCTAAAACCACAGTATGGTTTCAGTGGACACAGGATGCCAGCCGGCTCGTGTGGCAGCAGTATGAAAAAAAATACATGAATGAAGTGATGTGATATGTTGTTCAAGCAAAGCCTGAGTGCGAACTGGAGAACTGCAAAGTCATTGCCGACACAGAGCGTCAGCTGAGTGTGCCAAAAACAGTTAGCATCTAGTTTTAGATAAGAGAGTAATCAAAGGTTTGCCAGGATCTCAGTGCTGCATGGATCAGGTTGTGTCTCCACACTATCAGAGCGGGATGGCTAGAGGCAATACTCCAAAGGCTGAAATCTAAAACCGTACCACTGATAATGTAGAGCGAATACAAACGTCATATGAATCTCAATGATCACCGTTTCTTTTAAAGAGTTTGTGAAATAGCAGACTGAACATGTTCTTTGCTCAATGCGACTGCAGACATTTTAGATATACAAATAAATGAATACAGCACTGTTGCATTCATGTAACAAAGAAGCTCAATAAAAACATGTTCACAAATAATTAAAGATTAAAGTTGAAAGTGGCCACTGTTATGACAGCAAGACGATAAAACTAAATCTTGGCCCATCTTTCTTGGATCCAAATATGATTTATTATTTAAAGCATATACTTAGAGCTCAAGGAATAATGGATTCGGGGGGTGGGGGAGGCAAAACAATAAACAGTGCAAATGTTTTGAACTGTCAATCTAAAGTAGCCCTAGGGAGAAAAACAAAACTGGGTAAAAGATTTCAGATGAAACCGGAGAATGAAAACATCCAACCTCTATCTAAAAGTTCCTCTGGGACATTAACTTTCTCAAGCAGACCTCTAGTTTGAACCCTAAATACTTTCTAGGTCTACTGTGACAGCTAGGGCTGAAATGTGCAAGTGCTGATTAACCCACGAGGTCTTTGCTAAACGTTATTAGAGCGGACTAGTGGACCCGCATAATAATGATAAGATTCAGACATCTCCATTGTGGAGTTCAGCCGCTGCATATCATCCTACAAACTGTCACACATTTAAATTACCGTAACAGCACCAGATAAATGCAGATTATTGCCATTAAGTGAGTTATATTTTACTTAAAGGATTATTCCAATTTGGCTTTTCAAACGTTTGCCTGCTGTGTGAGTCGTAGTAATTTGGAATAAGTGTGCTATATTTATGATTTTTTATAATAATGATGATGATTTTTCATTAAAGGGTAAAAGACAAACAAGTTTGTAACATATACAGTCATGTAAAAATGTTTTCACAGGTCTCTGTGCAGTCCTGTAAAAATTAAGTACATGCCATGATTCAATAGCTTAGTTTTGCACCACCTTTAGCAGAAATAACTTCAGTTCATTGGGGTTTGCAGGCATTCTTCATGCACAGCTATTTTTGTGGTCTCACCTCAGCATTTGACCTTGACTCGTCTCCTTTTCAGCCATTCAGTTAAAGATTTGCTGGTATGTTGGGATCATTGTCCTGTTGCACACTTTAGGTGTTAGCTATTACTCATTATTACATATTTAGGTGTTATTTATTCGGAGTATTTTATTGGTTGACTCAGTAACTGCAATGTGCCCAGGTCCTGGAACTATAAAACATGTCCAAATCATCACCCCTCCACTGTGCTGACAGATGCTATGAGGTGTTTGTGCTGCTATGCTGTGCTTGTTTTCACCAAAAGCGATGCAGTGCATTACGGTCCAACATCTCCATTCTGTCCAAAGCACATTTGTGGTTTGTTCGGATGCTGATTCAAAACTTTACAAACCAAAGACTGTTATTTTCAGAGTGAAGAGACTGTGCTCTGGCAAAAAAGCCAAACCTGTTCAGTCTTGTTCTAACTGTACTAGCATGTCAGCATTTAACATGCCAAATGAAGCCTGAGGAGCTTGAGATGCAGCTCCTGTTTTTTTTAGCATTGCATTGCATTGCATTGCATTGCATTGTCTGACGTTAGGGTGAGTTTGCTGGGGTGCAGACTCCTGAGATGATTGTGGCATGCATGTGAACAAACACCTGAATGCTCCACACCAACAAACAGCCAAATCTTCTATTTTATAGAAGTGCTCCCACTTACTGTTGATCACTTAATCAACTGTATTTGATAAGCAGCACCTGGGTGCACCTCTTAATTCCTATGGAAGCAATAAGAGTGCTTAATTTTCAGCAGCCTACACAGAGTCCTGTGTAAACGTTCATGTTCACATGGCCGTAGGCCAATAAAGGCTTTATTTAACAGTGTTGTTCCAGACTACTTGGTCCATCTGTAGAACTTGAAGGATTTAAAGAAAAGCTAATAAATGTGTTTACGTTTTAGCAATAAAGTTCATTTTGATATGAGACAAAGTTGTAACAATGACATTAAAAAATGCTTTGCATATGGATATATTTCAAACGAAGCTATAAAATCTTAAGATAGGTACGTCGAGTACAACTTTAACCGAGCAGAGGAGAGCAACTGAAGTGGTATAAATAAGTATGGTGCACATTTTAACGTAAACGCTAATGGAATAACTGCACAGTGTTGAGACTCAGCTTCCAGTAGGAAAGTCGTAAATATGAGACATAGCTGGTTACACTTGACATTGTATTTTCGTTTGATCATTAATCTGCGGACGGATGAGTAACTTGTCTAACATGAGGTCAAACAGACAATTTCCTTGTCAGATTGATGTAATAGACAGTTTTCTTTTGTTGGAGTCTTTCCGCTATGGTAGGTGGGTAATTACTGTCATTGATAAATAATCTTGGGCCAGCCCCATAATAATCAGTCCCACATGTGCTTGGCCTTCTTAAAGGAAAGGCTCATTTGCCACTGGGATTCACAGTCTGAACTGCTTAGAAGGATGTAATGGAGAGCAATTTTCTTGTCTTGAGGGGGGAAAAAAAGGCTGATATGGGATAGGTTAGCCCGGTCATTTTCCATTGCCTCGGCACATCAAATCTCCAAACAAGGACAACTCTGATTTCAGATCTACTTCTTTTTTCCCCATGGGCACTAAGTAGTTTTCCGGGACACAAGGAAGCATTTTATTGCTTTACCAGTGACTTCGAGTGTTAGGTTTAAATTGTCATTTCTCAATTTCTTGCAAAAACAACAAAATTGACCAGTCTAATCTTCTTTTCTTTTTCTACTGAAAAATGATACACCTTGGCTGATATTTTTAAATAACACTTAAGACTCCGCAAACGCTATAATTTCAAGAGAAACAGCCGAGCACATGGCGTGATGAATGGCTTTCTATGCATTGTTGGCAAAGTCATTAGACGACTTCTGGACACAGAATACGAAACCAAGCCTAAATCCCTGCAAACCTAATTAAAAGCAAAGAAATATACAGTTGGTTCTTCGTATTGTATGTTTAGACTGTCTAATTACATCCAGTGGAATAGATTCCAGAGAGGGGAGTCCCAAAGAAGGCTGCAATGCTCTAAGAGATTTATATGTTTATAGAAAATTGTGAGAAGCCGACTAATGTTCAGGAAAAACTAGAAAGAGAATGCCCACGCTGGAAATATTGTGCTTTGCCAAGATGTAAACGCTAAACAGTCCATCTGTCTGTGTTCTTCTCACTTTGGAAGAGCCGTGGAGCCACCATCTGCAGATATGCGTCAGCAGAAGCGGTTTTGCATGCAGTGAGAAACAAAAATTATATTTTGTTGTTGACAATTTAAAAATGTAAAAAGTTTAATTTATGCTGAAATGACTAAAGCTGCTTTTGGCTGCTCCCTCATTCACAGGGGGTCACCGCAGCGCCGCATGTTTGATTTGGCAGAGCTTGTAGGCCGGATGCCCTTTGGGTCGCAACCCCAAAGGATTTATGTCTCCTCCGGGGATTGAACTGGGGATCTTTCGCTTGTTGATACAGTATGGAGTTACTACATAGTGAAAATGCTAACAATGTAAAACAAAATGTGTGTTCACTTGTTAGTTCAATAACAGGTTGGTTCATATGATATCTGTCTCACCAATTAAACCCAGACACCGCAGTGTTGTTTGACAGCTTAAATGTCTTTGCAGCTACAGAAATCAATATGTGGCAAACAACATGTGCTGTGAACATAACAACAATTTTGGTTGGTTTGGTTTTGAGAGGCAACACAATGAGATACGAAACCTAACTTAGCTCACACACCTTTGTCTCTAATGCAATGTTCCAGGAAAAAAGTGTGAGTCTAACCAAAACCTTCGAGTCTGGGTATTTGAGTTGATCAAACCAGAGTATTTTACTCTGGATCAAGAGAGTGTATCAGTAATTAAAGAAAGCCATCATCAGTGGAGCTCCAAAACCAGGATTCACTATATCAATGAGTAAATAAAGAGCAGACCCTCCATTTTAATCCAGAGGACTGAAAATTATGAACATGTGTGGGCCATGACATTTATCTCAAAGAACAGGATGGGCAGGGAGGCTGGAGCCTACCGCGGCCGTCACAGGGCAAGAGACGGGATACACCCTGAACAGTCCCTCAATCTATCATAGGACCGGAGATTGGATTTTTAAATCTAATTACTCAGTTGTAACGTGATAGGGGCAAAACGTGGCAGGAACTGAAGATAAAAATATGGAGAAACAGATAAGACACCGTTTACTTGATATTAGGCACACCCAAATTAAGGTGCTTCGCTACGCGTGTTGACATCCATATAAGCGTGTTAGTTACCTGGTTCAAATGTAGCAGCGGGGAAGGAATCATGGAGACGCTCTGACTCCAGATTGAATCTGTTAGATTTAAATGTGTGTATCCTTAATCTGAATCAGAGTTTTGTTAACTGTATTTCTAGTGAGTTTTACTAAACCTGGATTTTGGCATGAGGCCCTGATCTGTGCCTAGTTTTGAGTGTGTGTATTCTGGAAGCCTTTTTTTTTTTACCAGCCTGGATTCTTCTGCACCTTTGCTGCTGTTCTTGTTCATTTTCATGAACTTTCATGGAGTTATTTATTGTATTCAGCTTTGGTTAATAAAAACTGACCTTATGTTTTTGAAAGTAGCCTCTGTGCCTGCATTAGGGTAGTAATGTGCAGTAATGTGATAGGCTGACTCAGTAGGATCAATGGAGAGACACGGTGGACCTTCACATTGGGATTTCCCTTCATTTGTCACACATCTATAATGCATTTCTTGAATTTTCACTCATGCATGTGCTTGTTCTCCCTTTGGCCTCTGTATCAAACAACCTTATGTTATTTAAAATCCAGGGACCATGTTCTGCAGTTTGATTTCACCATATAAAAATAAAAATTCAAACTGTATTCTACATTATTTAGACTGACATATATAATTAAGATTTTGTTATAATTATTATAAATTGAAATAAAAAGAAGCAGCCTACACTTAGATGTTCTCTAAGGCGGGCGAGTTGCTTCTAAGCATGAGACTGACCACAGAGCTACTTTTGCATCGTCAACAGACACTTCTCTCATCAATGGTGATGATCCATCTGCTACGTTCAGTTCATTATACGCATTTAAAAACTCATTTTATCCAGTTTATGTATTCAGCTTTAGCCACAGCAGAGGGCCATTAACATAATATTAACTTTCAATTAATAAAAAATATACTCTGCTATTTCACTGCAAGCTTTTACCCTTTTATTGATACGCCCACATGTGACATCCCTGAATTTAGGGAAATTCAAAAATGAGAAAATTGTCTGCTGTCGTGTTTGTTTACTTTGTTCCGTGGTGAGGGGGTGGACAGACTATTATTTGAGATTTTGTACAGTGAAAAGATGTTGTTTGCAGTCACGGCAGCTTTATAATGTGTGTGGAGGTGGAACAAATAAGTCAGAGACAGAAATTAATGCAAAAAAAAAAAAAAAGAATAAAATCCAAAGTGTGGATAGACTTTAGGCTTGTCAGAGCTGAGCTCACAAAGAAAAGTAAAGCAACTGTCAGTCCCCGAGAGCAGACGAGAGACAACGCTATTATGACAGTGATCAGAGCTAGAAGATGATACTGGCTCGGAGTAAAGATGCTTTAATATAAAATAACATCACATTCAGAAATGAACCGGCTGTTCCTGGTAAAGAACTACACAATCTATAACGAGTTATCAGCGTAGAGAAGGTGTTTTGCCCAGAGATAATTACAATAACAGTACCCAATGGCAGCGTGATTGCTCCCAGGTGACATTGCAGGTTATTAAATTGTCACGGTGCACCCTGTTTTGGAGCTGCAGACACTTAAACTTGCTGCCCACAAGACAGACTCGCAGTTTATCTGCTCCATTTGTTTGACATCTTTACGACATACCGTATTAACACAACCTAATTTCATCTGAGCCTCAATGTCTTCTCTTGGCTGTCTCACGGAAATCCTTCAGGGTTAGGTTAGGACTGCTGGGACGTTTGTCTCGACCGAATTACACCAAGTGACATTTCTTCACTCCTGTCATGTTTTCCATTTCAAGTTTGCAAGGAAAGGAGCTCGTGACAAAGTTTGAAAAGTGACACGTGTATTAAGGACGATTAGCAAAAGAATTTCATTTGGAAATGTCTACGACGAACACGCAGTGGCTTTCTTAACTTGATTAAAAAACATTATGTCCGTTACAGAGGGAAAAGGAAAACTGTGCAGTCCAAATTCTGATCATTTATTCATTCATCTTCATGATAGCAAGATTTATGTGATCTGTTAACGGAATAAATCAGGGATGAAAAATCAATCAAATTAAGCAACTAATAGCTTCCTTAATGTCTTTGTTTGTGTGCAGATGACACTCTCATCCAGCAGTACAGCAAGCACCAATCATATTAATTATCTTCCAAATAACAATTCCCTATTTATTACAAATGAGCTCTAAAAACTAAGTAATTTGGATTCACAGGTTCTTCTGTTCAACATCAAATGCATCCCACTCTGTTTTTGGCACTAATGACCTCAGTCATTATATGAGAGTATACAAGTGTGTATATAAGACATGTGGGGCCATGTGTGCTTGTGTTTAGTTTGCAAAAGCGATCATCTTTACCCAAAAATGACAGGAGCAATGGCCTCAGGTTGAAATACAATACACATATACATATAAATGACAAAATTCTTTAAATCTAAAAGCAATCCAAAGACAAAAAAGTATTTTTTTAATCCCTACAAATGATTTTTTGGCAATATTGCAAAGTAAGAGCAATCTGCCAGCTGGTTCAGAAGCTTTGTGTTTGAAAAGAAATGAGCTATTTTATAAAAACTTTACAAATTAATACTGGAAAGCGCACTCTAACGTTTACCGCTAATTCTTATTGTTCACTGTCAGGTGATGTAGCTCTCAATGGCAACAGTTTTAATTAGAGAATTATCCCGGAAGGCACCTCGGCGCACATTACAAAAACAAACAGAAAAGGCTAATAATTACTGATACTCACATCTTGCAGGGAGATCATAGCCGCAGGTGATCTTGGCTTTGCCGGTTTCACAGCCATTTAGCGAGTGACACTCGTCATACAGACAGGACCCAGCCGCTTTGTGTATGCAGCCATCAACTGAAACAAACAGACATACAAAGAGAGGTAAGGGCCTACCTGAGGAGAAGCATGTAAAACCAGGCACTCGACATATCCCAAGCCAGCTGGGCTAATTAGGAGTTTGCGTGCTTTATCATGAGAAAACAAACAACCAGCAACAAGCTGAAAATTATGTTTATGAGTTTGATTCCGGTTAGTGAATGTCTACGTTTTCAAATCAGCTCCCTGGTGCTGGATCTCCTCTCTATAGGGAGGCTGCGTCTGCCATAGAGTGCTGTGCCTATTGCTGGTAAATATTGACAAGCTTAGGAATGAAATTAGCTGGGCTAGGATCTAATAACGCCTCCGCACACAGTGAAAATGAGACTGTTCTTCCTGTAATCTCTCTCCTCTGTCAACAGCGATATGCAGTCCGATCATTAACTGTATTTTCTGGCCCGTTGTGGAATCCACCCTCTTCTCTGCGGTGAGCCTGCCACGATGTGGATCTGTGTTCTGATTCTGTCATGCTCCCGGTTGATGTGTGTGTCCTGGTTCTACGGAGACCCCTGCCCATCCCCCCACCTATCTAAGGTTTTAATTTTACCAGGTTAAGGCCATGATACATCTGATTGATGGCACGTCTTACAGGAGAAGGCAGAGAGATAGAAATCCGCATTATCCGTCTCTGAAAGCCTGACATCCCCCCGAGAGCATGTTATCAATCACACTGAAACATGATAAAATCCTCTTCAAGTTGTCCTGTAAAAATCCTCACAGGCCATTAGAGGAAAACACAGGTAGGAGGAAACAGTGGCAGTTGGACAACCACACGTACCCATTTTTTTGGTTGCTCTTCGTTAAGACGAGATCAATGGAGGGGAAAAGCCTCCCAGACTAACTTTATCTATCAAAACTAAAAGAGTTGAGATCAGACAATTAAGAGCCTGCAGGATAACATTAAACATTTTTGTAATATTCAGATTAAAGAAAAATGTGACTAATCACTATCTTCATCTATAATCTAATAATTATTCCTATGCAAAGCTAGAAAAAGCATCTTAAAAAAAAGGCTGGAGATTAGTTATAACCTATCTTCTAAAATCTATTTTGCTTCACATCGTCAACACAGACAAAAGGTCTTTTGATGAGGGATGGTCTTTTTCTCCGCTCCTTTCAATTTCTCAGAGATGAGTCAACAACAACAGCTGGGTGGAAGATTTTCTAGCTCTATCAATCATCTTTAATGGACTGAGGGACAGGCACTTGACAGAGACGAATCCTGATGGCTTTTCAAAAAAGTAACAAGAGTTTGACAGTGATGTGGATATGAGGAGGGATCGCTGTGGTGCCAATGAAAGCTACTTAACACAACAAGAGCAGATGTAGCGCTGGCTGTGGGCTCGGCATTTTTATAATATCCACTGTGCGAACAAGATCACAAATGTCTATTTGCATCTTTGCAAACATGAATTGTTTAATTCAAATTGGTACACCTATTTAAATGTGCGGTGTGTTAATGTGCATAATATCCAATTAGCCAATCATGTGGCAGCAACTCAATGGATTTAGGCAATTTAGGCATGTTGACCTGGTCAAATTGATCTGCTGATGTTCAAACCGAGCATCAGAATGGGGAAGAAAGATGAGTAAAGCGACTTTGAACGTGGCGTGGTTGTTGATGCCAGATAGGCTGGTCTTTTCAGAGAATTTCAGAAACTGCTGATCTGCTGGGCTTTTCCCACACAGTCATCTCTAGGGTTTACAGAAAATGATCCAAAAAACGAGAAAATATCCAGTAAGTAGCAGTTCTCTGGGCAAAAATGCCTCGTTGAAGTCAGAGGTCAGAGGAAAATGGACAGACTGCTTCGGGCTGATGGAAAGACAACAGTGACGCAAATAGCCAAGCTATGCAGAAGAAGAACGTGCAGTACTCTGCACCTTGAAGCAGATGGCTTACAGCCGTCACTCACCACTCCTGTCAGCTAAGAACAGGAAACTAAGGCTATAATTCACACAGGTTCACCAACACTGGACAGTAGAAGATTGGAAAAATGTTGCCTGATCTGATGAGTCTCAGTTTCTGTGGTGAAATTCAGATGGTAGGACCAGGATTGCATCCATTTATCCTACCTTCTATCACATAGTTCAGGCTGCTGGTGGTGTAATGGTGTGGGACATATCTTTGTACACTTTGGGCCCTTTAGTATCAACCGAGCATCATTTTATATTGTTGCAAACTATGTCCATCTATTTATGCTCACAGTGTACCCATCTTCTGATGGCTGCGTCCAACAGGATAAAGCAAAGTGTCACAAAGCTCAAACAATTTCTAACCGATTTCTTGAACATTGTATACTCAAATAGTGATAGTGAACATAGTGATCTCAGTCCAACAGATGGATGTGATGGAGCGGCAGATTCACATCATGGATGTGCAGCTGACAAATCCACAGCGAATGTATAAGGGTATGGAGCAAAATCTCTAAAGAGATTTCCAGCACCTTGTTGAATCTGTGGCACAAAGAATTAAGGCAGTTCTGAAGGCAAATTATCCCTTAAATAAAAAAAATTGTAGCCTGAAATAGGAAAGGAGACACAGTTTAGCAAATATAAATATCAATGCTTCCCTTGCACAGGTGAAAAGCAAACTGCCATCTTCTAATGGTCAAAAGAAGACGTCCAGGTTTGGAAAATATTATACTGCCCTCCTCTGTTGTGCAGAGTTCCCGTGGGAGTCCGCCCTCCGCAGACACTCCGACTACACTCATCACTACTGAGCATAACCGATCTTTTTACCTACGAGCACCTCAGGAACACGGTGAACAAAAGCACATGGGATTC
The DNA here is from genome assembly GCF_001858045.2 of Oreochromis niloticus. Lineage (NCBI taxonomy): Eukaryota > Metazoa > Chordata > Actinopteri > Cichliformes > Cichlidae > Oreochromis > Oreochromis niloticus. The sequence goes on from NC_031978.2 coordinate 22,806,139, forward strand.
TGTGTTTTATCTCAGTACCTGAAAAGTGAGATTGCAGATAATAGTTTCTGATTTTATTTCACCACTCCCCTTGTTCATAGTTGGATTAGCTACTTTTTCTGATGTTACTGAATGTGTCGCTGTGCATCGCGCGCCCCTAAAAGCCTGGAAATTTCTTCACAGTGCCTGGAAATACAGAAGGAGATGCTAAACTGATCTGGGTGATTGCCAGAATCTCGGATGGCAAAGCCACAGATTTAATTTACCTGCTTTACTTTAACCACTTCACAGAAATGGATGGAATACAGCAGATGCATTGTGGGTAATATGCGTGTTTATTTCCGTGTCTGAGAAAGAGCTATATAGAGGAGCAGAGAAGCACAGAAACAGAGAGAGGTTTCAGATGTACTTTGTAATTTGAAATTAAATTGCAGAGTGGAGGCAATCTAAACTTGATTGTGAGTACAGTTTTCTCTGTCCATTATTTAGGCAACTAAAAGCAGATCTGAGTTCCCATAAGTGGAGATATGACCCACATGCAATTTGGCCATCAATTTATTTTCTCATTTAAGTGGGATCTCACCATTATTCCCTGCAGATTTCTATTATGGATGCCTGCAACATTACAAAGGCGGTCTCAGATTTTCATTAACTAAGAATGGCATTAACATTCATTGGAGAGAAAGGACAAGTCTGTTCACTCTCCGTCACAATAAAACATCAAAGCAACAAGAAAAAAACAATGAATTACTTTTTATTTTGATTATCGACGTATTTATGCATCAGTAAAACATCATTTGTTGTCATATTTTGCAGCCGCGCCGTCTAAGCTCAGTGGGTTTCAATTCTATAAGTCTAATGAAGTTTTGTCATCAGCCACAGCACCACGTGCTTCAGCAGTCTCAAAAGACTCGTGCACGCCATTATGTCTGTGTCCCTGTTTCATTATCCTTAGATGCAGTAATCATTCAAATGCTAAATCATCATCCTGATGCTGCACCTGCATCACGGCACTAAGAGACGATCAAAGTGACCTCTTTTTATCCCACCTTTTAGGCTGAATCACATGTCAAGTAGCAGCCCTGAGATGAGCATGTGCTCAGCTCCATTATGCACAACCAGTGGAGCACAGTGCTATATTTTAACTCCTATTAAGACTTCTTTATAGAGGACATTTCATTTAACTGGTTTAATATTCAGGCGGCAGCATCTGCTTCTATCAACCCCACCACTGGGCTTCCTCGGCCCCCGCTGAAAAATATAACAGTTAATACCTCATCTATCTCTCTCCTCGCAGCCTGCCACTGCTTTAGGCTGGGCCTATGTGGGACAAAACATTTATTCATCTTCTCTGAGTGCCTTGCTCAGAAAAAAGCTTCCCAGAGCAGCCACTCCAGCAAGTCCACACAGCTAATGAAGATAACTTTGAGCAGTGGCTGGACGGCATCTCTCTGAACACATAATGGGAACTAGGAGAGAGCAAGAGACAGAGGGAGAGACATATTGAGAGAGACAAAGGAGACAAGAGTGTGTGCGTATGAGTGTGTGTGTCAGTCTAGAGCAGTTTGAATTAGTTACTCAGCTGTAACCTTGGCTCCTGCCATTGTTGAAGACACCTCTACCTCGTCCTCTCAAGGCTCCGTTCCCACATGCATTAAGGGACTCAGCAAAGCTCTGCTTACTCTCCCTGGGCTTCTCCCAGGCAGCCCGAAAACCAAGGGCTTTCTATCGCTCCCTCAGACACAATGAATACCTGCTCTGCTCTCATTACAATACCCTGCTTTTCAGAAATAGTGTCAGCAGCAATTTTCTCTCCTAATTATTTTCCACTCCTCTGAGGGTTAGGTTCAGGACTGGAGCCAAAGAAGGCAGGCCGGGGTGGGCAGGAAACGGGGGGAGGGTTTCTGTATTTTACCTGGCAGGAAACGGAGAGGTCTGCATATCAGTTCATAATCTAACGGAGAGAAATAGTCACTTATATCAAGGTGGATCTAAACTTCAGCCTCTGCGACGATGAGAGCAATGCCGACTCGGTGTGAGGGCAGATCAGGAGATAAGAACCGAAACTTTTGTCAATACTTTTTCCCACACCGAGAGTTGCTGTTTCCACACAAAACCAAGCATATTCCTGAAACCACTGAGCCATATATTGTCTCTCACCTATTTTTTTGTAGTATCCATGGCAACAACATATTTCAACTCTCCTCCTAGCTCTTTTAGAGCTGTACACTGATCAGAGCCCCTCCTTAGTCCTACCTCTGTGATTTACGACACCATTTTCTACTCAACTAATTTCACTGAAGTAGATAATGACATGGATTAGTTGCTAATCAAGTGCCAATCAGAGATCTGGCTGAACTAAATGTCAGGTGGAATATATTCAAGCCATTGTGGTTACTCCCTTGTGATACTGGATTATGTGTCCTAATCACAGCAATTTTGGATGCAACAGGAGCCTGATCTCACTCTGCACTGTAACCAAGTTCCCAGGAAAGGGATAATAATCTCCATTTTACCTGTAATACTCAGGTAAACAAGGGATTTGGGCTAATAGCGTGCCAGGCACATAGTCACCGATGTTACTCTCCAAAGTGATATAAAATACCACAGGCTTACTTGACACTGGCACTGCGATGTAAGCAGGAAGCAGAACGAGTGACGCGACAATCGCAGGTTCCTGTAAGTTAATATTCTTATTGAAGAAAATCTCTGTAAAGACTGGAAGTGTTTTCTATAAAATAGCTGACCGAACGCAGTATGCTGTAACTACAATTGTATAACCACTAGGCCTAAAAAGGACAAAATGGATCGCAGCTTTATTTGCAACCTTTAGAGGACATTGTGACTTCACTGCCACTCCTTTTAATCCTACCCCACTCAATTAGGGTGGGATTAATCTCTCTTGTGACCAGAAAATGGGGGAGAAGCTTCTAACATCTGGTTAACATTATGCATAAGTGTATTCTAATTTAAACCATGTACTTTTTCCTAAAGCTAACAATGCAATTTGGTATCTAAACCTGAGAAGCATGTCAGTGGGTTATTAAACAATTAAATGTTGCTACTCTCAGTAATCAGAATGAAAAATACTAAGACTTTGATTATTAATTTGTTCTCTTTTTTTGCACAGTGCTGCTTGGGTGGTGAATCTCTGTAGTGTTACTCCCCCTCTCCCTGTAGTACTGTCTGGATGATTTTAAAAGTAAAAATGGGACAGATGGAAATTGTAAAACCATAACAGTTTGGCCGTTTGACTTAGAAAACTAAAACACAGCTGTGTGTAAACTGCCATGTAACTGACATATACATAACCACTCAACTAGAGCAGTGTGTCACCAGACTGAGTGCGGGAGTCTTCAAACAGACCTGCAAATGTAGAAGGTTGTCAGTGATAGCTGCTAATGTTAGCTACACTCTTTTCTTACTCTGAGACTTAATTATAAGTCCAAAATTTTAATTTCCATGTAATCAACAAGGAATTAGTCACCAGCAACAGCTTAATAAATTATTAGTGCCTAATGAAAAAAATCCTACAGATGATACAAGCTCTGTCTCATGGCTGGAAATGATGTGTTTAATCGGTGATTCAGTGAAGCAGCTAGCAGCAAAACAGCGATCAGTCCAGGACTGTAGCATATGCCTATCACTGTAAATGAGTATATTCCTCCAGGTGTCATTATCCCTTACATACAGGAACATACTGTCTTCTCTGTACATAAAGGTAATGCTTTATGTAAGTGTAGTACATGTCTAGTTCCACCAAAACCTGCTTTTTGTTATTAGTTATTTTCATGGATCAAAACAAGCCTTTAGGTGGTGACTGTGCAAGTAAGCGTAACTCCTTGTCTATGTGACCTTTGTTACCTTAAAAGTCACTGTATTTTAAGGTTAAAGCAAATAAACTCCAACTTTAAAAAATAATACATGTATAACTCTTTTTGCAAAGTTTTTTTTAACTGCATTCCTGATGATTTTCCTTTAGTGTAGGTGTTCATTGCAGTTGATTAAGAAACCTCTTTATATCTAAGGACCATAACATAGATCTACTCGTTGGTTTAAAATACTTGATGCAACCATTCATGAGAATAATGGAACGTAACGTTACTTAAGTAGTTTCTTTCATGTCTCTAGTCATACTTCTCAAACCTGCACTGAAGCCCAAGTGTGCATTTGAGGAGCTTAAGCTTGACTTATTAGGAGAACAGAATCTTCATGTTGTTGTTCGAGGTCAGCAAAGGAATGCCAGGTTAGGTTACCAAAGGCCATGTGACACTGTCGTCGCAAATGTAGAGTCTGACAGCTGCGGACGACTCGGTGCCAAACCCCAGCCGTGCTGAACTTTCCGAGACAGTTGCGACGGCTCCGGCGCTCATATAAAGATGTTGTTTTAACTGTTCTGCCATCACGCTGAGGCATTCCTTGTCTGAAGAAGCGGACTCACTCTGTCCCCAGTACAGTGAAATGTATCATTTGCATTCCCCATCTGACGGGGTGATTCTTCATAACTTCAGCCAGGTTGGCAACACTTTATTTTGGAGAATCCAGTTCAATGAGTCTATTTAATGAAGTGAATCCCTTTAGCATCCTAAATCCAACCCCCAAAACGAGCAGCTCACGTTGAAAACATACAGACATAATAATGAGAATCACCTAAAGCTCGGCTGGGATTTTAGTCTCAAACTGCACGGAGTGGACAGAACACGGAGTATCAACAAACGATTATTCAAATTACTTGTGACAAGCTGCCCAGCGTGGTTTCTGGAGTTCTTTTGTAGTTTCCATACCAAAGTTACAATGATTTGCATTCCTTCACAGCACAGGTAAACTATACACACCCAAACAGAAATGAATGCATGATGTCTCTTACATCATATAATCCTATAGTGAAATGCCTGTCTCAATAGTTATGGACGCAGAGGTGAAGTGCAAAAAGTGTGCCAGCCTATCATCAAGGTACCATCTCTCAGGATACGATTTGTGTCATTTATAATCACACTTGGCATGTCACATCACATTGTGCTTACAGAATGGCATCCGTCCGGAAGGAAATCCAAAATTCGTCTGTTCTATTAGACTTCCAGGGTCTGAAAAGCCTCTTTCATCTCAGGGTGTGAGGTGCGCTAATAATCACAGATAAACACAAGCGTCCTTTTACAGCTTCCTCCCTCCTTCAATATCGCACTCATTTTTCACCTTTGACTCCTCGCCCACTCTCTTATTACAAACAAGCACTCTGCCAGTGTGGCTATTATCGCCCCTTCTCCTAGGTTAGATTACCTGTGGAACCCAAAGCTTTACTATCACTGTAACGTTAAAGAGAGGGAGCGAAAGAGAGTTTCCACAGACTGTATAGTATAGGAGGCCAGTGTATTGTGCATGTATGATTGTGCACCCAAGCGCATGCGGTGTCTCTTGTGCGCAATGTAACGTTAATTCCCATAAATGTGGCATCATATCATACGAAAATGTAAAAAAAAATCATCATGGCTTCCATGCCTGTGCACATATGTTAGATGTTTCTAAAAGTAAACACTTTATCAATGCTTCTTTGTGCTCCCAGGAGGAATCAACCCATTTCTGATCAATTTGAGACATGATTAGAAAGAACAAGATGACATGACAGGTAATCCGGCCCTGTAAGTGATTCTGACATCAAAGGGTTTTTGAACGTGTACATCTGTGGTATAAAGGTAGTCAACCCAACACCAGGAAGCATCTCCTATCAATAAGCTTGCCACGTATCTCAATGGGTCGAGAGCAAATCAGCTGCCAGAGAAGATAACCTAAAATATTCTTTTTCCTGATTTCAATTCCACCGCTGACCATTAAGGACTCCCTATGGACTACATCAAGAGTCAAAACCAGATTTGAATTATTGATTAGGTACATCTTATTCTCACTTGATATTAATGCAGATCTATCACTTCCACCACTAACACATCATCAGCCTTTCATGTTTTTTAGTAATATATTAAGTATAGGAAGCTCTATCAGTTGCTTAACACATGACAAGCCCTCCTTGGATAAAGAACTATCTGGAATCGAAAGAACACACCTATTCACACTCCAAACATAATTAAATGCCGCCTCCTGGAGAAATTGCTCTCTTTGAAAAGTTAGGCTAATGGGGGACACACTAATGTTGAGAAAACATGGCTGGAAAACACAATTCCCCCCGAGCAGATCCTGGCCAATTACATCATAAATTACTTCCCTGCACAAAGTTCATCTTTTGATTTTCCCAAGAGAGCCAGCTGTAGGAAGGTAAAGGATGACTTTTCTAGGAACAACCTGACTAGAGGTGAGAGTTGGAACAGAAGCACTTTGTTCAATGCAAACGGGCTCTGAGAACAATCAGGACAGGACAAGACAAATGCATGTAATTATTGGGCAATCCGAATAGTAAGCTTTACGGCTCGTGAGGAGAGAAAACAAGCATGGCTGCTGCTTCACACTCTTGGATCTCGAGGCCAAAACTCTGTGGCAAGTTCGTAATTGCGGAAATGAAGAAAGATGGAGCCGTTCAATGAAAGGCCACTGCTTTCAATTAAAATGCATGAACAGCTGTTGCTATTATGCATGGTTCTTTGAGTTTGCTGGTGCAAAGCGCATCTTCAGCAAAGCCTACAGTTATGTACGATACATTTACATTTGTACGAGTATGAGAAGCTTGCAAAGCCAGAGAAAGCTACACAATTAAAATATCATCATAGTTTTGAATTCCTTTATTTTAGCCTCACTCTGTAACCTGCAAAAAATACACTGTTTGAATCCCAGCTTCGCTTCGGCTAATGAAAGGACAAAAAACACAATAATCGCTCATGGTTTCGGTATATTACTAGGAACTGAGATTCGATATTTATTTATTCAGTTAATCTAATATTAATAGTTTTTATTTTTCAACACCAAATATTACTATGGAGGAGTTCTATTCCAGTTTTCATGGTGAGAGCCATGCCATCCACAAATCGCCATAGCTCAGTAGTTTATATAGTAGTGCAATTCAATTTTCTTTATATAGTGCCAAATCACAACAACAGTTGCCTCAAGGCACTTTTCCATTGTATCTATTTAGTCTTAACATTAGCCTCAAATATATTTTAGATGTGCGGCCAGTGGGGAAAGAGGCTGGATATGAAGATGTACAGCAGTTATATTAATGTGTTTCTTCTTTCATTATAAACATTTTTGTGATGTCTGCCTGAAAAGGAAAGAGCTACAAACTTGAAGTTAAACTGCTGAAATCAGTACAATCATGCCTAGGTGTGTTCTATTCTTTTAAAACTGGTACTGAAAATAATGTCTTTTTCCATCACGGAGGAACTGAAACAAAATGATTAAAAAGAGTAAAAACTGAATTAAATCAGGGAAAACTCCTGGCGGATAGAAAATTGTTATTTGAATTTTATGATCCTGAGATATGGTTTTTCTAAGAACAAATAGATTTGATAGATCTTCACAGAATTATATGTTTGCTTGAGAGGTATGAAAGTCTAAAATGACTGTATTAAAGTTCTCAAGTGTTAGTCAACAATTATACTGATTGCTTTTCCATTAAAAACAAAATTATAATTATGGATATTCCTTTAACTGTAGCCTATAATTCAGGGCAATCACAGCACTTGTCAAGCAGACCCCCGGTGTGCCTCGATGCTATAAAAATCATTACCCTTGTGTAACTCTGAGTAAGCAAACAAAGAGGAAAAAGGCCACTGGGGCCGAACCTTGAGATAGCCAGAGTGGATTCCTCTCCTGTGATTTATCTGACGGGGCCCTGACAACTTTCTTGCAGAATCCCAAAGTGCGCTATCTATTAATTGAGCCTGTGTCAGCACAGGGGAGATTAAGCATCCACAGCTGCCCACTGAAAAGTCTTCCCCAGGCCCAGCTGTGAGACACAAATCAAAGGCCTTGCCACGGAGACGAATAGACAAAAGACAGAGCCCACCTCCATGCAACGCAAACACAAAGATCAGCAGTAATGTCCTGCTGTGATTTATAGTTTAGTAAACATCTCCAGTGACACGCTTTGGTGGGGACAGTTAAAAGTTGAATTTTTAAACAATAACTCAGATCAATTCAAGGCAGCCGGATGATATAACGCCGAGTGTATTTTAAAGTAATACATCTGTGGTTGCCACACTAGTCACTGAGCTAACTTTAAACATGTTTTGCCTCTTGACTCCCTGTCCTTCATAAATGATCTTACTGTCCTTTTTTCCCCAGGCTCCATTGTAGTAAAAAAAAAAAGCCTTGGGCAGACTACTGGGCCTGCTCAGCTCCGTAGATCTTCAGTTAAGGCCTGTCATCCTAACACTGCCTCTTGTAAAAGACCTGTGTGGTCTCAGTGCTTAACCAGCAGCCTTGGCCTGGCTTCATCATGTGAGGCTCCTCACTGCAGAGCCAAGGATTAACCGAAATTGGGCTTTTATAATTATACCGTCATGATTCCAGGCCTTTCCTGCTGGTCTTTTTAATTAAGTAGATAATTTCTCTCTGGGGATGACCAGCTTTAACATACTTACAGGCTATTTCGACAGTGGCCTTTTCTCAGAGCTGTGGCAAAAATCTGAAGAATCAAAACTATTATTTTGTCATGAAAGCCTAAACAATATCACATCCGGGGCTATCACAGGACTGCATTTGATAGAAAAAAATCAGTGGGGGGATGTGAATGATAATGAGACTGCTCAAGTGTTTTCCTGGCGTCCCACCCACCCATCTCAGTGACAACTATAAAAGCTGCCCTATCTCTGAAGGGTGGAGATGAATCTTGGGAGGGTAATAGGGTCTTCTGTCACTCATGCCTTTGTGAGTGACAGTGACAAGTCTAATAATGAGAGAGATGCCTGGTCACCCTTTCATTCAACCATTTCACTGAAGAGACCTATCTCTGCCATCCGGTGAGCAGTCATGCACCCATGCAGCACCAACCTTGCTCAGGCAAGGTTTTATAATTCAAATGGAACAATATAATGGCCTCTACAGTGACAGCATTCAGATAGCTGCTTGTTCACAGCTTGGCTCACTGCCCATTAATTTTAAACCCCCCACAAAAGGAAACCAAACTGTTTTTATGATGTACCCCAGGAGGAACTGAAACAGTAGTGAATATGGTCATTTGGGGGGAAAAAATATACTTTTCTGGTAAAACATTTGGCATAAAAAAAAAGATGAGCATCATAAGTCGGAAAATGTTCCATTTTTCCACAGAGCTTTCTCTCTTTAGAGAAAAGCCAGCGTTATACATTACATTTAGTGTCAAGATTTTATGCTTTGGGGATTGCAGAAGAGTAATAGCTGTGTTTACACATTACACACTAATGCCATCGCACACCACTTTCTGTATCACAAACTGGCAGGATATCAGTTATTAAGGCTATGATGGAAGCCATTGACCTTCCAGAAATGATATGTGGACTTACAATGAAGTGCGCTTTGTCACCTCTGAGAATATTAGTTATCAATTCTGACTTGAAATCTCTCAGGTCAGCATATATGTCATCAGAGCGGTGAAGCAGCAGTGATGAATGTAGACAGAATAGCGAGCCACATTCTTTGTTTTGGAGCCAATCTGATCGTTTCTTTATAGCTCTTAAGCAGGTTATGATCCATTTTTCATGTCTTATACAAAGATGGGATATACTAAATCCATTTATGGCATAATTGCTGATGCCATTAAAGAGGAGCTTAAGATATATTTTTTTAAATCTGATTATTTTTATAATAAAGACTGCACAAATTGGAAACAAGAATTACTGATGAGCTGCTTAATCTCAGTGCGGGTAGAGACGAACAGTCACGTTGCATGGTTTTTACGTCATAATGTTTGGTAGGAAAACTGCCAAGAGTGAACCGTTTTTTGGTTACACTTTAACACTCACAATGATTTTACTCCGTGCGTGTCTAGGGGACTTGAAAGATTGGTTTAGCACTATTTAGATCTGGCACTGATATAAAATCTTTATCCAAATGCACTGTTTGGACAGTTATCAACTCCCAATCACTGTGCATTACCAGTCTAATAGTTTAAATCTGGAAATGCTCATTGGAATTGAATTGCTAATGTTTAACTAAAACACAGAGACAACCAAGTGTTGGGCAGAATAGCAGCTGTACCGAGTATAAGGGTTGTTATTTTGCAAATTACATGACTTTTTGGAACAGTCCTCTACTGGTAAACACACAATTAGAGCAACTCGTCTACGAAGTGTCTCTTTGCGATAGCGATTTCAACCAGCTGGTTGTGTTCTGGTTATATTCGTACATAAAAGTAAGGTTACTGAGCACCTGTGATATTTTGCGGTTAAATCAATGTCCTGCAGAAAATATGTCACTATTTGTGGATTAATTTATGCCAGTAGTGTCAGTCAGTGTTCCGAGTTTTGTACACTTGATTTTCGGATCTTTAGGTTTTTAGCTCTCGTTACTTTTGTTCTCTGGGTTCTGTTTACATTTTGTGTATTAGTTTGATTTACTTCTTTTTGTGTGTTTCAGTAGTTGCTTCCTGTTGTCTGACAGTCGAGCATCTCTGATGCTTTGTATTTAGTTTTACTTCACTTTTCTCGTTGTTCCTGATGAATGTTAGCTCTGTTTCCCAAATGCTACCTTTGCCTTCCTTAGGGTCAAGATTTTCCCATTGCTTCTTGTCAAGTTTTCCATGTTGCTGTGTGTTCAACGTGCTTGTTTTTCCTTGTGTTTTCTAAGTGAATTCTGGATGTTTGGATTCCTTGGCTTGGAGCTCTGTTACCTTTTGGATCAAAGACAATTAAAACTTATTTAAAGTTTGTTCCTCTCAAGAGCTCTGCATTTGGATCCGTAACCTCACACACCAGACACACAGCGGTTCATGACAAGAAATTATTGTGAACTTCAGTGTATATAGATGGTAACAGATTTTCACATTTCATTTGTCATATTTACTCACCATCACCATCACGAGTAACCATTACAGAAGCAATGCGATTGCTAGTTCATTGCACACAGTTGTGATCATTTTGGTTGCGCTCTGGTCTCTAACCACTATGTTCCCTAGTGTGTATGAAGCATAAAATTTCACAACTACCTGTCGTCACCAGGATATTATATCACACAATAATATATTAAACTGAAACTATTTCTAAACTAATAGATAGGCATTTGCAAAATTACACCCTTGCAGGGCATCCAGATATCTGTAACACTGTTAGCATTTGGGAGAGGCTCTGTCACTAAAATTGAAGAAGAGTAAAGATAGACAGAGGAGGAGAAAAAGAAGCTGTGTCTGCTTTCTGGAAGTTTTCTTTTCACTAATCACACTCATTTTTGTATCACTTCTGATCATGATGCTTCTGTGCCGGACTCTACACACACTGCAACAGGAAACTAGATAACGCAAAGATAAGTTGTTTCTCAAGGCCAACACATTTTTTTTCTTTTAATCAAAGAATGATTTGTGCACGAAAGTTTAAAAGAACACGTTCACAGTTGCAGTTTGTTTAAAGCTGCACTTCACAGCTCTGCTAACATCCATATGTTGGCCTTGTTTAAAAACAGGTGCATCGAAAAGTAGCATGGCATCAAGACTGATAAGCATAACATGCAGTCTGTTAAGGACTGAGTCTACAGCCCTGTGCTAAATATTACATTCTTATAAACAGACCTTAAGTAACTTACTTATTGTTCTTCTTATTGTTTATTTTGTTAAAACTTTCATTTCTGATGAATCTATATAGCCCTGGAATAAGAATGAGCCTTCGTACACAAAATTAATCAAAATGACCTGAGATATTGCACTGTATACACAGAGTATATTATATTTATATTGAAAAGAGATACTAATGTTGTTACTGTATCTTTTCAGGCAAAATAACTGAGCAGGAAGACACAGCTTATCTAGACCACTGTCTCCATAGCTGTTATAACATTTCCGCTACATATGCTGCAGACAGTGCTAAGCGTGTGCTTAAAAAAGTCAGAGCAGCTCTTCTGCACAAACCATGTATTGGTATGAATGTTAAATTACCCCAAAAGCTAGTTCCCCGTTATGTTTTGCATAAAAGAATTTGACGTTGGTGCATGCTAGCACTTTGTGTTATGTGAGATGGGCCAATAGCAGTGGGTAGAATTGATCAACTCCTATAATGGCTGAGTGGACATTGCAATGACTCACTGTATTTTAACCTATTGAATTTAATCCGACACATGTATGTCATATGTAATGCTGAGCAACAGTGAAAAACTGTTTCCTTTCTCCATTTGCAACTGTAAACGATGCAATGTGCTCTGCACCTGTAAATATACTCTGCTATTCTTGTTACAAAGAAAATGAACCTTTCCAGTGTGCGATGTCAGTTGATGCACCATTAAAACGGCGGATCTGGTCAACAAGAAGGGGACAAACAAAAACCTGGTGAGAGCACAGATGTGGCACAGCCTTAGTAAACACCACCAAACTGGCACTGCCAGTGGAGCTGACACACACACAGAGACCAACAGCTGTGGCTCTTTTTTTCTCCATCTCATTTTAAGTAAAAGATGTACTACAGTTCTTTACACTTTTGAATTATTGATTCAGCTAATAACCAAACTACAGACACTTTGCACCCGCTATGCTGTAAAATACTACATTAGGCTACTTAAAGATAATACTGCAAACCCTTTGTTTATTAGCTACTGTCTGCAAAATAATCACTTGCTGCAAGACATCTTGGGCTCAAACATCAGTTATGATTCCCGGTTAGGCAGAGAATAAATAAACCTTGGACCACACATAATGTGCAGTCAGCTATAAGTGTAATTAGTCTGTGTGAATAATAGGTTGTAGTGGCAGCACCAGAAAACTTCGATGAAGCAAGAGAAAATAAAAGCAACACACTGTGGTTGTCTATAGTCTGTGAAATTAGTGAATAACAAACTCGGAGCTATTAAATATTTATGCCTAAAACTTTGAGGGATTTTTTAAGGGTTTCTAGATAGACGTATATGTTTTGTAGAATTATATAAAGCCAGCAACAGCATTAATAATATTACATGCATTTACAAGAAGAACTCTGTGCAAGTTACAGCATAATATGATTATTGTGGAAGCTAAAAGCCAAGCAAAACAGAATAATTTTTTACTTTGTGGTCAGCAGTCTATTTACCAGTGAGCTGGGATGACTGATGTATTTCATTTAAGGCTGCCTCAAATGTTTGTCTAGTGGCCAGGTGTACTGGCACTCCCATATTAATGAAAGGGTGAGAAGCATACTGGGCTGCTAGCCAGGGATTATGCTGGGTTTAAGACAGCGACAGCGTGGAAAGCTAGCCAGGTCCTCTCCAAGTCTCTCCAATCTGCAATGCAAATCAATCAACAGTGTGTGGCCTGTGCAGCAGCACTGCAGCACAACCTGACTGTTAGAAGTCATTGTTAGAAATCATCTTTTTTCCTGAGTAGCCATCAGTCTCTGTCAGGCGCCGTGGCCATCTCATCGCCGTCACTCTAATTAGATGGGAATCCCTGGAGCAGGCAGCATGATCGAGGACAGAAACACCAATATACCAACTCATCTCAATCAGGAAAGGAGTTTCTCTCTTCCTGCAACATAAGCTAAATATCTGAGAGTTTGCAGACGTGGATATTAGTGTAGATAATATCTAATTTAGGAATTTAAGATACCATGCTTTTAATCAATGTATAATTTAATATATACTTTATTACTGTATCGTATACACATGTCAAAAACTAACCACAGATTTTAATGACACTGAGGGTCAATCCAAAAGCTACAGCTTGCACCTTTTCAAAGGGCTCATGGTAGATTTTGGGGTATTATCTGGATCATTGTATACTTGCAGAAGTCAGGTTCCTCACAGTCTCACTTTCTTATCTGACTGTGTGACATCTGCATACAGAACTGACTGATATTAAGCTGAATTATTTTTCGTGTAATCTTTGGTGTCTCTTATCTAGATGTTACTTTGATTACTTAATAAATTTCTAATGAGGTGGAAGGTAAGGTTTTCCTCTGATGACTCTGAAGTACACATGTACATATGTTTATGTGTCCCACCACTCCTGTGTCAGCTAAACTTTGCTGTAAACACAACACGCTAGTGCAGAGATCACTGATCCTAAGACCACCTTGCCTTTTTGCAGCTTGTCTTGTCTTTTACAGTTATCACTTCCTGATGGCATGTTACACAAACAAAATTGATAGTTTGTATATTACGCTCTTTGCTTTGTTGTCATCAGTTACATTCAGTTCGGTCATACTAGAGTAAAAACAGGGCTGGCAACCTTCTCGCGACTAGGAAAAATCGGCGGTTGCGTTGCATTTTTTCACATTTGGTGACTGATTAGATGTAGCTGTGGTGAGCAACTGGTTACTCAGTGGCTGACCATGCAATGCCTTAAACCTCTGGATGAAAACTTCCCAAGGACACTGTGCAGGTTGCTAGGTGGGAGGCAACAACCATAGTCTAACTCAGACTGACAGCAATCACTCTCAGACAGGTTGGCAAAGTTTTGCAAATATTTGACATCCAGAACAACAAAAGCACCACTCCAGCTTTGACTCTTCAAGACTAAATGTGGACATTTTGACTGCTCAGAGAGATCAAAAAAATATATCTACAACATGTAGCTCTCTTTGACATGCCATTCATTCCACCATTGGCCATTATGCACGTCTGTCACTTAAATAATATGCAAAGCATCTTAACAACGTAAAAACACTACACTACACTGTAGTATTTTCATCCTGGCAAATTGTGAGCATATCTGTCCTCATCTCAGCAGAGCCAAAGACGAGCCAAGCATCCTGGTTACAGGCTAAATGGTAATCATTTCCATTTCCACTCACATTGCTTTAGTAAAACCAGGTATAAGGCAAGCAATTCATTTCTCTCAGATCATTTCTGCTGAAGATTGGTAGAGGGGGAAATGGAGGAATGGCGCAAAGCAGATGATCAAATCTGAGGGTGATTCTTGTGTCATTTCACTAAATAGAAGATTTATCCTTGCCTTGTTGCCATGGTTGCACGGCAGCAGGGGGGAAATGTGAGGCAAAGTCTAAATCCCTTCATTGATCACTTGGTTATACTTTCATTATATCTGGTGGTTAAGGTGAAGTGTGTTATTGGATTGGTAGCATTACAACGAGCTACATCAAAAAGTTCAATAAAAATGGTGACACCAAGGGAGGAAAGGTTTTCACTCCCTGTGAGATTTTAAAGGCTCAAACACCTCACAGAGTGCAAGACAACAACTAAGAAAAAAAGGGGGGGAAACATTTAGTAACCTATTTATTAAATAACTGTAATATTGGAGTGTATTTGTGACACGACTGGAGGGCAGGCATAATGAATGGGTTCTCTGAAGTCATTTAGAACAGATAAAAACTAGTTTTGTTTAATTAGATTTTCAAACGGGTGGGAGTGTTGTCCCAGTTCTGAGTCAGAACAGTCTCTGTGAAGTTGCATTTAAAAGCATGAGTGCACAGGCTACTCTAAAATACATAATTGTGCATTTTTATGAGCTTCAGAAGTGTAAATCAAAACAAGCTGGAACCCATCTCCCTGACAAGAGATACTCACGTCATAGTGTTTATGGCATACTGTGTAAGGTCCAGTTAGTCCAGCCATCTTAGCCGAATAATTAATTAACTGTTTAATTCAATTCTTATAGACCATTTTTTGATAAATGATCGTATGTTAAAAAAAAATGGAAGTCAGCCAGTCAGCGTTTTTTTATTTTTCACATGGAAAAAAACAAAGATCAATCACACACACAGAAATACTGATTGTGTTTCCAGTTGGGGTAAAAATAAATAAATAAATAAATAACAGTGTCTCCATTGTAAGGTACAAATAACAGGTTGTGCCTTCCACATAGCCTGTAAATTGAGTGGATGATTGGCAATCACTCCAGAGTAATGTCAGACACCCCTCACCTGCAATGAGGAAAGTATCACAGCTAGAGTAAAGGATCCAACAGTAAGATAAAGGCACACGGTGAAGCTGAGTGTGTTCTCATACGTTTAGACGCCCACCTGATTTAGTGTGCAGCTTTTCTTCCAAGTACCCGTGTTACAAGTCTTTACGTGACTGCAAACAACAAAACGACTGTCGGTGGAGATGAGAAACAACCGTGTCATTGTGTGGCGCTCAGAGGACACTTAGTTGAACTATGTGCCAATCAATGAGCACAATTAATGTTCCAATGAACACCAGGCACCGATTCAGCTGCTGATGCTTTAATTGGATAGAACTAAAGAGGGCGAGGACGACCCTTTCAATGACCCTTACCAATAGAGCTGTGCCTGGAGCACAACCTTATGAGAAACCCTGGTGTCAAAGGTTGATGAGGACAACCCTGCTTGACCTCTGGACACATCATCCTTATGAGCCCATTTAACATCACTTGAAATCATGTCTCAAAAGACTGCTAGCATCTGGCGAGCATTTTTTCAATAGGATTCAAAAATGAGCTGCAACAATTGAAACAAGACTGGTGGGCATGCTGACAAACTCAGAGGCTTGTAGTCTAAAGGCAAAATGTTCAGGTTCACACAAACTTCTTCATTCACATAAACAAATGAACAAGCAGGGCGAATATTAACAATGCAGCACGGAAATAGTTACTTGCTTTTCTATTATATAATGAGAGAACATCACCCTGGCCTGTCATCAAATAAGATTTTATCACTTAGTGCTGATACAAAGTTCTTTGGATAACCATACGCCTTATTTAAAACTGCTAATTGCTAACGTCTCTTATTCCTCCAGTTGACCAATGATGAGCACCCACAGTTTGAACAAGTGCTCAAATAGCGTCGCTCACTAGTCAGGTCGAAATGGGCTACGCAGGGTGATGATAAAATAGTAAAAGCAAGTGCCAACTCACGGAAAATAAAATCAGTGCAGAATAGAAAATTGCATTTCCTCTTATGGCTACTTGAGGCTGTCTCCAAAACATAGACTGTGTATAGATGGACATGGCCTCCATAGTCGCGAAAAGACTTCCAGTTATATAGAAGCATAGAAGTAAATGGCACTTGGCTTTTTTTCCTTTGGGAGCTCAGTAAATTGCTCAATTGCTGTTTTCAAATTATACTTAATAAAACATGAAGTTTGTTCTTTATGTTCTGGTCTTTATTAGAGTCGGAAAAGAGTATTCTTTTCTGGGTATGCTGATTGGTTTACAATTTGTGAATCACAAAATGTTAGCCAATCAGCTGTGTTGTCTGTGGTTTCACAATAAGATCCATCCCTCGCTCGTCACGTCCAGTTTAAAAAAAAGTCAGCTTCATAAGTAGTCACGTTTGCTGCATCCATGCTTTGGTCACTTGGATTGCCATGAGTCCCAAGAAAGGCAGCTGTGGCCAACTGGTGACGTTTAGGTTTTTGCCTCCACTAACTTGTAGTGACTGACTTGGACCTTTCCACAGTGTTTGTGCTGCATGCTATTGGAATTATCTGACAATAATCAGCAGATATGAGTATCTGTGCATTGCAACAGAGTCGTTTACAGATCCATCTTGTTAGCCAAGTTGCAAGCATTAGCTGATAACTCAGAATTAGTTGGCAACTTCACCATCACAAATAAATACAGTAATTTTTGGCTACAAAATACTAACACGGTTGTGCCCAAAAAACACTAATACTGAGTTGAAAAACAGTGGTTGTCATTATAGCGGTTTTGCCATCTTTTACATACATTTTATGATTAAAATAGCTTGTCTTTTAGGGTTTCTTATTTCATTCAAATGACTTTTCTAATAAGAGAGAGTTAAACTTAAATCAGTAATCTTCTATGACCCAGCCAATTGCCTTTACAGGGAATGAGAGGTCTTTGGGTGAGAGAGTAATTACATGCACAAAGTCAGGCTGGCTTTAAAAAGTTTCAGCTTGACTTAGCAGGTGCTAATGGGATGTTTGAGAGCTTAGGCTTTGTGGAGTGGAAGCAACCATCACAGACAGTGAGCTGACTGGAGCACGAAAAGACACCCAGCCTTTTACTGATGCTGCGACTGACACGAGCTGACAGTCGGCTACAGACTAGCCACTCAACTCACTGAACAAAACACTACGCTGGGAGTAAAATGGAAAACACATACAACTGGCGAGAAAAACACAACTTTTTTTTTCCTGACAGAGAGACAAAGCTTGTCTGGAAAATGTCAGCCTCCTTTGACAATGACAAAAGAATTTCTTTTGCGCTGCAGTTGATTTCAAAGTTGTTAATTACCATTCTAAGAAGTGAAATCGATGCCGACACACTTGCTTTATCTTATGATTTCTTTCAGTTACGCAATATGTCAATGTCACGGCTAATTCTCAGCCTGCCACTGTAGCAAAAAAGAAAATATGTGAACATCCCTATCAAAGGAAATGTGTCACTTCTGACATGAAGACCTCTACCCTGCGCCTAGTGTGAATGTGTTGGCATCCTTTGGCTCTTCCACATCAATAGTGGCCAGCAAATATACAGTGAAAAATATTTTAAAATAATGAGATCTGCAGGAAGTGCTTGTCACAGATAGTCTGCACATATTGTATAATAACAGAAGAAAAACTGGCTCAGCGATTACCCTAACAAGCTGTTGCTGTGGCCATTATGGATATAGAGGATGCCATGTGTTTCTCCAACAGAAGGAACCTGGGTGGTTGGATGAGGGAACAAATTGCCTGTATCAATATGCATCGAGTACAGTGGAAGGCAGAATTGCAATGTTAATTATTTACCAAGGAAAATGTTGCCCTGTTGCTTTCCCTGACAGGTCAGGCTTCAAATACTGAGACACTTAACATATGCTGCTGAAAAAAACATTAGCATCTCACTCTTGCTGCTCAATTAAACCGAGTATAATAACAACCCTGCTATAAATAAAGAATACACCTTGCTTTTGGACAAGACACTTCAGAGTTGTTTTTCGTATGACACATCACCACTTAGCTACAAAGGTAAAACCAAAAGCTGCTATATTTCAATAAAACATGTACTTATGCTGTCGCAAAACAGCGAGCCCATAAACTCACGCGTCCAAGATTTATTAGAGGCTTAAAACTAGTAGAGTACGCATTTTCTAGCATAGGAGGCGGCTGTCTCAAGGTAAGACAAGCTGCATTGTGTCTGAACGGCTGCACTAGCTGGAAAAATAGCTGCAAAAATAAGCAATGGCTGCGTGCTGCAAAAAAGAACTTTTTGGCACGGAAACATAACTGTGAGTCAAAAACTGAATCATTAATGAAAAAAATGATTTTACAGCAATCATTTATCCATTCTCAGCTGGAAAGAGTTGGAATAAATAAAGTATTTGTAGAAATATTTATACTATAATACTAATAAAAACGCTTTAGACTCATTAGTTAACATCATCTATTAATTTGTTTAAAAAAAACCACAGTAGCTGATTATAGATTACTGCTGTGAGGCATAAAGAAATCCTTAGTTTTGTCTGTAAAATAGAAAGAACTGGGGATACTTGGTAAAAAGCAGGTAAGATGACATGTGTCAGAGAAGTGCTGCATCAAGAGACACGTCTAGAAATACCAAGCCGTGAGCAGAATCCAGAGCTGCTTTTAGTTTTAAAAAGAAAAAAAGAAATAGTAGCCTAAGCACCACAAGCTGATTTTTAAGTTTTATTTAAGTGCTGCTGATGACTGTGCATTGTCCCTGGGAGGAAGAAAAAACTAAGGAGTAGTCAGCATGTCTGCCTGATGTAATGACACAAGCGACATAATTTTGTTCTCTCCAGATTTGCGTTAATTATGATTGAAACTATGTGAGGGATTAAGTACTGCTTGGTGAAAGGCCATATTGTTTGCTGCCATTTATTATTAAGGTTCATGTGCAAGATGAAAACACAAACGGTGCTATTTACCTATTGTAGCAAAGTTATCTTAAAACGGTCACAGCTGCCAGCTCTAACAACTTTTCTGGCAGTATCCTCGAGTCTGTAATCACAATATATTACGGTGGATTTAGTGAAGTTCTGTGAAAGCAAGAAAAGTTGTATAATTGGAGACTGGGCCAGACTACTTCAAATTTAGTATACAGGACACAAATCTCAATACGATTAAACAGGAAAAAAAACACTTTAATTCTAAAAATAGCATTCGTCAGTGATGAACAGATTTTTGTAGATTTGATTAGATTAGATTAGGATGGATGGATGGAGAGTTATACATATATAGATATATAGTAGGTCAATCTTTTTCCACTTGGTGTGTTACCCCGTGTTTCTGGCCTCAACCTTGTTCTAATAAACAGCATCTTCTGCCCTGCAGGAGTGGAGAAATCATTCTTTTTATAGATTTCCTGCTTTACCATCAAGGATTACTCTCTTAACCTTAGCCTCTTGCTTCCTTATTGGCTTTGCTATTGATTGCCCTCCATCCACTCCTCAACCTTCAAGGTGACCCATAACTAATAAACACTCTGGAAAAGTGTGCCATGCGGCAACCCGAAATATGCCTCTGTTTGCTTTTTCTGTTTGTTTATGCTTGTTTTAATGAACGCTCACTGAGCTGACGGGATACCTTTCATTTGTAGCTCCACAGCTGAGCTGAATTAAGCAAATTATTGGGGGTCAACATGATTAGCAGGCACTCTTGTCTTACAGAGGTCCTCTGGTACTTTAGAACATGCGAACAGCAATGTCAGATTAAGCTTTCAACATGTAAACAGCTAATTTTACTGCAAAAGGATAGAGGACGGCATATCTGTCTAATATGATTTTTCTCTTTCGGTTCCCTCCCTTCCCTTTCAAAGAGGGTCACACTGATGAGTGTGATGAAGAGGGAACATCTGTCTCTAAAGTGTTCTTCCATTATCCGCCCATTGTGAAGGATCGGCACCTGAGCAAACAAAGAGCTTCCATTATGGCATATTCACCAGAATCTCAACAGCACCTTTACAAGCTGAGAGTGCGAGACTGAGAAAAGGAAGGGAGTGAAAGAAAAAAAGAAAGAAAAATATTGTATGGGAGCTCTAGATGTCTCAGTCTAGTGTGCTTCTTAAACCAAACTAACAATGACCATTAGTTACAGGAAACCTTTGCTCACCATCATTCCAGCTAAAATGTCTCCCTCTCTGCTGAATGGCTCTCGAAGCTAAGAGTAACGAAGACATGGGTGTTTGTGTTGGGTTTTTTTCTTTCCACAACTCCACAGATAACCCCTTTTTAAAATAAGCGCTTGACCCGCTTCCACACATTGGAGTGTCCTTTTGAGGGTAATGGTATTTTGCATAATACCATTACTAAGCTGAAAGCATAAAATCACTCTGCATCCATCTAATTTTGAACAAGCAGACTAAAAAAATAAAAAACGAGAGTATAAAAGAACAGTGGGGTGGGTTGGGCCTGTAACGCAGAGCAGAAAAAACACAGTTTCATCTCCAATTTCATCTCCTCTGAATAAACAGATTAGATAATGAGATACGAAGGGGAACACGGAAATGTTGCAGTTTAGGAATTACCCGGCCCGAGTGAAAAAGAAAAACATGTTTTAAATAACTTATCAAAGTTAGATGTTATCTGAGTTGTTGAAAGTTTCATCAGTAGCTGAGAGCCAGTAGGTAAAAGGATATTAAGAATATCAGCCAGGCCAGCTGGTCTTGTCAGGCCCCGGTTGAAGACTAAACCTCAGCTGTCAGTAAAAAGACTGATTTCAGAGTGCCCGATCTTACCCTAAACACACCACAGGGAGTCTGGGAGAAAACCCTGACCTCACCCGCCTTCTAGTCCTCTCTGGGATCTCTCAGGCCAGCTGCAACATTGATCTTGCAGGGTAAAATTTCAATGGCTGAAAAACAATCTCCGTGTTGGCAAACGGATGGTACTGCATCCTAGTCTGGGGTCGCCGGTTCAGGAGAAGCGTGAAGGATGACTACGTGGTTGTTGATGGGTAGGTATGCTGGGCGAGTAAAGGAAATAAGAGAAGTATCCAGCTGCCCTTTCATAAAGACATCTGATGGCTTTATCGGTGACCAGGTGAAGAGGTCATCATCACCATCACACCCTCCAACACTCATTTTGCAGAAACTATATATATGAACTTAGGGCGAGTGGGATTTAACGGCTAATATAAAGCACAGCATACTGAACGTGTTCTGACAAATTCATTACTTTTGGAGTGTTGAACCTTTTGGTCTCTAGAGATTTACAATAGCGTTATAAGATTCTTCTGACCAGGAGATGAGAAACTGGGCAGAAGACTTTATATAAAGGATAATACATCGCAACTCAGAGAGTGAAACTCACATGTTAGCTTGAGATTGCATTTAAAAAAATCTAAATATTAAATATTTTTCTTTTTGTGACATCTGTGACATGTATTTCATAAAGGATAAACACTGCGCACCCATTACCGGTCTCAGACTGAGGGAGAAATTAAAGGCAAAGAGGACATCTCCCATTTGCTGATTATCTCCCTCAGATTTGTACTTTTCTCTCTTTGCCCGTTCCGTCTAAAAGTCCTGTCAAAATGATTATCCTGCCGCTCACTGAGTAATAGGAGTTTGTTTCATAACATTTTTGGGGCCCTAATAGCAACAAAGCAAAGTGGAGTTTCTGGCATTGAACATTTTTTTAAACCCGTTTCCCCCACGTGTAAACATCCATAGTATTAATAATGATGATGACGGCATTTACAATGAATGCATCATCTCTCTTGGTTCAGCCTTTTGTAACTATAGCAATTACTGTTGCTAGCATCATTTATTAGTCAATTAAGGAGGGAAAAAAAGACTACCGACTGAGCTCAAGCCGATGGATGAGGTTAAACAGTGTGTGTGTATTTAGGAGCCATTTAAAACAATGAACCACATTTTAAATAATCAAATCGTATTTCAAATACAGCTGAAATGCGTCATATTGCCAGTTTTGCTAAATATTCTAAACATAATGTCAGATTTATCTAAAGAGAATGGCTAATGTTAGCAGTGCTATCACCAGGTTCCTTGCAGGTTAACCTGAAGCCAAATGCATAGCATATAGTTAAGCACGGCCTTGTTCAAGTGCTTCTATGTCAATTCACTGTGACACAACATGCATAAAACTGTTTTTCAGGCTAGAATTGCTGAGACGTAGAGATAGACAGAGATAGTGTGTGCCGCCGTCTGCCTGAGCCGCTGCCCCAACCAAGGGCAGGTGGCTACATAACATCCTTTGAGTTGTACATTATTAAAATATGAATAATTTGTTCAACCTACGCCTACGAGCGTTTCAGGTGGACTAGCAAGGGCAGTGAGTTTAATCATCTAGCTGACTATTCACATACGTTCCTAATACCAAGAAAGAGTGCATCTGCACCCCCTGTGCTACATATGAGGAAAGATAACATGGAAAAATAATCCTTCCCTCATGATTCTCCTGATCTTGACATTGAGTTTATTTCATTTACCACATATATCCACATATGTCTTATTTACAATTTTTTTTTCATTATGTGGTACATAAAAGTCAGTGTGCGCAGTGTGCCATAGCCATGTGTAGCACACTGTGTGATCTTCACTCAAAAGCATTTTACTTCCTGCCTGTTACACCAAGTAAAACATAGAAAGTATCAAGTTGCTGATTCCTTTCAGGGCTCACTAGCAAGCTTGTAAGTGCAGGTACGCTGTGATATTAAACTGATATGTTTAAAAATAAACCAAGTTTCAAAGATTTAAGAATCCAAACAAAGCGCAGAGTTTAAAACTGAGTACATGCTGGTGAAGCTTCACTACAGCAGCAGGTAGCTCCATGTGTACCACTCGAGACATGTGGTGGTCTGTTACCTGCACAACATGGCAGTTAGTAGCAATAAGAATTGAAGTCTTCAAAGGAAAACTACATTTTATAAAATTTAAAAAATGGTAGATCCTGGGCTCGAATCCACCAACCGGCTGAAGCTATTCTGTGTTCCTCCCACAGTGCGAAGAAATGCTTGTTAGATAACCAGTGATCCTAATTTGGGCGTGAATGTGACTGCAAATGGTCGTCGGTCTCTATGTGTTAGCAAACTGTCCAGGCTGTACCCAACCTCTTGCCCTGTGATGGCTTGGGAGAGCCTCCACCTCCAATGCGACCCTGAATTGGATAAGTGGTAGAAAATAAATGGATGGATGGATACATAAAAAC
This sequence comes from Oreochromis niloticus, assembly GCF_001858045.2. NCBI lineage: Eukaryota > Metazoa > Chordata > Actinopteri > Cichliformes > Cichlidae > Oreochromis > Oreochromis niloticus. Next base: position 22,830,207 of record NC_031978.2, read on the forward strand.
ATAGACACACGGGAAAGAATATTTATGGCAGAACATAAACTTGTATACGTACGGTACTCATATCATCTTATGTCATAAATCCAACCAATTCATTTAGACAGAAGCATATTTTATGTCTTATGTGGGACTTTGGGCTACAGTCAGTAACTTAAGAGTGTCTAAGTTAAGATACCAAAGAGCCCTAATATAAAGATGTAGGAAAGAATGCAGGAGATAAAAAACAAGACAAAACAAACATACACACAGGTTGAAAAGTGGTCATATTTTTTAAAAATGATATAAAAGTGGCTCAAACTATGGAGAGCTTACTCTGCATCTAAAAAGAAGAGATCAGCAGCAACATGGCGAATAAACAACATCATAAGTCAATAACATTCATCAACTTCATCAACACTGTTAACATGAAGTAGGTGGGTCCCGGTGCAGGAATGCTGGTGACTAAAGCTCAAGTCACACAGACATTGAGATCAATCAGTAAGCCCCTGGGAAACACCAATCATTATAAATAAAAGGTATATTTCCCAAACAGCTGCTTTGGTCAACAGCAAATTGCCAACTTGTCTGCAAACACTAACCAACTGCTCTCCATGTGGCCATGAAACTGTAAAAAGTGTTACCACAGATACCTTTTAAAATGCAGCGCTGAGGCAACTTTTACTTTGAGGGTGAACACTGACCGTTTCTGGTTTGTATCGCACTTTCTCAAGTTTTACTATCACTAACCTGCTTGTTAGCAGACAAGCTGACATCTTCCATGCAAACTACAGCTAATCACAGCAATCTGCTAGCAAGCAAAGCAAGCCCAAGGCGTTTTCTGGCGCTGCAGGCTCTAGCAATAGCCAAAGCCTGCAAGAACCACTCATCAGCCAATCAGGGGATATACCTTTTTCCCTGGGAATCAGTGGTTGTGTCACATCCAACATGGTGGACAAGTCTCGAGCAACCTGATGTCATGTGAGAAGCCTGTGTGTCACAGGGTAGTAAATATATTGTAGGGTTACCTAGGCACTCAGATTCAGCTTCAACGCGATGCATGAACAACAAATCGTTCTCTGTGTGGATGCAGCTTCAAACAGCACTGAAATCATACCTGTGGCATCAATACAGCTGAAGAGCAGGTAAAGAGTGCAACACAAACCACCTAGGCGCAGAAGCCTGGGGCTGTGAGTAAAGCTTGGTTTAATGCTTTTGTATAAAGGGCTTTATATGGGTTGGGAGGATGTATTGAGAAAAACAACAATCCATTATTAATGTAAACTTGTTGATTTTTTTAACTCTCTGTTATCTTACATTGTGTTCTGATTTTTGTAAACCCTTTACTGACTACAATCGAATAAAAATAGAAAAACCAGATCATATTGTGAAGAATACAATTAACAAAAAATAAGCTCAGGTGGTATGTTATTTTTGGCTGCCGGGTATTTTGAGAGTTTTGGGGGTTTTTTTTACATTTTCCATAGCTAGCCTTTTTTCCCCCTCTTCTCTCTCTAATGCCATCCTCTTTCATTCACTTCCTCTTCCTCTGAAAGACAGATCTGTGGAGCGAGAGCGTTCTTGTCTGAAGCTTATCGCCTGTCTCAACCCAGCAGAGAGAAATTCCTTGCCATTTGTTGAATACAAGTGTGATGGTGTGCGTTAGTGGCTCATCTGCGGCTGCTCTTCCTCACCTGGCACTCATGTGATTAGATTTCATATCCCAGCCTGCAGCAGATAAACTCTATCTCCATCGGCCAGGCCCCTCAACATCAATCTGCCTCACCGATGGCCTGTGTTGTGGCAGCAGTCTCATAACACATTCCTATCACCGTGTTTATGCATAATAAAAACACTGATTTCCCATAAAGTATACTATTTAGAGTTTACTACATATACATACACATATATATATATATACACATACACATATATATATATATATATATATATATACATAATAAAACCCTCACCCAGATGTGCTGGTCTAATACTAGCACCAAGGGGGTCAGTGCCGGTCCCCAGATAGAAGCCAGCCATGCCCACATGCTGACCTCTCTGCATGCAGCACTTCCATGTGGCTGAAGTGGTGCAGAAGAAAGTGGTGGTAGAGTAGATGAGGACAGAGCGAGTCTGTTTATTTATTGTTCTCCTCTGGTTTAACTGCTCATGACCAGCTAGCTTTATTAAACTGGGCTTTGAGCACACACATAGCAGCACTAAAACTTCCTGATGGCTGAGGGGGGATCAATTCAAGCTGCCGCCTGCAGGAATTACTGCAAAGTAATGGTACCATCACACAGGTAGGTCTTGCCTGTGTTAGGGGTTAAATGGACCATTTCAATTCTTTAATCAGCTCCAGTCGTCGCTGCAATGAAAGGAATGCTGCTCGTGTACGGGTGGTTAAATCTATCAAATAAGGAGGTCAACGCTAAGCTGTCATCAAAACAGTTCATATGTAAAAGATGAAACATTTCAAATTAATGCTTCTTTGAAAAATATACAATAGGAGGTGTTAATAGATACACCTATATAAACCCATACAAACCCCACACACACAAAAACATACAGTATATGTATCAGTTATAATGCACAAAGGAATAGGTCAATAAACATGCAATAATAATTGCATGTTTTCAAATTACAATGTAATGATCCTTTCGGGTGTTGTAGTTTGTTATTTACAAGACTTTTTCTTATTACACTTTCTTAAGTCTGCCTGCTCTTATTTACATAGACAACCAGCAGACGTGTCAATGTATAAGATAAAGTATTGCAATAAAGCTCGAACACAAGCACAGCTTCAACATTACCGGAGGGATGAATTATAAATATAAAAACATTGGGGAACTAAAATTAGATTTATAATTCATTATAGGTTTGGTGCACTGGATCTCATGAGACCGTTCGTCCTATGTAGCAACCACTTCTATAAACTGCTGATTGGTACGATCAATAAATGTTGTGTCAGTATTGTCAAACAACATAAAAAGTTATTTACAACAAGGTTGTTTTCACAAAAATCTTCTATATTAAAATGTGAAATATAGGCGAATAAATGTTGTTACATTTTTAATTTGGATTACCTCTGAAAGCAGGGACTTATCAGGTTGCTACATTGAAAACAGATGTACTGACTGTGTGTTGTGTGTGCTCTGCAACCACTCCCCCAATTTGCTTGTTGACTTCGTGGTCCCCCGGACTCCCCACTGCCTCTGGAAATTGTGTTTCACGGCTTGAAGGTTACAGAGAAAGGCTTGTGTTTGCCGAGGAGGCCCGATTAGTGCTCATCAGTCGTGGTGTTTGAGATCCCTGCACTGACCCTAGGGGCAAAAAGCCAAGCTGCTTTCACACTGCAGCACACAGGGAACCCGAATGAGCCTACAGCTGTCTATTGTCTCCCCTCACCAAAAAGAAAAGACAGCAAATTGCCCTGTCAGGAACTTTGGCCTCCATACCAATATAACACATAGCCTTTGTCCCTCTTTTGCCTGCTAATATGAAAAGATCTGGTAAGGCTATATGGTGCAGCAAAATTCACATGACAAAATAATGAATAAAGAACGTCGGCTTATGTAGGAGTTTGAGTGGGTGTTCAAAAGAGTTCATTTGCAACAGTTTGAACTGAAATAGATTTGCATTTAATGCAAATGAATATATATTCAAGCTCAAGCAGGTTAAAGGAGGGTGTTGCACTTGGATCTGAATGTAGATGTGCAAAAACATAAACAGATGGGCATAAACCACAGTTACAGCAAGCCAAAAACAGATACTTTAAACACTGAATTATGTAATTTTAATATCTGCTTTTGCATAACATTCCTATAGTGCATGCTGAGACATACAGCATATCGCGTGTTAAAGAAACGCGATGAAAAACAAAGGCAGCACCAAGTTGGATCCAGTAACCGGTGAAGCCTTGCTAAACCACAAAACCGCTGGCTCAGTTTGCACATTAAGTTGCATTACACACAGCTTCATCAACATTTTCTTTTTCCATTACCTCCTATAGTTTCGCAGTTTCGCTCTCAAGCTTTCTGCTTCTGCATGCACAGGCCCAGACCAGAGTCACCTTGAAGAGATTTGAACATTTGTTTCTCGCTTTACTGCGGTAGCTGGTGGAAGTCAGCAATTTAAATGCCAGCTAGATGACATACATCATTAAGGTGGATTTCCATTTCTGGTCTGTAGCCAATCATACAGAGGTAATTAGGGATTACTGTCTCTGTGATGCTTACTGACACTAAGGCGAGCTGCTGAAGCACAGCTGACTGGAGTTCAGAGGTCATCATTATTGCTCAGCTGGTGAGCAAGGTTCTGTTAGGGTTTGATGGCATCTAAAAACAGTGAGCTTCTTCAGAGCAGGCCGCATACCATTTTACATTATTTACACCTTAAACACTTTTTTTTAAAGTACATCCAATAATCAATAAAAATGTAAAGGCTAATCCTGTCTAATGGTTATACCTCTGTAAGCAGTGGAAGTGCTGAGTGATAATTATGCAATGTTTGCATGCACATTGTTGTTGGCTCTGTTGGCATACTCACAAAAAAAAAGTCTCAGCTTGTTTACAATCAGCATGCTGGCCATCTTAAACAGCAGCAATAAAAGCCCAGAGATCTTGCAGGAATGTAAAAAAAGCTCCAGTAAAATATAATGCACGATTTAATGACCATCTGTTGGGTGCCTGTGCAGACCTTGCTACGACATGCTTTGTGAATGATCAAAGACAACGTCCGCATCGAGAGCGATTCACCTCAGGAGGCACACCAGGGAATTAACAAGCCACCCAGCACAGATCCATTTTCCGTGCAGTTAGGCTCTTTTGATTCCTTAACTGGCCTGCCTTAGTATTACATGTAAAAAGAGAGAGCGATTGTTGCATATATTTCAGTGTTTCAATCTATCCCCACAAACCGTTAAGCTCCTCGCTAATCAGCAACACACTTAAAAGTCTAAAATGCATTTGTTGAATAGCCCTGCAGAACGATTCAAAAGAAATGTGTATTATCAAGATTATTATTTTTTCTCCCCCCCTCTTTCAGAGTAGCCCCGCTATCAGCTGCTTATGTTTATAGCCTTCATGAGTTGCTCCAAGAGTCCATTTTGGTGTTGAGGGACGGATGCCAAATGACCAATCAGCACTTAAAAGAAGCGTACACACACAGAGAGGCATGCTGATGTCCTCAAACAGACATTCCAAAACACCCGGCTCTTATCTCATCAAGGCTCAGTAAATAAAACATTTAACAGCTGAGCCAGACTCAGGATTATAGAGTCAGTGTGTGTGCGTATTTTTTACACATAAAGCACAAAGAAGCATCCGAACGTAAGTCAGACACAAATTACAGGATATCAATATTCATGAGGTAATATGAAGTCATATACAGACCAAGAAATTCTCAGTGGAAGACAAAACAGAACAAGTACTCCAGCGCTTCAGCTTATGCTTCAGTAAATTTACCATAAAGCATGACAAATCTCTGGTGGGATCCAAAGAAACAGCATAGCTGCAGAAAGACTGCAATCCTAGAATAAGAACATATATATACATCAATAACCGTGTGAGACATGGCTTTAGCCTGCTGCTTTGTTTGCTTTTCTTCATTTTCTGTCTCTTCCTCCCTCTTTCCTTAATTATTCTTCATTTTTCACCGCCTTCCTGTCTGTCAGTTAGACTGGGTGCAGTATTTAACATGCTGAGGGGACACATGTCCACCCCAAATGCCACAGAACAAATTCGCTACTTTGTTTGCGTTCACAGCTCATTTGGCCCGATCCATGTTTTGGCATTCTGTTATTGTCACGCTTGGTGAGGTTTTCTACGCTGCCCCACCAAGGGGGAGAAACACGTTCCAGGGGCTGTCAGCTGAGGCTCACATCTACCCTCTATCCTGCCGGATTTCCTTCAGGTTTACCCCGTTTATGTAGAACGCGGCCTGTGAAAAAACGGCGACCTCGTGATAACTTTCGCTCCTTATTTTAAAGACGGCGGTAGAGAATTTTGAAGAGTGAATCTTCAATCTGAATCGGGAAGAAACGTTCCAGGGAGGTGAGTGGTTGGAGAAGTGACATCAAAGTCAACTGTGTCCCTTCCCACCCACATCTTGACCTACAGCTGTGTCTGCTTTCATGCGCCTCCACCCTCAAAACAGTCACACGCTCTCGTATACACCGGGTCTCAGTTTAATTTGAGTGACCAACCTCGCAAAGTGTCAGTGTCGTGCTGATCACTCAACCAGCCACGGAGGTCGAGGGGAGGGACGTGGTCTCGTTTGCAATTTCACAGGTGGAGTTGCGCGGTGGCGGGAATGTCCCAGCTGGTCTCAAAGGTCTAATCTCCCCCAGCTAGCAGCAGTCTATCCACCCACTGACTGTAAACACAATGGCTCCCAATGGCACTGAGCTGATTGCCGTTTCATCAGGGCCAGGACTAGAGTCAGTGGAGAGGAGCGCTGTCTCGCACTGTTTGATGAACTTGTTTATTTTCCCTGCACATTGGAGGCCCAGAACAAACCGATTGGCAAGCGGCGTGTTTATCAGAGAAAGCATTCCCGATGACACTGGACAGTCGCTGCTGCACCAAAGCCACAGCAAAAAAGCTTAATTAGAGCTTTCTGAAAATAATGTCTTGATACCACCCCCTATAAAGCCCATGCCCATTATTACTGCTAAGTATGCTCCTCCATCAATTATGGCATGTGCTAATGCGAGTCTCACAGTAGAGAGCCAACATGTTTCAGTGGGCTCAAATAGCTTTGCTGCACTCTCCCACTCAGAAATTAATCTTCTTCCCAGCAGACGTCTCTGCTCATGCCCGACACAGAAAACAACAAAAATACTGGTATTAATTGGTCTGTGTACATTGAAAAATCAAGTCCTATCTAACATCTTCTCCTAGAATACATGTGATCGTTTAGTTCAATTTGTTACATTTGTCAATTTTAAACCCTACAAAAAATGCTTATTAATTAGCTATTTAGCTAAATCCACTAATGGTTTATTCACTTTAATTGATAAAGTGATGTGTTTGATGGGAGGACAGTTTGGCATGGTGTCGGCTTCTGAAATGAGGAAAAAAAATTATATCTATACATATATATAATTATATATATATTATATATATATATATATATATGTTTATATATGTGGAGAGAAAATGAGAAGACATTACGCCGACTGTTTACCTCTCACTACCACCCACTACATCTGACATCTGTTCTCCACCTCCACCACACCTTTTACTCTGCGTATCCACTGTCATTCTTCATACCGCCGTCCTCCTCATCTTTCTCTCGCTTTTTCAGTGCTCCTTCCTCACACTGCACTTTTACACGAGCTTCTGTAGCTTCCTCAGAGATCTGCCAGCACACACATACTGTGGCTGCAGAATGCAGGTGATAATGAAGTGTCTGGGAAAAGAGGATTAGGTGGAGTGGCGGGCATCATCCCCGTGGTATAAACGCTCATCTTTCCCTTAAGAAGGACACATGGAGCGTCTTTCACCTCAGTCTAACTGCCTGTCCTGGTGTCATTCTCAGCTAGCATACTGGGATGGCTGCTGCGGCCCTGCAGGAGAAAACTGCGAGTGGGTTGAAAAAACGGTGGGCCCTGCTCCTCGGGGAAGCTTGGTGTTTCATCCTCTGACACCCATCTGTTTATTCTGCACAGTCAGGCTAAGAGGAGCATAACAGGCAGTGGGAAAGTGAAGATCTTCACCAGGGGAACAGGCTGATACAGAGGGAAGGATGGGAGGGTGAAAAAGAGAGAGACAGAGAGAAGGAGGGAGAGAGAAACTCCTCCTCTTCCCTGTGGTCTGAAAAAAAGATGACAGTTTTCCTCTGGAGCTTGCTTTGCCCTCCCTGGACTCAAACCTTTCTTGTAGGCAAGAGGCCTGTCAGACACAGCTAACTAGGCTGCCCCATGAGAGATGCAGAAAGCTTGACAGTTTGTTACTAGTTGGCATGAGGCTGTAGCGGGTCAGTTTCTGCACAGATAGCGTAAAAAAAGTGCCACTGATCAGCCACCAGCCAGCAATTTAGAAATGCTCACCTAAATATTCCCTCTGTGAGTTAAAAGACACTATTTACCAGTGCAGTGTATGGATTTATATCTATATACCACCTTAATGTAACTGTACACTTTTATAGTCGGGAGCAGTCAGGTCTCTGGATGTTTATTTGTGGTGCAAAATGCAAACCTCGACTACGTGCAGTTTGCACGTGTGCGTTTTGCTAAATCAGCCCATACGGCATTGGTCCAGCAGCTAACAACAGTTAACATAGCAGAATAGTACATGGCACATTAACATCACAGAATGCAGATCAGTAATTGAACCAGCTACCACACCTATTTGGTTCCCTCCCATCAGTAGTGTGTGGTCTCATGTTAATAACAGCAACTAGAAGCTGAAGGAGAATTATACCACAGACCACTTCAGGCCCACACCAGTAGCATGCTGACTTTATTAAATAATCTGTGTAGTATGTGCTAAATTAAGCATTTATTTAAAACAGATCATTCTGCTCACTGTGGCTGGCTCAAAGAGTGAGGTTATTTGAGAGTTAGCTAATGGTTCTGCTTAAAGGCAGAGTAAAAATACACTATAAAGAGTATAAAGGGTAGAGGAAATAAATTGAACCACCATGTTAAGAACATTAATTGTTAAACTTTAAAGGAAAGTCATCGCAAATTCATTTTTTAAAATACCTTTTTTAATATTATAGTGAGCCTCAGTGTTTAAATACCTGAATGTATATTTCAGACTATTTCCCTTTTGTCCCTTCTGTGTTATTGGAACAAAATATTTCTCAGGATGCAATCTTGGGTAAATGTTTTCAAAAATGACAGGGTTTCATATGATTGGTATATTGGCATGTCAGCCAGTGCTGAATCACTTGTGAGCGTGTGCCTAAGCTCTTGATGTCCTTGTAATAGCCTTGCCATGATTGGTGGGACTATGGGATGGGGTAGTGCCCTGCTAAGAACTGTTCCCGTCTGTCAGATCTCATCACTCCACAGTGCGTTGCTGGGGGCAGCAGGACCAAAACTGACCACTGAGTCAACTGACAAGACAACTCAGCATCCAGTTATGCCAGAGTAAGGATCACACACACACACACAAGCACACTGGCGTTTAAATTCAGGCAGGCACACAGACATGCCATCATGCAAGCAAATGTTTCCACAGTACCACTCAGACTCACAGCCACTGTCATGACAGTGCACAGTTAATAGGAGGCATATATATGTAATACACACAGACACATGTATGCAAAAACAGACAGCACCTTTAACTTTGTGCAGGATCCAACCCCAAAACGGCCACAATAAAGCCTGTGCAGGATACAAATGTGCTCTGACACTGTGGTTGGCAATGCACTGAGTTGTCTAAAATCTTAACAAGTGACCCAGAAATGCTGGTGAACAAAAGGGAGGTTTGGGGTACGGGGGGAGGTCATGTGTGATGCAGTGTGGAAGAGAACTAAATTGACACTTTCTTGCCTGCTCCTTGAGCCCTGTGGTGGTATTCTCACGTTGTGTTCAATGAGGGGCGACAGAATAAGGTGGACGATTCTTAAACGAGGTTGAATATCCATTGTTGTACAAAAGCAAGTGAATTACCGAGAAGCTGAAATCTACATGTTGTGGGAGTGCAAAATATCTCTCCTTTCAGAGACAGCAAGAGAGAGCACAAAACGCAGAGAGAGAGACGCTGCAAGGGTGAAACATGAAGTAAAACAAGCAGTTCCAATATGTTTAGAACAGCAACCCTGAGGGAAGAAGAGGCCTTGACTGTAATATCACATATATTTATTTGCAACAAAATGATTCAGAGGTAGGAACATTCAAATGTGTGCAAAAGCAAAGAAAGGTGGACGCCAAAAGGTATGTACCAGAACTGTTCAAAAAAGCGAGGACTGCTTATATGCATTTTAAGCACTTTATAGTTTACCATGATTGTAAGTCAAAGTGTAAAAGCACTCTGTGACTGGCAGAGCTAGCATTTAAACCCGATAAGGCTCCGGGGTTTCTCAGTCTTCTCGCTCAATAGGCGATGGAAGAGATTCTAGAGAAGTAAAGCTCTCCACCTCAAATGACCCTTTAGTGGCAAAAGGCCACATAAGACTCTGGATCAGCCTGAAAATGACATAGAAAATAGGTGATCACGTTTTAGAGAATCTCTGGTGTAAGTCTCCATCACAGACACCTAATTTTCTCTCTGCTTTACTCTCAAAGGCCAACAAAGTCAGACTTGTAGTAACCATTTTTACACCCCGATGGCAGATGTGAGAGCGGTTTCAAGGAAACGTGCATGGGAAACATGCTTCTTTTACGGCTCCATAAAGCTCACTATACCACAGCCACCAGCAAAAGCTCTACAAAGTTTGATATGCTTCTGCTATGTGTGCTGTTTAAAGTTAGACCCCTTCCCTCACCTGCACTGCAGTGCCAGAGATCAAGCGATGCCATCAACGAGCTAATGACATGACTGCCGCAGGCAACAGCGGGCAGCTTGATTTATACATGGGGACAGAGATGAATGATTCATAGGCTGAGCGAGGGACACCAGGACACGTGGAAACTATATGCCCCTCTCGCTCGCTCTTATTCGTGGATACTGACCTCACCATAAACTCTCTGGAACACTCCCTTATGCCTCATAAGCTTAGCATTACACAACTAACCAGTCCTGTTAACGCTGCTCGTAACAGCTGCATGACTGTTTTCTCTCTTCCTCTTTTTGTCTCTACATTTTTTATAACTGTTCCTCAGAGTGTCCCTCTTTACCCCCCTCGGATTCATTCGCTCGCTGGCCATTTCTTCTTCCCTTCCCATTATAATGCAGCGCTAATCCTAAATATGGAACCCACTGTTGTAGGATAAAATAAATGGCCCAATCACTCTGCATCAATTAGTCCATCCATCATTGCTGATTGGAGGATGAGGAGCAAGAGAGGGGGTTGTTCATCGTGACTGTTCTCTGTGGTGGCATGGGAAGACAGAAATGGCACGCTAAAGCTTTCACAGGGCAATGTTATCTTCACCACTATTTGGATATCACAAACTGCAGTCCAGCAGATAACCTTGTCCTGTTACTTTCACTGGAATGCCCTCTAAATCACATCACCTCCGTCATAAATGATCTGACGGCATGAGGACGCTTCTCACGCGATAATTACTCAATATGATGACTGACGCGCTGAGTCGCTTTAGGTGAAGACGCAGTTGTATACAACACAAATAATTCATCATCTTGCTGCAAGACACTAAAAGCACTTTTGATTAAAAAAAAAAAAAAGAAACGGATCTAGATTCCAGTAAGACGAGCAGATTGTTATGGCTTTATAGCATATAACCCCAGCATTACACTGTGCTACACATTTAATAAAGGCAAGGAAACACTTCAATGGTAGCACACAGTGCAGTTTTAATGCATACACTCACTTAAAAGTTCACTACACTTGAGATTTGTAGAGTTAAGTTGCTTTATAATTTCACTAAGTAAGTGCAATTTACAAAATGACTTTCCTTGCTTATGCAAGAATGGGGCCAATTCAAATATATTTTTTAATTCAATTATTCAAATCAGCCTGACTGGCTAAAACCAGTGTGAGAGGGCGCTCCCATACTTGCATGGCACATGCCCTGACCCAGGCCTACTGAGCTACTGTCATTGAATTACACGGATAAAGAGAGAGAACTGCTGGGTGCTACAGTATACAGTTACAGTACATCACTGCTGTTTTGAACACGCTTAAAAAAGAACATGGAATATTACAGCACGAATACAGGGCAGGCCTAGATCAGAGTGTAACTAACTCTTCTCTAAATATGAGGAGATAAGTAAATCCCAAGGGTGCCCCACTGACTGAGGAATCTTTGCATTCAATTCATCATTTTACATTATTTAGGTTACTCCATGGGGAAATACGCTATCTCTCTCATAAGTTATGCTAATGGCTGTTACTACCATCTGTGAACTGAGGACCATCAGTCAAGCATAGTGTGTAATCTTTGAGTTATGAGAATAATACGTCATCTTTGAGCGATTAGTCTGGGGGCTTCCAGGGAGCTGTGTAAGGGACAGAAAGTCATCTCGCCCAAACCGTCACCCAACACCACCCTATATCTCGACCTATACCCCTCCCCCTGCAACCGCACAGCGCCCTGCATGGTCCCCTCCAATCGACTCAATAAACAAGCCCCGGGTAAGAGCCAGACAGAGGATAATGGTTCACCTGGAGGTGACAGGAAAAGAAAACAGAGCTCTTTGCATAACGAATGGAGATAAAGATAAGCACAGCGCAGCACTTAGGAATCTCAGCAAAGGATTATTCAAACATGTCTTAAAACCGAACACGTGTTTTGTCTTTTTTAACCGTTGTGTTGCGATAATGGCCAGCCTTGCATTTACAGCACAGTGCTGGTGCATCCGTATTGATGATGATGCTCTGCACTTCTGATCGGATAATTTTACCATGAGCAATCTTTTCTCACATTTCACTTAAAGGCCAGAGCTCGGAACATTTTGTTTTCCATCTGTTAACTGTGTTTGTAAAGCGCGGTCGTCATGCAGGCGTTTTCACATCATTTCACATCTGAGGAGAGGCAGAAGCGATTGCCTTGTCATATCTTCGGGAGCCTACATCCCATGACATCTTTAGTTGCAGAAGAGGACAAAGGACGTAAGCACCACGACAGCAAGCATAATTATTCTCATCTATTATAATGTGTTAATACCTTCCATGACTCATGCCAGCGTTTAGGATAGGAAGAGTGCTAAAAGGCCTGCGGCTCTTACGTAACAAGTAACGCAGGCAACATCGATAAACACGTCGACATTGATATATATTTGTTTTAGGGCTCACCTAAAATGCAGACTTTTTAAATGCTATTAGCCCTGTTTTAAAGAATCTAGGCGTTTGTGTCATTCTGGACGGGTTGAGAGAGTGACCACAGCCGTGGCTGAATTAGCCCAAGCCAAGACACACACAACAAGCCATGTCAGTGACCCACTGCTTGACTGGAGCACAGAAAGGAGGTCCAACCTGAGAAGAACGATTTGTTTGGGTGGTCTAGTTAAAGCCTAGTGCTAAAAGGGCAATGGTTCTGGTTAGAATGCTAATGAGCAAATTCCCCTCCTGGATGGAGACATCAAAGGCAAGTGAAGCTCCCCCTCTCCGGCTACACAGGGCTTCATGGTATCATTGCATAGCCCTGTTTGCACTTGAATGCTTGTGTTTGTGTATGTGTGGATAAAAAAAAGACAAAGGGACGGGGAAGGCAGAATAGGCAATGTGATGTTTACATTAGGTCTATTCTTTTGGGACTGTGCCAGCATCCAGCCATGCTGTGACACACATCACAAGAGCAACCTGGTACCATTCATAATTACCCTCTATTCACAGAGGCCTCATTTGGCGTGCTATTATCAGAGATCATTGTTATTTCCCTCTATGTATGTTTGAAATCCCAGTGAGACCAACATGTCTAAAGCAGATAACAGTGCTATTTTGGTTAACCCCATTGCGTACATAATACTGAAGATGCATAACCCAGAGAAAATTCCCATCAGTGATTTCTAAGGATTTAATAGAGCATCAGGGCATAAGAATCTTTTCTTATGAATCGTTTCTCTGTATAACTATTGCCAGAAATATAATGCAGTGTTCCTGTGCACTGAAAAAGGCTCAGAAAGAGCTTTGTTGTCATTTATTTCCATCTTTTCACACTACTCTGACTGCGACAAAACAATCACCAGCAAAACTCTGTTTCTGTTTTGCTGTGACCACATGCCACACTTGAATAAGTGATGCATTCTAGAGAAGTAAAACCTTTTTCTGTGAAAATATGGGGGAATAACAGAGACCATGCAAAGCCAGGGGTGCTCAAAGTACACCTAGGTGGTAAACTAACTTAAATAAAGTAAAGCCAATGTCCAGTTTTCCTGAGCTGTTCAGAGTCCTACTTCCAGAACTGTTAAGAGTTACACATGGCTCAGGTGTGTGAGGCCAGCATGATGGATCATCCTGTTGTGAAGCTACCCCTCTGCAGAGCCCCGAGAAGACAGCTGGGAGATAAGGAGGACCCTATATGAGAGCACATCTCCTCTCCACATCGATCCTCGCCGCCACCAGGCAGGAGGTCTTCACATGCCAAACCGCAGATAGAGGTAGAGAGGGAGGGCAGGGTGACAACAGAGAGAACAGTTTTGCAGGTTTAGCAGACACCTTCGAGTGATAAAGACACTGGAAGATAAAACCCCTCTTGGCCTCGTGCAGATAAAAGACAAACGGTGTAGTGCTTTGTTTTAGGGGGAAAATAACAATTTCAGCTCCCTGGTAGATAATAGTAATCTGTCTCTGGTTATAGTCATCATTGTTTACCATGGCCAAAAAAAAAGAATAACAGAAAGACTACCCGCTGTGGCGACCCTTGTGAATAAGGCAGCAGTGGAAACTGGCTTCTTCTTCCTTTACTCTTCTTAAAAATACACATAAAGGACGTATGACATGCATGTTGTTCAACTTATGGTCATTATTAGCACATTAAAAGTGACTCTCTGCATTTTTTAGTTAACCGACCTCGTATCCTGTGCCAGTAACTTAGGAATAGCATCGCTGGAAGTCAATTAGGAATGAAAAGAGGCTTTGCTCTCAAAAAAATGGCACTTGCTACAATTAGAAATTCCTCTGGAGTTAATAAGCGCAGCTGCAGGTTACAATCAGCTAAAATGTTTTCTTGCAAAGTACAACATTAACTGACACATAAGATCTCACGTTCTCATGTTGACAGCCTCCAGTTCGCCTCCGTTTTTCGCTGCTGCTGTTATGAAACAGAGCAATCTGTAATATCCTCAGAGCTATTATTAGTTGAAATAGAAACTGGATCAATCACCGAGGCCAAGATTTAAAGAACTGTAAAAAGGTGATCTGGCACAAAATAACAATAATGAAAATGTAATAGCAAAGAGAATTGCTTCTTGTGTTTCTTTGTACGCGGCAAATCGATGACGCGAGTCGACCGCAGCGGAGACAGACACCATTCAGGCGGACAGTATACCTGCTTTACAGGGTCTGGCTTGGTTATGGAGAACCATGTTTGTGACCCTCTGATCTCAATCACAGAAATTCCTAAGATGGCTGTGCGCTGAGGGCCTCTTCATGCTGCTGATGGATTGAGATTCTACACGGCAAGTTTGCAGTCTTAAAAATGTATCAGACGAGATAAGGGCCACTCCAAGCTGCATGATTAAACGCGAATAAGGTTTCAACAGCTCAATGTACGCTCTAATGGACACCATGTGCACAGAGCATATAACCGTCGAGTGGCTTTGATCTTCCTTTTTGCCCGTCCTTTGCTTCTGATGAGTCATCTTTGCCAGGTGGTAAACCCTAATGACTGAATAAATGCAGAAGCACCGTAATCAGAAGGTGCAGCATGTGCCTTTCTTTTTGGTACACAAATTATAAAACCTCTTTAAAAAGGAACTATATAGTTTTGACCAGAAAGAAAGCAGATGCAGCATAAAAAGTGAACCAATCATCCACAATACTGCATTTTTCTCACTAAAGAAAACACAGCAATAGGAATAAAATGATACAGGCTATAAACACATACACATTGGGAAAAATGGCAAAATACGATACAGTGAAGATGCTGTTTGATGGTTGCATTAAAATGTGTCATAAGAAATAAAATGTTTGCTGTGATAGAGACCTTCATAAAACACAACATAGGGAAGATTTTATCTATAATACGTATTTTGATTAGTTATATCAGACAGATAGATGTGCTAAGGCAGACTGTCATAGTCGGGATCCGACTATACAACTGAAGGCTGTTAATGTAGCTGGATAAACATATAAGGCTGAAGCAGTGACCTTATTTCATTGTCATACCATCCCTACATATGAAAAATTTCCCTGGGGACTAAAAATTAACAGTGTAACTGGGTGCATTTTACCCAAAACCTCATCTCACTGCAGTAAAGAATGATTATTTCAATCATGTCACTGCATAAGTCAAATTTTACAAAGGAAGAGCCGTGTGATTGGGCGGTAGCATTCTACTGGAGCTCCCTAACCATTATTCCCACACTACAATCGGCTGCCTCAGATTTCCAGCGTTGCCTTGATGATAATGTACTTCGGCGGGCTGCTAAAGTAATGACCATCTCTCAGTGTGGCACAGCGCAAGGTTGCTCTGTACCACGCTCTAATATTTTGGCCTTACATTCAGCCGCATTTAACACAGACACTTGAAGTAGACACTAAAATCTGCCATGAATTCAATGAAACAGATGTGCTGAATGCCTGATCTGATAAGTGCAACTTTAATTGCTTTACCATAGGAGGAATCAATGGGACGCGATAGTGAAAAACAAAAGCGTTCACTCACCTCCGCCTCCTCCCAGAAGACTGGAGTTTGCTGAAAAGAGAGGGGAAAAAACTACATTTAGTAAAAAAATGTAAAAAACATGCATAAATATGGATAATTCAACAGTATAGGAGATCACAGCATGACGAGCCTGAAACTGGCTCGAATAATAACAGTTATTTTACAGATTTTTGTATCGCTTTGAAAGGAAAAACCTATAATCACACATTTCAATAGCTCTGTCTAGCAAATATAACATGAATGTCATCCAACAGTTTGTTTATCAAATCTCCAGTTGACAAAAATGATCAATGTGTGAGGCAGTTTTTTTTTTTCTTTAAATATCAAATTAGCAACTTGGCAACAAATGTGTGATTCAGTCAGCAGCTACTCAATATACACTCCTTGGCGGATTTTCTTTGGCAAAATCACAGCGGTTGTGCTCAATAAGACATGCGATTCATTAAAAGCAATTAAGAGTAGTGTGCAGTCTGAGACAGTTGTACACTACTGTGCAACAGTGAAATCCAGATATTGTCATGGCTTTGCAGGGTCTGTTCATCTCTCTGGGGAACATGTCACACAAATTGATGGAGACGCGGTAAGAAATTATGGCACTACTGGAAGATATATTTGCAAGCAATAAACTGTTTCTACTGTCTCTCCACTATAATCTACACTAACAGTATGCTGTAGGTAACAGTGCAGTATATGAAATATAACCTTGGCATAGAGTTTCACACTATTGCAAAAATAATAAACAAACATAAATTTCTATCACTAGGACAAAGTATCAGTTTTAATAGTGATGCAACAATCAACCGGACAATAACCAGGTTCAGCTCATTTCCAGCATTCTTTGACCTGACCAGTGACCGACCTGCCATATGTCGAAATATGAGTCCATCCCTTTCATGCATGTGAAAAAAGCATGCAGCAGCACAGGCAAATAGTCACGTACACTCACAGCTATGTGCTAACATGTCATCAGTGTGGAAGCCTTTCACTGCAATTGAAGTTCCCCAAAGTAAACCACAGGGGAACCAACAACATAACAACAACCCTAATCAAACACACTAAGGTAGTTGAACACGGACATTTTAAAGAAGCTGACGAATGGAAAGTGGTTAAAGTCGAAGATAACCAATCATCAGGTCAGAGCCGGCCACGAGCCAGCAGCCTCGGTATGAGCAAAGGATTAAAGCAGTTGCAAGGGAAATTATGGAGCATGTATGTAAGTAACTGACATGTGTTTTGTTACACAAATCTGTTGTATCTACTTTAGTTTGACATGGTTAAATATGTCGGGTTGAGATGTGTGTACAGCAACTCATTTACATGTAATTATTTTTATCTACTTGCAATTGCAGAGACCTATTTTCAGTTGTTTACATTTAAAAAAAGAAATTAAATAACATAAATGTATTTAAAAAAGATCCTGTAATTTATAGCAGTTTAATATGACAATAACATAGACTTCATTTAATTCCACACTGGTTAAATTCACTACTATGTAGTAGGATCGATAATGATACACATGTATTTTTTAGACAGTATTTATCCTGCGTGGGTATTAAACAGGCTGACTGCTGACAGGGTGAAGGACCAAGAAAAAAACTGTATTGATGGAAAAGTGATTTTTGTTTGCTTCTGTCAGTTATAGCTCCTAAATCTGAATGAGAATCAGCCAATAAAACTGCAGCTGGTGGATCTCTAAGCTTTAGCTTAAGTTTTTCCACAAATGCATTGCTAAAAGAAAACCTAATATGTTCATTTCCAACTTTACATTTTTATTTCTGGACTTTGTAGCTTTTCATGATTAACAAATTTGAAATAATTAAAAAATAATCCCCTTGTTTTTTTACTGTGCACTTCAGTCCGTCAGCAGATGAGTGGGGCTGTCCTCTCACCTTCTCTCCCTGACGTTATGTAGACTAGAAAAGAAAAACTGACAAAGAGCGGCCTGCTGGTGTGAATTCTGGCTGGATGAGAATATTGGCAGCAGCAATTTTATTGTTATGCCGTTCTTGGTCACATAAATACAGGACACTACCATCACATATCCACAGCAAGTTTAAACACCAAATTACTGACATGATCGTCACAATACAGCATAAAATGAATGGCCTTAACATGTTCTCTCAACGAGCCTATGCACTAGCCAAAAAAGAAAATGTGTTATGTACCATAAAAGTGTACAGTAGCTTGCTGTCAACACTCCCTGTATCAGGTTTGCTGCATTTCTAAAGCAATTTGTTCCAGCACATTAGCTGAGAGGAAGGCTTTAGCACGAGGCTTCTGACATACTGTAGATACGTAGAAGACCCCTGAGGTAAAGCGTAGCTCACTGATGTCTGTTGTTAGCTTTCAGACCATTTAGTTCATCACCACTCATAGGATGACCCGTGCTGTTCACGAATGGCCGAGTCCCCTCCATTTACTGTAGTTTACTGGTAGTTAAATGTCACTGTGATATACCAGCTGAGAGAGTGATGAACCTGTTTTCATTCTTGCCCCGTAACAGACATTCCTTATACACGCGAGAAGGAAGATTAGAGGGGATTTAAAGTACATCTGTTAATTTGCAAGTTTCTGGAAGAAGGTAGACTACGTGTTTGAAGCAGAGTTCATACAACGGATATTGGAGGAACCATACACCGTGCCATGCCTTTAATGATCCTCAGATCCAGCTATGCATCGGGTATCATTAGCAGTCAATGCTTCCCTATTAAAAGCTTATTATTTCTCAGAAACGTTCTGTGCTGAAGTAATAGATAATGAACGTGTGCTATCAGGGAGAGTAATCCAATCACAGCAAAGTCCTGTGGCTTTTATGATTTTTTTTTTTTGTTGTTGGTCTGATTACATGTATAAGTGATTTCTGGAGTTCACTCAGTTTCTGCATGTTTCTGCGGAAGCATTACTGTATTGTTCTCACTTGGGCACCCAACATGAGTGGGCATAACTCATGTTGTTAAAAAAAAAAAAACCTCTCCCACTGCAGAATGTGTTTCATCAAAGGCCCTTTGTTGTGTGTATGTGTGTGCACATACAATATGAGCACCAATGTACACAAACAAAAAAAAACAGCAACTCAAACAGGGATGTACTGACAATGCACTGTCATGTTTACAATAGCACCTCTCCAGGTTTTTCTGTGATGAAAAAGACACTCGTGCTCTCCCAGCCTTTGTTTGGCTCGGGAATCTGACAGCCATCAACGGAAAGCACGCAACTCGAATGTGCGTCGTTTCTAGAACAGCCTTTCATAACCAGGTTGGGACATTTTTTTGTTCATGTTTGAAGATCACAGAAGAAGCTCAGAAGCCAAAAAACACTAAACTAAAGGAATTTTCATCAGTGTATATCTTTCTGCATGATATAAATTTTCAAAGTTTGAAGTCATTGATGTATAAAAGCACAATGTAAGTGGTAGTTTCAGTGCCAGCTTAAAGCAAGCTAATACTATGCTAGTTTTCAGCAAAGTCTATCATCATTGTCTAGTCTCCTGGGGAGTCTTCCTATTCCTGAGCTATTAAAACACTGGGGTTTAATTACCTGACATTATGGAAATGCATGCCTGAGGGGGGCGCTTCATTTACTCCACACCTAATCAGAGATTGGAGATGTGGTTGCTAATCAGTCTGACACAACTCTCCTGCATGTGTATGTGTGTGTGAGGCAGAGCAGTGGTAGTAGTGAACAGGGTAGGCCAGGGGTTGAGATGCGAGATACTTTTCTAATGTGTTTATGGGAATAGCCCACTGGGAGATGAGGCGCGTTCTCATCTTTGCAGTCAGTCCGATGAATGTGTGCTTGTGGGGAAAGGTAAAAATGTTGCTATGTGCTTTTATGAGCCCCCCGATCCACCCACCCCCACCACCCTTTCCTGTTTCCTCTCATTGAATAATTAGAATGTCTTTCTATATACAAAATACTGTATCTGTAACACGCAGATTCAACGAGCTCAGCCCACATGCATATCAACAGAAACATGTAAAAGTGAAAATGAACGGGGACTTGGTTTAATAACAGGTCTTCGACATAAGACAAATAAGAAGCAGCTGGCAGAGAAGCCAACGCTCCTAGCAACAAAGGCTATGAGCTGGTGCTTTATTCAGTACGACTTGCCTGAGAAGTGCGTCAATTATTCTGAGTGAAAATCAAAACAGAAATCCATATTTGGCCACATCCATCCCATAATGCATATTTTACAGTGTGCGTATTAATTATAAACTAGACCTCCTTGCAGTTTTCCCTGCTCTCGGCTCAGTCTGGCGATCTTTTGGACCAACATACATCAATTCGTATTATCTGTTTTGTTTCTTTTCTACCTTTTGCCTACATTTTGAGTTGTCTCTTCAAAGTGTGTTTATGCATTTCCTTCTTTGCGATCCTCTCTTTAGCGGGCAGAACAGAATATTTCTTCACCTTTTAAACAGGGGAAAGGATCCCATCACAGCAGGCAAAATATAGGTGCAAGCTTGAGTTTTCAGCCTGGTTGTAGTGAAGGTAAGCCTCGACTGTTGGCAGTGACAAGAAAGAAAAAAAGCAGAAGCAGTAGCTCTTATAACTAGGAGTTTGTCAGGAGCGCTAGTGTGTCATTCCAGGAGTAGCCATAACATGGGAGATAAATCTCTGTGGAAAGGCTCCCCAGATTGCCTGCAGATGGTAGGTCATTTGGAAGTGCCGGTCCATGCTGTTAGGCTGGCTCATCAAACACGTGTCTGGACTGTCACTGTGGGAACACCTACTTCCTTTCTGCCCTTTGAACCCTTAACCCCAACTGCAACCTCATATACCCCTCACCCAATGAAAACAAAGTGGTGCCACTGCTGTGTATTTTTAGGACAAGAAAATATTGATAACAGAATCTCCACCGAAGAGTGTGACAAGCATAGTATCAAGAAGCCAGCACACACACACACACAATGAAAAAAAGTCTATTGAAACCACTGTCTCATCTCAGTGTGTCAAGATATTTGCGGAGCATTCATAAAAATGGCTTTTGTGCACTTCAGTGTATGAGTCCTGTGTGTGTCTATGTGTGTGTTTGTGTGCAGAGGGCACCGAGGCATGGATCTGGGTTGCATGTTTGGTGTCGTCAGCAGAGCCCTAGATCATGCAGTTAAATAGGAAGTGCTAGACCGTAACCACAAAACCTCAAGGCGGTAAACAGATCCACTGTCTACCTTCTGCTCTCTGCCACCTTAACTGAACCTTTTAAATATGTTCCATCAAATGCACATTCACCTTATCCTTAGCAGCCTCGCACACGCTTCTCAGCAAGCTCAGACGTTAATAGTGTGCTCCGTTGTGACTTTGGGATAAAAGGTGGGCTACAGAAACTAATAAAAAATCTTTATGGATCAGGTTGCCTGCTCTGTTGCTGAGTCAAAAGAAATCCTTGTGCAATTTTTCACAGCAACCAGAGCCACCACAGCAATAAAACGCTGCTGGGCCTATCTGGGTCTACAAATCTTACCAGCATTTTCTTAGATTTTTTGTCGTTGTTTTTTTTAGTAAATACATCCGAGAACAAATGAACTGTCATAAGCACGCTCTTTGCTTTGTCCCACATCACTCACTGCTGCTTCTGAAGCGTGCCTTACCTGTCCACAAGGAAGGAGTTCTGATTTTATCAAATGTGACGTTACACAGAAAAACTGTCCCAAATAAAAGCACTAACTAGGTCAACAGAGCTGCTCTTTGTTACCAGGAGCCATATTATCTATTATTCGGCTTTAATTAGAAATCTTACTCACAGCTAGTCTGACAGGCACATGATAAGCATCTTGTGCACAATGAAGTGCAAAAAAAAGAAGTCCTTGAATAATGAAAAAAAATGGAAAAAGTTGCAGGAAATAAAAGCTAATCATTTGAAGGCTTGACTGACACTTAGACGGTCATTAGCTGTTCCTCTTTTTGGTGTTCTGATGTTTAACATGTCAGCTCTGAAAGTCGATCTTCAAAGAGTCAGCGGAGTGAAGGACTTTCTTTTAGAGTGGAATAATGTTTGCTCCATACACAGCCGACTTTTCCACTCCACCGGCCTTCCTAACAAGCACGGAT
The DNA here is from genome assembly GCF_001858045.2 of Oreochromis niloticus. Taxonomy (NCBI): domain Eukaryota; kingdom Metazoa; phylum Chordata; class Actinopteri; order Cichliformes; family Cichlidae; genus Oreochromis; species Oreochromis niloticus. The sequence goes on from NC_031978.2 coordinate 22,852,636, forward strand.
ACTGTGTGATAGCACGCGCGCGCATCAAATGCATACGTGCGTGTACATGGAAGCATTCCAAATTTGATATCTAGAGCAACCCATCTCATGTCTGTGCAGCTCCGTGTTAAATCGAGACTACTCTAAGCGTCAATGATGGAGGCTGTTCGCTTTTAGTAGCTGCTGAAATTCACACAAATAGAAATAAAATTTAAATGAGCCACCAGTTGTGAAATGAGAGAGAGGACACAGTGGTATTTCTTATTTGTGGCACATTAAAAATGCATGCGGCACCACACATGCTGCCTCGCCTGATAATACTGGTTGGCACTTTTGTTCTTTATATCTTACAGAGGTCCCCAAGGAGCCTCACTGAGGCAGGCAAACTCGTAGCCGAGGTGGCACAATCCCAGAAGTCCGTTCACACACAAAATGGCTTCATGTGGGGAAAAAGACTGTCTCAAACAAATAAGTCATGGTTGTAACAAGGTGTGCATGAAATGTGGATAAAATTAAAAAAGCTCTATCGTTATCTCGACGTCAATATGTCAAACTATTTACTGAAATTTTAATTGCGAGTCACTGGCACGTCGATGAAGATGAAAGGAGCGCCAGGAACGACAACAGGGACATTGATATGGAGTGTGTGCATCAATTAAAGCGCAACAACTCTATGCACAATGAATTCAAAGGAATCTGGCATTTGTGTGACTGTGCCAGATGCACAAGAAAAGTGGCCCAGCACTGAGTGCTGCATTTGGCTTTAACATCTATAGTGTGAAGTGTCTGGCAGTTCAATATTCACAGCCTTGTTAACTGACGTGATTGATTTGGATCGTCAGTTTTTTGTTTAGTGTTGAAAAAAATCAGAAAACAGGAGTGTGGTTTCTAAATCGTGGCCTACGCTGTGAGAATATCCACATTTAAAATAAAGGAGCACTCCTAGAGTTTCAGTATTTCGTTATAGCAAATTCAATCTCATAAAAACACATTTGCTATCTACATGAGTATCAGGGGTGGATTTAAAACAATAATTCAGACTGAGAATTTGACTCCATTTCAGGTCCACTCTATTCACATAAAGCCTTACCCTGTTATTTAGGGCTGTCATGATATCACATTTTCTCTACACGATTACTGTGGCAAAATACTGTTAACAATATAGCAGGATGTCTAGCATAGAAAATTGTAAAAAAGAGGAACTGTTCTCTCTGACAGCTGTGCGTTTCGTCTTTTTACACAAGAAATAAGAGACAAGGGAGGCGGAAAGAGAGTGTATCCATAAATCCCCAAACGCTGTACAAGAAGAAATGACTGGTTAAGATATTATATGCGTTATTAACAATATACAGTACGTAACTCTTAAATATTGTAGTTATTTTCAATACAAGCAGGTATACTGTGAAACCCCTAAGAATCAAATATGTTCAGCATCCCAAATATTAGGACTAACAAAGAGGCCATTCTGAACACTGAGTTTTCAAGGGCACACCTTCAAAAACTCCACAAAATACAGCAATCATAGCACAAATATGAAAGCATAAAACTCTAAAGCCAGATTTTTATATATAAAAGGATTAGCAAAGCCTTTTAAAAACAGAGACTGAGATACTTTCAAATGACTTTCAACTCCATATCAAGTACCAAAAAATGACACACACACATTCACTGAAAGCTAAAACGCAAACACGCTAAGCATTTCTGGTGTTGCTTGTGTTTTTGACTGACTTGAGATCAGAGGTACCTCACCTATAGGTAAGGGCGAGTTTCATCAACTCATTCCTGCTTTTTATTATGGCAACTCAAGTTCACAGGAGGCCAATATGACCAATCGGGCCAAAAGGAAATGACTTACTGCAGTGCACACTCCACTAACCAGCAAATATACACTTAGATCCAAGTGATGTAAATTATGTCAGAGGGTGAACAACTTCTTTGTTTTGACTCATCTGTGCAGACGCTACACTTGTAGGGCACCACTACCCAAGCGTTGTCTAAGTGAACCCCGAGCACATTAGGGAATAACATCAAAACAACTACTCATCAGTGGTGTCTCCAGCTGTGAGTGTGCACACACCACTGAGAAGAGTAAAACAATGGTTTTGGTTCACATAATTTAAAGTTCTTCTAGCTTAAAAACGCATGTGGTACTCTTTGCTTCCCCCATAGGGGTTAAAATGTTAGTACCTACCTCAGCTGTGCGCCGAGGATGTCATGTGAAGCACTTTTTAACTTGTATCCCCAGATTTGAAAGACAATTTGCTTATGAAAAGAAACGAGGCTTAACTACTCAGAATCGCTGATAGCTTAATGTGAACCCTTCTTTAAGCTGTATTTGACTTTGAAATACAAATTACAATATGAGAGCGCCCCGTTAGTTGCTTCTTAAACCTATTCATAGTCTCAATTGTACATGTCATATAGTGCTGATAGTCGAAATTATGTTGTTTTCACAGCTTCTCTCAGCACCAGTGTTATGATGTCTGAATGTATCAATGTGACAACAGGCTTGTGTCACAGTGATTAATCCCTTTCCTCCGCAGGCTTGTCACCATCATAACAAAGCAACAATACCAGATGCCAAAGCCAGCCCACACGTCTATTGTTATAATTACCTGACCTTCAAATCCACATTAATGAGCCCAGGATGATCCCATTCTCTTTCATCATTTGGCTTCCGAGCCCTCCTTTTATCTAACAAGGTCACCTTTCACAACACCGCTTCTCCCTGAAATACACATCCCCCTCATAAATATACATCCACCTGCATCTGCTCAACCCCCAGTCCTAAAAAGGAAGCTTGAAGAAATTACAAGAAAATGAAGATGTAGGTGGGCCGTGCAAAGCGCGCATTTGTATTTCTTCTGAAGTTGACACCAAGGGAAAAGTCAATGCCACCAAAGTTAGACGCGCGCAACAACTTCCCGACGATTGACGTGTTAGTTAATAACCGTTTTCAACATTAAAGAAGCAGCCTATTAACATGAATGAGAAAGACTCGCTGCATGGGCTCTGAAGGCACAATGCAGGGGGGCATCGTGAGAGTAGGGTTCATTAGATGAGTTGTTTCAATCTGCTTCCACAATTTTAATCTCAAACGCGCAGTGGTAGTCACAACAGTGACAAAAAAATCTCTTTGGTTTGTAAGAAACCACAAACAGTTTCCGAAAAGTGGCACACTCACGAATTCATTTGTTCATTTATTCCAGCCATTTTTTGCACTGGGGCGATGGAGTTTGCTGAATATTAAAAAGGTGAAACTTCCACATGATATAAAAGCGGAAGGACTGTCAAGAGTCCTGCAATGAACAAATGAACAACTTAAAGCTTAATGGTACACTTCAAGTGCAATTGGCGTGTGCATCCTCTGCAAAGCCCAATGACCTAACTGGCAATTTTACTTTAAGCTATTCAGATCCACACCGACATTTAATGGCTTATTCATTCATCTATATCTCCACGAAGTGTTCTGAAATTCAGCTTTCATGTAATGTTGATACAAACCAATAGCAATAATTTCCACAAATACCAACATAAATACTAAAATTAAAGTGCATTTACTGACATGTTTAACCATCCAGAGAGGCAAAGACTTAAATCTTTTTAATGGCATCTAAGGAAACCGCAAATCTCACAGACCTTTCATAAGGGAACGCTAGTATATACTGCAAGAGCAGAAGGGGAATGCATAATGGGGAAAGAAATCTATAAAGAAATTCAGTCAGGATAGGTATTCAACATTAAACTTTGTTCATTTGACATAATGTTACGAGACAGCATGATATTCCAATTCACCCTGTGCAGGTGTCTGAAAAGAGTCGACCCCTATACTGCGGTTTAGATTAAACGGGTTATCTGCAAACTTCACAGGACCTAGTGTCACTAGAGAGCTCCTGGAGGATTTGAGCCAGCAGCTGCACATTTCTGGATTTATCAGCCTCATGTTAATACAGACCCTTCTTTACTGATGATCAGGCCTGCTGGTATGGTAAAGACTCACAGGCTCCTCTGGGTCTTCACAGTCCACTAACCCCAGTGCATAACCCACCAGACAGCCAGACAGTTCCCCTTACTATATCCAAAAAAACACGGCTGGGATTTCTCCAGACGCAGAAGCCAGGACAGCATTAAATTGGAGATCCTTGGCTACTGAAGTGTGGTTTCAGAATCGACTTCCTTTTTACATATCGCTGCATTCTCTTTGTGGAAAACAGAAGTCTGGAAATAAGGGTCTCGACCTCGATAGCCTGGGCAGGGTATATACACTCAGTATTAGAGTCCATATAGCTTAAGTGCAGAACATTGCATTAAGGAAGAGTGCATAGTCTTTTTTAAAGCTAAATGTATTTTAACTTCTCTTACTTCCTTAGCAAAATGCACTTAACGGGCACTCAAGAGAATCCATTCCCACCAGCGTCTATTTGATCACAATGATCTAAGTGTTGAGGTGATGTGTGAAGTGAGCCCCGGATGCAGAGGCACACCGTTTATGTCACAGAAACTAATCTCCCCGGAGCACCAACTGCAATCAGAGTGAAGCATCTTCTTTTCTGCTTATTGAGCATGAAGGCTAAAATGGATTGTGCTTTAATTAAAGGCACTTTATCAAAATGCTCTTAATCCTTTTACAGTTCGAATGTACATTTCATGCCGTGGAGCGGAGCGCTGGTGATGCATCACTGTTTTAGTTTTGCACAACAGCAGACAGTAAGGTTGGGAGTCTTTTTGCATAAATACACGAAATACAGGATCTAGAACTCTGAAATAAAGAGCAACAGAGTTAAACTGAACTGAGCAGATATCTAACAAAGACATGTCAGTCTGCTGTAGTGCATCGTGAAGACTTATAAAGCTAGGCCATCCCATTCTGATGAGAAATAATCTCATAAAAATCAAACCTGCATTAACCTGCATGGACTGGGAGAAAAAAAAAAATCAGCCTTTGTATTTTTGGCCCAGGTATCCCACCCTGAGCGATCAAAATATTGCAGATGATCCAGTTAAATATGTGCATGTATTTGTGCAATTCCTCAAAGCAATGGTAAAGCTGAGTAAATAGAATAAATAGGTCCAAGTAGCCATTCATTTCACTTGAATCTTTGAATCTCCACCTTCTTAAGAATGACCCTCTGTTTATTTTATTACCATGTTAACTACACCTTCCTCCATTGCTTCCTCAATCTGTTGTTGGGACTGGTGTCCATCGCCCTGCACTTTTACTAGCACTCCCAGTGCTAGTAAAAGTAGCCTCCTATGACTGCGAGGACTTGTTATTAGTTATTGCAGGTACTACTATTGACAATATAGCTGCTAACTTGTCAGTTAATTTGACACATATCGCTCCCATCTATTTGCAGTTTCTTTTCCTCTCTTACTTAGCTTTTCACATCCACTTTTTCACTTTTGTGTGTCCATCTGTATCAACCACTTCTTCCACACTATACTGTGGTCTACAAGGTACATAAGTGCACAGGGAAGGTAGGGCTGTGGGCTGTTGCGTTAAGAGATTTGATTGAGCAATCCAGCGTCAGTAATGAAAATGAATGAACAGGCTGCTGTCAGCGCTTGTAGGGCCGGTGCAGAGCAACTTTAAGCTGGCCCATAGCCTGTAAAATTATATTAGCAAGGAAAAAAAATGATATCAAACCATCAGCCCACAAGTGCGTCGGTGCCTGGTACGCCAGATTACCAGTCCAGCCCGGGTCCTTATCCTATAATTTAAAGCACCTTGGGGTGACTGTTGTGATTTGGTGCTATATAAATATAAAACTGAATTGAATTCAATTGAATTGAATATGTTTTCCAATGTGCACCAATATGTCAGAACTGGTGTCATTGCAAATAGTTTGTCCAGCAGAGCAGCTCTGACCTCATTGCTTACTCACTCTCAGCACTGCCTGCAGCACATGTAACAGTGCACACTACAGCTGGGCAGAAAGCAGTGTGCAGTCAAGCACTGCGCTTAAGCAAGCTTCTAACTAGTTTGTGAAATACACTGCAACCGCCTGTTACCTGCCAATGTCCTCTTATGGCCTTTAACTTGAAAACTAATATGTAATTTTACCAGGCGTGCCCAAACTTGTGAACACAACTGTATATATCTCCCAGACTGCACATTTTTGAAGAACAGTGAAAACATCATGTTCAGACACACCATTAATATAATATTTTTCTGTGCGTGTTTCCTTTGAGTCATATATGGACTCACATCTGTTTTTCTTTTCTCGTTCAAACAGAATCACAGTGGCTAATTTCCTTCTCTCTGCCATCAGTAGCCTTTTGTGAAAACAGAAGAAAAAAAAAAGACAACCGGTTTCAATTGCCTATTCAAGTGCACTCTGTGAAGTAGTAAAAACACATGGCTAAGACTAAGAATTATACAATCAGACAGGCAGCATTTTGTCTCGGCAAGGTCACTAAATAAATCTAAGTCTGAATAAGAAACACAAGTGGCGACATGAATAGTAGAAAAAAACCTGTGGAGGTGTTTCCACCAACCTCACTTTTCAACAGTGTGCTTCTGCTGAGACTCATTTGTGTTTCTTAAATGAATTGATACAATCCATCAGTCAGCTCAAATCAAGTACTCTTGCCTAAAAACTTCTTCATCAAGAACAAAACATCTATTATGAAGTTGCGCTGTGGTCATCGCAAGCCATGTTGGCAAATTTGCAATCATGTTTCAGGCTCACGGGATATTAGCTACAGAGACAAAAACTATTATCCACCATAAGGAGTCATCAGAATACTCAGTCCTCTGTGTTTGATAAATAAGGCATGGCAAGGAACTCACTAATTAGCCATCATTTTGATTGATAACGCAAGTTAGCTTATTACAGCCCTGTTGTACACACATTGCACTTCACTTCAGAGCATAATGTTTGCATCCGTTTTCCTATCCAAAAGTCTTCCTCTAACATACTCAGAAGACAGGGAACGCATAATCAGCCACATCAAACTAAATAATTGACAGACATGTTGTCGTCTGAGAGACTGAAGCAGTTATCTTGGGGATGCTTAACTAGCAGAATAGATTGACAATGGTTCTATCTCTCTAAACGATATTGCCGTCCTCCTGCTGAACTTTGCAGTAGTGCTTAATTGCAGCCATTAATTGGCTTGCCTCCAAGCTCTTTCCTTCATTGTTGAACCCAAACACATAGCCGCTGCAGCCAGGGTTAGGTGCTATAGGTGCTAAAGACGGGATTTTTGTATTTTTAGCGTCAGCAGGTAAAGAATAAAGAATGTAGCTAATAGACCGAGCTAGTCTTACATAAGTCTGTCAACTTTTGTGTTCCTGTGTTAAGAGTGCAAAAGGAGGCGGGGCAGGAAACAGAGCTGCTTTACTCTGGCAACACCAAATAAAACTGTCACACTGGTTACATTGTAACAGAACAGAGACGATTAGCGGTTCTTTTACAGATGATGAATATAGAAGAGAATGTTCAAGAAGAAGAAAATAAAGCTAAGAAATGAAGAATTGTGGCCCGAAAAAGCAGCAGATATGGAAAATTAGTGGGGGCTGTTTGGTGCTGGTGATATCGCCAGATTGCTGGTAACAGCATTCTGCATAAGAATCAAACAGGTTGTGATAAAATAAAACCTGGGAAAGGTGTTCAGTATTTTTTTTTTTTTTTAATTCAGATTGTGAGGCCAAAAACCGAAGACGAGAAACTGAAAGAGGCAGATGATTAATTCTCCTCTTTTGTTGAATAGAACTAGTGAGAAATAAAAACGCACTGTCTTTTTCTCACATGCATTACAAGTTGAAAAAACACCACAACTTATGACATGTAATTTTGCTATTCAACAGAACACACCAAACTCATTTTATTACTGGAAAAAGGTGGAAACTGTGAGCAGGTAAAGCTTTAACTCAGCTGGAGAATAATGAAAAAGAAAGACAATGAACAATAAGATCTTGTCATTCAGGAAGAAACTTTTTTTTTGAAGAGTTGTGAGCTTTTAAACGGGTTTCGAGCAACATTTCTCCAGGGTTTCTAAAGGACCTTCAAAGTCTTCTTTGGACACTTGCTGCTTTTTCACGCGTTCTCAGTCCAGCTCTTGTACCTGACCATTTTCAAGGAATGTTTTATTGTTTGTTAAGCCACTGAACACAAACCTATGAATCATTCAAGTATATGAAATGCACCTTACTCAAGGGATGAAGCAGTGTTATGTCTACACATAACTGACAACTTAGTAGGGGACCAATTTTAAATGGTATCTTTAGGCACTAAAGTGCTTCCCAGACAGCAGGTATTACTCGTATACTGCTACAAAACCCATCATTTGTTCCCACTTCTGTGGGTAAAATGCCAATGACAACACAGTTTAACAAAAATAGCATTTTTGCACGAATAGGTGATTCCCCAAAAGCGATTAGCTGAAAACCCGCCACAACTACAGTGGATGTCATGATTGAACATGATTTAAAAATTCTTAGGAAATGAGAGATGCATTTGGGCCTTCAGTTGATCCATCTATGGTTCTCTGAAGCCTCATCAGAAATGGTCTAGTGGACGAACAGCTGTCAAGAAGCCATTCTTAAAGAAGACAAGCACAGAGAAAAGACTGAGGTGTGCCACTTTAAGCAAGAAGTAGACAGCCAATAACAGGGTGAGTGCTGTTGATGTTGGTATAATAACGAACACAGAAGACTATGATCCATCGTGCACCATGCCATCTGGAAAGCATCAGATTGGCAATGACTTAATTTTTCATTATGGCAATGATCCCAAACATAATGCCAATGCAGTAAAATCATACCTGGATAGAAAAACACAGAATGGACTTCGACATTATTGAAGCAATGTGGGTTCATTTGACAAAGAAAGGAACAAAAGAGAGCTTTGAATGTCCTTCAAGAATCCGGGAGAACTATTCCTGAGCACTACTGAAAGATGGCTACTCAAGAAAGCTTTGCTAAGTAAGTTATGCATTAGAAATATACATAATAAGAATGACAGAAACTCAGATTTTAGATTTCTTCATAATTCAATAAATTGCTGCACATATTTCCCATTTTCAGAGGAAAATATAAAGAATAGAGCGGTGGCTCAAGACTTTTGCACAGTAGTGCATGTCGACACACAATGGTATGCAAAATCAATCCCACTAGTAATTACTGCACAGCACTACTATTCCCCAATATCTAATATGACCGAAGACGGAGTTGGCGACTATATCAACCTGCTGTCCCTTAGACAACTTGCAGAAATACAGAGGCTGTTGCAGTGGCACACTTAATACATTGGATCCCAACAAAGAAATAAGCTTTGGAGAATTCATCAAAAAATATAATGTCAGAGGGCAGACAAACCTTTCATGTAACCACACACTGCACAAATCAACAGAGCTTTTTCATAGATAGGCCTTTCAATAACACAAAAAAGTTACAAAGGCTGTTTCTAGGGTGAGGACTCAGCAGTAACCTTGCATCCCAAGGACACATCATTTGAAATGCATTGGGTGCCACAGCGCTCTGATATATCCTTTTTTCCAGAATTAACCTTAGCTAGTCTTTCCTGTCACCAACCAATCAGGGAGTATGAGCGGGGACAGGTCCCAAGTCCTGACACACAAACACGGAGCACTCCTTGTTGTGCCTTTTGTATCTTTACAACTTCCCAGGGCAAGAGGTAAATATGACAAATTGTGCCATAGATTTAACAGGTCAGCACAACACATGTCTGACAAATATAATCTAATTGTAAAACATTTGTTTGGAAAAGCGTTTTTAGAAACATGAAGGATGGAAATGTCTCTGTGACCTTTATTAGAGGCACAGATCTATCTGTATTCCAAGGTTACCTCAGTCATGAGTCGGGGCAGTCTGTGCAAAAGGGCTCCTGTGTCTCCAAATTTGAGTGCACTGAGGAGAAAACAGAAAACTGAAGCTACGGATTGCTTAAAGCATTCATGATCAAAATGCAGTTCAGTTCGGAAGGCGAGATGGATGAATGACCTAAATGGAGTCGGCAGCTTCACAGGTAGACTGACTCTGACTAAACTAGTGTACAATAGTGGCTTTTAATCTGCCTCCCATTTGCCATCAGTTAAAAATGTGGAAAAAGAAAAGTTAAGCAGATGATCAAACCAAAGATTATTGTGCGCAGATTTCACACATGAAGAATTTGATCACAAAGTGAAACCGCAAAATTTTAATGATCTAAAAAATTTTTATAGAAGACAAGTTCTTTCTGTCTTGTTAATTAATCGACAGAGGCATCCCTTTACAGCGTAATAACTGCTACACTGCTAAATTCAGATTTGGCATCAGATTAGTGTCTTTGAGTTTTCTCCCTGAATACACTGAAAGAATGTGACACTGTCTGGATTAAGGAGCTACTTCAAAGAACAGGGAATTTGTGATCATTAATGGAAGTTCTAATTACTGAGGAGCCACCAGTAAAGGGCCACTGCTGGCTCTTGCCACGTTCATCATTTATGAAGCCGGGCTACAGTTTCAAACCTCCAAAGCGTTTAATTGGCTTATCTCTCCTTCCGCTATACAAAGCACAAAGGAAACACAGCTTCAGTCACATTTAGAGAAGCACCATCTAACAGCCCTAATCAAGTCAGTGTCACAAAGCCAAGTCACGTACTATACTAATCAACAAGGCCACATTATATAAATAATCCATAAAAATATGAGGTGGCAGACAGCAGCAAAAAGAGAAAATAATTCAGTACAGACCAGAATGATTTAGAATGGTGGTGCAATACGCATGATGATGCATCCAGAAAAGCTCTTAAATGCATTCTTCATGACTCCCACCACAAGCTTTTATCACACTATGGTTTATACTAGTCTTTCTGCAAATACCCACTGCACACTTCAGGCCCTGCTACATCCAAGTCCTGATAATAGTGTCCAGAGCATCTGTCAGCTTGTCTGATTAAATAAACCCATCACCGGTGTGGCAAATAAGCATTATTTTTGCCACTGCAGGAACTGCCTGTTCAATCTTATTTATGAGTAATACAAGAGAAGAGGATGCCTCCTGACCAGTGCCGCAGAGTGCTAAAGAGGATGTGGTTTAATCTTCGCTTCCATCTTTAATGAGATCTGGTGCAGGATGAAGCAGGATCCTGTGGATGCTGCTAAAACAACGCTAAAGCTGCACATAGAAATGGAAGAGACACTGTGAGATAAGCTGATATATAGAAACCCATTAGGATTGTAGTAAATACGTTTTTGTGGTTAGCTGCCTCAGCCTCGCCACGCAAAGCTCTGTGAGAGAGTAGTAACTTAAGTAAAACCAGCCCACAGACATGAGAGGTGGAAATTCAAGAGCTATGCTAGTAGTGCAGGATTAACCTCTCCACGCACCTTCTGCTTAAATGAAATGGATCGGCCCAAATTCATTGCCCTCTGGCCGGCATTCCCTGTCGTGTTAGCGTGTCCGTTAGGAGGGAAAGCATGTGCGTATACTTCTCTCTTGTGACATGTGAAACAGGACCGTGAAAGACACACTAGATTGATTGGACATTATTTTTTTTTCATCCATCTAACAGGGTGTGCAAACATTCAATCTACAGCCTCGGTGCATAGACTTTATATTATCGTTACAAACTCTGACCTCTTTCCCAGAAGGCTTTGATGTATAAAAAAAATCATCTTTGAGCTCCGTGGCCTGCTCGGGGAGCACTGATACCCTCTCTGTCAATACCTCTCTTTGCTTTTCCTCCCCCTTCTTGCTCAAAGAGAGGCAGCATTCATTTTTCAATTTGGGGTAATCAAGTTTGAATTGAGTTAACAGTCGTATGTCAATCTTTTCTAGCACTCCAGTTGCAGATATGTAATCTCCAGCGGTGTCTCCTGGGCATATTTAACTCATACATAAATACAGGGATTGTCTCCTGCAAATATATAATATGTCACTGCTTCCCAGACAGCAGGTATTGGTTACAGCCAACCAGTCTAGACTGGCGGCATACTAGCTTTGAGAAAAATGATATGTTTTTATGTATTTTCTCTTTCGGGCTAACATTTTGCAACAGAAATATGGAGCGAGGTAAAGATTTGATTCCAATATGTTTTTTTAAAACAAACACATGTTCTCCTCCTGCCAACATACACACACACACAGAAAGGAACTTAAAACTAAGAGCCATAAATAATAGACTCTCCCAGCAAAACCTGCTCATACAGTTGTCTCGCACACGATAATAGTTAGGTTGGTCCGCATGGGCCGGTGCTCCATATGGGAGGGTGATTAAGCAGGAGGCTAAGTTGAAGCTAGCAGCCCAGAGGATGTTAAAAAAAAGGGAGGGGTCCCACTGTGGGAGCCCATTGGCCCACAGAGTCTTCTGTTCGACTAATGTAATCTATGATCTCTCCCATCCCAATTAAAAGACGAAATGGCCTCAGAACAGCTGTAAAGGGAGGCCTCACAGGAGTGCACTAACCGCTGTTAATGTCAGAAGTCTCATTTAAAGAGCAGCATCTGTTTAGGCTCCACGCAGGCCTCATGCCTCTGAGCCCGCTAACTGCACATACAGCCCTGCCCATCTGGAGCATTGAGGCAACACTCTGTCCCCGACTAACACAGCCTACTGACACTTGTTTTATTTAAGCAGTTAGGCGCGTTCTCCTTTGAATGTTTACCAAAGGGTTTAAGGTCAACTGGGCTATTTAACAGGTTACATCTTATTGATCTCACTGTTAAAAGTTTCCCCCCTTGAAATGTATGTGATATATTAAGAAGAATACTGAAATTGAAGACATTCAGCTCTGAAGCTGCGGGAGGTGCGAAAAGCTCAGGAAACATCAATAAGTGAAAAAGAAAAAAAGAAAAGAAGCTGCCACTGTTCTCGGCACATTAAAACAAAGTACTGCTCAAGAGCAATAATAAACACGTCTAGCTTGAAACATTTCATTGTTCAAATCACAGTGAAGGCTGACTGAATTAGATGATTACAGTGTTTTTCAGAGCTTTGTTCAGTAATAGCATACAGTGCGGTGTATATAATTAATTGATTTCCACAGGTAAACAACTCTGGGTTTGTAAAAACCCCGAAGTCACCTCGGTATACAATTTTACACAAATTGATATGTGCAGAAATGACCAAACAGAAAGCGCAAATTAAGTGTGCGTGAGCGTCTGATTCTCAAAGTTATTAAAATGCACTCGGCTATGATTTGATTCTCCTTGTTTGATTTCTCTGAACTGCCCTGTAGATCCCCTCAGATCGCTCTATTGTCAGTCCACACTCCACTGATTCGGGGAACAGGAAACAACAGTGCATGCAGCCAGGAAATGGGCTGCCAAGAAAGAGGAACAGGAGTTCCAGAAAAAAAAAAATGAAATGAAAGTTATTTGTTTAGGAAGACAGCGGCAGGATGTTCACTTCAGCAAATTTGATCAGATAATTCCATAGTTCAGCGGCTTTCAATGGGAAGTATGCCAGAGCATGTTCATCACTCCTGTCAAAACGAGAACACTGATTATGTCAAATCTGAGTCTGGTCCATTCCAAATCAAGTATCTAGCAATGCTGCCTCACATCTTCACTTATGCTGCAATCTAAAGCTTTGCATGTGGACTGTGTGTAGATGATTTTAACTCTTTCCTCCATAAAAACACTGACTACCTCCCCAGTACCATTAATTACGAGTTCTGATGCCTCAGTCTATATCAATAAAGACGTGGTTTGACGACCATAATAACAGTTTCAATTTTTTCCCACTAACTTCTAATGAAAACCCAATCATTTTGTGCAATAAGCAGGCCTGAAATATCACAGAAATCCCTCAGAAAAGAGCTTCAAGGGTTACTCCTAGTACGCTTTCAAAGGGTAAAGAGTTTGTTTGTTTGTTTTAAAAAAAAGAAAAAATCTAGCACACTGTGTATCTGATAATATCACCGCCAAATTAAAAGTCTGCCAGCAGCAAAGGCTATTGACTTTTCAAAATTTCTCTATTTGGGAACAGAAACTGCCTACAATCTGCACTTGCAAGACACTCCCAATTCCCCACCTTCCTCCCCCAAAACTACTTTCCACAACCACTCCCACAAGCTACGCTTTGAAGGAGTGTGGAAACAACAGTTCATGCCTGGCGTCCCAACACACATTTCAACCCAACTGAGAACACATAATGCATATTCAAGCCAAAAAAAGGGAAACAAGAAGTATTACTGTTGTAGAATTTTGCAATATGATCAATTACATGCTGCCTGCATTCACTGAAAGACTCCTGATTATTCACATGCTAACCTCTACATTTGTGCCTATACTTATGTCTTAAAGCCACTATAGTGTAAAGCCTAATTTTACATGTGGCACCAAAAAGAAGCAACCAAAACAGTTGTATTGTCCCAGAGCGACCTGCAATTTTCCAAGGGATTAGTTGCACTTTTACATGTGGTTCTGGGCTTAAGTGTTTTCATATCATCTCCACACTGAATAGATGGAACAGCTCTCTAAATGAAATGAATCCATTTCAAGCAAATTTAAAAGAAATCCGTCCTTCATCAGCTCACTAACTACACATTGACTAAGCGTGTTTTGTTTACACACTGGGCAGCGTCAGTTTCATTAGCAAAGATGTAAATACACACGAAATAGTCATTCAAGTATACATGCAGCCGGCAAAATTGCTCTCCTCTTAGGTGTCTGTATTTTAAAAAAGTGAACAAAGCCAATAATCAAATGTGTGTACCTGATTTATCACTCTGTACAGATGCTCTGACTCATCAGAAAACAACAGCACAGAGCAGCTGGTCAGTATGCATTCTCAGCAGCTTTCTGGTATCCCAGCTTAAGGAAGAAGTATTGGTAATCAACTTTATTGTATACTCAAGCCTGTAATTTACAGATGTCCATATCCATGGCTTCTACATACAAACACTTAATCAAAAGAAAATGCAGTAGCTACACACAGTTAAACAGGTTACTTAACCGCACGTCTAACTAATAAAACATTCACGTGGCAGCAACTCAATACAAAACTGAACTGAGGCATCAAGATGACCTGCTGAAGTTCAAGCTGTGACTTTAAATGTGACACAGTTGCTTACACAGAAGGAGTGGTCTGACAAACTGGTAATCTAATGGGATTTTCCCATGTAGACATCTCAAGAGTTTACAAGGATTCGTCCGGAAAGCATTATGGCTGCCAGAGGTCAAAGGGGAATGGCCAGACTGCTTTAAGCTGATAAGAAGGAAACAGTAACCCAAATAACCACTCGTTTCAACCAAGGTATGTAGAAGAGCATCTCTGAATGCACAACAAGTGACCCTTGAAGCAGATGGGCTACAGCAACCACACGTGTCACTCCTGTCAGCTAAGAACAGGAAACTGGAGCCACAGTTTACACAGGCTCATCACACTGGACAATAGAAGATTGGAAACATGCCGCCTGGTCTGATGAGTCTTGATATCAGCTGCCAAGAAACAAACAAGAGGTCCAGTAAAAAAAAAGAGATAATTCAATAGTTCATGGACTTTCACTGGGAAGTATGCCAGAGCATGTTTGTCACTCCTGTCACAATGAGAACACCGATTATGTCAAATCTAAATCTGTCCCTTTTGAAATCATGTAACTAGCAATGCTGCCTCACATCTTCACATTTACAGTACCACAATCCAAAGAATTAATCCAATATGCCAATATGAGAGCTACACACTTAAGACGCAATATTGGAAAAATGCTCCGTGCTCTGATGAGTCTGAATTTCTGCTGACATTTGTCGTAGAGCCAGATTGGTGTAAACAACATGAAAGCATGGATACAACCTGCCTTGTATCAATAGTTCAGATTGGTGTTGTAATGGTGTGGGGTACATTTTCTTGGCACGCTTTAGTACCAGCTGAGCATCGCTGAAACACCACAGCCTAGTTGGGTATTGTTGCTCACCATGTCCGTCTCTTTATGACCACAGTGTGTCCATCTTTTGATGGCTGCTTTCAGCAGGATAACACACCATGTCACAAACCTCAAATCGTCTCAAACTGGTGTCTTGAACATCACAGTGAGCTCACTGTACTCAAACGGCCTCCACAGTCATCAGATTTCAAACTAGACTTTGGAGATTCACCTTTGGAGTCCCATCATAAATGTGTATCCAACAGATCTACAGAAGCTGTGTGCTGTTGTCATGTGAAGCTACTTTCGGCTTCTCCCTTATTCACAACAGGTTACCATGGCGGGTAGCTCCACATGTTTGATGTGGCAGATTTATATGCCGTACCCTTCCTGATGCAAACCCAAAGGGATTTGTGTCTCCTCCTGGGATCAACCTGGGGATCCTTTGCCTGTGAAATGAATGTGTAAACCACTGCACTATGGAATAAAATCTCTGAGGAACGTCTCCAGCTTCTGACTGAAACTGTGCCACGAAGTATCGAGGCACGAGGGGTCAAATCCAACACTAGCACCACTTCACTTATAAAGTGACCAGTCAGTTTTTTAAAAACATTTTTTATGCTATAAAAAAATCTAATTTAGTCTTCTAGGTGAAAGGAGTCATTGTAAAAATACTAGTTAGCATCTCTAGGATCGGAATTATGGCAACAACTTTCTAAACATGCTGCAGCCAAAATGTATTTTTAGGATCTTGTGAATTCGATAATAATGAAAATGTGCACATATTGTGCATTTCTGTAATTGCAGAGAAGAAGAAAATAGCTTTCTATCAAATCTAGCTGAAACCAACTCAGTAGCAAAGGTAATTATAGAACAACTGAACCAAGGACATACTCTCAATAGCCAAGTTTAAAGCTTAAATGTTTAGAATGTGACCCCAACACATCTGGCAGAAAATCAAGGGTCAAATCTATATGTGCAACATATTAAGATCAGATTTCTGAAAAGCATTTTCCGGTCCCTAATAATGACTCTCTTCCATACAGGAGGGCAAAGGTCAACAGTATGCATTCATTTCCCAACAAACAAATAGGAAAAAGTTTGTGCTAGCAGTTCTGGCATACGGTCTCAGCATAAGGTCACAATTATAGTTAGAGAGCACCTAAAAAGATGGTTTTAGTGCAAAGTTAGGACCCTCTGCTGCCTACAGCATTCTAGCTTTTGGAAACGAAGAGTTAGTCATGTCATCATAATGTCCAAGCAAAAAGAAACAGGGTCCTTTAACATAGGGATTCTTTTGCTTATTGGTCTTCTATTTATGAGATGGTCACTGCTGAACACCAAAATCAAAACACCATGTCACTCAGTTGGTTTAAATTTAAATAATAATAGAGAGCTGGCCTCTACTTTTGAGAAATAACAATGCCGTGCCTAATTAATGACTATACAAGCCACTAGTGTCCATGTTTACCCCTGCTCTGTGTCATCTTTCAAGAAGTTGTGCAGGAGTATTTTTGGCAGGACAAGCTCAATTATTTCCTGTGAGATTAATTGCCTCCTACAATCATGACAGAATTTTGACAAAGTGGGTTGACATTAGAGTTATTTTTTCTCTCCTTGTTTCCCTTGTCTAGTTACATAGGGCTCCTTTTTAGAAATACATACATTTTTAATCAAGGTTAGTTTGGAAGGGGAGCACAGAGTTTAAGATAAGACAACATGGACAGTGCTGCGTAGACAGGCAGGAATTATAGGGACAACAAGAACAACTCAGCCTGTTTATGCTATGATAATACCTCGGATATCACTTTGATTCCTCTCATGATTAAAGAAAGCCTTCATTTTTCTTAATTAGGCTTTATAATGGCCAATTTCCTCTCTACTGAGAATCCACTTACCACATCTCAAGCGCACTGCAAAATATGCCAGTTTTATTTCACAATTATCAGCTCATGACTACATAACATTTACCATATAATTATTTGTGTGGCTAATAGTTCTGCAGTCATCCCCCCCAAAGCTCCATGTTCTTGTTTCCCAAATGATTGCATTACATAAATAATGCTTTAGGCCAGATTGCAAATTAGTACAATAGGACATTTGTTCCACCTCCAATACGAGGCAGGCTATTTACAGCTCAGCTCGCTGCAAAAAGCATCACACTTGCTGTTTAAGTTCTTATCAGATTTGGAAATTTGACGAGCGCATGGTGAGACTTCGCCCTCATGAGAACTACAGGAGGGAGTGAAATAAGACTTCTCGAAAACTGTTGAACTGCTGCAAATGTGATGAGACTCCACAAGGATTTTTAGAAGAAAAACACTCAGTAAATAATGCAAAAGAAAAGAAAAACGAATCTAGAAGAGCCAGAGAGATAATAGCAGCCATTAACAGATGAGTGGCTACTTTTGTTTAGGAAATGTGATGAATCCCCTCACCTGAACTTTTAGGAGTATTGCTTTGCAAACTCCCGAGAGGAAGAGGAGATATTTCAAAAACACTTAGTTAGAGGAAGGGAACGTGAACGTGCAGGTTCCGACTGGCTTAATCCAGCACTAAACAGGCAAATGTAGAAGGACACCATGCCTGGCTGCAGCTCTAATCGTCCTGAAAGAAGGTCTATGTGTTGCTGTTAAATCCAATTTCTATTTAGCATGAATGTCCTCTGAGACCTCCTGTATTTCTGCTGCAAAGAACATTATAACCACAGAAACGGCCGAGAGCAAGACATTATGTTTATTCTGTGCAAACACTAAATTAGAAATTTTTCATCGGTTCTAATTTTGTTGTAATAAAAGCAAATAAACCGCAAAACCCCCACAAATACCTGTATGAATGAAGACTTGTAAAAAACAAACCTTTTGTTGTGCCACAGCAGAAAAATGACAGTTCCTTCTTGTGTTTTTATGGCTATTTAACGGTTGTGTTGCTTCTTAATAGTTTTGACCTTTTTGTAACATAACGCGAAGAAAAGAGTCAGTAAATAAGAAGAAATGTATTTGCTGCAAATATAAAAGTTGAAATTATTTCTCAACAACAGTGTTGCTACAGTAATAGATTTGGCAGTTGTGTAGATTCATGCATGAGCTGTTTTATCACTGTGTTTTAAGGGTCTTTGCTCAAGAGGATTAAAAACTCCTTAAGATGCGGGTATTAGAGTTTTACAGTTCAACAGCCAAAGAGTTAATGCTTTTGGAAATTGTGACAATTCTTAAAAAGAGCAACAGGGACTTCACAGGGGGGCTAAAGACAGGATACAACTGACCCTCAACTAATGATGCAAGCGTGAGAGAAGACCTAATGGCTGACTGAGCGAGAGCTAGACTGAGAAAAGGGGGATTAGACCTCTGCATCAGGGAAAATTCAACTTTGTGGCCCGAAGCAAAAGGAGTTAGAATAGTCACCCATGCCAACACTGCTTTGTTCTTAGAGACAATAGGCTTAGCCTCCCTGATCTGAAGCTCTTTGGTTATGTTCGCCACCCATTACCGATGCATTGCTATTGCACTTAAGGCAGCAATTTACTGATTGCCTTCAATTTCATATGTAAAGATAGCATCTCGCGTTGCCCATTTTGTAGTGATTTTGGCATGATGTGATTGGCGTGCTGTTCTCGGCTAAAAGCAGAACCTGCTCTTGATTTAGACAGATGATAAACGCATACGGTGAATGAAGGTGTCTGAGAACACTTTGTGAAGCTTTGACTGGTGCTCTAAATGAAATGCTCTGCCGCAGAACTTTAAGTAAATCTCAGAGTTACCCTCTGACCTCGAGACAACGGGAGGGGGTGCAATATGTCGAGAGCGCTCCCAGAGATTCTTCCCTGGACTCTAATTAAATGGGGATTCACATTACTATAAACAATGGGGTAAATATGGGCCAAATCACCTTAAGCTGCTCCGCATGTACTGCATAGCCTGCTGGTGCCATGACAAATCCTCTCTTTTCAATGGGATGCATAGCACTGCTGGCTGAAGTGACGGCTTTGTGTCATTCAGACACAGGCCACTTTTATGTCATCGTTCCTCATTCATTCAGACACATCCACAACAGTGACGGAGAGAGCTGCGGTGCACACGCGACTTCTGCCATATGTGCAAAAAGACTCATTGCACTTGTGGCAACGAGCACTGTCAGCATTGACTCCAGTGAAGTGTAACCACACTTCTAAACTTTAAGATCTCGCCTGCATTGTCGCTAAGAGCAGGGTCTCTGTGTGTTCTGCAGGATGTGGCGATGAGTAATGCTCACTGGCTCAGAGAGAGACAGGGACGTCTTCTGGATTCAGACTGACAAAAATGCAATTCAGAGTTAGACAAATAAAAAAACGGCGGGGTGAGAGACAATGCAATCATGTACATTGTTATTGCTATTTAGGGCATTCTCCAAAACAATCGTGTTTCATAGCGCGCTATGGGAGAAAGGATGATCAGGCCTGGAGACGCCTTAAAAAAGGGGACAAACCCACAGTGATAGCAGCAAAGTTGACCCAAAATGGACCCTCTGAAAGTGTCTTTATTTAAAAATCCTTCACTATTCCCACAACCAGAGAAAATCCAGATACTAAGTAACTGTCAAAGATGATGAGGAAACTTTTTGGTTGTTTGTTTTACTTTCCAGAGGAAGCGCTCACTGTCATGCACTGTCCCATAAGAGCCTATTGCACACATAACGCTCAAACAGAAACACACTGTAGAAGCAGGGATGTCAAACTCAGTTTACATCACGGGCCACATACAGTCACTTTGATCTTAAGTGGGTCAAATCAGCGAAAATCCCCTTTCTGTCATTCTTACGTAGTTTAACTGCACATTCAATCCTTGAGATCTGAAAGTAAGAAAAAGAAGTGCAATTTCAACAGTGCATCTCTGTTTTACACATGATAAAGAAATGCTGCTGTAATAAATGAAAGAAAACTCTCAGCATGACTCTTTGGGTTTAAATTCTAAGAAATAAATATGTAAAATTACAGAAAGTTCTGGTAGCTCATTGGCCCAACTGTGCTGTAACCTTAAAGCAGAAAATTCTTATGAATTCACAGAAAATGTCCTGTTTTATTTATCTTATTTTACAGTGGACACATTGTAAAAAAAACCCAGACATTTCTATAGTCGATAACTGTTAATCTGTTACTTCAATACTGTAGTGTGGGCCAGATTCTGGCCCCAGGGCTTAGGTTTGATACCCCTGCTGTAGAGTGTTATAGTAAAGGACTGTATTTACCTCTTCTAGTAAACAGGCAGTTGCACCCATAACTTAAGCCTGGTGTTAAGTCACTTATTAGGTGCATTAAAAGTTAAAAATCAAAGCTTTCTAAATACCAGATTATTAGATGAATGGTATTAATTGCTGGTATTGCTTTCACCATATCTGTCACTCACTCATAAACCATTACAAGTGTCTAACTCAAAGTGAAGGCTAATTTCAAAGTCGGGTGCGATCCGACTCATTAATACTGAGCACTCTTGCAGTAATGTAGTAAAGCACTCATGGGTTGGAATCTCAGCATGCTGACAGCCATTGCAGTTGGTGAGACCTCATTGTGAAATTTTCGCTAGTATTTATCTTTGACACCACTTATCTATGAGTCCAAGTGTGCTTTACTTTTCACATTTCATCTTACAACAACTGCATCCAGCAGGCTTTGAGTGAAATTATCTCTGCAAGCACAAATTAAAATCCATTTCAACAACAAATTACCATATGAGGCCAGTAAGGTTGGCACTAATGAAACACCAGAACTTGTTGGAGTTTCTCATTTCTTTTTTTCGCACACCACCTTGCGAAGCAGACGGTTGTGCGCTAGTCACTGAAATAAACAGAACACTCCATCTAAAAGGTCACAGGTGCTTATCAGACTGTTAGAGCTGTTGCTCTATAGCTAAGAAAATGCTCTGAGAGGCACAGCAAATGAGAGGGACCATATGAAGGATGGGCAGTGACAGCACAGCTACATACAAGCAAGACATGCATAAAGATTTCACTTACACCTTGCCAAAGCACTTATCACCTGTCACTTTGACCGAGCATCTGCTCGCCAATCCGGCTGAGTGCAAAGGTAGAGCCCCACCCCCTCCCCCAACCCCACATCTCATCAGAGATGCATTGAAATCCAATCGCTCGTATGGACTCGGTGGGTTTGAGAAGAATTACCTGTGCAGATTAGAATTAGACGAGGCTGGGAAAAAGCCACCGTCTGATCATTCCAGCTTTTCCTGCTTTGTTTGTTTTCCCCACACTTAAGCTAAATAAGTAATTGCAGCCACACAGCCAATCTCACCGTGGACACAGCAAAGCAAAACGCACACCTGCGGGAGCGCAACAACACTGACGGGCTAATAAGAAAAACTCTCTTCTGCAATTTCCATGACAAGCAGTGCAATCAAAGGTGTACGGTTTAAGAGAAATTCAGGTGAATTGTATATCTTAGACACAACATGCAACATGTGTGGACATATACTCAAAAAGCAATAGACCAGTGTTCAATTGTTCAGTGATTTCACGTATCTGGGTCTACTTTTATTTACTTTTCTGAAGATAAATGAACTGAGCCAGCTTCCTTTTAGTAGCACGATACATATCATATCATTTTCTTAATATTCATATAATATAAAAATGTGCTCTTGGCTTTATTCATTGATTACTTAATGAATATTCATGGCCACCACATGTAGAGCTTTACATAAAAACCTACAAATCTGTAGTTAGTGAGTTGGTTAAAGAGAAGGAAAAAGAAAAAAAACTGTGTGGAGGCCATCTTTTACAGTATGGCAGTAAAATGTTACTGTTATGTCTCTTTGTACATGCTGTAATTCATACATGAGCAGTGTTAAAGTGGAAAGGTTTGTGCATGAAACCTAATGTAGCTTTGTACAATACAACCACCTACAGATTTAAAAAGGTGATTTAAGCTCATAGAGTGCCTGTGTAAGGATCAGGGCAGCGGTGACTGCACATTTTGCTTTTTGTCTCTGTGTGCGTTAACACATCTGCTTCTGCAGAATTCCCTAGCAGGCATGCACAGTAACGAGTGCATGGCCACTGTCCGCTTCAAGCTATTGAGTACTTGAAAGCGACAGAGCTCTCGTGACAGGTCTCAGGTCTCAGCTCATTAGGTAGTAGGAGCTCAGGAAAAACTAGGACCACTTTGTCTTCCAGTATGACAAAAATAGCCTTCTGTAAGTGAGTAAATAGATGAGCCAGTGGTGCTCTAACATCAGTGTGTGACCTGTTACATCTTTACAAGAAACCATTTAAATAATCAAAGAAACCCAGGCTAATAAAGAGGGAGATGTATTTCTAAGCTGTTGCTTACTAGATTAAATTGTAGAAACACGACTCACTTTGATCATCATACTGGTGTCCAGACAGCAATCAAAAATACAAGACATCAGACTGCGTTTCTTCATTGTGTCTCATCCTAAGAACACTAGTACTGTGTTCCAGGGTTATTGTGAAACTGTTGTGGACTTTTGCTAGGCCAGCTTGGCCGTTTGGGTTGATTCAGCTCCGTTGCCATGGAAACGTGGCTTCGTAAACAAAGGAAGACAGTTTGTTAAACATGGGGGGGGACAAGGTCAGCTGGCCATGTGATGTGGGTGGAAGCAGCAGCAATCACACGCAGAGGGTGCAGGAGCAAACTTGTTGCATGAAACTAACAAAAGAACTTCTTTGACTTAGAAAACTTTCTGTTGCTGTGACTGAATTTGCGCTGAGGAGTAACAGCGAGAAAACTTTCCTTTTGTTGTAGTTTACTGCCATCGTGAGCGGCGCACCTAGCAGACCTTATGTGGTGTAAACCGATGCTTGACACTTGTATCCCCACAGTCATACACAAGTCTCCCACTGACAAAAACAGACATGAAGAATGGCTCAGGTAAACTGACGGCTGGATACGTGAGAAGCTTCAGACGCCTGTCAGACTTTGAGAAAAATCACACAGCAAGTCTCTATGGAGGATTCTGTGTCACTGCCTTCAGAAGAACCAGGCAGGGGTTCAGCAGCCTTAGCCCCAATTATAACCCAGCAGATGACTGTGTAACATACAGAAAGCTGTTACGCTACAGTAAGACGGGGACGGAGTACTCCTCTATTACTTCTGACACACTCAGCTTCAGATGACATGAATGATGTGACTGATCCCTGCCATCCCACTCAAAGATCTGGTGACAGAAAAGAACTGGGTGTCTCTACACTGCATGAGAATAAGAACCTCCTGCTTGCCAAACAAGAGTAAAAGCCACCTGATGCAACTGTAACTCACTTAGTCCAGACTCTAATTACTAATATTCTCAATATTTGTTTCAGGCAGCACCAGTGTTCTTAGATAAAACTAAAAGAAAAAAATGCGCTAATGCTCACAGACAAGAAATCATAACAATCGATCAGGCCGATCAGAAATGAGTCTTTCCAGCTAACACTGACAAGAGTATGCTCTTGTGGATAAACAGAGAGGAGAAAAAGGAGGCTTCCTCCTGGGAGGGCAAGATAATTCCCAATTGATCCCATTGGCTCCCACACACAACTACATACACGCAACTGGAGAACAGGCAAGAGCGAGAATATTCATTAGGAGGACACCGAACTCTAATTAAGCAAGGTGGAAGGAACACATGCAGGTGTGGGGTGCACCTGGTTTCCAAAACTCTCGCTTATCCCTGCTGCAGCCACACTGGGATGTTACCACTGTCCCTTTCTGCAGTTGTGATGTCACTCCCAACCCAACACCCCCACTGCTAACGACCCAACACCCTACATTCCTCTGTTCCTCATACAGCACCTCAGT
The DNA here is from genome assembly GCF_001858045.2 of Oreochromis niloticus. Taxonomy (NCBI): domain Eukaryota; kingdom Metazoa; phylum Chordata; class Actinopteri; order Cichliformes; family Cichlidae; genus Oreochromis; species Oreochromis niloticus. The sequence continues at coordinate 22,877,214 of NC_031978.2, forward strand.
GGCGCCTGGTGCAGGCGCGAAATTTGTCAGGCTGGAAAGCTGTCCGCACAGACAGGCAATCCAAACCGGGAGGAGACGCTCCTCCTGCTTGACTGGCAGATGTATTCCCGCTGGCCGGCTCCAACCCGTCAGCTCCGACAGAAAAAAAATGTCCAAGGCAGAGTGAGACCAAATGTAAAAGCACAGGTGTTTTTTTTGTTTCCTTTTTGAAAGGAAACAAAGACATTACTTGTTTTCTTGCAGTTTACTCTACAGAATCAAATTAATTAGAAGACACATCAAACTACATTTTTTTTGGTCATTGCCGGTAATCTTCAGATTATGCACAGCTGTAAACATGCTCAAATATTAATGTCTAGTATATTTTTTATGATAACTGTTCTAAAAACATTAAATATGGCTGCTAGAGTTACGGCTCTATATGGGGTGTCACCTGTTGCTATGAAGTCAAATTGAAGTCTGTCCATATATCTGTGTGTGTGTGTGTGTGTGTGTGTGTGTGTGTGTGTGTGTGTGTGCTTCTCTGTGAGTTACTGAGAGAATGTGTTTTCAGTTGCCAGCGTTTGTTTGAACAGCGCCCTGATGAAAGCCTGACAAACACGAGGGAATGTCAGTGGACAGCTAAAGTCAACAGACAGACTTTACCAGGGACCCTTGTGAGAGGGGCCACGTCCTCTGACACAACACCGGACTGTCTCCATGCCTCTCCTCTCCCACAGCCTCTCCAAGCAAGACAGAGATACTTAACAGAGGGACAACTATGCTGTCTGATAAAATATAGACATGTAAAAAGTGTGTGAATCGTGATTTAGAGAGTGACAGAGATGAAAAGAAACCCATGAAGAAATACGACAAGGGTGGCAGAATGTTGGGGCTAAATCAAATAAAACATATCCCTTTCTACATTGCGTGCTTTGCTGGTGTGAAAAAAAAATGTGATAATCTCCCTTCCACTTTAAGTGGACTAACTGATGCAGACAAAATATTCAAGGCAAGCTCCACATACTTGCTTTGAATATATTGTTGAGATTACAGCCTCGTATTTTTGGTCTGGTAATGTACTGTGAAGGCCGGGAAGGGCAAACGGTAAAGCAGGCTGGGCAAACATCTAGCCCTATTCAAGTCAGAGCTAAAGCTTCACTTTTTTTTCCCTTGGTCCATTTTTGTGTGGGAAGCTAGTGGAGCAAGCCTGAGTCCCTATTGACTCAATGTGCTGAGACGTTTTCCCTTTTACCATTGCTAAAGTAGGCATGAGCACTAATCCTAAGGGGTTAAATGGACCCTCCTCTGGGATTGCCCTTTCCTGGGAGAGCCGGGGGCGGCTGCTGCTGTGATGCACACTGAACTTTAATGGATTTTGGCAGAAATTTGGCTTAACTTTTACAAACTGTGCAAAGGAATTACAGTTATTAGTGCGACACTGAAACAGCGCGTAAAACAATTCATGTTGGATTTGTATCCGCTTATATTCAAGGCTTCCCAAGGCAGATACTCAGGTGACAAGCAAGAATTAGAGGAATGCCGCTTATCATGGTAATGAAATTTTAATGATCACAGACGGGGAAAATGGGTCACTGGTGAAGCAGAAAGGAAAGTTGTAGTTAAAAACATAAAAAGTAAAGAAAATTCAATGCAAAATAATTCAACTGGGCTACATTATGAGAGCATAGCTGGAGCGCTGGAGGAGAGAAAAATGCAGAATCTGTGATGCACATCAGAAGCTGCAACAGAGAGAATATAACAAATACCTTTGTTGGTTGCTTTTTTTTTTATATTATTACAGTATACGAAATAATATGGAAGACTAGAGATGAAAAAAACGCATTATAAGTTTAGATGATCATAGCAAAAAGGATCATATACTACGAATTACACCCGGAGAGCGATGGATGCCTAAATAGGAAACGCTAGCATTTTCAATATTCAACAGTGACCTTTACAAAGAAAAGAGTGTGTTTTTGAGAGCCTCTTGCAATGTTATGCAGAAACGTAATGCAGTCAGCTACGATTCAATCAAGAGAAAGACTGTTCGCCAATAACACCCACTAGAGAAAGGGACCATTTCCATTTCAAATCGCAGCCATTCTCACACTAACACTGAGACAGCATCAACGCCTGCCAAAGTCTGGCAGCTCCTGCCCCCAGTGTTTATTCCTATGGCTGTGTATAAATTCACATCTCTGTTATTGCCTGTGTGATTGATGTTGGGTATAATGACACCGCTTCTATTTACCCAACACACCTACCCATCTCTTCTATCCACGATTTGCTTGGTTGACTTCCTCTGACTTTTACTGGTTGTCTTTGATGGGTCAGCTTTAAGGAGTTCTTACCTGCCTGAGAAATGTCACAGCTTTGTCTTTACTGTTCGTTTGTGAGACTGGAACGCAGAGGGTTATACTACAAGAGGAAAAGCACTGTTTCTGTGCACAACGCCTTTACCGCAGCATATACAACAAATCTTTGTTTACTTTTGTCTCTGTTAGTACAGACTTGCACACTTCTAAGTCTAAAGAACACAAACAGACTATCTTAAGTTTTTACTAAATGACACAGAAGCACAGAAGTCTATACATTCACAGCTTCTACATCAGCGAGTCAGTACTTCATGTTATGCTGTGCAACACTTTCCAATTAAATGGGAGGCAAACCCTCCTGGTATACTTTTCTCTTTATAACTTTCTGATTTTTAATTAACTACTTTAACTTACCTGACTGTATTTAATATTGAAAGAAAATGCATACCTCGCTGTAAGTTCACCCTGAACTTTAACTCAATGCACATGTACACGAGAAGCATACTACCATGCAAGATCAAGGTTCTCATTCCCCCCACAGAGAAATCCACCAACACTTCATCCCCGTCACCACTAATGCAATACACAGCTAATATACACTTCTTTTTGGTGAAGGTTAACCTCAGGAACACCCCAGCAATAGAAAAGCATAAAAAGGGTCTACTCCAGTTACTCCCGGTTTAAATATAACGTGTCATTCACAACTCCACCACAAGCACCTTACACTCTTGCGCTAATAGGTAGGTGGCTAGTCGACGTCTATTTCTTTCAGGAAAGTCAGAAATGTCCCCTCTTCTCAACCATTCCTTTTCTTCCCCTCATCACCGCTTTCTATGGAGCTTCCTTTGATGTGGCTCCTGGCTGTAGAGGAATAAGATACCTGATATGCAAGCCACTCGAGACGAGAGCTGAAGCACTGGTGTCAGACACTGAGGCATAGACGCGACCTTTTTGTTGGAGTGGTTGGAGGTGTTACCCAAAAACACCTTCAAGTGGCGTTTAATGTCAGTCAAGCAGCCCCAGTAAAGTAAAGTAGAGTGAAGTAAAGTGGAGTGAAGCAAAGTGAAAACCCTTTGTAGAAAATATCAACATAAATCTACCCAGCTTTGACAGAAAACCTCATCAGAATTATTTCATTGTAGACAATCATGCAGAATCAGTGAAGTAGATAATGTAAATGTGTTTTAAGTAGATGACTGAAGTATCATATCCCATCTGAGAGCACTATTGTGCTCAGCAGTGGAAAAACCCAAATAGAAATCATTTAATTTTTTTAAAAAGGTAATTTTTGATATGACTCCAGAGAGTAAACAGAGTGATCCAGATCACACAGTAAGCAAACTAAGCCAGTGTTTGGCATAGATAAGTGAAGAGTTTGATCTCAATGGTGGCAGCTCTGTGTGACAAGAGTTCCCTTCTGTATTCTTACACCCCTCCCACCCCCACTCACACTTTACCCAAAATGCTGTTCCCATAGAGCCACACTTCCTGTTTGTGATCCAATCAACAGGGCCATTACAGACTGTGAGGTGCTGTATAATCTATCTTATCTCATCTAGAACAGAAAAGACTCAGTTTGTTTCACTAGATAACATTAAGTCACAGTTCCTCTTCTTCTTCCTATAGCTTTAAACCCTGAGTGACCCTTTCATAAGCCATCCAAAGTCCAAAGTACTAAATTCACCCATATACTGAAATATTGCATTGCTCAGTTAAAGCATTGGGAAACTGCATGTTTGTCTTTGAGGCCCTGCCTCCACAAACAAAGATGCCGAGAAGGGGTAATGACACGTTTATGGCAGAAAAAGGAAAACAGTTACAAAGCAAAAGAAAAAGGTTTCAATTAGCTGCACTGGAGATGTACGCTGAGCTGCGAAAACACTCTATGGTAATTCTACCTTTTATCTCCTTTATTGTGCTGATTAGTGCGGTGGGGGGAGAGTGCTCTATCTAATCTGATCACAGAGCATTGTGTTTGGGGTCATTAACCTATGGGAGGTCCTGAGGTTGACAAGTCACCTCCTAGCCCTCCCCCCTTTTACCTTCTTCATGGAACTCGTTCATCCCCGAGTTCCTCTGTGTCTGCAGAAAACACAACAGCAACCACAAAAACAGCCAAAGAAAACAAAAGACGAGAGGAAAAACAGCCGATGGGGCTATTTGCATGCCTTGTCATTCTTTCACAAACACAAGGCCCAGATGACTACTGACCGAGGCCACTGGGCTTGCATGAGCAGCAGGATGTCAGTCTCTTTAGTCTAGCTGCTGTTGGCTCTTTTTTCCACCCCTCTGACCTTCATCCCAGTACCAAGAGATTAAGGGGTTAGGCTAACCTTTGACATGTGGGATCTGCATTAGAAAAGACCAGCATCTTACTGTACGGTAGCAAAAAATGCCTGTGGCAAAGCGACGTTTCATGTCACTGAAATCTGCATATGCATACAGATCCCACAAGCTCCATCAGTCAAAGCTTCCTCTTCATAACCATTTTGGGCAATGCCCAAATACAATTACATGTATACAAACCAGCACCAATGAAACCTAACATATGTCTGCTCTAACCCATTCAATGATATTATATTTTATCCCACAAAGTCTCTTTTTTATCCCTGTCACAAATGACATACTCTAACCGAACCAATACCGCCTCTCATCCACAAATCGTAGGTAAGCCGTTGTGATACTGTGAAACGCTGCCTGTCAGAATGACAAAGTGCAGATAAAAAAACCCACAGCAAAGATTGCTGCAGATTGCCTGTAGAGGATGAATATGCAAATAAAGCAAGCGGTAAATGAAAAACAAAGTGGGGGTTTTGGCAGCAGCTTTTTACGTGTTCCCCTTAATTTGGCATCATTTAAGAACACAAAGTCTATCGATACTGAATTCCAGTCAGAGCTCAGAAGGAGACATGGGGGGGAAAAAAACCCAAAAATAAATAAAAATCAGTCTTCATTTTCCCCTGCGAGCCCCTGAGCAGTTTCGAGGACTATTGTACTTCACATAAGCTTTTCTGTGAATGCTAAGCTTAAGTGACAAATAAATGGAAAGTTGAGGGAGTTAAAAAAACAACAACAACATAATAATGATATCCATAGCACTGAGCTTACATAGCACCAATCAGACTGGGTCCATGTGTTCTGGAAGACAGTCAGGAAAGTAGGACACCTAAGCCTGCCAACTGCAAACCCAATCTATTGACCACAGCATGAGCACAAAAGTAAATCAATTACCTGGTCGAACGCCTGTCGTGAGCGACAAAAACTGTTCTCAGGACAGTCAAATAAAAGAACAAGACCGAGTGCACTTTATCACCTGTTTGTTGCTATCAGACCCCAAAAGGCACTTTAGCTAGCATTACCAAAAATTAAGAGGCAAAACAAAGTGTGTTGTCTAAACAGAGTGAAACTAGCCAGACAGACTGAAGCACGTCCTTGGGAAACCACAGCACATATCGGCTTGAACAAAAAGATGAACAAGGCAACAGATTTTTCCCCTGGTCCTGAGATAACTGAAACCCAACACCATCACCCTCCAGTGGGGCTCTTTCTACATCTAAGAGAAGGTCTATCAACAGCTGCTGACAGATGTGTCTGCAGTCAGTTTAAGAGAGGAAGCCACACCGAGGTCAGGCTCGGGTTTTGCAGCTCTGTCCGCCAAGGAGGAAGACGCGGATCAGCCCGTGATGTCCGACACTGACCTTTTCTCACCTCGCAGTCCTCGTCGCCACACCTGAACTAATAAAAAATAGCTACTTTTGTTAATAAAGCAGCAAAAAAAGAGAGCCTCAGTAGGAACTTCTTTACACAACAGAAATTGCATTTCATACAGATTTGCCTCCAAGTGAACAATATACAGACAGACAGTTTATACTTGTCTAGAGATCCCTTTGTGTTTCAAACAAAAGTGAGAGCCACTCCAGCTGGAAAGCAAACAAATCTGAAAAACACCACTGGAGGTCTAAGTAGTTTTGGCAGATGCTCCAGGCTTAAGTGTCTGTTCAATCAGCCACTCCAGTTAAGATGGCAATCATGGTTTAACTGTGTGCTGATGTGTTGAGGCTGGAGTTGGATCATGTTCTATCCTGGCAAAATAACTGGGCATGAAATGTCAGCAGTGGTCAGACACTTAGTCATTGTGGTTGTAGCACTCCCTATCCTAACGAGGCCGTAACAATTACTAGGAGTAGAGGTCCTCATTGGCTCATGAGCAGACGATGGGAGACCAAATAACAAAAGCAGAGACGGAGTTTTAAACGGTATAATAATTGACTTTTTGCTCTTGATTGTATGTTTTTCTAGGCATGCATACTTTGTAATTTTCTGCAACCAGCCTCAGTCTGCACAGTGTCTGTTTAATTCCTTTCAGCTGTTGTAAGAGCGTGCTATTATTGAGCCTCTATGCTACTTTACTGCTTTTCTTCCTCTTTGGCTTTTCTTTAAACTGTCATTAATTATTACAGGGCAACTGCTCTCTCTTATGACAAACAGAATGCATGATACATTTTATGCTTGATATTTTAGTCTCCTCAGAACAAGCGAATAACACCTCTCTAACAAACCTGTTTGTTTACTGAAAATGGATGCAGACCCTCCAGGCATTCAGAGCTGAATAGTATAATAGGCTTGAGGTAATTAACAAAAAGTGGTATTGGCAGGAGTGAATGACACGCAAGAGAGGAGTCTCCACATTGCACCGACAGCTGCATACATCAAGCAGATCTGATTATTGACCCAATGCCACTGACAGGAAGCTGATATTCAGCAGCAGATGAAGAGAGCTGCTCCATTGCAGCTCAATGCGCCCGGCTGTGGTGTCTGCCCTGTCAGTTTGCCAGAGGGGGAAACACTGGAGATGACGCAGGGCAGGACAGAGTGTTGGTTGGGTCAACTCTTCTGTACAGTCCTTTGACTAACAGGATGAGTCACTGATGCTCGGGGCCCAGAAGGAAGCAAACCAACTGTTTGGCCTCGTTTAACTATGAAACCGAACAGGGTTAAAGAGAAGGCACGAGGGGCAAGAAGCAGTTCAGGTATCTCTGAGCAACCGACACCTCATTCATGTATAAACACACAGACACAGTCTTACAGCTCCTCTATTAGTGCTTAGCCACACAAACAGAGTCAACCACATATTAGGAATTAGCAACACGGCCCCTAAATTCTTGTGATGAATTATTCTGGCTCACTGCGACAACATCATCCAATATTCATTACCTGTCAACTTTTATTAAAAAAAAAAGAAAAAAGATATAATCCTACTCTTGTTGCATGAAGCAGTTCATGCATTTGAAATGCTGGATTTCTTTACTTTTGAAAAGAAGAAAAAGAAACAAAGATTAATGAAAAATGATGACATCTAACCCCTCTTATCCCACAAAAAAACCCCAAACTGATCATCAATTATCCTGGCACATCTGAAATGAACACCCAATGATAATAACAGCTGCTGATATCTCTTCCTTAAGCAAACCACTGCCGGCAGAGTGCTTAGGGCGTATCTCATTTCCACCAGCATGCACACACATACTGTACATCTCCAGTTTTTTTCCCACCTCTTTGTCTTTTGATGCCAGCCAGCATCGCTTTCCAACCAGTGACTACTCGCTCATCTTAAGTGCACACATCTAACAAGGATGTGAGTGGCTTTCCCCTTTCCTCCACTCCCTCTAGTGTATCCAAACAACACTGCATCGTGCATCTCCAAAAGAGAGAGAGAGGGAGAGAGAGAGGGAGAGAGACCCCGCCTCCGTATGACATCAGTGCTCTATTGAAGCAAAGCTAGAGGCAAACACAACTCCACATTTGTATTGAGATCTATCCGTGCACCTATGTCCTCGCACAGCCAGCAGATTGTGTATGCGTGTGATGGGGTCACCAGTAAACATAGCAGTGGCGCTTCTGATAAACTCCGAATAGCTCTAGCCTTGTGAGGGAGTGTGGACTTTTTTTTTTTTAATTATTATTTTTATTTTTTATTTGTATTTTTCGGGATCTGAATTTAAGCGTGGATTGGATTATTATTTTTCACGCTGTGAAGCTAAATATAAGAGGATACCTGTTACTTTCCATTTTTGGTTGATTAAGTTGAGGTAAGTGCGGAGTTGCTTTTTTTGTTTTGGGTTTTTATTTTTTTATTTTTTGATGGTACAGTCCTGTTGGGAATGCATCCTTTTCATCTTTTTTGGATCATCTTTCTGGCAGAAGGAATTGAAAGTAATGCGGAATCCTCAGGAGTTGCTTGTATCTAATTAGTTGCCCTCTTTCCCTCCTTATTTCTAACACTCGGCTCAGGCGAGAGATACTGCGTTTCTTAGAGGTGATTGTCTCAGGGCGATTTTTATTAAAAAAAATCTCAAGTGCACTTTTTTTTCTTCTAAAATATCCAAATTAGGCACTCACACACACACACGCACGCACACACTGAGCGTAGACACTCTTCCCAGGTTGGCAGATAGAAATCAGACAGAAATCATTCTTCTCTTCGTCTCAACCCCCCCACCCCCTCTTGGTGCCTACAACTTGCTGCTATAGGGTACTGCGTCCCTCTATTTTTTTCCAGCGTGTGTCTCTGAGAGCAAACACCCGGTCTGCTTCTCCTGTCTGTTTCTGCCTCAGTGTCGCAGCGCGAGAAGACACCCCGGCGTGCTGCTGGAATTGCAGCGCAGATCCCGCCGAGTTAGACACGGAGAGGCAGCTGGAAAAAAACAAGAAAAAAAAAAAACTCCACTGAAAGCGTCTGCACAATCACAGTCTAGACGACTTGGATCGGACCCGCTACTATTCATGCAACCTACTAGGGAGTGAAATTTTTAGGCTGCTGTGCAACTGTAAACTCAACCCCAGGTTTGGACGCCCCATCGCCACCCTCCTCTGCTACTAAAATAATAACAATAATAATCATAGGCAGTGAGAGCTTTTCCCTGCACGGGCGTAGTCAAAAAAAAAGTAGAATCCCTTAAAATGCAAAAGTTAAATCCACTTAAGTTTCATCAATTCGCTTATAATCAGCAGCTCATTCAAAGCACATTATGTTACATTAACGAGCATTTAAAACAAACGTGTGGCATTTCGCTGCAGCTGCAGCTCTCTGCGACTCCGTGACAGCCGTGTTATTAAAGCATCAAGAAATAAAAGCGCCTTTACAGTCAGCGATAGCTTCACTCGATCAGTCTGTCACGTTAACGAAAAGCCGTGTTCGTCTCTGTGCATGCAAACTGATCACCATCCCAGCAATACAATAAAAGTGGACGCCTTCTTAGCAGCAGCACCAGGACAGGGACAGTGGTTAATCCAATTTAACACAGCCTTTTATCTTCGTGAGACGATAAGGTCATCCAGGCTTTGAACAACATATCTGTATACGTGTATGTGTGTGTATGTGTGTATAGGCTGGAGCCTAATTTCAGCACATCACCGGCAGTGGATCCAAACTTGACTCGACTTGTCATGCAATGCAAATAGTAGCTCATTGTTTTTCGGTGTGTTTGACAGACAGTAAAAATAAATAGCCTTTTAAAACGTGGCAGACTTGTGAGAACAGAGCCAATTGTCTTCACTGATAGCTGCCCGAGGCAAAAGTCCCCAGTCAGTTGTTGTGAGAGGGAATTCGACAACTAACCAGGTCACCACTGATTGAAAAAATCAAAGCATTAAAAAAAAGTGAAATTGGTTTTGGGGGTGGGAAAAAAGGGGGGGAAAGTCTTTCATTACCACCAAGGCGTATTTCTGATTCACCACCGTGCTCTGAGGAGGCCTAATCCACTTCTTTTCATAATTTATCTATCCACTCGGCAGCATCTTTTATGATCAATCCTAAACTGCAAGAGACACATCATTTCATACTGGTTACTGAAAGTAAAAGCGTAAACAGGGCTTCAAGGCCTAAATGCTGCGTGGGGGGGGGGAACTTAGCCATATGACTCAGAACAAGCTGTAGTAGGGCCAGTAGGGAGGCTGAACAAATCCCCCCTATTTTGGGTGGTTGTCTGGCCTGTGCCGAGATAGGCTCCTGGAGCTTAACATGAATATTCGGCGTTTGCTTGTCGCATACAGACACACACATACAGATTCGCACACATTTTTATCTTGCAGTGCCTACCACCCCCATGTGGAGAAAAACAATTGCAGCTGCTACAGATCTTTCCTTTCAGGCTATTACAAAAGAGGGACCCCCGTCTGTCCCGGGCCTATATATGCTCTTAATGGTCCAGCAAAAGTATCATCTGTTCAGCCCATCTAAAGACAACACCAGGAGGCCACATACCAAATCCGTTAAACTAAGAGATTTCTACCCATTCTCTATTTGGCTGAAACGTGTTCTGTGTCCCTGTGCATTCAGATGTGACCATGAATGTTCTGTTGTGTCTCAGCGGCACACAGTAGGCCGCTGCCAGGTGTCCTGACATACAATCTCCTAAATTGTTAATCAATGTTACATGCAAGCTTTCCCACTGACAAAATCTCACCTCTGTTAAAAGCAGGGAAAACTATTCATTTTGCTTTCATATCAGCTTAACGGTGTCCGTTTATTTTGATACAGCCCCAAACAATCTTTGCCCACCTTGACTGTTTCCTTAAGAGCTATCGCTGTGCCAGCTGATGTTGCAGGCACACAGCTTAGAGAGCGAATCTGAGCAAAGCATAGCCCACAATGACTGTACTGCGCAATCTATCATAATTCTAAATTATGAATTAGAATGAAAGATCAACAGCAGATACAAACAACAATGATTTCCCAATGGAAGGCTCTACCGTGGTTTCAAAATTAATTTCAGGGCTTATGAATAATTTAGCAGTCAGCCATTACTACTTCTTGAGCTTCACCCCCACCAATGCAGCCCATGTAATATTATTCTGTATTTTACTGAACTAAAAGTCATTATAATCTGCAATACTTTTGACAGGCATGAAATTGTTCCTATATGAATTTTTTTCTACCAAAGCCTTTCTTGTGCAGTGTATGCCTACAGGGCACAGAGTGTTGGGCTCTGTTATTGCAGCTTAATGTGCATTTATGCGTGTTCAGCTCACAATGGCTATCGGTGTCCAGCTTTGTGTGAGCCTCCCACACTCTTCACTGAAAGGTAACTTGCTGTACACCAACACGCAATTTTACTAGGATGCTCAATTTAACTTTGCCAGTTCGGATTAAATGAAGCAGAATCCACTCTGACTGCTGGAGAAATCCCTTGTCCTGCCAGCGGAGCTTATTAGAACGATGGAGAAAGACATCCATCACTAAAAACGTTGAAGCCACAGTTTATTGCTCTCAGAATGATTGTGTGCACGGGAAACAAAGCACTGCGTGCGCGCAACTGCATGCATTTGGCTGGGCGTGCATTTGTAAATGGGAACAGAGGAGGTTTGCATAATGCACTGTTTTAAGTTAAGGCATTTCGTAAATTGTCTGAATAAAAGTTCCAAAAACCTTAGAACCCCCCCCCCTCTGTGAGGCTACATGGTCCACATGCTTGCCTTGTAGTGAACAATGGAGAGGGGGCCACTCTCCTGAAATCCGAAGAGCATGGAAAAAGAATTGGGGTTGGGTGGGGGTGGTGGGGGAGACCATCAAGCGTCTAGGCCTGACTGTTTTTCTTGTAAAATAAGCATGATGTGCTATGTTCAAAGCACACTTCTGATAAATCACACACACGATATAACAGAGCACACCGAGGCCGACAGATTATTCTACCACATGTTCTCAATGAATAGCCACATCTCATCATCTCCTATACTGGGCACTGAGTTACATTCTATTATGCTAGGGTTTTTCTGGCTAAAGAAAGGAAATGCTGTGCCATATCATTTTTGTGACAATCACCCTTTCTCAAACCCCAAAAGTCTATTATTTTGGAGTATAGCCCTTCCTTCAGCGGAAACGTAGAGGCACGTTTTTTTCTTTTACCTAATGCCAACATTTCCAGTATTCAAATCAAGACGGCACACATTTAGGGAAAGAAGAACTTGTAGGTGAAAGAGGCTATTTAAAATTGAAATAGCCTGACTAAGTGCTGCACATAAAGTTCATTCCTCCAGACAGACAGCACATATTCCTCTATCATCCCATCATTTTCTAAAGAACTCCACTACTAAATGTAATCTTTTTTTTCCCCCCCTCATCAGACTCCTTTAGTCTACAAGTTAGTAGAGGTCACATCTGGTGCTTTTTTTCTCTTCCCCAGACTCTAATCTACTACTAATGTAATACTGGACCGAGCACCCGTGTTTAGATGGAACAGAAGGAAGGGGGGCGTTATTATGAGACAGCATCTCAGGAGTTGTAATCGAGTTACAAGCCTCTCAATTCCCTAATCTTCTCCTTGTCATGGGTTACAACTGTTAAATGGCTGGGCCTCTTGTTCCTAATTTACCTTTACATGTTTTACAGCATAGAGGCAGCAAACAGGTCACACGGATGCTTAGGACACAAAGCTATTGTGTTGTAAAAGGGAACCATAACATTTTCCTTGGCAAAGGAAATTCTATTTTTACGAACAGAAGGAGCGTTCACAGAATGCAAAGAGAGGATGGGGTGGAGGTAAGAGGTCACAGAGAGGGGCTGGGATTGACAGGGATGGACGCACCAGACATCCTCTTCTTAGGAAATTCAAACGGCCTTCATTTGTCATGAAAGCTTTTTAACAATGTGAGTAATTCAGCAGGCGCCGACTGGATCGTTTCTTCTTCCACCTCTAATATCTGGACTTTCTAAACTACCAGAAACCATTTGTTTTTTTAAATCACAGGATCTGCTCTGTTTTTTAAAACACATACTGAAGTAAGGAAGGAGCTCCGCTGTGGGGTCTGAATCGGTGCTGTCTTTTTATCCACGGACGTTCTTGTGTCGGGATAGAAAAGAAATGTGGTCTGTTGGAGTGGCTCACTGTAAAAGGTCAACAGGCGTATTTTTAGTATTGCATTAGAGGGTACTTCTAAATACAAAGTCACAATATAAGGCCGGGCAGAAGCCATGATCAAACATCTCTAAATGCAGTTACATTTTTTGCAATTTTACAAGATGAAGTCAGTGAAACCTGATCATTTAAAAACTGAATGCATTGCTCTTTGGTTATTTTTCAGAGCACCATCCCAGGTGTGAGGAGTGCACAGCATGACTCAAGCTGCAGATACGTGAGAGAGGCTGTGCCCAGAAGGATAAGCAACTTGCCTTGTTTCTCTCCTTAGTGGAGAGGAGAACACTGGTTATCTGCTTCAGGAAAAAGGACCAGAGCCCTGGATTAATGTGTATACAGGCTCAACAAGGGAGCAGAGGATTCTGGGTTACCTGAAGACTCGGAGTACACAAGTGAACAGGCCTGGATTGAGCCTGTGGCAGAGGGGATTGGCATGGCTCAGACCAGCTTTGTGTGAACTCATCATGCCTGCCGGCCGTGATTGCAGACAGGAGCCTTTGCAAAAGTCCGCCACGTACAACAAACGGATAACAATACAACACCCAAAAAATCTAATTTGCGGTTATGGCTGTTAAGCTTGACAGCTGCAGCAATCGTTAGGATTTTCAATATTACCTGAGAGTACATGCTTTGTCAGTGGCAGGGGATGCTTTTTGTACAGGCTTATCTGCCATGGTAAATTCATTGAAGGCATGAGCCTCTGACCACACAGAGGAGGTCATCGTCCAAACAAGGATCAGCTCAGCAAACACTGACCAGGTCAGGATATCACAAGAAACCCCTTGGACAAACTTTTTCCTTTGAGAAAGGATAAGAGCAAATTCAAGAGGAAATCTTGATTGGATTTTTAGGTGGCTGGAAAGGATTTACCACATCGTATAAATCAGGTATGACAAATACAGAAGGCTTTGCTTCTTTCCACTTCACTTACCAGATCAGCATTTACTAATTAGACGTACAGGAAGAGCGGTCATGGCAGGAATGCATAATGAAAGAAATAATTCAGTAGTACCTAAAGTAAAGGGCAACGTACACACAGCTGGTGAAAAAAGAGACAGATACTTTCTGCTTTTGCCATTTTGTTCATGTCAAGGCTGTCTGTTTCAAGTCCACAACCCTTAAATATAATATATATTTAATATAATAATGTAACAGTCTCTCTCTTTTTTTTAGTATTTTTAACATGCCATACACACTCACAGCAAAAATAACATACTGCTGTGCAAAATTCTTGTGACTTTAGAAAACCTCATTTGAAAAATAAATTCTTAATCTAAAATTTTAATATGTTAAACATTTACAATCAAGCCTTATTCAAGAGACATTTTTTCCTAATCAGATTTTGAACAGCTAAGGACATTGGTATTAATCTGTCAGGATTTAAGGTATGCCAGGTTCACGACAGTTCATTGAGACAGCCTGACTTTTTTTCACCCCTGTGATCTGTGGCAATGAGAGAGAGCCTTCAGCTTGAGAAATGTGTGAAGCTTGGGAATGCATTACATTTCAGAAGTTGTGGGGGAAAAGTCGATGAGCTCAGTTTTAATTCACAGAGGTGCAAAGGTGCACCTTTTATTTAAGACAAAGCATTATTTAACTATTTGGAATGCAGGGTAGGTAAAGATGTAAAGTTACATAAAGATTAGAATATTTATGCAACGAGTATATTGTGAAACAAAAGATATACTTTCACTGTGTGATAATCCTGATAAACAAATCATATAAATTAAATATTAGGGATTCAAATGATTCTTTTAGCACATATTTAATTGAGCCAGTGCTGCAGGCGGCTTTTCAAACACCCAGCAATTCTGAAAACAGGAATTTGGCTCCGCTTTCAAGGCATTGTGCATTAAATGTACACTTGTGTATTCTCCCCAGGGGCTCTTGAGTGATTAGACTGCCAGGGAACACGCCCTCAAGATGGTGCGTCAGTGCAAGTCCTTCGTCCTCTTCCTCATCAGGATCGGGTTGCTGCTGGGTCTTGCTAACCCCTTGGTGACCTCTGCCTCATGTCCCTCAAGTTGCCGCTGCGATGGGACCTTTATCTACTGTAATGACCGTGGCCTGACTTCCATCCCTACTGGTATACCCCAGGACGCTACAGTGCTGTTTCTGCAAAACAATCGCATTAAGAGTTCGGGCATTCCTGCAGAGCTTCGAAGGCTCACAAAGGTGGAGAAGATCTACCTTTACTGCAATAATCTGGATGAGTTTCCTACTAACCTTCCCCTTGGGCTAAAAGAGCTCCACCTTCAGGAGAACAACATTCGGATGATTACCCATGCCTCTTTAGCTCAAATTCCCTACATCGAAGAACTGCACCTGGATGATAACTCTGTATCAGCAGTCAGCATAGAGGAGGGGGCCTTCAGGGACAGTAGTCATCTCCGACTGCTTTTTCTTTCCAGAAACCACCTTAGCACCATCCCTTTAGGCCTGCCTATGAGCATTGAGGAGCTACGCTTTGACGACAACCGCATCTCCACCATCTCAGAGCAGTCGCTGCAAGATCTCATCAACCTGAAGCGACTAATCCTGGATGGTAACCTGCTCAACAACCGTGGGATTGGCGATATGGCTTTCATCAACCTGATCAACTTGACTGAGCTTTCGCTGGTGAGGAACTCCCTCACTATGCCACCAGCCAATCTGCCAGGCACCAGTTTGGAGAAGCTGCAGCTACAAGATAATCATATTAATCGGGTTCCACCTGGGGCTTTTGCCTTCCTTAGACAGCTGTATCGCCTGGACCTTTCTGGTAACAACCTGAGCAGCCTCCCACAGGGCGTATTTGAAGATCTGGACAATCTCACACAGCTCCTGCTGCGCAGCAACCCCTGGCAATGCACCTGCAAGATGAAATGGGTGCGTGACTGGTTGCGGTCACTGCCATCTAAGGTGAACGTACGGGGTTTCATGTGCCAGGGTCCTGATAAGGTCAAAGGGATGGCAATTAAAGACCTAACTACAGACATGTTTGACTGCACAGATTCAGAGCTCTTCTCCACATACGAGACGAGCACAGTCTCCAACACTCTACGCCCATCACAGCCCCTGTGGCCCGTGTTTGTGACTAGGAGGCCTATAATAAAAGGGCCTGACATCAGTAAAAATTACCACAGCACTACCACCTCTTCAGGCAGAAAGATCATCACCATCAGTGTGAAGTCAAGTAGTGCAGATACCATACACATATCATGGAGGGTGTCGCAACCCATGACTGCCCTGCGGCTCAGCTGGCTAAAGCTGGGGCACAGCCCTCCCTTTGGCTCTATTACTGAAACCATTGTGCAGGGGGAGAGAACAGAGTATCTGCTCACGGCGCTGGAGCCAGAGTCTTCCTATAGAATATGCATGGTTCCCATGGAGACCAGCAACAGTTACCTGTCTGACGAGACCCCCGTCTGCATCGAGACAGAGACTGGCTCTCACAAGTCATACCACCCGACTACAACTTTAAACAGAGAACAGGAGAAGGAGCCTTACAAAAATTCCAGTCTGCCTTTGGCTGCTATCATTGGAGGGGCTGTGGCTCTTTTGGCAATAATCATGTTGGCGCTGGTGTGTTGGTACGTCCATAGGAATGGTTCACTTTTTTCCAGGAACTGCACCTATAACAAAGGCCGTCGGAGAAAGGATGACTATGCTGAGGCCGGCACTAAAAAGGACAACTCCATCCTAGAAATACGAGAAACTTCTTTTCAGATGATACCTATAAATCACCTGCCTGTGTCCAAGGAGGAATTTGTGATACACACAATTTTCCCACCTAATGGCCTGAGTTTATACAAAAGTCCACATAATGACAACAGTATTAACAACAGGAGCTACAGAGACAGTGGAATACCAGATTCAGACCATTCCCATTCATGATATTGCATACGGACATTCATGAGGTGTGCTTGACTCAAACAGAGTGGCAAGACTTTTACAAAACACTGGATCTATAAGACTAAGGAAGCAATGTTCTGTACATTTGCCATATAATTTATATTTAAGGACATTTTATGGAGATGGAGAACGTTCCAGTTGCGGGCCATCACTGAACCATCAGTGGGTATGGTAACCAACTGCAATTCTATATTTTAGGGATTTGTAGTAATTTGTACTGTATTTCCTTTGCTTAAGGTTATCGACCAACAAAAGAAACTCTGTGTTCTACTAAGATATGATGACTTGTCAACTGTGAAAGTGGGTTTTCATTGCTGTGTTGAACAATCAGACTTTAGAAAACCTTGTAGTATAAGCACAGGTCATTCTTTTAACTTTGTGGCTGTCAGAAAAACAAAAAGGCAAAAAAATGACATGACGTAAACTAAGGCACAGCTGATCAACTAATATACAAAGCAGGCATGTTGCCATCTAAAACAACGAGCAGTCAGTAGCTGTCTCCATTTATTACGGACCAAGAATCTTACTCCAGTATTCACCAGGTGTGGAGTACGGAAACTAAAGATGAGGTGTCATGCTTTTTTTTTCTCTTTGTTCGGTGTGTTATTTTGTTCTGTTTGCAGGAAGAAGAAATACAGCAAAGCAACCCAAGCAGGGCTAAAATGTCTCTGATAGGATTGTAGGCCACAGCACAGGGCAGATAAAGCACACTGACCTAAAGGAGCCCTCTGCTCCTCGAAACAAGTAGACAGGACAGGCTGACACAGAGGACCCCCACTATCTCTATTTGTACAAGCCAACAATGGCTAAATGACAATGGCGGCATTCTTCAGTACCGTGTACCATACGTCATTGTAGTCACCAGGCCAAAAACACAAAACATGCTGGCTTTTATTAGAATTACCACAGTGTCAGCAGCTCTTTCTTGTTATGAGTATTATTTTGTAGTATTTTTTTCTTTCAAATGAACACACTTATGTTGCCACAATTTGAAGTCAACTGTTATTTACAATTGAAAACCAAAGTGCATTGTATGCCCTTTGGCCAGTCTTGTATGTGCCTTGATCCAATGCTTATTGTATTTAGCTTTTTAAGAAACCAGTGACTTTTTTTCATACACACTTGAATATGAAAAATATTGGTCATATTACAGAATAAAAGTGAAAAAAAATATCGTTGCTCCTCCTTACCTCCTTCTTAAGTACAACAAACACCATTTAAGAATAATATTTCTTTTATTCTGTTTAATTATTACCATCGCACAAGGCGTTGATGAGATTTCTGATTTATTTTTTGCACTCAGGAGAGCTCAATCCAAGTGCAGTTAGGTAACAAAGAAGGCTACACGGGACCTGTTTTATTGATTTATGTCTCAAATTACCGAGTAGGCACAAAATCTGAAAAATGCTTTATGGATGAAAAACACAACGCGCTGTATTTTTTATCCTTCATCAAGATCACTACTCTGAGGCTCTCGCTCACAGCCACATCTCCCCTTCAGAGACATGCTGAGCCCTTAAACAGAAACTCGGATAGTATTCTTGAAATCACTTTTCCACTCCACGGGCAGTGTACAGAGCAACATCTGCTTGAGGCTGCTGTTGTTCTTTCGTGCAGTTAAGTCATGTGTGACTTATTCGATTGGCCAGAAAGAGAAATATCGCAGTGGAGTAGAAATTGGGCTATGGAGACGCTGGACTCTAGGGTTAGATGAACCTCCCTGGCACCAGGGCAACTGAAAACTAATAACAAGCCACCATATGGAGGGTGGTACAAGCAGACCTGTTTCTGCAGAGGTCAGAGCAGAAATATATATACACAGCTCGGTGCTCAGCACAATTAATGACATGGCTGCAGCTCCTCCCATGAAAAACTATGCATGCAAAAGCAATAAAATCACACATAAGCCCACTATTAAAATACAACATATTATCTAGATTATACTAGTTTTAAAGTATTCAGTACAAATAAAAAATGTACACACCCACAAGCTCTTAACACAGTGAAAGCTTTAATTACAGCTAGGGAAGCCACTAAAAGCTGCAGAAGTGATCTAAACCTTAAGTATACGGTAAGCCTGCCCCGTATGCTAAAAATATGACATTAACTGCAAATTAAAATAAACACACGGTTCAATTTTAGTACACTGAGTAGTCACAGCTGTCATGTGTCTGCCGTCAATAGTTTTTTTTGTTCTTTGATCAGTCGCAGTTTTGTCACATTCGAATTAGGAATTTGAGGGGAAGACGCGTATAAACTGTAGCCTGCTAAAACATTAAAAATAATGCGCCTCCATCTGCCTTTAAAGCAACCAAGAATACGTTTTCTTATTTCTCTTATCGAGCATGACTAAAAATATTTAAGCAGTGATCTCGACTAGCTTCACAGCCATCAGCTTCTCGCTGATAACTTGGGTGGCTCAAAAACTTTTTGAGAAATGGAAAATCACTCGTGCTTGAGCAGAGTGTCCAAATGTGGAGCACTTGCAAGAACCTCTCAAAACACTTCAGGTGTTATTTTTGAGCCGCTAAGACTATGAGCGCAGTGCATCGCAGTGCAAATCCTTAACTGATGCAGCAATCTTAGCTCTTGGATTAAATAAATTAAATTAGTTTGTAGTGACTGAAGTGAGATGATCGCTTTGAAGCTCCAGGCCACTCTCACAAATTCATGCAGCTATGTGATAAATTACAGTTTATCTAAAAAGGGGATTGGGGGGGTTTCAGGCTATTGTTGTGGCTTTCACTGCAAATAATACATAACAGAGCTGCTTTGTGCATTTCGGCTGATCCAAGTATGAGACAAAATTGATGAACCAGACTGCTGACAACCCCATGTGACCTCACTTATCACTCATGACCCCTGACTGATCTCTGCCTTTAAACAATTCCTTAATCACACTCAAGTGCTCGCTGAGGTCAGAGAAGTCTCTGCTAAACAACACAAGGTGCCCCATACATTTGTCTCCTGTGTGACACACCCAAAGCTTAATTATGTTTGTCTTTTATGTAACCCAGCGATTAAAACTAATGGGGGCAGCTGCACTGTCTGCCCCAGGCTGCTGTTATTCCTATTGTAATGTACTGGTCAGGCGGCCGGTCACATTTGCATTCCTATAGATGCTCCCATCAAACCACCCCTGGATGACCTCACCGTTGCCTGTAGCTGGTTTTTCTCCATCGTCACCATTATTAGGATCAAAAAAAATACAGGCCGTGTACCCTTATGACTGATTAGAGGTCAGTGAGGTCAGGTCAGGCGCAGTTCAAAGATCTCGAGAGATGAAAAATCCGATACGTGTCAGTGTCCGCAAAACAGCCAATCACGAGGAAGTGCGACAGGCAACCTGTCCACTATAAAGACATCCTGCTCAGGAAAGAAACTCTGGAACTGATTACAGGACGTTTTTAGCAGGGATCCTAGAAATTATGGAAAAATATATTAAGGAAATAGATCAGATCTTTATCTAATGGCTTAATTACCTTTAATACAATGCAAACACAAAAAAGTAAGGGTAAGGCTGATAATTTAAGTTTTTTTTAAAGGTTTTTATCTGAGATGCTTTATCATCTTGATAAGGCATGCTAGGCTAGGGCACCTTAATTAACTACAAAATGGGAGTAATTGATTGAACACAGGCAACATAAACCAACAGAAACCTGAATGTAATGAAATGATAAAAATTTAATATTCAGCCCAGGACTAAAAACCTTTTTGCATGTAAACCACCAAAAAAGTAAAATTTGTGAAAAATAAAAAGGGGTGCTTGTGGTACCCCGTCTCTTGCTTCCTGTTCGATACATTTTGCATATCATACAGATCCATAATTTAATGGTTTTCTAATAGCGAGCTATGCTGAAACCAAACCAAGGCCTCAGGGTCTCCCCATAAATTTGAACTTGTGCCAGTGTGTAAAATTAGCATGTGCTATGTTTGCTCATTTGGTATGTGGATTAGAAGAACATGAAAAAAGGGAATATCAAGGACTTGCTTTTTGAATTTTATCCACGTGTACGATTCATACGCATAAATCGGGTCGAAATTTAGCTCTTTTCTTACATCGTTCAAATGTTCCACTTTTCCCAGCAATTTTAAAACATTTTTCCATCATTTGAGGATTCCTGTGCACTCTCCAATGAACAAAACAAGGCCAGAGTCTTAAAAGGATTCAGTATGTTTTTTTTAATTTTTCGAGCCATCTTCATCGCTCATTCATGATTGCATTTGTAAGCGAGAGGCTCACGTGAAGGCTTGCATGTGTGAGCACGCTCTTGTCTATATATGTCATTATGAATATTTTAGTAGTTTCTGTAGCGTTGCTTGTGCGCTCATGTGAACCAGTGCGCACTGTTCACACATCTAATTAAAACAGACTAACATGCAGGCAAAGCTAACCTAAAGTCATCAGCTCCCTTCCTCGCGACTCTCCCCGAGACTCTCACGTGACTGTGATGCTCTCGGTAACACACGCATGCAAGCACACACACAATCTGATCCAGCAGTAAAAGTGTCTGTGAGATGTGTCAATGTGAGTGATGCGGTCCTATGCGGGGGTGTTGTCCTCTCCCCTCTATCTCTGACCAGCTTCCCCCAGCCTTCAGGCCGGGACCCTCTCCATCTCTTCACATTACTCAGTGACCTGAAACCACAAGGCCAAAAAACTTAACCAGCTCCTCCGTCTTCTTAATGAATCCAATTTTTTGCCTGAGAGCACAAGGCGTGCACATATATCCATCGTAACTCTAAATTATCTGACATTAATACAAATTAACAAGAAGCACCGCCATCAAGATTGCGCCACCCCACAATAGCAGACAATGACACTGCTTTTATATCACTGTTTGAAAACGGCAACTTATTGTACGGCCAAAAATACAAAGTCAATAAACTCATTTAAAACAGGCTATAACCAAAACAAAAGCAGAGGGGCTGATTGGTGTTGATGCCATTACACTATGAATTATACACAATATGTTATGAAAATATCCATATAATTGACTCGGCTCTATGGCAGCCATTAATTCCTGTCCTCCATTAAGTGGTTTAAATGATCTTGTAAGTAGCCATACATCTCCTGCTGCCCTTTATGAGATCAACACCACGTCTCCCTTAGAACTTAATCGACCCTCAGTCTCATTTGTCCACAAAGTCTGATGCAGGGGAATAATTATTTCATTCTGAAAGGTTCTGAGAGTCCAGCTTGTCCATTTCACCCAGCAGGTCTGCAGCTCTGCAGTGGGAGGCAAAAGTTCCTCTTCGATTCATTCCCGTCTCTCATTCATGTTAAGCCAGCTTTGAATGTCAGTACAGTATTTGCATGCCAATGTGGCTCTGTCTGCAGCTCATTATTTTCAGATGTTGACAGCCTAATCGCATGCAAGTTTAGCCCACTTTACCAACCTAATGCTCGCTACAGCCAAGTCATACTGAATAGCAGGGCCAAGTTTGCATCTGCAGTGTTCGTCTGCAGCTGTCTTATTCACTTTGGCTTTCAGGAAGGGGAACGCAAGAAAGGCAGCGAACAAAAATAATGAGCTCATCCGCAGTGACAGGAAACATTCAATGCTGACCATCAAACAGCGCTGCCTCCACCACATCTATTTAACATGGATGTAACAAGAAGGCCGACACGTATCTATCTCATGCTTGCAGGCTTCAGTTCTCCCACACGTGTGCCCGAATTTGTTCTATTAAGATGACCTTCAGGCGAGAACTCAGTCCATCTCTCCAGAGAGGTCTAGCTTGCCCCGCATTCACCGAGACAGCAGCCCCTTCACACCTCAATGACAGCCAGCGCGCACAAATTTGCTAAAGGGTACCAATGTTTTGGTATTTCTCCAAGAGGCGGGGAATTCAGCAGTGTCAGCACCTTTTAGGATTGTAAATACAACTTGTCACAATTCATCGGGGTACCAGGAAGACAACACAGACACTTCAAGGCATCATTTCTTTACAGTCCTCGAGTAGAACAGCATAAGACCACTGCGCCGCAGCAGAGGGCCAACATCCCTGACCTCATGTAGGCCAACCACCACAAAGGGTTATTAACTTTACATGTGGACTTGGTCTCCTAGGGTTCAGAAAGTGTGCAAACTTTCAGAGGCAGAATCAGTGGAGTTGACACTGAAGGGTTTAAGCATGAATGCAGCTAGCAGGCTATCTTCTACTTTCAGAAGTGTGGAAAAGTGACAGCGCTGTCATTCTGTAACTACACGAGTTGTGCACAGAACGCTGCAGTGGGCTGACAGACTGAAGTTAGAGAAATGCCCCCCACCGCAACACCCAAACACACACACACACACACACACACACACACACACACACACTCCGTCGAACACAGAGGAAAAAAGTTAAGTCGTGAAAAGTTTGGGGGAGAATGCCGCAAACGGACAAGGGAGGGTGGTGGGATTAATTAAAAGCTGCTGTAACTGTGGTGCGCTGGTGACACGCAGCCACGCGATTACTGAGATCTCTGTGTGTGAGGAATCTGCTCCCACAACTCATTTCCTCCCTATTGAGGAGGGGGAAGGAGGGGCCAAAAATGGGACCGTCTGTTGTACTAAACACAAAGGAGGAATCATTTTTTATTTGGAAGAATTTAAAATCCAACCCTCCCCCGCCCGTCACAAAAAAAGGTGAGGAGAAAGGGAAAGGTGGCGAGGGGTGAGAGAGAGGAAGAATGAAGTGAAATTCTTATCTTAAATAAAAAGTCTGCCGAATCTATTTCAATCAAGTGATACACCCGGCTTGAAGGGAGAGGGAGGTCAAAGGATGTAAGCCACTATAATCCCAAGCTTGCACTGCTTAAAACCTGCTCGAGTTAACAGGGTGGTGTGTGTGTCTATAGACACTGTGACACTCACGCAGCTTAAACTAACATCTGGCAAGTGTACTTTATCCAACTTTGGACTTTCTCGGCATGCTCGGTAATCCTTTTGTCGCATCTAATATGCCGACACAATTATCAAATCAAAAGATACAATAATTCCATAGCAATTTAACACAGCTCATAATCGTGTGCTGCAGCGATTAGACACTTTTTTTTGAACATGTGACTTTACATTTTCCGCCCTTCTACCACTAAAAAAGTTACAGCTTTGGTTTTGGAAACAATTTATTAAAAGTTTATTAAAAGTTATTGTTCCTACGTTCTTGAACATTTAAATTGCCTTCGACAGCAATGCAGTCACTGGCATCTGATGTTTAATGATAACAATTATTAATTACGTTTAATTATAACATATACTATCAAATACTGAACTTTCTGTCTTTCCCTTTTCTTTTTTTTTAATCATAATTATTCAAGACTAATACCAAAAGTACGCCCTCTCCTTTATAGGCTCTCCATAGACTGTGCTACTTTCCAGCATCAAAGAGAGCAGTGTATATCAGCTGTAGCCAGTTAATGTTAATGTCTTCACAGCTACACTGAAACTCTCCTCTGTTGGTTAATGCGCTCTTTCCCAGTGGCCGGCTAAAAGATTGCTCATGAGTGCAAAGACACTTTCCTCTGTAAAGCCATTACAAATCTATGAGTGAACTTGTACTTGAACAGAGTGGAGGCTTTTCTCTGATGAAATGATCTGACAAACTTTACAACAGTGGAGGTCTTTCACACCTCTAATATGCAGTTGTCACATTAGGAGAGAACAGAAAATGTATATGGATATAAAATTTTCAGCAACAATGTTTCTTTTTGCCATAAAAGTCTTTTTATTCGTTCTCCGCGATCTGTGGCTCTTCACTGGAGTCATCAGCACTCTGTCGGGAGAATAATTTTGCGTGAGTGTGGGCGGAGCCTTAAAGCAGAAAGCCTGGCTGAGCAAAGATAACTCGTAACCATCGTTCAGATACCCCTCAACTCTAAACGGGGATTTAGGTTTTGTCGAGTCAGCAAACACAAAGAAAGCTGGGCTATGTCAAACTTGCTTCGTCGAGCCATCCTCTGATTTCTCAGCGACATCTGGTTGCTGTTAGCATATGTAAACACACTGAAAGGGATTTTCAGCTTCTGCTGTGCTAGCTGTCAAATTGTCGAGTGTGGCTTACACGAGAACACGTAAGGAAATCGAAAAATGCACGATAAAACCTTAAATGTGCTGAAAGCTATACGAGCACAAGATCGTCTTACAACTTAAGCTTGTTTGTTTGGTAATGTTTACAGTATTGAAAGAAAAAGAAGGAAGGAAAGAAAGAAAACACAGGTGGAGTGAGCAGGCAGCTGACATCTGTTTCAGCACTTCTGCCTGCACTTTTGGAGGATCTTAATTGCAGATTCAGTGACTTAATTAGCAGCAAAGTTGAAAAGTAAAATAAAAATATCTTGGGAAATTTTGAAAGACATCCCACCTAAGCTGTGAGAAAGCGACGTACAGCAGTCAGGTTGAAGTGCAAAAGGTTACACCCTAGCCACAGATGTCATTAACAACTATTCTTATTACAGGTGATAGCTACGGTGAAAACAGGATCCACTAGATGAAGAAGACAGGAGTGGGGCTTATTAATTCACATTTCAGTGTTTCTGTTGAAGGCAAACAGACATGTAAACACAGTGGAAGTCTGACGGGAAAAAAAGAGCCTATTTATTATGGACGCGATCTCATAAGCTGCATTATCAGGGAAAAATAATCACGCTGCCTAAATGATACGCACTTTCCGTTCACTTGTGGGACCGTTTCCTTTACCAACTAATAAACTAAAGATAGTGAGCGGCTCACAAATTAAAGCCTCTTCAGGAGTCAGATAAAAATTTAATGTAACCTGAAGCTTTAGGGCTACTAATTATTCATCTCCTTGCAGATATTTCATTTAAACAAAAAGCTGAAGCAGAAGAAGGAAAGTTTCCACTGCGAGAAAACACTGCTGGGAATGCTGGCAGCGCCATTCTTCATTTTCTAATTATGCTGGATTATTATTAGCTGGAGACACAACTGACAAAGAAGACATACACTGATGGAAACGAAGCACTAATGAAATCAGAAGATGCCAGGAAATGCACGCCGAGCAAATAACGTTATTATAAAGGGATACTGTACTGTATATGACACAGAGGCCAACAAGCAGCTTTATGCTTTGCTGGAAAACAGAAGAAATACTGGAATAATGAAAAACTACTTTCCAATATGACTATGTTTAGTTTGAGGCAGACATACTCTGTATACATACATCTGTCTACAACATATTGGCCGTGATGCAGGCCAACAGCCAAATGTTCCCAGACTGGTGCTAATGACAACGGTGATGGCTTTTGTTTGGAGTCACCAGAAGTTTTCAATGGTACCACGAGCTCGGTCATTAATCACTCAGTCGCCCGGTTGTGCATACATGACATGAGGGCAAGGTTACAAATGGAAGGGGGCTGGGCCCTGTAACATGGGCTCTTGCCCCAGGAGCCCCAATGGACTTGAATGAAGAGGTCCCATATATTCATAGTTACCAGGTCACTAATCAAATTATTGTGATAGGCAAGAAAAGCACAGAGGACAACAGAATTCATTTAGTTTCATCACCTCTATTGTCTCTCTGCCAGCACATCACCAGGGTATGGGATAAATAAGTAACCCCCCCGCACCACCTCCCCTTTTCTACTCAATTTATTTGAATCCTTTCAGATGAATTGTGTGCCTTGCGAGAGAAGCATGAATTAAACACAACAATGAGAGGAGGCAATTTGGAAGTTCTGACATACATAGTTGTCATCTGATAAAAAAAAAAAAGAAAGAAAGAAACTATGCAAATGCAAGTGAACAACATGAGCCAGATGGTCATAGTTTGGGGGCAAATTCACTTAGACATAAGTAATGTCTCACATTATAAACATACCCGCTGTATTTTAGGACAACACATGCGAGAAGGGATTGCTGAGGTGAAATCTGTCCATCAATCAACAGAGGTCATTTGTTATATGTCTCCTAAGGTACAACAACTTGGCAATATGTCAGACAGGACTGCGTGTGTGGGCATGAGTGTGAACGACACGCGCGCGCACACACACTCATACATGTGCGTGCCGTTCACACACGCGGCACAGTCCCAAAGGGATCCGGTTCCTTTGCTCTGTAGCATTTTAATTAATCCTGCGATGACAGAGCGGGTCTGGCAGGTTATGTATGTCTTGAGGCTCGGGTGAGAGGGTTGCGAGGAGAGAGAAACATGACAGTGGGGTTAATGCCAAACCCACCCAAAGGCAAAACATAGAAAGCAGCAGGTCCGCTCTTGGACAGGTGCTCCTTCTGGGGTCACTCGCCAACTCCCTAACCACACAAAGCCACCGTCTGTCACCACAAATCTGACCCGTATGGGCAGAAACAGAGAAACACATGGCCTCAGATGACTTTGGTAAATGTTAAGAATATTTAATGAATGCAATAATAATACAATATTTACCTATGATTGAGTCTCCTCCTTTACAGGCTAAGATATACCGAGTGGGAACTTGCAGATATATTGTCTGCTCATTTCCCCTGACTCCGGGTCTGGTCTTGAGGTGCAGTTAATTTAAGCATCTTTAATGTGAATTTGACAGAGCGTAGAAGATGTACTATCACCATTGGGTTCTTTGCATTGCCAAATTTGTCATTTCAATAACCACTGGAGATCACGTTTCACACAAAATGTGATTTGAATATAAATTCGATCATACATTCACGACATCTAAAGAAATCCTTGAGAAATGCAAATCTGGTCCAAAGATGATTAATTGAAACTCTTAGTGTGACTGCCATTGTTTCATGCCTTGGAGTGGGCCAGAGTGGGTGACTGCACGCATTGGTAGTGAAATTCAATATGGCCACCTTGTCCGGCGTTGAGTGAGAATACTAAATATGGTGAAGGTGAACAGCGGGAGCGTATCCTCATGAGAAATTTGTATTTCAGAGTCAAATGAGAATCGCTTTAATCAATCACTGCAATAAACGCAAAAGGTGTGGGGAAAATTAAACTGCACAGTTTGAAGGTACATACAGGCACATACAGTGCAAGGTCAATATAAATTCAACCAGCTGTGCTAAAGACCATGACATACATAAAAGCAATACTACTTTATGCTTTCCGTGTCCATCAGAAGAATATTTAAAATTGATTGAATGCTTAATGAAAGCTTGAATACACTGGGCGTCCAATTCTTAAGTATCCCTCCATCCCTCGAGCTGCAGTTCGCCTGTCTTTCAATCTCGCATTGAAATATAAGCAGGTCCCGTGCAATAACAGAAAGACACATCATTATTAGAGGTCTCAGGGAGACACTGTAAGAGCGTGGCAAGCAGAAGAACAAACTGATGAAATATTGACAGACACTCAACCAAGACAATGGGCCTCATTGGATGCCTGTCATTTAAAAGACAGCAATTAGCAGGGCTTTTTTAGCAGATCGCAGAGTCTGCTGAAAAAGAGCAAGGTTGCTCACTTAACCATTGTGAAGTGAGAGAAACATGAGGGAATGTCTGTGGCGAAGACGTCTTTTGTTCTGAGGCGCTGGTGTTTGAGTAGTTAATAGAGTTGGAGTGCTCCTTTCATGCTACCAACATACAGTCAAGGTGGCATTAAAACCATTACAGGGATAGAGAAAAAAAGAAATCAGAGATAAGATGATAAAAGAAAACAACTAATTAACAGACCATCAACCAAAAAAGGAGGCTGTGTAAAATCAACTCGGTTACTCTGTGTCGACTGTTGAAGATCAAAACGTTTGGTGGAAAATTCCAAATGCAGTCGTCCAATGCTGTATTGGAAACCAAGCTGCTGTTGTTTACATACCTATATTTGTGACTTTTGACTCAATAATGAATTGAGTTATGATTCATTTGTATCATGTATTACCCACAAGGTATGCTAAACATGAAAAGACTGGTTTTACCAGGTTTTGTGAGTGTAAGAAACAGGTGAACTCACCATTTTTTACCATTAACTGAAAAATTGCATCGCTGATTTTCTTAGTATCACTTAAACTGTCTGAAAACTGTAAAAAAGCAAGGACTTTTCAAATATTCCTTAAGTATAAAAGAAGAAGCGGACGTGAAGAAGCCAGAAAAGGAAAAAGACGCTGCCTCCTTAGGAGCTCTGAAAGCTAGCAAGCAATCAGTATGGATAGTTACAGATGAGTCATCGTCATTGCAAGAAAAATTTTGCAGATAAAAGGCACTTGCAGGCAGTCCTTTTCAAAGAAATTACTTAGCAGGTGATTGAAAGGACCATCTGTCTATCTTCCTACCAAAACACATCAGTAGTTCCAACCTTATCGGTGCCTATGGGACACTGATTGGTCTCAACTACCTGCTGTTCAGTTAGTCGTTAAACACATAAAGCCTTGCAAGAAGTATTCTTTTACAGTGTTCCCCCAAATGTGGCACGAATCCAACTGCCTTGTAAGGTAAGGTGTCAAACTGCCAATAAATCACAGACGCCTAGCAATTTAATTGAATTCAATTTTTATTGTAATCACAACAACACCTGCCTCAAGGCACTTTAAGTTGTAAGGTAAAGACCTTACAATAAGAAAGCCCCAACAATCAGATGACCCCCTACTACCAAGTCCTTGGTGACAGTGGGGAGAAAAACTCCCTTTTAAGAAGAAAAAACTTTCAGGAGAACCAGGCACCGGGAGTGGCAGCCATCTGAACTGACTGGTTGGGGTTGAGTGAAAGTAGACAGGGAAAAAGACACACTGTGGAAAAGAGCCAGGGATTAATAATAACACAATTATTAAATGCAAAGCTAAACATAGAGAGTAGAAAAAGAGGTGAGTGAAGAAGAAACCTCCAGCAGCCTAGCCTTACTCCAGCATAACTAAGCAAGGGTCACCTATAGGCTTTATAAAACCGGAAAGTTTTAAGCCTGATCTTACAAGCAAAGAGGATGTCTGTCTCCTCAACCCAAACTGGGAGCTGCTTCCACAGAAGAGGGGCCTGAAAGCTGAAGGCTCTGCCTTAAAAAACCTTGGAACCACAAGTAAGCCAGTCCGAGAGCGACGTCCCCTATTTGATTGATACGGTACTATGTCTAGTCTTTAAGCTAAGATGGGGCCTGATTATTAAAGACTTTGTATATTACTTTAATTAAAGTTGCAGTTAGCAAGCTGCTAACTAACCATATTACATGACAGCTGCTCCCTGTATCCATTGCAGATGAATCCACACATAATATTTAGCAAAGTGTTTTATACACTCCGGATCTCCTTTCTGACGAAACCCTCCAGTTTCTTGAAGAAAACATTTTTGGCTGAATAAACAAAGCAAATAAAGATATGCAAAGAAAACAATATGAATAAAAAAACATAACTACAAAAAAGACTTAATTTAGACAAAGAATACTATGTGGGTATCGTTACTAATGAAGGTTTCTTCTTTTTGACATAAACCTGTAAAACGCACACCTAGAAAGCATGAAGTAAACTGTGATATATTGAGAAAAGGAATGAAGGGTAACAGACCAAATGTCCCCGATGATGGTCATTCTGGACTTATCCCCCAGGCATGTACATTTCTAAATGTTAAGCTGGAAATACATTACACTCCACAGGGGTTCTTACCACGAGTTTCATGTTTTATACCTCTTTTAATCTTCTACTGTATGTTGTGACCTATTCAAGAAGCCCCCAAAAATCAACCTTCATCCACGAATGAACAGAGAATAAGCTCAGAGAGACAGGTGACCTTACGTCTAAGCATGACATTGTGCTTTGTGAATGGTGTTACTCATTAGGCCCTCAGTGACTAATTCACAGCTCAATTTAATTTTAATAAAATAAATCGAAACCTACTGTTGCAGTATTCACCATTAAGTTAACTGTGTTGTTTGGAAATGTGTTATAGTGACACAAATGAGATCCCATCAGCTAATCTGCACTATGCAGTGGCCAGATGTTACCGGATAGCTGTTAGTCTCGGGGTGTTCTTGGCCGAGAATGGACATTTGGTGGGGGGTGGCTACCTACAATAGCACAATAGCATAAAGGCATAAAAGGCAGTTAGCTTGTGTTACCTAATCTGACGTAATTCTAGGAACTGTTTAAACCATGTGTTAAACAAAAACATCTGCTATGCTTAACCAAATTCACAACACTGTTAAACAAATGCTGTTCACATGATAGTGATATTCTTCCACCTGTGGTTAAAACCGCTTTGCAGTGCACCAAAAATTCTTCTATGCAGGAAAACCCCGGTTGGTGAAGTGGGTAGAGTAGAGGTTAACTCCCTTGTCAAAACGCTCTTGCATTTCAAAACAATGCATGTTTAAAACTTGATGTAACAGATTCTTTTTTTAAAAAAGCAAAACACTGACTTTATGAGGAAGATTGATTCTGTGTCTGCTTGATACTGCTGGAAAATAACAATGAAAACCATCAACCCATATAAACTATTAATCCAAAAACTGCAACTCCAAGCAAACTGCAAAATGGGCACAGTTGTACTGCACCTTGGTTAAATTGATCATGTAAATACATCACATAAAACTGTGAAAAGGCCAAAGAGTAAACATTGCATTATTCAATAAATGCAGCAGGTTGAAATCACTAAATGAATTATCCATCAGGCTGTTCCATATTAGAGTATGTTCACTGTCTGCACTAATTCTAACATCTATTTTTATAGTAGTATTTAGTGTCCCCAATTGTTGTGTCCATGAAATGTTGCATTAATAATGAAACTGCAGTAATAGGCATCAGTGTGCACGTTGATATTAAGGTTTGGGGGTTTTTTTAATGTGTTTTTTTTTCTACTTTTGGGTGCACGTTAAAAACATTTGTGTTTTGTACCAGTAAATAATACATGAGGTGTCTAGCTTTTCTGAAATCTGACCATTAGGATGTTATGTAAACAGAAAATAACAAAGGAGTAATGATTATATTCACAAAGAAATCAGTGCATTCAGTAGGCAGCCCACATTACATTTTTGCTGATGTTTTATGCAGATTTTATGAGCAGTTCTTTATATTTTCATAATTAATTTTTGTCCTATTATTATTTGATGGTGTTCAAAAAACCCAAGCGCGATGCCGAGTCCAAATGCAAGCGTTAATGCGCCGATTGTGTTGAGATAATGTACCTGATGAGGCTATTTCACGGACTGGCTTCATTTTTAGCCGATGAGCTTCATTAGTCTCAGCCTCTAAACTGGCACTCAAACTGCATGGCTAAATGGTTATCAAGTGCTAAGAGCCTTGCCGGGACCTGTACCACACACAATAAACCTCTGATATTAATTAACATCAGTTGTTCATACATTTTATTGGCTGATGTTTTTTTAATAGACACTTGGTACGACGGACAAATTCAAAAAGGTACACTTCACTGTAAGAGGTCAAAAAAGACAATTTAAAGTCAATTAGTCTGCGCCAGGCTGAAGGAGGAGATGGCAGTGCAGATGAGAGAAACAGTCAAGCCACAGGAGCTCTGGCTCAGACGGAAATCCAGACTATGGGGAGACCCTGTGTCTGCCAATGTGAGATAAGCGTAGTGCACAGACTATGGCGCGCTGCCTCGTACTGTTGCTTTAGAAAATGGAGTGGAGAGAAACGGTCGGGGTCAGGCCTGCTGCAGGATCAGTTTTACGAAAGCTCTGTTCCCGAAGAGGCCCTCTGATAATGCGTAGAACAGGCAACTTTTGTTCTTTATTTACATTCTTGTTGGATTGCCTGGGATAAATTATAGAGTCAATTTTGGTTTGCATAAGGGTTGATGAGGAGGTGGGCCAAAATGCAAGTGAAACCGCAAAAGCTTCAGTACCCCAGAAGTCAGTGATGTTTGTGAGCACGCTCTCCTGAAAGAGGCAAAGAACTCCCTGCCAACATGGAAAAGCCAGGGTGAGAGTACGCCTGGCCTCAGCGAGAGTATCAAGGCCAGCTGGAGGGAGGAGGAAAAAAAAGGATCAGAGGGAAGCTTTACAGGTGTTTGCTCTAACACTGTGTCTTCTTATGTGAGTACGGGAAACGCATGAATCCTGCATTTTTGGCTACGGTTGATACCCCCTTGCAAAAGCTGTTCTCACAAAAAGAAAAATAAAGAGGAGATGGCAGCAGCTCCTCAAGATGAAATCTCTGGCATGTACACCTTGTCTTTAAAGTGCTCTTTGATTAGCTTAAAAATCCCATACATCATCTCTTCTAATTAAGTGTGTATTACTGTTCTGATACAATATCCATAATGGTAAATCAAGTTCACACTTACAAGTTCAACAAAAAGCCTTTGTGTATATTATATTATACATATATTTATATATATATATATATATATATATATATATATATATATATTTATCTTTGTCAGTAATGTGTATAATAACACAAAAAGCAATTAAAAATAATAATATACCATCAGTGGAGTACATGAATGAGCACAAACATTTTATACAGACCCCAGCTAAATTTTAATATTTGGGGATTCTTGCAAATGCACATTTCCTTGCATTACAAAACAGAGAAACAAGTTGAAGTTTTGGGACTTTTTCTTTTTCAGAAACCATTATGTGTCAAGCTACATAAAAAAAGCAAAAATGTACCAAAAAAGGGGGGGCGTGTCCCTATCCTTTCAATTGTTATGCAGCTTTGTGTGCATGCAGAAAGTTTATGTCAGAGGGAGTTATTCTCTCCCACAGAAAGCAGCTCTTAAACCCCCCGAAACACCTCACTGCTCACAAAAGCATACCAAATGTTTTGTTGGCTGCGAGAGTGAGCGTAAAAGTTTACATGCATTCCCAGCATCTGAAGAACTAAAGACCCGGCGGTTGGCTGCAAGCGAGGGCTTTCTTGGGAAGTCTGACATTAGAGTCAAGCCAGTTGCATCATCTAGCTGTAAGCCTTCTTCTCGCTACAACTCTTATGACTAGTCAGGAGCAGGCATGAAGCCAAAATCTAACTTGGTTCTGTACAGTCTGTATTAATGTAGCAGTGTCGCAAGCCATATCTCAACTTTACAACATGCAGACTTTTTGACATCAAGGGACAGAAGCAACCAGCTGGATACTTGCCACTGCATGATGCGCGATGAAAGGTTTCTATTCTGTGCGAGATATCTATTTCGACTCACTGAAAAGCTGTCGCCAGACATGCAGATTGCATCAGATTACAACCCATCGGTTGGTCGGCACTGCTGCTGTTCAAATGACCAAACCAGTAAAAGAAGAATATTGAGCAAATGTATAGAAGTATAATGATGTGTTTTGGGGGAAGAAGCCCTGGAGTTAATTTCTTTTTTGTTTTTTGTTTTTATTTCATTCAGATGGTTTTTCCACTTTTTCCTTTCACCTTTTTCAAACACACACACACACACACACACACACACATACATACATACATACATACATATATATACATATATATATATATACATATATATATATATATATATTGGTCACCTCCTTTCTTTCTTTTGTTATTAAGTTAAACTGCTTGGCAATCAGCGTGCTCTTGCACTGACTGTACAGCTTTATTGATGTTCTTATTCCAATATCAGTGAAAGCAAGCTTTTTCTTTTGCTTTGATCTGTCTTAAGTGCTGCCTATTGAAAATGACATGTTAACAAGACGGCATGTTACCAGGCAACAGCCACAATCAGGTGTGCTGTGACTTGTCTTTAAGACTGTTCTTTAACAACCAGTTGTTACAACAATTCCCAGTGGATTAGTTTTATTTGTAATGGCTATGCCTCCAGTGCAGCAGAAAAGCTGTGGTAGCCATGTTGCTAGGCTAATGCTAACTACAGGAGTTTTTCAGGTGTTCAGGCTGTGACCCAAGTTAATATATATGTGGTTCAACTTTTGCTACCAGCTGGCAGTTATCAGAGAGCAATACCTATACTTAAATCTGACTTACCGTGAGCAAGTAATAACCTTTTATCTTGCTTCTGGCTAATCAGGGAAGGCTGGACAAAGGCCCTTAAAAGACATGAGGTAAAGTGGAGTGTTTAAGACAGCGAGGGAAAAGAGGTGCTGCCACTATGTACAATAATTATACTTGCTTTAGGTTTTTTAGGCATTAAAGCACAAAAACCTAAATACTAAACCAATATAAAGTATACACGTGTAAATGATAATAACACAGGCTCTTCAAATCAATCACCCTCCTAATAAATATAAAAGCAGAGTGGTTGTTCAAATTGAATGCTGAAAACTGTCTTTGTTCTGTTTCATCTCCAAGTCTGGGACAATTACAATGATTTGGCATGACTTCAGACAGTGTGGTGGAGTCAAATGAGCAGTTTAGACTGTGAGCCTTCATTAAAAATAATGACTGCAGCACAATTAATGTAGGTTATATACAGAACACGGTAGCTGCTGCATCTATCACGGCATCAAAAAAACATAAATATCACTAAAATGCTCCTTCTTTCCCCTTTGAGTCACTAAGTCGGCATAATAAATCAGCATAATTTAAAAGGCAATAATTTCTGTGGTTCCACTTCTTAAATTCTTAGCTGTAATGATTTGGTTTTGTTTTCCTCCAAGAGCTTTTTGCCATTAACAATCTCATGTAGGCAGTCAAAGTACTAAAGGGGAACATCTGGGGAGCAACTGTGCAACAGTACTAGTTTGAGTAATACATTTTTATATGATGACAGACATGGCATGTTTATATCTACAAGGAATATTAATTAATTTATGATGCCAGTAGTAATGAGCAACCTCTAATAATAAAGTCTTTCATATTTTGATAAATGTAGTATATTGATATGGTGCTTTTCTGCTCTAAATGACCACTCAAACTTTAGGGTATCCTTTTTTTCTAACCACACACAAACCTAAATCACATTATCTACTTTACAGCCAACACCAACCAGGAACCGTCTTGCAGTGTTAACCACTGTACCAGCACACATATTTGAGTAAATCTAATGTTTAGCTGCCGATATATTATTTGAGCGAATAAACATGATAGCTTTGAGGTTGTGTCATATCATTCTGGCATTCTGAGTACATGAAGCAAGGCTTATTTAATGCTAAGCATGGGAGCATGTCAAGAGCTAACTGCTATTCGAATTTCAATGAGTCAGTTAGAGGTTTCTAGCAATTTTTTTAAAATATCCAAACAATATGCAGAAAATCTGAGCCAATCACAGGTGTCCCTGTTCAGCTACACAGCGGGGTTAATTTGCATGTATTTTCTTTGAATTGTTTTTTTTTTTTACAGTTTCACAAAAAAGTGAAAGATTAATGAATGTCATTACTATTAATCTTTCATTTTATAGCTTAGCATGTGGCATTTGCTTTTAGGGAGCTGTCAAACATATCAAAACAGAGATATGC
Source organism: Oreochromis niloticus (assembly GCF_001858045.2). Taxonomy (NCBI): domain Eukaryota; kingdom Metazoa; phylum Chordata; class Actinopteri; order Cichliformes; family Cichlidae; genus Oreochromis; species Oreochromis niloticus. The sequence goes on from NC_031978.2 coordinate 22,913,554, forward strand.
ACATCCTGTCGTATGCTAAATGCAAAAACTAGAAATTGTGAGCATAAAAGAATATCAGTAATATTTGTAGCTTCACCAGCCACTGAAATGCTTTAAAAACAGATAGCTCAGTAGTACTGGGGTGATTAAAAAGGACTGTGCTTCATGCGGAGACCAACAAGAAGCGATGCCCTGAGGATCAGGACCCAGAGCACAGCGAGAAGACACTCCTGGTCTGCTCCATACAGTCATTAACCTTTCTCCAGCAGGGACTGCCACGTGCTTTCTTCTTTCCTTCCATTCACACACTTCATTAACAAGCTCCTTTTCATAGACTAATTCCCGTTTCAAATTCGCTCTTTGTTAATTAGAAGCAGGTTCAACCTCACAAAAAGCTTCTATTGTGTTTACTTTTTAATAATATTGCCCCATGTAAATGAATTATAACAGGGACAAAAAGAAAAGGGAAAAAAATGGTGTCCAAGGAAGACACTTGAAAAAATGCATTGGCAAGTAATTGAGTGTGGATGCAAACACATTTTGTGCTTTTTCAGTCTAAAACCTGCGTCTTGCCTTGGATTTCTCTTCTGTTGGTGTTCCTAATTAACTCCTGTTTTCAGGGGGGGATTTAAAATAGGCCAATGGAGAGACTCGCTAAAGGGAGAGTTATAACGGCCTCCTCATCCAGTAAATTAACCTTGGCTGCCTTTTTGCATCCAAAATGTAACAGGTTTCTAATCAATGCTGGCTCCTGAACACGTCCTTAAGCTGGGAGAAGAACGATGCTCAACATGAGGCGCGCGCTGATAACGAAATAGCCAAATATACATTTCCTACCACAAGACGCTTTTCTCAGAAGCCGTGGGTATGTGGATCCACTGGTGTCAAATGACACGACAGTCAAACCTCAGCTGGGATGTAGTCTTTATCAGAGAAACCGAACACAGATGTAATAAAGATAACAGCGAGAATGTACAGTTTGGAAAATCTTAAGGGATTTCTGCACTGAGTGAATCTCTGTCAATGGAGAAAGCCAATTTATTTACAGATATTTATCACCAGTGGGAGTTCCACACGAACGGCTCATCTCTCCTCGACCTCCTTCATCTCTCACTGCAGCATCCGTTTGCTGCTCCAGAACAATAAAATTAACACAGTCATGCAGACCTCGCGTGCCCGTAGGTACAGATTTAAGAGGACGGTATCCTTGAAAATATGTGCTTTGAATTTCAGGGCGCGTATATTAAACATGCTGAGGAACGGGGGACTTTTTACTTCGTCCCACCAGTTGTAATTAAACAAGACAATGAATCCTCCATTCCACTGAAGCGCCCATTCTTTTCTAATCAGGGCCAAAGAAGCGTGTTACAGCCATAGTTATGAACTTGCTTATTTATCTTGCTGTACGTTCAGTGTCATTACTCTTCACTGGGTATGGCATAATTGTACATAACTGTCTTATACTGCATATGTAATATACTTTGTATTATGTGAAAAGGGAAGCAGTTCATTGCCGGTTCGCCCAAATACAATTATAATATAACCTTCTACTAAAATTACACCATAACAAAGGGGGAATATATGTGCTATCCTGTCAAACACAGTGGGAAAATTTACATATTAAACACTATCTTTCTATTCGATAGCCTAAAATGAGTCTTATTTTGGTGAGGTTGGAAGAGGAGAGAATAAGAGCTATTTCTTAATTGGCAGTGTTTGACTAGCACTAGCGCAGTCACTACCAAAGCACATGAGTAAGGATGGAGTGAGTCTAACATGTATGAATATATATATTTCCTGCTTATGGAGCTATTTCTTTGCAGCCTTTACACAGTGAGAGGAAGCAATAAACAAGATAATGTTGTTAGAGTAAATAAAATGAATTGTTGCATATATTGCGCACATGTGTGTTTAAATGCAAGCGAGACAGTTTAAAGACTTCATACAGCAAGCTGAGAAGCGTGGAGCCAGACAAACATTTCCCCAATTACCCTCCATACAGGGTTTTCATTAAGTACTTCCACATAAGAGTCTGACTAGCTACTCTTTGTCTCTACAGCCGTCTACAGCTAATCAAATTCACAAGCCGTCTCAGAAGCCATCTCAGGCTCCCATTATCATTAATCTGGATGGCCATCTCATCGGCACCGTGGTTAACGAACAATGTTAGGGCTAGAAATTCAATTTTCTGCAGTTAGCAATTGAATTGGTGATCAATTGTAGCATCGCTGAGATGAAGGATTGTCAGAGCAGGGTCTTCCATTGTTCCATTATCAGAACGCTCAGATGAGCTCCTGAATCCCATTAATAAAGCGCCAGTACAGCAGCTGTGCATCACAGACTGGCCAACACTGAAGCTGACCCTCGCTGTTATTTCCGCTGTGGGAGAAAGGATGGGAATGGCAAACGCAATATTTTTACAAGGTGAAATACAGCATCGCTATACATTCTGTAGCAGTGCAGTGCTGCCTATAGAATGTTCTCAACAAGGGAGCAATGCTAAACCACAAACATTAATTGAAAGTTTATTATGTGGGGAATAAGTCCTGTAAGAGTGTAAAAAAAAGTCTCTGTGGAAGTGAAGAGAGCTATTGTCAGTGTATGTAGCAGCATAACACAAAAAGGTATAAAAACATAAAGTTACTGATCAATTCACACCAAGGCCCCATTAAATGCTATATTATTGGTTTCAATCGTATACTGAAAAAAATGCATTATTTAACCAGACCGACTGATTCATCATGTTCCTGTTCGTGCATGCACAAACAATAGGACGGAGTCTAAGGATGCATAGCAGACCCAGCAGACGATGCGGTAATAACAACCGAAGGATGCAGGTTTGTACCTTTATTCTGATTTTGCAACAAGCAGGAAGAACAGCATTATAAGTACTTTTCCTTACGCCCTAGAAAAGACACGAGTGAGCATACTTTCCCCCAAGAGCAGCTGTTAATGTTAATAAATTTATTACTGTTCGGGATTACGAGAAGTAATATATTATACATGTAATGGTTTACCTTAACGACCTTGGAAGAGTTATTTATCGCAAAATTATACAAAAGTATTAAAAAGGGCGGCATTTAAATGCTTGCAGTGCTCGTCAGGAGGCTGACGGCATCCAGTAAGTGGGTCTGGTCTTGTGCGCTGAGGGAATAGAGAAGATGTTGTGTGTTAGGGGAGCACCAACCCTTTTTGCAGTGCTGCACAGGCACCGTCTGACTGCGATGAACTCTATTGAGACAGAGTGCCTGCCAGAAGAGCATAAGACTAATACCGTGCTGCCATTTCTTCTCATATTGTTGCACTTGCCCCGAAGGATGCAGTTATAATGCTACGAAATTACACCACAAGAAGTGCTGTTGCGACGTGCTGGTACCATATGAAGCACAAACTGACAGCAACAAGTACTGCCCCATGTTGATCTACAGCTGGAACATCAGTAGTAGATGTAGGTACCGTACAAACAGAACGGCTGAATTTTTTATGATGTATTTGATGAATTTGAGATTTTGTTGGTCACTAAAAATAACATTTAAATATTTGCTGAGGCAGTAAATACCACAGATTATATCAGTACAGACAGACAGACAGACAGACAGACAGACAATGACATATATAATAAAAAATACAACAATTAAAGAGATCCCTACAAGTATATTGCATTTTTTTAATTTTTTGATCATTTTTGTTTTAATATAGTGAAACCATAATTACATGTCACCAGTGGTTATGTGAGCCAGTAAATGCCACATGTCACGAGTGGCGTCATCCCTCGCAAAACAACATGTTTGAGCATTGTAAACTCTTTTGGGTCTGGAAACCATTATAATCACTGAATATTGTGACAAATAAACAGTGACAAAGATATTGAAAGAACAAACAAGCATTTCAAAGCCATCCTGATTTCATCACAACACGCCAAGAAAACAACAAGAACACAGAGCCATGAAATTCTGCAACACAATGTTCCTAACACTGGCTCCCCTATACTGCCCAGTGACACCCCCCCCCCAAAACCCTGCTTTCCATTCAACTCCTCAACTGTCCCAAAGAAGGGGGAGGGTAGATATGAAAGCGCTTATTTGTTGGCCTTTGTGCAGTGAACTGCTCTGTCTGCGCGCGTGCTGGAGTTACACACCAGCTCGCCCGCATACTTATGGTTGTTAGCGCTCGTATCTTAGTAACAGCACAAGGAAAGCAGCACAGGTTGAGGGTCTTACTGTAGATATGATAGAAAACTGAGTGAGAGAAAAGAGCTTGCTGCCTGTCTGTGAGAAAATGAAATTGTTAATACATTTTTTGCCAACTGTGGTGCCAAGGGTGTGTTTCAGACTGGGAAGCAAAATCAATTGTGCTAACAGAACCCGAATACATCCTGCTTTATTTCTCAAAGCGTGTTTGTTACGTGAAGGGAGAATAGCTACGCCACCTGGAAATGCATGAGCGTCAGTGTAACCTTTAGCGCACATGCTTTTAGACTGTCTCATTCAGTTCCACCCACTTCCTCAGCTTTTGTTTCAGCAGAGTTTGTCACAGAGGATATAAAAAGGTATGAATTATAAGATGAAAAGCAGATGTGGCTGCCAACAAAATGGCATCCTTTTTGTTTTCTTTTTTCCTTTTTAAGTCCAGCCAACCAGAACACAAAACCTTCCTGAGAAAACTAACAGGTAACAGGTTCTCACCATCTAAATGCACACTTACAGCTACCTGTTCTTTCTAAACAAGGAGAAAATGTAGCAAATATGCCCAGTAGTCCATGTTTGTATTGCTGAATTTTATCTTTTTCACCAGGGAACCAGTCTTATATTAACCCACGCAAGATAATTTAATGCAGGATCTGAAAAGGTGTCATAGTCGAGGGGTTATACACAGTGGGAAGAGGGAAGCTAATGCTATTAGGATATGAGGGGGATGTGGGCAGAGCCAGCGACTACACGGGACAGTGGCGTCCTCTCTCCTACTCGGTTGGACATAGACTAAGACCCCCTTCGAGGACACTGTGAATTGATCCCGATTATCCCAGTGGGTCTAATCCTCAGAGGCTAGCACTGCCTGGCCGTCTCTCCCCTCAAAAAAGACTCACTTCAGTGGACAGAGAATCCCAGACACTGTGCCCCTAAACTGTGAAAACTCTACTCACAATGGGGACTGTGAAGAGAAAGAGATCCAAAATCCACCCTGTTCCCCTCAACCCCCGTACACACACCCCACCGTCACACTTGGGAAAGCAAAGGAGCAAAGCCTCATCCTAGGAATCCCGCTCAATATCCTGGGATTAGCTGCAGACCCTCTCAGCGCCCCTTCTCTCCCTCCCACTAAGGCTAATTCAGACTGAACTCATCTGGTCAGACCCATTTTAAAAGTCCCACCACTGAGGAGAAACAATCAAATATACTGAACTTTAATCTCTTACGAGCTCATCTCAGTCTGCCTCGCTTGCGATAAAATCTTATTGAAAGCGACAGCATGAGAGGTTGTTATATACAGAAGTCTGCACCCAGGTAGACGCCCACACTAAGATATCAGGAAGGTGATGCAGCATCATTTCTCAGGGGGATCAATGAGCAAATCCGAGCTCAAACGTGTCCTTTTGAATTGCATTACAAAGCAATTTCAACTGTAACTTAATTTTTAAAAAGGCCTACGGCTAGCACTTTGAGCTTGTTTCACTTTTGTGAGTGATGAGCAAGTCGAATCACTCAACAGACCGAATTATTATTCAGCAACCTGCAGTAACTTTATTGCACATTCAGAGGCAATTTTCGTGTCTTGAGCAAAAGATATCCTTAGGTGAAACGTGCAACTGGCAGCTTCGAATGGTGCTACGAAGCATCTGTGGACGCCATGGGATCCAGAGTCCAGCTGTAAAAATATGAGTGCGCCAGGGCCTGCCACCCATGCTGTGAGCGACTGTGTTTGGGAGACTCCTGTTGCTACCATTTCCATATCATGTCACTACCCCCTCCTCTTCTACATATAAATATAAACACACTCTGTGAGGTCTAACTCTAAAGACTGCAGTCATCATTCATGCTCATCCGGATACTCGGAGCTTCCCACTGACAATCAGAGTTCAGCAGCAATATATCACATATGCTCCTTTACTTAGGTAAGTTTTCAGGCACCAGGTTACTTTGAGTCTATATATATCTGTATGCTGTCATGCACACTCCATTGTTGAGACTGGTCTGTTGATTCAAGGTCTGATGGCATTGTTATCCAATCGCAGCCATGCTCCATTATGCCTCAGTTACAGCAGAATAATTGCTGAAACAAAAGTGGGAGATTTAGATGAGTGTACTCAAGAATCTGTTTCCCTTCTCCAGTGTTGTAGTCTGGCTTTCAAACAGACCCCGGCACAGAGCACAGTGAACTCCGGCTGTGAACACTGGTCTGAGGTCACAACATCAGAGAAGCTCACAGACGCTGAACCGGCAGAGAGCAGGAAGTGCGTCTGCTGTGTTATCGCTAATAAGCGACTATATATATGCACACACAGTATGTTGTGCTTCAAAACAATGGTGCAGTGTTGTGAGAAAAGTTGAAAATGTGTACCTTGGCAACTGTAGCAACTGTGATCGTTCGTGTAGCCTGACGAAGAGAGTGGGAAAAGTAGAACCCAAATTATCGACGCAACTTCTTTTATTTTCTGTGAGCATGTCTGATTGTGTTTGAAGCCTTTGTGGGTACAAATACGCGAACAAACTTTTATTTTATACACAGTTTATGACTCGTTATATTCTTATAATGCATAGTCTTCAGGAAGACGTCACTTGGGCATATGATGAGCCACAACACTAAAATAACTGCTTGTTATTGCGCAGGCCTACATTGTGCTACTTGAACAGCTCTGACCCAACACAGTATGGAATCTGGGTGTTCCCTGGTGTCTAGTGACAGGATGTCAGCCGCAGATCCTTTGGGTATGAGGCTGCAGAGTGGACTCTTCGTTGATCACACTTGCTCTGGCACACTGCACAGATCCGCGATCAGACCGGTTAACCCGTGGGTGCAGCACCAAAAGCTTGATCTCTTTGTTATTGTTTTTTTAAGCTGTTTTCCAGTTTGGAGTGTGCAAAAATAATATCCACACAGCACGATCACTGTAAGGAATCAGACAGGCCAAGAGATATGGCTCCTTGTAGATTGTTTTAGAGTTTGCTATGCTTTACGCTGTTGAAGGATGTGGATGCCGGTGTATCTTCAGAAGAATTAGAATGATTTGGGCACTTCTGTAATCTTATTATTGTCCAATTTTGTCAGTGTTTAAAGACACTGTAATAACATGTTGACACTCCTGATTTAATAGACATACCCTGCTTATCCGTTTTGGTAATTTATTCCCAGATCGTAATGTAATACAGTAGTGAAGACAACAAGGAAAGTAATGAAAATTAAGTGTAATTAACATTAATAGAGTATAATAGGAATGTAATTTTCACATGGGATTCTCAGCGAGAGATAAAAACTAGCAATATTGTCTTGGTTTACACATGGCAGATTATCTAATCAAGAGATGATGTGATATTTCATCACAGAATTTGCATAAGTACGGGTATATCTTCACTTTTTTAACCTGTGGATGACAGTATGTCAATCAAAATCATATCAAATAAATGAAGCAGGAAGCAGAACAGCTGTGCCTGTATATTTTATTCACAAAAAACAAAATATAAAGTCATTTGGTAGTCAATTTTTCAAGTACTTAATTCGAACACTACTTTTATTTCTACTTAAATACTTATTATAAGTTAACTGTTATCTCACTTGCAGTCTTGGCTGCTCTACTGCTCTTTGTTGAGCGTTTGCTCGGCCACAAATAAAACGCGAGTGTTTTTCTTTCACAGGAACCCAAACAGATTGACAAAATTGATAGCTCCTCAGCTGAAATCACATTAGCCGTTTTGCTCTATCAAGTTTATTTTGCCTCAAAGGATGCCTCTCTTGCCTCCATGAAAGGTAACTTCCTTTTGAAATTATATTAGACACATACAATAAAGGCGAGAACATCAAAACATCAATCAAATACAAATGCCTTTACAAAGCACAGGCAACAGAAAACATAACACAAAAAGTAATCCCATGTCCATTAAAATCGTATTAAAACAGAGTTTACTGTAATGATCCATCAAGATTAAGTTGAGTTCTATGGCTCGGGCTGTCTGATCACCTCCACGGTGCGTGCAGATTGGACTTACAAGCACTGTATGGCTGGGGGAATCAGGTAAACTGCACGGCTGCTTTTTGTTGCGGCCTAGCCATCTCTTGCTACACAAAATGCCTGTTGACTTTAGCCATTTTGAGACAGACACAAAGCATAGCTGTTAATTGGGGTTTTCCCAGGCAAGTGGCCAGGAGACATTTTCAGTCCAATGTAGCACCTGCAAAAACAGTTTACACATTTTGGCTTACATCCTGTTCTGCTGTTTGCCCGCCAGCCTCCTTCCTGTTTGGGTGGTAAGACTGGTATACAGTCATGGATTGTCTTCGCATACTAAACATAATACATACACTCTGCTGTTCAAAAAGACAGATCTATACACAAGCGAAGGGAGAAAAAAGGCAAAAAAAGACAGTTTAGAGAAATGAAAGAAGCAGAGGTACAGACCTCTGAAACGACTAAGAGCGGTGGATTTTTGTACAGTATGCAAATCTGGCCACTGGGAATACGCTCTGGCTCCATCGCACCTTATTCTGATGCGGCAGTTCGAGGCAGTGGAGGAAGAAATTGAGTTTAGTCAGGTCGAGAGGCTGAGTTAACATGTGGCCTGAGGGAAAAGAAGGAGGAGTCACCTCCTTCCCACGGGTAGAGAAGCAAAGTCCTCAAGAACCCCAGTTAAGGCATATAGCTCTTAGGAGACAGGGATGTGGAGCTCAGTGGATTGGACCATAATGACATTCAAATGTATAGTCCACTGGGTTGGAAGCAGGAGGAGAAATGAAAGATCTAAGGCTTAAAATACTGAAACTCTGCGGGTCAAAGCATTTAGACTTAGCAATTCTACTTTTGGTGATCGTCACCTTTCTAATGAGAGCCCACAACAGACTGTTCCCACTTTTTCCTCCCTGATGGATGGCTATCCTTGGAGGCCTTTATCCACTGAACCTTACTTTAATAGCTGCCAAAGGCAGACTGTCAGCTCCCTCTGACCTGAATCTGAGAAACTTTGTGAGAGCAAGCATCCACAGAAGCAGAAGAGGTGGAGTGGGTGAAAAGTGTAGAGGATAGAGAGTCGGGGAGGGAGAGGAGGGAGCTTGAGAAGAGAACTTCACTGAGTGTCTGAAATCTCCCCTTGGGCATGGAGTTTTAACTGAGGACTGGCACACAGTAAAGTGCAGTATTCAGCCCTACACTCATTCATTTCATTTCCTCTGCTTGATTCATTACTACATCACCCTGACATCCAGAGCAGGTATGAGCTTCCTGGCCACTGATACGTCATCAAGACTTGAAAAACAAGGCTTGAGAGATATGACAGGTTTATGGGACAGGTGCAGAAAAATCTGACAGCCTTTCCACCTTGAAATAAGTTAATATGAGCAGTGGCTGCTCGAGTAAAGCCTTCAAGCTGATTGCTTCACCTACCTCATTCACGTCTATTTTCATTTCAGTAATTTTAACAGAAATACCCTGCAACACAAATATATTTGGCTGTGTTTTAATAACAATAGCACTTTGCACTAAATAATCAATTTAATGAACAATATTTCCATTAAAGGTAGTTAAGAAATTAAACTGTCACCGGGCTAAATAGCGAATCTATTAGTCTTCCTCTGACATTACCTGGCCCAAAAACAACATGTAGCCGACAGCTTGTGGACCTAATCAGTAACGAGGAGGCTGCCTGTTCTGATTGGAGTGCACTCCGTCTGAGCTGAGTAATCCTGCCTTGGTTGATATCATTCATTTGTGTCACTCTGCTTCTGATGAATGTGTGGACACCAACTGTCACTGTCTGAATGTAAATTATTTGTCAAGCAATTAGTCACACAGTTCTTCGCACAATTCAGCGTACAAGAAAACTTTCTTTGCCTGTGGACAACTAACAGGTGGCCTTAAGGCGACTTCTGCTTGTTAGGTTAACCGTACGAGGCATGAGGTGGGAAGCTGAAAACAACTGTGTCATGTAAATAACACATGTAGGATAATACTTGAAACTAGCAGAAGGAGGTATGTTACCTGAAGGAACATGGAATTTATATAATAACTGAATAATTGAAAGCACATCGCACTGAATGATGGAGTAAATGTTTGATCTTAGCACCAAAGTTTCCACTTTTTGTTTACGCCTGTGTATGCAGTGGATAAAGAAGGTGCTTTCACATGAATGCTGTATGATCTTACCTTGACTTTGCACAAACAGACACTTTTCTATAGTTTCACTGGGGGGGGCAAAAAGGAACTTTTTCTGTTGTGCTTCCTGTTTGCATTTCCTAATTTCTGCAAAGAGAAGCATTTCCTGCATCCCCTGCAGAGAGAGGAATGTACCTCCAAAAACTCTTGCGGCAATAGAGGGTTTGAGTTCAGGATGTATTGTGACTGCTAAAAACAGGTGGGACGCTGAAACAGGGCAAACAAGTGAAACATTCCTCAGCTAATTTGCACAGAAGTCGGGGCAGCATGATTAAGAGTAGTCATTGTATGAAATATGTTCAATAGCTTACATTAGGGTATCTTTGTGTACTGCTCTGTCACTTCTCTTTGTGCTGCGGAGAAAGAACGACGGTAAAAACTGAACTTACGACCTGTCAGATATCCAACTGCTTTTATTCTTTTTAGTCCACAAACCTTTTATCAGCAAAGCACATATTGGAACAGGTGTGGAATATTTAAAACTTGGTTTCTGGTGTCCTACACTTTGCTATAACTTCACTTCTCCTGGCAGTCAGTCTTGTCCCGGTGTCTTGGATCAGTATCAGTATTAGCTATCAGTATTTTAAAGAAACCCTGAGGTAGACCCATATCACCGCAACCCAGACTCCAACCATTATAAAGATAATATAAACACAAACATTAGCTGATAAGATTTAGTTTCCACATAAAGGGAACATAAGGGATAGCTCTTTGGGTTAGAAATCGAGTTACTAATCAAATTACTTAAAACTGCACTAGGACGAAAAGGCAAAAAACCACAGACAATATAACAGTAGGTGCAATGATATCATCCGTCCTTTTTCAGATTTTAACAATAGCATGATCATTTTAGTTTTCACAGCCAGAAAAAAAACACAAGCAAGGACCCCTGCAACCCGTATAACTGTAAGAGTGTACTCTAATGTACTGAGCTATCTGGCTGTCACACAGCAGAATCAGTCACCATAGTCTTATATTGGAAGCTTGACGTGTTCATTATGCAATCTCTGTAAGCCTTTGCCAATACTGACACTATTGTGTTTCTTTTCAGACTCTTCCAGTCCATCTTCAATTTTTTGGGTTGCTTTGCAGTGTAGATAGTCGCTGCCAATACTGGAATAGCAATCCTGTAGGATTTCGAGCCATTCAATAAGGCTTTCCACCATCTGAGCAGACTTGCATTTGCAGAACAGCCAGTAACAAGGCCAAGAAATTTTTCCCAACCCAGATTTAAAGATTTAAATCCTAAGGGGCAGTCAGAAGTTAGTTTTCAGCATGCTTTATATAGGTATACCACTATGGCTGCTACTGATGCTCTGGGTGTCAAGCGATGCACTGCTTGACTACACCGTTGCAGTGTCTTCATCCTAAAAGTTAAATTCAAAGGTAGAAGTGTCTGGGTGAAAAAAACAGACTCTTGCATCCATATTTCTCAGCCTCTCAGAAAGCTTTCTTATCACATTGTCGTCGCAGTCTTTCAAAACCACAGCTACTCCTGGCACAAAGATTAAGAGAGAATCTGCAAGTATTTTGTGTCACGCTGCTTAGAGCCTACATCGGAACCGGTTGCCAGCCTCGGCTCACTGCAGACGCTCCTCAGACGTGCGCACCAAGACCGCGGTTCCACTTTATGGTTTGTAGAGAACCAAGAGAACGCTGCCCATTCTTGCGCTGAAATAAAGGCCAGCAAAACGTGAAAAGCCAAAGATCTTTCTGCCTGAAAGCGTGTGATTTATTCATGGCCTTTAGATTCACCCTTTCAGATGTTGGATCATGTGAAACAGAGCATTAGCATCACATGTGCAGGTGCTTTTATGGGCCTTCATCCATTACTCCTGATTTACATTTCTTAGCTAACACAGAGTTGTAACTGGGACTAGACGGATGCCTGTTTATCACCAGCAGCCGATACGTGTGGGACGGGGTTAATCAATAAAAGCCGATGGGATCTACGTGTTTGTGCAGGGTCATTTGCCCCCACCAACACACTACTCTACAGCTGTGTAAAAGATACTTTGATAGACAACTTTGCAGCTGGGCACCAATATGAATAGAGTGAAGATATGGTAACTAAGTAAAATATGGTTAATGGGGAAGAAAAATCATATTTTAGCACCCAGTCTGTGCTGAACTTTCATTTGAAACTTCTCTAAATTTCAACTGCATGAGTAAGCTGATATTTTGAGCATGTATGAGGTCCATTTATGCATGTTTACTTCTAAGAAACACTGGGGAGTAGGTGTTTTTGTGAGCAGAGTGTGGGTGGGGAAGCATCAAAAAGGCCAAATGAAGCACTTCCAGTACCACTGAGAGATTAGATGGCAGACTCTAGCTTCAAGATATCACTATTGATTTCCCTTTCTTTCTCCCATTTCTCACTCTGAGGAAAAATAACTTCATTATGGTTCTAACTGACTCATCGCTGCACGGAGAGAAAGAAGCCATATATTTTCAAGACAACCCATCTGAGAAATGCATTTTCTCATGAAATGCAGCACATTGTCAAGCTAATAACCACGACCGAGTTATTTGTTTCGTGGCCGGCTAGGTTTACGCATGCATACACACGGGCGACAAAAAAGCAACCTTATTAAAAATCTGCTTAAAAGGAGACGTGCTCAGGTGCGATTCTCAATCTGTGACATAAAATATCAGTCTGGTTCATTACTGCCATTACCATTGTAAAAATATTCAATAGGCGGAGAAGAAAAATCCTCTTTCATACCCCCACCAGTTGTATTCCAATTTGCCTTTGGGGAAAAATTATTTTTACTCATTCATTCTTCAAGCTAACCTTGGACTTAAACTTCTTATCAGACCAAGTCAATTTAATTAAAGCTCACCCTTTCAAACCTGAAATTCAAAGCTGATTACTTGGCCTGCCACTTGGTCCATTTGTCTTGAACTATCCAGGATGGCTATGCCAAGTAAGCACCAGATAACAAAGGAGAGGGGCTGAGGGAAAGCTGAGTAGTTCTGCTCCAGCGCCCACAACTATATCTAGATTTAATATTTTATGGAAGGGAGTTGCTGATTAATGGAGGGATTTGAAGAAATCATGAAGAGGGAAATATAAATTGTAGACCATAGCAGAGTCACCTCCTCAGACAAGCCTCTTCCATCTCTGTATTATTTAGGTTTTACGTAACATGAGCAAAAGAGTGTTTTGAGACTTTCTTTCACGGGCTTTCTGACAAATTCAGGGTGGCAGGTCACTAAAAAAACTGTTATCTAACTCACAATTATTCTTGTCCTGCAAGAGAGAAACTTTTCTTTCATATCCAGGAAATATGAGGCACACAAAGAGCCAGAAACTAGAAAAACATCATAATCAAAGGCACAATCTGTAATTTAAAATACATCCTACCCACACGCTTAGCACCAACTACGAGAATTACTACATTTTTTGCCATTTATGTCAGTAAAATGGAATTGCCAAGTTAGAAAAATGAATTCATTATTACCCCGAGGACTAACTTTACAGCTGCCTTTAACGTAAAGGAAAGAAACTAATAATGACTGATGGCGTAAAACTAGAAGCTACTGGGTTTTTCGGTTTTATTTTAACCGAAAGCCATCCCACCTTCTCTGCACCGAATGTCAGCCCTTTTAGACAGAAGAGCAGTAGAATGAGGGGAATATGTGGTAGTGCTCTACCTGCTGATTGAAGTTGATGTTAGCATGGAGACAAGTAATAGGATCAGACTGCCCAGGAGTTAAGAGTGCGCCTACAATTTTCCTCCAGGGACTGTCTACAAAAAAGGCCTCCTACAATTAGGGTGCTGAGAGGGAGAATAGAGACAAGACCCATTTCTGTCTCATTAACACTTTCAGTCTATAACCTTTATTACCAAGCGTGCTTTAAAACGTCGTACCTGTTTCTTTCATATTTCAAAAAGGGAAAAAAAAAAAAACATTTGTGGCCGCACTTTCCAATCTTTTCATGCTGTGCTGAAGATTGAGACTCAAATAAGATGAGAGCTGCTCTAAAAAATAAATAAATAAAAACTTTCAAATATAATCACATCTCACTTGAAAGACAGTGTTTCACAAAGCTAAAGTGACTTACCATTCATGCAGCATGATACACAGCTTATACTAATAATATAACTGCACGGGCTATTTTCTAAACTCTAGGTGCTTGAGATTAACAGCAATCCCTTGCACACTGCACCTTTTGCCTGCTGGTGTTTTACGATTTTCTTTTGCATGCAGATTATGCAATTTGTCTGTTGATCAAAAAAAAATTGCAAGCACATGACTAATAACTTAAATATTACAAGCTTTACAACATACATTACTGAACTGTGCATTTGGTTGCAATCATTTCACTTCATCTCGGTCTGTCTCCGTCTCTCCCTCTGCTACTATGTTACAAACCCCAGAAGTAATTTTACTTTGATCTTGGATGTCTGCTTGAACTAAAAAAAACTGCCTACTCCTTTGCAAAGGAACATATTTTCCTTTTTTAAATGTACTCTATAGGTCAAAACAAAACTATTCAATGTAGGTTCAACAATAAAAACACACAACACCAAAGAATGCACAGAAAATTAAAAGTCAGCGCTAAACCGACAATTCATCTTCAAGAACATGACTTATCATAACCATAATCAATCATTTTATTAAGTGATGTTCCTTTGACGAAGGAACTGTAAAATGCTGGTCCAAATCAAAACAACATGTATGGTAGAATCCAAGAAATTTAGGATTTCCACTGCTGCATACACATGGCAAGTGGTTTTTGTGCCACAAAAGCAAAGGTGAAGTGAACTCTGCTGGTCGACAGAGCACTTTTTATTTATTTTTCGTGATGTCCGTGCGAATGCACTGACACCTGAGCGAGCCAATTTGATACTGGAACTACTTGAAAAACAGCACATAGGTTGCGAGCGGTGCCTGTGACACCTTTAATTAAATCATGCTGTAATATATCGCATTATATTTCATAACATCTCTCTGAGCAATAGCTGAATTGAATCTTATTGAGTTTACTTTTCAAGGTATCTATTAGAGAATACGTCTCGAGACACAAACCGAGCCAATCTAATAACCTGTAATGTCCGTCCATCATTCAAGCAATCTACTTCCAGCTTGGTGGGTGTATTTCTGGGGACTCTAGGACGTTGGATGTAAAGATTTTTGGATGAGCAATAGTCTTATTTTTTGGCAAAAAGCAGGCCTCTCAGATGACAGCAACTCAGGATATCCTTGTGACATCATTGTTCAGATACCACATGACCCTTTGCTGACTCCAACATGCCTGTGACATTGACGGCTACACGAGTTAAAAAAATGACGTCGACTTCCCGTGCTACTGCGATATCAATACTTGCGGTGTCAGGTCATCAGCAGCAGCACTTTGCTATTGAATTAACCCGTGGTTCAATAAAGTAATGTTACTTCCCCTCAAATACTTATTACAAAAATGCCTCTCAAATACAGATAGAGCCCCAGCTAATATAAAAGACCTTTTAGTAAGCTGGATGGTTTGTAATGAAAACCTTGTGGGGCTGCATCAGTCAGGCGAGTCAATATGGCCTGTCTCGAGCCATTACCCAATAAGAGTAAGATGTGTCAGGGTTCAGTGTGGCCAGCTCAGAATTATCCTTTGTGCTTAGGGCAGTGGGGAAGACCTGGATAAGAATTAGAGATTAAATTCTGTATAAAAACGCGCCTATTAGCTCATGTGAGGGTACTTAAAATGTTTTGCAACTGAAAGATGAATGACTGTTCTTTTTTATCCGATGAATTAACTTTGCAATGGGAGGCCAAAGAATGAACAATGAATTTTTCAGAAGCATTACAACCGTGACTGAGAACATAAAAACGCCGTACCTGAAACCCACTCTAGAAAATGTTTTATTATCTTACACTATTAAAAATATTAAACTCCCCTTGCGTTAAACGATGTCCATGCCACGATTACATTTTGCCGTATCACCACCGTCGCTTGTGAATCTCAGTAGCAAAGCAGTAAAATATTTAAAAGTCACACAAAATGTATCGAAGAAGAAAGGCAGGTTTCCTCACCGGCTTTCTCATTTTTACAGGATGTTCGGGAAAAATAATCTAAGGCAATAATCTTAAATGCTTCAGTAATAGCGGTGGTGTAGCCAAAATGTCCTCGTCGCCTGTGAAACATTTCCACTATCAAAGCAAACAACAAAGCAGTTACGGGGATGGTTCATGTTCTGCCCCTGCCTTACATAAGCTTTAATTCTTCTCTTGTTCACTCTAACGGCATGAAGTTATTCTACGTGGGAACAAAGCGTTCCCTCTTGACTTAAATCATGTCGAAACATTTACACATGTTTTTTTTTTAAAAAAGTCTGTCAGCAAAGTAACAGATAAATGGCCAGAATCCTCTGGGCGTGTAAATATAGCTATTAAGGATTAAAATAGTTTCTGGGGAGACCCAAGTAAGCAGAAAATGAGCACTCTCATCTCCACCTGCTGTAGATCTTGTAATCAAGGGGCAATCATCTGATCTGCACTGACCTCGCCTACCCTGCTGTCACTTGGTCATACCCATTCATTTTAATAACAAGAGGGCACGTAAAGGATGCTTAGAGATGCTGGCGATGGTGTCACCAAAGCACACTCTCATTAAATATAACTGTCATTATATAATTTTATAGTACTGACTGACTAGCTGTTACTGTTTATTCAGCTTTTGATTGTCCAATCCAAAGTGAAAGGTCAGGTGATATAATGGCTGTACAAACATTGTAGCTCTTATTTAGGGACAGTTGAGTAATGCAAACTGTGGACGCACCGGTTTATCAGACAAAACCTGTATCAGAAAATATGCACGTTACTGAGCGCCGTAAGCCTATCTTTATCTGTAGGGTATCATAAATTTCGTGGTCCCTATATTTGGAATCGAGTGTTCATACATATACTGTAATGAAGGGCTGGAAGACTTTAAAAGATGTTTATTCATAATGAAAGTTTCTTTGTTTCCCCAACATAAAAGCGGGAGAAAATAACAAAAATAAAATTGAATTTTAAAAAAAGCACAGAATATCACATCTCTAATGCAAACACCAGCAAATCTGGACTCCATACTCCCCACACAATCATTCAATATTTTTTACAAAGACTATGAAAAAATATCTAATTAGCTCCCACCATTAAGACTGGCTAAAATAAGTATCTAAGAATAGAGCCTCAGAATTAAAGGGGAAATAACTTTCTACTGACAGGCAATGTTTCAAACGTAATTGGGTCAGAGAGCTCGAATTCCTCAGTAAAGGAAAAGACGGCAAGCGCCTTGAAAGCAACATGCAATAAAAAAACAACAACGCTGAAATAAGCAAGATGGAAGGGTGAGGAGCAAACTTAAAGTTCAGACACATCTGTTTCTCTGTCTAACCTCTCATTATCATAGTCTGCATACTACCTGTCACAAAATGTTTGTGACTTTAACAATTATATCAGTGTCTCGATTAAGATTCAACCAAAAGGAGAAGGAAAACAAGCATTCAGCTCAAACCAATTGCAGTAAATTTCTTATAAGAGCTGAAACTGGTATTACATACTTGACAAATGAAGCAATTATCAAGAGTGAAACCAGAGAAAATGAAAATGAATTAGCACTAGAACTGCATAACTCTTCCATGACCAAACTGGGATTTTACCTTGAGTTAAAAAGAAAAGAGGAAAAAAAGAAGAAAGAAACTCTGCACTTTCAAAAAAACAAAAAACAAAACAGCTGAATAAAAGAAAGAGCAGAGACATTTCTTTTTCTAAACATACTGAAAGATCTGAGATTAAAGGAGGAAAATGGCAAAGAAAAGGAATTTTGTTCCAATACAGAGGCACCGTGGAGAAAGAAGCACAAGAGACTCGGGCGCTGTAAATGCACTTCTAAGAGAAGGAGGCAAATTAACGTGTTGCAAAATGAATGCAAATATATGCAGATTCCTTCTATCAGCCTGTACTCTGTTTTTCTTTTTTTTTTTTTGAAACCTTTGGTCTTTTAAAACTGCAGGCGGACAAACAGCAAGCTGTTTAAAATTCATGAAACATTTATTTAATTCATCGGGCAGAAACCTTCCCTGACAACCTCTTACTTCTTCCACTTCCCGCTCTGCCAATCTGACATTCGTCAGGACCACGTTGGACAATGATGTATGTTCCCTGACAGATTACTCTCTGGCATCCTTCGCGTCTCTCTCTTGGGTATGCTTGGATCGGGGGAATAAGCATTAGTATCACCCACGTTACACACACTTCCCACTGATCGCTACTGACGTAAGTGTTGGACGAATTGTGACAGAGGAGTGCCGCAGACACAAATGACGAGACCAGGAAACAAAGGTATCCCTCCAAACACGCCGACACAAATCGCAGGGAATTTATTCGTACCAATCTGATTCTGACGTAAGTCAGATTTGCAGCTGAAATCAGAATGCACACATCAACACTGGCCTGGTTAAAGAAGAAGCCTTATGGCCAAGAGGTAAGGTTTATTTGACTGAAAGGATAAATGTGGGCAAGAGTCATTATAGTTGTTGTGTTCACTGGCCAGACTAGCTTAGGTCAATACCAGAGAAAGCTAAATAATTAGTAATATAGATTGTTCACACAGCAGAAAATTAATTATTTTATATAACGCCTCAAAATATTTCGTTATCCACTACTGCAGGAAGTCTGAAAGTGCACTGCTGCACATTTTCTTGAGTATGACCAGGCCACAACCACATCACTCCAAATGTTTGAGCGTCCAGGCAGTAATCATGGTTACTGGCAACCTAAAGGTTCAATAAAGCTTTATAGCCACTCTGACAAATCCTCTGATTGTTCTACTCATCTTCGCTTTCTTCCCTGTGCAGCAGCATGACTCAGACTCAGTCCATCGCTTTCCCATCTACTGGTTGAGCTTAACCCAGCTGTCCATTGAGTTTCTCAGCTGTGTAAATGACAAGGAGATGTAGCGAGAGGCACTGAACCACTGAATGTGGAGGAGCTTTCTCAAAATCCTCCAGGCTCCTTTCTTTAAGGCCAGGCAGTGTGAAAGCCCACGCCCTCTATGACTTCCCTCCTCCCTGTCCACTGTGCCCCTAAACTAGTTCCCATTCGTGGTCTGCTCACATCCCCTGTGCTCCCCTCTTCTTTAAAAGAGATATGCTTTGCTATAAATATGGTCAGTGCTTCTTATTTCCAAAAACCTATGGGTGGTACTTGATGTCATCCGAACAGCTATTTTTGTGGCTTTACCTCAGATGCTGGAACCTGACCATATGGCTGCAGGAACAAAGAGCTGTGGAAGTAAATGCCAAGATTAACTCAAAGCCAAAAAGAGCATTTAAAAACATCAAACTCATCAACAGTTTGACCCTAATGTCACTAGCTTTGTGTAAAACCCATATAACACTTAGGATACCTGAAGAAAGAAAGAGGGTATTTAACCCAGAGATTTGAGCAGATTTTAGCCATCTGTTTTGAAGGGCTTAACCTCAGACTGTCCTTAACTGTCTCGATGTGTTCGGTGAGAAGAAAACCAAACAAACAGGCTCACTCGGCGAACATTGACGCATGTCCAGCTATTGCTTCAATCTTTGCTTAGAGCATTCAGGAGAGATGAGCCATATGTCTCTAAATTCCTGTTTCACTTTGCAGTGAATAGGGGTGCTCAGGCCATCTGCAGCAGTGGGAAATTCCCCGGTGAGATAGTGAACGTGTACGTAGGGCTCTCAGTGAGCCTAGAAAAGAAAGGCAACACTTGGAAAGATGGTTTTTGAACCCAGCATTAGACTGACTAAGCTAGCTCCATATGTGTGTGCTTTGGGTTAATTATTGGATCTGATGCTTCTGATTTCAGTTCAGTACGCTCTGTCTTTGAATCAAAAAACGGCAGACATGAAGGTCAAAAAGTAGATAAAATCCAAACTTAAACTTTCTGTTTTAAGCCATTTCTGTTAAGAGGCCTATCTGGTTCATGAATCCAGCAGTGTGTTTTTATAGTAATATTATCACTATCATTATTAGTATTATTATTAATAATAATTTGTACTGGCAAAAAGAGCTCCATGTCACAAAATATGAAAATTGAATTAGTGATTTGTGTTTTCTGCCTATTGTGACATCATCTACCAACATCCACACAGCAGGCAAAACACATCCGTCTTCAAAGCTGCATTTTGTATACTGCTGAGATGTATGGAGGGACTGTTGACAGGTGTCAGAGGGATTGTGTGCCATGAATGGCAAATGTCACGGTAAAGTGAGGGATTACACTGTATTACTCTCTGAATAATTCTTCGGAGCCAATAGCTGTCGAGTGAAGGAGTAGTAATCTGTTGTGGCCAGACCCCATCTGGACTGACAGCGGCTTAGTTCCACAGAGTTCAGACCCTGTGCTGCCCAAAAGGAAAACTTGCCCTACCATGTCACAGTCCATCAGAGACCTGAAATTTGGCTATTCACCCCTGCTAATGAAACCAGCTCCCTGTCCACGCCACACCACCTCTGGCCCATGACCAAAGGAGACAGCCGTGTTCATTATAAGCGAATTTAAGCACCCCAATGTCAAGACCTGCCATGCGAAAAGACAGCTGAGACTAGTTCTCAAAGATGGGGTGGCTGCTATTTTTTCCTCAATTTCAGAACTGTCTGGAGCCTGGGGGACATAATAGCCATGTGTTTGATGTACTGTGCCACTTTTACAGATAAAAGAAGAGAAATAACATCACCTTTCAGACTGGCCCTTATTTATTCCTCCTGTGCTATTGCATGAATATTGCATTACTGACACATTTGTTAGATCTATAGTTTATGGGCTGTGTTTTTAACCATTGCTTTCTTATAGGTCTGTGCTTCCTCCAAATGCTTGCAAACTATGCATTACGCCGGTAAGTGCTCATTCTAACTCTCACCTAACATAAATTGCACTAATCATCAGGGATAAAAGCTAAAATGACAAAAAAATTTTTTTTTAAATCATACTGTCCATTTTCTAATTTCTCTTGATAACAAAATGGTCACATGATGACAGCTGCCTCTTAGCAGATATAGCTTGATTAAACTAAAGTAATTATGTAATTAGGCCAGATAGTATAAAAGGATGTTGCATTGACCAAAGTGCTAGATCAGACTGATAAATGGAAAGCTAAATTGGCAGCTTTGGAAGGTGGGATATTGACTCCGGTCAAATGGCTTATTGATTGATTATAGCCTTCTTTGGTGATAAGCTGATAAACAGAGTGGATACTGGACATAATCTCTAAGCCTGACCGATTGACTAAAAGACAGTGGATTCATTAGATTAGACGAGTAGCTGCGGACAGTGATAGAAAAAAAGAGCCTTTCTGTTTGTAAGCTGAGACACCATCTGACAATATTTTCAAATAATTCTGTTTTTGTGCATTACGTGGAAAAAAAGAGGAGAAAATCTCACACTGAGACTAACAAAGGCAGCGCTGAAAGAAGCTCAAAGAGGTTTGTAATGAGGTTGCCTGAGTCTTGGGCTTCTCCTCTGTCCAAGCTTTCGATGCATGTTGACAGCCACAATATGAGTTGTAATAGCTAAGCATTCAGGGATCAAATTAATTCATTCCTCATGAAAACTTTATGAATACACTCTGAGGGACTGAATATAAATGTGCACGTTCTGTAGAGCTAGTGCACAGTGAAAGCAGACGTTCATCTGAGAAGAAATATTATTAGGCAATGTTGGCTTCATTTTTTGTATATTAACCTGCTTTTATTGTGATCATAATGCGTGCATTACTACTTTTTAATCGGTTCAACAAGAAGAAAACATCTTGTTTAGCAGTGAAGCACGGACAAAAAATGTCCACATTGTCTTTATTAAAATAACAGCAAATTGTGCAAAACTTTGTGCAAAGTCCCCACTACTACTACATCTATTTATCACTTTATCATCGTCATCATCATCATCAAAAAATTTCACATATTCGTAGACGTTCTTCTTAGTCATGTGCAATAATAATCCAACTGAAGCAGTTTCTTCTGAGTGGCACCACAGGGGAAAAAATCTTTGTAAATATGCAATTTAATTGAAGCCTTGGTAGGCTCATTTACATGCAAGGCAGGGTTTCCTTAATATTTAGGATGCTCATGTATTCCAGCCATCATGTCCTGTTTATAATAACCCAGTTAAGATCATATCCCAGTTGCTAGAAGCCCGAATATACGAGCTGGGTTATTATCTGGTATGCTGAGGCGTGTAAACACTTTAGTCCAATTACTGTTGTGTTTTAAGACCAGCACAATGTGATTCCTGCAGTAATATTCCATGGTAATAGTCTGATAGCACTTTGTTATTTCTTTTAAACAAGTACTGCATGTTTCAGAGGATTCTTTACTAGTTAACCCAATATCAAGCACAAAAAGACTGTTTTTATACAGGGATTCACCAATTTATTTTTGGGAATCTCCATATGAAACAAATCCAATAGTTTTCGCTTTAAAAGGAGATTGAGACTGCTAAGCATAATACTGAAAGTGCAAAACAGCTTAAAGGAGAAACATAATGGATTGTGCAGGAGGGCAGTTTGTAATTTCTCCCTGCTGTTGAATTATAGGGTGGAGAAGAGAGGAAAATAAGTTACGGAGCATTAACCTCTTCATTCACAATTATCCCTCTCGCTCTCTCTCTTTGGATACATGTCTCTCTCTCTCAGTCTTGTATTACACACCGCTTAATGGCACTAAACTGACCAACGCTCCCTGGAGGCGTCCTCTGTCAGCCAAGCGCCTGATGGCATTTTTTCACAACACCCCTCTGAATCCTAAGAGAGGGGTAAAGAAGCACCTTGATGATATCACTGATATTAAGTTTCACAGAAGCCATTGCTCACCACGTGAGGGGCAGAGAATGGAGGTGGGTGAGGAGAGGGCAACTGGGCTGATAAGCATCTCTTTGTCTCAAAGTGATGACCTGGACTACCAGGTCAACATCCTTGGGCGCTAACTGGTGCGAGGCATTTTTCAACCTCGGAAAGGTGTTGAGACATTAAAGGGTGGTGTGGAGAGAGCTACTGAGTTACTCTGATGGGGAGCAAGGTGGGGTGCAAGTTAGCTTGATGGCTTGAGGCACTTATAAGACAATAATAGGGCCAGCAGCTCTTGCCTTTTTTCCTCCAGTGTCTGATATGTATCACAAGTGTGTGATATATGCTCTCTTAGACCTGAAGTAGGACAGCAGCTAAGGGCTGATTCTAATCAAAATCTACACATGCAAAACTACCCTAGGCACACAAGGTTGGGTTAATATGTCTTTATAAAGGTGAAATATGGAAAAAGAAAAGCTAAATGCTAACAGGAAACTACAAATTCATGCATCCAGTAATGGCATAATGATTGCTATACATGCTGGATTAGATCAAATATCATGAGACTGAATGCCGATTACACTTTTCTTGGACCAAAATCTGACAATATAGGAATTATAAAGACTCCACCTTCATGGCCATCCATTCCAAGCTACTGTAATAAACTGTCTTTGCCAAAGTCGCTTCAGTCGCTGTCTCCTAGCAGCCAGCTAATTGAGAAAACTGATGAGTTCTGTTAGCCTCCAAGTAAGCCCTTTTGTTCTACCTGCTTGCTAATTCCTTACAAGTCTCCATCTTTGTCCACTTAAAGCTAATTCAGCAGTTCTCAGGCATATGAGCTCCTGATGACCTCCCAGTGGTAAGGAGAAAAATAGAGTACAACCTTGCGACTTGGCTAGAAACTCGTGGTCATGTATCCTTGCGGCTTTGTAAAGTTTTGGGGACTTCCTGCATATTTTATAAGCTAGGTCTGTGCAGTTATGAGGTTGCATTTTTGTAAATTATGTTTCCTATGCCAAAGCCTAAATAAAGTAGGACTTGTCTGACTTTTTTTTTTTTTTTTCAGTTTTTTATTAGTTTATAATATTTGTGCAAAGAGCAGGCTGTCTTCTTTGGGAAAGATCATGCCTTAAGAAGCAACTAGCCATAGCAGACTTTCACTAATTTGGATGGCAGAGTTTTTTCCAAGGTGGAGTGCAGTTTCTATTTTTCCACTCTGACAAGAAAATTTCTCAGGGACAAAATCTGCATATTTCACATGCAAATAGTCAAATTAAAAGATTTCAATTACCGACCGAAAACATGTGCATCTTTAAGCGTCTCCCTTTTAAAAATCTATGCTGCTCGCACAGTATCGTGCCTCATTGTTGTTAAACGCGAAGTAAAATCAATCAATCAATCAGGGGTGACAGGGTTGATAAACGTAATATTAACAGAAAGGCACCAAGGCTCCTCATCAAGAGCACCTAAATAGCACGACATTAAAAGTCCTGTGGAGAATGAAGCAGTTAGCAGACACCAGTAGGTATTTATTTGATTTTTTTTTACAGTAGTGGTCTCACTTTAATTGCTGTCTGAATAATAAAGCACCGGAACATTTCTTGTCCTCTCTGATCAAACTGACATATTGGCTAATGAAATAAAAGCTTCAACATTCTCCCAAGCTTTGTTGCCATCTCCTTTTGTGCTGTAAAAGAAAGTTGGTGAAATGTGCAATGATAAACACCCATAAAACCCTGTCTCATTTTACTGAGAGGCCATTATGGTACCATCCTGAGAGGTGCTTTCATTCTCTGACAGTTAGTGAGATTCTTCTCATCTATAAAACATGCAGGTTACGTTGAGAGGCAGCTGTAAACTGCCAGTTTGCTCATTTAGTAATGTCTGGGGAGTGTAGCTATCAGGTATTCATCTTCCGCCTCCTTCCGCTGTGGCCCTGACTGGGAGGACACTGCCTCACAGTCATAAATGCACAAATGAATGGCTAAAA
The DNA here is from genome assembly GCF_001858045.2 of Oreochromis niloticus. Classification (NCBI taxonomy): domain Eukaryota; kingdom Metazoa; phylum Chordata; class Actinopteri; order Cichliformes; family Cichlidae; genus Oreochromis; species Oreochromis niloticus. The sequence continues at coordinate 22,938,683 of NC_031978.2, forward strand.
TCTCTGTCATACCAACCACTACCCCAGTAAATGGCTTTATCAGCACTGTCACCACTGAATATGCTTTATAGGGAATTATTTTTGCTTCCCGTGCCCTGAAAGATTAAATAATCATGTCACATTTGTCAAAAAACTCCCCGTTTTGCCACTTTACTACAGTCGGCTCCAAGAACACACTTGTATATTAAAATGGAACCTATTATGCTCAGTTCCAGCTCCACGTTTTTATTAGTTTTACTAGAGATTCACAGATCAAAATAATCCTTATTTACTCTCCACTAGGCAGCCCCTCAGTTGATCTACTGTCTGAAACAAGGCTATTTTCCTCCATTTCTCCTGTCTTTAAGTCAGCTTTGCTCTAATTTGGTGCACCTCACAAGCAAACGATTTAAACAACAAGCATGGGAGATTTCTGTGCTCCCCTAACTGACATCATCCAGAGCCTAGAATATAAAAAACATCCCAATCTGTGTGTTTAGAGCTGATATCATTATTTAAACCTTTGTTTAAGTTCAGGTTTCGTAATGTTGAGAAATCTCAGGAAAAAAAGAAAAGCATAATAAATAATTTAGACTTCAGAGCAAATTGGTGAATTCGGTACTAAAAAGGATGAGAAACCACAAAGTCCTCCATTTGTACCATCCAATCTTCATTTGTAACATCCAATGTGTTCTTAGCTAAGCTAACTGTTAATGAATTCAAGCCTAACTTTGTTCTCCTCAGGTTGTCTGCCTCTCGTTGTGTGCCCCTGGGACACATAGCCACAGATCCAGAGAAGTTAGCTAATTGAAAAAGTACAGAGCGTCAAATATACAGCTATCCATCTTGCCTTTGTGCAATAACAATGCAATCAAACGGTAAGTGAGCGGAAGAATATGTCTACCACTAATTGCAATTGAGTGCATTTCCTTAATGAAGGCCAGGCTTGACCTAATGTTTGCCTCCCCTCGGAAGCCTGTACGGGCATGTGTGAACCCGAGCTTCTGGGCCTTTGTGGTCGTTGGCGTAGGACGTCAATGTGTCCCTTTGTTTTCATTATCAACGTAACTTTTTGCTCATAAAGCTGCATTTGTGATTGCTTTAGCAAGAGAGAGGAAAGAAAGTGAATGAACACATGCAGCCAGAGAGTGCTGGCAAGAATGGTGTGTTCCACCATGCACCATTTGGCAGTATAAAGCGCAACCCCGCTGTGTTTTATGATGATTAATCTGCAAGCGCACAGGTTTTCAAGACCTCTCCATCAACTCTCTGGGTGAAGGAACCCAACAGCAAGCCTAAAAAACAAAGAGTACAGATGTACCCTCCTCATTCTTAACACCCTACTATGAGGGAACAGTGTGTCTCACAGGGGACAAGGCTCTTAAGTTCATCCTTCACAGAGCAGAGAAGCAAAAGAGAGCGAGTGAAACAATTACTTCAATGCTGGCTATATATAAAACCCTGCTTTACCTCTGAAACCATACTGCTTCCTTTAGGAAACAAAGAGCGGATAAAGAGGGTCTCGACAAGAAACTCTGATTGTTAATTATAATATACCTTAAGACTATCACAGATGTAAGCAACTACAAAATTGTGCAAGATTGTACACAGCTTGATAAGAGTCTTTAAAAAAAACAGGGTGTGATATGTTGGGTTTTAAAGGTTTTGAAACCAGCAACAGCCTGTTGTACTCAGCAGAATAACCAACATCTTTCACCATAAATCATACTATGATTGCCTGCAGCTCCACAGCTCTGGGTCAAATGAAAAGGAACAGGCTAATACTAGAGTGTGTTGCAGCGGGAATGGCACAAACAGAGGTCTGTCTGTCCTTTACTGACAAAAAAAAAAAAAAAAAACATAGATGAATGAGGGATATGAACTGAAATTGGACTGTGCTACAGCTTGTTTTTGATGGCAAGCAAGATAATTACCTCCACAATGCAGAGTAATTGAGCAGATTGGGGAGATATTATTATCGATATTGTCAAACGTGCTATCTGCAGATACAAGGAAATTCAATTTTAATTCACGAGTCAAAGGTGGAGAGAAATAACCAAAGTGTCCACATTCTGTAGGCTTTTGAAACGAAGTGATTGTAGGCAAACCCAACAACCTAAAATTAAGCAAGTACGCAAAACTGTCATCTTCAAAAATTCAATGTCCATTTTTTTTAGGATGATTACATTTAAAACAATAAACCTGCATTTCTTTCTTTTTTTTGCAACAGAAATGGAAAGAAACAGTTGCGTTAACATTTAAATATGTTGACATACCGCAGCAGACGGTTGTGATTGAGACACCAGCTGGTGTTTAGAGCGAAAGCCTAAACCTAGTTTACCATAATGAAGCTCTCAGAGGGAAGCAGTGCAGTCCCCGCGCCATTTTGCTTTACTTGGCTTCTTAACACGTTCAAACCTGAAAAGTACACACATAGACTGGGACAAATACGATATCTCCCTCATCGTCGCTACAACAAAGTGGCGCTGGGTGTGTTTGCACAGCTTGAAAAGAGCTCCGCTAAACAAATGACTGAACAGTTGAAGCCAATTTGCATGTGTCTGAAAAAAAACAACACAAACGATCTTCATTTTGGGGTGCCAACTTGTCGAAGGATGGGTAAACATAATTTGCCCTTTCTCAGTTGGACATGGTTTACTTGTTTGTTGATAGCTGGCTTTTTTCTAGAAAATAGAAAGTCTGCTCCAAGAATGTTAGAATTTAAAATAAAATCAATTGAAATATGCTTATTACTGCTAACAGCAAGCATTATGGTGGTGCCTTCCTGCCCTGGATAATTACCCCGTAGCACTGCCTCCCTGTGACTAACATCACTCTTCCGCCAGCTGACGCACTCAACCGACCTCTTAATTGCAACAATTGTGTTTTGGCGATTTCAGATCAGCTTAATCGCAGACAGGATTTAGGTGATTCCAGGCCAAACCTTAGTTGGACGATAGATTAGCAATCAGTCAAACCTCGCTTCTTACAGCAAATTTTTTCCAAGACTGGCAAAATGCCTTTGAGTTACATTTAATCGACTGGTTTAGCTGAACTGGTTGAACAGGTGACCCATTTGCTGAAAGGCAAATGCAGAGACCCGGGTTCAAATCTGCCCAAAGGCAATTTACCGCATGCCTTCCCTTGTTCGCTTTCTCCCTAGATTTTCTGTTTTCTCTCCACTGTCCTAATAAAGGCTAAAAAGCCACCAAAAAAAGTATACATACAATTATGGTCAATGACACAAAATCTATACTCTATCTCTGGTTTTTCACACTGTAAAATGCCACAAAGGCATCTCACAGAAGAGTCTGAAGTCTGTCTGTTACCATGTTTTCTCATGGAAATAACGTTCAGGTTAAATTAATAAATGGTCATTAAATACAAATCTCATTACCTTGAAGCTAAATATTGTTTTTTTGAAATTACTGGCCAAAAAAAAAGAGTAAAGTGGAAGTGATAGTAGTACTAGTAGTAGTACAAAGGTAAGATTTTCAGCTCTTAGAGTGGATTTTTTTTAACATAATAGGGAGAGGGGAGGAGAATGGAAGTCAATTTACAAATCCTCCCCCACCCCTCTCGATTTCTCACAGCTTTAAGCTGTCTATAAGCTGTATTTTTTAAGTATACCATTTATTTCTGCTTACAGTGGAATGCACGCTTGTTTTTCATGACATGTGCAGGAGCACAAATCTTAATACTTAGTTCCACTTGTTACAAAGCTGGGATTACTTTTTTTTTTTTTTTTTTTAATCAGAGACATTGTGACCTCAGCTTCTTGAAAGCAAAATTTTCCGTAGCCGAGCTTCCCTTTCCTCACACATACTGCACTGGCATGCCTCTTCATTGATTTCAACAACAGAGGCAGCATTAATTGGACAGCAGTTATCTGGGGTGTCTTCTAAATGAAAATCTAACGCACACCTCGTTTCAGTGCTTTATTGCGTTGACATACTAATGTGTAATGTGAAACACACTTTCCAAAGCACTTATCTTACATTACCACATTCACAATATTATACAGTTTTACAGTGAAACCGAATACAGGTTGATTTATGTTTTAGATAAGGTTTAGAATTACTGAGGTACAGTATATGCACTGAGTTATTTCAGTACTTTAATAGGCAGATCTAATCTACTGCAGTGGAATACAAGAACAGTGGAAAAACATCTCGCTGAGACTTTTAATTGTCGGTTTATTTGACGGTGTGAGTTTCAGAGATCAGAGAGGTGCTGATTCCAATGGAGGATTTTTCCATTGTGCTGTTTTATCGGATTCAAATATACTGAGAAATGTTTGTTGTATTGTGTTCACATTCATTTACATACAATCAAATAATGGAAAACAATAGTAAATTAGCAGCACTGCAGTGATATCCTTTTGGATATCTGCAAATTTAAATCTGCAAACAACTGGACACCTATTGTTTTAACATCGTGCTACACGAGCGGACGCTACGAGTACAGCGAGAAGCAAAATGAGCTCTTGAAATATAATGACGCTATAAGGATTCATGACACTTTCATTTTATCACCGACACACACACACACACACACACACACACACACACACACACACACACACACACACACACTTCCTTCAGTGTTTCAATGTATGGCAAACAGTTCTCTTTTAGTAAGTAGGAAACACACCAAGAAAAATAAAGGAAGACAAGGAAGATTTCAGATTTCACATTCGAACTCAAAGGGTAGTCATCTTTAATAACTTCCTAAATATGTTTACAGCACCTTGCATCAGATGGCGAACTCTAAAGATTTAGTTCCCAAAAGCACAAGAAAGGTAAATGTTGTTCCCCGTGTTTGCATTGTTTCAGTTGTTATACCCAAATGTGCAATTTCTCACTTATTCAGAGAGGGCCAGTGACATGAGAGAAAGTGAGAAAACAGCATTGTGCAGCATTATCACATACAGTGCTCTCCTAAACATAAACTGGGATACATTGTTTTAATAGTAAAAGTAGAAATGCATTATGCAGCAGCTGTTTAATTACAAATTAAATGCCCCAACTTACAGTCATAAATGTGTAAAGAGCTGAGTAGTGATGATTGTCCTTGTCTAAACGTATCATAATTATACTAACGCTGAAGCCTTTCATTCAAAAACTGCGCTGACTCTTGTATAAATGTATGTCAACTGTATTCAAACTAACATTTTTTTTAGTTTTTTCATACACCAATCTATGCATCACCTTCCCAACCCTGCAACTCTTTTGAGCTGCATTTCTCTGTAACCGACAGGAACAAAGTCACAAACAACAGATGCAAACAAGCAAGCTCATTACAGCAGAGCTCCAGCAAAAATGTTTTACTGAGGAAGCAGTAATCTTTACCGTGATCTTAAATGCTTAAATAGAAACACTGTTTTGACAATGATGTTTGTTGAGACGTAACTGAATGCGATCCCTCACCGACACTCGTTTATTTATCTTTGTTGGCAGCCACATACCAAATTGTAAGGCTAGAAATATTTTCCACACGTGCAGTGATCAGAGTCACATCTCAAAAAGTACAGTGTTTATGTAAAAGCTTGATTTCTGTGGTTTTGCTGAATACAGGCCATCTGGATTTCTATTCTAAAGAGATGTTGCGTAATTAAAAGAGTAATCGAGTCTATTGGCCAAACTTCTTTCAGCCCTTTCGTCAGACAATTTAAATCCAACTTGTTTCCACTATTGACATGGCATGTTTCATCAGTTACATGGTGCAGCCCCTTGGGGAATGCAGTGGCAGGAGGATGGCCATGTGGTACCTGATTATCCAGAATGCATGAAAAATTAAATCTGCTGAGAGTAGACAAAAGTCTCCTCTCGGTCTCCTCTCATTTCTTCTTATATGTATTCTTTCCAGTTCTCTGCCTTCAGCTTTTCATTATACCTACGAGTATACAGCGGCTTAACATTTGTCTTAGTGAGAAAAGCTATGAAAAAAAACACACCAAAAAAAAAACCTCATGACTATGACAAACACTAGATTTTTTATATCTCCCACATTCATCCTCATCAAATTTCCTGCTTGCAGATTAATCAACACCTGCTCGTGGCAGAAAAGGAGGCAAGAAAAGAAAAACAAGGATCACTTCCTTATTGGTCATATCAAACAAAGAATTATGTGCAAACTGCTTATAAGCTGACCATTTATAACAGTCCAAGTTTCACCAGCTTGAGATATAATTAGCTGTAGCACAACACAATAATGCTGTAACCGAGCTGAGATCTTGCTGCTATGCAGACAAGGTAAAATATCTATATTTTTATGTTTTATGCCTTCTCTCATTTCCATACATGCATCTACTCGTCTGTAACTTATATAAGATGCTGTTTTTGACCTGGCCGGGTTATCCAGTGGAAAACAAAACCCAGTGCCATCTGCAGTATTGTGAATTCAGCTGCACACAGCATAGCCTTTGCCTTTTGGAAACCTTAATCTGCTTTGTTTGTGCATGGTTGGGGGGTGAGGGGGAGAACTAAGTTTCTATTAAAAGAGATAAAATTATTTCTATAGCTTCAAAGGCCAACCAAATTGAAGCCCCTTACTTGAGTGGGTTTCACTAAAGCCACTTATTTGTCCATTTCATCATTCTAATGACAGAAGCCATCATCCCATTATAGCTCCACAGCTGAGTGAGGTTAAACAAATGCAGTTTGTCTGAGGTCACACTACCTCCAAGTCAGGTCTCGCCGCTCCCCCAGGTACATCACAACAAATCATCAGCTTGTCTATAACTACTTTATATATGCAACCCTGTGAACCCAGCTCCATTAACCCCCTGTCCACTTACTGGCACTTAAGGAACAAGTATTCTCGTTCAAGTCTCTCTTTTTCTCCTCTTTTCAAAAATTCTTTCTCATGCATCACACTTTTATGAGTATAATATCCAATCTCATGGTCTTCCCGGTCAATCTAAAATCACTTTGTTCCTCCGGGGAGTTTGTAAGACGGCATGACATGTCAGGCATCTGACTGAAAAATTTCAATATCCATGGCCTTGTTACAATAACTGCTGTCTTAAATGGCCAACTGAAGAAATAAATCCTTGCAGTATGGAGTACCTTCTTCCAAAACAGTCTGCAATGAATAGGGTTGCGATCATTCTGTCATAAGTGAGCCCAAATGGGTTCCAGTTTGGGAAAACTGATGCAGTTCATTAGTTCTTATTGTTTGCAGCCTACTTACATCAAACGCTGACTTGTAAGCTGTAAGGCCTTTCAAAATAATAACTCAATCACGCCTAATAAAATCATATCTCCGGGACATTTCACATAAAGCTTACCGTTCATCATAACCAACAGAACATCGCCTCGCGTCTAGTACCAGTCCGCTGAACAAAGGTCTTTGTATATAATGAGTCCACATTCTCTAAGCCTTACAGTAACCACACAATCACTTGTGTCAACAGAGAGGAAATCCATTTCATCAGGATGTCCAGTCAGTGCTTCATTATCATACGCAAGGGCAACATCCGTACAGCCATGTAGCCCCTGAGAGCATCTGCCGATCGTCTGCCGATCGCTGCACTTCCAAAGAGTGCCTTTCATTATAAGTGGCAAAAAGATGAAGCGCACTCAATTAAAAATCATCACAGGTCAGTTCGTCACAACGATAAATTTAATCAGAAGTGCTTTCCAAAACCACAACATAATGCTGTGACGTTAATGTCCCCACTCTTCTTCTTCCTCCTCTTATTATCATTATTCTTATGATTCTTCTTCTTCAGCTTCAAAACGCATAAAAGTTATGTTGTTCTGAACGCACGCTTTATTTGTTTCAATCTCGGCTGTTGTTTTTATGAACCAGGTTCATTATAGGAGATCGAAAGAGTCTCTCTCATACCTTGGGTGATTTTTTACGATAATGTGAGTATTTTCTGGTTCAGTTGTATTAGTGCTGCTATAAAACATAATATGGTGAAGAGGGAAAAAAAGAAAAAGAACGCGCTATAAAAATCTCCAACATAATAGGGCCTCTCATTTAAACAGACTGATGATGGCTGGCTGACATCTTAAGTCGCAATGCAATCTGCTAAAGCAATAATGTTTACTATTACTACTACTACTACTACCATTGCTGCTGCTGCTCGCATAGGAAATGAGACAAAACAAACTGCAGGTTACAGCTGAGCAAAAACTACCTGTAACACGAAAGAAAGTAATGTGAATAAACACTGAATTGTTAAACATCTAACAATAATGGCTTTGACAAAATAAATGCTAACATCAGAATTATTCTACTTAGAAACCCAGAGGCTTATTCTGAGAACTATCGCTGTTATTACATACATTGCTACAATGCAAGAAATTATGCTTTTTTTTTTTAATATACTTTTCTGTGAACTGGAAGTGTTTACTCCCATCTGTAACAGTTTAGTTAGCGGCAAGAAGAACTTACTAATGCGCTTCTGGAAATGTAACAGCACCATATTCCTCTGAGAGATATCTCTCAAGTAAAACTTTTTAAAGGCAGAGTAAAACAACAGTTATTTTGAAACGCATTCAAAATGGCCAGCTGAGAGCTACTTTTATGAATGCGGCCCCCTCCCCGATTCCTCAGAGAAAACACGCACACTCACAAACACTCACAAATATTGAATGAACTGCCCTCGGTTATGAATTGCATTCTCATTTAAAGCTGCTCGGAAAGCATCAGTCTTTCATTTGACTTGCTTAGAGGTCCTCTATACGAGTCTTTTTTTCTGTTTAGCAAACAGAAAAATGGTGAAGAGGATATAATTTCACGAATCCATGAAGTTGTGATTTAGTCACTCAGTAACGCTGCATGTGATTGTTTTATTTGTGGTATGTTATTATGCTGTATAGCATGATTCTTTCTTATTGCTTCCCCTCTGAAAAAACTGAGACTGTGAAGCCCAAGCATGAAATTATAAAACGGAGTGTCTGGAGGAACTTTATATTCCTTTACTTACTTGTAACATTATGTTGCTCATTACCTGGACCATTACCATTACCTAGCCATTATACATAGAAAGCCATTATAGAAAAACCGTGCCACTGCCGGCCTGTAACCAAGTAGCTCATCAGTATTTCTGCTAAGGTGCACACTTTTCTGGGCTGGCTGTGTACATGCTGTGCATTTGTTTGTTTCTGCAAAGGTTTCCAGCATTTTCAGGCATACATATTAACTGAGACAAAATGAAACAGAAAATGAGGAAACTACAAAAAATATAAGAACAAAGAGAGAATGATTTGATGTTCAAAGACAGGTAGCGAGAACACCAGTGAATCGCCTGCTAATGACAAAGCAGAGCACACTGCCTTGGGACTGTGCAGGGAAACAGCCAGCAATCAGAGGATGATTTCTCCAACCCTCTCCTTTCACCCTTGCTCCACTCTACCAGTAAAGAGCTAGTCTCACCCAGCATCTCTCCACATTCTCTTATAGATACAAGAACTCACCCTCTCTCTCCCGTGCATTCAGCTACACACATGCTGCTTTTTTCACATCTCTACCGTTTCCACACGGACGTGCACAGACACACTCTCGCTTCTTCGGTGTTAATGTAGTCCAACAGCTGAAACCTTGTACCGAGCACCAAAATCAACATCTGTTTTGTAAAGGGTTTTATTTTATTCTAAAATAGTGCTTCTGTTTCCAAAAACAGCACAATTATGGGCATTTTTCTCTCCTGCTTGAGAAGCAGATGCCGAAAATGTGTAGGATGGAATTTCCAGTTGTCACCGCAAACATTTCTAAAGAAACATCTGTGAAAGCAAGGCAGAAAAGGGGGATTTATCTATGTGAAATGCAGAACCAGCTCAGTCATCCCACTTGTCAAACTAACTCTGCTATCAAAAGATGTGAGTGATACTTGAATGGATCCACAGTGCCCCCTACAGGTCGATAGACAGACAAGCTCCATGAGCACTGCATCCATTCTTCTGGTGGTCTGTTTCAATGTTACCAGTTACACTGAACTTTTACCTGCTTTGTGCTGCTAAAAATGAGTCAGTTCATCCACTTGAGAGGCTCGTATCCTTACCCCACATAAACACACACACGGAGGCAGGCAGTCCTTCTCACAGTGTATGCTTAGGGATAGGATATGAGTCATTTGTAACCATCATGTTCTACCTAGCCACTTAAAAAGCACGGCATTTGGTTTTTTATAAAAACACTTAAAGTACTTTTTTATTTTAACAAAAAATAAAAATGGCCATTTGGGTTTTTTTTTTACTAGATAAGTGCCTTGCTGTATTCTGTAAGTGACCTCCACTGTTATTACTATTTTTCAAAGATCTTCAATTTTCATGGTCCCATCAGCCCCTGTCGATTAATCCTAGGCCTGGTGGGCAAAATCTGGCATGTGTACAGCAAAAGGCATAAGGTACTGTGAGAGGTTTGTGTCATGAGAGCCAGGAACAGAGACAACAGATTAGGAAGAAAAGCGAGAAAGCAAACTGCAACATTTCTGACCTACAATGACTTTCAGTGAAGTTTCCTCTCCACTGGGGAGATGAGTGTAGGCCTGACCTGAATGACAGGTCTCCTCATGAGCACTGGCAACTGTCTCCAAAAAATCCCAGCCACACTTTCACGTTCTTCGCTTTGTGCGGATATGTGCGGCTTTTATGTTTTCAAGTGTGTGTGGGTCACAAAATGTATGACTGGGAAGAAAGGGTAGGCTCATTCTCCCAAATGCTCAATACGGTCATAGACCATTAGCGGTCCAAGCAATTGCAGACATTTCTCTAAGTGGGAGATGGACACACACTGACAGCACAGATTCCCATGATTACTTTCCATTAGCAACACCTCATGAAAAATGATTTCTATTTGGCCAGGTTGGCACAGAGATCAGGTGAACAGCGATGATGAGCAAACACTGCTGCCGAAGGGATGCACGGATCATCACTGGATGCTAGCAGGGGAGAAATCGAGCTGAAATCGGGAGAAGGGGAAGCTCGTCAGCTGGTTTGTCGCCTCAGTTCACATTTACGAAGTGACGTGAGGGAAAACCCTGTCCTTGTGCCATACCTCACTCAGAGGTGATACGATTACCTGGACCTTTTAGTGCAGGGCCCAATGCAACCCACTCACCGGAGTCATTTCACTGTTCATCAGAGCAGCAAGTTCTCTCAGCCAGAGGCATTGATTTTCATTCTTGGTGTGATAGCACAACAATCACAAGTTTGTTCAAGAAGTTACCACCCTTCTGCCGTGGTTTCCTATGTACTGTGCATGTGTGTGTGTGCACTTGCACTATTACAGAATCACATTGTTGGGAATGTCTTCCATTCTGGGGACTAAAATCTAGTCCTTAAACATAAATCATTTACATTTATGTCAAGATAAGGTTGAGGTTCAATCAGGCAAGTAGTAGTTATCATTATGGGTTGTGCCTAGGAAACAGATGTAGGCCAAAAAGCCTCTGAAGTGCCTTAAAGACAGGCTGCAAATGTGTGTGTGATTGCGAGTGTGCACAAGCATGTGCGTGCGTCAACAAACAGAGACCGAGAGACCCCCAATTGCAGTCATATTGCTGTGAGCATGGCCGCATCACTCAGGGAGGTTATGGCGCAGGGTGTGAATCTGCAGAGAGACAGATAGGCCTATTGAGCAAGACTCTCCAGGGGCTGAGTGTGCTGTGCAGCACATCCATGGCCTGACACCAAATCTAATGAAGAGTCTACGCTGACAAGATCCATCAGCAGCAGGAAACAAAACCAGATACCTCAGGCTTTATCAGTCACAGGAAAATGCTAAAGTAAAAGGTGAATAGTACATTTCACACCAGTGTTTGGCATGTTATGCCACAGTCAGGTATCCATACTGGTTTATAAGCTGGGACAAACTATTCAATATAAGAGGGGAAAAAATCCTCCCTTTGATAAAAGTGATGTTGAGTCCCAGCAATATATTAGTTGCAGTAAAATAAGGAGTTCATGAAGCGGAAAAGAAGAATATGTAGACATATATTGCAACCAGACCTTTAAAGGCACCCTAGCTGGGAAGAGCAACAGTGAAAAGTCTGTCATTTTAGTGTCTATCTACAGACTGAGAGTTCAGCAAGAGAATAAAGACGCCACCTTTTTATTCTGGAAAGTCGCTTTCTTTGTTGGCTAAAATATTAGCAGAGCATTCAGAGTCATTCCCAAATAAATAAGGCCGTGGTCTCCATTAAAGCTTCTGCCTCAGAGAAGGACATAATATTCTCTGGACATTACACACCATTATCGCGCATTGTTGCAGTGCTGCAGCAGCTACTGAGGTTTTCAATAAATGGGGGAAGGACAAACCTGAACCACTACTTTCTTTACTCTTTAAAAAAAAATCTTACATGTCCACGCCTGCGGCAGCTGAATTATGTAACATGACAATAATGTCAGATGATTCAAATTTTGCAAATGTTACTATTTATTATTTTCATGCATTTATTTGCTGATCATCCAAATTTTGCTTCAAATATAGGATTAAAAAAGAAAAAAAAACCACACACACACAATATGCTCAAAAAACATTATACAAGAAAGTGTTGTACCTCTAGATATTACTTTGCTTTCACCACAGAACAAGATTGTATTCTATTCACCATTGACCACACCAGAACATGTAGGATTCTGTACCATACATTATGAATGAATGACCATGAAAGTAAACAACGCTGCCTTTGTGCCAAGCAACCCCCATAGGCGAACACTGTTTGAATCGGTGGCATATCAAAAAGATATATAAAAGTCAATCTCTACTGGATCGTGCTATTCTGCCCTCCAAGGGTCACTGCTCTCATCAAATCTGTGATGACTGCAGTACAAGTGGCCCCATACAACTGAATACCAATTGAATTTCTTGAACTCATTTCAAACCATTCAGGTTCTTTATGGCATTCATAACTAGATTTTCTATGCACATTAAATTGGCTGCTGTAAAAAAATGATCCAATACAGAAAGATGGGAAGGTTTACAGCAGGTAATGGATTAGGAGTCAACCCCATATGCATAATTACCACAGTCATCATGATAAGAATGGTCCTTTTTACTTTGCACTGCTATCTTCGCTATCTCATTCTGAACTGAGAGGGCGGTGACACTCGTGTGAACTCCATCCAGAAAGACAAGAGTGGAAAAAAAAGAAGGCTGATATTTTCTTGTGTTTGCTATTTAAAACCAAAATAAATTATATACATTAAATTTAACACCCACTTTTAGTGAACCCTGTAATTTTCTATGAAGCAAGGCTTGATTAACTGTGATAGTTGTCTCTTTCCATTTATCATCCTGCTATCAATTTAACCATGGTCTACACAGTCTACTGTAGTCAGTGAATTAGCAATCAGAGAAATTGCTGGGTATTTTTTTGAAAAAACAAAAGATCATGCTACAGTTATTATACAAAAAAAAAAAGAAAAATGCACCAAGTACAAAAATTTGGGCAGCAAATCTTTATACTAATGGAATACGCAGGATTAGAACTGCACAGGGCCAAAATCTGAGCAAATCCAGATTTTAGGATGTGTGTCTCTCAGTCATACACGAGCAAATGTGCCGCTCACGGCTGACATAACTCCCCATCCTCACAGAGATGAAATTAAAAGCCCTTTTGTCATGTTTACCTCCAAACCTTCAGTTTGTCATAGAATAAAACAAATACTCAGTGAAAGAGCTTAATTCATTTTTAGTCTCAAAAGATCTTCTAACGTAGCCCGAAGGCTATTATTGGAAAAACCTTATTTATCACCATTAGACGTAGTGATAAGCAATTGCATTGTAGTGACATAGCGGGCTATTGTCTTCAATTATTTTGACAGGAGTCTTCAATCTTATAATTAGTCATTCAGCCTCTTTGAAAGGAGAAAAGTAATCACTGTGCTCTTAGTTTCACTGCATGCACCAACAACAACATGAACAAGAGAAAGAAGATGAAAGAGTTGTCTGAGGAGATTGGGAAGAAAGAAAATGCAAGCATATTCAAAAATAAGTCTAAAGAGCTTTGCCAGTTGTTAGTTATAAATCTTGAAAACACACATAAACAAGATGACCACAAAAAAAAAAATTATGGTTTCCAGTCACACCACATTTTGCTCTTTTGATAAAAGCAGCCTCAACTCATTTGTAAAAAAAAAATAATATATATACAAACAAATATAAAACCAGACTAGGATTTGCTAAAATGCATGTTATCAAGCCACAACACTTCTGAGAAAATATGTTCTTTGGACAGCTGTGGGCAGATGAAAGAAATGTTCACACAAGAAGAAAGAGAAACATTATGAACAAAGAAATCCCAATGAAATACACGGAGGAGGCCCAGTTATGTGATGCGGTTGCTTTTCAGAGTCAGGCACAAAGTGCTTTGAATCAGGGCAGCATAAAACTAGAGGACTAACAAAGCATCCTGGGATAAGAACATGAAAAACTCTAACAGAAAATGAAGCAACACAGATGGATATGACCCAGAAAGGAGGACTGCATGGTATAGTGACGTAATTATATCCAATCATGCTTTGTGGCACTACTGAGCATGCCCAACTGATCTAAATTTATATTCAAAACGCAATAAAAAACAACCAATGTTCCAAAGCACAAGGAGCTTCCCGTCACAGAGACTGCCTAAATGGCTCATTAGGAACAGTGACTAAACCTTCAGCCTTGATTGAGATCTATGGGGAAAGATCAAATTATATCAAAACATTTGATACTTGTGATAATTTCAATATGTAGGGAGAAACAGCAAAGGTCTTCCTCAGTTAAATAGACGATACCTGACCCTAAACACTTTCATCTGTTTCACTTTATTTTAGAAAACTGTGTGATTTTTATTTTTAACTGGTATGTCTGCATCTGTACCCATTCCTATCATTTTCATTATGTTTTCCGAGAGGACTGCAAGGACCATGAGTGTGGTCTAACATCACTTTTACAGCAGGGTCATTATATACTCTGGGCTAAGTCTGAACATCTGCTGGGACAAGATGCTGCAGCCTGACTCACCGTGTCATGCTATAGCCGCTCTGCCCTCTAACCCTGCACTTAACTGACACCACCTCCCACAGGTTCGCACACGGGTGACAGTTTAAGCGCCTCCTGTGCAACCTCCAGCTAAACAGAATTAGGGAAGAATTAAAAACTCAATGAGCCCAATAATTAAATTTTAATGGAGCACATAAAGCAACTTGACACCCTCTTAAAGCTATAGGCAGAAGCCATAACAGGTAACGCCAAGCTGGACATTTCTCATTTTATAAGCCACATACTGCTGCTGTCGAGACAAAATCTTGTTGTAAAGTCTTTTCCCTAAGAAATGGATGAAAATGTAACATAATTAAAACAAATGTGTCAGCTTTAACAAGCTGATCACTGCAATGAACCGCAAGAATTTTGCCCGTGGTGATTCCAGTGAGCCAAACCTGGAGAACACAATGCTAATGCAGTTTTAAAGTAATAGCTAAGGTATGCCATAATAAATAATGAGCTGTGTCTTCCATATCACATCACAGCCCAGCACAACAGCCAAATAAATGGACCAAAGGGCATAATTAGTACCCTAAATAAATATGGGGTCACAAAGATGTATTCCTTCACACCAACCTCCACATATACCTACAATTTGCACTTGTAATATCTCAATTTGTAAATCACGTTGGACCGTGGTGAGAAAAAGTCCTTCGGACTGTTTATTAAGCTTGTGAGTAATACTTTCAAAAACTCCCACAATTCACACACAGCAGTCTGCTGGTGCCAAGCCTAAGTGAAAAACAGCATGAGAAAATGGAAGTACTGCAGGCCAGAGATTGGAACCATTGAATAGATGAAAGGCAAGAAGTTGAACAAGCTATCCAAAAGATCTTATCAGTGCATGTTGCTCAACATCCACAATGCCTGCTCAGAACTGTGTTAGTCACAAAAAATTTGGGCAAGATCCGCAGGACCAAGAGCATGTGCAGCCTATTCAACTAAATCGTTTGCCAGCAATATTTATATAGCACAATGTCATCCTGTAAAATGTTTTGTTACCAGTGACAAAAACACTGGGACTGGAACTTTCCATTCACATTAACATTCCCATTCATAACAAACTACTGTGCAAAGCTGCCCCAGACTGCAAACAAAACTGGACAGTAAAGTCCATCACTGTGTTCTTATCAGCGCTACCACCTGTACAAAGACGAGTGGCTTGACAGTATGAATAGAGGTACAGAGGGCCAAATGCTGAGACCTAAAAATTATAAAAGGCTTCAGCAATTCGTTTGACCTTTCAAGCCCTCTGACAGCCTGCTAACCAGAATCAATCGCCTCCTAGCCAGCATGTTGCTCAATCACAGCCTGGATGTCTGGCTGCATTAGCTGATGAAGTAAACAACCTTCCTCTGCTGCAATAGCATTAAACAGTGTAAAACAAAAACCTGCAACGTTGCATCCTGAACCTTATTTTCTCTTCTCGTGTGCCCTAAGTATCCAGCCACAAAGCACCGCTCATTTTATCCATAACCTAAATACTTCATTTTGAGGGCACAGACTTACATGTAACAATTTTAAACAGTAAAATTATGTAAAATTGGAAAGAGAAGTGTGATACACAGTATGTTTACAGCATTATACTCAAAAAATATGTATGCCCAAAATGCAGATTTTAAATAATTTGATTACATGTCAATTTTACATGTTTTTTATGTAAGCACAAAGTAAAATGTTAAATTTAATGGCATCTGTTCAAATGGAACATACACTCACTTTACAGTCGGCACGTTTTCCTTAATGATTAATTATTTGAAAAAACACACCTTTATTTTAAAATATTTTGGCTGCATTTTATGCAGCGTTATTGTGTCATGTTCATGAGGGCAAGGAATCATTTTTGAGTGCAATAATTGATTATCTATATCAAAGTATATACACTGAACACACATAGTAGTTGTACAGATAAGTACCTCAATAAGCTTTCGTTAATGTAAATGTAATGTAAAAGTATCTTTTAGTAAAAGTTCAATCTAACAAACTTTGAACACAGTTCAATGTTGTGGCCCTTTTCCTCACCATAGTATCAAACATAGTGTTGAATATCAATATTTTTTAATATATTGTATCAGAATTAGTTGATTCTGTCACAACACCAAAGTAAATAACATGCAACAATAAAACTAGCAGGAGAATCTATTTGACCTCTATAATAATGCATGTAATACATTGTAGGTCAACATGCTGATGAAGAGACACAACAGCCATGAGATTAAGGTTCATGTCAGTTGTACTCTTTTTACATAATGCTGACGCCATGCCAACCTCATCAACATGGCTTTTTACATAATACATTAAGTTCATTAGCCTCATCCGACGGAGCAGTCTGTTTTTCACATCTATTAATCTTGCATAAATTATAGGGCACTAATTTCACACAAGGTGAACACTGCCTAGTAGACTCTAATGAGAATATGAACGTATTTGCAAACACTTTTTGAGAAAAGTTGTGAAACAACAGAAATCCAATATATACTATGTTAATATTCTGCTCCTGCACAGTTATGGAGGTACCACAACTTTAAGCTGAAAAATTGTCCTCGGGATCAGCTGTAGCAACAGGTAAAGCAATTCTTCCACACTTATAACTCTGCGTGTAGGTTGTGAACAGAATGCAGAATATTATATAACAGTGATGCAATTATGAAAAAAAAAAAACACATTTCTGCTAACCTTTCTTCATCCTATTTTGTTCACTCACTATGAAAGATGTTTATGTTGTTTTCCCCAACAGCAGCAGCACTGAATAATCACTGACAGATCTGTCGCATCACTGACAAACCAGATAAACCCCACCAAAAGCTGCTGGTCGTGAACCCTTGTCTGTCACTTTCACGAGAAAGACCATGAGCTGCAATTACTATCTAAACAGCACTGTATTTTAACTTTCGGACAGTCAGATCAGCAAGAGCAGATGTGTACTTTAACATTTGTCTCAGTCATGCTGATCACTGTGTAATGCCATAACAACCAGTATTTCCCAAGTCTTAACAGCAGAGGGCAGCCAAGGACAACTTAACAGCCTTCAAGCATCAAATATCATCCACCTGTTCTAAAAGGTCAGAGAACAGAGTGCCTACCAGCATTGACTATGGCATCCACCTCCAAGACGGTAATATCTCCTTTGTAAAGAGATACTTTATCACTCAGCCCTCCTCCGCCTGTCAGCTCGTTCCCATCTTCTTGGTCATCACCTGAAATAAGAAAACAAACACTGTAAGGATCACTTTGTCATTGATTCCAGTGTCCTATACATCAATACTCACATTTTTATTCTATTTGTAGAAGCTGTCTAAAAATACTTGTGTGATGCAGTGTGTAGTATTGATTTTTGTTGTGAACCAGTTAAGTACAGTGGACAAGCAAGACAAGTTCACTTATAACCATTTCACAGTGTCTATTAATAATAAAAATCAACAGCTTTCCTTGATGCAGATTTTTTGTTATAATCAATCTGAAAGCCTGTGTTGGTTTTTATTAACAATGAGTTTTGCTTCTCATTGTTAATAAATACAGCATACACAGTCACATACTGAATGACAGGTCGATTTATAATATTAACATATTAAGCCTTCCATTAACTCTTATCTTCAACTTTAAAATGACATTTTTTTACATAACAAATGGCTTATTTTTTTAAATGTGCCATTTAAAGGTAGCTTTATACATTAAGAAAATATAATCCAGCTTTCTGAATCTAAATGAGTTCTGCTTATTATTTCTGACACTATTACAGCATAATCCATCACGCTGTTTCACAATTAAAAAATTTTTCTCATAGTCTTTCAATTGCATCTCTGTTTTACATCATACTTTGATATGCTTTGTGAATTGTAATGTTAATTAAATACGCTAATTCCAACTTTAAATCAATACAATTTCCGTCCAAGTAATATGAGTGAATATGAGAAAATAAACTCACTGGACTTTTTTTTAGATATACCTGTTTAACTGTTTGTTAATTTAAATATCTAATTAGCCACTCAGAAACATTCTGCATGTAGAGATGGTTGAGACAACCTGCTAAAGTTAAAACTGAGCATCAGGATGGAAAAGACTCTTACAAAGAACTGTCAGGAAAAGAGAAAATGAGTCCAGAAGGTAACAGCAACTTAAATGACCGATTGTAGTAATTAAGGTATGCAGAAGAGTATCTTTGACCACATAACACTTTACATTTTTAAGCAGCAGCAGAAGACCACACCGGCTGCCACTTCTGTCAGCTAAAAACAGGGAATTAAGCCAAAACTTCTGTTTTTATAGAGCTGGCTAAACATGTGATGATCACCCACTAAATTGCATTTGATTAGCAGTCGCTGGTTGATCCTTACTCTCTCAATTGCTATGGAAGCAATAAAGGTGTGCTACAATGCATTTCCATTTCGGCATCCTTCTTACTCACAGCAGTAACCCCACCACTTCAGTTTACCTTTTTGGCCAGATTAAGAAACCCTTCACACCCTTTTAGCAACAATTTTTTAAAGGAAAAGGGTCTCTGACGTCACGATTTTGCAACAAGTTCTTGCACAACGTTGTCTTTCTGCCTCTGCTCTGTGCAGCAAGTGACAGAGCACCAACATTTCACCTATCAACAGAGAGCAGTAGTCCACAGTTTGAGATAAAAGACTAAGTAACATACTGTTGTTTACAAATGTCTCTTTCAATTGATTAATGTTCATGTAGCACAGCCATTGTCTAGGGTTAATTTTCTTACAGCTATATAATCCAACAAATGGTCAAAAAATAAAAAAGAAAGATAATACATATATTTTAGATAAGTGAAATTAAGAAACTACATCTATTCAGTTTAAATTTTTAGCTTAAATTAATTGTACTTGTGCTGGCCCAGCTTTTCTGACAAACAGCACTCCTGGTTTCTGATTGAGCTGTAAAAATTACCACAATGTGTACGACCACACACTTACAAACACTTCAAACACTTCAGCATCCCAAATGGCACACCCCCACGCTTACATCTGTTTTTCTCTCTCCAGGTTGGTATCTTGTCCAGAGAAATGAAATCTTGACGACGATACTCCTTGCGCCTGTCATCCAAACTTAGATGGAGCAGTCTCTCTGTGAAGACAAGTTGCACACATTTTAGAGAAAATAAAAAGTTTTACTAAAAAAATAACTGATAAAAACAGGCCAAAAATGTAGTCCTTGCACAAATAGGTGCAATATTGATTTATGTTAAAAGCCACAAACATCCTTCCTTCACTTTAACTTAATATAGTTTTTTTTCTTCTCTTAATTAAAGTCATAGAAAAGTGCTCTTGCTTTACTGAAGGCCCCCACCCATATCAGTAATAGTTTCAGGCCTTGATGCGAATGAGGAACTTCTCCTTCACAAGTTAGTTGGACCTGTCATGAGACAGACCCTTCATCAGTAGCGTTGTGATGAAGGGTGTTTAGCCATTGGTTATGGCTATAAACTGGCAGTTGTGGACACCGCACGCCTATCAGATAAGCATTATTTCAGTGCAGGCTTCGTGGATGAGTCCAAGCTTTTAGTCCTCCCTCTTCAAAGCTCTGTGTTGCTTTTTCTCTGCACAAACTCCTATACGACTTACAGATCTTTGAAAAACATACAGTCAGATATATAAATATTTTAAAAGTTAAACAATTTTTGTAATTTTGCCTCTGTACTCAACCACAGTGAACTTTCAATTGAACTGAACTTAATATATTGCCCCAGAAACCGATGGTCTTCTGGAGAAAACCCCAAAAATCAGATAGCCCCCTGTGAGCAAGCACTTCATAGTGATAGTGGTAAGGAAGAAACCTCTGTCAGAAGCAGGCTCAAAGAGGGACAGCCCTCTGCCGTGAACCATTAGGGGTGGGGAAGAAGCAAGGAGTAGAAGGAGAAAAGAAAGTGAAAGGAACTAAAAAAAGAAAAAATGTTCACCACAAGAGGGAGAAATATGGTGTGTTTTTAGAGTGACCTGATTATAATCAAGTACAACAGATCAGTCTCATAGTAATAAATGCACAAACTAATTTTTCAGCGTCACTCTGAGACATTGATTGATTGACAATTGATTTGTCTCATCTGGCTATATTGATAAATAAAGCTGGAGATCATCTACATAGCAAAATGATTTACATAAACAATATGGAATCTGTCAGATAGACACGACTCAAACAACTGCGACTCATTTTCTTTAATACCAACAGTGGCTGCAGGTTCAAACAAACCATTCCTCTGCAGGGGATCACCAACCTGTTTTACAACTACTCATTCAAAAAATGTTCAAAATAAAAGGAAAGGTATAAATCCTGCCTGAGCCAAGTAGTAACTCATGTGGTTTAATTACAGCCACCTTAAAAGCCTGTGATATGTATCCTGTTAATAAAGATAAACTGATCGTATTTAAAAAATAATGGTAAAACTTCTTTGAACAGTGTAGTTGGAATGGGGTACATTAGCCCCATCAATGGTATTGTAGGAACTGAGTCTAATCGACTCTATTCCTGCAACACTGTTGATGGTTTGGAGCTAGTAAACACATGAAGTTAAACTTTAAAGATCGATATGAGAGAAAGAGCCTAAATATATATCAGCATTTAATAAAGTTGCTGTACTTCATGATAGCTCTGTGGGTCAACTGTGAATATTGTTTTCCTGTAATGGTTATCATTTTCTTCGTAAAGAAAATACATTAATGAAATCAACAGAAACTCTGAAAAAGAGCAAGAAACAAGAAGGAAAACAGTTTTTTTGTGTTTTTCACTTTCAAATGAATTAGAACTTTTCTAGATCTTTGCACTTTAGTTTATCAGCTGCTTGATTAAACTAAGCTGGAGTGAAAGATTGCTCCTCCAGCTCAGCCTGTGCTTCTGACAGTTAGTATGACTTAGGGGTGCTGATTAATTTAACATATTTATCCTGCTGCACCCAGGTTTCTGTAGGGCAAATAAATCAATAATGTTGATCAATTAACTAATAAATCATTTACTAACAGAGATTTAGAAGAGAAAGACCTAATGCTCAACAGTCTACATTTAATTAATTTATTCCTTGATGTGATTGACAGAGTTATATTATGAATCCTTTTGAATTATTATATTTACATTATTTTTTGTTGATTTTTGGTTTGTTTTTGTTGGTCTCACAGGAAATTTATACAATTTAGATTTCTAGAATTGAGACCTGCTCCATCCAAAGTGAGATGAAGTCATCTCTTCTAATAAGACCATAAGTTTTCCAGTTATCTATAAAGTTTCAATTAAATTATCTATACGTTTTAAATCAGGCAAGCAAGATGTGATCAAAGTTCAGATTTCAGCTTTAATATGAAGGGTTTAACAAAATTTTTGCATTCATTCTTTAGGAAATACAACATTTTTTCACACAATCCCCCCATTTTTAGAGACTCGAAATTAACTGGACCAACTAACATCATTTTAAGCAGAAGCAAATCATCCTAATTATGTGCTACTGTGAAATCATTGCCAGATAAGTAGCCTAGTTTACACTGTGTACTTTGAAATCACCTCTGTAACAGTTCAAATAAAATGCATGTCATATCAACATTGTATTGTTTCTTTTTAAATGGCACTATGGGTTATGAGACTGTTGCACAAATAAAAGCCTACATATTCAGGGAAAAAGAGATGACTATGTTCTGGTCAGAAATGTAAGCTTCCTTGGATCATCGTTACACAGGATATCACAGGAGGTCAGGCTTACATTGAAGGCCTTGCAGCAATAGGGGATATCTGTTGTATCCCTGATGTATTCTCTCTCCCTCTTGCCCACTGCTGTTACTCCTAAAATAGCTATTATTCTACATGGATGAATAAAAAGGCAGTTCTGGAGTTGAACACAGTAAGGCTCTCTGGACTACAGTGAAGCACTTTGTTGCTGTCCTTTGCAGAATTCCAAAGATTGGGTTAGAGGTCATGAGATTATTTCACGTAGTATCATATCAATCAAAGGGCCCGAATAGTTTTCTAAACTCCTGGCTGAAAGGGCAAGTCACCAGTGCTCCACACATATAACATATATTACAATTTGATCAATGAGTTTTGGGCAGTTTTTCTAATTTTGCCTCCAGTGGTTTTAAAGGGTATGATTGAAAACTTTATTGAAGGTGTTTAACAAAAAAATTGCATCAGCCTTTTAAATATTTCATTTTTATGCATATGGCCCCATTTTCAGAGGTTCAAAACTGATGGGACAAACTGACATAATTTGAAACATAAGGACTGGTTTAAATACTTCAAGTGGTGGCCATTACTAGATACTGTGTTTCCTTCCTTGCTCTTCACTAACTGAAAAGCTTGCTCTACTGGGTTGAGACCAGGTGACTGGCTTGGCAGTTGTAGAATATTTGCCTTGAAAAGCTCTTCCATGGCTTTTTCAGTATGCTTTGGTTCATTTTGCACACTGAAGTGCTGTCCAATCAGCCCTGTGGCATTTCGCTGAACCTAAGCGGAGAGTATAGCCCACTACGCTTCAGAATTCATCCCTCTGTTTCTATCAGCCGTCACATCATCAACACTAGGCGCATGGTTGAAATGGCAACCATACATGCCCGTGACATAACATTGCCACGTTTATGTTCAATGGATAATGTTTTATGCTTTGGATCAGGGTTAGGGTTATGCATTTGGAGCAGATCCTTTCATTCTCCAGACTTTTCTCTTCCAATCAATCAGAGCTGTGCAGGCTCTTTTAGATATTTGCTGCCAAACCCTGCATGAGTGTAACCAGTGGTAATGATACACCAACCTCCTTGAAAGTGTTTTTGCTAGATGCTGTGAAGCGTTTTTCTTAACTAAGGGAAGAATTCATCTACTTAGTCTTCTGTGGTCTTTCAGACCTTTTGGTGTGGCTGAGCTGGCTGAGCTAGTGTTTTCATTCTTTTTGATTGATCTGGCCACACTCTACTGTCTCTCTGATAGGTTTATTTTGGTTTTTCAGCCTAATGATGGCCTCCCTCACTCCCGCTGACATCACTTTGGACATCACATTTAGAGTTCCAGTGAAAAGTTACCATATTCAAGTTCAGCATTTGGACTAATCGCCAGATGTTTTATCTGGAATAACGAGCAAACTGACCTCATCTAACCATGAAACATTTTGTCAGCCAGTTGTCCAATTACTTTTGAGCCATTGGAAACAGTATTTCCTAAATAGTTAATGCAAATAATTTATGCAAAGCCCCTTGAATTAAAGTTGAAAGTCTGAATTTTAAATGCGTATTGACTGTTTGATTTAAATTCCAGTGTTGTGGTGTACAGAAGCAAACTACAAAAACTGGCATTATCCAAATACCTGCGGCCTGAACAGCATATGCTGTCTTTTATTCATGAATTTTCTCGGTTATGTTTCTATATGTTGTTCATTCTTTTTCAGAAATCTCCCTAGTTTTACTATAGTCAGAATTCTGGTAAATGTGGCAAATCAGCTTTTCAACCACTTTAGAAATAAGGCTGATCTTTCCAGAGAAACTAAAAGTGTCAAAATGAGGGAAATTATTTCATCTTTGGTGTTATTACATAGCGCGATTTTCCAAGGCCTAGAGACTCGCCCAAGCCAAGGAGCATTTTAAGAAATAAGAATGTTAATATCCTTAAGTTTAAAATGTTTTTCTTTCCTTTATGTTTTGACTTACCTCGATCTCCTATTAAAAGGATTTGATGTAGATTAACAATAGTACTTACATTGATATTCATTCTGTGGTGCTTCCTGCTCAAACTGGAAGCATTTATAGAAACATCCATTAGACACAGACTGAACTGCACCATAAAACAAATACATAATTCAAATTGAAAGCCGACAACCAATATAATGCAAAACAAAAAAGAAAAAACATGGTTTCATTTACTGAATGAGCTAGATCAGATAAGGACATTTGCCCCTAATGTGACGTTATGTAGCCCTGCTTCTCTCAATAAGTACTCTATAAGCATGTCATAGCAGGGAAACTACATGTGCAATCGACATGCATAATTGTGGCTGCAGTCTAGTTGCTGTTTGCTCGTTTTAAGGTGGCTGAAACGCAATGCAACCAGTGACTGCCACACTAACTACAGCTGCTAAGCCAAAAGAAAGAAGTTTACCCCGAAAAAGCTCTGCTGTGAGTTACAAAGTTACAACTCACAAGTAAACTTCACAAAGTGGTGAGGTCTCCCTTACTGCCTCTGCCTCTCTGTCAGACAACAGGTCTGTCCTGTATGTCAAAGAGAAAAGTTTCACAATAACCTGCTATCGCTGTGTGCTTCAAACTGTGGTCGGCTTTAAGAATAAGTGCACGGTTTATATTAATGCACGCTAATTCCTCTGTTAGAGAGCTGTTTACCTACAAGGGCATTCAGTTGCAGAGAATGCTGTTTGCAACTCAGCGAGCTGCTGCTGCTGGTGCATCATACAGGTGGGAGACGGGAACTGTTAGTTGGGGGTGGTGGGGTACTCTGACAGGTACGTGAGGACTCGAGAAAGATCTGTGAGCACCTTAAATGTAAGCTAATAAGCAAGCACTCTGTCGGCAGCGTTGACGCGAATGTCAAACATACATTACGGCTGCACAAACAGGAGGCGGAACATCATTACAACATCTGTACAGTCCGCCCTGTGGGATTATCAAGCAGTCTAGGAAACAAGTAGGCTACTACTGCAGCACACGGACAAGACAGAAAGAGTGTCTGTCAGTCTTCTGGCGTGGTAAAGATTCACGCCGTCTGCCATGGAGATAAAGATAGCCTCATTCCACCTCCCCCCCTTTCCAAAACAAGCCTTACCTTTTTCAGTCTTCCAGTCCTTTTTCTTTTTGCTCATGCTGCCGGAATGATTAGACTTCGAATGGTTGTTTTTTGACTGTGGCAACCCCAGGCTCACAGTGAATAGAGTTCCGAGAGAAAAAAAAAACCTGGAAGCTAAAGTGAAACAGCCTCTGGACGGTTGTCTCACCTGTGAAGCTGTCAAATTTCTATGGACCTCAGTCGGCTCAACCTACCGTGACTGCGCCGTAAAATTTTCTGTGTACGCGTCCCGGGCAAGTGATTGGAGCGCGGGAAAGGGGAAGTAGGCGTGCGATTGGTCCGGCTGATCCGTCAATCACGTAAGGTTCACGCACGGAGAAGGCAGGGTAGGTTGTTTCCGGCGGTTCACCCTCCTGGCGTGTGAGGCGGTAGTCTAGTTACAGCCACACGGCGTAGAGTGCAGTTTACTTTCAGTTACTGCAAGCAAACAGTCCTGCAACTTTGTACCTGAAATTTTCCTCATTATTATTATTATTATTAATAATAATTACGGTAGTTTGAAATTAATTTCTGAACACACGCCGGAAACAAACGGAGTAGCATGTATAATTAAAGCATAATAATCAACGAATATGGTGTAGGCTGAGATAACCTCATGTCTTTTATATGTAAACAGCTTGATAAAAACCAAGAAACACTTATTGTACTTTGAGAGTAATGTTAAAGGGTTGTTGCTTATGAGTAGCAGCCCTTTTGACTTTTTGACCTTTCTAATCATGTTAACTAAACTTCCCTTCGCTAGTACTCTTATATGTCATTATCCATGATGGAGCAACTATTTGCAATGTGTGAGGAAGTAATGTTGCCTCAATGCAACTGTGCCATCTATTTGTAATTCTTAACAGCATTGGGTGATTTTTGTGATAATTTGCCTGTAGTTGTGGCTGATAAAAACGATATTTATACAAATGGACAGAGATGGTAGAGGACTGGAAAGACCAGATCAAACCAGTAAGTGAGGCTGTCATATGTGAGAGACTGGTTCCAGAGACCACCGTCTGTCATCTGTTGTATTAGCCATGGTCTGGTCCAGACCCATCTGCTCCTAAAACCACTGACATTATGCAAGAGTGGAACATTTCTTTCATCCAATCTGAACTATAATCCCTATCCATATTTAAAACAAACAAACAGTTTGAGCATCATTTTTGATGAAATGCATCCAGATTAAATGCAGTTCAGTCATTTCAACTGAGGGAAAAACATAAAAGAAGGGGGCAGAATAAATGGACGCCATGACGGTTTACAATTTGCTAGTCTATTTTAAACGTGCTCGCCAGCCGCCTCTTAATGCAGTCAAATTAATGATCTTTATCACACTGAGCTGGCGCACCTTTTAGGAAATTAAGACAAAGTAATCAGCTCTCACATCTGGCACAGAAACTCGTAATTTCCTCATAATTTTTTTAATTAGTTTCCAATCTAACTGCCTATTACGGATTTACCCAACTGTTGAACACCATCCACACTGGGAATAGCAAACTTAAGTGTTTGCCTCTGACCTGTATTTGAACAAACATTTTATTTGAATAAGGCGGAGATTGCGGGTTTACAGCTGTAATGTTCGGATCAAACCACTGGGTGTCAACCTTGCTACATTTTAGCCAGCGGGACTGATTTTTGGACTTTAAAGTAAATATTCAGGTTCAAAAGCTCTTATACACTCTTTACAACTTAGCGTCTGTTTACACGATACCGAATATAATATATCTATTATAATAAACTATAACCAACTATAACATAGGTCTATTCACATTCAAGTACCTATATCCGCATTTTCTGCTTATGTCATCTGATTGGATCTTATTTTATTGTTGGAATATACACTCTATGCTTCACTGGCCTTCATTTCACTCTTAACATTGTTGTGTCTGTCATGTTGGAATAACTAACGTTGTTTGTTTCCTTTGAAAATTTGTGACAGCATATTTTTCAAAACAGAGCTCTGACCTAAGTAGATATTTAATCAGCCAAAGTAGATGAAAGTGTTATTTAATGTTGTTTGCATGGCTTTCAGAGTTTGATTACGATGATGGTAATGTCTTCTCTTTTTCTAATAGGGTGATGAATTAGAAATCAACAAAAAGACCATTGTCGGGACTTTTTAAAAACTGGAATCGACTTAAATTAGTTGCATAGTGTATGTATTACTTAACTAATGTGTTATAGTTTGCGTAATAGGGAGCAGTAATGCAGACAACATGTCTGCATGTCTGGTGAGCAGCAGAAAGATAAATGTTGACTGTCTTGGCTACAGCGAGGACATGATTCTGCAAAAAGCAACAAGATAAGTCTTGGCTTGCTGGCCACAGTGAAGAGTTGATTCTTTAGGGCAATCTGTATACTCCCAAAAGAGGAGGATCTATTTGTGTAAGTTTGCGTAGGCTATTGTTATTGTCATGGTTACAGCACAAGAAGATTAAGCCGGAGGCTGTACCTACAAGTCACTGGCAAGAACATTGCATCGTCGGATCTGTTTTTGGCTATATATTTCATATCCCACTTATGACAACAGTAACATAATGCAATTATCCACAGAGAAATGCACAAAATTATACCTGACTTAAAGTGAGCCTAAAGGCTATAGTAATTATAAGTATGCAATTATGTAATTATTGTTTAAATGTGTTCTTATGTCAATGTCCACATGCCCTTTGAAGGTTTTTTGTGACTTTTTAATTTGTTTTATCTGAAGGGATTATGTCATCATGTCTGTTCTCAGTCAATGCCTAATAATAAAACACATAATTACTTAATACAATAATTAGTGTTTTCACTGTCACAGATCAATCAGTCAGTGTAGACAAAATATTTCAACTTCAGCAGGATCTCCGGCGGAAAACAAGGTTTAAGCCTCGTCTCTGTGCAGCTGGCCCGCCGAAGCTTTTTCTAGATGCCCTTACTTATCTGGTGTTTTTCCATAAATTTCCATATCTTCCAAGGGACTTTAACAGGACACAGCTCTGAAAGCCTTAGATAATGTCTTAATGTGTCCCTAGACTACATAAATAATACATGTATTGCCTTATTTTTCTTCTCCATCCTACCTGATCAATCAAGCATTTGTCTGACCATATTAAATATTACTTGTTGTGATATTCTCTGCTCATCTGAAACAAAAAACGTCTATGTACTGTATGTATATATTTATGTAGGACCTTGATTGTTTAGTGTTAATCAGCTGTCTAAGATCTGTTCTGCATGTTACTGAACCCAGAATTTTAAGAGGAGCCATAAGGTCACTGAACACCTATGGAACCATCCATCCATTTTCTCCTGCTTATCCAGGGCTGGGTCGCGGGGGCAGCAGCCTAAGCAGAGAAGCTCAGACCTCCCTCTCCCCAGCTACTTCCTCTAGCTTGTCTGGGAGAACACCAAGGTGTTCCCAGTTTAGCAGAGAGATTTAGTCTCTCCATCATGTCCTGGGTCTGCCCTGGAGTCTCATCCCAGGCACGTGCCCAGAACACCCCACTCAGGAGGCGCCTAGGAGGGATCCCTGTCAGATGCCCAAACAACCTCAACTGGCTCCTTACTTGGAGGCCCTCCTGGATGGCCAAATTCCTTACCCTATCTCTAAGGAAGAGACCAGGCATCCTTCAGAGAAAGATAATTACTGCCGCTAGTATCCGTGATCTTGTTCTTTTCAGTCACTACCCAGAGCTCGTGACCATGGGGGAGGGTAGCGACGTAGATCGACCAGTAAATTGAGAGCTTCACTTTTACACTCAGCACTCTGTTCAACATGATAGACCGGTACAGCATCCACTTCACTGCAGCCGCAGTACCAATCTGTATCTCAATCTCCCGCTCCCTTGTCCGTAAATAAGACCCTGAGATACTTAAACTCCTTCACTTTGGGCAGCGCCTCGTCCCTGACCTGTAGTGGGCACTCCATCCTTTTCCGGCTGAGGACCATGGCCTCAGATTTGGAGGTGCTGATTCTCATTCGCGCCACGTTATACTCAGCTGTGAACTGCTCCGTTGCGAGCTGGAGGCCACCACTTGATGAAGCCAGCAGAACGACATTATCTACAAAAAACAGAGACAAGATTCTGAGCCTTCCAACACTTGGCTAGAAATTCTGTTCATAAAAATTATTAACAGAATCAGTGACAAAGATTATGTAAATATTTATATATTAACTTTAGATTAGTGAACGTGATAAACTGTCAAAACTTCACATTTTTAGTTTCTTAAGCACATTGCACTGGTGCACCCTTATAGATCTTTTATCCAAAATTTTATTTATTGGATTATTTCATCGGATGGGACTTAAGTGTAATGAAATGATAAACAGTCTCTAAAAGTTTTAAATGTATGTTTGTTTTTGCTACTGATCACCTTTTTAATATGTTTTTTCAATTTTGAATTCTTAAATGAGATCAAGATATTTACTTGAACCCTATTTTATTAATTGCCCAATAATCTATAAATTCACCTTCAGTTCAATTCAATTCAATTTTATTTATATATTGTCAAATGATAACAACAGTTGCCTCAAGGCGCTAGTAGGCTCATAGATCTCTTTTAAGTGTGCACTGGAGGAAAAGCAAACTGACACAGTTTCCTTGATGTTCAGTGTAAGACAACACTTTTTAAGCCATGCTACCAAGCAATGCAAATGATAAAACAGTTGCAAGGATTTGCTTTTCATTATTATTTAGAATTTCTAGTCTCTTGATTTCTGTGCTTTACCTGTGATCCATGTTCCCTCTGTCTCCCCTGTCAGTCATGTCTCCTTGTGTCAGAGTAAAGTCCGTGTCTCTGTGCCTTTGTTATGTTCCCTGCTTAACTTTGATAGTCCTGTGTCCTTTGTTAATGTTTTTAGTTTTGCTTCCCCTTGGTCTCGTCATGTTTGATTTCTCCCAGGTGTGTTTCCCTCCTGTTTCCCATTCCCTCATTATCCCTCTGTGTTTTTAGGCCCTTTGTCTTCCTCTGTTTGTTGTCAGATTGTCTGCGTATCATCCATGTCCTTTCTCCATGTTCCTCATCCAAGGCCTTCATGTCCCGTGTTCTACGTCTTCTCTCAGGTTTTTGGTTCCTTTATATTACTTTTGTAGCTGCCTCCTAGTTTAGGTCTTTGTTTAGTGTAGTTTTTGTCATGTTCTGCTTTTGTTTGTTTTCTGTCCCCACCACAAATAAAAGCTCGTTCACAGTTAAGTTGGTTGTCAGTGTCTGCACTTACAACATACAATTTCTCTCCACTCCACTGGAGTGAGATTGACAAGGACCAAATTGTGATGGGGTATTCCCTGTCCGCAGTGGTCAGTATCTATAAAAACTGACCCAAAAAATGAATGATGGCGAACCAGGGTCATGGGTTATCAAAGCTCATTGGTGCAAGTTGGAGGCAAATGCTGGCCCGTTTGGTCCAGTCCAACAGACAAGCTTCTGCAGCTCAAATTATCGAAAAATGTAATGCCGATTGTGATAGCTGTCAGAACAGCTATTGCTCTTTGTGGCATATGGGGCTGCACAGACATGGACCAGTCAGGGTGCTCAGGGTGATCCTGTCCATCAGAACTGGACTACCACGGTATGATCTGATGAATCCCGTTTTATTTTACATTACATGGAGGGCCAGGTGTGTGTGCGTCACTTCACTGGGGAACATCTGACACTAGGATGCTCCACAGGAAGAAGACAAGGTAGCGGAGCAATGTGATGCTTTGGGCTATGTTCTGCTGGGAAACATTGGGTCCTGTTACTTTGGCACACACCACCTACCTAAGCATTGTCGCAGACCACATGAACCCTTTCATGGAAATGGTATTTCCTGATGACGGTAGCCTCTTTTAGAAGTATTATGCACCCTGCCACAAAGTAAAAACAGTCTAGTAGTTCAGAAATGGTTTGAAGAGCACAATAAATTTGAGATGTTGACTTGGCCCCCAAATCCCCCAGATCTCAATTTAACCAAGCATCTGTGGAATGCACTGGACAAACAAGTTTGATCCATGGAGGCCCCACTTCACAACTTAAAGGACATTTTGATTCCATATACTATAGCACACCTTCGGGGATCTAGTGGTGTCAGTCCCACAACCATTTGGGACTGTTTTGGTATTAAAAGGGGGACCAACACAATATTAGTCAAGTAGTTCTAATGTTATGCCTGATTAGTATAAAAAAGAAGTGTGCCGAGAACAGGCCCTTGTGGAACACCTGCCTTAGAGGTTAGAAAAGATTCATTTTTCATTTTTCATTAATAGCACATATTTCCCAATTAGAAAGATAAGATTTAAGCCTTTCTAAGGTTTTGTCAGGTTATTTAACCTTAGAAAGTCTGAGGATAAGATTGTGCTGATTTAATGTATCAGTTGCCTTTTTAATGTCCAGATAGACAGCTCCTACATCACCTTTGTATACTGATGAGTTAAGTTGTTTAGTAAAAAAGCATGTGCAGTCTCTGTGGAATAAAGAGGGTGAAAATCAAACTGTAGTTGATGCAGATGATTATTTGACTCAATGTAATTCATTAAATATTCAGCTGTAAAATTTTCTACACCATTTTGGAAATATATAGGTTGAACCCCGAACTGTAATTGCCTATCTAACCAGCTGTACCTGAATTAAAAATTCGACTCACCAGTGCTTGCTTCCATTTGTTGGGAAAGTTCCCACTATTGATGGAAAGGTTAAAAAGAGCCATGAGAGGTTTGACCAAAACACTTGCTCAGAAGGAGTTTCTTCACATTTTCCACAAACTTTAACTTCAGCTCCGTGGCATACGATTAGATTTTGGTTGCCAAAGGTTGCTTTGACCTCACAAAGCAAGTTTTTGGCAATAATATCAAGTTTTTGTGGACTAATTATGACAACATTCCACATAAATGTCTAAAAGAATAAATGAAAAAGTAATGGCATTTCACATCCAAATGTCAAAAGTTTACATTACATCATTATGCAAAAGAAACATACAAAGAAAAAAAAGACCAACAAAACACAAAACAAAACCCAGAACAACAAAAAAGCCCCACTTTTCTAGCCAATGTTCAATACCAGGATAGTGTGCTCAGGAACAGAGGAAGAGACTCTGATTATATTTCAGATTTGTTCAGAAACTAAGTAGGTGACAGTAATTTTTAAAGGCTGCCTATTGAATTTCTTCCATGTCATACAGTGTATTACACAGATTTGGGCAAACATGGATGTAAACCTCAACTTGACTAGCTGGCATACATTTCACGTCAGTAATTCAAGTAGCTGTAGATTCTTTTCTTGTAACTTTCCAGAGAGCTGATTAAAGGAATAGAAAAATTGTAAAATGTTGCCAAGATTTTCATTATTACTCATTGCCTCTCCCTAATGAAGAACATGCAGATCGCTTATTAAGCCCCATTTATAAAACTATCCCATTTGCAGCAATCCACTAGCCTTTGTACATATAATATATCTCAAAGTATCTCAGAATTATAAATTTGAATCACCTAATTAACTTTTTTTCCACTTGCTTTTACTCCTGAGTTAGTCCTGATTAAAAATTTAACTAGGATGATGATGTGAGCTGTTTGCTGAGTGGTAATGTGCACAGCCCTCATCCCTTGCGTGGTTTCGAGGTTGGATTAAATAAGCATCACACTGCAAGTGTTCTTTTCATGCAGAATTCTTGTGGGTTGTAACTTTAGAAAAATATGTTGCAATGACTATGACTGTTTATTTTACTTTATTTAATAAAGTCCATATCCAGCATGTCTCTTCATACCAGAGCCCGCCTGCGTTCTGCCTACTCAGAGCAGCAGGAATTTCATCTTGATCGCTGGCTGAACTCATGCTGATTAGATTTAGCGTGGAGAGATGCTCAGATGTTTTAAAAAAATGACACAAGATGCTTCCAAACTTCTTTGTATCAAAGCTTTTCTTTCCAGGAGAATGCTGCTCACAGAGAGTTGAGTGATTTTTCCCCATTTTCTTTTTTCTTTCAGTACAATAGTGCCAAATCATTTCAAACTTTTGTTTCTTTGTGTTTTTCTTTAATGACTACAAAACATGGAAGTCTCATCGAACTGTTGGATTGGGGCTGTTTTTATACAACTCAAATTGACTATCTTTCTGTTCCATTTTTGCTCTTCTGGATAAACCTAGTACAACGTGATTCAAAGACTAATAAAGTCTGTTCTTTGTGACCTGGGTCAAGATAACGAAGTGGAGAAGGCATCAGACGAATCTTATCTCCAGTCTGTGTGGTCATGGCAGATATCATGTCTATTAAAATGAGATTTACTGGCATTTTTCATTCTGCACACCATTAACAACAGCTAGCAGAAGTTTCCACAGAGATTTGATGGTATGCAATACTAAAGCAACCCCCTAAAGCCTGAATGGCCCCTCTTTGGCACTGTGCACCCTGGCCCCAGCCCTCTTTCCATTAATTGGTCAGCAGCACTCTTTCATCTCTGTTAACTTGATCCAAAGCAAATAACATTACAGTGCACATTATGATTAGAGAATGTGCTTCATTTTGGTCCAACTCTAGAACTTCTGCTGCGCCGTAAATATAAAAGTCTGTGTTAGTAATGAATGGCTCTTATGGCAAAGCACAGAACAAGTGTAACTAATTCGATTTAAATAAAAATAGATTTGCTACATTTATGGTGAATTTTTTTTTAATGATTTTTAGTTTCTTCAGATAGTATTAGTTTTGTCTCAATCTTTGCAAATGTTCAGCATGTGCATGGAGCATATTTTATTTACATTGCAGTTCTTGTGTCGACCAAGAAGAAAGAGGGACGAGGAAAATGACTGGAGAGTTCCTGGCCTGGAAATTTAAAGAGCTAATTGTAGTCACGGATGCTGTAATTGTCTGTGTCTACAGCAACACTGAGTCATTCTTCACAGTGAGGCAAGAACTGAATGCTTCTCTCGGTGGTTTAATTATCAGCTGCCTGACAGGCTCAGCAGAAAATGTTCAAGATGGACATCCCATTCTTTCCTCTACCTCCCCAGGAAACTCCCCAGTAATGTTCTTGAGAAAGCCATGTGTGACTGGCTTTGGATGCTGTGGGACTAAATGTTGCAGTAAAAACCTTGAGCAGAAAAGGGTTGTTGATTAAAAGTTTTCAACAATCTGGTGTCTTGCAAAACACTCAAGTTATATAAGAAGACTGAAGAACCTCAACAATGCCAGTAACAATTCTGGTACTTTTGAAGGCCAGGAAACACAGCAAGAGAGGTGAAATCGGGTCATGTCAAGTCATTTTTTGGTTTACAAAATGGCACAAATTATGAATTTGTCCCATGAGGCTTCACAATCTGCCTTCTGTTCTTGGACATTTGATGCTAAGTGAAAGAAAAGAAAGAGAGGATTCCATACAGCAATGCTCCATAACCACATTTAGACAAGGCCTGTCACGGTTATATAATTGTGTGCCTTTTTATTTTTAAAAGAATTCCATTTTGCAGTTTTTTGTGCAACCGCATTATAATCCAAGACAAAGTGCTTAGTTCTGTTCATGTTCTCAGTGTTTTTCACACAGAGTTTAACCCATAAAGGGAGAAATCTATTGTAGAAGAACATGTAGGACTCTCATTTCCTTAATGTTTGTAGGCAACTGTCTGTACAACTCGGTCTAAAGGTATTATTATTACGATGACCACAGGGACATATAAATGCTGAGCTAGTGACACGAACACATTAACAAGACAACAATTCAACAGCGAGCATGTCTGCGGTGTATTTAAGTACAACTCCTGAGCTGTTATTACTCAGCCGCAAGAAACTGTTTGTCCTGTTCTCTCAGTTTACAAACTAAGAAGTATGTAGAAGTAATATTGCTGACAACTGTGATAACAGGTTGTAAATACCTCAATTTCTTCTTAGATGTAATTTATTATTTAATTAGTCAGTTTGACTGAAATAAAACACTGATTTGTCCAGGGCTACAATATGTGCACAGACCCTTAAAGCAGGTCAGCTACTGTATATACTTTATTCAAGTATTATTATGGCAAGGAAATTTCATGTTCTATCAGTTAAATATATTTTAAAACACCATTAGCATCAGTATTCATGCCACTAAGCTTTATTATACATCAGCAGAAACTATAAGCACATCAGTTCATAGGGGAACAACACAAACATTGTTATGAACTTCTTCCTTAACCAGACGCTCTGCAGTATTGTAATTAAAGGAAATCCGATGATTTTTCAAGTAAGCACTCATAGATATAACAGAGTTCCTTCATCTATGTATTGCTGAAGTGGTAGGTTCTGAAAAAGCACATAACATGGGCAAATAACAACAAAAACAAGAATAATAATAATACATGAAAACTAATCAGTTGAGTGAATGGCAGATAACCATAGGTTGCAGACGTTAAAGCATGCGAGAACTTTAATTAGTTGTAATAGAAGTTTCTGAATCACATGACAGACAAAATGAACTGAAATTGCTCTTGCTTTTGAAATGATAAAAATATTGACGTCAAATTAATTTAAAAAAAGCATTCAGCGATGATGCTTTCGTTTTGCGTGACCTTATTTTCCTTTATTTTAAAGCTGTCATAAAGATGACAACATCTGTACCAGCGTTTACTCTTTATTCCTCTAAAAGTGAGTCTCATCCACGTGTACCAATGTTTGCGCTGAACGTACTTCCTTAGCAACGTGTATCTGAACCAGGAAGTACTTGTGTATCCTTTAGCTAACTAGCTAGCCGTGGATAGCACAGAGTGAAACTGTGTGACAGTAAAGTTTGTCTCAGTTTAATTCATGCTACGCTTTTGCCTGTAAAACATATGCCAGGTGAACGTCGTGGTTAGCAGACAGTCGTGTCGCTTACAGGAAAGAAGGGGACGTTGTAAGTCGGGATTGTTTTGTTGATGTGTTAGCGAGCTAACAAGCAAAACACAAGACTGCTAGCTTGACTCGAAGTAACTTATTTGTCTTCATTTGTCTGTAGTGTCCTTATCAACCGTGCACGTAACACAAACGGAATAACGCATCTTTATTATAAAACAACGCAAATCATAAAGTGGCATGCTTTGCATTAAGTGAAACGACTGTTTTGAAAGTTATTGATAACGTGAACTGACGTTAACGAGATGAGTGATGTCATGGGTGAGAATGGGTGCATGAAATGTGTTTTTTTACCCACTTCTGGTCCCTGACAATTCAGAATGATCACCGAAGTTGATTGGTTTTTGTAAATGTGCAAACAGTAACATTAAAAAGAATACAGTGCACGTGAAATTATAGTTTTAAGTCAATGGGAAATCTGTGTAGTTTAGAGCTACTTTGCTGGTATACAAGAGGCTCTTTTCCACAGTGTCGTATTAGACAGAAATGACAACGTCTGTATTTCTTTTCCTCTCCCAGGTATGCGATGAAAATGATTTTCTTACCACTGTGTGATAGGCAATGATAGGCTTGACAAATTATGCGGGGGTTATGGAAAGTCTAATGAATTCTGCTGAAGAGAAGCAGCCCTCCTCTCCACTGACCAACTCATGGGCCAAAAAACAGGAATCAAGCAAGAGTCAAAAGCCAAATGGTGTTGGTGGCTTTGTTTTAGTGCATGCAGGTAACTATACACACCATAATTAGTAGGCAGAATCAAGCACAAATATAAATACAAGTATAATATGTTGTATGATATTCACAAAACACCTGCTCATTACTCAAAAGTATTTCCTGTCTTTAGGGGGTCATCTATGGTATTTTTAAAGCCTCTTTTGTTCTTTTTTTTAAATAATTTACTTTTAGGTGCAGGATACCATTCAGAATCTAAGGCCAAGGAGTACAAGCATGTGTGCAAAAGAGCCTGCCAGCGAGTAAGTTTACCTTTAGGCCTGCTATAGCAAACTGCAAACTGTAGCAAACTTGCTATGCTGCCCATAATCAGTTCATTTTTATTATAACGTTAGTAAATGTATTTCTTCTGTCTAAATAACTTGGCAGTATTCTGCAAAATACTAGCTGATCACAGATAACCTCAACATGGACCATAATTGGTGGTAGCTTTTTGTAAAGATTGACTTAATTTGTATGTACATTTACTTTAAACTGTAAATAAGTATGTTGGTGTTGACATGTTGTTGACACCTTAGAGTCAAATTTTTTTACTACTGGTTTTCTGCTCTTGCTTTACTTTATACAGAGATAAACTTAGTTTTTTCTGTTTGAGATTGTTTACCAAACCTTTAGCATTTCAGCCTAAAAATCAAGTTATTGGGAGTTTTTGTTTGCTCAGTTTCTCTCTGGTCAGATGGGGAGTCTCTGAGAGCACCTGTCTCTGCATATTTTTCTGTGTTTTGACTGTAGTACTCATACAGAATCATTCCAGTTTTTATTTGCCTGTGTTAATTTCATTTTACAGTGGGAAAGCCTTTGTTGTTTTGCATTCTAAAGCACCCTCTTTTACTTATGTTGAGTTTCATTTATTGTGCTTCCATCCTTAATATTGAGCCCCAGGTTATTTCCAGCACTGTTACAACAAAGCAATACAATAAAGCGGTAGATGCAAAATAAGCTCTGTCTTGTTTCAACAGGATGCAGAAACAGTTCCCTTTGAAAATGAGTCTTTTGCTTGCATGCCAACGATAATTTCTTTCCTTGTAAAAAGATTTTAGCATTCTGTCTGTGTCCTTTTCCTCTCATACACAGACAGAAGTGTATCTTTTGATTGATTTTATGGGGGCAAAGTGAAAAACAGCATTTATCTAATCAAACGCATTCTTCATCAAACGAAAATGATGTGTCAAGTGAGAGAGAGACATTGTCACACACAGACTTAGATTACAAAGAGTGATGTGTTATAATGTGCCTGCAGTTTTTAGCCCTCAGGTCTGTGGAGTATTGTCATTATCTCACCGGGCAGGTGAGCGTACTTATCTACTAAAAATTTCAGATGAATTTGAATCTCAGTGAACTTGACCTCAAGGTCAGG
Organism: Oreochromis niloticus; assembly: GCF_001858045.2. Taxonomy (NCBI): domain Eukaryota; kingdom Metazoa; phylum Chordata; class Actinopteri; order Cichliformes; family Cichlidae; genus Oreochromis; species Oreochromis niloticus. The sequence continues at coordinate 22,977,307 of NC_031978.2, forward strand.
GGTCAGAGGTTAAGTTTTCTGAAAAACATCTGAATGCCAAAACTTAAGAACAAGACGATGTAGAATTTTGAAATCGATCCCATAGGTGTGTCTACTAGGACTATGGGGGTTAGTGCTGGTGGTCGCCAGTGTTTTTCCATTATGAAATTCCTAATAGTTTCTTTAAGTAGTAAAATATGAATTGCAAAAACATAATTTTGCCAGTTTTGAAGCAATGTGACTGTGAGACAAGTTGTGAGTCTTTTTAATCTAATGTTTACATCCTTTATGCCTCTTTTTACCTAAACCTGTTAATGTAGGGTTTTTTTTCTTTGTATCTCTTTAGGTTATATTCAAAGTGTCTTTGATAATTGGTTTAAGTTGGGTGCTTCAGGGATATTAAAAAATGTCTTGCTAATATAAATAACTGACATTATTGTTCATATGTACTGAGTTCAGTTGTATATTTACTGTTTTTCACTATAAACCTGTTTCTTTCTTTTGCAGGCTGTCGACCAGCTCAAAGCTGGGGCACTTGCCGTGGAGGCAGTGGCTGCAGCACTAGTTGAACTTGAGGTTGGTTGGTTCTGATCCAGATTATAGAAAATCAACTTATATTGACACAGTTTTCAGTTACACCAGATCTACAAGTTTTTTATCCCCCAGATACATCTTACAAACAAGTTAATTTTGAAATCCCAGATCACTGGAATCCTTTGCCTTTCAGGTTCTTGAAATAGTCAGACTATTGATTGACTATTTACTGCACAAATAAATGCTTATTGAGACTAACAACAGTGTCAAGAAAATGGAAGGAGAAGACAAATTTTAAATAAGTCCACTGGGAACCTATTTGACTGCCACCATACTCTTGAAATATAATCTCCCTGGAGTGTTGAGAAAGTACAAAGTTTCTAGTGTTTGGAGACGTGGCCAAAGAAAGAAGGGTGAAACACAACTGCCACTAAATAAATTTCGTAACTTAAAGTACACTAGTAAGATCTGGCCAAGAAATACCCAACGACAGATTTTCTTTTAAAAGATTTTATGGTCAGATGGCAAGAAAGTGAGTCTTGATGAGCCAGACGGATGGGCTCTAGCTTGGATCACTAATAGGCGCAGGGCAGCACTTTAAAGCATAAAGTGTGCTGGTATGAACTGCTACCATTGAGGATGAGCTAATTGGACCTTTTCGTGTTGAATAGGGACTAAAAATAAAACCCCCAGTCTTACTGCCAGTGTCTGGATAATACTTTCTTTAAACAGTAATACAAGTTTGCATTATTCAAGATGACCATAATCTTTGCTGGCTATGGCAATCCTCCATTAAGATGAAGTTAAGATATACTTGGAGAAAAGCTTTTTTTTAAAGAAGTAAAACAGAAAGCTAAAATAAGCAGAATGGTATATAGCTTAATAAATATACATTATATGCATTCAAATAATGGTCTTTTGGGCCTTTCTCAAATCCATTTGAAAGCCTTTGATTGCAGCTTCAGTGAAAGAGAGTCTTACAGAGTGAGTGCTTTTAAGGCTCAGAGCAGCTACTCTATAGAAATGAAGTGTGGCTACACAAACTATACTGACTTTTTTTGATTAATTGGCAAAATATTAAAAACTGTATTTTTATTTTGCATTATTTATTTGTTAAACGTACTCTAAAAATTGAGCACAGCCTGTCTGGAATAAACATATTTATGAACTGAACTATAGACTTTTAAGGCAACAATAGTTGAAGTTATTACTTTAGCTCTCTTAGCAAATTATAGGCTGCTTTCTAACCTTCCTTTTATTTAAAAAAGTCTTGAAAGAGCAGTTGTCAAACAGTTAACTGATCATTTGCAAAGGAATGGTTTATCTGGAGAGTTTCTGTGCATCATAAGACAGAAACAGCAGTTACAAATTGCTGGACTTAACCTCAAGTACAGTTTGGATGAAGACCCACTGTGTGCAAGTTCTGACCAATACTGTAAAAGGAGTAGCGATTCTTGTGAATTGTGAATAGAAAGATTGATAATGGCCATCTTGCCACGGCATAAGCTCATCAGTCCTTTGGCCAAATGAGCTGACTCTTAATGAAGCACTTTCCTCTTGATGTGTCCATATTTCACATTACATACTTGTTATTTTCTGATTTAAAAATTTTTTTTTTGCAAGTTCTCCGTGCTAGCTGAGATAGACGTACCCTTCTGTGTTTGCGAATCTGAATACATGAGAAATTCCTTAGAAAGCAGGCAGTTAAGAACTAAATCTAGAATGAAATCACTGAATTGGCCTCAAAAACAAATATCATAATTGGATGGTATGAAAAAATACGGGGGTTTGCTTTCACTGTTTGCGTCTTAAAATCGTTATCATTGTCATTTCCCCAGAATTTCACAAAATGTACAGTCAGCAGAGTAATAACAGTGTGCGTGTTCCAGGGTCTGATTGCTATTGTGTTACAGAAAGAAGTTTCACAACAGCGGTTTTTGGTTCATAACACTCAAAGTGGTGCTAATTATCTTTTTTTGATTGTTGGTTTTTGGTTGATCATTGTAGCGGTTTTCCTTTAGTAGATCTGTTTTGAAAGTATCCGTGTGTTTGTAAGTGTTGTTGCCTAACCTTCTCTGTGGTAAACATGCTGAATCTGAACGATTTGACAAAGTGACATAGACTTACCATGACCAACTGAAGATCATAAAAAAAACAAAGAATGAAGCTTTCTTTTGTGGTTAAAAAAAAAAAAAAAATGTTTTTCCTTCATCATATTAACACTGACAACATGGTTCATGACAGGCACTGTCTTATTCTGGACTCTGTTCTTTTAATTGTCCTCAGGACTCTCCTTTTACAAATGCTGGCATGGGCTCCAACCTTAATTTGTCCGGGGAAATTGAGTGTGATGCAAGTATCATGGATGGAAAGTCTCTGCATTTTGGCGCCGTAGGAGCTCTTAGTGGTGAGTTACTACATGTGTGGTGATACTTGCATAATACTCATACATTATTGTGCTACATGCACTTCAGTCACCTGGACATATTGACAGTAAGACAAGAATTTAGGTCATATTTTCCTGACAGACTTTTCTACTATTTAAAAACAGCTGGCACCATTAATCATTCCAGTGTGGGATCACCTAATTGTTTTTAGATGAAGGACAACCAGGAAGTGTTTTTAATATGTAAATGTTAATACAATCACTGTATTCTGTGTTTTTCTTTAAGGCTTTCAGCAAATGCTTTTTTTTTCTTTTTTTCTGTTTATGCAAGAACTCCAAACAACAGATAAGGTGTGAAAACTGACACTTACCATGCAGTCCAAAATACAACAGATTGTTTTGTTTTTTTTAGCCAGGTCTGCATGGTGTTAAGCATTTGGCTTAGCTAGCCAACATGTGCTTTTCATAAAGTCTCAGGATTCTGAAAAATGAGTTTAAATAGGCTGAAAGAGATTCAGAATTCAAAGCTCTACATGTGTGACAATTACTAACAAAAACAAAAATATGTTACAAAGTAAAAATGTATATATTCATCTTCTAATCTATTTAGTCTTTTTATTGATTTGCCTCAAGGGTCATGGTGTCTTGATTTCTTCACACAGTAATACCGTCACTTACTGTGAACTGCAAGCCCTGTAATAATTCTTCTTCTTTCAGGTATAAGGAACCCAGTAATGGTTGCAAACCGTCTGCTGAGTGAAGCACAGAAAGGGAAACTTTCAGCTGGCAGAATACCACCCTGGTGATTATTGCGGTTAATGAATAACTTTGCGTTAATGTGATGGTGTCCACCCCTAATTTAATTGTTGTTTTCTCAGCTTTTTAGTGGGGCGGGGAGCACATGATTGGGCTGTCAGCCATGGAATACCGCCATGCCCTTCAGATAAAATGGCCACCAGTGAGTACTTTTGCACTGATTCGCAAACATAAATTATCCAAGACGTGAATTAACCGCAGTTGTAAAAGTGACCCCGAAATACTTTCATTTAAAAATATCTAGAAAAACATGGTGATATTTCTGTGGATGCAGGCAAAAAAACCCTATTTTGTCACACCCAGAGTTCAGTTTATCTGCATACAAGAGGAACAAGCGAAAGATGGAGCTGGCAGAGAAAATGGACACAGGACATAATCAGACAAAGAAAAGACGACAATCAAGTGAAAATGTGAGTGATATGTTGTCAGTTAAGATTTTAACAGTAGTAAGTATATTCTTTCTCAGCTGTGTTATATCCATTCTAACAGTCAGAATGGATAGTCTGCTGTTATTCAGGTAGTTTTTCTCTCAGCAATCAAATTGTCTTTTCTTCATTCCACAGATTTGACTGTTTTACCATTTATGTCAAACAAAATGCTCTGAACAAGTAGCATTCATTATAATAACAAGGTTATACAGACTTTAGCACTAACAGTTTCAAAGTGCTTGGCAGGAAGGAACAGAAGGCAAAGTAAGAGAAAAGTAGTAGTTTAACAAAATAGAAGCTTTCAAAAGTGGGATAACAGCCACATATCCACCAAATTTCTTCTGAATAAGTCATTTTATAAGACATTTTTTTAAAATGTAGCAGATAGAGCTGGAAAATAAACTTATAAAGGCAACATCTAATCAATATACTTGGAACTGTTTGTAGTATTGAACAAAGCAAGCAGTACTCGGACTGTGTGCTGGAAAGAAACTTAATGTGATAAACCCAAAACTTCAGACTAGCAAAGGTTAGAAAGGGCAGAAACGACAAGAAAAAGTGCATGTGATTATTATATCAGCAGAAAGTATGAGTCTTAAATCAGCATGACTCCACATATGACGACTCCACTTGGTCTGTGTTTTTGGTGGTGATTGATGTGATCAGAAACTCAGGTTATTAAACGTTATGCATTAAGATATACAGTTCCTATAAAAGCTGTTTACCTCTTTAGATTTTCCCCCTTTTGTTCCTTTTTTAAAAAAGAATAATGGTCATTATAATTTGGCTTTTTTGATTTTTATGAGAATTTACAAAAAAACCTCTTTAATTTATTAAAAACACATGACGTAAAATAACTGAATATTTTCACCCCCTTTAAAGTGACTGACTTATTTCAACTGAGATCCAGCCAGTTGGTGCTAGCAGTCTCACAATTAGTTAAATGGAGGTAACCTGAGTACAGTGAATGTGTCTCATGTGATTGTAGTATATAGACATCTGTATCTGGACAGTCCGGGCATGAGTTAATTGGCATTCCTGGCTACAATAACACCATGAAAATAAAACACTCCAAGCAGCTCTGAGAAAATGCTAGGAGTTCAGATATATGGCATGTGTTGTCATAAACTTATTAACAAGGAGGAGACAAATGTGAGATGCCACCAAGACACCTGTGACTGCTCTGAACCTGTTGCCTAGGTTCTAATGGGACAGCAGCACAAACAAAGCCAGTCTGAATTAAAGTTTACCCAAAGGCATGTGGGAGACTCAAAGGTCAAGTGGAAGAACATAAGTGGTTGTCTAAAAAAGAGTTTTGTGGGCATCAGACTCGATGCTGTGTTTGGCAGACACCAAACACCACACATGTCTGCAAACACGCCACCCCATCGTGAAGCATCATGATGTGGGGATGCTTCTCGGCAGCAGGCCCTGGAAGGCTTCTAAAGGTCGAGGATAAAAGTGAAATCCTGGAGGACATTCAGACTCAGTCTGCAAGAGAACTACTACTTTGCAGAAGATCTGTTTCTCACCAAGTCAGTCACTTGAAGCACACTGCGAAAGCTACATGGAAGTGATTTAAAGACAAAGCGAATGTTGCGGGGCGTCCGAGTCAAAGCTTAGATTTCAGTCCGATAGGGAATTTGTGGCTGTTTTTGAAAAGGGCTGTTCATGCCTGACAGAACTTGCAAAGAAGATTGGAGTAAATTTGAAGATAGTTAAAAGGCATGTTTTTAAATAAAAAAAAACCTTGTTTAAAAAAGCTGAATTATATTTATTTTAATTTCAATTCACAAAAGCAGTAAAAGGGGGAAACATCCAATTCACTGCATCCCATCAAACAGAGTTAAAAAGGAAAGTCATGGAATGGCTTGAAAATATTGATACAATCACTTACAAACACAAGCCATGGCGATTTTTCTTCTTCTTCTTTTTTTTAAACAAAAAACAAAGGGGAACTTGGAGCTTTACAACCAAGACACAAAGATACATTTTGTCAGTTCTCATGTTCTTCCCAGGGCATCAAAGACAATTGCATTACGAGACAGCTGTGTGGACATTTCCAGGAAAGATTGTTGAGAGTTAGTGCTGACTTTCAGGGCTCTGAGGAGCACAGCTGAAGGGTGGCCTCATGATGAGCTGAAACGCAAACTCCCTCTGCTCCAAACTCACGAGCAGAGGAAGCAGCACAGAAGAGGGTGGGAAAGTTTATCTTGGTTCAGATGTGATTTGTGTTAAATGGAGTAAAACGTGTAAACAGACACAGCCTGATTTGCTTCATTGGATCTGTTTTTGAATTCTATTGTGGTTTATTTAGTTCAGTTACATCAATCGTCTTTATTAACGATATATCCATTAAATGAAAGACTAACATCTAGGACCAGCTGTTTGTTGACTTAGCCGTGATCAAATGAGGTTTGATTCGGTGATTGATTTTTATGTCAAATAGCTAGTTTGCTTAATTAGAGTTAAAAGATTGAGTCACCCAGTTTTCATCTGTCTGCTATATGTTTATTTAAAACTTACATATGGCAAACACTTAAGATTAATAAGTGGCCATTTGGTGCAGTTAAAGCTGATCTGGAAATAGCTTGTACTCTGATGGGGACGGTTCATGTTGAGAATTTTAATATACTTTACCTCATCTTTAATGTTTCCTCTGCCACTGACATGTAAAATCAGCTAATAGGAAATAACATTATGTATCAAGAATGACTTATGAGAGAGGGATCTCAACAAAGAATGTTATTGCAGCCTGGTTTTAATTTACATGCAAGGCCTTTTCTTTATGGCTTTGTCTTTTTGCCAGCCAGTAAAATCTTTCCAGGGTTGGTACCTGTGTCCTCATGGCGAGATTAAGTGTTATTTTTCCAAAGATGTTCACAGGTTTTACAGTCGTCATTTACTGTGGGGTTTAAATACACTGATCATGTATGACAGGATGGTGTCTGTAACATTTGAAAATAGCTGGCCCTGGATCTTTTTGGCCTCTGGAGCTCAGGTCCCAGGGGCAATTTAGGAGAGCTGAAAGCAGAGGAGACAAGCTGATCCATTGTTTTGTTTTTTTGTTTTTTTTAACTGTTGTCTTTTTAGTCCAAGGTGTAATCAAGATCTTCAGTTTCTGGTAAAAGCCGGGTTGTGATCATGTGTAATAATGCCAGTTTGCACATTTACCCTGTAGAAGTTCATTTATCATGCAGTCTGACTCATGATGGTTCACAAGGAAGTCACTTCCAAAGCAAACTGCAATCAAGGAAGAAAACAGACGATTGGAATTACAGCAGCACGTCTTAATGAAATGTGAAGAGCAAGAAAGAGTGGTTCATATTTTCATGCAGTGCTGTCTTAATTTTGGAGTCAGTTCCCTTTTAAAGTAGACAAGGGGACAGCTGTTACACACTAAAGATAGCATTTACTTTGAGTTTAGCACAATTGCCAGCATGCACAGTGTAGCGATATTCCATTTTCATTTTTTTTCTATAAATTCTTTTACTGCGGTGCAAAAATTTGTTGATTTGCTTTTTAAACGCTTGTTGGTTTACGAGGGTTGGTGGATAACACAACATGTGCAGGGAAGTGTAGCCTAGGTCATTTTATGCCGTGCCCTACAAACACGTTATTGCAAGGTGCTAATATTTACTGAAATGGTGGTTAAAAAAGCCTAATAGAAAACAGTTTTTAACAAAAATAGGAGAACAGCTCATTGACACTGTCACATCTTCAGGACTGGACTTAAGAGGTGCGAATTAATGAATAGTTGTGAGGACGGTACAAGCAAACAGATGCATACAGAGGTTCCTTCACCTACTAGTGTGATTGTTAGTCAAAAGTTAACATCTCAAGTTCAGAAAGTGATGGTTTTTTTGTTGCCAAATATAATTACTTAAAATTGTCATTTGAAGATGTCCTTTTGAATTTCTTAGTTCCTTTTTTGCAGTTCTTGTGACTCTTCTTTTACTGTCATATAGGAAAATGGCTCAGGGTGCCTGGACACAGTTGGAGCTGTTGTTGTGGACCTGGAGGGGAATGTAGCTGCAGCAGTGTCCAGTGGAGGTTTGGCTATGAAACATCCCGGCAGGGTTGGCCAGGTAATGAGGCCCTTTCCTTTATTACAATATCTTTGTCCAGATAACTTCTTTAAATAAACGTTTAATGTAACTAAATTAAATTGTAACTAAAATTATATTTGATGCAGTTATTACTATTGACATCATTTCTTATGTAGTGAAATATTTCAACATTGTGAGATATCATTTCTATGTGGTGCATACAGGGCTCTATTTAGAGAACAAAATAAGTGCGCTGTGCACCTACATGCTGTTTGCGTTTAATGCTAATGTTATGCTGCTGCCTGTAATTGAAGCTCAAAAGATGTCTGTCCCTACCCAAATTATCGCCGTCTAAAAGAGGGAGATTTTTTTTTTTTTTGCTCCAAATTATGGGCCTCTGGCTTGGGGATAATTTCAGTTTCATGTGTGGAAAGTCAGTAAATCTATTGGAAATGTTTGTTTTTAGTTTGCATGTTCTCCCCGTGTTTACGTGGGTTCTGTCCGGGTACTCGGGCTTCCTCCCAAAGACATGTAGTTAGTGGGGTTAGCTTAATTGGTGTTTCTAAATTGTCCATAGGTGTGAATGTGAGTGTGAATAGTTGTCTGTCTCTTGTGTTAGCCCTGCGACAGACTGGCAACCTGTACAGGGTGTAACCTGCCTCTCACCGTATGGTAGCTGGGATGGGCTCCAGACCCCCCATTGTGACCCTGACAAGGCTAAGCAGGAGAGAATGGATGGTGGACGTATGCATGTTTGATTTTAACAGGCAAACATTTTCCTTTTCTTTAATACAGACTTCTTTTCTTCAAATAAAGGTGATATACTAATATAAAAAAAGGCTGAAAAGCTGAAAAATCAATAAATGTAACATTCGTCCGGGGAGGGGTAAATCTTGGTCTCAAAGCTAGTGTGCCTCCTTCAATTCTCCATAAATGTCCACTGGTCATTGATATTGTTTTAAGTAATTTTACCACCAAATTTTTTCAACATTTAGTTGGAAGAGATTTTGTTTTTATTGTTTGTTTTTAAAAAAATATTTATTTATTTTTTGCATGTAGTGCCTGTTTAAAATCATCCAATTCATAATTCATTGGGATTCAAATCTGGACTTTGATGGTGATTGCATAGCCTTCTATTTCTTCTTTTTGACCCATTTCTCAGTGGATCTGTTAGACCCCTTATGATCATTATTCTGTTAGAAGAGCCAGCTTTGCTTTAACTTCAACTTTTGAACAGATGGCCTCACATTTTCTTCAAGCACTCTTTGATACGATGCTGGTTTATAGTAAAACCGATGCCTGCAAGCTGTCCAGTCCCAAGGGCATCAAAGCACATTCGCACCACGATGTTTTACAGCTGCCATGCAGTTCTTCTTTTTGAAAGTCTGTCTTTGCTCTGTGCTGAACATGTCTCCTCTGACTGTGGCCAAAAAAAACTCACTCTTTGTTTTTCTCTACCTAGGTCACGTTATTCCCAGTGGTCCGTTCTTAATTGTCCAAAAACAACAACAGAGCAATACTACAGTTTTGCCAGTGAACATATAGATGTTTTTTCCTCTTTTCGACATCACTGTGTTTCAAGAGCTTCCTGCAGCTTTTGTTTAATTTTTTTGTAATCAGTCAATTTTCCATGCCTATGTATTTTTTTGTCTGAAGAACAGTGTTGCTTGAAAAAAAGTGTCATTTTTGCTTCAAATTTTCTGCAAGCTGTTAAGAAATTTGTAAAAACTCCAGTTTAAAAAAAAAAAAAAAAAAATTCCAACCGCTAAACACAGATGTTTTTTGGCAACTTTGGTGGGGACCAAAGCAGAGCTAAAAATGAATTGTGTATTAGTTTTTGTATTAGATTCCAACCCCATAGTTGGAGGGGAATCCGGGTATAATGAAACTGAAAGCTCAGCAACCATTAAGGAAATGCTCTTTAAAATTACCCAGCTTTTGGAGGGAAGCCAAAAAGGATAGAGTTGGAGTGCAAAAAAATCACCCTGGGCTGCCATTTTGGCGTCACTATGAACTGATGGGAGTGCATATGTTCTGTGATGCAGGTGAAGACTTTTTGAGGCCTTTTAGACTTGACCAGAAATGTGTTATCAGTAGAGAGGTGGCACGTCTGCAGTATGTTCTTTGTTAACTCACTATCCACTAAAATCATAGGAGGAAAACAGTGTGCCAGGGTTGTGTGTTACATGAGTTTTGATCCCCTCTAGTGGCCAGAAGTCTAACTGATCAGTGCACCTTATGAAGGGTTAAGGGCAGCAGATTGGACTTTTTCAGGAAGCAGCGGTTACCAGTAAAGACCCCCAGAGTTTGGTTCCCTTTCTTTTATTTCTCCCATTGCTGGCTGTAATTAACAGAGCTGAAATGTTACTTTTTTAATGGAGATGGTCAAAAATAATAACTAGTGGTCTGGGATCTACTTTTAATGTTAATTCAGAACTTTTCTTTGAAGAAGAACTTTTACTTCGAGGAAATAAAGGAAGTTGTCATTTTCTATTAAAAGCAGCTTTACGGGAAAAAACAGCCATGTAGCAGTTGAGGCTGAACAGAATGAATGAATCAGTGGGATTTACTGCCTCAACCTAATTATCACTTGTAGTGTTAGGAAAACCTGAAGCTCAGAGCAATAGAGCTAGAAAGCCTGGCATGCTGCTTCAGTTAAAGATGTGCAAATATAAATAAGTCTGCTATAACCAACCAGACTATAGTCTTTAAGGATTTTGATGCACTTAAAGTTACTCTTTAAGAGATTATTCTACTTATTTCAAGGCAAAAGCAATAATCCTTTTAATCTAAAATGTCTTTTTTGTCTTTAATTTCTCAGGCTGCTCACTATGGATGTGGCTGCTGGGCTGAAAATGCCTGTAATATGAACTCTTACTCTACAGCAGTGAGTACCTCAGGTATACCAGCACATTCTCTGTAAACTACTTTTACAGTTGTGTGTATGTGTGTGTTTGTTTCCACTCTGAAAAAAATCAATAATTTGGGTTCACTACTAGCCTCTCTTTTGTTGTTGAGGATGATATGAATCAGTCCGAGCGAGTCAGGCTTCAAAAAGCCTGATAATACTTTCCGATGACCTCCAACTGTTTCCGCTGAGTGATTTCTCATCAGTCACTTCCTCAACTGATTGAGTCATCTTTCTCTACTCTGTGTTAGTCAGCTGCACGCCAGGTGCATTGCAGAGCTCTTTGGATTTCCAGTGACTTGTGACATGGGACACCTGTTGTAGATATGATTGAAGGAGAGCTGCTGGTAGGGCATTGCAGTGTTAAAATGGTGAATTTGTAAAGTGTACTTGTCCAGATGCGGATCATAACTTGACTGGTATAATAGTTGGCAGTTAAATCAAGTATCAACTTTTGCATTTCATGTACTGCAAGCTTTTACTTACAGTACATATATAATATAAAAATCTAAATAAAACTAAAAACAAATGCAACCCCCCCCCCCCCCCCCCCAAAAAACAAACAAACAAACAGACAAACAAACAAACAAAAAAAAAAACAAAGATCCACACTTGGCATTACAAACACCTGACACAGCATTATTTAGGATAGTTAAAGCTGACTTTAATATATCCCTAATCATGAACCCTGTGTCTTTTCAGGGCTTGAAGCAATACAGTTATTTGGGCCGTGATATTTTTCCCTTTAAGGACCACCCTTCCATTTTGAAAACAAGTTGCAACATATACACAACCTTCTTGTTTCCAAAAATGTGCTTATGTGGTCGAGCAGCACTGGACAGGACTTTTACTTGACATCATTATTGTAGTTCAGGATGGCCTAATATGCTTTCTGCTGTCTAAAAGACCTAAAATCTAAGATAGTTCTGCAGTTATCTGGAACATTTCACCATAAAAAAATCAGAGTAAATCACTTAAATTATTAGCTGTCTTGTGGTTTTTGTTGGCGCAAACAGTCATGTGAAAATGAATGCTCTTTCGAGGTTGCAAGGCTTTCTCTATCAGCATATAATTAAAAAAAATCATTTGGTCATTATCAGGTTATCAGGTCTAAAATTATTTAAATACATCATCAAATAAAATGCAAACATGACATACACTCACAGGGTCATTTTTTATTTAACAAAAATGGAGCCAAAATGCAGAAACAGTGTGTGAAAAACACATGCACACAAAATGATTTGGTGTCTTGTAGAACCACCTTTAGCAGCAATAACTTATAAGTAATCATTTTGTGTTTGTTTTAATCAGTGTCTCTTATCATTGTAGAAATAATTTTGGCCACTTTTCTTGTCAGTGTTGTTTCATTACGGTTTTCAGACATTCCCACTGTTTTTTTAAGTATTTAATTCAGGTTGAGGTTCAGACTTTGACTGGTCCATTGCAACATCTTGATTCTTTTCTTTTTCAGCCATTCTGTTGTAGATTTTTGCTGCTGTGTTTGGAATCACTGTTTTCTCACAATATCTGATTTGGGTTAAGTTTTAGCTGTTGGACAGATGGCCTCACTTTGACTCCAGATACTTTGATATACAGAAGAGTTCATGGTTGACTCAAAGACTGCAAATAGCCAAAATCATAACCGTCGTTTGGTTATTGCTAAATGTGGTGCTGTGCATTAAGTCCAGACGTCTTGGTCTCATTCTGTCCAAAGAACATCGTTCCAGGAGTCTTTGTTCAGATGCAACTCTGCAGACCTAAACTGTGCTGCCATGTTTTTTTTTAGAGAGAAGAGACTTTCTTCTCCAAAGCCGCTCTTGTTCAGCTTTTTTCCTAATTTTATTGCCGTGAACTTTAACATTTAATATGCTAACCGAGGCCTGTAGAGTCTGAGATGTAGCTTCATTGGGGTTTTTTGCAGTTTGTTTTGACTTTGGGGTAAATTTGCTGGGAAGATCGGCACAAATGTTTTCCACTTGTGAATAAACTTTCTCACTGTAGAATGATGGACTTTAAATTGTTTGGAAATGGCAACAGCTGCTTCTCTAAGATAATGGCTGATGTCTTTCCTCCTTGGCACTGAGCTAACATGCACCTGAATGCTCCAGACCAGCAAACTACCAAAACCTTTGCTTTTATAGAGGTGTCACACTCCCTTAATTCCTATGGAAGCAGTAACAATTTACTTAGTTTTTCACAAATGCTTTTGGCGTCATTTTTGTTAAATGAATAAAGACATTTTACAAGTTTCATGTGTTGTTGTTCATCTGAAAGTGTATTTAACTCATTTTAAGACATGCTAAGGACTTTATGCTTTTTCATGCAGTCTGGTTTGGTGAGGATCTGAAATTTGCTTGTCGTCTGTAGGTTAAAGGTGATAGGCCGGATACATTTCGGTAGCTCTGTTCAGCATTTCGTACATTAAACAAGCAGTATATGACAACTGTTGTGGTAGTGGTCTGTTGTTCATTAATTATCCAAGAAGATCAAGTGTAGGCTGTATGTTTGATATTTGCGCTGTGTGCATTCTCACCCTGTCTTCCTATATTGTGGCTTTGTCTTTGAAGTTAGTGAAAAAAAGGAGCGAGCCGTATGGGTTCAGAGAGCATAATGTGTGCTCCAGTACAACACCTGTCTTTCATTTCCTAACATGAAAGATGTTTCCATCAAAAAGAAACAGAAAGAATCATTTCCATTCTGACACAAGGAGTGTGATCCTCACCCCGAATGTCCCTTTCTTCCCTCCACTACACCAACACATTGCCCGTCCACGCACCCGCCCTCTCTCCTTCCCACCTCTTCCACTGTAGTCAGTGTTGTAATATGCGGCTCATGTGTGCCTTTGTTTTATTGCTTCATCTGGCCTTTACTTTGCTGTGGCCAGCGAGACAACAACTCACAAAGTTTACTGTTTACTCGTGACGCTGTCGGCTGTCACATACTGTGTCCACATTTGTTGGTCTCTTTGGGGTTTTTTTCCTGGCGAGTTGCTGCTTTAGGTTTTTTTCTGTCGTTGTAATTCAACTGCGTTTGCGCTGCCACAATATCCAGTTCCCTTTAGACTCGGGGGGGGGGGGGTTTATGGTAAACACAGCACAAAAGGCACAGCACTTTGCCAATACAGTTTTCTACTTGCCTTAAAAAAAGGACTTCAAATTGCTCCGGGCGTTTGTTCTCCACAGTTACTGACCTGCATTCAGTTCTGTTGTAGTTACCTGTTTTTTATGGGGCCTTCATTTGTGTTTACAGAAACAATGAGGCCATATTCTTCAGTCTTTATGGGTTTTCACAGGAGCCTTTGCCAGATGTGTTTTGTTTACAATTTAAGATTTCTTGTCTTGTTCCCCAGTACGTGCAAACTTTACATGTGAGAAAGGCTGTATTGTAAGCATGCAGTTTGCATTCAGCAACTGTCTTTTCCTTAAAAACAGCAATACATTGGATTTAATGTTTGCCCTTTAAGGAATAAGTAGCATATTATCTCTGATATAAAAAGGCACACCTGCTATGTTTTGACTTGGAAGTGGTCGAAGGTAATGTGAGAGACTGAGCAGGCTGCCCATGCTTTTATGGTTCCTGGTTTCCCTGAATTCTTAACAAAATGCTTTGTTTCTCTCCTTGGACTATTTACCGCATGCACCATGAAGGAAGCACATCAGACAGATTCAGGTGGCTACCACAATCAATTGGAGCTAGCAGGGTTAGGTTTTTCTTCTAGCAAACACCCTCTATACTGCAGTTTTATTTCTGTGTACTTTAAAATTATTATTATTTTTTCTATTTAGTTGTACATGCAGTCACTACACTGCTTTTATAAATATTAAACAGTGATCTGATCAAAAATAGTTTCTTTTCCTTAGACAAACTTGGAAAATCTTGTTTCTAAAAATGCATATTACAGTAACATGGAAATTCTGAACCTGTTTAAATAAAAATGATGTGTAAATGTGTAATGACGATAGAAGTATGGCTCTCTGCACACCCTGCAGTTGTGCCGAGGGCCAGCTACAGCACAGGATTTACAGAGGGGGAATTAATACTGGGTGTTTGGCAGTTTTAAAGCTCCAAAACCAGCTGGGATCAAGGCAGGGAAAACTGAAACAAAAACCTTCTCTTTGTAATCACTGTCAGTGTACCCTTGAGCAAGGCAGCTGTACTTTGGAAGCGATTTCAGTATTACCTGAAATAAAAACTGCCTAATTACACTTGTGAGAATATGCCAAATGATTGCATTATCATTTTTATTTTTATTTGAACTAAATAAACAAAAACTTATCACTTTGATTTTTAGAATAACTTCCATTATATACCTAATAACCAGATATATTTTTAACAAGGCTTAAATATCAAAGCATCGTATTATGATGCTAATCAGAGAAAGTTTGTCCATACTAACCGCCTGAATGATGAGATGAGAACCATCACAGTGCATTTACCACCATAAATAAATAATTTTTTACAAGTTTTAAAACTAAGACTTTCACGTGCTTTGGATTTGAGAGGAAATTGTTTAGTCTAGATATGCCACAAGTCTCTAAAAGTTAACTCAGTTTATTATGTGTGTCATTTTGTGTCTTTTGCCAGGCTGCGGGGAGCATCTGATTCGCACCATGCTGGCACGGGAATGCTCTGCTGCCATGCAGTCTGAAGATGCCCACCAAGCCCTGCTGGAGGCTATGCAAAACAAGTTCATCAGTGAGTCACACACATGTAGCCTGATTACCGCTCTTTTCCATACACACAGATTTGTCAGCCAAGAACGTGTTTGTGAGAAACACGTGGAGAGAATTATACAAACAGATGTTGCATAACATAAGGCATGAGAGAACAACTGGAAATGTTGGAAATTATAGAATCAGAGACAGCTTTTGATTTATGGTTCCTTTTCACTGTTTAAAAAGGGCCTTTAAATGTTGCACACATCATAGCTGAACGCCACAGATAATTTTGGAAGACATGCTTGTTTTGTTGAAAGTTTATAGGTTTATATGAAGAGCTTTTTTTTTTGTTTTTTGACTTATTCTCAGAAGTGGTCAGTTTTTGAAAGCCTTGTTAACCGTGTTTGCTGTGCCCGTGAATGACCACTGGGATACTTCAGAGCAGAGGGAAAAAGGACATGTGGAAACATGTGGTGGTTTCTGCCTTGTTCTGGCCTCCTTTAGAAGTCCGTCTCAATTTGGCTTTGTCGTGGATATCTGTAACACCGAGGACTGAATGAAAGTTTGGAGTTAATTCTTCTGTCGTTTCCTCTCGAAATTCACATTTATTCAAACAAAGCTGCACAAATCCTGTCTTTGAATCCATGTTAACAGTAGAAATGAGACAGGAATGTTATTATGTTATTAATATTCCTGCAACGTCATATTAATGTTGCTTCTGTACAGTCAAAGGAGTTTGCAAAGAAAAGCATCTGGACTTCTTTGAGTTGCTTGAAGACGTTTCACCTCTCATCCGAGAAGCTTCTTCGGTTCTAAGGTCAAATGGCCGAGAGTCCCAACCGAGGTTTGAAAGAGGAGTGAAAGAGGCCATCTATGTCCACTGTGAGCGAACATCTTTGAACAGAGGCGGTGGTTTACGACACCAACTGTCTGCCATCTATAATCCAGTTTTGAGTTCCCTCCCCAGACGCCTTAACGCCCACTCACATCCTGGGCCATCTGACCTCAGGAAATCACATGATAGGGTGGGGCCAGGTTTCACAATGAGCTCACCCGAAACCCTGGCTGATTAGGTCCCACACCCACTTTCACACCTTGGCGCATGTGATTAGAGGATCACCAGGGGGTCCTTTGTCCCTCCTTGGGGGGATACTCCCACTGGGTTTAAATCTGGGACTCTCGGCCATTTGACCTTAGAACCGAAGAAGCTTCTCGGATGAGAGGTGAAACGTCTTCAAGCAACTCAAAGAAGTCCAGACGCTTTTCTTTGCAAACTCCTTTGACTACGATGACCTGGATGACTGAGAACCTTCACAGATATTCTGTACAGTCATTGCAATTTACCCGATGCATTGTTAGGATGTCATAGGTTTGTGTCAAATACTAAAATGAGATTTATCCAGCAGTGGGACAACGAGTATAAAGACTGACAAACTCAGCATGTTCCTGTTGGATAAATGGATCAAACAGGACTTTGGCCCTGGACACTGCGGTTTGATTTTGATTTGCATTTTTTTGCAGTTTTTAAATGTTGCCTGGTTAAGGTTCATTCTTCATCCTCTAGCTTTGAGATCACCAGAACATTATTCATCACTTACTATTTAGTCCTGGAGCAATATTAATATGTTGATGTATGGTATAAAAATCCTTGGAAGCAAACAA
Source organism: Oreochromis niloticus (assembly GCF_001858045.2). Taxonomy (NCBI): domain Eukaryota; kingdom Metazoa; phylum Chordata; class Actinopteri; order Cichliformes; family Cichlidae; genus Oreochromis; species Oreochromis niloticus. Next base: position 22,994,727 of record NC_031978.2, read on the forward strand.
TTATTTCTTGACATTTTTCTTTCAACAGCCAGACGGTCTTTTAAAAGTGATCTTGAGTAGTTCTCCGGGCTTTCTGAAGGTTTTTCAGTTTTCTGTTTGACATTTGCTGATTTTTCACTTACTTCGTTCTTGTACGTGACCATTTTCAGAGGAATGTTTTGTTTGTTTGTTGACCCACTGAAGTTATCAAGGGATGAGCAATTTTAAATAGTATTTTTGGGCAAAAACACATCATTTGTTCCCATTTCTTTAGCTGAATAGATGCAAAATCCCAAATCTAACACAGTTTGACAGGGATAAAAAGTATTTTTGTACCAAAAAGGTAATTTCCAAAGAGTTATATACCAAAACCTTGCCATATCTCAGTGTGGTGTGCAGTGTGCCGTTAAAGATTTTGATGAAACTCGTCAAGTGGGGGACAAAAGAAGTGGCAGGTCTGAAAAAAATAGTATCTGTACCAAACAAACAGCATCTGAAAGTCTTGCCCTTAAGAAACGGGAAAAAAATCCAGCACAGACCTGAGACAGGACCTGAGGGATACATCTGACTAACAGCTGATCCATCTACTGTTCACCAAAGCCTCATCAGAAATCGTCTCAGTGGAAGGGTGGTTGTCAAGAAGCCATTCTTAATGAAGGGAAACGGGGAGAAAAACTGAAAATCTGAAAGAAGTGGACTGAAAATCAGTGATAACAGGTCTTATGAATGATCCAAATGTTACATTTCTGATTCGGCGTATGAGGTGTCAGAAAAGGGAGAGTGAGTGTTTTACAGTCGTATTTAAAACATGATGGTAGCTCACAATCATAGATAGAACACGGCAATGTCAGGTGATTCAGTCTATAGCAGTGGTCCCCAATCCCCAGTGGTCCCCAGTGGTCCCCGGTACCGGTCCGGTGGTCTACAGAATGCATTTTTTTAAACACTTTAAAAAAATATTTTTGCTTAATGCTAATAAAAGATTGTAGTGCCATAGATACACCTGCCAATTACACATCAAATGGGGTGATATTTCAAAAATGTTCATTTCTGTTTATTTATTGTTAAATTCTTGCTGCAGGCTAAATAATGGAAAAGAGTTTTTCATGGAATATTTTGTCTTTTTTAAAATGTAGAACAAATATCTGTTTTTGTGTGTGGACGCTGTCCAAGCTACACACACACACACACACACACAAAGTGTTTTATAGAGTGAAGGGAACATTACGACATGGAACCAAAATCTGAGTGAAATGCAACAAAAGAACAATGGTATGCAGACACAACAATATTTATATCAGTTGCACCAAATGGTCCTGTTTTCCTTTTGCTCATTGCTGTGTTGAGACATTTCAAGTCATGCTATAGCTGTTTATAGATTGTTTTTTTCCAAACCGAGCCCTTTCTTCTTTTATTGCGCTAGGCTAATGGCCGCGTCCAAGTTTTTCTGTATACACAACACCTCATTGAAGTTTGTCTCTCCTGGAATTTAGTCAGGGAGCAAGAACGGCCCTTTCTTTATGCGTTATTAAAGTCAGCTGAAACATATTTCAGCATTATTTAGATCTTAAAATGAAACCTTGTGTTATAACAGTACATACAGTATGAAGAGTTAAAATGACCCTACCTGTTATTCACTATTTCTGCATTAAATCCTGATAAAACTGATGTAATTATTTCAATTTGTATAACTTGGATATAAATGGGGGAGAATTGGATTGGAAAGTTTTGTTTCTCGTAGATCAAAGGTTGTGTATTGCCCAATTATGTCATGCTATGCTTAGTTTTATGTTTTAGGGTTGGAAAACTAACAAATGTATGAGACTTTATTGATTAACGAGAACCTTTCATATGCCATTTTTAATCATCTTAAATGTATTGTTTTTCCTCTGTGTCCAGGTTCACCCTTTCTGGCCAGTGAAGATCGTGTTTTGGGGGGAGTAATTGTCTTGCGATGTTGCAGATGTGTGGAGGCTCAGCCGTCTCAAAACTTTCAGGGTATACTGGGTAAGACGTTAATAATTTCAAGACTTGGCCGCTTGCGATGGCAGTGAAAGAGTCGAAGTCTGTCTTTAAATTGACAGGTTGCTAATAAAATAGATGGATTGACAAAAGCCGTCTCTTTTCGTGGCAGCTGCCAGCATCACATGGTTTGTGAGCCATGTATAAAAACTTTAAATCCAAGCAGACGGTAGCAACACTGGTGTCCAGTCCATCTCCTCCGTGCTTGCGACGGCATCATTACAGAAATTTACATTACATTTTTTTTTGATTGGCAGCTGGAATTTAATTTACAGCTGTTCCCTAAATGCCACACATGACGGCAGTAGTTATGAAAGTACAAAAACCAGAAAAAGACAACTTTGATCCAGACTTCAAACTCGACACTGCAATTCTTTGGGTTCCTTGCAGTGCACCCACCAAGAGTGAAGTGGTTAGGATGAAGTGTTGTTGAGAAATGTGAAGAAAGCACAGACATAGGGTGACTCCTTGATTTATTAGTGAGATGTTAAGACAGAAGAGAAGGCACTGTGGCTTTCCTGGCAGGTGGTCTGTGTTTTAACTTGCACAATCAGGCTTTGGTTTCACACTCTTCATCTCAGATTTAAGCAGAGACCTCCCACTATGGAATCAACCACTAATCTTCAGAGAAGTGGAGGCCTTCTGAATACTGCCAACTGATTGTATTGATGGATTTGGTTTCTCTGCCCAGAGCTTAGGGGAATGATCCTACTTTCTGGATTTCTACTATTATGGAGTTGACCTCAGTGCTCATTGTGTCCAGTTCAAAGTTTGGGCTCTTTATGTTTTCATAAATCTTTTGTTTTAACTCCAAATCATGGAGTGCAACATAAAACATTAAGTCTGCATGGATAATAAAATATTTTCAAATGACACTCTGTGATGTGCAGACCCTGTTTTGATGCTGTGTACGTAGCGCAGCTTTTGTGCTGTGTCACCTACCACAGATTGCTGCGGACTGTTGATTTACATGAATAAACATCATGTCGACCACATCCTTTTGGTGCAGTAATTGAGTTTACATTTCACCTCTCAAGTTCTGCTATTCTATGCAATTATGTCACAACTGCCAGTCATATATTTTCATTGTAATGGGCATGTTCGGCGTTAAGTCCACCGGCTCACCTGCCAGATGTTCTTCTTCGGCAGGATTACTCATTTCTGTTTGCTTTGGGAAATCAAACCTTTCGTTTTGTATGGTTTCCTGTTTCTATCAAACCTTTGCTCCGGCTGCTTCATCGTGCTAAATCTGTGTATGGATATTTGTGTATGAACACTTGGTGTTTGTAACCTGTATCTGTCTTTATTTACAGTGGAGTTCCTGTGGAGTCACACCACAGAGAGCATGTGTGTTGGCTACATGTCTGCCCAAGATAGCAAAGCAAAGGTGAGATTTACAATTAGCCAACCAACCAAACCAAAACATATTATAATTAAATATAATCTTAAAGTGAACTTAAGATTCACTTTAAGTTCACTTAAAGGCTTAAAGGTGGCTTTAAAAATGGCTCTTCTCCTTTTTTAACTTTCAGTTCAAAGATTTTTTGGCAGTTTATGGAATATGCTTCGGTCCTGTGCATTGTGGCGGGAACTTTTGCCCACGTTCACCACACAGGAGCCACATGGGTCCACCCTCCTCCCTCAAGAGGAGCCATAAGGGTCCAGTGCTTTATGAATTGAGTGAATGAAATTAAGCATATTTTAGTATTTTAGCTAGGCACTAATTTAATTTCTTATAAAAAAAAACAAAAAACAAATAACTTTTTTTTTTTTTTTTTGCGGTGGGGTGCATTGTGTATTGGGATGGTATACCGGGTAATAAATGTCACTTTTATGTCTGCTGTCGTAGAATGATATTTAAAAAAGGCATCTCTGAGCCTTTTTTAAGATACTGTGTTATAAATGCTGTGGTTTCTTAAGCAGTAGGGGCCAGTGGTCTGGTCTCCTGGCTCTAAGTGGAGTCTCAGTCTCAGCTCGCACTGATTTGTTTGGCTAATGTATCTTTGTCACTCTGTATGAAGAGAGGGCACTGTTGTTGAAGTCTGGTTCAGATTTCAAAGTGTTTGTCCTGTGTCCCCTGGCTCCACCTCCCTCACCCGTCCTTTCCACCCTCTCTTTCTCTCTCTTTCCCTTTCTTTCTCTCTCTCTCGTGGTCTGCCTCTCTCATCGCCCCCTCTCTGTGGCCACTACCTGGTCTTAAAGTACCATAAAGTTTACAGAAAGTCATGCGCCACTGGGGATATCAGTATCAATCTGCATATTTGTCAGATGTGCTCTGTGCATGGGGCTCTGGGATGGAATGTGAGCATGCACGCTCTCCTGTCATGGCAGTGCCAATAGAGAGAGGTACGCAGAGGACAGTGAACATAAAGTCCCTGTTTGTAACTCTCTGTTTTGTTTGCTTTGTTATGTTCAATTTGCACTCCTCCGCCCGCTCTCACTCACATAAAGTTAACATGTGGGGTGGGTTTACTGCTGCTACAGCAAAATGTCAGTTCCATAATGATTTGTGAATGATTCAGCCACAAATAAAGTACAACATCAAAATCCATCTGCTGCTATTTCTTTAAATGTCAGTGACAGGTAGGAGGCATTAAATTTAACATCATGTGACTACTGAAGCACAATATGTTTTGATATTAACCAGATAATGGAGAAGAATTTGATTCCCAAGACAACTAGCGTCATGAAAGCAGGATTCAAATGTGGTGCTCTTTTACTGTTCCACATATTTTCTTTTTGCCCCTTTGGCTCAAGCTGCTCTGTTGACAGAGTTCGAAGTAGTGCAGAGTGCTCAGGGAGAGCATTTGTAGGCTACCCTTTAATCTAAACAGCAGAAACGTCTAGGGTCTGGGTCCCAAAGAAGCACTCAAGTAGCTTTAAAATCTACTGTGGTGAAGTCACCAAGCATCACTCCATTGAGATATGCATGCAAAAATGTTCTTTGTAAAGTGCTTCTGCTCAGTGGGTGGAGATCCAGAAATATCATCTGTCAGTAGTGGTTTCTGGGTCTCTTGGGGGAGGGTATCCACTTCCTCTTGTGGGGCGATTGGTGATACAATGATATTGGAGAGTGCAGCCAAGAAGACAGCTGCTCCACCAAATCTCACACTGCTCTAACAGAGACTGAGTAGCTTGTTGTTGTGAAACTGAAGTTATGATGTGTCTCTGTGAATGACCATCTGCATACCAGAGCAATCTGGCTATCCTGTCCTTTATGCCTACTGAGAACAGAGCCAAAGAGGAGCACTTTAATGTGGCCAGACTCCAGTCGTGTCTCCTGTGGTCTCTATAGCATGGAGGCACAGGAAGTGCCACCTGTGTGTCTTTACGGCAGACCTGGGATGAAATTCTGGCGCACAGGCAGGAAACTGAAAAGAATAGGCTATGAGTTTGGGGGACATAAGTCATCTTGAGAGGGAGTATTCAGTTCAGTTGAGGACTTGCTTTGTAAGAAGAAGATTTTTAATTTTAATATTATTTTGGATTTATCAAGGAGCCAATTGAGAGAAGCTAATATGGGAGAAATATGATTTCCTTTGTATTACAGTAGTCCAGTTTAGAATTTAAACCTTTGGACCGAACAGGATGTTTCTAATTTTAGCAGTAGAGAGCAGATGGAGGAAGGCAGTCTGGTGTATTTGTTTAATGGGACTGTTATAGGATATATCCTCATAAAAAATGCTCCAAAGCGCCTCACACTAATATGGAAGGCTAAGGTCAAGCTATCAAGAATTAAGAACCAGGTTAGAAGGCCAAGTCTGATAACTTATGTCTGAATTTAGAAGCAGAAAATTAAACAACATTCAGGTCTTTATGCCTTTAAGAGTTGCCCGTACTTTAACTAATGTATTTGTAGCATTTGATTTCATAGATAAATACAGTAGGGTGCTATCTGCATAGTAATGGCATTTTCAACTAAAATTGGCTAAGGGAAGCAAGTATAATGCGAAGCTCTAGTCTTAGTGTCTAAATCTTGCTCTTTAGCACCAGGAGCAGAGCAAGTAACAGGGAATGAGTGCCTCTAGTGAAGATTTGGCTGACTGTGTTGCTGTAAATCTGTTATAAAGACAGTCAGTTGTATGGAGTCATATTTTGATTTGATTTTAGTTGGCTGGCCTAACATTTTTGAGTTTAAGCCAATTTTCTGTGCATTTGGTTGCCTGTTTTCTAAGCATAAAGAGTCACAGCCATGCACTGGCTCAGCTGCTGTTCAGCAGACATTCCTCCCATTCCTATTCGCTGGGCATTTCAAACCACCCAGAGTCCATCTACCGCTGCTTTTCCATGATAAGAACATGAAAGAGCTGATACACAGTAGCAGGAGTATTTAGGCCAGAGGTCAGGTTGGATTTCTATTCTTTCACAGTGTTTTACTGAGATTTGCATGCATGTATTTTTATGACCGAGCAATATCTAGATTGAATTGCTGCAGGCCAGTCAAAAAATCTCAGGCCAGATTGTTTGACACTGTGCTGGAAACTCTGCTCCGGTTTTTCTTTCTTCTCAGTCAGATGTTGTTTCTAAGGAAAGTCGAGTCTGCGTCCTAATCTTTTTGACGTTCGACTGTGAAATGGCAGCGGTGCAGAAGAGTGAGAGCATCTGGTTTTATTCAAACACTCACCTTTGTTTGCATTGGATAGACATCAGAACATCAAGCTGTGTTTTACAGAAACACTCAAAGCTGCACGGACAAGCCAGTGGCGGTACTTCTGAAACGGACCATTGTTATATGATGATTGTCATGATTGGACAGATGAAAGAGAAGTAAAGGATCCACAACACAGCGAATATGGCTCGGTTTCCTCCTTGTGGACATCATTACCACTATAAAGATTTTTAAGGCCAGACACAATCAAATGGCGTGCAACTCAGGCCTTATGGTTATTGTCTGCTTTGTGTATTACACGACAGACGTCTTTTCTTATGTTACATGCTGTTTTTATTATCCATTTTGCAAGGAGAATAAATAGCATATGATTGTTTTTGTTATTTATTTTTATATTTTCAAAGAATGTGAAAACCACAAGAAAAAACAACAGCGTAGTCATAGAGCTAAATTTACCCTTTGGTCTATGCTGTGGTGTTAATGAGTGGCTTCTCCTCACTCCTAAACACATTCATATCTCCAAAGAATGTTGTTTTTCTCTGACAGATACAATGGAAATGTGTTTTTCATGGGATATTTTAACTCAGTCGTCGTCCTGTCATGTGGTCGCTTTAGTCACAGGGTAACGAACTGACAAGAGGCTCACTGTAGGTTTGCATGCTGTCATTTTCTTTCTGTCTGTCCTGCCCCGCTGTCACATAATTCTACATCTCATTGCTTTACTTTTAACCTGTCTGGCTTTTATATTTAGCTTGTGCTGCTTTTTGCAAGCCTGGGTTTTGCATCAAGGAATCATTGTAAACTAAACTGAGACAAGTTATGTTGGGGATCGCCAACAGATGGTGTTACAATCACGGTTACAAGCTCCTGTTTTTAATTAAACTGGTTATCACTGGTTGCTGTCAAATGAATTGGTCACTGATATTGACTAGCACAGCAACAAGATTTGAGTCTTAGCATTTGTATTAATGAGCATAATAGCTAAAAGAATGTATTGTTTTTGTTCTTGTGAGTCAAATAACTGCTGCAGACTAAAATAAGTTATTATCAAGGTGATAAGGGGTGTTTTTTTTCAACTGATGGTAGTCATTATGTTTGGAAAAGGCCTACACTCACCATCCACTTCATTGGGTACTTTAGCCAATGAAAAGTCTGAAGGCAAAAGGACCTCGTGGCGTAGATTCAACGAGATGCCGGACATTTTTCCTCAGAGAGCATTTTTTCAATCTTCTATTGTTCCATTTTTGTGAGCCCATGTAATCTCTAGCCCTGGTTTCCTGTTCCTAACTAATAGCAGTGGCATCGAGTGTGACCTTGTGCTGTTATAGCTCATCTGCTTCAAGGTTCAGCAGTCAGAGATGCTCTTCTGTATACATTGGTTGTGGTTATTTGAGTTACTGTTGCCTTAAGTCAGCTTAAAGCAGTTTGACTATTCGCTTCTGACATCGACAAGACGTTTTTACCCAAAGAACTGCTGCTCACACGATGTTTTCTCTTTTTCAGACCATTCTTTGACAACCCTAGAGATAGCTATGTGGGAAAATCCAAGCACATCAGCAGTTTCTGAAATGCAGGCCAGGCCGTCTGGCACCAGCAAACATGGCACATTCAAAGTCACTTAAATCACGTTGCTTCAACATTCTGCTGCTCAATTTAAATTTCAGCAGGTCGCCTTGACCATGTCTGCATGCCATGTGATTGGCTGATTAGGTATTTGCATTAATGAGCAGTTGAAGTACCAGTCCATAAACCGTTAAGCATTTAACCAAACATTGAGGTGGAACGGTTGTTTATTTAAAGCAATATTTAAAGTATTTCTGTTTGCAGTTGTTTCTCTGCACTTCACAGGTTGTAGTGTATTTTTTTCATTCTTTTTTAGCTTTTAATATTTCCTCCAGATAGAGAGAGACCTTTTAAATATGAGTGAGCTTTTTATTGTTTGCACATAAGGCTGCAGCATTATTTGTCTGACTTGTGCCACCAAAGTGTCGGGACATCTGTTGTGTGATTTCTGAGCCTGAAGCATCCTCGCTACTTTGTCCCAGTTCATGTAAAACACATGCAGTGCTCTTGGCCCTGCAGTGCTGTCATTACTCACTTGTTTGGTTTACTGAGCCTTTGACTCTTCCTGCTGACGAAGTCGCGCTGTCCTTTCTGTCAGCTAAAAGCAAAATTAAGATCTTAACATGTGGCACGAATTTGAATAGGAGTGGGAGCAGGGCACAAGATGTCATTGCCAGACTCATGCACGGATATATGCATTGAGAAAGCTAGCAGGTAACTGCACACAGTTTTCAGCTGTATAGTCAGTGAGGTAAAGACTTTTTTTTCTCCCTGGCTTGCAAACATCTGAAGGAAAACATTTAGCTTGTCAACATTAGTTTATTATAACTCACTACAGACCTTCACTCAAAACCATTTAAATTAGGGCTTTCCTTAACCTTGTCCTCAGAAAATGAAGGGAAGAAGATGAGTCCAGAAACGTGTACTGGAGGCAGAATGGGCCCCTCAGAGTGTTACCATGTGTGCGTGGCCTTGTCTGGCTGTCGTCCCATTGAAGTGACAGTTGCCCTCAGGGTGCTCTGGGCCATAGTCGCTGGCTACACAGAAAAAGACCAGAAGAGTCCTGGAACTGAAAGAGAGATGTCAGGCCAGTTCAGTGCCCCGGTAAATAAGTGGATGTATTATTCCCCTACGGCTAGAGCCAGCGTTACCCTCTGTGGGAAGAGAGGAAGGAGCATGACAGCCATTATTGGCACAGGGAGTGTCGGTCACCTTTGATCCCCCAGTGGAAGTATCACTCCCGTCTTCACAGCTGTGTTTGCCCCTTCCCTCCTCTTCTTACTCCTTTTCAGTGTTTGCTCAAACTAAAGAAAAAAAACTCAAAAAAGAAAACACCAGCAGTTTGTTCTCTTTCTCCGTTTACTCTGTGTCTCTGCAAATACCGACTTGGCACCTTTGGACTTCAAAGGTAAAAACGCATGATGGCACAGTAGTAGGTTGTGTTTTTGCTCCCTCTGGTTGCATTGTATTTATTTTTTCTAACTTCTACTTAGATGTGTCCTTTCATGTAGCGGTTTACACATTTGCCTAAAAAGGGAAAGATCCCTGGTTTGATCCCAGGAGGAGACACGAATTCCTTTTGGGATTGTGTCAGGAAGGGCATCCAGCGTAAAGATCTGTCACATCAAACATGCAGAGCTACCTGCCGTAGGGACCCCTCGAATGATCCGAAAGTAGCTTCTTACGTAGATGCTTTCTCAACATTTCTGTTTACCCACCAAGCAGTTAAAAACTTCATTGTGGTTGTGTGGTTTGGTTGTGCCGCTAATCTCCGGGAGCTGTGCAGCATCAGGCGTAATGGGTTTGGGTGCTGGTGTTGGTTTTGGAGTTAGTGAGTGGGATGCAGTAGTTAAGCTCGGTGCTAAGCCACTCTCACCAAATACTGGCTCAGAGGAAATTGTTGGGCTTTTCTCTGAAATCGGTATTAGAAGACCTTCGTTTGTAAAGTGCCCTGAAAAAACTTGAGTTGTTCTTTGGTGCCAATTGAACTGAACTTTGATGATTGTACAGGAATCTAAGAAATCAAAATTCTATCAGCATTTCTTTTTCTCCATATAGATCTGCCTTTGTCCTTGACTTTTTCTTTTTCTCATTGTGTGTATGTTTTCTTTTGCTGCCTGCAGACACACATATCCAGATTGCCACCTGGGACAGTTCCTGGACAGTCTTTGGCCATCGAGGGAGGGGTGTGTCGGCTGATGGGTGTAGTGGAGTGAGGCGTGTTTTCCTTCCTTCTGGGCTTCTTCAGCAATACTCCAATATAAACTCTTCCATCCACCCTCAAATACACACACACACACACCCACCACCCTCACCTCCCCACGGCCTTTGTGATGCCAGAAGTAATAAGCTTTTGCTGTTTAAACAGGTGTCCAGGAAGGAGGGAGGAGTGTTAGCTTCTACTTAGTGCACTTACAGGACTTCCCTTTGCCACTGTCTGCCTCCAGCATGTACTCTATGCCAACTTATCCCCGAGCTCTCCAGTGTCACCTGGACTAGACTTGATGCACCATTGCCTTGATGCGCCGTTTTATGTTCTTTTGTCTCTGTTACTGTTTTTCAACTAAAAGTGGCTTCTTTCCTTTTGTATATAAGCTATAATTTTGTTTTTTTGTTGGCAAAACAGGGTGGATATTCATATTATTTTATATTACTGAACAGATGTGACTATTTTCAAACTTTTAGGAATTTCAAGTGCAAGAACTTGTTGCGTTTTTAAAATACTTTTCAATGTTAAAAAGATGTCAGATTGCACCGTGTGGGATGCCTGCGACTCGAGGTTATCAGGAATGAAGAATTAAAGCTGCAAGGGTTGGACGGTGACACAAAGCCTACTTAGTTTTCCACGTACAACTTCCACACATACTCGTACACACATGCTCTTATTAATCCTCCGGCGTATTGTTTAATGTAGCATCATGTGCATCTTTGATGAACTTTCTAACCGTTTCAGCCATAGACTTTGCTTGGCTTTATTTTTGTTTTTTAAATGTGAATACTTAGATACTGCATGTGCAAAATCCACAATAAGCCACTTTCTTTTCTCTGATGTGCAGAAATGCTCAAGAAGCAGGAAGCTATGCACTTCCAGAGTGATGCTTATATATACATATATATCTATATATAGTGCTCAGGCAGCAACATTTGACCCAAGCGCCAAACATGACTGTTAGTCATCATATAGAAATCACAGTTTATATTTGTACAGTCCCAGTGACAGAGACGTGTATTTTCTTGCTAAAACAAAGTACAGTTAAAAACTAATGTATGCATCAAGCCCATGAAATGGTGCTGTCGAGAATTGTACTTGAAAAGAATAATTGTCTGAATTGAAACTTTTGTTGGGATATTTGGTTTCTCTGGTTTTGCTTTTTTTTTTCTTTGCTCAGACTTTCAGTCCCAGCGAAACCATGGTATAGCTTGTTTGTTGTTTACTTGAAAAATGCAACTAATATAAAATGGTATAAGCTATGTAAATCATACGTGCACCGCTTTCTAAAGTGCTCAGAAGGTAAAATAAAATGTATGTTGCTACGTATCCGCATCTGTCTTTGAGTCCTTTTAAACTCCACGACATGAGGCGTATTCTCCCAGCCGTACCTTTTTTCCGAAATAAGACGCTCACTGCTATTTGGAGAGCAGTTTGTGTAAGCCCTCGCAGACAGAATAAATATAATCTAAAGTGTGGACTCCCAAAAATGTATAGTCTGAGAATAAATTACATACTGGAAAGTGACTGAAATGGGAACAGAAAATCTGCAGGAGGAGGAAAGAAAAAGAAGAGGAAAAGAAATCTGTGTTTGTGAAGGCATCAAAATTTTCCATTTTAAATGTTTCTCAAAATGTGTTTTCTTCTAAGTTGTATTGTTTTGATCCCTCATAAATAAACATTTCGAGCCTCTGATTAGAGAGACAAGCTATTTATGTGATTTGTATCAGGCTCCGGGGCAGGGCTCGTCAAAGTGCTAGCCCTCGCTCTGGATTGTGGTCAGTGTAGTGTCTTGGAGGAATGCGCAATAGAGCTGCTCAAGAAGATAAATATATATTTGTTGTTTGAAGGCAGAAATGCCTCCCTGTCAGTGCACCGTGCGTGCTTGTGGAATGCTTCCCAGCCTGTTTTCCAATCACATGGAACACGTTACAGTCATTAGATGTTGGTGAAGTGGAATAATATGCAGGAGTTGGATGGCGAGGTTGCTTTGGGAGGTGCTGTGCGTGTTTGTTTTTATTCCACACTTGCCTCACCCTGGGTTTCACCTCGAGAGTCCATCCAAAAGGACACGTGTTACCTTTCCCCTCACCCGCCCTCGCAGCATTGTCCGTCAGCTTGATCATGTGTTATTACAGAGCGCCCCCCTTTTCATTAAAGCTAATCTGTGTTGCCGGGAGACCGTCTGCCCCATTCAGCTCCAAACCTTCGCCTTCAAACCTCATCCCTCTTCGTCCTGAATCCCCTTAGCTTTGAAAAAGGATCCTGGGTCTTTAAAAAGTGGACCGTGATCCTGAGCCATTCAAGGTGTATCCAGTGCCTCGCGCTCAGCAAGGCTCTTAAATGCAAAACAGACGGTGGAGCAAATAAAGATCAAAGGCAGCAGCCTTGCCTGTCTGGCTTGCTGTCCTCACATGCCAAGCGGTGCTGTCACAGTGAGTCATGGCCTTGCAGCTTCCGTGCTCATGCCGACTCCCCTCCTTCACCACCTCAGGGACACCATCCCGTCGACACCGCTTTTGCCACTTTGTGCCAGTGTCTAACATCAACACGTATTCACAGAGGGGGTTGAAACCAGGCAGTGCACGTGGCTCCCTTAGAAACAAGCCACAGTTTCAATAGTTCTGCAGTAGTTTTACTCACTGAGACCTCACAGCTTTTATTTCCCTTGTTTCCTATACTGATTTCAAAGATGTTGTGTGTAGTACTTTCATTATTATTTCTTTGTAAAGATCCAATGCATTTAAAATGAAATCTGCCTTTTTCAAATATTCTGCGTTTGCTGTTTTTTTTTTTAAATTTTATTTATTGTCTCATATAATTTTTTTGTGTTTGTTTAAATTGTGCATCTCTTAAAAAATCAGCTAAGGTCTGCAAAGTTGTGATCAGTGCACCGTTCAAACCAGCAGATCTTCAAGTAGACCAGACTTTGCCAGTACAGAGCTTCTATGTCTTTGACCCTAGAACACTATCGCTGGGTGATTTTCACCCGGGCAAATACATTTACATGATTTGTCTCTCCTGCAGCTGTTAGCGTGTGGAGAAGACTGTGCCTTCACCAGGGAAGTCTCAAATGTTCCAGGAATGGGTGGACCAAAGACCAGCTTTCCAGTGTCATTATTTTTTTGTTTAGGATTTTTTTTTGTTCTTGAATTCCTAATTTTTCTGTAATTTTGGAGCATTATTTTAGGGTCCCCCCGTGACACTTTTTTTTTTCATTTTGTTAGACATGGCACAGTTGAAAATAAAAGAAGACCACTGTAATTTGTCATGTGTTGTCATATTTTAATGACAAGTACTTTTTTGTTGGTTATATTATATTGGGTAAAAATCACCCGGCATTAGTGATTGTGTTGCTATTTATAGCGATAGTGTTCAAGGGTTGAGGCACTGGAAGTGTCATCTCTGTAACTGGAACACCGTACTCCATGTATGTTTTGCAGAAGCTGTCTGTGGGATGGACTCGTGCATGTGGATTTACTTTTGACCTATAGAGGGCATGAGACAAGAGCAGGTGTCACAAAATGTGTGTTCAGGAAGTTGCTTTGTCATTGTTCTGCCTCAGATCCTACATACCCTCTCAGCAATGTCATCGCAGCAGGGGTTGAACAAGGCACCGTGCCTTCTCAGAAGTTCCATATCTGCTCGAACTGTTTGTTCAGCTGTACAAGCAGGCACTTACGCCCCTATGCCCCCATGACCCACTCCCTCCTGTGTCGCTGTGCCACAGATGAGAGCCTGTGACGGGCAGAGTGCCAACGGCCCGTCCTGTTTTACAAGCGGGGCATTGCTGGCGAAGGTTGGGGTTGGGAGGTGGAGGGAAGGTGGCTGCTAGATAAGCAAACTCCTGATCCAGGTCATCTATTCCAGATTAGAAGACGAAAGACTAACCTTTTAATTAAGTTTGCCGTGCAATTAGAGCCCTGCGGTATTGTGGCCCAGACACTTCCTGCATTGTGCTACACCACCCATAAAGTAGCAGAGCTAAGGCAGCGAGTGAAGGAAAGTGAGGGAGAGAAAGAGAGAGGCTAAAAATGGCCCCACCACATCTGCACCACACCACAAAACAAAGAGATGCCCAATTGCCACCATAAAACCTGTCTCTTTAACTCCCAAAGCATGGCAAACAAACCACCTGAACTTGTCTCAATGTGAACCATTTCTAGGGAAAAACCCACAGCAGAACACCTAAAGCTTATCTTGATGTACTACGTGAACACATCCAAGTTTCCACTGCTTTCTTCTTTCTTTCTTTTGTTTTTTACTCCCACAGTTTGCTGAGAACTCCCAGAGCCGACCCTGTCAAACTTGGTCTAAAATTGTTTAAGTATATTGGACATGATTTCCTTCTCATAACAAAAATAGAGACAAAATCCCAACAATCATATCTTGGTGATGCTTAATGAGCCCTTTGGGATCCTTGACAATATACCACTAATATGGTGCTTTGCGTCCTTTGAAACATACCAGAGTAGACTCGTGGAAATAGTAACACAAAAGCGAGGCCTCGCTGACACCCTACGGTCAGCACAGTTTATACATTTTCATGCCAGTTACTCTCACAACACTCAATCTGCTACGCGGGCTCGAGAAGACGGGGCAAAATTGTGCCTGGTGTTCGCAGGGGAGGGGAGACAAAACGAGAGATGAAAAATGAGTCGGGTGTACGAGTAATTGCCTGCTCTGGAGACACGTGGAGCCTGTCTGGAGAAGAGATACTGGGTTAAGGTGGGGTTGGAGGTATGTCATCAATTTGAGCTTGGCACTAATGGTTCAAAATAAAGACGAACACCCCGCTTTGATCTTCGCGGCCTGTTCAGTAGACCTGCTGCTAAAGATAACGATCCATGCAGGTTACTGTAATCTTAGCCTTAAACCGCTCAGGAGGAGGACAGGAGGACAGGGGAAGAATATCTACATTTTAATGGAATGTAATTTGCAGTGAGTATTCGAAGGTGCGCTGCTGATAAAGCATCATGTTTGAGGAAAAACAAGAGGCGTGTGGAGAAAATTTCTACAAATAGTGGGGGAAGAAAAAAAAACTAGGTGGTTGCGAGTTGCGCCTCAGGGGTGTGGAACGTGCTGGGGCCTGCTGCATTATAAAGACAAGCCCTACACCCAGCCAGCTGTGCTGCACACAAAACTGCAGGAATGAGGGCACCATGAATGGCTTTCTCTGTGTGACAATGACTGCAGCATTCAGTGGAAAGGCAACGGTCAGGGGTCTCAGCTGCAGAGATGCAGCACCGAGTGTGTGTCTGTGTGCGTGCGTACACTGAGAAATTACTCAGGAATGTGAGGATACATGCCAAAGACAAAGAATTTGCATTCAAGGGAACCTTATTCTCCTCGCCCTCTGAAGAAATATCACAATCCCATCAAAAAGCCTGTCCTGACAGCCACGCTGGATACACTAATTAAAGTCCTGCGATCGGCTAAAGCTCTTCTTTTCCCGCTGATACCAGGAGAGAACTCTTAGGACTGTGTGATACAGCTTGAAATGTCATCTAACACATTCAGTGGCTTTAAAAAAAATTTATTTATAGATTTATATCTCAAAATAACAAAAAAAGAAACATTGTCGCGTACAGTTCACACATTCTTTCTGCTCTATTTAACCCTAACTTGAGACATGGATACGCACCCTGATGGCGAAGCATGAGCCTGAGAGGAATCTCAACTTTGGCCACAGATGCTCGACTTAAACTCAGCTACGACTTAATAAATACTTTACAAAAATAATGCAGGCTTTTTTTTTTACAATGAAGATCTGCCTCAGAGACACACAGTTAAATTACAGGGGCGGGTAAATGAATGAAAATGAAAACATGTGCATGCTAAATAAACAATCAAGCGTACATGAAAACCTGGATAACTGTGAATGACAAAGTTAAGGGAAACTGGGTAACACATTCCTGAGGGGGGTGTCGTTATTCTATTACCACAGGTCTCTCCGATGCGAACGAGCCACACACACACAATCGACACGGACACGATAACAATAACAGTTCTACAATGACAGTTTTCCCTTTTAAGAATATGAAGTCAGTCCTCCCTTTAGTAACCAAATCTCGAGTTACAATTGGCAACATAATTACTGGCAAAATTTCATTTTCATTTATTAAAAGTGTAAAAAAAAATCAAAATAATAAAATCAAAAAGATGCGATATTTCACGCCTGGTTGTGATGATGTTGAGAGAAGTTCCTTGTGAGGAAAAAACGAACAAAAAAACTGGTTCTGACTCTGTTAGAATTCCTTGTGGTTCAATAAGAGCAGTATGTCTGTCCTCAGAGCCTAAAAGTTCATGTGTTAATTGACCTAAAACAGAATTAAAAAAGGTTTCAGCGCCATTTCTGAGGTTTAGCTGGATATATGGGCAGTGTTTTTGCGGGCTAGAATTCCCTTGCCTCTTCAAACTGTTTGTAGTAGTCCTCATCCTGAGGGTTTTCTGGACACTTCTGCCCATTGTTTGGTGGCCTTGCCTGGTTGTAGCGGCTCCAGTCACCTTTGCAGATGATCCAAGGCAGGATGTCCACCTTGTAGTGAAGGTCGGCAGAGAACTCTGTGCTGATTAGATTGGGTGTGCCGGCTCCTTTGCCGCGGGTGATGAGCTTCATGTTGTCGTCGTAGCAGCAGTGCTGCGCAGCCAGCGTGGTGGATTCGAGGGTCAGCATGGAGCGGATGCAGTAACGAGCCGTGGGCTTGTAGATCTCCAGCTTCTCTTTGGGACCGCTGGCGTCTTTCCAGCGGAAATTTCTGCGCGTGGGGGCGTCGTATACGTCCGCCGTGCTGTAAGCCACCTCGGTCGGGTAAGAGCAAGGGCAGCTGGGAAGGTCGTTTGCCACCTTAGTCATGTATTTCTTCAAGAAATCACTCTTGCAGTTCATCCAGCGCTCACAACTGTCTGTGTCTGGAAGAAATCAGGACACAATTTCTAACACTTTCCAACAGCAGAGGATGAAACCAGAAGTGAGATGTTTAAAATCAAGGTGTGCTCGCTGAGTTTATTAAGAACAGAAAGCAAAGAGGGAGTGGGCAGCTGCATGCTGCGCTCTTCCTGTCCTGTTGCACAGTAATGGAGCACAGCGCGAGCATGAGGAATGCTGAGAGTGTGCAGGAGCACTGCTGCCAGATGGAAGAAAATGCCTTTGATAGAGTAAGAACATCTGAATGAAGGATAGTGTGGAGTAACACATGAGGAGGCAAAAATCTTACCAACTCCAAAGAGCTCTGTGGCATTGAACTCATCTGTTCCAGCTAACAGGCTCACTTCAGTAGCTGCTGTCCTGAAGGCATCTTCAATACCTTCAGAGAGATGAAAGTACAGTGAAAGCTGGATCAAAAGATGAAAGACCACTAAATCAACACATGGACATACATACCATATGTCCTTACTATGAATAATGTCTTTAGTGATGTGGGTTTTTGTCTGCTATTGATAAGACTTTACCTGGGCAGTTAGGCATGTCGCAAGTTCTGGACTCGGTGGCTGTGCAGGCATAACCGCATGACCTCGTTCTCTTCTGGTTTCCGTTTCCACAAGTGACACTGCACGCTGACCAGCTACTCCAGTCCCCCTCTCCATCCATGTAGTCTTGGATCGGAGAGAAAGAAAGAAAGATCCTCAGCCTTGGTGCAGGCCATACGCTGAGCTTACTGCAGTCTAGCATGGACAGTTTTAGATACGGGGAAGTGAGGGGGTTCACTCTATAGTGTGCTCCTCAAAGCACATACAACATATGCTCATCTATCCACATGCACATGCTCTCTGTGCTAATGCAAAATTATTGTGTCAAAGTGCAATTTCGGCGAGCCAGTTAAAGCATTTTGGAAATTCCAACAAAGCTTCTGTGGATCCAGGAGACAATTTATAAATCAAGGTTTTCTTTGCTACCTGAGCATCCCAGGCACAGAAGCACCGGATGCCACTGAGCTGCTCTGTCTGTGATATATTAGTTTGAAAATGGGAAGTGAAATGGGAAGAAATTATTGTTTAAGTCCAATTATCATTGAGTCCATCACCGTTATGCACATACATGGAAACAGTTACATAAGGCTCTACGACCACCTCACTCCTCTGCCACCATGGCTGTACCGCACACGTGCACACACGCGTCTTAAAAGCCATACTCCATTGATGAGAAGAATTAATGTGGGCATTTTGGGGTGGAAGTATTTCTGGCTTGGTTCCAACCTTCCTATAGGCCCCCCGCTGCCATCTGCCCCTCATTATGAGCTTTTTTTGTATGAATACAGGCCAGATAGGCTTCTTCTACTGCTGCCCTTTCTCCCTTTTAAAGCATATTACAGAGCTGGGTGCCAACACTAACCAAAAATAAAGGAAAAAAACAGATAATAACCTGTGCTGAGACCACAGATGAGACGATTGAGTGGATGATCCTCACTGCCTGTCCACAATTATGCTTATAAAGTTTAAAGCCGAGACAGTAATGATGATAAAATAGTCCCTCGTCCATTTGTGTGGTATGAAATGACCGACGAATGAGATCTGACCACAGCGATAAGCCAGAAACATTAAACGCGGGCTTTGGTTTGACAAAAAAACAAAAAACATTATATCTCTGGCTGCCTAATCACTGTAGTGCAAGTGAATAAAATGAGATTTTCCACAGCACACGCATTCCTGTTCAACCATGTTGGTTTGGGCATGCTACAACACGGGCCGGACGCACACTGCCTGACAGCGAGCGTAAATTCTTCACCGGCAGATTTATCTGTGGGGTTACTTTGGGAGAGTCTTGCGAGGACGGTGTGGCGACTTTAACAGCGCCTCTGGCCCGGCTCCTGCTCCCGAACTTTGATGTAGCGAGGCGTTTAAACCGTGTCACATAGCGAGCTCCACAACACAGAGGAATCCATCTCATAAAAGAGTGTTAAAGGCTTCAATCAAGGGCTCCCAAAGGCTCGCCTGGGATGACTGCACTTATTATGGTGACAGCTTAAATCAGCAAATCTGCAAATTACAGATTCCACGTCAGACGACGGCCATGTGTGGAAACGCTGGGGACCAGCGCTCGAATAAGACGCGGCCAAATATTGTGCAGCGTGCATAAATTTCCCTGTAAACACACACACACTGTAATCCTCACCATATTCCGTTTGAGCTTTGCTTCCCCTCCTGTCCCAATCTGCCGGTGGCCTGAGGAAGTTGCTGTCCTCTGTGTTGCTCCCATAAGAGCGCTCATTCTCCTCTGTTTGATGAGTGGAGGAAGACGAGGAGGAGGAAGAGGACGACGACGAAGTGTGAGGCCACCAGTTTCTCCAGTTTGGCGAAGCCCAGTTGGGCTTGGTTTCCTTTCGGAGGCCTTTCTCTGGTTCATGGCCCTCTAGTCCATCCACCACTTCAATGGTCACCTGCATTAAGAGAAGTCGACTCAAAGTCAGTAAGAACTGAAGAATTGATCTATGGATGGTGGCACTTTCTGGTACCCCGACACACAGAGTTGCCCACTCCCTGTTTTCTGTCCTCACACATGTGCCTCCCAGATGAGGGGGGAACTCTACCCCTGCCCCGCAGTCACCCTCCCACCTCTCGGGCTCTCTCCACCTAAACACAAAGTTCAAAGGGCGATTCAGCCTCCTCCAGACCATGAAAGCCAGATGAATCTCAGGATCAAAGACACCCCCCCACCGACCCCCCTTCTCCCATAGCCTCACGCCCTTGCTCAATTGGTTGCTCTGCTCTCTTCCCACATCTTGAGATGTTAATACACTTTGTTCGTGCTCAGATCTGGCAGCGATGCCCTCAGAAATGGAAAGACCCCCTTGCTAGATTAGACAGGAGAATGATTTAAACATGGCAGCGGTTACTCGACCATCTGCATCACTGAGGGACTTATGGGCAAGGGTCTGCCGCACATTTACATAAGCTGCTGTCTGTCTCCCATCACACGGGTTAGCAGTGAAGCATTGCCGGTTAGCATCTGCTTTTCAGCTGTCATTATGATCGACGTGAGGCTTCACCGTGTCTCTTTAGCTTTGCTCGCCAGGAAGTGTGAAAAGGGACAAGGGGGGCAAAAGGAAGGAGGAAAGGCGACAGAAGGGGGTTAACGACGTGCGCCAAACTATTCTCCTTCTTCCTGTTTGATCTTCCTGTCCTGTGTGCTTGAGTAGTCTTGTCTTAAGCGGCAAAAAGCGTCAAAGCACGCTGGCAGATGGGGAGACACGTGCGTTTACCTGAATGTTGGGATTCTGTCCATTGATGTCAGCTTTGGAGAGGTCGGGGAAGTTGTGCAGATCTAGGAGGAAAGCGCCGGGGCCGTCCTTGTGTACGCTGCTGCCCTGTGCCCAGGGGAGGGTTGCAGGCCGATGGGCCAGTCGGTGTTCTGGACCAGACCGCCGGTCTTGAGGGGCCAGCTGGGCTGAGGAGCTGCTTTTTGCATTTATGTTGTTCTGTTGAAGACAGAAAGGAGGGCAATGTTAATTTGTCATCACTTTTAAAAAAAAATCAAATTGGTTTGGTTTGGCTGTAAAAACTAAATAGCCCTATATGTAAGAAATCCAGGGTTTGCACACTCAGCAACATTAAGATTGATCTCTCGTGTTGACAGAGGTTCGCTCGACCATGACCTCTGTCATAAATCCTGCAGACAGTGGACTACTGGGAGCCCAGAAAGAAGGAGCCACTGGGATAAACATTCTGTGTGTCTGCCTGCTTAAACCAAAATATAATCTGTCAAGAACTTGCATTCAGAGCCAATGTCACAGCTAGACTGTATATTTTTCCATTTTTAACTGACAGAGTATACTTCTGCTTTACCATAGAAATATAACCTGGACATATATAGCATGTGCTGATGGTGGCTGGGAGAAAAGAGCCATGTAGGACCTATGGTTTTCCTGCTTTGGGGCTATACAGAGAAACCTAAGCAAACATTGCAAAAATAATTACATCTGCCATCTTGTAGGCAGAAAAACATTTGGTGCACTGACAGGAGTGTTGTAAATTCATCCCAGAAGGACACTTGAGGCGTTTGTCCCCTATCAGGTATGCACAGAAGGAGCAATTGGACAGGCAGCCGTAAGCAGTCGGCAATCATCCCCGTTGTGGGGTGGCAGAAAATAAGATCAAAAAAAGCCATCAATCACGCTCCTTGTTTTCTTTTTTCACGTCCCGTTTCTTCCTGCCTAGTGTTTTTGTGGCCAGGCTGAAGCCTGAGAATATGGCAGCGGCGCTCTACGGTTGCGGTGGCCAGTCACAGACAAAGTGTCAGCTCAGCCACATTGTGGTGGGTATAAAAGCCCCCAGTGGAGCTGTTTGTGTCCAGCCAAGGTGCACTCCGGGGCAATATAGGCGCTGTAAATGGAACGGCACAGCAAGGGAGGAAGGATTATAAATGTAACTTGTATTCAAGTGAGCCGGCTGCACAGAAAGACTTCCACATCCACTGAGCATTGCGTTCCTTAGTTCAAAACCAGATGGAGATAATGTGATAATGGATTTCAAAGAATTTTAAAACGTTCAATCCCATCTCTTAATTTGAGCGATTGCTTTAATTACAACGATTATATCGCTGGCCATAACTTTGAGAAAGAGGAGCAGATGCATCTAAATTGTTGCTTCAAACCGCACACACACAAAAAAGGTTATAACTTACATATGACGACAAGTTTTTAATGACAATTTATGTCCAGAATTGTAAAATTTGACATTCTGAAAAAGGAGATTCCAGCTAAAAACCACAGACGTCTTCACAACCAGCCAATTACGGCCGAGGGCTCAGTACTGGAAAACATCATTCCAGCAGCGTCGGCTATCGACCCTTTATGCGAACATCACAGGGCTCTCTTTGGATGTATCACAAGTACTTGGACTTTGAGATGCCCATGTGATAACCCTGCCTTTCAAGTTCCCAGTCTTCAGATTTCAGTGGCTGTAATTGAGCCCCGCTGAGGGAGGAGGAGGGGAGGAGGGGAGGGCAGCCCTGAATGCAACACTCACAGCTTCAGTCCACTGTGTAAATGCAAGCACACATCTGTAAACAAATTAAACAGGTGTGGTTGATCTTATCTGGGAGGCCACCTCTTTTTTTTATACAAATGCTATGAAAAGTTACTTTTTTGCTGTTTCCCTACAACTCATCGTTTATGGAAGTTTATCCAAAGACTCTAAGACGGTTAATCAAAGCACAAAAATGACTTTTCCCCACGTGTTTGTCTTGCAAAAGAAAGCATGGAGGTAGAAAGCAATTTTTTTAAACCATGAAAACCCAGTCGCAGTGTTTACAGAGAGATTATTCCTCAATTATGCTGTCTAGTCATATCAGAATCTTCTGTTGTTTCATGTTATGGGTATTTACAGACTTATTATCTAGTCTTGACACAAATATGAATACTTTAAAGTCAATCTTTAACATGTTCTCCATTATGCTGGAGCCACTGATCCTCAGTGTTGAAGCTCGCTGAGCTGCAGCTCAATTGTAAACACAGAGTTTGGCAGCTTATAGGCAAATATTGGTAGTTTATCAGCACTAATTCCACCTAATCTATGGCTTAAACATTAATTATGTTGCAAACAAGGGGGGGGGAAGCACCATATTACAGAACTGCCACTTTTTCCCTTTTTTCCATTTCAAACTGAAATAAAAGTCAACTAAACGCTGCACTAAAATTAAAAGCAGTCATTTACTGTCAAATTGTATTCAGTAAATTTTCCACTGTATCCATTTGCAGTAAGAGCCAGCTTAAAGATAGTTTCCAGACTAGATTATTTAAAGATTGTTGCTCAAAAGTCACAGAAAATGGAAGGAGAGTTTTTGCTTTGCTGTGATGGTAAATTGCTTCTATGTACATGTGGTAGACCTGCAGTAGATTAAAAACTGAGCTAGGATCACATACAGAAGTTAAAAATGTGGAATTCCCAGCCTGTAGATACTTAACTTCAACATCCCTGTTATTTACAAATCACTTGGTCTTATCGTTTCCCTCTCTGCCACCAAAGACCAAAGAAACAATTACTTTTCTGGCCGTCCTCCCAAACAGAGTTGCAGCTTGACTTAATAATTCAGGTTTCATGCTTTCCTTTTGCCTTTGAACAGCCGGCTTCTCGCTTTCCTTGGTGCCACGAGCAGAGATGATGGTTTTCTGACTGCTATTGAGCTAGCATCCTGACATCATCGGTCACCAATATAAGCCGCTTTTTGTCGCTCTATGTTTCCGTGTTATGAGCTCGGCAGTGTTGAAGGACAAGTCATGAAATGTTACACCCCCAAATTACTGATTTTATGATTTTTTCCCTACTTGCCACTCCAAGAATGTGCTTTTTTTCTACGTCTAACTTTGCTCTCATACAGTAACAGTACACAGAAAAAACTCATTTGAATGTTAAAAAAATCAGCAGCGTTCCCGATCACTCATCTGAGATCCGCCTCGACAAAGTAAAATGCTTTAATTTGAAGATCAAAAGTGACACGCAAGTCTTTGGTTCATCTGGGGGGCCTCCCAGGATGCCCCCACCACCACCCCACCCAAAAAAAAGCCATTAATGAACACTTGCACACACAAGCCACCCCCTTTACATCCTCACAGTATCTCTTCTTCTTTTCCCGCTTCCCCCTTTTTCACTTTGTGAGGGCTGCTTAAAGGGGCATGACTCTATTTTCAATTGGGAGCAACTCAGGGGTCCTTCCCCCTGGGAAGCTGGCAGGAAATGAAGGCCGTCCACATTGTGCCAGATGCTTTTCAACACTACGCTTCTGTAGGTGGAAGAGAAAATCATCCTTTCCCTAGTCACATGGCGTACCCAAATGTTTGCTTACATGACGAAACGGTGAAGATACAAGCCATGGAGGACCTCTTGAAAAGAAAAGCACAATTTCATGAAACCTAACTGCATGCATTTTTATTTTTTAATTTAACTAATTTCCCGCAGCCACAGTGGCCTTCCTTCTCCAGCGATTATAATAGGCCTCAGACAAAAGAGTTTTCTCTTTCCACCTCAGGTGCATGGAGCTGCATCCTGCCAATTGTTCTTCTGTGAATGGCACTTTAAATATGACACCTCGGGATGACAATACACCCCTTGGGCTGTGACAAGCACGGCTGAAAGATGACATCACGGTCTTCAGTGGAGGGTCAGTGAAGCGTATCTGCAGTTAGTCGCAGCGTTCGTGAGCAAAGAAAATTTACAAAAAAGAAACCTCAAGGCTCGTCTGGCTTCTTCGTCACAGACCACGTTCTGCCTTGTAAAGCTGGACGAATGCCAAACGGGATCCTGAAGCTGGGATACAAGTTGGCATGCATGAAGTTTATTTATTTATTTTTACTGCGATTCAGCTGGAGAAACTCCCTGCTACTCCTCATCCCTGCTCATCCGATCCAGCATTTGGCCATGTGACAAATATTCAATAAATTCCTGGAATATTTCCTCAGCTTTGCATGGCCTTATATCCCACACAACACGGGCTTGTTTTGGCATATACGCGGGTGTCACAACGATGGCAGTGATCTGGTGAAGTAAAAATTCTTTCCATTCATTTCCCCTAAGCCCCATTAAAGCATTTACACGGGGATACCATTCCAGTAGGCATAAATACCCATTTATCACCAGGAGAAGAACAAAGTATTCCAGTAGCATGCTAAATATACATCAAAAAGCAGCTGAAGGATGCTTAACACTCTCTAAAAAAGCCTGTTGATCCCAGACCCGTCTTAACCCGCAGGTCAGGATTTGGGGCTCTGCTGGAGACTGTGCGCTTTATGCTTTATGTTAAAATGGGCAGTTAAAACCATTAAACCTGCCTTAAGTGGTGTCGTGTTGACAAATGTCTCCTCCAGTGAACTTTTGTTGGGACACCTTCTAAAGTGGACCACAAGCTTTTAGCAAAACTGTCTTTTGACCATAGTGTCTTGAGATTTCCAAACTTTACAGTCTTGCTTACACTAATAGGTGTAAAACGATTTAAAAAGTGAAGTTTAAAGTTTGACCTGAAGCGGTTAAATGTCAAGAGTTTCCTGCAAACACACCCTGGGCAGGAAGTGGGCACCTTCAGGGCTTCAGCTCTGACCCCTCTGCCTTATCAAGTGTTGGCCTGGATGACAGTGATGAGCCCGTGATGACAGAGGAGTGCCTGCAGCTAGCATTTAAATCCCCGACAACAGGGAGGTGTGTCTGGTGTGGGGCACTGATCTCTGACCCTGCCTCATCTTCTGCCCCTCGGCTGGCTCACCACAGATCCCCGGGGGACATCCCGTTCGTATGTCAATCTCCATTCACTCACAGGACAACCCCCCCAGGTAATGAAGGTTTGTTTTACCTGGGCTGCATACTCATATGAACATTTGATCAGAACCATCTGCGAGCGGACACCCCTCGGACTTCCCAAATTTAGTGTCAAATTTCCCTGAAGATGATTTCTCCTTTATGGAAAAACAAAACAAAACAAACAAACAAACAAACAGCAACGAGGCTACTCACAGATTTCCCCCACTCACCTCTGTAAGCGCTGTGCTCTGATCCAGGCTCACAGTTACATTCCCTTGGGGAAGCGGATTGCTCCGCAGCACCGTGATGTGCAAGGTAAGGAGAAGAAGTCCCAGGAGCAAGAGCAGTTCCGCCGCCAGTCGCACCATCCTCTTGACGCGACCGCTCTTTGGAGCCCGCGGTGTGGTCGGAGCTCCGACTCCGCCTCCTCCCGGTGCAGAGACTCCAATCTCCGGATCCGCCGGGGACGAGGAGCCGCAACACCACTTCGAAGCCACTTCGGGAATCAGAATTGCAAAAAATAAAAATAAAAAATAACAAAGAATGAAGGGAAACGGAGCGGAGGTGGGGCAGCAAAAATAGTTGAGAGAGAGAGAAAGAGGTTTTAGTTTGGATCCAGTGCTTTTTCTCTGCAGATGTTTGTATTGTCCTGCGTGAAGGTTGGCCCTCTCACTGAAGGTTCACAAAGTTTGATCTGAAGACGAACGCGGTGAGCCAACGCTGATGTGCCAATCAGTGCGGTGCAGCGAATCCTGCAGGACCGATCCAGCGTGCAGCATTAACGCTTTCCTTTCTCCGAGCTCGGGAAACTTGCAGCCCCGTGTCTCCCCCACACGCTGAGCCTCATGCTTCAGTTTCCCTAACTTCCACCTCAGCCGCTTTACGCATTTCTCGTCATGTGCGCACTCCGCGTTAACCGGCGCACTCTCCGGTGAGCCCTAACTTTGGAGGAAATAAAGGAAAGCGCAGGTAGTTTAAAAAGTAGCTCTTCACTGTTCAAACTTCTCGACGGAGTTGTGTCTGCTTCATAAACAGCGCGCATCCATAGCGCGGGACTGCGGGCCCCGCAGAAACGGAAGACTCGGGCTCGCGTGCGTCTCTTAACGAGTCGTAGGCCGCTGGTGGAGAGAAACCATATCACACTACCGACACACGCTGTTCTTGTTGTGCGCTCTTGAGGTGGTTTTATACCAAACGCCCCCGTGCAGGCGCCCTCCCCCCGGTTAACTCTTTCGTCCCTCTGAACCAGTCCTCGCAAAACTGAAATCCGGTGGAGCTTTTCACGTCCACAGCATTCCTGAGAAAGGTGAAAACTGAAACACCCAGAAAGTATATTGGTACCCTCTGCTTTCCGCTGCAGGCGACTTACAAAAGTGCGCTCTGGTCACCTGATCAAAATGTTTAAAACAGTAAATTTTATAAGTTACATTTTCTTAAAAGGGCATGTTTGATATGTGAGATTAATTAATATGACATAATTTCTTATCATATCAGACAAGCAGGAACCCCCCCCCCCCACCACTACTATGTTTGGACAATGGAGACTTTTAAGTATCCACGGTGGTCCTGGGAGGCTCAGTGGTATACGCAAGCGCCTCGCAGCGCAGAGGTAGACACCCGAAGCGGCTCTGCAGGAGGTCTGCACATGTTGGCGTGTGTGCAGCAACAGCAGCAACAGCCACGTCTCAGATTGTGGAGAAGGTGTTGTAACATCTCACTTAAGCAGGACAAATGGTGCGTAATGTGATTAGCTGTTGTGAGACTATTTATTGTCCGCTTCAAAGGACAGGCCGCTGTGTCAAATTATGCACCAAGCAGGGCCGCTCGCTGCTTTATCGTGGGTGACAGCTCTGCTTGATCCACTTGGCCCGGAAAAGACCACGCTTTCCGTGTCATCTGTCACCTGACGACGACTAACAAGATCCTATTACCTAGCGGTCATAAATGATTTGTAAGCGTCGTAACAGCTAAAATAAGCTCGGAATCATCCTGACATTGGTTTTCGTGGCACAATTCAACCCGCAGGAGAAAGACACGTTATTTCTGTGCATGCGTAATCTGGGATCTTGGTGTAGGATTGCGATGAGTGAGAAAAATCCACAGGTCTGGTGAACTGAAGCCCTGTGTTTACCTCTACTGGTGTAGCTGCAGAGTCTCCTGATGCCCGTTTGCGCCAGAACCCATCATGGTCATTCCAAAGAAATCTAATGACCAACATTAGGAAATTTAGAGCAGGTGCTTGAAGAGTTCAACAACTTAAATATTTAATAGAGTACCCCTGACATCATGTATAGAACCCCATGAATATCTGATGAGGCTGAGTTGGGTTTAAAACACACAATAAGTTGTCTTCTGCATAATTGCCCCAATCTTGACCTTTTTCATTATTTTCCCTTATATCAGTAGTTTCCAGCCCAGCTCTACTCCAGGCTTCAGTCTTTCTTAGCCCAGGAGAAGCATAGCTGTCCAAAGCATGCAAGTTCTGTCCTGTTTCACTTCAGATCTCTCGCTCTCTTTTTTTTTAGAATAGAAAAATCTCTGTCTAAATGGAAAACAGAGAGCGGTAAGAATGGCTTGCCTGCTTTGGACACAGTGGTGGACATCAAAGGCGTAGCAGAGGATCCCTCTTCAGAATAGCAGCTACATGCCATTCCAATAAGTGCAGTGTATTTGGATCTGCAGTTCAAAAGAGGCTGGTGCAGGCAGGCAGGCAGGTCTCTGGGGCCTTGCCACCAGTAGTCTGGCTGCACAGATGTTTTGAATGCCAGCACAGACCATTTGCCACTTCTGCTGAAGCTGAAGGCAGTTACAAGTGACTGGAAAGAAGCTCGGAAAGACTCGCGCTCCCCACCTTCCCTGGCAGTCAGTGTGTATTACTGAACTCTTGTCTGTTTGGCTCAGGAGCTTGTTTGAACTTGACATTTTTCGGAGTAGATTTTTAAAAAAAACCTCTATATGTCAGTGACAGCTGAAGCTTTAAAAGTAGGTTGATTGCCAGCATGATTGCTTTTTATCTAAACAGTCTTTTAAAGATTAGGAAACATTTGACTAAAAATGACAGTTTTGTTGCTGATAGCTGTAGGATTTTACAAAAAAATAAATAAATAAATAACATAAATTATGCAATCTGCTTCAAGTAAAGCAGAAGTTTTCTTTTTTCATATTTTAGGGCCATGAGACTTGAATCAGTTGAAATTTATCCTGCAGCAGCCACTGTCATTCAGTTTCTTAACATGTTAGTGTTGCATACTGAATAATGCAACAAAAAGGGGGGGGGAAAAGCCACAGATAGGCTGTCCTCTCCCAGCTTAATTTTAAGCTCAAAAGTCATCGTCAAATATCAGGTTTTTGGAGCAAACCTTTCTCCTGCTGTGCAGCTATGCAAAAATATTGCCGGTAAGTCTCGGCACGTTAGAGTTTGCCTTTCTGCATAATAACACTGGAGCTTAGTATTTGAAGACTCCATGTCTGTGACGCACCGCGTTAGGGCAGAGGATGAATTCAAGCTTTTGAGCTTCTATCTCCACACGTCTCCCTCCTGCTGCAAACCCACGCTGAATTTTTAACACGGTTCACGTTTAGAGTTAAGGTGAAAGTAAACAAAAATTAATAACAGGCATCCGTTAGACGTTAGAGCACCCCGCTGGAAGCCGTGAGGCCACCTTTCCCCATCTCCTCCAGATCTTTATGAAACAGCACACTGGTATGACATCACAGATTTGTGGATTAAAGAAACCGTTTTCCATTGTTGCTGGCTATAGGAGCCAGATGTGAGATATTCACTTACAGCACAAAGCGATCAAGTACAGAGAACAGATTTCAAGAGTTAGCTGTTTTTTTTGGAAACTTTTATCTATGTTTGTACTTCATTATGTTTCCCAAGAACTGCATATTGCTTTTTTTTTTTATCTCCTCTTGTAAAATGTTATCACTATGCTGTTTATGGCGAGGCAAACACAAACATAGAAACATCCCGAGGAAAAACAAGTGCAGACAAGACCAAATCCGACACACTGTGAACACACATTCATCATCTATCTATAATCCTTCCTGTGTTAATCGAATGATTACCACATACCACGAGAATTTAGAGTTCAGAGCTAATTGCTGGGTAAGGTTTCTGTTGGCTCAGGTGCCGCATGCTCGGCATGCTTACCTTCACGACTGTAACGCAGTGTTGTGCGTGAAAGGGAACAGCAGGTCTTTAAAACATCAACAATTAAGCTGTTAAGACGTGGTGAATGAGAGCAGTCTCGCCACAAAACAAGCCATAACACCTTTTTTATTCTGCGCGCGGGCTGTTGAGATTTAACTGCATGTCAAAGAAGTAATTGCTGCATGATCTATTATTTACAGAAAGGCTATCATTTACTGTGGAGATGAAAGT
Source organism: Oreochromis niloticus (assembly GCF_001858045.2). NCBI lineage: Eukaryota > Metazoa > Chordata > Actinopteri > Cichliformes > Cichlidae > Oreochromis > Oreochromis niloticus. The sequence continues at coordinate 23,024,721 of NC_031978.2, forward strand.
GGTGTTTCACCGGGGACGCTTTTATAAAAACAGTTCACCGTGGAACACAAAATCTTCCTTTTGCTCGATCTGTTCAGCCACAAGTAGTGTAAACATTCATGCATCAGGATATAAGTTACAAAGGGAAGACAAAAGAAAACATGCCATCTGGAAGGTGAATTTATTATTTGGAAGGCATTCGTGCACAGCATTTGGGAACAATGGGTATAAAAAATCCTCAAAATTTAGTGAAGCAGCAGTTTGGAGATCTGTCAGTTTCTTAAAGTATAAGTAAACAGGTATCTAACTATTACTGCCATGGGCACCTCTAAAAAACTTCAAATATTAATTTAGGAGAAGCAAAAAAGTGCTTCCATAAAAACTTGTCAACGTCTAAATATAGACATAAGTAATTAGAAAAAATCTGCAAAAAAGTGAGCCCTCTTTTAATCTTTAAAAAAAAAAAATGCCCTCAGATGTCAGTGCAGAGGAGGTTAACATCTAAGATGAACAAAACAACATATGATTTTCTTCCACGAATAAATAACTCAAGAATCTTGAGATTTACACCAATCCAAAAGATGCTCGTGCATTCATTTCACATATACATATATTCATAAAGAAACTGCATTTCAAGAGTTCAAAAGATTTGTCTTTTAAAAAAGAACTAATACATAGTCCAACATTATGATTTAACACACATAAAAAACAAAGAAAACCCAAACAGCTACCAAACATTTGGCCCTTCTCCTGCTGTCTGATGAATTCACTGTGTGCTTATGATTGCTCAGTTTAGACACTGTGAAGTCAAAGGGTCAAAGGTCATATCAGCTGTCCAGCTCGAAGTCTGTCTCATCGCACAGGTCGGGCTGAGGGGAATATTTCCGCCGCGAGAACTTCAGGCAGAGAAGATCTCCCACCTCATTCATACAATCGAGCACCTGAGGACAATGGAAAGTCTCAGAGCATGTATGTTTCATATATATCCAAAGTATCAAAGTGGGAAATGCTTGTGTGTGTTTGTACCCGGTTCAGCATATCCCTGGTGTGTGCAGCAGATACACAGAAACGAGCTCGGGCCTCTGTGATCGGCGTTGCTGGAAAGCCGACCACAACTACGCCGATTTTTCTCGCCAGCATTTCTCGCGCAAAAGCCCTGATCAGCATAAAAAAAGAGAAACGGGTTAAACACGCAGCACACAAATGGCTTTAGGAACACGAGGGCTTTTTTTTCTACTTCTGCTTCTTCTTTTTTTGAGTCCTCCTTTTCCGACTGAATGTGGTCAGTTATAATGTTGTCACATTATATTTGTTACAGCACCTACATAACACAGCAGTGTAACTCATATTTACGAGTTCTGAGTTCACCGAAATGAGCACGCAAGTCACATTACGATGGGAAATGTTTTGGTGCTATGCCTCATCAAATTTAAAATCCATAGGAACGTTGTTCCTTCTAGCCTTTCCAAATGTTTAAATATGCAGTCGGGACGTGTGGTTTGCGAGGCTTGTGATAATTTCTGCAAAGCACCATAAATTAAAAAGGGTGCAGTAATTGTTTTGACGACCTCAGAGCAAATCTGTTCATTTGAACAAAGCCAACCTGCTCTGGCTCACTTTACCGTGGACAGTTTGAAGAGGTTAAAACCTTAAAATGAGTCCTGAAAATGGTTTGATGAATCTGACCCGGTATATTTTATATAAACATGGTGATGAGTATCTACAGAAATATGTTCAATGCTAATAAACGGACTTCAGTGTTGTTATAGGAATAAATATTTTGGCTCTGGAAAAAAATTTATTTTTTTTGAAACAAGGTTTGGGGACCTGTGAAATTTCAACTTTATTACAATAAACACTGATACTCACGATAGCAGAGCGATCTAAAATCACAGGCTATATGATGATGCTATCTGATTAAGGCAATAACTGAGCAGAATTTGTATTTGTGCGGATATTAATGTTGACTGTCATATAATCAAGGACAGTTGATTACATACCCGAGTGGGAGTCTAGGGTTATACCAAATCAGTACCTGATGTTGCCTCTTAAGAGGTTAAAGACATCATAACACTACACAAATGATTGATGGAAACTTTGGAGGCACACGGTGAGCTGATCAGAAGATGCACGTGATGCTATACTGAAGCTAGGAACAAGGAACATCCTGATCATCTCGCTCTGTAAAAGTGTTTTCATGAGTGTTTCTGTGTGCTTACACCACTTTGGCTGGCATGTAGAGCAGCACTGGAACCACAGGTGAGTCATCATTGCCGTAGATGATGAAGCCCATCTCCTTCAGTCTGGATCTGAAGTATTTGGCGTTCTCTGCCAGTTGGCGAATCCGTCTCATTCCTCCAATTAAAACAAGGACACCAGCAGATGTACATGAGTAAAGCACCTTTTTTCACTGAATTTCCCCGCCATATTTCTACCGTGCCCTGTAGGGAAGGACATTAACTGTCAGTAGTAGCTAATGTACTGTGAGTCCTGTGCAGTGCCATCTCATTCTGAGTCCTGCACCTCCATCTGGGCCATTCCAGCCTCCTCTATGAAGTTGTTCATGATTACAGCTCAGCTGCAGCAGCAGATGGTTCAGTTTTGTCCGCCTGACAGCAATGGTATATGCGCTTGCATGTTGCCAGAGTGGGGGTCTTGCAAATTGGATATGATGGATTTTGCGCGGAATTAGTGACTGTGGGCTGCCACGAGAATGTAGCTGTGACATATAGTGAACACGAATAATGCTTAAGTATCACACGCATTTCCTATAAATTCACTGCACTAGAAAATAAATCAAAGGCAGCAGAGGCGGCTTGTTCTGCTGACCCTCTGTGTTCCCGAACAATGCGAATCACTGGGGAGCCCGCTTGCTCTGTAGCTGCTGCAGAGTTTGGCATGGCCGGCCTTGGAACACAGCTCTGTTTCCCTCTGATTACCTGGGAACAGATTGGCAGTTCTTTCAAAGGGATGTAAGAGAGCACTTTAAATCCCCTTATCTCAGAAGAGGGAGAAGGAGAGAGAGGGAGAGAAAGGGGGGGAAAAAAAACATAACATTCGGACATCTGCCAAAAAAGCCCAGGCCCCATTTTGTAAATTGTTTCTCTCTGCTAAGATAGAGGGCACGGAGGTCAAAAACCTGCTGCCAGACACAAGAATCGTACAAGCAGGCGAGAACGTGTGGACGTTGCTGTCTGTCAGACTTGTGTGAAATTCAACATCAAAGGGAAAAGATGAAGAAGACAGAGGACGACTTGGAGGAAGAGGAATAAAGACTTATGACACAGATATTCAAGGGCTCTGTTAGGTTTCTTGTCACAATGAGATTTTAAAGTTGTTGTTTCTTTTTTTTCGATGGACACTGGGACTGATGTTTAGAAAAACTGCCTTCCCTCCCCTCTATAAGACAGGTTAAGGCAATTCTTTTTTCCACAACAGATATTTCACTGGACTACGTCAGATACAAAGCATGTCTGCTTCAGAGCCAGATGAAAAAGTTACTCATCTCAGCAAGAAACTGCAGCATCTACCTCGACCGCAACGCAGCAGGGTCTAGTCCTTGAAGTGATGACAGAAGCGTTTCATTTTGTTTGTCACGGCTGCCTAGCTTTGCCTCATGGCGCATGCTGTAAATACTGTAAATTTGGTATAACCCTAATGTGTAATCTGTCATTACTTACTAGGCACTAGATGCACTAATGCTACTCCCGTTAGCACTCCTTCCATTACCAGGAGTACAGCAATAATAACTCAGAGAGAATTGCCCCGGTGGTATCGCGTCTGGTCTGGTAACGACCGCTTCCCCTGCCCTCGTGTCTGATGCCATTAGAGCAGCAACTTTTCAGAGCAGCAGCGTTCTCCGCAACACACACATGAAAATAATTTCCTCCACGTTAGGGTCACGTGTGTTCAGGGACTGCACGTCTCCCTGCTCCTTACCGCTGCAGACCCCTGTAATTGCTTCCACATTTTCTGACCAGGCAGCTGTTTGCATTTCCCTGCAGGTCTCACTGCTAATGTTAACATCGGTGGTGTCCTCTGGATTACGTTTGCTGTCGTTTCCATAAAAATTATATAAAGGTGTAGAAATTTTTATAAACCAGACGGGCAAAGAACGTGTGATGAGTAAATACGTACAAAGAAGACATTAGTGGGAGTGGGCAGCCATACTTACCCTCTGTGCTTCCATCTTTTCCCATGATGCACTTCATGGCACGTATTATCTGCTCAGTGGCAGGAGGGGACATGGCCGTGGCGTATACTGCACTGTGAGAATGTGTCCGCAGGTAGTCCACCAGCTCCTGCAACATGGGAGTCAAACGCTGAGCAAGCACAACTGCACAACTATTCACAGAAAACAAAGCAACAGCTCTGAACCTCTTGTGTGACCCTGCAGTATATTCGAACACCACTAGGGAGAGCTCATGTATAGTCAACACCTGAGAAGCAATTAAAATACTTCAAGTCATTTCTCTGTCACTGTGACTGTCTTGGCACTGACTGTAAAATAGCCCTGGATCCTTTCCTGCTCTCCACTCTGGGGTGGGGGAAGCCAACACATGAATGTGAGAAAGAACCAAAGTCAAAATGAGCCAGAATGAGATCTGTCGTGCTCATTATTCCTAAATGTCAGCAGGAGATTAATTCTGCTAGTGGCTGACAAGAGAAGAGGAGGATTTCAGGAAACCGATTTGGTCACGGGTCCCTAAAGCGTATGTGTGTAAGCGGCCTGAGGTTGGGGAGCTGTGATGGGCTGCTGCTCGGTGGCAAGCCGGGGTTGCGGGGTGATGACACGTAAGCCGGAGATGCTGTCTGGCCACCGCTTCCACTCACCACCATCTGTCCCTGCTGGGCGGTGGCTGCGGCTTCCTCAAGCGCACGAGGGGGAAAGGATTTCAGGGGAAGTGCTTGAATGTAGGATAAGAACCCTGAAACAACCTGACATCTGTTTTCGTTTAAGGCGGGAGATTTTCACAGCTTTGTGGTCCTGCAGGATTACGGTGCAACCAAGATAAACCGTTTAAGAGGACACGTCCAAAATTCATCTCATGCTTGGGGCACGGACTGACAGCTCAGAGGGTTTCCTCAGCCGCACGGTGGCCACAGCACCGATGTGGGAATACGTGTTCACAAAGCTCCAGAGTAGAGGCGCTTCCAGAACAGCAAGCCCACTTGAACTTCAACAGATTTATTTAATAACCTAATTTCAATCTCATCCACATTTTCAGAGATGGCCTAATGAATAAAGACTCCTAAATATAAGTTTGCAGTGACATAGAAATAGCTCTGGGTGTATTTATTGGGGTATTTATTTTTGGTACCCTCATAAAATAGCTATAACATGACTGTTTTCCAGAGCACATCTGCACAGTCTTTTGTTGGTCAACCCAAATCCAGTTAATGTAGGACTTGGGGTATTTCACCACAACAACAAATACGTCAAATCTAAAGGTTCTCTCTCTTTTCCTGCCTTTTTTCCTTTAGGACTTTACTGCAGCCAGCTGTCACACCAGGAAGAGTGTTCATACTTCAAACATTATCATGCTTGTTAAAAGTCATCCTGTTAAATCTGGAGCGCAGTTCTGATGCCTGCCACAAGAAGGGGCTGGCCCTCTGCCAGCTTTACCTTCTTATTATGGCAGAGCAGGGCTGGGGGAAACTGAAGGAGAAAGAAGGAAGGGTCCCTCTCTGAATACCTAATTCAAACAACATGGTCGTTTCCGTTGTTGCTTTCTAATCAACTGCCACAAAACTGGTGTGGTTATGTACCAAAGTGTACTATTTAATGGAGTAAAAAAAAAGAAAAGAAAAAAAAGTGCCCAGAGACGCAGCCTGGGGAACATTTGTGGGACATGTGAGGGCTAAGAGAGAGGGAGTATAATTGACTTCCATACATTTTTAATAAACAGCCCTGGCGCAGAATATAACATGCATCATAAAAATTTACATTTCAAAATCTAAATATTTGAAAATACTCTTGTGTGATGTTTAAACCTGCTCCGGAGCCAGAAGGGTTAATTGTGTTACACAATGCTTGTCAGGTTATTTAAACCATGTCAGGATTTAAAAAGCCGGCTCATTTATTTGATTTTCTGTGATGCTAATTCACCCAAGGCTGTTGGGATTGTTTCAGTGCGATTAATCCAATCAGCTTATTTTCTTAAAAAATTGTGTCACGACCCTATTTTGTCCAAGGAGTTTTATTTTCATTTTTAATTCTTCTGTAAAGCAACAGGTCTGCGGCAGTTCTTGCCTTTCACAAGATTGCTATGAACTGGCGATGTGGAGGGAAATGAAAACAGCGATGATGGATCGTATTCTTTTGAGAAAGCCGGGGAGGCTGATAAATGTAACAACATCACTGCCGTGTTGACGATAGAGTCTTATCTGTCCAGTCTCCCTAAAAAGGTCAGAAAAGTGTCAAGTCTGGAGTGTCCTGGAAAGCTTATATGCATTGGGAAGCAGAACTCAGGATCATGACTGCTTATTTGGTCCCTTGTATGTAATATAAATACACGAATACTGAGAAGCACTGATCAGATGAGAGTAAATTTGTAGTAACCTTTTTCCCTGCGATATAGCCTCCAGATGCCCCGAAGCTCTTTGTAAAAGTCCCCATCATCACGTCCACATCAGCCGTGTTCACATTAAACAGCTCGGTCACACCCCTCCCTGTTTGGCCCACTGCTCCGATGCTGTGGGCTTCATCCAGGTACAGGTACGCTTTGTATTTCTTCTTCAGAGCGATGACTTCAGGCAGTCGCACCACTGAACCCTCCATGCTATTGGCAAAGAATCGCACACACACACACAAAGCATACGTTTAAAAAGGGATCAACATGGACACACGCATTTAAGAAATTACAAACCAAACTGTTAAAGTGATTAACTTTAAAAGGAAAGACTCTGACCCCGAACCAACCATATCCACAGCAGAGCATCTCTGCTTCTACAAATGCATATTATATAATCTGACACGCCACAGTCTTCCAAGAATCTTTCCTGCTGGCCTCTTTCACTTTACTCCCACCTTTCTTCCATTTCTTCCTCCCCTCAGATGCAAACCTTTTAAGGCTACAAATAGACAGCATGAGTGATTATACGGCTGGGGAACGGAGCAATCCCAGACCTGCTCTGGTTGCTATGGCTGAGAACGTCTGCAGCCCAAATGACATAAGACAGGGTTTCACCAGGACCGATGTGGACATCAAAGGCAGACTCGGGATATAGCTAAAGTATGCTTACTCTTTATCCAAGCCTTTTGATGTTGCTGGGAGGTGATAGACGGAGCATTAGTTCTTTCTGTGCTTTGCTGAAAGGCGCCATTTCATTCTCATGTCTTAGACATTACTGTCTGACAAAGACAGTCTGATGATTTGCAATTAGGTTGTCTTTCAAAGTACCAGGATTGTTGTGGGACTAATTACATTATATTAAGACCAACTGATGGCCAAGTTTAAGGCTTTCTTCTTTTTTGATGAAAAAAAATTGACATAAAACAAGTAATCTTCACGGCATCATATTTTACTTTAGGAGGAATAAAATGCAAGTGCAGCTGAGGGCAAAAAGAGGGAAGAAAGGAGAACAGAAAATGGCCATGATAAACAGTTGGAGCTGGGGGTGTAGCCAAGTCAATCTCTATGGCTCCATTTGGCCTTGATTTGGAGCTAATGAGCAGATGGAGAGGGTCACTAAGACTCAGGATAGCTCACTGGCGGGAGAGGCACACAATACCTTTCTCCTTTCTACGGTAATCAAATGGTACCCGACCACATGCACACACACCCATGCACTTGCATACGCTTGCACACACGCAGACAATCTATTATTCAAGAGCGCAGAAAAGGAAGCGATTGAAAAAGAGACCATAACAGGGACGGCTAAGCACAGGATCACCTCAGGTTATAAATTAAAATTTCTACTCAAATGGGGCTGTGCAAAACCTTTCGATAGACCACCTGGAAGCTCATAGTTAGAAAGACTGATACAAGAGACCCAAAACATGTGTCTGTGAAAGCAGCTATATTATAATGTGTGTGAGGTGTAATGACGGCTGACCTGTAGATGCCTTCCACCACGATGAGAATCTTTTTCCAGGGTCTGTGGGTCCGAGGCTGTCCTGAGCAAACTGCTTCTTTTAGCATCTTCTCCAGACTCTGCATGTCTGACATATGTGCACACAAAACATCACATAAGGGAGAATAAGCGGAAGAGACACAGCAAAAGAAGACAGACCCTAACAATAAAAAAAAGTATGTCGGCAATCCTAGTTTGGATATGTGTTATGGCACAGCATACAGGATAAAACTCCAGTGCTATAGCTTGTGCGGAACACCGACATCAACGCAAACCTGAGAGTGGGAAGAAATCATTTCCACTGGAGTAGGTAGTTCACAGATTACACAAGACGCTACTTTATTTGCCAAAGACACCTTTCACAAACAACACACCGGAAATACCTTTGCACTATGACGCTTACAAACACCTGAGATATCTAACTAGGTTAAATATGTGGCTAAGCCTGAGCGATGATGTGCAATCTGCATATCTGCATTGTTTTTGTTACAAAAAAATTTGACTTGGCAAAAACATTTCCTGTTGACTGAGAGTCAGTGATGACAACACTAATGATCCTTTGCTGCATACCAGCAGATGGCAGTATTAAACAGCTCCAGTTGTTATGAAAGCATGTTATTCAAAGTATGACTGCAATCCAACCATTTCCTGCTGAGGAGTGAGGAAAGCTGTCGTGGCTAATAATCTGTCATAGATGATTGATGCTCCTACTTCAAAACAAAAACAGGTTCACTTAAGAGGCAACAGATGCTCCGCTGCTAAAATTCCTTCCCGAGGCTTAGCAGAACAATGTCTCGGCTGAGGAAAGCAGAAATGAAAAAAAGGAATTCACTGTGGCTTTCTCTCTGCACAGTCAAGAGTGAGCAAAAGATTATTTCACAGTGAAACACTGATATAAGATAAGCCACAGCGTGATATGAGATACTGTATGACTGAGGATGGTTATCTTCAGCTTCGATCCATAAAATGATTCCACGTTATCTTATCTGTGCTCTCACCTTCGGGGTACACACACGCTACTGGCTTAATAAATAAAACATAAATACATTTGATTATTCGAAAGAGTAGGACTGCTGTCTGTGCATTATAACTAAACAACGTGGTAATTCTCCCGCACATGTATGACAAATCTGCCGGACAAACCAGTTTGTCTGCTCTAAAGTATGAATTCCATCTCTGCTAAAAATAATCCTCGAGAGATTTTAGAGAGTGCTTGCACCAATAAGTATCATTACAAAAAAATACAAGCATTGGAGTTGTTCATAAATCTTTTGTTGTGGCTAAATTGTTTGGCATAACCCTCTATGCAAATATTAGAAATAAAAGAGTTTCTGAGTGCCTAGCGCAGGAGGATTAGTGGCAGGGAGGGGTCAGCAGCTCAGGTGCCTGAGGGCTCTTTGCCTTTAGACAGGCCTCTGGGATCTGCTTTGAGGACCCATAACTGACTCTGCTTGTACCTGTCAGGAAAAATTTGCTGCCAGAGGACTGGCTCATTTGTGCTGTCTGCTGAAAGGACAGGGATGTATCTAACGCGAGCAATGGACGTTGCACCATCCACGCTTGATATTTTTCCTCTTGACAATATACCAGAGAACAAAAAGTTTAAGTAAAGATGATGTTTTGTTTAAAAAAAAAACCCCTCAAACAACTTCACTATTGCTTCACGGCTGCTGCTGCTGCTGAATAAGACATAAGTGTGATTTCAAACCGAACCTATTGCATTAAACACAGAATGTAGGTCTTTCCTAAGGCAAATCCTGTACCACACAAAAAACAGGAACCTGCTCCTCACAGCAGCACCAGTATACAATTAGGTGCAGAAAACACCTGATACTGTGAGCCGAAGTGGCTGCAAACAGTAACAGAAACTTTCTCAACAGTCAGTTTGATGACAAAAAGGCACAGAATGCATGGTGGTTAAACGTAAGAATAAAAAAAAAAAAGGTGTTGTTTTGTACTATGGTGCATGGACTATTTATGTACTAGGTGATTGGACTCACTGTTGTGTTTGAACACTCGGATGGTTGCTCCTGACAGTCTGGCTCCCAAGATGAGAGAAGTGTGATTGAGCTCATCGCTTAGTATCAAACAACCCTGGAGAACAGCAAAGAGAAAAGACTTTATTTAAATTTCACAAGGTATGCTTTGTGCTTTCGGGGTAATAGTCAATCAAAAATTTCTAATCTAATGCTCAAAATGCCTCTGCAAACACAATAAATAGGGTATATGACATAAATTTTTCATTACTGATAAAAAGGTAAAACTTGATCCGTTGATCTTTTCTTTCTAGCTGAAGAATGTGTGACTAAATAAAGGTAGTTCACACCTCTTCCCCTGCCCCTTGATCCAGGCCTCAATCATAGGTCTGGTTCTCTGTGCAAAAATAAGTTGTATGCACTGCACGTTAGCAGGTTTTTACTTCTTTGATGTCTGATGAAGTTCTGACCCACAGACGCATTGCAATTTTCATAACCGACAGTACAGTACTCCATGTTCCTTAAAAAAAAATCAGTATGCAAATTAATTCAGTTGTTCCACTGAAATTCTCTCTGGTGCATTAGCATATATATACGGCAAAAGCTCTAAGCATTTGACTTCATTAGTCTGAATGAGTCTTGTAGAGGCTATGTTGACACTGTCTCAGTGACAGATCTGCTCAGTTTGGCCTGGGGTCCAGCCAGCCTGGTCCCTGGTTTACCAGCAGCTGTCACTCTAATGTTGGTCTGCCTGCACAGCAAGGCCTGTCCTGGCACAGCCTGTCCCTGTAGGATAGAGCTGGCAGTGAGGGTTGACCTCCAGCCTTTGCAGGGTTACTGTGGGGGCTGCAGCCTAAGGGGCTGCTACACCTCTTGAGCTGCATAAACGACCCTGTTCTCATCACTTAAACAGTCAACCTCCTCTTCCTCCTGTCCAGTCCAATCACAGATATTCATGCTGTGTGTTGCCCCTGGTAACCCACAGGCCTCTGCATCAGCCACTCTGGTGCACCAAGAGGCCAGAGGATGGGTAATCCCACCCTTGAGGAGTGCTCTTAACAAAATCTGCCCTTCCTTGTATATCTGACTGAAAGCAGCTATGTATGCCCAGATCCTCATCCTTCTGGCTACTGTAGTGTGTAATTATGATTTTAATTAGCAGCTGTGGGTCAGACTGTTTGCAGTTAAGTTTATTTGACTGTTCATTAATTGAGACAATACCACAGAAGGGAAATAATCCAGACTGATATCTGCTGCATTTTGAAAATTACACTTGCAAAGATTTTCTGTATAATGCTGAGTGTATAAAATCTCACATACCTTGCCCACAAGTGCTGGAATATTCATTGAGTTGGTGGCGAAACCCATCCCATAAGTCATAGCGGACTCGACTCCAAGGAAATTGGCCACAAGTTGTTCCAGCTCTTCATGGATGCTCAGGTTACCTATATGACAGAAATCAGAAAAAGATGACTCACCCCGACAACATCACTGTACCTGTTGGCACGTCTGGTAATCCTTTAGTCTCTAGGCTTTGCCGGTCTTTGTCACCCAATCACAAGGTTTGTCAGAGATGAATGTCTCCTGATAAAAAAGTAAGAGACCCAGAAGCAAACGCCTAGATCAGCATCAGCGCCTCTTGCTGTCTGGGGATCTGAGGAGATTTATAAAGATTCAAGATGGGGTAAATTTGTAATTTAGTTCAACTGCCGTATTTCATCCCAGGTAATATTAAGGGAGGTCTGGCGAGGACTGAAATGGTTCTGTTGTACATTTTAGGTCTGAGCCAGCTCAGGTGGTGATAACCCTATGTGACAGGTGGGGACCAGAATTCATTTGGAAAATTGATCAGATTGCAATCTGTCACCTGATGTGGCATTTTTTCAATTTTGTGCAATAAAGTGGGATTTTCAGGTACCTGCCCTTGTGCTTATCTGATAAACAGAAGAATTGCTGTTATAATTGTGAGCTATGGGGAGAGAGGTGGGCAAGAAAAGGTGCACGTACACTGTATTTTATCTCTGCAGTGTCGGGACGATGTTGTAGTCTTTACAGCACAAAAACATTACAACATTTCAGCGCATGTGTGCTCACTGTAATACTGCGTTGTAGTTACCAGGTATTGCACACTGAATTAAAGCTACTTTGTAAAGCAAATTTCTAACGAGTGCTTAGATAATACAATATATCACTACTGCATTAACATTTAAAAAATGGGGCATTAATTGCACACACGTGGGACACTAATCAATAACAGTCAGTAACCACAGAGAGTGAGCTTCAAACAGCCTGGATGTTTCAGGAAGGACTGGAGAAATGGTTATTGAGTTATGTGTATAAAAAAAACATAACGCAGAGAAGCAGTTCTGTCTTTATGGCGATTCCCATTCACTGCTTTCCATCAGGCCTTACGCCAAAATCGATTCATACATTTCCTCAACCACTCAGGCCCTGCCGGCATGTGCAGCGTCTTCTTCTTCTTCTTTTTTTAAAAATCAGGCTGAATTGGCATTTGCTCTCTTAATAGAACATTTTACTGAGCTGTGGCTTTTTAAGCGTGCCATGACTTCTTATTGATACGTTAACCTCAGAAGGCCACTTTAGGTCCCGATACTCTTCAGATAAGACAGTCGGGATGGAGCCTGATCACTTTGCTTAAAATAAAATCTACACCTTTTAAAAATTGGTCACTGTTCCTCTGAGTTACCATGGTCACCTTTGTGCCATCAAAGCTGGTTGATGAGAAGGGCAGCCACAGTGAAGACTGTGCATGCAAATCTAATAGTTCTCATAGTTAAATCTGTTGCTTTTATTGGGAACCATATGACCGAGGCTTTTTTAAGGACAAGAAAAAAGACAGAATAACAAAGGTTAATCATTTCTGACACTAACCTTGAGTCAGCGGACTATTATAAAGTTAGTGTAGCATGTTTTAATATATAAAGCTGCACAACAGCCCTATTACACTAGTATACTAATACCAGAATTTTTACTACCTTGTGTTTGGTAACTGCACCCAGTATATTTTTATGCATCTGAATGTTTGACATTATTATCTATTAATGATTACAAGAAAAGCAGTGCCAATGAGCTGCCCATTAAGGTAACTCTATGAATGTTTGACATGGGTGTTTATTCACAGGGTGTGCTTTCAGTGCCCTTTGTGTCTAGTTCTAAATGCCTTTTTGATAATAAAAAAAGAAAAACACTCCCTGTGTGGGCTCCAAACATATTGTGAGTCATTTTTATTTAAATGTTCGGAACTGGAAGTTGACCCAAGTGTTTAACTGCATTTTCTAAGATTAGTTAATAATGGAAAATGTGAGAGGCGGGATGAGATGAAATTAAATTAATGATGTCAATGACTGACAAGAGTGAAATATAAAAAAAAGAATTACATGTCTAAATGTTTTTTTAATTAAATTTTTTGTATTTTTTCTAAATTGCTGACAATTCAGTCAAAAGCAATCCTGACAATTTGACTTTGAAGATTTTCCGCATGTCAACGGTAAAAACTGCTGTGTCGGTGATGGCATCACTAGTGCAACAGAGACGCTGGGATCTTTAATAATTTATGCACAATAATGTCTCATGGGAAGAATGCTTGTTATTCCTTAAGCTTCCCGGTGAGCCAGCTAAAACACGCATTAGAAACCCAGGCTAAAAGAGTTGAATTTTGAAAGGGAAATAAACATATAAATAAATCACATAGATGAATAATAGATGGCGTGAAGTGTGTATGTGCACACTCCACACCATCCGGGGGTGTGTGTGTGTGTGTGTGTGTGTGTGTGCGTGGGGGGGGGCTTCAGCTTGTAGTCATACTTGCTCTGCCAAACATACGCATAACTAACAATCACATGTCCTTAAGTTCGTCTGATTTTCTCTCCTCTTGTCAAATAGCTGATATCCTGCAACGCTCAGTGACTCCGCTTGATCTGAGCTTGCATGTCAGCTAACCTACTGCTAGCCTGCTCTCTGCAGAAATAGCACATTGGCCTCTGAAGTGTCACCTCTCAGCGAGGTTTGCGTTGAGAGAGAGAGAAACACTTTTCTGCGTCGCCTGTTCCTCAAGCTCCGTAAAATGTATCAGCGGGGCTTTGGTGAAGAAACACCCAATTGATGGCCAATCATTTGATTTCCTCGCCGCACCATTGCAATTCTATAATATTACATCCACATAGACACTTAAACACCATCAAATCCAGAATGAAGTTCAAAGGACTTTCATCAGAAGCCACAGATCCGATTTACTTTCTGATCCTTGCTGTTATAACACTGCCTTCACATGCATGTGCATATAGGTTTTTAATGTCAAGAGTGCTTTATAATGTTAGGATCCACAAGACTGTAGCCCCCCAGCTTCTCACTTTGGACCAATATATAATGATCTCAACATATGCCCAAATGCTATATAATTTAGTAAAAGATGAATAATTCATACAACACTGAAGCCACTGGCAGATATTTAAATGTGCACGCCGTATGCAGGAAACCTAAAAAATGACGGTGACGAGTTTCATTTTCAGTTTGATACTCTGACCATTCAGCGTCAACAAGGCCTGACAGATAACTTTTTTAAATAGAGGCACATAAAGGTTATGTGAGGGTAATAAACACTACCATATAGCTGTTATGTTTTTGTTGTATGGTGGACTATTTTTTCCTAAATCAAATCAACTGCCCTTGCGAAACCAGCTCAAAGAGAGAAGTGACACAAAGCAAAGTGGCAATATATTTTTTTTTTTTTATCTTTACAACAGAATCTTAACCACAAACTCACCTATTTCCTGTCTTGTGCTGCAAACCCCAACCCCATACTGGCGCACTTTATCTGCCACAGTTTTCAGGAAATCAGCATTGTTCTCAGCAAAGCCAAGGTAGTTGTACGAGCCCATGTTGATAACATCGTGTATTGTCTTCCCGGTAAACCTGCAAGTGCACAAACATCAGGACTCAATTAGTTTGTCTGTTTTTTCCTGATTCATACACATGCCCAGCGAATTAATTACATATCAAATTTTTAAATAGCATATTCAATTAAATATGTTATTTGCTAATCAAAAACTCCACTTATTCTATTGATAGGAGTCTGCTAATGGGAAATAGAATTATAAAAAATGCTTTGAAGACAACAGTGGCACTGACTGGATGCAAAAGCAGTAGTAGTTATGTATTGTACATAAAACATTTTTAGTGTTAATTAATTAAGAGATTATGCTTCACTATAAAATGTAGGATTGTGTGTGTACACTGGGAACTGTTGGAAGAGCTGAGTGTAATCATTTCAGGCACTAAAGCAAGTTCAGGTAAACATCACACAAGTTCAAGAGTGCGCATCCCTATCAGAGATAATCTGAGTCTAAAACTATCTAAAAAGAATTTTTCCTTTTTGTCATCTGACCTACTTCTTCTCAAACTTCGTGCAAACCTTTATACCGCTACGGGACCAATCTAAACTATGCACCACAGTACCACGTCTCTACTTTTTCTAGTCACATTAAACGTGTTTCAATATGTAATCCACGTTTGCGTCACACTCATAATGTCATATTTCTACCCTGTGGCTCCCTTCATACTCTTTTCCATACTATATTTCTCCAACCCTGTTCTGTAGCAAAGAGGAATATCAACTATGACCCAGATTCTTTGGAGTGGCATATCTTTACTGATGACAAATAACCATGTTTCCACCTTTGCAGACACCTTATAGGGGTTACCAAGCTAGTTAAATCTGGGATGCCCACTCTTTACCCTCAGAAGAGAGATGATTTTGTGCAAAAAGACTGGCGAGTTTTAAGCATTTTTAAGGTGAGTGGTATACACTGACAAGCCAAAACACTTTAAACCAGCATGCTTTTAGTCTTTTGTGTGCTGCCCAAAAAAAGTCCACCCCACTGAGCTATGGACTCTACAAGACCTTGGCGGATGCCCTGTGGTATCTGGTGCTAGGATGCACCTCATCCTTTCAGATTTTTTCCAGCAAATTACCCAAAACCCAGTGGGGGACAGCTCACAAGCCTTGTCGTTTTGGAGGTGCTCCAACCCAGTCGACTGGCCATAACAATTTGGCCCCTACTAAACTAACTCAGTTCTTCACACCTGTCCATGTATCTCAGACCTTGACGTGTGCTTTTAACAGGACACCATGTTTTTCACATTATCTGTGAATGATCGTAATGATTCACCTCCTCCATGATACTGTTTATGCTATTTACAGTATGTCTATCATAGATCACTCGATTGCAGTACCTGAATGTCCAGTTGTAGTCATCAGATACCCTTTCCATCAGGTCGAAGACAGGTCCTGGTAGGCTGCATATGGGGCGGTTCCAGTTGTCTCGTACCCTCATGTACAGGTTTCGAGTATAAAAGTTCTCAAAATCTTGATAAAGTGGGACAAAATCCTAAGGGGGAAAAGCATAAGCAGGATTCATTTAATAACTGGTACTGGGATCAAGCATTTTTGTGTTTTTATGTTTTCATTCTAGTCCAAGAACTCTTCATTGATCAAGTGTCCAATGTTTGAGTATTTAACAAGATTATGTGAGACTTTATGGTATGCCCGTATGTCATATAAAGCGACTCCTGTCAAAAAACAGGGCACAACTCACTGGTTATTTCTTTTTGAGTTTCTGCCAACAGAAATAGTCACAGAACTAATGACAGGACACTGCTTCAGATTTTTCTTAAAGGGTATTACCTTTTTAATAAGGCCTAGACAAAAACAAATCTGACTACAACAAACATCCTAACTCTAATTTCTGGATTTGGAAAATCAAATCTGTGGCAACACAAAGGCTCCGATGTGGCAATGCCAAGGCCTTATCTAAAATCTGAAGCACAGTAACAAAGAAGGCGCTTGAATCCCCTGAGATTTAATTAGATCTTCAACAGATATTCTCTGCGGTGTCCTGCCTCACTCATGGCAACGTTACTGTGTAGAGGAACACAGAGGATGAAAACAGAGGGAGAGCTTAAGGAAAGAAATTGACATAATTAGAGGAAAACAAAACGTACTGACACCACATGCATGTTACTCTACTCCAACTGTCTGCATGGGTATTTGTGTCTGCATTTTGTGTGAGACCCTACAATATGCCTGTTTGTACTGTTTGCATGTATAACCTACCTTCTGTTTCTCTCTTTCCTGGGCAATGTTGCACTTTTCCAAACCCACAGCTCTGAGGAAGTCTCTGAGGTAGCCAAACAGGGTGACAATGCCAAAGCCCAGGTATGTTAGCACAGCGACATACATGGGAGCCTGCTCAAAGGGCTCATGCTTGTGGCGTCTGGAGGCAACGCCGGTCCCCTGGCCATTTTTCTATACAACAAAAATCCCACATAAGCTGTCTTACATTCTACACAAGAACACAGACACACACTTTGAGTTCAAATAAAGGGTTTGTAGTTAACGTGCCAATTAACCTGAAAAACAGAGAGACTGTGGCCTAGTCATCAGTAACATGTAGACTAGGCCTATTGTTACAAAAAAACTCTGCAAGATCATCCACAGAAATGATAACTGGACAAAAATAGATTTTTCTGAATTTGTTCTAATACTGTAACTATTGTTATAATATTATATACTACATGTAATATGTTTTTACTTCACAAAAAGAGTTCTGGCAGCTGACCGTCGAATCTATGCCTAAAACTGGAGTCACAAGGATAAATATCGTAAATGTTTTTGTTATGAAAAATACATTTTAAATAGATAATATTCAGTTTATACAATTTGGTTTAATAACTTTGGCCTAACTACTGTTTATCAGTGTAATGCTGCTTTACTCTGTGGACATGTTTGTCAGCAAAATCGTGAAAGAACAAAGCAATGCCATACATACGTCATACCAAAGGTATTCAGTAGATAATTTGATTGTGCCTCATTACATATATTTGCATATTAGTGACATATCAGCACATTGAAGCACTTCTCGTGCTGCTTTGTGGCAGGAAGAAAGCAGCATGAGTTGAAGGAAAGGTTTACAAGATAGTAGTGAAAACTCCTGTGGTGTATGGTTTGGAGATGGTGGCACTACCCATATGGAAAAGATATATATAAATCTTATAAAGTTTGTATCTGTCTTGTGTGAAACTTGTATGAAAAGCATACAAGAGTGAAAACAGATATAAGATCCCTTGAAAAATCATATAAATGAAACTTGTATGTTTTGGATACTTACTAAAACAATATATGAAAGTGGCCACTTTCATGAGTAAATCATATAAGCCTTATATGCTTCACTGTATGAAGTAGGTCAAATCTGATGCAAGTCTTTTATAAGTTTTTTCTTTTTCTTTTCCATATGGGTAACAAAAAGACAGGACACCGAGTTGGAGGTGGCAGAGTTGAAGATGTTAGGATTTTCACTGATTTTCAATGGACAAGATTAGAAGTGAGTATATCAGGGAGGCAGCTCAGGTTGAGCAGTTTGGACATGAGAAGCAAGGTTAAGATGGTTTGGACATGTGCAGATTAGAGACAGTAGAAACACTGGACAAATTATGTTGAATTTGGAGCTGCCAGGCAAGAGGAAAAGAGTAAGGACCACAAAGGAGGTTTATAGACGTAGTGAAGGCCTGATGAGACCCCCAAAGGGAGCAGCTGGAAGAAGAAGGATTACTTCTCCTTCACTTTGTGTTTGTATTCAATTCAATTTTATTTATATAGTGCCAAATCACAACAGCAGTTGCCTGAAGGCACTTTATATTGTAAGGTAAAGACCCTACAATAATACAGAAAAAAAACCAGCGAAACCCCCAACAATATGTGACCCCCTTTTAGCAAGCGCTTTGGGATAGTGGGAAGGAAAAACTCCCCTTTAGCAGGAAGAAACCTCAGGCAGAACCAGGTTTCTTTGTCCTGTTTTCCTCCCCTCATCCCCAACTGGTCATGGGAGTTGGGGATGAGGGGAGGAAGACAGGACAAAGACACGCTGTGGAAGAGAGCCAGAGATTAATAATAACTAATGATTAAATGCAGAGATGGGTATAAACACATAGTGAGTGAAAAAGGTGAATGAAAAAGAAACTCTGTGCACATCAGTGCATGATGGGAATCCTCCATCATCCTAAACCTATTGCAGTGTAACTACATGAGAAGTCAGGGTCACCTGATCCAGCCCTATAAGTTTTACCAAAAAGAAAGTTTTAAGCCTAATCTTAAAAGTAGATATGGTGTCTGTCTCCTGAATCCAAACGGGAGCGGGTTCCACAGAAGAGGGGCCTGAAATCTAAAGGCTGCTCCTCCCATTCTACTTTTAAATAAATACTCTAGGAACCACAAGTAAACCTGCAGTCTGAGAACTAAGTGCTCTGTTGGGTTGATACTATAAGGTCATTAAGATAAGATGGCGAGTGATTAATCAAGATGTATGTACGTGACGAGAAGGATGTTAAATTTGATTCTGGATTTAACAGGGAGCCAACAAAGAGAAGCCAGTATAGGTGAAATATGCTCTTTCCTTCTAGTCCCTGTTAGTAATCTTGCTTCTGGACATTCTGCTGTACATAATAACGAATTAGAGTAGTCCAGCCTAGAAGTAATAAATGCATGAACTAGCATTCTTAATAACTAACAAGAACAAGCATAATCGGTGCACATGTGCGTGTGTCATTGGGGTTTTTGAAGGGCAAAAGGCAACCAGAAAGTCTTGTTTTACGTTGTAAAACCAGCACAGAGGCCTTGATGAAGAAATATGGCTGACAGCTAACCCACTACACCACATTCACAGCACAGATATTTCACTTCAGGCAGCCATGTTTGCTTATGGTAGCTGTAGCATCTTGGCTATGTCAAGCTAAAAACATTTTTTAAATTCTTTTACGCTATTTTAACAGAAACATTTTCAGAAGTGCGAAGAACCCTTAAGACAGTGACTAAATACGTAGGCAGTACTGGAAATAGCTACAAAAAAACTAGCAACCACAAAAGTTATGCTAAGCCATAGCGACTGTATACAGTCAATTTAGCAAAATATGCTGCGACATAGATTGTTTGCATGTAGGGTTATATAAACTTAACTTGTAAGGCAGTTAAGACTGTCCGTGTTTTCAATTATTCAACTATTAAGTAATATGGACATTGCTTGAACCTTCATGTAGTTGGCTCAGATAAATCAGCTACATCTCACTCACCAGTGACTCACCAACCAGCATCCTACACAACAGACAAATGCATTTTAAAACAAACACTAGCCTAACTTCACTTGGCTCACATGTCGGCCTGAAGGCAAAGAAAATCTCCTTTGACTCAAAAGAGGTTTCAGGGCGGGGTATTGCATTATTATTGCTCTTTACATTGTCCATTGTTATATGTAGGGGAACTAAACAGCACTCATCATCCTGCTGTCGATATTTTACAGTTGAAATCGATTGTAAACTAAGCACTGGCACATTATAAAACTCGTATGGCATATTACAATCGCAATGACAGTTATGCTGTTGCAATTGTGGGTGTTGCCTAACTTTTGTACTGGTGTGATACTTTTTTTTTTTAAGTAGGTGAACACTTACAAAACATGCCGACGTCATATTTGTCTTGTTTAGTAAAGAAGAGCTCAAAATAAAAGCAAACTTCCTGTGTTATTTAACTGTTGTGTGTTAAAATTCTTGCCACTGCTATAAAGCCGGCAGTCACACACAGAGCGCACGAAATAAAACAAATTATTTTCATAAATACATTCCGCTGACACACAGACAGACATACCTCCTTGTGGTTATGATAGCCGTTTTTCCCGATATGTTCGCATTTCACTCCATTCTTTCTCAAGTATGGTTTTAGGTTGCCGTCAGCAGCAGTTGTTGCCATGTTCCTGAAAGCACGGGCTCAGCTCTGACTGACAGGTATAACCGGTGTGCTGTGCCCAACTTCCAAAGGTGACTTCCTCCTTCTCTCTTGCGCCGGTTAAGCCTCTTTTGAAACGTTTCAGCTTGTACTCACAGCTTCTCCAAAACAAAGTCACGCTTCCGATTACTTACTGTTTCGATTTTTTTTAAACAAGACGACTTCTCCTTTATTTTGAATAAAAAAACCCCCAAACTTCCGCTTATTGTATATGGCTCCATTATAAAATGAACGCTATACATCTGGTTTAATTCTTAAAATATTATTTTTATTAAAAAAATAATTGGAAAGTAAAGCACATTTACTCAGGCTGTGTTAGTGATTAGAGTTCCAGTAATCTGAGTATTTACATTTAATGGAGCCTAATAATAGAATACTAGCTAAGCATTGTGGTGGACTGGTAACCTGTACTGGTAATCTGGGACAAGCTCCAGCAGCTACTGCCATTCTCAGTTGGATAAGTTCTTAACTTAATATATACTCTAATATTTGCACTCTTCATTTACTGCATTATTAGTTACTTGTTACATGGCAGATGAATAGTCTACATATGGTAACCTGTTCATTAGTTGTCTAACATTGTTTTACAACAAAATAATCTAGTTGAAATGAACCCCACCTACTTATGACACCTTAATGCAGCATCATCATCAATAAAATCCAGAAATATAACTGATAATACAGCATAGCTATCAGCGTTGATATTCATATCAAGTACTTATCCTTTGCTTTTGATGCTCAACTCATATTTTGCTAAGTTTAATCAGACTTTTAGATTAACAAGCTTTTAAAAACAGTGCTTTTACAGCAATATAGCATTTTGACACTGAGATAGTTGTGTAAGAATAAATATTAATAAAGGTTTACGGTGGTAGTCATTCAGCTACACCAGACAATGAAATAACACATGATTAGAGTGTAGAAAAGCAATTTTTATATCTTGTGTCCAGTTTGCAGACGTCATTAGCTTTATCTCACATTTGAATGTGTGGTGTACTAGCATAGCTTAACAACTTTTATCATTAGCAGCTTTATCGCCTACATTAATCTGATTACAGTAGTAATAAAATTCACAATCATGCTAAACACATTACTCATTACTTTTAGGCTTTCTATCAACATTGCACAATTCAGTACCAAACTGTATTATTTTGACACAAAACAGCTCAAAATAGAATATATGATAGTCAACGTGGGTTTTTTTCTCAGTGCATTCACAGGTGAGAAGACCGGTTCAGGTCCATCTCGAGCTGATAAACTGTCTCAATCTGACTCAAGGATCATCGAGGCGCCATTCTTCCTCATACCCGAGCTTGAACTTGTGCTTATTGGACTACTGTCACGGAGGAAGTAAGTTTGGAGAGCACAGAGAGCCGAAAAGTGTGCGACAATTTTCGGTCACCGCAGTTAGATTTGGTAGTTGATGATCTACCAAGGCGTCATAAATCAGACACACTGTTGCTGGCATAAGCCAAATCAAAACAGCCTCGTAAACGTACTGCTGCATGCGGGCTGCTGACAGTTTGGTGTCTGCCTGCATTTTTGAGATTTTCCCTTTTGGGCAAACACGAAGCGATTGTTTGTTGGTGAAAGGTCAGCACCTACACAGTGGTCTTGTGGCGGACTTAAGTTTTCTGTGCGTTGTAAATCAGATTATGGGAGGTGCTGTGGCAGTAAATGTGATGAGAGATATAATGAGGGTTTTTTTCCTTGGCGTGCTCTTCTGGAGAGTTTGTCTCAGTGGGTGTTCACAAGCTGAATATGTGAACCAGACCATCCAAGTGATAGTGTTAAGAGGAACTTTGTTTGGAATGCAAGTGCATGTCTGAACATTATGCTAGGAAGTGTTTTGGATAAGAGTGTCTGTTGTACACTAGCTGCTTTCTTTCTTTCTGGCTCTTCTGCTGGCAGTGTTTGAACTGCAATATGGGGCATTTTGCACCATCTGATACTTTTCATTTTCATGTCATTTAAACACCAATAATTTATAACTATAGATATGAGACTATAGCGTTCACATTCATTTGACAGACATAATTTCTTCCTTTCCCAACCCAGGGCAATCGGAAATTGTACTGTCTGTTTGACGTGTGTCTAGATTTCTTAAAGTCTTCATTTAAATTGCAAAGCTGCTAGAATCAGATCTTCTTTGAATGCATTGTGTGATGTTTTGGCTGAAAACACTAAAGCCCTATGGGATGACATGTGTCATCCACCATCATCTCAGGGCTGCCTTTTCATGACACTAACTGATGAGGTTTGGTGTTGTCTAATAACTCAAGACCGCTGTCAGGGAGGGAGGGGTAAACACAGGCTGACACTTGCATGAGGGTAAACTAGGAAAGCTGACAGAAGAGTGCTGGGAGACGGTGGGTATTGCAGTTTGAGTGAAGCGCAGAGAAAAGGACGTGATGAATCCAGACCAGTCAGCCTTGCATCCAATCGTTACGGAGAGAATGATTGAATGGAGGGTAGCATTCAGCAGACTGAGTAAATTAAAGGTATCCGCAGCTCTCACCTCCTCTTAGCTTAGCTCAGAGTCTTAAATGGAGGATTGCTTTTTACCAATGGGACCAGATGTAACCTACATCTGTCAAGCTTCATTAGCTACGTCAATCTGGAAAGTATTGTTCCTTTTGGGTTTACAAATATTATTATTTATTAATTTTTCAATCAGTTCACACATTTAGGCAAATACGATTTACAGTTTGAAGTTTCCAGCACTGAACTTTTAGATGTATTTCAGCTTGCACTTGAGCGTGCTGTCACTCTGAGTTTAACTAAAGGTGATCAGTCTTTAAGGAGGATCACAGAATTAGACTAATTTCCACAGGGAGAACTGAATTTTACACTTCAGTGAGCATTTTCCATGCTATGCGGTGTGACTGAGGATTGGACTTAAATTCGTCACTTGAAATCTGTCCTGTTAAATACCCCATTGATGTTTTAGGTCTCTTACAGCATTGTTTCGTGTATTCATCACCTTGACGTCTCTTCTCTCAATTCCACGTTATTGCATTACTGGTGTTTTGTTAATTAAGATTTGGTGGTTAAACCATTTTTGAGCCTCAGCAAATGAGTTTTTCTAACATGAATACAGATGATTGGTGAGACACTATACAGGGAATAAGCTGCCTGTGGGTTTTTATACACACTGATTTCATATGAATGTAAAATAAGATGGGTTTTTCTTTAAAAAAAAAACATGATGAATGCTAATCCATATTTATTCTGCTTGCATGTTTTTCAATAAACCTTCATTCACTGGGTTACTAGCTTAACTAATTAAATTTTTCCTCATTTATTCCTGTGTGACTCTTGTGAAAGAAGAACAAGGATGAACACACTAATAAAGATTTTCCATGTGGAGCAGATGTGTGTTGTCCTGCCACCTTGTGGCAGTGCAGTAACAGCACCATGACATGCACAGCCACACACAGAGCCTTCACTTTCCTTCACCCACACCCATGTTTTCCCTATAATGAAATGAATGAGCAAATGTGTTTACATCAGCAGATGAGCACGTCATCCCTATCATGCAATATTTGCTCACAGTAATACTTAAAGCCGAGCCCATCCAGGCTTTGGACACTTGTTTATGGATGAACTGATGTCCTGCTGTGCCGTCGGAGGCTAGTTGTAATGCAGAGCTATATTTAAACTTCCCCTGGGGTGCCATTAAATCATGTAATTTCTTTGTCAGGCCTGGCTGACCCCATTACCCACATCAGAGAGAATTAAGAAAGAAAAATCATTAATTGTTGAGTATTGAAATTGTATCTATGTGCTATGCTACATTTTAAATTTAAGCACTACTGTAGACATTCACACCGTGTGAGACTAACAAACAGAATAAGCTCCAATTCCTTAGATGTGGATGTTGGAATGGCAGGAGAGGTGTGATCAGTCTTGGCTGGTTTTTCCAGTTGGGGCGTTGCCATATCCTACCACTCTTAGTAACAATCTCAATATAAATCAAAAAAGTGCAAATGAGCTGCTTTTTCAAGTGTGCGTTGTTAGATGATGCCATCAGTTAAGTAGAAACTCACACATAGAACCTTCGAATAAACTAGAGTAATTTATAGATATGGACCAGACAGAAACAAGTAATGCTCTCTGTTTTAAATATTACATAATTATCACATACATTATCCCTGTGACAGACTGGTGACCTGTCCAGGGTGTACCGCCTCTTGCCCAATGACAGTTTGGATGGATGGATGGCTTCAGATGTAATTAAGAATATTGCATAGTTTGAATGATTCATTAGAGAAAACAATGCAATCACTCTTTTCTCAGGGTGACTCCTTATAAGTCTTAAGTGTTTTTGTGTTTTTCTTTGAGTTAGCTAGGAGGTACAGATCATCAGATCAAAAGAAATCAATCCTTTTAAACCACCAAGAGAAATGAGAAAATGACAAAACTTTGATGCATAAAAGGAAGAAGTTGTTGCTTTTGCTTTGCAGGGGTAAGAATACAAACTGTGCTTTCACTCAGCAAAATGGGATGTACAAGTTTAATTGTGTTTCTGCTGTATTATTTTGGGGACAGCAGGAACAGAATGAAAAATTAAAGAATTTAATCCAGCTATGGTTTTTTTTTGGCTTTTTGTTTGTTTGGTAGATAAGTGAGTTAGTACTTGGCAGTGAGGGCTATTAATGCAATGGACTGTACAAATGTCTTAAGTTCTGTGTGACGGTTAAAAGCCTGATCTGTTAGCTCCTGCATCTGCAGTACTCCTAACCTTGAGTGGGTGTTCAGATCCACAGGGGATGGAAGATTCCCCTGTTCTCTTCAGAAGCTAGCGGGAGAAGTGGGGAAAAAGACTGTCTCAGAGACAGATATTTATAGAGAGAGTGGGAGAAAGTGAGATTGTGGCTTGAAAGGTTAGAGTAAAAGAGAGCGGCAGAATGACAGAGAGGGAGAATGACAGAGTTGTCGAGTGAAACAGGGAGATGGTGGAGAATATGAAGCAGGAAGATTTAGAAATAGATAATGCTACAGACACCACCAGAGGCTGTGTGGACCCTGCTGTAAATTTCTGGGCCTCTGTAGGTCAGGGTGGCACTTTATTGTCTGTGTTGACCCTAATTAAATCCTGCAGATATTGCGAATGAGTCACTAAAGGGCTTGAGAAACTATCTTCTCAGGGTATGTCATGTATTTATGTGCCTATTGTTTCCCTATTGTCTCATCTTGGTCTACACCACACGAGTTTATTGCAGTGATCTTAAACACAGATTATTAACACCATGAGAGAATTTAAAATATGCTTTAAGAATAATATAGGTAGCTAAGCATTTTGTGAAGTTAAATTGGCTCTTCTGAAGTGTTATTAATCTTAAATAACTCATACACAAGTAATAATGTCAGCGTAAAGTCTTAATGTTCCCATCTGGGTAGAATTATGGCACTAAGCAGACAGCTAAACCACTAAATCACCTCCTCTGAAGTCAAATTTGCTCAAATCTGTAGCTCTTTTTCTGCTCTGACAGCTGAAGCAATCATTTGTTCCAGGTACCCAGGAATCTATTGGCCTTATGACACTGAATCTCTGCAAGGCTCCAGACTCTCAGTGAGCCTTCTAGCTGTAATTACTGTTTCCCATCTACTGGGATTGTTCAGACCAGGCCCACTGAGACTCTGCTCTAAATCTCCTTGATGTTGTCAGTTGGCCGTCCAGATAGGTAGCTGGATAGGCACAAAAAAGGGAGGGCCTCCTGGAAGCGAGCTCCACTCCAGGGCAGCTGATGTATGGACCGTCGTGGGCCGAATAACAGATGATTTCTCCTCCCACACTAGGCCATTCTGAAGTCATTGTCAAACTCGGCAAAACGTGTCCAGGAGGATAGATGGGAGTTTGCTGCGTTCAGGATAACGTCGAAAAAATGTTGTCTCCTGTGATGAGACACACAGTGGCACAGACAGCCATTTTCTCGCTGTAAAAAGGAAGGAGTTTATAGGAGCTGGGCTGTCAAGAAAAAGGAGTAAATGAGGATATGTGGAGGGAAGTGGTAGCTCAGCCTCACATGTTAGTCATTATACTTCTGTTTGTGGTTTTAGTGTCCAAACAGAGCAACTATATAACAGTTTAATCAGTTATTCTTTTGCAAGAAAAAAGCTGATTGAATCAGCAGCACAACACACAGCACATGCTGTTATAGAAATAAAAATTAATGAAGCAATTTCAAAACAATAGAAATGAACAGAGGAGAGTAGACCTTTTTAACGTTTGGCTCTTATGAACAATTCAAACTACGTACCGATGGAGCTTCCACACACTGAATTAACCTTAAATAAGTGAACAAAGTCTGAAATTTGTGGCTCCACGAGTGCCTCCAATTAAGTCCTCTGTTAACATGTTGAAACGTTGTTAGGTAAATCTATATTCAGTCACAGTTTAAAGGAAATTTTATATTGTAGATGTAATATCACCATAAGCCCTATTACTTCACCAAAAACTTGCATAAATTATATAGAGTGCTATAAACTGTTTTCAAGAGGTTTGGTTTGTTTACTTGCCATTAATGTTGCTCACATTGTGTCCAATGTCAGCTGGAAGGGCCACCTTTGCAGCTGCAAATGTGTGCTTGTTAACTAGATTGTTAACTTTGTTTTTACTGTGTTTCATATTGAGCAAAACCTCGAAATCTAGCCTGATAAGAAGTGAACTCTAGTTCTGAATTATTTCATTTAGTCCATCCAACAATTTACAGTCATAAACTGTGTTTTTTCCTTACAGATTGCCTTCGACGACAGTATTCTGTTCTGACATCCAGCAGGACTTTTGTTTCTGCTGCTCTTCTCCTGATCGAATGCGCAACTCGTGTGACGTAACCATTGTTTCCACTCCAAACTAGCCTATAGAGAGTTTAGCGTGAAAACGGTCTCCACGATCGATGTGCATTTTCACGTGTTTGAACTAGCACGTATTTATATAGATGGCTTTCTGACTGAGAGCACAATTGTTGTTTTCTAAGCTTCCTGCTTCCTTTATGTTAAAAAATGTCTGCTTACGGGAGCATGAATTAGACTAA
Source organism: Oreochromis niloticus (assembly GCF_001858045.2). Lineage (NCBI taxonomy): Eukaryota > Metazoa > Chordata > Actinopteri > Cichliformes > Cichlidae > Oreochromis > Oreochromis niloticus. Next base: position 23,052,638 of record NC_031978.2, read on the forward strand.
GATGTAAAACATTTCATGGAGCTTTGTTGCAGACTGAGATGGGCTGATTGCCTCAGTCTCTCCAGTTTGAAATATTGATTTGTTTTTATGTTGTTGTTCAAAAGTAAATTAAACAACTTTCAAATCAAATCAGTGTGTGGATTTGATCAGTGTTTTGCAAAGAAAAGATAAAAGGACAAATATTCAGACTTTCTCTGTGAAACTAAACCAGCGCTCTGTTCGAACCACACCGCTATTGTGTGTGTGTAACAAAAGTTGATTAAAGCAAGACATTAAAGTGACACTGTACACACTATGCAGATATATTAAACAGCGATATTTCATTATATGCAATCACTCACAGCTGTGCACATCAGTGCGTCAGGCTACAAGATAAGTGAGACCAGTTGTGGTTGGAGTTGCCATGCAGTCGAAGTGAAAGAGAAATAAAAAGAGCAGGAAAGACAGATAGCTGAAGGGGTTTTTTTTTTTTTTTTTTTTACAGTCGAGCATGATTATTATGAGAGTATCAATCCACATTATGACACACTGCAGTTCCACTCATTTTCAACACTTTGCCTCAATGGAAAACTAAAGTACTGCATTTTATATTCAGTGTTTGTTATTATTCCAACTACAGCTGGAAATTACTGTTAATAAGCCTTATAAGCTATGTGGGGCTTTGACTTCTTGTTTCTGTGCTGCACGTTTTTTCCTGGGTTGTGTGAGGCAACCCGAACTGAAAGCTTGACGTTCGTGTCCCTCATTTACCTAAAACTAGGTGCAAATACAATTACCAATGCAAATCTTTAGATTGTGGGAAAGAAGAGGAAAACTGTGTCAGCGGTTGGTGTTCTGGGAAGCTTGAGGAAAGAGCCAGTTGACTTAAAAGGCGCATGAAATTCTCAGTCTCTGTGTTGTTCAGTGCTTCTTGTCATTTGTGGACATTTGAGTGGCTGGTCACACTTTGGAAGAATCCCAAAGTCAATACAGGAAACTCCTAAAGCAAAGAAAGACGTTAATGGTTCACCTTCACACCATGAAATAAAGATCAATGCAAACAAATGGATGCATTTAGCACACAAAGCGTCTAGCACGTCCTCTAGCTAAGCTCTTGTTACTGTTAGTGCATAAAGTAAATCTACTACTCGATCAACTACACCAAGGAAAAAGATGTCACAGTACTACTCTGTCTTGTTTTACAGTGGTCACAGATTCTGTGAACAAACTTTCTTTTTAAAATCGTGCCTCTTTATTTGATACTAAAAGCTGCAGTATTAGTAGTAGTCAGTAATGCTCTGAGTTGAGTTGGAGAAATTGCACCTCTGTGCTCCACCTATGTGCCACCAGACTGCATTCGTTGTAGCTCAGGCTTCACATGAATATCATTATGCTGATCTAAAGATAGTAGCTATTTTCAGGCTACCTTCACAATTTCATTTTAGGAGCCAGACAAAATAAAAAACAAGCACCTCTTCAGAGCTGCTTTCCTCCAGCGATATTGGACTGACTGCTAAATAGATTTACTAGCACTGAAAAGTACATATTTGATTCTGGCATATGGAGATTTCCATATTCTTTATTTTGCTGTGCCGTTTCTCAGTTTGCGTTTGGAAGAAGGGAAAAAGAGACGTCGAGACTGATGCCAGCTGGCTGTGACACTGGTGGCAACAGGCCTGCGAGTGTGAAGGCGATGGGGGAGGGTTGTGTGCATTTGGAAGAGGGGCAAAACGAGAGGTGATTGACTGACGGGCATGTGTCAACCCTCCTCCGATAGTAAATGTTAAGGGGGGACAAGAGTGTCTTGTTAATTAGGGCGAGACGTAAAAGTCCCTGTCACTCATCATCATCTTCACTAATATGTTTGGTGGCTAAAGTCAGCTGAAGCATAGAACTGAATGGTTGGTCACTGCAGAGCGAGGGGCAGCTAAGGGAAGGATTGCATTACCACTCAAAACATCTTATCTGGACATTTAATACAGCTAAGATCTGTACTACACTGTTCGCTGAATAGAAAGCTCTCTACTTTAGTTACTGAACATTTGTACACTTAATTTGAAAGGCAATTTCAGAGTGCATCCCTGTGAGACCCAGCCTTGTACCGATATTTTTTTTTCCTCCCTTTTTTTTTCACAACCCATCCGACAGTGAATCACCTGCTTAATATCAGCAATGATTGTCTTAGAGGCCATGATAGAGTACAGGTCTTAGCCTTTCAGTGTCTATAATTTTTCATTGACCTTGATTTGTCCCCTGCTTTTAGAAGCCCTCATGTGGTACCCTGAGGGAAATAATGGCAAGAGAAGAAGAGTGCCATTCAGCCTCTGGAATTGACTGTGAAATTAACAGGAGACACGTTATTCCAGAACGCTGCTCAGCCAGTGTGAAAAACAGATAGTGACAGCGATAAGTCCTCATGCTACTGTTTTGTTTACCATGTGCTCCAGTTTCTTAATCTTGCCAGAATACAGCTGAATAACAACGATGCTGCTTCAGCAATTGCAGTAGCACGGAAAGGGTTTGTTTAATGAGAACACATTCAAGTTACATTTTATATGTTTTTTAATTAATTCTTTTCCACAAATAAAATGATGTATTAAAAAGCTGCAACACTATAGGCTATAAGAATGCTTCAACAGGTATAATTAAGCTTAATTGACCGTGTAATTATATTAATATGTTACTGAGATTCCCTAATCCATTTAAATGAACATTTAATACTAATATCATAGTTGGCACTGAGCAATTCCTGCTCTTGAATCTAACAGTTCAGACAAAGCTGACCAGTTATAAAGCATGGTCTAATTTGAGTGGCACTTAAGATCTCATTTCCATAACCCTCTAACTGGGAAAACAACAGCAATTATGGCAGTGGTATTAGGATGAAATGACACCCCTGAACTGCAGTCATGCAGCAGGTGGGTAATTGGCCCTGAGCTGCACTGTGGAACTGTCCTTGTCTCTTGATGGTGACACCAGCCACTCCACAGGGTGGTCTTATCCGCTCACCGCCCTCTGAGCCAGATGCAGCATTTCATAATTAACCAAGTGAGACGGGAGGGTCAGAGGGAGGGGCGGCAGTTCAGTACTGTAACTAGCTCTGCTGAAATTGCAATTATACACACATACAGTAAATGTGTCTCTCTTCTTTTCTTTTTCGTGCTTGCACTTATTGCATCAGATGTGCAGTGTGTTTCATTTGCATGCAGAAAGTCTGCTAGTGAGAGACAGAGAGTTTTATTGCCATGAATGAAACTGGACTCCAGAGGCCTCCCTGGTGTTAATTGAGGTGTAATGCGATTTGTTTTGCTGCCCCTTCCAGCAGCCCTTCCCAGTACATTGAATCAGATCCCCAGTGATTACTCTCTAATGGCCTCAGTTACGTCTGTGTGCTTTAAACAACCCACGACTGCTAAAGATAAAATGACAATGTGCGCATTTTATGACCATTTACACAGCATCTTTATAGTACCACCGCAGTTTGTACTTAAGAGAACTGTCCTTAAACACAACAACCAAAAGGGTGATGATAACATTTGCAACTGGTGCTCATGCATATTTGTGTGCTTACATAACAATGTGACCAATAAGTTGCTCGGTGTTGCAAGTACATTTGTGCAAGAAAAGGAGCTTAACAGCAAAAAGTTATACTTGGAGGAAGCGCGCTATACAATATAAAAGACCTCGCTCTTGCTTCATTAAATGCCTGAAGCCATTGTTGGACATCATTTGCTGAACATAATTATGCACTTCAAAAGAGTCCATTAATAGAAGTACTGTACTTTATACTAATGTGCCTTTTTTGGTGCTCAAAGCCCGAGAGAATTCACATCTGCCAGCTGTTCAACTCAGTGTAGATAGAGGAAACTTTAGCAGTAAATTTCTATTCATTTTGAATGTCGGGTATTTTACTGAGAGGATAACTGTTGTCATTTCCTCCTGACAAGGCATGCTGACACTGATATTTACAAATGCATATTTTTGGACTTTTGAACTACTCCTATCATCCCCAAAACTTCAGCTAATTACTCTGAAACTATCTTTAGGAGAAATTTCTGCTATGTTTAGGGTGAACTGCCCCTTTAACGGTACAATTAGTGTCACAGGTGGGATGTGAGTGAGTGAGGGATGGTTTCAAATTATTTTCTTCAATGCAATATTCAGTAAAGACGACGTGCAGCAATACCATCTTCTGTTTCTGTTACAAAACAGACAGGGTACCAGGTGCAGGTCTGTGAGGAAGGCATTTATTTATTAAAAGTAGGCATGTTGTTGCAGGGTGCTATATACGACTAAACCGATCATTCTTGAGTGACCTTTCTGCATTGGTGCCACTGCACTGCGGTTCATGAATGTTTAATGGAAAGGCAGGCTGTTTTGGGCCTGCCAAGCTGGGTTTGCTGCTTGACAGAAACATTCTAACTCAAAGGCAGAGCGGAGGTTAAAAACAGTGGGTGCTACAAACACAGGGTGCCAGACACAACTTCTGACAAATAAACACCCTTTAGACTCATAGGAATCAGCTGTGTCTGGGATGAGAAAGACATGCACCAATACACACACTCACACACATATTCTCCCTTTTTTGCTCGTAGACGCCGCCCTCTGAATCAAACAGTTTGACACACGTTTGATTACAAGGACTGCATTCCATATTAATTAACATCCTTAGATATTACTTAGAAAGGCTAGATTGATAACTAGATAGCCATATAACAATCTCAAGTGGTGTGAAAAAGCCTTGATGTGCATTAGGCAGAGGTGGCAAAGGTACATGCAATCACTTAGGTACAGATCCCCGTGTTAGAAAGTGCCCTGATAAAAGCTTAAGTACTTATTTATCTTCTTTACACAAGCAAAAGTGAAACAGTAGGCTCTGAAATGTACTCAGCGTATATGAGTAAAAAGTAGCTACTGGAGCTACTGAACCTCTTGTGATGTTAACATCATAATAAAATAATATTAATAGAAATGAAGAAGAAGACGCTCAGCTTGAACATCTGCTATGTGGAACACAAGCAGAGAAAAACGAGCATGAATAAAAAAAACTAACTCTGTTTGCTGTTGCTTATATTGAAGATGGGTACTTTGCCGCCATATCCAAAACAGGGAAATGAGTGTAGTCAGGGGTTAAAGTGGGATACAACAGATGTGGGAACCCCAAGATCAGCTGTAATGATGCAGTGGGGGGAAAAGAATCACTTAGAAATAGACCAACAAAAAACATTTCTGCTGCGAGCTCCAGTAGATACTGCCTACAGATCGTGATCAGTTGCTGCTCCTGCTTTTTGAGGCCTGATTTCCAACCCCTATGCACTATAAAGCTTGTATAAATGTGGGATTCAGTGAGCCAGTCTAATCAGCACCACCTTAAATTTAGTTTTATGTTTGCTACCCTTGATGTAAACTTAAACTGACCATGATCACCACAGCTGCTCTGCTCCAGTGCATTACTGCAACTGTGACCACAGTACTGTAAAGAGTTTAGCCTTCACAGTATTATCATGCAGCGCTTGAATAACACAGAGTTAGTTAGTATACTTTAATTTGTTTTGCTGGACGTTTCACATTATGAGAAAACAATTACATTACATGTAGGGTTAAAATTTCCAGTTTATCAAATGTCACTGAGCAGTCCTTACCTTATAATCTAACCTCTCTTCTTCTTCTCCTCTCCTGTCTTTCTTACATCTTTTTCCATCTTTGACTGAAGTTTTTTCTCATTGTTGTCTTTCCCTGGACCGTACAGCAGCTGTACCTTTGGCTAGCAAACGTTGTATGTTTTGAAGACGTGTAGTGAAGTCCCGTCAGATGTCTTAAACCTAAATTAATGAGCATTTTGAGTAGAAAGCAGACATATTTGTGTAAAAATGTAGGGAGTTACAGATAAATAAAGACTCAAGTAAAGTACAGATACCTGAAAATTCTACTTAAGAACAGTAGGAAATGCGTTAATGAGCTAACCGTGCTAACACGTGCAGCCCCACGCACAGGGCGATCCGCGCTAACTTGCTAACGGATTAATGCGGTTCATGGCGTTAATGTCATTTTAACGAGATTATCGCTGACAGCACTAATAACGCGTTAACGCAGATTAAGCCATCATCATGATTAACGCGATAAAATTTTTTAAATGCTATTAATAGCACTTGCAGCTTAAAATATCACATTGACGTGAAGCATACATTAGTTGGGGATGCTGCTAGCACTTTGGCTAACGCGTCACCCAGCTTGTGATAAACCACTTACGGAGCATCGGAAACTCAGTAAGTCTACCTCGGACATATTGCAGACCTTTTAAAATCATTGAGAACACGCGCTTTACATAGCTTTGATTCCTCGTCTCAAGGACTTGAAGTGCCTCCCAAAGAGTGACAGAGAGAGAGTGGATAAATGTTTACAGAATTTTTTGTTAACATGAATGTTCAAGATGTTCAATAAACAAGTTAAGTGCGTATATTTTCCCTTTTTCCCTGATTCTGTTTGCTAATGCAAAATGAAATGCGATTAATATAGATTAAAAATGAATGATATTTAATCGTGATTAATCAAAATGAATCTACAGTAACCCTGTGATAAATCTGATTAAACATTTTAATTGTTTGAGAGCACTAATATATATTATATGTTAGTGCATACTTACCTGTTAGTATATAGTTGTTGTTTTTTTTAAAGTTGTATTTCACAGGAGAGAACCTGTGTTAAAAGAAAACTATTCAAGTTCTCTTTGAATTTAAGCACATATTCTTTGTGTCTATTCTCCATTTACTTCATTGTATTGCATAAATGTCTGTTACAAGCTTAAATATAAAGTTGAAAAGTGTAATTGCAGCCAGGCTATTGATCAAGTAATTGCAATTAATCGTGATTAATTACAGAAACTTGTGAGATTAATTAGGTAATTTTTTTAATCTATTGACAGCACTAATATATATATATATATATATGTATATATACATGAATAAAATGGAATTCATTCAATTGAAAAAACAGGATGTAGTGAAAATACTTTTGTGCAGATTTCTCCTTTACAGTATAGCTCATGGCCATCTTTTCCTGTTTCTGGGTTTCCAGGTTTATTTCCTGCATATCACTACATACTCTCAAGCACTAAAAAGATTTACTAAAAAAAAACTAAGTATAGCAAGAAGCAATTTGCGTGAAGGGATGATAATACTGAAAAAAGATGAGAAAGATAATTAGGTTCGAGAGTGAATGAAATTCGTGGAGGAGAGACGCTGGTGGTGGACAGTAACGCATATGACAGTGAGTGAATTTAAAAGCAAACAAATAAAAAAAAACCCCAACAAAACCTACAATTCTTTGCTGATGTCGTGTTTGACTGTAGAGGAACAAAAAAACATCAAATCAAAGTCCTGTACTCTCTGTTTGCAAGATAAACACAATCAGGTTTTCACATCTGTCTGACAGCATCTTTCTTTTTCAGCTTTATGGACAAGACAGCACAAAGGGAGCACTAGTGAAGTGTGTCACCCAGAGAGAGGGAAGGAGCAAGACTAAGGCTACCTCCAAGTGAAGGCAAACTTGCTTCATATATTCCTACATTTTACTACCAGGGTGGCACGACGAGAAATAACCCTTTCACTCTGAGCTGAAATCTGAGGGAGAGAACAAGCAGATGAGTCAGCTACGCTAACAGAGTGGAAGAGCGTTTGAATATGATTTCAATAAAAACCCCACTTTAGAACTCCTACATATTCAGTGAGTGGTCATTCAGCCTGACAGCTTTAGCAGAATTATTAAAGAAAGGGAAACAATAAAAAGAGAATGGGATTTGAAAAGGTCAGATGGAAACCTATGTTTTTTAATCAGATTTTTTATACTTTTACTTTTGTATTTTTCATGGATGTATTTTGCATGTAATAATAATAACAATAATATTGAGCCAATATTGTAGTAAGCTCATGTTTTTACCTGGCAACATGAAAGAAATACAAGTGCCCATGCTACCTCAAAGACAGCCTGCTACTTAAAGATTCAAACTTCACCTGAAGGTGTATTTTTAAATTTCCATTGGTTCTAAGTTGAGAGAAGCACTGAAGAAGGAAATAGATGATAGAGCCCTGTCTGGAGGTGCTGGAGCCGTGATGCGGAGAGCAGCTCTCATTGATAATGCATCAGGAGAAAAAATCCATCAGGACCACATCCATTAAATGCATGAAGCAGACATTTATGCATGAAAGTGTCCGTGGCCTCTTTCTCTGAACCAGGGGCCAGGTTAAGTGGGGCTGTCCTCTCTGGTTGTCACCGAGTACAGCTGCCCACTTCTCATGGTCATGGCGGCTCCCACTCGACATCGGTCCTGCCCAGTTCCAAACAAAAGAATAAAACATTCATGAGGTGTATTTTTTGACAATGGCAGATTCAGTATTGTTTGGTAATGATGGCCTCGCCACCTTTTCTTCCTAGCATCCCTCCCTCCCCTCTCCGCATGCATCATATCTGTTGGCCCACTTGATAGAGCTTTCAAGGTGAAAACATAAACCCAGTATGGAGTGATTACCAAGCGCGCTCCTGCAGAGGAAGGACTGGCATTTCTCTCTCTTTGTTGTGCATCTGACCTTTGAAAATATCACAGATTAAATCTTTAATTATTTATGAGGGCTGGAGGTGGTGATGAGAGGAGAGAGGCGGATGTTGCCACATGTGATGGGGCATTTTTACTATAAGAGAAAAGAATGACTTCTTTAGCTGTCATTTTTATCCCTCTGGACATAATTTCAGCAATTTCAGGAGAATTTAGGTTGGGATATTTTCCAAACTTGTTCTTTGTTGCATATGCCATATAGCAGTGCCCTTCAGGCATATTTGCACTTCTGGAAATGCAATCCAGAGATATGACTAGATAGAGTGTGTAGGTGGCAGCAAACATGACACCCACTTACTAGCATTAAGTACAATGCACAGTTAGCTGCACTGTTTGCACATAGTTGCAGTCCAACATCATATGGACTTGAAGACTGGCCAATGTCCAGTAAAGCTGTATCTAACATGCACTTCTTTCTAGTGATATCCAAATAAGATCAGGCTGTTAAAACATTCGGATATCAGGCTTTAATATGTTGTCAAATGTAGTAATGTAGAAAAGTAATCTACTATGTAATGTATTTTTTTTAGTTCTACCTCTAACATAGAATTAAAGTAGGGACATTTTCCCAGCGTGTGTTCCACGCTGTCTACTTAACTTCAAAAGAGCAACACTCAGATCTTTCTAACGCCTCGTGTCACTTACCTTGCGCAGTAAACAATCCTGACACATTCATTTTGAAATAATCAAATAATCATGGTGCAAAAATAATAAACAACAGCGAAAACAACAATGTTATATGAATAAAAAATTGCATTTCCCTCGGGAATAGTTTAACCAGTGTTTGAAATGCAAATTCTCCTTTTCATCGGAACTGCCAGTAAATGTCACTAAGGGACGCTGGGGAGGAGCTGAACAGCTCAATTAAACAGCGCTTACATGCATCATTCCAAACAGACCAAGATATGAAAGACATCGTTTAGATTGATATACAGTGTCTGTGAGAATAAATCAGAGAGGCAACCTAATAATGCACTCCAGGGTGCACGCTAAAATTGCAGATAGGAATTTTTGAACAGTAGCCGCATAATGGTGTTCTAGTTGAAGTTCTGGATGATTATTTGGAAAATGGCCACCGCCACTTTGAAGTTAAACACTGAGATATTTCTTAGAGAAAAGACTGAGTTTACAGCTGTAGCTCTCTAATGTCTGGATCATGGTTATCATTAGTTTCTCACTTTTTAGAAGTGTGAGTGGAGAGAATAAAATAATTCATGTGCACAAACATTTTACCTTCTCCGGCTTTATGGTCTTCTGCTGCCATAGGCCAGCTGCGTCAAGGTTACACATGCTGTGTGTTCATAGATGCCCTTATAGTAATAGTAATTTAAGTTACTTTGAGTTTCCTTCCTATTAGCTCAAAGCATTCTGTCCAATCTCCTGTGACCTCTTGTATCAACAAGACTTTTTTATCCAGATAACTAAAGCTCATTGAATATTTTCTCTTTTTCTAAACATTCTCTGTAAACCCCACAGTTGGCTAAGTGGGAAAATCCCTGTAGGCAGTTTCTGAAATGCTCAGACCAGCAATCATGCCACGTTCAAAGTCACTTAAATCTCCTTATCTTTGCCGTCCTGATGCTTGGTTTGAAGCAGGTTGTCTTCACCAGGTCTACACACTTACTAAACGTAGTGACTTGTGTACCTTCCTGAGATTAGATATTTGTTTTAATTAGCAGCTGAACAGGTGTACCTAAGAAAGTAGCTGGTGAGTGCTTATTAACAGAGTGCTTCAAAATCCCTCTTGTAGTATTTTTGTATATTGTCTAAGAAAAGCCATAACATAACATTTTTACTTGCTCTGACAGTTTTTTTTAGTTTTTTCTGTACTTTTAACAAACTCCATTGATCCAACAGCAGGCTAAACAAAGTCTCCCATGCAATGTTTTCAAGCGTCTTTTAGTTGCCAGGCAAGAAGAGTTTGGTTTGTTTGGAGTGGACATCTAACGAATCTCCATCTAATCTTTTTTTTTTTTTAAAACAACAGAATAGTTAAGATTTTCTGCAGCATTGCTCTGTTGTTTGCAGTGTTAGATCTTGCTCTACTACGTTCTCCATATTGCTCCATAACCTGTCCATCTCAATTAGCCGGCACATACTGGGTACACTTTTGCAGAAGAAGATTCAAATGATGCATCAAATGTCCCTTTCATGTAAGTGCACATCGACTTTATTAACCCAGGATGTAACAGGCATAGAAAGCCTGGCTATGTTGAACTTGTTTTGTATTAAAAAATCAGGATGCTTGGCTTCTAGCTGGAGTTGAAAAGTCTCTGAGACTAACCAATAAAACAAAAAGGTTAAAAGATGGGAAAAAAAAACGTCACTGAAGAGCGGCTGAAGTGGTGCTTTCTTTGCAACTCTGCTCAAAAGGCCAACATCCTTGTGTTCACCTCGTTACTGTTAAAGTTGAGACGAGTGTCTTGGTGCTATCATTTAATGAAGCTGTCTGTTCAAGACCTGTGAGAAGTATGTTTTTCATACTAGCGACTGATGTGCATGGCTCCTTGCTCAGTTGCGTGATTGGACCTCCCACTTGTCTTCCTATTCTGATTAGAGCAAGTTTGCACTGTTGTACGAAGGCACTAGTACATGGTATTGCATAAAATCTTCAGTTTTTCATTTTGTTTGGCAATCACTTGTATGAAATACCATGTCATATAAAATCAATTTCATTTCTTTGGAGTGGTGGACAAGTCTTTTGGTCTCTCCAACAAACTATTCAGGGCTTTTGTCCACTATAGTAGCTTTATAAAGATAACGGGCTATGATTTGCAGAATATTAGGTAACTTTAAACTGCTTATTTTAACCCACAATTACATCCTATGATATACTCCAACAACTAACAATTCATGATCCCTGCATGAACTTTTGAGAGGTAGTATTAACAGCCCTCATGTAGCCATAGTCTCAGCTGTGGCTACTGGCAGATGCTGGACCCATTTAAGCTGTCAGTGGATGTGCTTCCTGTTATGAAATGATTATTAGATCAAACTATATTGGAATCTGCAAACACTAACATCTTCAAACTCAAAGCCTCAAGCGTGAAAAGCAAAAGCAGTGGAACACCTAAACACAGAGGCCGTCTTTAGATACCTTTTTGGTCACTGAGCTGTGATATGCAAATGTATAAATGTAAATGCATTTAGCAATCTGTTTTAGAGTTCATGGCAACATAGTGCTCCTTATGAGTACCAAAGAGGATATATCAGATCAAGCAGAAATGAGGAAATATGAAATACACAGCATATGAGAGCATCAAGGGTTACATTAACAAACCCAAGTGAGAATGACCCAATTAGCTGACCAAGGAGGGGGTGAAATGTTAGGCCACAGCATGAGATGTCATGCTATTAATGTCACCTCAGGTTTGCCTTGTGCATGCAAGTGAAAAGAGCTGTTTGAGCCATTTAGGGGTGTTTAGAAATATCTTAATAGCATAAAGAATTTATAAAAACAGTTTTTCCCTTTAATGTTTTTGCCTTGTTTTGCAGTAATTGAAGGATGATGTATACTTACCTTCGCCATGCACTGGGATTGTACACTACTCCATTCACAAGTAACATTTCTCAAGAAGCTGTTGTGGGCCATGGTTACCAGTTCTGCTCAGACTGTAATCTTATGTAGCGCAAATGCAAATGCGAGATGTTGAAGATTAAAAGAATTACTTGGAATCTGAAAAAAGTCTGCATTTAAGGCTTCAGATGACCCAGTTTCCAGGCATGCATCCATCCAGTGGCTTAGTTGCTCTTGAGGCTTCTAAATGTAGTATTTTTGGATTTACTATGCAGTGTGTATATGTGCACATGTGTGTGTCTCTTGTCTGCACAGGCACACAAACATGCAAATTCTCCTTTGTGTTTGCGTTCTTCCTATGCAGCTTTTTTTCTCAGTTGTGTCAGTGTTTTACTCATACTTAGAACTCATAAAAAAACAGTGACCTAGATATAATTAACCCCCTCAAACCAGCATAGTGCCGTGCTTAAAACAAGCACAGCACCTATCAATCTGCTTTGCTTGCCATTATGGGGCTCCTCCCTATGTTAAAGTCAAGTTCCTAATAGAGGGTGCTATTATGGACTCCCCGCAGCACGGCAGCACACGGGGCAAGCGCTCAGAGAAGACAGGTGATGGAATGAATAAGCTTGTCTCAAGGCAGTCTCCCGGCTGACAGGTATTTCATATGAAACATGGGATTTCTAGAAAACAAGAGCTTCTCCTACTGTTGAAATGAGTATCACTTACTGACTAGAGGAAAAAAAGGGAGGACGCCCTGAACCAAGACTTGCTTCTGTAGCAGTATGACACGCAGACACTTGAGGGAATAAAATCTAATTTATTCTCGCTCAGATAGCCACTTGTACCACATTATTTAGGCTGAATGAGCACACAATCCACTTTAACCTAATAATATAGAATCATTTGTTCATGCATATAAATGTGTTTAAAGAATTTTTTTTCAAAATGGCAGGACTGCGTTATAGATGGCGATAATAGCTGGCATAACCCAATCAGATCATTTTAGTGTTCATATTGTCATGAAATTGATTTCTTTATACGTTGATCTAATTCTGTAAATTAGGAAATAGATCAATTTTTGCTCACATTCTCATAGTATATCTTAAAGCAGATCCTGTTAGTAATATGAGAAATTATTGAATGGCTTGAGATATTGCATGACACCAGTCGGTAATGCGTGGGCATTATGTCATTAGTTGTGAACATTGGCTAATAAGGCACAGCAACTTAATAACTAGATTGTGGCCATCTCTTCATAATAGATGGCATCAAGGTAATGGATCAGTTATTTACTGACCACACTGACAATGTGAGCTCCGCAGAGCTATTATCACACATAAAGCACGGAAAAAAGGACTAATTTTTTTTTTTTGAAGAGTCAATATAGAAAATTTTACCACTCTTCCCTGCAGCTCACACTAATTGCTGAAATATTTTTAGGATGTCCTGCATGCACAGCATGTTTAAGGTCTATCCAAAGATTTTTTGAATGCTGTTTAAGTCATGGGACAGTACATGCTGTTCAGAAACTGTCATCTTAATTTTAGCAGTTCATTGGATTATGAGGTGCGTTTCAGATCATTGCCCTGCCAGCCTCTGTTCACTTGTGAATCCTTAAAAGTAGGTAAGTTACTCACTAAATGCTGCTAATTGTGCTCGACTAACAAAAGAGCTCAAGTTGAAATTCATTGATCTATCAAACTTGCTTTCAAAATGACTGTGAATTCTGTGATTTTATATACACTATGTGTAGAAAAGTATCAGGCCACACCCCGTAATCTTTGAATTCAAGGTTTTTCTAAAGAGCTCACTGAGTTGTGGTTCTGTAATCCAGTCTTTAAATGATGACCTATGAACCCTGGTTCTGGGTCCAAACTACTCTTCGTTTATTAAGGCTGTTGTGTTTTTAACGTGTTTTAATGCTTTGTATCTTGTTCTATTTAATCTGAACAAGCCCCTAAAAACAGTCAGTGATCACAGTCGGTCTCTCTCGGTTTTTATTACCACTATTCATTTTAAAGCTCAGTTTTTAAAACCTTACATGTAACTACAGCCCAGCCCATGCAGCAGTATATTAATGACTAACCTCGTATTGCGGATGGACTATCTCAGTTGCTCTCCTGACTTAAGGTTGGTCCGTTTACAGCATCCTGCCATGCGCTTGCATTTGTCACTAACCATCAGGAACCCTCACATTTACTTGTATCGAATGGAAAAAAGTTAGCATTCATCCTCCAGCTTCACTGTGCTAATGTGTTTATATTATGCTAACCATAGCTGAGTAGCTAGCCACCACGTAGCACATCATTATATACCAGCTAGCCCAACTTCAGTAATCCCTACAAACGTCATTACTGTTTAGTTTTCTGTCTTCATTTATGTTGGAAGTGATAGCAGAGCTGTATGTTTAAATTTTTTCAGAAATCTCAAAGTCAGAACATGCTATATCATGTTTAGGTGGAAACTAGTGAGCTAACTTCTAACTCCGTTAAATTTCGTAAATCCTGTTTTCATGGATGCCTGGATTTTATACTTAATTGTCACACCTGGTAGAGCAGCCACACCGATCATTTTATTAAAGATGAAAGAATTCAGACAGTTTGTAACTCTCAGTGTTGCCGCAGTGTTCGTTTGATTTTGAGATCTGAAGCAGAGTTTGGACCTGGAAACGGCTAATGATGTCAGACTTAAAGACCGGACAGGATGCCACTGTTGCAACAGTCTAAATATTCCATGATCAACTGCAAATGGTTTTTATTGTAAAGTGGAAGCTTTCAGGAACTGTGGCAACTCAACCATCAAGTGGCAGACCATGTACTGTAAAGTTACAGATTGGGGTCGCTGAGGCGCAGAGTGCGTGAAAGTCACCAACGCTCTGCTGACTCAGTAAGTTCCAAAATCCCAAACCTCCTCTGGCAAATGCACAAAAACAGCATTCTTCCACGTTTCATGGCATGGGTTTTCATGGCCCAGCAGCTCCTGTAAAGTGTACTGTGTAGCTGGAACAGTACTGTTGTCCATATAGTGTATTTTAGGCATTAGCTTTACTGATTAATTCAATTCAATTCAATTTTATTTATATAGCGCCAAATCACAACAAAAGTCGCCTCAAGGCGCTTTATATTGTACAGTAGATAGCACAATAATGCATTAAATTTTTTGTAGACCCCATCTTTGTATTAAGAATATCCCCACCCTTGGCCAGCTAAACCTTTGTCTGTGTTGAACTAACACACAGTTTTATTGGAAATTTTCTTGGTCTTCCTGATCTTATCTTGAATTCTCCACTTCCCATTTACTTCCATTTCCTAATGATATACCAGTCACTGGAAACTGCAAGCTTGAAGTGCTTTGATATGTTTTTATAGCCGTGCTCTGCAGGTCCTAAGTCAGTAGGTCCGAGGAGCCCATAATTTCTAAGTGTTGCAAGGTTTGAAGAGCCGTGTTCACAGAGAAGGCATACTGTGGGCAGCACATTAGCAGAACCGAAGCAGCAACTTTGCTGCTTTGTCGGAAGGTTTCAGGGATTGTATTGAGTGGCAGCCACCCATGTGTGAAGGGCCCGAGGTAGAGACATTGTCAGAGGAATTAAAAAGCTCTGTAAATGTCATCAGGTGGCAATTTGTAATGAAAGGTACTGAACTGTCCAGCAAGACATAACAAGTTAGGGAAGTTCTGAGGCTTTAAAAGCAGAAGGGTGTCAAGCAAATGGAAAGGTGCCCAGACGTCTGCACATCTAAAAGATTTACAATAAGAAGACTTTTATTATATGTTTTCTGTGAAGCTGTATTTGCTGGTTTTTGCTAATACAGTGGGAAAAATATGTTTCCAAACTAATGCTATTGTGCATGAGTGTACATATATGGAATGTAACATATAGCAATAATTAATTACTTTTATCAGTGTCATAAGTTCATCTGTTGTTGGAATTTCTTAAGTTGACAAACGTATTAAAAGATTTGCCTTTTTAGTCTCAGTTAATGCATAAATTAGTGACTAACTCTAGCTATACTTGTGCCTCTGGAAGAGTGCTGTATTCCTGCTTTTGTTCTCCTGCACAGTGCAGCAGTGCTGATGTGTTGTTTCCTCACCCTCCCTCTGGGAGGTGTGAACCAAGGGAAGGGAAAGGTACGATAGGGGAAAGAGGAGGGGGAGAACAATCAGGCAGAAAACTTTGATGACCGCTGTGCCCTCATCTTCTAGTTCAGAGAATTTCCAGTTCTTTTTAGGGGAAATGAAGCATTACCCCTCATGCTCTGAGTAGTATCTCTAATTCGTTGATTAGATGAAGAGGTTTATCATGCAGAGCTGCACACTAAGGTTATACCAGGATCTCCACGCACTCATTAAACCTGCTGATTTTATTTGATGAATCAAGGCAAACTCACTTGTAGGCTGAGATGCAAGCAGCCAAACGGAGCCTCCAGAGTTTTTTAATTATGTAGCTAAAACATAAACACAGAGCCCTGAGTCTGTTGGACTTTGTGGCACGTATGAGGAATCTCTTATGCTGTAGCATGTGCTAAGTGAATGTTGTTACAATAAAATATCTTTTTTCAGTCCTCCATCAGAATGGCAGTTATATTGAGAATCCTACTGGCACGCAGTCCTATCCTGGAGCTTGGGGATTACATGTGCTGCGTACATGTTAAAGCCTCTAAACCCTCGCCTCCGCAGAGCCGATCTGACTGCACAATCATCTTCTTCACTCCCAGCTCCACTACCTGAGCTTCACAGCTACCGGCAGTGAGGCCTCCGTTCTCCCAGGATGCCGAGTGCTTGCGGTCAGACTCCAAATCCGTAGGGTTCTGCAGTGCAAGCGAAGGTCGGACTATGAGTAAATTTGTTATCTTGCCTCCGTGTACACTGGGACCCTCTGGGAGCTGACACTGTAGCACACCATAAGTTTGTGTAGCTGAGCTGTGCGTTCTTCTCCCAAATCAGTCTATTTTTGTATATCACTTTATTTTTAGACAAAACCAATTCCGGAGAACACTTGGGCTTTTTGTTTTCCTCATTGCACCCCAGCTTACCGAACACTTCAACGGGCGCTTGTGTTGACACACTCTTATTTGTAATGCAGTCACGCATTTCCACACACACTCACGCACACTGACACACACACAACCACACAACACATCTGCCAATTTCAAGGAAGGAATTGAGGACCTAGAGCCAAGGAATGCCATGCAGGGAAGAGCACATTCAGTTAGCCCCTGGCAGTTCTTCACCCTTACCTATCGTCATTGCATCACATTTCAATATTTCACAGAGGTGTGCCGCCAACGCACTGCTGACACATCAAAGGGCTGCTGCAAATCCACACTCCTCCTCGGAACCTCAGAGCTATGTCGCAGCCGTTCTTGGGTAGGCCAGACAGACGCAGGGAGAGGCCAGGCATGACTAAAGACCTTAGCAGGCATATTAAAAAATGGATTCTCTATTTCCCACTTCGATGAGTTGAAGTTGTCAGGCCAGCCTGTGGGTAGAGGTTTCCTGGTTCACTGTGGCGTGGTTAACTCTGAGGGATAAGGAGAAGGATGATCAGGATCATAAGATGTGTACAACAGGGTTACGTTACTTTTTTCACATACAATACTTTTTCTTTTAGCTTCAAGTTACTTTTCCAAAAAAACTCAACCGTGTCTAAGGAGTGTCTATGCAGCAGCAGGGCATGCTGGTACACGGTAAGTAGTCCATCCAGTAGACATAGAAATGACTGTCATATTCTCAGTTCTTACAATAAAAGGGCTGGAGAAACAAAAAAAAATGAATGATGACATCCCCTCAGTATGTCATTACTGCTCTTAAGGCCACAGTTGATGGACGAGATGTAGGCAAGAGTGTCTCACTGAGTTTTTCATATGGATGCAGCAGAAACGGTTACATTTGCTGGAGCAGCATCACCACGGAGCAAGTCAAAGTTAAAACAGCGTGCTCGTTTATTGCTGCTGGGTTTGCCTCCTTCCCCCCTCTCTTCTTTTACTGTTGGCCAAATGAGTAAGGGCTCTAAATTGAATTCTATCTTGATGTATTTCTTCCAGAGGGCTCGCTAATTAAGAATTTAATTATGGCTGAGAGCAAAACACAGGCAACAAAACCCCCTCATGTTTAAAACATCTTTGGACTCTCTTGATCGCTCCTTCTCTTTTCCACTCTCTCTCTGGCTTTTTCCCCGAGTGTGTGTGTGTGTGTGTGTGTGTGTGTGTGTTTAAGTTGTGAGGTGAACAAAAAGGTAGGACAAGCTAAGAGATGCTAATCAAAAAGGATTATACCAGAAATTCTCAAGAGTGAGATCGTAACGCATGCAGGATCAAAGCGATTCAGGATATTAAAATGCTTGTTGATGTTTTTAAAATTATAGGCCTGTTTAGAATAGCTAGGAATAAAAACTTACAGTTGTTTTTCCCCAAATATGAAATTAATTATTGATGCTTGTAGCAATTGAGGAAAAAGTACAACTTTATTATCATCCTGTGTTTTGCTTTTCACTCCTATGCACTGCTTAGTGTGCTACTCTGCAGTTATGACAGTGTATCCTCTGTTTTAGCACTTTGCACATGAGCTGCTTGGAGAATCATTCTGCCTGCCTGCCTGCTTGCTTGGGGACTTTCCACCCAATAGGTGTCTTCTAATCTATACAGTGCACTTGGCAAACTTTTTGAAGTGTTCCACAATTTGCAAGATTTCAGGATTAACTTCAGTTGGATTTAATATATTTCTTTCTTAAAACGGGTGTATTAAAATCTAGGAGTACCTATAAAAAATGCCTTTTTGGAACGTGCTTGGCTTTCGGTATCTGCTTATTAAGTAATGGCATACCAACCCTGTTTCTCTGTCTAAGCTCCTGCTTCATTCATTAAGGCTGCTGTCTTTTTAACGTCTTGCTGTGCATCTTGTTATATTTAATATAAAGAAGCTCCTAAAAATAATCTGTGATCACTGTAGGCCTCTCTAGCTTTTTATTAGCAATACCCATGTGCATGCCATCTTTAAGCCTTGAGCCTTAACCTTACAATGTAACTACAGACCACAGGCTCACAGTCTGATGCTAACAAAAATTTGAATGGGTACATGAAGCTAAGGATTAGGAGTAATCCAGCAGGAATACTCCAAACCACATCACAGTATATTAATAACTAACCTCAAGTTGTGGATGGATCGTCACAGGTGTTCTTTAAAGTTTAGGTCCTTCTCAGCTTCTTGTCCCTGCCATTTCAGAGTATATCACATTTAAATGGAAACTAGCGAGCTAACTTCCTGCTAACTTCAAACTCTGTTAAACTTCGGAAATCTTCTTTTTCATGGGTGATTGGATTATTTATTGACTGATTATTTTATTGGAAATGAAAGCATTTGGACTGTTTTTAAATCTCAGTGTTTGATTGATTTTGGGAACGGAGAAGAGTTTGGACCCAGTAATGGCTAATGACGTTAGACTTAAGAGGCGGATTGCTGCTTACAGCTTTCTCAGTATCAATGATCATCTGCTCATCCAAATTACATCCCAGTACACTGACTATGTTTAACATTAAATATTAATATTAACATAACTTGCATTAGATTCAGCCTTGCAATGTTGCTCTTTAATCTGTTTTTCTCACACACGTTAAAAAAAATAAAAAAATAAAATAAAAGGAAGTTATTACAGTGTTAAATGACCCTTTGTGTAATGCTCTTATCTTATCATAGTTTCGAAAACTGTGTTCGGTGAGAACTTGTTCCAAATATATCATGTGCGGTTGGGGGCAAAAAGCAAATAGGAAGCTGGTGTAAGTACATGGTGTAATAATAAGGAACATTTCTCAAAATATTTGATCATCACCCCACCCTGTGCTTCATTTGGTTGAAAGAAAGAAAACTGCTAACAAATGGATACATAATAAAAAAGGCACATACCCACTGATAATTAACATTCACAACAGAGCTCTGAAATACTTAAATCAGCATGAATCTAGTCCCAGAACTTTCCAAACCCAAAGAGCTCAGCTGAGAAAAGAGTCCTCTCTGTTCATTGTTGCTGAGACTCCTTGCCCATATTAAACCTATTTGGAATACTGGAGAGAAGAAAGTCAAAATACATTTGAATGTCATCTAGGCCTAAAAAGGGATAAGATGAGATTCATGTGTTTTAGCAGTCAAAATTTACAAATGTCTCATTAAGGTAAAAATTAGATTAAAAGGACATAAGGGGACAATCCAAGTTTCTGTTTTAAATAGATTTTAAAGACCACCCAGCCATCCATTTTTTCAGAAGGGCTGGAGCCAGTCCCAACTGCCATAGGGTGAGAGGTGGGTTACACTCTGGAAAGATCACCAGCGTTTTGCAGGGACAACACAGAGAGAATGAACCTAACACCACTAACTGCATGTATTTGGACTGTACCCAGAGTACTCTGTAGCTACTCCACGATGAAGTCGTAGTACTCTGGTATGGCGCAAACATGGTTATGCCACACAGAGAGGCCTGAGCCTGATATTAGATTTAAACCCGAGGTCTTCTTGCTGTGAGACAACAGCGCCGACCACTGTGCCGCTTGTTTTAAATTCCAACACTATAATATACATTTTTATGCATATACAGGACATTTAACATGAGGTATGGCTTCCTCTGGATATAATGCAAGCAGTCATCTGTCTGTGCATGTACTCCACAAGCTTCCACATTTGGAGTTGGTCTCTATTCTTGAATGCGTGCAGCCTGCATCGATACAATGTTCATTGGTTGTGGCTGCTTCCAATGAACACATGAACCTGGCACGTTCAATAGGAGATGTATCGGGACTGAACGGTGGCTAAGGAAGTGTCTCATTATGCTTGTGATCAAGGAAGACCTGGCTCACAGGGGTGGGGTGTTGGTGCAAGAATGACCCAAGTATAGGTTAGAGCACCTCAGCTTGGTACCTCTGTC
Organism: Oreochromis niloticus; assembly: GCF_001858045.2. Classification (NCBI taxonomy): domain Eukaryota; kingdom Metazoa; phylum Chordata; class Actinopteri; order Cichliformes; family Cichlidae; genus Oreochromis; species Oreochromis niloticus. The sequence continues at coordinate 23,073,656 of NC_031978.2, forward strand.
CAGTCAGTTTTCCACCAAGAGCACTGATATGAGAGATATTGCTCTTATGGACATGCATGGCCGCAGCAAAAGCTTTGGATCAGCATCTGACAAGCCAATAGGCTGCCCTCAGTCATCGTTCAGTCAGCTGGGGTGCTGATGACAGTGCATGTTGTTTTTTGTGTTGTGAGACCACTGGTATGGAAATTATTCTTTGAGCTTAAAACAATGAAATTAAAGATGGATTCAAAACAAAGCTTTAAAATTGATATGAAACTTTTGTTTCTTTTGCTGAAACTATTAATAATATCCTCAGAAGATACCAAATTATAGGGGAGAAATCGACCACCGAAATAGACCTGTACGCATTACACCCATTACACCCTTTCATTTCAATGGTTGATTTTTTTTAAAAACCATCTTACCATTTAACAGTCACACCAGCAAAATCAAAACTTGATGCTTCTTTGAGTCTTGAGCAGTACAGCAGCCACGTGTGAAGAAGATTATATAACTGGTATTTGAGCTAAAAAAAAAAAGAAGCCAGTTGGAGAAGCCCTGTGAGAGACAAAACCTAAGAGAACATCTCTCAGAGAACATCTCTGAGACATAAAAATGGCCATAACCCGGTGCTTCAGATCAACCTATTGGAGTGATTCTGGTGAGCATAATGTTTGTCAAGCTTGTAGGATCATTTCCAAGAACATTTAAGAGTCTCATTCCTGTCAAAGGTACTTTGGATTCAAGTAAATGGCTTGAATACAAAAGTCTTTATTGTTGTAGACTGTTGTGGGTTGTGGATAAAAACAAACCTGAATTAAATCCATTTAAAATGAGTCTGAAACATAAAAAAAATTACAAAACTTGAAAGTGTCCTTAGATTGCTCTGTGCCATTCTTTACCTCCCTGTCTCCTTTATGCAGAACCATCTACCTCTACAAGCTATTTGTCACAAGCATATTTTATAGAGAACACTGACCTCCAAGTGTTGTTGCTGGGGAAAAGAAGCTTGGTGCTAGCTCTGATTGAAAACCCTCAAACACATAGAGCATGGTCAAGGTAAGTAATACCAGCTCCTTTCAGGTCCTGAGGTCAGCTAATCTCCCACGGCAATCAGAAAGGCAGTAGAACGAGTCAGAGGTCCCCATGTGGGGCTGTCCAAGCCCTGACACAGAAATGATGAAGTCAGACTGGGACTGACTTTCAGGGACAATATTTTAATGCCTCTGCTCCAACTATCCTCACTGTGGGTTACAGTGTGTGGTTAAGTTTGAATCTAATCTATATTACAGATTCTGTTTTCATTTGAATGGGGACATCAGCAGGAAAGCAAGATTTAAAGTTTGTTCAGAGTCACGTAGTTGCATTTGAAATATGCAGATGAAATGTCTTTGTGCAGACACTACGAGGGTTACTTTGAAATCATTTGGACCGTCTTGGATAGGCAACAACTACAGCTACACCAAAACACATTAGAGGAAAAACACACAAAGTCTGGTAAGCTGCATGCTGGCAGAGCAGCTTCAGTGCTCTTTGGCATAGATGCTGCAAATTTTCTTGATTGTGATGATGTTGAGAGAGAGTCCTGTGTAATTTACATTCTCATCAAACCATTTAATGAAAGCTTGCGTTATCAGTAATTGGGTGTGTGTATGGAAATAGCTTACTTTTTTCCTTTTTTGAAAGTCTTTAATGTGCACGTGTATGTATGGTTCAGCTTCGTTAGCCTGCCAGGAGCTACTCTAACCTCACCGCGTTTGAATTTTGCCACTGCTGAGGGTGGAGAGCGGCGGATTATTGTTGGTGCCATGTCTTCTATCAGTGTGTTTGCAAACATGCACACGCAGGCCATGATCACTAGACAATGTGACTCTAATTTCCTCCAGCTGCACAGGGTGTTAACGGTGGCAATAATGCACGGCAAAGTGGCAATACGCCAGTAAAAAAACAAAAAAAATAAGACCACAAGCTAGCATGAACAATACATAATTTAAAACAGTAAAAAAAACAAAGACTTTCCTTTATGAGGGTGGGAATGCGTTCCGCATGTTTAAGTACACAATGTGAACTTCACTCGTTTTTCTCTTTTATGCCCCTTCTTCACACAATTTGTTCAGTTTGTGAGCTTTGCTGTGTTATTCGGCTTGTGGTTCTTCATAAAGGTACGGACATTTAACGGAAGGGAGACTCGCTGGAGTGCCTTTTAAGGTAGCAGCGGAGTAAGTGAAAGAACTACTTTTTTGTTGGGCATCATGCCTTTCTGATTCCACAGTGCCAGCATCTTAATTAAAATCACACACCGGGGTAGCAAGCTTTATGCCAGCCTGGTGTATTTTCATGTAAACAAAACGTTTAGCTTGAAAGATTGTTTGAAGTTTCCCCTTTTATATGCAGCACACAGGAGATAGACGCTTCAGGAGCACTCTCACCTCTGGAAATTAATTGAGGGAGCTGCCTAGATAGAGCGTGAAGGAGGCAGGACACATGATGCTTAATTTCCAATCCAACTGTGTCAGACATTTTTGTTCTCACATATAGCTCTTTCAGGTAATGCCTAGAGGCTCCTCTCTCTCTCTTTCTCCCTCTCACAAACACAAATGGGCACACACACATGCGCGTGCACCCACACACACACACAGAGGCACACACAAAGACACATTGTACCTACTAATTTGGCTGTGGCTGGCCATCTTGGAGAGGAGTTTTGCTGTCACCTCACACCTTGAAGGTCATGTGTTATTACAGTCCATTGTTGTGTTCCCTCCACCACAAGTGAAATGATTTCCCAGAGGCCAATTGCCTATAATTTCACTTAAAATGGAGAAAGGCACAAAAAGACTTGAAAGATATGGGAAAGTTCTTTATGAGGCAAATTCAAGCCATTATTGTCTTTATATACCTCTAGTCCACCGACTTAATATCCACACTGGTTATAAAAGCTACACGGTGCACCTTTAAAACAGTGTATGATAATAATAAATGAAGTTTAATAGATGAGAAACAAAAATTCTTGTAACTGAATTGAAGATTCATCAGTAACATCATATACAAAACTCCCAGCTTACATAAGAAGAAAAGCAAGTTTTACAGCAACCATGAGACTGACTGTTTGATTTTCAGCACCTGCACACGCTGAAGTGTCCTTGAGCAGGAAATAAAACCTCTTTGTGATGTTCCAGGAGGCTGATAGTAGGCTGATACGTAGAAGAAGCAAATGAAATAAAGTAGTTGAGATCACTGGATTATGTTTTAGAAAAGAGTGACTGTATGTCAGGATCCTGAGTCTCTCGACCCAGCGTTTTGAGTTCCTTGTGTCTTTTATATTATATTTGATGTTTAAGGTTCTCTTTGTATCTTAGTTTATTTCATAGTGTCCAGTGTTCTAGTTTAGGTTTCCTGTATTCTGTTTAGTTCTCTGTGTATTTAGTCATTTCCTCTCGCATAGTTGACCTCTGTGTCTCCCTCTGTGTGTTTGTGTTTATATTGTGGTGTTAGTTCTGGTGCCGTGATCCCACTCCTTGTGTTCTGTGTTTCCTCATCCCGTCATGTGCTCCTCCATGTTCTCTTTCTCCCTCCAGGCTGTCTCTGTGTACTTCCTGTTTTACTTTGAAGGTCTGTGTCTCGTGTTAGTGTATTCTGTTTTGCTTCCTTGTCTCGTCAGTTCTGATTTCTCCCAGCTGTGTTTCCCTCCTGTTTCCCGTTCTCTGATTGCCCCTGTGAATATATAAGCCCTGTGTTTTCTCCTGCTGGTTGCTGGTTCGTCTGTGATATCTTCCCCGAGTCTCCCTGTGTCTCCTCCGTGGTCCTTCCTGTGTTCCTTTGCATGCCACTCCATGAGTTTTGGTTTCATGTATTTTGGTTTTCCCAGTTTAGTTATTTCTTAGTTCCTGTCCTCGCCATCTCCACCTTAAATAAACTCACTCCTCATACCAACCTCTGCCTGCACTTGGGTCCTCGCTTTACCTCCGCACGGCCTGCCTCTCCAGCCGTGACACTATACCAGTTTGTTATACAAATATTCTTTTATCAAGTCTTTTAAGTTTCACAATAATGTAACATATATAAACAAAATATATCCAAGCATATTATTAAGAATAAGCCAAACGGTGTTAACCATCCAGACCTTATTATAGGCACAGTTAACTTTTTACATCTCATCTCCTGTCCTACTTTTTTAGTCATACAGTACGTAACTCTATACGAGCCCCGTTATGCTTTACTGCTTTACATAACTTGCACCACTTTTGTGTTAATCATAATTACAGCGAGCACTCCGAGAATCAGATTTCAGTCTGTAAGTGTGAAAGGCTTTTTAGGAAATTGTTTTTCATATTTCAAATGGCATTAGGAAGCGATGTGATGAGTCAGACTCTCATACCCACGATAAACAGTCGGGATTCCAAAGTGTGCAAATTAATGCGATTAAAACATAACTCTCAGTTATGTTCAGTTCGTGTCATCAAGTAACGCCATTCTCAAAGAGACAAGAGGGAAAATGGTGTGACAGATGATTCTAATTTTGAAATACATCCAGTAATTCAATGAAGGATGCATTTGGTGAATAACATCCCGACTTACATAATGAAGATGATAGAAGAGCACTCGCTCCTTTCTCTTGAAATCACTGGGCATAGACTGTGGTTGTGTAATTACTGTGTTCTGAAATCATTAATTAATAGAAAGTTTGGCATGCACATAGTTCTGTGATTTAATCTATTAAGCCTTGGATTTCAGAGTTAAATCGCTGTGCTGTGAAACCACTTTAAAATTTAATTTGTCCTTACACAAGCTGTTGTTAGCGTTTACGTCTCCCCTTCTCGCTTACTTTGTCTGTCTCTCTTTGGTTTGGGTTTAATGAAGATTTTGAGGCTGGAGTTGATGACGAGTCTATTTCGCTGGACTTGATTCAGCTGTTTCTCCATCTGGTGTTTGAGCACCTGGGGTAAGCCTTCCGCTGCTTTTTCCCCGATACCAGTTTTTATATGCTTTATATTTCTTATCGCTCCCTCTGTTTTTCTTCTCATGTTGTTCCTATGCACTAGTTCTTAGCCTTATTGTGTGTGTTTTAACCATGATATTAATATAATGAGAAAGCATGACTTATTTATAGAAAATAGCATGAGCTCTCCAGGGAACATCAGTAGCTATTTATGAAAGGATTCAGCAAAGCGTAAACTGGATCTTAATGCATTTACATTACATTTTCTCTTCTAAAATTAGTCTAAAGGCTATTCAAGTTCAATTTTTGATTTGTCCCAACATGAATCTAAGCACTGAGCTCTGAAAACTTGCTTTGCATACTGAGCAGCCTGGGAAGTCAGATTTGTTAACACAGGATAGCACAGGGCTCCTCGGCTCTAATGAACACTACAGATGTGTCAAGCGGGGGAGGAGGGGCATGCCAAGGGTGGTGTAAACATCAGCCAATTACCTGCCTGGATGACAATTCTGTACTCCTGCTTAGTGCACGTGAAGAGGCCAGCGCATCTGTTGTGTGACGCCAGGAGCAGTGTACCACGAGCACTGGTAACAACCACAGATCTGCCATTAGGTACGCTGCACATAAGCCTGCATTCTGTCATTGTTACTGGTATAGTTCTGTTGGTGTGAAGAGTAGTGACGAGCCAAACATGGAGAAGAAGACAAAGAGAAAAACAGGGCGGGTCCTGATCAGGCAAGATTGGCCAATATGAAGGGCGGCCCAGCTGTAGATACCATTGAGCTTGGTTTTGTTCTGGTTTGTAAAACTTATATAAGGTGCCTCTTGATTCCACTTTTGGAACCACATCTTGAATGTGTCATCCTCCTAATATGTCAAATTTTTGCAAGCTGGTGTCACATGCCTTAATGACATGCAAATACATACACCGTTTTTCACATTTAGCAGAACCTTTTGCTTGGAAAATCTATGCAATTTTTCCATTCAAAGGTTTGATTTATTAGTTCACTTGCCAAATAAAAAGAAGATCATCTTTAAAAATTAATGCATCCAAATGAAAAATGGCTTAAATAGTTAATAAATTTAGGTTTTAACATTTGATGCTCTTTCAGGGTATGTGATTATGCTCAGATAAAGCTGCAAGACAACTGAAATCAACTCAGTCCTGTATACAATCTCAAAAAATGGAACAGTTATATGCATAGCACCTGGTATTCCTTTTTTCTTCTTTATTCTCCTCTCTAAATGATTTCCTTATACATGCACATAAATGCAGAAATGTTCATATGCAATTCTTTTGCACAATTTTTCTTGTTTTCCTGGCTGCCTGCATGCAGTTATCTAGTTGTATTTCATTTAAAGTGCCTGAAAGGCAGCATAGCTTTCATTTCGTGTGGTCAGACAGTAATGCATGGTGACGGGTCTTGACTGAGGGGAGTTCATTATACCGCAGTATAAAATATAAGAAATCAATGTTAGTGATGCCTGGATTCCCACCAAAGAGTAATACAATGCTGCAGCAGTCCTCTCGCTTTCATGTTCACAGTGCAGTGCGTTTAAAAAATGGAAAATGTGACACTTGGTACAGGTAAATTTAAGTAATATCGCTGAGAAATGCTCCTTGAGAAAATTACAGTGTGCTTATCAGCGTGGAAGGGATGTTTGCTGAGATTCATCTGTTTGAATTCAGTGAGCTATTATTGCAGCAAATGTGGTATTTTGTCCTGCAAGGGAAAGTGGAGCTAGTGAGTGTGCTATTGAGAGATATCCTATGTGACAGCCAAAATATCACTGACAGAAGGAACATGCCTCTCTGGAGTCCATAATCATTTCTCAGTGTAATATGTGGTGATTCTGATATTATGTAAGCCTGCTTTGTGCTCCTAGGCTGAACAAGGGCACCACTGCCTCAAGGGTGTCCATACTTTATGATGCAGAAAGCCCAAATCTCATTACCTTTGAGTGCCGTAATACTGAGACATAAGTTGACACAGTCTCTGCTGTGTGTGAAGCCAAACACACCCAGAACCTAAGAGGCCTGACTTTATTCTGCTGGGACAAAACCCAGTGCCCAGCCAAGACTCCCAAGGGTTTAAATTAGTTACACCCCTGGCCTCGGAAACTCTTTCTTTTTTACTGCATAGGGTAACACTGCATCTCTAGTGGCAGGTCTGACTTAAAGCCCAACCCACATACTGTACTAAGACATGAGCTATCTTTGAAAATAACCTTGAGAAAGTAGGGCTGAAGGGGAGGGTTTTGGTACACTTGATTTGTCTCCTCTATAATAAGACTACATGATTTGGCCTCTCCAGAGGGCCCATCAGAGCTTTTGAAGCTGAATGCAGCCTCCTAAAAGTGTTAGGGGGCAACAGCGCTTTAAAGGCTTGGCTTAATATTGCACACTTATGAAAATGTGTGGGTGACAAGCAATGTTATTAAACTGAGAAATATTTGTATTTTTAAACTGATTCAACAGGATCCAGTCACAGTAAGCAGTATGCTCGGTCTTCATAAGGAGGACTATTTTAGAGAGAAGCTTTGCAGGGGACTTTTTGTATAAATGGAAGTGATGGAACATTCAAACCTCCTCATGAAGCCAAATAACTTTTCAGAGATTTTGTTTCTGTGTTAGATAGTTTATTACTCTTCATATGGTGCGCACATGCCTGTTTATAAACTGCCCATACTACGGTATGAATACTAATCCCCCCCCACCACTCTATCACCCCACTCTACACATGCTTTCTTCTGTCTATCAGAGCTGCCCCGTGGCCAGCACCGCTGTCAGTTCTGTGACGCTTGCCATGAAATATTCACTATACCATGAGTCAGGTTCTGACTGCAGGGAGAACTCTGCTTACTATCCTGTTCCCACATCAGACCTGGCTAAGAGAAGTCACTGTTCACTTTGATCCTTTGCAAGGCCTCCAGACTACAAGCTGTCTCTTCCCATGCTAAGCTATTTCCATATACATCGCTTCTTTTCTGTGATGCTGTGAAGGCATCATACTTATATCTTACTTCGGCAGTGACATGTGGCTGTGTTGGAACATTCCTGGATATTGTAGGGTGTTGTAAAGCAGTAAGAAGCTTTGCTGTCATGAAAGCAACTATATTAGCCCTTATGCCTTATTTATGTCCAGCCCATCTTCTTGTTGCTGAGAACATTTGCTAAAGAGGCGCCTAAGGAGCCGCTCATGATTAGTGGCAGAGTATGTACAGTATGTGAGAGGCGTGATGTTGGTTCAGGGTCTCAGTGGTAAAGAGACCATAAATTACCAGATACAAAGAACATCATCCCCCTCAGCAGCAGTGATTAATCTCACTTTAGGCTTTTAACTCTGGAGCTGGGTAGCAGCATGTTCTTAAGTCGGGCGGCATTTGCTTGGCCATTTATTCATTAGAGGGCCCCAAAGAATACCCCAAAACACCTCAATTGCTGTTGTTGAAAAAGCGGCTCTTATGTTTTGCCCCTCATTAAATCCAGTGCCACATGGTATTTAAGTTGCGTCATGCATTTGAAATTGCATTTGGCTTTTTATAACTTACTTTTAATAGTAGAACAGTACTGTACATGAATGCTGCCATGTTACTGGTGAATCGTGCACACAGCTAGGTCCAAATATACTTGGACACTGACACAATTTTTAATATTTTAGCTCTGCTCCCAAATATATTAAGGTTAAAGTTATACAGTGATATATATATATATGGGCTTAAAGGGCAGACTTTAAACTTTAATTCAATGGGTTGAACAAAAACATTTTCTTAATCACTCAGGGAGTTGCAGCCAGTCCAATATTTTCAGGGGCTCAAATGTAATGTACACACAATTCACTCACTCCAATAGCTATTTCATAGACAGGTGTGCTCTTCATTTGTTCCTTCTTCATAAATGATGGTTGTGAAAGGTCTGGGGATGATTCAAAGTGTGCCAATTTGGTAGAGAAAAGGTCAAAGCCTGCAAAAACGAACCCCCACAAAAAAAAAAAAAAGATTAGAGAAATAGCATGAACAGTTAAAGTGTCCAAATGTGCAGATTTGTGCATTATGATGAAAAGAAGAAAGATTTGGCATCATAAAAATGCTTGGGGCCTACAAAAGAGTGCACAGAATGTACACACCTGCACGCAGTGTTCAATTTATAGATGTGCACACATGAATGAGCCTTATGTCCTGCCCTCTACACTTTAGAATTTGTTGATTTTTGAGGCTGGTGATGAATGGTTCTTCAGTTGCAATGTTGTGTAGTGATCGCCATCATAAACTTTCAACTTTTGCATAACAAAGTGGTGTAAGCCTCTTTCAAGCGCTATTTTGTGCATAAGCTACATTTACAAGTAAAACTGTTGGGCACCTATGAATGACAGCAATGGTGGATGATCACAGAATCCTTTCCATGGTAGAGCAAAACAAACAAAGCTTCAGGACATCCAGCTGAATGAAGAAGACGGCATAGCAAGGCAACATTTTCAAAGTTTACCATACAGAGAAAACTTGATGAGAGCAAAAAGAGAAAAAAAACACACCAAACAAACAAACCAAAACCAGACCACGAGGTGTAAACAATTCACCAGTATGCAGAACAGAGAGGATGGATTAGATTCTGCAAGGAAAGCATCTAAGAAACCAAAAAGCGAGACTGTCTCTGAAGCATCGTTCTTTGAACAGGTGAAACAAAGTTTCACGGCGGGAAGATAAAAGCATGAGGAGGCTGAAAGCCTTTGAAACATAATTTACTTTTATAATTAAGATTTCATTGTTCCTATTTTGAAGAAGGAAAACAATCAAGCACACAAAGACAGACACATGGAGACGTGAAAAACATCGTTATCATCATTGTCTGTGTGTATCAGTATCAGTGTCAGACTTTCATATTGTGATACTTTTCATTATGTCCAAATCATGTATTACAGCCACCTGAAAAACAAAAACAAAATTTGGATTTTATCCTGTTGTTGTTATTGTGTCAGTGTTGTTATCACTTCATATGGCTTGCTTATTCTATTATTCCCCCCACCTGCTCAATTCACCTAAGTTTTCAGTGTGTTGTGCTCTAAAAACAGTGCAGGCACAAAGTCCTGCAAGGACAAAACAGGAGCACCCGGAGGCTTCACAGACAGTATATTTTTTTTCCAAGATAGTGGGCTAATGACTACGTTAGGATTAGATCCAGGCAACCTTAGTGTCTTTACAAAAAGTCCTCTACCTTGTCAGCTCCCATTTGTGAACTGGTATAGGCCGGCAAACTGATCAATAGAATTTTCTCACTGTGTTTCTGTGAGCAGCTGTGTGAGTAGGTATACTTTCTTGCTAATCCTTTGGTCTGTTGTGATATGTCCTAATGTCATGAAATAAAAATTGATTCTGATTTTCATTCTAAGCCCTCATGAAGAAGAAAAGCTTTTATTTTTTTGCTTTGAAAGTCAACTTTTAAAGAACACTGTAGCCTTACTTTTTTATTATCCTCTGGTCTACTCTGAAAAAGTGGCTGATATTGACTTGTAGAAGAAGAATGTCAATGAAGATGAAAAGAAGGAGCTTTGCATGCTTGCGACATGCAAAAAGACACTCTAGCCATGAGAGCAGAGGGTGGTTATTGAACCTGGCACTTTCATCACAAGAGAATTGAGATGTTAGTGCATGCTGTTAACAGACACTCCTAATCAATGATGGACAAACACCAGCAATTCCCAGCAGGGGCTTTGACCAAGCAAAGACATCTTGTGATGTCCCTCTGAACAGAAACAAAAGACACCGCTAACATTTTGAAGCACATCGTCCTTTCAAAACACAGTTTAAAATCGTTCCCCACACCGAGAATACAATTAAAACTCTAGAGGGATGGTGAATTTGACTTGATTTTTAAACCATTCCCAAACTTGTTTGAATTCTTTAATAGCACATAATTATATAAGTGTCCTTATATTTGAATGGCCCTAATGAATGTAATTTGGAGCAGTTCTCCTGGCATCAAGAGCCTGCACTGTTGTTCTTTCAACACCTGCTACCCTCGGGAGAAATGGGAAGCCCTTTCCAAAAACGCTCTACTAATAGAACCAATTAACTAGTTTGACAAGATTTTATAGCAATCACCAGTAAATGGTGATTGGGTAGCACTTAAAGTCAATCAAAGAGACAGGGAGTTGGAAGTTAAAAAAAACATTAAATGTTAGCCTTTAGATGGACTGACGGTCTGCTACAGAGTAGATCAGAGAAAACTGTAATTTTGCCCAGTGGAATACAGTTTTATATAAAGATGGATATTTTTTTCTTCTGTTTTATCTTCTTTTTCACTATCTACTTTTTAATCTATGTAGTAAAAGCATACAGTACTGTGCAAAAGTCTTGAGCCACCCTGCATTTCTTTACATGGGAAAAATGGGAACGCCGTGTTTTAATGACATTGAGTATACATTTATGTCCACCACATAAGGCCAAAAAGAGTTTTTAAAATTCGGAGAAACTTGAATGTGAATATTTGATACTCACTTTTATTCTTAAACACAGCATGAACTCTCTTAGACAAGCTTTCTATTCTTGAAAGTAGTCTTCAGAAATAGTTCTTCAGGTTTTATGAAGGACATCGGAAGCTCTTCTTTGGATGTTTACTGCCTTTTGTTCTGTTCTTGTAGAGATTATCCCACACTGCTTCAACAATGTTGAGGTCCGGGCTCTGGGGAGGCCAATCCATGACTGTCCCATTGTGGGGGGTTTTCTATCCAGGTATGCTTTTACTGCTTTGGCAGTGTGTTTGGGATCATCGTCATGCTGAAAATGAAGCGGCTGCTAATCAGGTGGTTCCCAAATAGTATTGCATGGTGCATCAAAATGTGCCCCTCGCCTTTTTTATTTCAGCCAACTGAAATGCAAGTACAACTCCGCACTCCTGGTCTCCTCTGCACATGTTGAGAATGATTTAAATGAAAACTTCAAAATTTGGATTCATTACTTGACTTTGTTTTTTTTTGTTTTTTTATAGACATGACTATCAGATACTGTTTGTGTGCTTCAGGACAAGTTTTTCAGGACACATTGCATATGTAAGTTTTTGACTAATAGCTCTTTGGGAATCACTTTGTTGGAGCAAAACTACTGTTTGGGAACAGATTTTTAGTTTAGTTTAGTTTTTGCAACAGGATGCTGGTGTCAAAGTGCCTAAAGATACAATTTAAAATTGATCATTACCAACCAAAAATATCAGGCCTGACAGATGTGGACAGCAGTAAAAAAACAATCTCCTGTCTATAATTTCTTATTTTATTTTATTTCTCTTTAAAACCTTCCCTTTGAGCTCAACGTGCTCTAACTTTAAATGTTATCTATAGCTTTTTTAAAAACAATTTTTTGCTTTATTATATTGAATTTGCATTTTATGTAATCTGTAAAATAGGAGAATAAAGTTCCCTCAGAGAAGCTGATGAATTAAAGCAAAGACGTGCATCGGAACAAAAAAGTGCTCAAAAATCCCTCAGAACTCCAAAGCATGACAAAAAATAGCATCTACTGATACGCTATGAAGGTAAGTGACTTTTATGCTTAAGCACAGCATGATGAAATTAAAGCAGAATAGATTAAAGCGACAGAATAAATACATTTTGACATAAATAATGCCAATTCGTTCCTACAAAATCAGAACGTTTACTCTCTTTTTGCCCCTCTTACAGCTAAAGGTAACAAATGCTCCCTGTAAACATTCTCAGAATGTTATCTGAAAAAACTTGAACAATATATGTTTCTTTCTTTTAACTAGTATGCATGAATATAACAGTTGCAGTGATCAAGGTCAGCATTCATCCTCCAGACCTGACTTTTCTTGTCGGTATTCCAAGCACCTCAGAAGATGCTGGCAGCACTTTTTACTTGGTAGATACCTCCCCGACCCAGTAGGGCACATGGATGAGACGCACACTGAATAGTCGATTCTTCCAGCCTATGGTCAGCATTCCACATGCGTCCCTTGGAGCTAAAAGCTCTTCCTCTGCTCTCCTTTTAAGCCCACTGACAGGAAGGATGTGATATTGCACCTGGCCTCTTTCAGGGCTCCCTCCCCCCTCGCCTCTGCTTGTCATGGAACTGTTCCACCACTCTACACTAATTGTTCATTCCTTCTCTCCTACTTATTCCGCTCTGACACCTCCTCCCTGTAGAGCTCCACTGCTCACGCCTTATGAAAAGAGGACAACTCGTTATTCAAACTGTTAAATAGTTCATAGGCAAAACAGCTCAGCACACTACGACGCAGAAAAATAAACCTGCTATAAATCAGCATTGATCTGGGCAGTGGTTCAGTGCAGCAGTCCTTTCTGATGCCTGAGTGACGAGCATAAGATTTCTCAATAAGTCAGTGTTGTTTAATGAAGCCCAATCAGCGGGAAAAACCTGGAAAATATCTTAATCAAACATCATCTTCTTACATAATGACTCCCTGTGGGACTTCCAGGTCCTGGCCTGATGCACCTGATGGGTCTAGCTCCAAATCTGTCTTTTCTAATGAGGAAGGGCTTGACTCAAATGTGAACCGCTAATTTGTGCTCATTAAACTGCACTAAATCAGACAAAAATAACACGTAAACTACGCTTTGTTTAGTTTTTAGCTAAACATTTGAATGGCAGTTTAAAATTGTGTGTTAAGCTACTGAAGCCAAATGAACAAAAAGAGCTAAATCCTGTTAAAACTGTTGAACAAGCAAACATGTGAGACAGTTATCCATATACTCTAAATACTTAAAACAAATGACTTAAAATTGTTCAGGTGCCTTTTAAGACTAGTTTTCTGCACCATTACACCACCTTTGTAGTAATGCAAGTGGATAATTCTGTTTTTTAGGTCACGGTGAAGTCAGTACTAATGTAATTTGTCACCTTTAAGTGTTTGCTTCACTTTAACCAGATGCTAGGACAGTATTTAACATTCATTAAGCAATAGCAAAGTCGCAATGTTATAATTATTTCTAGATCTTTGTATTAAATGTCTGTGATCCTCCTGCCACATACGAGAGTGATTAGGGCTTTATTAAAACATGGTCTGTCAGTGCTCAGCCTGTGTACATACGTGCAGTGGATCAATGCTGATTCTCCACCAGCATGGAGCCTGGCCTTGTCATGTGGAGGTTGGGGGGTGGGGGGGCTGCAGGGAAGGAGCGGGCAGATTAAAGCGGCTTTGTCTGCGCGTAAGTGGATTATCAGCAGGTAGAGTGCTCCCTGTGTTTCTCCAGCAATTGTGTTAGTGCACTTCCTCCCTGGCCACAGAGAAGACCATCTGCCATTTAGCTCTGATGGATGGTCCCGAGCAAACGTCAGTCTCCTCCACGCAGAACACCTGCTGAATCCTGATCAGACATTTGGCTCATATTAGTAAAGCCTATCGCTTTGTCACGATAGCATCCGCGTCTTGCTGCTGAGGTTCAAACAGCAACAACTGCAAACAGACACGCGCGCGCACACACACTCTTAAACCTGTAAAACAAGGTAAACAGATTCAGGTGCTTAATCCACGTGGCACTGTTCCAACTCATACTCCACCAGGCAAACATATAAACAAATCTCATTATGGACGGCATAATATCCATTGTTTACTATATCAGTGAACAGACTGTAATATTTTGACTGGCATCAAATGGACGAGGCTGTGCCAATTTCTAATAGGATTGTGTGTTTTGAAGCAGAAGCTCACCCAGTGACAAAGTACAGTATGTCTACTTCTTCACATGAAAGAGAGAGAGAGAGAGAAAGCAGACCTAAAACAAAAATCAGAAGGGGAGAAGGAGAATAAATATCAACTCCCATATATTAAGAGAACCCTTACTATAACATTAAAATATCAGATTATACAAGGGATATCAAAGAAATACATTTAGCCCACAGATCTGACCAGCAGATCATTCAGATAGACAGCAGAAGACTCAAAAGAGGAAAAAATAATGGCCTTTCATGTGACATGCTAAAAGACATGAATGAAAAAAATCCTTACATATTTTTAGAAGAGAGAAAACATTTCAAAGTTGAACTCTTTGATGGCAAAAAACTATCTCAGGTTGTCAAGTGACCGTCAACAGCTGCAAAATAGAAAAAAATCTACAAATGGAAATCTTTTTACCACCCAAACTTTGATGGTACACATTGTGATACAGTAGTAGATACCACTTGACAGCTTATTTATCATATGAATATGTAAAATACACACACACACACACACAATGAGCATACATACCTCACACACTTTGCTTTTGCAGGTTTACTTGAGACTGCATGAATCAGTAAATTCCACCAATAGTGGTACAATTCTCCTATAAAAAAGCCTGGTTTTCTGCTCTCTAGCGCTGTATTGAGGTCCTGTCATCCAGATACATGTCTGTTAGTAGATAAGAGCGAAAGCTCAAAGGTGCTACGATAATGTTTTCTACAACTGTCACATTGATTAGCGTCTTTCAGATTATCCAATATATAATACATTTCCAATTTTCACCTTAAAGGTTTTTTTTTCCATATCAAAAATCCTCAAATCCTATTTCCCATTAAGACATTGATACTCAGCAGGAACTATATATGTGGTGACTCAGTGTCAGTCACCGAACAAAAACAGGTTTTGTTGCAGTTTGAGGGCTATTGAACCTTTCAGTGTGACGAGCATTGCTCTCAGCCAGATCCGAACCCCTGATAGCCACCAGAAGGTACAGAGAAGAAAGAACGTGTCTTCTCCTGACAACCTCCTTTTACCACGTGTCACTTTATCATCATCAAGCCTGACAAGGAATAAATGGGAACACACCAAATATGGGGGAAACAGAAGCCGTGTCCTCGGTGACACGCGTGTTATTGGCTGATCGTCTTGTTTTGCTATCAGTCAATAGTTTTATGCATGTGCATTTTAAGATTGTTGACTTTGGATGTGATATTGAGATGGTGCTGCCTATTCAAAAATGATATTCCATTATGTTGATGTGATTTAATGAGTAATTTCACTTTTCAGACGTGGACATGGATTTCATGGGAAAAAACTTACATCCTTATTATGAAAGTCACCTTGAACTGCTTGCAAATAAAGTTAATAAATCGGAAGAAATACACGTCTATGACACTAGATGTTTCAAAATAACATATTATTGTTATGTCTCCAATTCCTCACAAAGAATAGTATGAAATAATGTGACTAACGGGAAAAACAGAGCTTGGCAGGTAGCAGTGTGGCTGGTTAACGAGACGTACATTTAGCAAATCAAGTGTGATATTCACTCATTTTTGCCCATTAGGCACCGTTAGAGTAATCAGGTATGGGTATTTTTCCTGCCCTCCGGCTTCATTGGGTTGTAATGAGCATCATTACAGCTTATTGCAACAGGATAAGGCAAAAAAAAAAGTATTTCAAAGAAAAAAAAAGACTTTAAAGAAATCTACCTGGCTTTTTCAGCAACGTGCTAACTTACTTTCTATGAGGAATTAGAGGTATTCATGTTTCTCAAAACCATTCAGAAATAGTGCTGAACAATTACCATCTAGTCTTTTTTTAACAAATGCATAAAAGGAGAAGTATAAAAATGTACACCATTACTGCTTTTACAATTGCTGGCTAGCTATATTAGCACTAATGCTGTTCAAAGTAAATAGACAGAAGCATCAGCTGTCTTTTACTTCAACATCATTAAACTGGAATTTCACCAAATTTATTCCGAGACGTTCTTTAGCAGATTTGCGTCATTAAACAGAGATTTATAGAAAAAAATTAATAAATATCTGTTTTGTTTTCATGTTAAGCTAATTAACCCTAACAGTTTAACTATGGTCTTACAACTGTCTACATTTTTCGCTCTTCCCACATGTGTAAATACACACTTTTTTCTGTCTACTGCAGATATAAACTATGTAAACTATGTACACAGCCTAGACTCTGCATATCTTATATTTCCACTATATTTGGTTGGAGACTTAGAAGGCTGGGTGATCTCCAAGCAGACCTGCTTTAAGATTTAGTCACGACAACCATCATGATGTGAATATTAATTTATTAAACATATTTTCATCTGGAGGCAAATTCATAAGAAACCTCAAACCAGAAGGTGAATGTAGAGATTCCTTACAGCACTCTGGCTTCCAGCCATTCCTGTAGCTTTCTAAACCTGGTCACCCACACTCACAATAATAATTTCGTCTCCTTCTATTCATTTCCAAATGTTGTTTATTTGACCAGTCTGTGAGGGAAATGTGTTTTATTCAGTACAGCTAAACAAATAAGTCTGTTATCCACGGGAACCGAAATATCCACTCATGGATTTTAGCTTTCTTAGCAACAGCATGTAGATAAGAGGACATTAAGTAAGATCATGAAAATGTCCTTTGTTGTGTAGCTAAAATGATACAGAACAGTGTTTCAGTGTCTTTCTGATCAGACAGTCTGGGTCCTACTGACCATTTGTGTACTCTGCACATCTATGGTACCATCCCAGAATGCAAAGCATACCTGGGTGCAGAAAGGCAGGGAAGGCATTTAGCTCAAACTTGCAGCATACACCTGCTAGTTGGGTCAGATGATGTTTGGAGACAAGGTTCAGCAGAAACCCCAATGTGCAGATTCCTTATAGCACTGTGGATCTCAGTAAACCTGGCAACCCACACGCACAATAATAAACTCTTTAACTGAATTTTTATTTCAGTCTTGTCATGCTTATCTGGTGCAGCAAAGTGATTGTAACTCCGTGCAATCAATCCTGTAGTGGAAGTCTCCTGTCTCACACATTTGATATAAAATCTATACCTGTGTGTCACGCTATGTCTGCCATTCAGTCATAACCTTATATCTTCACTACAGCCCTCCATTCAGCTCTCACTGCCTCAGGCATTTATATTTACAAATACAAAAGTAAGTTAAATTTATTTATAAAACACAGCATTCACCAACCAAAGTGCTGCACCGACTGTGTCACACAAACACAAGCATTTAATTGCATTAAAAAGTAAAAAGTGCACATTTAGAATACAGAGTCGAAATTGGCCAGTTTGGTCTTTCGCCACCTGCTGTGCTTTCCACTGCCCTTCCCATGAGGACTGTGGCACTCATGAACTGACGTACACACCCACTGCCGTAATGACAGACAGTTGGAACTGGCTACACTGTATTCCGGTAATGTGTTGAACTGAAAAGCGCAATTTTACTTTGTTGCCCCCATAATTTCAAGTCATCCCAGAGAATCAGTGAACCTTTTGAAGTCAGTATTTAATCTCTGAATGCTTGCTTAACCACACGAGTTCATGCTGAATGGTGAGAGTCACACCCAGCCAGAATCTAAAACCAAAGGGTTCTGGGTCTCAACCCTCCCCCCTTTCCTCTTTCTCCCCTTCCATCCCTATTTGACCCAGTGCTGCTTTCATCTTCTTCCTCCCAGTACAAAGTGAATGCTGTGCTGCTGCTGGGATCCAGCCAGCCAAGGAAGGACTCTACCACGCAGACACTACAACCCCCCTCCGCCCGCCCGCCTCATCTCTGTCTTGCTCTTCTTCCTCTCTCTGTCTCTCTTTCCCCAAGCTCATAAATGCTCAGGCTTCCATTTTACAGAAAATACATTTTGCTGTAACTGCTGTGCTGTTCGTTTTCTGGGCTGCAGGATTACAGGTTATATCCAGGCCTTCAGATATACACTGGCAGACCAGTGTCCCACTGACCCTCCAAAGCCTGCAATTTAGCACAGTTATTTATGGAGCGAGGAGAACACATCCTTCCCTCCTGCCCCTCTCTGCTTTCATGATGCTGGACAGCCGCAGAGGCGTTCACACTTGTGCCTCAGCCCTTCCCTGCATGGTAAGCATGGCACTTTCTCTGTGAGTCACAATCCTATTACCCCTCTGCGGCCTCGTGGTGGGGCGATAAGAACGGCCCGTTGCACTGCAAGAGTGGCAGTGCTGAGCCTCCTTTAGCTGCGGTAGGTGGCTTAACCATGAGAAGAATGCTCGTCAGAGCTTTCAGTGGGAATTAGCTTTTTCAAAGATGTCCGTATGTTTGTTAAATATGAAACCGCGTGGAGAAAAATTAACTAGAATACGGCTGTCAAAACATCTGTAGCATAAAGATAAAAATAGGATGGGGATCAGCAATGTTGTTGGAGTTGCTTTTCAGTTAGAGCAATATCATATTGGAGCATGGGAAACATTGTGGTTGAGGAATTCAGTGGAGCCCAAAAATCCAAGAGAATGAAATACAAAGTTTTTCATTGCAAATGATGATATCCACTTTTCATATGAAAAATACATCAGATTCAGGGGATCATAGTACTTTTTTCTCCCTTTCGCTGGAATGGATAAGAAGTCAAAGCCTAATAACCCACAATATCCTAGAATGATTTTATGTTTCCATTGTGTAATAGTTTCCTCTTTTGCCTAACATGTGAAAAATCCCAGATTTGATCCCAGGAGAAGACACAAGTCCCTCTGGGGGTTTCATGAGGAAGGGCGTCTGTTTAAAAATTCTGCCAAATCAAACATGCGGAAGTACCCACTGTAGCAACCACTTGTGAAAAAGGGAGAAGCTCAAAGTAGTTTTATCCTAGAGTGATTTGACAGTTCCCAAAGAGCTACTTAACATCTTGGGAGTACTTAGGTTTTGGGGGTCGTTACTGTGTCCATAAATAGTCCATGATTTTTAGGTCAGGTGAGTGTGCTGGAAAGCCAGTGACACTAGTTCTTCCAGTGCCTTGAATTGTGTTTGGGGTCATTAACCTCTTCTAGTCCTTCTCATGGATGCATACCACTTGCTACTTTGTTAGGGTGGCTTTGTGTGACTCACAGTTAAAAATAATTTATCTTATAGTGGACCTTAATACAGCCCTGCAATTCAGACATTCTTTTTTTGGGGGGGGGGGAAATAAGCCATTAAATGTCTTTTCTGTTTAAGGTCACTCTGGCTTTAAGCCAGGTTTCTTCTGATAAGGGGTCACTTGCAAACAGAAGGTTGGGTGGGGCTGCTGTGTATATAGCCAGAACCTTGTGCCTGAGAAAACCAACCAAAGAAGCGAAAACGCCGCCTCAAGCCTCATCTCCTGAACCGATAATGTTTGTAAACCTGCTTATTTAGTCTCGATATTGTTACAGTCACCAGATTAGACAAACGACCGTGCCATCTCTGGGCCAGCTAGACAACAACAACATCTATTTATAAGCTATAACATTATGCCAGCTGCTGCTTACAGAGATTCTTTTTACATGCAATGACTTCATTATGTGAAACTTTGGTCATGAACATTTACCATGGTAACAGAAAAGAAGGAAATCCATAAGAAGCCTGCTTTTGATTGCTGCTCCAAAAATAGCGCAGAATATTTTCTTCCTCATTTTAAATGTTACATCTGCTCACTTTTAAAAAACATTTCTAAATATTTCTAAATAATTTTAGAATAAAAAACAGTATTTAACATCAACTTATATATTTTTTTGAGCAAATTTGTGAGGACATTTTGAACGTGGAGACAAACAGCAAAGACAAAGCATGTGACCACGTCTGTGCAAATGTCATCAATTTCTGTCAAAGCACTGAAAGATACAGTGGATTGCACCTCCTCATGTGCTACAGGGGACAGTGCTATAGATGTATTAAAAAAAGCAGACTGCTTATCTCACCTTCCTATCGCCATCCACTAGGAAATTAATGTCACTAACTGAAACTAGTGCCCTTATTGGAGATGCCTATATGCTATCTTGGACTACCCTCTGTTCCCTTCATTTTGAAAATGCACCAAATGCAGTAGACATTGATTACTTTGAGATATCTTAATGCAACAATGCATGTGCTGTCCCAGTCCATATTAAGTAGTTTGTCTATATGATTAGCATGCAGGTTTTAATTGCAGCTGACCTGGTGATCCTTTATAACATATGTAACAGTGAGAGTGCTGACAGTGCTCTTAACTATCTCATCAAACCCCATCTTTCCTCTGAACTTCTTCCCCCCCTCCTCAGTCAGGCCTTTATGTGAGCATCAATCCCTCTTCAACCATGTACACTGTGCCTAATTATTGCAGAGGCCAGCATGGGAAGCAGAAGCAGAGCCTTCACCATATGACTGTAACCCTGTCAGAGCAAGAAAAGGGAATAGGAGGAAATGGGCGGATAATTAGGAATTTGGTTCGTATTCCTTTTCCACTTTCACTCCTCTTCTTCTCACCCTGCTTCATCTGCATATTTCAGAAGGCTTCTCCAATTACTGAGGCAGTACCCCCAACCATTTCTCCATCCGCCACCAGGGTGGAAAGTAGAAGGGTGTGTGACGAGATGAGAAAACGATGGGTTTCTGGGAACAGTGTGAGTTCAATTTAATGGATGAAATTAGCAATTCTATAGGATAAAGTAAACCTGCAGGAGAAGCATATCTATTATATACAACTTACAGAGTTAGTAACAGAGTTTGAAGATATTTTATCATTGATGGCTTGATGCTGTCTGGGAAATGTCTTGAATGCATTTAAGTGCAGCTAAGTGTTGTATAAATGTAGATATACATTTATGCAGGTAATTCGTTTGTATGCAGGACTCATTGACTATCTAATAAATGATCAGTTATCAGTATGGACAACAGTCATTAAATGGCAAGCACTAAGTTCAATTATATTCACTGAGTAGAAAGGTTTGAGTTTTCAAACACTCACCACCGTATGTTTAGGGAGTAGATTACTACACAGGCAAGTAGACACACACACACACACACACACACACACACACACGGTGGAACTACCCTCACGTCGTGTCTCATTTCTCAATTTTGCAGAATCAGCTGTAGTAGAGCTGACAATATCATAGTGGTGAGAAGAGGATGGTGTGGAGGAAAATGTAGACTCCTGGACAGTGTAGTGTAGTTTTCACACTTACTGGATTAAGTGCTAATGAAAAAAAAATCATGAATACCAGCTTTATTGTTTGAGCAGCAGTGGCTCAGAAGGTGGGAGGTCGTGTACCAATCAGGGAAAGTCTACGTGTCGAAGTATCCTTGGGTGAGATACTAAACCTCGAGTTGCCCCTGAGTGTGTGAGCCACTGTTAGACAAGGTGTGAAGGTATAGAAAAAGAGCTTGTATGAATGTGAATGTGATTGGGTGACTGAAGATTGTAGAAAAAGGTGCTTGGAGTGGTCAGCCTCAGAGTAAAAACTTTATCATTTACTAGTTAAGCAGTGCTGCCACTTCTTTATGAAGCAAGGAATTAACAAAGCTAACAATAGAAGTTTTGTTCATTTTTAAATAGAATGATTAAGGATGAAGGCACTACAGCAAAGTTTAAAGTCTGTCTTTTTTTGTTACAACATCTTCAATTCTGTCCCTCATTTCTCAGCCTATAAGTCCAGCCTGGAAAGTCTGGATGTGCCTAAAAAGGGAATAAAAAAATGTTTTAACAGCCAATTATTACACTCTATTAGCCCTAGCCGTTTAAAGTGTCAGCTTGGATGGAAAATGGTTCTTTGATGGAAGAGTTAGGTGCACTAGGCTGAATGATAATAAAGCATTTGTGGCACTAAGCATTATCTTACATTTTCACCTGTAACATTATTGTATGACTCCCCCCGCTCCAGATTTGTACATGTATCCGGTTCTTTTGCTCCAAATCTGGAGTCATTGTTTGGCCCTTCAGTTTGTGCCTTAAAATAACCTCTGTAGCTAATGTACTTCTTCCTCGTTGGGCAGTATCCACCACTTCCTTGCTGTGCAGCTCATTTTCAGCGAAGATAAGGATTTACAGCATGAATTCATTGCTCTTTCAGTGGCTCCAGTATAAAATGAACAGGTGTGATCCCTCTAACCAGCTCTGCTTGGTACACATCCACAGATACCATATCATTTTATAAAATTTCAGTTTACCCCATGTTGACCAAGATTTATACCTGAGAATTGCTACAAATATCCCCTCTGCCACCCTGCATTCAAAAACAGAAACCAAAGAGAGCCAATGTGAATTATATGGATAACATTATAGAGGTTTCATTTCAGCCATGTAATGTTGCTGTCATTCCTGCTTCTCCTAGCCCGATGTATACCTCACCGGAGCAACATCCCCCAGATCCCAGGCGAGCAATCTCATTCTCACACAGCCATAAGTCGTGCAGCGTCCTCAGAATATGAAATCAGGCACCGGGGATGGAAACAAAATTGCCACTAGGAGGGTATCCAAGGCAGTCCTGTTAAAAACATACTGTGGTCATGGGAGGAGTTAGTGTGGTTACAAGGTCATGGTGGGGAAAAACTAATTTACTCTGGGTAGTAAGGTTGACTTGGAATGAGCTGCAGGGTTAGGCTTACAGTGCCTACCTTTCAGCATTGTGAGAGAAAGCCTCTCCACTAAGACCTGAATATCATGGCATTACTAACTGCTAAATGACCTCTGTGGTAGCAGTATGGATAATGCCCTTCTAGAGATTTGAGCCTAATAATTGAGCCAGACAATGTGGCAGTGCTTGGTGCTCTTATGTTAAAAATAATATGTTGCATTACAAGAGTTAAAAGCTTAAAAATTAAGTTAAATTAAAAATGAATGTCTAGCTCAACACACATTCAGTTTGTTTTTCACTACAATGTCTATCTACAAATGTGAAATAATAACACTTCTCATAATATTGATATAATCACCATGATTTTGCCCATTTTTCTATGGACTTCTGTGATGGTTTATGCATTGTTATATTCTGGTTGAGGGTATTTCCTGTTTTATTTTGTGATCTTTGGTGCTTGTCTGTTGCTGTCAGTTTCAGTCCTTTGTCGATTGTCCACTTGAGTTGTTTCAAACCTTCTAGCACTCTGTGTGTTCCCAGCAGTTCCTTTTAGAGTTCCCACTGTTACTGTTGATGTGTTTCTGTGTGACCTTTTGGACTGTTTTACAGACTTTGCCTGCTTCTCTTTTGAAATTGTTTGCCTTGCTGGCAGCTTTGTGGTTTTGACCTCTGCCTGTTTCCAAATAAAGGTTTGGATTTATTTAATTTAATTGTGGTTCAAAGTGTCAGGCATTTGGGTTGTTTCCCTTTGAGTTGTCACAACTACTTCATAAAGCTTCCATTTCGGCTTTATGATCACCATCATCTTGGTTTCTTGGAGCCAGAAGTGACCACATATGAGATTAGGGGCTGAAATAAAACATAATCATTTAGGAAGGTACAGCCACAGACTAAAGTGGTGCAGTTCACATGCACGGATAAATACGAATAAAAGAAGCTCTCTGAGAGTGCAAGCCTCTGCCAACGCAGCTCACTCTCTGGGCAGTTTTTTCTTTTAATGGAATAGTATTGTATTTTAAAAATATTCATTTTGTTTTCTTTTTCTTTTTAAATGTACTTAAATAATCAAAGAAAGACAAATGTGAAATGTAAAAGTGAGGTCAGAGGTCAAATGTGACACGATATATGATGTGATATTTAGAATTCACATATACCAGGATCATTTACTAAATGTTATCAATTCAAGCAATAGTAGTAAGAAACATAGTTTTAAATACCTCTGTAGCATTATTATCACTTTGAACTTCAGATCAATCTATTAACCTTGAACAGGGGTCAGAGGTCATATGTGACATGATGTTATATGACATAATCTTCATACGGTATTTCCTATATGTTGACAATACACATCACACTTTTGCCAGTTCAACCTATAAATCATTCAGTTGACCTTGAAGAGCTTGTTAGACATAAGACATATTTTAATGGATTGTTAACATGACCCCACTCTACAGCCCAATATCAATATTCACTGAAAGTTTTTTGAGTTATCATGTTTACAGACAAACACTGACAAAATTACTAGAAATTCACTCACCAGAGCTATACCCCAGACTTCTTGAGTTAGCTTTTAGTTTGGTTAACTGCACAGCAAGTCATCTTAACGATTAACTGCGACGAAAAAGTATGACTCTCCAAACCAGTTGACTTGAATTAGCTAAGGTGATGCCTAGCAATAACTACTGTTAACTGCAATTAGCGACCTGTCAATAAATCCTCTTAAAACTACTTAACTTTAAGCCTTAATACAAATTAAACAGGTAAGTTATACAAAAAATACAAAATCCCTTCTGCTATTAAACATTCTCTCTGGAGACCAAAACAGTTTTTTGTTGTTGCAGGTTTTAAGTCTGTTCTGATGGACATTTGGACATTTTAACATGGGAGTCTTTGAGGATTGACTTGCTTCTTTAGTTAACCTCAAGTGACCATTCAAGCATTCAGCATTTCCACGCTGGCTTCTTTTTTCACCTCAAGAGGTGCTGACTGATACGTCATTGACCAAGGGACTGTCCTTTCTACTGTCTCACTAACTGAGCTATTCATGCATGCTGATACTCTCCACGCAGGACTGGATATCTTCTACTACACAGATCTGCTAAGAAATAAGAGAAATAAAATGCAAAGGTGAATAGAATGCAAAACCTTTGATCTTTGCAAAGGTTCATATGTATATATTTCATATATATTGGTGGTTTAGAGCAACAACAGGTTTAGGTGAATGTGGTAACATGTTAACAGTTATTGCCTGTTCACAAGTGATAAAATATAAAATAGCAGTTTCCTCAACTGCAAAACTACATTAAAAATGGAATCTAAGTACTTAGAAGTGGGTAACCTCCAACATGCCACTATGTCAGAGCAGCACCAGCATATGCAGTGAGGAAAAAAATAAGGAAAACCACAGAGAGGGTTAGTTTTAGACAGTGCAAGAGATTAACAAAGCACCATATTAACCTTCAGGTGCATCTAATTGTTGGGAAATTGAATGCAGCTCTCAGTGAAGGGGGATCAATATATTGACCTGGCCCGGCTTACAACCTCTAATCCTGCAAATCTTCTTGAGGACCTGAAGTGGTGTATTGAATATCTTAGTGACTTGGATAGCATTGCCGAAACATAATTTATATAATACATCTGCTGTTTCTGCGTTCGTTCCAACTGATTCTCAGTGATTTTTCAAGTTCAGTCAACCTTTACCTCATCAGAATAGATTTAGCTGCAGTACTCAATGAGGCTGTGGCACAAAAACTTTGGACTTGTGCAGCTTTATTTGCTGCTTGTCAAGACTATTGTGTCCAGGCCGTCTGAACTGTTCAGACCTTATCTGGATTACCTTTATCTAAATAGTAATTTTACACAGCTACAGCTACACATACAAAGCTTATGACCACAGTTGGTTCTGCAACAGAAAAAAACAGAAACCCAATATGGCACAGAGAATCTGGAATATCTCATTTCTTAAAAGCTGTGCAAAGCCTGCACATATGCTCTACCTCTCATAACCATAATGGTTAGCATGAAAACAAACTGCCGCTTCTCTTTTTAGAAGCTGCAATGGTCCACTTGCTTCTCTTTTGCTACATTTTAAATGATAGAATTTTATTTCAAATTCCTGTTTATTCACACACATTCGTATCTTTGAGCTCCTAAATCCTCTCATGGTTTGCAGGGTGAAGCTTTCCCAAAGCCTACTGTCTGTCCCTTCAATCACAGGTTAGCCCACCACTTGTCATCTGCAGTCAGGCCCGTTATTGAGAGGCTTCCCTCAGGTTCGTTCTTTGTCTTTAGTGCCTCGATTAAATTAGAGTGACACCTGGCATGCATCCTCAGCAGTAATGGCCCTTCTTTTCATCCCATCCCTTTTATCAACATAATAGACCTCTGATGAAATATTGCAAACCTACAGCCTCTTCTCTGCGCCTGGCTAAACTCTGTGCGAGGCAGAAAGAAACAAGTCACTGGTTAATCAGGCTTTAATGATATAGCATGTTAAAAGGATGTATTCAAATAGGTATGAATAACATCAAGAAATAGTAGGCTGTCATCCTCACATATTGTATTCACCGGATGAATTACTTTTGAAATTACATGAGCACTCTAATCACATTAAACGTGTGGTTAGTGACTCATGCACATTGGTGGCGGTCGTGGGTGGCGATATTTTTAACCTCAGTAAGGCAATGCCAACAGAGTTTGATTCTATTCCCGAAAATAGACGAGTGTTCTGGGGTAATCTTCTTGTGGTGGTTTACAGTTACACTTATATATAATGAATTTTATACACCTTTGTTATGCAAAAGAGGCATGATGAAAAGGATTTCATCTTTGAGAAATGAAATTCCAGCTGCCCCTCCTCCTCGGTGTTGCTGGAGGTGCAGCGCTGCACACTGGAGGAAAATCCCCTCCACTCCAATCTCTTGAGCTCTGACGTCTTTGGCCTTTTGATATTTCATGTTGCTTTTCTGTGCACTGGAGGGATAGATGGGAAGATGCTGAGGGGGGGAGATGTTCAGAGCTGGCAACCTTGCTTTAAAACCTGTTTAGTGTAATGGAAAACTGAGAATACAGAAAATGTGTAAGAGAAGAAACTCCAGGATGCGCCTTTTCAATGAACCCAATATTTAAAAAAGGGGGAAAAAAAGTACTTTATTAATATTAATCGCTCACATTCTCCGATGCACATTTTCTGACTGTGCACATTTTATTCACAAATGCTAATTCTGAAATCGGCGATTCTATTTCGGCAGCAGATGCTGGCAGATGTTTTGTTCTTGCTCTGCTTGCTTTAGTGCTGCCTTGGGTGACAACACAAGAATTGATACTATGGTGGAACAAGATGCATTGCTGTTTGGTAGATATTACACATGACTGCATTGACTTTGTCTTGCCTTTGAGTGGTCAAGATCTTCTTCAATACTGATAGAGAATCCAAATGATTCATTCTGTTAGATTGAATCCATAAGCAGAAGCAAACCTACAAGTAGTAATTATACTATATATATTACTGTGAAAAACCTTTGAACCTTTATTTCTTTACATTTTGTTTCCAAACAGCCAGATTTT
Organism: Oreochromis niloticus; assembly: GCF_001858045.2. NCBI lineage: Eukaryota > Metazoa > Chordata > Actinopteri > Cichliformes > Cichlidae > Oreochromis > Oreochromis niloticus. The sequence continues at coordinate 23,101,380 of NC_031978.2, forward strand.
CTTATATTTTTAAAGTAATCCCATGAGTAGTTCTCAAGGCTTTCTAAAGGTCTCTCAAAGTTCAGTCCGGTCCTTATTCCTGACCATTTTCAGAGAGATGCTTTGTATTAATGTTTGTTAACCCACTTAAGACTGACCTATGAATCACTGAAGCATTGCTGAAAAGGCCCCTAACTGAAGGGATGAACAAGTGTTGTCTACTCATGACAGACAACTTAGCAAAGAACCAATTTTAAATTGTGTCTTTAGGCACTTTGGTACTAGCAGCCTGTCACAAAAACACATCATTTGTTCCCATTTCTCAAGTTGAATCTATGATAAATGCCAGTGATAACACAGTTTGACAGGCATAACAGTCGTTTTGCAGTAATTTTAACCGTGATACTGTAAACCTCAGAGTTTGAAAAGTGTTCATAACATAAATTTAGATCTCACTTTACTCCTTGTTTTATTTTCTTTCGTCCCACTTGTACTTTTTACTTGACAAACACGACATCATCGTGGGTTCAGCTGACATGCCGCTGAAGTGACATCTGCCCACAATCTGACAGTTACATATAGTATGTTCAGTCCTTTACAACCATGTGAAAAAGCACCTGTACATCTACTCTGTGCACATGTATGATTGCCTGCCAGCATACAGTAAACGCACATTACTCACATTCATGGGATGAACACTTCAAGTCAGGGTCTGATGCTCTTTATATGTCTTTCGCGTATAATTGCATTGTCTTTGTAGGTCCTACAGTATGAAGGCCTGCATTTATCAATGCTGTCACCTGCCTTTCTTTTGTACAAAGCATAAATAACGCATTAAACTAAGGGTAGACAGCCAGGAGGAGAATACAAAACACATAAAGTCAAGCAGTAAAACTTCTACAAACAACACTCACATTCATCTCATGTCCTGTGATTATTTCCAGCAGCTCACAGAGAGAAAAGCTTTGGTATCTCAAAGGGAAGTGAAAATAGGAGGAAGGTGAGGCACAGCAAAGCTTAAATTGAGGCCATTATTGAGGGCAGAGCGGGAATAGTTTCGAGCTTTACTCAAAAAAAAAAAAACATAGGCAGAGAAATACTTTTAGTTAGGTCAGATGTACGCTGATGGCAGACGCTCCAAATCTCTGGAATGATGTATAACACTGAATTTTCCCCATTACCTGCCATTCTGACAGACATCTGGTGAAGTGCAATAATTTAATATCGCTGTGTGTTTAATCCTTGCTGATATCATTTTTCATCTGACTTGACACAAAGAAATAACTTATGACAGCTTTGAAACAGGTTTTCTTCCTGACAATCGAGGCAGCTGCGACTAATGATCTGCGTTAATGCTAAGACGAGAAGCGATCCTTTGCTTCGCCAACGTCGGATTCATCACCGGCTTGACAATAAGGCTCGAATCGTGCAGCTGCAAGGATGTTCGTGTAGACACAATACGTAAATGTGGAGCAGCTGGGAATGCAGGTGTACTGCTCCCAATCCTCTCTTTGATTGGACGCCGCAAAGTTTGAAATGGATTGTATGACACCAGCTTTTGAAATTAGACCATATTTGTCTATGTTATGCCTTTTTGAACTACGGTAATCGCACAGATTTTTAGTCCCAGTCACTGGTGCTTCTTGCAGTAAGCAGGACATAAAGAAGGGGCAGAAGAGCAGGAGATAGAGCAGCGCTCCACTTCTTAAATTAGGCCACAAAAGCAGGCTGTTAAGGCTAGGTTGAATTTAAAAAAAAAACTCAATTTCACTCCTCCATAGGCGTTATTGTACTTTTTCCAATAATTCAGACGAAAATTGCCATTGTTGGAAAATGTTCGGTCACTTAAAGGTTGAATAGTGAGAAGAACGGGCATTCAGGGGATATAATTCACTCCTGTAAAAGCATATTCAGGGATACAAAATGTATTCGAGCAATACTGTTAAATTGTGCTGACTCCCAGACGGTTTGATAGTTCTGATTTGTTTGACAAAAGAAATACCTTGTTGCCAGTATAATGTCTCTGTTGATTACCAGGCTTCCCGCTGCCAGGTGATAAGATCCTGGAACAAGATAATCACCGAATATGAGAAATGGCAACGTTAAACTATTACCCTGACAATAACTGCGGAGAATATTTCTATTCATGTGTGTACAAATCCAAACCGTGAATGCAATCATTTAAAATCTGTCGCTTCACGATTTTCTGGGGAGTTTTTTGTTGTTCTTTTTGTGCACGCAGGAAATAATTAAACTGGAAATCCAGATTTCTTGTGTGACTTCTGAATGGATGCACATAAAGCTAGACTACTGTGCCACTCTGCACTCTTTCTCCATCTCTCCATTGCTCTCTCTCTGCCACGCATTAAAACACATTAGCCCTCCAAACCCTCCCCCCCATGCGGCGCACAGGAGACACAGAGCGAGAGCATGTGTACAAATGAATCAGCGCTGTTTGTTGTACTGTTTCAGACTCGAGCCGTTTCGAGTAGCTTATTTGAGAGAGCTGCAGATCATGTTTAGTAAGCTCACTCTCATTATATCAGACCCTGGGGAGAGGAGGGCCCTCTCACTCCATACTATCAAAGCCACGGAGCTGCCTTAGAGGACATGCTTCAGTGTGAATAGAGGCTCTAGAGTACACACAAAAAAGTAGCATGCTCAGCCCTCATCACCTCTCTCGGTGGGAAGCTGCCAACATTCAAGGTTTTGATCAGGCTTGCTGTAATGGCTGTGGGTGACAGGTATACGAAACCACAGTTGAGGGAATAAATAGCTTGATTAGCATAATGCATCACCAACAAATTTAGCTTTCAGAGCCCGTGAAAGAACTACTTTCTTTTTTGCCCGACTGCAGCATTCACATACCTTCTGGGATCCTGTTTCATAGGAGAAACACACAATTACATAAACAGGTATTTACCTCTGCGCCATTGGAAGCTAATAAAATTTGCTTCCAGCGTGTCGCTGATACTCTCGCCGCTGTTGTCTGTGTTATTTTTGCCTACTTTGAATAGGCTCTGCGTCTCCCATTGTCCACTAAAAGCGCATTTCCACTCTTTTCAGCAATCATGATTCATTTGATACACATATAGCACTTACCTCCAGAAATCCGAGCTGTATTGATCCATCCGGAGCAGAGCAACATCCCTATAAACAGGCTAATCTCACATAAAAGGTGGCCTCTCCACATCCTGGCCTGTTGAAGCGATTTAGCTCTGCCTGGTGGCAATGAATAAATAAATAGATAAATGAAACCCACTGGGGCCCTGCAGTGCATCCCAACCATGTGCGTCGGGAAGCAACAGCTAAGAAACAGGAGATTATCTGGAGCGATATCCCTTACAATTCTGCAGGATTGGGAATGGCTACAAAGTGACAGCGACTATCATCAGTCAAACGCCTGCCTTCTCCCTGCCTCGACCTGCATCCTCCATCTGAACTTCGTGACTTTTTGCCATTCTGGCTTGTGATTAATTACGACTGTGGCTGCTTGCTGATAATCTATGTGATAATCACCAAGGGAATGACCACATTACTTGAATACTAGTCAGACCACGTTTGCTGCTTGCCTCTGTTGCCTCCTTTCCATTCACCTCCTTGTTTGACTTCCTGCCAGTAGTTTGAGATTAGACCAGTAAGGGTAGTCGAGGGCTCAGATAGCCTTATTTTATGTCAGGTTTACAAGCAGTTCGCTGTAACCTTTGCCAAATGCTCTCATTACACTTAGCGGGCAGTTTTTGCAACCAGAATCAGGCAGTACGTGGTGAAACATAACCTGCTCTTTGAACATTGTCTAACATATGGTTTAAGGGGACGTAGGGGAAAAGAGGATTTCCTGAGAGATTTGTTGAATTAAAAAACATATTTTTAAATCATTTTCTTTGATGAATTCTTTAAACCCACAGCTGTGTTTCCCTCCTCTCTTTGGCCATTATTAATTCATTGACATTTTGCTGGGATGGAAATTATCAGGATGTCGAGGATTGGATATGTGATTGCCTGCAGTGAACAGAGCAATGTTTGATGCGGTGCCACAACTGAATGTGCTTTCTCTCGCTATTTTCTTTCCTTCTCGTATGTTTAAATTGCTGTTTTTCTTTATTTTTGTCTTTTCTTCCAGCAGCGTGGGTTCGGGAGGCTTTTCTTTCCTGTATAGTTTCACACTACAAACTGCACTAACGTTCACAAAAGCCAGTGAGGTGATCTTTTTGGTGCGGCATGTTAAGCGAGCGAAGAGTAAGAAAACAGCACCATCCTTCTTAAATGCTGCATGACCTTTTGGTTCGTTTCACAGGCATATCTGCACTTGAAACAATCAATCTTAGAGAGCATTAAGAATGTTGATCAGTGGTAATCCACAGTTCTCCCTCAAGTCAGACCGAATCTTTTCATCCTTAATTTGTACTGAACAGTAATTAAACCCCGAGTGAGTTTTTCCTGGGCAATATGTGCCCAGTCTGAGTCAATACCCACCAACCCCCGTTTTCCCTTTTTGCCTTCCCACGCTGAACCGTGTTTTTAAAATTTTTAATTTTTTTTACAAACCTCATTTATGTTTTGCAAATTTCAGTCAATGCTCTGCATTCATATATATATATGTATATATATATATATATATATATATATATATATAGCACCTTTTATGACACTTGTTCATAAATTATTCTGTAGCAAGTTCTTATCCAGCATTGTATGTTAGCAGTTTGCTTATTTGGATGAAAATACTGAGTTGCTTATCAGTGATATGTCTCATATGTTTCCCTCTATTGACAAAGTCATCATAATTAGAGGCCTAACCATGCATTTTATTCTCGAACAAGTAGGATTTAATTGCATTTCATTCATATAATTAAAACGGGTTCCCACAGTAATTGTCACCTCCCGTAAAATAAAAATACTGTTTTTATTAAACATAGCCTAAGCGCATAAGGAGTGCGTGATAGATTTATATCTTTGAGGGGTTTGAAATATATAGCGTGCAATTGTGAGTAATTAGAGCCCCCGATACAATTGGTGACTGAAGTCTTGTTATTGATCCAGTAGTCGTTTTTGGTAATGTGCGCCACGTAGAGCAGAGGTGTTCCCACCGCAGCTCTGGCAGCGAGCTGGTAGCCTCTGGCAGATATCCTGCCTTCTGAGCTGACTGTGAATAACTCCGAAAAAAAAATAGCAAATTGATGGGCTCGAGTAGCTGCTGTTCCAGGAGAACAAAGCGAGGAGAGGTCTCTCCAGTGATGTGGGGGTTTTGCTTTTGCATCGAAGGTGACACGAATTCAGTAATCCCTGCACTGGGGTTGTTTGTGTTATAAATGCTAATTAACATTCTGCGAAATCGAAAGTGTACTTGAATTGTCGTTTTCCTCCGTAGATCTGTCACAGTTATAAAATGAGTGTGTGTGTGTCGAAGGGAGGCCGGAGTCCTGGCACATTTTAGTCCCCGACCTCCTTTAATACAATTAATGATTTTGCCTACAACATCAGTGCCACAGACATGAAAAATTGCACTAAAGCACCAAGCACCCCCAACCGATTGAGCTCAATTCATCAAGAACCTTATGCTCATTGCCAGTGTCAAACCTAGTCCCGGTATTATCGAGTGCCTTTGTAATCAAGTACCTGCCCTGAGCTCCCAGGAGGGATTATCATTTTGAACGCACAGCTCACAAAGATTTGCTTATATATATTCAACCAATGACTCTTGTTTGGGAGTTTTATAGCGTATCAGGCAATCAGAAAGAATTAAAAATCTGCCTTTACTTTATAGTTTTATCATCTATGAGAATGGTATCTGTGATTGAAATTTTTGAGTTCATCTCAGGAGACAGATGCTTCAAGATCAACTCTGGGTCAAGCAGCCAAGCTGTGAATGAACAACTTTGGTGCTTTGAGATTGTTTTTCGATTTGTTTTCTATCTTTTGAATCGTGAGATGTGATGGCCTTAAGGAGCCATTCTTTATAATGGCAGGCAAGATAGCATACAATATTGGCTAAGCTGTGAGGTGTAATATTACATGTTTAATCGGGAGACGGAACAGAGTTAGGGTTTGACAGACAGGATGTAAAAGTTGGATGAAGACAGGCATCATCAATCAACAGAGTTCTTCTTGGCGTTGTAAATCACTGCAGTGCCGATGGGCATCATCTGTCGCCCCTCCTAATTTCAGGCAAAGTACGTAGCTTTATCACTTTTTACAGATGGGCTACACAGCCAGCACGCACCACTTCTTTTTGTTTATTTGCGTCATCAACAACCATACACATTCGTCGGTCTCCCAGCACTGTAGCACGTAAACACAGGACATGAACACCAGCTTACCCGTCCACTGTCATCAGCAGAAGAATATTCAGTAGCACAGTAAATAAAAAAAAAATCAAAACAAACTCCCTCGCCGGAGTAAAACAAAACAAATTCATTTACAAACCAACATCAGTGCAATTCTGTAGCATGTACAGTATGCTTCTGCAAATACTGATACTGTACGATCACATTGGGAGGGAGTGCTCAGCAGTTCAGAGTGCGCAGGGTTTTTAAGGGAAGTAAAAGTCCATAAACGGCTTCTAACACAGAATCAATGTTGATCTTTTTCACTGTAAACAAACCAAGGCGCCAGAACAATTAGTAGTACACATCAGATGAAATGGAGCCGCTTTGCCCATGCTGTAAGTACTCCAGTGCAGACAGGTTTAGATAGAAAATCAAAGAAATCCCTTGCTCTACCATTTAGTGGTGAGTAGCCAGAAGTCCTAATGTTAACTGTAAAGATATTGGAACCTCAGTGGAGTGGGTGTAGGTGTAGAGCAACATGCTACAGAGGGGTTGTGTGACTTATATCTAGTGCTCCCTAATCTAAGACCCCTTAAGCCCTCATTAAGTGCCCTGTTACTACAGTCAAAGAATCAATCAAGAGTCAGATTGAAACTTCTCGAATGGTTCGTACATACAACAGGAATCACTTTTTTTCGTTTTTTTGTTTTTCTTAATGGAATCGTGACTTGAAATGTGTTGGTTTTGAATATCACACAGCCACTTTCACTTCCTTTGTGATGCCGATGATGTCGTGACATGAAATGTTCATCATACAATATAGAATGTGAAGTATTGCTGCTCTATATGTGCCTTCTATGCAAGCATAGAAATAATAAACATACTGTAGCATATTCATTATATATGATTTCTTTGTGGGCAGCACTGGCCACAGTTGTGGAATTATATATACATTTCAAATGTACAATATATTAATATCTACAGGCACATTTAGTGCAAGATGTCTGCTTCTTTGTTGTTTTTTGGGACGTTAAGACCAGTTGATTGTTGTATTTGTGTAAATCCACATCTTGAAACATATACATATATGGTCCTACTCAAGTGGACCACTTACTAAATTCCAAAACACATAAGATCCTTTCACAGGTCTGAGATTTTTGAGATCTGATTTTTTTTTCCTGCACAATAGTGACAAAAATAAATAACAGAAAGTGACACTATGCACAAAGTGATACATTTCCATTTTCAAAAGTGCACTGAGAATCAGCCAGAAGTTTAACCAGGTCTCGTCAAGCATAGAAGATAAGTTCTGGGATCTGCCCTCCTTGCACCCCAGTGCCGTTAGTGCTGTCTGAGGAGCACTGGAATTGAAATGTTACTTTCCCGCACTGTACTTCTGTCATTCCTTCCTGTCCAAAGTAGCTCAACTCATTCCCGTCGAGAACCACGCTGGCAGTGTAGAAGGTATCGGGCTCGATCTGGACCGGATACTCAAACCACACCGGGAAAGTGTTGCTGGAACCGTCAGAGAAGTATTTGCTGAGGTTTTGTCCAAGCAGTACTCCTTGACGTTTCAGCTCGATCTTGGCGCTGTACTCTGCTGAGCCACAGCTAGATCCATACAGTCCAAACCCAGCAATGAAAACTCTTTTATCCACTGCAAACTGTATACTGTCACAGCGGCCCCGATAGCGCCACTGATTGCTTCGGTAGGCACAGGACTGGAATCTGTGGCAACGCTGGGGGGTGAGGCCCTTCCTAGGCTGACTGACAAACTGCAGCTCTGGCTTCTTGGCAGCTGTATACCACAGGAAGATGTCATTGGTCTCATTAAGCGTCAGCACGCCCGACTGGGCTGCTCCATTGGCAAAATCATCTAGAGCCATCGTAGGGATACGTATCAGGTACATGGCCTTGCCCAAAACCTTACGCTTGTTGTCAGTCGACGAGGTGAGCTCTTGTCTCTGGCACTCGGCCTCTGCCCAGCTAAGTGCAGCCTCAAATACCACTATCTCCTTAGCGTTGAGTGTTTCCCGCTGTAGGATACTCTCCAGGGTTTGGGCATCGATGTCGCAGAAGCCCTCTGAGCGTAACGCCAGCTCGGCCTGGGCATCAATCACCTCCCAGCAGCGCTGTGTCAGCTCTGGCTCCTCGAACAGGCAGCTCTGAGAGAGCAACACGCAGGCGTTCTTGGCACTCAGACTGGTCTCCAGGAAGTTGACACAGGCACGTGCCAGGTGAGGGACAATGTACTTCTTGGCAGCGTAAAGAGTGGCCAACACTGTGTCAGCACTCAGGTCAATTTCATCACAGTAAATGTACCTGTTGACATAAAATAGGAATTTCTCAGCAAACACCGGAGAAATGACAAGAAAACGGCACGGTGTAAATTTGTTTTCTATGATCGTTAATTTAGATGACATGATTCAAACAATAATGCAATAATTATGATTGTAAGTGATTGACATTGAAGTGCTGTAAGGAAAACGTTCCTGTATCTGTTCAAAAATTTGTAAGAGAGGAACGAAACGAGATTCTCGCCAGATAAAAAAATCGCTGCGCAAACTTATCAAACTGGCCAACATAATAGTATTCCTCCTACGTCTGTGTCTACCACCTATCACAGTTTGCCTGCAAGGACAGAGAAACAAAACTCAGAAATAAAAGTGATGAAAGGAAGGCAACGAGGAGGTAGAAAAAATATCCTGGGATTCAACAGGAAAATTTGAAAGTATAATGAAATGAACAAGTACAGCAGACAGATATAGATTCTGTCCCTGAGATATATAAAGAACACTTCATCTCATTTGTCTGTCAAGGCTTACTTAACAGTTTTATCTGAGATGTGCCAGAGAAATAGATACAGATCAGTCTTATCAAATTATTCTTTTTTCACCCATAGGCCACTTGTTCAACTAAAGCACTACGAGGTCAACGGGCCCAGTCGAAGGAAGAATTTAGAGAATCCTTACTTCAGCATTGCCAGAAATGCTGCCGGTTCCACATCTGGTATGTGGATTTCATCCTTGTTCTCAGCAAGTTCACCGTAAAACATGGCATGAAACACCGAGCTGCCCACAGCCAACACATACTGTTGAAAGAAGCAAAGAAAACAGAGTGACGGAGGGGAAAAACCAAAATGAAAACAGTTTATCTGTGACTTCAGTGTAATTCATGTGACATGTACTAACATCTGGAAAATGGAGGAAGATTATTTGAAGTGGGGAATCTCAGTGCATTCACGTAAAAACACAAATCCCTTTGTGCGTTGGCAAAAATCGCACCTGTTGATTTTCTCAGCGCTGCTTAGACAATTACTGTGTTCCCTTAGGGCACGGATGCAATTTTCTAATGAAGAAGACTTGTATTTGCTTGTGACACTACTGAACCGAGTGCAGCAAAAGTTCAATTTCTGAAACTAATGACTCATCTGAACGTATGATGAAATCACATGCAACTCAATATGACTGTGCGACTAATAGTTTATTAGACAATGCGCTGAATTCTGTTATTAAACCCGAGTTTAAGGTCTCTGTGTTCATGCCTGCGTTGTGCATACGTGTGTGTGTGCGGCACAAGTGTGTGTAGGTGGGTATGTGGGTGGTATAAAGAACACAGAATTTCTCCAAAGTGAACTGCATGCGCACTAGTCGAAAATAAACCTTGCAAATCTAAAGGTTTTTGGAAACAATGCTGTTGTTTTTGTGGCTGTTGTCATACTCTGAAATTCATGCTTATTTTCATTAAGCAAGGTCAGCTGAAAGACAGATGCTCTTTGATGTGCGTTTAGAGACGAGAATCCATACGCTGCATATTGGAATAATATTATTCTCACCTTGCGGCCCGTTATTTTTTAAAGATATCGACATAAATGACTGTTTCTACTTCCACCCTCCATCCCACTATGGTAGAGCTGTTAACAAAAAGCAGATCATGAGGCATATTCAATCTCCTGCCAACTGGACACGATAAAGAGTGTCATATCTCGTTGCCATAATGCCTCAGCATAAAGCACAGTCGAGTCAGTGTCCTTCCATAACTGCGCTCTAAAGTGTACAAAGTGCATTGCAGCTACCATTCATGGATTACACATTTTGGTCCCATGTAAAGAACATTAAAAATGACCCGTGCAGAGCCATTCGGAGCCTGTTGATGTGGAAATTTGTGCGCTTACAAATTCATGCGACTGTTCTAATCACAATCAAACAGCAGAAATGACTTTTAAATGATTTATGTGCTAATCATGAAAAAGTCATGAGGTCGGAGGGTGGACTAAACAGTCAAGATGACAGCCATAGACTGGGTGAACCGGGCCCCACTCGGCTGTATTTACACTTGAAATTGCACTGTCATGTCAAACCTAAAGGATAATCAGTTAAACGAGTACAAAAGTTTGTGCAGGGTGCAAGGCTCACACATGGACGTGCCTCACTCTGCGTCTTATCGTCGTTACGGCGTGTTGTTGGGGGTGTTTGATTAAAAGTTGAGTAATTGCAGAGCATTTTCATGAAAAGCTGAGCTAAAGCGGAGACAAAGACGCTCCATCCTGCGCGACGCGACCGCTGAAGAGGATAGCCCTTCCTCCTTCGCTCACTCTGTGCCTCCATCCTTCAGCCTCATTTACATAAATAATTGAGGACTGTCTCGAAAAGACACATGGCGCGGAAGTGAGCGTGGAGCACAAAAGGCATCAGTTTCATTATGGCTGGCAAAGAGGAAAGATGTTTTTTCAAGCTTGTATGATATGAGCAACAATGGGCCAGCCTGCGTGGCTGCTTGTTTGTTCATTTTCCAGCCTTTTAGTGGAACTTCACTCGATGCTAAAATTCTTACTCTGTGTCCCGGCAGTCGCTGGGTCCTTCCAGGCTGACCCACAACAAAGTGAACATCAGCCATCAGCTCATTGTTGAACATCACAGAATTTCTACAAAGGGAAAGAAACAAAAAAGGAGGGGGCGGGGTGGAAAAACAGAAAATTAGGTGATTTTAAGGCACATTAAGGATTTTCTTTCTGTTTAATTTAACCTTTTACCAAACAGCGATTGTAGCTTTTAGGAGAAATTAAGCCAAATATCGTACATCACATTTACTCTGATCTTTCCTGTTATTCTAAACACTCTAAACACAAGTTTTATGAGTGTGCAAAGTGTGCCAGGTGCTTGAATTAAAATTTAAGTCTTGCACAGAGCAATGAAAGCTCATCATTTTTATCCTTATGTTCTTTTATTCATTCTTTCCACATAAAGACAGAGGGAGAAGATGATGAAGTCAGTGGAAAATCCCCACCGTGAAAGAATGGGACCAACAATAAAGCTGCGTTCATATATTATTGAGCAGTGGAACATGTCACAGGGGTGGGTAAACAGCCCCATGATGTTCTGGAGAGACAACAAAGCCGGGTCAGAAAACACACATTTTGCGCTGCACCGCTGGGATCCTTTACTGATAGGCCAAGGTAAATATTTTGCTTTTAGTACAGATCGGCCCTCTCCCTGTTGTGCATTAAAAAAAACGCACTCGCTGTGACTGTCCGCCCTCTGTTGTGTCAGAGCGGCAAAGTCTGCAGGAGGCAGAAAGGGTGTAAACAGAGTTTCCCCTGTCAGATGGAGGGCAGGGCAGAGATATCACCCACCCCTGCTCAAACCTACATGCACTCACAAATACAGGCACCACCCGTCACGCCTACTACTTTAGTAGATGAAGTGTTTTGTTGTACATTTTTAAATGTAAGACGGGTGCAATTCAGTAAACCAATTAAAATGGAGTGAACTTTATGGGACATTCTCAAATCTAATCGTCCAATTCATCTTTTTGATCTAAATGTTAATAAAACTTGCAGATTTTCCTTACCTCTCTCTTATAGTGGAGTAGAGTCCCTGCCAGTTACAGTTCTGAATTGTGTTGTTGTTGTTGAGGTTCTGCTGCTGGTACTGTTGCACTGTGGTGGTGGATGCCGGCTTTTTGGTGGGAAAAATGTCCGCTGCCATCTTCTTCTTTTTCTTGCTCCTAAGTGTGATTATCTCATAACAGACTGGGGGCAGCTTGGAGCTGCCACTCGCATTCCCTTTCTTGGAGCTTTTACTTGACTTGCTTTTCACTGACTCAGGAAGCATTAAGAAGAAAGTCAGACATTTCATGTTCCTTCCCTTGGCATCGACCATGAGTGTGTTCAACTGCCGAGCAGTGAGTGTGCATGCAGAGAAAACATTCACCGGGAGCAGGCAGGTGCGATGGGGGAGCGAGGACAGTGGAGACTTGAGCTGCACTCAGCAGCGCAGCAGTCAAAGATCCTGTGCGAGGTTTGTATGACCTTTAGGGAACTAATAGAATAACTCCCTTCTCTCCTCTAAAGAGGCAGGTTCACACTGGTGATTGAAAGGCACTTTTCCTGTGTGAAGTTTGATCTGCTGACGGAGAGGCTCTTGTGGGTCCCATCCCTGTTAGTCCAGAGTGATGAGATCAGCTCTCTAAATCACTTCTTTTTCTCTCCTCTGCTCCCTCGCCTCTCTCACTCACTGCTTCGCTGAGGGTTGGCCTGACAGCTCCAGATTTAGTATAGCTGCAGTGGTCCTCAAGCAACGCTGTTTAATCAGTTCCTTTCATTTCGCGCTCTTACTCCTTCTGTGCTTTCCTTCCCCTCTCTGCTCTCTTTTCATGTGTGGATCTACCCGTTTTTCTCCAACACGGCCTCTTTTTTCCCCTTCCTCTCCTCCATGGAGCAAGAGTCCTCTGCAGGATGCTGTAGCCGTGGATGCCGTGTTGCTCCGCTCTGCTCAGCCTCTCATTCTGCTGACTACAGAGGTTGAATGAGAGAGTGCAGAGAGAGAGAAAGGGAGAGAGAGGAGGAGGAAGAGGAGGCGGAGGAGACCCCCCCCCCCACCACTCCCCACCCTCTCTCAGCACAGTACATGGCTCTCTCCGGAGCTCAGCCAATGGCAACACACAGCATTCATGATTGGCTAATGCAGCCTATAGCAGCACATACTTGAATATGCAATAGTGAATGTCAATTAAACTCAATTAAAGTGACAGCCATGCCCCATAAGAATGATATATTTATCTCTGGCTTTACTTTCTGTGGTTCCTTTACCTGGAGCAGCAGTATTGATTGAGTCCAGTAAATGCAGACTATGTTATAATGCAAAAGGACAATGTAAACTTACACAGGCTTTTTAAGGGCAGGATTTGCCTAATTCTTGAGTGGTCTGACAATCACTCGTTATTTAAATGAGGTTTCCGTACATTTACACGAACAGTTGAATTTCAACTTCATTTTTCACCTGGGCTGCTTTGATGAGACTTCTTACCTCTGCAAAACTTTAGTAGACTTCAGTCAGTAAAAGATTTATAGCATGCCCATTCATGCCAAAAAGCTAGTTATACTCATATATTTTTATTTGTAGAATTTGATCTTGTAACATGTTGCAATGTGTTAATATCCCCAAAGCATTAAATATTTCAGATTTTAATTAATAGCTTTTTTCTTTGCTTTTTAGTAATAACAAAGATCTTTTCTCAGAGCCTTTTTTGTTTTGAAGTACTCAAAAGGCAAACATGTGCTTGCACTTAGGCTTCCTTGTTAGGTCATCTCTTCAGGAGAGTACATGAATCTCTGAATGTAATGCACTCTCTACACAGTGTACAACATGATGCATATTTTTCCCTCTGCTCTTTTACTCTAGTTAGACCTGAGCACAGTGGGGATTCTGTTTAAACTGAAGGGAGGATTTAGCTTCTTGGCGGCGGCGGTGGTTTAAAATATTTTGCTGACATGCAGTACTACGCAAAAGTCTTAAGCCAACCATCATTTCTTTATGTTTTGCTTCCAAGGAGCCAGACTTTCTTATAATTAAGTGGGTTTGAGCAATAGTTCTCCAGGCTTTCCGAAGGTCTTTCTAAAGATTTTCTGTGGATGTTGGTTATTCACTTTTTTTCAGTCCAGTCCTGGTACTTGACCATTTTCAGAGAAATCTTTCTTTTGTTTGTTTAACCACTTAATATTGACCTATGAATCATTCAAGCATAAAAAAGCACCTAACTCAAATGATGAACCAGTGCTGTGTCGAAGCAGAACAGACAACTTAGAAAGGATCCTATTCTAAATTGCACCTTTAGGGACTTATTTCCAGCAGCCCGTCACAAAAACACATAATTTCTTCTCATTTCTTTGGTTGAATCCATGAAAAATGCCAAAGACAACACAGTTTAAAAGAAATGAAAGATTGTTTTTGCAACAAAAAAGAGCTATTAGCAGAAAACGTGGCATATCTTGGCACAGTGTGAAATGTGTTCTTAAAAAATCTGACAAAACTGGACAAGTGGAGGACAAAAGAAGAGGTGGTAGTCCTAAAAAGAACATCTATAGAGCCTGAAAGTCATGTCCTTCCAGTAAAGACCTGACACAGGACATGAGACATCCAAATGAAACATCATCAGAAACGATTTCATTGAAAGGGTGGCTGTCAAGAAGCCATCTTCAAAGAATAGTAAACAGCAGATGAATCTCTAATTAAAATGCATGACTCATATTTTTCCCTGCTTTTTTTGGTTTTGTTTAGTTAAACCTGAGCACAGTGGGGATTCTGTTTAAACGTCTGGGACGATTCAGTTGTTTGCCGGTGGTTTAAATGGCCTTGCAGACATATATCGTGTAGCAATCGGGTGTTTAATTTCCTTTATTTCATAGCATGTTGCTGTTGCCGCTCCTGCTACTGTGTACACGTACATTTATAACAGTACTATTTTAGGCAGCGCTATCGCAGCTATTAAATGCTGTTCATTGGTGTAAAATAGCATATTATATTTGTAAGAGTGAGAATAAAACTGACAAAAAGAACAAGATAAGGTGAATAGATTTAATAGAGAAAGTCTTCTCTGAACCACTGTCACTGTATTGATTTTTCCATAAACCTTAATTAACTGTCTTAGTGTTTGTTGCGCCGAGGAGCATTAGCCCACTAAGTCCCCTCTACAGTGTACCCTGTAGAACAGAGAAAATTTGCTATGGTAACATGGAGCCAACATTACAGGGCAACATACTCTCAAATTGCAGGCCACTAGAGATGTTACCCTGGTAACCACTTCCACAAGCAACAGCAGGACAGAAATGTAACATACAGACCAACAATAGGGACAGTAAATGAAAAGGCCTAATGTATCTGTGCATCTTTTGATTTAAATATTCCACAGCGGCGTCACCACTAAACGCTACATTAAAGCTGTGTATAGTGTTTTTAGGAGGCAATCTGGATAACCGGTGACAGAATACACATGTTAAAACTGACAGTTTTGTGATTTATCTGGCATCGCGGTGAAGCGGCCATACAGTACACGATAAATAGGGTGTCACTATATATCACCTTAAATGGCTTCCTGCATGCTTTAATTACATTTTCCCTCCATTCATCAGCAGAAAACGTAATCTTGTTATTCACACATTCATGCTGGGAGTGAGAGGAGGAAATAATGATGGTGTTTGTCACAGCGTCAACATCACCTTTTTGTCTCACACTTTCTAATCACACAGTCAGCCTTTTTCACAGAAAAGGAAAACATTAACGTAGAGCAGCAATCAGCATTGTGGACAAAAATTTATAGCAGTTCTTGAATCAAATGTTGATGATTTTACTCAAGAATAGGCTGACACAAAAAGTCATATTTTAATCTTTAATAATTAATAATAATTACTGATAGAGCCAGTGCCAAATGTGTTATTCTTGCGTGTTTTTGAGGTAGTAGTACGAAAGCAGTGCACTTAAAGTATTAAATCGTCTTATTTTCTTCATGCAGGTATGCAGTTTAAACATCTCCCTCATATTTTCAAGGCCCCGCGTTGCTCCAATCTCGGGTTTATTAACTTCAAAAGGCGAAGTTAAAAAGCAGCAGAAGTCCAGCTGTGCCTTTGTTGATTGCTTCTTGATGACCGTACTCAATGCAACACCTTTATCTTCAAAGTAGGTATACCAGGACACCTTCATCTTCTAAGAAGTAACCGGTGCAGCCAGTGTGCACTGCATACAAGCCAGAAAAGCTGGACAAAGTAGAACAGATACTGCAGTTGTTAGGAACATACCTGAGTATTTAAAAGTTGCTCTTTAGCTTATTTAAATTTCCAAAAAGTTTTCAATACAGAACAACTAAACGAGAAGTGATGTGCAGGGGTAAATTTAAGATTAAATTGCATTTTCAGAATGTAGCCAGACAACTGCATGCACTTATTCAGGAGATCAGAGTTGTAAGTTCTCGGTGTTAAAATATTAGTGAACATAAGTGATATTAATGGAGTTTTGTGGGAGGATCTAAGTATAATTTCTTCAAAACTCACTGAGTACTAGGGTCATTAATTATGTTGCGGAAGTGGCTGCTTGCCATTCGTGAGTTGGAGCACAGAGATGCTGTTCTGAGTAGTGGCAAAACTCTTCTGCAGAGAGACACCTGCTGAGAGGCTTGGCTGAGCACAGTGGAGGAGAGAGGAGGCTGCGAAATGAACTGTGATGCACGCCTGGCACACGAATGCAGGGACAGGATCCAGCAACTCGTCCAGTGCCTCCCCCCACATTCCCAGTAGCCTTCCCCCTTCTGCTGCCACTGTTAAAGCAGGCAAGGGCACCTGACAGGTGGAATGGGGGGGGGGGGGGGGGGGGGGGGATGATGGCGTCTGCCCAGAGATGGGGCTTAAAGCTCCTGAAAAATAGAGCTGCTAGTCGGCGGCGTCCAGGAGTGAACAGGCAGTCAAACACAAGAACAGTGTGAGTTTGTGTGCGTGTGTGCGTGCAAGTTAACGTGATGCGTGTTTATGAAATTAAAACGTGTCATTTATCGATACCCTCTTTCTAATACTGCACTCTCCAGTTTTCCCTGCTTCTTCACATCGAACATCAGAGGATTAATTTTGCCTGTCATTCCAGATTTAGCCTCCGTTGCATAATCAGCTTGTCAGAATTAGTTTTAACAATGGCACAATAAAGATTTCTCTAGGAAAACCAATCAACATCGATTATCAAAGGGAATTTTTAACAACGTCCTGTCTAACAAATAGCCTAACACACCAGAGAAGACAACAAGACCATAGATGAGATGATAGCCTCTCCTTTGGCTCACAATCAATATGTCACAGGCAGAAGATGTATGGGGGTAATTTTACTTGCCTAGAAAGCACAGAAATACACAAAAACTGTAGGAGGGCTGGAGGAGCCAAAAGACTCTTGGATCACATGCACAGGAACAGCTGTTTTAGCATGGATTCATTCCCCCACACATTTACACTATCTGTCTTTTTCTATATGTATCTGCCTATCCTTATGCATCTGTCCCGGAGCTATGCGATTGTGTGTCTGTGCATGTCTATTCGTGTTTATGTGTGCGCGAGCTGCTACTGCTGAGTGCGTGGACACAGTAATGACAGTGTAGAGAAGACCTTATAACCCTGGCCCACCACATGCTCACACGCTGACTCCCACACACTTTCCACCATTGCTCACTCATCACCCTCTCGCTGCTGTCACATAAAACCCAATAGCCATAATTTTCATTGTGATTAAATGTTTTGCATGTGATGTGAGATGGTCTTTGCAGATGTATTACGTATTGTGCCCTTCGGGTAATTCGGCAGTGTAGCTCAATCACGGCACTTTTTATTTGTTGTCTACACCATTGACCTTGCAACTTATTGCCGGAGACTGTTACTGGCTTGTGTGTGCAAACCAGCTTATTGGTGCTGCATGTATTAAATTGGTAATTATGCTGAAAGATTTTGACATTTGTGTTAGCAACTGGGAAACCTTGAAAGACCTTGATAGATGGTGTTTGGTGTGTGCGCGAGCTATGCTGCAGGATGGCTTTATTAGTATCTGAGGTTGTATCCACCTGATTTCTCTACTGTCTTGAGGTGCTTGAAGTTTATTTGAATTATCTGTTTTTCGTGTCTCAGTTTTCACTCATAATAAAAGACATGTACATTTGTTTTTAAAGTTTCAGTTGTGGCCAGAAGTTAAGATACACTAATCATGGGCATGAATGTCCTAGTAATTTCAAGCTTTTGATTATTTCTTTGAACAGGGTGGAAAGATTGTACAGCATAGATCTTTAATGAGAATTTGATGAAGAAGTGTGGTTTTCTTTTGGATTTTATCCAACCCACACAAAGTCAAGATTTGTGTACATACAGGATCAAATATATCCATGCACCACCACTAATATTTGGTCAAATAGGTAGGAAGTTGTCCATCGACTGGACTCTTTTGGTAGCCATAAACAAGCTCCTGGCACAATTCTGGCTGGATATTTGTCTACGCGTCTTGGCAGAATTAGGCTGCTTTAGCTATTCCAAAACCAGTTTTGGTGTGTGTTTGGGATCAAACTTCCAGTTGTGTCCAAGTTTTAACCATCTGGCTGTTGATTTGATGTGAAATGTAATAATTTGAAGGTAGTCCCCCTTCATTATCCCATCCACTTTGTGCAGCATACCCTACCGCTTCCAGCTAAACAGCCCTACTGCATGATGCTATATATATATATGCTTGACAGCTGGTAAAATGTTCTTCGGTTTGAAAGCCTGACGTTTATCAAACATACTGCTTCGATGTGACCAAATAGGTGCAAATTTCACTCGAGCTTGAAGGTGTCGATTTTGGAGCAGGGGCTTCTTTCTTGGTTGGCAGCCTCTTAGTCCATTGCGATGTAAAACTTGCTACGATCTGGATATTGATGCTGATTTTCCAGCAGTTTTCAGTTATTGGCAGGTTTAACCTTCCTGTTCCTGAACATCCCAATCAATTTCCCCTCATTTGAGCGTGACAGTTTGGGTCTTCTTCCTGACCTTGGCAACTAAGTGACAGGTCTGAACTTGTATTTACATGCAGAATTGTTTAGAAATGACTCCACAAGACGTTCACAACTTATATAAAGCTACAGTTCCCCTTCATGCATCTTCACTGAGTTCAGTCGATCCAATGAGTGCTGTCAAACAAATCTTTTTCAAAGAAAAAGTACCACGATGTTAATAATCCTTGGTCTTGTCAAATTAAAAGACATTGTGGAACTTTCAGCTCCACTTATTAAAAGATGATATGTAGATATTTGCACCCATATCTATACGTTTGACCCTGTGCGGTTTACAGAAAATCCAAAATAAATACAAACGTGTGCAAATCTTGTGTTTTTAGAGTAATTAATGCTGCACAATAATTCCATCCCAGAGAAAGAACAGTTCAAAGAAACCATTAAAAGCCCCGAATTATCATGAAATTTATGCCTGTGATGAGTGCATGAAAATAGTTGTAAATACAGAGGTTAAAGAACAATCTAGCATATTGGATTAATAAGCAAATTGGATTCATACATAGAGTTTGTTTGCTTCAGCCCGGTGTTCCTTTCAGCTGATGGCATCTAGATATTTACACATTATAAATCAGAAAATAATTACACCCCTCAGTTCGATCCTCACGCTCAACGCGCATCATTTTTTTCCAGCAGTAGCAGCACAGGTCAGCAGTCCACAAAGAAAACAGCATCTACAAAGAAAACAACACACGGAGATTTGTATATTCCTGTACAGGAAGACAGAAGATTTGTATACCCTTTCACAGTTTCACACTTTCTTTAATACACTGCACTTGCAAATCTGAGCACATTTGCACTTTCCTTCACACAGTCACAAATTTACACATATTTACAAAACTCTACTCAGGTTCATAGTGAGACACCGATTTAAAACTCTTCACACATACTTTGCAAATATCTTTGTTACAATAATATGTCTGAAATAACTGAGAACGTCAAGTGGTATGTTTTCAGCTTCTCACTCGGCCCAGTGAGAAGTTGTTTCAGATGACAATGAATGCGTTAAATTAAAACCTAACGATTTAATCTAAGTTTAGACTGCAACGACAGTTAGGGACATCCTGACCAAAATGTCTCGCCTGGAACTCGTATTCTGGCTTTCCAGTGCAGGCTTGCAGCTATTGGACACAGAGTAGCAGGTAGGCTGCAAAAACCAGAGGACCGGCTGTTCCACCAGTGACAGCTCATTGTAGGACGAGTTCAGGGGGGTAATGGAAAATGATTTTTAGTTTCTGATTTCTAAACCTTAAAGTGTAGTGGGAGTACTCACGCTGAAATTTGTCTGGGGAAAAGTTTTTAAAAAACAGAATGTACCTGAAAGTGCATTCTCAGTCTAGTCGGTGATGCTGCAGTGTGGCGTTTCTGTAAAACCCTCTTTCAGTTGCATTTAGTGCTGGCAGACAGTTGGAGAAGTGAAGGCTTTCACTGGTAATTTTCAGCAAGTGTAGTCCTGTGAAGATCTAGATTATTTGTGATTATCACCTGTCATACATCCCACACAGGAAGTACAGGATTTCTTTCATCCACTTTCTAATTCTACTACCGTTTACCTAACATCAATATGTGAATTACAAACACTTTTGTCAGCACAGTTATTCTGGAGCCTGACTTAAAGAATATGCTTCCTCAATAATTTATGAGAATCATAAAGCAGTACTTTATGAGCTCATATTATTCATTAAAACCACTGACGTGGAATGTGCTAAATTACATAACCAACATTGATTGTCCTGCAATACTAATCCAGTCTGGACACAGCTTATCCGCCTCGCATAGATCACCGAGGCTGTTAGAAAGCTTTGCAGCGGAAATGCTTAACATTCTCTCAACGTGATGTTCCTTAAGGTCTCCATGAAGAGATGCTGCTGATGTGTGGGTGCTGAGGCCGCTACAGGAAGCTACCCAGGTCTTCTACAATCAGAGTGATAGCTGCTGTTTTAAATCTTAACAAACGTTGGTGCCAGGTTCTTGGATTGATTTTCACTGGCTGAAGTCCAGGCGCTGCCACGGTTTGGAAAGTATCCTTTTCTACCTTGTTTCAATTTGACCGCAAATATGCAAAGATGGGGAGAGACCCCAATGCACTATTTTCTTTGTCAAATATCTTTAAAAGGTTTGTTGTGATTAATTATTACATGGCGCAATCATAATATATTAGCAGGAGTCTAATCTTTACCCCAACACTGATAGTCACACACAACTTTTAGTTTTTCCCAGCATTAATTTAACACTGAAGTGAAAGCTCATGTCACTGGACACCCCTGCAGAGGTTTTGGTAAACCCGGCAGGAGGAAGGATATCACCCAGAGCAAACAGACCACACTCAGTTTCGTATAGGCAGCGCTACAGCCTCCAGTCTATGAAAATATCTCTGTGAGTAGTTTTTGAAGCAGTGTTTGAGTTTTGATTTTTTTTATTCCTGGCCTGTGATGATCGTGATTATTTGTGGGTTTGTTTGTTTATTATTCATGTAATTTTGATTCGGTGAATTAAAATTATTCACCGCACCTCTGGTTGTCTTTCTGGTGTCTCCCAAATCATGAATCTTTCATTCAGTGTAATATCTGTTATTTTTAAGTAGTTAAAATACTAATTTCCTGACTGGTACTAGAAAGCATGCCTCTGTCACCCCCGTTCTTGCTGATTTGCATTGGTTACCCATAAAATATCGTATCCAATTTAAAATATTGGTGCTCACCTTTAAAATTATAATTTAGCCCCTAGCTATCTTGTCGATCTCCTTAGTCCATATGTCCCTGGGCGAGCACTTTGGTGTACCGCTGGTTTTTTAGATGTGCTATATAAATAAAGTTCATTATTATTTTGTATTTTCATTCCATCATTTTAGGCTACCAAACACTGTAACCTCATGTGCTCATCATCATGCAACTACGGCATCCAAGACTTCTAGTAGGTCAGCATTGGATTACTAATCCACAATCTCACCTGCACAAACTCCCCTGCACATCACGCAGTTTTTGATTTCACTTAGTGACAGCTTAACTCAAACAGGCTGCAGTTTCAAGCGAACCTCACATCGGCAAATGATTTCACTGATTAGCATAATGTCAACCAGGCAGGAGGTGGTTGTCAAATAAAATCAGCTGCTTAGTGATCTTTAGGTAAAGCCTGCATGCTCTCTGACTCATGTGGAACACAGATGCTTATTTCTACAGTACAGTACCAGACTCTCCGATACCTAAAAATATGGAAAGCAATGTGTTGACGAGGCTGCTACGATGGTGGTGGGGTCCCATCAGCGCTGAAAAGGCTGAACATATGGCTCATCCTGTGATGTGATTTAGAATGTCTGCAACTCAAGCAGATGCAGGAATCAGAGTATTAACACAAAATGCCCAGCCATCATGCAGATCGTAATGGATCGTCTGCTAATACGTATTTGAACTGTACATTATTGTAGCACTTCTACTGTGTTAGACGGTGATAAATACTGTATGTGCATTTGCTAATGTAAACAGGCTTCATATGTATTCAAGCTGCACCAAAGGAGCTGAGTGCTGACAAGGCACATACAGGCATGGAGAAAACAAAGAGAGAGCGAGGGGAAGAATAAGGAGAAGAAGAGAAGGCTTGTAATGAGGATCCTTTTGCTAAGGAAGAAGGGGGCGTCTCCTGGCTGTCTTAATAAAGCAGGAGGGAAGCAGCAGTGGGACAGTATTAATGATGTGCTCAGCTGTCTAGATCATATCTGTCATGTTCATACAAAAAGAAGGAAAGCAAGGGGAGGATGGTGAACATATCCTAAACATGAAAATAGACGTTTATGCGTTTTAATATCAGTTCAATGTGATTATTAAACCGTGTGATATATTTTAGGTTGGAGGAAACATTAAATTGATTTATTTAACAGTAAAATAGTGTAATCGAGATGTCGTGTGGTCAGATATTTTAGCTTGCTGCAATATGGATGCTGTCAGGTAATCCCAATGTTTTATACTGCAGCATAAAACTCTATGTGTGTGTGTATGTTTGTGGTCCACATGGTGCTTATCATACTGGGACCTAAATCTGTTTACACGGTCACATTATGGGGGCTTGTCGTCCTTATTGGGACATAAAGTAAGTCCCCGTAACATAAATCATTAAATTTTAAGTTGAAGACAGCAGATATTGCTGGGCAAGAGAAGGTCAGAGAGGAGATTGAGTTTTCTGAGTGAGAACAGTCCCTATAGAAACCAGGAGAAAAGCAGAAAGTGAGATATGGTTGTATGGAGCACATGGGAAAAGCCCTTCAAAGCTGCTTCCTAATCCTTTTCTATCCCAGACCTCCTCCCTTCTCCTTCTCTCAGTTTAATCTCCGACACTGCATTAACATTTAAATTTTTCCACAGCTATTTGAATCTATCCTATGCTGCGACCACCTAGATTTATGCATTTATACTAATTACCTACTGCTGGGGTGGGAGGTGGATGGTTTAACCTTCTCACAGCTAATTTCTCATGATTTCTCCAAAGCCTTGGCGCAGCCCTGCAGGGGTGGAAAAATGACCTTTTCTAATTTTATTATCAGCAATATAAACAAAATGACACTAATAAGGATAATGTGATGACACCTTTAAAAACATCTCATTCCATTTCATTTTGGAGCATCAGATGGTAATAATGAAACTGACCAAATATTTGATTGGCTTTTATTGCAAAACATGATTTGCATATTTATTTTTTTTAAATCTCAGACATATTCTCTGAAACACAATTGATGGTAGGAAAATATAACCGTTACCAAACCAAATGCAATTTCAGATCCGGTGTGCCTGTTGTCAGGACTTCCAAAACACGGTTGATTGCGAGATTTTGTATGACTTCTTGGATTAGCTCTGAAATGAGGTTTACGGTTAGTACCGATTTGAAGCCCTTCTACATTCAAAAGTTCCTTAATTCTTTGTGACACACATTCAAAAGGTGTTGGGAACATTCCTCACAGGTTTTAGTCCATATTGCCATGACAGCATCACACAGTTGCTGGAGATTTGTTGGCTGCACATCCATGGTGGCAATCTCATGTTCCACTATATACCAAATCTGCTCCATTGTATTGATATGGAGGCCTGTGGAGGCCTTTTGAGTGCAGTGAATTCACTGTCATGTTCAAGAGACCAGTTTGTGAGGATTTGAGCTTTGTACCATAGTGCATTATCCTGCTGGAAGCATCCATCAGAGGATGGGTACACTGTGGTCATAAAGGGATGGATATGGTCACAGCAACAACACAGTGGTGTTTAAACAACGCTCAATTGGTACTAAGGGGTCAAAAGTGTACCAAGAAAATATCCCCCATGTCATTACACCACCAGCAGCGGCCTGATACAAGGCAGGATGGATCCATGCTTTCATATTGTTTATGCCAAATGTGAAGAAATCACGATTTATCAGACCAGCCAACGTTTTTCCAGTCTTCTGTTGTCCAATTTTCCAATCCAATCCAATCCAGCTTTATTTATAGACCACTTAAAACAAAACAGCTTACTTGATCAAAGTACTTTCCAATTAAAAGACAGGAATAAAATAAAAAACACATATTAAACAAAAGTAAAAAAAATAAGACAATAAAATAAACAATACGTTTAAAATAAATACAATTAAAAAGACTTTATTAAAAGTAGAAGATTAAAAAGTGTCCGAAAATCGACTCAAACTGACTAGAAGCTAATTGTCATGGAGAAAAGGTGTATTTTTAAATGTGATTTGAAGACCTCAAGTGTTGCCAGACTAATATAGAGAGCAAACTCATTACACAATTTGGGGGCTGCAGCAGTAAAAGTTGCCCTCCTGGCACCTTAAAACTTTAAAAGCAAACAATAAAATTTCAAGAACAACAATAAAATGGACAGGCAACCAGTATGAAGAGCCGAGCACAGTTGTAATGTGCTCATGTTTTGTGAATTGAAGCCTTGGTTTCCTGTTCTTTGCTGACACGAGTGTTCTGCTGCTGTAGCCCATCTGCTTCAAGGTTACATGTGCGGTGTGTTCAGGTTTCCTTCCTATCAGCCCAAAGCAGTATGGCCACTTTCCTCTGACGCCTGACGTCAACAAGCCATCCAAACACAGAGAACTGCTGCTCACTGGATATTTTCTCTTTTCAGACGGTTTTCTCTAAACCCTTTGTAGGAAAACCTCAGCAGAGCAGGAGATTCTGACACACTCACACTAACAACAACGGCAAGGTTCACTGTCACTTAATTCACCTTTCTTCCTCATTGTGATGCCCACTTTAAACTTCAGCAGGTTTTCTTGGCCGTATCTACGTGTTTAAATACATGAATTACTGCCGTGTGATTGGCTAATTAGATATTTGTCCTAAAGAGCAGTTTGCAACTCTTTCAAGTGTGCCTAATGAAGTGGCCGATTAGTGTGTGCTGTTTTGAGACATTTGAACAACATTTGTTTGTTATCTGACCCAAAGAGCCCAGTTTACAGCAACAACACTGGGATCGGTGTCACTGTGGGCAAAGCTGTTAGCAGTTAGCAATCTGCTGGATTTCTAGTGGGAAGGTTTTCAAAGTGTTCAGCAAGTCAGCAGCGACACAAAAGTTCAAACCATAAAAAAATAAATCGGTAGATGTTAAAAAACTAGTGAGAGCTCAATGACTTTGTAAGTTGTTTTAGTTTCTCTTGGGTTTGAGAGATGCTCGGGTTAGAGGAGGAGGAGGAAGAGACTGTTGTTTTGGTGCCCTGCCACCAAAAACCTTATCTGCCCTGCTGCGAGGCTGTAGTGGAAATGAATGTCATCAAAGCTCTGCTTGGATAATGGCCACAAAAAAGGTATCATATTATGGTTTCAGCTGTGCTAATGAAAAAAATACCCTCTCTGAGGCCTCAAACAAGGCAAGGTGCCAGTTCTACTTGACAGTTCAAAACAATATTTTTTTTTCATTGTTGTGTGTGCTCGCCCTTTGGGCATCTGGTAATTTCTCAGCACAATTAATTAAAGTAGACTTTGTTAAAAGGTCAATAGTGAATGATAGATTATGTTGTTTTTAATTATATTTTTTTTCTGTAACACCGCTGAAAATGAGATAACGAATGAATTCGAATACAAACCATTTTTACTGTGTGTGCTACCTGCCAGTGAATGATAAATAGTTCAGGTTAATTTGCTCACGCTGCATGTATCATTCCGCTGAGGGTTTATAAAGCTTCACTGATGCGCATTTAAACATTCTTTTATACCGCTGACTGCAAAAATGATTTAAGGTACATTAGATAACAGGTGCCGTACACCTGAGCGATGTCATATTTGTAAATTTACATTCTCAGAGGTGCTGACGTCAATCAAGTCCAACGCCATTATGAGGAAAAAAAATCTGTTGAGACCTTTTACATCTCAATTTGTTTCTGAAGCGGAGCCAAAGCTCACTAATTAGAATGATACTGCTCTTGGAGCCGCATGGCACAACTATGCTTTCTAATTTCACATTTGTGTGACAGTGGTGCGGCCCATGTGGGTGGTGTAAATCCCTCTCAGCTCACGTTCAACACCGCCGAGAGAAAAGGCCGAACACCACTGAACATTTTCACTGAGTAACACGACATAAGACACTTTATGTCTTAATGAGTTAAAGCCTTCAGCATCAACTTCTCATTCTTCTGATTTTCAAAGGTTGCACAACAACAAAAATATAACAAGCATGCATGTGACTGATTTTATTATGACAGTGATGCACACTGTGCGAGAAAAGCAGGTTATGGTCATGGACTCTAAATGTTACATTTTGGCCAATATTCCTGCATCACTAGGACAGCACGACAGATATATGGACATACAGTTTGCTGCAGAGTACCTATGCGGTACACTAGGTGTGACACGGCTTGTAGCTGCTCTATTCCACCCCTGAGTGCTGTGAAGCTGATTTATAAGTGGGAGGAGCCCGCGAGCTGCAATCAGCCCGTTTTCATCAGCATTATAGCTGCCTGACAACATCCAGCTGTCCCCGATGTGCCACAGAGGGCTGATGGTGCTCATCGCAGCTCTGCAATATTACCACAGCACTCACTGTGATAAAAATATATAGTCGACACACACATGGATACTTTCCTAGAGTCAATCATGCAGACAGACACTTGTAGGATAGCTTTGCTTTCTTTTTGTTGTCTTTTTATTTATTATTTTTTCTTCATCTAATAATAAAAATAATAATATCGTTATTATTAATATTTTTATTATTATACAACTTGTTCCTTAATGCATAGTTTGATTTTTGTGGGTTACGCTTGATGGTTGCTAGCAGTTTGTGTCAAGGGACTTGGAACAAGTGAATGAATTTTACAAAATGATGCTGCAATCTACTTCCAGAATGAGAGCACACCTAATCAAAGCCCGGACTCAACAATGCATCAGCGTTAGGCAACCTCTCTCTCTTCCCTTTTTCCTGATGCCGCCTCTCCAGCTGCTCCCACTAACTTGTGATATAATGACATTATACTGTAACCTGATAAATTGTGAACCCAGCTGGCTATATCTGGTTTTGCTTTTACAACAGCTGGGATGCTACATGCACCGGGCGCTGCTGGTGCAAAGCGCAAAAATCAACAGAAAACATCCAAGCACAGCTATAAGTCTTCGTTTGAGTCGAGTTGAGAATTGACGACGCTGTTAAATCATTAAACAGTGTCGTTTGTCTGGAAAAAAACAAAACAGATCGGTCCTGTTTTGTACGTGCTGCTCTCAAAAGTACAAATTATGGTCCTAAAGTTGTTTTTATGTCATTATGTCCACTATGTTTGGGTACAGTTTTTGTTCATTGTCAGGGTGCTAGTGTGAGCGTTCATGTTAACATAGACAAAGCTGCATTATTTGAGGTTGCTGTCAGGAGGTCCTGCCTCTGGTTGCAAAAAGAAGTCTAAAGATTCTACAAATGTACTTGTACTTATGTGGTACTTTTGTACTCTAACTGAGAATTCAAAGTGCTTTTTACTGTTACATTCACCCAACCACACACACATTTATACAAGAGCTTTTTTTCTATGCCTAAGCACCTTGCCTAACATTCACACACACTTACACACACTTTAACATCCTAGCCCAAAGATGTGCCTGAGCTTGTAGGCTGGAGGAGCCAAGGATCGGACCACCGGCCTTCTGACTGGTGCCCTACCTCCTGAGCTACAGCTACCCCTGAAGTCTATGAGAAAACAGACTTCCTCCTTAATTGATTTGAGACCCAAGGGGGAAAAAACTGATGATTTTATGGTCTCTAGCTCTGTTTAACAGAAAGTTAGAGAGTTAGAGTTAAATAGACAGCAAACAGAATGTGCACGTGGACATGGCTACCTCGTGAGTGACAGTATTCTCAGCCTGGTCCATCCTTTGCTCCAGCGTGTGGTTTAAGAAATAAAACCGAGAGCACAACAGAGAAAATGCCAAAATCAAAGCTTCAAAAGGACAGTACAGAAAGCAACATCCAGTGTCACAGCAACTATCTCCATCTTTTGTAAACACTCCCTGTTTTCTTCAACGCGTTAAAGGAACTAATTCTTACAATAACCTGAACTTTAGAATAGCAGGTTAGCTTGGTACAGTGAATTCACAAAGTATCCCCACCCATGCACATTATGTCTGCTTTATTATCTTGTGCATTTCATTCTAAAATAAAGACAGTTTTTAAAAATGGTCATTTTCTCCAATCAATATTTTATGTATGTGTTCCTGTAAAGCAACAGTAGTACAATATGAACAGAGGGTCACAGAAGTCTGATTTTGATTAGACTGACTTGTAAAAGCAGCAGTTACAGCTGTATGTCTTCTTGGATTAGTCTACAGGTGGTTTATTTCATTGCTGATGTGAATGCAACTTAAACGATATAATTTCTTCATGTCAAACAAAATTAGTTCATATGAAGGTTATTTAAGACATATTGCATGGAGGGCTTCCTGACTTTAATCATTAAGAAAAACTGTTATTCTTTCAGAATTATGTACTAGATAAGCTAGATAAATACTTAATTGCATGATACAATGATGGTATGTAGAATTCATTAGGATTGGGCTTTGTGTATGCAAAGAGTACATTCCTTTGCAGTCACTCAGAGGACTGGTGGGTAGGCATCCTGGCCACACAAATGCAAAAATGCCTCAACTTAGCCATGGTTAAATTCTGTTTTCTTGGCAATTTAATTTTTAGACAGAGCGTAAAATAAAAAAATATGTTTTCCTCTGCTAGGCTGAACATGCAGACATTTATTGATTTTTTTTTTTCTCCATCTAATGCATTCAAGATATAACAGTACCGCTCCGCTCAGCTGAGGAACAGTCTGCTTTTGTTCTATCAAGCATAACTAACAACCGTCATTTGTATCATTGTTGCCGCAGCTGGATGACGGTTGTCTAAAAGAAGCGGCTCTGTCTTTCCTGCGCAAAGAATGCAGACTTGTTAATGTGCTCACCGCAATTACTTAATAGATTACACTTTAAAGCGTGCATACAATCGTGGCTTTATTTGCAGGTAAATGTTGTCATTAGTGATTGCAGCAGACACTGAACTAAACAGGTTTCAAACAGATGCGCCTCTATTGAGATCAAAAGCAACAAACAGAAGTCAGTAATTTGGCACACATTTAAAGCAGTGGGCTTTCATAGCGGGAAAATGATGGTAATTGAAATGCGGTGTCACTTGGCAAACTGCTGATGTGAGAAAGGTAATAAATGAAGAATCAAATAGTCCTTAACATCTTCCCCTCACAGTCATTTTATCTCCTGTTATCATCCGAGAGACAGTTACCGCTTTGTTGCTACCCAGAAGGAACCTTGTTTAAAAGTGACGCCGACGTTCCCTTGTTCTCGAGCAGAGGGCTTCAGATCTTGGTCTAATCAGATTTAATGGCCGTAAAATGAATCAGTGGAACCACAGTATCAATCTTTCTCTTTCTTTCCATCAATATACCAGAGACTCGTTGCTTTGGCGGTAGGACTTGAGTGCTGGTGAAACATCCAAACCACTAGGTAAACAAACCACTGGTAAGAGTGAAGTCCCACTGAAAGAGGACATTTTCTCTAAACTGTTGTTTTTTTGTTTTTTTTTAGCTTATCACGTTAAGGGTGCTAATTATAGCGAGCACACATGTTAGACTCATACAGTGACAGAAGTGATGATTGCTGTTGAAGATACAGACACAGTGACCTTTCTCTATTTCTTTTTAAGGACATAAGAGTGGAAATGATGGAGCACGCTGTGGGAGAGGAAAAGGCCACATACAGCCTCCGGGCTCCTTCATGCCTCCTAGAAATGGAGCCAGACTGATCAACATAAACAAGGATGAAATTATTTGCGGCTGTCTCACAAAAGTATGTAACTGATCGGGTTACTCGGATGATCACTGCATAGACATTTCACATCTACCTTTTTCATTGCTGTTTGCCTGATGTTGTCCCGTGTTAAATAATGCTCATTAATGAGTAACAATGCTGGGTTTGTTTCAGCATTAAGCAGAGATTTCTGTCCGTTCTTCGCTTTCACAGCATCACAGTATGAAAAGAGGATTCATTAATCACACCACAGACAAATTAACAGGGGTGTTTCTAAACACCCCGGGTTTTCGCAAAGACACCCAGCCCCTCCATGCATTGTTGATGTTGTTTAGGCTCAGTTCGTCTGTGGCAGATTGGCTCATAGGGAAGCTTGCAGACATTTGAATTAAAGCTGCAAAACTATTAAAAATGTATGGCCCTGTATGAATGCATGACCTATATTTTCCATGCAGATAAATAAATAAACGGGGTTTAGTGGGGATGATGCAAATCTTCAGAAGTGGGACACAGGATGAGCTAATGACAACAATAAAGAGTTTGGATTTCACACTGAGAGCATAATGGAGACCAATCCTGTGTTACTCATTCCCTCACCTCCTCTCTTTTGCTTCCCCCATAATCAGGCTATCCCACAATGCACCCTGCAATATCCTTCCCAGCGTGGTAGTGTTTGAATTGGCCTCTCATGGTTCAAGTGCATATTGTGACTCACCTCTCTCTGGCTTTCATGCGGTGTGTTTTTTACAGACTTGACATTGACACAAGGTGGTTGTTGGAGTCTTTTTCTTATTGACGGTGATGCGGCCTTTCTCCTTTATTCTGTCCCCAGATCATGTCTGTCTGTCTTCTTTTTTCTGCCTCTCTTCCTCGCTCCTCTCCCCTCACCCTGTCTGCCTGCCTCTGTTGTCTCGCTAGATTTCTTCTTCACTGCCATTCAGACGATGTCAAGGACCATGGCAGGGAAAATAAAGGCCACTGGTTTCTTGCTTCATGATGGGCTGTCGTCTTGTGACTGAAGCAGCTTCTAAAATTCACTGTAGGGAAAAAAAAGTGGTAAACAAATGCATCAACCATCAGCCAAAAAAAAAAAGATCTGCGTGACACTTTCTCTGTTGGGTTTCTCTGCCAGCCCAGGGTTGCAGCAGTGTCTCTCTTCTTAAGCGAAACCAAAAAAAAGCCTTGCAGTTAAGAAGAAGACTAAAAGGCTTTTGAGTCAAGGCATTAACATCAATTTGTCGTTTGCGTACTGTAGATGAAAAGGTCATCTTGTTATCTCTCACATGGTCTTATGTGACATTAGTTTTCAGCCTGAAATCTGTCTATAGACCATCGAACCAGGGACGTTATACCGACTCTGTGACAAGTGAATAACCTTTTACCTCATGTTTTTGGCAAAGGCCATCCTGTCTCAGAAGCAACTCCGAAGCCAGCACTCCTTCCTCTCAGTGAGTTTGTGCCTGTGTGTATCAACTAATGTGTATGTGTGTGTGTATGTCTAGGTTTAGGCAAGGCTGTGGGCTGTTTACACGAAGCATAAAAGTGTATCCATGCTGAAATGACTAATTGGGAAGTACAGTGCACAACCTCATTTGATGCACCGAGCAACTTCCTTCCTTTGCATGAATAACTGCAGGTTTGTGCCCTAAATACAGCACCTATGTGTAGCTTCCTACACCACGGCAGCCAGTAGAGTATTGATCTTACGAGCACTGCTAGATGATGAGAATCCCTGCACGACATTGTGCTTTTTAGCCTTCTTGTGTGCATTTTGGCTTTCACCCCGAGGGACTTTTCACCCCACCTTTTGCACCTCTGCTCTGGCTTAAGCCACAAGACTGGCATCGAAGGGCCACTAAAGAAGCTTCTTCTAAATAAACCTGACAGCGAAGCCAAGGTGTGGTGACATGGAAAATCAATATTTCACAACATCAGCCACCGGCTGGTGGAGCACGGAGGAGGGGTGACAAGGAGCACCCAATACTGTCAGTGATTTAGACCGCAAGGGAAGTCAAGGGAATCCAGTTAGTGGTTGCATCTTGGTTACAGTTGCACTACATGCAGTAAATATTGTAGGGCAAATCACAAGCCAGCTAGCATGCAGTCATTTCTGGTTCAGCACCCAGTCCACATTCACCACTGCTTTTGCAGCAGTTTAGCTCCCAATTTACCGGAAGATAAGCTGGAAGTTGTTGATCACACTGAAATGACATCTGCGCTTTGTTTATCCACCCATACGTGCCATAACTGTTTGCAGTCTCATAGTGGAAAGAAAGGATCAGCGAAAGCAAAGCAGATGGCTCGCATATGGATGCAATTCCTCCGTCGTTGAATTGTACAATTTAGTTGTACAGATCGGCTAAGCAGCATGTCACAACACAAGTGCTGCTGATGCAGCTTGGCAGCCGTTTGAACGGCAAACATGTCATTCAGTTGTAAATTATGTTTCACGCAAGGTCACCTTGTGTAAAGGTTGGGAAGGAGAAGGAAATGAGCTGAGGGTGTAATTCATCTCTTCACGTCAGAGACATATATATCACAGTTAAACTCCCAGATAGCACCAGCAAAAACACAGCACAGATGTCTGTATTTATTAGCCTTTTGAGCCATGCGTCTAAATAGTGTCAATTCAATGTTTATTGCTCTAAATTTCCACTTTAAACTTTTCACTGCAGCGCTATAAAAAGTAGGCAGACTTTAGCGGTGATTGTGTGCTGAAGCAATATCAACGGCTGTAAACGTGGCTCTTTACACAAATTTATGTAAATGCAGGGCTGTGCGTCATCCAGGACTTGTAGCTGGTATCCTTTTATTGGCACTGCTAAATCTCCGTCCTTGTGTGACATTCAACTCCAATCCATGCTCCCTTAAGGATACATGTCTTAGCATAATACAGACAGCTTAGGAGTCATTGAGATGTGGCCCATCTACTCCAGTAGAAAGACACTGCCAGGCAAGGGACCCCCCCACCACAAAAAAAAAATGCTCGTTGCCAGCTTCATGCCAACTCTGTGCCTCTCCAGTTTTGGCACTCTTGACCGCTCACTCAATTTGATTCACACCTCCCCTCCCCCACTCGCAAAGGATGTAAAGAGACAGCATACGGTCCACTTTGGCCATCCTGTCTGGTCACATTACATTCAAATGCTACGCAAGAGGTCACCTTGTATTCTATAATAGAATTGCCTATATTTTTTTCCCAATAAACCACATGTTTATCGTCAACTAATATCATCCTTGTGCTGAGTACTGTGCCAGATACAGGGAGACAGGCAAGGTCAAATCCCTCTCTACAGTTCCCATCTGGCACTAACCCCAGTGACAAGGGTGTCTGGGAGAGGGAGCGAGTTTCATGCTGGATGCACAATTTGTCCACTGTTTACTCTTCCGTCCATTTGCATCACTGACAGTAGATGTGAGTGACATTAACACGAAGCTACTGTCAGAGTAGTGCCGCTTTCCTCCTACTTGGAGATCATCTCCCAGATTCTGCACATGATGCTTCCATGATGCAACATGCAACTCCACATGTAAGCTAGACGCCTAAACAGCCTCGAGCATCTTAAGAGATCGGTTCTGAGAAATAAGATGAGGGGAAAAATAGATTCTCAGCAAAAAAGTGGAGCAAAGTTCAAAGTATGAATTATACCCAAACAGTGTGGAGTGATAAGTGGACTATTTCTTTACAAGCTGCAGTGATTTTCCCCGAGCCATGCCAAAAGCTAGCACACAACAGGTTCATTGTACAGTTAAATAAAAGAGACATAACTTGTACATTAGTGGGCTTTATCTTTTAACCTTTGGATAGAGCTGAGCTGCCTGTTTCCCCGCTGTTTCATGACCAAGCTTCCTACCTCCTTGCTGTTGCTTCTCATTAGCGGAACAGACAGAAATAGGAGTCGAATCGATCTTCTCGGTAAAGAGGGGAAATATGTGAAAACTCAAGCTGTTAAACCATTTATGAAAATCTAAAACCAATTTCAAAAGCAACTACAGACACATTTTGAACCAAACTGGGAACTGAAAATGCGCGTCTCCTCACTTATACAGGAAGGTTAGGTTGTGCTTCAGACATGCATCCTGAATAAAGGATCAGAAAAAATCGCTGCAGTATATGTAACTCGTTTAGGCAGATTTTCAGGACACAGCACTGTGAAAAAAGCTGCAGTTTGTCAGGCTCGTTGATTCCAAGAAAATCCATTGATTACAAACAGCTGCCTTATGTCACTCCAACATCTTTGTTTTCTTTTTCAAAAGATCAACTTATTAAAGAAAAGAAATGATCTGAGCGCATAGCTGGATGCGCTTATTGTACATTCAGGTGTATTGCTGAGAAGTGCGGTCCTGTGTTATGTATTACATAAGCACAACAGGGTTCCTCAACCCTGCTAGCGAATGAATAGTCACACCTGATGAGGAACAGAATGACCTGATTTCCTGTATCTCCAGAGACATCTGTGCAGATGAAGGAGCACGGTGCATCAGGCCTCCTTTTGCCTTTTTCTCCAACCTGTCATGGCATCAATCCTGCCTTTAGATGTGCTCTCCATAGGGAACTAATCAGAGAAGGTACAGTGGTTTAACCTTCTCTGTCGTTCTATTTCTAAACGTGAACATATCTATCCATCCAGCCTTATATTTTGTCAACCTTTCTCTTCTTCCTCCTCGGAGATTAAGTTTTTCTTCCCTCCTTCTTATGCTGACTTTCTTTCTGCCGCTCCCTCTCTTTTTATCTCTCCTTGCCCCCCTTCCCCTCCCTCCCCTCCCTCTCCTCCCATGTTTTGGTAGCGCTGCAGCTCTTGGAGCTCAGGGACTATGATTAGGACAGAAGAGAACTGGCTGTAAGACAGAGACAAACTCAGAACTGGGTCATCATTGTTTCTGTGTGAGGGCCCGCTCTGCAGATGAAAAGCTTGAAGACAAGAGGAGCAAATGACGCTCAATACAGTACCGGGAGCCGCAGACATTTCTGTGCTACAGAAATACCCGCGCAAAGGAGGAATGTGAACCGCGACGCAGAATTTATGTAATAAGAGTTAAATAAAACATCCTACTGGCCTGCTTTTCTATCTGCGAAACCTCCGAGTTAGTAACCACCCGGCGGTCTGCTGTAGCCGCGCGGCAGAGATGGAGCACTGTGCTCGTGAACGAGAAAGGGGAAACCTTGTTTGGTTGTCACAGGGTAATAGAATTTTGACACTGATCATCATTTTGCTTCTGCTGTTTTGTGCTCTCTCTGTCTCTCCTTCTTGTCCTCTCTGCAGCCATCTCTCTCACTGTGTCTTCCACCCCTTTAGCAGACAGTCTGACAGGGTCTGTCCCACTGGCCAACCATTCAGCACTCATCATGCGCATCATTTCCTCTCATCATTCCCCCCGGTGTGCTTCTTCCATCTCTTCTGGCCTGTTCACTCGCCATCAACCACTCCACGTAAACCCTTTTATTTGTGCGTGTGTGTGTGTGTGTTTGTTTGTGCCTCAGTGTGCAGCCCATAAAATCGCATTAAATAATATATAGTCAAGCACACTGTTTCATGCAGCTTGCTTCGTCACGCTGTCTGTGTGTTTGTGAAGGTGGTGTCAGTTTGAAGGAACTAGCTGGGGTCATATTTCATATATAATGTGTTAAAAGCAACAAGTATGGCACCAAAGACATCTTCTGTTGAAAGTTCACATCTACTGTTTTTAGCCTTTTGAGTTCAGTTGAATTTATTCTGAAATCAGGATGCAAACAGCATGTAGTGCACTCTTACCGGCTCTATTTAAAGACCGTGTCTCTATAATCAGTTACTTGAGGACGAAGAACCTTAACCTGATATTCTTATATCAGAATGTCTGTTCTTCAGCTTGATATGTGTTGTTGTTTTTTTTTATTCTGGCTGGTGTTAAACCTTTATTGCAAATCCGAATCAGTGGTGCCTTGGCCTACTTTCCAAACCATCGAGGAGCAAATAATCAGCTCGAGCTAAGGATTTGCCTGGCACTCTTTCAAACGTGGATGCTTGTGAAACATCCCCGTTTGCAAGTGTTGGGTTTCACTGAGAGACTTTCAGAGTGTTTGCCATTTCTTGTAGCTAACAGGAAGGATTTTGAGACCTCTACTGCCACCTAGAGCATAATCAGAGGAGGATCACGAGGGACTGAGCTGCGTGGCTAGACAGGATTTCTAATCATCTTTACAACACCAAAGTGAATTGCAACGCAGTACATGAAATCAAGCTCTTACTTGAATTATGCACATCACAAGTCATAACACGGACGCCCATCATTTCCCTGTGTCGATCGTTTAAATACTGGATACTCTGTCTTTATTGTAGGATTATTTATGCCAAACACATAACAATTCCTGGTTTGGTTTTTTGTGGATTTGTTCTTTCACTGCCTCTCCTTTCCTTCCTCGATGAGCCTACTCACAGCATAGAAGTAATGCCAGAACGGTTCCCACTGCCAGAAATTGCCCGGAGGTTTATAAATGAACTATTTGTTGTTCAGAGTGTGGGAAGATATTTCTTTTTATTATACAAGTAAACCCAACAGCAGCGACTAAAAGAAGAGAGGAAACCACGGATCATCAGAGGCTTAAAACCCTTTTCATACATTATCCACCTCATTTTTTCATATGATTTCCTTCTCTTGTTGTTTGTTTCCCCCCTTTATAGTCTGTGCTACAATTCTTCAACACAATTCAAAATATCCCCGCCACTCATCCCACAATGATTTTTCTTATCACCAGCTTCATCTCGTTTTAATTAAACCTTTCATTGGACGGAGACACGGACCATTATGCTCTCTATATTTCAGAGAATAGATGGGAAAATGACTAAACACCTTATGCTGACCTTTCTCAATCACTGCCCGCTGGCAAAGCTACACAAAGCGATTTCCCCAACATATTTATCTCATCCGAAGCACACCTTAGACTTAATCTTAATGGCCTTTTCATTACCCTTTTAATTAAGCTGCACTGTGAGTGTTAAATGTCTCTCGGGAGCTTATGTCATATCTAACCTATACACGGCCATTTGGGGTAGTTAAGCCAACATTAAACACAAAGTATAGCCATCAATTACTCACGTTCTTCTTTATCATGCTTGTGTTGCACAGTAAATAAGCTGAGACGAGCTCTCATTTACATAGCAGCCGTGCTCGTGTTGCAGGCATAGGGGAAAACGAATAAATGCAGGATTTCAATATATTCAGTGATCTCACTGCAAATTCTGATTGTTTGAGTTCTTGGATGAATGGGAAATTGTTGATGGAGTAAACAGGGGTTTATTTATATTTTTAAGAAGCGATGCATGCAGGGTTTTTCAGATGAAGCTGAAATTAGCCAAAATCTAGAAATATGATGATAAATGTTTGACTTAATTGGTTTTTTATATGTATATTAGATGGTAGCAAAAATCATGAGGCTACTGAAATTATTAAAGTCTGTGTAATATCAGTTTTATGAGCCGTTGTGCAGAAGTTGCATTCGATTTGTTTTGAGCTCAGCACCTGGACAAGGAAGACGTGCATGTATTTTGCACATTATTCAAATAAATCTATCAGAAGATTACATTACTGATTACAGTTCAAAATGTGTTTTTCCCAACCTCGAGAATTCATCCACACGAGGAGGATAATTGTTATACATTGCCTGTTCTGTATGAATAATGGGATCTAATCAGAATCACTTCATAATCAAGCCCAAGAGGCATTTTCTCATGCGCACCAACAAGACAATTGTCGGAGCATCACTGATGTTTGTGGGATTCCCAGTAGATGGCAGTATTTCCTCACGTCCTCCTTGTGGTAATGAATGCAGGGGAGAGTAAACCAGGGACAAAGGTCAAATAATATAAAATAGTGGTCACCAGGAGACCGGGGACTTTCTCAAGTGCCTAGTGGAGCTACTTAGTGTGAGATCTGCCGGAGGAAAAGGCAGAGGTCCCATTTCCACCTCAGCAAAATGAAATCAAAAGCCCCTGGGATTTGAGGCTGACCTTCCCAGCTCCCACTGCACTTGAGTGATTACTGAAATATAAGAGACAGGAAGGTGCAGAGCTGAATTGCCACATAATCCCTAACCGCAAAGCTACATAATCGCCGGAATATGAATCGTTTTACATGAATTAACAATTATTGTGTACTGTAATTAACATTTGCAGTGAACTGTAATTTAGAGTCTTTGGAGCGGATGCAAACACAACACACAAAAGCATTATTATTACAAAGAAAACAAGGAGGCCGAGTTGTTCCTGCGTTAGGTAACAATGCTCTGTACTGTAAAGTGTAATGTGAGGCTAAATGCCAAACTTGTTTGTTTAGCGTTTCAGTGAAAAGGAATTCCTTTGGTTCGCTTCAGACCTGCATGCATTTTATTGGGTTGTGTGGGATTTGGGCAGGAAACCAGAGCTAATGCCCCCTCTCCCACTTCAAACGGATGCCAGGCACCCTTAAATGTCATGAGGTGGTTAGAGAGTTGACGGAGGTGGGAGGGAGCGGAGATTGAGGAGTGGGAAGCTCGGGCTCGCTGGGTGGAAGAGAGAAATCCAGCCACAGCGGGCTCTTCTCTGAGCTTATCAGCATGTGCTGGATGTAGCTTTATCGAGGCTGCTAAGGCAAACCAGATGCAGCGTAAGTTGCTCTGTGCCACTATGTGTCAGGTACAGCCTGGGTCAACCCGAGGCGCCTCAGTAGAATAGGAAGAGGCCAGTATACATCTTAAACTCACTGCAGATGTTCCCGACTTGTGTACAGTAGAATGTAAGCTCCCGCAGCTCATCTTTTTGACTTTGAAGACTTTAGCAGGTCTCATGTTGTCACTTCAGTTACTCACCCAGATGGATTTCTCCTAATTTTTTTTTTTCAGATTGACAGCCTGCAGTAGTTTATAGCCGGCGTATCAAAGCCTGCGAGTGTGTGTTCTCGGGTGTGTTGGTCACTGGGAATCCCATGTTCTCTTTCCAGCAGTAGTGTTTATAGGATTTTGCCTCATTTTCTCCAGTGTTAATTTATTTCCATGAAGGCAGCCATGACACATTCTCTCCTCTGCCTTCTGTCTCTGTGTGGCTTAACTTTACTGAGCTATGAATTTCTCTCCTCGTCTCTCTCTACCCCGAGTGGAAGAATAGGCTAGACCGACTTCAGTTGCTGCTACATGGTTATTTTGACAGCGAGCGTGATCATGATTTTTAATTCCTCTCCCACTCTTCCTCCCTTTTCTCAGTTCTTTCAGTCTCCCACAGCCTTGCTGTGAAGCTATAAGTGTCCACACCCTGCTATTGCATTGTTTTGTGGCTTTGGATAACTTCTCATTGTATTGTTATCCTTCCCAAAGTATGTCATTTTGGTTCATATGTGTCAGTGGGTAGATGAACATGTTGTGGCGCGGTTGACTTCAATTTCCCATGCCTGTGACTAAGCATTTCAAATCTCCAGCTTGCCAGCATCACGCTCCTCCCTCGCTGCGGGTCTGTTTGGCAACGGGAAAATACCATCTCTCTCATCATCTGGATTATATGGAGCTCATTTGGCTTTGATTGCAAAACCATTAAGGCACAAATGTGTCGGTGACTGACCTGTGACCTTTCTCATCAACTGACAAGCCAAACTGGTCTCATCACTCTTCCTCTCAGGCTCTTTGGACCCTTGGGGTCTGGGTCAGGGTTTGGTAGTGTTTTTGCTGTCTTTCTGTCAGACTTGCATGATCCACTGCCACTTTACGAGGGAGAACGAGGCTGAGAAATGAGGCATTTCCGGGCTCAAGGGTTTATTCCTACAGCACAGTGGATTACATTACAAGTTAGAAAGGGGAGGTGTGACTCATCTTTTTAAGAAATATTTTGCTCTGAACGCTGACCAGACGATCTTAGAGACAAACCTGTGCAGACAGGATGCTTTTGGATGTGCCTTTAAATTAGATCACTTTTGTAAGACTAGCTCTATATGTGTTTTTAAAAAGTTGAAGCATGCACAGTAATCAGCCTTACATTGTGACACCCTCAGTAACTACTCTGTTGGATGTTAAATGAAATGCTTATCACATATCAAGTGGAGTGAAACTGTCAGACTCTGTGCTTCTTTGTTTTAGTTGAAAACAAAAGATGATATAAAACAGGGAAATGTAGTCTTTTCTTGTCTTACTTTTTTTTAAAAATAGCTGTTCCTCCAGGCATACATTGAAATGCTATCATGCTAATAAATACCAAAAACAAGCTGGTGCACACATGGTGAAAAACAGGGATATTGCTATTTGATATTGTGAACTAAAAGGCAGCTGTCAACAACTTATGATGAAGAGTGTCATCAGTACAGTAAAAACAACAAAAGACGACATGGCGTCTCACATTACTGGACAGTTTTAATACTGCTGTGCGTCATCATATGGCTATCACCCTGCGCTGTGGACGGGTTTCTGTGCTGCCCACGTCTCCCCCTGGGCAGCATGTTTGCTCCAGATCAGAGCTCACCATGTGCTGCAGGGACGGAGGGGAGGGGAGGGAAGGCGGGGGCTGACGAAGGACGACGACTTGAATGCTGGGGCCCTGCCGCAGGAGGTCGGTCAGCTCTTCGTTTGTTGAGTTGACCACCGACACACCGTTCACCTCCACCAATCTGATAGCGAAACGCACACATGCAAAGATAACGTGTTAGATCTTTATTTCAAGTTATGTATGGAGAAAAAATACATCTTTGCAGGTAAATGCAAGACCTCGGCTTATGTAAGACACAAAAAAATGCTCTTGAAGAAATCTCCAATCACAGAGCATTAAAATTGAAAAAGCTACACATTTACACAGAGCTCGTTAAAAGCCCTCTATTAGTTTTTCTTTATAGACACCCAGGTTAAACTTAGAGCAGCTCCTTGTATTTTTTCATTAGCTGTGTAAAGAGCATTGGCGCGAATGCTGCGATAAAGGAACACACACAGCGAGCCTGAAAGACTCTTTTCAGCTACCGTGATTCTGTCACACAGACTTCTTTTTCCCCTGCAGTATTGTTTTAAATGATGGGCAGTGTCTCTAAGCACAGTTCGTACTTAGAGACACTGTAATTCTATAATTTCTTAATTGCATGAAGTTCTTTTATCTGTTCCCTCTCACTCTCTTCTGCATCCAAGTATTACGTTATGTTGCTTGTTTTCTGATGGGTTGCCATCGCTACCACGCGCAGAGACAGAGTGAATGAAAGAATGGGTGAAATGAGTAAGATGCTGAGCTCCGCTCTCACTAACTAGCGTGCATTTATGAATACGTTTTTAGTTTTTGTTTGAGCCACCTGTCATCCACACAGAGCTGCGAGTTGTCTGCCTCGAGCACCACAAGTCCACTGCCTTCCCCATAGCGACAGGAGAAGCTGTAATGGCCATCAGGGTTCTGGTTCTCCTGTACGACCAGCAGCATGGCCGGACGCTGCGGTGACACCAGCTGGCTCAGGCTACCAATTGGCGAAGTCTTCTTTCGAGCCTTTTCCTGAAAGCAGAAAAAGAGCGTATTCCTTAAAGCAAGCAATCAGAGACAGCTTAGAGACAGATGGTTGAGATTTGAAGGCATTTGCAGTGGAGTGATACAAATTTATTGCAAAATCTGCTGTGTCCCATGTCTCACTTACAGTAAATAGATACACAAACCCTGGGCAGTGAAGTCTCAGCCACAGCTGATTTTCGGGAAAGTTCGGAGTAGTTCAACATTTGGAGGGAATAAATCTGTTTTCTATGGTGAGAAGATCAATACCACTCAGTAATACTCATTTACAGACGGCCTCCGGCTTAATCAAAGATTTTTACAAAATAATGAGAGACCATTCTCAGTATAGGGTTCAGGTTTCCTCTTCTTCCTCTGTGTAGGTTGCCAGCTATACAAGGACTGACTTCCAAACCAGCTTCTGTGCCAGTGAAACATGAAACTAACTCAGTTACCATTTTCTTAAGATAAA
This sequence comes from Oreochromis niloticus, assembly GCF_001858045.2. NCBI lineage: Eukaryota > Metazoa > Chordata > Actinopteri > Cichliformes > Cichlidae > Oreochromis > Oreochromis niloticus. The sequence continues at coordinate 23,143,650 of NC_031978.2, forward strand.
CTTGTAACTTCATTATTTTTGCTTCTTAGAAAACAAACTAAAAAGATTACAGATATCGTACGTGGAAATCTACAGGAGATAAAGGCCCAGGCTGAGTCAAAGCCAGGAGACCACCAAGATGTAATGATTAGCTTGGGAAGCGATCGCACCACAAGTAGCTTGCAGGGATCCGAAATAACTTGTGAGTCCGACCGCTGAATTCCAATGTTCACTTATCCAGCCTCTTGGCATGCTCCCCTCCCCCCCTGCATGGCGTGTGAATGCCTCGGAGCAATAGATGCCGCTTTTTCGGGGTCAGGGGTCAAAGCTAAGGCTTCTCTTTTCTTCAGACAAGTGGGCCAGACAGGATATATCCACGGAAACGCAGCCGAAGCCCCTCGAGGAACAGACTCTAATGCCCGCCGTTTTCCCTCTTGGCTTGCTCCGTTTTGGGCGCACGCCAAGAACCCGAGGAATTTTCTCTTCATATTCTTCTTGTTTACCCACAAAAGCTGATCAAATCCCAGCCTACCTGAGCCAGACATGGAGCGCATCTCCTCCCCCATACACACCACCAGACACATGAGCAGACCGAAAGCAGGCAATTAAAACACAAACAGAAAGATCACAAAGGTCATTCAGGTGGGAATCACTCACACGTCTGCTCGGCGACATGAAATATTGCCGTATATTGCACGAATGCAACCGTTTAAAACATCATCTGTGAAAGAGTTTTGTTTCAAGCAGAGTGAGAAAAGATTCTCTGACAGGCTAAATAACATAGACGCTAAGTGGAAAGGATTATATTTCATTTGAAATGATGGGTATTAGTAGATCTACATTCAGTCCTGTCATTGTGAATGCAGATGCCCTGGCTGTTCACAGAGCAGAGGTCTTATGGGAAAGAAAATGAGGGATAGAGAATTGGGAGACAGCGTGACCACACTGATAAACCGCAGCTTGCACGATGACTTTGTCTACATAAAAAGCGGAAACACACTATCCGTTTCCTAAACTCATGCATGTCATTGCGAAAAAATAGAAATAAAAGGTGGGAGATTCTTCTCAAAACGTGACCCACGCTCAAAGCATGACTCAAGCCTGGGTGGAACACAATTCTCCCAACTTCCCCACTTTAATAATCTGTCTGAAGTTTTTGAGTCGTCCAAGCTAAACTGCTTATTTAAAGTCATTTCCTCCATTTGTTGTCGTTCCCCTCCTCCCTTCACTCCGCGCCTCTGTTTCTCTTTCGCCTTCCCCTTCGGCTGCTTTATTGATGCTCTCCAGTTGCAATAGATCCGGGAGATTAGACTGCCGATGATGAAATATTTCCTTATTGTCTGTAATGTGGGGCAGTCTACAAGACCAAACACAAGGCGGTCTGTTCCTTATTTGAACAGCAGCTCTATCAGTTCCCAGGCTGCTCCTCAGCTCTGACCTGTGTGTTAACTCTGATTAGGTCATATGATAAACATTAGCACTGCTGCTTTTCCCACAATCTCACTACCTAAAAAAGCGTTGCCTTGGGGTGGCAACGTGACACGGGGCACCTTTCAAAGCCGAAGCCGCGCGTGTCCTTTCATGGCACCTCGTTAGGGCTTCTCCAGCAGGATAAAAGGGCCACATTAAAAAAAAAAAGTGGGCACCTCGGGGGATAGATGGAGATACTTTTACACACGCTGGCCCGTTTCGCCACCGCGCTCTCCAAGTGGCTTTTGTCACACACATTCCATTGTTGGTATGGTCACAGGCTCTCGAATGTCAGCGCTAAACATCATTTCTCAGGGAAAAAAAAGTGCATGTTCGTACAATGGATTTCACTCTGCATTGTGTACTCATTCTCACAACGGGGATAAGTGTGCAGCTTAATGAAACAGAGCAGACACTGTGTGTCACTCAGAGGACCAAAGTTAAGAGTCTCAGATACTGGCCTTCCACTTCAAGAGGCCAAGACCACCCCTCCTAGTGCTGTCTAATTCAGTCACCAGTCGGATCAAGTGTGTGAACGTCACTTGTTCTGCAGATGAATTTATCCTCTAAGTCTGGCTTCGATTTTTAGGGCAAAGGTCAGGAACACGAGTTGCTCTGATATGGTTAGGGACAGCATGCGCAATGGCATGAAATTCCGAAAGCTCCAAATTTGACCTTTTTTTCTCCAGTAGCATTTTATTATCCCATACCACGCATGCCTTTCTCAATATTTAGAGTTGTTTTGGTGCAAACATCAGCTTCTCATTGTTTATTTTTAGCAGTCAAAACATTCTCTGACTCAGACCATACAGCTTTCCCACATACTGGTGTAGCTGCAGTTCACATGCTGTTGATTAAAGTCCTGCAGGCCTTCGCTGTGCCAGTTAAACTCTACAGCAGCACTAAAAATAAATCGATGAAAGTTTCGTTTTATCAGCAGTACCTTAACGTAGCTTTCTTGCAAAGCGCTGTGGAGCTGAGCCGCCTGTCGATTGAGATGCACGATGCAGATTTCCTCCTTAAACACATGGCAATTCAGTTTCATCTTTTCCAAGAGATGAATCTCCAACTGCCTGAAAGGCAAAGGAACCACATTTCGTGGAAGTTCGAGCTCACATACAGAGAAGCAAATGTGGTTCAGGTATATTTTTTTTTAAACTAAGTAAATGTCATTTACTACAGTCTCAACAGATCATTAACTACTACAACAGGTGCTTGTATTTCTAAATTGTACTTTGTCTCTGGATACTTAAAAAAGCTTCTTTTTTTTAAGTATTTGTATTGTTAAATAAGTTGCTAATTAAAGGTGATGGTCCACCTACTTCTTCTTGTTAGCTGTGAAGTCGGTGATGTTGTCTCTGAGGGTCTGCAGGTTCTGCCTCTTGTCATGCAGTCGGCTGTTAACCAGCTCCAGTCTCTGCTTCAGCTCAGCAGAGCCCAGTGCATCAACATTCGCGTCTCCATCCATGCTCTTCAACTCTGAGCAAAAAGCTACCAGGCCATGATGGAGCTCTTGGACCTTTTGGGGACGTAAAGACCAGATCAAGATGGTAAATGGCCTGTATTTATATAGCACTTTTCTAGTCCCTAAGGACCCCAAAGCGCTTTACATATCCAGTCATTCACACACACTGGTGATGGCAAGCTACATTGTAGCCACAGCCACCCTGGGGCGCACTGACAGAGGTGAGGCTGCCAGACACTGGCGCCACCGGGCCCTCTGACCACCACCAGTAGGCAATGGGTGAAGTGTCTTGCCCAAGGACACAACGACCGAAACTGTCCGAGCCGGGGCTCGAACCTGCAACCTTCCGATTACAAGGCGAACTCCCAACTCTTGAGCCGCGATCGCCCCTGAGATGTTTAATATTAATTGAGTACAATAATTCTAGTGTTGCAAACTGATAAACACAGATATGGACCTGACGGATGACATTTTGTAGCGAGTCCACTTGTTGGTTTAGTTCCCTGATCCGCTCTTCTTTAGCCAGCTGTTTGCCTCGGATATCATTGTTAATGTTATGATTTTCGTCGGGGCTGTTCTCCTCTGGACTGTCTCGGGATGCAGAAGCAGTTGGTTTGTCCTACAATTTTAAAAAAAAATCATACAGAAACTTTCGTTTTGGTGTGTTTGAGTTTTATGCTGGACTGTTTATTATGATTGTTTTTAATCTACCCTTTTAACCAAGTGCAGTTCCAGCTGACTGCTCACTGCTGCTGAGGATGATGATGATGATGGAAGTAGAGTCCCAATCTGTTGATCTGGTGAGAGCTCCTCGGGCGAACCTTCAAATTAAATCACATATTTAACACGTTTACTGCGTAAACAGTATGGCTTAGAGTTTTTGAATAACGCTCGGTGAACCTTGCTTGTCTTTTAGTGTGAAGAGACTCTTGTCTTCTGTCATTCCCAGCATTTTGATGCACGAGTCCATAATCTTTCCCACTGTTGTTTCCTTCGGGGTTCTGAGATGAACTATTCGCTCTGACGCTGAAACACAAAAGTAAATCACAGGTAAAGATGACTCCTGTTTCATCCTCAGTGTCTGTTGCCTATGGAAACATAATTGAATATTTAACATTCACATCCATTCATTGCAAATAGTGCAGACACTGAAGATCTTAGCAAACTGAGCTTCAGTACTGACCGTTGATAGTAATCTCTATTAGCTGAGCACTCCTCTGCACTGCGTTGTTTTGGCTATTGTTTCTGTAGCAGATTTAGATTAATAGGTTAAAAGGACAGATTGTTTTTGTGTTTGTTTTGCTGCTTTTTTAAATTTGTGGAATTCACATTACATGAGTGGCTTCACCTGAGCTTGAAGGAACGACGATTTGTACTCAAACAGCTCACATGAGGAGAAGACTTGGACTTAGTCATTGACACCAGCGTTGCAGTGAATGTCTCCACATCACCAGGCCCCAATGATTCTGTTTAAAAAGCAAAACATCAGTAAATTACATTGTTACATTGTTCATCGCATGAATTATTATTTGACATAGTTTGACATAGTAACTATACCGAGCAACGAGTCGATTCTCTGAGTCACCGTGCTGGGAGGGTGAAGCTCATTATAAATGGCCGACAGTAACTTCTCCCTGTCCTCCAGTGTGCTAATGTGGAGGGTGTCCAGAGTATTCACATCTACAGACGCCATGTCTGCACCACACAGATTTGCATCTGCAAGAAGCCTTTATTCATGTATCAGCTGATTTTAACAGCCATCAATAAACTGTAAACGGCAACAATCAAGACCTGAAAATCAAGTATTGTTAAGACATGTAATATTCAAAATGCAATCAAAACACATGCATCATACTTTAGAGTGCAGATACTATGGATAGTAGGCTGTTTGATTTAATCGACAGGACTTCTCTTTTTATGCATTAAACACTGAAATGTTTCAGTTTTAAGGAGGTTTAATACTCTTATATCCTCATCTAGTTTTTTCATCTCAATTTAATAGCATTCATTAATTACAGTTTATTCCATCTACACTAAAAATAAACCAATCTGCATTGTCAGTAGACGGTGTTTTACCTTTGATGAAAGGGATACACTTTTGTAGTCCAATACTGGTAAACCACTGGCACACCTCTTCAGTGTTCAGCTCCCTGAAAGATTTGGCCACTTGCCTCTCTACATCCTGAAGAGAAGGAGAGGCTAGACAGCTGCTAACTTGTACCTGATTATACAAAGGCGTGGAGCAAGTGTTGTGTGAAAACACACCACACTAAGTATATACACTCAAAAAAATGACTCTTTGCCCTCATAAACAGGAAGCAGTAATTTTATGTAAAATGCAACTGAAGTATATGAAAGCAAAAGTTTATTTATTCAAATGGTTAAATATTAAGAAAAAAACACGCTTGATTACATTACATTTAACGACTTACACTGTACTTATGTAACACTTGTGTACTTGTGTAATCAAATTACTTAAAGTCCGCATTTTGGACATTCATATTGTTTGAGTGTATAGCATTACACCATACACACAAGCATCTATAGAGCATTGTTTATGAGTTTTGGCATACAGCTGTGTACTAAAAATGCTGTATATCTCTGTGTATTTTAACTAGAATGGTAAATTATCCAAAAATGAAATCATATTTTTTGTATTGTTACATATTAAATCTCCCTGGTATAAGTCTTGCACAAATCTGCTTTCCTGCAAGTTGCATAAATGTTGTAATATTTTTCACGCACTTCTCTTTAGCTCCTTGCTGTAGGAGTTTTATTATTTTACCTTCTTCTTTGGAAAAACTGTTTTTCCCCAAAAATGTTGACTGTTGGGGTGTGTACTTGGGTGTGTACTGAAAGCATAACTTTTCTTCGGCTTTATTTTGATTTTATCTGACTAGAGCGTGCGCTGCCCACACATATTAGGCTTCTTGCTATGCTGCAAGTTCACATAAACAGCCATTACTGTGTGAAATAATTTTGCAAGGATGGCTGCGTCATCTTCTGTTATTGGTAGTATGACTCCTCTGATATCATCTAACTGCTGCTGCAGCTGTGTTTTGGCTCATTCATTTTCACTTCAGTCAGTTCTTTACAATGAGGAGCCATAATGCATCAGGCACAGCTCAGGCCAAACCTTAACACTCTGCAATACTTTTACGTTCTTTTGTAATCTTATTCGTGCTGCTATCACTTCTGCTGAATTGCAGTCGTACCAATCTAATCTGTTTGTTTTTGTTGTTGTTGTTTTTTTGTTTGCACAGATCAGATCACTTTATTTTAACTTCATAAAATGATCTGATTATTCTGTGATCCAATTTCCAATCCTGTTTGAGTAGTTGTTCTGTACTGTTTTGGGGATTTTGGGGGTCTTTTTTCAGTCCAAACAGTAGTAGCGGTTGGAAAATCCTGAGAGCAGGAAATGACGCACAAAGACGATTGTGACTCAAACATCTGGATGCAAAAAAACCCCCAACAACAAGTCAGTAGGTGGTAAAACATCAAGACATAACAATGAAATTCCAGACGTGTATTCATCTGAATCACAGCTTTAATGGAAATTAGCATGACTGTGTTGGATATAAGTGTTTGGACATATTACACCAAAAAAACATATTTGTGTGTTTAAGTGTAAACATTTTTTTTGTCAAAGACAATGAAATGTTTAGTTAAGTGGGGACCCTAAACACAGGTTTTTGTGTAATTGTTCCCTTAGTCAGATTTTTTGTCTTTTTTTTTTGTTTTGTTTATGGCATTCCTGGAAGAAAAACCTACAATGTCCCCTTCAAGGGAAGCTTTACAGATTAAATATACGAAGTCTGCCTCATCTGTGGGATTTCACCATTATGTTGCATGACACAGCAAAAACAACATGTTAAACCATGCAAATAATCCATAGCATCAGCACTTTTATGGCGCTCCAGCGTGAGATCTAGCAGCTTAAGATACATGTTGCACAACTGCTTAAATGACTGTTCATGCCTGGAGATAGCAAGTACAGGACATGAGCGATTGGCCTTGAAAAAAAATTGTACTTTCTTGTGTTTCAGCTAACACGTAGATTGCTAAGGATACAAGCAATCTTGCTTGGCAAATCCTGGACACAAAGACTAAAATCCTGAGACTATTTGTTGAGTCATTGCTTTGACAGATCAAGGGAGCTGGGAAATATAAACAGAGTATATTCTATAATTGCAGCAGCTCTGGGCTGTGTGCTGATGCCACCCTGAAGGCTCGGCTTTGATGATTTACAGTACCTTCTCGGAAAAGTTTCCATTCTGATCCTTAGAATGAGGCATATAGGATGCTGCGCAAAATGCACAAAGAAAAACAGATGAGCTTCTTGTAAGGTTGTGTTTCTAATTAGTTGGAATAGTAGTCTTATGTAGTAACAAAGCTTGCTCGGCCATATTATATTACCAGAATCACCGACAGTTATTCGTCGCTGTCTTGGCGACCCCTCCTCTTCATGGTGTCGATCTGTGGTCTGAGTAAAACTGTGGAAAGTGGCACTCCTAGTCAGCCTGTCCTCGAGACTGCACGAACGAGTTATCGGCCTCTGTCAAGGAAAAAGCAGATTCACTTTACAGTCAGTCTGTAATTTTGACTTTATACACAGCATCTCTTGAGCAAAGGTCAGATATCTTAAAGTAGATGCTCTGTATATTACCTGGGTCTTGTTAAGCAAAGATGGAGACTATAGACTACAGAGTATGAAGCAATCATGAAAAAAAAAAACCTTTGGTTGATAGCATTACCCTTTGGTGAGCAAATGTAGCCATCATGGTGGTGTGAGGAAGCGGGCAAAGTTCACGCTTGAGAATATCGGAGAAACTTAAGTCTCTGTTGGTCAGGTCATCTGCAAAGACAAAGTCAGTCGATAAATGCATAATTCATTATTAGAGCTGTGTTTCTTAAAAAAGAAGAGGAAGAAGCAATTCAATCAAATCCTTTTTCTTCCTTTTAAGCTAGTGTGTCCTTTTTCTGGCGCCCAGGTCACCAGGTTTATTTGCAGTGCTGATACTGGACGCAGCTAGATGGAGTTGCTGGGCAACACAGTAAAGTCTGTCTGGTTGATGACATGTTTCTCTGACAGCCCACGTTCTTTCCCACAGAAAGCGCATATTCTTCTATTTTCCAAATGTCACTTGGTCAGCGAGCAGATATGTTTATTATCTGCTATCATAACAAGCAAGATGAATGAGGCTGAGAATATGACATCAAAGCCTGGCTTTTTCAGGCAACACAAGGCAGTGATGTGATTGTGACTACTCTGACTTAACTATATGTTTTGAGACTAAAGTGTCAGGACCCCTCTGGGAACTCAAAAACAGTAGTCTGTTCAAATAGATTACAACAACACAAAAATCTTTAACGCGTGTTTTTCATTTCAGGGGCCTGTCTCTGAAAGGCTGGTTTGACATGGATTGGGGTTCAGATGGAGTCAGAATCAGATAAGACAGCGTAATTGGTTTATGCGTGTCAGCAGTGGAATCTTGTCTGGGTCCTGGAGAGACAGTGGAGTGCATAGAGGGGGGCAGCGAGCTGGCACTCTCTTCATCACCTGGCTGCTCTTGAGTCACTCTGGGAAGGATCAAAAGTCTAGTCTGTTGCAAAGCAGATTCAGAACACTCAGTGCAAAACACAACCGCCTTGACTTGAACAGCCACCTAAGGAAAGTGATGAATCTTGGCTTAATGCGAAGACATGTAGGAGCACCTTCTTTAGCCGACCTCAGACATGACAGTGTGTCTTTGAAGTGCTGAGAAAATTGCTTCCAGTCTGACTCCATGACTTCTTTTCACCATAAATGGCAGGATGGGTGCAAGATGGAGATGTGTCTGAGAATGGTAATGGAGGGTAGCTGTACCCCTCCTCCTGGCACAGCCAAAAACAATGCCAACCAAAACAAAGGACAGGGAATTTGGGGCAGGCTGAGGGACCCGGCCTGATGTTGCCTTAAAAGGGTGAAAACTCCAATAATGGAACGATGAACGTCATTCCTAGTCTGAGTCGGCTCCGTCGGGACACGTCAAAACACAAATAAGATGTCTTACCCTTGACTGGTTGGCACAGACAAACACATTGCATCCTTGCACCCACACCTGCAGACTCACTAAGCGCTCCAAGTTTGTGCGTGACAAAGTTTGGCAACTGTTTAAACACACACAAAGGGTCAGTGACAAAGCAAAGCTTGAGATTCAGAACTTTTCAGCACATTTATGTAATGGATAGGCAAAAGCGATGCTTATCGTTTCCAGTGTTATTGTCCAGCTCTGGTTTGAAAAGAGAGTCATCTCTTTGAGAGAGGGAGGAGAGCATGCTGAGTCACAGGAACCCAAAACCTGGGAACGGCCTGACCAGTTACACACTGGGAATACACACACAATGGCCAAAAAGAGATTCCAACAAAGGGGAACTTCTGCAACTCCCCAAGGAGGCTTTCGAGGTACTGTAACCGTGTCAAATAATGCCTGCAATTTTAATGTGAACAGGGAGCTAAGATCAAAACCATGAGGCAGCACAGGAGCTTTAATAGTTGGATGAAGTGAATCATCATCTGGTGTCATTTACCTCTCACCCAAGTTTTTTTTTTTTCTAAAGCTTACAAAACAGGTTTAAACACAACCACTTGCAAGTTCATGTCATCAAAACTCACCCAAGTTGTGCTCAGTAAATGGTAACAGATTTATTCCAGTGTTGAAGCTCCCTGTGATAGAGAAGGAAACAACAACTTAAATCTGCTTGAAATAAAACACGATAAAGAAAACACATACTTTTCTTTTGTTCTTTCTTTCTCTTTTGCCTCATTGCCAACTTTATATTTAGCTGTGCTCTATTTAGCCGTGTCAGCTCGTTACGTTGCAGGATGGAGCGGATGCGGAGCACGAGGCAGCTGATGCAACTCTGACATTTATTATTTGCATCTGTGCCTTTCCTTCTGTGATACATCAAATGTGTTTCATGAGATTAGTCTGCAGTGCATTGAAAGTCTTACCTGGACAGAGTTTAATCCAAAAACACAAGATTTTTTGACTTTGGAGTTTGGAGTATGCAACATGGAAACAGGACAGCTTTGGAGTTTTTGAAGGGACACTATTCAACACTAAGCTAGGTGGTCTCAGTGTTTTGGCCAGGCTGGGCTGTGCTACCTCACCACTGAAAACTAAAAAAAAAATACTTTGATATTAATCTTCTCATCCAACTAGCTCCTGGCAGAAAAGGACTAACTGTAGTGTACATTTAAATAAAACTGTTAGACTCACTTTTCTCCTGGAGCTCAGGGAGAGGAGCCACCTGGAAGGTGCTTCGGAAGAGCTCACCCTTAGTTTTCTCTTTATTTTTAATTGGCACAGCCTCTCTTTGTTCTCCAAGCTCATCCCTAAGGCCCCTCTCAGGTTCGACTTCACTATTGGCCGTACTCTCAGCCAGTACACACACTTTTTTTGGCTGCTCAGTCTCCACACTCTTTGTTTTATCCTCGTAAGTGTCCTGGTCACAAGCAGCAGCGCTTCCATCAATGCCAGATGTGTGTGTCACACTTTCCTCTGAATTCATTTCAAAGAATTTATCAATCTCTGCAAAGTCAGAGGGCGTAGGTGGAATCAGATTGATGACAGGTGGTGTCAAAAGGTTTTCAGGATCCAACTTGCTTCCAGACAACACAGCCACTTCATCCTCTTGCTCATCATCTTCTCCATTGCTAGAAGTGACTGCTGCTTCAGCCTGGGGCTGTACAGGGAGTGAAGACAGAGGCTTCAGTCTTTTCTTTTTCAGAGCTCTTGAGCAGGCATACACAGAACTCGCTGAGCGAGACATGCTGTTCCTCGGGGTCAGAGAGTCCTCATCAAACAGGCTGAAGTTAGTGTTAACTATTCCCAGATCCTCCACTGTAATCTGGATAGTCTCCTTCTCACCTGATCCCCGTTGATCCGAGTGTGCATGCAGAGGGGCCCCATTAATCTTTTTCTCCTGCTCCCTCAGAGGATCCTTTTCACCACGCAAACACGAGCAACAGAACAGCCTGCGTGAAAAACACTGAGGGCTCTTTCTCCATGGGCACCTCCGAGGTCGTTGTTTTATTGCATTCGCTTTTGCCATGCCTGTCACTGGCTGCTGATTATACTACTAAACACACTTATTTTACAATAACCAGCTCAGCTTCTGTGGACTGAAATAAGACAAGAAACCGTCCCGTCCTTTGGTATAAAATGCTGCTGTGTAATAAAAGCCACAGCGTCTGCACTCAGCACAAACACCCAGCTACAACATATGTTGCTTAGCCACCAATTCATGCTCCTCAGCTTAGGTGAACACTTGAAATGAATGCTTGCCTTAATCAGCACGCTTTGATATGATAAGCAGTTCAGATACACTCTTGCTTCAGAGGACCTCGGTATTACAGCGGTGCTCGTCACAGCCTCGTGACCTCCAGTGGTGCCTGGCACCGTGATCTTGATACTTGATACATCAGATCGGATCTTGGGACAGTTTGTCATGTTGAGAGCAGTATATAGGGGTGTTAGTGAAACATATCAAAGTAATATCCACATTGGCCATGACCCAAGGTGATGAGATGATAACTGTTTTTAATGGTTTAGTATATCTTTAAATATGTTGTAAAAACACATTTATTTATATGTGTGTACATATGTATATATATATATATATATATATATATATATATATATATATATATATATATATATATATATATATATATGTATGTGGGTGTGTGTCTAGGGCAGATGGTCATATTAATATGAGGCAGTGTTTGGTTTCTCTGGAGGTCATCAGTTAGCGTGTTTGGACACAGGTGAGAATATGGGCTTGCGGATGCTTGGCTCATACAACCCGTATGGCATCGGATGACATTTCCTTCATTCCACAGGCCCAGTCCTGTTCTCTGCTACTTGATAAATCATCCAGCATCAGCTTAAAACCATTTTACCACACCACCCACATCGAAGGCTTGCATGAAAAGATGATATGCGTGCTTTTTTTCTCACGCCCATACAGTGACGGTAGAGTGATGGGAATAATTACTCCTCCCTGAGTACCCACCTCTCACCTTTCCTGGAGCGAAAGGAAGCCACTGCTGTTTGTGTCTTTGACGCTGTTTCTGGTTGCGTCTTATCTTTCAAGTTTCAAGGTGTTTATTCACCTACAATTAATAAAATCCTAGTTTAATATTCTTCTTTTATATGTAATAAAATGAATTGTATCGACCATATTATAATAACAAGTTCAACTCAGTAAAGCTCCAATAAAACTGGATTTTTGCCTTTGGTAAAATTCCAGAAATTATTTTTTTGAACATAAATAACAGAAGTTTGAGATGATTTCAGTGTGAAGCCAGTTGGCTATTGATAGACGTAGCGCAAGGTTGAAGACTCTTTGTTGCTTTCTGGTGCTTTTATATTGCATCACTCAAAGACCCACATGGTAGTTTCTACTGGAAGAAAGGTGATCTAAAATAAGCAGCCTGACTTTTGCTTTTAGCTGCAGATGAGAACGTATGTGCTTAGTTTTCCTCAGATATGAACATGACAGCAAAGCTACAAAGCACCGAACCAAGCTGAGAGCTACTGGCTCTATAGACATCAGACAAAATGACATACTTTCCACTGTTTTGGGGGTTAAAGATTTACGAGAAAATAATCTAAAATTAATATAAAACGGCACGAGTTGGTGTGCATCATCAGAAAAATGCAGTGCTTTTATGAGGGGAACTAGAAAGTAGGGTCTCTGACATAATCACTATCAATACTTCAAGCCCAACAAAGGGGGGCAGTGGAGAGCAGATGCACAACGCTGACAGGACAGAAAACAGAGCCCACCACTTCTTAAAAAGGACCTCCACTGGCATTCACAAGTCTGGATAAAGTTAAACCACACAAGTGCTTTTCATTCGCGGCCTAGTGCGGCTGGCTTTCATGATATCTTGATCTGGTATTTGCAAGAATATCAAGTTTTGTCATAATCCTTTTTACATGTTGTTTGAATATACCTAAGCAGTAGGGGAACGAAAAGATATATGTAGGATTAATGTTCCGTCTCCTTTATATGGGTTGTGTTTGAAATTAGCTGAAAATCTGCGACCTTACTGGCAGATTTATGAAAAATGAGTTCCTTATGATGAATGCTGAGAGACAGTGCAAGTGACAGAGCAGACAAAGATGAATGCTTTACAGCTGCTACAGCCTGGGGCAAAAAAGTGGGAGAGATGACTGAGACAAATATGGAAACCCACCAGTCTGCACTCCCTGAGTGATGATATAAATTCCGAGCTACTCTAATTATTTGTCTTTAACTTTGCCTCTTGGGTTTGTTTGACGTTTTCCTTACATTCATAAAGTTACATCACTTAGTCCTCATCGCTCTCTGTGAGTTAGCCTACATGTCCAGACATAGGTCTGTGAGCATCTGAGCATGCTCTGAGTGTTTTTTACTGGCCTCGCAACCAGAGAGTGGTAAACTCTGGGCACCCCCGAGACAACCGTGAAGCCAACATCAACACAAGCCCGCAGCACTGGGAGGCCGCCTCTCTAAAACACCCTCACCTCTTGCTCGGCTGCATTTCTGTGAAACATGTTGAACATTTCCTGTGACAGTCATGTTTCCATACACATAGGCTCTGCGTCCATAGTGTGAACATGACCCTGTTTGGTCATACAGAGCACTCACACGCACAAAAAAAGGAAAGTGAAAGAGTATTTTTCGTGACTCTTTTTCACAGAAAAGGAGAACGGTCCAACCGGTCCGTAATTGCATTTACTAAACAAGACGGCAGTGTGAGTCACTTTCCAGGGGCAAGGAATGTCACATCTTCCTGTAAAATCAGGACGAACGGAGTGAGTTATTCCATCAGAATAACATCCACTGAGCCGTCTTTATATTGCGAAGGATGCTGAGTGGCCACACAGGGGCCACACAGGGGCCAAACAATGTGGCGGCATTCGGCAACCATCGATGTTGGGGGAGGTCTACAAAAATAATCCTATTCATTCGAGGATGTTGAGTTCCTAAATCAACACATCGCAAACTCTGAGCCTTTTCGCCATCGTGTTTCTCTCCAGCAGATGCATCCATTTTGCTTACGTAAACCATCCTGTTTGTGCTCGCCACCACCAAACCTCTTGGAAGTCATACAGAGTGAGCCAAATATTTGCAGTTTCCCCTGTGGCTGATACCTAATAGCATGAGAAAAGAAGTTCAGACGGGGGAAGAAAAGGGCAGTGACCTTGAGAACTTCTGGGCTGAACTTTCCCCTCCATTCCCCCCTCCTCGCCAACCAGCGCTCCTCTCTCTAATCAATTACCGTTGGCAGTCAGGAGACCACCAGTGATTAGCAACAGCAAGGCAGACGTGGTTTGGCGGGGCGGGGGGGCTGGATTGAGGGATGTGTGAGGCTGGGAGGGTGGCACGTGGGGGTGGGTGGAGGGGGGAAGAGAAAAAAACTTCCTCCGAGCAGCTTTGATCAAAATGCTGCCTCAAATAAAGCGTAATGCATACCCCCCGGTTTAAATGATGCTTGAAGAGCTTTATTTATCCACGAGAATGAAAGATGACATCCTTTTGTGTCCCGTGTCTCAGTCAGTTGCACGTGAGCAGACGGTTGTAGATCCCCGATATTGTTTGCACTCCCATCCACTCAGCTGAGACTGACAGACCCAAGACAACAACAGAGAAACACCACATATAAACACATATCTTTTTCTTTTCAGTTGTTCAGGTCTTTGAAGCAGGAGGGAAATAATTTACAGGCTCCTTTTTTTTTTATGAGAATCTGCGCCGTTCCCACGCCCAGTGTGGCAGGAAAGCTTAACAAAATCATTTGTCTTAGATTGGCTGATTGGCTGTCTGGAATCTGAGTGTGTCTTTGACGGTGATTGAAGTTTAATTTGATGAGAGGAACTCTCCCGCCACACCCACCCACAACTGCCCTCCTCACACTTTTACTCATTTGCTCTCGATTTCTCACTTTAAACCTGCCGTGTCTCCCCTGTGCATTTATAGGTTTATCCTTTTTTATAGGGCGAAGGTAAGGCTGAAGGAGAAAAAGTGGCTCGCACGGCTGTAAACTGCAAAAATGTTTGTGTCATTAATCTTCCCTCGTGGGGTAAAACAGTGAAAGAGCGTTTATGTGTCAGGAGTAGGGGTGGTTGAGAGATATAAACAGAGAAAGATTAAATAGGGAAAGATAAGAAAGGAAAGAAAAGGGATAAAAGATAGAAGACGTGAGCAGGAGAATCAGGGTTGTAACTCAGCAGATTGCAGCGGTCTCACACAAACCTGCTTTACACGATGTGGCTTCCTCTGGAGCTCTCTGCGGCCAACCTCTTTCTCCAACTCTCCCTGCACACAATTAATGGCATTATGAGCACTACTGGAAAGCTCAGCTAAACAGTTGTGTCTCTGATTTTCCCATGGGAACACCATTTTGTGTTGAAGCCAAGCTCTCTGAAGCAATACAGTTATCTCTTTTCACTGATGTGGTCCGGCGGGAGCTACGCTGTCGAGATAGCGCAGAGGAAATAAAGCAAGAAATAAAATTAAGCTTTATCTGTAAGTTCAGATCGAGATACATCACCGGAGCAGTGCAGGCTGGACTCTGACTGGCAGTTCTGGAATCTGGTCCGTTTCATTGTTTGCTGTGCTGACTTTGTCTCTGTCATGAGATGTTTTTCACAGCTGGACAAGTACGGTCACTGTGATGTCCCCAGCCAGGGCATCTGAGCCTCATCAGGCAGGCATTTCAAAGCTGCTGTCAAGGGTATTTAGAAAGGGGCAGGCCGAGGACAAAGGCCCACTATTGGCAACTTGTCCATTTGTTCTCTCTTTGAGGTTTCCTAACGACGTCTCTGCCCTCATAGAAATCACTGCAAATTAATTTTAACACTCAGTGAAAAGACAGATTAGTGCCGAGATGGTGGCACAAAGGGTGTTAAAGACGGCGAGGGGCATGCTGGACCACAGGCCAGGCGAGGGACATGTTACCCACAGCTGCCAGCGTTGACCTATTTTCACCAAACCAGCTTAAAGAATTTTTAGCATCCTCTATTGTGCAAAGACCTTGCAAAGCACACGCCGAAGTCTTATCTGCACGACCCCCTTCGGGCACGGTGCCCTTCGATGGCTCTCGTAAAGCCACTGATGGGGGTTTTAATTAAGTGTGGCAGGTGATTAGATGGTCCATATATATCTGAAGGGCGAGGGGCAGATGTTGCAAGAGACGACCACGGGGGGAAATAGCTTCATAAAGAATACAAACAAGAGCCCGAACTATTGTGGTGGAGACTTTAGTCACAGACACGACCCTCGCTCTTAAACCAAGAGAGAAAAGTGATTTCAGATTCAATTATCTTCTTTGCAGGAGGAAATGGTGAGCAGATGGCAACAATAGTCACGGGCCTCAGCGCGATCAGCGCTGTTCGTGGACGTCTTTTCTTTGCAACAAATTTACCGTGGCCTCATGAGGTTTTCATTGAAGTGTTAGCACTAGGAGGTGAAGCTTGCCAACAGGTCAATGGCATTATAGAAATGACAGAGGTCCAAAGCTTCAGAATATTTTTAAATAACCCTTTCAGACACTGTGTGCGTTTTCTATAAAAGATTGGCTTTGTCTGTTTGCGTTTTGTCAGCCTGATTTTTTGTTTTTTGGAGGGGGGACAAATTGTCAGCATGTGGTCGAGTGAGAAAAGTTATCCTTCTTAATGCTATGAGTCATCGAAAATAATATAAATTCTAGTTAGCCAGTTACAAGGATTTGTTATTGGTTTTGATTGACTTGACAAATTTATAGTTTATACAGTTCATGGGAGAAAG
Source organism: Oreochromis niloticus (assembly GCF_001858045.2). Classification (NCBI taxonomy): domain Eukaryota; kingdom Metazoa; phylum Chordata; class Actinopteri; order Cichliformes; family Cichlidae; genus Oreochromis; species Oreochromis niloticus. Next base: position 23,160,391 of record NC_031978.2, read on the forward strand.
TTCTGAACACAAAGGCTTGAAGGCAAGTCTGAATTTGTCTGCTGACTTAAGCTATCGGAGCAGATTAAGAAAGATATTTGAATGCTGATCAAGTTTTTTTTCACACAGATAAATTTCCTCCTTTTAAGGACACATAAATCAGATCTTTTTCTTTTTTTTTTCGAAAGGCACTGACCCCTCTGAGAGAGCTACAGGCGAAACTTCTAATTAAATTCATGTCATGGATGAATGAGACGGGAATGTGTTTACTTTTTGGAAATAGCCGTGAATAAAACAAATGGGACCAGAGAGAAATCCTGCAACTTTTAAAGACTAACAAAGAGTAAAGAAAGATTCAGAGAGCTCTAACAGACAAGTTATGTGAAAGGCCGTAAAGTGCGTTACAAGTGTGTATAAACCACACTATTATACTGTGTGTAGTCGTACTGTATACTGCAGAAGTATATCTGTCTTTGGTTTGTCTTAACAAGGGGTGAAACCTAATAAACAGTGGCTGAAATATAAACAGCAGCCAGTTTTCAGTTTAATACTTATTGTGTATTATTATAATTGTTATTGTCTACATGTTTTCATTTTTTTGCCATATGTCCATAGATATTTCCAGTTAAGGAAAAAAGCTCCATTACTTGCAAGTCTCTGCTCTGTTTCATCTTGCATAGGTGTCTGGGAGGGTGTGGTTCACATCAGTACAAGACAACTGTAATTTGAGTTTAAGGTCAAAATTGAACTATAGGCAGATTTTTCTATATGTATGTTTTGCTCAGAGCAAATCTAAAAATAAACGCAGCCTGTCATGGAAGACTTTTGAGCTTGTTTATCCACTTTACTGTGCCAACCTGTCTGATTAGTACAGCGTGTCCTGTGCTACAAAGAATCAATAAAGCGTGTGCTGTTACATCTGATATGTTATTTTGCCTTCTCTGGTACATTTCCCTTCAGGACTTGTAGTCAGTTCGTCATGTTTTTGACTTGTTTTTTTATTGCATGTGTGCATGTGGGTGCATATTTAGCTGGATATATCTCAGGCTGAGGAGAAGCCCACTGAACACTGGAAAACAAATAAAAGACTGCACGAAATCTTTGTCCAAGATGTTAAGGAAGCAAAGGGAAGGGCACTTGCACACTTTTTTTTTCTATGTCAGTCTAACAAAAAAGCGGCACAAAGGCCGCCTTTGAGAGCACAATATTAGAATTAATGACTTTAGCAAAACCCTGGAAACACAATGAGATCAAATGTACTGTGTACGTATAAATCACCTATGGCGGGCACCCCGTGTTCACGCACATTTGCCAACATTTGAGGAAGCAGGGCTGTGATCGTTTTAGTCTTCACTGACAGAAGTGACAACAGAAACCTGAACCTTTGGCTGAATTAAAGAGGAGGCAGCACAATAGTTGATCATTTCCTGCTCAAATGACCACAAGCGCACTCATCCTGTTGCGGCAATCAGAATTTGCATGACACAAGGCAGCTTTTTTTCTTCAGAACTCACAGCGTCCTATTATCAAAAAATTTTATTTATGTCATCCTTGCACAGGAAATTACATGTCGGAAAAATTACGTGTGGTGGTTTATCAGCTATAAAAAAACTGTTTAGAGGGGAAAAAAATATCATTTGTCTCAGATATCACAAAGATTCATACATTCGTCCATTTTTTTAAACCGCTTGTCCTAAACAGGGTTCCAGTACATGTACCGTGTCCATTGTTCAGTCGCCTTGCATGATCTGGAAACTTGGATCAATTTGGTGTCAGTGCTCTACGCCGCCACTCGTATAAGCTCCTTCGTCCTCTGTGCTGCTCGGGTGTGAGAGGGGAGTATTTGTGTTCGTTTCCTCCTGTGCTGAAGGTCCTCTCAGGAGGCCATTAATGCTGAATGTCTAGTCATGCTAGACAGCAGTAGGCTGTTTTAGTACTCGGGTTGCCGAAGGTTGCTCTTTCACCTTGACCCCAGTGAAACAGGAGACCATGAATGCTGCCTTCCTCTGTTTCTTCAGACAGCAATATGAGGGGTTTTTCTTTACGTGCTATATTCTTTACATTTCCAAGTGTATGTTCTTCTGCAGCTCCTTTTCTGTCTTTTTCTCTCTAGTTCCCCTTGTTGTTATTGAATGGAATAAAGGATTAAGCCTCTGGCCTCTTATATTCCACTGTTTGTTGTTTCAGCAATATTGCTGCTGGGAACATGCGCTTATTGCCTCCAAACTTTTTTTCTATGACAAGCAGAACACATTTCTAGCTCTACAGCAACTAGTTTGTCACCAGACTTGCTGTAGAGCTTTAAGAGAAATGCTGACATCAGCAGTGTGAAACAGGGTCTTGACAGTCAGGCTCAACGTCTCCCTAAGGCTGTTGGAGCACAGGAAACTAAAATCCATACAGCTTTAGCAAATAGCAGACCGCTGTGGCTCCGAAATAGACGGCAGATCAGATTGAGGGTCAGCTGGTAGGTCAAAAGAATGGAACAGGTCCATGGTGTCAGTCTGATTAGGACTTATAATCTTTCACAAAACCACATCCACAGCAGCCGCATCGCCTCATCCCGGGGCCTGGGTCGAATGCCGGGGAATCTGATGGCAGACAGGAAGTCCTTATTGTGCTAGCGCAGAGATCCCGGAGCCAGACAGCATACAGGAGCGATGTCATCGATGGCCAGGCCCGGCATATCTTTGTGCTTGCTCACCGCGTAACAAAGACGTAAATAAACACTGTTACCCCCACTGGTCTTCAACTGTCATTTCAATTAGGCAGAGTCGTCATCGAAAGCCGCGGCCTGTGTTTTTCGCAGCCACGCCATTACCTCTGACCCCTGCGGCTCGTGCCCGAGGTGATTTTCTTTATTAGTCCATGGGGTCAGTATTTAGCCCCGTAGCCATCAGTAGCTGGCTGAAATCTGCAGAGTCAACACTCTGCCTTCCTGGCTCTTAGTTGCATTAGCACACTGAAGCCCCACAGCCCTTCCACTCCCACTCCGCAAACATCCTCCCTAAGGCCAGATAACATCTCTGTCCTGTCCATTCACGAGCCAGCCAAAAGCCTGCGCTCTGAACACGGGGAGCTCCACATGTCGATGTAGGGAGGCTTTCTAGGAAGCCTTTTCAATTAAAACGTGTGAGGCTACACAACAGTTTTACAAGCACTAAACAGTTTAGAGTTGTTGTCAAGATAAGAAAACTCTGACAGCTTGTAATGGCTAAAACTCGCTGCATGATTAAACTCGTTTGGTGTTCGGTGGTTGCTAATTAATCACTTACCTTGAATGTTTGTATAAATCCAAATACAGCGTAATAAAACTTTATTGATGTAAAAATGGCAAAAGCAGGCACAGAGGCTATAATCTAGGTCATATTATACTGGCTGTCAGGAGGGGTTTTTTTTCTTTTTTCGAAACCCTCAGTGCAACCCAAACTGAAGCGAATAAGTTAACAGAGCTGTGACCAAATGCTACATTTTCCAGGAAGCCAAGCCTTTGGGATTGAAACAGTAAATGTTTTGTTACTGACAATAAATCATGACATTGTTTAATTAGCATCCTTCAAATTCTCATTCATTGTGGTGTGCCTCTGAGATGTTTCCTTCTTTGGCTTTTATTCGCATATTTCTCAAGATATTCCACCCATCAATTTTGCCACTGAGAGAGAGAGAGAGGGAGAAAGAGAGATAGACGCAAACGGCAATTACGGAGGAGGGAAAGTCTGCTGAGGAATAAAATGGGCCGTTGTGATAATCCTCTAAAAGGGATTTACAATCCCTACGAGATAAAGAAACAGTCATTTTGCTTATCTATTGGGTTTTTTCCGCATTGCACATTTTTTGTACTTGAACAAAAGTGTTCATAATTACAACTTCTAATGCGTATAAAACTCTGAAGCTGCCATTTAAACGTTGGTATCAAACTGTCCTCTACTCTGGCAGACACAGCCTACAACAATGATGAACTCCCTGTTCTGCCCACTCTGTTCTGACCCCGAGGTTCACCTGAACCTAATCTCTCAGGGAATCTTAGCTATACAAAACTCTGTCAACCCGAGTAAGACGATGCCTTGTTAGCGGTGGTCCCTAAAGAGCATCGGAGACAATGGATCAAATACAAACCAAAATACAAAGAGGCTTTGAAGTATTGTTGTTAGTCTCTATTGCTCATGCCCACCATGACCCTCTGCTCCACCTCTCCTCGCTCGGTATCCAACCCAGTGAAAGTGCCTCATTCTAAAGGAGAAGGGAATCTCTGATTTGCCTATCTCATCTACCTGTGACCTAGATAACAGTGTCTACTCAACGAATGCATGTTAGTTTAACAGCCTTCGCTCCGGCTCGCTAATGTTTTAAAACTCTGATAAAAGTTCTGTTTCCTGGAGTTCCCCTACATCCATCTGACTGAAGAGTCATAAAACAAATGCAGTTTGGAAACCATGGGCGTGTAGGTAGATCACATTCACTTCCGAGCAAAGAGTACGATTTTGAAAAAAATAGAGATATTACATGCAGTGGGATTACATGCAATCCATATGATTACCTTTTACAATGTAAAGAAAATCCCGTGCATTTGTCATCCTTTAGTTGTTTTTTTGGTTTGCATAGTTCTGCTCTCTTTTGTTCTTGCCTTTACTCACCCATTAAAAAAGACGAGCCATGAAACATTAGACGATTAGTCATCCACAAACCCCTAAGATACAAGTGTACTCAGGAGAAAAGGCTTTGCAAATTCAAAAGATTTCAGCATTTAACTGTAACAGCCTCATAACTTAAAAAAAAAGTCATAAAGATTTCATTAAGGATATTCAGAAAGGAGCCGTGCACTGATAAATGTCGAAAAGCAACTTGGAAAACGAGGCGTTTATTTGTGTGTAGATATTGTAGAGCACTGCCAGCTTTCACGGGTAACACAATAAAACCGTCGAGCGGTGCTACAGAAATCTTTTATGTTTCCAAATGTTTGAAAAATGGGACTTTCTTTTGCAGGAGGAATCCCAGGGAATCTGATCCTTGGATATCAATCTCTGTCTGCATGATAAAGACACTGATGACAGAGGAGTTGATCACTAGCCTAGGGTGGGGTCCATGCATATTTGTCTGCAGTTCTACAGTAAATGCTGCTGTCTCCACCCAAACTCAAACCACTCCACAGACTTGTCTCTCTTCCCGAGCTGTCTGCAGACATCAAGTCTAACACATTGTACACAGCGCATTTACCTTCGTTCCATCAAACATTTCCATGAGACAGGACCACGTGGAGCCTTGGCTAATGAGAAAACAACATGTATGTAATCAGCTCGAGAGAACGGTGGGGGGAGTTCTGCAAACCTCAGTAAAGCTATCGCTGGCAGGGGTTGCTTATGATATGGGCTCGTCAGTTTCTGCCAGCTGGCACCGAGGCCCTGGCAAAACCGTCCCTGGTGGTTAATGGATCATAAAGGTTTGCTGGGAGCCGCTTCACAGCTCGAGTTGATTTAGTAATGTAACACAAACCCATTAGTACTGCCTTTTGCTGCAAGCGAGCATGGCGTTTAGACTCCACACAGCAAAACACAGACTTTTAGCTCTTGTAAATCATCATGGCTGGGCAACTCTCACTAAAAAAAACTGTAACACATTTCATCAGAAGAAGTGATAGAGCTTATCACATAATAACTGTAAAATTATTGGCACGCCTAAGGCAATTAATCTTAACTGCTCCATGTTAAACTGTAGGAGCAATTTCCTAACCATTCAGTCCACAAAAACAACCCAGTAAATTCAAAATTAAGCCAGCATTAGTAGCCTATTAGAAGGAGAAGCGCTACTTCTGAACACTCTACACAAGCCCTGAGTCAAGAAACAAAAGAAGAGTGCATTAAAAAGAAACGGAAGGTTCACTCTTACCTTAATATGAACAAAAACAAGTATTCCACGAGTGTGAAGTTCAGCTGTGGAACACGAGGAATATGTTATTGGATGCTCACTTTCTCTGTTTGAAGACAAGAGACACACTGGAGATGGGGTGTTGGCACAAGGACAACCCTGGCCGGCTGACAGAGGGGATTAAACAGTATTAAGAGTGTCCAGATGCATTTGTTCAAACTAATACGCTGACATACTGACACACTGCACTGGAGAATAAACAATGAACAAAACCATTTTTATTGTTTCATCACTCAAAACCAGGGCCCATCCTTTCACTGCCCCATGTCAACATTGCACATTGGATCTTGAATCAAGCTTGTTGGATGTTGGCCACTGTAGCTTGAAACCTTGGTTTTCTACATGCGCCTTGTATCCTTCATTTGTCTGTAGCACCGTTTTGTTTTGCTTTTAAAGCTGATTATAGTCGGCCAGATGGGCCCCAATGCCCACACCCAGTCTGTCAGTGTTACAGCTCCTCCCCCCCAGTGAATTATGCACATCTGGATGAGCGGATGAAAAATAGAAACAAACTGGGTCATGTCTGTATTTGAAGATAATAGATTTTGTGTTTGTTTTTCAGAATTCTTCATCATAACCGCTGCTGCGCCATTATTAAAGTGTTGCTATAATGCAACATTCCCACACGAGGACACCCACAAGATTATTTCATTTCTTTTACGGCCTGTTTAAATACAGTTTTTCTATATAATGTAAATCTCCTCTGGGTTTACTGAAGGAAGGCAGGGAGTTTATGAACCTGTAGTGTACTTAGAAAGCCTAGAAATTCCCCCAGCTGCAGCTCAGAGGCTAGCCCTGCTCCCTGGATGGTCTCCCCTGGAAGTCTCCTGTGACCCTTCAGACTTTCCATAAATCTGCTGAGTGATTGCGGTGGTCAATTAACACTCTATGAATTGCTCCCACTGGAGGGAACGGTCACATCCGTAACAGCAAGAAACCAAAGCCGCGCGGGTTCACTCTGAGTTCTGCAGTAATAACACAGTGGACCTGGTACAATGAAAAATGGGTTGAAGGCCCAAAACTATAATAGCAGCTATTGTACTGGTGGTAACACAGTCACTCAAGTGCAATATTCAGGAAGGCCATTTCATTACATCCAATAGAGCCTCAATCATGTGTAAAATTTGCAGTTTGAATGGGCTTGCTATCATATCAATCATCAGTGGCTGATGGAGGCTTTTTCTTCCTGCTTACGCTTTGTGTATTTTGTTCCCATTTGCGGTATCAGAGACTGGACCAATTTAGACTTATTTTAATCAAGACTAAACTCTCAGTCATTACTGGTGTGCTGAAACAGGTTGTTTGCATCAGTATGTTTCCTTTTTAGAGGAAAAAGAGTTTTCTCTGTTGGAGCAAAGACATTCGTCATAATGGAGAATCTGTTTAATGTTAAATACAGCAGTTTACCTGTAAATAATTTGTTTGCTTATTTTTCAGTTGTGATTTTATTTTAGGAATTTGGAATATATTTTCATCAGAAAGCTTCTGTTAGCAATGGCAGTTTCATATTGGCTAGTCCCCAACTTTTTGGTTAAGTGGTTAAATGTTTTTTGTTATCTTTTGGCCTTTATTTTTATACCATCATAATAAAATTATTTGTTTGGCATTTCTGTACTAATTGTCTGCCCAGACAAGGGGCGAGCAATTAATTTTCCAAAGCAGCCAGAATTGACAAGCTGGGATTGCTGTGGTGGGCCACATGAAAAAGCTAATACAAAGAGCAGATTATGATTTAATTAAATTTAATTCAGTTTCTTTTTATTTATATGGCACCAATTCATAACAACAGTTGTGCCTCGAGGTGATTTATATTGTAAGATAAACCTTACAATATTAGAAACCCTAACAATTCCCTTTTAACGGAAGAAACCTCTGCCATCATCCCTATTTAGCACTGCCTTACACAGGACCACCTGGTGCATAATACAATACAAAAATACCAGTTTCAGTTCTGGGATCATTTCAGGCATTTTGTACTGCAACCACTTCAAAAGTCAGATTTTTCCCTGCCAGATTTAGACAGCCATCAGTTGTAACACCTGCCAGTTTTGTCCTATTTCAGCCTCAAAGTATGCACTTACATTCACAAACAAATCATTTCCCATCTTAGTCCCTTTTAACTGAGTGCATTGCTGCCAGCTCCTCCATAATCTCAAATTCTTTTGTTATCTCACATTCAAAAATTAGCTACTGGCCTGAGACGTAAACATCAACGCGGTCATCCAGAGCTAAGGAGGAAAAAGTTCAAATTTATTGTCAGATTTTTTTGCAGTGTCATTGATCAGTCTTGTTATGATTCGTTAGGAGAGTGGCCCATTTTCTTTTTTTTCTTTTTTCAGGGAATATTAGGGTGGCATTCGTTGGGAAATCATAAAGCTGTTCTTGATTGCTTCATCCCTGGATGTCTGAAGCTTGATTTTAAAAACAGCTTTACAAGCTTTGAATCTGCTAGCAAAGGTTCAGATATCCTTTCCCGCTCTGCATCAGTCAAGTTCTTGTATTTCCCTGCGTCTTTTATGTCTTAATGGCGATTCATACTGTAATCCTTCTAAACACAGCAATCTACTCTCCACAAACTAAGCACGTGGTATTACCTCTGACTTCAGTAAAAATAAAGACTTAGAAGTCCATGCCATGTCAAAAACATTCTGTGTCCATCTCTTTTTTTCAGTGCAAGCAACTTTACATTTCTCATAAATGTCTGTGAAACACATTTACAGTAAAACAGCATTCTCTCGCACACATGTATGTACATACATTTTAAAAATATAGCAGTAGCCTTTAATGCCCTGGTTGTACAGCACCATATAATTCCCAGGTCAGGCCTACACTATAACAGGGGCCATGGTAAATAATATCTATTGAACATCTGCTTCATTTAGTTCAAAGACCCGATGTTAAGTGTATTAATGTTGGAGCTGCTGAATCATAGCCCTAATTGTGAAATACTTTTTCTGGGAACACGTAAGCATATAAACACGTATGAGTATTTTATAAGAGGTTACGACATTTAGGAGCAAAAATATGTTCAAATCAGGACTTCACAATCCAGTGAATGACATCATGATAGCTATGGCTATATTCTATGCTATCCATGGGAGAAAGCATCCTTTATATTCCACACTCGACGACAGTGCATAGTTGTCTTATATTTGCAAAAGCATTCATAATGTTGCATTTGAAGCAACCGATACAGCTAGCTGTTTAAAGTCCTGCTGTTTTTCTCACCTCGGGACACCTTGCACATCTCTCCATAAAGTATGAGTCCTGTTATTCGATTGATTTCCAGCATTCTGTGACACACTCCCCTGAATTCCAGCAAAAGCTCCGGGGGAGGATTATTTCAGATGCTGTTTGTCAATCACGCAAGCGCTCCTTTTGCAGCATACTGAGGTGCTGACGTGTCCAATGACAGTCCTTCTCTCCTGAAATATATCAGGCACCCACTGTGCTACACATGAACACAAACATGGGGAAGCGCGGGGTTGACAATGCTGACATTTGAGATTCACTCAGCAGATGTAGGAAGCTGAGGAAGTCCCAAAAGGGAAGTGATGCATCATCACATTGATGAATCACACAGGCTTCTTTAAAAATAACCCAAGTTATTTCATTGTGACTGAGACATTAGCTTTTCGTACTAGAAATTAGCTTTCCTTTCATGGTATTCGCTGGTTTGAGCAGGTGCAAATGAGATTAGTAAAAATAGGCAAGTATTAAACACATTTTTTTTCCATGAAATGCAATTTTGTGCTCTGTTTCGCTTAATTTTGATTCTTCGTGTTCGTGCACTCTGTTAATTGTGCCAAAAACACAACAGATTTATATTCAAATAATAACAAGAACCTCATTTTTAATTGAATGCACAGCTTGGCCCTCAGCTCCAAATGTTCATTAGCCTTGGAATGACATCATGTGCGGTCACCCTTTTGGGTGTGTGTTGATGGCTCAACACATTTACTTTGTTTACAGATGCTGTGACTTGGAGTGTGGAAAATAGGTGGTCAGTACCCCCACAAACCCTGTAATTTGCACTTTGTTGGCCATGTTTTTTATGATGCTGCGAACAATTATGTATACAAGGAACATCCAATAAAAGACACTAATATAAACATTTTATGACGGCAGACAATCTTTTTCCCTAGTACAAAGACATTATAGGAGGTAAACACATGACTTCATCAACTACATTTTATCTGGGGAGTTAAAGTATACACCCAGCAAGGTGCTTGACAGGAAAATCAATAACAGACACTTGCTTTAATTTAACATGTAGTGCAGTGTTTTTGAAGGATCCGAGTCTAGTCCAGCTTTGCATAACCCAGCTGTGGCTTTTGGTTCCTAGCAAAATGTTTTTATGTCTAGACGTTGCACAGAAATAGAAACAGTGAATGGATTTAGCCGAGTGTCAACTCTGTCCTTCTCTGCACTTTCTCATGAGTGAAAGTAAGCACGCCCTTCAGTAGTGCTGGCAATTGGGATGGGATCGCTAATGCTGAGGATCTATGAGATGCAACAAGGATATCTGGTCTAAAGTTGAAGGCCGCTGCACTATTTTGCATGATAATGTAATGCTGATTTAAAGTGAAATGCTTGAGCAAGGAAAAAGTGCATGTCAGCACAAAAATATGAGTCCTATGTGCATAAGAATCATAATTGCGACAGTTGTAATGGGTAATGACTTTAGTGCATTTTTGCGCATATTAAAAAAAAAAAAAAACATAATTGAGGGGAAAAAAGTTGGAAGTAACATGAAAAAGGAATAGAATTGGGTGAGAGTTTCCCTTTGCTGCTCACAGTGATGAAAAGCAGGGAGTGTGTGCGTTTGATGAATTGCCCAAAATCTATTATTTCACTGGTCCTTCAGCAGTCTATTTCTTTTAACTGCTGTCACGTTGTTTGCTTGAAATGCCTCTGGCTTTTGTTTTTCCTCTCAAACATAAATGCAAAAATCCCAAACGTTTTAAATGAGTGTGCAATTTACATTTCCACTTGACTGTTTATTGCTAAATTCTATTTGAAAGGTGCTTGCCTTATGAGTCAGGCTTTGGGAATCCCCTCGCCTGTTCCTAATGCACAGTGACAAACTGCAAGTATGGATCAGGATCTCCTAACATTCGCCACAGGCTGTATAGAGCAATCAATTTATCGCAGGGCTGGAACAGCGGTTCCAAGGCTTTTAACTGCAACACAAGATGTGGTCCTGTGCTGCTCACAGGGAGAGAGAATGAAGATTGATGGCCAGATGAAACTCTATTATGACTAACCCCCTTGGTGGCTTTAAGGGGGTGCCGCCAGGCTGCTTTGAGAGTGCCAGTGGTGCTGGTGGAGCGAGCGCGGCCCTGCCAATGAGAGCGACAAGGAAGACGTTTGAATGTATGGCACAGTTAAATGCTAAAGATGTTTTATGGAGTCTCGGTGATCTGATCTGCATTGTGTTGATCAGCAGTCAACAGACAGTGGCCCGACTCTGGCAGAGGTCCACGCTAACAAATAACAGCTTTAACTGTGGAGAACAGATAGTCTCCACTCTTATTCTGAGTAATGTCTGCCTCTCATTCACTGGGGCGGCGCATAAAAAGCTTTCAGACACCGGGGCAATGCCAGAAGTGACATCACACCATATTTTCTCCTCCTATGAGGCAGCCTGTAGCAAGATGTTAAGGAGGGTGACATGACAAAACCACCTCTGCTTATGAACGTGTATGTAGGTGTAAACGCCCTTTTCACATGTGCGACAGTGTGTGCGTGCCGTTACTTGTGCCAGATTGTACCGTACAGCCGTTTGATGTCGGTGCAGGTCTGTAAAGTCATTTTCCCCTGAAGCAGAGTTAAACAGGGTAGAGGTAAGTTGTATGAAGAAAAAGGAGATTTATAGGACCGCTGAGGCATTATTCAACTTTTTTTTTTTAAAGAAAAGGTAGAATAACTGATATTTCTGCAGGCTACAACCAGACAGAGAAATTGGTGACTAAAATTATGCCTCCCACATTCCATATATTGTACTTTAGAGGATAAATTTGCTTGTTAAAAGATGTTCTTGCTCACCCTTTTTTCAGTGTTTTTTTTCCTGAGTCAGTCAGGAGACAAACTTGTGCCTCGTTTGCTGGATGCTCAATTAATCCTGTTGGAAACGCACAAGCCGCTCGGCTGGAACATTAAAGGATACTCTTAAATCCTTATGATTTTTTTTAAGGCATTTGCACACCACATGTTTGTTTTTTAACTTGCTGTTGGCAACGACTGTGATTCTACACTTTTATGTTCCTTCCATTGTAAGCTTACTTTTGCCCGAGCCACTCTGCAGTGTAATTTATATTTCAGCACTGACTGCAGATAAAGACAAGAGCCTTTGTGTCTGTGACAGATGGAATGTAACCAGGAATTAACTGAGCTTCAAATGACCTAATACAGCTAAATAATTATCCGCGATGATTGCAGTTTGCTTAAGCACTAGATAGAGCGCTTCGGAGGGCTCATGTTACAAAACACTGTTGCATCACACGCTCTACTTCTGATCATTACCCGGGCTAGACGTGTGGTCGTTTCTGCGGGCTTATATATGGAAACATGAAACAGGCATCACACCTACAACTTCCCCTGTGCAATCAGGGCTTGTCTCTGTGGTTGTCACAGTGGCTGACTTTCATTTTCATACTTTTAAATTACCCTCCTCGCTGCACATCATTTAGGTATTACACTGGGAAGGAGAGTGATGTCGGAAGAGAGAAGGTGGGGAAGGAGGAGTATGTTTGCAAAATTTTTTCCCCCTTAGTTTAGCCTCTCTTCCTCGCCATTCTGCTGCATTCCCTTGTCCTCACTCTGCAGTCTCTAACAGAAGAGGGCTTCAAGGAGAGGCTGGTCGAATTCAGACAGGGATGGGCCTGAAAGAGATATATTGTGAGGTCACATTCTTCCCAAATGCAGACAGGAGCCAAGTCAGTAGCAGGCGGAATTACCCCCATGAATCATGCCCATTGTGATGCCTACCAAGGATGAGAACATGGAAAGGAATTAGGTACGACAGAGCCTTATCGGCTTCCCATTCGGGACCGGGCAGCCACTTGCTGCAAGCAGCATGGTCAGCCCGTCGCATCCGCGCTCATGTAGAGTGTCCATGAATGTGGAATTCCTCCACTGCCATGTGTTGTTACTTAAGGGTGTGCTGCAGCCAAGTTACTGCGCACTTTTCCATCCACGCCCGTCCTCCTGTCTGTGCACTTCCTTCCCTCCCATTTACCCAGAGATCTTTGTGGTAGGTCCTGGAGTTCAGGCAATATTAGATTGCACCTCTTAAAACATGTCAGGCTTTGTGGTGAAAATTAAAGAATGGAAAAATGTTGAAATGTAACATTTTGCTTAGGGCTTTTTCACGTTCGAACTGTTAGAAAAGGGGAGAAAAGATGAGACAGATGGAAACACATTTGACAAGTTTTATCGTACTGGGTTTATTTTTCATGTGCAGCCCCGTGTTATTTCCTCTTTGCAGAGTCAATGCCAGGCGGCATGTCTTGGGTGGCATCTTTGTTTTCGAGATCAAACGGTTAACTCTGTGGAAAACTGAAAGAAAACCTGAAAAACTAAAGATGTTTTCAGCACAGTCCCGGGGGATTATTTCACCTCAAAACTTCCATTTAAATTCACTCAGACTATGCTGTGTGCAAGGAAATCCCCTTTGCATCTGCTCTTTGTGTCCTGAGATTCTTACATGGTATGACAAATGAAGCGGATTTCATAGCGAACAAAGAAAGGATAAAAAGAGACACAAAGTTTTCACTGAGAATAAAACTCACTAATAGAAAACACTCCATAGCTGAGGAGTGCACAAAAAATGACCCTCTGGTGGTTTGAATGTAAAGAGCCAGCAGAGGATAAATGAGTCTCTGTGTGATAAACTATTTCATGGTTGTATTGAGCTTTACATGACTTCAGCTAAAGGCTTGTGGGATTCTGTGATGGATGGTAAGCAATCCTCAAACCTTCTGAAGCCTGGATGAATGAGGTAAGACGGGCAGCCAGACAGGTAAACAGACTGACCCAGGAAGTCCCCCATAAGCATTTTCAACTGTCCGTGAGGACAACAAAAGCTATGAAAATGGCTTTTGTCAGTTGAATCTAGCAATTGTGTGGTTGTGTGTTAAGTTTCCATCAACACCAGGCAGAATGGGACAGGGTATGAGCAGGAGTCACCCCCTCCAACCTCCTCCAGCCCCTCCTCTTCGCTCTCTCTGCCTGGGAAGGGCAGGCCGGGTGGGGCTGGTAGAGCTGTGAGGGCCCTCATACCTCATAAGGGCATGACACAAGCACTGACTGCATACATCCGGGGAGTGAAGGCCTTGTCATAACACAGCTCTGTGCGAAATAAAATAAACACATGAGGTGAGAGGGTGGGGAGCGATAAGGACACACGGGGAGGGAGCGCAGGTAGGAGAGAAAATAGCTGCGAAAAGTTTTTGCTGGAGAAAGGTGACTCATGAAACAAAGCCAGAAGCCTGCGCCGCCACCCCCTCGACTTGATTACTATTGAGTAAGCCCCAAGTCCATTAGCCTAAATAACATCCAGGTGTTGCTGTGGCTATGGTGGCTTTTTTCACTGGGGTGTAAACGACCTGCTCCTTTTCATGCTCCAACACGGGAGGCCGGGAAACAGGCCAGACAAGCACCGTGTCTCCTTGGGCTATTCCTCTCTCCTTCTCCCCTCCATCACCAGCGTCCCATCAGGAGTCCCGCTGCTCCTCTGTTCATCTGCCACCTTGAGCATCACCCGAAAAAACAAAAAAACACCGTTGGTCTCTGATCTATGTGTGCGTTGAATGTGGGTGTCTTCTCTCCCTGGGTGAGACCTCCCTACATAAAGCGTTCGCTTCCCACAACTGAGCGAGGGGGCCTCTTAGCTCACACCGAACATGCTTTCTTTTTTTTTTTCAGCATTTTAATGAGGAATAGGAGAAAGAGAGAGGGAGAAAGAATGTTTGGCAGAAAAAAAAGGTGGATGGATTTTTCAAAAACAGCCACAGAGGATTTATTTGACAGAGGGAGAATGGAGAGGGGGGGAGAGTCAAGAGACATTCTGGATGTGGAGACAAATATGTGCACATGGAACCGCATTACACCCATGTTACTTCTCATTACCTCCAGATAAGCAGCAGTTCACCGCAGCTGGCTGCTGTCTCTCACTAATGGCCACTATACTACAAATTAGTGGCTGTGGCCAAGTCCAGTCTTTTAGGCTATTAGGCCTGGACTCTCAGTATATGTTTCACAATTGAGAAATAAGCTTGAATGTTTGTCATTACATCCCATTTGAGGCCACTAGTCATTCAGGCAATAAAATCCCCTTTATTCTTATTCTCAGAGATGAGAAGTCACTGTAACTGGACTGCAGTAACCTAGTTACAAAACAATTACATATTTTATAAACACAATAAAGTTCACCTTTATTTACCAAGAGCAATGTCACTGGTTGGTATCGGTACACATCATCACCAGAGACACATAAATGAGTGGCATGATGGTGCATTGGTTAGCACTGTCTACTCACAGCATGTGGGTTCCTGGTTCAAACCCTTTTTGAGTTTGCAGAGTTTGCATGTTTTCTCTGTGCCTGAGTAGGTTTCCACCAGGTGCTGTGATTTACTCCCATATTCCAAAGTCATGCATGTTGGAGTCACTGGTGATTTTATGTTGTTCATTGATGACTCATGTGAAACGCAAAGTTTCGACATGACTTTGCATTCTTGTGAAAAAAAAGTGAAGCACCCCCCACGATTCAGTAGCTTGTAGAATCACTTTTAGCACCAATAACTTTGAATTGTTTAATTGCTTTTTCTGATTGACTGTATCAATCTGTTATATCTTGTGGAGGAATTTGGGTCTGCTCTTATTTACAATGCTGCTTCATTTTTTTGAGGTTTGCAGGCATTAGTTTATGCAGAGCACTTTTAAGGTCCCAAGAAAGCATTTCAATCGGGTTGTGATCTGAACTTTGACTGGGCCACTGTAACACCTTAATTCTTTTCTATCACTGTCCTACTGCAGTTTTTGCCAAGCTCTAGTTATCACACAGATGGAATCACATTTGGTGTACAGAGGAGTTTATGGTCAACTGAATAAATGCAAGGTGTCCAGGTCTTGTGGCTGCAAAACAAGCTCAAATCAGCATCCCTCACTGTGCTTGACAGCTGAAATTAGGTGCTTGTGGTGTGTTTAGTTTGCACTAAATGTGACACTGTGTATTACAGCCAAACATCTCCACTTCTCACCGTCTGAAGGACATTATTCCAGAAGTCTTCTGGTTTGTTCGGATATAACTTCTCAAACTGCAAACTGTGCAAACCATGTTCATCTTAGAAAAAAGAGGCTTTCTGTTGGTAACCTTGAGAAATAAGCATACTTGTTCAGTCTCAGTGTTGTAGCTTTTGTGTTGCACAGTCTGACCTTGGGGTAAATTTGTGAATATACCTTCTCACTGTAGAATGATGGAGTTCCATCTTGGCATTGTATTAACACAAACCTGAATGCTCCAAACCCGCAAACTGCCAGAACTTTTGCTTTCATGGAAGAGCTCACACTTGCTGATTAGCATTTGATTAGCAGCACCTGGCTGCTACTTGCTCTCGTAATTACCATGGATAGTAAGTAAGGGTGTAATTTTTCCCACATTGCTTCTGCAATTTGGCTAAGTTATTGTTAAATAATCACTAAGGGTATCTTCTGTTTTTTATTTGATTTAGATGGAGCCTATCCTAGCTGTCATGGGGCAACAGGTGGGCTACTCCCTGGACAAGTCACAAGAGACAGACAATCATTCACACATGCATTCACTGCTTCAGCCAATTCAGAATCACCAGTTAACCTGAAATGCATTTCTTTGGATTGTGGCAGGAAAGCAGAATCCACGACATGCAAACTCCACACAGCAAGGACACAGCCAGCAGGCGGAGTCCAAACCTTCCTCTTGTGAGGTAACAGTCCTAACCACTGCATCTCAAAAATTACTTAAATATTATGTATAATGAAATTTTGCATATGTAGTTGCGACCACCATTGCACTTTATTTTACATACAACTCTAAATGCTGCTATTTGAGTAGTTATATAATAGTAGTTAAATGCTTTATATAGTAATCAGCACAAAATGACATGTAAAGATGAAACCCACATAAACTGTCTTATTGTGGTGCACAAGAGCTAAAGTTCACCTTCGCCTAGATTCCCATGTATATCTCATATATAACAATTAAATATCATCAAATTGCTCCAGCTTTCTTGAAGAAACAAAATCTTTAGAGAGAGGGAGAAAGTTACATTTGTGTACACAAGATTGTGCTGTGTGAGCCACTGTGCATACATGCTTGAGTCAAATACTGCTTGTGGGATTTTTATCAGCCATGCATGGGTGTGTATAGATAACAAAAAATGGGCTCTTTACCCAAATGATCCATGTTATACAATGTAATATAGCTGTGATAACTACATTTCTGTTTTCTGTAGGTAAGTATTTGCATAGATTATTTATGGTTTATTGGGGCTATGTTAAGGAAATTAGTAGTTCGCTTGCCAAAGTGTACAAATTTTTTAGTTTAAGTTGCAAAATCTTACCACAAAAAAGTCCAATCAACTACTACAAGTATTAAATGAAAGCCTTTGACTGACATTTGAAGCACATACTCACAGGTATTATGTTGCGTATTCCCAACATAATGCATATCAGGATCAATAAGTTGAAAGGGTTTTTATTAAAAATAGAAGAAGCACAGCGGAAGAAAACAAAAAGGGAATAAGAACAAGGAAAAAGATGCTAAAACTAACCTTTTCTGTGTGTCAGGTCAAAAGACAGCATGCAGCATTGTCCTGAGCGAGGCAGTGTGGAAAGCATCGTGTGGAGTGTTGAATTTGAGCATAAATTTGTAAGTTGTGCTAAAATTTCACAAATAGTTTGGCAAAGTTAATCATTCAGAACATATTGAGTTTTGTTGTAGCAGATGATCAATACGGCAGCATGTCATTTTTGCATGGTTCATAAACAGACAACAAAAAAATTAAATAAAATACAGGGACCCTGCATACTCTGCTGAGGGCTTTGCGTGTTTCCTCAGGTGATTACACATTGGATGGAGGTGCCTAATCACTCCACCCTTCGCCGTCTCCAGTATTCTTTTCTAGGTAGTGTATCATGCATGTTAAAACAAGAAGCTCAATCCTTGCACTTGCACTTAGTGCTTTGTTTTTACTATTTACCCATATTGCTTACAGCTGTGCTTCACCTCTGGTTTGCCCTTGCTTTCAAAGTAGTTGGTGTTGTAGCACAAGCTCTATTTTGTCCTCCGTCAACTCCCTATGATGAGGTCTGTGAAACATTCACTCAGCAGGGATACGAGCGGTTGCAGGAGGCTGCATTGGGGACAAACCATGCAGAAAATCCACTCATCTCTGAGTTGACCATTACATGTGGTATGTTGACATGATATAGGACTGGATGGTGTTTTAGGTGAGGAGCACCTCACATGGGAAAACACGGGATTTCAGCCTTAAACAGCCATGACAAGGGAACAAAACCCGTGCTCTGATCCTTAAGCTCCATAATGACTGGGTGCATGTCCTCCATAGGGACTGATCTGTGTTTGCAGTGTTGAGGTCTGTGATCCTCGGAAGCACTCTATAGTACAGTGGAGTACAATGTCAAGTATTGTTGCAGTGCCTGGAATCTGTCCAGCTTCATTATAGCTAATATACAGATATGAGAGGTGCATGTACATATTTTTTAGCAAACTCTGCCTACATAGTGGTTTGTGGACATCACACAGGTAAAAGTAAAGCATGTGTGTTTATTTATAGATGTGTTTGTGCATGCTAGAGGTTCAGAGTTGCAAGTCTACATAAGGCATGCATCCCCTACTGAAACCATGTAGGAGGAAAAGCTACTTTAGCACTGGATAAATGTTATTTATGGATACTTTGACAGATGATCATTGAGAAACTGTACACACGGAAGCTGACTTCAAGTACTTGGCAAAACAAACCAAGAGGAGAGTCCTAAAAGTAGCGCAAAGCAAATTTTTCTTTTGCTGCGAATGAGTTTGTAATATGTAGTTGAAGTCAAAATGTTCGCTTCAAGCAAAAACTATGTGAATGAACAGTTTGTTTAATTAAATGTGCAATAATGGACAAAGCATAGAGCCAGGTGTCTTCCGTCAAGCTCTTCTGAAAGCTTGCTCTGCATTACGGTCGTAAATGCCATGATTCAGTGGAAAAGCAAGCATGTATTGACAGGTCAAGCATAATGGCAGTCATTGCCAAAATTGAGAGTCACTTTTGGCATTGCAGCATCACCCAAAGGGTTGGGACCGAATGACTTATGATCATATAATGTGAATAATTTCCTTTAGGCTCTTTGTGATTACAGTGTTGACGTAATATTTTTAGTGTTACACTCTCATGCAACGTCGCTGTAGTTGGCGATTCTTAAAATGGGACAGTTTCACAATACAGAATTTCAACAGAGCACCCACACATGTGGACGGGATTAGCTGCTGATAGACTTCTCATTTACTGTGACTTTGTTTTTCATGTTAAGAACCCTGTGTTCGAGCGAATTTGCTCCGCATGTCATTGTCTCGAACCCTTTTAACGCCCCGTTATTAAACACTCTGCTCTGCTGCAACTCACTTGTATTAAGCTAGCTTGTTTTTACTGTATTGTGTTTAACTTGCACACTAAAACACCCAGTTTCCATGGCAATGGGGTGAAAGCCTTATTTGTTTGTAGGCTGATTTGCTCACCCTCAATGGTTCAGTGCATTGGGTTGGACTTGCATGTTTGGTGGATTTGATGAGTGAACAGTAAATGTTCACAGTGTTTTGGAACTGGTCCATTTGTGACCCAGTTTTCTGGTCTAGTCCAAACTGAATTGACATATTAAAAACAACTGTTGCTGGTGTGACAGCGTAACTGGAGGCACACTGAAAAACAAGTGTGTGGCATTGTTGTGTTAATTAAGTACATTTCTTTCACTTTACAACATGCCAGCCTTGAGCACATGGCAGTTATAGAGAAGCCATCAATATACTACAGTACCTAAGTACCGCATAGCCCACAATTAAAGCCATGTGTGCTATGATGCACTACATTGTTAAAAAGAAAATGTAGACAGTAAGATGTCACATCTCGATGCCCACAACTTTGATGCACACACAGATGATAAGCAGATTAGCCGTGCCAGCATTTTTTTCCCCCAATAAAGAAAATGCATCACCCTATTTAACTGGAGGAATACAGCATCATTAGCTGGAGGTTCTCAACCAAACTACAGGGCATTTTTACAGTGGGACGGCTGAATAAATCAGCTCTCTTGGAGTTCTCAAACTAAGTAGGTTTTACTTGGAGTCTTTGATCTTAGCAGAGCACCTGCATCCGATGTCTCAGGGAAAATCCTTTAAAAGTCAGAGGCATGTTTATGTGGCTGCCACAGAAACCTGCTTTCTCATCACTTTATTATCAAGTCTTTTAACTCTGTCTGTAAAAGAGGGCAAGACCGAAGCTCCCAAGCAGTACCAAAGCATAAGCATGAGGAAATACCTATAGACATAATAATCATTAAATGATTAAACCGGGAAAACAGGCACTGAGTCATCTCATGTGTATTCAGCGTTAAGTGCTGCAACTCTCAGGAGGCACCTGTGTTCCATCAGGATGCCATTAGAGTCTAAAAAGATCACATCTAGGATCCTACTAACATCCTGTTTCTGCTGACTGTGTGTGTGTTTGTGTGTGCTGTATAGGGGATGGTGAGGGTCACAGTCCATGTGTACTGTATATGTGGGGAGAAGGGGGGGAGCATAAGTTGTTTTGTTTTAATCAGTTTCGCCTGTAATCACACTACTTAGAGTTGGCAGGCGACAAGACTGGAGATGGGCCCAATACGGGTAAATGACTTCCTGTCTCTTGCTCTCCCTCTCGTGCTCTCACTCTCACGGGCTGACTCATAGCCGGGGAGCGGCCGTGCATGCGAGTGTGAAGACGAGGGGAAGTGAGCTCATTGGTGGGCTGGCCTTGCCCTCTTGGGGCCAAATCACTGCCCGCTAATTAACCACAGAGTGGCCCCTTCCCAACAGCACCCAGCAGGGAGTCCACTCACCGCAGTAGTTTAGCTTAAAGACGCTGCAAACCCCAGTACTGTGCAATACTTTCCTGCATCCAGTGCAACAATAGCAACAGGATCATTTATGCATAATCTAAAATATACCTGATGTCTTCGTTTGACACCATGACATTAGTTGTTTTCTTTGAGAGTCAAGTTCAATGATGTGACCTGTGGTCAGAGGACCCTGTTGCCTATGTTGCCATGACAGTGTGTACAATGTGTTGGTTAATGTGTTCCAGATGCATAGGTAAAGCCAAACATACTGCATTTCACCAGCGTCTGGTAGAATAATCTCCTACCATCTCCAAAATGCTTTCCTTGGATGCAGAAAGGAAGTGATGATCACGATTTACAACAATTTGCTTTGATTTCTGGAAATCTAGACCACCACCTTGTCTTGGCTTGCTGTGACTTATAAACTGGCAAGATGGGAGTCTGTGGCTTGAAGCTAATAGGCTGAAGAAGAGCCAAGCCCACCCACACCTGACAATCCAGGGGTAATATCCCAAAAAAAAAATGGAAAGGAAAGGAAAAGCAGGCATTAATCAAACAGGGTTTTTTAAAAAAAATAAATAAATAATTTACACACTTTTGAAATGTCAGGTCAACTGTTTAGCAGTTCAGCAGGGTGTGAGGTATATTTATGCTCTAATAGTACTCAACAATATATAGCAGTTCTGGTTCATGAGGAAAGTAAAATGGTGATCAAAAGACAGTTTCCAGGAAAATGAATCCAACAAAGACTCGGTGATGATTAATGTGGTAAAAGCAAATAGAATAATCTTCTTCTTGCAGTTCCTTTGAGATGGGAGAAGACCTGGAATAAACTTTTCTCTAGACTGATTCTGTGTACCAGCATTACAGCAGGGCAGGTACTCTACAGTAAACAGTACAGTGTAATGGAAACTAAAGCAGAGATTTTTTTCCCTTTTATTTTAAGGTTTATCTACCCAAGACCATGAATAGTTGTAGATACAGGCAAATTAATTAATTACAGTACAGGGAATCATCACACTTGACAATGCCATACTCACTCATTTGTTTTTCAGTTGTGTTCAAAATTAAGTTTCATGCCTCCCAAATGCTTCTGAGGTGAGGTGTGAACAAGGCACGGGTGAAAATAATCAACAACAGGCAAAGACGATGAGGGTGGGCCAGATAGTTACAAAGGAGAGAAACAAAAGCAAGAAGTAAAGCAAAATAAGGCACAAGAGAAAGCTAATCTTCAAAATAAGAGCTGGAGTGAGACAGGCATAAAAACTACAGGCACCAATTTAACAACCTGTCAACTGAAACACAGTAAAAACTATTTCTTAAAAACAGGGGGAATGGCCTATTTACTGGAAATTAAGCAATTATTTTACACAAAATGTCATCTCCTATTATATGCTTGATGTAACTATTATAATTGCTGCAAGGAGTGTTCATTTATTTGGAATGCCATGGGGGGAAATGTAATCAGATTTGGATGTAACTGACACTTGGGGTGGCTCAAAGTTGTGCAGGAACTTTGGGGTCACCCCAAAGCTCTCCACTGAGTCCTCATTTAGAAATTAATGTGGCGTAACAAAAGGAAGACACAGAGTAGCTGTCCAATAGAAGACACAAGCCGTGGATGCATTAAAAAGGAGCAGAGGTACTTTTTACAGTGATCTGGGAAGTTTGCAGTGTGTAGAGTTTTAACTCACATTTCTACACAGACAACAGTCCACAAAGAGCACAAAAGATCAACACGGGGGACACACGGAGCACTGCAACATCACAAACTAACTTTTTTTATTTATTTCCCTTTAGTATCATATAATGTGAACTGTCTCCCATTGATCTGAATTACCGTGCTGCTCATACAGTGTTATTTTAGTTAATAGATTAGGCATTATCATTTAAGGTGTGTTTGCGTTTGACCTATTCTGCTCTTGGTAGATTGCATGGTTCATCGTGGAAGTGAACTGGCTGCATCTGTGGTTAGAAAATTAGTACATGTTACAAGAGCAAGATGTGTAGATGCCCTGCAGTTAGTTGCAGTTGGACATGAATGCATTAAAAAGTAGCAGAGCAGCAATTTGGAGATGGTAGGAGATTATTCTGCCAGATGCTGGTGAAATGCAGTATGTTTGGATTGGTGATTATTGGTAGATTCTTTGAGTGTAAGGTAGCAACATCAAGTTTTGAAAACTAGAAAGCTGTTACATTGTTCTGGGTTGACTCCTGCCCTGGGTACACTTACACTATTACTGTTTTGACTACTGCCCCTCTGAGAGCTGGACTGGGAAAAGCTGAAGAAAATGGATGGACGGACAAACTCTTCATGTCATTTGTAACACTGATGCATATTGATATTGTTACTTTTTTAATATATCAGTTAAGTAGACATGAAATATATGAATGACTCTTTAATCCCTTTGGAGCTCCCTCTATGCACTTGAAAACTGTTATTGTGTAACTGTCTGTTGCTACACAGCTTGAGAAATAACTAGTATTGAGAGCCGTATGACAACCATTGACGGGAAACGTATTAAAGCTTTGCATCATGGGATGTGTCATCAGTTGAGCAGTTGGCATGGCACTCTGTTGATGTAATATGGCAGTCATTATCTTCCACAGTCGCCGCCAAAGGAGGAATACCCTCTCAAATGTCAAGTCAGATCATCGCTGTGGAAAACCGCACTGACTATGAGAGCCAATTTGTCACATTTTCAGCATGTGGCACCACACCAGCTCCGGCAAGTTTAGTTATTGCCCTGATTGGCCCCCATTTAGAGAGAAATAAAATGAGCTGACTGCCTGCACTCCCACTAATCATAAAGATATTGCATTTTGTTTTCATTGTCAAATTCAACTGTTTTAGCCAGAAGATTAATTTCATTTTTGGCTTGCACTTTAATGACTTCCACTCTCAAAATGATGGCAAAAGGCAAAGCAAAGCAGAGTTCATTGCCAAGACAAATAAATGTACAGGAAGCAGAACATACTGACAGACATTCAGTAAAACCAGAACAATGGTTTTTAATTTTTGATTAGCTTCATACCAAAGGGCAGTAATAACTAAAAAATTAATAAAAATAGTTCTACTGCTAGTGGCTCCGGGTATACTTGCACACAGTTTTTTCTTGAAAGGTCTGCTGTTGAGCATCGCGGTGAACTTCCTGCACTTCTTCTGAGGATTTGGTGTAATCCCAGCCTGACCCAGAGATGTTGAGATTGGCGCTCTGTGGCGACCCTACCATCTGTTGCACAACCCGTTCTTGTCACTTAAGATCTTTATGACTGGCTGTATGTTTGGCGTCGCTGCCATGCAGCAGAGTGTATTTGAGACTAAATTGGATGGGTTCTTGGCGGTGCTGCACAATGCACAACGATATAAAGATCTAAAGTCCCTAAAACGCCTGTGAGTATCATGTATGCATATACAGAGCGCTTAATTTTTTTTCTTTTGTTGTTTTTTTCTTTCTGTACTGTTTGTTTTAAATTTATAAGTTCTCTGGCAGATCCAGATACCATAACCTCCTTCCACGTTTCCATGTGTGCTGCACTGAAACCCCCTGGCGGTTCTGTTCATTGTTTTCTGTAACATGATGAATCTATCCCTCTGCCATATGGATGTGCTTCACTTTGGAAACCATAACTGCTCTCGTTTCGAGTTTTCATTTTTGTCCTATACAATTTTACGTTGCAATGTTGTCTTTTGCGAGTGCGTGTGTGTGCATGTTTGTGTGTGTGCGTGTGTGTGTGATGTATCCAGAGGGCAGAGATGGAATCGCTCTTAGAAGCATCCGGAACATACCTTTCTGTTGTGATTGGGCTGAGATTAAACTACTGAGGCTACAAACACAAATGTGGACCACATATGAATTAATGCAAACTGCAACCATATGAAGCTGATGGCAGACAAATGAAAGAAAGAGAAAATAGACAATGACTGCAAGGTCTATTGTAATTACAAGCAGTGTGCTTGCTGGAAATACCCCGCTGAATTGATGAGATTGATTTTGTCTCGCACACACACACCTTTGAGTACACACTTGTGCATGTACAGTATACATGTATAGACTTATATGTGCATGCACAGAGCTCTGGAGGATTTACTTTTCCTGGCATGACTACCATACTAATACTTTTATACACTGAAGTGAAAAAAAGAGCTTGTAGCCAATCTCTGTTGCCAATAGCTGTTGCAATCCTTCTCTCATGCAGAGTGAAAATTTGGGGTTGGGAATATGAATCCACAGTGTTACAGATATACGCTACACAGGCAGGCCAGAAACTTCTCTGCAAAACCACCTCTGCTTTTCTGGTGCCGTTAGACTCACTGAACAGCACTGAGTGTTAATTCATGTTCTGTGGAAAAGTATAGCACAGCTGGAGCATTTTTAAAATAAGCTGCCAAACTGCTTGAATTAATTGAAATTACAAATTTAGTTATGGCTCTCTCGTGAATTCTTTGAAAGCAGCCTGTTCTCAGTTTTGTGCACTTAAATAAGACTTGTTCTTTTTGCAGTACTGATCTTTGCTAACTGCAGAAAATTCCCCTTACTGAGATAAAGAAGGACGTGAGTGTGGAAATGCACTTCACCTCTTTGAGAAAATAATGAAATCGAGTCACTTCTGTAAAGGATACACTCTTTTTGCACAAGTTTATACATACAGCTAAGCTTTCAGTCTGCTTCCAGTGCTGTTCTACAGCAGCTGGCAAGCTACGACACACACCTGGATAAACACACTAGGATCTAGCTCTTGTCCTGCTCGCTCTCTGTCTCTCTGCGTAACCAACGAGGACCACTGGCTGCTGTGGGGACCTTCGTTTTGTCTTCATTCTGCTCACTGTCACACAGACGGGGCTTGGCTCCAACCGCAGATCAATCTCAATTCACCAGCACTGTCACTGTGGACACGAGAGGGGTGCCACAACAAAAGGCCCACCCGAAATCCCTGCAAATCCTCCTCATGCAGAGCAAGCAGGACTCACAGCAGTGTGAATTACCTCAGGAGGCAGACATAGGCCAGCCCCTCCGCTCTGGACTGGAGGGCTCGTTTAAAACCAGATCTTTGATTGTATCAGCTCGGGTGATGTCAGCCCGCTCTGCTGCTAACAGCTTTATGCCACTCTCTCCCAATTCCTCCTTTCACTCTGTGTGTCAGTGCTGCCAGCGGATTAATCCATGGCTCTCCACCGCACACTCATCACTTTCTCAACTGCATGTACAAACTCAGGCTGCCAAGACCAAGAATATAGCCTATTAATGTCACACCTGACTGAAATTTACATTGTGTAAGCTGCCCTCGCCCACTCCATCATGGCCATTTGGTTCAGCTATTTATTTCGCAGTATTGAAAAAGAATGCTCCTCCACTGACCTTCTCTCAACTGCAGCATAGGCTTCCAGATGCTGGTGACTTAACCCCTCGCCTGTAAAACAAGAGTAAGAAAAACACCCTGGTTATGATGGCTATATTGGTGGCCTTGTTCTCCCAGGGAGCAGAGGCTTGGCTGAGGTTCTGTGCGACTACGGAGGGCCAGAGGGTATTAGCGGTTACTGTAAAGCTTTTTTGGGAGTCATTTAGTTTGGTCTGACCAGTATGCCTTCACTCACCCTTCACTTTCTGTTGTGCCCCTTTGCTGTTTCCTCTCAAAGTGCGGAACTCCGTTGTTGGGGTTTGTGGATCTCACCGTTATTTATGAGTGTTTAAATGCCACAGCACCCTGGCAAGGACTTTAATGGAGGTGAGACACTCCCATGTCGCACTACTCCCCTCAGTAAAGTTTTACAGCGTCCCACCACACTCTCCATAGAGGCCAGGGGAAAGTGACGCCATGGCCTAGGAAAATACTCTGTAGTCATGCCTGGACTGACACTCTGGTGCAGTCGGGGGCTTTGAGGTATCCGAAAACTGTGAAAGTTTGGTTTTTCGATATTGCTTTTCTTTCAGCTTACTCCAAGTGTTACTGTAGTCAAACATCACGCCCTAAAAGCAGAACAAAGCTGCAAAATTACAGCATGCATCACATTTGATTGCTGTTATCACAACACGATATCCCTCGTGCAATGTCGCGCTCTCGACTTGTGCTTATCAGCCCACAAGCCAATTGTATCTGTCAGGCTTCACCACCACTGCGGCTAATGGATTGGTACTTTATCACATTGATTCCCCCTGTAAAGCCAACCCTCTTGTCAACCCACCCACCTTCTCCCCTTGCCTCATATGGCCTTGATGAGATCCAGACCCTGTGTGGAAGCATATTAAAGTGGCCCAACAGTGTCAGCAGGAGAGCTAAATGGAAGGTAGTGAAATCTTTTGAACCTCTGTTACATTATAACAGTTCTAAACACATCCAGCTGGGTCCAAAGTTCAGAGAAGACATAAAAGCGCTGTTGCATGTTACCTTGGAGGATGATAATAGCTGAGCACCACTAAAACTACTAAGAAAGTCCACAATCAAAGGGCCCAAAGGAAGGACTCCCCACACTTCTTACTGGCTGCTAATGGGCTGAGTATATCAGACACAACCTATCTGACAGTCGTTATATCTCCTGTAACGTACACTTGGTGCGCTGTAAAGAGAAGGAACTTTTTTCCGTGTTAGTGATTAAACTCCATTAACTTTGGGTTAATTAAAATACAAAAGACTCAGAAGAGCAGTAATTACCCTGTGCCAGCCTTGTAGGTCACCCTTCAAGATAGTTAGCAGTACACTGATCTTAATGGGAGGCTGCTCATATCGTGACTTCACAGCTGCCAGACGTCTTTGCAAACTTGTTTTACAGGAGTTGAATTGCTGACTTTGACAATACTGCTGATTCTTTCTATATTACAGAGGAGAGAAGCTGGACGGACAAAGCAGAACGAGGCCAGACAGTGTACGCCGTGTATGTGTGTGTGTGCGTGTGTGTGTGTGTGCGTGTGTGTTCCTTGAGCCATGTGTTGGCTTTGGGCTCCTCTGTGGCGTTTCAACCACACACGATAAATATGAGCTTGTGGTGAGGCCGTGGTGCCCCAGGAATGCTCACATGTGGTGGAGCGGCTCTCACCACCATTGACAAGAGAGTTGGATGGCTTTTGGTCATCAAGATTCCTGGTGGGGAGAGCTGCATAGGAGGCCATTTGACTTCAAGAGTTGAGGCCGTGGTTGCAAATGACAGTTTCCTTTTAGGCTCAAGTCTCTTACTAAAGCGTGTTATTTGTTTACTCCATACTCAACGCAACCAATCACACTATTGTTTACTGGCTGACAGAGCCAAAAATGCACTTAATCACCACTTACCAGGATCTGAAACAAACATGGAATGACATGACCGACAGCTACATTTCCCAGATCAAGTGTAATTCTATGAATGTCTTTCCATATTTATTCATACAACTCAGAAATGCTCTCACAGTCCCAGTGACTCTAAAGGTCTCTAACTACATCAGTAATAGGCTCACCTAATGGGGATTTTTTTTTTCCAAAAATGAATGAGTAAGAACTTTTAGGAATCTGTGCAGGAACAACAAAATATCTTCTTGGATCAAGAATCTGTTAAAGCATCTAGATGGATGTTACATACAGTTTGCTGTCCACTGACAGGCATAACCATCTGTGGTGATTCTAACATGCTCAAATGTGTTTACTTCATCAAACAGGCCAAGTATGAAAAAAAACAACATGTGTTTAAATAGATTTACAGTATGGTTTTTAGAACCCTGTTGTGAGGTTCTGCCTGATAGTTTATATTTCATGTCTAATAGTGTGGAAATATAAAACCAAGTTATTTGCTACAATCAGCAATTTTCGGGATGAGACTTGTTCCTTACATAGTTTTAACTGTAATTTTATATTTTAAGGTCTTACAATACCTTACACTATGAAGCGCCTTGAGGTTATTTGGTCCTATAGAAATAAAATAGAATTTAATAGAACTGAACTCATTTTTAATTGAACTCATTAAATAATGGAGAATCAGCAGCTGAGTGAATGTTGTTCTCAAGAAAAAGAATACAGTCAAAGTGATTTACTTGGGTTAATATGGCTAAACTATGATGTTTTTGTTGTTGTTTTGTTTTAAATTTCATCAATCATTAGTGGTTATTGTAAGAAGTCATCGTAAGTCATTAGACTATGAAACACATTCTCCTTCCACACATCCGTCATTGGAGACCGATCTGTTGTCTCCCATAACTTCATGGTTGACGAGGGGTCATTCGCCTGAGGCCCAGTTGGAGACTAGATCCCCTCTCTGGACAGATGCAATGGCATAAGGGGCCCCGGATGCCCCCCTCTTCTCCTGCTGACCTCTCTCTCTCTTCCAGAGTCTGAGAAAGGCTCCTGAGGTTGAGAAGGTCCTGGGGACTGGACGCATTGCGGCATTAATTACACAGTCAGTTACCACTGAGTCCAATGTTTAGTCCCCCCCCCCCTCGGGGTTAACTCCTTCCTGACAACCAGGGAAAGTAATGGGGCCTCTGTGGCTCGTTTGCCAGCAGTCACCCAAGACAGCTCCTCGACGTCCTCTTCTGTAGCCCTGTTCTCACTGACTGACACAGCTAAACGCTTCAGTCCTGCGTGGCTGCGTGCGGGGATCATACACAAGGAGGAGGAGCAGACGGAGATAATGGGAGGTGTGCGGCAGTGGGTGATGGACGGGACACTTCATCCCATCAAAGGCTTTTTGCTGGATGTCTTGTGCAAACAAAGAGACTTTTTTTGGAGCGTTATCTATGAGAGGCTTCTCCCACAGACATCCTCAACGCAGCCGAGAGGTGTGACCGGCTGAGGAGACCAGGAAAGAAGAAAGAGAGAGCGCACCGGCAGGATATCCCCTCCGGTTAAGAGCAAAGTAAACACAGTAGACAGAAAGAGAAAGGAAGTGTACCTCTGTCACAGAGACTCGAGATGAGATACTCACAGATGCTTTTCGATGTATAAAAGATTAGTTCCTGAACTTTGGCAAGCCCGGAGTTCTTCTCCAATAGCGCTGCTGGCTACAGCTATAATCACAAGTGTCTCTGCCTATTGCTGAAGTAATCCGATTTCTGTTGACAGTCGGTAATCTGATAGGAGAGTACTTACAATATCAAGGCTTGTGTTTCGTTTGATTAATTCATAGCCTACAGGGTCTATGAAGATAGGGAGAGAGAGCACAGCATGAGATCATGACCCTGGAATTCTAAACAATAACCATCTGTGGTGAACCATGTTGAGCTCGAGCCGACTCTCGCTTTTCCTCTCACTTCCTTTTCTCTTTCTCCCTTTCTCCCACACACCCTCCACAAACACACACACGCGCACACCTGCAACAGCTGTTTTGCGTGTATCACCAACCATGCCTGTACCAAAAATAAGTCACAACATGCACATGATTAAAACTTCATACTTCTCACCCCGAGGCACATATTACCTGAGCTGAAACAGAGACTCGGTGAAACACTGCGTCTGATCGGTATTACAAGCAAAGTTAAGGACAAAAAATGATCCAAATTCCTGCAAGAATAAGCAGCTACGCTTAACCAAGAGTAACACCAGCCCGCTGTAATGTGCAAGAGAAATTGCTTCTGTGCGGTGCAGGCTTAAATTTGACATTTTAAAAGCAGGATGGTCTGAATTAAACATTTGAAAAATGTCTTTTCTTTGTTCCACCAAAAAAGAAAACAACATCTCTGTAAATGTCAGAGCTCTTCCAGCATCTCCTTCGGTGTTGAGAAAAAGTGACGTGGTTTTGTTCTCTTTCAGCTGGTTGCCACAGAGCTGAGAGTGATAGATGAAGTGTTACTTTATGGACTATTTTTAACTTTTCCAAACCGGCGTTCAGACATCCCATCTGGACGGGGTTAGGGGTAAGGCAGCGCGAGCTCTTCGCCAGTTACAGTAACAGACACCGAAAAAGTTCTCCTCGGAGGTCACAAAGAAAATGTTATACTTGTTTATGTGCTGTGGCACGATGAGCGCAGCTTGGGTAACGGCATTCAAGAGGTGATACGTGATTGTTTAATAAGCTTGGACAAAGCTCCGTTAAATGGAGAAGATGGTTTCAAAAGCTACAAACAGCGTTCTGCGCTCATAAAAATGCTGTAAAGCTAGATCCCGTTAGATCATTGTGTGAGAACATACCATATCATCGTGTTTATGGTCAGGAAAACAGTATATTAGGCTGGGCAACAGGTCTGCCAATGCCTTTTATACTTTCCGCACGGATGCTGTGATTACATAGTGGAACCAGTGTGTAGAACAACTGCTAATTGGCATCTTTTGTCAATATTACATATTTTATTTTCATGCAACAAAGTGGCTACAAATGTGACTAAGTGGCGTTGGCCTAAACAGAATTTACAACATGCTCTTAAAATGGTGCAGAAAAAAGACGGTGAAAGACAAGATAAAAGTAAAATAAACTGACTTCCTCTACGAAAGGGATTTAAATGATACCTTGTATGAAACGTCTAAATTTCATGACCTACAAATGGCCTCCAGAGGCTTTACTTTGACCTCTGACTGAACATGATGAATGACCTGTGAAGGAGAAGGACTGCCGAGCTATCAGGCTGGAATCTCTGAATGTTTATGCTTTAAGGGGTGTGTCAGGATGAGAGCATTCAGCTGAGAGATTTTTTTTTAAGAGGTACACCCTGCATTCATGGCTAGACTTCAATGTCAAGTGTAGATACGCTGCAGAACAATGAAGCAACAGCGCGGTCTCTAATGAAAAATGTCCTCTTAGTCTGGAGCAGGAGCAGACGTGGCCCCACAGAGCTGCTCTGGCACACCAGATTTCCACTCTTTTCTTTTCCAGACAAATCACAAGGTTCACAAATAGCTTTATTTTGCACATAATGCATTTTGAGAGTGGAAGACTCTCACTTCATATGACTATTTTTGACTTTATAGTGAGAAAGGGTGTTCCCTTGATCATGGTTATGGCACAACAATAACTGAAGTGAAGTTTTCCTCTGTGCCCTGAGACTCTACCGCAGAGAGAGCTTTTTAGGTTTTCAGTTACACTCTCGAAGGGTCCATGGTGGCTCTCCGTGCCAGAGGTGTTGGGATGTTTAAGCAATATGTGGGAAAAACACATCTAAGCCTTATGTGTTTAGAGTGCTTTATGGTTAAATGTGTGTCTCTCTGCTGCAGTGTTACTCCAAGCTAATAATGTCTCTGCTCCTCTTACCCACCAATTACAGCAGCTAAACCCATCGTTAGAAGTTGGGCAAATTATCACATAGCAAAGTCAAAGAATACAATTGTCTCTCATTATAAGATATGTCACATATTATGATATAAAAACATAATCTGATATAAAAACTGCTGCCAATTTCAATTAGGTTTAAAAGTTCTGCAAATTTCCATTATTTTTGCTGCCATATCCAGTTAATTTTTCTTTAATAATCTCCATCATAATTCTCCACAGTCAGTTTTGTCACCTTGTGCATTTCCACGGGTGGCCCCTAATTGCTTTTGGGGGGTCCTGAGCTACACAACACTGTAAAATCCCACCCACCTTTCTCTCTCTCTCTCTCTCTCCACACTCATCTGTATTACATGTGTTATTTGGCGTTTGCGTCAAGCCACCAATGTAGAGCCCAAGCTCCCCTCTTAAGGAGCTTTGTTCAGGACAAAAAGAAAAGAAAAGAGTACGAGACACAGAGTGAGAGCATTGTGTCTGCTCTCCTGATCCAGAGAACCACAGTTCTCCTCCAGAGGAGCAAAGTAGGGGAAGCCCACACAGCAGGAACTACAGCACAGCACAGTCTGATGGGAAAACATGCTTGGATTGATTTCCATCAGTTATAACAGACAGCTAGAAAAAAAAATTGAAAAAAATGCTGACATGCACATCACGCTTAAACATGGCTGGCTTCCTTTGCAATATGTCATGTACAAAACTATAGCCTGTGGTTCTGCTCGGTGGTCCCCCACCAAGACTTGGAAGAAAACAGCAACCTTTACCTTGGACAATGAAAGATCAACAGACAGAGGAAAGGTTGCCCGTCTGACTGAGATCATATTTCCACAGCTTAAAGAATCTACTTTAAAGGCAGGAACAGGAGCATCTACTGCATACACAAGTAGAGTTTATGTTTTTACCACAAAAAATGTGTAATTTTCAGGGGGAAAAAAGCAAATTTTCTCTTTGGCAGGAATCTGATGAGATGATTGATGCCACTGTTATTCATGAGCCCTGGTGATGGTGAGCTTTGCTGAGCTGAATTAGAAAGACTAGACTAGAAAACAACCAGCTGGACTATGTAAAAACAGAAAGTCATAAAACACACTTTCTTATCCCTTATAAAACTCACTAATTAGCTATATACATACATATATATATATATATCTATATAGAGAGAGATATAGATATGTAGAGATAGGTAGATAGGTACTTGTGGATGGATTTGATCACATTTGGACAGATAGGAGGAACAGATATTTCTCCTATGTATGCTGTTTGTATGATAGGCTGAGGTAACTGACTGCTGACCCTAACTTACAGTTTCACTTATGTTACAGTCACACCAGGGAAAACATTAGTGGGAGACCGCAGCATGACCAAAATTATTGCAACCATGTGCAACGAACATTGCTTTGAAGATGGGGACCAGGTCTTGGACTGCTTGCAATTAGCTGCCACCCTCAATGCGACTTCGGTTTGATAACAAAGCAGTACGACAGAGTCACCGAATCAGGTCAAGTTGGCAATTACATGCAATCTGTTTGTGATAATAAAAGGATAATACAAACTGTGAATCCAGTGCAGCTACATACACAGATATTTACATTATCTGTGCTAATTCACATTAACCGTTTACATTCAGCAGCGCCAGTGTAGCTCACTGGGTTCAGCAGGTGACCCATGTGCTGAAAGGCTATTTCCTTCATGTCACTCCCCTGCACTCTCTCCTTCCTTTCCTATCTGCTCTTCAGTCCTGCTGAAGAAAAAAGGCAAAAATAAATCTTTAAAAAAAAGAAGCTAGTTATATTCAGAGTATAGCCTGAAGCTTATGATTTAAAGCGGACATTCGTCAACAAAATGTGACGTAGTTGCTGTAGGACAGCACTTTAACTGAAAAATTGCATAGGTGCTTTCATAGTGGATTAAAAACCAGTTAAATAGAGTCCCTGATTATTTAGAGACAGGTTGGCTCTCACCAGATGACCTGTAAAATTTACTCTAATATACTGTATATTTTGCACAGCAATTTGGTCAACTGAGGCTGTTTAAAATGTGCTACATAAATAAACTTGGATTTGATTTTAAAGCGGTCATTGAAACTACTTGTAATCACTCCCTAAAAGCAAAAAAAAATTCAGTCACTGTTCAACCACTGATTTTTTTTCCAAGTTGCAAGGAGGTTGTCATCCCCTTTCCACTCTAGTGTGACCGAGCCAGTACAGTAGTACCAATATCTTTATCAAACACACAAGAAGAAAGTGTATTTATTTAAATCCAGAATGATTGTTTCAGCATTTATGCTCGTAAGCAGCAGGCAGGCAGGAGGAAAAAAAGCTGCAGGAACCGGTCCTTAAAAATGGAAATGGGAAAATGGAAGGGGTCAGAGGCCCCCTTCCTCCGAGGGTCACAGGAACACACATCTAGATGCACAAAGGAACACACGCTAATACTTCACCTCATTAGCAATTAGGACGCTTTAGAAAATGGAAATTTAATAGTGGTTTTAGATTGTCATCGGACCGCATTTCCTCTTTCTGAATGCCAGCCACGCAGGCAATGTGGTATCTAACGCCTGTTAGCAGAAAAGAGTTTGAAATGGAAATGCTGTTGTGGTCGGCCTCCACACCCCTCTATCATTTGTCTTAACCAAACCCGCCCAGAAAAAAAAAATTACTCAAATGCAAGGGGATTTTCAATTTTTTTTCACCTCTGTCTCGCTCACAATCTTGCACTTCTTTTTCTTTTTTCTTTTTTTTTTTTTGCTAGTGGAAAAGCAGCACGCTTTGCGGAATTCAGTCGCCCACGCACCCTGTCAGGACACTTGATTCCAATTAGATATTTTTCTTTGCTTTCTTGTTCTAGCCTGTCTGGGCCTCCTGCTTTTACCCCGCCCTCTGCCCTCCCCACCAACTCCCTCACTGTTGAACTCTCCCCTCCTCTCTCTCTCCCATGTTTCCTCGCTCGTGTCCTCATTCTCTCAATCCCTATCACAATATGTAGTTTTGTGAACCACAGTACCCCGGTTTGCTTTCGTGCACTCTCTCAGTCGTGGAATTCTCACAGCCTGACATCCTGTGTCCGTTTTTAAACTTTGACACTGTCGCACACAAACGCATCGGGGCTGCAGCCAAAAATCATCACAGCAGACAAAACCGAGCAGTTTCCATAATGATAAAGAAGGGATTGAGAAGTTTTCAAACCACCTTTGTTTTGCTTCTAGGCACTGGATATTTATTAACCTATAGATCCACTTGATTACAGTGTGAGGTCAGGTCCATGCTCTGAAGGTCCTCCCACACATTCACTAATGATAGGCTAGCTGTGGAGTGCATACAATACATTTCGCCCAGAGTGCAGTAGCCACATGCAATTCCTCACCCAAATGACTGTAATTAAAACATTCCACAATCCTTTATGTATTACTTCTCCCTGCTGGTGTTGTTAGATCTAGTCTCTTTTCTCTTTTTCAGCAAATCAAACAGAGCCTTTGAATTTTGTATTAACAATTCTGCTGACTCACTTAGACTTTACAGAATCTTATGCAGCCAAAGTACACTAATATTATGCTAAAATACACCAGTATTATGTTAATATTCACTAATATTAGCATAAGAAAGATGGCAAGTAACATTTCTGCAGCGACAACGGGGTCAGCGCATTGAATTTTTGCAAGCCACAGACAGATGATTTAGAGTGCATCCCCTCAGCTTAAATTACTTCCAAGTTGGGGGTTCCTCGGCAGCATCCAGCCCACCTCTTCATGACCGCGGCCTCAAGTTTCTACTCCATGTTGCACGGAATTTTCCAAGAGCCAAGCTATCGTATGTGTGAGCAATATTTATCACGTAGTTGTACAACCCTGGAAAAAATTCTCTCCTGCGGTGTGCAGTTTCATGGCTAACCACAATAAAAGAATAATAAGAATATCTGGGGCCGGAGTTGTATCATTGGCGGTTGGAGACAGAAGGCTTGAGGTTCAATTTGTTATTGAGCTTGCAAGGTTGTGTTTCTCGCTAAATTAATTTCCATTGAAAAAAAAAAAAGAGCCAGGCTCCAGAGTCACCTCTGGTCGCCCACCTCCTATTAGATGTGATTCAGGATGGGATTATGTTACTGATGAGCCAGCTGAGGTAGTGAGCTCTAATTAGGACTGATGCTCAGGGGAGAGATTGATGCTGAAAATGCATGAGGGGGAGGCATGTGCACGCTTGTTTATCCTTCACCTTCAACTGAACGTAATGTTGGGCTGCAAGCACAGCGCACCACCTTCAGCTATAAAATCTACTTATTGCTCACTCGGGACCGAACCATTCATCACATCTTAAAGAGGGATGGATGAAAACATACCCCCTGGTCAAGGAGAGAACACATTCAGTAAGTCAAAAAATCATCAAATTGCTTCCAAGCCCAAAAACACATCCACCTCATCCGGAAGATAATATCTAATGTCGTGCCTGGGCTGGATGTAGATAGCAGATGGACCTTTGTTATGTACTTTCCAGATGACAAGATTTACCCGCAAATTCAAAACTCTCAGTTGCACTATAAAAATCAGACCGCCTTTTGGTGAAATTGTATTCGAAAGATGGCAGGTAATATGGTAAATTTACTCCCACCGAGGGCAATAGGAAAATAGTCCATGGCCGCATTTAAGCTGAGCAACATAAATCTTTGCAGCATTCGATGCACAATGTTTTTCTTTCAGCTCACTAATAGAAATAAAATTCATTACGATGATTAAATAATTGTGCCCACTATTAAATATAAATGTTCTCCTGCAGTCCTTCATGCAAATAACTGAAAAGCTAAAGAGGAAACAAAAATGTTTCCAGGATTTCGGAAGTGCCAGCAGGTGGGATTTTGTTTTTGTTTCACTGAATATCATCTTAATCTAAATAAGGAACACATGTCTTCAGCTAATATTGATTTAAATTATTTTTTTTCCTTGAAAAGTTGACTCAAGAATCTGGTTGCACTGCGCTTAAAAAGAAACGCAGATGAAATGCTGCATTGACAGCTGTGTCATCAGAGAAAGCTCGGACCACACACAATAATCCTTCATGGCTCTTCAAGGCCAGAGCCAGGCAAGCATGAAAGATCTACAACTGGAAGGGAAGCCTAGCCTTGCACCGTGCCTTTTAAAAAGCACCCGCTCTCCTTGAGTGTCTCTAGAGTGGGACAGATGCAACAAGGCAAGGTGACCTCTTGGAAGGGTCAAGGATAAACAGAGGGATGCTTGGGGGAGGGGTGTTGACCTTACTGGAGTTGTTGGCACCTTAACCGGACACACATACATGTACGCCACAGCATACACAAAGAAATAACCCCACCCCACCCCCTACAGACACACACACATCTGTCCTCTTTTCATGACAGGACGTCTCTAATGAATGTGGTGCTCAGAAGACTCTCGAGAGGAACCAAGGCCACTCTCACTCTTTACTGCTGACAATGCTGCACACAGAGAGACCCTCACATGCCCACATTTCAAAAGATAGCCAGACTGCAAGCTGCCCCCACAGTGGCATGCGTTGTCGAGGGCTGAGGGATGTTTTTACATCTCTCAGTCGGTGTCCAACAGATACTTAGAAGCAGAGCTTGTTCACCACTGTTACAGTTACTGGTCTGGTGCACTGAGGAGGCCCTTTGGCTCGACAATACCCACATTATCAGTCTCTATCTGCCTCTGCCGATGTGCAGCAGGCACTCTGTCTTGATATCCAACACACACTGTCAGCGTGTTATGGCCCCACTCAAGTGACTGTATAAATTGAGATTATGGAAGAATTATTCTGGTCTGTCTGGCAATTAAGTACGCTCATGTGTGGCTTTTCAAGGCAGCCAGCCAAACTCTCATCGGCACCAGTCCCAGTCTGATCTAATTCTACCAAGCGACTCCCCTTTGTCTGTGGTAGTACATTTTTTATCAGAAGGGAATGTGTCTCATAGTATTGAAGGCTCTCGTTCCATTCGTGCTTCCTGAAACCTTCAGTACAACAGCAAAGGCACCAGGCATGTCTTTGTTCTGTGCTGCTTTGTTGGTAAATTAAAGCAAGATGGGTTTGTCTTGGGGTCATCGAAAGTTTGTGTGAAAACAGGGGTATTTACTTAAATGTCACTTAACACTAAAAAATTATCCTGAGATATTAAAATATTCTCTTTTTGTGCTGCAAGAAACTGTCTAGAGGGTGTAATAAGTGGCTGGCAGTGAATAAAGCACAGTGAGAATGTATTAAAAGACCAAGTGGATATTCTGAGACATGGTGCAGGTTACTCTTGGTCTCTGGGTGTGTAGAAGATACATGTTTATTTTGGACGCGAGCGACAATGAACCCAATGCAAGGCCCAAATTTGAGAGACAGGAGACATCACGTCAGAACTTTCCTCACCACAGCTACTAACGAAGACTTTGCCCTACCAACATGCTTGAAATGCACACGCACACACTCTCACACCATCACCTTCAGAAGGGACCCACCACCCTGCCGCAGAGCCTGGCACCTCACCAGCTGAGAGGGAAGGGGAGGAGGGGTTTAAGTGCGGAGCCTGCCCTCGCCTCATTCAAATCCCAGAGACCACTTAAAACACATTCCTGCAGCTATTTAACGCAACGGCTCAACACAGCTCAACAGCTGAGGTCTTACAAACTCTTAGAGCAGTTGAACTGGTTGGGGTCGAGTGCAGAAAACAGTGTGGGGGCTGTGGGATTAAGCTATTACCTTAACCACAGGAAAAACGCTGAAATATGAAACCTAATAATCTCCCTAAAACTCCTCTTGAGCTATTTGTTCCTGCCTAGGTGCTTTTGATAAACCCTAACTTAAGGTTTCCAGGGAGCACTTGTCGTCACTGTCCTCTTATCACAGAGTAATTATCAGATGGAAAAAATGTAACCAACAACAGTGGGAAAAAGCAAACTGATCAAACTGATCACAAACAAAGAAGCCATGGACCATAATGTCAGCAGGGGTAAGAGCTTTGGATTGCGGAATAGAACTTCTATATTACAGGGACAGGTTGGATCTTGCCATGTCTGGATACCTACCTATTATAAATCAGTGTACGTTGTTTCTTATACAAAAATCATAAGCACACAAGAGTAAGGCTCCAGTCACACCAGAGGCCAGTTGGCAACAGCCTGGCAACTTCTGGTAACTAGGAAAAAATGTGTATTCTCCAACTGGTTGCTGAGAGGTTGCTAGCAGTTGCTGCTGACAATTACAAGGTGAAATTTGGGCCAAGGAAGTACAGGGTGCTGCAAAAAAAAAAAACAAAACAAAACAAAACAAAACCCTGTGACTGTTTTGTTCCAGCTACCTGTAGTTTCCATGAAATATGCCAGCTTGTCTGCAAGCACTTGCCAACTGCTCTCCAAAGGGTAGTGAAACTGAAAAGTGCAACAATAACAGTTGTGCTATTTGAAAAACATCGGCTGAGCTGCATTGTGGTGAAGCACAACTTTTATTTTGAAGGTAAAGGTTTTAAATTGAGTTTTAAGTTTTACTACCACTTGGGTAATAGTTAGAGAGTGTGCCAAATACTCGGTGTCTTCCATGCAAACTACGGTTGACCAAAGCAATCTGCTATTGAAAAAAAGTAAATGACAAGGAGGGGTTTTTTTGTTCTTTTCGTTGTTGTTTTTTTGGTGCAGCACTGTGTTTGTCTGATTTCGTGACTATCATCAACCTCCAATAACAACCTGCTAACTTGTAGCGGTAGCGACCAGAGGTTGCCAGGAGGTGACCAAGCAGCCTTAGGCCTGTATGACTGGCACAAAAACACCTACAGTCATACTAGCAGCAATGTTGTTAACTTACAAAGTGACTTACCATGTCTACTGTTAGTTTAATCATAGGCTGTACATAAAAGGTGGACTGGCTACACATGACAGGTCTTATTTCTTTGTTTCTGGACTACTATTCTGAAGCATCAAGTTTAGCAACTTATTTGTATATTTCTTTAGTTTGTTCATTTGTTTTAAACTGGGTACGAACTTATTTGGATTACAAGAGAGTCCAAGAGAGTTGTGCGCTAATGCTAGCACTAGCTAGCTCGTCTAGCAAGGTACATTCATAACTGAGTGGTGTTAAATGAGACGTTAAATTTAGAAAACAAATATCTGATTTGAGTTTAGCTTAACCAAATGTTAGTTAAATCAAAAAAGGCACTTATCTTTCACTTAGGGCAACCCAGTTACTTAAAATGCAGAACTTTATGTCTTCATGCAATTTAAACATATGAGTTATAAAAGAAAACTAAACCTTTATAGACCTTCATAGAGAAACTTTTCTATAGAGAACACCAACCATGGGAGGACTGTAAAGATGTTTCTTTCTGATGAAGTTTTCACATGAAGCTTTATGCAAATTCATATGATTTTGAAGCCATAAGGCAGCATTTGAGGAACTTGGCTTTGACATGGTACACGTTAGCATTAGCTATACAGTGCTCAAAAGAGTTTAGCAACAGTGTTCTGTACATATGCTGTAGAACAAACTGATTTACTGGTATATTTGTGCTCTGATGTTGCTCAATGTCTGAAGAAAGACCTCTTTTACAGTCTGGAGAGCTTTTAAACTTGGTCAAATCACTTCTACATAAAATTAATCAAATTTTGTGCAGAAAAACACACCAGTGCTCTGTTTCTCTCAGAAATGCTTTGAATAAATCTTTCAATTATTTATGGATTGGTGGGCTCATGCAATGCTTTCATTCCTCAGCAGATCCATGTTAACATCAAAGTAATGTAATCCAACATACACACAGTTACAGCAAATTTAGATAACAAATGATTTGGATCGAAGTCAAAGCATTCAATACTCATCTCTCTAAGAACTCACGTGAAGAATTCAAACAGAACATCCCAGCGACACGCAACTAAGGGCACTGCTATTTTATTTGTCATAAAACATGTGGTCTCACTTTGTGGTTGATTACATTGGCTTGCTTATAGTGTCACGACAGATGATTAAGAGCACACAGACTGGACAGTACGTTATTTCTTTTTTCTTTTTTTTTTCAGGAGCCAGTCTAATGATCTGAAATGGCCACTATTAATAAACCTCCGAAATTACTCACTTGTACTGACAGTGCCTCGAGTCTATAATGAAATGCTTTTGAGAAAAGGCATAATAAGCATTCGGCCTTGATGTTTGGGGGGAAAAAGGAGTTACACAAACTATCTGGAAGAAAACAGAAAGGGAGAAAGTCCCTCTGGTTAATCTGACAGAGGTGGTAGTTATTATGAGGAGGACAGATAACACATGGGAGCATGTGGAAAGAATCACAATCACAGACTCGAACACACGCAAGCACAGGAACACAAACTTCCTGTCACAAACACTTCTTCCACATACAATTATAACCATACACAAAGGCATTTTATATCCCACTTTACTGCGCAACTTTGCACAACTCTTAACTCTTCGTTGCTACTTTCTGTTTGGTCATTGGCACAGACGTACACAAATGCACATGCACACGGACAGCTCGGGCAGTTTTTCCCCCTATCCCACTGGAGCATGGACAGACCAAAGCTCACTTTTCAAGAGGGGATGCTTTGAGTTCCAGAGGGGTGCACATGAAAGAGCAGCAGAATATAAAGGAGTGCCCAAGGATACACTGCAGTGCTCAATGTGAGGACAATTTAGCCCTGATGGAAAACCTGGATCAAAGGCCTGGCCTCCATAATTGCACATTCCCCAACAAACACTGTGCCATTTGAAGAGTGGGCCAGACCTCCGGACTCCTGAGACCCGCTCCTGTTCACAGACATAGGCAGCACCATTCCTTTCACCTTGCTATGTTCTCTATCTCAATGTCTCGCTAAAAGATTAGAGAAATGCTTTCATTCCAAAAGTGCTCATAATTTCTCTTTG
Source organism: Oreochromis niloticus (assembly GCF_001858045.2). Classification (NCBI taxonomy): domain Eukaryota; kingdom Metazoa; phylum Chordata; class Actinopteri; order Cichliformes; family Cichlidae; genus Oreochromis; species Oreochromis niloticus. Next base: position 23,202,448 of record NC_031978.2, read on the forward strand.
AATGTCAAGATACTGACAGAGGCTGAGGCAAACTGTCTGAGTTTCTTCACCCTTCAGTTAAAATTCACAAAGTTATGATTATCACTGTGATAGCTAATCTTACAAAATAACAGGACTCATCAGATGACCTTAAAATATTTAAAGTAGTTTGAATACTTCACATTGTATTATGCAGAGATCACCAATAAAGACACTGTTTGGGTTACATAAGGAGGTCACATATTCATGACTGACTTGCTGAAATATGTTCCTGCTTTGCACCTTCACTGTAATTAAACTGAGGTGATCTGTGCAGATTTACCTGTAGGGGACGGTTTACCTGTGCATGCAGGTCCAACCAAAAGAAAGCTTGTAAATCAAACTATCTTCAGTGCACTGCAGGTGGGAAACCTCTAGATATCGTGGAATTCCTCTGCTGCAAAGGAAGGCATCAGTTGGAGAATAAAACAATCTCTTACGCTGCAAAAGGCTTTCATTGTGACCTGGGAAATCGATTGTAGGCCAAAAGACTGACAATGACTGAAATTTAGTTTGTGCTCTTATTGTCCCGCCACAAAGTTTGCACTAAATCTCTCCTAACACTGCGCAGACAGCAGCAGAAAACCAGCATGGTTAAACAGACACTGACAGCTCTGTCCACGAGAGCCTGTGAGTGCTTACTTCAGGACTTCTGATGGTTTTATGTTGCGTCTAGACTTTAATAAGTGGTTGTGTTTTCCTGAACGCACACCCCAAATCTGCCCTGAAAGTCCTATGGCGATGCTTTAGTAATAAAATACTACATGCATGTGTTGCTGGGATGAACTCAAATAAACATGCTTCTAATAGGCCTGAATGTGGTAAACCCGAGAAATTGCCTTGTCATCAGAAATCTTCCCCAGATTGTGTGTTTTTCTCTGTTACTACATCCTCGCGCATGCTTTGAAGGCTGAGGTTTTTCAGAAGTATATGTTATGTATGGAAATCTTGGAAAGTAGAAAACACAGAGTATAACTGGACTTGAAGTCAGTATTAGTCGATTGGGTATGTTAATTCTGTTATCATTGCCATTAATTTTTATTTACATTTCACTTGTTAAACTAAAAAAATTGAAATTTACAGCCCAGTTATCAGAGGACACAGTTTGTTTTTTCTTTGAGATCTAACCTGAAACTCTTACTTGTGTCAAAGCTGTAATTCTTGGGTTACTTGAATCATTAGAAGTATTTGTGAAAGTGGAGGGGAAAAAAGCACTGAAACACTGAAATAGTAAATGTTTACTATTACACATTTAGGAGACATGGTGATATAGCCGTGGCTCATCTGTGCCCAGTCCTTTTATATCTGTTAACCACACGAACCATTAGATAGTCCGTCTCTCGCCACTTCGGAATGTATAGATCTTAAACCCCCCATCAGATCAAATTTCTTTCTTTTTTTTTGGTGACATTCTAGTTCAAACTAATCACTTTGTAAAACAGGTCAGAGAAATATTCACGAAATTTAATAGCCGAATTGATCATTGTTCAAAAGACGCATGATTGGACTCATGATAATTTCCTGGAAGCTTTACGCTTTGAGAGGGGAAAAAAACACTTAAATGACGGACTAGGTCTAATTTGTATTCCTTTTTGGCTTCGGTAAAACCCACTGATGTGCGAATAACGGGATACAGACTGTCCGCAGACTCAGTTTTGACAAGTCCACGGTCTCCATTTCACTCCAAGGGTAGAGATGAAAGGGGGAGTGGAAAACGGGAGACCTTTGGTGTTAATCAGGTGCTGACTGGCAGCTTGGGAGCCTTTAAGAGTTTGGAGAAAGGAGGCATTATCCCTGGACACCACTTCATTTCCTCCACTTTGTTCTCAGTGGCAGCCCTGAAATCATGACAGATTCATGACATTCTACTTTTATTATCTACCTTTCAGCAACACCTGGAACAAAGAAGCTGCATGGTACTTACTGTGTACATTTTTTTCATCATTGCTTATTTGGCATTTTAGTCTTTTCCCCTTGTTCTGATACAAATCGGGAAAATATGCACTCACCAGCCACTTTATTAGCTACTCCTTGTTAGTATTGGGTTGGATTCCCTTTTGCCTTCAGAACTGCCTCAAACAGATTCAATAAGTTGCAGAAAACATTTCTCAAAGCCCAGATATGGTTGTGTAGGAAAATCTTAGCAGATCAGCAATTTCTGAAATACTCAGCTCATCTGGCACCAACAACCATACCACATTTAAAGCACCACAAAGCAGCTTTCATCCCCATTCTGATAATCAGTTTGAAATTCAACAGGTTCCCTTGACCATGAAAAAGTGCACTGAGTTAACTCCATGTCATTGGCTGATTAGATATTTGCATTAGTAAACAGTTGAACATGTGTACTTAATGAAGTGGCTGGTGGGTGTATTTTTCCTGTGAGACTAGTTTAATGATAGTATACTTTCCCACTTTATTTAATGGGATATTCCATTTAACTGGCACACTACTTTCTCCCATGTCGTGGCTTGTTTCTACACATTTGACCTTTTTGTTCATCATTTAAAATCACTGATGGGTAATTCTAGAAGAACAGTGCGATCAGAGGTTTTGTCCGTTTTATTCATAGTGAGCGAGTTAGGGTTGGAGATTGGAGGCGCTGCATATTTCTGCACTAAGATTAATGAACAAAGTTAGTAAAGACAACACAGCATGAAAGGAAAAGCAAACAGAAATGCAATGATATTGCACAAAGTGACTTAAAAATCCTTGGCTCACAATTCCTTCTTTTAAAATCAGAAGATGTTGGTTGAAAAGTAGCATTTAGCTAAAAACGGTAACTTGAAGCCTACTGCGGACAGGGACATGCCATTGTTTCGTGGCCAAAATAAAGCCCCTTTTCAATAAATATGTTCTCAAGATCTTTAAGGAAATGGGACATAAGTTGTCTAATTGGAGGGGTGGCAGGGGTTAAATACTTCCCTCAGCATTTCAATCTGTCTCTCCACACTGCTGCATGCTTCGCTAAAGCCTGGACCTGTGTATGAGAGTTCATCTGAGCCTCTCCAAGGACATTAAATATAGATACTCCACGGAGGCTGCCACTGCCGCCTCGGAAGAAACACACTAACCAGCTGTGAGCCCCCCACACACACCATATCACCCATCTCCTCTATCTGCACACGCTTCGTTCCATTGCAATGCTAAAATCCAGAATAAACACGAGATTTGTAACTCAAACCACCTTACAGACATTTCCAACTTGAAACCACACAAGTCGAACCTAACACATTTTCTCAGCAATCGCTGTTCAATTTCCGTCCCAGCTAATGTCGTTCACAATCGACTGCCAGCGGTGGATTTTTCTCCGTACCCTACTGAGGCCTCACGCTGATTGAAGTCTCGTTCTTGTCACTAAGTCTGCCTGTTTAACCCCAGGCCCTCACAGGATATGGCATGAATTACATGCACACACCACACTGCTTAGATTGTAATCTTTCATAATATACAGCCAATTTCCACACTGCTACATATATCTGATCGGTGCAGAGCTGGCGGTGCCTTATTCAGGATCACACTCCTTTATAATGAACAGCATGGGTCCAGGTCCCCGGTGCTGCATTATAAACAATCAGATAATTGAAGCCTTTCATCTGCTGTGCTCCCATTACTTTTTCTCACAGACTAATCATTGCTTCTTTTTTAATTAAGCAAACACAGTTCTTTGTATACGAGACTGTGCGTGTGTAAATTACACTTTAATTCATTTTCCATAAATATGTTGCAATACAGCAGCGCAAGCTAAGGAGGGAGGGGGGGGCGTCACACATTTGCTGCTGTCGTCTCTAAACGAGGGGTGTTCTCCATCTTTGGCAGTTCCTTCAACCACTTATATGATTGGATTGTTCTATACTTTCTCACTCTGTCATGTCGTGGCATTAATCATTTCTTTAGCTGCGCATTTAAGCTGCCACCCTTAACATCTGCCTAATGATTTAATGTCGACATATTACACAGTGAATTGTTTTTCTGCCGCTAATATATTCTGATGCTCTAATGCAATGAAGCAGTTGTAACTCATTTTAACCAAATTAGTGCTCCACATCGTAGTAGATTAGATATGGTGAGGCTCGGGGAGCATTCTTTTGAGGAGCATGTCTGGAAAGTCGTTCTACAAAAGTCACACTACTGGCAACGCTACTTTTTTCACTTCCACTTGTTTTAGACCTCAAGAATCTCATCATTATTATCCTGAGTTCTCACGCTCTCTCTTCCAGCAACATCTTATGTCTCATGCTGGTTTCTCCATTTGTTGTTGTGCGATGATTTCCCAACATTGTGGCCACTAGCCTCAGTTACCACAGCCCAGCTGACTCCTGGTCACCACACCTATAGGCAACACACAAACAGGACATTGTTGAAGCCTCAAAATATTGGAAGTATTGTCCATGTTCCATGGGTTGGGTAAACAAATATTTAGTTGGCCGTAAAAATCCATCAATTTATGTTAAACATTCAGTGGCTTTTGCAATAAGTGACGAAGTGTACCGCTAATTTATTGCCGCTGGTGACACAGAGAATGAGAGCGCAGGTCGTGCTGCCCTGAAAGTCCCTGTTTTCACAAGTTTCATTTCTTTTTCCTTTTTGTTTCTGCCAGAAACAAAATCCTGAGTTTAAGCGTACTCAGGATTTATCTCTGTAAATCTTTTTTTGCTTTAAAAAAAAAAACCCTTAAAAGTTTACACAGAGTCACAGACTCTTAATTTCATAATCTGCTTGTTGGCGATGGCCTTTTGAGGAAAAGCACAATGCCTTTTGTTCATAAAAACACTCAGTGACCATAAATCAGAGGAGGAATGCATTCCTCTGTGTGCGTTTTTAGCGAGGGTTTGTTAAAACAGTAAATTTGGTTTATTTGCTCTTTTACAGCTTTAAAAAAGAAAGAATGTTCTTCCATTAGGACTGATATATAAATGGTCTGACACCTTGGAAGGAGGCAGGCCAGCTACGGTTCTCATCCAGCTGTTCACATGTGTGGGTCCAGACAGATCAGTGTGAGGGAGGGCTTGCTGCTGTGAGGCTGCTCCACCTAATCCCAGGCTGCATTACTCAACCGGCTCAGTCAAACAGCACACAGACGCGGGGACTTCCCCTTCCCTCCAAAGATGTAGAGGAATACTGTATTGCCTCATCCACCACTGAGGTAATATCATTACTTAAACCAAATGCTGCAGTCTAACCTCAATATTGTCTTAAGAGTCCAAGACCAAATTAAGTGAGAGTATATACAAAGGCCAATTTGTCTTGACAAATATTAAGGCAGTAACATTACCATAACTCTGGGATTGTTGCTGGAGCTGAATACATTTTAGTGCTGTGTGACAAAGTTTCCTCTAGTTGTAACACGAGCCTGTGAGAGTCCTGCAGCAGAACGCATCACCCCGACTCCTGCCAAGAGCATCAAACAATGCTTTTAGTCATTTTTTCATGTTTCGCCCCTGATAGATACCAATGAAACCTTCTTGAGGGGAAATCCATCACATGGGTGTGCAGCAGCTCCACAAGGTAGTGTCTCTTGCACGCAACTCTAAAATTACTGCTATCCCCTGTTACTGGCGCTCCTTCAACACCTTGAGGGCACTTATGTTTGTCGTGTCAATTTTTTTTCTTTTTTAACTGCAATCATATCTCTTGGAACGTGGCTCATAAAATCCACCCACCGTCTCATCGTATGGCGTTCACAGGGCATAATCGCGTGTAATTGGTGTAGTTTGCTGTGAGGAAAAATGCAGGAAGTCAGTCAGAGCTTGCTCAGAATCTGGTTTATAATCCCACCCTGGTGAGACTTTTAATGTACTAGAAATGTTCCTCGGTGGCACGATGAGGAGAAGAGAGTGTATCTGTGCTGAGATATTTCCCTCCATAGATGAATATGAACTTGAAGCAAAGCATTGGGTCTATCTCTGAAAACAAACAGGACCATATATTTCACTTGGAATAACAGCGATCAGCTGTATCAACACTGGTCCTCCTACTGCAGCCAGTCACGTCAAGAGAGAAACCGTCGAGTCCGAGACCGTCCTGACAGACATGAGGCAAGCGCTGTCATTCAGGCTGAGTGGGATCAGAGTTTTACATCAAAGGCTGCAGTTTGGTTTTTACCGACACAACTGTCATTTCCAGAAACTGCTCAAAAAAAAAAAAGTGTGTAAATAAACACAGCTGAAGAGCACTTCATGGCTGCTATGATTTTAGAACAGTGTTATGATAGTGAGGCCTGCCTAACTTTTCTCTCACAAATAATCTGTCTGCTGTTTGCACTGGCACAGCTGTTTGCATTGCCTTTGTTCAGCTGTCTGCGCGCTCCCTCCCTTTTCCCAGTTTGATAACATAATACTCTGAGCATGTTTCCAAAGGGTAATAAAAAGAGAAGGAGATGCTATCGGCGCTTTGATTGAGCAACGGCAGTTTTAAACACGTCCCGTGAAGCTGGAACATTTTAGCATGCAGTGTTTTCTCTCCGTCTTTCACACATCCTGAAGATGTGAAGCACGCAGCGGAGTTGAAAGGCTCGGAGAATTATTTTCTTTTTAACCCACAAAGAGATTCACGTTTGTTTGTGCCTTTGATGTTGAACATTTTTCATTTATTAACTGACTGCAACCGTGTTAAAGAGCTACGGCCTAAAAAGGTAAAATTCTCATTTTTTAAATTCTTTTAGGGAAACACCTTACAAGAGGTACCAGTATCATTTGTTTAACATTTTGTTACAAAAATGTTTCCAATTCTCTTTTTTTTCTTTACATGAAACAGAAGAAGAACAATTTATAGTTAAGATAAGCTGAGTATTATTATTATTATTATTGTTATTATCATTATTATTATTATTATTATTTGTTATGGCAATTTACAAATCCATGATGTGATCAAGATTCAGTTTCATTTTCATTCATTGGTACATCTATAACGTGCAACAGGGATGTCATTCCACATACAGCATAGAGTAAAATCCTAAGTCACCTCTCATTTCTTAATATTTTGCTAGAAAAATAAGAAATAAGAGCAGCAGTGTATTGAAAAATGCACTTAAATAGAGGATACAAGGCAAAAACAGCTGTACTGTACAGTTCTAAAGGGCTTGAAAGTCAATATTTGGTATTACTATCTTTACCCTTAACTTACTTAGTTTTCTTATTTCTTTAGGTAGTCTTCAGGAATAGTTCTCCAGGCTAAAGGAAGGAAATTCAAAGCTCTATTTTGGATGTTGGCTGTCTTTTGTTCTGTTTTCTATCAAGATGATCCCAAACTGCTTCAATAATGTTGCAGTCCAGGCTCTGGGGAGGCCAATCCATGACTGATACTGCTTCATTGTATGCTTTTACTGCATTGGCAGTGTGTTTAGGATCATTGTCCTGGTGAAAAATAGGGCCGTTACCAAGCAGATACTTTCCAGATGGTACTAAGTGGTTGACCAAAATTTTATACCCCACTTTTTCTACGTTCATAAGTCCATCAATTTTGACAAAATCTCCAACACCATTGACTAAAATGCAGGTCCAAACCATGGCAGAGCCTCCACCATGTTTTACAGATGGCTGTAGTCACTCCAGACTGTTCCTACTGATGACAATCTGAACCAAAACTTTCAAATTTGGATCCATCGCTCCAAAAGACCTGTTGTTATTGATTTTCAGACCAGTTCTTGAGTAATCTGACAGAACTCAGCCTTTTTTCCTTGTTTCCTTTACTTAAGAGTGGCTTTTTGACAGCCACCCTTCCACTGAGATCATTTATGATAAAAGTTCAGCAAATTCTAGCTGGATGAACCAAAGCGGAAGATGCATGTACTGTCTGGTCAGTGTCAAATTTTTTAAAAAACTTTTTATTAATGACTTCACTTTCAGATCCTGTTAATCTGCTGTATAGTTTTTTTAGGCCTCCCACTTCTTCTTTCTTCTTCCACTTGTCAATTTCCTCAATTGTTTAAAAAAAAATTCTAGCTAAAAGCTCTTCATGAATGACCTTGCAAAAATACTGTTTTATGCCTGCCAGACTTTGGCAGCTTTGAAGATTTAACTAAACTATTTTGCTAGTTTAAAAAAAAAAGTGGCTAAAGATAAAATGAGTTCATTGGCAAGATGTCTGATATGTGAGTACACCACACTGGTTCATCACTTGAGTTAGGTGCCTTTTTTATGTTTGAATGATTCATAGGTCAGTGTTAAGTGAAAAAACAAAAAAACTAAAAATGATCAGGTCTGGACTGGAATGAAAATGAGTGAAAAAGAAGCCAATGTCCAGCAAAAAAGAAACTTTCAAAAGGCCTTCGTAAAAATTACTAGATGGTCTGGCAAGCAAAATATGAAGAAATGAGGGGTTGCTCAAGACTTGCACAGTACTGTAAATATGTACAACTTTTTATGACAGCTACAATAACAAGTGAAAAGGGATAAAGATACTAAACATTTTTCATCAAGAAACACATGATTGTGTGTGGCTGCTCAGAATAAGTAATCTCCAACTTTTCACTGTGAGGCAGTATGATCCCTGTTGTTGATAACCAGTCAACTTCCATGGGTCCAACGTGACACCCAGATGCAGGCCTGTTACTCTTTGCTTTTTTGGGACTGTTTTCTACATTTCTTAATGCTTTATGATTTCCCAACACTGAGGCCACTCAATAGCCACAACCAGCTGAACTGCTGGTCACCACACCTATAGGAAGCACACCCACAGGACATGGTTTATACCTCAAAATATTGAAAACATCAATCATACATCCAAGTGTTGGGTAAACAAATACTTTACTGGCCAAAAAAATGCATCAGCTATAGCGTTAAATCTTCAGAGGGAGCAAAATGTCGCCGCTTTCAACTTGTTTTTAAATGACTTTCGCAAAATAACAGCGACAGTGACAAGCATTCATCCTGTCATTGCAGGAGCTTTTTTGTCAGGTTCATAAATGAATAGTAAATGAAGCAATCAGTACTTATTTGCCTACAAATGAACTTTTTTTATGGTCACAAGATGCCAGGTGAAGTTACCATGTGGTCCTGTCTCTCTGTATCGCTTCCAAATAGATCTGATGGTATAAAAGCGTCGCAGTCCATGAACTGAGAAAAAGAAACACTGGAAGTTAAAGTAATCAAGGCAGCAATTATGTTTCCTCCCAAAAGTATTTGGCAAAGAAATGTCGTAGTCTAGAAATGTTTTCTAGGCGACATGGAAAAAACATTCAGAACGTCATTAGAATTCATGAGAACAGCATTTCATTTCAGAGAAGTGCGACTCCTAACCACCTTTGACCCCGTAAAATTACTGTCATTGTCAAGACTGTCCAGCCTTCTACTCACAGTCTCACGGGAAAAACTGCAGCGACTGTTGATTGAAAGTGTACTCTATATCAGCTTTTAGAGTGGGTTGTTGGTGTACGTCTGAACTAAACACCTATAGCAAGGAAGGGTGCACTCATACTCAAAGTTGGGTAGCTGCAACCCTCAAGTTAGCATGACAGCTTGCTTAGTCACAGAGCCGCAGGCTGTGGTCCGAGGGGACTCCCGTGTTTTGTTTCAATCATCAAAGCTATTGGGTTTAGGGTCTCTTCTCTTTGCCTATCACTCAGCAACACTCATGGCCACTCAGACCCTGAAATCCTACTCCAGGCTGCTGAGAGGAGTGGGGCTGGAGAAATGTCTCCCTGGCCTTGCTCGGCACTGTCGGGGGTTACTCTGCTATTCTTCTGTTACACAAAAGACTTCTTCAAGTGGCTGAGTGACAATGGCCTTTAGATCAGTGGAGCGTAATGATTACTGGTTAACGTGAATGCACTCTGTATTAATTGAGCCAGAATTAATATAAAGTTTGTTTTTTCTTTTTTTCCCCTTTCTCTTTCATATATAAGTTGGCAAGGAAACCTGTTGAGTAACCATGACTAAATGTTCGTGTTTTCCTTATTCATTTATTTTTTTCCATAGTAGTTGCATTGTAGTGGATGATCGTTAAGACTGGATAGACTGGTCCCCGAATGGGACTTATTGTAGTCTTGTTAATGAGCACAGCCTCTCACTTTCAACCGTAAGAGCTAACATAATGTCACTCACAAGCTCCTCCTAATGAATGTGCACAAACCACAACTCCACAATAGCAGCGAGGCATGATTTCGCGAGACAAGCCTTTAACTTGGCACAAAAGAATGTCAGATGTGCTGACACAAAAGATCTCTCCTTTTCCGCCTTGATTTACATAAAGCATAATGCGCTGAGGGGAGATGAGACATCCAGGGATTTGCGCCCCACATTAAAATGCATTCAGGAATTCTGACTAGGTCAGAGTGAAAAAACATTATCAAATGCAAATAATTAAAACAAGGTTTTGACTCTATGGTTTCCAGACTGCTTTTGTTACGCTGCTGTAAACAGAGTTAGCTTTGTCTGTCAGTGAATTAAGAAAACACTGGGCCCCTTCTGCTGCGCCGACCTTGATTCACGGATCCCGTGAGACTTGCCAGCGCTTCGCTCTCTTTCTGCACAAGTTGACTTGGCCAGTGACAGACAGGCACTCTCATGTCAAAACAGAGACTGTAAGCAGCAAAACACGGTTACTGTCACCCTCTGTGCTCACGCATTTATGTATCCAGTGCATTCTTGTACGTATGACGACAACATGAAAGAGTAACACGTCTTTTTGCCCAGTCCAGCAAACAGTCATGTATTTTTACTATTAAATGCTTTGTGAAGTTCTTCCATACATCATCCCCTCTCTGATCTGCAGACCTCATCTTCTTATTCTCTTTCAGTTAAAGGTTTGATCTCTTTGCCTTCACTATTATCTTTGAATTTCAACATTTTAATGTGATTTTTTTCCCCCTCTGTTCTATTTGCTAATGAGCGTGCATTGCTTTAGTGTTTCGGACCATTTAGTGCGGAGTAACCACAAGAGGACAGAGCCAGGCAGAAATGCCAGCTTGTTGCAAGCTGACACCTTTTCAAAGGGCTGAGAGTCTACCAACCATGCAGAGGTATCCTCTTTCTGACATTCACACTTAAAGCTGATGGAATCTTTAACTTAACAGCATAAGTTTTAAAACTGCATTGTGTTTTAGACTTTTGGACACTTTCAGAACTGCATGCTTAGGTTTAGTTTTTCCTGCGTTTGTCTAAATAATCAGAGGTACAGGGTGAATGAAATTTTGAGCCTTAACATTAACTTTTCCCACGTTTCATGATGTGCTGGATTCTTTTTACGCACAGGCTTCCACTATCTTCAGATGATGAAAAAGTCTTAGGGAGGCAACATGTTTCAACCAAAGAAAAACGGATGTTTTCTTTCTTATCTTTGTTGTGAATTTTTTTAGAACTGGGAACCAGACTCTTTTTTGTTTTTTGTTACTTTCGCTTACATCGACAAACACACACACAGCATTCAGACGACAGCCCACTGATGCAGACTGATAATGAAAAAAAAAGAATACTGCACATTACGGTATGTTGTCTGTTTAACACCCACACATGTATGGCCTACATGCTATTTGTCATCAAGCTGTGTGGAAAATATTCCTCCCACTGACAGCTTTATGATTACTTCACAGCATTTTGAGACTCATGGCCAAGAAAAAAAAGACATGGCAATAAAACCCTCCTGTTGCTTATTAAGCCATAGTGAAATTTAACCATACTGAGGTTTACCATTGATGGTGTGTCACTACTCCTATTGTGCAGACAGAACAGAAGCGTGACGTTCTCTTTGTGTTTCCCAAACGGCCTGAAATACGTCTAAGTTTCTTACGAAACAAGATTTGTCAACAACAAGTTGAAAAAAAAACACACAACAACAACAAGGCAGTCAGATATTAGCTGTGTATATTAGCTAGTTGTATAAACAACTAGCTGAGGCAGAGCGATAAAGTTTATTTTGTTTCAGTGTTATTGCCCTAACCTGGTTATTGGTGTAGCGCAATCACACTAACTACTTAAACTAATTCAGATTCAGAATTTCATTTCAAGTTCGAATCATGTCTATTAGGGAAAAAAAAAATGTCTATTAGGAAAATGTTAATGTTAAAAAAAACGATGCCACATCGTTTGATGGAAATGAAAATGATCAACCTGTACAGGGCTGAAATCAGAGGCAGCCAAGAAACAAAGGAGTACTCAGAAGTTTCAATGAGCCCCACTGTATCATATGTATGTCTGACAACGCCTGGGCCTGCCCCTAATGAGATGACGGGTGGTGCCCTGGGAGATTTCCTCACAGCACTGGGCCAGGGCACTGGTCACTGAGGTCCTGGACAATAAGAGGTGGAATCTGGGGATGTCGGATGGACTGAAATATAATGATCCCAGAGGAGATCTATTGGATTTAGGTCAGGCAAGTGTGGAGGAAACTCAGTGGTATCAAGCCCTTCATCTTCCAGGAACAGCATGGATACTCTCACCACATGACACCATCCATTGTTGTGCATCAGGATTGGGTCCAAGGATTTCATCCTGATACCTAATGACACCTAAGCTGCCATTGCCCAGCCTGTAGAGGTCTGTGTGTCACTCCATGTATATGCCTCCCCAAATCTTCACTCACCACTAAACCAGTCATAATGTTCTCCAAGAACTCTGCCACATGTGCTCAGGGTGAACCTGCTCTCATCTCTGACAAAGCACAGCGTACCTGCCAATTCTGGTCATCTATACCCAATACCAACCGTGCTCCTGCTGGATGTCATTCTGTTCATCCTTGCAAAAAGGAGCCAATACTGATCCTGCTGATGGGTTAAGGGCCTTCTACGGCCCTGCCCAGCTCTCCGAGAGTAACTTCCTGTCTCCTGGAATCTCCTCCATCCTGTGACACAGCAAACCTTCTGGCATGTATTGATGTGCCATAAAGGAGGATATGGACTACCTGCAAAATCAGTTAAGTAGCCCCATCTGCTACTTAACTGATCAGATCAATATCCCAGAGGTCTAACTGACGTCATGAGTACTCTGATTAAAAAGTGCTCCATTAACTTTTTTGAGCAGGATCATTTAAAATCAGATTACAGCTGCTGAACAGCTTTATCAGTACCTGATAAAGTTGGGAAAATTATGGTGACAGCATCGTAAAATTTTTCTGGCTAAAAAAACACAAACACAGCTCGAGGTGGAGATTAAACGAGTGCATCAACAAAACATTAGTTAATCCAATTTAAAAGAGAAGTCAGTATTTTTCTATTAACCGCGGATTACACGACCAATTATAAATTGTATGAAATGAGTGACTCATAGCGATGAACTCTCAGAAGATTGTCGTGACTCTCTAAAAGCTTTACAAGAAGATTCGGCTAACACTTAAACACTAAGCTGAAAAACCGCATTTCATTTTTGAATCTTCACAGAAATATAAACATTTTTTGTTTCACTCATGGAAGAACCAGGCTAACTGTTTCCCTGACGTTATTTTTAGCACACAGGCATGATGGTGTAATCAAGACCGCCGCTAAAAAGCAAATAACCCGCTTCTCCAAAATGTCAGTTTGTTTCATTAAAGTCATAACAGATAGCTGTTACAGTGTGTAAAAGTTGCAACACATGCTGCAATAATCAGCTCTGCTCCACCACAGACTAACACATGGTGATTTACATTGTGCCTCAGCCTTTTCACAGAAATGGGAAAGAAAGTAGACTCATTAGTTTAACATTAACAGGTAGTTGACATGCTCCAGCGAACTGGACCCGTCCAATATTCAGCTTCGCAGTGCGTCTTGTAATTGCGCTGTTCCCACATATTTCCATGTTCTTTGTGACCGCTCCGCTTTTTACAGCCCGGCCTCTGTCACATATGTCTATAAACAAACTGGATGTTGTCCTTCCTTTTTGTTAGTTGACACTATATAATCTAATTGTCAGTATATTGACTCACTAAATGTTGGCATTGGGTCCTAGCCCAGGAGTAAGTATGACAAGAAATTGGTTTATTGTCATGTAAAATTAACAAAGCGCACTTGAGCAATGTTTTAATTTATTACCGTGAGGAAAAGAGTAAGGTAAACTCTCTGACAGACTTCCTCTAAGCAAAATCTCTTTACATCCACCACATACTAGCGTTTAACGCCATGTCATGGACATTACATCCATGTTTCCTGAAATAACACCGTGGCTCTCAGTCTGCAAACTTACAAAAACAACATCGATTCAAACTGCTTCACTCAAGAGTGAAAAGATTGACCATGAAAACATATATCAGCTCACAAATGCCTGTTCTATCTCAAAACTCATTCCTGGAGTGTGATCGCACATCTGTACGTGTGTGTGTGTGAGTGTGTGTGTGTGTGGGAGAGAGCTAGTGGATTTTGTTTACTTTAGAGGAAAGTGAAATGCTGGTTTCTTCTAGGGTATATTAAAGCTGACAGAACCATTTTGAAGCAATCATCAAATGTGTCATGGAAAAACCGCTACGTCATGGTGCGAGTGGACGTCAAGACTTTGCCAGCATCAATATTTTCCCCTCAGGGCTGGCAGTGGATGTCATTTTGATGGGGCTCATGTTGGAGTTTAGAGTCCTCTCTGCAAGTCTACAGGCTGTTTTTCTAAAACACTGTGTAGTCTGAAGAGTAAGGGGCTCTTTTCAAGGATCCAAAGTGCCAGGCGACTGACTAAAAAAGGAGACAAAAGAAAGGAAGAGTTTTATCAGTGTCACCTCCTTCAGATAGGAAGCTCGGGTAATTAGCTGCACTCACCTCAAGCGAAGGCCAATATCCTGTTTGAAGAGAGCACTGTTCTAACTCACTGATCCTGAGGGGGACACTCACAGTCCCTCCTTACCAAAGGGAGACCACCTTCAATGGTGTGATGGGCAAAGTATCTAACCTTCCTGCACGGATAGTTTGCATCCTCCCACCTGAGAAATTGTCACCCAGATTAACGATTTAACCCCTAAACATTCCTCTGTGTCCTGCAGGGGCAATCAAATGCGTCTGTAAACTCACAGTGACAACAATTGTGCTCTGATGTTACACACTCACAGACAAATCACTTAATCACATGATCCTGAGGGTCAGCTCGGGACCACGAGACCTGGTGAGTAGCAAGCTAGTAGAGTAAGAAGGGATAATCTGATTTCTTTCACCAACCGCAGCCCTCCTCCCCTTAGAGGATCGAACACCTCTGGCCATTAAAGATGTGCACTGACACACACACACACACACACACACAATCCATTCAAAGGTTCTTAACCTGAGTGCTTGTGCAGACTGCTGATCCACTCATCTCTTATGACGCTGTCAGTGTGCCCTGTAGTTCTTCTATATTACTGACACACAACACGAATTTGGAAAGAAAAGAAAGGAAGAAAGAAAGAGGAGAATAAACACGACATAAAAGACTCACCCACAGCATCACCACAGCAATTAGGCACAGTTTGAACCAATGAAAATCAAAACCTATGCTCTCAAACAAACCCTCCATAATCCAATTTTTACTTAACCTCTACAGAGCAGCTGGACTCCCTGTGCACTAACCGCATTGAGGTACTTACCACATATACACTCAGACATCAAAAAAACATACCATCACCTCACAGAAAGGGTTTTTGGATAAATGTTGAAAATAACAAAGAGGCCGCCTTTAACGGTGGAAAATAATATTTATCTCAGTGCCGACTGCTGATACCATCTGTCACACGTTCTGTAAAAGCAGGTCCCATAAACACGTCATGTAAACACTGTGATATTTTTAAATGTCACTGCAGAGAGCCTCCCTTTTCCCTCTATAGTGGTTTAGGCACTCATCTCCTTCTCCTCTTTTACCTTGCACATCTTTGACTCACATGCAGTTAAACTAGGCCTGGCCATAAAAATTGACATAAAAAAACTTAATTTACAGAACGGTACTCTGCGAAAGTTCTTTATATTTTCCTTCAAGACATTCTTGGAATCTCTCTAAGTGCTCTTGAGCAATAGTTCTCCAGACTTTCTGAAGGTTATTCAAAGTTTTTCTTTGGGCATTGGCTGCTTTTTCACTGGTTTTTTCATCCAGGCTTTGTACCTGACCGTTTTCAAAAGTAAAAACGGCTCCTAACTCAAGCAAACCGCTGTTGTCTACACATGACAGACAACTCAGCAAAGCCCCAGTTTTAAATTGTATCTTTAGGCACTTTGTTGTGTGTTGTCTCTCAAAAAAACATAATTTGTTTGATTTCTATAGTTAAATCTACAAAAATGATAAAAGTAACACAGTCTGATGGGCATAAAAATGTATTTTTACAACAACAAGGTTTCTGAGACAGTATCTTAAATCCTGTCCTTCAGAAAAAAAAAAAGACCTGACACAGGGCGTGGGAGATGCATTGGCTCTTCAGTTGATCCATCTACTGTTCAATGAAGTCTTATCAGAAATGGTCTCAGTGGAAGAGTAGCTGCCAAGAAGCCATTCTTAATGAAGGGAAACAAGAGGACAGGCTGAGGTATGCCAAATTACACAAGAACTGGACTAAACACAGTGACAGTGGAGGCTCTGCCATGGTTTGTGGCTGTATTTCAGCCAGTAGTGTCGGGGATCTTGTCAAAATTGGTAGAATAATGAACATGGAAAAGTACCATTAGATTTGGTCCACCATGTAATACTATATGGAAAGCATCTGATTGGTAACAGCTTCATTCTTCAGCATGACAATGATGCCAGCACACTAAACGCATAACCTGGATAGAAAAACACACACTTGTACAACATCAGTCATGGATTGGCCTCCCCAGAGCATGGATGTCAACTTTGTTGAAGCAGTATGGGATCAGTTTAACAGAGAACAGAACAAAAGGCAGCCGACATCCAAAAAAGAGCTTTGAATGTCCTTCAGGAAGCCTGGAGAACTATTCCTGAAGACTACTTAAAGAAATGAGTAGAAATTTGTTTGAAATGAGAGGTGGTGTAAGACTTTGACATAGTACTGGATTTTTTTAAGCTAAAACATTTATGCCCTTTTTGATGTGCCTGTGGCTAATACTAATGTAAGTGATACACCTCCTTCAAAGGGTTGCAAGAAAAATCAGAGGAAATGTGATAGTGGGAGGTTTAAGCCACTTTTCCCTCCTGCCTGGTCAGTTTGTGTAAAATCTCAGCCCAAGTTGTACATAAAAAGCAGTTCTTTAGCATGCAGCATTATGAAGACGTTAATATAATGAGGTACTTTCATGTAATTTACAGCACTGGCAGAGATGAAATCATCTGAGAAGGTCAGAGGACAAACCCAGTTGTGTCTATGATTCAGAGGTGTTGTATTTTCACGAAGAACTGCAGTACAAAGGAGCTCATACATAACTACAGCTGTCAGTTTCCAAGTTTCCAATATTTCCCCCAACGGGCAGCAAACTTTTGGAGTATTTTAATGCACAGCTGTTCTTAAATAGACGTCTTTTACAACGAAAAATACTCTGTTGCTATTTTAAATAATAATTTGTAATAATAAGCTGGAAGTCAGTACTGGGCCTACATGCAATCTGCCACATACATACACTGAATGAATCTTAAGACATCTTGTATAGAGTGGTTAAAATTTTGAAACCATGAAAAAACGTTATTTTGGATTCTCAGCTGAAGATTATGAGTTAAAGAACTCATCAGGGGAAAAACAGGATTTATGTTTAGAGCATTTTGATAGTCTAACATTAGATTTTATGGTGAGAACAGAAAATCTTACAGCCTTCAGCAGATGACCACAAACAACCTTAAAGTGTAACTCTCTCCGCACACAGTGCAGTACATGCTGTACGCTGAAGCTCAAATATGGAGGTGCAGTTATAAGAAAACCACATTTCTGAGTGGAAGGGGGACTTCCATTTTGCTCTACACACTCGTCACTAACAACCAAGTAGCCCTCTTAGCCCTGATGTGCAGCCGCATGTCTGTAGTAGTGCGGCGTCACTTTTACTACCCCGTGATCAAATCCACAAAGTGTGTCACACGGTGCTTTCTTGTCTTTCACTGTTGACTGTCCACAATAAAAGTCCATGTTGAAAC
This sequence comes from Oreochromis niloticus, assembly GCF_001858045.2. Lineage (NCBI taxonomy): Eukaryota > Metazoa > Chordata > Actinopteri > Cichliformes > Cichlidae > Oreochromis > Oreochromis niloticus. Next base: position 23,220,393 of record NC_031978.2, read on the forward strand.
AACAGAACCACGTAATGTTTGCTTACAGAGGAATGTAATTATTCCATTCTCTGCCTTTGGTGGCTGGACAACAATGACATTAAAATGTGAACAAGATACATGTTTTAAAAGATAGTACGAGGAGTAAATCTTGTTAGGAGGGAGTGCACAGATCTTAGTAAATATAGGGGGGAAGGGAGTGCTCACTAACCATCTAATCCACCGCATTCTTGTTAGGGGTCTGAGTCTGAATTCAGGCGGGCTTCAATGCCATGCCCTGTGATAGGAGGGGTTGCGAAAGGCTGAGGTAATTGGATTGGTATACGGCACTGAGTGTCAGACAACAAAAGATATCCATCTCTCTCATGGCCGTTCAGCTCTTTTGTGGCTGGCTGGAATTTATTTGGTCATTCACTCTACTCTTCCAAGCTCAGCAAGGACATAAGAACAGAAGTGGCCCACCAGGACTGGTTCAGTCCGGTGGTCTCTTATGCTGGCCAATGGAGTCACAGTGCCTGTGCAGCCCATGTGTGGGGATCTATGAAACACGGATCCCCCAAAGCCCAGGGGTCATTTGTGTGATCATTACCATAATCACATTAAGGCTGCAGGAGATTATCACCGTGGCCTCAGAGGAGAAACCCTGTCTGTGCACCGTGTCGGCTACGAACCATGCTTACAGGGAGCACCAATCATTGGTGGGGGTGGAGGCTTCCTGTGTAAACGTGCAAACACAAAAACCATCCTGTCTTTCTTAAAAAGAAGATAAAAGACCCTTCTTATTTTTATGGATGTACTCTCACTTCTCACACCACTCCTGTCATCAACCCAAACACCAGCATCACCTCTGGGCAGATAGTGAAGGCGCGACGGATTTGCCCGCCCCCCCTCAACCTGTCCACAAGATTGGCTTTTCCCATCAAGAAGAAAAAATGCTCCCTGAGGTTAAAAACTTCTCCAATTAACCCTAATTACCCAGAACAGCATTGAAATTAGGCCTGTAACCTGAGATGCTTATCAGGTCAGTGAGTGGAGCTGGGGTAGAGGAAGCTGCACCTTTCATCTTGAAGTTCAACCACAGGAAATGTGACACCTGAATATTGACAGCGGTGATTTAAGACCACTTAGAGTGCTGGGCAAAAGTCTTGAGCCTCCCCTCATTTTTAAAAAGTATTATTCTTCCAGTGACATTTTGGGTTTTTTTAAGTGGTTTTGAGCAGCAGTTCTCCAGGTTCTGAAAGTCCTTCAAAGGTTTTCTTCGTACATTGGCTGCTTTTTCCCTCATTTATAGTCCAGTCCTAGTACAGGCTCATTTTCAGAGGAATGCTTTTGGTTCGATTTGGTAAGCCGCTTAACACTAGCCTACGAATCATTCAAGCTTAAAAAAAAGGCTCCTAACTCATGAGGTGAACCAGTGTTGAGTCTACACACAGACAACTTAGCAAAGAACCAATTTTAAATTCTATCTTTAGGCACTTTGTTACTAAGAGCCTGTAGCAAAAATACATCATTTGCTCAAATTTCTTTAGTTGAATCGCCATAAAAATGCCAAAGATAACAGTTTGACAGGCTCAAAATAGCATTTTTTGCACCAAGAATTGATTCCCAAAGAAACATAAGGTGAAAACAAACACTGACACGGGACCCGAGAGATGTATCTGGCCCTTCAATTGATCCATCTGCTGTTCAACAAAGCCTCATCAGAAATGGTCTCAGTGGGAAAACGCCAGTCAAGAAGCCATTCCTAAGAAAGGGAAACAAGAGAAAAGGCTGAGGTTTGCAAGATTACACAAGAACTGGACTGAAAATCAGTGTCAACAGGACTTATGGAGTGATGAATCCAAATTGGAATTTTTTTGGTTCAATTCATCATCACTGTGTTCAGAGGTGGTCTGGAGAGAGGTACAACAGTAAAACACAATGGAGGCTCTGTCATCTTATCAGATTCTTATCTTATCAGATTTTGAGTCACCATGTAATACCACCTGGAAAGAATCTGATTGGCTGCAGCTTCATTTTTCAGCAGGACAATGATCCCCAAAACACTGCCAATGCAGTAAAAGCACACCTGGATAGAGAAACACACAGTGGAGCACGATCAGTCATGGACTGGCCTCCCTAGAGCCCAGACCTCAACATTACTGAAGCAATGTGGGATCATCTTTAGAGGGATTAATATTAAAGACAGCCGACATCCAAAGAAGAGCTTTGAATGTCCTTCCCTGCAGCTTCGGAATGGGATCTACGCCTGTCCTCAGAGGGAATTGTTCAGATGGAGAATTATTCCTAAAGAAATGACAAGAAAGTTTGACTAAGAGAGTTCAGACTGTGCTGAAGAATAAACATGGTCATACTTGAAATATAGTGACTATTGCAATATTTGGTATGACTGCTACATACTAATATTGACTAATCCAGTACATCAATTCATGTTTGCACATAATTCAATAAATCACTGCAACTGTTTCCCATTTTTCTAAATAAAGAAATAAGCGGTGGTTCAATTATTTTGCACACTCACACATGCCTCCCTTTTCAAATACATTAAAGGGCTACCACTACTTACAGCGCTACCATGCACCAATCCTGTGTCACAAGACATCTCAACAAAATATCAGATACGCTACATGTTTCACTGCACCTTGGTTACTTGTGGGGTTTGGATCAAAAATGGTGAGAAAACTCACGACCTTTCTGCTTATCAGATACAAACGCATACATCTGAGACGTGCGATAGGCTCATAAACAGCTATAAAGCGAGATGGTGAAGTATTACATAGTTACTGATTGATAATGCTCCTCACTTTGCCAGTTTTGCGCGTTTCTTTGATTCTGACCCATTGAGTGACCTGTGTAATTGGTCCACACAAATCACTAACCACAGGGGCAGAGAGGGGAGGGGAGGGGGTGGGTGGTTTCCATCCTTTCATATCCACATGTGTACATGTGTGTATAAGGCACTCACCTATCCGGTTCACGGATTACCTTCTGGCAGAGATACAGCTGGGACACATTGCCCTTTGACACCAAAAGGACAGTGTGGTAATAACATCTTTCAGCAAACTATCAGCGATTTTAAACCTTGAAGCTCTAAATCCAGACAGCGGGGTTCCCCATCTTGATATTATGCTTGGCTATAGAGGCTGATTGGAAACAGCTTTAAAATGTAAGTTACATTTCTTTTGGCATGTCTTCCACTCTGGGGCACTGTTGCATATACTCCTAATATTATCAAGCTGCCACTTTTAGGTTGTTTAAAATGTCAGACAATTAAGTATTTCTGCTCATAAAGTGTGCTTTAAAAAAAAGAAAAAAGAAAAAAAAAGGCGGAGAGATTGAGCTTCTTTCTCTTTTTTTCTACAGTGGAATTTTATGCTCTTTATCCAAGGCTTGTCTGACATACCATGCATTTGGAATCTGCCCTTGACTCAGCACTGGCCTTGATGCGAGCACATTTTGCAGCCCAGATGATTTAGTATGTTCCTTATTGCTTCAAATATAGAAGGGGGGGGGAGTAAAACCCAGCCGAACTCGCTCTGTCCATCTTTTAAGCTGACATAAATCTTTATGAGGTAAAATAAGAGTATACACTGTGGCGAGAGTACCGTTTAAATTATAACAATCATTTAAAAACAGATAAAATCTAACGGAGAGGTGGGGAGGTGGAGCATGATGCGTGTCTTAAGGTATAATTCGTTTATGTTTGTGGCTTGTGCTGACTTATGAGCATCAAAATGACTTCGGGTCATAGATTATTTCCACTTTTATTTTTCCACCACAGCACTGCCAAAGAGTCCTTATGGTTATCCTCATAATAATGCGTGTGTGTGTGTGAGAGAGAGAACGAGAGAAAGAAATATGGGGCCGGGCTTAGCGCTCATGAATATGAAGTTTCCAGGCTTGGACACTCCCTCGTTGCTGAACTTGTGTAGCTTTCTCCAACTCTGAGCAGCAGTCAGTCAGCAGTGAGCTCGGCCGCCGCATGGCTACTGTGTAAACTTTGCTCAACAACAACAAGTGGAGAGTGTAGGATAAACGAAGAGGCGCACAGGCTCGGAGAACCTGAGGGACGTACTAGGAAGGTCTATGAATCGGGAACCTGCGCTCCACTGACCAAATCGTTGCTCCCCACTCGTGCATGTTTAAACCAGAGGAGAGCTCTGGTGCCGTGTGTCGGCCAGACGATTAGTACAAACGAGTGGCAACAGCAGTCCGGAGGCATGATTTTGAGACGGGGCTCGGTGGTTGCTGCCTTTTTACTCTGCTTTCTCGCGAAGGTACGTGGATTGGTTCTTTTTTTTTTTCCGCTGAAAACAAGCGGGAAAGGTCACTCGGTTCAGGCCGTTTGGATGTCCTCTGCTTTCTGCATGCGTGTCGCCTTTAAAAGTTCACAGCTATGCTAACATTACATGTAGGCATGCCTCTGCAAGAAAAATCTCAACAGTTAGCATGCTGCGTGCGTAAAAACTAGCGTGCAAGTGGCGCAAAAGTGATTTGATGAAAAGTTGTTTTGTTTAGTCTCCTCCACACACAGTCCCATTGCACTCACTTTTCTGTCTTCAACAGGTGTCAGAGGGATCCGGACAATTCGAGTTACAAATCTTATCGATGCGCATTGCGAACGGAGAGCTGCTGAGCGGCGTGTGCTGCGACGGCGCACGGAGCGGCGCGGATAGAAAGTGCACACGGGACGAGTGCAATACGTTTTTTAAAGTTTGCCTAAAGGAATACCAGTCCAGAGTTTCCGCTGCAGGGCCCTGCAGCTTCGGAATGGGATCTACGCCTGTCCTGGGAGGGAATACCTTTTCTTTCAAGAGCTCTGTCAGGAATGACAAATCCAGGATAGTTTTGCCCTTCAGTTTTGCCTGGCCGGTGAGTGGAGACTCTAAGAAAGCGAGAGAAAAAATCTCCAAAGAGAGAAAATGTGTGTTTGCAGGGCAATTCTGCGCAATTACTGCCTGTCAATCATTCTTAACCCCCCTCCCCTCAAAAAATAGGAGAAAAAAAGGATAGAAAGCACAACAAACAAAGAGTGAGTTTCTCATTTGGCACTTGGTTCTCAGTGAATTGTCCCTTTGAGAAAGCGCCCCCCCCCCTCAAGAAACCCCCCCCATGTCTCCTCATTATGTGCGCTAATTGACCAGGTGCAGGCATTTTTGCACCATCAGGCCTAGACCTGTCTGCTTATGTGTCAGGTTGTTAAAACCGCGTTACATATAATCATAAAACCAGAGTTAGAATTTGGCTTAAGGGAGTGCAAGTGGGCAGATTATGACTTGTAATTAATCTGAACTCCTGAGTTATCTAATCCAGGAGAAAAAAAGATGAAACATTTCGAGAAATCCACTCTTTTGTTGTTGTTGTTGTTATTCATGTGTTAAATGGGTTTGGTCCTTTCCTACCATTCCTCATGAATGTGTGCCCCCTTGTCTGGCCCGATTGAGTAGATTAAAAGAATTTTTAACTCTCAGATTCTCCTTGTCTGCCTTCCTGGCAAAGCTGGTCATGTAGCACAGTACAGCAACTCCAGGGTGAAAACCCACTTTTTGGTTTCCTTAAGTGTCAGCTCTTCTTCATTGAATAAATAAATGGGCCTGACAGGCCTGTGGGAGTGTTGTAGCTCTGTGAGAGGGAGATGATTTGCCATGCTGGAGCACATTTCTATGTAGTGAGAGAGAAGAAGGGGGAGAAAAAAAAAAAGGACTGTGCACAGACTGACTGGCCCCACAGCTTGGCCCACAAACTCCTCTGCTGTGCCTGATGGGTGAAAGGCACAGTCTGTTGGTATGTGTTGTCCAATTACATCAAGGCTATTTTTACCTCAAAGTTGATGGAGGTTCTTATTGTAATTTCAGGCAATGCACGCACTTGAAAGGCCTCGAGGAGTCGAGGGGGAAAAAAAAGAATTGGACTTTTCAATTTTCCCCTTTCATGTGGTTCATTGTTGTGTGCCTTACCTGTGAGGTAGAACAGATCATTTAAATTTGTGTTTTCCCTGCAATCTGCCAGTAAAATCATGTTCTCAGCAGGATGGCGTGCAATTTGATCTAGTCTGTACTTTTATTTGTTCTCCTCTTAGTCTCTGGCGCCTCACAACTTTCTTTAAAAGACAAAGGTTTGTGTTTATGTTCACACTATGGCAACACTAAGTTGGTATTAATCCTTGCAGCCGGACTAGTTTCATCTTACTGGATAAAACCATTTCTACTTGGAAACGGCACATTGTTGACATTGAAATGCAACCCGGCGCTCTGCTCGCTTTCCTCACATTTCTCTTCTCGCACGCTGATAATGTGAATGCTTTCTTTCCAAACATGGCCTGCATGTTCTGGGCCTAATGAAGGATGTCCATGTCGTGTTTTAAAATCTCCAGATACATAGAAATATGCTGTTTTCTAAAAAAAAAAAAAAAAAAGTTCTGCACAATCCATCAGGTCACTTGTTTTGAACCCATATCTGTAGAAAACGGGAGTTTGGAGCTGCTCGCTAGTTTCTCCCATCCTTCACTTCAAGTGCTTTACTTCACTGCACATTAACAATTGTCAGGTTAGGTATGATATCACTCTTTGTCCTTTTCATCAGTTGATTGGCTGTTGTGGACAGATGGCAGTGTGGTGCAGTTGGGTTGTTGGGTACTCTGAGTTCATGAAACTCCCCCCAGCCCCCCACTCTTCTCTTTCTCTCCCTTCATCCTCTCTACTGAGCTGCATGAAGTTGGCCTCTTGTCCAGGCCAAGGGCTTTGTTTAAGTCACGCTCGGTTGGACCCCAGGCATTTCATCGCTTTAACCTTGCCACCCACGGTAACTGCGGCACTTAATGAGGCTACACACATGCGCTTAGATCAGGTAGGGGCAAGAGCCAGGCATCCAGCTGAATGACATCGGCCGCACATCTCTTTCAGAAGTGTTGCAGAGCCCCGTGCAGGTTCTGGTTAATGTCTGCCTCATGCTTGTGTTCCACAGAGAAGTGAGGGCCCTGCTACAGTGGCAAGCCGGGACAATAGTGTGCCCTCGGTGACTACAGTGAGGATTACGGAGCATAATAGACGCACTGCAGCTGTAATGCCAGCGCAGGGCAAGCAACAGGAAGCTGCAGTAGTAGACTCAGCAGTGATATAAAGGTTGGCTCTCAGGCCTTGCCTCTCTGCCCACCTCAGCAATAATTTGCCCGTGTAACACCTGTAAAAGGAAAAGGCCAGAACTTTAAAATTGGAATCCAATCCAATCCAGTTGCTCTGGAGGCCCCTCCTCCCGCCATCGTCTTTCTTTTGAGCGATTCCTTTCCCTCGCTCCGGTGATGCAGCATTTCATTTTGGGAAAAAAACCAACCAAACAAAACAAAACAAAAAGAAAACCTCTGGCGTCTCTGAGGCCTGAGACCCGGTGGTATCCCTGTTTTTGGGTTTTGGGGTGAGTCAGAGCAGTCTGAGAACCGGGATCAGGTGCGTCAAAGAACAATGCTGAGCTCGGTCGGACTGTGAGCGTGGGAGCTGTGGGAGTAATGACATGTTTGTAGTTGGCTCTGATGTGGCAGTTAAGTGCAAATTACTCAAGTGAAAGAGAGAAAAGAATGGTGTTTTTTTTTTTTTTATAATAGTGTAATTGCTGTGTTTTGTCACCGCGGCATTACATAATGCCCTCTGATGCTTCACTTCTTATCAGTTGCTCCCAGCTTCTTGGAAGGGAGAATTGAAAATATGTATTTAACTGGAAAAGATAACCTGCGCCTTTAATTTTGTTTATTTCCCTTAATGGCCTGTGAACCTTGATAAAGACTGATGACTGCCTGCTTCTTTAAACACTTCGATATGGTTTTCATTCCTGGACTCGGGTTCATGTTTTGATTAAGTTTGCCTTGTGAGTAATCTGTTTGCGGTGCTTCGTGTTTTAGTTGGCGAAAGGTGAGATTCTTTTGGTCGGGGTGAGGTTCTGTTTGTATCCTGGGCCTACGTACCTTTAACAGGATACATAAACTGAGTCTCTGTGTAACTCCTGTGATGAAAAAGTCCTGGGGAAACAATGCATTCCTTACTTCCAACCCCAATCAGTGAAAGCCGGTGGGCTTTAAAGAAGATCACAAGAGTAGGCTTTTCAGGACTGAACCAAGGTTTGATGGCAAACAGGGTGTGTTATTTAGCAGCCCCAATCATTGGTTAGATCGCAGGCTGATACCATGAAAGCGATTGACTCAGGAGAGCTGATACAGAAAGTCAACATGCCTTTGATGAAACTGTTTACATTTCCTCTGTGCTGACTGTAGGCTTAGACTAGTCCAATCTGTTCTGCCTTGCCGTTATTTAGACCTTTGACCTGTTCCATGAGACACCCCCCTCCCCCTGTACTTTTTTTTTTTTTCATAAATGTCTCAGTAATGGTACATCAAATGGCTTCATTTTCAGAAAGAGGGAAGATAAGAGGGTGTGTGAGGGGAAAATTCCCCTACTGAGAGGATTCAGTAGTGTTTTTTGGCAAGTGAATGTGATTTGAACTGGAATGATCTTTATCGCTTATGCCGCTTGTCTGTTGGACAGTGCCTGCTTGGCCGGGAAAGATAAGAAGACATATGGCCACACTTATTGCACTTGGATGTGTGTGTCTGTGTGCAAGTGTGAGAGAGGGGAGGGGGTTAGAGAGTGTGCTATGTAGTTCAAAGAGGAGAAGTGAGTCAGCTGGGAGCCTGGGAAAAGTGAACCTGGCAGTGGCAGACGGTTCGGAGCTGATAACCGCCAAGGAGTTATGGAGTGTTGGCGAATGAGGAGCCAGCCAGTATCTCACTTTCTGGGAGCAGTTATTTAGCATGAAACCAAACATCCCATTAATGGGGAAGCTACTTGTTGGATCAAGCCGCACTGACGTTTCACTTGACGTTGGGAACCCCGTGGTATAGAAACATTACGAGTGTGCCAAAAAGTGCCGAACAGAAAACATAGTTAATTTTTCTTTGTTTGTTTCAGTTTTTAACTGCGAGCCCTTTTAATCATGTTAATGAATGAGTACTACACGATCACGTGACTGCACGATTGCATAGCTTCAAAAGCGTCCGTGTTCAGGCAAGTCTAATCATAGAAGTTATGGGTGTGTAAGCGTGTGTGTCACGTTAAAGAATTCTTTCAGTGTATTTTTTTTTGTTTATTTATTTTAGGAGTACTCCATTAAACTTGCCGCCTGTTAACGCCCAGTTCACTACAATGAGGGATTTCTTTCCCATCAGTCTCGGACGCAGTGTGAAATGTTGCTGTGCAGCAGGTGAATCCGGGCTTGTTGACGTTTTCACTTGGCAGGGATCCATTGCTGTTCCCTATTTAACTGCCATTAGAATGATACCGTGTTGGCAAGTGCAAACAACAAAACAAAAACAGGGTTTTAACACAAAATCCTTTTCTTTTTTTTCTTCTTCTTCTTCTTCTTCCCCCACACATTAAATGACAAACACATCAAGTTAATGTCACCATGATTTGGAAATTCCAAAGATGTTTCTCATCTTTATTTATCTTTCAGTTGAGTTCCCATTTTTTAGGATGACTTCTCCACGTGTGCTGTGCTGTCACATGGGTGATATCCTGATATTTCAAAAGTCTGTAAACATTTGTTAGATGTATCCAAGCGCTGTTCTTTACGCTGGAGTATTGGTTCTCTAATGAGAAGTCTACACTTTTGCAACTGTGTCAAGTGCTGGTCACAGGAGGTGAATGACAACATTTACACGATACTACTTCATGCTTGAAGAGAAGCCAGAAGACTCTTGTTCCTACTGTTAAAGCAACTCTCTGTAGGTTGGGCTGTGGCTTTAGGTGATTAGGTATCACATAACTACTGACTCACTTGTTGGAGCTCTGCAGCAAGCGATTGCAGCCAATTGTGAGTCAGAATATACTGTAAAGGCTGTTGCTGATGAGCGCTGCATCTCAAATAATGGCTGCCCTGATTGCAGTGAAATACTGGCACGGGATGAGACGAATGTCTCCTGGAAAGATGGAAAGGCGAATGCCTGAGAAAACAAGGTGAAGCCATGAAAAAGCATCAGGAATGACTCATGCCCCCTTTTGTTCCTCTGTGGAAAGAGACCAGGGGTTTTCCTTCAAGCTGGTTTGTTTATCGTGAAGTCATTGCTGCGGCAGAGAGGGGGCATGGTGGCCATGCAAAAAAAAAAAAAAAAAAAATATCTGAAATGCGTCCAAGCATCACTGCTAGGGGCGAGTAGGAGTGTGAATGTAACAAGTAGGTGTTTAAGTTGGATGCCCAAGTTAATGTAAGTGGATTACACCCTCTCTCAGCCGCATGCTTTTTTCTGGGACTCTGTCGTGTGCGCTCGCAGACACATTGTCCGATTCCCTCATAACTACAGCGCAGGGTGGATGTGTAAGCCGATATCGGTGTGAGCGCTACCGACCCTGAATCGGACAAAGCGTTTTCGGCAGTGCTGAAATGTAGACGGGTCCTCCAGAGTGTAGCTCTCATTCAGTTTCTCTGTGGTTTCCCCTTTCTTGTATTTCAGGTTTTTTTCCCCATTTCACCATCTCTTACGCACGCTTTTTTTGTGTGTGTCCCATTTTTCTGCTTGTCCTTTAAAAAATAAAGTGGCGTTCCTAAGCACTTCTGCCTGACTTCATCATAGCACGCCTATTGAAGTACATAAATTAGGATGAAACTGAAAACCCCACCTACGCTGCAAAAAAAAATAAAAAAATAAAAGGAATCAACTGGCCTCTCACCACCGTTTTATAAACATGTGGAAAAACTGTATTTGGGGAAAAACTGTTTCTAAAGAGGGGCAAGGTTACAACGGCTAATATGAAGACAGATCTTTGGCTCTGCGGGCTTTTTCTGTGCGCTCTCTTATATTTGACTTATGGTTGGTTTTTTGGCACATCCAGCGCCGTCCTGCCGGGTGCGTATCCACCTAGACCAGACCACTGCCCACTGTGTCTGCCATTCTAATCACAGAGACCTCCGCACCACCCCGAGCTTATCCTCTTAATCAGATCAACGGGACTATTGTTCGGAGTTCACGTCGGTTTCTGTACTAGGCTTTGTTGTAGGCTAACCCGGTGAGAGGCAGATGAAACGTCATTGGCAAGGTTGGTGAGGTCATGGGAAATGGAAAAGTTCTGGATTTTAGTTTCTTTCTTTTCGTAGGCGTTACAAATGTACCATTTATGACACTTGAGGAAAAACACGTTCCAGCCCTCAGACCTCACAGATAAATGGGCCCAAGAACTGCAGCATTCTCGATAAAAGGGAGAATGTGTGAACCTCCTACGAGTTAGTTTGCATGGTCAGTAAAAAAACACAAGGGCACTACTGTGACGTAATTCACTGAACTTATCATGAAGTCTTTCAAAAGATTTGCCACTGAATCATTTTGTTTATGATGCAGGAACTCCTCCTCTCCACTAACGCTCCCTGTATGTCTTGTTTTGTCTTCCTCAGAGGTCCTACACTTTGATAGTGGAAGCCTTGGACTTCAACAATGAAACCAGTGGTAAGTATTTCTCCTGGTCTGGTGTCTCCATCTTGCCTTCTGTTCATTTCTTTTCTTTTCTTTTTTCTTCTTTTTTCCCCCCTGTCACAGCAGTGTCTGGGAGGAGTTTCGTTGAAGGTCAGGGAAGGAAGTTTATTCTTCCTGAACCCCCCCTGCCCTCTTCCACATGGTCCACTGGGTGGTTTTGTATGTGCGTGTGCGTTAAAGTGTGTTGACAGGTGGCTACAGGGAGGAGATGAGTTAAAGGAAGTAAGAGGAAGAAGATGGGAGTGGGGAGGGCTGTCAAGGTAGAGGAAGGGTGCCCCCCCCTTTTTTTTTTTTTTAAGACAACAGAGCCACGCTGCTCCCCCAATAGAAAAAACATTTTTATTTGGCTCATGACTGATGGCGGGTGCTGCCAGCCAGGGTCGGGGTCACACTGTCTCACTGTCACTGAGGCGTGAAACATAGTTCATCCAGCCAACCAGCTTGAGGCTTTGACTGGTGTGTAGGAGACTGAAGCCTCAGAGCCCTGCTCTGTTTGAGGTTGAAGTGACCTCTGGCCTGTGCCTGACCGCAGGCATATCGGCGGGCTGAGCTCAGAGCATGTGCGGTGGAAGACTACTAGTCAATAATGTTTGGGTAAATGCCTTGAAAAATACAGATGGTCAATACCACAGGCGGGTGGGGGTTAAGATGATTATAAAAAGATGTTCAGCCACAAAAGCGGCTTTCTATCACCACGCAAAATACTAGTGAACTGGAGTGAGTAGGACAAGTGACAAGAAGTAGACACCACTATGAGAGAGGAGGCGGCGCTATGTGGGCATTTTCACATGGGCAGAGTAAGAAACCCCAGCGGGGTATCTGTGAAATATTGGTACTTAAACTGCTTGAAATTTCCAGAATTTAAAAGTCTGTATTTTTGACAACTCTGCCACTGTGAGACTTGAGCCGCTCTTCCCATAATTATGCCATCAACCTGACTCTAAATTCTAGTTCCTGCTGGGATTCCTGCTGGCTGGTGGTCAGCGTTGTGATTCCAGATGAGGGCAGGGCCTTATCCCGTGCTTGTTTATGTCTTTTTCGAGCTCAGCGAGGTTTCGGTCTTTTCTGCTGTATTTGCCGCTCCCCGGAGACCCATTAGGGCATCGGTGTGAAAAGCCCCCCGAATGTACACATGCGGTGCTGTTCAAGCCTCTGAGCCTCCAGCAGGCTGGCTCGAGGTTCTGTAGGCTTCGTGTGTTTTGACCGACATCTAAACAGATTCCTGAACAGAATAAAACATCTGGCTCAAGTTAAACACCTGTGTAAATGTAGAACCTGAATCGTTTAGTGTTTATAGCGTGTTTGAGAAACCAGTTTCTTCTTGCTTTTTTTCCTTCTTCTTTTTTTAAAATTAGATTAAAAAAGTTCTTTTTTTCTTTTCTAGCATGTCCTTTCTAAACTTTTTAAAGTTGGTCTGATTTATGTTAAGCTACGAGCCAGGCAGCAGGTAGCAAGGGCGTGCTACTCCTGACACTGCAGGCCAGCAGTCGGTAGAGAAATACCACACGGTTAATCTTTGGATTCCAGAGTACTGCGAAATATCACCGGGCACTGTGATTTCAGGACGCCGCCGTACACAACACAGCGCAGTAAATAAATAACAGCGGGCCATCCACCCGCCCCCCCGCGCTGCATTGCATCATACTACACACAGGAGCGATTTACCTCGCGGTCAACCACCCCTGCTCGTGTGAGCGCAGTAAATGATGACTGTGACACATTTTTCATTCTCTCCCAGGTGGAAGATTTAGACATGGAGTAGCGAGCGCGAGTGAATGAGTGGTGTTAATGCGAAAGGGCTTGCATGTAGACGGTGCGGTGTCTGGAGGTTGGGGTGAGCGTGTTTGCTCTGCGAGCGTTGCTCTCGCCTCCGTCCTCTTCTATTTGCCAGAGCTGTGACCTCTTCAAGTTTGACTAAAACGCAGGTCTGTTTCTGTGTGGATTTTTACAATCAAAACATAAACTTGGTTCCCTCCTGAAGTGAAGATGGAATCTTCCAAGTGTTGATTTCAATACTTTTGGGTGCTGTTGGTGCCAAAAAAAAAAAAAAATGCATGTGAGGAAGGCAGACTGGGGGGGAAAAGTGCTGATGGCACATTGGCTGGCTTCCCAGTAGTGACTGTGGCATCCTCGCACTGTAATTTACGGCGGCTGCAGTTCTGTCCTCGCCTGAGCAGATGCAGAGGGCAGCGTCAGAGACCAGCAGTTTCCTCAAGCTGTAAACCTGAGAATCACAAACCAACCATGGAGAGTTGGAAAGGGAAGCGTGAGAAAAAAAGCAGTTAAAAGTGCTCATTACCCGCATCCTTTTTTTTCTTTCCTGCATTTCATCCCACTACTTTTCTTCCTCTCCAGCACACATAGTTGCTTTAATTACATATAATCTGCTATGTAAGGGATCTTCTGCAATTTGTGTCAGAATTCTTGGTCCGGTTTTGGGCTCTCGCTGTATGATCAAGGAGCAAAGTGCAAAAGCCAAAAGCGTAATGTAGGATGCTGCATTCCACTGATGTTGGGTTTTTTTTGTTTTTTCCTCTCATCCCCAAACATTTAATGAAACTCAAAAGAACCAGAACAGAAAAAGTAGTATTTTTCTTTCCTTTACTATGAAATTCACAAGTACGACTGCTTGTGCTTCCTTTTTTTCCCCTTTAAGGTGTAGATGGGAGGTTGATAGAGAAAGCCTCTCATTCTGGCATGATCAACCCCAGCCCGCAGTGGCAGAAGCTGACGCACAACGGCCCCGTAGCCCAGTTTGAATACCAGATCCGGGTCAGCTGCGACGAGCACTACTACGGTTTCGGCTGCAACAAGTTTTGTCGGCCCAGAGACGAGTTCTTCGGGCATTATACGTGTGACAACAATGGAAACAAAACCTGCCTGGAAGGCTGGTCTGGACCTGACTGCAACACAGGTGAGGCCTTTGGTGAGAAGGTAGCATGAAGTAATGGAAGAAGTCACTTTGAAACAGATGCTGCTGGAGAAAACTGCGTAAGACTGCAGGATTAGTCTTTATGAGTATGAACGAAATGCTTTCTGTTGAATTGAATGACATCTCCGTTATCCCACCCCCCCACCCCCCTTTTTTTCTTCTTTCCTTGTGTGAAAAAATCATATTTCCTCCAGAAAACGAGCCTGGGCAGTAGTCAGTTTAATAAGTGTCTTACCATGCCATGAGACTGCGGTTCTTAGACTGTCAGTCTGCTGATTTGTATGCCACTAAAACGTTGTTAAATGTTGATTGACTAACAGTTGTGGGTTGTGAAGAGGGCAACCAGGAGAAGTTAGAGATCCAGTGCAGTTTTGGCAAGGCATGCATGGTTGTCTGTAAACAGCTCTGATTGTTCTACAGACAGAAATGTCAAATAGCACTAATTATAATATTTGCTGTTATAACTGCCACAGGCCAAGTGTGAATCTAGTCACCGTGCAGTTAAATGATTAATTCTTCCTCTTCTTCTAGCTATATGTCGACAGGGCTGCAGCACTGAGCACGGATCGTGTAAGGAACCAGGTGGATGCAAGTAAGTGCTGCTTCATGAGACTTTTCTGCACTTTTCCAAATGAAATGCCGACCGTTGATTGCCCAGTTTCCGCTTCTTGTACATTTACAGTACTTCCTGATCCATAGTATTTCAGCTAAGGGAACTTCCCTCAACCAAATTCCTCCATATTCCATACATACTTAATGCCCACGGTTGCTCAAATATAACCGTTTGAGCTTCTGCAGTAATAAACTGTCAGTAAACATACGTTTCCTCGTCCTTCGCCCTGCAGGGGAGGGATGTGTCTTTCGAACAAAATCCCCATACTCTGATTTTTGAGCGATTTCCTTGTAAAATGAGAGAGTTTTTTATGCAGTGTTTCGCACCATGCACATTCTTCTCCTGAGTAACGAACCACAAAAACAAAAACTATGCAGGTGCAAACAGCTCAGACACATGAAAAAAAGAAGTTTGCCTGTGGTGGGAAAGAGCCGCGTGCTTGCGGTGAAATACTACTGGTGGCTGACGCTAGATGTGTCTCTAGGCGCTTTTTGAAGCAAAAGGGAAGAGAGTAGCAAAATCTAGCCACAAAGTCGCAGTGACGTAAGCTGAAGGGTGATGATGTTTGCACATCAGGGGCCCATGCTCAAATGATTTATTTTCACAGATTAAAAACAAAGCAAAAATACACACACGAGTGAAAACAAATTACCCAGAGCCGAATTATTTGCAACCTCTGGTAAAAAAGTGATTTGATTACTTTGCAATATGTATGATGGTGTTCTCAAAAAAAGTTATACCAATTTATGTATATCAGTATGCTGATTATTTACCAGTTGTCATGTAATATCAGTTGGGACAACAGCTAATCTAAGCCTCTTTTCTTTTAACAGTCCAAATGTTGTTTTTCCCACAAAATATCCCAGTCTTCACTCCTTTTGGACTGAGCCAGCCTTTTATCTTCTTTGGCTGGAATACCCTGCGCAGGGAGCCATTTGATTCAAGTGCCTTTACTTGCTGTGGGGTGTGTTGCCAGAAGCCTGTGGTGGTGATCATTTAGATGTGTAGGGATTGTGTCCAAGCACCAGTTTTGACATGGCACAGATCTTTCTCTGTACATGTTTTTGGCTTCCCGGCCAACAGACTATCACTACCAGGGCTTTAACAGAGATGTAGGCTGAGCTGCTTGTAAATCTCTCGTGGAGCTCTTGTGGATGGGGGCTGCCAGTCTGCGCAGTAGGGCTCGACTGCCACAGCCCTGCTGGAAATGTAGCTCTCCAAACGAGGGGAAGTGTTAAGCAGCGAAATCGTGTGTAACATTCGGATGAGTCTTAAAGTCTATTGTTTATGTAGCTAATGGCTTCCTAATGCTGTTTACGCGCGCAGCCAGAGGAAAAGCCCAGCACAGAAGGGTATCGGCGTTAGGGCATTGTGTGTGCGCAGTAAGAGTCGACTCTCATCCTCATCCCGGAGAAGGGCCCCACGGCGTCCAGCTCTTCCCACAGTTCAGGCAATGGTTGCTTTCTTACTTGTCTGATTTGGCCATAAATCAAGCACGGGGATGATCAGGTTTGTTCATTCTGTGCTGCAGCTTTGTTGTTTTTCCCAAGCTTTTGACATCATCGAGTTTCATGTAATTGCTTGTGTGACTACTGGCAGAACAAGAGCCTGAATGTCTTTTAGTCCCTGTACAGGTGTGGCTATATTTAAAGCTCTGGGTTTAACTCTGTTTATATGCACTCTGCCAACAAACTCTCCAAGCAAGATCTACTGCTGCTGTAGTCAGTGAGCAGTTTCCCATCGTTGGGCCGTTGCGGCGTCTCAAACAACTGCAGTACATAGCAACATTAGCTGCAGGCTTGGGCAGCCCCGTTGTCGCAGCAAAGCCGTAGCTTAATGACTTTAGAGTCTTTAGTGATACCCTGAGCGTCCGCTCTTGCTAATGGAGTAACAACAGTGCACCTGTGGCCTGCACAACAGTATGAGAAAGCACACGTGCACTGCAGCAACCTATCAGATTCTCATGGGTATGAAATCTTTGTGCATCAGCAGAACTGCAAAGTCTAATGTCACATTCCCCAGTAATTTGGCTGTGTAATAACTGTAAATGATTTGGGATCCTGCTGCGGGGATTCCAGCTCCACTTCTCATGGAGGGGGATTAGCACACTTTTAAGAATAGCCTCTTTAATCACAGACTGAGGTTTACTTAACCGCCGCGTTTATTTTTACAGTCCGTCCGTTTCTTGAGGCTAATCAGCGCGCCGCTTCCCCCCCCCCCCAGTCGCCCGCAGGGGGTGGGCAGGAGCGGGAGGGGGGCGCTGCGTTTCCTGTCGCTGGGCTCTGCGGCAAAGCAGGGACTGCATTGCCGCTTTGCCAGCTTTTTAAAGAGCCGATTTATCAACCGGGGCTGGATTGCCGTCTTAATTATGGAGCCGAGCGAGAAAGGGAGCAGCATTATCGGTGTAATTATGAACCTGGATATTTCAGTGGTCAGCAGCCTGTGTCCTCACCCTCGGGGCGCAAGTCTGACTTCTGACTCATGGGAACCAGGACGAGCAGCAGTGTAACAGCCAAGAAGGCTGAACCCTCCTCGTCTGCTGCTGCCAAGCCACAGGCGTAGTGATGTTAAAGGGAGCGTCTAGTCGCATGCTAATGTTAGCTGTGCTAAAGGTCCCATTGGAACTGTAATTTAGTGTGTTGGGTTTTTGTTTTCCTTGTTTAGTAAAATGCTAAATGCTCCTCTTTCGTCGTCGTCGGCTCCAAGTATTGTTTAAAGGCTGTTACATAAACACCCTGCTACTTAAAATTCATTTGCGGTCTTTTAAGATGCAGCCCAGTTGTGGGAGCCTGTTTGTTTCACACTAGTGTGTACTTCATTAAGTTAAGATTATGGCTGAGTAGCTGCTGAACGAATCTGGAATACATGGAAGATTAAAATATTAACATTTTCAGGCAGTGCATGGATTATCTGACCTCATCTGTGAAGGTTGTGAACTTTTTTTGAAGGCTGTGCATCTGTCACTGTCCGTCTCTACTTGTTGTTTTTTAATTTTCTGCATCTATATCTCTGTGTTTTACAGGTGTCTGTATGGCTGGCAGGGTCAGTACTGCGACAAGTGCATCCCCCACCCCGGCTGTGTGCACGGCACCTGTAAAGAGCCGTGGCAGTGCCTTTGTGACATCAACTGGGGCGGTCACCTTTGTGATAAAGGTTAATTTCCTTCTCTTATTTCAGCTGCGCTCACTGTAGGAGCAACCGTTGTTGTGCCCAAACAAACTGTGATCCTCCCCCCCTTCTTTTTTCTTCTTCTCCCAGACCTGAACTACTGTGGCACTCACCAACCGTGCCAGAATAGAGGGACGTGTATCAACACAGGACCTGATAAGTACCAATGTACCTGCGCGGAGGGTTACTCAGGAGCCAACTGTGAGAGAGGTGAGTGTCCGTGTTGGCTATATCTTCCAAGCATTCTTACAGTTAGAATAAATGGGAATGTTCTGGGCTCACCAAGCTTGCAGACAAAAGGTCAGAGGTGCCTTCAGTTTGTAATCAGAGGAGGTGGTAACTCAGCAATAATCTGTTTCCACTCCAGAGTAAGTGGCCCCCGAGTCAGGTAATCCACCGATCTTGATCTTTTGGGGCCTGTCATCCTTCTCTCCTCGAGACAGATGGGGTGTGTTGCTAAGGTTCAGCTGTTGCAAACACTTACCATGGAGATGACGGGTTTTTTTCCTCATTAAATCTGAGGCTTGCAGGGTGCTGACAGCTTAACTGCAGAGATGTCAGGAAACCATGCCCCTCATAACAGGAGGTCTGCAGACCGGACGATACGTTGGGCTATTGTAACAAGGAGGCCCCAGGGTGCGAGCGCTGCATCCCTTCCCTTCCCTCCTCCCCTCCCCACGGCATACCGAGGGGACGTCCGCCTATCACCTCCGACTGCCGAGTTATTCCTCGAGCAAATCGTTAATTTTTGATTTGTTTGGTGCTCACTCATCCTTTACTCATCTGTAAAGGAGGTGCCGCGACTGCCCCCTCTCCCGCTCTCCCTCCCGCCACTCTCATCTTGTGCCGCCTCTCAGAAGAAGAATGGCGGGGAGTCGGAGGGAAGTCACGGTGCATTGGCCGGGTCAACTTAGCATGAAAGATGATTTCCTGGTGGTGCAGTCTGCCTGGGCGGGTAATGAGAGCGAGAGAGAAGGGGATTTTTGAGCGGCCTTTCGGGGCAGAGGAGGAGGTTTCAGAGGTGAAAGAATGACTCGATCCCTGGACGTGTAACAGCTTGGACCGCGGGTAGAGGGCTCACGTTTCTAAGGGATAAAAGTCAGAACCTGAATCTGCATTTTCATGTCATGATTTGTTTCAGTATCAATAAAAATAATATATATTCTGTTAGCAGGCACAGTGGCAGAAATATGTATAGTTGTGGCACCTAGACTGTGGAATAACCTCCCTGTACATATTCGTATGGCCGAGTCTATCCAGTCTTTTAGATCTCGTCTTAAAACTTATCTGTTTACTTTGGCCTTTGATTCTAACTAGTTGGCTGATTTTAGCTTATTGTGTTGTTACCTATTGTTTGTTGTCCTATTTTATTGTTTGTTTTAATTGTCTTGTGTTTTGACTGACTGTGAAGCACTATGGTCAACACTGTTGTTTTAATATGTGCTATATAAATAAACTTTGATTTGATTTGATTTGATATATTTGTGATGCTTAGTTTGTCATTAAAACAACAAGGATTTTTGTTTTGTGATCTCTCTTTGTAGCCGAA
This sequence comes from Oreochromis niloticus, assembly GCF_001858045.2. NCBI lineage: Eukaryota > Metazoa > Chordata > Actinopteri > Cichliformes > Cichlidae > Oreochromis > Oreochromis niloticus. The sequence goes on from NC_031978.2 coordinate 23,240,143, forward strand.
CACGCCTGTCTCTCCAATCCATGTTCGAATGGAGGGAGCTGCTCAGAAACCAGTCAAGGCTACGAATGTCAGTGCGCACCAGGCTGGACCGGCCCCTCCTGCACGATCAGTAAGCCTGAATGTGTGCACATTCTTAATGTCAGTACCTTTTCACAGAAAATATCCTGTTGCTTACACGAGACCCTCTTCTCCTGCGCAGATGTTGACGACTGCCTTCCAAACCCCTGCAACCATGGCGGTACCTGCCAGGATCTGGTTAACGGCTACAAGTGCCACTGTCCTTCGCAGTGGACTGGGAAGACGTGTCTAATAGGTGAATCACGCACCCTCTCTACACCACTTCACAGCTGTCGGCAACACGTGTGCATGCCACTAACCGCCTTCTCTCACCCTCTAGATGCCAACGAATGCGACAGCAAGCCTTGCGTCAATGCCAACTCGTGCCGCAACCTGATTGGTGGATACTTCTGCGAGTGCCTCCCTGGTTGGACGGGGCAGAACTGTGACATCAGTGAGTCTGAATTCTGTCAGCAGCAGCAGCTGCGGGTCAGGACGTCTGTCCAGCTCCTGTCGCTCTTTTAGATATTTCAGTTCCTTTCATCGTGTACATGCTGCATGGAAGCTGTAACGTGAAGGTGTTAAGTAGAGTTGGACAAGTGCAGTCCTCCTTTTTATTTTTTTCTCCTGCAGTGTAAATGAATCTGCTTTATCATTATGAGGTCTGTGTGTGTGTGTGGCCAAGGCCACGGTGATTAAGGGTGGCTCAAAACAATCGCAGGGACTAGTTTCACTTGGCAGCAGAGGGGATTGCTCAATACGCTGTTTTGCACCGAGTTTTGCAGCCACATCATCCAGCTCACATGCACAGCACTCTCCAGCTCCGACAATGTTTTTAAAGGCCCCTAGCATGGGAAACTCAAAGCACAGACTTGTTTTTAAAGACAGACTATTTAGTTAAGCTGTTCAGAATTAAATCTCGGATTTGTTTTCATGTGCAGATATAAACGACTGCAAGGACCAGTGCCAGAATGGGGGAACTTGTAAGGTAAGGTCAAAAACCCATCTCGCTTTATCTGGTATTGCTGGTTTGCTTGCCAACTTGTTTGCTTTATTGTGTCTCTTTTGTCAAAGCCAGAGACATTTGCAGCGGTTGTATAAATAGCTGCCGTAAACGGTTCCCTCCAAACCGACAGTGGAATTGTTGTGGAATTCCTCTGAAATCAAATCTGAGAGGAGTGGGTTCAGAGGGGTTTCTGAGGGAGGGGCGCGCAAGTTTCTCGACCACACTAGATAGAATTACCATAAACATTATTGCGTTGAGCCCGTGCCAGGAAAATGTGTTGAAATAATTGTGTAGCTGTGATATTTACCCCCCCCGTCCTGTTCATTCTGTGCCCTGGTTTGACAGTTATTGTTTGGACCCCACCCTTTGAAAGCAGTTAATCAAATTTGTGGCTGCGCGAGGTTAACTCCGGCTTCTCTCCCTCATACTCTCTCTCCCTCTCTTTCTCAGGACTTGGTAAACGGCTATCGGTGCGCGTGCCCGCCTGGGTTCGCCGGCGAGCACTGCGAGAGGGACATCGACGAGTGCGCAAGCTCGCCGTGTCTGAACGGCGGCCGCTGCCAGGACGAAGTGAACGGATTTCAGTGCCTGTGTCTGACTGGCTTCTCAGGAAATCTCTGCCAGGTGAGGCATGACTCCCACCACTATCCCACACCAGTGCGTGCAAGCATCTTCCCTTTCCTCATTCAGCGTTTTTAAGCCTCTCTTTGCTAGCGCTGCCTGTATCTTTTGGGTTTGTTGTAAAGTTTTCCTGCCCCACCCTCTTAAACGGCTGTTGTTCCACAGTCCTCCTTTTTTAAAAAGGGAGTGCTTTGTTGAAGCTGCTCCTGGCTACAGTGGGATACATTCCTCAGCGCTGAAGCCCAGACTCAGAGGACGGGTCCTATGTCTCTGGCTCGTCCCCCCCTCCCCCCCTCCCCTCCTCCTCCTCCCCTCCTCTCCTCTCCTCTGAGCGCTGTGCGTGTGTTGTTTCCTGGCACAGTTTGTGGGGAGGATGCTGTGGGTTTTGCTCTGTTTTCTGTAGCAGAAACTATGTCAACTATCAGGTTCATTGCTCTCTATTCAAAACCTTTTCTTCCATAGCTGGATATTGATTACTGCTTGCCCAACCCGTGTCAGAACGGGGCAGTCTGCTTCAACCTGGCCACAGACTACTACTGCGCCTGCCCAGAGGACTACGAGGGCAAAAACTGCTCTCACCTCAAGGACCACTGTCGCACCACCACGTGCAAAGGTATGTCTCCTGATGCAACTACTACAAGCTCTTTGCCCCCCCCCCGAGGGGCCTGAAAGATGATCTGTGCACCGTGATGTTGTATAATGCTGAATAAGGCCAGATATTCACTATTTGCCTGGATACTTTGCCCACATTTTCCCATGAGGGCAGTACCTGTATTTTAGTTTCACTCAAAGTAATTTCTTGGCCAAGGTGAGCAGGGCTTTTTTTTTTTCTGTTGTTTTTTTGTTCAGCTCTCTTGATGATGGCCCTCCCTCCCTTTCCTCAGCAAAGCTTTTCCGATGATTCTTCCCTGAAAACCTGGCAAAGGGCTGATAGCACCGTGTGTGTTCTTAGTAATGACTTGGTGGGCTACCTCTTCTTTTCCCCCTCAGTGAATGCGCACATTTCTCTCTCTTTCTCCCCGTCTGTGTAATTGAGTGAGTGGACCAACCACAGAGTCAGATACCAGGCGCAAGATTCTCTCTGCTCTTGGCAAGAATTAAGTGATTACAGGGGAACAAATTCACCCAGCTCACCTAACCTGATCAGACAGGGGGAAGGGAAGGGATTTCAGTTCAGAGTAAAATAGATCAGAATGAATTGCTTATGAAAGCATAACAGCTTATCTCTGTTCTGCTAATCATTCTTTTTATTTGCCTTTTTTTCTTTTTTAACAGTACCCTTTTTCTCTGGACTTTTTTTTTAACCACATGGGCATTATATCTGTAAAGGCCTGTTGCCCTGTAGATCTGTCGTAATGTGTCTTGCATCCCTTCTTTTTTTATGGTAAACATGGGTCATAAGGCAAAATGGGACCTGGTTTAAGGCTTATTTATAATTTGCAATAAGCCTTTCATAAAGTCATTGGTTTTACTATTTAACTTGATTGCCTCTCTGCAGTGATTGATAGCTGCACGGTTGCCGTGGCATCCAACAGCACACCAGGAGGAGAGCGTTACATCTCATCAAACGTTTGTGGACCTCACGGTCGCTGTCAGAGTCAGGCCGGGGGCCAGTTCAGCTGCGAGTGCCAGGAGGGTTTCAGAGGCACCTACTGCCATGAGAGTAAGGACAGAGTCCAAATGCACAACTGATCACACTGTATCACGTCATAAATCTAACACATCTCTTGCCATTTTCAGACATCAATGATTGTGAGAGTAACCCGTGCCGCAACGGGGGCACGTGTATCGACAAAGTCAGCGTGTACCAGTGCATCTGCGGTGACGGCTGGGAAGGCGACCACTGCGAGATCAGTGAGTATGATTGTTTATCCTGCAACCTCAAAACAAGCCCACACTTCCTTCATGGTGCCTCTCGATTCATCTTTCAACACAACGTTTGTTTGATATGCCGCACATAAATCACGCTGCCGTCTATTGTTGCAACCAGACATAGATGACTGCAGCACCAACCCCTGTCATAATGGAGGGACATGTCGAGACCTGGTGACGGACTTCTTCTGCGAATGCAAAAATGGCTGGAAGGGAAAGACTTGCCACTCCCGTAAGCTTTTTTTTTTTCTTTCTGCTTTTTCCACACCCGTGTAGACTGTCTGTGCAGGCTCATGGTATGTGCCAATGGCTCTTTGTAATTACCCAGTATTTTCTACATTGTGCTGAGTGTCATGTAAGAAAGACTGTCCATGCACCCTCCAGGCGAGAGTCAGTGCGATGAAGCCACATGCAACAACGGAGGCACCTGCTATGATGAGGGTGACACATTCCAGTGCAAGTGTTCCCCGGGGTGGGAGGGAACGACGTGCAACATAGGTGAGTCATCCAGCTTGGTTTAATGTTTCATCTCTGCACGCACACACAAGAAGTAGTTTGCTTTATGGGAGAGCTCCGTGTTGACTCGGATCTTAATCAGATCTGTCAGATCTGCGAGGTCCACAAACAGTTTTTATCCCTTCGTTCTGTCAACGCTCCCTCCCTCTCTCGTCTACCTCCTTGCCCATTTCTCTCTCTCCTTTGAGTGCTGACAGACGTATGCTTAAAATGCCTGATTGCACTGACAGTACACTTCAAAGTCAAAGAATATGGGGGGTAAAAAGGAAAATGAAGGCTGTCAAGGAGAAGGGGGAAAGAAAAAAAAAAAAGCTCAGTCAAAGGCAGTCTTCTCAGTTGGGTTGAGGTTCATGATTGTGCTGATGATCCTCCTGGTTGTTCGGGAAAGCTCGCTGACAAAATCAAACTTTACCTTTCTCTCTCTGTTCTCAGCCAAAAACTCGAGCTGCCTTCCAAACCCGTGTGAGAATGGAGGTACCTGCGTGGTGACGGGGGATTCATTCACCTGCGTCTGCAAGGAAGGCTGGGAGGGTCCCACATGCACCCAAAGTAAGAAAGGGCAGAGGGTGGTGGTGTAATAGATAAAGGTGGACAGTTACTGCCATTAAATTATGATAAACATTGTGCTACCTAGTGCAAAGGTGAAGTCCTGCATCTGATTAGAGCAGACTCTCCCATCATCTTTTGATCTGTAGCTCCCCCACCCCCACCCTCCTTCCTCTTCTCTTTCTTCTCTCCCTGGCTGCTGCCGGCCATGAGAGGAGAAAGCGAAGGAGGAGGGAGAAAAGGGCTCAGGAAAGTGGAGACAGATGTTTCTCCCCCTTTCTGCTAGCTCAACACGCGCCCCCCTCTCTCCTCTCATTCGTTGCATTCCTGTCCAAACAGTGACATGTCTGCTTGTTCTAGAGCTCTCCTCCTTCACTTCCCTGATATATATATATATATATATATATATATATATATATATATATATATATATATATATATATATATATATATATATATATATATATATATATATATGTGTGTGTATATGTGTGTGTATATGTGTGTGTATATATGTATATATATGTGTATGTATGTATATATGTATATATATATGTATGTATGTATATATATGTATATATACATGTATATATATATATATATATATGTGTGTGTGTATATATATGTATGTATATGTATGTATGTATATATGTGTATGTACCCCCCCCCCTTTCCTGGGATCCCTGCCCTGTATGCATGCACTCTAAAACATGAATTCCGCTTGAAACTTTTTTGGATGGGAGGGAGAAAAGGTTGGGATGGAATTATGGGTGTTGCCAAGGGGTGGGTGGGTGGGTGGGTTGCATTTTTGAGGGTGAGAGTCGACTCAGTGTTGTTAATAAGGCATCGTGATCAGACAGCGCTGAGTCCGGGCTCGACTGGCCCAACACGCCTCTGCACACGCAAGCTCAGACGTGCTCTTGCTGTCATGTGCACAAAACATGAGAATGATCAACATGCTCACTGCTCCCGTCTCCCTCCCTCCCCATTCTATTTTTTTTTCTCTTTCAGATACCAACGACTGCAGTCCACACCCATGGTAAGTGGAAGCCAAACATTTCCTGCAGATTTAGACAGATGTAAACAAGCTGCTCCTCCTGTGTGATAGTTTCTCACCTGCGACGCTTTCACTCTCTGCTGGGAACCAGGCATACACCCTGCCCCTGTCATTCCTGGGATGCAGTCAGTTAACTCTGTTTAGTGAACTCCCTAACCCAAGCGCACTTGTCCAATACAAAGAATAGGAGTGATTGCTTTAATTATCTTTGAGAAATTGTTCAGTTGACTGGTGAGAAAATTCCAGACTGAAATTATCCCCCTCCCCTCTTTTTTTTTTCCTTTTTTTTCTTCCAGCTACAACAGTGGAACTTGTGTCGATGGGGATAACTGGTACCGCTGCGAGTGCGCCCCAGGCTTCGCTGGCCCAGACTGTCGGATCAGTGAGTATTAACCCTGCCTCCAGAACGTCCCCCTGATCGCAGTTTGAGCAGTCAGTTAGAGCATGCCCGGGACCATCAGTCACTCCAAATGGAAGGTCTAGTCAGCCAATTATCTTTTCATTGGGCTTCAGGCCAGGCTGAGCCATTTTGGTGTCACTCCACCAAGCCTCGCTGCTTTCCCTGGGGGAAACCAGCTTAGCAGGCCAACGGCTAATCAGCCATGCTCTCTGACACTGATTACACAGATTGTTTTCCCTCTTAAAGGCTTTCAGATGGCCACATTCTTTCCCATTGCAAACCCTTTGTTCGTCTAAGTCCAGCCTTTAGCTCCTGCATACCTGCTAATGATGCTGCCTAATAAGACCAGGGCTGGCACAAAGCATGTTTGCTTGTTTGTTTGTTTTTTCTAAGTAATCATTATTATTATTAACTGGTTAGTATGTACTGTTCAAATGATGCACAGCCTTAGTGAGTTTAGCCTAGGAATTAGACTTGTGTGCAGACTGAAATATTCGAATGCTGTGTGGCTGTGCTCTTTATGCCACAAAGGAACCAATTCTTACCCCTGGCTTCTCTCCTCTATTGCAGATATTAATGAGTGCCAGTCCTCTCCATGTGCCTTGGGCTCCACCTGTGTGGATGAGATCAATGGATATCGCTGCCTATGCCCACCAGACAGGACCGGATCCCACTGCCAAGAAGGTAGCAGCCGCCACATGATGTGGAAAACAACCCCCAAGAAATATGAAAATGAAGGAAAAAATAATAATTGAAAATTATTATTGAAAATAATTATTTCTAACACTGTGACTGCTTTTACACAGTTACAAGAAAACCTTGCTCTGTTAATGGACACGTCACCCCTGATGGAATGAAATGGGATGAAGACTGCAACACTTGCCACTGTTCCAATGGGAAAGTTGTATGCACAAAGGTAAAGTATTCATGAATGCTCGGCACACCTGTGAAGTCTGTCATGCTTCCGAATGGAAGAAGTGCTGTGGAGAACTGCACAAAATGGATCGCGTTGATGTTTGGTGTCTTGTTTTCCATGAGAAGGTGTAGGTAGGGCCTCAACATTATGTGTCACTGGGTGGAGTTGGCTCAGGAGTGCCAATTTCTTGATGCAGTTAGTTAATTAGAACATGAACACACACACACCGGTTCCCACTAAGGGACGATTGGGTGAGTTAGACAGTAGTGCTGTCATCATCATGGCTATCTAACCGCTAGATGAACAATGGTGGCTTACTAGTGGAGCTCACCTCGGGAAGAAAATGCATCGTGGGATTGAAAAAGATCTGGGAGATGCACTGTAGGCTACCATTTAAAACTTGGCCTGACATCACAGTATTGTTTGTTTGTGATACATAATAATCTCTGACATGCAGTGGAGACGAATCAATCTTTGGACAGCTGTTAACACTGGTCCAGTTTTTTGTTTTTAGACATTCGTACAGTGTGACTCATCCTCTGGAGACCCCAAGTAGTAAATTAAATACAAGTCTCTTCCACAGTTGTGCAGATGTACGGGGATACGGCAGTGACAGTTTGAAAGTGTTTTCTACTGTATAGCGTACTTAATATGATATAAATGTATCAATGCTCCTGTGTTTTTCCTCTCCAGATGTGGTGTGGCCCCATGTCATGCAAACTGGGTGCCAAGGGCCGAGGCGAGTGCCCTTCAGGCCAGAGCTGCATCCCCCTCAGGGAGGGCCACTGCTTTGTGAAGCCCTGCATTGAGCTGGGAGAGTGCTGGCACTCCGACCCTCCCCAGCCCCCCACCAAATGCCACCCCAGCTCCACTTACCAGGACAACAGCTGCGCCAACATCACCTTCACCTTCAACAAGGAGATCATGCCTCGAGTGAGTTACCTAGGCACCAGGGAGGAAGAGATTGAATTTAACAGGTTTTGGGCTCGTTTTCCATCCCTCCCCTCCACCAGCAGTCTTAAATGAATGGGAGCGGCAAACTGTGAAAGATTACCCATTCCTCCAGGGCAGAGAGACTCCTTAACAATTCAGCCATGTATTTAAATGTGCTCCATGAAGGAGTGGGGGAAATGTGGGAATATTTCTCTCGGAGTCTTGTCTGCATACAAGTTTTGTTCCTGAGACTGAGGGATTCATGACTTTTTAGCTTCTGCCAATCCCAATCTTAAACCAACCACATGGGGAGATTAATTTCAGGATGATATGGATTTTGAGCTGAACAGGACCACTGGCGACTCTGTCACCACATAGAATGATCACTTGCCAGTTGCCTAACAAGCATGACAGCAGATAGTGACAAGCATATGAGTTTGCGGTCTTTAATCTAAATTAGGTGGATAGGATGTTGGAACATGATGCCAAAATGCAGCCTTGGCTCTTCTTCTTCTTTTTTTTTCTTCTTCTTGATTGCCCTTTTTTTTCTCTCCCCTTTTTTTCTGTGTTTGTTAACATTTGCTTCATTTCCTTCAGGTCCAGGGCTTAACTGTGGAAGGAGTATGTAAGCAGCTGAGGAGCTTATACGTGGTCAAGAATTTCTCCTTGGAGCATTCTGTGTCCATAACCTGTGACCCCTCATTCTCAGCCAGCAACGAGATCCACGTCTGCATCGTGAGTACTTCCTTCCACTCACTCTGCCATGTTTGGCTGCTTCCATTAAAGCACACACAAAAAAATGCTTTTGATTTATAACCTGCATCGTAGAGTTCTTGCAGCTGTGGTAGGATGTGTTATGGACGTAGGGTTGAGTTTCTGTGGTCTCAGTTTACAACAGCTAAACACTTAAATTTCACACCTCACTTTATTCTTTGCCTTTAGTCGACTGATGACCACCGCTTGGACGGGAGCCCCGTTAAAGAGATCACAGAAAGGATAATTGACCTGGTTAGCAAGCATAACGGGAACAACACGATCATCTCCGCCATCGCAGAAGTGCGTGTGCCAAGCCCCAGCAAAACTGGTATGAACTGAAACTATTTGTGTTTGATTATGAAGTTTTCCAGACTTGCACACACCTGCATGTGCTGAAATGGGTGGGAGGATTTTCAATTTTTTTTTTTTCTAAAGATCAGATCATGAGATAGAGCCAAGCCCTAAAAGTGACAACATAGCTGCACACCAAAGAAAAAACATTCCATGTATATGTAAACTGATTCCTTAACCTCCCACACGACTCAGACCGCCAGGTCTGCCATCTCATGGCAGTTGTGATGGAGCTTAAAAAGAATCTAGCCAGGAGCTTCAATGGAAAGAGCAGAGCTGCTTGGCTACATGGCTTTGGATTGGCTCGCGGTACAACTGGCTGGACTTTTAGTCAGACTCCCACTTGTGTTCGCCATTCATCAGTACGGTGACAGCAGACTGCTGCCACAGCCAAGTAGAAGCAGCCTCCTCCTCCTCAGCTCCAGGCTTGGAGGTCAGGTTGTTCTGGCAAAAGTGTATTAATGACTGAGCTAGCTTGATGCACTAATACAGAAATCCTACTATGCACCATTTGAGTCAGTTGTCTTATACTTGTGGTCTCTTTCTCACTTGTCATTGTTTTCTTCTACCAGATTACCTAGTGCCCCTTCTCAGCTCCATTTTCATTGGCATCTGGGTCCTCGCGCTGGTCTCCATTTTGCTGTGGTGCATGCGCCGGCGGCGGAAACAGAGCAACCACAACGGGACATCAGCGACCAGCTCAGAGGACAACACGACCAACAACGTCCGGGAGCAGCTTAACCAGATCAAGAACCCTATAGAGAAGCATGTGGGCCTCACAGTAGCCATTAAAGACTATGAAAATAAGAACTCCATCATTGCCAAAATAAGGACAAATCATCCCGAGGGAGATGAGGACGACAAGGAGAGGCACTTGCAGAAGGGCCGCTTTGCCAAACAGCCAGCATACACACTGGTGGAGAGGGATGAGAAGGCATCCATCTCCAATCCCAACTCAACATCCAAGCACGCTAATTGGACTAACAAACAGGACAATAGAGACTTGGAGACAGCAAACAGCATAAACAGGATGGACTACATTGTATAGCAGACAGCTGTGTTGCTGTGCAACCTAGCCTTACACCTTCACACCCAGGTGGTGGGTGAAACTGGGGGAGCTTTGGCATGTGTAAATAGTCATGTCAGTTGTGACCCCCTCCTCCCCCCTCAGTATTTTCAGATATTTCCCCGTGCTAATTTAAGTTTTGACAAGCTGGCTTACACTGGCAGTGACAGTTGCTTTGGTTGGCTGGAAACACAAGGCACTGGTATACATTTCACTGTAGAACTAGTTGCAAACGTGTCCTCCTATGCATTTCATTTCCCCGTTTCCTTTTTTTTTTTTTTTTTAGCGGACACATTTAAGGGGCTCCTGGTGTAATTGTTGTACAATGAGTTTAAACTACCCGACGTGTTCAACACTAGAGCTAATTATTTTTAGTATGTGTTTGAATTTTTTCTAGTTCTATTTGGAGGAAGTGCTTTTTCAGTTTTAGACTTCAGCAACTGTCAAATGAGACAAAAAAAAAAGATCAACTTTATTATTTATTTTTATTTTTAGGGTTGGGTGGGGAGGGAGATGAAAGGGGTTCGATGTCAGCAGTTGCTGTCAATATGAAGAATTTATGTGACAATTTAGAACGTGTAGATATGTACATTTTTTTTTTTATTAATCATTGTGTATATTTGATTTATTAACTTAATAATCAAGAGCCTTAAGATATCATTCCTTTTTATTTATACGTTCAGTTTAGTTTGAAGGTTTTGATAGCTGTGGAAGCCTACCATTTCTTTCAAGGTTTTTTTTTGTTTTGTTTTGTTTCCAATGCATTCAATAAAAGCCAAATTTCAGAGATGACAAAAGATGGGTGCTTTGGCCCTGAAAGAAACACTTCATTTTTGTTTCCCTCCCATACACACGTTGGACATTTCATTATTTGTTGCCAGGACCTTAATTGTAGACAAGTGAGGTTAGGACAACAAAAGATCACGGCTGCTGCAAGGGTTGGACATGGTGGCAGACACATTGCTTGCCACTAATGGATAAATACTTAAGGGAACAAAAATTCTTCAGCAGCTTCAGTTTAACCCAGACATATTTCAAAGGCTGTCGAAATCAACCAAGTTGCAAGGCAAGTCACATCAGTATGGCACGCCAGAATTCCCATCTGCTTTAGTCAGCATAATATCATAAGCTAGACTGTGAGTACTTGAACAGTAGAGGAGCAATGGGAACACTGTAGTATCAGATAAATACACTGCCTTGCTCTGCAAGAGTCCGCTTTGTTTCTGTGCACATTTGTTTCTTTTTAAAAATTGAGGCTCTTAAAGACAAACATGTTTTATCTCATTTGTTAACCCTTTGAGATCGTGGCAACACTTTGTCCTTTTTTTTTCCTTTTTTTTTGACTTTGTGTTATGAACTTGAGAATTATGTGTTGATCTGGCAATATATTTTTGAAAGTCATATTTATTAAATATTTTGTATGAAACGAGAATTAAAGTTGTCTCTGTTCTGGAGAGAGAGTGACGAGTCTGATGCATTGAGCCAAACGTGTTGGAGCATATTAAAGATCTCTCGTGGCGTGGGAACTACAGCTAATGGCTTCCTAGTCGAGTCCTGGAGACGCAGTATTCATAACACTCACATATTGTAGCCCTTGATGGTCTGGTTAAGATACTGTAACAAGCTTTTAAAAAAAAAAAAAAAGTTGGGCTGGAGAACCCTAAGCTGTGGAGTAAAAGTGATTTATTATGTTCTTTCTTTATTTTTTGGGCAAACTCTTCTTGCCAGAATTAAAACAAAGACGAGAGATTACAACACCCCTTGAGAAAGATCCTCAACATGTTGGGACTAAAACCTTAGGACGAGTTTCACTAATCTGCCCTATTTGATAGCTGAACTGGCTCCTAGTCGTGACACTCAGGTTGTAACCACTAATGCTTTTTTTTCGTTTTTTGGACAGACCCCACTGTCGAACTGCCACAGGCAGCATTTGGTTTGGACTCTGTGAGAGGAAAACAATGCAATGAGATCTGTGCCGGCTGCTTTCCCAAAATTCTCTGTGAATTTTACACAATGATTCAAATGGGGCTTTTTTTGTTTTGTTTTGACTGAGGGGAAAATTTATTTATATCGAAATGTCTTTCCAGTAAAATAAAACGGGAGTAAAATTTTCAGTCAACATTTTGTTGTGAAAGAAATACTGGGTTGTAAACGGAGCTGACAGTAGGCTCTCTCTCTGGGCTCGGGCCAGTGGGCAGATTTAAGGACCTATACCAAGCGTTGGGCTGGTGACAGCAGCTGTTGTTCAACCTCTGATTTAAAAGCTGATCACATTCCTGCATATATTTGGTTTAGGTTAAGTTTAAAAAAAAAAAAAAAAAAAAAAGCAGCGCAGTATGTTTCCACTTATAGATTTGTTTTCAGGTGCTTAGCAACTAACTGGTATATGAAAAATATCTAGCTATAAAAACACTTTTTTTGAGAATGGGGTGATGAAATAAACCTGGAAACAGCAATCAATCATGCTCGAGCTTCGGCGGGTAAACTGGACAGTTTTGAGACACGTAGGAGCCAGTATTTGAGTCTGAAAGCCATGACGTACTGCATGGCTCCTGCCTGTCTGAAATCCCCAATCTTTAACACAAAACCAAATCTTAACTCCAATTAAAGGTTTTTGACTTTCATTTGCGAGCCTCTCTTGACCACCACTACTTATGGGTGGAGGCAGAGATCCGTTTCAAGTATTTGACAAAGCGTAACTCAAATGCACATGTATCAGTTGCCATAATGTGTTCAGCATTTGATCTGTGCGTGTGCAGCATATGTGAAAAGAACAGATATCGCAGTAAAAAGTGACACAAGCACAAATGCAAGTCATCTGAGCAGACCACATGGACAGCATGGGGGAAGCATGTAGTCTGACAGAGTCTCATCTCTATTTCTGTGGCGTCAGGCATCTTTACTGTAGCCTGTCTCTCTCTCCCCCTCAGGACCTCTTCAGTCGTCGTAATCTAGAGGTTCTGGGCACATTTTCACTCCACTCCTCTCCGAGTGTGGATCTGGAACCAATAGAGGAGCCTGAGGATGCAGGCTTGACAGATAGGCTCCTCAGACTTGCGGCCAGCCTGTTTTGGTTTGTCTGTGCCGTGTTATTGCTTGTGAGGGAGAGCCTTTGGGCTCGTTTCCCTGGAGTAAGCAGCTCTACTTCCAGTGTGGTTTTCTTGCACTCTGAGACAGGGGAAGCCTGGGACTCTGCCTTGGCTTCAAGTGGAGGAAGGGGTGGCAGAGGAAGGAGGTCGTGCTTGGATGTTTGTGCGGAGTAAGTTTGCATTAGGGCTGGAGGTCTTCCAAGGCACGTCCTCTTGGCCCTGTGTGGGTGAGGGTCTTCCCCAGCATCACTCAGCTTGCACCTCTTGCTCATGCTGGTCTCCTGACTGATTTCATTTTGGCAGAAACCTGCTGAGGTCCTATTTAGGTTGATGCAGTCTGGAAGATCGTTCTCAGCATGCTGCTTCTGCTTTTGAGTAGTCCCAATTAGAGCTCCTGCTACAGTTAATGCACTGGAGCAAGGCACCTTGTGGTTTGCCTCTGACAGGGCCTTCTGTTCAGATCTGGACAGACTCACTGAGCCCGATTCTGACTCGACAACTTGAAGTTCCGGTCTCTGGTTTTCAGCACCGACTCTCTGGTCAATCTGCTGCTCCGCCATAGTGGAACCACAGAGTTCTCGCTGGACACTGGCTTGTTTGGCTCTGAGGAATAAAAAAAGTTAAAAGGATATAAACAGATACTTGAGTGTCCTCTCTGACTGGTGGGGTTGGAAAGTTCTGCATTAGATCATACTTACATCTTTTGAAGCACAGTCTTCTTTGTTTTTGTGGGGCTGTTTAAAGGCTCATGGGTTTCTCCCACACTGGAAAAATATTCCGATCTGCTTTGTTCGCACAGCTCAGTCTAAAGAGGACAAACAGAATTGGTGTAAACAAAAATATTATTACTGGCATACCCTGGAAACATTTCGCCTCACAGTGCTGTCATCATCCTTCATTGAACACCTTCATTAAATCCATCAATTTAGTCACCTTTCTATTTAAACTATGATGCTGCCCAACATGAAAGATGAAAGGGCCTTCAGAGAGAGTAGCAGCTGCCCCCCCCCCCTAAACTCTCCAAATCCTCCACCTCAAAGTTTGAAATTAATCACTGGCTCATTATGGCGTGACAATTGTTCAGCCTACACTATCTGAGGCTTAAAATGATGCTCTCAGCCTTAGGCAGAGTTACGAAACGGTGACCATACTGACAAGTTAAAACAGCGAATAACGAAGATTCAGTAATAGAAAAAAAATGTGAAGCAAGGGCAGCATTGCGTAGGAAAGACAATATTTTTTTAAAAAAGGTGTAAAAAGCATGTTATGGGACAGCTGCAAATGTAAACAGGCTGAAGGCAAAAAACCCCCCTTCTTTACTTTCAGCCATGAGTTTTGAAACTGTAACTAAACAGGCTGGATGAGTGCCGAGCGCTTCTTCTATGTCCTTATGTGTCTAAAACCTTCACCTGTAATTTCGCTACACCCCTAAGTGTCTCTGAAAAGCACAGTCTTATTTGTTAAAACTCTGGGGTGAAAGTTCAAAATATCCACATACTAAGGGAAACCTCTGAGGCAGAACGAGGAACAAGCTGAAAATTGGATCTCACCAACGTGTGCCCTCAACAGGCCACTAATGACGGTTAATCATGGGGTCTTTTCCTTGGCTGCCCCAGAACAGACTCTGGATTTATGAGAACAAGAGACGCTGGTGGCAAATTGAGCAGAACTTCAAAGGCTGAAGCCCTGTCAATTCATCATAAATTAATCAAATCAAAAAAAGTTGGTGGAATAGTAGACTAGCAATGGTTTAGAAAATGAGCCCATGTCTGCT